>NC_141696.1:369221644-371631644 GCF_964263255.1 Lissotriton vulgaris | reverse complement strand
ATGAGACAGAAGAGGTGAGGTGATGATCAAAAGAAACAGAAAGTTCATTCTTTTAATTTAAGCGTACAAAATGCCTCAGAGCATGAGGGTTCATGTTGGGCAGGACAGTGTGTCTGTTTGCCTGTGTGCAGGAGTGTTTGTAGGTTTGTTGATCAACAGCAAGCGTTATAAACCCCTCTCATTGACAGCAAAAACTGCACCTCCCTTCCATAACATTTGTTAGACTTTTACAGAGAAGAGAATTTACCTCTAGGTGTTTGTGAGATCTAAATTCATAGATTACCAGAGGGACCTCTAATTGTAAACCAACACTTCTCTTTACCAGTAGGCCAAACTTTCAAAACAACTACTTGTAAAGTTTGAAAATACCACTTTCAGCTTTAGAAAGAATTGACTTTGTATAGGGATTACTAACAGAGGCATGCAACATGAAGCCATACAGGCACACTTTTATTACACTGTAAGCAGGTGCCCATGGGTGCCTGTATATGATAGCCTGTCTGCCTGGGTGGCAATAGTGACTATATATACTGCATGTCATTCTTAGTGCATGGATACCTTTATGTTTGCCATTCTGTCTGGATGTGTGTATGTATATCTGTGTGCATGGTTGTCCATATGTCTGTTTTTCTGCGTCTGTGAGTGCTGTACTAACTCGTGTCTCTAGACATGTAATTGTCTGTATGCAGTTTTGTGGGTTCTGTTTGTGTATGGGTTCTTATATGCTGTGTTTTTATTGTATGATAACCTGTTAACCCTTACAATGCTCTTGCAACTAAGCAAGGCTCAGGCTACAACTATCAGTGACAGCATTTTGTTCAATTAATTTTGTTTTAAAAGTACCGTTTTTTTAAAGCACAGCTGGTAAATATAAAACTGTGATGCTGTGGTACACAGGTGGCCTGGGAAGGTGTGGACTCTGGGCAAGCGCTCATTTTGCTTATGCCTTAAAAGATCTCTGACTCGCTTACCATCCATGTCTTTGCAGTCAGGACATCTGTCCTGCACAGATAACCTTGAGGAGAGGCCAAGAGCAGTGTGTTCACGCTTCATGCCACCTTGCTGCAGTGCCCTCATTGATGTTAGCAAGGCTCTAGCTTGCAGCCATCGATTCCCGCCCAGGTACTTGTGAGCCATATAAGCATCATTTAGTGCGCCTGCATGTGCACTGCAATCGCAGTTCAGCCCATGCTCTTTCTTGGGCTCTCTCCCTGCCTCTTCTATTACTTTGGAGATGATCGAAGGTTCTTTCGGGTTCACAATTGGTAATGCAGGCAGGGCTCAATGCAGCAGATTACATGCACTGTTTCAGATGTCAAACGTAACTAGATTTTTAAATAACAAAAACTTAAAGTCCCGGGCCTTTCAGTTGGGGTGTCCAGAGCACATTAAGGCCTGGACCCACTCGCTCTCCCCACCCGGAGGCTATGGACCTGGGTATGTCTAGTAGCACTACAGATGTTATGGAAATTTTGTCTACATACACTTTGCTGAATACCTTGCAGTATGGAAAGGGCATAGCACACTCTCATTTCCATTGGATGATGCTGTCGGTGATGTGAGCAGTGATGTTATCAATGATGAGAATGACCATTTAACATGTCATGAGTTATGTGATATGTGAGGTCATAAGCAGTGCATGGTGGGGGCACAAGTCATAGCTATCTTGATAAAGAACAACTGGTGAATTTCAGTTTTTTTATTTTGAAAAATTAGTTTTTATAGTGCTACATGACCCAATTATAACACTTCCATTACCTTTGTTTTTTTCAGTGAATTTCTATGGCACCTTTTCAAGGTAAGCTAAAGTCGTGTTACCATGCCTAAATATAATGTCACTTTAAACTTGGGGGCAGATTTATGTTGGACTTGCGCCACGTTTGCGTCTCGCAACGGCGGCGTAAACGTGGCGCATCCCTGCAACCCATTTACAACGTGACGCATCTAGGCAGATGCGTCACGTTGTAAAGTCCTGCGCCACATGTGGGCGTTCCGGCGCAGGGTGGGCGTTCCGGGGCAGGTGCGCCTCGCAAAAGTGGTTAAGTGAAATCTACAAGATTTCACTCAGTCACTTTTAGGCCAATGCTGCGTCAAAACCCTGCGCCTGCTTGAAGCAGGCGTAAGGCTTGACGCAGCATTGGACAGATAGGGCACCCCCGAGCCTTGCTGGAGCTGCGTCGCGCTTGCGACGCAACTCCAGCAATGCGCCACCTTTACGGCACAGATGCGTCACGCATCTGTAACGTTTTTGCCCCATGGGTGGCGGAGCTGCGGTGCCCAATAACTGGCGCATCCCTGGGGATGTGCCAGTTATTGTAAATCTGCCTCTTAGTTTTTTCACTGTTTTCATGGAGGTGTTGATCATATTTATTGAAGTGGCTCACTGAACATAGCTCGACACCCCATCATCCACACACGGCATGGGGTTGGTCATGGGGCCTGATTTGTGCCCGTCAACGCACAAAGCACCCCACTCCTAACTGTAATTTTTTTTTTTTTAGTAGTACTGAGATAGTCCTGTGGTAGTGTCGTTCAAGTGGTATCCCACAGTAGGGCACCTTAGTGAATCTTACGTAGTCTTGCAGTACTAATCACCTGAGGGACTACAACAGTAATGGTGTGTCCCCTCCAAAAGAGCCAGGGGGTCAGGGTACCTCTGCCCCTTTTAAGATTGTACAATTTTATTTTCAAGTCTCGAGGACTTAGTACCCATGTCCTGTAATGGCTGGTGCAACATTTTTCCCAATGGTGCAGGCATTTCAGCCAAATTTGGTTTAATTCTGTTCAGCCGTTTATTCTGTTCCACTTCCCAAAACTCCTATGTGAATTAACATTGGAAAAAGAGGCCTTGAGATTCCCCCTTTCTTCTCAGCCCTCACTCAAGGGCTCACTTCAAAACATTCCTGGAAGGAACTTAGGTGGATGAACTTTTTTGTGGAAAGTTTAGTGGAGATTTTTCAAGCTGTGCCAACGTTATTAGAAGAACAAAAAAGGCTCTTCCTAGGGAAACTGTGGGGCATATTATCAAGGGGGTTTATCTCCGCTTTTTTGGCTTTAAAAGCCAAGAAAGCGGAGATAAAATTATCTCCCTATTACCTAGCTGTCGCTAACACCAGTTAGCGGCAGCTATTAGGGGATAGTGACCATCTTGGGCCCCGCTTTGCATGTCAGTGAAATTTATCACTAATGACATGCAAAGTGGGCGTGCCAAGATAACATCGCTATCTCCTATTACCAACTTTTGGAGATATTTGCGCTAAGCGCGAATATCTCCAAAAGCTAACACCTGCCCTGAGCAGTTCTTAGCCATGTTATCCAATGGGAGGTGGATAACATGGCTAAGAGCATTAGCTCGGTAATGCATGAATATCGCTGACTTTTCAGCGATATTCATGCATTGCAGACGATTTTTATTGCATTTGCGATAAACCTTGGTAATACCAAGGTTTATCTGCGATAAAAATCGCCGCAGCTCAGCGGTAAATGTTTGTCTCTAACCAAGCAATAGCGATAATTATCGCTATTGCTTGGTAATATGCCCCTGTGACCTTATGTATAACTGCACAATTTTGTGTATATCTCTGTGTTTGTGTGTTTGTATGTGTGTGTGTGAGTGTGTGAGTGTGAGTGTGTTTGTGTGTGTGTGTGGGTGTGTGTGTATGTATAACCAACATCAGAAAAAGCAACTTGTTTGGCTTACATTTCTGGACTAAGATGTTACAAACTGTCTGCATCAAGGAAGTAAACAAAGTAAAAAGGGTTGATTTGTGAATACAATGCATCAATGAAATAAAAAATGACATTTTTAATAATTCAGAGTATTGTTGAGATGTAAAATAGTACGACAAGCATTGCAATCAAGCATTTCGTGGTGGAATGATACATCAAACAGCCACTAGCATGAGGTGAGAGAATTTTCGACTCTAGGCTAAGTCCAATCCCACTCTATTCATATATTAAATGGCAGGCAACAATTGGTCTTGCAAAAAACTGTGGTGTCAAGTCAGACTTAAAAACAAGATTGTGAAAAGGACAAACCAAAAATCCCATCATACACATCATACACAGAGGCTGTTAGATGCCTTAAATTCTTTTCTTTAAGTATAAAAACCTGACTTTGTGTGATGACAAACGATATTTCCTTTTATAAGTTTCCCAGTTTTATGCAGTAAGTGTTTACTTTTCTTATTCTTTAGCCCGTTAAGTGCGCCCTTCGGCCAACAGTCGTCGCAAGCACTACCTCGGTAGTGCTGTGCACGTCCGTTGGCCGACGTGGCCCCGCCCACTCAACGGAATGCCCCGCACTGCAGCGGAATTGCCACCGCAGTAAATGGGGTAACTGCAAACACAAAAGCTGATCTTTTTTGATGGCTCAAGCAGCCAGATTGCTGTAGTACTACCTAGTTTACAGCTATAAAATTGAAAATCCTGGTATAGCTTTGTTTGATTAAATATTTTGCAGTCATTAGGGTTCAGGTTTTTGAAAAACAACATATTAGTTAGCATTTTCTAAAAGACTCCAATTTGCATAAATAGCTCATTGTGAATGTGAGATCCAATAGCATTCTAGGCATTTTCAAGATGCCGAAAGTCTTTGGAAACACTAAGCTTGGGCTCAGAGAGCTGAGGATTTATGTGATAATTCTGGTATCCTTAGGCAACAAACACCAAAACCCAATTTGAAGCAGCCACTGTACCCCCAATAAACCATTAGAGAGAAGTGGGGTAGGACAAAGCAGAGTTTTTCAGTAAACAGATAGTAGATACACTACAATTGTCTTGAAATCCTGTTTTCTTTGTTTCAAGTGTGACTACAGTGTTATATGTAAACCCCAACTTGTCTGTCAAAGCAGCATTTGACATTCCAGCAGGATCTGACACTGTTGTGTCAAAATGGATGCTACCAGCCCCCCTCGCCCCCATTCTGCTAAACTCTAAGGAACCACCCTTAACCATACAAGTCAACCTATCAATCACAGTGACCTATTGTGTAGCTCCTGGGATGAATTTCACACCTCATTCAGATCGATGCAGATGCTTATCATTGGCTGTGAGAAGTTGGGCAGCAAATGCAAATTATTCTCCAGGAAATTCAGGCAGGTAATGGTAACTGTATAAACATTACTTTTCCTTAATATTTATTAGAAATTCAATTTCGCCACTGAGTTGGATTTATAATAACTATTAAAATAGCTGTTTAATTATTCTTCTAGCTAGTCTCAATCCTGGCATACACTATTAGGATTTAAATCTACCCTCTGGGCTACTACATAAGACAGCTAGGCCTCCCACAATGAAACCTAGCTTTTGGTTGCTAGTCATTGTAAGGACATGTTTAATATTACATTTCCAAATGTCCAACTTTTAAATACTAGGCACCCTGCCTTGCGCACTATAAAGCCTATTTAGGGATGACATTAATATTTAAAAGGGATGTTATGACCTATCAAAAGGATTATTTTGACAGCTCATTAAATATGCCACTTCAATCATATCTAAAGGAGTAGCAGGGGCATTTTACTACTGATTAGCAGGGATAAAGTGCACAGAGTTCTACAGCCAGCAATAATATAAGGCACAGCAAAAGGTGAAATATCTGGTGTCACACACAGATAAAGCAGATTTCCTACAAAGCAAATCAGCTGAACCAATAAAAAACACTTACAAGCCACTAGTATAGAACCTCTAGTTTACTTAATGTTTGTGCAAAAAGTCCAAGAACTATTTGGTCAAAAAGGTGGAGCAACATAGAAACTGGTTTTTAACTCTACTTAAAATCCCGGTCCCTTGTTATACCACCATATGAAATTATTGTCCAGAGATTTTATTTTTTCATTTGTGTTTTTGGTAGATATTGTGGATCCGGGCCTAATTTTTCTGGATGACATTTTTAAAAATGGCAGATTTGTTGCAGTGATAATGCAATATTTCAGGAACCATGAGACCTATATCGTTCATTTTGGTGTCAAAACATAGGTTTTGGGGGTCAAGCATTCCTCTAGAGACCGAACATAACTACTCAAAGCAACCCTTCAGCCATTTTTCAAAATGGGAGCTTGATAATGAGATGTTTTAGCCATCATATTGATGCTTTATTAGCACAGGTTACTCTGAAAGCGTGACTCTCGCCGGGGTCCTCTAAGGACATAAGTAACATCTAATAAATATATGTACCATATAGGAAAGTTCTTTTACTATACACTGAGGACCATAATACAAGTTTGATGGTCTTCCTGTCAGCCCGCAACTGTCGCACTGACAGGAGGACAGCCAAGCCTGTTGAGCGCCCGCACACCGGATTACAACTGTAAAACATGGCAGGCAGGCGGTGCTGTAGCTGTCTAACAGTAATGGCTGTATAACTTCAGACACCGCAGTGATAGCACCTGCAGCATGTTCCTGCACGGTGTGACATGCATGCCTCACCATGCAGGAACTGGGGTGCAATTCCAGGGGGCACAAAATCTGCCCTCCTGCATGTAACCCCCTAGGCCCAGATCTATCTGGGGGCTATGTTAGGGCCACCTTAGTTGCCACTCCGCTACCCTTTTTATGACATGCTAAACGCCATGAAAAGGGTGCTGGAAAGCCAACTCATAAAATGCTCAGCGGAGTCAGCACTGGCAGCATATTGAGGCTGGTTTCAGACCACCAGCGCAGTGAGAACCTTGAGCCCTGAAGAAGCCGGCAGTCTTGTGAAGGTCCAACTGCCACCACGAGTAATGCAGACCTGTAGACCGCCATACTCCTAATGAGGCCCTGAGGCATTTACATTGATTCACATGCCCTAAATGTACAACAAAACTATCTACAATTTTAATTAAAATAATATCATTCACAGATCTAACATCCTCTTGGTACTTGAAAATCGTCTGCAAAATGAATCCAGTTGTATGAAAATAAGTCACCATCTGCTTTAGGTAGGGTTGCATGTCATGTGGCTTCTTCAGTAGTGTGTCTATATGTAAGATTTGGTATTCCATATATTGATAGCCCCTCCTTGCAGTATAGATATCTTAGCCACAAAGATTTGTAATATGTAAAATAACTACTTTAGCAGGTATGCATATTTAAAATGATAGTGCCTAAATTCGCTATAGATATGCAAACCATGTCAACTTTGCCACTTTGTGAACTTTGCAAATATATAAAGCAGTCAACAATCCCACAAAACTGGCTTTGCCATAAGAAAAAGTTGTAGGATCTACTTTTCGCAAGACAGTTTCCCCATGAAACCCAAAACAATTCTCTAACTAACCCATTGGCGAAGTTGTGCGAAGCCCACAAACCTTACAACCTCACATTCTTGTAAAGATTTGGACTTCATATTAAAGATTTGGACTTCATATAATTGTGGTAGTGCAATTTAAACTTCACAAAGTCCCTCAAAGGGCTTGCGACTAGGAAAAAGAATTAGGGCCTAATTATGAGTTTGGCTGTCCGATGGACCACCAAACCAAAGGTTCAGCGGTCCGATTGTGGTATTCCAAGTTGGGCTGTCGGAGTGCCATGGGACTGCTGTACCTGCCAGGGATGACATTCTCTGTTGTCTTGCAGTAGTCTGAGGACCACAATATGCTGACAGTCCTGCTGCTACACCACCAAGCATATTACGAGTTTCCTTAACACCACAGTTTTCATGGTGGTGAGGAAAATAAGACGGCCCTACAGGGCCCCCTGTTGCCTCAGGGCCATGGGGTACATGAAGGGGGGGCACATGTTGTGCCCCCCTGTGTATATGCACGCCCGTTTCTGCATGGCATGGGCTGCACCAGTCCATGCTGTGCAGGAACAGGCTTGGGCATTCTCATTGCGGTGCATTTCTACGGCTCACCGCACAGGACCACCAAAGCACAGCCAATCCAGACCAGGAGAAAATTCGTAATCTGGTGGGCAGTTGACTTTGATGGTGTGGGAGTGGGGTACTGGCATGGTGGCCCGCTCCCAAACTGCCAAGCTCATAATTGGGTTCAGAAAACTGCTGATGAAATGGTTCTGAATAATAAAATTCTGAGAGAGAAACACACAGAAGCCTGATGGCATAGCTCCAGTTGCAAGCTGTGCTGAATGTGATCTCATGGATCACAATAAAAGAAGTTCATTTCCTATAACCAAATAAATAAATTGGACACTCATACAAATAAACTAATTTGAACTATGAAAACGAATTAATGCAATTCATGTGAACTAATGGAAAATACACAAGAAACTACTGCCATCAATAGAAATTAGAGCTACCATTTTGCAACATTTTTTCCCAACAATTAGCTGTGGTAGGGGACCTGGTTAGGCCAGAGTCCACCTGTGTTCCCCAAGTAAACCCAGCCAAATTCTTGGGGGCACTCCAACCACCTGGGGGATTACTACTAGTAGTAACAGGAGGTGTTGGAGTATTACCTGGAGGTATATTCTCCTTATTGCTGGCCTTAGGGCAACTGCTGTTATTTTTCCAATGGCCAGGCTTTTTACAAGCATGGCAACAAAGCTTTTTCACTGTAGAGGAAGTGTCTTAGGACCCACCCCCATCCTTGGAGTTTTGGGGCCCTGGGGAAGTCTTGTCTTTAGATTTATCCCCACCTTTTTCTTGAGGCTTGGTAGACTCCTTCTGGTCATTACCCTGATTTCTAGGTCTAATTCTGGTTCTGACCCATTTGTCTGCCCTCTTACCCAATTCTTGTGGAGAGGTCAGATCTGAGTCTACCAGGTGCTGGTGTAAAAGCTGGTTTTGACAATTACTAAGGATCTGCTCCCTCATAATCAAATTATAAAATCCTGTATAGTCATGTACTTTGCTTCCCAGCAACAAACCTTCCAGAGCCTTAGTGGCACAATCAATAAAATCAGTCCAGTCCTGAGTCTGAGCTTTTTGGGTATCTCTGAACAATACCCTGTATTGCTCAGTGGTTAGGACAAACCCCTCAATAAGAGCACTCTTCAGGACAGAGTAGTTTTTAGCATCCTCAGGTCTAACAGTGAGGAGCTTGTCTCTCCCTTTTTCTGAAAAGGAGAGCCACAAGATTGCTGCCCACTGATCCTGAGGAACCTGCTGTACCATGCAGGCTCTCTCAAGAGCAGTTATCCATTTGTGGATGTCATCCGATCTCTGTAGGGGGGCACAATCTTACTCAGGTTTCTATTATCATAGGAACTGTCTTTATCCTTAGGGATAATGCTGCCACCAGTGGAATCTAATCCACTTAACTTTTGCTCCCTTGCCAAATCAAGTTAAGCTTGGGCCAAGGCTATCTCTTTCTTCTCAATCTGAAGTTGAGTAGCTCTCATCCTAGCCTCACGTTCTTTTCTCTGGGGGAAAGTCATTCCCCTTTGAGATCCCCTGGAGGCATTAGACTGGTCAGATTCCCTGGAAGGAGATCTAACCCTTCTGGTGCCAGGGTTAAGTCTACTACTGGGCCTGGGAAGGTGGACACCTTCTCCATTCCCATGTAGGCTTAAGTTAGCCTGACTCAATCTTCTAACTTAAACCTGGCCATCCTCCTGATTACCTGAGTCCTCATCATCGTCTACCTCTTCAGGCTCAACTTCTGGGGTATGGGTCTCAGCATCATCAGGGGGGTTTCCTTCTCCTATCTTACCTGAAGGACCTGTCACAGACTCCTTCTCGAGATCAGTTTTCTCTAGGATTGCTATGAGGATAGGGATGGTGGGGTTGTGACCCCTTTTCAGCCCTCTTGCAGTGCACCGGGCACTCAAGTCTTTGTGGCTGAGTTTTTCATAACTGGATGGTGCCTTGTAAGGGTCACCCACAGGTAGAGAACGGGAGGGTTCACCTGTGTCAGGCATGACTAGTGAGGTGTAAGTGGTACACTTACCTACACTATTTGTTTACCTACTGGAACCCCTCTAGAGGTTGTAGTCAGGGTGTGCTAAGCCCTTTGGTCTACAACCAATAAGTTCAGTAGAACTTAAGTATGTTAAGCTTTGTTTATATGTACCTAAGGTACTTGATGTGATCTTTCAAATGATATTGTCAAAGATTACAATTGGTAAAACAACAGCAAGCTCAAATCCCACCGCTGCCACCAATGTGAGAAGTTGGCCTGGTATATGATGATCACTATTCTAGTGAGCACCGTGCACCAGTCCAAACAACCCTTATGGTGATTGGTTGTAAGTCAACCTTATAGACCAGCTATCCTAGGGGTAGCATGGACAAGAGCAGTCTTAGGCTAAACTCAGCCAGCTGTTTTACTTTATACAATCCTTTTAAATATCAAATGAAAGGACACCACACAAGTTATATATTACAAAATATATGTATTTTTTTCTAGAATAATCCCCTATACTCTTTATTAGCATAGAAGCACAAGCGTTAAACAAAGAACACAGTATAACATACAATAAGCTGCACAATTATGGATAGGCCGGGTGGCCACTCAAACCATATGTTAAGAAAGTGGTATAAGTACCACGTCACGAACAATGAACATGCCTAGGGCCTTGGGAATCGCTGGGCCTACACTGGACTAACAAAGGTTAGGACATAGGAGGCCCACAGGATGCGGGTGCAGTGTCTATAGGCAACCACGTTTACCATACAAGTCAATGGTGAGTAAAAATCAGAAAGTTATAGGTTTCAGAGCCTTCCAACTGGACTAGAACTTAGCCACTTAAAACTAGGACACTAGAGGTGTAAACCACTACAGGAGCACCGGAGTTATATCGTTACCCCACCCACAGGAAGCTGGTGCACAGGTGCCAAAGTGTGTTGGGTTTCGTCGTGAAGTTCTATGGAGCCTGGAGGAAAAGATGCTGCAGGCGACCAGGAGAGAAGAGTCCGGTTGGATCCAAGGGTGGATCGAAGATTAAGAGTACCTGAAAGCAGAGGGGGCAGAGTCTGGGTCACTAGCCAGTGACAAGGATGGAACCAGGACGGAACCAGGCAATGTCGGGTTGCGATCAGGTGCTGTTGGGTAGTTTGTCTCCGCTGCCCCGTGGACCAGAAAGGATCGAGGATGACCAGCTGGTGAACACAATCTGTCGCACAAAGGCTCTTGCTGTCGGCGGTGTCGGTACTCGAATTGGAGTCACCAAACCTTGGCAAAGACAACCCACGCAGAACTCAAAGATGTCTTCTTGATCGAACCGGGAAGGTCAGATCGATGGCTCCGTTTCGGGGGAGCTGGGGCCAGTCTGGAGCAACCAGACCAGCAGTGTAGTTTTGATGGATTGTCGTCACAGAGGCCACTAGCCAACGGGCAAGCGACCGGACAACGCATCAAGCAGGAAAAGTGCAAAAGGGCCCCACGCAACACTCGGAGAGTGTGGAGAGGTGATCTTTGGAGCACAGGCTGCTCGGGGCTGGGGCTTCTCAAACTCCAAAGCACAGCATCAAGGGAGCCTCGGGAGTTGCACAGGAAGCACTTTGTCAACTTTTCAAGATGGCCGGTCCCACGTCTCACCTCGCCTCCACGGGTCTAAGCTTTGCTAGGACTGTGGATCGGGCTGTTGAAAGTCTGGGAGTCCAGGTCTTGTCAGTCTCTGTCGTTCGAGCTCTGGCGGGAGCAACGGCAAAGGAAGTCTCGATGCGCTGATGGTGCCTGCTTGCACAGGGTGGACACTCCTTGACCACAAGGGAGATTCTTCAGTCTTCTACGTTGAGTAGGATGTCGAAGGGTCCAGAGTTTTGTTTCAAAGTTTCAGTCAGGATGATCTAGTTTGCATTGGCACAGCTCCTATCTTTATTCCAAATCAAGGGGCTGGATCACCTGCTAGGTCCCTCCTATGGGTGGGACCCAGGAAGGGGGTGGTTGCACCCCTTTCCCTTTGTCCAGTTTCGCGCCAGAGCTGGGGCTGGAGTGCCCCAGCACCGATTTGAACTGGACTATGCATGGGACGCCTTGTGCGCCCCAGGCAGTGTCTAGTTTCATTCAGCCCTCCCTGCCCCAATTCACTATCTCCTGTTTGGGGTGGTGTAACACCTCCCTGTGACAGGATACCATTTGTCCAGGCCTCCCCTGCCGGAGTTTTGGTCAGCAGCAGGAGGCCAGACTTGTGTCGGTGGCAGCAGCATCCATTTTCTGATGCTGAGGCTCTGGTTAGATTTAACCGTGTTTAAGCAAAGTAACATGTCTTCTCCCTCTAGAAGGGTGGAATGCTACCCCCGTCACCAGACCTGGTGAGGGGGTAGTATTCCAAACCGTATGACACCTTACACAACATGTTTTGATAAAGCCAAACCAAAGTTAGCAAGTAATCGCGAGGATTATAATGCACTTAAGAGTATATGGTATGGCAATATCACAGAACAGCTAAGGGACTTGGTTCCGAAAGCTGCAGACAGGCTCAGCTCATGCTAGAGCACCTTCTCACATAAAACCAAGCACTCTGCCTCCAGGATTGTTAAGGCCTGCCACAGGAGTGACTTATAGGTGTATATGTGTCCAGATATAGGTTTAGATATAGGTATACTATATCTAAGCAAGGGGTGATTACACCACCTTGCCCCAGCTGAGTGATCAGCCAGTTGTGTCAGATTGGATAGCCAGCCAGGGGTGGCAAAAGATATGCTGCAGCCCCTGGTAGGCCTTGGATGCACCTATGCCCTGGGTACCTATAGTACACTGTACAGGGCTGATAAGGTGATCCAACATGCAATTGGAGATGTACCTAGGGTACTTTGAGTCCATTTTACAGAGAGAGCAGATAGCCTGGGACCCTGTTTAGCAGGATCCCAGGCCAACTAAGCCGAAAACCAGCTAAACACTAGGCAAAAAATCTGGGGTAACCATAGTCAGGTATCTACCTTCCTACAACCGTGTAAAGGAATCTTTGGTGGGATACATCTAAAGATGATGGACACTCTCTAGCCAGTAAGTTGTAAGTGAAAGCAGAAGTCATCCAACAAATCAGAGATATACATGTTGGATGCCGATGTTTGTCACATCTAGCACCCAGACTCTAGAATTTCCTGTCTGATCATTTAAGGGTAGGATGAGGACAATGCATACTATCAGTAGACACATTTTTTTCTCAAAACAAGGCTGTACAGCGAGGAGACATCAGGCTAGGCAGCACCAAGAGACAATATCCTTACTGAACATTGAATAAATGTAGCTTTTCATCCATCCACATTAGCCAGCTCTCTGCTTCTGGTAGCCAAAAGAGTGCTTCTGTGTTGAACAATATTTGAATGTAGGCATTTACCCATTGAATCCAGGATTGCTTCACTAGTTGCCATGGACAGTACCTGCAGAGAATAACAAGCATGGCACTGAACCCATACAAGATGCAACCACTTGTTAGACAAAGCAATGCAAGAAAAGTGTTTGGACAGACTGTCAGTAAAAAATATTGTGATATAAACATATTTTAAGATTGTGCCCCAAACAGTATTTCTAGCGGAGAGCAGGATGGAGGGGGTAAATGAGGCAAATAAGAAAAAGAGTATAGAGAGAGCAATATCCCCTGGAAAATCAGTCTCAATTGATGCTATAGACTGGAGTGATAATGTATCTCCATATAGGTGTCAACTATTGACCGGGCCTTCTGTTGAGGAGAATATGAGCATCCCTGCTATGTTGGGAGGGTTACAGCAGGGAGCTATATCAGTAGTTCCAGCTCTGGGTCCAGGTACCTTAGGTAGTGAGGATCTACAGTTTAGTGGATTATTAAGAGCCCTGACCTTAGAGATCAGATCAAGAATATAGACATTAGAAGGGAATCAGAGGGAGATAAGACTGGCCTGTGATACCCTGGAGAGAAAGATGGACGACCTTATCAGTAGAACAGTCGAAAGTAAAGGAGCTTAGAGAGAAGGTCAACATAAACTCAGCGGAGATTACAAAATTAAAGTCATCAGAATCTGAGTACTTAGACAGAGTTGAAAGGTTGGAGAACTTCCAGAGGAGAAATAATATAAAAATCTTGAAAGTCCCTGAAGGTAGGGAGGGAGAAGATATCAAAACCTTCGTAGTTCGCCTGATAAAAAAAGAGCTGCAGCTAGAAGAATCTGAAGAGGAAATAAGTAAGGACATTCAGGATGTACACAAAGATCCGTACAGGCTAAACACGAATAGGACAAAGCCTAGAAAGATCCTGCTTAACTTCCTAACCTTCTCATTAAAGGAGAAGATACTCTCAAAAGCACTGATCCTGAAATCCGTAGAAGTTGAGGGGGTAAAATACGAATTCAGATCAGACGGTTCAGCTGCCACCTCAAACAGGCAATGGGAGCTCGGAAAGAGGATGGACAACTTAAAAGGTTAGGAGCAGTGGTCGGGCTGAGATTCCCTGCATACTTGAAGGTGATGATTAACAGTAAAATGCTTATCTTTCACTCCTGTGAGAAGGTAGACGAGTTCATAAAAGACTTCCAAGCAAATGGGTTGTAATTTTTTTTTTCATTACTCTGCTTACTCTGCTTAGTCAGTAAGGAATAGAAGATGTAAAGTGAAGTATGATAAGACGATCAGTGTAAGGGAAAGGAGAAGGGGGAAGAGAGGAAGAATAAAACATAAAAAGGGATTAATAATAAGAAAAGGTAAAGTTAAAATTCGAAGAAAAACTAGTATAATTAAAAAAGAGATGTGAATCACACAATGATATTCTCTCTTTCAGACTTTTTTTCTAGGTTCAATTTCTTTTATAAGGGTTCACTGGAATGGCAAATTTACACTAAAAAGCAGTTCTCTCTGAGAGGAAATCCATATGGCTCTTTGGCCTTGGAGAAAGTGGGGGGGGGTCTCTATGGGAGGGAGGGTGCACAGGATGGGGAGCAGCAGGAAACAAAAATGTGTCCTCTGTAGTCTCTTTAAATGTTTTCATAAACAAATTTTTAACAGTTACCGATGATGGGTAGTAAGAAGGAAGGGACCATAAAAATCCTGTCTTGGAATCTAAATGGCTTGAGGGTTAGAGGTAGGAGGGTGAAAATTCTCCAGCATCCGAAAGATTCTCCAACCCAGATTATTATAGCTCAGGAAATTCATTTAACGAGGATGGAGGCAGCAGAGCTTTTAAAGGCTACAAAATGGGTAGCGCATGTTGCATGTACAGCCCAATCAGCAGTGACAAAAGGGGTGGTAATTTTAATCAAACGAGGGCTACAAGTGAACCTGGACTCCTATACATCTGCTAAAGCTGGTCGATGGGTAGTAGCCAGAGTAAAAATCTTAGCTCAGCCCTTCACGCTAGCGGGCTACTATGGTCCGAATCTTTACGAAGTAGGTCCGCTACAAGATCTGATGGCTGAAATTTTGAATTTGTCAGACCCAATTATTTCGGCTGGAGATTTTGATGTTGTATTGAATCACGTATTAGATAGGTCTGTGCACAGTAGAACTCAGACTAACCCTAATATGTTTGGTTTAATTAAGTAAATGATGGAACAACTTGGCCTGTTGGGTATATGGAGACAAAAAGCAGGGGAACAAAAAAGCTTTACTTTTTATAACAAGAAGTATAGGCATCAGTCAAGGATTGATTCTTTTTTGGTGGACTGTAAACTGAAGGATGAAATACAGCAGGTTAAACATGTGGGAGTCCACCTATCAGACCATTCAGCAGTGATGCTTACATTGAAGGTTAGTAAGGTTGGTACTCAATCCAGATGGACCCTTGATCTTAGAATTTTGTTGGAAGAGGGAGTGGTTCAGGCTCTTAGAGTAGAGACAAAATAATTCTTTGTACTCAGGGGTCTATTAGGATGGCGGACGGATGCATGACCGCTGGGCTGGAGGCGGCGGAAAATACACCTCATCGTTCGCCAGCAGCAGGCCTTCCGTCCGCCATATTAGGAAGGGGAACTGGGCACATTTACCGTCCGTCGCGTAAAAACGTGAACCGCCGCGGGAACACACCAGACACCACGGCGGACGCAGCCAATCCAGGCTCACCGCCGTGCGGAATGACGTCCCGACCGTCCGCAATATTACAATGCTGCAAACAAACCAAAACACCGCAGCGGAAACACCTCCATCTCATAGACGGAGGAAGCACCACAAAGGAGAGGGAAAGCATTGCCAAGAGACCCACCACATGGACCCGACCACCAAGGACCCAGACCTACACGCCTTCCCGGCCCTGTTGGTACTTCACTACCAGCAAGTCATGCACAGTTGTGGACGCTGCCGCAGGTACGCAAGCATGCAATACACACATACCACGCCACAGCATGCATGAACACTGGTACCTGTCCACACCAGACACCCTCGTGGGGACAGGAACACACACAAGTGCACCCACACCAGTCCCACCTCAGCACAATCACCCCCCGCATCAGGCACACGCCGCCCACGCAACACCACAGCCATCCAACGGACATCGCATTGTAGCGGCGCACACACCAGAGCCCAAGTGTCCAAGATACCAGCCAGGCAGACAGGTTGGCATGGCCCGTCCACTCAGCCCACAGGGCCTCAACCCCACCACACACACATAAGGCACATCACACACACAAAGAGACATGCAGGAGCATCAACAAGTCCCCCAGCCCCCCCCCCCCCACCAGGGAGCTGTACATAGGTCATCCCTCCCCCCCAACAGCTGGACATGCACAGAATGTTGGGGTGAACATGAACACAAGACACCCAACCACATGGCAATGGCAACACAATCACCAAAAGGAACCCCACATCGATGCCAAGTACACTCTGTACAATCACAAATACGACACACACATCACACATGAACATCAACCACCACAAACACACCACCAGACCATACACAAGCCACCAATACCCACAGCCAGACACACATATCAGAAGCCAGCTGCAATGGAGAGCATACACATAGATACTAAAAAGCCAAGGGGACACTCAGGAAAAGGCATAGGGCTAACACAAAGCATGTCTACAACACATACAAGAGAAGCAACACAGCACAACACCCCAGTCTAGCAAACAACACCTGGATGGCACAGTCAAGCAATGCAAACCACAGTGAAGTGTGTGCAACAACAACTCTGGGTGACAAGAAGACAAGCCTTGCTGAGGCACAAGAAGCATAGGAAGTGCACAAAGTCAAATGCAGAAGATCAGAAGGATGCACATTAGGCCAATGCAAGCCAAAATACACTCACAGCACTGCATGCATGACAAGTAGTGGGAGAAAATAAACAGATGCACAACCACACATCACAGGGACACAAAATGTACCTCCACAACACTAAGCAGTACACAGACAACATCACATCCTGGAAGGGTAGGAGTGCCACTGTTGATACGCAGACGACCAGCAATACACTTACACAAGCAAAACTCAGGAACACACAGGTGCCAACAACATCAACAGAGCCCAGTGCAGCAACAACAGTTGGACTGCATACAACCTACAAGCATTGCAAACCAGGACAAGAACCTGACATAGGAGCAAAGGGACAAAGGACCCACTGGCACATTGGCCCTGTGCAAAGTCCTGCAACACAAACACATTGGAATAGATTAACTGATGGTGAGGCACACACACTGACAAGCTAAGGGGATAGGACACACAAGTGAACTGTAACTCAGAAACAAACAGGTCAACAGTGCACCACACACAAATACAAGGAGCGTCAACACACAAAGGGGATGATGCACAAACCAAGAAACAGGATAAAATGAACACATATCACACATACCATACTTGAGAACAAACACACACAGGTGACATCAGTGAAAGACAACACACCCTCACCATGTCAATGGAATATAATAGGGCTGCACACTGAACACACACTGTGAGCAGACACATATCCCATCAACAACACAGAGTTGTCTGTCACACACCCTGCCTACTCACAGTTGCCAGCAACAAGTAGGTGGACCACAGGACTGCAACGAAACCAGAACACACTGCACTACCAGAACTCCCACATCTGAACCCAAGCACAAGACACACAATGCAAACAGACTGGCACACAGTACCTGGCTCATACACTGCGTAGGTGCCAAATGTAGGAGCATATACACCACCACCACAAAGACTTCCGCTCACATCCCATCCCATCACAATTGCACACATACAAGTTAGCACATGTGTCTAGGAAGGCAGGCCATCACCAGAAGAGCATACATCCACATTACTGTACACACATCAACAACCATCACACATACATGATGGACCCTGGACCGGCTGCCTGTCTATGATGGGGATACAATTCCCACCTTGATAGCAACAACATCAGCTATTGACACATGTACAAATAGGGAGAGTATGCAAACTGTAGTTGGACTAAAAGATCTCTCTGAGTCCACCTGCCTCTGTCACAGAGACAAGACAAATTCTATTGACTGTTACAGCTGAAAACAAATACAGACCATTGGTCATGTGAAAGTGATAGACAGGGCATGTTGTAAATCACATGAAATCCACAATGCAATTACACAACAAGCATGAACACTGACAAAGTACACAACATAAGTAACTGCCTTTATTAAACATCACAAAGATAGCACTCTGATGTACCCAGGAGCCAGCCCAATGGCCAGTACGCATTGCTGAGCATGTCCATGAGAAGCTACACAACCAAGGGGCAAGAAGAAGCATAGTTCCAACCAGGGCAATGACAGAGTGCAGAGCATGTCCACGAGAAGCTGCACAACCAAGGGGCAAGGAGCAGCACAGTTCCAACCAGGGCAATCGGAGAGTGCAGAGCATGTCCATGAGAAGCTGCACAACCAAGGTGCAAGAAGCAGCAAAGTTCCAACCAGGGCAATGAGAGAGTGCTGAGCATGTCCATGAGAAGCTGCACAAGCAAGGGCAAGAAGCAGCACAGTTCCAACCAGGGCAATGAGAGAGTGCAGAACATGTCCATGAGAAGCTGCACAACCAAGGGGGAAGATGCAGCACAGTTCTCACAGAGCCAGTGGGCAGAACAGAGCAGGTACATCTGAGGCAGCACAAGTCAGTGGCACATTGCATCATAACTCAAACAGGGCCAGTGACCAGAACAGAAGCAGGTACATCTGAGGCAGCACAAGTCAGGGGCACATTGCATCACATTACTAACGGGGCCAGTGGGCAGAACAGAGCAGGTACATCTGAGGCAGCACAAGTCAGTGGCACATTGCATCATAACTCAAATAGGGCCACTGGGCAGAACAGAGCAGTTACTTCTGAGGCAGCACAAGTCAGTGGCACATTGCATCACATTACTAACAGGGCCAGTGGGCAGAACAGAGCAGGTACATTTGAGGCAGCACAAGTTGGGGGCACATTGCATCACATTACTAACAGGGCCAGTGGGCAGAACAGAGCAGGTACATTGGAGGCAGCACAAGTCAGTGGCACATTGCATCATAACTCAAACAGGGCCAGTGGCCAGAACAGAGCAGGTACTTCTAAGGCAGCACAAGTCAGTGGCACATTGCATCACATTAGTAACAGGGCCAGTGGCCAGAACAGAGCAGGTACTTCTGAGGCAGCACAAGTCAGTGGCACATTGCATCACATTACTAACAGAGCCAGTGGGCAGAACAGAGCAGGTACTTCTGAAGGTTTGGTAGTTCGGGCTGGACTGTTCCCATGAGGCACAGGGTCAAGGCTGATTTGCATATAGCCAATGTCTGACCTAGGGTGGTGTGGAGTGCAAAAAAACGATGGATTTAGGCCCAGATCATTGTACTGGGGTGAATGTAAGACATTGTTCTGCATTCTGTCCATCAACTGTGTTTTTTGCAATTTTCACCCCGAGTGGGCTGGGTATGCTCAGACATGAGTCCCAGGCACTCCACATCACTGGAGTCAAGCTAACCAGGCTGAAGAAGGCTGATAGCCAGAAACCAGTCCTTGGATGCTTGATTCCGGTCTAGGAAAGACATGGTTTGGTAGCTCGGGCTGGACTGTTCCAATGAGGCACAGGGTCAAGGCGGATTTGCATATAGCCATTGTCTGACCTAGGGTGTTGTGGAGTGCAAAAAAACGATGGATTTAGGCCCAGATCATTGTACTGGGGTGAATGTAAGACATTTTTCTGCATTCTGTCCATCAACTGTGTTTTTTGCAAAAGTCAGTGGCACATTGCATCACATTACTAACATGGCCAGTGGGCAGAACAGAGTAGGTACATCTGAGGCAGCACACGTCAGGGGCACATTGCATCACATTACTAACAGGGCCTGTGGGCAGAACAGAGCAGGTACATCTGAGGTAGAAAAAGTCAGTGGCACATTGCATCATAACTCAAACAGGGCTAGTGGTCAGAATAGAAGCAGGTACATCTGAGGCAGCACAGGGAAATGTGGTGCATATATACTGCCATGGACAATAACACAGCCAGGGTGCCTACAATGGACAGTCCAGCCAGCAATGTGAAAGAGATGTGTGTGAGGGGGACTTAAACTCACACCAGAGAATCAGGTGGACTGTGTACTATCGGAGGTGCAACTGTGTACTCTCGGACGTGCAGACACACTGGCAGCACCTGACATAGGAGACTGAACAACAGACACAGCATTAGCATCTGAGACATGAGAGATAGCTCCATACACAGTGTCAGTACATGATACAGGAGAGTGAACAACAAACACAGCGCTAGCATCTGAGACATGAGAGCTAGCTCCTTACACAGTGGCAATACCTGATACAGGAGAGTGAACAACAGACACCATGCTAGTATCTTCTACATGTGAGTGAACCACATAAACAGTCCTAGTATCGGAGACAGGAGAGTGGACAACAGACACAGTGCTAGTACCTAATACATTTGAGTGAACAACAGACACAGTGGCAGTACCTGATACAGGAGAGTGAACAACAGACACAGTGCTAGTATCTGACACCTGAGAGTAGACAACAGACACAGTGCCAGTATCTGACACATGAGTGTGAACAGCAGCTGAGGTAGTGACATCACTGTACTGATGACCCACTGGGCTGTATGGTCCAGGAGGCTGGGTGGCAGTGGGAACTGGCAACAGCTGTACAGGAGAGACAGTATGAGGCTCAGTTGTTGGCGGTGTATGTCTACGCTTTTTGGGATCTGTAAGCTCGGTCTGGACTTGACAGGATTGGGAAGTGGTGCTGGCTCCACAGACACACTTCCCATCAAAGGTGGATCATGTGCTGGTGGTGGTCTGCTCTCTGGGGACATGCTGGACCCTGCTGAACGCTTGCTCCGGCCCTGCCTCCTGCCCTCAAACACCTGTGTAACAATGGACCCCACAACACTGTACTCCTTCCTCTGCTTCACAGGTGTGGTGGTGGGAGTCGAGGTATGGGGTGAATCGACCTCTGAGAAATGTATCTTACAATCCCTCTCCAACACCAGCTTCAGGGGAGGCATGGCTGATGGCTGTATGTCCTCGGTGGATGTCGTGTCCCTGGGAGGTGCCTTGTTCTTGGGAGGTGCCTTGTCCTTGGGAGGTGCCTTGTCCTTGGGAGGTGCCTTGTCCTTGGGAGGAGCCTTGTCCTTGGGAGGAGCCTTGTCCTTGGGAGGTGCCTTGTCCTTGGGAGGTGCCTTGTCCTTGGTAGGTGCCTTGTCCTTGGGAGGGGCCTTGTCCTTGGGAGGAGGTGCCTTGTTCTTGGGAGGTGCCTTGTCCTTTGGAGTTGCCTTGTCCTTGGGAGGTGCCTTGTCTTTGGGAGGTGCCTTGTCTTTGGGAGGTGCCTTGTCCTTGGGAGGTGCCTTGTCCTTGGGGGGTGCCTTGTCCTTGGGAGGTGCCTTGTCCCTGGGAGGTGTCTTTTCCTTGGGAGATGCCTTTTCCTTGGGATATGTCTTTTCCTTGGGAGGTGCCTTGTCCCTGGGAGATGCCTTTTCCATTGGAAGGTGCCTTGTCCCTGGGAGATGCCTTTTCCTTGGGAGATGCCATGTCTCTGGGAGATGCCTTTTCCTTGGGAGATGCCTTGTCCCTGGTAGTGGTCATGGATGGGGACGCCTGAGTGCCCTGTGTCTCATCTGAGGGGTAGCTTACGTCGTGCCCTGCGCTGCCTCTAGCTTTCCCAGAGGATGGTGTCTGTGGCCTGTGTTTCTTTGCCTGCTGCTTGTGTTGTCTCTGTGTGCCATATCCAGAGTGTGAGGCAGGATCGGAGAGGTCACTCTCCTCTGTTACAGCCTGTGGTGTGGACGTAGGGATAGAAGCTGAACTTTGGGCATGTGACAGCTGAATGGCTGCCGTCACTTTCGAGGACAAGGACTGGACAGTCCTGTGTATACCAGCCACATCCCCATGCATCCCCTCCATGAAAGCTACCACCTGGCCCAACTTCCTGTCGTGGTCCAGGAATGCATTTAGCATGTTAGTCTGACCCACACACAGCTGGCGCAGCAGGTCAACTGCCTCAGCACTGAGGGCAGTTTGGCACACAGGGTCAGGTGCAGCGGTGCCTGGACCAAAGGAAACTCTGCGTCTCCGACTCTGGCGAGCACGGGCAGTACGTGTTGCAGTTTGCGGGAGGGTGGACCCTGTATGCTGTGTGCCAGTTGAGGGGGTCAATTTTCCACTCCCTGTGTCACCTAACAATGAAGACTCACACCTGCTGTCGGATGACGAGGATGTTGGTGTCTCAACACGTGAGTCCTCATGGACATTACAGGCACCCTCAAGGATGCTGCTTGTTGGACTTGGCCCTCTTGGCAGGGTCATCCCTGAACTTTTTGCCTTCCTCCAATACTCGCTCTGACCTGTTTTTGTTGGTTTAATGACTCTGGGCACTTTACCACTGCTGACCAGTGCTAAAGTGCATATGATCTCCCCATGTAAAGTGTATATGTGATTGGATTCCATGATTGGCTCATTGGATTTAGTCAGTCCCCAGTAAAGTGCACCAGGAGTGCCAGGGCTTGTAAATGCCAATACTGCTAGTGGGCCTGCAGCGCTGGTTGCGCCACCCACAGAAGCAGCCTGTTAAAATGTGACTAGGGTCTGCCATTGCAGAACATGCGTGCAGTCTGGTACTGTCATGCTGGCTGGGCAAGTGCACACACTTGCCAGCCTCTAAACCTTCCCTTAACTTCATATTAGTCACCCCTATGGTAGGCCCAAGGGCAGGGTGCATTGTAAGTGTAAGGTAGGACATGCTCTGATGTGTGTGGTATGCCCTAATAGTGAATTGTAGCCAAATTCGCTTTTCACTATTGTAAGGCTACCTGTTCTCTTAGGCCAGATGGGCTGCTGGAATTATTACACCCTATAATCCCAGCAGGCTCAGGGAACATGGTAGAAAGTCAAGGTTAATATGCCTGAACTCAGAATAATAAAATACATCTTTTAGTAAAGTTTATTTTAATATCCTGTGTTTGCAAATGCTACTTTTAGAAAGCTAGCATTTGCTTGCCTAACCATTTCAGCCCGCCTCTGCTAGGATGTGTATCTGACTGTCTGGGTTATGTGAGGGACTGTGCTGGGGGATGACAGGTGGTGAATGCCAGGATTACAGCTTGGTGGGAGCTGGGAGTGCCCCTGGACTCTGAATGGGTCTGTGCTCTGCCACCACAATGCTGGCTCCGCCCCCTGGGGAGCGACTGATGACTCAGCCGGCACCTGGCCCAGGAAGGGCGAAGCACTGTCAACAAGGTACTCCTGGCTGCCCCTGTCCCCACAATGCTGGCTCCACCTCCTGTGGAGCGTCTGATGTGCCTGCCCCTCACACTGAAAGCAGAAGTCAGAGTACACCCAACAAAGTACTCAGAGACTGAATGAGGTTATGCAAAGGCCCCCCTGGCCTGAAAAGACAAAGGAAATGCTGTATAAAAGTAGGAGCCCTGCTCCTTGTAAATCAGAATCCTGTTTCCCACAACGAACCTCTGCCTGAATAGAAGGAAAAGAAGACGCTGGAAGGACAGGCCTGCTGCTTGCCTTGCTGAGGAAGGAGAGGAAAATACTTGCTAAAAAGACTTTGTAGACTTGTGCTTTGAAACATTCTCCAAGGGCTTGATTGAGCTTGCCCCCTGAACTAAACCCCAGGACCAGAGGGTTCTCCTGTGCTTTGGCTCGTCTCCTGTCTGAGGCCGAGTATTTCCCCCCGCCGGAGGTGAGGTCTGCCCCCTCTCGCCCCCTCCTAGGGCCGTGGTACCCGGGAGTCAGCCTGCCCTCTTGCCCTTGAGAGCCTCGCTCCGTTCGGAGTCGCTCTCTGCCCCAGGGTTAAGGCCGGCCGCTCCTCTACCCCCGCCTGCTTAAAGGAGCGCTTGAGTGCGACTTCAGCCCCTCCCGCCGGAATCCCGGGGCCGCGAGCAGCCTACAGCCTGGATGGCCGCCCGTGCATGTGATTGCACCCGGCCGCCCCGCTTTGTGCTGTCCCCCCAGGAGAGGCCGCTCCGCATTGTGAAGGGAGCCCCCCCTCGGTACCGTCGGTACTGAGGGCTCCCGTGCTGCGCCTTGCCTCCCGGAGATCCTCCTCTTCAAGAAGAGACCCCAAGGCGCTGACCGGACCGAGTCGTGCTGCTCGTGCACGACTGGGCCAAACCCAAAGGAATCGAGGCAGTTGCGACGAGCTGACATCGGGCTAGGGGCCCGCAATGTGTTATTTCCCCTTTTGCCTCGCCCGCTCTGTGTAACAGTGAACGGTTGTGCGCATGGAGCCCTGAACGCTTCACTTGGCCGTAGCAGGTCTGAGGCGGGATCTGTGCACCCGCACCCGAGGCTGACAGCGGTACGCCTCTCCCTCCCCTGCCGAAATGTACGCCGCGCACGGGTGCTCACGCCCGATGCGTGAGCCTTTACAGGGTGTGCCGAGTTTTCCCGTCCAGAGCTCGTCGAAGCGATACGAAGCGCAGAACCCGGTCCCTGAGGCCCAAGAGGGGTAGGAAACCTGTCCAACCTGCCAAAGAACTGCTTTTGAACTAAACTAGAAACCAGAGTGAAGGAACAGCCTGCAATATTAAGAGAACTATAGTGGAAGTAATTTGAAGTGAAAAGAAACCCATATTTGAACTGTGAACAGAAGAAAAGCTTGCCTATTTACAACCTGTGGCCCAGCAAAAACGTTATTGGTCTTGTGATAAGTCTGATCTGCTCATATATATATATATATATATTTTTACATAAAGGAACGTATTTTTATATATAATACCTGCCTGGTGTCCATTTGGGGGGGGGATTGGTATATTTTACTGTGTGTGTTATTACAAGGGCTTAACTCCATAACGCCTGAAGAATAGCTTTGGCTGCTCACGCCACGCACCTAGAGGGTGAGCAAGGGTAATTCTAAGGGGTCATCCTTCGCCCTGACTTAGAGGAGAGGGTCCCTGCTTGTCACAAGTGAATACTTGCGCCAACCAGAGACCCCCAATCCTAACACTGCTCACATCTGTCTCCGTTGTATCCTGTGTCACATCAGAGCACGATGCATTGTCATCAACTGCCTCTGTTGCCTGTCTGACACTACCCTCGTCCAATGCTGAAAGAGAGAGAGATGTGGGTACACGTAAGTGCCAGAGTCCAAAACGTCACAGGCAAGTTGCGGGCAGACCTGGAAGTCCAAACAACATATCGTACACAGCCTGTGCATCTACAACCTCCATCACCTATCCTCATTATCACAAATTGCCTGTACTTGTGAAATATGTGCGTCAAACATCCATGGCACGTCAATGCGGACGACTATGCAGGTGATGCCATGAGGCCACAGATCTGATTGCCAAGTACAGGGCCAGACACAGGAATGCACTATGTATGTCTTGCTTCTGGAAAACCATGACAACTGCACACAACACAGAGTCCACTCACAAGCAGTTGAAGCACACTGCCAACATCACAGAGGCAAGTACTGGCTCTGACCTGCAACCTATGTGGTCACTAATTTTAACAAGCATTTACAATGCAACGGTTTCGCCTTTGCAAAAGTTAGAGCTATTGGCATTGTAAATGACAACATTTTTATTTATGTGTTGGTTTTGAAAACAGATAAATAAATGGCATTGTCATTTACAATGTCAATAGCTTAATCTCTCGCAAATGCCACACACACACACCCACACAGAGCCCCCCACACACACACCCACACAGAGTGGGTAATGTCCGCGCTATATAAAAATGCACTAAATAAAAAACTCTGTGCTTAGTTTCTTCCAGAGTATTGAGTTTTAACGGGGTGGGCCCTGAAAACTCGTGGACCTGGGTCACTAAGTAAGTACAGCAAAGAGTGGTCCGAGTTTTTCACAATTATTCCACAAATGTTCTGTATTTACTCCATACAGTCATTCACCACAAATAAGCTTCAGTAATTATAACTAAACGAAATGAAAAATAAAGTTTAAATGTTCAAAATCTAATTGCATTTATTTTTGCAATCATGTATTATAGTAAGTTCATCATCACAGAAATTGTTTTAAATCATCAAAATTTGTTAATGTAATTATGAAGTCATTACATCAATAGTGCTCTCAGTGAGGAAGGGAAGGGTTGTGAGGAGGTTTGTGAGGGACTGAGTAAAGGTGGCGTGACATTAATAACATCACATTAAAATCTATACTCCTTTACAGTCAAGGTAATATAAATGTTCCCAGATCACATCACACATAGGTTAGGTAAGTCCATTTAATTCAGTCCTATGGTGTGCTAGGTTGGCGTAGTCTACGTTTCGACCCCCATGTACGCTGAAGGGTTGTTATTGCCTCATGTTGGGGTCTTCGTCAGGACAAAAAGAGAGAGCCTAAAATATAATACAAAGGCTCATGGGTATCTATGTGGCTTGTAGCAAAGTAAGAGCACGCGCGCTGTTAGTGCTGCAAACCCATACTGATGCAGAAAGTAAGGCACAAAGAATGTTATTGGTAACACAACGCGTGACGTTTCCAGAGACTCCATTCAGCCTGACGGTTTGAAAATACATGCATCCCAAATTAATAATTACAGGAGACGTGAGATTAAGAAAGAGACATCAAGAGGATTCGCCATCTTATAAAACTCAATTTCTACTTTTTTTTTAATGTATCATACATCAATGGATTGCTGCTGTTGCGCAGTGTCACACAGCCTTCAATTCATTTCTCGATGAGATTCAATTCAACAGTACTTATATACTTATATAGCGCCATGTACTCCCCAAGTTAGAAACACAACCAATAACAGGTAAATTAATACCCACCTTAATAAATCTGTCAAAATACTTGTTTTGATTATTATCTTTGATCTTTCAATAAAACAGGGCTGTAGGTAGCAGATAATGAAGAATTACATAGAGAGTCGGATTCAAAATTAACATTTCCGTCCTAATTCCAAATATTTTAATAGACCTTGAAAATTGGCCAGCGGGGAAGGTAATTGAAAAAATGTTGATGCTGTGTGTTTTTGTGCGCACACGTCTGTTTGTGTGAGTTCATACGCGCATGTATTAGTGCGTGCATACGTGGCTTTGAGTGCATGCAGGAGAAGCGGGCCCACTGTCGGTCTTAGTGAAATGTTGGCCCAGGCACAAAGGTGGCATTTGTTGGCAACAAGTACTGAGCCTCGCAGGACGGTTGTAATTATCGCAAACCTATGGCCTTCCATGGGAGGAGGCCCATTGCTCGTCCCTGGTAACATTCTGGTATGACGCAAGGGTGGTAGCTCCTATTTCTGACTAACACCTGCCCTTACAGAAGTTCCTGAACCCCCGAAAAGTAAAACACAAGTCCGTCAATTACCAGTGAAGCCAGCAATCCGATCTCATGCTCCTGTCCCGATAAAGGTTTCTCCCTCCACCAAAAAGCAAACGGCGGGAAGCGTGGAAAAAAAGCTGCAATCCTCTCCAAAGAGAGCTGCCCAAAAACGATGGCACGGCGATTCCAAATGACATCACCGGAAGTGCGAGCCAACATGCTACCTTTAATAAATGCGAGCCCCAGCCTTCTTTAAACAGCTGTTGCAAGGACATGAGATTGCAAGCTGGCATGCAAGAATCTACTGAGATAGTTACATTTTCAGAACCTCGCCCAGTCCAAACATTTTGCTGTGCATTCTGGGATTTGTAGTTCTGTTGCTCTCCATTTACAATCTGGACAAGAAGTCTCAGAATGCACGCGCAAAACGTGGACTGGGTGATTTGGATAAAAATCAAGCTGCAGTGAGGGGGCTGTAGCAGTCATGTCATCCAATAGTAGATTGCAGTCTCAGGTTTGTAGTTTTGTCATATTGCTACTGGACTCTAAATCCCAGAGTGCAACACGGCGTTGCTTCAAAACATGCCGATGTCCAAACACACATATCAAAAACATACAAATACTTGTTGATTCAAAATGTAATGTTAACTCACCCATCCTGCCAGAGCGCAATGAGCCCCCTCCCTGCTCCTTTGTTATGTATGCTTTGTTGAGCCTGCTGAATGAGGAATAACCGAGGGCACCGGATTCTCTCAGTTCAAGTGGCACACGTAATTCCCTATGAGGTGTAGACTATCTCCCCCTTCATCACCTGTGACAGGTGGTACATGGCAGCGGCTGGTGGTGCAGGGCTGGTGGGTGGGAGGGCAGAGGGCGTCAGTGAGCGCTGGCTGGGGAGACACCCTGTGCTGAAGGTTAGGCGCACCTTTTTAGATGATTTAAACCAGGCTTTTAGTGGGATGAAAAACTGGGGGTCTCTGAAAGGGACGTGGTCGAGGGCGTGGCTTAAAACATTTATGCAAAACAAAGATCTGTGCTCAGCATATTGTGCCGCCGGCTGGTATGTCGATGCTTCAGTCATTGCCTCCAGATGTATAATACAAGTCACATGACAGCTACAACAAGACGGGCCTACTGGCTTTGTCAAAGGGTGTTAGCTGCATGAGATACATATACGACATGCAGACATACATACAACAAGGGCTTCGTTGTCTGTAATATTGCAAATGCTTTAGTTCTGGCCCGAGAGGTTGTGGCGTAATGGCTAGAGCTACTAACTTCGGAGCAGAGGAAGCAGGCTCGGATCCACAGCGTGGGCTCAACATCTGACCCTCGGGCTGATTCACAAGCCCCTTGTGATGCCACCACATCACGTGTCGCCGTTTTCAAAGTGACGCCCCAGCGGCGCAAGGGGCTTGTACATACGCCCCCCTGTGCTTCTGGGAAAATCACTTCATTGCCAATGGAACCGACAAACAAATGTGGGTGCTGGTTTCAAGCACTTCAATATAGAAGCGCAAAGAGATGAAAGTTACAGCAGAAGACAATCAACTGCGGAGCCCGTCTCGGAGCCTGCACTCACCGCAGGACCCGGCCCACTTTAAGCCCTGCATTTAGAGAGATTCTTTTACCGCGGATGCCAGAAGCCAATACGTATCCTGTTCTTCAATGTATATATATACATACACTTTAGGGGACAAGACTGGGAGCAGTCAGGGTGCATCGAAAGGATCTATCTTTGGAGTGCACTGTCCATTCATACCTGGCGGTGTCTTCTAAATGAGGGAGAAGGTTTCGTACCCTGTGCCCCTCCAGAAAGGGCCGAGGGAGGGTGGCCCCCGCCTGCACTTCGATTCAGCCGATGCTTTCGAAGGAGGCCCCTTGAAAGAACTGTAAGAGACCCAGGCAATGACAAGTCCCCATTCGTGCACCCAGAGCAGCTCTCGGCAATAGGCGATCCCATGGCAGGCCTGGCCGGAAAGAGAAGCCGCCCCGCCGGCTGCAGGTGTGTGAGGGTTCACGGACAGGGGGGGGTGGGCAGGCACACGGACAGCGGGGGGGGGTCGGGCAGGCACACGGACAGCGGGAGGGGGAGGCGGGCAGGCAACATAAGACGGGAAACATACAAAGTGAAAACACATTTATAAACAAAATGTTCCTTACCTG
Organism: Lissotriton vulgaris; assembly: GCF_964263255.1. Lineage (NCBI taxonomy): Eukaryota > Metazoa > Chordata > Amphibia > Caudata > Salamandridae > Lissotriton > Lissotriton vulgaris. The sequence continues at coordinate 371,602,024 of NC_141696.1, read as the reverse complement.
ATCGCTTCGTGGGAACTCAAATCTTGCAGCCAACTCCAACAACAAACACTTGTAAAAAGAAGAAAACAGGCCGACTCGAAAAAAAAACAATAACACACACCCACCGCCGCGATTACGATCAGAAGTGGGTGGAGAGGGAAAAATCGCGGGAATGCCCCCGAATCTGGTCCGGCCTTGACGGACAGATCCGGCTCCCAATGGCTAGCCTCCATTTATGGAGCTAGCCAATGGGAGCCGGGGGCCGTTCCTTAAGCCAATATTGTAAACAATAGATTTCGCCTGCGCGAACTGCTTGCGCAGATCGCCAGGTCGAAACCTAAAAATGAGCCCATACTGTAGACTCACCCCCACATTCCTGCTGTTCCTCCCTCAAACGTGCAGCCAGATTGTGATGTGTCACTGCTAGGATGCGTGCCATCAGTGGGGTCATGGTACGGTGTGCCAACCTGCCAGCACGTGGAATCACCTCCAGTGTCATCTCCGCCACGTTCCTGCTGAGCCTGAAGATGTTGTCCCACCGCTTGTGGCAGTGTGTATGTCGCCTGTTGCACACCCCCAAGGCACGCACATTGCGTGCTATGGCCCTCCATATGCCCTTACGCTGGTGAAGTTTGAGCTACGGATTTGGGAGGTAAGAGGAAGACATGTCAGTGTACATTAGTCTGTCAATACAGACACACTGTACATGTGAATCACATAAACGTACCAGGGGAACAGCAGATATGGCTGGCAGGTACATATGCCATGAGACTTAGAGAAAAGGCATGGGAGGCACACACAAACTAGATAGCTGGGATGGGGAGTGGAACAGCACATGTACCAGCATACACATATCTTCTTGGTGCCCATGGGTGAATCATGTCATATCATTGTAGCAAATCAGCCTGTGAGTAAAACAGACAAACCCCACAATTTCCAGGCAGGGCTGGAGCAGACCCACATTGCCCTCAAATGCACACCACCGAACGACATGGCCGTGGTGAAAAGGGATGTGTGCCATGGCCCTAACATGGAGGGACATGGACATGCAATTCCCACACCACCCCCACGGATTGTCACATGCACACAACAGACCTGAGTCAGGCCACTAATTACAAGCCTTCATATGGCATGTGCTCTGTGACACTGCGTGCCACACCCATCTCAAAGTGCAGACTGCGAATCATGAGGAACTGGGTACACATCACATCACCATGCACACAGCATGTCCAACTGTGTCCTACACAGCCCCCCAGCATGCCCTGACAGCAGCTGCACTGAGTAAGTGGTGCACCCCATGCCCCCTCATTTACATCACACTACACTTACCAGCACTCCAGGGGCACCGTATAGCCTCCCATACTGGTTGAGCACACTGTCCATGAGGACATCCAGCTCCTCAGTGTTGAAGGGACGGGACCGGATCTTCTCAACCCTCGCCATCACGGTGTCCAGGACACGGGCACAGCAGCACCTGATTCTGTAGGGGGCAGGCAGCAGCAGGAAGAGGTGATGGGTGAAGGCAGCACTGGCTGGAGACTGGATCTGCAGCAACAGCAGTGGGTGTTGTAGGGAGAAGGCAGCAGCAGGTAGAGGTGATGGGTGCAGGCAGCAGTGGCTGGAAGCAGTGGAGATGTGGTGCTCACTCCCACACATATATAGGGCCCAGAGGTAATATCAGTGGTACAGAGCAGCTGCAATGGTGTCCAAGGTCTGCCTTATTGAAAACTCTCCAATGACTGGCCCCGCGGTGGCAGTGCACGCCTTCCGCTATTTTCAAACTTGCATTTAGCAACCACGATGGCGGTTCCCATTGGCTGTTGAATCAGGTGCCATGGTGGTGACACACCGACGCGGTCATGCGCGCGCTAACGCGATGGTGCCTCTTTCAAATGCATCCAGTGTCCTGCAACGCGATGGAGGTTCACGCATACATCGGGGGCAGGGCAGGATTTCAGCAACATTTGTATCTACATTGTGAAATGGCTGTTGGTATGTTCCGTCAGGCACATAGCGGTACCCACTGCCGTTCCCCGGCGGTGAGTGACCGCCCATGCCCATTCAGTCTAGGGGCCCGTCAGGCACATAGCGGTACCCGCCAGTTTACGATCACCTGTTGTACAAAGAATAGAGAGTCATTGATGTGAACTGCACAGGTTGGTTGTTGTGACGATTGGGATGTCATGTCATGCAGCACAAAATTGACTAACTCAGCACATTGTTGTGGTACACAGTACTGGGCATCATGAGGGGGTAGGGTGGCATACGCCACTTGGCTAGGTGTCATACTGTGGTGCTTTACTATGGGACACCTAGGTATTGTTTGATTACGTGGTCATGTCCTCATTGTTGATGTGGCAAAACAATGTGAACATGGCCATGTGTACAGACGGTTCGGAATACCCTGGCTTACTACTGCACATGGGGGAGTCGTCGTCGTCTGATGCATGTCTGGCTTATTTCATGCTGTAGGCCTCCATAGAGTTATGTGCCATGCTTTAACGGCGCATACTGGGGCCTGGTATCCGTGCACACATGGCCGTTGATGGTGGCTGTATGTCCTGTTAGACATGGTGCACTGACCTTCAACTACATGTGTTCTGTGTGCTGCAACTATTTCCCAGATGGCATTTCCATGTACTCGGATGTGTGCAGAGGTAACATGGCTAGTGGATGTGTCCCACATTCAAATGGTGGTGGCTCCTTATGTGGTCCAATGGTTCTTGGTTGTACACAGAAATTTGCGGTCTGCAGGGACTGTGTACTTACCTGTTTAAGGGTTGTTTTCTGGTTTTGATCCTGACACTTCTAGGATGGTGTGTGGTACTTCTTGCTACAGTGTTGCAGGTGAAGGGGGCATGTTGTGAGTTGTAGTGCTGGCCCCTCAACCAGGTACACCCCTCCCTGTGAAGATGGCTACCTACCTTTGAGTTTGGTGAGGGGGGTTGCATTGCTAGCACATGGTGGATGGACTCCATCTTGCTCAGCTGTGGGTGAAGGGGGCCTGTTGGGAGTTGTAGTGCTGGCCCCTCAACCAGGTACACCCCTCCCTGTGAAGATGGCTACCTACCTGTGAGTTTGGTGAGGGGAGTTGCATTGCTAGGACATGGTGGAGGGACTCCATCTTGCTCTTGCTCAGCTGTGGGTGAAGGGGGCCTGTTGGGAGTTGTAGTGCTGGCCCCTCAACCAGGTACCACCCTCCCTGTGACGATGGCTATCTACCTGTGAGTTTGGTGAGGGGGGTTGCATTGCTCGAACATGGTGGAGGGACTCCATCTTGCTCAGCTGTGGGGGAAGGGGGCCTGTTGTGAGTTGTAGTGCTGGCCCCTCAACCAGGTACACCCCTCCCTGTGAAGATGGCTACCTACCTGCGAGTTTGGTGAGGGGGGTTGCATTGCTAGCACATGGTGGAGGGACTCCATCTTGCTTAGCTATGGGTGAAGGGGGCCTGTTGGGAGTTGTAGTGCTGGACCCTCAACCAGGTACACCCCTCCCTGTGAATATGGCTACCTACCTATGAGTTTGGTGAGGGGGGTTGCATTGCTAGCACATGGTGGGGGACTCCATCTTGCTCAGTTGTGGGTGAAGGGGGCCTGTTGGGAGTTGTAGTGCTGGCCCCTCAACCAGGTACACCCCTCCCTGTGAAGATGGCTACCTGCCTGTGTGTTTGGTGAGGGGGGCTGCATTGCTAGCACATGGTGGAGGCACTCCATCTTGGTCAGCTGTGGGTGAAGGGGGCCTGTTGGGAGTTGTAGTGCTGGCCCCTCAATCACAGGTACACCCCTCCCTGTGAAGATGGCTACCTACCTATGAGTTTGGTGAGGGGGGTTGCATTGCTAGCACATGGTGGAGGGACTCCATCTTGCTGAGCTATGGGTGAAGGGGGCCTGTTGGGAGTTGTAGTGCAGGCCCCTCAACCAGGTACACCCCTCCCTATGAAGATGGCTACCTACCTGTGAGTTTGGTGAGGGGGGTTGCATTGCTAGCACATGGCAGAGGGACTCCATCTTGCTCAGCTGTGGGTCAAGGGGGCCTGTTGGGAGTTGAGTGTTGGCTGCTTAGCCACATGTGACCCTGGAAATGGTGGTGCTCCGTTTGTGGGTGATCATGGTTGATGCATTTTAGCCCTGGCATTCACACATTAGGATGACTGTGTGCTCCACATGCATGGTGTTGGGCCTAGGTGGAGTATCTTAGCAGTTGTGCAAGGCAGTACTTGGCATTGTGAATGTGGTCATTAGGTTGTACTTACTGGTCTCCAATCCCTCAGTCATTCCTTCCAGGCTCTCCGGGTGCAATATTGCAAGCACCTTCTCCTCCCATTCACTGTAGGGTATTGGCTGAATGGGAGTTCCGGCGCCAGTACGCTCGGCCCGCTCGCGGTTCTTGGCCCTGATTGACTTCACCTTTGCCTTGAGGTCGTGCCACCGCCTCTGGATGTCTCTTTTGGTGCGTGGTGCGGTCCCTGATGCGTTCACTTTGGTGACTATCCTTTCCCACATTTTGGTTTTCTTTGCCAGTGTAGTCTGTTGTACAAGTGTTCCAAACTGGTTGGGTTCTACACGTATAATCTAATCCACCATGACTTTCAGCTCACACTCTGTGAATTTAGGATGTTTCTTGTGGGCCATGGTGTGTGCTGTGCAGGGTGTAGGAGGTGCAGGTGTTTGGTTTGTTGGGATGGTGTTGTGGTGGATGGTGAGGTGTGTGTGTTGATATGCAGGTTATTGTGTGGCTATTGGTGTATGTGGTGCTGTGCTCTGCTGTGTGCCTCTTCCTCTCAGTTCTGCTGTGATGCAAAGGATTGTGGGGATGGGAGGGGCTCCTTTTATTTTCTTCTTTGTGGCTGTGTCCCAATGGTATCTTGCAGTCAGGTATGTTGTGGGTGTGGACCCTTGCCTGTCAGGTTTTCCACCATGAGGGTGTGTTTTTGATGTGGGTTATTGGGGGAGGGGTGTGTTCATGGTAGGTTTGGGTCCTGATTTGTTGGATTGCATGGTACCTTGCTGCCGGCATTTTTTTTGCGGTATGACCGGCGCGGTGGATTGGCTTTGGCCCTTCCGCTGATACTTACATTTGTTGATGTTATTTTCCGCTACGGTCGTGGAGGGTGATTCTTTACGTTGCCCTGGCGGTGTTATCCTAATCGTGCGGCCGGTCACTCCTCTGCACTGTCGGCGGTTGGGCCTGTTACCGCGGCCACTCCGCCCGCGGCGGTCGGGTTTTCTATAGTTCCGTCCGCGGTCGGCGGTCTTTGGAGACATCTGTCCGCTGCTGTCGGGTTTTCTATAGTTCCGTCCGTGGTCGGCGGTCTTTGGAGGCATCCGTCGGTCGCGGGTGGGTTTTGCTGGAGGGGAATCCTAATAGCACCGCGGGTTTCCCCACGGTGCGGTCGGCCGGTCATTTCCCGCGAGATTGGCGGTGCGGACGCTTTCAGTCCGTCATCCTATTCGGCCCCTCAATTGGGGATCCGCAGCCCCTGGGGTCACATGGGATGCTTATAAAGCTTTTCATAGGGGCAGACTTGGGGCACTAGCCGCAGAGAAGAGGAGGAGTTATTACAAAGAAGTGGCAGTACAGAAGGATAAGGTTCGCTCCTTGGAAGAAAAACTAATCGATCTAAGTGCAGGAGAAGTGGCTAGGAAAGGGTGGCACCAAGAATTGTCACAGGTAAAAGCAAGTTTATCTATCATATTGCAAGAGCGGGTGAGAAAGAGATGGGAGGCTAGTCAAATGGCTCACTTTGAATATAGTGAAGGATGCAGCAAATTATTGGCCTGGAAGGTAAAGAAAGAACAACTAAGAAATAGAGTCGAGGAAGTTCTACGTGATCATACAGGGAACCTAGTAGGCGACAGCAGAGGAATTGAGCAAGTATTTCAAAGCCATTTGAGTAAAGTCTATCGAGAAGATCTCAATCTATCTAAAGATAATCTTAAAATATGGTTAGGACAGGGCATGGGAAACCAGTTGACAACAGAAAAAGTTGATCTTTTAAATAGAGATATAGACGTCCTTGAAGTGGAAAAGATAATTGCTCAGCTAAAAAATGGGAAAGCTCTGGGCCGGATGGCATTCCTCAAGAGGTCTATAAGGTCTTGGCTGCTACTTTATCCCCCATCTTAGTCAATCTTTTTGATGAACTGTATGTCAAGCATTTGGACCTGCCAGCCTCCTGGAAGGAAGCCACAATTTAGCTAATTCTGAAGCCTGGAAAATGCCTCAAAAAATGCAACTCATATTGCCCTATTTCCTTGCTTAATAGCGACTACAAGATGTATACTAAGATCTTGGCGGATAGATTAAATGGGATGATGGCTGAGCTAATAAATGACGATCAAAAAGGTTTCATTTGGGGAAGATTTTTGAGAGATCTGACCTTTACATTGGTTGGTACAATAGATCTTGCAACCACCTACAACCACCCTCTTGCCCTGGTGGCCTTGGAAGCTACCAAGGCCTTTGACAGTGTGAACTGGGCCTATCCGAAAGAGGTAGCTGCCTCCTTGAATCTGGGTGCAAGTTTTTGTAATGCTCTTGCTGGTCTCTATCAAGCTCCAGAAGCCAGGATTCTAGTTACCAGCTCTTTAACTCAACCTATCATAATATCTAGAGGAACTAGGCAGGGTTGTCCTCTGTCGCCTCTGCTTTTCAACCTTTATATAGAGCCATTGGCAAGAAAGATCAGAGAGGACCCCGAAATTTTACCTTTTAGATTCTCTGGTTGGGAAAAGAAACTAGGGCTCTATGCGGACGATATTGTGATTTTAACTACAAATATTTTGACAACTTGGCCCCGTTTGATGGCGCTAACGACAGACTTTGGGAAGGTCCTAGGCTACGAGGTCAACAGTGATAAGTCAGAAATTATGTCCTGGAACATCGAGGGGGTAACTGGCAAGGATGAAATCAGATATCTGGGAGTCATGATATCACATGACATTAATAAAATAGCTAAACTTATTTGTGATAAAGCCAGAAAGGAGATTAATAAAACTTTTGAAAACCTGGTCCCATTTGCAGTATCACTTTACGGAAGAAGTAATTTAGTCAAAATGGTAATCCTCCCAAAGCTTACCTTCCTCTTCTACCCAATTCCCCTGCCTTTTGAGATGGATTAGATCAAAAAGCACAACAACAAATAATATCTGGGGGTCAAAGAGTAGGTCAGTAAGTCAAGCAAGAAGGACCACTATACCAAATGCATGCAAAACAGTATCAGTGAGAAACAATAGTTAGTGAGCGGTCAAGTCAAGGCTCAAGAGTATATGGAGAAAAATATATTGTTCCCATCAGAAGCCACACTGTACCGCCCTTGTTGTCATCATTTGGGATCTCCTTACCCAGGAGACACGACGGCCGGTAAGTAATTACCGTGACCGAGATGTGATGTGAGGGCAGAACAGAAGGGTATGATAGTGGCTAGTGAAAAAAGCAGTGTCTGGTGATTGGAGTGAAAAAGTGAAGGGTAATGATAAAATTAGGTGAGTTGGGTGGAAAAGAGAAATTTATTAATATCCCCCAATCCCTAAGATTAAAAGGCAGGTGTGGGTGCAGGTTTTAAATAATAACCGCACTTATTGGTGGTCGACATGTTTCTGCATTCACAAGAAAGGAGTTTCTAATGCATTCTTCAGGACCTTAGAGATACACTACTGCTTTGTAAATAGAAATAAGATAAATAATGAAAAGATATCACCTGGACATCCAGGCGTACTCAACCGTATACCATGTATGTAGGTTGAGAGGCTTCACCCCACCTGGCTGCAGCGCAGGTAAAAGGAGCACCGCTCTTTCCGTCGGTGTCTCCGGGCAGTCTTCAGTCAAAAAGCTACAAGGTGATCTAGGTTCTTTTATATGGGCGAGTAAAGAACCAAGAATAGCTTGGAAGAAGTTGAGGAGAAGGATCGAGAAAGGAGGCTTAGCCTTGCCGGATTTACTTTTTTATTGGGAAGTGTCTTTTTAACTCCCCAAGCCCCTCTATGACAGGAGGACTGTGGTTCACAATTGTGAATCTTGAGCCAGGAGGTAAAGAGGGTTTTCTCTTCAAATATGCTGATCCCCAAAAAATGTTAAAGGTCAGGTTGAAGATCTTGAGTGGGCTTGCAGAGACATGGTATAAAGTTAGGAAAACCTTAAAAATTCCCTACCACAGCTTTTTAGCTCCTATCTGGGATAGTTCCGGCTCCCCTGAGTGGACAAAAGACATTCTCGCTAAACCATTGTTAGAGGGGGGCCTCACAAAATAGGACCAGATAATAAGCAATGGCGAGCTAATTTCCTGGGAGAGCTGTAGCCAACTAACAAACTTTCGCCTATCCAGGTTTAAATATGTTCAATTGCGAAGTTGGTTCTATGACCCACTAACAAGGATAGGTGAACAAAACAATTTGGAATTTAAGCTGAAGCAACAGCCAAGCCAAAAGAAGGAGTTAGCGACCATCTACTGGCTACTGGTGGGAATCGAGGATGGAGAATTCACACTTCCTGTGGAACTATGGGGAAAATACTTGCCGGAATCTTCGCTGGAAAAATACTGGCAAGTATCTATGTCTATGCTTTTTAAATCGGTCAAGCCTGCACACCTGAGGAGAAATTATCTCTTTTCCATCCATAGGGCGTATTGGTCACCCTTGAAACTGTCAAAGTTTGGGAGAGGAGGTGGAGTTCCCTGCCCGAAGTGCGGTAACATGAAAGCGGACGACGTCCACATGTTTGTTGAATGTATAAAATTGCAAGCTTTCTGGAGCGAAGTGTGCAGGGCGCTGTCTCAAATGCTTAAGCTGCATGTTAAGTTAAGCGTTTTGTTATCTTCGGTCAGTTGGAGCCTGGAGTTAAACATACCAAAATTCAGGCAAGGCTTATCTTATGTGCTGCATTATTAGCGCATAGGGAGATCTGTAAGTTATGGGTGTCTTCCCTCTCTCCTAGTTTGGACAACTTGTTGGTTTTAATTAAATACATAGCCACCCTAGATAGGATGAGCACTAGAGTTAACTTTTGGCATTCTTTGAATGGTGCGATGTTTTAAATGACAACAGAAAGGTTTTAACGGTCCTATGATTACGCCTTATCAGCCTCATCAGGTATTCGGGTTTAGGGTCTTGCTGTCTTGTCTGCCGGACGAAAAGTGAGAGGGAGGAGACAGACAAATGGACAAGAGGGTAGAGGGAGACCAAGCCCAAGGGCCATCAGAAATCTCGACCTCAGTCTCTACTCTCACCTACCCGTAATGCTGGAAAGCACAGGAGCACAGGCATTCAGGTGCCCATCAATATGTGCAAGTGGAAGAATGTAATTGCTTTTTCTTTCCACTAAAGAGGCTTATGAGGACATACTTTAAAAAAAAAAAAAAAAAATATTGATGTATTAAATATTGTTATATATAATATCGTTTGTAAGTGTTAATTAGTATCTATTTTATTGTACTGCCTGTTATTATATCTGTTTTTTATTCAGATATTTGCTTAGTTAGGAAAGTGTTGCAAATTGTATATTCAATTGTATTAATATATGAAAATAATTGTTTAATACTTTTTTTAGTAGTAGGATATTGGGTTTTTAGAGGATAAGGGTATTGAGATTTATAAAAAAGTATATGTGTTTAATTAAAAATTTATGTTAATCATTTTGAAGATATGCAAACTAATCAAATAGAATTTTGAAATGTATATTATTATTATTTATTTAATTTGTTTGAATTTTAATTAAGATATATATTTACGACAACTATTGTTAAAAATATATATTTTTAAAAATGTGTAACTTTCTTTTGGAAAATATATATAAATGTATAAAAATACTAAATTAATTTAATTATTTGTTTATTTAGTGGAGAGTAATTTTGGAATAATAGGTTTTTTGTCATTTTATGATTAAAAGTTTAAGAATCATATACAAAATTCACAATACTATAACTATTATTAGTAACACAAATATGTTTTTCTATGTTAATATTTTGTTTTGTTTGTCGTTTAGGTTAGCTTGTTTTATAACACAAAGTAGCTACTGTTATAGTTACAAATGTATATGATATGGAGTATTGATTGTGTGTTTTAATTGTATTATTTTGTTTAAAATGTTTTATATTGAGATAGATATTTAAAATTTCACCTCTTTGGTGTCCTACACCTTTTTCAAATAGATTTAGATTGGTGCGGATTATTAAATGCCACAATTTTAGTGTCCATCATCTTCCCCCATAGGTTATATAGGAGTGGGAATAGTAAATGTCACCCCTTTAGCATCCAATACTTTCCCCAACTTGGTTTTGACTGGAGTAGGAATAGTAAATGCCACCCCTTTAGTGTCCAACACTTTCCTCAAATTGATATAGTTTGGAGTGGTCATGGTAAATGTTACTCCTCTAGTGTCTAACACCTTTCCAATATGGTTGGATTGTAGTGGGAAAAGTAAATGTCACCCCTTTAGTGTCTAACACCTTTCCAATATGGTTGGATTGTAATGGGAATAGTAAATGTCACCCCTTTAGTGTCCAACCCTTTCCCCAATATGGTTGGATTAGAATGAGAATAGTAAATATCACCCCTATACTGTCCAACACCTTCCCCAAATTGGTATTGATTGAAGTGATAATAGTAAATGTCACCCCTTTACTGTCCAACACCTTCCCCAAATTGGTATAGATTGGAGTGGGAATAGTAAATATCCCCAATTTAGTGCCCAGTCACTGCCCATTATGGTTGGATTAGAGTGGAAATAGTAAATTTCATCCCTTTAGTGTCCAACACATTCCCCAATAAGGTTTGATTGTGGTGCGAATAGTAAATGTCACCCCTTTACTGTCCAACACCTTCCCCAAATTGGTATTGATTGGAGTTGGAATAGTAAATGTCACCACTTTAATGTCTAATTTTTTTAATGTTTTATGTTGGTGCGTGAATATTTAATTTTATATTGTTTCTCTCAAGTCTATTACTTATTTATATTTGTATGTAGTAGAAATATTTATGTTGTTTTTTAGTATTGTTGGTAATTAGAAATATAATAAAAAACAGTGTGTTGCATGTTTGTAAAAAATAATAATATTATTAATTACATTGTTTTGTATAATTTAGACAACACACATTTTTCACATTGTATTTATGTTTTAAAGGTGCATTTTTTGTATATTTTTTCTCAAAAACAAACTTTTCTATAACGTTAAGTAGAAAACCATTTATTTTTATTTGTGTGATCACTTAGTAAAATATCAATTATGTGTGCATAGTACTGTATGTTACTGCAACAAATGATGGATGAAATGCTGAATGATTCAAACATTCTCCCCCAGTCAAGAGATCTGGGTTAAATCCATCGTTCTTTTGCCCACTACGCCACCCCAGTTTGGACCCAGCCATATGCAAATCAGTCTTGACCCTGTGCCTCATGGGAACAGTTCAGTCTGAACTGCCAAGCCAGGTCCTCCCTGGACTGGAAGCAAGCATCCTGGGACCGGTTTCAGAATATGTCAGCCTTCTTCAGCCAGGCTAACTTGAATCCAGTGGCACAGTGAGCAAGGGACTCACGTCTGGTCATACCCGTCCCGTGCTCTCCATGCCACTGGAGTCGAGCTATCCTGGCTGATGAGGGCTGAAAGCCTGAAACCAGTCCTAGGATGCTTGTTTCCAGTCCAGGGAGGACCTGGCCTGGCAGTTCGGGCTGGACTGTTCCCATTGGGCGTATTGTCAAGACTGATTTGCATACGGCTGGGCCCAAACTGGAATGGCATGGTGAACAAAACAATGATGGATTTAGGCCCAGATCTCTGTACTGGGGTGAATGTATGACATTGTTCTGCATTCTGTCCATCAATTGTTCTTTTAGTATCGTATGTTGTCCATTTTTCACATTCAGTTTAAATTGTTTAACAGTTTTTTTTAACATTTCCTAATGTTTTTAAATACATATTTTCAACATTATTTTTCAGTATATATCAAATAATTGTATTTTTTATACTATAATTTAATGTTTACTTTTTACATTGTATCATAACACTTTTACAAAGTAAGTATGCTTTATATTTTTTAACAATTTTTAATACATGAGTCTAATATTTTTGCAATATTTCTTATTTATTTTTGTGGAGAGATAGTATTTTTTTAGTTTTATTTAGCAACCATTTTTGTTTACTGCTACCTTCTAATTTGTAAACTTTTTGTATTCTTTTTGTCTGTTTTTACAGAACCAGGTTGCGGTAAAGTGCTGCTGTTCGTTGAAACAGGAAAGTCCTGTTTGAGGATTTTTAAAGCGTTTAGAGAGTAGAACGGAAATTAGGGGAGGTCTAGAAGGTAGCTTTATACTGTTGTTTGTGGGGTTTTTGTATATTTCGATATATTATTGATATTGTTTTTCACTAGTTTATAGTTTAGCATTTTGGTACACTATTTTAGTAGTGTATCGCTAAGTTATGTTAAATGAAGTTACCTTAGCTAAAGTTTGATGGTGAATTGTTTTCAGGTTTTTTATTGTTCTTGGATACTTTGGTTTGCTTCGAGGGATGTCTTTTGGATTTGTTTAATTTTTGCATTTTATGGGGGTATTTGAACAATATATTTCTCGTTTTTGGTGGAATGCTATTTTTCATTACGTGGATACAGAAAAAAATCTGCAGCAACAGAACAGTAAGTTTAATTTATTTAATTTCCTTTTGGGTGGGAGATGTAATTTTATAATTTTTTTGCTAATAGTATTTGATTATTTCGTGGAATTGATAGATTTATGTGTTGTAATTAATTTATGTGATGGATTGAGTTTGTTTTTTACTCTCTTGGTTGATGATGTTTACATTTATTTTAAATAATTTATATAAAGTTTTCCTACATAGGTCTTCATTAACATAAAAATTTTAATAAATGTAATATTTAAAATAAGAAAGATTTGGTGTGTTGGCTTAGAAATTGTCATATTTTTGAGGAGTTTGGTATGTTACTATTTATTTTATGATACACTTTTGGCTATTATTTCTAAGTAATTTACTCCTTTGTAATTTATGAAGAGTTTGATTTTAAATTTTAACATATCATATATTCTTTTGGATTGTTTACTAAGTTTAGGGCTAATTTGGGTAACATATTGTTCACTTTAGAAAGAGTTTTCCACCCACTAAAGTCACAGTGGGGCGGTCGGACCACCAGTGCGGCTGTGGCTGGACAGCCATCCCCGTACCACCACCAGTCAGGCAGTCCTCAGGCCCTTAGTGCAGATTTTTGGAGGTGCCTCCATATACTTTGACTGAAATCCTAATAACAGCTTTGACTGCTGAGTGAGGGTACATTTTTAGAATGGTTTGGATCTTGGCTTGTTCAAAGTCTATGATTATTTGTTGGGGTAAGTAATTATTTGCTTTATGTTTGATATGGTTGAAGAGGTCGTAGTAAGTGCTACTTTGTTTATTTGGTAGTAGTAATAATAATAGAGACGGGGTGGGTAACCCAATATACCCTTGTGGACTTGGGTAGATACTAAAGCAAAAGCAAATTGCCAGCAAGGGATTTGTTTTACAATCTCATAGACAGCGTAGGGGATCTCTATTGAAAAGAATTTTAGATCCTAACTGTAAGCATCAGTTGCTGTATTATATTCAAATGTCCAATTATTTAGGACAGAGCAAAAGTCATAGTAAAAGGCTACCACACTAGCCAAGAACTAAACATAAATCACCGTTATACCCCTGTGACTCTGCCAGTTGAAGCACGTCTCTTGCGATTTTAACAAACAGACTAATTAATACCTCTGAGATCTCTCATGAGTATAACGGTGATTTAAAGACCAAGTAATTCGACCCTGAATTTTCAGTAAAGCCTTTCAGTGAGAACCTGCTGCAAATGAAACCTCCTAATCGTGACAGTTGGTTAAAGCAGGCCCTCTTTTTCAAGGGTCATCGGCACATATTTAACAATTCGTCCTGATGATGGTCTTGTGATTTATCTTGTTAAGACCGAAACGTCGACCTTCATGTCCACTTCTGCCACTACTGACATCTTGCGTTCAGTGACTTGCTTCAAATCTAGTAGTAGTCATTGCACCATATGTAACCGTTTGGACGTATTCTATTGTACTGTTGGACAAATTAATGTAATCCTTGTACATTAGAATTGTTTATTATGTTTTATTCTAACAACTGATGAAGAACCCTTATAACTGCTTCAAAATAATAACAATTTTGATACATAATCTCCTTGTGTTGCTTCTTTCTATTTTTATGTTTAGTTCTTGGCTAGTGTGGTAGCCTTTTACTGTGACTTTTGCTCTGTCCTAAATAATTGGACATTTGAATATAATACAGCAACTGATGCTCATAGTTAGGATCTAAAATTCTTTTCAATAGAGATCCCCTACGCTGTCTATGAGATTGTAAAACAAATCCCTTGCTCGCAATTTGCTTTTGATATATTTGGTAGTAGGGCACATACAAAACCGGATATTTGTGTTTGATATTTACCATGTATGGTGTAATTCTGAGTGAATGGCTGTGGAACCATTTTGAAGGTCCTACCCATCATCCACATTTTGCATTGTCTCAGTTTTAGTAAGTTGTATGCTGTAGAAAATATTAGGATTCTTTTTTCGTTATGTACGTTTTCAAATAAAAAGAAAGGTTCCTTATTGTGTGTCATTGTTAATTGTTCAGGTTTGTGTGTGTGTATCGTAATATTTTCAAGGGGCAGGTGGGGTATCCCTAGTACCTTTTTTAGTTTATACCAATAAATGTTTTAAAGCGCGGATAGGTGGTAGTTAGCCTGTGATATGCTCAGGGCGTTTAGGTAGTATATCTATTAGGATTTTGCTTGTGGGTTCCTGGGAGCTAGTGCTTGCCTCTCTTATATCCTGCAATATCTATTTCTGTGATATTTGAGGTGGTTGTGCTATTTTACATGAATTACAACATCATCTTTGTAGTTGCCTTCCCATAGCAAGCATTAGAATCATCTTTATTACATTTCCAGTTTATAGTTTCTGTTGATGCACTTTCTGGTCTGTAGGTGTCGCCCATGTGATTTAGTAACAACTTTCCTTTCTGAGAAGTGATATGATTTGCAGCTTCTTTCATTGTATCTGAAAGCAGCCTTATAGTATAAATATATAGAATGTTTTAAAGGTTGTACATTTATTATTTACATGTAAAAACATGCAACTAGACTTACATATATGTTCTGTTTAGATGTTTCACATGGTTTTGCACTTTTTCCGTTGTGGGTATTCTAATGTGGAGCAGGTGGTTCTTTTCTGTTGGATGAAAAAAGAAATTGAGTTAGTTTTTAAATATAAATTTGTTGGTAGTTTGTAGAAGTAGAGGTCGTTAGGTTTAGTTTTGATGGGTATTTGGGTGAGTTTATAGTTTTGTATTGATTTATGTGTACTTACTTTCTTATATTCTTTTTCTGGTTTGTGGTGTTTTTTTCTGGCAGTTTATAACTGTTTCAAGTAACGTGTTTTTCTTTTAGGAAGTCTATGCAAAAAGGTAGAAATTGACAAGTATTTTATAAATTATTTGTTATTTAATGTTTTTAGATTCAATAAAAATTATATTTTATTTTGAATATAAGTTTTATTGACTTGGTTCAGTAGATTTTTAAATGTATATATTTCTCCTGTAATGGTCTGGTGAGAAAATCAGGCTGAGTTTTCTTATCTTGCAGAATGTGTCATTTTTGAAGTAGTTAGTTCTTTACATTAGTGTGCCTTATATATTGTTGATTTCATTGTTTGTTTGATCTTATAAGTAAAAGTTATTTATAGTTAAATTGTATTGGTTGGCTTAGTTTTAGTTTAAACTTTATTTATTCTTTCAGTCCTTCTATGGGAAATGGTAATGTATGTACAATTCTTGATGTACGATATATAGGGGCATATATACAAGCCCTTAGCACCACCACAGTACCACTTTTTTGACCCTCCGGTGGCGATATGCCCTGCACCATATTTACAAGGAGGTGTTAACCCACTTTTTATAGCTTAACGCCACTTCGTACCCTTTCACGCACACATCTGCTGGAAAGGGGCATGAAAAGGGTGCTGCTGTGGGTGTTGCACCAGCAACACCCTTTTTTATGATGACCCAGACTTACAAGGAGGTGTATTTCCGAGGGAGCACCAAAAACTAATACCATGCATGAGCAGGCGTTAGAACGGCGCAACGAGGAGAAATACTTTTGTTTCTCGTCATTTTTGCTTTTCTATGTGTGCTGCATTCTGTAGCACACATAGAAAGAGCAAAATGCCAATAATGATTGTAAAGGTGTTCTTTTATGCACATAAATAATCATTAAATAATGATGATTTGCTACGTCTATGTGTGCTGCATTCTGCAGAACACAAAGAAGTAACAAATCACCACTATGGATTGGTTATGTGTGGGAAGGGATACCTTTCAGCACACAAACAATCATCCCCTGTGAAGCAGACACCCTTGCACTATGGTGCAAGAGTGACTGCTTTGGCACTAGGCTGGTAATTTTAGCACCATCGCTAGGCAAAACACAGGGGTGCACCATATTATTATAAATACGGCGCATGCCTGCGTTTTGGAAATGTCGGAGTACAGCAAATGCCAAATTTTGAGCAGCTCCATGCTCTGGCATTTCCTTGTAAATATCCCCCATAGTTTGATACTTTTGAAAATAAGAATATATATACATATATGTAGCAATAAAAAGTCGCTGACGTTCCCGCCTCTTGTGATGGCGAGCTTACAGAGAGGTGGCAAACTCCTGCAATAACACCAATATTCCTCTCGCCATATGTCCTTTTAATAAACAGAGACGAGCCGCAGCTCAGTTCCTTGAGCGTGGTGATTTTATTTGACAGCAAAAAAGGCCCAACGTGTTTCGGAGCTGACTGCTCCTTGTGTTTGCTTTTCAATTACATAAATTCAAGAGCTCACGCCCACAAAAGGAAAGTAGGACTACATGGCATCTTTAGAGATCCTTGAATTCACATGGCGTCCATATTATAGTAGTCATACTCATGTTACCAACTAGTCATTATGATTAAAAAATGCATTTTCTGGCTAGTTGCATTTCAATTTCTACCTTCAAAGACCAATATTGCAGGCTTGAATAAAATATAATTTAGATGATAACTATCATCTTAACAATCTTGTTCTACTACATTATTCCAACTTATACACACACAAGAAATTCACAACCTTATGAGTCCTTTATGAATTAGACAGTCACTATATTCAATTGAACCCAAGTTGGCTATCCTTACTCAACAAATTGAATTTCAAGCAATCAACATTTCGTCCAAATATTTCCAAAAAAGTTCACCCAGCTATCCTGAATCAACTCAGATATAGATAAGCTCTTTTGCATTCCTCTTCTCATCCAACGATATCCATGTAACCTACAAGAATATAAACAGTACTTGATCAGTTACAATCCTCCATATTTCTTACTAAAAACAGCAAACATCTAGTTAGAGATTTGTTTTGTACATAATACCAGATTGTTTTCCTCCTAGAGACAGATTACTTCCATCATATGCTTCAACCCAGATGGACCAATAACTCTTCATCGTTATTCAAAGCTTCAGGATGCTTGGTGTCATACTTTAATACCAACCTCGACTCCAAGCGACGTAACTCTTGAACTCTATTCCCACCTCAGGAATTCTTTCAATTGCACAACATTTGAGTAACCTCACATCCTATAATGTTTCTCTTTGAAGTGCCTTGCTATTGGATACTGTTTGTCTTCTCTTGTGATCACTCTCATTTGTTCTAAAACCCTTTTCAGGCAGAGGAAGAGATAAAAGCAAAACATTTTTTGATAGAGATCATATTGACCATGAGGCAGGGTAAATTGTTACATTTGGAAGACAATTTGACCATCTAAGAGAGAATGATCAAGAAAAAACTCAAATAGGGCAACCAAATGTGACAGCTGTGATGAACACGACAGGACAAAGTGGAGCAGGTTATATGAATTCAGGACCAATGGAACAAATGGAGAGTGATGCTAGTGAAAGTGATGCATCTGTGCAATTGGAAATAGTTGGAGGAAAATCCAAAATGTTAAAAGAAATCGACCTTGGGCTACTATCCAATGTAAATACAAATTTAAGCTGCATAGTAAATCCCACTGTAACTTTACACAATGTGTAAAGTATTTGTGCACAATTTAGTTACAATAATAGAGTGAAAACTAACAAAAAGACTCCACGCCAACTTAGACAAATAGAATATATTTATGCAAGTAAAACAAGACCGCAACAACCAAAATCCAATGAGTAGAACTTGAGATATGATTTAAAGAAAAATAAACTACAATATAGGGTTTAGAAGTCAAAAGCGCTTATGGGCTACTTGATGTTGCACTGGACTAGGGTAAATCCAAAGTTTCAGGCTGACCATAATGGTGGGCAGGCCGGCTATAAGGACCCATGCAGGACCGACTGAAAAAGTATGTTGGATGGAGCGTGCATTGGCATGGGAGACTCAATGTGTCGGTTCCAATTCACGCAGTCCGGTCAATGAGTCGAAGTTGAGCCTTGCAGTCGGGTCCCACGTTGTCTTTGAACCCCTTATGATGCAGACCCGGTGGTGTCATCAAGCCTCGCAGGATTGTCTTCGAATCGGCACTGAACCTTGCAGTGATGTCTTTGGAACCATGCTGCATCAGCATCAAACCTCGCAGTCTGGAGTGCGTTGTCATCAAGTCACAAGTCCTCAAACCCAGCAAGCAATTGGAGAAACTTAGGTTCAAGGATATAGAGAGCAGTTCCAGTCCTTCTCACTCACAGGCAAGAAGCAGCAGGCAGCAGGCTAGCACAACAAAGCAGGTGGCAAAGGGGCAGTCCCTCCTACAGCATAGTAATCAACAGGCAGCATGCCAACAAAGCAAAGCAGTTAGCAGAGCGGCAGTACCTCCTACCGTACTTCCAGGAAGAATGTCCCTGGTTTCCAGCAAAGTTCTGATTTGGTGGTGTCAAGGACCCAGTACTTAAACCCAGTTGTACCTTTGAAGTGGGGGAGATTTCTGTTTGAAGATCACAAGGTCCCTAACTTTTCTGCCCTGACTCCAGACTCACTACAGGGTGGTATGCAGCTCTTTGTGTTGGGACAGGAACAGCGCTATTCAGGTGCAAGCGTCAGGTCCTCCCACCCAATCTACCTCAGGAAGACCCATAAGCCTGGTGAATGCCAATCAGGATACAAATGTCACACCCCGGCTCTCTTTATGGGACTGTCTAGAGGGAATTCACAAAGCCTAGCTGTCACAAAACCCAGAAGTATATTTAGAGACAGGCAAAGTCACAGAATGGTTAAAGTAAGAAAATGCCAACTTTCTAAAAGTGGCATTTTCAGACTTACAATTTAATATCCAACTTCACCATAAGTTGTTATTTTAAAGTCTGAGTCCAGAGACACCAAAGTCAAAATTTCCATCTTTTCTCAATTACAAATTCCACTTAAAAGATGTTTTGAGTCTATCCCAATGTTAACCTATGGCAGAGATAGGTCTAGCAGTAGTGAAAAACAAATGTAGCAGTTTTTCACTACCAGGACATGTAAAACTCAGAAGTACATGTCATACCTTTTAAAATCATGGCACCCTGTCCAGGACTGCCTAGGGCCTACCCTAGTGGTTTTTGCCAGCCACAGTTGCAGCAAATAGAGGCACTAAGGAAATGCCAATCCACTAGTGTCATAGCAACAATTCTGCAGCGACAGACGGGGGTGGAGGAGACTCCAGATACAAACCCCTGTAGACGGTCCTACCTTTTCCAAATTTTGCAGTATTTACGAGGCATTCCCTCGCTTCAAAGATCGTGAGTTCCAGGCCCATGCCAAAGTCCAGACCCTTCTTCCAGACCACAAGCGACGGTGGCAATTAATTTTTCCAGGCCTGGGTAATATCTCTTTTTGCCAGCATGAGACCCAGAAATAGGAGGTGGCGCTTATATCTATTGCCACCTATGTTTTCCATAGCATGCAGCATGGCCAACCTCGGCGTGGATACAATGTCTCACCCCAGAACCTAGGATAGGCATGCAAACACCCCTATCCAGAACCTTGACAAAGTCGGGCAGGTTCACATGGTGTGTATGTGTAGGAAAGTACCCTCCATGGATCTACAACGTGGTCCGTGTGGGGATGTAATGAGCCCAGCGCGCCACAGTCTGTGTCTGGTGTAGTAAGCTCTGTGGGGGTATTTAAACTGAATAAGTCGCAGACGAGCCTCGATCCAATCGTCCTCATTCAAGGGGCCTTAGTCCTGCTTTCATGTTTCTCAGTTTTTTGTAGTGTGGTAGGGGTATCTATACTAATATAATAAAGAGAGAGCCCAAACCTTTGAGGCGGGTAATCTCAGGAACACCAGCACCAATCACAACACCCAATACAGCGTTGGAAAGGGCTGTTGCAGCAGAAGGACATAGGCTATGCAGACGCCCACCATATACATTTAAAAGGTAAAAGAACTGTGCCAGCAAAGTAGTACCTTGTGGGCGTGTCTGCGTTGTGCTGTGGGCATGTGCTGGGGGCGTGACAAACGCTGGGGGGTTGTGGTACGTTCCGCCCTTAATGCCATGTTTCATATCGTGTGCTGTGGGTGTGTGCTGGGGGTGTGGGCGTGTGCGGGGCGCAGGATTACGGGGAAAAGCGAGCGTTGTGCCCAATATTTCATTGTTTTTTCTTCCCAGGTTCTGTACATTCTAGCTCCGGGTGTGCTTGCCCCGCGCTCCCAGTGACGTGCACCTGCTTTACTGTATGGAGGTCAGGCATGGCGCTATTCCCAAGGGCCGGAAGGAGCACAAACAGGGGCCATTGTACAGGAAATGTAATCTTGCCTTAACTTCCGGTGACGCCTGAAGCACACACTGGAGATTTTCCACTTCTGTTGCGCACCGGCCTCGCGCCACGCACATCCGGACACAAGGCCCGCCTCCACGGAAATAGCAAGAAAGGGACTATCCCTCTCCCGGGAATATGTGATGATATTCCGCAAACCAACATCCCGCATACCATCACTCCGCAATTTTTATAACGCAGGACTATTACTCGGCAAAGACATAATTTCTAAAACTTTTACAACGCATATGACTTTATCACGCATGCCATTATAACGCAAATGCATGTGTAGTAAAGTCATATACATTGTAAAAGTACATTATTAAAACATCAAATATAAGTTTGTATATATGTGTATATATATATATATATATATATATATATATATATATATATATATATATATATATATATACACATTTTTTTAATTTAATTAAAACATGTATTCCTTTAAATTGCATTATTTATATTATTTGTATTTATTATTTTATTTTATTACCCTTTACACCCTAAAAACTAATCCAACCCTGCTCCTTTTAAAAACCCCTGCACCCCATAATCATAACCCACCTTTACTCCTTAAAATACCCCAACACCCTTAAACACTAACCTATCTTAACCCTATAAATATACCCTGTACCCCAAAACCCAAACCTATCCCTAAACCCTAAAAATACCCCTGTACCCCAAAACCCAAACCTAGCCCTGAACCCTATAAATACCCCTGTACCTCAAAACCCAACCCTACCCCTGAACTCTAAAAATACCCCTGTACCCCTGTACCCCAAAACCCAAACCTAGCCCTGAACCCTAAAAATACCCCTGTACCCCAAAACCCAAACCTACCCCTGAACCCTAAAATACCCCTGTACCCCAAAACCCAAACCTAGCCCTGAACCCTTAAAATACCCCTGTACCCTAAAACCCAAACCTACACCTGAACCCTAAAAATACCCCTGTACCCCAAAACCCAAACCTAGCCCTGAACTCTAAAAATAACCCTGTACCCCAAAACCCAAACCTATCCCTAGACCCTATAAATACCCCTGTACCCCAAAACCCAAACCTAGCCCTGAACCCTATAAATACCCCTGTACCCCAAAACCCAAACCTACCCCTGAACCCTAAAAGTACCCCTGTACCCCAAAACCCAAACCTAACCCTGAACCCTTAAAATACCCCTGTACCCCAAAACCCAAACCTACTCATGAACCCTAAAAATACCCCTATACACCAAACCCAAACCTAGCCCTGAACCCTAAAAATACCCCTGCACCCCAAAACCCATACCTATCCCTAAACCCTAAAAATACCCCTGAACCCCATAACCCAAAACTATATCTGAACCCTTAAAAAACCCAAACACCCCAAAACATATACCTCAGTACCCCAAAACATATACCCCTATACCCATACTTACCTTATCCAAACATTAAAAAAAACATGCTTTTACCATTGATGCATTTACAACGAATTTCGTTGTAAATGTATGCGTGGTAAAAGCATATAAAATGTAATGCCATGCGTTATAATGGCATTGCAGAGTCATGGTACTTTCGTAATGAAAGTATGCGGAGTGATGGTATGGGGAAAGAAAGTTGCGAAATAATAGGTAAGTACATTTGTGGCACGGTGGCCCACATCTCCAGCAACATACTCATATTTCTTCAACACTTATTTGAAAAATGCACAGGTCTCTCTCATTGATGGCCAGCACCGACATACACTTTTAGACACACCTCCTGCCACAAGTTCTAGAATTGCAAACTTTAGAGCTGGTGAGCTACGTTCAAATCTCAGCATCAGCTCAACATCCTGTGATTCCAGGCAAGTTGCTTTGTCTCCCCGTGTCTCTACCACAAATAAAAGTGTTCTTCTGTAATGTAAATTGTGATCATGCCATGTTGTCGAGTTTGCGCTATATAATATTGCAAGGAAAAATAAAGTTCACATACTACTGAACGCGCACTCTTAAGTGCATCAGCAGTGCACTGTAAATCGGAGCGTTTCACAGGCCTGTCACAGATAAGAAATGCTATCAAAACGAAATCCTACAAAACAATATACTACTGGCCGGCAGCGATTCATACCTGGACAACGTCGGGACGGGCTTCTAGTTTTTAATAAGTGTATGATATAATTTTGTTATCTTGCAGTCCCCCAGGTTGCCCATAAAACCGCTTGCCTCATTGGGGCTAAATTCAGGAATCTCTGTGAGGTGGGATGTATGGGGTGAAGGTATGTCGGAACTGGAAATAGCAGTAAAACTGTGTGCGGGACATATTATATTCCGTTTGTATATCGAGAAAGGATTTGAGATTACATCCGCGTACAACCGCCCCCACTGTGTCTATCTCTAAGGCCTCCCAGCCTTGAAACCGGACAGTTGTGCCAGCTGCGGCAATTGTCCGTTGTTCCTCAATAGAGTTTCCTTGGTGAGTCTCCCCCACCAGCCCATCAGGCGGAGTGGCGACGTCCAAATCTTGAAGATTGTGGCTGTAGTGGATGGTAACCCGTGAAGTAGTGCCACCGAATAGAGAGTCATGTGGAGGGTGGCGTCAATTAGCAGCCATCGTTCCACAGCATATGCCGGGTCACCACGATCCCTATACCACCAGTCATTGAGGACGAGCAGGTGGGAGGCCTGTAATAAGCCTGAACATCTGGAGTTGCCACTCCACAGGAATAAGTAGACTGAAAGCAGGTCCTCAGAGCTACTCGCGATGTGCCCCCCCCCCCAAAGAAAGCGGGTGAGAATAGCGTTCTATTGAGGAAACCATGTTGGTTTGATCGGATAGGGATGATTCTGTAGTTGATAAAGGAGACAAGGTAAAGAAATCATCTTAAAAATTGCGGCCCTACCAAAGAGAGATAGGGGCAGATGGGACCACACTCGCGTTTGCTCACTCACCTGTGCCCATAGGGGGGTGAGGTTCTTAGACCACGCCAACGCCTGAGATGTTGAGAGATATACTCCCAAATATTTGAAACCGTCCGGAACCACCACTACCTCAGGAGACCAGTCGACTAGCCAATCTCCGCCTTGCAGCGGCCACAACAATGATTTGCCCTGATTCATATAGAGGCCGGACGTTTTGACAAAGATCTGCATGATGCAAAGGAGGTGCGGCCTGGTTCGGTCAAGGTCTGTGAGGAAGAATAAAACAACGTCCGATTAAAGTGCTCTACGGTCAGAGATGCATGTTTTCCACTCGAACCCGCACATCTGCGTGTCTTTGCAACCCCAAGCCTTGAGCGGCTCCATAGCAAGTACAAAATGATAGGGGGAGAGTGGGCAGCCCTGGCACGTCCCCGCCCAACAGGGAAGCCACTGGAAACTGAATCTACACTCGGACCGAGGCGGTTATGTTTGTGTACAGCAGATTGAATGAGGCTTAGTAACCAGGGGCCTATATTAACGTGGTCAAGCAAGGCAAAAATATACGTCCAGCTGAGGGAGTCAAAGGCCTTATTCATGTCCGCCAGGAGGAGCGCGGCAAGGGTACCAAGCTTGTCAACTGCGGCAATAGCATTATGGGCACGTTTGATATTGTGCCGCGTAGCACGGTTTGGCATAAAGCTGACCTGATCCCGATGGACTAGTTCTGTAATATATGGGACTAAGTGGTTTGCATTCACCCTGGCGAGAAGCTTAGCTTCCACATTAAGTAATGAGATTGGACGATATGACGAATATTGTTCCGGTGGGTGACCCGGCTTCAAGAATACAACAACCTCCGCATGTAACCAATCCGGGGGAAGTTCACCACTCTCCAATGACGCCTCCAGTGCCGCGAGGTAGGGTTTTAGTAGTTTTGAGTGATATTTTTGGAAAAATTCACAGGGGTAACCATTCGGACCTGGTGCCTTTCCCACCTGCTTGCCAAGCAGTGCAGTCAGTAGTTTGTCTATCGACAGGGGGCATCCAGTGCGTCTCGCATTGCATCCAACAGCACCTGAGGAGGGAAGTCAGCGATAAATGTATGTAAATGTAAATGTACAGGAATTTATATAGCACAAATCACCAAGCGGTTTCTAAGCGCTTGCTTAGGGAACCCGTCCTGGTATTCCCCTGTGAGATAACCCCGGCAGGGCATCCGCAAGGTGAAAGCCAGGCATCCCACCACGAGGGGCCGTTGTGGAGATTAAGCAAGCTATTGCCCAGAGTCGCAGAGTGTGAACCCGTGAATCGAGTAGGCACCGGAGCGAGAATTGTCGAGTCCATGGCCATTTTAGGATTCAAGACCCCGCCGAGCCGGGAATTGAACCCTGGTCCCGGGCTGACCTCTGCTTCCAGGTCTGCGTCCTCTAACCAGTGAGCCACACTTCTCCACATGTATGTACAAGGGCAGTGGGTAATGTTTCATGGGGGGCATAGAGGTCTGCAAAATACGAGGCAAAGCAGTCCGCAATGGCGGACAGGTCCGGAGGAACAGTCCCAGCAGTGCCCTGTATACATGGGAGCGTCTGGGGCGCAGTGTCTGCTGACAGAGATGATGCAGCAGGTCACTAGACCTGTCTTCTCATTGGAATATCCGACTACGGGTGGCAAGCCAATAAAGCGGAGCTTTATTTAGGAGTTCCTTGGCGTACGTTTGTTGGACGTTTATTAATTGTCTACGCACGACCTGTCCTGCTGTGTCTCTACTCGGGCGTTCCAGATCCAGTAACTGGGCCACAATTTATAACAACATATCGGGTCGCTGCCGGTGTTGCGTGGTAGAGAAGGCAATATCTGCTCCTCTGAGGGTGTGTTTCATTGCTTTCCACAGAGTAACTGGAGATTCTACCATGCCTGTATTAAGTAAGAAATAGACCGCTATAGATTTGTGAATATGTGTCTTGTAATTATCGTCTTGCAGCAGCCACAGCAACAACCCCCATCGAAATGGGGAGCCCCTGGAATCCAAACACAGGAGAATAGACACTGGTGAATTGTCCGATAGACCCCTAGGAAGAATGTCAGCCGCGCTCAACCTATGATTGTGCGCCCCTGAGAGGAATACGGAGTCCAAACGAGAGAAGGATTCATGGGCACCAGAGAAATAGGTGTATGCACATGTGTTGCGATGTAAGGTCCTATACGAGTCCACCCAACCAAAGCCCTGAACCAGGTGCAATAATTTAGAGTCCTGGGTCTCTGCAGTTCGAGCTGGAGAGAGCCACCTATCCTGCGATGTGGACATAACATCGTTCTAATCTCCCTCAACTAAAGTCAAACCCGATGGGAGGTCAGTCCAGAGCATCGTCAGTTTCTCAACTAGGGACCATGAGAGGGGGGGCATAAACACTGTTTGTCCGGACCAGGAGAGCTCTGACTCGCCAAATCTGCTGTTTGCGTCCCAGAGGCGTCATAACGATCTAGTGTACTTTGTTTGGTGGTCTGTCACTTGTTGCAAGTCATGATTGGTGACAGCAGGTAAGTCCTTACAACGCCAACAGGGTTCTGCAAAGGCCAGTAGATAATGTGGTCTCACCCAAGGTGATGTTTGTGGTGGTGGCAGCACCTGAAGAGGGAGAGGAGGGAAGGAGGGCTCGCAGTGAGCGATCGATCTAGATAGCATCCACCCTTAGGGTGGGCATAAAGGCCGGCGCGGAGACCACCCACACACAAGCACACCAGGACTTAGCCCGGCCGCTTCTGTGCACAGGCGTCCCCTCACCCCCCTAATGAGTGCCTCTGTTTAGGTATATCTCTGCTGCTCCGAGTGGTCTATATGTGGAGGCGCTGCACCTGGATTACGGTGGAGCGATAGTAATCCCTGGTTCACTCTGGTAGCTGCTCTCCTCCAAGCCCCATTCAGTAAATGGAGGGCGGTTTGCACGCAGGAGTAGTGCAGAAAGGAGATTATTCCTGCCCTGTCGCTCCCTCAACTCCACGGGGTAATGGGGGAGATCTAGGCCCCATAGAGCCCCTGTGGCCTCAGTTTGACATGGGCATGGAGAGGCCTCACACAGGAATCAAGTCATGTGCGTAGTCCTCCGCTGACCCAATATACTCACCTCCGCAGTGCACCACCGCCCCGACCGGAAGCCAGGAGCGCAAAGGTAGGCTCACAAAGGACCCACGGGGGCCCCATATTGGGTGCAGTCAGAAAGGCCAGGCAGGGGCGCGGCACACCAGGAAAGCGTCTAAGAGCCCACAGGGCGCAGCAGCATCAGGGGGGCCATTTACTGGCCTCGGATGGAATCCTCGGCAGCCTCGAGGGGCCACAGGGCACAGTGAAGAATCCTCACGGGCAGCCAGTCGGTCCCAGCTCCAGTGGCTGCCAATCCCGCCGGGTGCGGCGTCCTCCAGCTGAGACCTGGGCAGGCCGCGCGGCCACAGCTCAGCACTGCAGCCCCGGCTCCGCCCCAGGGGCTGCCACCAGCCAATGGAAAGAGAGAAAGTGGCCTCTGCCGTAGCAGGAGCTACAAAACAAGCTGGCAACATGAATAGTCGGTGGCAGGAAGCCCATGAGTATGGGCCTCTGGAATCGATCACCTCACCGGCTGGGCCTCACGACGCAGTGCTGAAGCTCCGGTGTGTTTACTCCGTGGTCCCCAGGGCAGATGTAATGCGGCCGCCGCTCCGGTACCCCAAGGAATTCTGTGTGCACCCATACGCGGGCCGCAGGGGCAGTCTGTCTCAGCGCAGCAGAAGAGCTGGGTTGTGGGGCAGTTAGGGCCCGAACCTCAAGCCCCGGGCCAGTCCGTGGCGTCACCAGGCTGCCGCACCGACTACGGGTCCGCCGTTCAGCACCTCCACCAGACGACCGGTGCAGAGAGGCACAGTACAAGGGAGCCTAGGGGAAATTATTGTTAGATGGCATAGGATTAGAGAAGGATATTAGAACGGGCCTCCGGAGCTCGTCTAAAGTGTTGGATCGCTTGGTCACGCCCCCGAATTTAATTTTTTGGTGGAGGGGGGGGGGGGGCGGCGTTCCGGTGGCACAATGTGCCACCGGCATATTTATAAGGCCACATAAAGACATGTTCCATGGCTTTTGATGGCCTCATAACTATGTCCCCCTTTCACACAGAAAACTGCGTGAAAAGGGACATTCCATGGGTGTTGCTTGGGGGTGTTCCCAACAACATCCATGGCTTTTTGACACTGCGCCAGATTTACAAGAAATTGTAAGTCTACGCAAGCACCAAAAACATACGGGCACAGCGGAGTAGAAATATCTTTATTTCTCCACATTTTTCCTCTTTCTATGTATGCTGCATTCTGCAGCACACATAGAAAGAGGAAAAAGTATCTTGTGATTGTTTTTCTACAGGAACGTTTCCTTTCCTGCAAAAAAATAATCATCTCCACAATGCAGGCACCCTTGCACCATGGTGCAAAGGTGCCTGCATTTATGCACGGCAGCCCATTTTGCTCAGGTGCAGGGGAAAACTAAAGGAATACATTGTATCTAATAGATACAGGGCATTCATGCCTTTTTCTTTTGCCGTGGGCAGCGCAGCAGCAAAAAAACATAAATGAGGCTATCAGTCTCTGCGGTGGCAGGCCTGAGACATGATGAAAGGGCTACTGAAGTGGGTGGCACAATCAGTGCTGCAGGCCACTGTTAGTATTTAATTAACAGGCTCTGGGCACATATAGAGCACTTTACTAGGGTCTAATGAGTAAACTAACTATGCCAATTGTGGATAAGCCAATGTTACCACGTTTTAAGTAGAGAGCACAAGCGCTTTAGTACTGGTTAGCAGTGGTAAAGTTCCAAAGTCCTAGAGCCAACAAAAACGAATTGAGCAAAATGGAAAGGAGGAAGGCAAACTGCTTGGGCATACCTGTCTGAAAGGGCCATTTCCAGCAAAAAACAGTATATTAAATATATTATGCAGGTGTAGTTTTGCAAAGTGTACAGTTATTAGCATTCTTGTAGTTTTGTGTTTCACCTTTGCCCACGCATGCTTTTCCCTACACTTACCTATAAACATAATTTTTTTGATGACCCTGAATGTTTCAAAATTGTCCTTGCCTTTGCCAGCTGTATGCCTCTGAAGAAATGGTTGTGTGTTTTTCACAACAGATCAGTTTTACGCTGAAACCGAATTTGTAAACATTTTCTCGTTTCAGTTTTCCGTTAAAAATATGATGTACGGTTTTCTCCCGAGTTTACTGCAATGAAAATAGCTTTGTTGCTTACGTTTATGTGCATTGACCTTGCTACATTTCCTCATAACTTTGAAATTGGATGGATGCATACACTATTTTTTCTCGCTGGACAATGCTTTTTATCTACCTTAATTTTTGTTATATTTTTTAGAGGATTTTCACCACAAATCATCAATACCCACTAATTATACATCTATTTTAAAACAAAAAGGAGAATAAAGCGGGTTTCCCCATCTTGTCCTTGCACTTTCCTGGTGAATGATATCTGCCTGGTCATTTTGATTTGGCGTCTGGACCACAACATCCTCTGCCTACATCTTCACCTGCATGTTCTGGGAAATCTTGGGGCAGGTTTACAAGAAAGTGTTGCATCTGTAGAGATGCGTCAGTTTCTCTGCACCAGCCTGCGATTCTCTTGCAGCACCATAGATGTGCTGTATTTACAATCTGGTGCACCATGGTGTAAGGATTGACAGATGTGTCAGAAATTCTGACGCATCTGTTGGCCTAAAAGTCAAGCATTGCTGGAGTTGTGCCACAAGCACGAAACAACTCCAGCAATGGATGTTGTGGCCTATACTTATTGTACTGCATCACTCCTTAAGCCTGCTTCAAGCAGGCATAATGTTTTGATGCAGTGGCGTCTTAGAAGTAGCGCAGTGAAATCTCGTAGATTTCACAGTGCCACTTTTACGAGGCTTTCCTGCATGGGAACGCACACCCTGCATACATTATGCCTGCCGCAGGTATGATGTGATGCAGGGCTTCACAACGTGATGCATCTCCCTAGATGCATCACGTTGTAAATTAGCCGCATTATTTATGCCAGCGCTGCATCACAAAAGTGACGCGACGGCGGTGCAAAAGTGTTGCAAGGGGTTTGCAATTCTGCCAAGTCTGTTCTTTCTTATTTGCCAGATTTTTTTTTTTTGTTGGCTTATTTCATTTTTTTGTTTGGTGCTTGTGGAACTGGAGCTGTATATATGTGCAGGGAAAGCCCATGTGAAGGAACAGTGCCTGATAGAAGGGCAACAGCAATTTGTATAGCATTACATTTTAGGATAGCATCATCATTGACTTCTCATTTTATACTCCTCATCCCTCATTTGTCAGCTTCCGCTCTTCATCCCTGTCTTCCTTTCTAACTCCTTAACCTCCTTCCCTTCTCAGTCACTCTGCATCCCTTACACCTCAGCTATCACCATCACCCTTGACCTCTAATCCCCCAGTAATATAAAACATAGAGGTGCACCACATCAATAATAACACAAAGGAAAGGGGGAAAGAAACTCCTCAGTCAAGCGAATAAGCTTTGTGCAATTCTTTATCTTTATTTTCTTCCCATAAAAAATTTCACATATGTAAGATGACAACAGACAATGCGTTTCGTCCATAGAAATAGACTTCTTCAGGGCAATAATGATGCTAGTGATGATTCATCCAAAGCGATTGCATCAAAGTGTTGTGCTGGATAAATCATGGTAATTTCCATCATCAATTTTCACAATCCATGTGAATCACAAACAGTGTCTTTCATTGTAGTGCGAATCTCAGTTTGTATAGTCAACGAGATGAACAACAGTTGTCCCTGAATGGGGTGGCAATAACATGGAAAGTACGGGCCGTTAAACTCTGAATTAAACTGCGATTGGTACAGTAATCCACGCAACCCGTTGCTTCATGAAGAGCAAAGCAAGTGAATGGGAAAGCTCATCCCCCAGTCCTCCTCCCACACTCCTCCAGGCTCACTCGCCATCCACCTTTTTTCATCCTTCCTCCACCTTGGTCCTTTTTCCTCAGTAAGTTTTTTACTTTAACAAACTTCATTTTTGTTAGGTTTTTGAGAGGATTTCCAATACAAAGCACAATTTATAAACACAAATACTCGCAACTTATTTATATTTATATTTTCTCACACAAGAAGGACCTCAGAGGGCATGAGGAACTTTACTGGTTGCACATAGAATATCAACAATCTCTTCTTCTAGGCTCACTCTTCTGTCATGTTTGGTGAGTTGAATACTCAAAGGGAAGCATCACAAGATCCTGTGTTTCAACACCTACATTTTATGGAAAATCTTGTTTCTTTGTATATGTTAGGACTGAGCGCCATTGTGCTCATCCTACCAACACCATCCATCCTCATTTGAGCTAGCACATCAATGCTCACCCACAGGACTAGTCACAGGGGAGGGCTGGGGACTGTGGGACCCATCACATAACAGTGATGTCAAGTTAATGGCACATTGTCAGGCTAACTTGTAACTTTATGATTATCAATTGTACAGCTAATTGTATTTTATAAAAGAGGATGACATATTGTAGCTTTGATCTTTCCTTCCACTCTCACAACACTTTATTTCACTGGTGTGTCTGTTGATATGAAGTAATCTGGTAACAATCATCTCCCTTTTCTCCAAAGCCGACACCTGTCATCAAGCTCTTTACCAAACTCAGGGGTTCGAAAACCTACTATATGAGCCTTCCAATCAAATGCCATCTACTACACTAAGATGCTGCCTTAAGGCAGTTTTGATAAACCAATTCATACACGTTTGTTTCAAGAGCAGCACTTTTGCAAAGGCAAAAGCTGTTGTATCAATTCAGCATTATAATGACCAACGTACATGCTTTTGTGAACTACTTCTGTTGAGGTGTTTACCAACCTGGGCATCACAATGCTCCCATTGAACCCACTTCACAAATAAAGGTATAGCTGATACCTACCTATACATCTCTGGCTGCACCTACACTGTAGCACATCCATGACTTGAATATATTTGTAGGTCTGGTGTTAGCAAACACCTCTTGATTTCACTAAATAAGTCAGCTGTAATAGTGTGCCTGTCATGGCAAAAGGGTTTTGTAATTTTTCAGCTTGGCAAGTGTGAGACCAGCTAATTCTATGCATAAGAACTTGGTTACGAAAATGGCAACAGGGTTTGTCAGTTTTCTAGTTTGTGGTGGGAGGCACTGTGCTAATCCTATGCTTAAAAACTCTGCTAGGAACTCAGAGATTGGAGGTGAGCTAATTCCGAGTGTCGTGGTATTGTAGAGTGTTCCATACAGAAGAGCAGCTGCCCCCATAAAGCTTGGGAATTGCCCTGGCTTCCCTACTTCCATTTTTGCATATATAATATATACTTAATTATAGGGCCTGTTAGAAATGGGGGTTTCTAGTTGGCAGGGGTAGGTACCTTTGTCCAAGTAGGGACCCTTTTCCCTTGTCAGGGTAAGGGGAATACACTTCTAAAATAACCCCGGCTCACCCCCTTGGTAGCTTGGCATGAGCAGACAGGCTTATCTCAGATGCAGTGTGCAAAGCATTTGTGCATGCATACAGTAACACAGTGAAAACACTACAAATGAACACCACACCAGGTTAGAAAAATAAGCAGAACTTTATCTAAACGAACAAGACTAAAAAGGGCAAAAATACAACATACAATAATTGTAAAAATAGTCACTGTGCAAAATAACATTTAAATTGCAGGAATAAAGTGAAAACACAGGGGCATATTACCAAGCAATAGCGATAATTATCGCTATTGCTTGGTTAGCGTGAAAAAATTAACGCTGAGCTGCGGCGATTTGTATCGCAGATAAACCTTGGTATTACCAAGGTTTATCGCAAATGCGATAAAAATCGGCCACAATGCATGAATATCACTAAAAAGTCAGCGATATTCATGCATTAGCGAGCTAATGCTCTTAGCCATGTTATCCACCTCCCATTGGATAACATGGCTAAGAACTGCTCAGGGCAGGTGTTAGCTTTTGGAGATATTTGCGCTTAGCGCGAATATCTCCAAAAGTTGGTAATAGGAGATAGCGATGTTAGCAACTGTTTTCAGTCGCTAACATCTTGGCACGCCCACTTTGCATGTCATTAGTGATAAATATCACTGACATGCAAAGTGGGGCCCAAGATGGTCGCTATCTCCTACTAGCTGTCGCTAACTGGTGTTAGCGACAGCTAGGTAATAGGGAGATAATTTTATCTTAGCTTCCTTGGCTTTTAAAGCCATAAAAGCGGAGATAAACCCCCTTGATAATATGCCCCACAGTTCCTCCTACTCGGTATCTCAGTTTGGCGGTACTGCGATACTGAACACGACAGTGTCTAGCAATTTCAGTCAACCACGTTGGTATGGGTTAGCTAAAGCATTGACAGACTCGGAGACAGTACCTTTATTGTTGCGGCCATTGCCCTGATGCGGGTCAGTCATAGCAACCGCCGCAGTTGTGATGTGGCATGGAAGCATTACAGCATGCGGTGTCCTCACGGATCAGTGCAGGCAGCGGCTCATTGATGGAGTTGGTGAGACCATGGCTTGCGTTGCAGGGTGAGGTGGTGCTCTATGCGGTGCTGGCAGGTCACGGTGCGGCGACGGAGCCAGTCGATGTTTGAGTCGGGCATCGACGGAGTCGGTGATATCTGTGCAGCATGTAGTAAAGCAGTGCGGAGTGCAGTGCCCACAGGATGCGGTGCAAGCAGTGGCTCGTTGACAGAGTCAGTGAGACCAGGGTTGCATTGCGGAGTGAGGTGGTGCTCTCTGCAGTGCCTTCAGGACACAGAGTCTGCGACAGACTCAGTGACGGAGTCGGCTGTTTTTTTCTTCTGTGGAGGCTGGATCCACCGGAACCAGAGAGGGTGACCAGAAGGATGGTGATGTCTTTGCTGTTCCTGAGAACTCTTGAACAGGGAGCAAGCTCCACTTCAAGCCCTTGGAGATACTTTCTCAAACAGGATGCACACACAGTTCCTCTCCTTGGCAGAAACAGCCACTGCAGGACAACCCCAGACAGCACACAGCAAAGGGGCAGTACTCCTCCTCCAGCTTCTCCATCTGTTCTTTTTGGCATAGGTTCCTCTTGAAGTCCAAAAGTGATCATCAAAGTCTTTTCCACCCCTGAGACTTCCAATAGGAGGCAAGCTCTACTTCAAGCCCTTGGAGAAAACTCTAACAGCAGGATGATGAAATCACAGTCCAGTTGTTTCCCTGCCCAAGACAAAAGCAACCACTGCAGGCCAACCCCAACAGCACACAGTACAGGGGCAGTACTCCTCCTCCAGCTTTCCCGGTTCTTCTTCCTGGCAGGTTCCTTAGTTCAGCTGTAATCTAAATTTCAGGTGTCTGGGCCCCACTTTTTATAGCAAACATGTCTTTGTTCTCTGGTGGCAGAGAAGCTTTTTGTCCAGCCAAAACCAATTATGTCCTCTCTGGTGCAGCTGCCCATCAGGAGGTGGAGACAGCATTGTGTAAAGCAGACAGGGCCTATTGAATTTCAAGTGACATCTCCCCCCACCACTCTAAATGCAGACCGGGCCAATTCAGCCCAACACTGACTCATCCAGCCTCTCTGGAGCCACTGCACATACCCAGCCCCTGTCACTCCAAAGCCAGACAGTCAATACACATCCTAGCAGAGACACACTGGATGGCTAAGCAAGAAAATACCTACTTTCTAAAAGTGGTATTTTCAAAGAAATAATGTAAAAATCACCATCACTAAAATATGCATTTTAACATTCTGAGTTCAGGCATACTAAACTTTATTTTCCTACCTTGTTCCTAGGGGTAGTTATGTTTAAGATGTTCTAAGCAAACTCCCTATTCTATCCTATGGGAACAGGTAGCCTTGCAATATTTAAAAACGACATTGGCAGTATTTCCTTATCAGGACATGCCACAAACACCAGGGCATGTCATACCTTTCACATACACTGCATCCTTCCCACTGGGGTACATTGGGCCTACCTTAGGGGAGACTAACATGTTAGAAAAGGGAAAGGTAGGGCCTGACAAGTGGGTGTACTTGCCAAGGTGACATGGCAGTTTTAGACCGCCCACAGATCCTGCAGTGGCAGATCTGAGTCGCATTTACAGGTTGCTTTTGCCGGTGGCACAATCAGTGCTGCAGGCCCACTAGCAGCATTGGATTTACAGGCCTTAGGCACATGTAGTGCACTGGACTAGTACATCAAATATGCCAATCATGGGATCACTAATCCATACAGCGATTTACAGGGAGAGCATATGCACTTTAGCAATAACCAGAAGTGATAAAGTGCCCAGAGTCATAAAACCAACAAAACAGGTCAGAAACAGAAGGCCACAAAGCACAAAATCTGGGGATAAAACTGCTGTGACAGCCAGGTCTGACAGGCCACCCCCTTCATACATTGATCAATTGTTGTGTCAGTCACATTTGTCCTCTGCCCGCTACAGCATTTAGCATGGGACAGTAGGTTAGCCTCACTCAGTGGCAGCATTCTGCAGTTTTACAAAGAAGTATTGTTTAGGAAAAGCACAATGAACGAAGGCTTGGTATTCACCAGGGGGTGTTAGAGGATGGGGACACGCAAACACAATGTTAAGGTAGCTAGGATCGACAGGGGTTGAAAGGATATTTAAGGGGAGTGAATTTTGAGGTTAGTTTAGCAGGTAATTTGTTTGGATGAAGGATTAAGGATGGGAGTGGTTAGGTTTTCAATTGTATTAGTGAGACGGGTTTGTTATTATTGTAATATGTTTGAAATTACTGGGACATCTGTTCCCAATAAAGCCGCCTTTTGCTCTCACCCTCTTGGTCTTATTTGCGTTAGGGCTCGCCCGATGCATGTTCTTAATCTAACCTGTTCCGCCTTGGAGGACAGGCTGTCATTTTAAGTGCTGTGCATTTCTTTTTTAAATTATTTTTTTTAGCTGTAGCATGCACAAAGCAGCCATTGGGCTGGAGGATGGATGGCAAAACCATAGCTAATGCACAGCTTGACCATGGGCAGCTCATTCCCTAGAATGAAACATGCTACCCATCATCTTCTAAAAAATGAAATAACAGGGGGAAAGAAGAATACAATCATACCGCCAAATAGCTTCCTCCCAGCAGGGCCCTATATTCTTTCACTAAATCCCCATTCCTGGGTAGGATCCACTGGCCTCTTCTCTACTTTGCTTGCTATTTTTATGAGACATGCATGTGGAGGGGTACTACCCCCTCGAGCCCTGTTTAGAGATGATCTGTATACAGGGCACAAGTTGGGGGAACACATGGGTAAACGGAGTCCACTCACTATTTTCACAAGGTGGACACTGTCCACCCTGCCAGGAAGATAGGCCTCACTAAAATATGCTGAATTTATCCCAGTGTAGGTTTCAGACATTTTCAGCAGCGCGGGACACTTTAAGCAGCGCCTGTACATTGTCTGCTTTCATTCTGAGCAGCAACAGGCAGGTGGGGAGAGGGCTTTCTTATTTTTAATTTTACTGTCTCAAGACAAAGGCCGAAGTTAAGGGGCCATCAGACTTCCTTTTGTTTGAGTATCCTGCCTGAGAGCTATCTGGAGCCTCACACTTAAATGCAAAGTAGGGGAAACAAAAGTGTGTAGCTTATCACTTCACAGGCACTTAAGAGAGGCATGCTTTTGACTTTGCTCAGTGTCTGTATATAAGAGATATGCATACACTGGAAAAATGTCAAATGTGTTGGTCTGTCCGAGTATTTACACAAATAACGATTTAAATGCCATCCCAGTGCAGGGTGTCAGAGTGTTTTACATCATTGACAATAAATCATATGTGTATAAAATAAATCCATGTCCACAATGTGGTACATAAGACAATGAGGGTTTCAAAGTGTAGAAGTCATATGCTCTTCATACCTCACTGTGCTATATTAGAAGGATTCCAATTTGTGAACCGCAAGTAATAAAGAGAGCTAACCCAATTAACTAGCTATTTAAAATAAAAATCTGTTATCTGCATGTTACATAATGTGCTTTTCAGGAGATATTTTAAACCTCTATGCTCCTTTGATTCAAAACTGAGGCTAGGCAAAACACAGATTTCCTCAGCAAATGCGTTAACCTTCAGAGTTATCTTAACATTATTAATATTCCCTGTGATTTACTGGGCACACAAAGATCTCTGCAACAAGTGCCTTAACCCCATAGGATGTTTTGAAATGCAGACTTTTGAACCAATTAAGCAGAACAGATTTACTGCCACATTTCTCCTTGCTGCCAGTTTCTTTATTGCAGAGTTGTATAGAAAATGAGGGGCCTATTTGTGAACCGGTTTGCGTCGCTCTTGCACCATGTGATTTATGAAACCACGCAAGGCCACTATCATGGCCCTGAGTGGATCCATAAATACAGTAAGACAACGCAGTGCAAATCGCTACGTTGCCTTATTCTGCCCTGGGAAGGCATTCTATGGGCATTGCGTGGGTGTTCCCACGCAACTCTCATGGTTTTTGACACATTCCCAGATTTACCAAAACTTTTGGACCTGGTAATAGTACAGTGATACAGTGGTAACACGACCCCATCGCAATCAATGATGAATAAGATGTTGATAATGCGGCACTTTACCCCATTCCAATATGGCTGCAGTGATAACCTGTGTAAAGCATTCACGAGCGTCACATGATGACGCCTGATGGAGGGAGGTGTGCTAGTACTTATTTCCTGCTTCTATTGAAGCACCGAGGATGGGGCTTCACTACGCCGGCAGGACTCGGTACCGGTAAAGGGTTCTAGTGCAGGGCTGATGCAAGCCAGTTCATGTAGAGAGAGTCACATTCAGTTGATGGGTTCTTCCATATTGTTTACCGCGCTGTTCTGACAATTAAGGTTTGACGAGCGGTACACGAATGGTGCGGAGAGAGTATTGACACAAATGTTGTTTTGATAATCAGGCATACCATGCACATCGATACCAGGATCAGTTGAGGGCATCTAATGCGATGAGTCATTGCATATTGGAATATATGGTAAAATATGCATATGTTCAGGTGATGTCAATGTGTGCAGTCACCCAGTGGACACGTGATCGGTTGGCTCATGTGCCTTGAGGAAGTGGTTGCAGGTATGGGGAACATTCACAACCACCCCGTAACTATGCATTTTTAATGAAGCAATCTCTTAATGAAGTTTTTCTGGAGTGCATTTAAGAATAAGGTGGCATTTACTCCTGGCACGTTCTTTCTCTTTTTAATGTCATATAACCATAGGCAGGGTGTTAATCTCGAATTAAGTGAAAACTGGTAACCCCTGCAGCCCTGATGAAGTTGTGCAAACTGTTGGAAACGAAACATGTTGGCTCTTTGGAATTGAAAATGGTCTGATTTATTTAAATTGGGGACGCTTACAGCACTGAATAAAGTTATGTCAAGTCAGTAAGCAGTACCTCATTTTAAACGTTGGGAATTACATCTCTATTCTCACGGGTCCAGTGGGCACTTTATTGACACTTTGCACTGACATTGAATTCATATTCGTTTTTTCATTGTTATTTTTCCTTCATTATCTGGGAATTTCACGATGGGACACACACTTTTTCTTTACAGGGAGAAAGCAACCGATGATGAGAAGTGGGTGTGCTAGTGAGTACCAACCAGCAAGCCCTCCTTGGTGTTATGACTGTGAGGTGCTTTCTCTCCTTCCCCACAATTTTTCTGTAATTGGTTGGGAGTCGTTCCTATGGTGTATTGACATTTCCTGTTATAAATATAACACAAAAACACTTGGATTAGCGACAGCAGGGGCGGTGGGTGAGATTTTAAAGTGGTGGGGCGCAAACTAATTAGCATACAGCACCGTAGCGAGCGAGCACAGCGAGTGAGCCTGAACCCCAAAAGGGGAGTTATAGGGGGGTTACCCCCCCCCCCCCAAGAAAATTTTGAAAAAAAAGAAGAAAAATCGTGCATTTTCAAGCAAATTTGAGAAAGCAGGAAGGTTAATAAAACAATTGTGAAAGTGCAGTTATTACATTAATAGATGGCATAACATAGGTAGCTGCTTATTCAGTAACACCACAGAGCTTCATACATTCCGTCCTATTATGCTCAGGTACTGAATTCAGACTATAAGACTTTCATGGAAATCTCAGCTCTAAGAGTAGAAGAATTTACACAGCAGTGTAATGGTTGCCAGGCTCGTTCCGCAGGAGCGTCAGGAACTTGAAGAAAAGTCCACAGTCTTCCCCTACGGCCTTCCGACTCTATTAGACTCTAGAGTAACGAATGGCATGCGAGGGGAAAACAGGGAAACAAAACAAGGAAAGGCGGGGGAAGAAAAACAGTCTTACAATATACTGAATATAAAAGAGGCAGCGCAATGCGCTGTTACCGTGATTCTGGTTGAGCTGAGCTTTGTACACACACTTCACATAGGTCCACGCAAGTACCCCAAACATAAATGGTATAAAGGTTTTCGCAATTTGCCAAGGGGAAAGGTTCCCCAAAGCATTTAGTCTTTCTTCTAGCATGGTGTTCCTGAAGAATGTCTTTATGTGCTTTAAGGCTGAAAAACATTGTTCAGCTTCTACTGTTGTCATTGGAGTCCTAATCACAATTTTTAGTAAAGTCACTGTCTCTGTAAGTGAGTTTTCCATATGCAGTTTATGAATTAAACTCAGCAAAGTCAAGGCGTTTGTGGCCTTCCGGTACACAGGCATTCCGTAGAGTACAGTTAACTCAGTTCTCAGCTGCTCTTTTTTGAGCATAGGATATGCTTCCACAGCCTGATTCAGAGCACGCTCAGGGAAGGATTCATCATATTGTGCAAACTCTTTACTTTGCAATAAAGTTGCACTCACCAAATGTTTTGTGAATGAAAAACGTTCTTGTGCCTGCACAATTACAATGTCACATATCTCCTTTCCAATTTGAACCAGAGAGGTGATGTTTTGTCTGCGATTTGCAAAAATAGAATGCTCCGGCAGTTTGCTCTCTAAATCGTCAACCCCATCTCTCACTTTCATAATCTTTCGTACAAATGCAGATGTATTGGCTTTCACAGAGACAGTATCTAGGTCTTTTCTGTGCAACTGATCGTATAACACATCAACAGGAATCATTATGTCATGAAATAAAAACAGTAAGAACTGAAACTCTTTGTCTTGTAGTGTTCTAATAAAGCCATGGGCTTCACTCTGACTTGTGTGATCAAAGTCTGCTCTGGATGCTATGGCGACAAAACATTTCTCAAGGCCCTCCCTCTGTTCAAAGATTAAGTTGACTGTACGAATGTGAAAGTTCCAACAAGTTGAGGATCCCCTTGGTACGCTTTTGTCCACAATCTCATGAAGGGCTTCTGTTCTTTTGGGGGAACGTGTGAAGAATGCTGCTATGCCTCCGATATCCTGAAAGAAAACTTGTGTCTCTCTAATCTTTGATACCGCCTGTTGCATAATAAGATTGAGTTGGTGGGCGTAACAGTGCACAAAATGAGCATTAGAGTACACATCTCTAATTCGTTTCTGTACTCCACTAAGGCTTCCACTCATTACGGACGCACCATCATAGCTTTGTGCGATAAGTTTTTGTTTTTGAGGCAGGTCCGGGAAAATTAAGTCCAGTTGACACAGTATTGCTTCAGTGATGGTTGCTGCACTAGAGTCACTTAAATACGTGAAGCCATAAAATCTTTCCACAACGTTTCTGTCACTGTCAAGGTACCGAAATACTAACACGGACTGTGGTTTAGTGGACACATCAGTGGTGTCATCAGCCTGAATAGCCACAAAGTCTGTGTTTCGCAACTCTTGCACAATATGGCTTCTTATAATTTCGAGCATACAGTCAAGGAGTTCATTTTGTATTGTATTAGAGGTGCCCTTAAAGACTGAATCTTGGTCTATGGTTGACATTAAATCCACTAGGCCTCGGAAGATCCCAGGTTTTGAGGAAGTTTCTGATTCGTCATGGCCTCGCAATGCCAGTTCGAAAGCACCACAAAAACGAATGCAATCAATGATCTTGGATAGATTTTGTCTGTTCTTATCAACAGCTTCATTGTGTTTTTGAATGGATTCGCGATACGCATCATTTATCTGCTGCTCAATTGGTGCGTCTTCCCCCAACATTCCAAGTCTTGTCCGGTTTTCCAGATGATTTCTTGTGAGCGCATGCTTCTTTATTTTTTCAGCGATGTGCTTCAGGTCTACTATTCCTTGCGGTGTCCAAGAAAAGTCACCGCCAAACAGCAAGCAGGGGAAGCAGAACAGAGAATTTCTTATAGGGCACCCTGTAAGCCAATCAGCTTTTGTGTACCAGGCATTTGAGAATGTACGTTTTGACATTTTTCCTCTGTCCTGGGTAGTTTGCTGTAGGTTTATTTCAGGCTGATGAGGTCCTAATTGTTTTATCTGTAGTTTTTGTTCAAGTGGCCGTGACTGGAATGACTTTGTAATCAGCTCTTGTACTGTATTCATGATGGTGTGTTGCTGGACTTACCAATATATATATATGTTAAAGAAACCTGTCAACAATCAAAGTACAATGTATAAGGTACAGTGCAATAATATCAAATTTCAGTATAAATACATTATACATATATCTTGTGCATTATCCTAATACATCTCAAATGACTGCTAAAAATAGAGCCGTACTCGCTCCTGCCTCTCTGTGCCATAGTGGTTGCTGGAGGCACTGAAAGACACTGCTTGAGGGCCATGAGAGTGACCACATACATACATAGCCCTAACTCCCATGTAAAAAAATATATAGCATCAGTTTCCTTACCTTTAACACTGGTGTTTGCTGGGTTGTAGCCGGGGTCGGGTGAGAGAGCAGCAAAGCAGGTTGGGGTCCTCTTGTTGTTTGCTGATAAACCTGTCAATAATCAAAGTACAGAGTATAAGGTGCAGTGCAATGATATGAAATTTCAGTACAAATACAAATACATCTCCAACAGCTCCCCTTCCCACAAAATGACTGCTAAAATACAGCTGTACTGCCTCCTGCCTCTCTGTGCCATAGTGGTTGCTGGAGGCACTGAAAGAGACACTGCTTGAGGGCCTGGAGAGTGACCAGATACATAGCCCTAACTCCCATGTAAAAAAATATATAGCATCAGTTTGCTTACCTTTAACACTGGTGTTTGCTGGGTTGTAGCCGGGGTCGGGTGAGAGAGCAGCAAAGGAGGTTGGGGTCCTCTTGTTGTTTGCTGATAAACCTGTCAATAATCAAAATACAATGTATAAGGTGCAGTGCAATAATATGAAATTTCAATACAAATACAAACACATCTCCAACAGCTCCCCTTCCCACAAAATGACTGCTAAAATACAGCCGTACTGCCTCCTGTCTCTCTGTGCCATAGTGGTTGCTGGAGGCACTGAAAGAGACACTGCTTGAGGGCCTGGAGAGTGACCACATACATAGCCCTAACTCCCATGTAAAAAAATATATAGCATCAGTTTCCTTACCTTTAACACTGGTGTTTGCTGGGTTGTAGCCGGGGTGAAAGAGCAGCAACGGAGGTTGATGTCCTCGTGTTTGTGAAAAATTGCCCCAAATGCGGTAATGTTTCAGGTTGTCAGGTGCTGAAAATGATAAGATAACAATTTATTTTTGAAATAGTAGGGTAATGAAACAAAGACTGTGGGGGAAAAAACATAACGCTCCAATTTTTTCCTTGCAATTTGCATGCAGCTCTTACAAGACAGTTAATAGCTCGCCCTGTATGTTAGGATTTTAACTTGGGAACTGCAAGTAACAAAAGGATCTCTCTGACAAAAGCAGTGACTCACTGACCTATTTACATCATATGCAGCTAGTCAGGTGTTTTCCATACCGGGGAACATTGAAGCTCGTGATGGTCTAATGGCGCTACGTGGTGTTATTAAGAAAATCAAAGGAAGAAAGTGTTTTTTCATGATTCCTATCACATCCGAGCCTGCATCTCATAGATCAGAGACCAGAGACACAATCAGGCAGGTTGAGGTGAAGCAGCCATTTGCATGCGCTTTTGGAGCACAATTGTCGATTTCCCTGCCTTTTATTTTACAGACCTGTGTCTCTGTGTTTTGTTCGATTCAAAAAGGGGGTGGTGATGAACAGGGTGTCTGAATTAGGCAGACCACTCTTACCCAGTCAAGAGATCAGGGCTTGATCCATCACCATTATTTAGCTCACTGCATCACTCCAGTTCAGAACCTGGCTATATGCAAATTAGTCTGACCCAGTGCCTCATGGGAACAGGGCAGACCAAACTACCAAGCCAATTCTTCACTGGAAAGGAGACAAGCTTCCGGGGACCGGTTTCTGGCAATTCAGCCGTCGTCGGCCTGGCTTGCTTGAATCCTGGTGGTGCAGTGAGCAAGGGACTCATGTCTGAGTATACCCTGCCACACTTGTGGTGGCCAAAAATGATTCAAAAAGGGGCGTGATGAACGGAGTGTCGGAATTAAGCAGACCACTCTTACCCAGTCAAGAGATCAGGGCTTGATCCATCACCGTTATTTATCTCACTGCATCACCCCAGTTCAGAACCTGGCTATATGCAAATTAGTCTGACCCAGTGCCTCATGGGAACAGGGCAGACCAAACTACCAAGCCAATTCTTCACCGGAAAGGAGACAAGCTTCCAGGGACCGGTTTCT
Source organism: Lissotriton vulgaris (assembly GCF_964263255.1). Lineage (NCBI taxonomy): Eukaryota > Metazoa > Chordata > Amphibia > Caudata > Salamandridae > Lissotriton > Lissotriton vulgaris. The sequence goes on along the minus strand of NC_141696.1, from coordinate 371,558,745 downwards.
GGCATTTCAGCCGTCGTCGGCCCGGCTTGCTTGAATCCTGGTGGTGCAGTGAGCAAGGGACTCATGTCTGAGTATACCCTGCCACACTTGTGGTGGCCAAAAACGATTCAAAAAGGGGGTGGTGATGAACAGAGTATCTGAATTAAGCAGACCACTCTTACCCAGTCAAGAGATCAGGGCCTGATCCATCACCGTTATTTAGCTCACTGCATCAACCCAGTTCAGAACCTGGCTATATGCAAATTAGTCTGATCCAGTGCCTCATGGGAACAGGGCAGACCAAACTACCAAGCCAATTCTACACCGGAAAGGAGACAAGCTTCCGGGGGACCGGTTTCTGGCATTTCAGCCGTCGTCGGCCCGGCTTGCTTGAATCCTGGTGGTGCAGTGAGCAAGGGACTCATGTCTTAGTATACCGTGCCACACTTGTGGTGGCCAAAAACTATTCAAAAATGGGGTGGTGATGAACAGCGTGTCTGAATTAAGCAGACCACTCTTACCCAGTCAAGAGATCAGGGCTTGATCCATCACCGTTATTTAGCTCACTGCATCACCCCAGTTCAGAACCTGGCTATATGCAAATTAGTCTGATCCAGTGCCTCATGGGAACAGGGCAGACCAAACTACCAAGCCAATTCTTCACCGAAAAGGAGACAAGCTTCCGGGGACTGGTTGCTGGCATTTCAGCCGTCGTCGGCCCGGCTTGCTTGAATCCTGGTGGTGCAGTGAGCAAGGGACTCATGTCTGAGTATACCCTGCCACACTTGTGGTGGCCAAAAACGATTCAAAAAGGGGGTGGTGATGAACAGAGTGTCTGAATTAAGCAGACCACTCTTACCCAGTCAAGAGATCAGGGCTTGATCCATCACCATTATTTAGCTCACTGCATCACCCCAGTTCAGAACCTGGCTATATGCAAATTAGTCTGACCCAGTGCCTCATGGGAACAGGGCAGACCAAACTACCAAGCCAATTCTTCACCGGAAAGGAGACAAGCTTCCGGGGACCAGTTTCTGGCATTTCAGCCGTCGTCGGCCCGGCTTGCTTGAATCCTGGTGGTGCAGTGAGCAAGGGACTCATGTCTGAGTATACCCTGCCACACTTGTGGTGGCCAAAAACGATTCAAAAAGGGGGTGGTGATGAACAGAGTGTCTGAATTAAGCAGACCACTCCTACCCAGTCAAGAGATCAGGGCTTGATGCATCACCATTATTTAGCTCACTGCATCACCCCAGTTCAGAACCTGGCTATATGCAAATTAGTCTGACCCAGTGCCTCATGGGAACAGGGCAGACCAAACTACCAAGCCAATTCTTCACCGGAAAGGAGACAAGCTTCCGGGGACCGGTTTCTGGCATTTCAGCTGTCGTTGGCCCGGCTTGCTTGAATCCTGGTGGTGCAGTGAGCAAGGGACTCATGTCTGAGTATACCATGCCACACTTGTGGTGGCCAAAAACGATTCAAAAAGGGGGTGGTGATGAACAGAGTGTCTGAATTAAGCAGACCACTCTTACCCAGTCAAGAGATCAGGGACAGACTAATTTGCATGTAGCCAGGTTCTGAGCTGGGATGGTGCAGTGAGCTAAAAAATGGTGATGGATCAAGCCCTGATCTTTGGACTGGGTAGGAGTGTTCTGCTTAATTCAGATACTCTGTCCATCACCACTCCCTTTTCTGAATCATTTTGTCCACCATAAGCGTGGAAGGGTATACTCAGATGTGAGTCCCTTGCTCACTGCACCATCAGGATTCAAGCAAGCCGGGCCGAAGACGGCTGAAATGCCAGAAACCGGTCCCTGAAGGTTGTTTCCTTCCCAGTATAAGAATTGGCTTGGTAGTTTGGTCTGCCCTGTTCCCATGATGCACTGGGCCAGGGACAGACTAATTTGCATGTAGCCAGGTTCTGAGCTGGGATGGTGCAGTGAGCTAAAAAACGGTGATGGATCAAGCCCTGATCTTTGGACTGGGTAGGAGTGTACTGCCTAATTCAGATACTCTGTCCATGTAAATGTAAATGTAAATGTATAGGCATTTATATAGCGCACTACTTACCCGGAGGGTCCCAAGGCGCTTCGACCGCTGCGAAACCCTTCCTGGCTTCCCTGAGAGATGGGTATCTCCAGGGTGAGACCAGGCATCCCCGGCGGTCTGGTGGGGCCGTTAGTGAAGATGAGGCAAGCTAATGCCCAGAGTTGCCGAGTGTGATCGCTGATCAGAGTGGGCACCGAGGCGAGAGAATTATCGAGTCCGCTGACCCTGGTCCAGAAACCTGCCGCACCGGGAATAGAACCCTGGTCCCGGGCCGTCCTCTGCACCACCCCCTTTTCTGAATCGTTTTGTCCACCATAAGCGTGGAAGGGTATACTCAGATGTGAGTCCCTTGCTCACTGCACCATCAGGATTCAAGCAAGCCGGGCCGAAGACGGCTGAAATGCCAGAAACCGGTCCCCGGAAGCGTGTTTCCTTCCCAGTATAAGGTTTGGCTTGGTAGTTTGGTCTGCCCTGTTCCCATGATGCACTGGGCCAGGGACAGACTAATTTGCATGTAGCCAGGTTCTGAGCTGGGATGGTGCAATGAGCTAAAAAAAGGTGATGGATCAAGCCCTGATCTTTGGACTGGGTAGGAGTGTTCTGCTTAATTCAGATACTCTGTCCATCACCACCCCCTTTTCTGAATCGTTTTGTCCACCATAAGCGTGGAAGGGTATACTCAGATGTGAGTCCCTTGCTCACTGCACCATCAGGATTCAAGCAAGCCGGGCCGAAGACGGCTGAAATGACAGAAACGGGTCCCCGGAAGCTTGTTTCCTTCCCAGTATAAGAATTGGCTTGGTAGTTTGGTCTGCCCTTTTCCCATGATGCACTGGGCCAGGGACAGACTAATTTGCATGTAGCCAGGTTCTGAGCTGGGATGGTGCAGTGAGCTAAAAAACGGTGATGGATCAAGCTCTGATCTTTGGACTGGGTAGGAGTGTTCTGCTTAATTCAGATACTCTGTCCATCACCACCCCCTTTTCTGAATCGTTTTGTCCACCATAAGCGTGGAAGGGTATACTCAGATGTGAGTCCCTTGCTCACTGCACCATCAGGATTCAAGCAAGCCGGGCCGAAGACGGATGAAATGCCATAAACTGGTCCCCGGAAGCTTGTTTCCTTCCCAGTATAAGAATTGGCTTGGTAGTTTGGTCTGCCCTGTTCCCATGATGCACTGGGCCAGGGACAGACTAATTTGCATGTAGCCAGGTTCTGAGCTGGGATGGTGCAGTGAGCTAAAAAACGGTGATGGATCAAGCCCTGATCTTTGGACTGGGTAGGAGTGTTCTGCTTAATTCAGATACTCTGTCCATCACCACTCCCTTTTCTGAATCGTTTTGTCCACCATAAGCGTGGAAGGGTATACTCAGATGTGAGTCCCTTGCTCACTGCACCATCAGGATTCAAGCAAGCCGGGCCGAAGACGGCTGAAATGCCAGAAACCGGTCCCCGGAAGCTTGTTTCCTTCCCAGTATAAGAATTGGCTTGGTAGTTTGGTCTGCCCTGTTCCCATGATGCACTGGGCCAGGGACAAACTAATTTGCATGTAGCCAGGTTTTGAGCTGGAATGGTGCAGTGAGCTAAAAAATGGTGATGGATCAAGCCCTGATCTTTGGACTGGGTAGGAGTGTTCTGCTTAATTCAGATACTCTGTCCATCACCACCCCCTTTTCTGAATCGTTTTGTCCACCATAAGCGTGGAAGGGTATACTCAGATGTGAGTCCCTTGCTCACTGCACCATCAGGATTCAAGCAAGCCGGGCCGAAGACGGCTGAAATGCCAGAAACCGGTCCCCGGAAGCTTGTTTCCTTCCCAGTATAAGAATTGGCTTGGTAGTTTGGTCTGCCCTGTTCCCATGATGCACTGGGCCAGGGACAGACTAATTTGCATGTAGCCAGGTTCTGAGCTGGGATGGTGCAGTGAGCTAAAAAACGGTGATGGATCAAGCCCTGATCTTTGGACTGGGTAGGAGTGTTCTGCTTAATTCAGATACTCTGTCCATCACCACCCCCTTTTCTGAATCGTTTTGTCCACCATAAGCGTGGAAGGGTATACTCAAATGTGAGTCCCTTGCTCACTGCACCATCAGGATTCAAGCAAGCCGGCCGAAGATGGCTGAAATGCCAGAAACCGGTCCCCGGAAGCTTGTTTCCTTCCCAGTATAAGAATTGGCTTGGTAGTTTGCTCTGCCCTGTTCCCATGATGCACTGGGCCAGGGACAGACTAATTTGCATGTAGCCAGGTTCTGAGCTGGGATGGTGCAGTGAGCTAAAAAACGGTGATGGTTCAAGCCCTGATGTTTGGACTGGGTAGGAGTGTTCTGCTTAATTCAGATACTCTGTCCATCATCACCCCCTTTTCTGAATCGTTTTGTCCACCATAAGCGTGGAATTGTATACTTCGATGTGAGTCACTTGCTCACTGCACCATCAGGATTCAAGCAAGCCAGGCCGAAGACGGCTGAAATGCCAGAAACGGGTCCCCGGAAGCTTGTTTCCTTCCCAGTATAAGAATTGGCTTGGTAGTTTGGTCTGCCCTGTTCCCATGATGCACTGGGCCAGGGACAGACTAATTTGCATGTAGCCAGGTTCTGAGCTGGGATGGTGCAATGAGCTAAAAAAAAGGTGATGGATCAAGCCCTGATCTTTGGACTGGGTAGGAGTGTTCTGCTTAATTCAGATATTCTGTCCATCACCACCCCCTTTTCTGAATCGTTTTGTCCACCATAAGCGTGGAAGGGTATACTCAGATGTGAGTCCCTTGCTCACTGCACCATCAGGATTCAAGCAAGCCGGGCCGAAGACGGCTGAAATGCCAGAAACGGGTCCCGGGAAGCTTGGTTCCTTCCCAGTATAAGAATTGGCTTGGTAGTTTGGTCTGCCCTGTTCCCATGATGCACTGGGCCAGGGACAGACTAATTTGCATGTAGCCAGGTTCTGAGCTGGGATGGTGCAGTGAGCTAAAAAACGGTGATGGATCAAGCTCTGATCTTTGGACTGGGTAGGAGTGTTCTGCTTAATTCAGATACTCTGTCCATCACCACCCCCTTTTCTGAATCGTTTTGTCCACCATAAGCGTGGAAGGGTATACTCAGATGTGAGTCCCTTGCTCACTGCACTATCAGGATTCAAGCAAGCCGGGCCGAAGACGGCTGAAATGCCATAAACTGGTCCCGGGAAGCTTGTTTCCTTCCCAGTATAAGAATTGGCTTGGTAGTTTGGTCTGCCCTGTTCCCATGATGCACTGGTCCAGGGACAGACTAATTTGCATGTAGCCAGGTTCTGAGCTGGGATGGTGCAGTGAGCTAAAAAACGGTGAGGGCTCAAGCCCTGATCTTTGGACTGGGTAGGAGTGTTCTGCTTAATTCAGATACTCTGTCCATCACCACCCCCTTTTATGAATCGTTTTGTCCACCATAAGCGTGGAAGGGTATACTCAGATGAGAGTCCCTTGCTCACTGCACCATCAGGATTCAAGCAAGCCGGGCCGAAGACGGCTGAAATGCCAGAAACCGGTCCCCGGAAGCTTGTTTCCTTCCCAGTATAAGAATTGGCTTGGTAGTTTGGTCTGCCCTGTTCCCATGATGCACTGGGCCAGGGACAGACTAATTTGTATGTAGCCAGGTTCTGAGCTGGCATGGTGCAGTGAGCTAAAAAAACAGTGATGGATCAAGCCCTGATCTTTGGACTGGGTAGGAGTGTTCTGCTTAATTCAGATTCTCTGTCCATCACCACCCCCTTTTCTGAATCGTTTTGTCCACCATAAGCGTGGAAGGGTATACTCAGATGTGAGTCCCTTGCTCACTGCACCATCAGGATTCAAGCAAGCCGGGCCGAAGACGGCTGAAATGCCAGAAACGGGTCCCGGGAAGCTTGTTTCCTTCCCAGTATAAGAATTGGCTTGGTAGTTTGGTCTGCCCTGTTCCCATGATGCACTGGGCCAGGGACAGACTAATTTGCATGTAGCCAGGTTCTGAGCTGGGATGGTGCAGTGAGCTAAAAAACGGTGATGGATCAAGCTCTGATCTTTGGACTGGGTAGGAGTGTTCTGCTTAATTCAGATACTCTGTCCATCACCACCCCCTTTTCTGAATCGTTTTGTCCACCATAAGCGTGGAAGGGTATACTCAGATGTGAGTCCCTTGCTCACTGCACCATCAGGATTCAAGCAAGCCGGGCCGAAGACGGCTGAAATGCCATAAACTGGTCCCGGGAAGCTTGTTTCCTTCCCAGTATAAGAATTGGCTTGGTAGTTTGGTCTGCCCTGTTCCCATGATGCACTGGTCCAGGGACAGACTAATTTGCATGTAGCCAGGTTCTGAGCTGGGATGGTGCAGTGAGCTAAAAAACGGTGAGGGCTCAAGCCCTGATCTTTGGACTGGGTAGGAGTGTTCTGCTTAATTCAGATACTCTGTCCATCACCACCCCCTTTTCTGAATCGTTTTGTCCACCATAAGCGTGGAAGGGTATACTCAGATGAGAGTCCCTTGCTCACTGCACCATCAGGATTCAAGCAAGCCGGGCCGAAGAAGGCTGAAATGCCAGAAACCGGTCCCCGGAAGCTTGTTTCCTTCCCAGTATAAGAATTGGCTTGGTAGTTTGGTCTGCCCTGTTCCCATGATGCACTGGGCCAGGGACAGACTAATTTGTATGTAGCCAGGTTCTGAGCTGGCATGGTGCAGTGAGCTAAAAAACAGTGATGGATCAAGCCCTGATCTTTGGACTGGGTAGGAGTGTTCTGCTTAATTCAGATTCTCTGTCCATCACCACCCCCTTTTCTGAATCGTTTTGTCCACCATAAGCGTGGAAGGGTATACTCAGATGTGAGTCCCTTGCTCACTGCACCATCAGGATTGAAGCAAGCCGGGCCTAAGACGGCTGAAATGCCAGAAACCGGTCCCCGGAAGCTTGTTTCCTTCCGAGTATAAGAATTGGCTTGGTAGTTTGGTCTGCCCTGTTCCCATGATGCACTGGGCCAGGGACAGACTAATTTGCATGTAGCCAGGTTCTGAGCTGGGATGGTGCAGTGAGCTAAAAAACGGTGATGGATCAAGCCCTGATCTTTGGACTGGGTAGGAGTGTTCTGCTTAATTCAGATACTCTGTCCATCACCACCCCCTTTTCTGAATCGTTTTGTCCACCATAAGCGTGGAAGGGTATACTCAAATGTGAGTCCCTTGCTCACTGCACCATCAGGATTCAAGCAAGCCAGGCCGAAGACGGCTGAAATGCCAGAAACCGGTCCCCGGAAGCTTGTTTCCTTCCCAGTATAAGAATTGGCTTGGTAGTTTGGTCTGCCCTGTTCCCATGATGCACTGGGCCAGGGACAGACTAATTTGCATGTAGCCAGGTTCTGAGCTGGGATGGTGCAGTGAGCTAAAAAACGGTGATGGATCAAGCCCTGATGTTTGGACTCGGTAGGAGTGTTCTGCTTAATTCAGATACTCTGTCCATCACCACCCCCTTTTCTGAATTGTTTTGTCCACCATAAGCGTGGAAGGGTATACTCAGATGTGAGTCACTTGCTCACTGCACCATCAGGATTCAAGCAAGCCAGGCCGAAGACGGCTGAAATGCCAGAAACCGGTCCCCGGAAGCTCGTTTCCTTCCCAGTATAAGAATTGGCTTGGTAGTTTGGTCTGCCCTGTTCCCATGATGCACTGGGCCAGGGACAGACTAATTTGCATGTAGCCAGGTTCTGAGCTGGGATGGTGCAGTGAGCAAAAAAACGGTGATGGATCAAGCCCTGATCTTTGGACTGGGTAGGAGTGTTCTGCTTAATTCAGATACTCTGTCCATCACCACCCCCTTTTCTGAGTGTTTTGTTCTTCACACTGTGCAAAGTGCATTGATGTTGCTCTTTTAATATAGTAAAACGACTGCACCCAGTCTAACACAGTAATGCACTTACATTAATTTCACTCCAACCACATGTTCCCCATTAACGTAACCTGACATTAAGCATAAATTGGAGGATGCCAGAGCAACAGTTTAGCTTTCACGAAGTGTTACTGAAACACTATGCCACGCATGGTAAAGCATTACCTCAAAGCATTTTGTGAAGCTCTGTTTAGTCACTGATGATGAGTCTGGTAAACAAAACAAACAATAACCATGTGCACTCAAGCTTAAAGTGCTGCCTGACATATGCCAATTCAATCAATGGCATGCTTGCGTTATCTGCACGTTCACGTCCACCAGATTCTGCCGGGATCACTTTGACTGTGGTATTGACAACAAAGAAAGTATGTAGAGAGAGCATCTACAGCTCATCTGTGGATGTAGCCTCTAGCCTTACGGCTAAAGCTTCTGACTTTGGCGCTGGGAAACAGGGTTCGAGCCTAGGTGTGGCCTCACCGTTCTGGAATTTTGGGCAAATCACTTAATCTCCAGCGCTTACCAAAATAATGAATGTGTCCTTCTGTAAGGTCCCTGGTGCTCATGTGAAGTGCTCTGATATCTTTGGGTCGATCTCGCACTATATAATAAAGCTGCAAATGTATATAATAAAGATGCAAATGTACACAATCTGAAAACCCCTTGCCCAGGTTTGTCACCATTCTGCCAATCTGCCTGGTGGGCATCTGTGCCAGCATGTCGGCAGAATGTACACATGGCCTCCTGCCTTTTAAAAATGCCCATATCTTTAGGTTCAGAAATTTACACAAATATTATTCTACCCCCACGGAGCTGTGTGCTCTAAAAATTGCATAAACTAGGCAGATCGGTACTACAATATTCTCATGAGGAGAAACCAATTTAGTTGCATCCGGGTATGAGGTAATTTAGCCTAGATAACTGGTGGCTGCAAGCTAAGCGTAGTCAAAATAGTCGCGAGGACGTCATTATCCGAAAGCACACGCCTTACTGCTGCTTCCAAGGGCTCTCTGGACTTCCATGCATGTGGATGCAATCAATGCCCACCTGTGTTGCTAACAGGTGCACAAAAAACATAATAAAGGTATGCACACCTGATACCACCCGCCTACCCACCCGACCCCCAGCAGGCTCTGGACATGACATCTGGCAGGTATGTGTGAAACTGCCCCCCCACTACCCCTACCCCCGGGCACTCGCCTACCTATACAGGTGGAGGTTTTCCGTTTGTACACATTGTGCGAAGACTCTCGCCTCCCGCTGATGGGCCATTAACACTGATTCATGGCAGCAGGTGGGGGGGGGAGGGGAGTGGGGGTGAACGGAGACACCAACGGGACGTGCAGAAGTGTGGCACTACATTCAAACTTTTTTCCTCTTCAGTCTTCCCAAATGTAGAAACTCCTCCACCTAAACCCACCGATTTTTTTTGTCGGTGCTTCCTATGCACTTCCACTCTCAAAATACGTTTACTCCTGCCTGTACCAGGAGTACATGTGTTAGCTTTCCCAGGATGGGAAACTGCATGCAAATTTTTTTTTTATTTTTTTATTTTATTTTTAGATTTTATTACGTAACAAAACCAAAAGCATACAGTCATACAGAGCAAGACACTTGAAAACATAATAGGCAGCCATACAGCTCCATCTCAAAAGTTTCACAGCCGTAAAGCCAACAATCCCGTACTGGGCAGGCGATGCACCATGCATTATGTCAATATCACCAACATTATTACAAAAAAGGGGAGTCCTCTTCTTGGATAGCATTACGGATGTCTCAGCAGTTTTCTCGCTACCTTCGGCGTTATTTCCATACCCCCTCAATCTATCCATCATTTCCATCATCAAGGCTCCGGCACTCGCCCTCCCGAAAGTGTCCTTCTGAACATTGGTAACTTGCCCGCAAAAACACTTTCGGTTTTAACTTTTGTAATTTTATACTTTGGTTTTAATGTAATGGTTTTAAGTAACCACACAATAAAGTTAGTCATTCATTCACTCGCCCAGCCCCCTCCACCTGTGTCAGTTTCATGGGCACTCGGGGTGCTAACTTTGCCTGTAGGACCGGACCTTCCCTAACTCCCGCACTCAGTTCCAATTATTTCCGTCAAATCATGTTCATCATTGTGTGTCGCATCGTGTTGCGCTGCTTCTGTAGGACATACATGACAAAGAATGATTGGCCTCTTTGTCTCCCTATTTTGAGTGAGATTGGGGGGAGTTGGTGCTAATGCTAATTTGAGGTTAAGAGCTGTTAATTGCGCTTCTCTTCCTTCAGCACCCACTCCTTGGTTTTAGGCCCATAATTGGGGCGTGCGTAATTAACATCAGTTAACACTGCATGGACAGGGCATTAACCTCTGTTATTGTCATAAGCAGTGGACAGTAGGGCTTATTTAGCTTTCAAGACAGCCAAAAATGCTAATATACCACCTAGGGTAAAGAGATATATTGAGACAGTGAGAAAAGAAGTGCAAATAAAAGAGGCCTAAATCATGTATTGTATTGCACGAATAATGAGGCGAGAAATAGCAGAATGAAGGGACTCAGGGAGGGCAGGGAAAAGACAAAGACCTAACACGCCGGAGTCACCTGCAAGATTCAGCGCACGCTGGTGTTTCTGAACATTGGATAATCGCGCTGAGCAGTGACAACTGATCGTGTAAGAGGGGGCCGACTGACTGGATGTCAAGCGCGAGCGAACTCAGTCATTTGAATTGATGACGGGATGTCTTTTGTACGGCTGGTCGGATTAGTCATGGCGGGCATTTGTGTCGTGTACGTCTGTGTGGGGGCGGGAATGAGGCGTTCAGGCCTGTGAGGGCGGCAAGTGGGTTGTTTCAGGAACGTGCACAGACAGTTCAAGTTCATTGAATATATCATGGTGTCGACAGTGGGCGGGATGACTGAAGTACTGATGGGTGATATACTGAGGTACAATTTGCCAGCGCGTGGCACATAACATAACACCGTTTTGATCAGAAACGGAAATGAGCCCGAAGTTGAACTTAAGTTGTGAGCCCTAGGGCCTAGGCCTCTCTGGCTGCAGCACAAGGCCAAGTAGCGTGATAAATTATTATCGTCGACTGAAGAGGAGATTAAAACAATTAGTCTTTATATCACTTTATATACTCACTAAAAAAAGAGACTACTAGTGCTGGAGAACTACTGAAGTTGACGAAGTTGAAGTAGTGGTGGTGGTCAGTACTTCACACGACGGGTCGACGGACGGACTGGAGAGCACACAGGCTGTCTGATGCACACACGAGGCGAGAGTCACCACCCACCCAGAGAGAGAGAGTAGAGAACAGGATCGTGATGTCAGCAGCGCTGCGAAATGGCCAATCACTGCATGACTGAAGTCGGACACAGTGATTGGCCATTAGGCAGTGGTGCGGCTGAGCCACCCACGCGCGGCATCCAATAATGGATTGCCCTGCCCTGCGCGCGATGACTGGCCAATCCTGGCGCTGCATGCAGCGCCAGGATTGGCTAGGGGGGCACATTGAGTGCTCGCCCTGTCGCCCTCTCTATCGCTGGGGGCTGTCGCCTGGTTAAACCCAGCACCCCCCTGGCCACTCTCTACGCAGGAGAACAACAATGCGCATGCTTGGGCTAGTTTCAGCCCCAAGCTTCACTTGCGCACTCGAGCCTCGGGACACCTCTGCTGCTGCAGCTGAGTCAGTGACGTGGACTGTCACTCAACTCAAGCTGCACAGCAGTCCGGACCAGTCCCCCTGCCGCAGAGCACTCCCCCGACTCCCGGATACGCCGGGTGCTGCCCGGATTCCTGACGGCCTGGACATGAGGATGATGAAAATGAAACATTTATAATTTCCTTGCACAGCCGCCGGTCCATGGGCTAGTGGGGCTACGCCCCTACGCCGCAATGGACGCACCGCGGCTGAGCGACAGTGAGTCATTCCTGTGAGCAAGTGTATGAAAAATGTTAAAGACTCCTCCAGTGTCTTGAATTTAATGGATGGTGTTCATTTTAAGTCAGGCCCTTTGCTACTGTTGAGTGGGGGGGGGGGGGGGACATGAGTGTTTCTCTCCCCCTGTTGCTCCTTTTGTGTTGATGAGTTTTGGACGGTGGCTCAGCCGTGAGAGCATTTTAAAGAAACTTTTTAATGAATGATCGTGCTAGTTGTAAAAAAGTATACCTTAAATAGGGTAGGTTAGGTCTGTGATCTAGACGGTGTGTGACCTCCCTATTTAGACAGTGAGGTTCAGTGACTGTGCCATTGTTATGGACTGGAATTGCCTCGCATTTTCTGATGAACAGATTGCACTCATCTTTGGGTGTCCTTCACTTTCGCCAGAAGCCCCGCTAACTAGTAATACAACAGCTAGGGAAGAGTGGGATAAGTTAACCAACACAAAGAAGCGTCAAATTCACATAGCCCTTCATGGGGCCCTTACGACTGAGTACTTCCGAGCTTGAGCGGCCCCAATAAGTTTGTTGGTAAGATTTGGAAGACAAACAGTTCAGAGTGGACGGGAGCTATATAGCTAATAATTGCACTCAGGACTGGTTGATTTTAATTATAAACACCGCCAAGAGATTGAGTGAGGAATTATTGAAGGAAATTCTTGAACTTGAGGAAACCATTAAGAGGGACACAACGATCACAAATGCCAAAGAACAACTGGCGCGAAACCAAAGTGACCTTTCAGATTATAAAACATATATGGTAAACTAGAAGATTAAGGGCCTTAAACAGAATTTAGACTGCTTCTCACATGAGTGGGCATTCCCTTAGGTTGAGGACAAATATTATGATACCAACACTGAGCAGTCCAATTACCAAAATTTCCAGAGGGGTGGGCGTAGACAGACAAGGCGAACTCCTTCTAACTGGACGTTTGACAAAACCAGCAGTGAAGAAGAGGAAGCTGTTAAACAAGTATCTACATCTAATCAGAGTATTGTGAGATTCACACCGCAAAATAGAGCAAACAAAGACCTAGGTGCCCTCCTGAGGTCTTTTTTAGGCTAGACCCAAAGGGGCAACCGTGGAGGAGGTGGAGGAGCTCAGAGGGGCAGAGGCAGAGGCAGGGGCAGGGCCAATCATCAACCCGCATGGCAGTTATACTCTCCCGCATCACCCGCAGCAGAGGCAGAACACCTCTATAATGGAGTCTACTAAAAATGTACAGCAGGGGCAGCTCCCTTTGAAAGATATTGTTGTCAATCTGTCCAACTATTCCCAATCCCAGGAAGAATTAAAAGTATTGAATAAAGGATTGGGATTTGATCCCACCCCACACAATGACACTTTTAAATGGTGAGTTGAAATTTTTGAAATGATGAGAAAGATCAAGATTCAAAAATTCTTTATGGATAAGGAGAGAGAACCACCATCTATTTTTGCCATCAATCTACAGCGACACTCTGGGTTATGTCCCTCAGCTGCATCAGTGGGCCCAGAGGGAGCTGTTTTTGAACAGCATATCCTGTGTGATATCGAGGCTTTGGAACAGACACATAATTAGTCGCATCCCTACAACATGAGCAAAAGTGATTGGATGGCTGTGAAATCCCTGCAAGAAAATAAATCTATAACAATCAAACAAGCGGATAACGGTAGGGGCAGTGGTGGTACTTAATACTCAAGACTATGAGGCGGAAGTTTTGAGACTCCTGGGGGTACGGACAAATTGTCAACCACTGATGCAGGACCCCAAAGCAGAATTACAAGACACCATCAAGACTCTGGTGGTGGGCGCGAAGGAGAAAAAATGGATAACATATAAGGAAGCAGATTTCCTTGTTAACCAGAAACCGCATGTACCGGCATTTTACATCTTGACGAAGATCCATAAACTGCAGCGCCCACCACCTGAGCGACCGATTGTATCGGGGATCCAATCTGTGTTGGAGCCCTTGTCCCAATTTGCGGACTTCTATTTGAGAGAATCGGTCATCACGGAACCTTCATTCATGCAGGATACCACTGATATATTGAATATTTTGAATACAGTGGAGTTTGACCCTGAGAATCAATTCTTGGTTGTCATCGACATCGAATCCCTATACACCAGCATACCCCAGGATGCCATGCTGGAGTGGGTCTATGACACCCCCCAGTCTTTTGTTTTGCGGTGCATTGAATTGGCACTGACTAGGAATGTATTTGAATACAAGAACCAGCTGTACCTCCAAGTGTCAGGGACCTCAATGGGGCTACATTTATTCCCAGCCTGGCCTGCATTTATGTGGGCCAGTTTGAGGACAATGTTATCCATCATGCCTCCAACCCCTTCAAAGAGAATATTTCTCTTTGGAGGAGATATATTGATGATGATCCAGCGCTCCTAATGAAAAACTGTCTCACAAACACTACCTATCTCCACAATACTCACCATTAATTATAAAACACTTTACCAAGGCCCATAATCAACAAGACTATTTTGAGCGACTGAATCATGTGACGTAATTAATCAGATCTATTCACAACCTATTTACAAATGTATATACAACTGCAGTTTATCTTTCTTACCATGGTTTTAAAACATATGTCATTTAATTAAGTCACTTAAGGCGGATGGATCAACTAATGATAACTAGATCATGAATAAACAAGACCAGCTTGTCATTTCAAAATCTAATTTTATTAACTTTATTCAAAGGAAGTGCATTTTTATTAATGAATCTTATTTTATTTGCAAGGTGAAAGCAACATTTTCAAAGAAAAGACTTTTGGACTGACATATTAAAGACAAATCAGTTAGCATGAATTTTAAAGCAAAATATAAGTTTCCATTCCCTAAATTCTATCTCCCTGTCTAAAACCCTCTTCACTAAAAGAATTGTAAAGTGTGCTATCCTTACGTGCGCCAAAGAGTCCAACAGCACGTCTCGCCCTTCAGGAATCAGAAAACGAGGAGAGATTCCCTCCTCCCTATCAGCCAGGTTTTATACCTTTCTAACTAGCTAAAGTAACTTATTTCTGCATACTTTTCCATAAATCCACATTTGCCATTGGCTGAGTGTGTCAGTCCACCAACATGACGTGTTCATCTCCAAACCGAGATCGGGCATTTTCTTTAGCCCTATTGAGTTTTTGCTCTCGAGTCATTTCGCTTCCTCAAAAATGTAGCTAAGTACGAACTACTGTTTGTGACTTCCTTGCCTTGGCAATCCTGCCGCTTCCTGTCCTTGGACAATCTCTCCATGAGCACATTATGCACAAGTTATTCAACAGTATTTTCTGACAAAATTGTCAACGTGGTAAAACTTTCCACTTCTCGTGTGTGCAAGGCTCCTTTCTGGACAGGATTCGAAAACTCCATCTTTTGTTGGCCTAAAGGCCTCTCATGGAAACTAATATATAAACAAACACAAAACAGTAATTAATTAGAGAATTTAGACTCATTCTGTTACCCACCCCTTTGCTAATTAATAACCCCGTTAATTTATGTTACCTAGCTAAGCACATATAGCAGCATTTATATTAACCTTCTTCTTTTAGGCCACCAGGATTCTCCATGAGCTTTTGCCACAGAAAAGACATAACAGAACATTAAGCATACACAAATAAGCACATGCTATTAATTAAACAGCCGCATTTAATACTGATGAAAACAATAGACAGGTTTAGTTTATTATTTTCACACACTTGCAATTGCAACATAGAGCATATAAATTAGTCCCTCATGTTTTTCTGAATGAGTGCATTTTAAAACTACTGTTGATTAATCATTTCAACACACATGCTTGTTAGTACAATTATGTTTATTATGGAAGTTTAACTTTGCGAGTTTGAATGAAAATTCATTCATCTGCTCGCTCCATCAACTCCCTCATCTGGTGATTTCATAATCACCAAACCACACCCATAAATTTCAGCAAAATTTTAAACTTACGAACATGTTTTGAACATTCACTGTATTAGTTTTTCTAAACTTTTGATTCAGCAGTTTGTCTACAACTCTCCTATTGAACTCTACGAAACTCTTCTAGCTCTATTTCCTTTTCTCGTTCTTTTCTGAGCTTATAAATTCTTTTCTTTTCCCTTACATATTTCTTTCTCTTGTGTATCATGCAACTAATTTTTAACAAAAGTATCACTATGACTATAACTATTACAGGATAAAGTATTTTACCAATAATTGAACTACCAATCTCATGAAACCAGTTTCTGATTGCTGCAAATCTTTTGCTCAAGCGTTCTAAAAAACTATCATCTTCTAAAGGTTCTATCTCACTATGTAATTCGGTAATATTTTTGATATTCATCTCTATATTCTGGCTCTTATCTGGAATATACGTACAGCAATGCTGGACATGTAAAATTCCACAAACTCCTCCCTCCTTAGCAAGCAGAATGTCTAGAGCAAGACGGTTCTGCATAACCATTGATCTCATAGCAATGAGTTCTGTATCAACTAATTGAAATCCACTTGCAGTATCTGTTGACAATCTGTCCACAATAGTAGACACTTTTCTGATTTTATTTGCATTCAAGGTTAATCCCACCATAGGTATAATTGCACCAAATATGTCTCCCAAAATTTCTGAAAAACTTTCCCTCCTGAACCTATTCAGGTGTTTTCCAATTTCAAATGAACCTTCTGAATTTCTATCTATATGAAAACATTTTGGAAAAACTAAACCAATATAACAGGTCCCATACCAATGGTCTGGGAGACTGAAGTAAGCTTTATTCCCACAAACAAAATAAATTCCAGGAAAAATTTACCTCCTTTAAACCCCCAACCTCCTAAGATACGATAAGTATCTTCACATTGACTAGCACCCACGAAGTAGTTATCAAATTGAGCATTATCTCTCCTTATGCACAATTTTCAACTAACAGGTTTATCTATGTGTATAGCAACATTTTCATTTCTACCATTAAGTTTCTCATCCTCACTTTGCCAAAACTTAGATTTAGTTTGTTTCAGCATCTCATTCCTTTTATAAATTGCTCTTCTCTCTTCAACCATGTTTAAGAGAGACTTTTCTTCTGTTCTCAATTTGCATGTTAAATTGTTTCTAAAAGCGTACTCGTATGTGAGTTCATTAGTCACTATAAAAAATTCCCTCATCTGTTTAGCATGTTTTAGTTTATTTAAACTATTGTCAATCTTTAGATTTCCAAAAATCTCATCATAATTAGAGTAATAATACTCAAGACGTCCAGTTTTATAAAACAAACTAGGTATTACACTACAAGTAATGCCATAAGTTAGAGGAAGCATATTATCGGTAACCCCCGCTGAAACAGAAGCAGGAAGTTTCACACAGATGTAACAATCTTTCACATTCATCACCTTAACATATTCAGATAGAAGTCTAGAAAAGGTATTACTAGAAAAATCACCATCAGATCTATCCTGATGGATCTCTGGTTTGTGCTCAATGACTCTAGTAATCTTGCCTGCTACATCATGAATAACTTGTTTAGTCTCAATTTTACTAGTCATATTAGCTTTATACATTTCTTTGTCAATTCCAAAAGGGAAAATGACAGCTAAAATTAACCAAACCAAAATTATTAAGATCACACAAATAGAAGACAGTTTGCAACACCTTCTTAAAATAGAGCATCTCGAAGTGTTATTAGAATTAGGCATCTTTTACTTGAGACAAGAGCCTTTCAAAAAAAAAATGTTTTTAAATTAAAATCACTAAAATATATACACCCCTTTTTTACTTTTTTTTTTTTAAGAACCCTCTAACAGCTTTTCTTCGACCTTACGTCTTACAGCAATGTGTTTTTCCAGCTAACACAATTTCTTCGGCCTTGTGTCACCTAACACAATTTCTTCTACCATATGTCATTTACAGCCTTTAATTTAAAATGAAAACAATTTCAATCATTATCACTAGTGTCATCTATGTCTTCCTGACTACTACTGCTTACTTCCACTACTGGTGGAATAATTATGTAGGTCCATTCAGGTGACTTATATTTAAGATTAGGCTTTAATACTCTTTTTGCTCTACTGCTAATCACTTCTCTTTTCTTTCCTGCTTGATTTTTCTTTTCTGATTCACTTTTCTGACTTGAGATTTCATTAACCTGTTCTTTTGATTTGTTCACTAATTTAAATTTCAGGCCTTCATTCTCATCTGGCCAATTATCTCCTTTTCTTGAGAGTTTCTTCTTTGGCTCAGTTTGATTGCACTCAACTCTCCAAGCTCTTTTTCTTGATCTTCTCACATTGGATTCATCATCACTTTCATCTGTTTCGCTTTCTGTGAAATCAGCTTTAGATTAAGGCACTTCTTTACTTGGCAGCTTCACTCTGTTAGGAACATCAACCTTATAGCTGGTACTTGGTACTTCGTCTTCTTTTTCTTCTTCGATTACTTCCAATCCACCAGTTTCAGAATTTTCGTTCCTTCTTCCAGAGCTTCCAATCCGTTTTTCAATACTCTCCTGATCTTGATTCACTTGATTCACTTCTTTATCGGACTCTTTTTCTGCTTCTTTTTCTAGCAGATCTTAATCATTTTCAGAGTCTTCTATCACAATTTCTAGATCCTTTTCATTCGATGCCTGATTCACATCTGCATCTTCCAGATCTCAACTTTCTTGTCGATCTTCAGTATCTGGATTTTCAGGTTCTTCTTCAGAATCTGAATCAGTTGTTGTATCACCTTCTTCGTCAGGATTCTCAGGTGGTGGCACTCGAATGGTATGACTAGCATGAATCCATCTTTTTAGACCTCTACACTTCACTGCATTTGTTGTGACTAATATCACCTGTCTTGCCTTCTACCACCTGGGTACCAGACAATTTCTTCTTCGATGAACCTTTGTCCTCACCCAATCTCCTGGCAAAAGATCATGAGCCTGTTCTTTTTCTTTTGTAAGTACTTCAGTTCCTACCTGATGGAACACAGAAGTCACCACGTCAGAGAGTGTTTTACAATATTCCATAATTGCACTGTCATTTATGCTAAGAACTTTACTAACTGGAACAAATGCTTGTCTCATTATTCTGCCCATGAGAATATCATGAGGACTTAAACCACTTTTTCTATCTGGGGTACTTCTCAGAGACATCAAAACAAGTGGAAGTGCATCAGTCCACTTCATTCCTGTAGCCAAACACATTTTCGCAAGCCTATTTTTGATTGTACCATTGACTTGCTCAACAACACCTGATGCTTCTGGTCTGTAAGCACAGTGTAACTTTTATTTTATACCAAGTGCTTCACAAATCATTTGTAACAATCTGTTTTCAAAATGTGTGCCACGATCAGTTTCGACCGTCACTGGAAATCCATACCTAGGTATGATTTCTCTCAAAAGCAATTTTGCCACAGTAACTGAATCATTGTGACGAGTTGGGAATGCTTCCACCCATCTTGAAAACAGACAGATTATCACCAAAACATATCTCAATCTGTTATGAGGTGGCATATCAATGAAATCCATTTGTAACCTGGTAAAAGGACCACCCTCCCGACCTATGGTTCCCAAGCTTACAACTGTTTTTCGGTTTGGATTGATCTGTTGGCAGATCAAGCATCTCTGGCAAAATGATTCAGCAATTATTCTGAATTTTGGATTATACCATGTCTGTCTAAACAACCTAATCATAGAATCTCTTCCTAAATGTCCGGGACCATGATACATTTTGGCCATGTAAAGTTCTTAGCGTAAATGACAGTGCAATTATGGAATATTGCAAAATACTTTCTGACGTGGTGACTTCTGTGTTCCAGAACCAGCACTGGCAGTAAAAAGCCTAGGCATTAAAATTGATGCCCTGCTATCCTTGACACAGTAGGTATCATCAGTGGTGGGCACTTGTGTTAGTTTGTTACGCCAGCTGCGGAAACTCTCCCCACTGTTGTCCTTTTCCACGCTTAGGCTGGTGGTCTCTGCACTGATTCTGGCACGGCTGGATTATGGCAATTCCTTATACTATGGCCTCCCATAAAACCTTCTGGCCAGACTTCAGGTTGTAATGAATGATGCGGCCAGGATCACTTTTAACAAACCTAGGCAAACTCGAGCCACGCCTTTACTATGTAGCCTACACTGGCTGCCAATCGCACAAAGAGTAAAATTTAAGAGCCTCTGCATCGCACATAAGGCAGTCTATGGCTCAGCCCCCAAATACATCAAGGCACGGCTCACTAAGTACATGCCAAGTAGGACCCTTCGGTCTGCGGATGCATGTAACCTGATATGCCCTCTGTTTAACCTTGCATCCAAGGGTGGCAGAGCATTCTCCAGTATTGCCCCCTTGGCATGGAATCAACTCCCAGCAGAACTTAGGAAGGAAACCAATCTGCTAGTGTTTAGGAAGAAGCTGAAGACTGTGCTATTTCTGGAGGCTTGGGGGCCCCTGTGATTCGGCAGTCTGGTGCCTACTGAAATGAAATGAAATGAAATGAAAAATTCCACTTATATAGCGCATAACTACCCGGAGGCCTCGCAGCGCCTACTGATGTTGTCTGTCCGCTGATAGCGCTTAGATACCTCTGGGTGATATAGCGCTCTACAAACATATAATAACATAACATAACATGTCAGCAATCATGCAGTTTGGCATTACTGGTCTGTCATCTTTGTAAACCCAAATTTCATCTTCTTCTCGTTGTCTGCAACCTGCTTTTAACCATGTGTCTTTTTCCTCATCATCTGCCTCATCCTGTAAATCTTTTACTCTTTGCCATGTCTCAACTGCAGATGTTAGCATAAGTGAGTTCAAAACATGATCATTTTCTTTTTCCCGATTAATGGACATATTTTTCTTCGCGCAAAATTTAGCGATCTCATCAGTATATGCATTTCCCTTGGTCATATAGTCATCCCCTTTTTTATGTGCTGTACATTTTACTACAGCAATTCTCTCTGGCAGCTGAATGCCATCGATCAGCCTTTTGATCAATTTTGCATTTCTGATTGGTGTTCCCGCAGAAGTTAAATAACCTCTTTGAGACCAGAGCTGGCCATAGTCATGGACTACGCCATATCCATACTGACTATCAGTCACTATGGTAATTTTCAATCCTGTTGCTCTTTCACATGCACGAATCAAAGCAATCAATTCCGCTACTTGAGCTGAACGAATTCCTTTGATGTAGGAGGCTTCAACCACATCTGCAATTGTACAGACAGAATATGCAGCACTCAAAATGCCCTCATCTCTCCTCAAGCAAGAACCATCATCAAAATAAACAAAATCCGATTCAGACAATGGAACATCTTTTATATCCTGTCTAGGTTTGGTGCAATATTCTAAAACATCCAAGCATTCATGATCAATGTCATTTTCATTCCTGATTTCTGTCACAGTACCATCAGGCAATAATGTGGAAGGATTTACATTTACACATCTAGTAATAGAAACACAATCTGATCCCAGAATAATTTTTTCATATTTAGTCAGTCTATTACTTGTTAAATGTTGAGTTTTGCTCCTGTTAAGGATAATTTCAACAGAATGGGGCACATACACTTTAACAGGAAGCCTCATTATTATCCCTTCACTTTGTTCCAGACTCACACTTGTTGCAGCTACTGCTTTTAAGCAACCTGGTAATGCTTTTGCAACAGGATCAAGAATAGCTGAGAAATAAGCAATTGGTTTTCTCAGTTTCCCATGTCTTTGAATTAAAACTGATAATGCA
The DNA here is from genome assembly GCF_964263255.1 of Lissotriton vulgaris. Taxonomy (NCBI): domain Eukaryota; kingdom Metazoa; phylum Chordata; class Amphibia; order Caudata; family Salamandridae; genus Lissotriton; species Lissotriton vulgaris. The sequence continues at coordinate 371,537,232 of NC_141696.1, read as the reverse complement.
CATCCTTCCCTCTCACTGTAATACAGCTCAAATTCCTTCTCATAATCTGGCATTCCCAATGCTGGAGCTTCACACAAACTTCTTTTTAACTGCTCAAAAGCTTCTAACTCAGTTTTTGTTAGGGTAATCAGGTCTTTTATGTCTGCCTTTGTCAGTCTCTGTAATGGTTTTGCAATCACTGAAAATCCACTGATCCATTGACGACAATAACCTACCATTCCTAGAAACATTCTAACCTCTCTCTGTGTTTTTGGCGGTTGCATTGCTTGAATCATTTTTATTCTTTCAATTGTAACTTGTCTGATTCCTTTTGCAATCCTGTGACCAAGATATTTTACTTCGTGTTTGCAAAACTGTAATTTCGCTGGAGACACTTTATGTCCCTCATCTGCCAAATGATTCAAAAGAGTAATGGTATCTGTCACACAGTTGTCTCGTGATTTCGCAGCAACAAGAAGATCGTCAATGTATTGCACTAATGTTGATTTTCCAGGCAAATCTAGATTCTCCAAGGATTTCTTTAGCAACTGATTAAAAATAAATGGACTTTCTGTATACCCTTGAGGGATACAACACCATGCTAAGATACGCTCTTGGAATCTGAACGCAAAAATTTGCTGGCTTTCTGGATGTAATGGAACAGTAAAGAATGCATTACAAGGTCTAAGACCGTGTACCATTCTGCATCATGCGGAATCTGATATAGAATTACCGCTGGGTTTGGTACAACGGGGCAACATGGAACAACTATTTGATTAACCTTTCTCAGGTCCTGAACAATTCTGAAAGTTCTGCTTGGCTTTTTGATTCCCATATTCGGGGAACTACATGGACTACTCTCAATTTCTTTTAATACACCTTGCTTTATGAATTTTTCAATGACTGGAATGACACCTCCAATAACCTCTGCTTTCATTTTATACTGAGGAATGTTTGGATAATCTGCTCCTTGTCTTACTGTTATTTTAACTGGGTCTACATGTTTCATCAAACCCATTTCATCTCCAGATAAATCCCAAATTTTGGTATTGACTGTCTCTTTTAATTCTTCAGGTAAATCATTTTTGTCAAAAGCAGGAAATAATTTACTTTCTTCTGCTTCAACCATTAACATTGTTAATTTATAAAGGCCATCTTCTTCAGGAGTTTGAAACTCAATACCATCTGGTGAGCAGTATATTTTACAATTCATTTTACAAAGGATGTCCCTTCCTAACAGGTTTACAGGACTGCTATCACAGACTACAAATCTGTGTTTGTCTTTAAATTTGCCAATTTCAACTTTAACTGGTTCTGTTAAATCTGTTTTAATCTGTTGATTAGCTACGCCAACTACTTGGATGGTGTCCCCAGAGAGAGGTAGGTTTTCTATTTCCACTCTTCTAACAGTAGAACGGGTAGCACCTGTGTCCACAAGAAAAGTGATTTCTACATCATTCACTTTACCATTTACAAACGGACCAGACTGATCTACCTCAAGAGTGGCTCCAAGCACACACTCTTCCTCCTTTCTCAGGTACCGTCATAAGTAATCCTCTGACTCACTTCCATCATTTTCTTTTAACCAATATTGATGAGAAACCTTCGACACATTCACTCTTGGCGATCTGTTTACCTGTTCACCTCCGCAGAATCCTGTTTCTGCATTGTATCTTTGCACATTAACACAATTTGGAAGTGGTGGTTGTGGAATCTGACTCTGCTGATTCACTACCTGTCGCTGTAGCTGTTGCTGCTGATTTATTTCATTTAACTGTCGCTGTAGCTGTTGCTGCTGATTTATCTCATTCTGCATCTGTGGATTTAATGATGCATTTTTTAAATTTCTGGGCGGATTCTTACACTCACGCTTCCAGTGTCCAATTTCGATGCAATTAAAACAAGGAAGTTTCTGCTTTAATTCTTCAATATTACCCACCAATTTTGGCTTATTAAAATTACCCTTAAATTTCCCTTGATTCTGGTGAACATTTTTATTTTCTAAAGTTGCAATTTGTTGTTCAGCTACTTTTACTTGTGCCCACATAGCTTTTTCTTTTAGCTTCTTTTGTTTAGCATCTATCTCATCACTGCAGTATTTTTCTTTTCTCAGAATGTCATCGACTGAGAGTGATTGCCAACCAACTATTCCTGATCTAATCATTTCACCAATTTCAGGTCTCAAGCCATAAACAACTCTGTATATGAAGTGGCTCATATCCTTCTCACTCAATTTTTCATAACCACTGTATTGTTTAAATACCAGCAGTAATCTTTCATAGAATGAATGTACTGATTCTTTTGGCTCCTGATTTGTTCTGTCTATTTTAACCCAATCTACTTCTTTCGGGGGAATCTTGTTTTTCAGCCACACAATTACTTTATCGTACAGTTTTATAACATCAGGTGAAGGTGCTCCTGTTACTTTATCTCGAATAGGTTCCTCTTTTGGCCAATCTATAGAGATTTTACATTCTGTCCAGAGATCTGACAATGTCAAAGAATCCATCAAGATCAATCCACAGAACCTTTGAAACCTTAACAAATCTTTCCACCTGTCGATACCATTCCACAGGTTTTTCTCTCAATCGGGGAAAATCATTTGTAGACAGTAAAATATCCTGCCTTGTCCAAGGAACATGAACATACCCTCCACCAGCTATTTCTCTCATAGGAAACTCATTTGCTATTTCTCCTCTTTCTCTTCTTTCTTCCTCTCTTTTCTTAGTCCATTTCACTCTCCATTTACCTAATTCACCTAATCTTTTTAGAAACACTATTAATTCTTTTATATGAATTATCCTTCCTGTGGTGTTCATGTTTTCAATATCTTTTTCAGAGAAATCCACTCTATAATGTTTCTGCAAATTTTTCTGTCTACTCAAATCAATTTCTAATTCAGCAGCCATTTCTTCAAACTGATCATAATTAGTTTTCGTTTACCATTGAATACTTTTACAAATGAACAATAATTCATCATCCTGATATAGCTTTAAACTATCAGGTCCAATTGTGCGAACAGTCAATTCCTCCAAATCCGTTTTCAATTTTGCAACATCAAGTAATTTAAATTCTGGGGGCTGTGGAGTCTGTGTTAAATCTATTTTATTTATGCTTTTTTCTGGAGTTCCAGAATCAGATTCTGCAGCAGATGGAGTTTGACCATTTGAAAAACTTTGATTAAAAGTTAGGTCTGGCATCTTTTTCTCTTTGTGCATTTCTGTTATATCTGAATAAAATTTTTCAGCCACTTTCTGAATTTCTGCATTTAATGGAACAGTCAGAGCTGAATGTCTAATTTCCTTCTGATCAAAAACTGGAAGAACAGGTCCAATTGTTACTGGTACCGTTACCGCTTCCATGCCTTTAGTTAACTGCTGTATTAATTCTTCTTTTGATCGAATGTATTCTGCATTTAATATATCCCCACAACCTTCTGTTCCCATTACATTTCTTGTGATTCTGTTTCCCTGAACTGAAGTTTCTGGATAATTTCTACTTTCTCCTGATGCGCTAGAATTAGTTCTTGTTTCTACTCTTTCAGGACAATTTGCATTATTCCGATTTAATCTTGGTAGAGACTCATCATTATTTTCCCTAGAAGGAGGAGCACTTGGAGAAATTCCTTGAGGAATTCTCGGGGTAGACCATAAACAAACTGGTTGATAAGGTGGCGGTTTCGGTTTTGTGTTATAAATCTCTTCTAACACTGAATCTTCTAATTTACTATCTTCACCAATATTATTTTTCTTTTCAGTATTCTTTTGACCAGATTCTTCACTAAATCTTGCTGGGTACAAACCATTACACATATCCATACGTCTCCAACGACGCATTCTGTCTTCATGAGTTTCTCTATTAATGTCTAATCTTGTGCCTCTTATTACACCTCTATTTTCCCGTTCTAATTCAATCATCTCATCTTCCCATTCGACTAAAACGTCAAATTGGGTAGGTCTAGGTTTTGGTACAAGAGCCATCATTTTTTCTCTCAAGTTTTTCAACACTTTAATGTTAAATGACCCATCTTCCGGCCATGCTAATACACCATCATCTTTGGTATATTCCAACCATCCAAAGGCAAGTATGATAACCATATTCACCTAACATATAAGCTGCAGGTGTTTTGTACTTATGAAGTAATCTTCCAACTCGCGTTTCTAATTTCTTGTCACTTTTAAAAAGATTTTTCATTTTCTGAAACCATAAAGGCTTCTTTTCCTCTTTCCGTTGATAATAATCCATGTTTTAAAATAATTCCGCTTATTTAGAAAAGATCGTAATTATTTCCTTGTTGTTCCGCTACACTAGCCAATCAGTGCGCGAAAGTCACCAACAAGCCAATCAGGTTAAGTCACGTCACTATTCTGTTCAGCCAATAGAATTACTGAATTTCTGGATGAACCAATCAGCTGCAAGCTTGTCTAGTCACATGAACCAATCAGTGCGCGAATACTGTGACGTATGCTAACCAATCACAGCGCGAACCCTGTGACGTATGCTGCCGCTGCAGCTTCACTGTCCTCGCTCTGCTCTGACACTGACACCTCCTTTACAAAATATTTTCACAGCGCCATATTTATACAAAACTCTCAATGGATTTCAGTTAGTAACTTCACATAAGCAAACCATTTGTCTGTTTCGCTAAAATAAAGCGATAGTTTTCTCAATCATTCAAGTATCCTTTCCCGTGAAATAGACGACGCTATTTTCACAAATTTTTTACATTCGTTAATAAAACAAGTATCCTTGTTCTACCCTTCTATCACTCACAATCCTACAGAAGAAACCCTAATCATTCATACATGAAATTTTTGGTAGGACTTTAAGCCGCCAATAAAAATCCTCACTCTCCAGTAAGAATAGACGACGCTTCCTTACCCTTCATTCAAGTTTGGAAAAATTCTATTACTCTTTTCACAGTGAGTTTTAAAAACAGGACAGGTGTCCCATACTCGAAAGCTACAATTTCATAGACAATCCTCACTATACATTCTACCTAACATACCTAAGATCCCTAAACTTGTGCTGTACGTCCACAACACTTGTGATATAGGACAATACCACAATTTTGAAACATAACAAATGCACTGTGTAACTTCACCTGTCACACTACTCAGGCCGGCACAACTAGGAGTTTTCACACTGCTGGAAAAAACCTTTTGACTACATATAACAGCTGGACAAACTTAACATGTTTTAGACATGTATCCTATATAACTATCATGTAGCATGTCAGTTACCATAGTAACCATCCGCTGCTACCAAGTAATTGATCCAGCGCTCCTAATGAAAAACTGTCTCACAAACACTACCTATCTCCACAATACTCACCATTAATTATAAAACACTTTACCAAGGCCCATTATCAACGAGACTATTTTGAGCGACTGAATCATGTGACCTAATTAAACAGAACTATTCACAAACTATTTACAAATTTATATACAACTGCAGTTCATCATTTCTTACCATGGTTTTAAAACATATGTCATTTAATTAAGTCACTTAAGGCAAATGGATCAACTAATGATAACTAGACCATGAATAAACAAGACCAGCTTGTCATCTCAAAATCTAATGTAATTAACTTTATTCAAAGAAAGTGCATTTTTATTAATGAATCTTATTTTATTAGCAAGGTGAAAGAAACATTTTAAAGAAAAGACTTTTGGACTGACATATTAAAGACAAATCAGTTAGCATGAATTTTAAAGCAAAATATAAGTTTCCATTCCCTAAATTCTATCTCCCTGTCTAAAACCCTCTTCAGTTAAAGAATTGTAAAGTCTGCTATCCTTACGTGCGCCAAAGAGTCCAACAGCACGTCTCGCCCTTCAGGAATCAGAAAACGAGGAGAGATTCCCTCCTCCCTATCAGCCAGGTTTTATACCTTTCTAACTAGCTAAAGTAACTTATTTCTGCATACTTTTCCATAAATCCACATTTGCCATTGGCTGAGCGTGTCAGTCCACCAACATGACGTGTTCATCTCCAAACCGAGATCAGGCATTTTCTTCAGCCCTATTGTCTTTTTGCTCTCGAGTCATTTCGCTTCCTCAAGAATGTAGCTAAGTACGAGCTACTGTTTGTGACTTCCTTGCCTTGGCAATCCTGCCGCTTCCTGTCCTTGGACAATCTCTCCATGAGCACATTATGCACAAGTTATTCAACAGTATTTTCTGACAAAATTGTCAACGTGGTAAAACTTTCCACTTCTCGTGTGTGCAAGGCTCCTTTCTGGACAGGATTCGAAAACGCCATCTTTTGTAGGCCTAAAGGCCTCTCATGGAAACTGATATATAAACAAACACAAAACAGTAATTAATTAGAGAATTGAGACCCATTCTGTTACCCACCCCTTTGCTAATTAATAACCCCGTTAATTTATGTTACCTAGCTAAGCACATATAGCACCATTTATATTAACCTTCTTCTTTTAGGCCACCAGGATTCTCCACAAGCTTTTGCCACAGAAAAGATATAACAGAACATTAAGCATACACAAAAAAAGCACATGCTATTAATGAAACAGCCGCATTTAATACTGACGAAAACAATAGACAGGGTTATTTTATTATTTTCACACACTTGCAATTGGAACATAGAGCATATAAATTAGTCCCTCATTTTTTTCTGAATGAGTGCATTTTAAAACTACTGTTGATTAATCATTTCAACACACATGCTTGTTAGCAGAATTATGTTTATTATGGAAGTTTAACTTTGCGAGTTTGAATGAAATTTCATTCATCTGCTCGCTCCATCAATGATGTCCTCTGTATCTGGACTGGATCAGAGGACCTGCTCTTATCTTTTTTGACCTGGCTCAACCAGGCAGATGGGTGCTTGCGGTTCACTTGGTCTTTCAGTCACACCTCTGCGGTCTACCTTGATGTGGATTTAACAGCTGTGGACAATAGGTTAGAAAAAAGGATAAAAAGGATAGAAACTCCTTATTGCACTACCCTTCATTTCATCTTAGAGTGCTGCGTGATAATCTCTCCGTGGGCAGTTTTTGAGATATCGCCGTAATTGTTCAACCACTGGTAAATTCATGGAGCAATCTGAAGAACTTTTGACCAAATTGAGAGAGAGGGAGTACCTTGTCAAAGTGATTAAGAGAGCCCTCAAAGGCGCTTTGAACACCCCGCGCTACGCTTTGTTCGAGAGAAATGTGAGAAAGAAGGATAAGTGTCTCCCTATTGTCACCACGTTTGACCCATTATCTACAAAAGTCACCCAGATTGTAAGGAAACATGGGTCCCTCTTGGACACGGGTACCAAAAAGATGCCTCCTCCACTGTTCGCGTTTAAAAGGGCCCCCAATCTGAAAGATAAATTGATCCACACCAGGCCCACAGTTATGCAACAGACATCTAATTTGCCGTCCCGCCACTATCCATGTATTGGCTGTTCAGTCTATAATCTCACACAGGTCACCAAGAGTGTTCTCCTTGAAAATGGCTAAGTGTGGTATTTGAATAGATTCAGCAACTGCATCAACACAAATGTTATTTACAGGTTTACATCGGACTCACATCCCGGAAGGTGAAGGTGCGTGTACAAGAACATCTAAGTACGGTCAAAGCCGGAAAATTGACAACTTGTTTGGTGCAACATTTTCAAGAGAAGCAACACAAACTCAGGGACCTGAAGTGGACAGTACTTGAGAGGGTGATGGGTGAGACACATAATGTTGAGACCATCTTGGCAAGAAAAGAGGCCAAATTGATTTTTTCTGAAAAGGAGATCAAGTGGGACTGAATGATTCCATTGAGTGGAATAAAATTAGTAGACAGTAAAAACTCTGGGAAGTCCTTTGCATATGTAGGAGGTTACCTTCATGGGTTGGTTATAACGATTGAATTTAGGAGATCTCACTGTAATGTTGGCCCCTGTTGAGGTAAACTGTTTTCTGGGGTTGCCCCATAGGTCTCCCTTATATCACAATAAAATCCTTTGGAGGACATTCCACTTGCGTAAAAACCACTTGCACGCTACCCTCTGTTTGTGTATGGGAACCATTAAATTCTGGCCTATCTTTGATGATTAGCAAAGTGGTGGCTTTTTCTATAAAAAGTGGGAGCGTTGCCAATGACTTTCCCCTTTTTTCCCGCCTTTTCCCTCGTTCTGCCTTTCAGGGGTAAGTGTTAATACAGATTTTGCAAATGAGGAAATTAATAGAGCAGCTCTTTCAAAAAATATAAAGAAATTAACTTTGTGCCCCTAGAATTGATAAATGACATAGTGGTAGTGCAGTAAAATTTGTGATCCCATTGCAAAAATTGGTGAATTACTTTTTGCGTTGTTGGGGGGAGTTGCCAATACAGAATTGGTGCTCCACAAGCGATCTAACATACAATGTGGTATGTTTTAAAAGAATGTTGCACCGCTAAAATTGATGCATGATACAGTGGTAACACTACCCCATCGCAATCAATGATGGATACGATGTTGATAATGCAACACTTTACCCCATTCCAATATGGCCGCCGTGATAACCTGTGTAACGTGTTCATGAGCGTCCCGTGATGACGCCTGATGGAGAGTGGTGTGCTAGTACTTATGTCCTGCGTCTTTTGAAGCACCGAGGATGGAGCTTCACTACGCCGGTGGGACTCGGTACCGGTAAGGGGTTCAAGTGCAGGGCTGATGCGAGCTAGTTCATGTAGAGAGAGTCACATTCAGTTGATGGGTTAGTCCATATTGTTTACTGCCCTGTTCCGACAATTAAGGTTTGACGAGTGGTACATGAATGGTGCTGAGAGAGTATCGACGCAAATGTTGTTTTGTCATACCATGCACATCGATACCAGGATCAGTTGGAGGCATCTAATGTGATGAGTCATTGCAAATTGGAACATATGGTAACATATGCATATTTACAGGTGATGTCAATGTGGGAAGTCACCCAGTGGACACATGATCGGTTGACGTGTGTGCCTTCAGACGGTTGTTGCAGGTATAAGGAACGTTCGCAACTGCCCGGTAACTATGCATTTTTTATGAAGCAATCTCTTAATGAAGTTTTTCTGGAATGTATTTAAGAATAAGGTGGCATTTACTCCTGGCACGTTCTTTCTCTTTTTAATGTCATATAACCTTAGGTCTGGTGTTAATCTCGACTAAAGTGAAAACTGGTAACTCCTGCAGTCCTGATGAAGTTGCGCAAACTGTTGGCAACGAAACATGTCGGCTCTTTGTAATTTAAAATGGTCTGATTTAAACCTTTTTTTTAATTGGGGACGCTTGCAACACTGAATAAAGTTATGTCAAGCCAGTAAGTAGTACCTCATTTTAAACGTTGGGAATTGTATATCTATTCTCAAGGGGTCCAGTGGGCACTTAAGTGACACTTTGCAGAGACATTGCATTTATATTTGTTTTTTCACTGTCTTTTTTCCTTCATTGTCTGAGAATTTCACGATGGAACACACACTTTTTCTTTACGGGGAGAAAGCAACCGATGATGTGAAGCGGGTGTGTTAGTGAGTACCAACCAGCAAGCCCACCATGGTATTACGACCGTGAGGTGCTTTCTCTCCTTCGTCACATTTTTTTCCTGTAATTGGTTGCGAGTCTTTCCTATGGTGTATTGACATTATAAACAGAACACACAGACACTTGGATTAGCGACAGTGAGTCGTTCCTGTGAGGGAGTGTCTGAAAAATGTTAAAGACTCCTCCAGTGTCTTGAATTTAATGGATGGTGTTCATTTTAAGTCAGGCCCTTTGCTGTTGATAGTCTGTTGAGTGGGGCGGCCTGAATGTTTCTATCCCCGGTGCTCCTTTTATGTTGATGAGACCTGGGAATGTGCCAAAAAGATACACCTTCTCAAGTGAGCCGTAATGAGGAGAAATAACTTTCTCTTTTATGAGTGCTGCACACATAGAAAGAGAAACATGTCTCCCAGGATTGTTTTTGTGCAGGAAGGGACGCCATAGTGCAAGCATGCTTACATTTGCACTAGGCTGCCTGAAGGGCACCAGAGCAGGGGAAACTCTGCCATATTGCCTTAAATACAGCACATTCCTGCCCTTTCTTTGTCATGCAATGCAAGACAGCAAGGTGACTTGCTGTTTTGCACTGCCTGATATTCCTAAACATATAAATTGAGGCTCGGATTTTGTGTTGGGGTTGCATCCCTATTTTGGCACAGCCCGAATGCAAAATCTCACTTGTTGAATCGCGTAATGCGCTCAAATGTACTCCTGATAGAAATGTTAAACATATGCCTGAGGTTTTAGGATCTAATGTAACTTCTTGTGATGTCACTTGCCGTGAGGTTCTGGGTGAGGTTATGGGTTTTGATGTCACTTCCTGTGACGCCACATGCAATGTCACTTGCCGTGATGCCATGCACCATGGTGTAACTGAACACTGCCAACCTTGGTTAGTCCCCCCACTGCTTCTTTTAAGACTTGTGCCATGTGTGTATACCAGTAATTGTATGGCAGTGCCCGTTGTACGATTACTCGAGTGCTTGACAAACCATCACACCTCTCCCCCGAGAACCCTTCCGGAAAAGAGTCAGAACACAAACCCTTGGGACACGGATAGTTAGAATAAACATGGCTTCGCTTTGCTTTCACTTACAGCAGCTAGGGAGAAACATTTCCTTGGAAACCGTCACTATAGCAGCCGGAATTGGTCTGCAGCCTCTTCCGGGAGGCATTGGCTCTTGCGATACAAGCGACATCAAAAAGCCCCGGCTGCAGCTCCAGCGCCACTAATGAGCGGCGCGTGATGGATTGTATGTTTTCTAGTGTGTCAGATGCAGTTCACCAGGTATTATTTCAAAGCAGCGCGGACTGGAGAGATGCGGAGCTTGTGATAGCTGCACACCGTCGTCGTATTTATGTTGTCAGCCCTAATACATCAGGTGCACAGACGTGACCCCTAGGCCTCTGGAACAAAGCATGGAAGATGAAAGATTTAGCACGGTTTAGTTGCTAGGTATTCATCACATAATATTGTGCCCTGTCAGAATTATCCACTTTATTTCTATAAAACTGAAGCGGAAAATCCAAGATGTGAGAGAAGTCTGCAGGGCAATGTGCCTGTTGCAGAACGACATGGCAACCAGAGCCGCCCTCTGTTAAGATAGCGCCCTGGGCGGAGAAATATGTGGCGCTCTTGCTAATGCTAGAGAATTCAATTAGGCATGGGTTGGGGGAGGGGGCTTTTGAGGGCACAGGTCAGTCCCTGGCTGAGTAGTGACTGGCCTCTGAACACAAAAAACCCTCCCCATCTAAATCATCATTAACTTAGCTCCCTTAGGCTTGATAATGTTGCTTTTGTTGGCGTGTGTCTGCAGGGGTGAGGCGGTGAAGGAAGGGCAAGGAATGGGGCAATGGGGTGTTAATAAACATTGGCCACTGCATGATAATGAAGGATTAGAACTACTTTTGGCGAATCAAATAGAAACGAGCACGCAGAGAGACAGACTGGATCAAGGAGACCGGCGTGCTCCGTGCGCCCCTCAGAATATTGGCGCCCTGGGCCTGGGCCCAGCGCTCCCATGCTAAAGGTCGGCCCTGATGGAAATGTAGATCAGCATCCCCCACCCCCTCCTCACCAGCAGCTGCGAGTCTCCTTGCAGTTAAGCTCCTGACTAAACAAAATGGAGGCACCAAATCTAATGAGAAGTAGCCACTGGCAGTGTGACCCCTGCTGAATTTCAGGGAGCAGAGAGCATGGTGCTGTTAACAAAACGACGGCGCCATACCAAAGAAGGAGTAGCCACTGGCACTGTGGCCCCCGGAGACTTTCAGGGAGCACAGCATTAGCCGTAAACAAAACGGAGACACCATATCTGCTAATGAGGGGCAACTACTGGCAGTATGACCCGTGTTGAATTTTAGGGAATGAATGAATGAATGAATGAATAACTTTATTGTGTGGTTACTTAAAACCATTACATTAAGACCAGAATATAAAATTACAAAAGTTAAAACCAAAAATGTTTCTGCGGGCAAGCATTTATAAAAAGTTCTCAGAGTTCAAAATGGCACACGCAGTCAGGGACCTGTAAGTGCCACCCAGTGTCCCGCAACAATGTTTCTATTCCTGTGCGCCCTTGGCTGCCATCAGCACGGACCGGGTCTGTTGTATAAACTTTCCGAACGCGGCCATCTGTTTTACTATGCTCAAGGAGTATAAATGTTGGATTGCCTCCTTGGCTGTGCGTGTCCCCGCGTCCCTAAGGATGGGCCTGAGGTAGAGGGTGCGGGGTGCACGTAGGGCAGGGCAGCAGAATAGTAAGTGGGCCAATGACTCACGTTTGTAGTTACAGAGTCTGCATTCCTGAGCTCCAGTGCCCGCATTTCCCGGATGGTATAGTTCTTTGAGCGGGAGGGGGTGCAGTCTGTAGGCTAGGATCTTTTGGAGAGCTGGGAGACCCACGGCCTGCATGAGATGGTTTCGGGGGTTGTACGCAGTGTGTGGCAAGCATAGAGACTCATGGAAGGCTCTTTTTGCGAGAGACTCAAGGTCCAAGGCCCGGGAGCAGGCACGCACTTGCTTTTTTATCGCGTGTTTGATGGTCGTGTAGTTGACAAGGTCTGGATTCCACGACTCGATCGCCAGGTTAAGTTGGGTTTTTGCCATTTCAATGGTAGCTGACCAGGGGTTCCCGGGTGCCATGAAGATATGTTTCAAGACGGCCTTCAGTGTGTTGTCACGTGCCGCTGTTGTTAAGTAGTAATATTTGCTTAAAGCTGCCATCTCTTCCAGATTTTGTTGGTTGAGTGAAAATTCCAGGCGAATTAGAGTGTTTCTTGTACATTTTGGTAAATGATACAATCTCTTGTATGCCCCGCAGTGAATTTTTTCCAGCTCCTTGTTCAGTTTTCCTGGATACGCCTGTTGTGCGTAATTGAGGGCCGGCATTAACTTGGCCTTGAGGACTCTTTGGATGGCAGTTGATGATGGGCTGTGTAAGGAGGCTTGTAATTTGCATAGAGCGAAGGTGATGGTCTTCCCTTTGCCCTGAATTTGCTTTAGGTGGGTGCCACACAACCCCGATTCATGAAAGGAGACCCCCAGGTATGTATACTTCTGAGTGCTGTCCAAGGTCAGGTGGCCAAGGCTCCATTTTGCTCTTGTTTTTTTGGAGTAGTGTCCGAAGATAACTATTTTTGACTTGGTCGGGTTTGCTACCAACCTGTTTTTGTTATTGTATGTTGCCAGGGCGGTGAGTGCCTTTTGAAGCCCTATTTTTGTGTGATCCAAGATTACGAGGTCATCCGCGTATTGCATAAAGTGAATTTTGGTTGCACCTATCTTTGGTGTTGCTAAGGCGGCCCCCGACAGGGCTGTCTCCATGTCTGCTGTATATAGATTAAACAGCAGGGGTGCCAACACGCACCCTTGTTTTAAGCCCCGGTTCGTTTCAATCTTGTCTGTTGCAGAGTCACTTGAACGTTTGATTCTTACCCAGGTGTTTTGATATAAGGATTGTATCGCTCTTAACAGAGAAGGGTCGATGTTCCAGTGGACCAGCTTTCTCCATAGGATGATGCGATCTACTCCATCAAACGCAGCTGAGTAATCGATGAAGCAGGCGAATAATGGTAGGCTTTTACGCGCCCGCGCTTGATTGGCTAGGTAGGAGAGTGCAATGATATTATCTACGGTCGAGGACCCTGGTCTAAAGCCGGTTTGACAGAATGGCAGGAGATTTTCTTCGCTTGCCCAGTCTGTGAGGTCCTTCAGGATGGCACTGGCGTAGGCTTTGCCCTCGATGTCCAGGAGAGCAATCATACGATAGTTGGTTGGATCCGATTTAGTCCCTTTCTTATGGATTGGGTGCAAGAGCGAGCCTCGCCATGAGTCCGGCACATCCCCCGTTAGCCAGCAGTCAGTGTATAGATGGGTCAGATTTTCGGACCAGAATTCAATGTTTGATTTGAACAAGTGGCCTGGGAGGCCATTGGGGCCCGGTGCGCCGTTTGGTCTGATTTTTTTTAGTATTTTGGACACTAGAGATTTTCCGGGAGGGGGCGATGTTTCGATGATTAGAGCCGGGTTCACTCTTAGTGGGGGCATGTCGAGTGGCTGATTGGTTGATCGTTCTTCGTTGTAGAGTGCTTTTACATGGGAGACCCAGGCTGCTGCCTCAAGGGAGTTTTCTTTGTGATTTGTGCCTCGACCAAGATGGCTTATGTAACTCCAGAACTCCTGTGATTTCCCGGGGCTCAACAAATCGAAGATTTTCAGCCACTGAGCCTCGCAATGGTTACGCTTTGCAGCCCACACTTTTTTGGAGTGACTCTTTGCCGCCTCCTGCAGTTGTATTTTGTTTGTGATTGAGCGGTTTTTACTGAGGGCTTTTCTTTTTTTATTTAAATCCTTTGCACTTGTTTCGATTTCTGCATTAAATCCAAAGGCCGTCGGGGGATGCCAGTAGATTGTCGTTTGTTTATCCCCGCGTCCCCGAAGTATTGCCGCTAAGGTGGCGGTGATTCCATCCCATATTGCTATTGCATCATGGCTGTGTTTGCGCAGTGGCCAACCTGCCCACGAGTTTGCCCAGTTGTTAAAAGATGCGGTGGCTACTTGTCCCCATTTGATTCTTCTGGGCAGCTTTATTAATTCTTGGCCGTCCGTTTCTCCAATGCATACGAGCCTATGTCGTGGATTCACTGATAAATTCATGGTGATTGTTAGAGCTGCATGGTCGCTGTCGTTGCGTTGGTGTACAATGAAGTTTGTCATTTGAGTTTGCAGTTTGTCGCTTAGAATGATGTAGTCGATCGTCGTTTGTTTGTTGTACGTAGGACCGACCAAGGCTCCCGGGGTGTTCTTTAAGAGCACTGTGTGCGCCGTCGCCAGATTGTAGGATTTTAAAAGTTCATTGAGTGCTTTGGCGGCCCCGCGCTGTTGTTTATGCTCAGATGAGACCCCAATGTTATGGATATTAAAGTCACAGAGGATGATACAGTCTAATGATGAGTGGTGTAGCAGTAAGGATTCTAATTGTTTTGCAAGTGTGAGCGAATTAGCTGTGTTCTCCTGCGTGTTATGATAGATGTTGATTAATAATATTGGAGCAGTGCCGTTGTTGGGGTGGGGGAATTTCAAAATGCCCGCCTGAAGGGTGTCTGGTTGGTTATGAAGTTCCATGAATTCTATGTTCAACGAGTGTTTAATATAGACGCAGGTCCCCCCCGAGGGTCTTCCAAATATGTTATTCTTTTTTGCTGCTTTGCCATATTCTGCATATCCTCTTAGCGACAGCAGTTGGGTCAGCCAAGTTTCCTGTATGCATATGATGTCTGCTTCCTCCAAGAATTTCACCGCGGCTTGATTCAGTAGCAGTTTTTTGAGGCCTGATACGTTCCACGTTAGAATTTTTAAGCTCTCGATAATTCTCTTTTTGTCTAAAGTTTTTACTCGCTCAATGGGAGTGTGTTGGTAGGATCGGGCTAAATTTGCAGTGCAAAGTGTGTTAGGAGCTGGAATTTAGTGCTGATGACAACCAGGACCAATCATTGCTTGCATGGCCCCTGGTTATGCACAGTCGATTTCCTTGGCTGGGATTAGTTGTAATCTTGATTGGGGTTCCATTAATTGCACTAGTGTTTATGCTGCTTTTACATCCCTGGAGGACGGACACAACTTTTGGCCTGTAGTTCGAGGAAGCATTTGCACGTGTGAGTCCTGCCACTCCCTGTTCCTCGTTGTCCAGCTTAGAGTGTGTCATCAAGGTTTTTAAAATTGAGGGATATTTTTGTGCCGGTTTTGCCTTTATCTTTATGCCCCAGCTTTCCAGTAGAGAATATTGGCTCCTCAGTGCCTCCGCCAGGGCTGGGCTGATGAAAGTTAGTTCCATTGTTTCGTTTTTTTCCTCCGCATCCGGGGGCAGGAAAGAGATGGTTTCGATATCTGTGGTTTTTATGTCTTCGAGTCCCGGGATGTTTGCGCAGAGTGTTAAAAGGTTGCTGCGGTTGAGGATGTCCCATTTTCCTTGCGAGGTATATTCTGGGTGTAGCAGTATTTTCCGTTCATTCGCGCTTTCTTGACTTGCAAAGCTTACGCTAGCCTCGTTGGGCCAAGTTTTACCCTGAGTGCCAGTTGGGAGTAGCGGTGTCGGGCCGGGCTGGTGAGAGTTTATCTGATGTTTTAACCCTGTTGTAAGTTTTGGCGCCTCAGTGGGCATTGAGCAGGGTGGGCTGTTATTCCATAGCCTGTTCACGGCGTGCTCCAATTTAAGGCATGTTGACCCGGGGGGGGGGGGCCCTCTGAGGATCTCCAATGGTGACGTTGGGGGTTTTTGTGTTGTCAAGTTCTAGTGCTCCATTCGGTGTGCACTGATGTTGCCCAGAGTGCTCATAACTTGTATGGTGGAACTCCCGCTCATGTGGCGTGGGTTTGTTTGCTTCATCAAGGTTGTGTGCCTGTGATTTGTGCACATATTATCCTCTTGTCGGAACTGTAGCGTGTTGGGGAGCCACAAGGAGGGCTGGCGAGCTTAGTTCCGGTGCTGAAGTAACTATGTGTGGATTTCCCGTGGTTGGTTTGATTACTTCTGCAATGTGCGTACCGGCTCCCTGATTGGGTGTTTCAACTGTTATGGTATTACCGGGAGGCTGTTTATTGGGTCGTAACCAATTGTGAATAACGCTGGTGGCATATGCGTTATTTTTCTTCTCCTTGTTGAGTTTTCTTAGTTTTTTCTTATTTTTCCTTGATGGGTTTTGCGACTCTGGGCTGATCGGTTTAAGGGTTTGTTGAAGGACTGGGTTTTTAGCCTTGCTCGGGGGAATTCTTGTTCCATGAGCGGTGGACGTTGTGATCGAGGCCATGGAAGCAGTCTTTTTCGGAGTGCTTGGGCAGAGGATTGCGGGGCCGTTGTCCATGGAGTGTGCCTGTGTAGAATCCTTGTGATTAAAGGCAAGCTCGTCTGGCAGTTTTTTTTGTTTGCTTCGCCCTTAAGATCCTCTATTAATGTGGTCATGATGTTTGGGAGTTTTTCTAGGCTTTGCAGGATCGGACTGCAACTACATGACTCTGGCTTGAATTGCGCACTGTCCTGCGCTCTGCGTATCAGAGCGTTCAAGTTGTCCAGTTTTGAGT
Source organism: Lissotriton vulgaris (assembly GCF_964263255.1). Classification (NCBI taxonomy): domain Eukaryota; kingdom Metazoa; phylum Chordata; class Amphibia; order Caudata; family Salamandridae; genus Lissotriton; species Lissotriton vulgaris. The sequence continues at coordinate 371,520,170 of NC_141696.1, read as the reverse complement.
CTATCCCAGAGATCAGGTTAGCCACTATTTGTAGGATATTGATCTGGACATCAAGCTTGTCCGCGTGCATTATCGCTGCACCTGTCATTGAGAGGAGGGCTTCGCTGATCAGTGATAGATGATTTGTGTTTACGGAGCCGCTGTCAGGGAGCGGGGGCGGGACCGTTTTATCATGTTCCGAGGAGCCCGGTCCTGGCGACTTCAGTAGCTGATTTAGGGTCCTGGCGAGGGGTTGTCTGGTTGCTCCTCCCTTTGTAGAGGGTGTTCCGTGGGCCGGTCCTGCGTGCATCACTATGATAGGGGGAATTGTTCCTTTCTTGTCATCATAGGTGCTGTCTGAGGTGTCAAACTTATTAGCATTGATTAAGGGAGGGATGCTCCGCTGACAATCCTCTGGTGTAGGAAGGATCATGTCCGTTGTGTTTGATCGGGTGGGCCCGAGCACCACCCTATCTGGTGTCGTAGTTTTAGGAGGTATTCCGCTCTTGAGGGTAAGTACTGTTGGTGAGAGGGGAATCCTGGCGGCCCGAGGACTCGCGAGTGTTGGGCTCGGCCCTTCCTCCCTTACTTGCGTGGTAGGTGATCTGTTCAAGGTCCTAGAGCTGGTGGGAGGGGAGGTTGCTTTGGGGCTCAAAAAGCTTCTTATATCTCTGTTTCCCACGGCGCAGTTTGAGCGTTCTTTAGTGCTGAGCTTAGCCTTGTGCGCATTTAATTTCTGGGGGCTATAAGGCTTCCCCGTGAAGTCAGTCGGGGGTTGAGATATGGGGAAGTGAGCCGGCGATTCCACGATGAGGTCGATGTGGGGTCCCAGGAAGGTTGGAGTTGCTCCAGTCGCACCCGTTGATCCTGAGTGTTCCCCATCCCAGGGCCCTGGGCCTTGGTAAGACCCCCCTAGTTCTAATACTGGGGGATAAAATAGCTTCGCTTTCCGTCTCTTGGCCAAGCTGTGTGGCCGGGTCCTCTCCTGGGATTGGATTAGGGTGGAGTTTCTGGTCCTCATTTTGCAGTTGGTTTTGGGTAGCTTGCCGGGACCCAACAGCTGCTGCTTGGTTGCTTGGTTGGTGGAATCCACGTAGTAAAAAGGGATCTGTGGGGGCTTCCTGGGGTCTCCTGGAGGCTCCTGCTGGGTTGAAAGGCGCCCTAGCCTCTCCTACTGCTGCAAATCCGGTGCTTGTGCTTATGCTGGTAGGCAAGCGCTTGTTGCCCGGGAGGAGGATCAAGCTGTATGCCAAAGCTGTGGCGGCTCCCTGGCCACGGGGAGAGCGTAGTTCAACTTCGGCTGGGTGATGTTCTGCGGCTCTGTGCTCTGGTTATAGTTCTGCAGTGGGTCAGCTGGTGCTTTTGCGGGGAGTTGAAGTTGGAGGCTCTGGCCCTGACCTACTGGCCGCTGACCGCTGTCCTGCTGCTGGGTACTGTGCCCCGTCGCGCCCGTGACCCCCGTTGATGCAGGCAGCGCTAGGCTTGGCTTGGCGCCCCCTGTCCCCCTGGCCTCCGGGCCCTGTGGAGGGTTGTAGGGAATTTTTGACGGTGGCGCCGGTGAAGTCCGTTCTGCACGACAACCCTGCCCCCCCAGGTGCTCTTCCCCTATGCGCAGACCTGTAGTTAAGTCTGCTGGTCCGGCAGCTCCCTTTGGGGGGGGGGGGGGCAGGGGGAATACAGGCAATGCGGAGGGAAATGGTAAGTGCCTGTGGGCCAGGGGCGATGATGCCGCTTGCTTAGAGGTTTGTATTCTGCTTTTCTGTGTCTCGTGCCTTGTGCAGTCTTGTGCCGTCCGCCGCTTCACTTGTGTTCTTTTTTTTTTTTTTTTAAGCTACCGCTCCTTATGGAGCTCACCGCAATTTCCGCCACTATAACACCCGCTGTAACGCTGTGACACTGTAACGCCAGCCGCCACTGTGGCGGGTGGAGCCGCGGGTGAAGCCGCGGCTGGTGGATGAAGCCGCGGCTGTAAATGGTAAATGGCAGAGGGCGGAGGTGGCTGCGGCGGGAATGCCTGGAGGCCGGAGCTCGCCTACTGCTTACCGCTTGCCGCTTTCCCGCCGGCTGTGATGGACTGTGGCGGCTGTGGCAGCTGTGGCGGCGGCGGCTCTGGTTCGCAGTTCGGTGATCCAGGCGGTGATCCAGGCGTCCTGCTGCACACTACTACTGCTGCTACTCTCTGGCTTCTCTCTGGCTCTTTGGCGCTCTCTGGCGGCTCCAGGTAGACAGTCCTGGAGGACTTTTGTATCTTTTGAATTTTAGGGAGCAGAGAATGATGCACTAACTAAGGTAAATGGCCAACAAGGGGATTATTTCCAGCTTCATTTAGATCGATGTGTGCGTGCACACGTGTGTGTGTGTGTGTACAGTAAATCATACATGGCAACATTTTAGACAGGGCTGGACTGGGAACCAGGGTCGGATTGGGATCACAATTTGGACCGGGGACTGACGAAAAAAGTGGCCCACGTTCAAGGGGCGTGGCATACATTTAAGGGGCGTGGCCTTCAGTTAAGGGGCGTGGCCCACATTCAAGGGAAGTGCCCTTTCATGAAACACTATTTGGTTACTCTTTGAGGTCTAATTCGTAGAGAAATATTTAGTAAATTAAGCCTTTTAAAGCTTACAGAGCAAGTAACATTGGTAAAGACTAGGGGGCATATTATCAAGGAGGTTTATCTCCGCTTTTTTGGCTTTAAAAGCCAAGAAAGCGGAGATAAAATTATCTCTCTATTACCTAGCTGCCGCTAACTCCAGTTAGCGATAGCTAGTAGGAGATAGCGACCATCTTGGGCCCCACTTTGCATGTCAGTGATATTTATCACTAATGATATGCAAAGTGGGCGTGCCAAGATGTTAGCGACTGAAAACAGTCGCTAACATCGCTATCTCCTATTACCAACCTTTGGAGATATTCGCGCTAAGCGCGAATATCTCCAAAAGCTAACACCTGCCCTGAGCAGTTCTTAGCCATGTTATCCAATGGGAGGTGGATAACATGGCTAAGAGCATTAGCTCGGTAATGCATGAATATCGCTGACTTTTCAGCGATATTCATTCATTTGCGGCGATTTTTATCGCATTTGCGATAAACCTTGGTAATACCAAGGTTTATTTGCGATAAAAACCGCCGCAGCGCTGCGATAAATTTTTGTCTCTAACCAAGCAATAGCGATAATTATCACTATTGCTTGGTAATATGCCCCTCGGAGCACTGTAGGTCTGATAACTGAATACTTGCATGCAGTCTTAACGCCCTCCTCAAGGTCGTTAGATACTCTTTCCCAACCAGCTAATCATCACATAAATCATAAATCTAGTACAAAGTCAAGGAGAAAGGGTAAGACTGGAATCTCTGGGAACAGAACATGTAATAACAAAAGTAAGAATTCACAAATGAGGAAAAGGCAGTCTAGGGTGTAAAGAATGCTGAAAAAATGTATCCGTACAATCTAGTCATAAATTTATTTCACAGCCAGCAAGTGATGTCTATATACACAAAACACAGTTTTATTAACATCTGTTGCTGCCTTCAAGTCTGGGCCATGAGGAGACTGAGGATTACTCAATTAATCATGAAAATGATATAAAATCTGCAAAAAGGAATTCTAACCTGAACATGCTAGAAAAGTTAATTCTTCTGCACAGAGAAAGAAGTGCCAAGTCTGCAAATTTTGCTTAGGCCTCGAACAAGGCTTAGCATAGAATGAGGCTAAACAGCTCTCTTTTGAGAAATCACATTACACAAAGTCTTAGACATGTCCTGAAATCAACACACAAACATGTTGCCACATTCTGGCCTAGGACCTAAAATAGAGTGCAGTCAGACCTACACACTACAAACAAAAACTAACCAAAACTTACTAATTAATATGTTTGGCATATAGAGAAATATGCCCCTTGTCTGCATTTTGGATGAGGCCTTTAAAATAAAGTTACATTATTAACAGTCACACAAATGAATCAGTAAATTGTGCAAAGAAATGGTAAACAAAATGGTTCCTACCGGTTCTTTCTTGCTTCAGAGGAAGGGATCGGCTAGCAACACATTGCATTTCCGGGTGCTGGATGTGGCAAGTCAAGTAAACCTTTGAGGAAGACCTACTGCACTGAGTCTAGTATAGTATTTTCTGGATTCGGTGGGATGACAATTGAGGCACACTCGATGTAGCTTTGAGCACTGTTTTACTCAGCCTACTTTGGTCAGCCCTGTGGAGAGTGGGATGCCAAGGGGATTAGATGGCCCCTCTTGAGTTAGAGCTTGGCAGTGTGGTGCATCTGGTTACAAGAGTAACCAAATAGAAAAGGCAGGGTGAACACTCTGTAGTTCTGTATGGGAGTGTCAGGACTAGGGTGACCAACTGGCATGGGTGCAAATTCAGGATGGGGAGTGTAAAAATTAAGGACAAAGGGTTAAAATTCAGAACAAACCTTCTGGACAAAAGGTACGTTTTACAGACCCATCAGAGGAGGTTGCGCATTATTATATAAGTAAGTAAATAGACAACCATTTAAGCACTAGTCAAAATAAGTTTATATCAGGTTGAACCAATCGTGTACTTCACGGTTTTTCAGTATGCACGCAGCTTTGATCAACTGTGCAGGTCTTTTCGTGGTATTTCATATGATAATAATCTATATATATGGTTACAGCACTGGGTTGTCCAGTCTGATATTTTGTTTACAATTCATGGTTCTGAGCAGGCATGTTTGGTGAGAGAAATGGTCGGGAAAATCTGCTTGGATAGTCATTGTTAGATGTAAAGTATTCAACCATTTGCAAACCTATCCATCATGTATTCTTCCATCCATCATTTCACTCATCCATCCCTCCATCCACCCTTTTACTCATCCACCCATTATCCACCCATTCATCCACTCTTCCACCCATCCATCCATTCACTCATCCATCCATTTACCCTTTCACCCATCCAGCCACCCTTTCACTTACTCATCCATCCACCCAGTCACTCATCCTTGGACACATTCACCCTTTCAGTCATCCACACATCCATCCTCACTTTTTCTCTCCATCCACCCTTTCACCCAATCCATCTCTTCACTCATCCATCTAGCCATTTGCCCTCTCACCCATCCTTTCACTTTCTTATCCATCCACCCAGTCACTCATCCTTCCAACTATTCACCCTTTCAGCCATCCATTCTCCCTTTCACTTAGCCATTCATCCTTCCATCCACCCAACTATCCATCTACTCATCCACTCATGTATCAATCCATTGACCCTATCACTCATCCATCCTTTCAATCACCCATCCATCTTTTCTCTCATCCATCCTTTCACTCCTTCACTCATCTATCCAATCTTTTGCCCATATACCCTCCCTTTCACTCACTAATCCATCCTTACGGCCACCCTTTCACACATCTGTTCATCCATTCACACTTTCACTTATCAATTAATCAATCCATCTATCATTTCACTCATCCATCCACCCATTCTCTCTCATCATCCATCCATTCACCCTTTCATTCATCCATTCACCCTTTTACTCTCTCACCCACCTTTTCACAATAATTGTGAGCTGAGCCTTTGTACGCAGAGTTGCAGACAGAAGAGACTCATCAGGAACTCACCCCTCGCTGTAGTTCCTAAAGCAAAGGGAGGTGTTCAAGATGCCCCTGCACATAGTCAATCTGAAACCTTGGAAGTCATGAGTCATGCATGATACACAGTGCCAGGCCCTGAGGTGTCTGTGACATGGTGTTGTTTCCAGGGCTTTAAGTGGGATGACAAAACTGAGGGGTCTCTCCAAAGGGGTGTTCAATGTAATTATGGGCGTAGCTTAAAACACCTAAGCTACAAATCCGTGCTTAGCATAGTGTGCCGCCCGACTGGTATTTTGCAGCTTCTGTCATTGCGTTCAGACATATAATACAGCAAGTAATGTTACACCTACAACAAGCCAGAACTATAGGTTTTGTCAATGGTTGTTAGTTGCATAAAATAGAAAAGCTGCAACCATGACTTCCTTGAATGTAATATTGAAAATGCATCAGTTCTAAAATGATGACACCGAGAAAGAACTTTAACCCTTTTTTTTAAACTTCTTGCAGGGGAGGGGAGAGCGGGGGGGCTAAGGTGAAGATTGTGCGCTTTCAATACATCACCTGGCTCCCACAGCCAGACCCATTCTTCCTCACCCACTGTGCCCTGAATGTGAGGGGCTGTGGGCGAGATGTTAAGACTACCACTGTTTCCCCGGCGGCGTGGGCCCCAGGGGGGCCATGGTGAGAATGGCTCAAAAGGCATGAGAAACACCTGGCCCCCAGGGAGGCCGATTCTTGTAAACAATCACCCCCTCCCCAGCCACCCTCAGCGTGATTGCTTTGCAGGGCAGGGGGTGCAGTAGAGGCCACAGCTGATAATCGCTGTATGGCCTGCACAGTGAAGCGCTTTCATTTCTTTCTCGGTCTCCGTGCTGTGGGCCGGTTTTTTTCTCCCATTTCCCAGTCGACAGAGAGCAGACAGCAGAGAGCACTCTTTGTGGACTGGGAAAGGGGAGAAAAAAAACGGCCCACAGAAGGCACTGAAACAGCGGCCCTTCGGCCGATTCCCGAATGCCCGCAGTGCCAATCCGCCCCTGCTTGGAACCAAACCGGCCCTGGCAAAGTGCTCGGCCGGCCCCACGGGGGTAGGTTGGGGGTGAGACCGAGCTCTTTGCCGGGGCCGGTTTTCGGCCGCTTTCGTTATAGGGCCGATTTTGCAGTTATGCTGCAAAAACGGCCCTGTAACAAAAACGGCCCCCAGTGGCCCAAAAGTGGCCCACACCCTTGCGGCACACCGGGGGATTGCCCGGTGCCCACAATGGCCAGTCTGGCCCGATTTTAGAGCAGGAAAGTGGGTGATGATGAAAAAAACAAGCACTGGCGTTGCCAATAGGTCCCGCAGTAGGAAAGTTTGAGCTATTGGTTTTCTAAATGACATTTTATTTTTTTGTTTTGTGATTTACAATGCCCATACTTTTAACTTTTCGCATTAGGAAAGTTTGAGCGATTGGTATTGTAAATGACACTTTTTTAATTGATGTGTTGGTTTTGAAAATAGCAAAATTAATAGCTTTGTCAGTTACACACATCAGTTTATCATTTTCATCAAGCATCTACATGTACCACAGCCACACACGGGTACATTTTGTGTTATATGCCCAAGTATCACAATCTGAGGCCACAGATTCCCAAAATATGGCAATAATTACCATAATTATGGCAGAATTATCATAATAATTAGAATTGGCACCATCAAAGTTCTCAATTTAGGCCTCAAATTACCACCTTTATAGCACTGCTTGCGTTTTTCCTGGAACTGACACCGTAGTTGCACATGGTACCCCAGGCTTTGCCACCATTATTCCAGGCCCAACACTCTTGCAAGGGTGGCAAGTGGACATAAATGTCCACCTTTTGCAACACATTATTAGCGTTATGCCAGGACCAGCAACACCATGGATGGGCACCATGATGCAAGGACTGCCTTCAGTGTGTCAGCAATTACCATACTTATGCCAAGCACAGAGCACTACCAGGAGTGAGCTCCACCAGTAAGCCAAAAATGACTTCCATTAAGTTAAGGCTATCCACACACAAGAGTTGGGTAGTGAGTAGGAATGCCCACCTTATGCCAAGGCTTTTATTCAAGATCAAATAGGCAATTCGGTTTATGGCGTACACGAAACACATCGGGCCCGATTCACAAAGGTAAAATACGACGAAAGTCTAACTTTATGACTTTCGGTATTCACAAAGGGCATTTACTACTAGTAAATGACCTTTGTGAATATCGAAAGTCGTAAAGTTCAACTTTTGGTATTCACAAAGGGCATTTACGAGTAGTAAAAGTTACTTTCGTCTCAGTTTACTTTTGTGAATTGGGCCCATCCACCATAAGAATGAAGGAAATGTATGGTGTGGTGCACACGGGGAACTGAATCACATTGGGCTCCATCAGTTTTTGAGAGATGGTCTGGCTGGGACAGGGAGACATATAGTGATCGGCACAAGGCCACACAAATTGTCCGCCTGGGAGAGCTGGGACTCGTGTGCTAGTTTGAAACAGCATATAACTTAACTACCAGGACCTCGAACTGGGAGGTAGTGTCCATGCTGCAGCACCTCTCACCACTGATTTACAAATGACATTTTAAATCATGAATTCGACACCCCCTTCTCTTAGGGTGGTTTAGCCCCACTCTACACACTCGGTCACAGAAAGTTCACGATGTAGGGGAAAACTAAGCACCACTGTCAGCCATATTGTTCATCCCTGCATCACATGGAGATTGCACATACATTCATTTGAGGGATTATAAATGAGTTGTCTGCAGACAGTCCTGGAATTTGCCTTGGACTTCTTTCTTTCCGTAAAAAGACGTCGACGGAAAAGAATGAAAAGTATGTGATTTCTAACAGGAGGGGTCGTGGGAGGAGCCTACTTCCTCTCTACTACCGGAAACGCAGTGAGGCATGGGGAAGGCATAGGGTCCTGTGTGTGACTGACGCTGTTTGCGCAGGTGCGCACGCCTGGGCAGATGGAGCGAGGACGGGGGCGTGGGAGTCGGGGAGTTGTAATTATCCTCATAAAAATGTAAAAGAAACAGAGATAGAAAATCAGAGCCCACATCGTAACCAGTTATTTTGCTGACAGTACACAGCGCCCACGGAAGTGTTCAAAACTTTCCAATTCTGTTGTGAAACTCTAAATAGAGGGCAGGTTTAGGAAATGAACTCTGCAGCAAACGAAAGATAGGGATGCTGGGCGTGCTGTGTGGAGAAGTTTGAACTGACGCATAATCTGTTTTTAGACTGGTTGTTTAAATACATTTGCCAGCAAATTTAGGTTTAGACTTGACTCTGTATCACAAGACGCAGTGTTGCAATGCTACACGTTCCTCTGAGAACATAATGCATTCTGGGGATTGTAGTCTTGCCTCATATTCATAGAAACAATTCGACTAGGTAGCTAGTTAGAATTGTGTGTGATGGGAAAGCCCATGACTGAAGAGGTGTGTTTGCAGGGGCAATTTGATAGGAGCTGTAGGAGTGGTAAGAGTGTCACGTGTGTCACATGTGTAGGTGACTGAACATTGGCAATCTAAAGGGGACCAGGGGGTGAGGATAAGATCAAGGAAAAGTTCCCATCAAGCTAGATGGGGTGTTGCCGTTTCGTGTATTCAGTCATGAAAATAATGGTGTTCCTCAATCTGTATTATCCAGGCCTTCCTGAAACTGTGGTGCATGGACAGTGGGATGTTGTTTGTCCTGTGGAAATGAGCAGGTTCCTTTGCAAGATGGCTGTAGCACGCCAGTGCATGACATGATACCATCCGAGGGCCAATCGGCTGGGAAACTGAAAGTACGGCCGGCCACCGGCCAGCCATGAATAATTAGGGGAGGAGAAGCCGCAGAGCACACGCTGGGAGAAGCCCTTTGATGTGGTGGCGGCCGTGAAAAAATGCAATTAGGAGGGAGGGAGGCTGATGCGCGTGCTTGTTTGGTCACGTGTTTCCATGAACTCGAAGAAAACCGAACAGAAAAACCCTTGGTTTGACGAGTATTTTGAGCACTTGAATTCTCTCCATTTTCCATTCCTTCGAAATGGAATAGGCGAGACCTAATAAGTCGGGAGAATGTATTTTCCCCATTGACCTATATGAAAACATAGTCAATTTTAGGAGGGAGACACCTGAAATAAAGCGATTTTTGACTTCAACAATCGTGTGTCTTCCACCTGAATCGGTTCTATTGGCATGTATGGTAAATGTTTGAGCTGATGGGTTTATAACATGACGCATGCATATGTAAACACAATTTAATAATAAAATATGCTGAGAAACAATATAGTTCATGAACGGGGTACATTCACTAGCAACAACCATACACTGATTGAATATGAAGAACACCAAAATCATGTAACAATTGCATACAGCATGTGTAGGATCTCTCACGCTTGGTTGTAAACAAGCTCACAAGGTCCAATCTCTTGGGTTGAGATAAATCCAAATAAAGGGCCTGATTATGATGATGTTGGTACCACCACTGATAGCCTGTCGGTGATGGTCCCACCATCATCACAATATTTTTTTCCGCCTGCCACATTAGGATGGCGGGTGGATGGGTGGCAGTCGAAAACACAGATTGCTGAGGTACTCAAGGAGCTCATCGAACTGTCGGAGGGATCATCGATCCATACAATGGTGGAGGTGCCTGCCAGGCACCGCAGTAGGGACTATGATGTCCCTCCCCGCCAGCCATGAAATGGCTGGCAGAAAGGGACATTGAAGGCCCGTAGCGCCCCCCATACCCCCTGGCTCTCAGTTTTGGGTTTAGTGGGGCACCTATTGCGCCCTCTTACAAATCCCTGCACCATGTGGCAGGCACCGCATGGTGCCTGCCACGTAGTGCCGGGATATGTGAAATGTCAGTTTTTTGTACTGTGGCGGGTGCTGCAGACCGCAGCACCTGCCGCAATACAAAATATAGACATTGCGACCACAGTGGTAGCAGCTGCATCCTAATTTGGCTGGCGGGACCGCCTACTTGTCGTCGGGCGGTCCCTTTTCCTAATGGATGCTGGTCGGACGTAAGTCCGGCCGCCATCCCAATGAGGCCCCATGCATTTAGTTGGGAATTTGCGCCTATTCACTTCTATACATACAGAACACACCACCACTGAGGCACCCCGGCCTCTATTGTGCATGCTCCTCAGCTGTAGATCAGCAGTACAATATGCCACTGACATTGCCGAAGTTATACTCGCGGAAGAAATAGACTTCGCATCCCTCACAGAATCCTGGCTCAATGACCACTCTACCCCCAACCTAGACCTTCTCACCCCCCCCAGGCTACAACATTATCAGTCACGCCAGACCGATCAAAATAGGTAGTGGCCTAGCTATCATTCATAAAGAAGGAATACAGCTTACCAGATTAAAATCCACAGAATACCTGACTCTTGAGTACCTAGGTGTTGAACTCACAGTCAAAGGCACCACGCCCATCAAATTTCACACAATCTATCATCCTCCTAGTGTACGGACCATCTTTGCAGAAGAACTAACAAACATAAGAACTTGTTTCTCCCTAACAGACATGGAAGACGTGTTCCTGGGTGACTTCAATATCCACTTGAACAACCCAGAAGACACTACAACCCAGAATCTCTCCAACCTGCTTGAGATTACCAACCTCAAACTACTCTGCAATGAACCAACACACATCAAAGAAGCAACTCTGGATATGATCATCGCCAAAAAAGAGCTGGTCTCTTTGAGATCGATTTCTCCCATTGACTGGTCTGACCACCACCTCACACTGTTTAATATAGACTCACATGTCAGAAACCATCCAAGACGACATGAAAAACCTAAGCACTGGACCAGGAACATCAACGGAGTCCCCATAACTGACCTGGAATCCAAGATTTATGCCCATCTACAACCCCAGCCTTCCAATATGACGGCCGCTGATCTCACAGCCCACTTTAATTCCACAATGACAGAGGTGTTAGATCATGTAGCACCACTCAACTCAAATATGTGAGACCTACCAAATCAAAATCTTGGTTCAACGTGGATCTTAATAATGAAAGAAGGCAACTCAGAAAATCAGATAGGACTTTGAGACTAAACCCGTTACTGTTCACCTAGCTTAACTTAGATCAACACGGTTAGCATATAAAAACACATCTTTAGAGAAAGGCCACCTTCTTCCGCAGCCAACTAGACCAGGCGAAAAAAAGACCTAGAGAACTCTTCAACATTATCAAAAGTCAAACAAACAGCACACCCCCACAAGAAATAAAAGCCACCAAAGATCGATGCAAAGAAATCTCCAGCTTCTTCACAGATAAAGTCACAAAATTGAGCAATCCTTCATCCAAACCACAAATCCTCCCTCCCGCGCAACCTGCCCCCCTTTGACCACCCCATACCAAATAAATCGAAATCATACCAAGGACATCCAGGACAGCTGCCAACTGAAAAATTACTCTAATTGTCAAACTTCGAACCCATGTCGGAAATCGAAGTCTTCAATATAATTGCAAGCTTAAAGCCTACTTCTCACATTATGGACCTCCTCCCATCCACAATAGTAAAAAACTCAACCACCTCATTGTCCCTTTCTGAACAAAAATCATCAACTCCTCTCCCAAATCAGGTTGTGTCCCAGCCTCCCTTCAGCTAAGACAAATCACACCTATACACAAGAAACCAGGGGCCAACCCCACCGAACTCAACAACCTCAGACCTATCTCCAAACTTACGTTCCTAGCTAAAACATTGGAGAAGTGCATTCTCTAGCAACTTAACAAACATATTGACAACTTCAACCTCCTCAACACCTTTCAGCCAGGTTAAAGGAAAGGTTGTAGCACCAAAACAGCAATGCTCAATATTGCAGACCATATCCACAGAGCCATAGATGAAGGAGAAGCCTGTCTCCTCTTCCTTGTTGACCTATCTTTTGTATTTAACACAATAAACCTTCAAGCTTTACTTGAGTCTCTGAAGAGGCGATCTGGCATTAATGGCACAGTACTAGAATGGTTCACTTCCTTCCTTCAACACTGTTCACAACAGATTAAAATCAACTCCTGCCTCTCTTTACCAGCACAAGTCAAACTTGAAGTCTCCAAAGGATCGATCCTCTCACCATCCTTCTTCAATCTCTTCATGGAATCCCTTGCAATTATTCTGAAACAAGCAGGGGTTCTATACCACCTTTATGCTGACGACACACAAATATACTACAAAATCAAATCACACAGCGACGTCTAACACCTCAATGGCACGCTAACCAAGATCCAAACCTGGTTTAACGCAAACCACGCAAAATGGAATCCAGACAAAACGGAAATAATACTGTTCTCTCCGAAAAGTAACCATCAACCAACTCAAAAATGGCTCAAGGAGCTTGCTGCTCTAAACTGCTCCCTCGTCCTATCTGACTCAGTAAACTAACTAGGCATTACCCTGGACAAGAACTTGTCAATGAAGGACCACATCAAGTACTCTGCAAAAAGTGTGCTTTACTCTCTAAAACACCTCAAGAAAATTGAACCTTTCATTCCTCAAGATGATCTCAAGACAATTGTACAATCCCTAGTCCTTTCTAAACTGGATTATGGAAACGCTATCCTAACAGGGTCACCAAAAGCTCACCTGGCCTTCCTAAGGAAAGTCCTTAACATGGCAGCCCGGCTAATAACTGGTGTACAAAGAATCGAACACATCTCACCAGCCCTCAACACACTCAACTGGCTTCCCATGGAAGGTAGATGTATTTACAAACTGGCCAGCATCACATGCAAGGCCCTTCATCCCAATCCCCAAACTACCTAAACAGCAAACTAGTAAAAGCAGGAAAATCCAGAACTATGAGTAGAACCAACTCACTTCTTTTCATCCCTCCGAAACTGAAAAAAAAAACGACCCGTGGCGGTCCTTCTCTGGCAACGTACCCAGGAATGTGGAATGCACTCCCGATTGACCTCAGATGCAACTCCTCCTTCTCTTGCTTCAAAAAGGACCTAAAACTCCTTCACCTCAACCAATACTTTCCCGACCAAGATAACAATCCTAAACATCAATAACATAATAGACTCCCTGTTGTACTCAAAGAGAAGATGGATACTTCATGTAAGATAGATCAAGTTACTTTATTTAACTGGGGTTTATTTGCCAGCCAGCATCTCACACACACTTTACATCAACACTTAAAGTGTTTTACCTCTAGTTTTCTTTACTTTTCTCCTCTTCAACTACCGTTTCTCTTCTTCTTTTTTTTTTTAATCTCTCCTTAGTTCCAATGAAGTGTCCAATATATAGTCTTCTTCCTTTAAGTTGCACGCGTAGATTCTTTACAGAACAGTCCCCAAAATGTCGCCAAAATGTTGTACTCAAAGAGAAGATGGATACTTCATGTAAGATAGATCAAGTTACTTTATTTAAGTTAGTTAGTTAAGATATAAAGGAAACCCCATCAGGAGCTGCTGTCCTGCTGCTCAGCCCTCACTCAACTGACATTCACAGCACAGCAACATTCCAATCATCCAACAATCCATATGACATACATACCAGCTGAGCAGCAGGGAAACACAAGTTATAACACTCCCCCCTCATTTTGACCTTTAAGGATGGGGGTTATCTGACTGTGTCAACCCCCTGCGTCTCTCTCCTCTCACTAGATACATAAGTATTATGTCTTTGCTTATATCTTTATGCATCCTTATATCCTGCAATATTATGCAATCTTTCTTTTCTTGTGTGTATGTAAAGCACTCGGATAACTACGGGTCTAGCTAGCGCTATATAAAACTTTATAAATAAATAAAAATAAATAAACCGCAGGCAAACTTTCATTGCATGCTTGCGACCCACAGACCCAAAGGTCAGCTGTCGATTTACAAAAATTTAAAATCTGACTGGGAAAAATTTATTATTAAGCCTAGTGGACTACTTGTTGGTACCACTAACTGTATAATATGTCTGGAGATTAGGCTGCTTCGAAATGAGTATAGTGCATATGATTGTTATGAATACAAAATACCTTTTAACACTTGGATTGGTTGAAGAGATCCTATTTTTTGTATGCAATTGGCTCCTTGCTGTCATACCATAACTCCCCTTCATGCTGAAATCAAACTAATGACACACGAATTAATTTCTTCTTATCCCTCTATGGATTTTTTTTGCATTGTGCACTTTCTCTCTGGCACTATAATGATGTTGATATAACTTGTCACTTACCAAAAAATGATCTTTTGATATTGACATTTTAACCGATCTGCCATTTGTTTTTTAATAGCGTGTTTCTGATTTTAACTCCTGTTGTATATACTAATGAGATGGATTTGTTTGTTATGGTTTTAATTACCTATACAATAAACGGAATTGAATTGAGTTGGGACAAGAAGTAGAAACACTGATGATATGTTGGTCTCTTAACAGTGAATAAGGCAAACTATCCTTAGGACTGTGTTGCGTAGATTTGAAATAGTTAACCCCTAGAATCGGTAAAACTAAATAAAAGAAAAATAATATTTCATATGTAGGTCTGAGACAAAAAAGATCAATAAAGATCATGTGTAGGTGAGATACTGCAATTGAGAAAAACATGTGTTCCACACAAGAATAATTGTGATTTGTACATACAGTGCATCTAATCACAACAATGTAGTTATGCAAAACCTAATAATTTGAAATAAGATCAAGGTTATGCTAAAGCAATACATATGACCTACCTAATCAACAAATTGACCACGTGGGGAAAACCCCATACATTGTGTGGGTCAATTTCTACGAGAAACAAAAAACAGATTTTGGGAAATGGTGATGGCCATGCAAAAATGCCAAACAGAAGGAGGTTCCCATGTTCCGAACAAAACTAATAACAGTATTTGGATGATAAAAAACGTATGAGAATGGCAGCAATTCCGAGATCAACTTCAAGGAAGCAGCTTTACAATTTCAGGCATAGTTGTAGAGCCAGAAAGGAAACAGAAGTATCTAACTGGAATTGCTAAACCTTTTTTCCACTTTGGCTATTGATTTAAAGCATCATTGTTGGTGAAATCACATACATCACATATGTGCAATATAGTAACAACTGTTCGTTAGTACAGCATACAGTGCAGTGTAAAGCACAATCCACAATAGCCTTGGAATTGATACATTTAATAAAGAGAGTCATGAATCGTTTGCATTCTAGCAGAAAGGACACTAACCAGAAAAACGAGTGAATCTATGAGCAGCCGGGGTACATGAAACTCTGGTGTTTAATTTACAGTAGCAACCTAGACCTGTAACCAAGCAGCATACTAAGGGAAAGTATCAAGGGTGAGACAAGGAGGTCTGAAAAAAAACAGACAGTAGCCAGAGACAGTGCGCCTGTAAATGATCCCCCTGGTAGGCAATTTACCCTGTGTACACTTAACCCCTTCCAGACAGGCCAGTGTCCCCTTGGCCTTTGCCCCATGCACCTTACCCTCTTTAATCACACACAGCAGCCACTTGGTGGTGCAAAAATGGCCGCCATTTCTTCACATGTCAAGTATCAACAGAGCACATCAAACAGATCATTGTTGAACACAACTTCCTGCATGTTTGATATTTTTACTACTAGGTGTGTTTAGTCCATTGCCTTGACAGCATCCTCTGACAGCACCAAGAGCGATAACCTATCTTCCTTGTGGGCAACTAGCACCTCTGAGGCCCCACGGCTTCACCTTGTTGTCGCGATCTGTGTGAGCAGCCCTGTGCCAGGCTGCAAAGGCTGTGACCACCCTGTGCTGACCCCTTGTACTAACCATTCGCCTGCTTCTCTCTGTGCCCCTGCAGTAAGGCATCCCAAGGACACGTACTCCTCCTTATAGGCTCTTGCGCTCCTTCTAACTGTTCTGTGCTATCTCCGCCCTCCGCCTGTACCCCTTCATCAAAAAGCGGCTGCGACACCCGCATATCTGATGTGGGTGGGCCAAAACTTCAGGGGCACATTGTTCATGCAGGCTGTGCCATGCTTGCCCCTTTATTCTATCCCTGTACAAAGAAGGCCCGCCTTGTGAATGAGGCATTCAAACATCACCTGTGAATGGTGGCACCCGAATTCCACGGATTTGAAGTCCTTCTCGCCTCCAGGGTGCCCACCCAAGGGAGGCGTTCAACATGGACCCCTATCTGGTCCGGCTGCACCTCCCTGACCCGCTACTCAAGCCAAGTTTGTAAGCAGTCATTGGGTTGTCCTTTTTTTATCTACCAAAATCAAGGCGCCATATCTATTTAGGAACAGCTCCTGGCCCTGTTGAATTTCGGTGAGCAGAGCACAATGCTTTCCAGTCTATCCTCTATCAGTAGTTTGTTATTAGACTGCTTTGCTTCCAGACAGTTTTATTACATATATGATGCACACTATGTGCCCTTATCTACCAGCATTGGCCTTTCTTATATCGGCTGTCTCAGAACTTCAACCTGGGTTCAACAAGATTATCCTTGATTTCTCTTTGCAGTTTCTTTAGTGGTTGTTTAACATTACAGACTGAGGATTCTTGAAAAGCCACTGAAGCTCCCTTCCCTTCAAATCTGGGGTACAGCTCACAAACTATGGATAAGGCGACTCTTTTGTCATATGGGCCACTATATTTGGGCTAGAGTCCGTAGATAATTAGAGGTAGAGACAGGGCCGGCTTTAGGGTGGACGTGGACCAACCATAAAGTAGCGCAGAGGGTTAATATGCCTGCTGCAAATAACATCTGTATTTTATGTGGCTAGCTCAGTAAAAAATGTAAATTGATACTTGTATAGCGCACTACTCACCCGCAAGGGTCTCAAGGTGCTTGTACGAATACCGCTGTGGAACCCATTCTGGCTTTCCCTGTGAGTTGTCCACTCCTGGGCACCCCAAGGTGGAGGCCAGGAATCCTTGGCATTGTGGGGGCCGTTGTGGAGATTAAGCAAGCTATTGCCCAGAGTTGCACTCCATGATTGGAATAGGCACCGAGGCGAGAATTATCAGGTTCGTGTAATTTTGAGCCCAAGACCCGCCGAGGCAGGGAATTGAACCCTGGTTACCGGGCTAGACCTCTGCATCGGGTCTGCCGGTCTAATCATTGAGCCACACTTCTCCACTTCTCAGTGGATTAGTAAAGCCAGCCTTTACCAGCGCTATAAAACAAATGACATGTATGCGAGAGGGGATCCACGGTGAGATGAGGGGCACTTTTGCGGGGTTGTAGTGAAGGAATCCAAGGATGAGGTCATGGAAGGGGAGGCGTCAAAAAAGATTGTTGCACCAGGTGCCCCCATCACTAAAGCCGGCCCTAGGAAGAGACCCCTAAGTCTTCTACTGCGAGCAAGTGGACATTTGTTCACTGACTGTGATCAATGGAGAAGAGCGCTGAGGCATTAAAACACTTCCTGGATGCCAACAAGTTTGATAGAATTTGGGACCTTCACATCACTGAAGGATTTCTGCAATAAACACATTAACCCACGAGCCTATCTAACAAGCAATAAAATCTGAGGATTACACACCATATTCTGCAGCAGGCATATTAACAATGTTAGATATTTTATCATGATTCAAGATTACAGATCTCTGCAGAAAGTGCATCATTGACCCATATAAATCCTCAATACTATTCGCTGGAACTTGTAAGCACAGATCCCTGCATGAGGTTTCTTTAACCCATAAGCTATCTTAAATGTAGTCTGTAAACAATAAGTAAGTCAATTTAACTAAATTCCTTTATTTCAGTTCAAAAACATAAAAACAAAAACACGAATACAGTTGCAATAAAAACCAACAAAATTCAAACCAAACACAAATCATTGAATAATCCCATTTTGCTAGAGAATCCCTAATTTTTAAAACAACAATTAAAAACGGACTCATGAAATAACAAGTCAAAGAAGCCTCCATCATTTGCAGGAATACATCAATGGTGTGCAGCTCTGAAAGGCACCTTTTCACAGTAAAGGAAATATGTTTGGGGCAAAAAAGTAAAATGCACGACAGTTTGATTCGATTGACAGGCACACAGGCACGGGTTAGTATGATCAAAAGAAAACCAGTCTTTTGGGAAAGCTAACTTATACAATATAAATCCCAAACAAAACTGAGGCGGGAGAGAATGACCATGTGTAATAGTAACAAGCAATCAACAGAAATCCATTCTCGTGAGAGTTTTTAGCAGTGAAATATTTTACGGAGGATTTCTGTAATTTCCAGATCTCTATTAAGGCTCATCTCTAACAGTGACTTATGTATATCACATCTTAATTCATTTTCGAGTCTCATAGTCAGTTTGATGGAAAAGGGGAAGCTGGAGGTGGAGGGGGGAGCAACTATTTTGAACATGGTTTGTTTATAAGAAAATAACACACCCAATCTGGTGAATGCTAAAGCCAATCAGAATTTTCGATACACTTAATTGCCACGTATAATACTCCTGAATTGACCAGTGTTGTTCCCACAAAATGAAAATATATAATGTCTGTTAGAATGTTCCTTAAACTCAAGGATTCCACCCTTAATTGGCTTTTCCTCCAAGTGCGGACATTAAAAAACAATAAAAAAATCAACTGTTTATGAAAATGTAAAACAATTCAAAAGAGGCAATATGATTCCTAATTTCACTTAATGATCATGTCACGAATATCATTTGCTAGTATATCCTCTACACGTTAATAACATACACATCCGTGCTCAGATGCCTCCTACAGCGAACAATATAATCCTTAATGAGCCAATTCTGTACACAGCTATCCCAGGCGTACAGCTAATTCTCCGTCGCTATTAAGCCCCAGCGGGATCATAGGGCCTTATTTACAAGAAAGTAATCCAGCGCGGAACCTCAATCCGTTTGGCTGCACCATGCTGTCTCACTTTCAAAGAACAGGGATGTATCATATTTACAACAATATGACGTATCCTTGAGCTTTCCCCTGCGCTGGCGCACAATTGGGTGCCATGCGCCAAAGCAGGCACCCTTGTGCCATGGTGCAAAGGTGTCTGCGTGTTAGGGAAGATTGTTTTTATGCAGAAAGGGACACCTTCCTGCACAAAAACAATCCAGAGAGGTGTTTTACTATTTGTGCGGGAGCTGAAAAATGCAGCACGTATAGAAAGAGGAGGAATAAAAGTATATCTCTTCATTTCGCCTTCCCTGGGGAGGCATAGTGTTCGGTCATATTCCCAGGTGTACAAAACATTGTAAATATGGGAATGCAGCAGAATCCATGTGTGTTGCGTGGGAACACCCACAGAAACACCCATAGCATGCCCCTTTCATGCAAAGTGCTGCGGGAAAAGGGGCATATTTACACGGCCACGAAAAGCTACGCAGGGGGGCTTTACGTGGCCTTGTAAATAAGGAGCACCACACTGCGCAGCAGGTGTGTCAAAAGTAATGTACCGGCAACGCAAGAGGCTTGTAAATATGCCCCTTAGTTTGTAGTTGTATGATGTACCGATACTCTAGTCTTCAAAGAGCTAAGACGCTGGGGCTTATTTACAAGTCCCTTGCATCGCAGGTGCGTCACTTTTAATATGGGAAAAAGAGACACGCTGGCGGCGCAAGGGGCATGTAAATAAGCCCCTCTATCTACACCTCGATCATGTGGGTGTATCCTATATAGGCAAAACAAGTTTAGGATGTCACAATCACTTTGATGGTATAACTGGCAGTGCCTGCCCACTGCTTACGATAAATCTGCGCTAGGGAAGGCCCGACTGCTCCAAAGTTCTCTTTCTGATAGCAGGGTGCATCATGCTGCCCATGTATTTCTTATCACATCGACATTTCAGGCAGTAGACTGTGTAATCTGAATTGCAGTTAGGAGGTTTAGTTAATAAAACCGGTTTACTTTTACCTGGTATTCCGTACTTAGTAGTTTTACTGCTATGTCTGCATGCCTTACTCCTCATTCATTGGTAGAAGCATGTTGCCGTTTTACTGCCTGTTTTGCCTGATGATTCTATACCAAATTAACTTTGATTTAAGCACATCTCCTACATTTCAGCTGTGGATGGATGCTCAAATTGTATCCTATGACATTGTCATAAACAATTGATAAAATATTGTATTGTAACAGTGGAACTTGGAGGAAAACCCTTTTTATGAAGGGATCCTTTGAATTTAGTTAACAGAGTGCCTGATTTAGATCTTGACTGACCTGGTCCAACCGTCACTTTTCAAAGGTTGTACCGCTCAACCAATTGGCGGTCTGCCTGCTCTATTTAGATGTTGGCGGGTCCAGGGACAAAAGACAGTGCAAGTGCCACCAACTCCACCAGATTCTCTCTCCCATGTTGATGGCATCATAGGCAGAAGTTACTGTCGGCGGGAGTACAGCCAAGATTCCCACTGGGCCAATCATGATGTGCCTTTGCATTGAGGAAACTGTGGCAGAGATACCTCCTACTTTGAGTTGGCGGAATCAAAGGAAATTAGGTAGGAACTTACCTTTTTCCTGTTTTCCACTTTCTTTTCCATCTTGAACTCCATTGTCCAGGTCCTCACTTTTCTTCTACTACTTGAGCATGACGCTACTCAACTCCATTGTTGCCTGAATCTGAGGTAAGCTTCGTTTACACTTGTCTTACGATGAATCGTGTGTTGACATTTGCTTTAGTCTTGTGTATTTTGATATTGCTCTTACATGCAATTTTCTTCTTATGTGTAATGCATTGGTGTTCATTTTCCAACTTATGAAGGTAAAATGATCACACTTGTATTGACATTAAACAAAATAATGTTGCTGTGGTGGTTGTGGGCCTTGTGCTTTTGGTTCCTGTGGGTGTGTATTTTATAGTGTGTGTGTGTGTGTTGGTTGTGTGTAATGCAATATGTAAAGAAAGGGCCATAACACATTACTTTCATATATTTTAGAAGCAAACACAACATATATGTGTATTGACACATTAAGAAGTAGAACATACCAGTCTCCACTCCACCAAGGACTCACTTTGTCAGAAATACGCTGCTAAGACAACACCAGAACAACAGGGACATCTAAATAGGATTGGTAAAAACCGGCCATCCTGGCAACAATAGAGTACTGTTAGCCAGAAGAGGAGTCTGCAGAGTCGATGGAGGTGCAGTGCTTATGCAACATAAACAATCTGTTGACGGAGACAGCGGTTCGATCAGGCCGGATGTATGACATTACAACGCATGCTTTTACCACGCATGCCTTTACAGCGCAGTTTTTACAACGAAAACCTTTACAATGCATAGTGCTTTGGGGTGCTGGATAGTGAATAGTTTAATTTACTATTCCAACTCCAGTCCCCGTGGACACTAGGGAAGGTATTGGATAGTAAATTAAACTTATTCCCTATCCTCGAGCGCCCCCCAGTGCAATGCGTTGTAATGGTTTGCGTTGTAAAAGTTGTGTGGTAAAAGTTGCGTTGTAAAGGATGTTTCCCGATCAGGCCACATTTAAATACAGCGTTTGTGACTCAACGGGGTGCTTGTAACTGCTGCCATGGAGGGACGACAGGAGTCCTGCCAAGATCTAAATCATGCCCAGAATAACAGACATCATGTATTTCCATTTTTTTAGGAGCAACAGTGGTCAACATAGGAGTATTATAGATGGGAATTATTAGTTTCAAAATGAGCTGGATGGCTTTAGCATTCCCCACACTGGATGTGTTGACTTTTTATCAACAAACCACATTAAAAAATCTTTGTTCCCTTCATTCCAACCTTTTCTATCAAACCGGCTAAGGGACTCAAAAATGAATTAAGACCTGATAGACATGACGTTAAATCAATCAATCAATCAGTACATTTGTAAAGCGCATGACTCAACTTTGAGGGTCTCAAGGCACTGGGGGGGGGCAGGGGTGTTGCTACTGCTCGAATAGCCAGGTCTTGAGAAGCCTCCTGAAGGTTAGTAGGTCCTGGGTCTGCCGTAGGAGGGTGGGGAGGGTGTTCCAGGTCTTGGCGGTGAGGTGGGAGAACAATCTGCCACCGGTGGTCGCTCTTCGGATGCGGGGGACGGTGGCGAGGGTGAGGTCGGTGGAGCAGAACTGTCGGTTCGGGGTCTAGAAGGTGAGTCGTCTGTTGAGGTAGGCTGATCCAGTGTTGTGGAGTGCCCTGTGTGCATGGGTGAGGAGCTTGAAGGTGATCGTCTTGTTGACGGGAAGCCAGTGCAGGTCTCTCAGGTGTGGTGTGATGTGGCTGCGATGCGGGATGTTGAGGATTAGGTGAGCAGAGGCGTTCTGTATGCGTTGTAGACGTTTCAGGAGTTTGGCCAAGGCTCCTGAGTAGAGGGCTTTTCTGTAGTCCAGCCTGCTGCTGACGAGGGCCTGGGTGACCGTTCTTGTTTCGGTGGGGATCCACCTGTAGATCTTGCGGAGCATGTAGAGGGTGTTGAAGCAGGAGGACGAGACAGCGTTGACTTGCTTGGTCATGGAGAGTGTCGAGTTTAGGATAAACCCCAGGTTGCGTGCGTGGTCGGTGGGTGTCGGTGCTGCTCCCAGAGCGGACGGCCACCAGGAGTCATCCCAAGCTGAGGGGGTGGAGCCGAGGATGAGGACCTCTGTCTTGTCCGAGTTCAGCTTCAGACGGCTGTTCTTCATCCACTCAGCGACGGCTTTAATTTCTTCCTGAAGGTTGGTTTTGGCGGTGAGGGGGTCCTTGGTAAGGGAGAGGATCTGCTGGGTGTCGTCGGCGTAGGAGATGATGTTGAGGTCGCACAGTCGGGCGATGTGGGCGAGCTGTGCCATGTAGATGTTGAACAGTGTCGTGCTGAGGGATGATCCTTGGGGTACACCGCAGATGATCTTCTTGGCTTCGGAACGGAAAGGGGGGAGGCGGACGCTCTGAGTTCTGCTGGAGAGGTAGGAGGTGGTCCATTCCAGAGCCTTGTCTCGGATCCCTGAGTTGTTGAGGCGTGTGAGTAGGGCGTGGTGGCAGACAGTGTCGAAGGCAGCTGATAGGCCCAGGACGATGAGGGCCGCGGTCTCAACGTTGTCCAGCAGGGCCCTGATGTCATCCGTGGCAGGGATGAGGGCAGTCTCGGTACTGTGGTTGCTGCGGAACCCGGACTGGGACGGGTCCAGGATGTTGTTCTCCTCGAGGTAGCAGGTCAGCTGTCTGTTGACGGTCTTCTCGATGAACGAACGGGAGCAGGGAGATGGGCCGGAAGTTCTTGAGGTCCCTCGGAACCACCTTGGGTTTCTTCAGTAGGGCGTTGATCTCGGCCAGCATCCAGCTTTTCGGAAGGTCACGGTCTTGAAGGAGATATTGATGGCCTTGCAGAGATGGGGTGCGATGGTGGCGCTAGCTTTGTTGAAGATGTGGTGTAGGCAGTTCGATTCCCGGTGCGGCAGGTTTCTGGACCAGGGTCAGCGGACTCGATAATTCTCTCGCATCGGTGCCCACTCTGATCAGTGATCACACTCGGCAACTCTGGGCATTAGCTTGCCTCATCTTCACTAACGGCCCCACCAGAGCGCCGGGGATGCCTGGTCTCACCCTGGAGATACCCATTAAGGGACCATCTCTCAGGGAAGCCAGGAAGGGTTTCGCAGCGGTCGAAGCGCCTTGGGACCCTACGGGTAAGTAGTGCGCTATATAAATGCCTATACATTTACATTTACATAGGCATGGGTCTGACGGAGAGCCGGAGTGGATGGTGTTCATGATTTTGATGGTGTCGTTGTCATTATGCTGGTCCTGGTGAGTAGGGGATCGATGTGGGTGGAGTCCGCAGGGTCTGAGGTGTTGGTGGTTGTTGGGGTGGTCAGGTTGTTGAAGCTGTTGTGGATGTCTGCAATCTTGCGATGGAAGAAGGTGGCTAGGGAGGCGCACAGGTCTTGTGATGGTGGGATGCCATTGGTGTTGGAGAGTTCCTTCACAATGTTGAAGAGCTCTTTGCTGTTGTGCGTGTTGTTGTTGAGTCGGATCTTGAAGGAAGCCCTTTTGGGGGATCTGATAAGGTGATGGTGTCTGCGGATGGCGTTCTTGTGGGCTGCGTAGCTTTCTGGTGTCTGTTCGCAGTGCCATTTCTTCTCTAGTGCTCGGCACGTTTGCTTGGAGGCCTGGAGGTCTGCGGTGAACCAGCTGGCTTTCTTGTTAGTGTGTCTGTTGGAGGGTTTCTTCATCGGGCGAGAGTGTTGGTGCAGTTGTCGATCCAACGTCTGAGGTTGCGGGCCGGGATGTCGGCATCAGTGGGGTCGGCGGGCAGTCTTCAGACGAGTGTGGTGTTTAGCTGGTCTTCAGTGATTTTGCTCCAGCTGTGGCAGGGGATCTGTTGAGTGCGGCGGTACATGGTGGGTTTCCGGAAGGTGAAGTGGATGCAGCCATGGTCGGTCCAGTGGAGTTCGGTGGTGTGGCTGAAGGACTCCTGGGGGCCTGCGGAGAAGATGGGATCAAGCGTGTGGCCGGCAGAGTGTGCGTGGGCATTGTGACGAGCTGTCTGAGTCCGAGGTTGTCAATCAGGGTGGTGGAGCTGGTGTTGTTGTTGTTCTCGAGGTGGAAGATCAGGTCTCCAAGGAGGATGTAGTCTGTGAAGGCAAGGGCATGTGTACTGATGAAGTCGGCGATGGAGTAGCTGAACTGAGGCCGTGAACCGGGGAGTCTGTAGACGAGAGTTCCTCTGAGGGTGGTGTTGAGATCGGTGTGGATCTGGAAGTGCAGGTGTTTGGAGGTGCTGAGGGTGTCGTCGGTGCTGGTCGATACCCTGAGGGTGTTCTTGTGGATGATGGTGATTCCACCTCCTACTCCATTGGTGCGGTCCCTGCGGGTGAACTTGTAGCCATCCAGGATGGCTATGGCGATGTCGGGTGCCGAGGAGGTGTTCATCCAGGTCTCTGTCAGGAAGCGATGTCTGGGGAGAATGTATCGAGCAGGTTCCAGAGTTCGACGGCATGTTTGCGTGCGGAGCGGGTGTTCAGTAATATGCATCTGAGGTGGTTGCGTCCTGTCACGGTGGGCGGTTTGGTAGCTCAAGGCTCGTGATGTTGCAGCTCCGGCAGGAGATGGGTCCTTTGGTGTACTTCGGGGCTGCCAGGAAGCAGGTGTGTGGTCGTCCGGTGTTGATTTTGTGGAGGGTGTTGGCGTCATAGCAGCGTCGGGTTTCTTGGCGTTCGCGGGGGCAGGTGCCTGGTGCTGGGCATGGTGCATGCGTGGACGGGCGCAGACGGGCTTGCCTTAGGCATGCCTTCGGTGCGCTAGCGGCACGCCCGCTGCACGCGGCCGCACACGGCCGCCATGTGAGGGGAGGTGGGAGGGGGGAGCAGCTGGGAGGCAGGAGCAGGGCGGCGAATGGGCGTGCAGGGGGGCGGGGCCACAGGGGATGCTGTGGTGGGAAGACGAGAGGGGAGAGCGGGCAGAGGAACAGAGGCAAAACAGGCACAATAACACAGTAATACAACAAGGAATAAGGCGAATACAGAAAAGTACACTAGGGGAGCAGGAGCACAATCACACCAGGGCTGACAGGGAAACAAGGGCAGAGCGAGCACAAGAGCTTACGGCCTCCCACTGGCCACCAGGGATGAGGGGCAGGTGGTAGCCTACGGGTGGAGGGGGGTCTCGACTTTGGCACTACAGCAAGCTGCAGCTGTGGGGGACACGAGCACACAGGTAGCACTGTGTGGCGTGAAGAACGACCTGCCTAAACAAGGGTCAAGGGTCGCTGGATGTTGACATGTCTATATATATATATATATATATGTACAACATTAAGGCTAAATTGTAATTGAGGGACACTAAGTGTTATCATAAAGTATCACAAGTAGGCCTGGGTGGTAAATTCTGTTCTGCTCGCGGAATTTGTGGAATTTGGGTATTTCCCGTTCAGCGGAGACTGCGAAATTGCCCAAAATTCTGCGTTCCGCGACTTTGCGGAATTGTTCGCTTGTTCGCGTTCTCCACTGCGTGTTCGCAAGATATTTATCCTCGAGCACGCAAACAGCAATTGCAAACAGTAAAAAAACACAGCGAACAAGCAATTTGGCGTGTTTGCGGAATTTCTGCGTGTTCACTGAGATTTTCTACCGTTTAGCGGAGATTCGCGTAACGGGATTACTCAAATTCCACCCACCCCTAAGCCAATTTGATTAACATAAAAACAATGGATTCCACAAGGATCTAGCTAGGTGGAGGGTGCAGGTCTAATTTCCCTGATTGAATATTAGTATTTTAAGATAGATACCCTGACCACACCAATACTGTAATAGAGTCCAAAAATACATAAGAATCAAGAGACGCCACCTGGGAGGCAGTTTATTTAAAACCATCTCCAGAGACATTGACTACTTCCTGCAGGAATTCATAAGTGGTCTCCCAACCTATATACAGGATACAGGGGGTTTTCTGAGAAGATTTCATGAAATACTGTGGGAAGAGTCTTATGTTTTGATGACATTAGACGTAACCTCGCTGTATACCAGCATCTCCCATGAGGACAGGCTTAGAGCCAGGAAATAATTTTTAGATGCAAGACCAATAAATCTGTATCAACATTATGAAATGTTTATTTAGATGGACTATGGTGTATAGAAAATAAGTTGTTCATGTTTGGCAAGGACACCTTCAGGCAAGTGAGGGGCACAGCCATGTGTACCTGCTTCACCCTGAGTTATGCCAACATAGGTTGGTGGGAGGAGCAGGTCCTCAGGGTCGAATATGCCAGAGAGTGGTCTGAGAATGTCATTCTCCGGACAAGATTTATTGATGACTTGTTTATCTTGTGGAAAGGTACCCAAGAATCAGCTAGGGTATTTGTGTCAGAATTAACCATCAACACTTTGAAATTACAGTTCACTTCCATCATTAGTGCTTCAGAGATTATCTTTTTGGCATTGGAGGTGTTTGTGAAAATCAATAGGATACACACAAAGACACACAGGAAATCCACAGCAGGTAATTCCATCTTGCACTCACGCAGTTTTCATCCAAAGAAAGAAACGCAGAGTATTCCATACGCAGAACATCTACGGATGAAAAGGAATTGCAGTGACACAACATCCTTGAAGGAAGCACAGGGGCAGTTGACAGAGAGATTCATTGAGAGAGGGTACATAACTCTGGTTTTAGAATAAGCCAAACAGAAGGTTAATTGAATCACCAGAAATTCATTATTGTTTTCAAACAAGACAGAAGGCAAAGATACCGGGAGCACTAGAAATAACAAAGGCAAGGATGAACTAAAAATTATCACAGGGTACAATGCCCATCATGCTAAGGTGAGAGAGGTAATGATAAGGCACTGTCATATAGTTAAAGTGATCCTATATTAGGTAGCGTAATACCAGGAAAACCATTGTCAACTTTCAGATGAGCCAAATCAATGTGTCAAGATCTAGTTGTGAGTAGCCCTGAGGTGATAGACTTGGAAAGTTGGTTGAGGGCCAGTCCTGGTTGCCATAGATGTCACAAATGTAAAGCATGCAAACATGCTCTCAATAAAAAAGAATTTCAATCGCCACTATTGAAGAATCCATGGAAGAGTCATAATCCCTACAATTGCAGAAGTGATCATGTAGTTTACATTTTACAATTGCCCTAAATAATCTGTAAGGAGTATTATTCATATGGCTCAGATGAGAATTTTGCAACACCTTAGGGCAGTGAAAAACTGTGACAAAAGTTATCCTGTTGCCAAATATATGAATGAGGTCCATGGAGGGAATATAAAGGAGTTGCTTTGTTATGTCATTGATTTGTTCCCAAATAGCAGAAGAGATGGATATCGAGAACTTAAATTAAGACCGTTGGAATCAAGATATATTGTCATGTTAAACACGAAAATTCCTCATGGCTTGAATTCTGATGAAGAGTTATATGTACATATATAGTAAGGATTCTTCTCTCAAAAACAGTA
This sequence comes from Lissotriton vulgaris, assembly GCF_964263255.1. Taxonomy (NCBI): domain Eukaryota; kingdom Metazoa; phylum Chordata; class Amphibia; order Caudata; family Salamandridae; genus Lissotriton; species Lissotriton vulgaris. Next base: position 371,491,834 of record NC_141696.1, on the reverse strand, counting down.
ATAAGTGATCACGTGCAGATATGGAGACATCTGGTAAGGAAAATTGAGCATCTTAGAATGAAATAGTGATAAAAAAAGAAAGGAAAACAGCACTAGAACTTTATATTCACAAGACTAGGTCATGTTAATGTACTGTTGTAATGAATTAGTGTGATATACAGGCTAGCATAAGCACTTTATGAATAGATTTTGTTTGGCAGAATATCCCAATAGTAAAAAGATAGAGAGAAATGTAAGTGAAAGGCAAGTAAGTGTGTTTCAATACACTAGCCTGTGATGTGTGCCAGATAGATCATAGGGAGGATTAAGGGGTAGAACATTCCTCATTTTTCAACTAATTTTTTCACCTCCTCTTAAGTCAAATTTGAGTATTGAGATGCAGTACAAATCAGGGGCACTAGCCTCTAATTGCTAGATCTCCATTAAACAAGGACTAGCCTTTGATAGTACGGTAAATGATGGTTCACAAGACTGCTCTTTAAAGTGATAAAGAGGCAAATATTTTACATAAAATTGATTTAGGAAATATTTTGTATGATCTTAGAGGAGGTTTTAATATGTCAGCATAGCACCTGCACTTTAGGAGATTGTGGCAATCAATAGGAATTACAGCACTTTAATCTTTAAATCATTAATAATTAACTATGGTACAATGAGCCATGTAAATAGCACTATTCCTGTATGTACATTTTTTAAACATGCACAAGCATTGTGCACTAATGTTTGAATCTATGTTTGCAATATAGCATTGTAGACATCTGAGATGCTGCAAAGCACTAGCGCTTTACAATCTGAGCTAAATGATGATATGAATGAATATTAAACGTTGTACATAGAGATACAGATAGAAAAAAATAACAACAACTGAAAAATAAGAAAAAAGGAGAATTTGTAAAAGAAAACAATGGAAGAAAGCTTTATGTCACAATAATTTCAATGAGTACAATATTACCAAGATGCACTCTGTTTGTTTAGCTCTTTATCCTCTTTCAGAATCAGTTATATAGTGTAAGTCTCAGTCAATGGTGCTGTGTCTGAAAAGGCGCTATGAGTTTAAAAAAAAAATGTTTGTCAGGTATGGAAAACCGCTTCCTGACTGCCGGTTGCACTTAACATCAAAACAAAATTGGTTTTTCAAACCAAATTATAACCACGTATTCTTCAATGTATTTTCAATAATTACAAGCTTATAATCATATCACACCAGCTTCTTTCTTGGCTGAAATATTCAACATTGTTCTGTATCTTTCATATTTTGCAATGTTCAACAGTTAGCAATATCAAAAATCCAGGGATTCTGCCCAATGCATTTCGGGTCATCCATGACCCTTCATCTTGGGCCTTCAAGTAACAGAGTCTAAAACATAATTGAAACAATAGTCAGCTCAGTCAAGTCCTAATCAAATGAACCTGATATAAATAGACTAAACATGAAATGTGCCTGTGTTGTAACTTAATTACCTGATTCGAAACTCATAGTGTATTTTAACCAAACCGTGGAATTAATGCTATGACACATGCTAAAAAACGACCCATGCGTACCTTAAGTAAAAAATACTCAACGTGCCCCCGAGACTTCCAACCCCAAATTTAACAGAGCGTGAGGCCATCATTGTGAACAGCAGTGCTAACTGGTCCCTGGTTCGAAATTAAATAAACAAACGTGTGTGCTCATTCAGTGCCAGACGTTACAAAGTCCATCGCTGTGAACAGCCGTGCTGTATGCTCCCCGGTTTGAAATTAAATAAACAAACACAAGTGTGCTCATTCAGTGCCTGACGTTACAATGCTGAAATCCCCAATCAACTGCTAGTGTACACGTTTCCTCTCCGAAGTAAATCAAAGTGAAGAACAACTTGGGAGTGAAGTTGAATATACGTGTGACGCCACCAACGTTCTAACGTGCCCCATATACACTGATATATACGGTAATTTGATGGTGGTGTGTAAATCACTATAAATTTAAGGTATAACTATAACTTTATAATTTATATTGCTTGTATAGTTTAAGATTTGTTTGTATAGAAAGAATAAATAAATGTATAGGGCCCGATTCCCAAAAGTAATCTGAGACAAACCCTAAACTTACTACTTTTGGTATTCACAGAAGGCATTTAGTAGTAGTAAAGTTAGGATTCCTAATTTTACGACTGCTAAACTGAGATAAAATCCTAACTTAGTAATAAAGTTAAGAATCCTTACTACTACTAAATCCCTTTTGTGAATACCAAGTCGTAAAGTAAGGATTTCGTCTCAGCTTAGTAGTAGTAAAGTTAGGAATCCTAACTTTACTACTATGAAATGACTTCTGTGAATACCAAAAGTAGTAAGTTTAGGATTTTGTCTCAGATCGAATATGCCTCCTTTTCCCGCTTTCCCTCACCCTGCATGTTGTTACAACGTGGTTGTTACAACGACCTTGTTGTAACAACGTAATACCATTACCCCGCAAGTCGTTACAACGACTTGTGGAGGGGGGAGCTAGATTTTGGAACAGTATAATTTACTATTCCAACTCCAGTCTGTGCGGACAGTAGGGAAGGTGTTGGAATTTAAATCCAACACCCCCCCCCCCCTCCTTCGCAAGTCGTTGTAATGACTTGTGAGGTAATGGTATTGCATTGTTATAACGCAGTTGTTGTAATGACCGCTTTGTGACAACATGCGGGGTGACGGATGCGGGGTGACTGATGTTTACCTCTCAGATTAGTTCTGTGAATCGGCCCCATAGTGATTGGAAGGTGGTTTGTAAATTATAAATTTAAGGTTTAAGTATCATTTTAGAATTTCTATTGATTGGTTAGTTTAAGTTCGGGTTTTTTAAATAAAGAATAAATAATGTTTATCTAACTATAACTTACCCTTATCATTTGTTTTTTTCATTGAATTTCAATGATTTTTTTAAATAAAAATGTCTTTCAAATCAAAGAATACAGTGCTATACTGTGGAGTGGAGTTAAGTGGAGTGTCGTAGCGAAAAGTGGATGAGCGTATTGCAGAGTGTAGTGTCATAGAGTAGAGTGTCGTAGAATGGAGTGAGGTGGAGTGAGGTAGAGTGGAGTGGCGTACTGTTGAGTAAAATGTTATAAAGTGGAGTGGCATGACGTGTTGTACAGTAGAGTCGATTATTGTACAGTGGAGTGGAGTATCGTTAGGTGGAGTGGCGTGTTGTACAATGGAGTGGTGTTTGGTGCAGTAGATTCAAGTCTCATATAGTGGAGTGGTGTGAAATGGAGTGTCATTGAGTAGAGTGTCGTAGAGTTGAGTAGAGTGGAGTATAGTGTTGTAGAGTGAAGTGATATATAGTGGAGTACAGTGTCATAGAGGGGAGTGTTGTTGAGTAGAGTGGCATAGACTCACTTACTGTGTAGTGTCATAGAGTGGAGTGTCATAGAGTGGTATGTCATATAGTGGAGTGTGATAGAGTGTCGGACAGTGGAGTAGAGTGACGTAGATTTGAGGGTTTTTCAGTGGAGTAGGGTCTTCTAGAGTGAAGTGGTGAAGAGTGAGGTGACTTGTCATACAGAGCATTAAAGTGTCATAGAGTGGAGTGTCATCCAGTGAAGTAGAGTAGCGTAGAGTATAGGGGCATACAGTGGAGTAGATTATTCTAGAGTGGAGTAGCGTCAGTGGACTAGCGTGAAGTGGAGTCTCACACAGTGTAGTGTCATGCAGTGGTGTGCCGTTCAGAGGAGTGTAGCCTAGTGGAGTATCAATGAGTGAAGTGATGTCGAATTGAGTGTGGTAGACTGACTTAGAGTAGAGTGGACTGCTGTACTGTAGAGGGGCATAGAGTGGATTAGGATCTTGTAGAGTGGAGTGGCATAGAGGGTTGTAGCTTGTCGTAGATTACAGTGGAGTGTCACAGAGTGGAGTGGACTGTCGTAGAGTGGAGTCTCACACAGTGTGGTGTCATACCGTGGTGTGCCGTTTAGAGGAGTGTCATCAAGTGGAGTGTCACTGAGTGAAGGGATATCGAGTAGAATGTCATAGACTGGCATAGAGTGGAGTAGAGTGTTGTACAGTGGAGTGACGTAGAGTGCAGTAGGGTGGGGTAGAGTGTTGTAGAGTGGAGGATCATCTAGTGGAGTGTTGTATAGTACAGTGAAGGAAAGTGTTGTAGAGTGGAAGGCCTTGTCATATAGTGGAGTGGTGTGTCATAGAGAGGACTGAAGTGACGAAAAGTAGAGCGGTATACAGTGGAATAGCATAGAGTGGAGTGGCATACCCTGGAGTTGGGTACAGTGAAGTTGGAGTTTAGTTGGGTGGAATGGAGAGGCATAGAGTGGAATAGCGTAGAGTGTAGTGGAGTAGAGTAGAGTGCTGTGCATTGGAATTGCATATAGTGGAGGGGTGTAGAGTGGAGTGGTGTACAGTAGAATAGCATGTCGTGGAGTAGGGAAGATTGGAGTGGTGTAGAGTCAAGTGGTATACAGTGGGATAGCGTAGTAAGTAGTGGCATAGTCAGGAATGACAGAGTGAAGTGGAGAAGAGTGGCATAGAGTTGAGTGGCCTGAAGGGTAATAGAGTGAAATATTATAGACAGGAGTTGCGTGCAGTGGAATAGCAGCGAGTGGAGTGGCAAAGTGTGGAGTGGCATAGTGTAGAATAAAGTAAAATGGTGGGCCGTTGTTAGACCTGGCACCATTGGCGTGGGTCTCCCTTCCATTTTTTGTTGTTGCCTCATGTATTTTTGCTGTGTTAGATGCTTTGGGCACTGTGCCACTGCTATCCAGTGCCACAGTGCAATTGCTCCCTACTTTAAATTGATGTACTAATCAGTGGTTCCATGTTTGGCTATTTGGTTTACTTGTCAGACCCTAGTCTAGTGCACTGAATGTGCCAGGGCGTGTAATCCAATTACTGCTAGTGGGCCTGCAGCACTGGTTGTGCCACCCACAGAAGCAGCCTTGTAAAATGTGTCTAAGGTCTGCAATTGCAGAGCCTGTGTGCAGTCTGGTACTGTCATGCTGACGGGGCAAGTGCATCCACTTCCCAGTCCCTAAACCTTCCCTTTTCTTCATATCAGTCACCCCTATGGCAGGCCCAAGGGCAGAGTGCATTGTAAGTATAAGGTAGGACAAGCCCTGGGGTGTGTGGCATGTCCTAATAGTGAATTACAGCCATTTTCGCTTTTCACTATTGCAAGGCTACCTGTTCTCCATAGGCCAGAATGGGCTGTTAGAATTGTTACATTTTATTATCCTAACAGGCTCAGAGAACATGGTAGAAGTTCGAGTTTAGTATGCCTGAACTCAGAATAATAGAATACATCTTTTAGTAAATTGTATTTTAATATTCTGTGTTTGCAAATACCACTTTTAGAAAGAAGGTATTTGCTTGTCTAACCATTCAAACAATCAAACCTACATCTGCTAGGTTGTGTATTCCTATTTCTGGTTTCTGTCAGTGACAGGGCTGGGGAATTCCAGGAGACAGGCTGGTGAGTAGAGAGATCTGCATCTTGATGGGAGGGAGGAGTGCACCTGAACTCTGAATAGGGCTGTGCCTGCCTTCCACAATGCTGGCTCCACCTCCTAGAAAGCGGCTGATGTCTCTGCCCTGCACACTGAAAGAAGAGAAGGAGTCCTGTCAACAAAGTGCTCCAGGACTGTACTTGTCCTCCACAATGCTGGCTCCACCTCCTGTGGGGCGTCTGATGTTTCTCCCTGCACTGTGAAAGGAAAGGAGACGTCTGGTAAACAGAGTGCTTCAGAACTGGTTTGGATTGGGCAAAGGCCCCTCTCCCCTCAGAGAACAAAGGATTTTGGGGTATAAATATTGAGACCCTGCTCCCAAGAAATTAGACTACAAGAAGAAACCTTTACTGAGGAGAGGAACCTGAAGAAACTGAGGAGAGACTACTCCCAAGCTGAAGTGCTGCATGGGGGATTGGCCTGCAGTGGTTGCCTTACTGCCAAAGGAAGAAGAAAGGAACTTTGTGTACTTTGCTTTCAACTTGTGAAGGGTCTCCAAGGGCTTGGAAAAGAGCTTGCCTCCTGCTGAAGTCTTAGGGACAACAGACTTCACCCCCAGCTCCCCAGAGTTCTTGTGGAAGTGCCTGCTGCTGTTTTGGGCCTTCTGAGGAACTGCGTGTCGCAAGGAGCTGGAAGCGCAACTCAATGAGAAGAAGCGTGTCGCCATCACTGTGCCTGCCGTTGCAACTCCGGAGAAAGGAGGGTGTCGCCGCTGGAACTGTGGCTCTGCACCGCATCAGAGAGAAGCGTGCTGCAACAAAGAGGAAGCATGTCGCTGTCGCTGCTGCTGCCGTCGCAACTCCAAAGGGGGGTTTCACCGCTGTAGTTGTCGCACTGCACCGCATCAGGAGAAGAATCTTGCAAGGAGGTCGGAGCGTGTCGCCGTCGCTGTGCCTGCCATCGCAACTCCGAAGGAGGGTGTCACCGCTTGAACTGTCGCACTGCACCACATCGACCAAGAGCACCGTGCATCCCAGAGATGCGCGCCGCCGTCGGAGCTGCTGCCGTCGCATCTTGGATGTCGCCGATGTAGTTGTCGCATCATGCGGAAGCTTCACGCATCGTCGGAAAAAGAGCGTCGCCGCTGGAGCTGCTACTGCCGCATCTTGGATGTCGCCGCTGTAGTCCACGCATCAGACCGAGAACTTCTCGCATCCCTGAGAAGCGTGCCGCATCTGGAAGATCTTCACGTCTTTATTTCTTTGCACCTGAACTTTGCCGCATCTCCATCGCTGCGACATTCCTTGTCGTGGAAGCGCAACGCAACTTAAGGTACATTGACGCAGCGTGTCGCATCTAAGAACTGAACTGAACTAAGCTTAAATCTACCATCCTAAAGTAATCATAGTGTGTTTTTTTGTTGTTTATGGTCTTGTGGTAACTCTATGTAAAGTCTACTTATTTTTTATATAAAACCTGTGTGGTGTCCATTTGTAGTGTTGTCACTGGGTTACTGTATGTGGTCACAACTGCTTAACTTAGAACGCCTCTGAAATAAGCCTTGACTGCTCGCTCCACGCAACCTAGATGGAGAGCAGGGGTTATTTTAGGAGTGTAATCCCCCTTATCCTGACTAGAGGAGAGGGTCCCTACTTGTCACAAGTACCTACCTGTGCCAACTAGAGACCCCCAAATCTAACAGCCGTACAGAGGAGTAGCATAGAGTGGAGTGTTGTAGATTGGAGTAGCTTAGCTTGTAGTGGTATAGCATGGCATAGAGTGGAATAATGTGGAGTGGAGTAGCATAGATTGGAGTGGCAAAGAGTGGAATGGAGTGGAGCACAGTGGAGTTGTGTAGAGTATAGTGCTGGAGAGGAGAGTTGCGCAGTGTGTAAGGGTATACAGTGGAATAGTGTAGAGTGCAGTGGCGTAGAGATGAGTGGGGTAGAGTGGAATACCGTAGAATGAAGTGGCTTAGAGTGAAGTGGCGTAATGTGGAGTGGCATAGAGTTGATTGGGGTAAAGTGGAGTGGTGTAGAGTGGAGTGGCGTAGAGTGAAATAATGTATTGTGGAATGGTGTGGAGTAGAATGTTGGAGAGGGGCATGTGTTAGAGTGGAGTGCATGTGGTAGACTGGAATGCTTTGTCATATAGTGAAGTGTTGTGTCATACACTAGAGTGGCATGTAGTGTCATAGAGTGGACTGTACTGTCGTAGAGTGGAGCGGAGTGTCATACAGTGGAGTGACGTTGTACAGCAGCGTGTTGTTTAAAGAAATGTAGTGTGAAAATGGCTGAACCGTGTGTCAAAAATAGATTATGTGGTGTAAAGAGTCCTTTTTAGTAGTAGATCTAACTCATGTGTGCATTTTTAAATTTATCGGGCATGATTCACAAAGGTAAACATACACTTTTGTGTAAGTTTAAGATAGTTTGGAATTCACAAAGGTATTTTACGAGTTGTATCTTTAGGACTGTGGCGTCTCCGCACAGAGAAGACAAGAAAGTCCTATCTTTTTATATCAGCAACTCCGCAGCTGTAAAGATACTACCATTAAAATGCCTTTGTGAACAGCAAATGTTGTTAAAGTTCCAGAGGAGTGTAAGTTTACCATTGTCATTCAGGCCCATAGGGCACAAACAGTTAGTGATCTATTGGGCTGGGGTTTACTGCAGTAATTTTATAGTATTCTGTAGTACACGAGGAAACAGTATATGATTGGCTAATGACTTTGGCTGTGTTCTGCCTTTCAAGTGTAAATGTCATGTCCTACTGTTTTATAAGTGTATAGTAAGGGATGCGTCAGTATATAAATGTGTGTAAAGGTAAGTAAAAGGTGTTTTATCACAATATATATTTTTTAAAAGATTTGTGGAATTCGACGTAGTACCATATTGTTTAGACCGCACTTGGTCTGCGTTCTGATATTTAATGGTAAATATGGTGCGGTACAGTGCTCTTTTATATCTATTTTTTTAAATGTTTGTACACTGAACTACTATATTTACCCTTCAAGCCGAGAACGCAGAGTAGGTGTGGCCTAAACAATATTCCATTCTTCCAAAACAAAATTTAAAAATATATTTAAGACCAGTCTTAGGGCTTGATTACGACTTTGGCGGTGTGACGCCGGGTCTGCCCCGCCGCCGCACCTCAAAAGCCGTGGTCAGATCGCCCACCTGATTAGGAGTTTTCCTTGTGTCTGGAGGGTTTCCTTTTTGATGTTCCCACAGAGGTGCCCTGAAAATGGCCACCGCAATGGGAACGCCAAAAACAGTTCCTGCGTGGACTGTTAAGTCCATGCCAAGCAGGAACTGGGGTGGTCCCTCGAAGCATATTGATGCCTCTACCCCGCCAGGGAATGGTGGTTTCCTGGTGGCTGCGTCGGGGCAACGGTGGTCCGACCGCCCTTATTGTAATAGGGCAGTCAGGAGACTGCCACTGGCGCGTCCCCATGTTTCTGTGGGTCTGTCGACATAGTGTAGTCCAGTGGTTTTTTTTTTTTTTTACCTGATTGTTTCTAATTTATTTTTCTCAAGTACATTGTACTACATTATATTTCCTATCACAAGACAGTACGCAGACTAAGTGTAAAAACAATCCAAAAATGTACAAAAACACTGTACTCCAGTCTTTTCCCTTCTATACTAATATAATAAAGAGAGAGCCCAAACCTTTGAGGCGGGTAATCTGAGGAACCACAGCACCAATCACAACACCCAATACAGCGTTGGAAAGGGCAGTTGAAGCAGAAGGACATAAGCTATGCAGGCGCCCACCATATACATTTAAAAGGTAAAAGAACCGTGCCAGCAAAGTAGTCCCTTGTGGGCGTGTCTGCATTGTGCTGTGGGCGTGTGCTGGGGCGTGACAAACGCTGGGGGCGTGTGGTACGTTCCGCCCTTCATGCCATGTCTCATATCGTGTGCTGTGGGCGTGTGCTGGGGGTGTGGGCGTGTGAGGGGCGCGGGATTACGGAAAAAAAACGAGTGTTGTGCCCAATATTTCATTGTTCTTTCTTCCGAGGTTCTGTATATTCCAGGTCCGGGTGTACTTGCCCCGCGCTCCCAGTGACGTGCACCTGCTTTACTGTATGGAGGTCAGGCATGGCGCTATTCCCAAGGGCCGGAAGGAGCGGAAACAGGGGCCATTGTGCAGGAAATGTAATCTGGCCTTAACTTCTGGTGACTCCTGAAGCGCACACTGGGGATTTTCCACTTCTGTTGCGCACAGGCCTCGCGCCACGCACATCCGGACACAAGGCCCGCCTCCATGGAAATAGCAAGAAAGGGACTATCCCTCCCCTGGGAATATGTGATGATATTCCGCAAACCAACATCCCGCATACCATCACTCCGCAATTTTTATAACGCGGGACTATTACTCCGCAAAGACATCATTTCTAAAACTTTTACAATGCATATGACTTTATCACGCATGCCATTATAATGCAAATGCATGTGTGGTAAAATCATATACATTGTAAAAGTACATTATTAAAACATCAAATATATGTTTGTATATATGTGTATTTTTATATATATATATATATATATATATATATATATATATATATATATATATATATATATATATATATATATATATATAAATATATATACTTTTTTTAATTTAAAACATTTATTCTTTTAAATTGCATTATTTATATTATTTTTATTTATTATTTTATTGTATTACCCTTTACACCCTATAAAACTAATCCCACCCTGCTCCCTTTAAATACCCCTGCACCCCATAATCATAGCCCACCCTTACTCCTTAAAATACCCCAACACCCTTAAACACTAACCCATCTTAACCATATAAATATACCCTGTACCCCAAAACCCAAACCTATCCCTAAACCCTAAAAATACCCCTGTAACCAAAACCCAAACCTAGCCCTGAACCCTATAAATACCCCTGTACCTCAAAACCCAAACCTACCCCTAAACCCTAAAAATACCACTGTACCCCAAAACCCAAACCTACCCATGAACCCTAAAATACCCCTGTACCCCAAAACCCAAACCTAGCCCTGAACCCTAAAAATACCCCTGTACCCCAAAACCCAAACCTAGCCCTGAACCCTTAAAATACCCCTGTAGCCCAAAACCAAAACCTACCCCTGAACCCTAAAAATACCCCATATAACCCAAACCTAGCCCTGAGCCCTAAAAATACCCCTGTACCCCATAACCCAAAACTATATCTGAACCCTTAAAATACTGAAACACCCCAAAACATATACCTCAGTACCCCAAAACATATACCCCTATACCCATACTTACCTTATCCAAACATTAAAAAAAAACATGCTTTTACCATTCATGCATTCACACCGAATTTTCGTTGCAAATGTATGCATGGTAAAAGCATATGAAATGTAATGCCATGCGTTATAATGGCATTGCGGAGTCATGGTACTTTTGTAATGAAAGTATGCGGAGTGATGGTATGCGGAAAGAAAGTTGCGGAATAATGGGTGTTTACCCTCACCCGGTAAATACATTGGTGGCACGGCGGCCCACATCTCCAACAACATACTCATATTTTTCACCACCCATTTGAAAAATGCACAGGTCATTGATTGATGGCAAGCACCGACATGCACTTTTAGACACACCTCCTGCCACAAGTTCTAGAATTGCGAACTTTAGAGCTGGGGAGCTACGTTCAAATCTCGGCATCAGCTCAACATCCTGTGATTCCAGGCAAATCGTGTTGTCTCCCCATGCCTACCACAAATGAATGTGTTCTTCTGTAATGTAAATTGTGCTCATGCCATGTTGTCGAGTTATATTGCAAGGAAAAAACACTACTGAACGCGCACTCTTAAGTGCATCAGCAGTGCACTGTGAAACGGAAAGTTTCACAGGCCTGTCACAGATAAGAAATGCTATCAAAACGAAATCCTACAAAATAATATACTACTGTCCGGCAGCAATTCATACCCGGACAACGTCGAGACGGGCTGCTAGTAAATGTAATAAAGTGTTTTTTCTAATATTTTATTATTTTTTCATTTTTCTAAGGAGTGAAGTAATCTCTAGTTAGTACTGGTGTATTTCGTAATTAAAAATAAAATTAAAACATTCAAACATAAGCTATGGTACACTATATTTCCAAAATACAGTGAAGTACAGTGTATTTTTAATTTTTTTAACATATCTTTCTTAATTTTTAAAAGTACCGGGGTGTTTCATGTGTAATAATGTGGTACTACATGAACTTTAAAAAAAAATATCTATAAATATTTTTCCCTACTTATGCCACTTTAATTATATAAAACATACTACTTACCTGTATCTAAGTTCCTAACCACGAAAACAGCCTAAGTGTGATAAAAACTACATTACTGCCTTTAATTTTGTAAATGCAGTCATTAGTCAATCATATACAGACTTGTTATCGCCAAGTATTACGAAATTACCACAAAATTACTGTAGTATTCCACGGCCTGCGATATCACTCTTTTAATGCCTGATAAGTTTAAAAATACTTACCCTACTTACCTCTACTATCAAAAACGATCATCCTCACACCATAAAGTATATTTCTGCCAAGTGCCATTGAAATCCAACTGTCGATTTCCACGCTACGCCTGAGTCCAATGTCTATGGAACACTAGTTGGTGGATAAACTAGTTTTTGGACCCCCTTTTTTCTTTGCACCTCCTTGACGAATCACCACAAAACTTTCTATCATCTGCCAATTTGGAAAGAGCAAAAGGTCTGAAAAATTTCATGGAGATTCATCAAACTATGCCACTCTGTAATAGATAGATAAATAGATAGATAGAAGTTTAGATATTTCTTTTTTCTTTAATATGGACCAGCAGCTGAAATGGGCTGTCTGGCTGCTCACAATCTGGCTTAGTCATGCATTGTGACAATGGTGGCCATCTTGGAAGGGGTTTTATTAGAACCCCATTCCAAATTTACCATCGCATGCCATTGCATATGTCGGTATGCATTTTCATTAGGCATACAAATGTCATTGCTTGAAATCATTTGCAAAACCAGTAGCTCATGATTTTAGAGCTGAGACCTTTTGTCTTTGCCAATGCTTGTTCTACTGTAGTTGGCAATGACCCCGCTCAGGAAGCAAGATCCAATATGATCATAATAATGGGAGGGTCCTAGCTACCATCCACTCTGATATATTTGCATTCAACTTCAGCTGGTAGGCCCATGCTCGGTGTTTGATGACTAACCTCTGTAAGCAAAATGTGCCTCTATCTGATGGCATAGAGAAAATGTGCCTCAATATCAACTGTGTATCCTCAGCGTAGTTTTCACTATACTTATTTTAATACAGGTTACATAGAATAGACCCCTGGTGACCATCTCACAACTGAGACATTGCTTTGGATGTTAATGTAAGTCAATAACACAATGACTTGAGGCTGAATAAATAAAGAAGGGGCCTCATTGCATGTGCCTTATTTTGAATACTACACTTTGGTAACCTCTTTAGGAAGGCTATAGGATTATGGCACGGTAATGACATGCAGGGGGTAAGCCATTTACGGAACCTCAGAGTCAAGTAATTTAATTCAGTGAAACAGCCTCACAAATCAATCCAGTAATTGGGAGTTGACCTGGTCACCTAGAACCAACATTTGGCGGAGATACACCTTAAAAAGAGCTGAGTGACTTGGCTTGCGGTTCTTTGATGTTCAGAGCAGCATGCTGTCTGTTCTACCAGTGCTGGAACAGAGGCTGAAAAGATCTGTGCCAAGTCTGGCAAAAATGTATGCCACTAGGAAGACTTTTTGTTGATGAGAACACAGACTGCTAGTACCATCCTTTTGCCATGCCTGGCTCTCTCCTTGCATCCCCTATAAATCTTGCTTTCATTTTCAAGGGGATCTGGTTCTGCACCCTTCTTTTTCCTTCTACCACAAGTAGATAGCAAGGACCTCAGACCAGCCATTCCAGCCTAGGGGGTGTGACATTGTTTCTGAGTCAAACATAAAGGTCCTTTAAACTTGGCTGTGTACAGAAAGAATCAGCCATAATGTGAACCAGTTCCCATTATCAAGAGCCCCCTGCAAGTTACCAAATGGCCAAGTACTTGGCACCATTTCTTTTTACAGGGGACTAGAAAGATCATCTGCAACCATCCAATACTGAGCTACGGTTATGCGTTAGTCTTGAACTCTGCTTATGAACTTATCAGTAGACTGTTCTCTTCGCTGCACAGCTCCACCTGGTAGCTACTGACCCAGAGCTCCCTGCTGCTGGCCATCTGACCCTCTGGTCAGTGGTTCAAGGACCTCCTCGACCTGCAGGCTGTGCCTTCTCCCTGGTAGTCTAGTGGTAGAGCATCTCTTCTCTGCTGCTGGACTACCCTATGTCTCTCTCTTGTGCCTTTCTCTGAATCCTTTTGCCACTTTGCCGTTAGGATCCTCCAAGGCCCTGCCCCCTCCAGCGCCATTTTCCCAGTCCCAGCATTTCCCGCCTCCCAGCTTTCCAGCCCCCCACACACTATTTAATAGACATTAGCAGTGGGTGTGCTTAAGGCACTCCCAAGGCAAGCCCGTCTGTACATGGACTGCACCCAGTGTCATGGACTCTAATCCTCAAACCTGCCAACAAAATGACGCCGCCGCCCTCCACGCCCTCCATCCCAGATGCAACATTGCTTCGACCATCTCAGCTGCATCCCCCTCAACACTCGCTCCCCCCACAAACACGCCAAGAAATCTGAAACCTCCTCAACTCCGTCTCTCCTGACATCACCTTCCTCACAGAAACCTGCATTTATTATTTATTTATTTATACAATTTCTAAAGCGCACTACCACCTAACAGGCATCTTAGCGCTAGTAACTCAGAGACCATGTCAACACAAAAGGGGGCTAAAGCACAGGCCTAGTTCTAAGGGAATAACCAAGTTTTAAGGTTCTTTCTGAACACAAGAAGATCCTTGTGTTGTCTCAGTTCAGTAGGTAAAGTGTTCCACAGCCTGGCCGCAGCCACCCCAAATGATCTGCCACCAGCTCTAACTTTTTTAAAACGTGGGACTTTAATTAACTTGCCTGCCCTGAACGTACCATTCAAATTTTTTCTGGAAAGAGACAGGTCCTTTGCCATGTAGGGCTTTAAATACTAGACACAGGGATTTGAATGAAATTCTTTGTGTCACGGGGAGCCAATGCAGATCCGCCAGGGCTCCAGAGGCGGAAGACCTCCTTGACCACCCTAGTACCAATTTAGCAGTGGTAGATTGCATCCGCTGTAGCCTGTCTAGCAGGAATTTGGGGGACTCAAGGAGCAGGGCGTTACAATAGTCCGCCCGACTAAGAATCGTGCTCTGTGCTATCAGGACGCGGGCTAGATGGGGTAAAAGAGGAAAAATCTTCCTCAAAGAGCGAATAATCGCAAGGCAGCAACTCACCACCTTCCCCACGTGCGCCTCCAGGGAGAGGTTACAATCAAATGTTACCCCCAAATTGCGGACTGTTTTGACCGGCTGACCAGGGATGGGAAACTCTGGGGGCCACAAGTTCATGGGCGGCCCTCCCGTGTTCCTGCGCGTCTCAAATTGCATGAACCTCAGGTCACCTCCAGACATCGCCACTGCCTTCCCCTGCGGATACAAGATCATCAAAAGGACCGCATCAATCAACCAGGAGGAGGCATAACCATTGTCCACAGAAACAACCTGCGCCTGCCCAACCATTCAGATGACCCAATGACAAGCATGGAAACCTCCACTTCCAGGTCCAGACCAAACCCAACACCACCCTCCTCTGCACCCACATCTACAGACCTCCTGGCACCGCCCGCCCTTCACCAACACCATCATCGACTTCATTGCACTGCAGACTCTCACATCCACCAACTACATTCTACTCGGCACCCTCAATTTTTACCGGGACAACCCGACGACCAGAACACATGATCTCTTCTGGAGTACCTCACAAGCATAGGACTCAAGCAGCAAGTCACCACCCCAATCCACTCAGCAGGAAACACACTTGACCCCGTCTTCTCTGCCACAGCCACACCTCTGAACTCCTCTGGAGCGACCACCAATACTTCTATTTCGCTTTCACCAAACCCACCGTAAGCCACTGCACCCACCTTCTGTCCGGCAGAAGCTTGTACAAGGTCCCAGAAGAACATACCTCTCTGCATCCCTCAGCACAACCCTACCACCGACATCAACAGATGCCAACACCTTGGCACATAACCTCCACCAATGGATCTTCAACTATTCTGACAATCTGGTGCCCCTCAGGGAAGCCCCTGGCAAGCAACACCCCAAGAAAGCCAGCTGGTTCACTCCCACCCTTCAGGAGTCCAGACGCACTGTAGACAGCTCTAGAAGAGATGGAGGAGCAACAAAACCCTGAAGGCCCACCCATCCTTCAAAGCCGCCATCACCGCACACCACCTTCTCCTCAAAACTACAAAGCAAATGGCCCTACAAGACAGAATCAATGCCAAGGCACACAACAGCAAAGAACTCTTCACCATCATCACTAAGCTTGCCAGACCCAACAGCGATAACACAGATGTCCCACCCTCCCAAGACCTCTGCAACAAATTCTGTAACTTTTTCCACCACAAAATCAGGCAGATGTACAACAGCTTGGGTACCCAAGACTCTCCCCCCACGCCTGCCACCACTGCACCGAATGACACCGCCCCAACAGATCCTGCTTAACTGGACCCCACTCACCAAAGATGACAGGTTCAAGACCACGAAGAGCATCCAATCTGGAGCACTTTCACACCCCTGCCAGGACCATATCTTCCACAGTGCCGCCACCTCCATTGCGCCTGAGCTACAACACACAATCAAATGCTCCATCAAGACTGTCACCTTCCCAGATGATTGAAAACACACCGAGATCAACCCTCTGCTGAAGAAGCCATCCGCCAACCCGACAGACCTCAAGAACTTCAGACACATCTCCCTGCTCCCCTTCCCAGCCAAGGTCATAAAGAAGGCTGTCAATGCCCAACGCTCTCAGTTCATCAAAGCCAACCACCTCCTGGTCTTCTCCCAATCAGGCTTCCGAAACAATCACAGCACTGAGACCGCCCTCCTCTCTGCCCTCTTCTTTGCCACCAATGACATCAGCTCCCTCCTTGTTAGGGGCAAAACACAAGCCCTCATCTTCCTGGAACTCTCGGCTGCCTTCAACACCGTCTCTCATCACACCCTAAGCATTAGACCCCCTGACGCCGGCATTTGTGACAAAGGCCTGGATGGGATCCACTCCTTCCTCACTGGTTGAACACAGCGAGTCAGACCACCACAGTTCCTCTCAGAACCCACAGAGATCAGCTGCGGTGTGGGCCATGGCTCCTTCCTGTGCCCCCCCCCCCTCTTCAACATTTACATGACCTTACTCGCAGCCATCATTAGGAACCACGAAATCAACATCGACTCCTATGCCTAAGACACCCAGCTTATCTTCTCGCTCACCAACGAACCCACAGCCCCCAGAAACAATTTCCACGATGAGATGAAAGCCTTTGCCACCTGGATGAGAAACAGCTGCCTCAAACTCAGCTTGGACAAGACAGAAGTCTTCATCCTGGGACCCACTCTCAGCTTGAGAGGATTCTTGGTGACCCGCCGCGCTAGGAACAACCCCCACACCCACGGACCATGCACGAAACCTCTGCATCATACTGAAATTCTCATTTACAATGAACCGCCAGATCAACGCCGTCTCCTCATCATGCTTTCACATTCTTTGCCTGCTCTGAAAGATCTTCAGATGGATTCCAATCAAATCCAGAAATACGGTCACCCACAAACTCATCAGCAGTAGATTCAGGGCCGGACTGAACCCTAGCACCCAAATGGAACAGCAGCCACACTTATCCCCCCAGTGCCTTGAGACCCTCATGGGTGAGAGCCGCGCTATACAAATCTTGATTGATTGTTGGAATGATGCAAACCAGAATATGTTTAAGGGCCAAAAGGAACTAGAACATTCTGGCACAAGCATGAAAACTTGTAAAAACTGTCTATGTATTGGGACTGTGGGTCATTTCTAAAAAGTAGCCAAAAAAGTGCAGACCATTCAGAGGAGAGATGGCATGCATAACTAGTGCAGGACTGGACCATCAACAGTAGTCCATAACTGAAAGGGTACCTATTAAATTCTTGTGTCTGCTCACAGACTGCAGCATTTTAAAAAAATCAGCATCAACAGCAGTTCGGCTTATAAGCCCTATAGGATAACATTGGTCTACTCTTATGAAGGAAGGTTGGAAAAAGAGCCAGACAGCATAAACCTAATGTGCATTGTTTTTATCATCTCTAGGAAGCTTAGGGATAGAGGTTTGACATTTTCATGACCCTTTCAATTGTTTAGCTGCTCTTTCTTATTTTAAATGAATACTTAATTAAGTAACTTATTGTTGGAAATGTATAATTTGTGTGTGCATGCTAATCAATTATACTGTATCTAGCCTCCAGAGGTGGTGTGAAGTCTACACTTCCTAAGCTTCAGTGGGGGTTGTCACTGAGCTATCCATGCCAGCCTGAGGAAGTTCCGGGTCACACTGAAACTTTGAAATGTTCATAATGGCCCCAACTCGGATCTGAGACTTACCGGTCTCCAGACAGAAACTCACTTATAACACTGTATATGATTGACCTTACAGAGGAGACGTTTGGGGCAAAGATTATCAAAGGATAAAAATGGAGATGGAGAGGGAGGGGTAGCGAGTGAGAGAGAGAGAGAGAAACAAAGACAAACATAGAAAGAAAAGGTGAGAAGGAGCAAGAAGAAAAAGAAAGAAGGAGCAAGAGCAAAGAAGAGAAGAAGGAATGAAAAGAAAACCTAGAGTAAGGAAGTGTGCATTGCAACAATTTTGAAACCTTCTACAGATTGGGACTTTTCCTTGCTTATATTCAGAAGACTATAGTGTTGTCATCTAAGGTGATTTTGCACTAAGTCATGAAAGGAAACACGTTTTTTAAAGAATTTTAATACTTGTAATTTAAAATCTACTATTTATTGGTAAAGGAGCTATTATACCTATTATATATTGACCAAACCAACATAAATATTGACCTATACCTATAATGGATAGACTACAAATCAAATATAAGATTAATACCTTGAAATGTTCTGAAGCATGTTAGCGTGTTTAGAGGCTCGATATCGAATCCTGACCCATGGCTTAACATTTATCAAACTTACAAACAAGATTAGAATTAGGCAGCAAGGAAATTGGCCCAGAAAAACAACATTATTGCAAATCTTGAGGAAACAATTGAAATGGAAATACCTGACATTGATCGCAAACAAGTGTACTGATTACTAGGCCGAAACTGAACCGTCAGTGTCAAGGCAGCTGCAATCATCGAAGTACAATATGAATAACATCTACCTGGTTCGATAAAGCCGTTAAGGGAAGGAATTCAAAAGCATTACATGGAAGGGATGCTTGCCAAAGAAGAGCCTCTGACAATAAAAAATCTTAGGTAAGCTTACACAATGTTTTGACATCATTGAGGACTCTTTCGAGAGGTTGTGGCTGCAAAAGACAATAAAATATGGGTCTTTGTTGGTCAATGGTTCTAGGAACTATCAAAGGAATAGCAATGCTAATATCCCAGCTTCTCCAAATGTCAAACATTTGGAGATTATATTCAGGGAAAACAAATATAGAATCCTGAGGCAGGAAATTCCACATTTAAGCTAGGACTGGTCATTTGACGGTTGAAGAATATTAGTCTCAAAGCTTGCCGAACATAACGACATACAATGAAGTAAGAGTAGCAGACAATTACACCAAAGAAATGTTTCATCTAGACATTTTCTTCCATAAAAATAGTAAGAACCTAGGGACCAATTTCTTACTAATAGGATGCTTTTAATATTCCAGAGGAGTGTTGAGCACTCCTCTGGAATTCAACCATTTGCAAGCTACCCGTGCCCATTTTGTGGAATGTTGAAAAATCAGCCTTACTTTTCCTGTCTTAAATAAGGGGTGATCCTCAGCTGAACTGACATGAAGGAGAAGATATTTTTTTTAAATCATCTTGATTCACATGGAAGACTTGCTATGTAAGAAATGTTTAACCCGATTCAAGGTGAATTCAGGGTCCATAATGGATGAGATATTAATTCTTTTTCACATAATCAAAATATTTTAATTTTAGAAGGAGGTGACTATGCCAATTTTCGAAACTTCTCACTTTTGTTCTGGGGATAGAAACCTCCTTTGAACAAAACTTAAGATTGTATCGATTGGGAAAATGGCCACTTTCTGACAGAGATCCTCGGCGGTCAGCTGGGGAAAATGGGCCCGGCCCATTACGTGCAATTTAGGGCATCTATAAATTGATTGACCTGGTGTGGGAGACAAACCTGCTTGGCTGGAAGTTATTTTCACCATCATTGTAGCACTGGTGGGAGCATTATTTTGTATGGCGGCTGGAGCACATCTGAGGACAGTGGCAGCTGCTATTTTGTAAGTCATCTCCTGAGGCACTTTATTTTACCGCGCGGTGTCAGAATATTCAAGCGTCCACAATAGTTTCTCAAAATCACTAACTCTAGATAAAACACATCATATAAGGGACTCAGCTTGGTGCTGAAGGAGTTGTCGGGAGGGAAACGAGGACTGGCCCAACTCATTCTTGACATTGGAATTTTTTTACACCATATTTCATTGAGAAAACAAAGCTAAGAGGCACCTCTCATTCCACGCTTCTTCTGCAAGATTGACATCATTTTATCCATTCTCCAGCCACTAACGTTCCTCACAAGATGAGGGTACGTCATTGAAATCTGTATATCCTATTTAATGGAGGGTTAAAGAAAGGCAAATGGTGTTACTTAAGGCCTGATAAAGACTTTGGTGGTGGTGCACTGGGTCCGCCCCGCCGTCACACTGCCAAAGCTGTTGTCAGACCGCCCACCAGATTTGGAGTTTCCTCCTGTCTGATGGGCTGGGTTTTGGCTGTGCCTCTGAAAATGGGAACCGCAATGGGAAGGCCAAAAACAGTTCCTGCACTGAATGGACCGAAAAAAAGTCCATGCCATGCAGGAACTGGGATGCATGCACACATGGTGTGCCCGCCTGCATGTCTCCCCATGTGGAAGTGGCACAGGCACATGGGGCCCAGTAGGACCCCCTTTGTTTGCTCTCCGCCACGGTGTTCATGCCAGTGGAGAGGAAACTCATAATATGCTTGGTGGGACTGCGGTGGTCTCACCAAGCACATTGTAGCCTCCTGACCACTGCAACAACGCCAGGGAACAACGGTTCCCTGGGAGCTGAGTCGGGTCAATGATGGTCCGACTGTCCAAATCGTATTTTTGCCGTGACCCCATGAGGCTGGCAGTCCGTGGACTGCCAGACTCGTAATCGGCCCCTTAGTGGGAAGCAAAATGCTCCCATTACACTTACATGACTGTTAAGATGATTCTCATTTGTGCAGTCTAACAGATCATGAGTTCACACAGAAGATGTCATTAATGACGCCTTTTTGTTTAACTTTTGTGGTATATTGTTTCGCTTCTACTTAAACCCTATTTTTAGAATTCTTTGTACTGGATTCTAGTCATTTTATTTTCTTATATACTGTAATATTCACCTGTATTTAATGTGATATTTATATATCCTCATTCTGCTATGAATAGAAGAACACAAGGCTCAAAGAAACAATGTAATTATTATACTAAAAAATCATTGCATGTTGTCCACTTCGTATCTAATACCATTATGATACATATGATAGATTCAATACCCATTCAAAGGGATACTACTGCTTTATCCGCTGCATTAACAAATACACCTACAAATATGGGAGGCTCCAAAATTGCTATCATAAGTGGTGCTTCCCCTTTAGCTTCAACTCAAGAAAGAGTGGAAAAAGATCCACTTTCGCCACTAAAATCGCTATGTTCAATTTCCATGGAGATTCTACTAAATTAAATTGGTACTCCTATACCATACATGGAGGACACAAATTAGCAACTTCAGTGCCTAGATTACAAATGGTCCTGGACTGATAACAGAGTCACTAAGGTGGAACCTAGAGTTGGAGAATTATAAGATGTTACTCAAAATGTTAAGACTCTTCAGGTGGAGGTTGAACTACGTTAAAAAATACGTAGAAGACCTTGAAATTCGAAACTGTAGAAAGTACCTCTGCATTGATCACAGAAAGATTTGAGGATTATGATCCCAGTGCCTTTATTCAAAACTTTATACCTATAATTCTTGATATACCAGAATTTGCTTCCCCCAACATTCAAAGAGTTCATAGACTGGGTCATAGTGCTAAAGTTTTATCATCTTCTCGTAAATCCAGATGAGTAATAATTCTCTTTTTAGCGTACACAGATTTATGCAAAGTCACCAGAGCCGCTAAAAGTAAGCGTCATGTTTCTTAGTCTGGTTCTAACTTATACTTCTCTCATGACTTGGCTAAATGTACGGAAGATCTTTGAGAAAGGTTCCTTGCAATGTGTCCTGCTCTGCAATCTTTAAATGCTATATTTGTATTTTTTCATCCATGCATTTTTAAAGTCACCCACAAGAACATTACTACCACGTATGAAGATTGGGATGTATTACAGGTAGTAGATAATTGTGGAGAAGACCATATGGATATATCAAGACTTTCTTCCACTTGAATATTTAAGCTATGTATTATGTTGCTTATGTGTTTTTCAATATATATTAGTTTGTATGAATACTAAGTGCATTTTATACATCTTCTTAGCAATATTATATGAACATTTGTCTAGTAGCTAAGTGATTTATATTGTCTCCCCTTAGGTGTATTCCTTCATGTATTGATGTCTTCAGTTTCCTTGTTGTTGATCTGGTTCCCCTCAAGGTTTGAAGCAGACCCCGCTCTTATATCCTCTTCCTGTGGTTCCACCATGCCTATTATTTGTTGGTTAGTAGGTATGGTATATTTTGTCTTTATGTTTTTGCATCACATATTCGTCACATTTCCCTCTTTGTTCTTGTTTTGTTATTCCAATTTTTCTTATTTTCTCTCTTTTTCTCTTAGATTAGGTTCTTTTTCTACCTTTTAGTCTCTTTTCATCATATGCATAGACCCTTGAATTATATAACATTACAGTATTATGTTTATTATTTCTGTATACAGTATAGTCCTTTCATTACTATTGTGAATGCATGTAAATGTCTTTCAAATAACTTTGTGGATCGTTTCCAGAGGGCTGGATTCACTTACTAAAAGACAAAGAGTTTTATTGGATTTGGCTAAGTTAAAAACTGATGGCGCTCTGTTGCAAGAAGTTACAAATTTGCCCGCAATTGGGCTCGAAGGAAATTTTCTTCTTCAGGTTCTGGTGAGAAAAATAGAGCTGTTCTATGTAAAAATCTTTGGATAGTCACTTAATATCTCAAGATTGTGATGTGGATGGTTGATCACTTATTGTGAAATTACTTTCGATAGAATTCCTTTTTCCCTATTTGTAATATTTATGCACCCATAAAACCTGACAAATATTTTATGGCCTGGCATTACATATAAATTAATGTCTATTTCTGATGACTATTTGATTTTTGGGTGGAACTGCAATCCTGTCACAGACTCTTTCAGTGACCTTAATTACATTTATCCCTTCCACTATTAATAAACCATTTATATCAACCATAAATCAAAGATCTTTGGTGGATGTTTGGAGGCTCTGTAATCTGTCACAGAGGGAATATACTTTCTTTTCTCAGATGCACTCTTCTCAATCTAAGATAGACCATTGAATTATTTCTAAATCTTTGTCGCCATATCTTTTGAATTCAGAAATTAGTTCAATATTTATTTCTAATCATGCCTCAGTTATTATGGATTTAGATCTTCTCCCTGTTTCCTGAGTTAATACAAGATGATGGTATAACAATTCTCTTCTAAGTTTAAACAAAGTTTTGAACATTTGTACATTATTTTTTCTTTTTAGAGATAATTTTGACATATCCCCCAAACTCTTTGGGATTAGTTTAAAACAACAGTCAGTGAGTTCATTATTTCATAAGGTTCCAAAATATGCAAATTCACTAATCAAAAATCACCTGAAATCTTTAATCTAACAAATGAAAACATTGGAACACTTATATTCAACCACTGAATCCAAATATTGTCTTGATGAGTTATTAAAAAATAAATTGCAATTTAATAAGCTTTTTACAGAAGATGTGTCTTCTTATTTACTTAAACCTAGCACCACATATATTTACGAGGGCCAAAATAAGGTAGGCAAACTCTGAGTCAATTATTTTAAGGTAAAAAATGAACATATTAAAATTGAATATATTGTGAAGGTTGATAATGACTCTCTCATTAAGGATATTGGAGGAATTAAAACATTCTTATTCTAATTTCTGCACACATGAATTCATTCTGCCTTCTTATTCTTTAGCACAATATTTAGCTCCTATTAAAAAAGACATGATTCATCTATTCATTTCTCAGCTCTGGAGGATGAGATCACCACTTATGAAATTCTTAATGCAATAAACGTAATCAATAGGTTTGTAAAACATGTGGCTCTTTATCTTGACCCATTGTTACCCAAACTAATAGGGTGAGAACAAGTTGGCTTAATTAAAGGTAAACATTTAACAGACAATACCAGACTATTTCTCAATGTACTATAAGTTCAATAAATATAAGCACTCACTGGCTGCAGGCTCATTTGATGCTGAAAAAGCATTTGCTCAAGTCAAGTCAAGTCAAGTCAAATAATTTAAATAGCGCGCTACATACCCATAGGGTCTCAAGGCGCTTGAAGAAGGGAGGGGAATTATTTGTCGAATATCCAAGTTTTAAGTTGCTTTTTGAATGCTAGGTGGTTCTGAGTGAGTTGAAGGTGAGTGGGAAGTGAGTTCCAGGTTTTAGCTGCTAGGTAGGAAAAGGATCTTCCTCCCATGGTGGTTCTGTTGATGCGAGGTACATTAGCAAAGGCTTGGTTGGAGGATCGTAGATGGCGGGAGGGGGTGTAGAAGGAAAGTCGTGTGTTGAGGCATTCGGGTTCAAGTTCGTAAAGTGCTTTGTGTGCGTGGGTTAGGAGCCGGAATGTAATCCTCTTATTAACGGGGAGCCAGTGGAGGTTTTTCAGGTGACCGGAAATGTGGTCTTTACGCGGGATGTCTAGTATGAGTCTGGCTGAAGCGTTCTGGATGCGTTGGAGTTTTTTCTGGAGGTTTGCGGTGGTACCGGCGTATAGGGTGTTTCCGTAGTCCAGGCGGCTCGTGACCAGTGCGTGGGTGACCGTTTTTCTAGTTTCGGTTGGGATCCAACGAAATGTTTTTTTGAGCATGCGAAGAATGTTGAAGCAAGAGGATGAAACGGCGTTGACTTGTCTGGTCATCGAGAGTGAGGAGTCCAGGATGACGCCCAGGTTTCGTGCATGGTCCGTCGGGATGGGTGCTTTTCCAAGGGCCTCTGGCCACCAAGAGTCGTCCCAGGCGGAGGGGGAGGTACCTAAAATGAGGACTTCTGTTTTATCTGAGTTCAGTTTCAGACGGCTGTGCTTCATCCACTCGGCTACTTTTTTCATTCCTTCATGTAGGTTGGTTTTGGCGGTGTTCGGGTCATTGGTGAGTGAGAGGATCAGTTGGGTGTCATCAGCATAGGAGATGATGTTGAGGTTGTGTTGGCGTGCGATGGTCGCGAGGGGGCTCATGTATACGTTAAAGAGGGTGGGGCTAAGTGAAGATCCTTGTGGCACGCCGCAAATGACTTCAGTGGCCTCTGATTTGAATGGTGGGAGGCGGACTCTCTGAGTCCTTCCGGTGAGGAACGAGGTGATCCATTCCAGTGCTTTTCCTTGGATTCCGATGTTTCTGAGGCGTTGTAATAGGGTGCTATGGCAGACTGTGTCGAAGGCTGCAGAGAGGTCAAGAAGGATGAGGGCGACTGTGTCTCCATTGTCCAGTAGAGTTCGGATGTCGTCTGTTGCTGCGATGAGTGCGGTCTCAGTGCTGTGTTTGGCTCGGAAGCCGGATTGTGAGGAGTCGAGGGATTTGTTGGTTTCGAGGAAGGCGGCGAGCTGGTTGTTGACAGCTTTCTCGATGACTTTGGCCGGGAATGGAAGGAGCGAGATGGGGCGGTAGTTTTTGAGTTCGGTGGGGTCAGCTGTGGGTTTTTTCAGAAGGGCGCTGAGTTCTGCGTGTTTCCAGCTTTCCGGGAAGGTGGCGGAGTTGAGGGAGCAGTTGATGACGTCTCGGAGGTGTGGTGCTATGATGGAATCTGCTTTGTTGAAGATGTGGTGAGGGCAAGGGTCTGTGGGGGATCCTGAGTGGATGGAGTTCATCAGGCGGATGGTGTCCTCGGTGGAGATTGGGTTCCAGTCATTGAGTATGTTCGAGGGGGGTGAAGGTACGGCAGAAGGTTGGGCGGGTTGGTCTCCGGGTTGGTTGGCGAAGCTGTTGTGGATGTCTGCGATTTTGTCATGGAAGAATGAAGCTAGGGAGTCGCAAAGGTCTTGAGAGGGGGTGATGTCGTTGGAGTTGGCTGAGGGGTTGGTAAAATCTTTGACGATGTTGAATAATTCCTTGCTGTTGTGGGCGTTGTTATCTAGTCGGTCTTTGAGTGCGGCTTTCTTGGCGGACCGGATTAGTTGGTGGTGAATGCGGGTAGCGTTTTTGAAGGCGTCCTTGGTGCTGGTGTTTGGGTCTATTTTCCAGGCCTTCTCGAGGGAGCGGCAGAATTTCTTAGATTTCTTAAGATCATCGTTGAACCAGGAGGCGTTTTTTCTGCCTAGTTTGATTTGGCATTTTTTCAACGGTGCTAGGGTGTCGGCGCTGTTGCTTAGCCATTGAGTGAGGTTAATGGCTGCTTGGTTGGCGTTCGATGAGTGGGCAGGGGGGTTTTGAAGAAGCGATGAGGAGATCTGGTCGGTGGTGATTTTGTTCCAGTTTCTTCGCAGAGTAGGTTGAGGATGGTTATGGGTTGTGGTCTTATTGTAGATGAAGTGAACGCAGCTGTGGTCCGTCCAGTGGAGCACTGTGGTGTGACTGAAGGAGACATGTTTGCTGGAGGTGAAGATAGGGTCGAGTGTGTGACCTGCATTGTGGGTGGGGGTATTGACGAGTTGTTTGAGTCCGAGGTTGGCGAGATTGTCCAGAAGGGTGGTGGTGTTATTGTCATTGCTCTTTTCCAGGTGGAAATTGAGGTCTCCCAGTAGAATGTAGTCCTCGGAGGGGAGGGCATGAGGGCCGATAAAGTCAGTGATGTCATCACTGAATTGTGCACGGGGTCCTGGAGGTCGGTAGAGGAGGGTGCCTCTGAGTGTGGTCTTGGGGTCGGTGTGGATCTGGAAGTGGAGGTGTTCGGTGCTGGCAAGGTTGACGTCTGAGCTGGTTGAGATGCGGATGGAATTTTTATGAACAATGGCGATGCCTCCTCCTGTTTGCTTGATGCGGTCTTTTCGGATGATCTTGTAGCCTTTCCGGGATGGCGATGGTGATGTCTGGGGCTGAGGAGGCGTTCATCCATGTTTCTGTTAGGAAGGCGACGTCCGGAGAGATGGTGTCGAGTAGATTCCAGAGGTCAATGGCGTGTCTGTGGACCGAGCGGGTGTTGAGCAGGATGCATTGTAGGTGGTTGGTGTCAGATATCTGTTTTGTGTTCGTGGATGAGGAGTTGTACTTGGTGCCGTCGAACTTGCAGGAGTTGCAAGAGAAGGGTCCATGGATGTGTCCAGGAGCGGCTTGGGCGCAGTTGGGGAGTCGACCGGGGTTTAGGGCTAAGAGGGTGGTGGCGGCGTAAGTAATGCGGGAGGGGTGGGTGGGACGGGGACCAGGGGGTCTGGCGCTGGGCGCGGCCTTGGCGCGGACGGGCGTAGACAGGCTTACCTTTGGCGCACCTTCGGCGCGGCCGTAGCGCGTGGACGCTGCGCGTGGGACCATCTAACTTAAATGGATGGTGGAGGGGGCGGAGCGTGGGAGGGTCAGCTGGGAGGCGGGATCGGGGAGGCGGGCCAGGGGATAGCACAACAACAAAATGGAGGGCAGAAATGAAAGTGAAAACAGCGAAGGCACAGCACAATGCTCGCCAGCAAGCAATTAAAGGCTCCTAAATCCAACAAAATATTTACACCTAAAGCGCTATTCACATAACAACCAACCTTGAAAGCGTTACACAACAAAGATGTCAAAGCGATAAATACAGAGCGCTAAGCAAATAAGCACAATTAGGTTTCCAAAGCGCTACACGATAGTGAGCTTCAAAGCGCAATTATAGTAGGAGAAGCTACGATACACGCCTTTAATATCACAGTGAATGAAGCACAGAGCGCGATGCAGATGAGTAAAATAAAGTTTCCAAAGCGCTGCACGAGCAAGAGCTTCAAAGCGCGATTATTCTGTCTGAAGCTACAATACCAGGCGCAGTCAGGAGGTCGAGGGTGCAAGGGGCTTCAGCTGCGGGCTGTAGGTGCTGCAGATAAATCTCCTTTATACTCATCATCTATAGCACAGATATATATATATATCTATATCTATATCATATATTCACTGAAAAAACCATAGGTTATAGACCATATATAGTTAGGAATTAGCATTTACAAAACCTTAATTTACTCGCACAAAACCATTGAAATTCGCATATATAGTTAGTTGCGCTAACTATATATCGCGCACCCGCAATCCACTGCTGATGATGTCACATATTACATTATTCATGACATGGTCAGTGACATCACTGATGACATCATCCAGTGACTGCATGTTTCTGTAAAGTTAAAATATGTCTTACATATTGAAGAATGAGTGGATGTATAAGTGTCTGGATGAAGGATTTAGTAGGTGCATGACTGACTGTATGAGAGAGTGATTAAATGTGTCTCACTGAGTGCATGGGTTAGTGACTAAACTGTCTTAATTTCTGCATCATTATATCTGTTGTTCTGTAAACTGCTGCATGTGTTGATCAGTAGCTATATGAGTAACTATATGGGTTATTGATTGGTTGCCCAAGTATTTGTATGGGAGACTGAGTGTGTGTGTGTGGGTGGCTGGGAGGTGTGTGACTCTGTGCATAGATGTTTGAGCAGTTGATTCACTAGATGTATGGGTTCAAAAGTGCATGTGGAAACAGCTGTATGGGTGGTTGACTGTGTGCATGAGTGTATTGGTGAGTGAATGGATATCTCAGTGCTACATGTCAAAGTAAGTACATATGTAAAACACAATACATGTGAGAGTTGACATATATAAATAACTGAGCATAAGAGCCAGTGAATGTGTGAGTGGCTGTATGGATCATTGTGAACTTGTATCAGTGATTGTATAAGAGAGTAAATATGTGTTAGAATATGTTTCAATAAGTAAGGTGTGTATAACTGTATAGTTGAGGAAATGGAGGTGTGATTGATTCAGTGCATGACTGACTAGGTGTGTGAGTAACTCCATGGATGAGTGATAGTCTGTGAGTGTCTGTTTACTCTGAATGTATCTAAGGTTATATTAGAGTCTGAAGAGGTTGATCGTATTATCACATGATTGATGTCATCAGTGATGTCATCAGTGATGTCATTTGGGTTGTCAACAGTGATGTCATCATTGATGTCACTGACCATGTCATGAATGATGTAATATGTGACATCATCAGCAGTGGATTGCGGGTGCGCGATATATAGTTAGCGCAACTAACTATATATGCAAATTTCAATGGTTTTGTGCGAGTAAATTAAGGTTTTGTAAATGCTAATTCCTAACTATATATGGTCTATAACCTATGGTTTTTTCAGTGAATTTCAATGGTTTTTTAATAGCAAATATGAAAAGCTGTAAAATGTCAAGTACGTGGTAGGTAAAAACATTTTCGTATTTATGCACGCTGATGTGCTTTGAACGCTGCCCCCCCCTCCTCTTTTCTTTTAAAAATTGGAAGAAACAAAAAGTATTCCCTTCCATAAATAACCCAAGACTTTTATTTTGTTATGGCAAGGGAACGAAATAGAGAATAAACTATAGTTGATCACCATGGGGTTTAAAGAAGGGATGGTTCTTCACCAGATTAGATATTTACCCAGACCCTCATTCTCCAATGTGATGAACTAGGCTAAAATTCTTCTGGTGCCTGCACCCTGTCACAGAATATCACCCTAAAGCCAACTAGGCCAACTAGGCCAACTAGGCCAAGCCCCAACACCCTCCCTGTCAGCTAAAACACTAGGAGTCACTGTGGACCGGGACTTATCTCTTAAAACTCAAGTTGGTCAAGTGGTCTCCAAGTGTTTCTTCCAACTGAAGAAAATTCGGAAGGTACGCCGCCTGCTCACACCCGAGGCACTCACCCAGGTGGTGATGGCTACTGTATTATCCCATCTGGATTACGCAAACTCCATCTACCTAGGTCTTCCCAACTACCTAGTTAAGCGACTCCAGATGGCACAGAACCATGCCGCAAGGTTAATTCTGAACCAACCTAGGCACCAGGCAGCCACCCCCCTCCTTAGGAAACTACACTGGCTCCCGGTGGCCCAACGATGTGCCTTCAAAACTGGCTGCATAATTTTCAAGTCCTTATACTGTAAAAGCCCACTATTCATCAACAATCTGATTTCCAAATACACCCCGTCCCGCAACCTACGCTCACGCCATCAGAACGTCCTGCAGTCGCCTACCTTCAACTTAAAGCGTGCAGGAGGTCGTAGGTTTGCCACCCTCGCTCCCTGCTTGTGGAACTCTCTCCCGTTGGAGTCCCGGAATTGTCAAGACCTCCTCTCTTTCCGGAAAGCCTTGAAGACCTGGCTTTTCAGACAAGCATTTTCATAACTCCCTTCCCTCTATGTTCATGTTATCGCTGATCAAAGCGCCAAGCAACCAATCGGTGATAGTGCGCTCTAAAAGTACTTTAATAACATAACATAACATAACATAACATAACCCTAAAACATGGAATCTCCCAAACACCAGATTGAGTTGAACCCCACAGTAAGCCTTATTTCTTCAGGGCCTCAGAATTTCTTTTGCTTTGCTCATGGAAATTGTGGGATATAGGAGAGATAAGGTGTCACCATTAAGAAAGGGTAGTATTTAAATTTGCATATCAAATATGTTAAACCTTTTAGACATATGATATGCTAGCTTGAACTTATGCTTTACATTTGAAGCCGAATTCAACAGCTTAAGTAAGTAGGTTTTCGTAGTTGTAACTTTAAAGGGTGATCTAGCAAGCTGTAAAGATTTTCTAAAACAGTGGAGCGTATTTAGTTTTTTAATGTACATGTTTATGAAACGATTACACAAATGAAACATTTGTGAGTTTTAAATTTCCGGAGAAGTATAATTCACCAATAGCTTTCTCTGTAGATGTTTTTCCATTAACAATCCCAGTTCCATCACCCGCCCAGGTTATCACTACTGTTAGTTGTTATTGTTGCTTCTGTTTTAATAAAAAATGTTTTAAGGTGTTTACTGTTTTTGTTGCGATGTATATATTTATAAGTTATTAAAGTGTTATAATCCTACTAATTTTTTATCGATTATTGCTCTTTGAGATATTCCCTGTCTACAAACAGAGAAGAATAGGAATATTCTGTCTCCCTTTGCAGATAGTGAAGGATAGGTAATGCGGACTTTTGTCCCCCGTTGTAATCCGTCATGCCTGTTTTTCTCCCCACTGATAGATTGGCTGGACATTTATTGTTCAAGGAATAGTTCTTTCGAGGTATTCTCTGTTTGCAAATAACGTGGAATAGAAATATTCTGTCTAGTCTTTGCAAGTAGTGAAGGTTGGGTAATGCGGACCTTTGTCCCCCGTTGTAATCTGTCATGCCCATCTACTCCCCACTGATTGATAAACTAGTTCCACCCGGACCATTTATTAGAGGTACATCATCTGGCTCAACCGGAGGGTACCCCTAATAAAGAAGACATATGTAAAATACGAAGTAATCACTGTATCCTGTTAAACAGAAACTTTAGCATGAAACACACTTGAAAAGGAAGGGAAAGAAATCGAACAAAATCAGTAGGCCATTGATGAGTTTTTGACTTCGCTAGAAATAAGAAACATGAAAGTGGTGAGAGAAGCCAAGCTTGACGTTACGGCAGCCATGAGGTAGCTAGGCTCCGCCACCCCCCCACTGCTCCAAGCATGTCTGTCCCACCGCCCGCCACGCCCAATAACGGTAACATGAAATAGATACAAATCAGCAGATACCTACCCCCATTCCGGAAACTCCCGAAGTGTAACAGGTTCGCGGCTACGCCCATCCGGAAGACTAGGCCTTCGGCACGTGTAGGGCGGGTCCTGCTGGCAGCCGTCGGCCGGGGAGGTCGTCGCGTAAGGTGGGCCAAGAGAGGAGCCGAGGCCGACGGGATCCCTTGTCCCATCCTCCTTCTTTCTTTAATAATGGCTGCGACAACGGGGGGGGGGATGTCTTGCACATGCCACCGACCCCCCCTCCCTTCGTATCTCCTGGTCTGGCCCCGGCTTGGTATGAGCTCCCCGTTCGGTCCTGAAGCGGCGCCCTGCAGGCCACGGGGGGGATGTCTTGCCTCTGCCTCCGACTCCCCCCTCTTATCGCCTGGTCCGGACATCACGGATATCAACGCCAGGTGTCGGCGTGGGGTGCGCTGGGAGGGAGAGGCGGCGCGAACGAGCCTCTCCCACCCCCTCAGCTGCACCCCCAACGCTCCACTCACCCAACAAAAGGTCTCGTCCACTATTGCGAGGCAATGATGCTCCGCTCACCCAGCGGGGGTCTCGTCCACTGTTGCGGTGCAACGGCGCTTCTGAGTTCAGCTAGAAAATGAGTCCTGCATCCAGAAACGTTCACCTCGACTTTGAAGATTCTATAAGAGCCACGGGGGCCCCCGACCCCCGCAGACACCCCCGATGGGGAATGACTGCCATGATCACCCACGGAACGACCACGACGTAGCCGCGGGACGTCGGTGCGCTCATGCCGGCGCCGGCCTCAGTCTTGAAATGACCAAAATCCTGCAAGACTACCAACTTGATCAGTTCCGGTGGGTCACCAGTATGACCCGGTAGGAGAGATTGTTGCCTCCCACCCCACTTTGACTGATGGTTCATGTCGCCAGTCCCCTCTGCTACCCTTCAACGAAAACTTTTGGACTGCCGAAAGAGGTCCCGGTCCAACCACGAGTTGGTGGAGACATTTGGACTATACTTGGACCTTCCTGACCTCACCCAAAGTGGCGCCGATACAAATGAAACTCTCAACTCCTTGTTGTGCCCCGATTGCTCAGCCTTGATATCATGAGATATGTATGCAGTTTTTAGCACATGAATTGATATGGGATAAGACTGATTATATGTTCTGACAATGAATTGATCCGGGATGGGTATTGATTATACGTTCGAACAATGATTTGACATGGGACGGGTACTGATTACACGTTCGGACAATGAATTGATATTAAGTTCTAATGCATCATTGATTACTGTATTTATTGAAGGTTCGAATTGTCGACACTTTTGGTACTTGCTCACAATGAATTATCGATATGATTTTGTTGCACTTGTCG
This sequence comes from Lissotriton vulgaris, assembly GCF_964263255.1. NCBI lineage: Eukaryota > Metazoa > Chordata > Amphibia > Caudata > Salamandridae > Lissotriton > Lissotriton vulgaris. The sequence goes on along the minus strand of NC_141696.1, from coordinate 371,458,939 downwards.
CACTTTTTACTATGAAATCAACGACCACTGACTCTGTTATGTTTTCCACAAATAAATACCCCCCCCCCCATTTACAGTTCCAGCCTGCTCCGTGGCCGGCCCACGGGGTTGTAGGCCCGTATTTGTGCACCAACATTTTTATTAAAGGTTTTTGAAAAAGCAAACGTAGTTGTAACGCGTAAATTGGTAAGTTTCGAATAAATGGCCACTGTTTCCGATATATAAAAAAAAAAAAAAAAAAAAAGCAGGTAAAATGAAGCAGCTCGATTAGTTAAGGGTTAAAAAGAATAGTACGCAGAAACATTGCAAATATGAATGGTCCAGGTTTGTTGTATGTGTTTTTCATTTTTGTACAGCATAAAGCAATCGATAAAGATCCTGGTATTTAGCCTCTACTTTATATGCTACCTGTATCAGGGAAGTTGTTTTAAATGCCCCTAAGCCACCCCGAAGGAATGTCACCTGGCCCCCCTAGTACGAACGAAAACGACCCCGTACCACTGTAGGTTATCTCTCTTCCTCAAAGGAGAGCACGAGCTCGCCCCCACTTTACACCGACTGCCCTTTGTTTTGACCCTCCCCTGCACACGATCCGTAATGCCACACTTGGGCGACCTATGCTATCCACAGGCCTCCGATAATTATCTATCCCACATTACCGGTCCCCCCTGGGCTTAAACGCCGAGATGGTAGGGACTGCATCCCGTGGAGATAGGCCGAGTATGTAGTAAGTAAAAGTCTTTTCGGGTTTATGCGCGCTGATGTGTTTTAAACGCTGCCCCCGTCCCTTCTTTTTCCCTCTTTTCTGCAGGTCACTTCGGAACGTCGATTAAAGTATGGAAAAATGGTGACTTAATGGCCCATGCATGAGAGAGAGAGCGGGGTGACCAGTGCATGTGGGAGATGCTTGCGAGGGTGGGGAGCCATGCTGAGGATCGGCGGCGTGCAGAGAGTGGGTCTGGTCAAGGCATCTAAAATGGCTGCCGTGCACGACAAAAGTGTGGCATTGGAAAAAAGGCAAGATGGCGCAGACAATGTTTATCAATACGGATTAATTTATAACAAATATTTTTAACAATATATTTACTCGCAGTGTCAAAATGGCGGTCAACACTTCCTGATTTCCTTCGAATCGAACGTTAACAGACGTCACGCAGCAAAAAAAAAAAAAAAAAACGCTCACGCGCAGCCGCTGGAAGATTGTATCAACATATATGAGCATCCTCAGCCACCCTCAGAAAACATAGGGGGTCAGGATACGTCTCCCGTACCCCTTTATACCCATTTCTCACATGGCGAATTCCCGTTTCGCGACCTGGTTCGCGAACCGGAAAGCGCTTCTACCGCAAAAAATCACATTTTTTTTATCTGCCCCACGGGACCCTTTAATAACCCCAACATCATTCCTAGGGGGTCAAGAAGGGTCTACCTTGCCCCCTTTCATTAAATTCCCCCTTCGTTTTTCTCCTCCTCTTGTCTCTCGATCCTACCGAGAGACAAGATGGCGGCCGTTCCGGACTGTTTAGAATGTTGACAGACACCGGAGAGCCAATCAGCTTCGCTTCGCAAAGTTCCGTAACGCGAAAAGTACGCGAACCGGATCGCTACCGGGGACGCTGTCACAGACATATCTGTTTTTTAAAATGTTAATTTCTCAAAATCCTCTGGAGCACATATATTGAGACCCAGCAAAGGCACATCGGGCTAACAGTCCCTACAATTTTGCCAAGTTTCCTGCAAATCCATTCAGCCGTTCGAGCTAAAAGTGAGTCCAAGCGCCCTATGGAGAAATGAATGGGAAAAACGCGTTTTGGGACCCCCCTTTTTTCTCGGCCCCCCCTTGACGAAACCCCCCCAAATTTTCAGGGACTGCTCAGAAACAAAATGTGCCATTTCCCTGAAAATTTCAGCCGATTCCGTCCGCAAACGCCAAAGTTATTAGACATAGAATTTTCAAAAGTCCCATAGAGAAAAAATCCTAACTATATATATATTCACTGAAAAAACCATAGGTTTCACACCAGTTATAGTTAGGAATTAGCATTTAAAAAACCTATTAAATTCACTGACAAAACCAGTTATAGTTAGCTGGAAATTTTACTGATATAAAACCAATGAAATTCCACGTTATAGTTAGTTGGACTCACTATAACTTGCGCGTGCAATGCACTGCTGATGACGTCACATATTACATCACTCATGACATGGTCAGTGACATCACTCATGACATCACTGATGACACCATCCAGTGAATATGTGTCTTTCTGAAAAATAAATATTAGTGAGTAATGTTTAAATATTTAAATATATATATTAGTGTTTCACTTTGTGTATAAGTGGCTACATGTGTTGGTAAGTAGCTACATGCGTATGTATATGGGTTATTAGGTGTTTCTCTTAGTATCAGTATGAGTGTCTATATGGTTTGGTGGGGGTATTACTTAGCACATAGATGCATGAGTGACTGACTCTCTGTTTGTATGTGTTTTGAAGACAGCATATGTGCAGGACTGTATGGGTGGATGAGTGTGTATATGTGTTTGTTAGTGAGTGAATGACTGTCTCACTAGTGTCTTTATCAGTAACTACATATGTTTTAATCTAGTATATGTGAATATTGATGTATATAAGTGAGTATATGTGAGAGTAAGAGATTGTAAGAGTTCCTGTTTAAATAAGTATGTGTTTCTATAAGTGATTGTTTAAGAGAATAAATATGTGTAATTTTCAATACAAGTAAGGTGGAAGTGTGTGTATAACTCTATATTCAAATAAATGGATGTTCAATAGTTTATTTGCACGTGTGAGTATGTGTGTGAGTAACTTTTGGATGACTGTCGGTGTGTAACAGGATGTATAGGTGTATCACTTCATATGATGAGTGAGTATATGTATGAGTGACTATATAGAACTGTTGGTGAATGACTGGATGTGCATATAGATGGTGGAATTACTGAATTGCTTGTTGTAACTGATATGGGTATCTCAATTTTTTTTTAAATTTCAGTTTCTATTTTTGAATATGTGTTTCAAGGGTTACATTACAGTGAAAGGAGGTCTGTCACTATGTCACAAGGATGGTGTCATCAGTGATGTCATGAGTGATGTCACTGACCATGTCATGAGTGATGTAATATGTGACGTCATCAGCAGTGCATTGCACGCGCAAGTTATAGTGAGTCCAACTAACTATAACGTGGAATTTCATTGGTTTTATATCAGTAAAATTTCCAGCTAACTATAACTGGTTTTGTCAGTGAATTTAATAGGTTTTTTAAATGCTAATTCCTAACTATAACTGGTGTGAAACCTATGGTTTTTTCAGTGAATTTCAAAGGTTTTTTAAATGCTAATTCCTAACTATAACTGGTGTGAAACCTGTGGTTTTTTCAGTGAATTTCAAAGGTTTTTTTAATGCTAATTCCTAACTATATAAGACCTGAAAGCCCACCAGGAATCTCCAGTATGCGCCAGGGGACTGCATTGCAGAGAGGTGTAATGAAGCCACAACCCTTTTTACACCTCTCTGCAACGCAGCCCCCGTGCATGTTTGAAGAGGGGAAACTAATTCCCCTTGCATACTGGGGGCCCCTGGGGGCCAATTAGCCCACCTGGAACCTCCAGTATGCGCCTGGGGCTGCATTGCAGAGGTGTAATGAGACTATGCCCCTTGTTACACCTCTCTGCAACGCAGCCCACTGCCGCGTTTGCAGAGGGGGAACTAATTCCCCTTGCATACTGGGGGTCCCTGGGGTCAACTAGTCCACCAGGAGCCTCCAGTATGCGCGAGGGAGCTGCATTGCAGAGAAGTGTAATGAGGCCACACCCTTGTTACACCTCTCTGCAATGCAGGCCACTGGCGCCTTTGCAGAGGGGGGACTAATTCCCCTTGCATACTGGGGGTCCCTGGATCATATCTGCCCAAACACCGATATTCCGAACGATTGTAAATGACTTTTCTTGAGAAACATTTGGATTTGGATTATCATGTCCTATACTTTGGAATTTTTGAAAGACTGACTTTGAGGATGCTATAAATTACTCAAGTCTGCCCGAATTGTGTGGGTAAAATTGATACCTAGTCACTTTTAATAAGAATATACTTATGTCTCGTCTAACATTTGGAAGAAATATCTAGTTATATGACAACGGGATACCGACATAACTTGAAGGAAATAAGAACGCCCTGAAGAAGTTCTGTTGTACAGAACGAAACCTTTCGGCTGGCTGTGGTACATAAACTTAAGGAAAATAAAAGCATTTGAATATACACCAAGATTCAGCGCTTCAATAAGGACTCTAAGTGATATGATTTCATTGGACTCATTGTGAAAGTGGTGCTGTACCAAACTTTGGAATATTCTCCACTACTCTCTACTACTTACTCTCTCCGACTCCACTACTCTCAAATACTCACTGTCTACTACTCATTCTCTACTACTCTACTACTCTCTACTACTCTCTCTCTACTACTCACTCCCTACTACTCGCTACTCGCTACTCCCTACTACTCACTATCTACTACTCTCTACTACTCACTCTCTACTACTCTCTCCCTACTACTCACTCTTTACTACTCACTACTACTCTCTACTACTCACTCTCTACTACTCACTCTCTACTACTCTCTACTACTCACTCTACTCTTCACTCTACTACTCTCTACTACTCACTCTCTGCTACTCTCTCTACTGCTCTCTACTACTCTCTACTACTCACTCTCTACTCTCTATTACTCACTCTCTACTCTCTACCTCTCTACCTCTCTCTTCTTCTCTCTCTACTAATCTCTACCTCTCTACCGCTACCTCTCTACCTCTCTACCTCTACACCTCTACCTCTCTACCTCTCTCTACACGCACACATATACACATATATGCATATATATATGCATATGCATTTATATATGTATGTGTATGTATAAAAAAACAACAAAACATTTTTTTTTTAAACAGCTACTTATAAAACTGTCATTCTTTTTCCCCATGGTACACTCCCCGGTACGCGCACCGGTGCGCGTACCGGGCGCTCCCCCCGCGAAAATCAAAACATTTTTTTTTTTTTTTTTGCCCCGCGGGGCCCTTTTATGGCCCCCACATCAAACCTAGGGGGTCAAGGGGGGGTCTACTCTGCCCCCTTATGGTCATTTCCCTCTTTGTTTTGGCCACCTCTTGTGTCTCGATTTTACCGAGACACAAGATGGCGGCCGCTCCGGACTGTTTAGAATGTTTACAGACACCCGAGAGCCAATCAGCTTTCCTCACGCAAGTCGCGTGATCAAAATGATCCCTAATTTTTCTTTCTGAAGCACTAATCATACGTTCTATGGCAAAATTAACCCCCTCATGTTGTTCCTTTTTAAATTGAGTGTTTTCAGACTTACCACTTCATTCCAATCAAGATGGCTTCTGGTGTGCCATACTTTTGTCATAAGTAAGACTGTTAGCGCTCTAGTTGTTCTTTAGAACACTCTGGGACATTCTGTCATTGGGCTATACTTGGGGTACATCTGGGTGATATTTGGGCTACATTTAGGCTCTTTTGTCTCTGGTGGCCATCTTGGGAGACTGTATGTCAGAATCTTTTAATGAAATAGAAGAGGGTTTGAGAAGTCACTCAAAATGTGCCCTAATTTTTCTTTCTGCAGCACTTATCATATTTCATATGGCAAAATATACCCCCTCATTTTGTTCCTTTTTAAATTAAATGTTTTGAGAGTTACCACTTTATTCCAATCAAGATGGCGTCAGGTGTGCCATACCTTTGTAATAAGTAGGATGTTAGCGCTCTAGTTGTTCTTTAGAACACTCTGGGACATTCTGTCATTGGGCTATACTTGGGCTACATCTGGGTGATATTTGGGCTACATTTGGGCTCTTTTGTCTCTGGTGGCCATTTTGGGAGACTGCATGTCAGAATTTTTTAATGAAATAGAAGAGGATTTGAAAAGTCACTCAAAATGTGCCCTAATTTTTCTTTCTGCAGCACTAATAATACCTTCTATTGCATAATATACCCCCTCATTTTGTTCCTTTTCAAATTAAATTTTTAAGAGTTACCACTTTATTCCCATCACAATGGCTCCAGGTGTGCTATACCTTTGTAATAAGTAGGACTGTTAGCGCTCTAGTTGTTCTTTAGAACACTCTGGGACATTCTGTCATTGGGCTATACTTGGGCTACATCTGGGTGATATTTGGGCTACATTTGGGCTCTTTTGTCTCTGGTGGCCATTTTGGGAGACTGCATGTCAGAATGTTTTAATGAAATAGAAAAGGATTTGAGAAGTCACTCAAAATGTGCCCTAATTTTTCATTCTGCAGCACTAATCATACTTTCTATGGCAAAATATACCCCCTCATGTTGTTTCTTTTTAAATTAAATGTTTTAAGAGTTACCACTTTATTCCAATCAAGATGGCTTCAGGTGTGCCATACCTTTGTAATAAGTAGGACTGTTAGCGCTCTAGTTGTTCTTTAGAACACTCTGGGACATTCTGCCATTGGGCTATACTTGGGCTACATCTGGGTGATATTTGGGCTACATTTGGGCTCTTTTGTCTCCGGTGGCCATTTTGGGAGACTGCATGTCAGAATGTTTTAATGAAATAGAAAAGGATTTGAGAAGTCACTCAAAATGTGCCCTAATTTTTCATTCTGCAGCACTAATCATACTTTCTATGGCAAAATATACCCCCTCATGTTGTTTCTTTTTAAATTAAATGTTTTAAGAGTTACCACTTTATTCCAATCAAGATGGCTTCAGGTGTGCCATACCTTTGTAATAAGTAGGACTGTTAGCACTCTAGTTGTTCTTTAGAACACTCTAGGAGGCTGCAGTAGAACACAAAGGAATCAACTGACAGTCTCTGTCCTTGTTGGATGTACATGTTTTACTGAGAATGTCAGCTTTCATTTTCACATGACTGAGAAAGATAATGTGAATTTACAGAAAATATGCTTTCAGTTTAGCTTATAGATCCCCTTCCAAACCACTGTGGGAAAATCATGAGATATTAGTTTTCTTTCAAACAATATTCATGATATCACAGCAGAAGGTTTTTTCACATGGTAAAATCACCTTAGAACCCACCACAATTCCTAAAACGAGTATGGTACCACCAACAAATGATTTATAATGTAACTAAAGTCCTAAAACCCTCTATTAACTACAATGCTTTTTAATGAGGTGCTATCATGTATATTGGTCCCAAGATGGCTGCCAACACTTCTTGGATGAAGTGCTGACAGCCAATCAGATCAGATGTGTGGTTAGGCTCCGCCCAGATATATATCTTTTTTTGAACCTAAATTACTCAAAATCCACTGGAGCACATATATTGAGACCTAGCAAAGGCACATCGGGCTAACAGTCCCTACAATTTTGCCAAGTTTCGTGCAAATCCATTCAGCCGTTCGAGCTAAAAGTGAGGCCAACCGCCATATGGAAATTAACATGGGAAAAATGCGTTTTGGGACCCCCCTTTTTTCTCAGCCCCCCTTGATGAAACGCCCCCAAATTGTCAGGGGCTGCTCAGAAACAAAATGTTCCATTTTCCTGAAAATTTCAGCCAATTCCGTCCACAAACGCCAAAGTTATTAGACATAGAATTTTCAAAAATCCCATAGAGAAAAAATCCTAACTATATATACCTACTGGCGACCGCCAGTAGGTAATATATATATATATATATATATATATATATATATATATATATATATATATCACAACATATTTTTGGCAAGAAACTAAGCCACAATCATGGCGGGCAACACGGCAGGGAATGCCACTCCCAAATATTCCAACCTAGCCCAGTCTTAGGAGAAATAAATCCACTGGTGCCGTGGCCACGTTTTCATAAACGGTCTTTATTTGGCTTTCGGGCAAACCCGACGCGTTTCGCAGTTACCTCACTGCTTTGTCAAGGGTGATTGAATAAAGTGCAGTTCACACATTTAAAGGTGCTGGGTTCAAAATTCATAAACATGGTAAAAATACTTCCGTTTTTTGTTTTCCATGCAAGTTAAACATAATCATTTTCCAAGTTGCCCTGAAATACATTACAAACCTTCAGTGTCTATAATACCATATTGCCCTAGTGGGCTGGTTTTCTTGCCTCTATTGATAACCAATTAAAGTCATCGAAAAAATTAATAATAACACCTTGGTAACACAATTCAAAATTATATCTTTTGGGCTCTCTAATACAGTCTTTCTGTGATGTAGCTCTAGTGAGCTGGTATTCCCAGTTTCTTGGCAAACATCTCTGGAAGTTACGTCTTTTGTCTGCAATGGAACAAACGGAAAACTAACTTTAAAAGCTTATTTGAACCCTGAGTGTCCAAAAGAATACAAAACTAAGACTTTAAAATCAACAAAGATGTACAGTAAGAAGGAGGTAAGGATACAGAAATTGATTCATCTCAGGTGTATAGAAATCTCATTATCAAAATTCAGACCATAAGGAATCACGGTGTTGTATTTTATGATTATCTTTGACTCTAGTTTCCCTAATTCTAGTGTGCGATTCCCTCCTCTCTCTCTCAGGGGTATTGTGCCAAGCACACAGAATTTAAGTAGGTTTTGGTTCTGGTTGTGTTTTTCCAAAAAGTGTCGAGCAACAGGGTATTGCTTATCATTTTTGGTAAAAGCCCGCAGATGTTCTAAGATATGCAGTTTGGCTTTTTTGATGGTGCTACCTATATAAAATAGGTCACATGGGCACCTCAAGGCATAAACAGCAAATTCTGTATCACAGGATAGGTGTTTCAATATTTTAAATGCAGAAAGATCTTTGTTTAATTTCACTGTTTTACAATTTTGACTGTAACGACAGGCTTTGCATTTAGAGCATGTAAAGAATCCTTGTACTGGGTTAGTTTTCTTAGTTTCTCTGATCTCACTTGTCATTAGTATATCTTTGAGGGATTTATTACGTCTGAATGTTATAGACGGCAGATCAGACAAATTCTCTTTCAAGTCTTCATCAGTTCTAAGAACCTCCCAGAACTTTCTTAAACTCCTACGTACCTCCCATGCCTGGTTATGGTATGTAGTGATGAATCTCATTTTATTGTCACTGGACTGTTCTTTCTCTTTGTAAATGAGCAGGTCCTCTCTTTTCACTCGGGCAACTTTATCAACTGCTGTTTGAATAGTTGAAAAGCTGTATCCCCTATCCCTGAATCTAGTTATCATTAATTGCTGTTCTTTTTCAAAATCCCCGGAAGAGCTGCAATTGCGTTTGGCACGCAGCAATTCCCCGTAGGGAATACTATTGATGAGGTTTTTTGGATGACAACTCTGGGCTAGCAATAAACTATTGCCAGCCATCTTTTTCCTGTACAATTTACTACAAATTGTGTTGTTAGCAATACTGAGTTCTAAATCAAGGAATTCAATTTTCTTCTTGCTCATTTCACAGGTAAATTGTAAATTACATTCATTCTGATTCAGCTTTTTTACAAATTCTTCTGCCTGTTGTTGGTCACCATCCCAGATGCAGAATACATCGTCAATGTACCTTGCCCAGAGGACGACATGATCTTGATACTGATCGATCTTCCGGGCAACCTGCTCCTCCCACCAGCCGAGGTAAAGACCTGCAAAGCTGGGGGCGAAGCAGGTTCCCATTGCCGTCCCCTGGGTCTGTTTGTACAAAACTTTATTGAAAATGAAGAAGTTATTCTTCAGACATAGTGCAATCATTTCCAGTACCATGTCTGTATGTAACAGAAACGATAATGACCTTTCTCTTAGAAAATATCTGCATGCGTCTACACCAGCTGCCTGAGGGATGCTGGTGTAGAGACTACACACATCCAAACTCATAAGGAGATAGATGTCTTTCCAATCAATTCCATTAATTTTTCTAAAAAAATCTCCTGTATCTTTTACATATGCCGGTAGACCCTGTACGTAAGGTTGAAGAAAATGATCCACGTACTTCGATACATACTCCAATGCACTACCCCTTGAATATACTATAGGTCTCCCTGGCGGCATAGTGGCATGTTTGTGGATTTTAGGCAAGAGATACAGAACCTGGATTTTTGGATCTTTACATTGCAAAAACAAATATTCATTTTGTTCCAAAATACCATCATCCCTCCACCCCATCAATCTTTTAGACACTTCATCAATAGTGTTATCATATTCTCTTCTAGTTACCACACTATATTTGGTGCAATCTGACAGTTGTTTTAAACCTTCATCCAAATACATATGTAAAGGCCAGTGTTAGACCTGTCTGGCTTTTTGCGTAGTCCCTCCAATTTATTATTTATTTTGTCCCCTTTTTGCCCCTCATACCTTTATTAATTTTTGTGTCCACTAGCTTTTTCTAGGTGTTGGTCAAGGGTGTAGGAGAGTAGGGTCTGCAATCCTATGATCACCCAGATTTTTTGCTTTTGTTTCACTGGTTTACGACTTTCTCTGGCTGTGGGCCTGCCAATCAGACCCACAGCCTGGCTGTTGTCTCTCTAAATTACCACATGTACCCTAGGTGCATTTACCAATTGGTACTGGGCCACCTTGTCAGACCCTGTAACTCAGGGCATAGGTGTACCCAGGGCTGCCAGGGGCTGCAGCATGTATTATGCCACCCCTGGCTGGCCTCTTAAATTTGACACAACTGGCTGCATGACAGCTGGGGCAGAGTCGTGTAATCACCCTTTGCTGTAGGTGTAGTATACCTATACCTAACCCTAAAATGGACACACAGATTCCTATCAGTCACTCCTATGGCAGGCCTTGACAATCCTGAAGGCAGAGTGCTTGGAATCGTGTGAGATGGTGCTCTGGCATGAGCTGAGCCTGTCTGCAGCTTGCGGAATCAAGTCCTAATAGCTGTTCCATGATATTGCATACCATATACTCTTAAGTGCATTATAATCCTCGCGGTTAAATGCTAACTTTGGTATTGCTTTATCAAAACATGTCGAGTAAGGTGTCATACGAATTGGAATACTAACCCCTCGCCAATTCTGGCGACGGGGTTAGCATTCCACCCTTCTAGAGGGACACGACATGTATGTAACTGTGAACCCCGGTTAAAGTTAAACGAAGCCTCAGCTCCACAAAATGGATGCTGCCACCACAGACACGAGTCTGACCCCCTGCAGCTGGGAGTCATTCCAGCGAGGGGAGCCTGGACAAAAGGTTTCCTGTCAGGGGCGGTGCTAGCACCGTCCCAGACATGGTTTTGTGTATCCTGGGTAGGCAGGGCTTTTCAGGAAGGTGACTGCTGAGTGGCACCCCGGTGCTCACTACGCATAGGCCGGTCTGAACCAGTTCCAGGGGCACACCAGCCCCTGGCCTGGGGAAGTCCGGCATGGCAGAGGGGTGTAACCACCCCCCTCCTAGTCCCACCCATAGGCAGGATCTAGTCACCGGGTCAGCCCCCTTTTTTAGTATAAAGATGGGAGCGGGCCCCCTGTTCAAATTAGATCATCTTTGGAATCAAGACACGACTTTCTACGAAAGGACATCAAGATTTCTTCTTCAAGATTCTCCCTTGTGCCTAAGGAGTAGTCACCCTGCATCCGCAGGCACCATCCTAAGAACACTGCGGTCTGCTGCAAGTCCTTCATCACGAATCCGACGACCCAGCTCGACGAGACCCGGCTTCCCTGGCACCTCTGACCTCTACTCACCTCTACAGCAAAGCTGAGAACCGTGAGTGCGACGAGACCTCGAGGGACCGACGATCGCCAAGACTGCACGACTTCTTTGTAACAAGCCCACCGAGTCTTCCACTGGTGAGTGCTTTGGGGTCCGAGAAGCCCCAACCCTGAGCAGCTCCAGCACCGAAGATCAGCCCCCCAGCATCTCCACGATCTGCGTGGGGCCCTTCTGCTTTTGCGTGCTCACCGCGCTGTGTGGCTACTAGCCGGCTGGCTTGTGGCCTTCTTCACGACGCCCGACGACATCACTGCTGCTGGTCTGGTTGCTCCAGACTGGCCCTTGCTTCCTTCTTCAAGAGAGGCACCCCGTACCCTCCTGGTCCACTCCAGACGCCATTTTAGGTCCACCGCGTGGGCTTGAATTTGCCAAGGCTTTGTTGCCCAATCCTGGGTCCAGCGACGCCGACAGCTTCAATCTTCGTGGGACAGCTCGTTCCTCCATCCTGGTCGCCGACAACGCCTCCTGGTCCGTGAGATCTTCGAGCACAGCGTCACCCACTCACCTAGTCGAGGTGGCTACCATCCGGTGCCCTCCTGGTGCCCACTGACTACTGGCTAGTAGTCTCGAACTTGGTCCCCTCTGCTTTCAGGTGTCATCTTCCTTCGATCCAGGCTTGGATCCATCGAACTTTCTTCACTGGTCGCCTGCCAGCAACTTCTTTCTTCCAGGCTCCTGGTCCGGCAACGAGGATTCCCGACGTCTTTTGAGTCCTATGCAGCTGCAGCCCCTGGGCTAGGTAACTTCGGCATTTCGGTGCCCCAGCATAGCCTCACTATCCAAGGGTCAGGATCCACTTTCGTTTTCTCCCTACCAGGTCGGGTTCGCCCGAGAACACTAACTTTGCAATTTCTAGCTACCATAGACTTTGTCCCGCATCTCGCGTGAGAGTGCACACACTGCACCCGAGTCCCCTGGGTCTCCTAGAAGTAATCTAACGATTCTATAGTCAAGTCCTAGCGATTCCAAAGCCTATTAGTACTGTACTTACCTGCTAGTAATTTCGCATTCCACTTTCAGAGTATATGGTTTTCCGTGCCCCTCGGGCATTTGTATATACTGTGCTAACTTAAGTATTTTTGTAAGAGTTTTGGTTTGTGCTTAGTACCCTGTCCTCATAAAGAGTACAGGGCTGTTGTGATTCTTAATAAATAACTGTTTATTTTCATAACACTTGTGTGGTGTCCTTTCACTGGGTATTCAAGGGGTATATGTGTGGTATAACAGCTGGCTTAACACGCCCTCTCGAGTCTTTAGCCTTAGACTGCTCGTATCCACGCTACTAGGATAGCTGGTCTATAAGGTTGACTTACAACCAATCATCAATAAGGGTTGCTGGACTGATACATAGTGTTCACTAGAATAGTGAGCACTGCATATCAGGCCACCTTCTCACATTGGTGAGCAGCGGTTGGGATTTGAGCTTGCTGTTGTTTTACCACACGTATCCTAAGAATATCTTGTTGAAAGATCACATAAGTACTGTTAGTACATATAACTAAGCTTAGAATACTCTGAGTTCTACTGAACCAGCTGTTGCAGCTCCTCAAGGCTTAGCACACCTTGGCTGCAACTCTTAGCAAGGGATCAGTAGGTAAACACATAGTGTAGGTAGGTGCATCACTTACACCACACTAGAAACAGTATGTCAGACAAAGGAGGAAACTCTGAGTCTCCCCTTGTGTCAGTTGACCCTCCACAGGTCATCCCTTCCAGATATACTGTGCTTAGCTTCCATGAGTTACGACAAGTGTGTACCTCTAGGAAGATTAAGCAAGGGGCTAACCCCACCACCTCCTTTCTGATTGGTCTCCTGGAGACTTATGATGCCAGAAAGGCTGAGAGACTTCTTAGCCCTTCTAATCCAGAAGGAGGCATGCCTCCCCTTGAGGGAACCAGAGGAGACCCTGACCTCATCCACCTCTCCATTGAGAATGAAAATGAGGAGGAGGATGAGGATGAGGATCCCTCTGGGGATGAGGCAGACAAGGGACAGGTAGAAGTCAGCAGACTAACCAGGTCCAACTTAAGCAAACATGACAGTGGTACTGGGGGACCCCTGGGGCCACTATCAGGTCAGCTTAACATTGGGAATGGACGAGCCAGATCTCTGTCAAGAGGTTCTGGCAGATCCCTTCAAACCAATGGCTCTCACAACTCTTCTCAAAGAGGGATGACTTCCCCTCAGAGGAGAGTGTACGAAGCTAAAGAAAGGGCAGCCAATCTGAGGATTGAAAGGGAAGAACTTGCCCTGGCCAAAGAGAGGCTTGCCTTTGCTAGAGAGCAACAGTTAAGTGGGGTAGTCAAATCAAATCAAAACAGACTTTATTCGGTAATATTTCAACCATAAAAGTACAATAAAAACATACAGTACATACATCATATTACATTGTAAATTCAGAGGATAAAAAGAACTGTGATCATTACATACAGTGATTCAGTCATTGATCCAAGCCAAGTCGCAGTTTAAGAGTGAGTTTTAAAAATTCAAGAACTTGAAGGACACTGTTGCTGTATAACAATTGTAAGTATAAAAAGGCTGGTCGTATCTGTTTAAAATTCATTTCTTTTAAAAGAGCAATTAAAAAGCGTTTACGGGGGAATTCATAGTATTTACATAAGAACATAAAATGCATCATGTCCTGTGGAGACTTACCGTCGCAGCCACAGGACAGAGGATGTTTACAGAAGCTCTCCCTTTTGGGTCTAATAAGCAGATGTTGAAACTGATTAAATCTAAATCTTGTAAGCAGGAATTTATCATGGGTGCTGAAAGGCTTGCCTTTGCTAGAGAGCAACAGTTAAGTGGGGTAGTCCCCACTGGTGGCAGCATTGTACCTAGCAATAGGGAAAGGAGTTTTGATACAAAACACCTGGGTAAGATAGTGCCCCCCTTTAAACAAGGGGATGACATCCACAAATGGATTACTGCTTTGGAGAGGGCCTGCACTGTGCAAGGTGTTCCCCAGAGTCAGTGGGCAGCTATCTTGTGGCTCTCCTTTGAAGGTAAAGGAAGAGACAAGCTCCTCACTACTAGAGTGGAGGATGCTAACAATTACCAAATCTTGAAAAACACACTGATTGATGGGTTTGGCCTAACCACTTAGCAGTACAGGTTGCTGTTCAGGGATACCCAGAAAACTCAGTCTCAAGATTGGTCTGACTTTGTAGATTGTGCCACTAAGGCTTTGGAGGGCTGGTTGCTGGGCAGTAAGGTTACTGATTATACAGGATTGTACAATTTGATCATGAGAGAACAAATTTTAAACAATTGTCAGAACCAGTTGTTGCATCAGCATCTTGTTGACTCAGATCTGACCTCTCCCCAAGAATTGGGAAAGAAGGCAGACAGATGGGTTAGAACAAGAGTTAAACAGAACCAGGGCCAGAATCAAGGTGGTCAGAAGAAAGCAAACCAGAAGGGTAAAGATTCTAAGGGGGAACAAAATGACCAGAAGTCTTCAACAGGTCCCCAACAACCCAAAGAGGGTGGGGGTCAGGCTCCCCAGAAGAAGAAAAACCAAGAAGGCCAATCTAAAAGGTGGTGCCAATACTGCAAAAGTAAAACTCACTGGTTTAGTGAGTGCACCAAGAAAGGAGGAGGGCAGACTCCTGCCACTGCAGCCCCTAAGGCACCTGTGCCCCCTAGTACAGTCAGCAGTGGTAGTGCACCTCCCAAGGGTTTAGTAGGGTTAACCCTGGGTTCTGAGGGGAGTGACAACTCAGTTGGCACACTCACTCAGGCTGTCCTTGTTTGTACAGGGGATGTGGATATGTCCCCTGACATAAGTCCCAATACTTTGGGCAAATACAGACAGACACCTTTCATTAATGGAAAAATGGCTCAGGCCTATAGGGACACTTGTGCCAGTGTCACAATGGTGACACCTAACTTTGTGGACCCTGGGCAGATCATGCCAGGTACAGAATTCCTGGTGACCAATGCAAGCAATGTCACTACCAATCACAGTATGGCAATTGTAGCTTTCTCCTGGGGAGGGGTAACTGGCCAAAAGAAGGTTGTAGTTAGTTCAGACCTCCCAGTGGATTGTTTGTTGGGCAATGATTTGGAGTCATCACAATGGTCAGAAGTGGAGCAGAGGACTCACATGGAAATGTTAGGCTTGCCAGCACATGTGTTTGCTGTGACCAGGTCACAGGTCAGGAAATGCCCCACTGAACAGGTGCTGGATCCTGGAACAATGGACCAGACACCTCCCAAGAAGAAGAGCAGTAGGGTTAAGGCTGTGCCTTCCCCCTTGCCCCAGGTTGAGGATCAAGTCTCAGAGGAGGCTGACCTACAGGAATTGAGGGAAACTGAGCCCAGAGAGTTTGAACTTGATCAAGTTGAATTCTTGGGTTCAGGGGGACCCTCAAGGGAAGACCTGGGGAAGGACCAGTTAGACTGCCCTTCTCTTGAACCCCTCAGACAGCAGGCTGCTGCTGAGGCTGCTGGGAACGCCACAGGTACCCACAAGGTATACTGGGAAGATGGACTCCTGTACACTGAGTCAAGAGACCCCAAGCCTGGCATGACCAGGAGGCTGGTTGTACCCTTGTCTCAGAGAGGTTTCCTACTTACCTTGGCCCATGAGATTCCCTTAGCAGGTCACTTAGGCCAGACAAAGACTTGGGACAGGCTTGTCTCACACTTTCACTGGCCTCACATGAATGAGGATACCAAGGGGTTTTGTCGCTCCTGTGTCACTTGCCAAGCCAGTGGTAAGTCAGGTGGCACAACAAAGGCCCCCCTTATACCAATGCCTGTGGTGGGGGTGCCCTTTGAAAGAGTGGGGATTGACATTGTTGGTCCAATGGAACCCCAGACAGCATCAGGGCACAAGTTTATACTGGTGGTAGTGGATCATGCCACCAGGTATCCTGAAGCTATTCCACTTAGGATCACCACAGCACCTGTGGTGGCAAGGGCCCTAGTTGGAGTGTTCTCCAGAGTGGGCTTCCCTAAGGAGGTTGTCTCTGACAGAGGTGCAAACTTCATGTCAAGCTACTTAACTGCTATGTGGAAGGAATGTGGTGTCAATTACAAATTCACTACACCCTATCATCCACAATGCAATGGGCTTGTTGAAAGGTTCAACAGGACCCTAAAAGGGATGATTCATGGACTACCTGAAAAGCTCAGGCGTAGATGGGATGTCCTGATACCCTGCCTTCTGTTTGCTTACAGAGAGGTCCCACAAAAGGGGGTTGGCTACAGCCCTTTTGAACTTTTGTATGGGCATCCTGTGAGAGGCCCCCTGTGTTTGGTGAAGGAAGGATGGGAGAGACCTCTCAAAAAGCCTACAACCAGCATAGTGGACTATGTACTTGGTCTCCGCTCCAGGATGGCTGAGTATATGGAGAAGGCATCTGAAAACCTTAAGGCCAGTCAAGAACTTCAAAAAGCTTGGCATGACCAAAAGGCTGTCCTGACTGTTTACCAGCCTGGACAGAAGGTGTGGGTGTTGGAGCCAGTGGCCCCAGCAGCACTCAAAGACAAATGGTCTGGGCCCCACACAATTCTTGAGCAAAAGGGAGAGGTCACCTACCTGGTGGACCTTGGAACTCCCAGGAGTCCCCACAGGGTACTCCATGTCAACAGGCTCAAAGCATATGTCGACAGGAAGGACATGAGCTTGCTCATGGCCATAGATGAGGGACAGGAGGAAGAGAGTGACCCTCTCCCAGACCTGCTCACTCAGAATCCTGATGATGGGTCAGTAGATGGTGTTGTCTTTTGTGGCAGCCTCACTGAGCATCAACAGAAAGACTGTAAACAGGTTCTTCAGTCTTTCAGACATATGTTTTCTCTGACACCCAGTCAGACCAATTGGTGTACCCATGAGGTTGACACTGGGGACAATCTGCCAGTTAAGAGTAAAATCTACAGGCAGCCTGATCATGTTAGAGACTGCATAAAAACTGAAGTGCAGAAAATGTTGGAGTTGGGAGTCATTGAACCCTCAGATAGCCCTTGGGCTAGTCCAGTAGTTCTAGTGCCAAAGCCTCACACCCAGGATGGTAAGAGAGAGATGAGGTTTTGCGTAGACTACAGGGGTCTCAATGCAGTCACTAAGACTGATGCCCACCCAATACCAAGGGCAGATGAGCTGATAGATAGATTGGCTTCTGCCAACTACTTAAGCACATTTGACTTAACAGCTGGGTATTGGCAAATCAGGTTAGCTGAGGATGCCAAGCCCAAGACAGCATTTTCAACCCCTGGTGGGCATTATCAATTTGTGGTAATGCCCTTTGGTCTGAAAAATGCACCTGCCACCTTCCAAAGGTTGGTGAATCAAGTCCTTACTGGGCTGGATGACTTCTGTGCAGCATATCTAGATGATATTGCTGTCTTTAGCTCCACCTGGGAGGATCACCTGGTCCACCTGAGGAAAGTGTTAGAGGCTCTGCAAGCAGCAGGCCTCACTATCAAGGCCACCAAGTGCCAGATAGGGCAGACACAGGTTGTATACCTGGGCCACCTTGTAGGTGGAGGCCAGGTTCAACCACTGGAGAGCAAAATACAGTCAATCAGGGACTGGGCTCCTCCAACCACCCAGACTCAGGTTCGAGCTTTCTTGGGCCTGACTGGATACTACAGGAAGTTTGTCAGGAACTATGGTTCCATTGTGACACCATTAAATGAACTGACAAGTAAGAAAATGCCAAAAAAGGTTCAGTGGACAGCAGGCTGTCAAAAAGCATTCGATGACCTAAAGCAGGCCATGTGCACAGCACCTATCCTTAAGAGTCCAGACTACTCCAAACCATTCATTGTCCAAACAGATGCTTCTGAGTTGGGTGTGGGAGCTGTTCTTTCTCAACTGAATTTTGATGGTCAAGACCAGCCCATTGCTTTTATAAGCAGAAGGCTGACCCCCAGAGAGAAGAATTGGTCAGCTATTGAGAGGGAGGCCTTTGCTGTGGTTTGGGCCCTGAAGAAGCTGAGGCCATACTTGTTTGGCACTCACTTCAAGATTCAGACCGACCATAAGCCCCTCTTGTGGCTAAATCAGATGAAGGGTGAAAACCCCAAACTGCTTAGGTGGTCCATTTCCCTACAGGGGATGGACTTTACAGTGGAACATAGACCTGGTACTGATCATGGCAATGCCGATGGGCTCTCCAGATATTTCCACTTAGAACAAGAAGACTCACCTGGTCAAGGTTAGCTTATTGTCCCAAAGTTTGGGGGGGGGGGGGGGGTCATGTAGGAGAGTAGGGTCTGCAATCCTATGATCACCCAGATTTTTTGCTTTTGTTTCACTGGTTTACGACTTTCTCTGGCTGTGGGCCTGCCAATCAGACCCACAGCCTGGCTGTTCTCTCTCTAAATTACCACATGTACCCTAGGTGCATTTACCAATTGGTACTGGGCCACCTTGTCAGACCCTGTAACTCAGGGCATAGGTGTACCCAGGGCTGCCAGGGGCTGCAGCATGTATTATGCCACCCCTGGCTGGCCTCTTAAATTTGACACAACTGGCTGCATGACAGCTGGGGCAGAGTCGTGTAATCACCCTTTGCTGTAGGTGTAATATACCTATACCTAACCCTAAAATGGACACACAGATTCCTATCAGTCACTCCTATGGCAGGCCTTGACAATCCTGAAGGCAGAGTGCTTGGAATCGTGTGAGATGGTGCTCTGGCATGAGCTGAGCCTGTCTGCAGCTTGCGGAATCAAGTCCTAATAGCTGTTCCATGATATCGCATACCATATACTCTTAAGTGCATTATAATCCTCGCGGTTAAATGCTAACTTTGGTATTGCTTTATCAAAACATGTCGAGTAAGGTGTCATACGAATTGGAATACTAACCCCTCGCCAATTCTGGCGACGGGGTTAGCATTCCACCCTTCTAGAGGGACACGACATGTATGTAACTGTGAACCCCGGTTAAAGTTAAACGAAGCCTCAGCTCCACAAAATGGATGCTGCCACCACAGACACGAGTCTGACCCCCTGCAGCTGGGAGTCCTTCCAGCGAGGGGAGCCTGGACAAAGGGTTTCCTGTCAGGGGCGGTGCTAGCACCGTCCCAGACATGGTTTTGTGTATCCTGGGTAGGCAGGGCTTTTCAGGAAGGTGACTGCTGAGTGGCACCCCGGTGCTCACTACGCATAGGCCGGTCTGAACCAGTTCCAGGGGCACACCAGCCCCTGGCCTGGGGAAGTCCGGCATGGCAGAGGGGTGTAACCACCCCCCTCCTAGTCCCACCCATAGGCAGGACCTAGTCACCGGGTCAGCCCCCTTTTTTAGTATAAAGATGGGAGCGGGCCCCCTGTTCAAATTAGATCATCTTTGGAATCAAGACACGACTTTCTACGAGAGGACATCAAGATTTCTTCTTCAAGATTCTCCCTTGTGGCTAAGGAGTAGTCACCCTGCATCCGCAGGCACCATCCTAAGAACACTGCGGTCTGCTGCAAGTCCTTCATCACGAATCCGACAACCCAGCTCGACGAGACCCGGCTTCCCTGGCACCTCTGACCTCTACTCACCTCTACAGCAAAGCTGAGAACCGTGAGTGCGATGAGACCTCGAGGGACCGACGATCGCCAAGACTGCACGACTTCTTTGTAACAAGCCCACTGAGTCTTCCACTGGTGAGTGCTTTGGGGTCCGAGAAGCCCCAACCCTGAGCAGCTCCAGCACCGAAGATCAGCCCCCCAGCATCTCCACGATCTGCGTGGGGCCCTTCTGCTTTTGCGTGCTCACCGCGCTGTGTGGCTACTAGCCGGCTGGCTTGTGGCCTTCTTCACGACGCCCGACGACATCACTGCTGCTGGTCTGGTTGCTCCAGAGTGGCCCTTGCTTCCTTCTTCAAGAGAGGCACCCCGGACCCTCCTGGTCCACTCCAGACGCCATTTTAGGTCCACTGCGTGGGCTTGAATTTGCCAAGGCTTTGTTGCCCAATCCTGGGTCCAGCGACGCCGACAGCTTCAATCTTCGTGGGACAGCTCGTTCCTCCATCCTGGTCGCCGACAACACCTCCTGGTCCGTGAGATCTTCGAGCACAGCGTCACCCACTCACCTAGTCGAGGTGGCTACCATCCGGTGCCCTCCTGGTGCCCACTGACTACTGGCTAGTAGTCTCGAACTTGGTCCCCTCTGCTTTCAGGTGTCATCTTCCTTCGATCCAGGCTTGGATCCATCGAACTTTCTTCACTGGTCGCCTGCCAGCAACTTCTTTCTTCCAGGCTCCTGGTCCGGCAACGAGGATTCCCGACGTCTTTTGAGTCCTATGCAGCTGCAGCCCCTGGGCTAGGTAACTTCGGCATTTCGGTGCCCCAGCATAGCCTCACTATCCAAGGGTCAGGATCCACTTTCGTTTTCTCCCTACCAGGTCGGGTTCGCCCGAGAACACTAACTTTGCAATTTCTAGCTACCATAGACTTTGTCCCGCATCTCGCGTGAGAGTGCACACACTGCACCCGAGTCCCCTGGGTCTCCTAGAAGTAATCTAACGATTCTATAGTCAAGTCCTAGCGATTCCAAAGCCTATTAGTACTGTACTTACCTGCTAGTAATTTCGCATTCCACTTTCAGAGTATATGGTTTTCCGTGCCCCTCGGGCATTTGTATATACTGTGCTAACTTAAGTATTTTTGTAAGAGTTTTGGTTTGTGCTTAGTACCCTGTCCTCATAAAGAGTACAGGGCTGTTGTGATTCTTAATAAATAACTGTTTATTTTCATAACACTTGTGTGGTGTCCTTTCACTGGGTATTCAAGGGGTATTTGTGTGGTATAACAGCTGGCTTAACACGCCCTCTCGAGTCTTTAGCCTTAGACTGCTCGTATCCACGCTACTAGGATAGCTGGTCTATAAGGTTGACTTACAACCAATCATCAATAAGGGTTGCTGGACTGATACATAGTGTTCACTAGAATAGTGAGCACTGCATATCAGGCCACCTTCTCACAAAGGGGATAGGTGTTCTTTCCCCCCCTCATAGTTTTCACCTCAGGCCTAGAGGCCTGTTCTGACAGGAATAGTTGGAGTCACAAAATGGTGGCTAACAACTGCCCTAACTGACACACCCAGAACCTGCCCCATTGAGTAGTATAGGGCATTCCAGAACCTTCTGGTCCCTTCTGGACCTCTGAGGGTCAGCCTATAAAAGGCGGAATGCTGGACAGCCATTTTGTCTGTCAGTGAGGAGCAGCTAGAGTGAAGGCTGAGGTCTGGTAGGGGTAGGATCCTGAAGGGTGGATTGCTCTACAAGGGTAGCCCTCTGTCAAGGGTTTTCCACCTCTCATTTCCTGTTGTCCTAGCCAAGTTAGTTCATCCTGCTGACCCTGGACAGTTAGGTGAAGGGGTTAATTCCAGTAGTCTGTGGAGTTGAGAGGGCCCCTGTACTGGGAACTGAATTAAGAGATTCCCTGTGCCCCTAGGTCTGTCCAGTAAGGAGGGTTAGGGGATTAATGCTTTAGAAGAGCTCTTTGGCTCCATCCTGAAGGAGCCACCCTTTTATCCCCCCTCCCTCCTCTCTCTAGAGTAAAGAGGAAGACTCTTCTCCAAAGTACATTAGGATCCCCTTACCAGTGACTGATCCTGAGGCGTGTGGCAAGCCTCTCATCCTGTGAGGCGGAAGAGTGAGGGGATAGGATCCAGTTCCCTTCGTGTAAACTGGGAGCGGGACCCCTGGGGCACCGATCGCGCTCCGTGGCAGCGCCTCCCCAGGAGTGAGAAGAGTTAGCATACTGACTGACTTTCGAGCGCTACCGCGCATGATCCCAGCTGAGCCGGGTGGCTGGCACAGGAGGGGCCTAGGATCGAGCAGGCCTGGGAGTGAAGCGTCCTTTCTGGGAGCAAGCGCAGTGGGAGGCGGCACCAACGCGAGCGCTACCGCGCATGACAGCCAGTGTAGTGTCCCCGCCGATCGACGCTGAGGAGGAGCGCTGGGTGCCACAGCAGCTGGAGAGAGTGTCCCGCCTTTTCCTTCTGCTCGCGCGCCACACGGAGGAGCTGGCCCGAGCAAGGAGGGAGAGTTGAGGGGCCCGGTAG
Source organism: Lissotriton vulgaris (assembly GCF_964263255.1). Taxonomy (NCBI): domain Eukaryota; kingdom Metazoa; phylum Chordata; class Amphibia; order Caudata; family Salamandridae; genus Lissotriton; species Lissotriton vulgaris. The sequence goes on along the minus strand of NC_141696.1, from coordinate 371,436,242 downwards.
CGGTGGGGGAATTCTGCATAATCTGTCCTTCTCCGCTCGTGTGCAGAGCAGTTGGCTCGAGCGGGGTGAGGAGAGCGGAGGGGCCTGAGAGGCTGATGAATCTTGCCAGCGCTGGGCACCTTTGACCTGCCGAGTGAACTTCCCCACCGACTGGCGTTGCAAGGCTTTACCTGACAACTTGTCAACAAGTAAGGAGGTGATCTAAAGGGGGAAGGTGGCGCTAGAGCCTGCAAGCTGATGACCTAGACTTTGATTGTTCTTCCTCAACGGTGATTAGTGAGGTGGGGAGTAGACTGAGGAATCGACCTGCAAAGAGAGTGCTGAAAGTACTAATGATTTGAGGAAAGTTATAAGTTCCTCTTAGAGCTTACTGGTGTCAACATAGAACTTGGGCATTTCCTACGCTTTTCCAATGGGTATGCCCTCACTTTGTGATAAGGTACAGATAAGGGAGGTAAAGGTTTAGGCACTAAAGAGAAGACAAAGCCAGTAAAGTTTGGAGACTTATGTAATGAAAAGTACTATTGTTGTTGATTATTAATGCCAGTTAAATCTGCTAAAAATATTACTATTAATTTCATGACATCTGCATCTGCATGTACTGAGCTGTAGTTTTTCCCAAGACTTAAGCGTAATGTTATTTCACCTGACTGAATGTATAGTACTGAACTGTGAATACTAAATATAAGAGAACAGAGAATATTTTTATAAAGCAGCTCTTATTTTTCCATATTTTGGTGTAGTGTTGTTTTTGTGTGTTATTGCGTGGATTTACTGCTGGGTGGTTTGCAACCTTCACACTTGAGCCTTTAGTATTGTGTCTTACCCTAGGCCAGGCTACCCTAGGTGACCTGACATCCCAGGTTCCAACAGATTGGTGTCTAGCGGTGGGATACTGACTTGGTTGCAGCTACTCAATAGTAATTAAACGTAATACACTAAGCCTACACCAGGAGTTTTCTCCTAGCGGCCCCCCTAATTTGTCTTTTTGCTTTTCCAAATTTGTTCCTGGTGGTGGGTGGAGGTAGCTTTAGGCTGCCCTTGCAACTCAAATTTCCTGGTGTGTATAAACTGGTTTTGCCTATTTCAAAATGGAGTTTGCATTAGAAAACCTAGATACCTATTCTGTGGCTCAGCTGAAAGAGTTCTGCCAGAAAACTCCCAGGACCAGTGTCCTACTCCAGGAGGGGCAGTAGCGCCTCTGGGGGAAGCTTAACTGGAGCCGAGCTCACTGATAGGAGGGAGAAAAGGCAATTGAGATGGGAGTTGGCTAAGCTGGAGCAGGAGATGGAGGAGAGGAGGATGGCCCATGAGTTCAGGTTGAAGGAATTAGAACTCAGAAGCCTGCGACGGGGGTCCTCTCCTGAAATGAATGGTGGCAGCGAGACAAAAGAGACAGCCAGGGAGTCCAGACCCTATTTACCGAAAGACCTTATAGCTAGCTTCAGTCAGGGGGACGACATAGCCAAGTGGCTGGCTGCTTATGAGGTCTCCCTAAGAGCCCATGGGGTGCAGGAAAAGCACTGGGGGGTGGTTTGTATAAATACATGCCTCCTGCTGGTCGGGATACCTTGCTGGCCCTGGAACCAGAGGAACAAACCAACTACCCCACCATGAAGCTGGCGTTGGTAAGGAAGTTTGGGCTTACCCCAGAAAGGTACCGTCAGAAGTTCAGGGGGAGCCACAAATTAAGCACCCAGAACTGGGTGGACTTCCTTGACTACGCCAGAAAGGCCTTAGAGGGTTGGGTCAAGGGCAGTGAGGTGAAGGATTATGAGGGGCTGTATGATCTATTTTTGAAAGAGCACCTCCTCGAGAAATGCTTTCCCGAGCTGCGCCAACACCTGGTGGACAGCAAGCTGACCAATCCCCGGAAGCTTGCAGAGGAGGCGGACATCTGGGCAAGTACCCGGGTGTCCTCAAAGGGGACTGGAGGGGATTCCCAAAAGGCCGTACAGGGCGCCCCCCAGAAGAAGGAGGGGGAGATAAAAAGAGGGAGTTCTCTAAAGGTCCCCAAAATAATTTCCAAGGGAAGGGAGCAGGTTTCACCCCTAAGGCAAACCCGCCCAGAAACCCTAATCCTGGCCAAAGCCAGCAGCCAAGGGTTCTCCACTGTTGCGAGTGTGGTGGTGTTGGACATTATAAGGGAGATGTCAGATGCCCAAAGAGACCACCCCCTCCCACCGGAGGAAAACCACCGGGAGTAGCTAGTGTAGCGCTCGGGGAGGAGTTGCCCTTAGATATGGGGGGTGAGTGGGCGGGTGTCACCTTAGTGTCCCTGGGAGAGCGGGAGATGGTTCCAAAGATCCAGGTGCCCCCAAATACTACAAAGTATGGGCAATGGGTCACCATCAATGGCCAGAGAGGGGAGGGTCTGAGAGATACAGGAGCCAGTATGACTATGGTGAGAAGTCAACTGGTGTCTCCAGAGCAGGTGGTTCCCAATGTACTCCACCCCGCCGCGATGGCTGACGGCAGAATGGGCCACTATCCAGTGGCTGAGGTTCCCTTTGAGTGGGAGGGGGTTGCAGGTTCACTTCGAGTTGCCTTAAGCCCTGCCGTGCCAGTTGATTGTCTGCTGGGGAATGACATGGAGCACAACACTTGGAGAGAGGTGGAATACCGGACGCACTCTGCGATGCTGGGTACACCTGACTGGGCCTGTGCGAGCACATGGTCTGCGACTGCCAGGAGAGGGAGTTCGCCTGGGTTGGAGCCTGGAACAATGGCCCAACCCGCTGCCAAAAAGGGACAGACCCGGAGACAGGAAGAGCCTGCTTCGGCTTCCACACCCCATGTGACAGATCGGCCACCTGCGGTGGTGGACCAGGAGTCCGTGGAGGGGGAAGTAGACTCTCTGGAGGATTTACCCATCCCTGCTGAGAGGCATGTGGAGGGAGGTCCTACCAGAGAGGAATTCTGTAAGGGGCAGAGGGAGTGCCCCACCCTTGAGGGACTGAGGCGACAGGCTGAAGCCCAGGCAGCAGGTGATGTTACGGGACACTACCATATTTACTGGGAGGATGGACTCCTCTACAGTGAACCCAAGGTACCCTTACCTGGTTCATCAAGGGCCTTGGTAGTCCCGCAACAATACCGAGCCTTTCTGCTAGAATTGGCTCATGCTATACCTCTGGCAGGACACTTAGGCCAGGACAAGACCTTTGCTCGGCTTGTCCTCCACTTTTACTGGCCTCAGATGAAAGTGGCGTCCAACACTTACTGTCGGACATGTGTATCCTGCCAGGCCAGTGGGAAAACAGGGGTGAAGCTGAAGGCTCCCCTGGAACCACTACCGGTCGTTAGCACACCCTTTGAGAGGGTGGGCATCGACATTGTAGGGCCCTTAGATCCACCAACAACAGCTGGTCACAGGTTTATCCTGGTTCTGGTGGATCATGCCACACGGTACCCAGAGGCAATTCCTCTGAGGACAGTCACTGCACCTGTGGTGGCTAGAGCCCTAATGGGGATCTTTACCCGAGTGGGATTCCCCAAGGAAGTTGTGTCCGGCAGGGGGACCAACTTCATGTCAGCTTACATGCGGGCAATGTGGAAGGAGTGTGGAGTGACCTACCGGTTCACCACTCCTTTTCACCCCAGTCAAATGGACTGGTTGAGAGGTTCAATAAGACCTTGAAGGGTATGATCAGAAGTCTGCCCGAAAGCCTGCGGAGGAAATGGGACGTCCTCCTACCCTGTTTGCTTTTTTCTTACAGGGAAGTGCCACAGAAGGGAGTGGGCTTCAGCCCCTTTGAACTTCTGTATGGGCACCCTGTACGCGGTCCTCTCAGCCTGGTGAAGGAAGGTTGGGAGAAGTCTCCCAGGAAACCCCCCCAAGATGTGGTGAGCTACATGCTGGCCTTCAGGAGCCAAATGGCGAAGTTGTGGAAGCAAGCTTCTGACAACTTGGAGGCCAGCCAGGCAGTCATGAAAGAGTGGTATGACCACAATGCTCACCAGGTGGAATTGGAGCCTGGCCAGAAAGTGTGGGTGATGGAGCCTGGAGAGCTTAGTGCCCTCCAGGATCGCTGGACAGGCCCCTTTGAAGTGTTGGAGAAGAAGGGTAAGGCCACATACCTGGTGGACCTTAAGACCCCTCGACAGCCCCTACGGGTGCTGCATGCCAACCGTCTCAAACCCCACCATGAGAGGCCCGAGGTCATGTTGATGATGGTGACTGATGGGGAAGAGGAAGCGGAAAGCGAATCTCTCCCAGATTTATTCTCGTCTCAAGAGAAGGATGGGTCAGTGGAGGGAGTGATTCTCTCTCCCACTCTAACTCCTGAGCAGCGGGAGGACTGCCGCCAGATACTGGAGCAGTACTCTACGTTGTTCTCCCTTGTCCCGGGAAGGACTCACCTGTGTACCCATGATGTGGACACAGGGGACAGCCCACCAGTGAAGTCGAAGACCTACCGGCTGTCCGACAAGGTGAAGGCTAGCATCCATGGAGAGGTTGCCAAGATGCTAGAGCTGGGAGTTATCGAACCTTCCAACAGCCCTTGGTCCAGTCCGGTGGTGCTCGTGCCAAAAGCCGCGCCACCAGGCACCACACCCGAACTGAGGTTCTGTGTGGATTACCGAGGACTGAACTCAGTGACCAAGACTGATGCTCATCCGATCCCTAGGGCGGATGAATTAATTGACCGGCTAGGAGCTGCCCAATATCTGAGTACCTTTGACCTCACTTCGGGGTACTGGCAGATCTCCTTGACAGATGGAGCAAAGGAAAGGTCAGCCTTCTCCACGCCTGAGGGACACTTCCAGTTTTGTGTGATGCCCTTTGGGCTCAAAAATGCCCCTGCCACATTTCAGCGGCTGGTGAACCAGGTCCTCTCTGGAATGGAGAGTTTCTCTGCTGCTTACCTGGATGACATTGCTGTCTTCAGTAGCAGTTGGGAGGACCATTTGCAACACCTGCAAGCAGTTCTGCAGGCCCTGAAACAAGCTGGATTGACAATCAAGGCCAGCAAATGCCAGATTGGGCAGGGGTCGGTTGTGTACCTTGGACACTTGGTGGGTAGGGGGACAGTGCAGCCCCTACAGGCAAAGATTGAGGCAATCATGGCCTGGGAACCCCCCAAGGCACAGACTGAGGTCCAAGCTTTCCTGGGCCTCACAGGCTACTACCGTCGCTTTGTGAAGGGGTATGGCACTATTTTAGCGCCCCTCACAGAGCTCACCTCAAAGAAACAACCTCGACGGGTAGTTTGGACGGGAGCTTGTCAGCAAGCTTTTGAGAAACTAAAACAGGCGATGTGTGCAGCACCGGTCCTGAGGGCCCCAGACTTCTCCAAGGAGTTTATTGTCCAGACAGATGCATCAGAACATGGCATTGGGGCAGTGTTATCGCAACTAAATGAAGAGGGCCTGGATCAGCCTGTAGTCTTCTTATCCAGGAGACTGCTTCCCCGGGAACAGAAGTGGAGTGCAATTGAGAGGGAAGCTTTTGCAGTGGTTTGGGCTCTGAAGAAGCTGCGGCCATACCTCTTTGGCTCGCACTTCCTGGTTCAGACTGACCACCGACCCCTTCGTTGGCTGATGCAAATGAAGGGGGAAAATCCCAAGCTGTTGAGGTGGTCCATCTCCCTACAGGGAATGGACTTCCGGGTGGAACATCGGCCTGGAGAGGACCACGCCAATGCAGACGATCTCTTCAGGTATTTCCGCCTTAGTGATGAGGACTCCCAAGGGGTTGGGTAGTTCTCCCCACTTTCAGCTGGGGGGGACGCGTGTTAGACCTGTCTGGCTTTTTGTGTAGTCCCTCCAATTTATTATTTATTTTGTCCCCTTTTTGCCCCTCATACCTTTATTAATTTTTGTGTCCACTAGCTTTTTCTAGGTGTTGGTCAAGGGGATAGGTGTTCTTTCCCCCCCTCATAGTTTTTCACCTCAGGCCTAGAGGCCTGTTCTGACAGGAATAGTTGGAGTCACAAAATGGTGGCTACCAACTGCCCTAACTGACACACCCAGAACCTGCCCCATTGAGTAGTATAGGGCATTCCAGAACCTTCTGGTCCCTTCTGGACCTCTGAGGGTCAGCCTATAAAAGGCGGAATGCTGGACAGCCATTTTGTCTGTCAGTGAGGAGCAGCTAGAGTGAAGGCTGAGGTCTGGTAGGGGTAGGATCCTGAAGGGTGGATTGCTCTACAAGGGTAGCCCTCTGTCAAGGCTTTTCCACCTCTCATTTCCTGTTGTCCTAGCCAAGTTAGTTCATCCTGCTGACCCTGGACAGTTAGGTGAAGGGGTTAATTCCAGTAGTCTGTGGAGTTGAGAGGGCCCCTGTACTGGGAACTGAATTAAGAGATTCCCTGTGCCCCTAGGTCTGTCCAGTAAGGAGGGTTAGGGGATTAATGCTTTAGAAGAGCTCTTTGGCTCCATCCTGAAGGAGCCCCCTTTTATCCCCCCTCCCTCCTCTCTCTAGAGCAGTGGTTCCCAAACTTTTGACTTCGGAGGACCCCCATTGACTCACCACTGGAAGCCAGGGACCCCCCAGCAATTTGCACGATTTAAATTTCAAACATTAAAAGATGGAACAATCTTTGTTGGGGTTCTTCGATGATTCCCTTGTTATCACCCTTCAACAGGGCCTCTCATTTCTCCATAGCACATCTGTCACATGTATTTCATTTGTTTTATAGCATCTCTCATTACCATTGGAGGATGTCAGAGCACTTGCATCACACACATATAGAGACGATGAATCATACTTTTAAATAAATGTAGAGAAAATGTTACATAAGGCAAAGGGGACTACAAGGTGTAGGATTCACATGTCATTCATACTGGTAGGCATTTTTAAAGAGTGCTTGGTCTGGAAAAGCACAAACTCAGGATTCAGAACATAACACAGTGGTTAGCATTGACTATAACAATAAAAATGTATTTCCACCCAAATAAACCCCTCTAGCAGCATCAGGATAATGAAAGACTGGGAAAAACATAAGCTACTAACTTGTACCATGCAGTGTGTAAGCAGCTCTTTGATGACAGTTTATAGGTCACTGTGCTAGATTATGATTGTCACTTATGAGCCCGGAGTAACGAAAGAATCTCTGTGACAAAAGAAGTAATGCACTCACCTATGCGGATGTATGACGTTACAACGCATACCATTACAACTACCTACCATTACAACGCGACCATTACAACGCATACCATTACAACGCATAGCGCTTAGAGGTGCTGGATAGTGGTAAGTATAATTTACTATTCCAACTCCAGTCCCCGTGGACACTAGGGAAGGTGTTGGATAGTAAATTAAACTTATTCCCTATCCTAGAGCGCCCCCCAGCACAATGCGTTGTAATGGTATGCGTTGTAAAAGTTGCGTTGTAATGGTAGGTAGTTGTAAAAGTTGCGTTGTAACAGGTGTATACCACCTATGCACATACAATTCTGTTTTTTACAATGCATGGTACATGTTCTTTGCACCAGGCTTATTAACCCTCTGTGCTACATTAGATAGGTGAAACCACCACTGGACAGAACTCTCATCTCTCTCCAGCAGGTACACTTATCACTGGTGTTATCTTGTCACGTTTATTGTTGCTCAAACTGCTAAATCTACAATTAATTTTGGAGTGCTTTTAAAACTGCTGCCTGAGGACCCCCTGGGAATGTGCCAGGGACCCCTGGGGGTCCACGGACCCCAGTTTGGGAAACACTGCTCTAGAGTAAAGAGGAAGACTCTTCTCCAAAGTACATTAGGATCCCCTTACCAGTGACTGATCCTGAGGCGTGTGGCAAGCCTCTCATCCTGTGAGGCGGAAGAGGGATAGGATCCAGTTCCCTTCGTGTAAACTGGGAGCGGGACCCCTGGGGCACCGATCGCGCTCCGTGGCAGCGCCTCCCCAGGAGTGAGAAGAGTTAGTATACTGACTGACTTTCGAGCGCTACCGCGCATGATCCCAGCTGAGCCGGGTGGCTGGCACAGGAGGGGCCTAGGATCGAGCAGGCCTGGGAGTGAAGCGTCCTTTCTGGGAGCAAGCGCAGTGGGAGGCGGCACCAACGCGAGCGCTACCGCGCATGACAGCCAGTGTAGTGTCCCCGCCGATCGACGCTGAGGAGGAGCGCCGGGTGCCACAGCAGCTGGAGAGAGTGTCCCGCCTTTTCCTTCAGCTCGCGCGCCACACGGAGGAGCTGGCCCGAGCAAGGAGGGAGAGTTGAGGGGCCCGGTAGCGGTGGGGGAATTCTGCATAATCTGTCCTTCTCCGCTCGTGTGCCTCACAGAGCAGTTGGCTCGAGCGGGGTGAGGAGAGCGGAGGGGCCTGAGAGGATGATGAGTCTTGCCAGCGCTGGGCACCTTTGACCTGCCAAGTGAACTTCCCCACCGACTGGCGTTGCAAGGCTTTACCTGACAACTTGTCAACAAGTAAGGAGGTGATCTAAAGGGGGAAGGTGGCGCTAGAGCCTGCAAGCTGATGACTTAGACTTTGATTGTTCTTCCTCAACGGTGATTAGTGAGGTGGGGAGTAGTCTGAGGAATCGACCTGCAAAGAGAGTGCTGAAAGTACTAATGATTTGAGGAAAGTTATAAGTTCCTCTTAGAGCTTACTGGTGTCAACATAGAACTTGGGCATTTCCTACGCTTTTCCAATGGGTATGCCCTCACTTTGTGATAAGGTACAGATAAGGGAGGTAAAGGTTTAGGCACTAAAGAGAAGACAAAGCCAGTAAAGTTTGGAGACTTATGTAATGAAAAGTACTATTGTTGTTGATTATTAATGCCAGTTAAATCTGCTAAAAATATTACTATTAATTTCATGACATCTGCATCTGCATGTACTGAGCTGTAGTTTTTCCCAAGACTTAAGCGTAATGTTATTTCACCTGACTGAATGTATAGTACTGAACTGTGAATACTAAATATAAGAGAACAGAGAATATTTTTATGAAGCAGCTCTTATTTTTCCATATTTTGGTGTAGTGTTGTTTTTGTGTGTTATTGCGTGGATTTACTGCTGGGTGGTTTGCAACCTTCACACTTGAGCCTCTAGTATTGTGTCTTACCCTAGGCCAGGCTACCCTAGGTGACCTGACATCCCAGGTTCCAACAGCCAGACAACCACGTTGCCCCCTTTGTCCGCCTTTTTAATTACGATATCTCTGCGATCTTCCAATGATTTAATTGCTTCTCTCTGATTTTTAGACAAATTTTGTTTGCTCTTACAACCTTTCTTCTCAATGTTCCTGAGGTCCTCAATCATACCCCTCTCAAAGCAATTGATCGCATCATTGTTAATTTGGGGGATAAAAATGGATTTGGGTTTAAAATTAGTTCCACCACTCATTCGAATGTCAATGTCTGTGTTCATAAGGTTTAAAAAGGGATCATCAATGGAATCTTCCACATTACCTAATTCATGTATCACATGTAATGTTTCTAAGTCCAATACATTCAGATTAGTTGGAGTTTCATTTGAAACATTTGCTTGCCTATTTTTATGATTAGCAAACCATTTTTTTAACTTCAACTTTCTAGCAAAATTAAAAAGGTCAATTCTAGTTTCTGTGTAATTGAATTTAGAGGATGGGCAGAATGACAGTCCTTTCGCTAGCACATCAAGTTCATCATCAGTCAATAAATAATTAGAGAGGTTTACCACAGTTTTATTCTTCATTTCTTTGCCGCTTCTCTTCCCCTGGTCACCATTCCCACTGGGGTTCCTCCTGTGCTGTTTGTGACGTAGTTCCTCCCTCTTCCTCCTCTGCCTCCTCGACCACGTCCTCTTATTGGGCTTTCGCTGTTGACTTGAAGATTTTGGGCTCTTCCCTTTGTCATTAGCGTAACTTCTTTTAAAAAACGTTCTTTTACCCCTTCTGATGTGGACGCCTCATTGGAGGCTGGATCTATTGCAGCGTTCCCTGTCATCGAATTGCTACTTCCTTCCAATGCAGGTACTACTTCTGTGCTTGGAGGAGATGTTCTCACTTGTTTACTTTGCTCATGAGTATTCTTTCTCAATTGATCAAATTTTTTACTAAATGTTAGGATCTGTCCATTTTTATAATCGGCCTCATCTCTTTCAAATTTCGATAATTTCTTTAGTTTAATTTCTTCTTCAATTTTCAACAGTTTTTTAGTGATTTTGCTCATTTCCACATCGAATTCCTCCGCAGTATATAAACCTTTTAATTTCTCCATTAATCCCTCGATTTCTTAATTTAATTTTGTGCATTCTTTTTCCGCATATTTTATAAGCAGTTTAAGCATATTCTTGGAGCATTCCTCATTGTTCTGCATCCATTCCTCAATTAAATCTGGGTCTGGATTCTGGAAGGTGGGGATCGTATATATGCGTAGTCCTCGTGGTACTCGTCCGACATCCACATATTGTTGGAGGGCCATTGCTTCCCAACCCTTGGATTGCTCTCTCTTTAATGCTTTCCACAACGCATCCCACAGCTTGCGTTTATCGTCAATAACATCAGTAGCACTGCTTACTGTTACACCGGTAATGTCTGTATCCACAGATCTCGTAAACAGCTTAGTTGCTGCCTCCCTCTGCTTGCTGTTTCTCTCCGAAGCCATTTTATCAGCGTTGTTACTTTGTACGCATATGTTTGATTTACCGTTTTCTTGGCGGCGTGTTGAAGTTTTCTTTTTTCACCGCCAGTATTCCGTTTCCCTGTTTCGTTCCTTTGAAGTGTCTGCCAGGAAGGTCGAATCACTCCCAGAACAAACAGCACTCCACCAATGCGATACTGACGAACCCTCCGGCTTGCCTTCTCTCACTCGTAGAGTCCGATGTCCGTGGCGTTTCACCTCGCGTTATTTCTCCATTGCAGCACACAGGGCGGGCTCAGATTTAGTATTTCAAATCACGACGTAGTTTTGGCAAGAAACTAAGGCACAATCACGGCGGGCAACACGGCAGGGAATGCCACTCCCAAATATTCCAACTTAACCCAGTCTTAGGAGAAATAAATCCACTGGTGCCGTGGCCACGTTTTCATAAACGTCTTTATTTGGCTTTCGGGCAAACCCGACGCATTTCGCAGTTACCTCACTGCTTTGTCAAGGGTGATTGAATAAAGTGCAGTTCACACATTTAAAGGTGCAGGGTTCAAAATTCATAAACATGGTAAAAATACTTCCGTTTTTTGTTTTCCATGCAAGTTAAACATAATCAATTTCCAAGTTGCCCTGAAATACATTACAAACCTTCAGTGTATTATAGACACTGAAGGTTTGTAATGTATTTCAGGGCAACTTGGAAATTGATTATGTTTAACTTGCATGGAAAACAAAAAACTGAAGTATTTTTACCATGTTTATGTGATGTCACTGACCATGTCATGAATGATGTAATATGTGACATCATCAGCAGTGGATTGCGGGTGCGCGATATATAGTTAGTGCAGCTAACTATATATGCGAATTTCAATGGTTTTGTGTGAGTAAAATAAGGTTTTGTAAATGCTAATTCCTAACTATATATGGTCTATAACCTATGTTTTTTTCAGTGAATTTTCAAGGTTTTGTAAATGCTAATTCCTAACTATATATGGTCTATAACCTATGGTTTTTTCAGTGAATATATATATATATATATATATATATATATATATATGTATTTCCAGCACAGTATCCTTACAGATTCGTAAGAAAAGACGCCGAGCCCCAATTTTCAATGAAGCAATTTATTCTTCAAACAGCAGTGGCAAACATCACCCGACGCGTTTCGGAACCACCCGGTTCCTTGGTCACGGGTCAGCTGTTAATGCAACATGTTACGTGATATAGCGCAAAACAATAGAAAGAGGACTACGGTTTTTACTTCGCCCATTTCTTTCGTATATTCCCGACTCGCCATGCTGGAACAGTGTTTATTTCAACAAAAACTTCCCACAGTCATAAAATACGTTTATCTACACAACTCGCCGCTTTGTAACCGAAAATGATTATTATATCTTTAATCATTATTCTTTGTTTAAGTCTCTTGGTTCGAGATTTTGAAAAAAGTCAAAACCTCAAAACTTTATTTAATAACAGAGACTCCTGTTACACTCATTTTAGCCCTAGTGGGCATTATAATCGAGGCGTAGTTTCAATACTGACTGTTCTCTTTGGAAAATAATACATAATGTGCAATTCTGCCCATGTGGGCTGAAACCCATAGTTTCCTTCAGTGTTCCTTCAAAGCTCAGAAATTCTTCATACAGGGCAAAATACTCCGTCTCCTACAAGTGAATAATGTGCATACCTATTAAAAACATATAATAACATACTCTAGAGAGCAACACAGCGACAGATAACTTCCAAAATGATGTTGCTGTTCTTATGATCAACTACAACTCTCATTTCTTACTTTCCTGTATTTTCCTATCTGTCTTTTCTTTCTCTTTTTTGGTTTCTTTATTTCATAGACAGTGTTATCTTGCCATTTTATATTTAATTGATAGTTGTGTAGCTGTTTAATTTGATGTCTTACTTTACTTAAAATGTTGAGAATTCTCTATTCAAACTGTAACATGAAAGTAACAATTGGAGCGCAGGGTGAAAGATGTATGACATTTGAAACTACATGTGTCCACGAAACAGGGGTGGCTTCCTCCAGCCATTTATTTAATAATTAGACCAATGAACTGCAATAAATGAATGGGGTGAATATTTCTTTACTGTACTACGCTGATAATTCTATTCTATTGGTTCCTAATAAGGCACATGATTAATCAAACTCATATAAGTACCTTGGAGATATCATAAAAGACAATCTCTTGAAAGCAGCTATGCAGGTTATCATGAAGAAAGGTCTGTGTTCAATCAAAGTTATTCTCAGATGTACATCATGAAACTAAAGCTCCTTCCAAACTGAATCCAATATTGGAGGAATTTTATGTCACAGGGTCAACAAAAAGAGCTTTTGCTGTGGATAAAAAAGAAACTGGTTGCTTAGAGTGAAGATTATGAAAGAAATGTATGGCCCTTTCACAGCTCCTCACAATGGGCTAGCAAGCGGCAGACCAGACATATGGATATGCAAAATAGAGTATCAAATGCACCCTTCCTCTACATGCTAAAAATGTAATTCTGTGTCATTAAACAACTGATTTACAGAGCATCAAAATGTGGTCAGACACAAACAGAAAATATGCATTTCTCTAAGTTAAAGAAAGATCATTGAAGTGTAAACTGAAGATCCTTGCTAAATTGTAATACAACTAACACTGTAGGCAAATGCTACTTCAAATGACTCCTGAAACAGTATTTTAGAGCGGAAGGCAACAGGTCTTAATTCGATTTAGCCTCTAAAATGCACATTATCTGGGTGGAGATATTTTCAGAGACACAAGACTCTACCTGCTACATTGGTAACTCACTCACAAAATGACAAAAATTCCTGGCAAGATCGAACAGCTATTGGGAACGGGGATATTTGGGGAGACCTTTTACTGTGTAGATATCCAGCTATTTTGCAGACGCCACATCTGACCACCTAGAATTCAGTTTCTATACATGAGGGTAAATAGCTGTTCACCAATGTTTGGAACTCTGAGGGCCTGATTATGACCTTGGCGATGCGGCGCCGGTTCCACCCCTCCGCAGTATAGCCAAAGCCTTGGTCAGACAGCCCGCCAGATCAGGGGCTTCCTCCTGTCTGGCGGGCTGATTTTGGCATTCCCACGGTGGTGCCTCAGAATATGGGCACCGCAATGGGAACGCCAAAAACAGTTCCTGCATGGCATGGACTGGAAAATCTGTGCTGTGCAGGAGCAGGGGTGCATGCAGACCGGGGGGCACATGATGTTCCCCCCTGTGTGCATCTCCATGCGCTGTCCTCTAGGCCATGATGTTTATGGAGGAGGAACCTTCATGACACCGCTGGCATAGAGAAAACTTGTAATATGCTTGGCTGGACTGCTGCGGTGCCGCCAAGCATATTGCGGCCTCTTGACAGCCACAACACCACCAGGGAAGGGCGGTTCCCTGGTGGTTGCAGCGGGGCTATGGTGTTCTGACTGCCCTAGTCATAATAGGGGGATTGGGAGACCGCCACCACTGTGCCCCCACGAGTCTTGTGGTCCGTGGACCACCAGACTCGTAATTGAGCCCTTAATGCTAATCAGTCAAGTGAAGGATATAATATCTTCAATGGGTGTATCATGATGGTTGAGTTGTTGACAGGCACATAAAAAGGCATTGGAAATAAGCCTTGGCTATTCACTGACATAAATATTGTGAACCAAATATTGTTTACAAAATCATGTCTTCAATGTGTGTACGTTTTCTGTTATTAACTTGGGTGTGGTGATATTTCTGTAAACAATGTGTAGACACTATATCTTTGACAGATGATATTTAGGCCACAATATTCTGGCGCCGTACCTTGATAGGAATGTTCTGCTACCCACTGCTTAGACCCTAGTGCCTCTACTTTTCCTCCTCCTTATTTTCTGCATTTTTATCATGAATCCCCTATTACTTACGTTTTTGAACAAAAAAGTTCGAAGGATCAAAAATGTGTAATAAATTCGAAATTGAATGACTTCCCCCTAGATGGTTACACTATCTGAATGAATACAGTGTACCACAAAATCAAATTAAAGTTAATAAAACTGGACTTCCCATTACTTCCTCATCAGTTTTTTTAATTGAAGGACTTTGGCCCTGAATTAGAGTCTGGCAGGTGGGGTTCTCCTTATTTTTATTTAACAAAGGTCCTAAGCTTTGACGATACTTTGAGAAAATGATAAGCACAGGCTTAAATTAAGGACTGTGTATTTTTCTTTTTTCAGTGTTCAGCCGGACATAGAAGTATTTATTTAGAAGTTTTGATAAAGTCATACATTTGATAAGGTGAAGCAAGTCACACATTAATAACTGGGCACAAGCCTGTACCGAGTCAAAGAAGAACAATACATAGAAGAAGAGACAGTGAGAGAAGATAATAACAGGCAAACGAAATGGAGAAGAAGGTGGCTTACAATACAATAAACAACTTAGGTAAGCTCAAACCCACAGTAACTGCAACAGAAAATACAGATTACAAACGGAGCAGTACTGTACAAACAGTCTCCATCGCAACAGCGTACTCTCTCCGCCAAACCGAAGTTCCGCCTGCCTCATTTAAGAGTCGAACTTCAGTATGTCAGCAATGAAGACCACTTCATCCCCTGCAATGGCCTTTACTCCATCCGGCTGTCAGAGGTTTGACCATTTGACTGTCCACCCGATTTAGAGTGGGCGATCAAATGACCAGTCTTCACTGTCTCTGGCGGTAAGGGACACTGAAAGCTGCAAAATGACCCCTAAACCACGGAAGGCAACTTCCATGGTGCCGACGTTTTTAGTTTTTTATTTCAAAAAACAAAATCCTGCTTTGGCATTTTGTTTTTGGAAATGAAAAAAAATACAGTTAAAAGTTTGACTGACAGTAGCGTCATGAAGATGGACCCACCTGTCAAACTTTTAATACATTGACAGGAAGTGCTGAGATAGCCGTGCTTGCCAATGTAGGCGATATCAGTTGGGCAGCCATCTCTAGATTTGGAGGATGAGTACTCTGTCAGAGTAACAAAGTGTATCTACAATTCCATTGCTAAAAGGGGTATAGTATCTTAGTTTTATTCAACATGCAGAGTTCCTTTCAAGCAAGGCGAAGGTTTCTTTTCAAAATGAATTTAGTTTCAGTCAACAGATTATGGCAACATTTACTACTTTTATTACATTATTTTAAAAGTTATTTGACTTGTTAACATATACACCACATACAGTGGCGGCTGCTCCTTAAGGAGGTGGTGAGCGGGGGATGAAAAAAAAATCACTTACTTGCAGGCTCCCCTAGCCAATCACAACTCTGCTGTCACCAGCATGACCTAAGCGCAGTGATTGGTCTGAGTGCTGCGGTTCGGTGTCCAACAGGGGCTGGGAGGCTGTGCATGTTCTTCATCCAGGCTGTGCAATGCAGCCCGGTGGAGAACATGCTATGTGCACATGACTGTAGGACCAGTAAAGACAGCCAGCCGCACTGTCATGTGCACTGAGAGAGTGAACACCACTCCTCCCTCTGCTCTGGCCAGCCCAGCCCTGCCCGGCACCTAAGCCAGTCCTGAAAAATTAAATGATAACAGCAGCGTTATTATCATTTTATTTTTCCTTTTTGAACTGCTCAGATAGCAGTGGGGCCATGCTCCTCTGCCTTAGCGGAGGAGTCACCGCTGAGCACATATTCGCATTTAGGAATTACCTTCATTCTAGACTCAAGCAAACCCAGCCCACCATACTGAAGTACTTTATGTTTGTGAGGTTCCTACTACAATGAAAATGTACAATGAAGATGTACTGCTAGAGCTAAGTCTTAACTATATCAAATACATATAACTAATGTATTTAAGTTTTACTGTCTGTGACTCTTTTACAGAAAAAGCTGTGTAAATTATTATTAATTTAACATAATGATGAAACCTGGATTTGTCAATCAGATTTGCAAGCACAGTAACTGAACATTTCAAACACAATGGCCGCCATTTCACCTTCTTAGAGACACAGACGGACAACAATGTTTCTATAATATACAAATATGATGGTTTACACTTTTTCATGTTTAACAGGTTAACCAATACATTGAATTCCCTAATTCATAAAGCTTTGCCTTTTCTTTTATCCATTAATATTTTATTATCACAAGCTTATATGATAGACAAATATGATTGCAACTCACAATAAAAAATATGTTACCATTTCTAGAATACCAAACACTCTTGTTGGCAAAAATGGGAAACAAAGTGTCGACCCAGTCACAAAGATATTAATTAAGCTACAGTAATTATATCCATACGACAAACACCAGGACAAATTAAAGAGGGGAAAAAAACGACTTCTGAATATGCAGCCATGTTTCCTTGTGCTTTGCAGTGTCGAGCTGATCTTTCTCATCCATTATTCAAGAACGCAGGTCAAGGGGGGCGTGGCCAACCGCCGGAGAAAATGGACACTCGCTAGCACGACTCCAGTCCTGGCTTCTCTTTTGCCCTAACTAATCCTGACATTCATCCGACCACAGGGAGAGAACTTCCATGCAAGAGGCCATGAAGGCGGCGAAGATACAAGCACACTAGAGGGAGGGGTCCGTCGAACCAAAAACAACGATGGCCTGCCAATACACCATGATGGCAGCGGGAACGGTTAAAGCAGTTACATGTCTTTACTCCAGAATGATTCACGAGGGGTTGCCTCCTCTAGAGATGCTAAAAAGTAAATGGGAGGCTGACATAGGAAGAGAAATTCCCGAGACAGTATGGGGACAACTGCTGCGACGGGTTTGGAAGAGCACGTGCAATGTGCGGTTTCAACTAGTCCACTTTTAAAGCCTTCACCGGGCATACCTGACTCCGGGAAAGATCAAAAAATACTTTGTTGTAGATTCTGTGGGTTGCCCCAGATGTAAGGTAGTTGGTGTGGAGCTCGACCACATGCAATGGACGTGTCCTAGTTTAAACCTGTACGGGAAAACAGTGGGTGATACTCTTCACGAGGTGGCAGAGCGAGACTCGAGGTTTGACATGGCTGTTGGGGTCCTCCATTGGTTTCCGCATACCCCTAACAATAACATCACAAGCAAATTCATAGACATGGGGCTCATCCTTGCGAAGCGCGAAATTACGCGACACTGGAAGGCACAGACGGGTCCAGCGAGTGCTAGATGGTGCAATGAGTTCCTTAAATGGGCTAGTGGGGAGAGCACACTGAGGTTTAAATTGGCACGACGCCAGCAGAATGACAAGGCTTTGGAGATGGCACATGCCTGGGAGGCCCTGGTACAAACACTGCGTGACTATGGCACACAACACGACTCAGAAGACTAACACTATGACAAAACCATACCTCTATAACATGACAGGTACATTGCATGATCCCTTATCTGACGGCTCCTGTGCTTCAGAAACACAATGACTGAAATGTTAATCAAGCACCGATGGTGGGAACCGGGGAGGGGGGGGGAGTTAACTTTAGCATCTCCTTGAATATCAAGGGAAAGATAGATAAGACTGCCCTTCTTGAGATTTATAACCCTGACCCTGTTCAAACTGGGGGCCACTGATTAGGACTTTATTGTAAAGACTCACTTACGAACGATCGGGGGATAAGGGAAATGTTACAATTGATGTATGTTTTGTGACAAAAAACCCAATAAAATTTTGTTTAAAAAAATGGAGGCGGCGAAGAGCAATTCCTGCAGTCCTGACCGCAATCTGCGACCAGGAGAAGAATCAGCGACATTGCAGCCGGTAGGGGCGGTGCAGCCATGGGCTTTCGCAAGCAAGTGCCCGGACGTCTGGAAGTGGGTCCGGGCACATAACTCAGACTTGATCCATGCCAGTGACAATGCATGCAGATCTCTGCTGGCGGGGGCCTTGAGGGATTGGCTAAGTAAGTGGATGCACCCGGGCTGTCTTGGAGAAAGACGGTAATGATCAGATGTCGCTATGGCAGCGCTTTAGTTTCTCCTCTCTCCTGTGGGGTACGGGACTCGGCGTGATCAATATACGGCGAGGTCGGGCCCCCTGGTTCTAAACAAGCAATGAAGCAGACATTAATCACTCCACCCTGGGCCAGGAGTAAATAGGTGCACGAGAAGTGAAGGCAAGGCTCTACAGCTTTATACTCCCCAAGTGGCGTTGCTCCTGAGTGCTTCCTTGTCAAGGGGCCCAGTGCAGGGAGCTACCATTGAGATGAGTACCCTACAATATGACTTCTAGAATACATGAAAGGAATAGGGGGATGGCAGATATGCGGTATCTGTGGATGGTCTGACCTGCGGAACTGCACACTGAGCCACCGAATAGTGACGGAGTGCCAGTCAGATAGCGTGTGATCATACTGAGCAATCAATAAATACTACTTCTGTTCCGGAGCAATCCCTGGTGTCGACCCTTCGCCTGGCAGAAAAAAAACAGCCATGGGAGAGCTTTGTCGTAGGGACTAATTCCAAAGGTCTGCTGACGGGGTGCCGCGGCACAGAGGTGGTGGGAAGCCAACAGGCCACATGGTATTCACCACAGTAGGCAGCGCTAAGTACTCCTTACTGCGGAGCCCACAGGCACAAGTCCAAGATGGCGATGGCCAAGGGAGGCCATGGTGTGCACCATCAAAAGATTGATAAATGTGCTTAGCAAAAAGCATAGGATGGGGTCAGTCAGGTATGGATCTTTATGTTTTTAGGTCCCCTCACACACCAACAGGCCCCTTGGTGTCATGCTTCATCATCGGGGTCATCGTACCCCTCTATGGGGTACGGCGTGCTGCGACCTACGGAGACTTGTTAGACTATGTGTGGTGTTGGTGAGGGGGTATTTTGAATAAATGTGAATGTATTGTCCTTTGTCCCACCAGACAATACACTACCTATAGAAGTCCTGGCTTATGAAAATGCGGTGATGACTGAGTTACAAGCCCTGAACAAGGATAAACGCCAGGTCTTCCAAAATACCAACCGTTATGAACACAAAGCCATTCGTGACCTGGCTAACAACCAAGACATAACAATCAAGCCAGCGGACAAAGGGGGAGCTGTGGTAATCCAGACAACAACAGCCTATTGAAAGGAATGCCTTAGGCTACTGTCGGATCAACGGAATTATACCATCCTAAACGAAGACCCGACAGAATCCATTAGAATTACCATTGGAGCCATGGTGGAGGAAGCCCTGGCTCATAATTGGTTGTCAAAGAAAGAAGCTGAATTTCTAGCCCAGAAGACACCAAAAAAAACGTATTTCTAATGCATCCCGAAAATTCACAAGAGACTGGAAAATCCACCAGGCAGACCCATCGTCTCAGGGATAGGCTCCATCCTTGAGCCCCTGTCAAAAGTTTCTGATGCCTCCTTGCGCCCCTTAGTCCAGGGGACGAACACATACCTGAAGGACACAAAAGCAGTCCTCCAGCTTTTACAAGAACTGACTTTTGATCCAGAAAATGAACTACTTCTTAGCCTGGACGTGGAGAGCCTCTACATGAGCCTCCGTCACGATGAACCCTTGGCTATCATAGAAGAGGTTTTATACAGTACCGACTGGAAATACCAAACACCGAGAGGTGTGGTAATGGAGTGCATCACACTTGCATTAACAAGAAACCTTTTTGAGTATGAAGGGACCCTCTACCTCCAACGCCATGGCACCAGTATGGGCAGCACTTTTGCGCCGAGCCTGGCGGGCCTGTATGTCCACCACATGGAGAGCACAAAAATCCTGCATACCGACAACCCATACAGACATCACATACACAAATGGAGAAGGTACATCGATGATGTGCTTGTGATATGGCATGGGGACCAAGAATCTATATCTGAGTTTATGGTTTGGTTAAACCAGCAGAACCATTTCTTAAAGTTCACTCATACAGTGTCAAGAAAAACATTGGTGTTCCTGGATCTTAACATTTTCCCAAAAGATGGGAAACTACATACCAATACCCACTTTGAACCAACGGCGAGGAACTGTCTCCTTCGCTATGACAGCTTTCATCCACGGCACTTACGCACCAATTTGCCGTATGGTCAGTTCCTACCCCTGAGACGTAATTGCACACAAATCCAGGACTACAAGGCACAAGCAAAGGATTTAAAAATCAAATTGCAGAGAGACAGTACCCAGAGAAGGTCATCAACAACGCGATGAAAAGGGCGAGAAATAACCATCGGGAGGCACTACTGGAAAACAAACCCCAGAGCAATCAGGCATCAGCCACACTCATCTGCATGACTACCTACAGCCCCCAAACCAATGAGGTTTCCAAACTTCTGAATAAACATTGGCGCATCCTGACAAGTGGCAAACTAAACATTGAGAAACCCTTATTTGCCCACAAATGAGGCAAAAATCTCAAGGACATGATAGTGCACACACGCCCAAAACTGCAACAAATGCCACAACTCCATCCACAAGGACTGGGAGGCCACTACCCATGTGGTAACTTTGCGAGCTGTCACCTGACTCAGAGAAGTAAGAATCTAACTTTTACTAACGGAACGAGGTGGGAACAACGGAAACTAACCAACTGCAACAGCAAAAATGTCATTTATATGATAACCTGCCCTTGCAATTTGGAGTATATTGGCATGACAAAAAGACCAGTGAAAACACGAATCGGGGAACATCAGAGCAATATCCGTTGTAAGAAGACGATGACAAAAATGGCCACACATTTCATTGAGAATGGACATTGTGTGAATGACATCAGGTGGACAGTAGTTGAACAACTCCCATCTGAACAAGGACTCTTTGAGAAAGAGCAGAGATGGGTTTTTAGACTGGGGACTAACACTACAGGTCTAAATGACAATATCCCCTGGGTTCAGTTAACTTGGATGATGCCCTGATGAATGTCCTCTTCAACGCAGCCTAAATACAATTTATGTAAACAGAGTGTCTCATGAAGATTTCCAGACTTTCCCCACATGAGCATCTACCAGACGAACCATAATATGCCCGGGGGTCTGCATCTTTCATTCATCCCTAGAATATATATCCACTCATCCTGGTAATATGTATTCTCTGCCCCTTGGCAAAAGAAAGCAAGAAAACAATGAAACGCAGCATTATGAACAAAGTGGGCGTTTTTTCCAATGAAACGCCATACACATTGTGTCCGTTAGGAGGAAAAACATCATTCGTATTGCCATAACTAACCATCATGAGATATGAGACAAGCGCAGGATAGCGCATGCACATAACGGGTAACAAAGACACCCATAACAGCGCATGCGCAGCAGGACAAAACACTCCGCATGGACGCATGCGTGAAGGAAAGACGCGAGAAAACAATGACCGCGAGCAAGGAACCGACAATGACCATATATGGCCATAAGGAAACCACAATCATGCAATTAACTAACTAAAACCGACAATGACCATATATGGCCATAAGGAAACCACAATCATGCAATTAACTAACTAAAACTGACAATGACCATATATGGCCATAAGGAAACCACAATCATGCAATTAACTAACTAAAACCGACAATGACCATATATGGCCATAAGGAAACCTTAGTCATGCAATTAACTAATTAACTCCAACCCGGGAAAAGGTATAAAACCCCGGTTTCAAAATTCCTTCTGGCATTATCACCGGAGCCACGTAGGGATCGATCAGGAGGTATTTCCTCGTAGAAATCGTGAGTAGAAAGGTCTGATGATTGTGAGCACTGCCACCACTACATGAATGTAAGTTAAACCAAGACCTGAATATGCCTTTCTTTCTCAAACAGGTGCTAGTTAGCACACCAGATCCTGACGTTTTGGCTCATGAGGTTTATCTGCAACTCCAAAACAGTAAATATGTAATGGCATGAAATTGACATTTTTCCTCCTCACTTTACAGGGATATAACACAAACGTTGTCCTTTCCTTCTTTACCAACAATAGTGTTACGACCAGGAAATGATTTAAAAACATCTGATCAAAAATTTCCTCATTAAGTGTGTGTGCTCTATGTTTTATGTCAGTGAGTCTAGTGTGTTTTTTGTAAAATATTTTTATCGCACTATAAGCACTGGAATACAGCTATAGTATGTCACCCGTAACCACTGGACATTTTACCTATGGATATGGAGAGAGAGACCACCAGAATTTTTTTTTGTCTTCTTACCTTTACAGGTTGATCAATAGACAACGTCTTTTTTTGCTAGGTACATTACTCTTACCTGCACTGTAATTTTTCCTCACTTTTATTAGAAAATTCTGGTATTAGTTAGAGAAACGTGAGTAAGGTTGGGATCTGTGCACCCCGTCCTGAAGAAGGTGCTTCTGGCACCGAAACATGTCGACGCACACAAAAAGGAGGTAACGCACATTGTCAGCGTAGTGACCTCCCACCCTCATTTTTAACAGCACCAGCCCGGGGGCTTATTAAATAATTTTCAGTCACCCCACGAGTCAGGTTCTTTTTAACTATCACTATTTCCCAAACCCCACAATACACTCACATTTATTCAAAATACCCCCTCACCAACACCACACATAGTTTAACAAGTGCTCCCACGTCTCCGTAGGTCGCAGCACGTCGTACCCCGTAGAGGGGTACGATGACCCCGATGATGAAGCATGACACCAAGGGGTCAGTTGGTGTGTGAGGGGACCTAAAAACATAAAGGTGTTCCCCACTGTGGAGGAGACACCCTTAATCTCAAGGAGTGGATTCTAATTGTTTATTTAAATATGCCCAGGGAGAATGAATCTATTCTGATTTCTCTCTCTCCCCCCTCTGATTGTTAATTATACAGTCAGGTATGGGCCAGGAGCAAGACACCCAACATAAGGCAAGTGCTCAAGAGACATCCATGCTCCAAGATGTCCTGGCCGCCATCAACGATATACGCACACCACTAGAGGGTCATATTGACTCGGTTGCCACAGACATATCCTTGTTCAGGGCAGACCTGCAGAAAATGGACTCCCGGGTAAAGGAGATGGAAAATGTCACACAAGAACTTGTCGCCGATGCTTCCACCTGAAAAAAACACATTTCTGAACTACAACATACCGAGCTTCTTGTGAAGCAACTCTACGACTATGAAGGGAGATCTTGGGGCAATAATGTCAACATCCTGGGGGTGCTGGAAAGGGCAGAGGGTATTCTTTGTTGAAGATCTTGTGACCAAGCACCTGCACCCTAAGCACCTCTCCAACTACTTTTCTATTGAGAGAGCCCACCGTATCCGGGAGGGTAGACCCAAGCCGGGGGCGCCCCCTAACCTAGCCTGGCAAGAGTGTTCAACTTTCGAGACCAAGACTGAGACCAGATTCTCCAGACAGACCGGTATGCTCCCATTTTAAAATATGAAAATAGCACAATAAAAATTTTTCCTGATTTCACCGCAAAAGTCCAGAAACAAAGGCATTCCCTTCTGGAGGTAAAAAAGGCTCTCAAGGACAGGGATATCAAGAATGCTATGCTGTTTCCTGCGAAGCTGCGTGTAGAAGATGAAGGCAAAAGTTGGTTCTTCACGGATCCCACGGATGCAATGGACTGGCTCGATGGCTGGCAGAGAGCGGGAGAGAAAGGAAGGCCGGAGCGGGAGGAACAGCGAGGGACGAAGACGCAAAATAGACAAGAATTCACCCTTGACGTGGCAGACCAGCACATGACGGGTGGCTCCTGAAACCACCCTGGCAGCTTGAATCAAGGCTCAACTACTGGACCACTCCTTTGATGGCCCATTGTGTTGGTCCCGCTGTCAGGGGACGGGACGGACTGGGAGATCGACATGGAACTGTTAACATAATAATGGTCATTGGAGCCTGGCCACTGACAGAGAATCTATGATTGTTCAGGGAGGGGATGAGAGGAGTGGGTAGAGCCTACGTTTTCCCCCATTTCAGGGTTGGGAGGGTGACGGGCACTCTGCACTGTTGGGGTAACGGGTCACTGGATTCCGTTATGCAGGGAGGCTAGGGAGTGGGTTGGGGAGTTCTGGGTGGGGGTAGTAGTTTGTTTAGTAGTCTTAGCTCAGCACAGCAATGCATCCCTTATAATAGATCAAACCTGACGTTAGATTCTCACTTCTAAGTGTTTGACAACCTCTTAATTGTGTATGGAATGCATCTCTCCTGTCTGCTTGCATGCAACCTTCACTGGGGAGCCCATGTAGCGAGAGTGCCGCCACTGACACACAAGGCTTATACAATCACTCATGGGGACAAGCGCAGAACTTAAGGTCCTTACATGGAATGCAAACGGGCTAGGGGACAAACTAAAATGAGGCATAGTCCTCCAATACTTAAAGAGGCAGGCTCCCGATATAGTCCTCTTGCAAGAAACTCATTTGATTGGAAATACGTGTAAAGCCCTAAATGGATGAGGTTATCCATTGATATTGCATGCAGGGTTTACCTCTGGCTCCCATGTGATGGGTGTGCTCCTGCGTAGTAACTGCCCCTATATGATCAAGAAGACGTGGGCTGACGAACAGGTCAGGTATGTGGCAGTATCTGAGTCCCGGGAAGGGAAACCACTTAATGTGCTCTCTGTCTATGTCCCACCGCATTGCTACAGTCTACTCTACAAGACCTTTGCAAATTTATCCTTGACCTCCCAATTGGCACGTTAGCAATAGGGGGGGGCTTGACCGACTTGGCTCCGGGTCTAAACTGGCTGAATTCCTCACGTCCCTTGGCCTCGTAGATATTTGACGACACCTTAGCCCTACCACCACGCAATTCACCTTTCACTCGGGGGCACATAGCCAATCAAGAGTAGATTACATGCTTACACACGCAGAGGACCTGTTGGAATTCAGCGAAACCTGCTGCTTGGCTCAGGGGATTTCAGATCATTCCTCCATTCTGGCTAGGATGACGGTTGGTCCCCAACCCAGGTGTACGACCCTGACTATCAATCCATGGGCACTCAAAATACCCCATATCAAGGCGGCACTAACCAAAGGCACTGAATTATATTTTAAAGAAAACATTGGTTCGGTGACCTCAACTCAAATTCCACACATTTGGGGCAGTTATAAAGGATAGAGCTCTCTCCTTGATGGTTGGCCATAAGAAGGAATTGAATAAACGTATTCATCAACTTGAGGTAGAGATTCTGAGGGGGGAAAAAGCCTTGGCACAGTCCCCTGACCATATTGCTCAGCAGTTACTGGCGGTTAAGACCCTAGATTATAGACAACTCCTTATACAAGAGGCAATGGCAAAGCAAAATACAACCTACCATAAGATCTATGAGCACGGAGAGGGGACGGGCAAACTATTGGCCTGGTTCGAACGAAGAGAACAGGCATCGAGATGGGTACATCAATTGCATGGACCCACAGGGGAAGAGATCAATGACCCCCACAAAATTGCAAAAACATTTGCCACTTACTTTGACTCGGTATATGCATCGGTGGTGACGGTTCCGCTGCATGCAGTGCAGGAGCTTCTCTCCACTATCAAAGTCAACTCAATATCGCCAGAAGAAAGAGACTCCCTTGAAGGGGAACCCTCAGAAGAAGGAATCCAACACTCTATACGTGATATAAGCTTGGGCAAAGCTATGGGACCCAACAGGCTCCCAATTAAGCTTTTTATATTACTGGCCTCCAAGTTAGCCCCCTATTTCTGTCATATGTATTTAGACAGTTATGAGAAAGGGCTGTTACCAGAAGAGATCCGGATAGCCACGATTGTAGGTAAACCAGCCAATGACTGTAAGGCTTATAGACCAATTTTCCTTCTTACGACAGAAGCCAAGATACTCGCTAAATTACTGGCTAACAGACGTATCCCCCTGATCACATGGCTGATACACCCGGCTCTGTCCAGCTTTATGCCTGGCCGTAACATCGCCCTGAACTTGAGATGCTTACATGGGATGTTGAGTAAACAACAAACAATTGATGGAGAGGCCTTGTCCCTAGACGCCAAAATGGCCTCTGATACTATTGAATGGAACTACATGTTTGCGAACCTGGAGAGAATGAGCTTTGAACCCAACTTAGTAAAATTGATCAAGTTACTGTACACTTGCCCAACTGCTTAAGTGGTGGTAAACCAACATACATCCATACAGTTTCAGCTGGATAGAGGAACTCGGCAAGGGTGCCCCGTGTCGCCCTTAATATTCACCCTAGTGTTAGAACCCTTGGCGATATGGGTGAGGGGAAATCCCCTCATACAGGGACTTAAATGGACCAGACATCATGAAGATCGAATTTCGCTATATGCGGATGACATATTGCTATATATGGCCTCTCCAACTACGACACTTCATCGTATGCTCCATATTTTCAGTATATTTGGTGATCACTCAGGATACATAATAGATTGGTCTAAATCGCATCGGGATGTCATATTCCCTAGGCATTTAAGGTCTGCAGCCTCAAATACCTAGGGAATATGACATCCCGGTGGCCTCAGAGGGCTTCCGCTACTTAGGAATCTATATTACATCAGACCCCACTCTCTTTTATGAGGCAAACTTACTAGGGCCCTTGATGCGCTTTCGAGCGGATGTAAGCATTGGCGTTCCCTCCCCCTGACTCTCCTGGGACGAGAAGCCCTTTTCAAAATGTTGGCGTTGCCTCGCTTCTTGCAAAACACTCCATACAGGTTCCGATATGCCTACTTTTATAACATTCACAGCGCAGTGCGTACCCTGCTTTGGGATGCACGGGCACCCCGCATAGCGATCCAGAAACTATTGGTGGGATGGTATGATGGGGGAATTGCGTTGTCCCACCATAGGCCATATTACTCGCCATCTCAACTCATGGTGATTAACTGCTAGACGCATGGAGATCGGAGTGACCCAAATTTCTGCACAGATTGGTGGCTTATGGGACAAGGCGGATATCAGAAAGCACTATACATGAAACCGAGGAAATTGGGCCTCACCGGCCCGACGGCATGCACAATTGAAATCTGGCATGTGGTTAATAAAAAACTGGGCTGGCATAATACAAATACACGCCCAACCCGACTCTGGGAGCCCGAGCTGTTGGGTCGTCTAAGTGTGTGCCATCGGTTTGAAAAGTGGGACCTGATTGGGATTTCAACGGTGGGGGACATGTGTAATTCTAAGAGATTAGTCACATTTGCAGACCTGCAGAAAAAGTATGACTTTGCACCAACTGAAACATTTATATATCTGCAGATTAGCCACGCACTTGAAGCAGTGATACCGGGAGGTGGCCCACTTCCTGAGGCTTCCCCACTAGAAGATAGATCGATGCTTGACCCCATGGTCAAGAAGGCCATATCCCTAACATATAAAAAAGTGATCAACAACTGCCCGGACCTTTTAACACGCCTTCGCCAGCGCTGGGAGGCGATTTAGGAGCACAAGAGGAAGAGGACTGGTGAGATGCTCTGGCCTCCCCAAGGTAAGTAGCCATCCTTATGAGACTGTGGCTTGTCCACCTCAAAGTACTACATCGTGTTTTCCTGGCCGCTGGAGTCCTGGTCAGGATGGGCAGGAGAGCCGACTCTTATTGCCTCAGACAGTGTCACCGGGAGGGAACATTCTTTCACAATATTTGGGAGTGCCCAGCTGCCCAAGTGTACTGGAAAGCAATCTCATATCAGCTGGATGGTGCTGGGGGGGAAAATTGATGGTTACTCTGAAATGATGCCTACTAAACATATGGGAAGCCACAGACTGAGAAAACATGGGTTTCACTGGCATGGGCCATCGCTAAGCGAAACTTTGCACACATATGGGGAGTGGCAGGGTTGCCAACTGTCAGGGACTGGGTGGCTGACATCGATAGAGCCATGATTGCTGAGAAGGATGCTTTCAAAGATAGAGGATGCCCCCAAAAATGGGATCGTAAGTGGGCTGCTTGGAATACATACAGGGGTTAGATATGTCTATCT
Source organism: Lissotriton vulgaris (assembly GCF_964263255.1). Classification (NCBI taxonomy): domain Eukaryota; kingdom Metazoa; phylum Chordata; class Amphibia; order Caudata; family Salamandridae; genus Lissotriton; species Lissotriton vulgaris. The sequence continues at coordinate 371,407,917 of NC_141696.1, read as the reverse complement.
CCCACTGTGGAGCTAACACGCTTTGAAGAAAGATTGCATGGCCCAATAACTAATGGAGGTGAGCTGCTCGATTGATTAATCTCTTTTTGTACAATATGCTGAGAAAAACTCATTCATGTATTACATCTGATTGTATGTCATTGATGATTGCATTGCTGTGCTCTTTGTTACATTGCTTAATAAAAAGAGTTTAAAAAGAAAAAAAGAACTTAGGGCAAAGTCCCAGTTAGTATATATACCAGTGGGCTTCTGCGACTCTGTCATCTCACTCATGTCTGCCACCCGGAAAATGCCCTTGTGCTCAGGGGAATGGCGACGCAACCCCCAGGGCCAGACAGAAAGCGCAGTCAGAGCCTCTGTGGGAAACTGTTGGCTCAGAAAGGACGTCTCTGACCTATTTACTAGAAGCTATGTCATCGCGAAGGGAAAACACACAAGACAAGAAGAAGACACGTATTCTCCCAGCACATCCGATGGCCGTGGAAGCAGACAGAGCGCCATGAGTTGTCTTCAAGGGATTCCAGGATTGATATAATAAAGAGGCGTACTTTAATCAAAATGAAAAGTTGGGACTGCGAAAGGGTTGTGGCTGAAGCAGCCTATGTGGATGTAAGCAGCAGGGCCGGACTGGGAATGTAAAGGGGCCCTGGCAATTAAGTAGGACGGGCTGCGGCAGTGGTGGGTGGGGTTTCTGTGGGAAGCACTGCTGCTGCTGCTTTTGGTACATGAGGCCGATATTGCAGCACTGCTTCAAAACCGCCCCCCCTGTACTAAAAACAGCCCCCACCGGTCCAAGACCGGTCCCTGCCCTCCAGCCCACCAGGGAAATGCCTGGTGCCCGCTATGGCCAGTCCGGCCCTGATAAGCAGTGCTTTGAATTAACTGGTTTTGTCCGGTACTCAGTACCTGTACTTCTTTGATTTAAAAGGAAGAATACCAGCACTTCTCAACAGTGCTGCTATACATTTAATAGGAGAGTTCCGGCACTTCTCAAGAGCAAAGAGGTACTCTAAGCAGGAGCGTCTGGCACGTAAATAACCAATCCTGGCGCTAATCTCACCATCATGAGAGCAGTGCCAGGATTAGATGAAGCATCCTGGCTGGATGCTTTTCAGGCCATTTAGGCCTGTGCTTGGTCTCCACCCAGCTGTCTAAGACAACTGGGTGGAGAGCTGCAAAGTGTGTGTGCCACTTTGGCTGGCTCACGAGAGCTGGCAAAACTGACATGCGTACTTTGGAGGGCCCATCTTGCTCCTCCAGTCCTCTATGCCGCCAATCAGCAGTAGAAGAGGACACGCCCCCATATTTCCCTGCTGAAGGCTGCTGCGAGCTAAACTTGAAGAAATAAAATGTCAATGAAATCATTTCATTGCCATTTTATTTTTCATGTTTAGCACCGCTGCTGACTCTAAGTAGTGAGTACCTGCACTTCTAGATTTCCATTTAAAACTTTGGATGTAAGTAACCAAAGGCACGTCATTATACATGTCAAATTTATTCATTTGCTTTGCAAATTCATAGTGATCAACTGGCCAAAGAATCAATGAAATCAGCAGGCGAGATTATATTTAACAGTTTATGTATCCCCATTATTCTAGAACAGAGTGAAAAAACGCTTGACAAGGAAAATTAAAATCAAGGAGCCATAACTTTAATTTATTTAAAATAAAATTATATATATTGCCGTGTGACTACAATGCAGTAAACATCCTTTAACCGACAGTCACAACAATGACCTGCATTTACAATACAGTCACTACACCAACTGCGACGCAACCATGCATTCCTTTAACCCACAAGTCTTTGCAACAACTTACTTTAGGTGGCACGTTGTTGGACTGGTGTTGGGTTATGGGCAACATTCCACAAACCAAGCAGGAGGGACACCTGAACTCTACATTATATTTGTGCTTCTAAGAAATGTTGATGTGGGATATAATAAGAATATTTTGCGTCTGGATCAGGTTGCCTTGTGAGGAGAGGGCCAAAGGCAGACACTCTCCTCTTTTATTGAGTGTATAGTAACTGTGCACCACACAAAACAAGCAAGGCCCAGGCTGGGAATTGGTAACCATGGCAACTACTTGCCCCTGGGCCTGAGTCAAACTCCAAAAACTCTGCCTGGGTCTGTGAAGCAAACTGTCTGAATACCATTTGAATACCATTGCTCTGACAGTTGCCACACCTCATCGCAATAATAATGCATGATTTAGCTACTTGTTGACATTATTGAAGTCCTGGAATCTGTTATGTCAGTTTACATGCTCAAACGTCATTAACGACTAGCCATTATCTGGGCGGGTGATTTTAATTCGACCAGCTGTCCCTTAAAGAGAGTCCATATTTGTGGAATAGCCAATTTGCAGGAAAAGAACATAATTCATTTCTTCGAAAGCATGGGTAAGCATAACCTTTATAATACACCTTAATCCTATATGGAGGGAGTGGTACGCCCTCCAACCTTCACAGGAAACGGAAGGGGTAGCGTCATTGATTTTATATTGATAGCATCATCTTTAGCTCCAGTAGTTACAGATTCATATATTTTACCGGCAATTTTTAGTGATCACAATGCCATAATTGTTATGTTGGATTGCCCTATGTTTAGCAAAATTCACACAAGAAGCAGTAAAGTGTCACTATAATTATCAAACAAGGGCTTTAGGATCAAACGGAATAGTATAGATCCAGCAAAATATTTAAAGGTACTACTAACTGGAAATAAGGAGTAGGTTAAGTGTTGTTTATCTGAAGAAGGAACAACCAAGGAGATTATAAAGGGGTTTGAAGCTATATGTAAAACAACGTCTCGTATGTTGACAGCTAAACCATCCCGAAAGAAACCCCCCTCCAAAAGTGGTACAACCCTGCCTGTACTGCTGCTCTATTGGTTACAAATACTATTCCACGAAGTATTGAGGATATTAGAGCTGCCAGATCATGTTGTAAGATTACCTTGCATGAGCGTAAGGAAGAAAGAAGAAGGGAGGCCTGGGAAGAACTGGAAGCTGCTTTCACTCTTCGAGACTCAAGATCTTTCTGGGAAGTTGTAAATTTACCTTGTATTCCCGACTCCCCCAATCTCAAAAAGGAACTCCATATCTTAGCTGACCAGTGGGTGCTCACTTTTTCTGAAGTGTTTGTCAAGAAAACAACCCCCTAATTCAGATTGATCAAACTGATGTGTATTCTCTTAACTCTAGAAATGTGCATATGTTAATTGAATCCATTGATTGTAGAGATGTCTCTAAAGTCATTATTAGATGCCCGGCAGCAAAGCACCGGGGGCCTCATTTATGAGAAATGACACATCGCTGCGTGAAAGCAGCGATTCCGTCACTTCTCAGTGCGCACTACTTGCGACATTCCTGATGCGTCATATTTAATGTATGACGCATCATGTCACAAGGAGTTACAGATAAGCCAGTATTTCTGACGTATCTGTAGGCGCAAAAGTGACGCATTGCTGGAGTGTGTCACAAAAGTGACGCAACTCCTGCAATTCGTCCTTTCACATGGGACAAGCCCCATCTGAAAGGGCCTGCGTCAGTCTTACGCCTGCTGCGAGGCAGGCGCAAGATTTTGACGCAACGGCGTCCTAAAAGTGACGCAGTGAATTTCACTGCGTCACTTCTACGACCTTTCTTTGCGTCAATACGCCCCCCTTGCATACATTATACCTGGCGCAGGTATAATGTGGCGCAGGGGTTTACAAAGTGACGCATCTACCTAGATGTGTCACTTTGTAAATATGGCGCAACAAGGCACATTTTTTATGCCACTGGTGCGTCACAAAAAGTAACGCACCGGCGGCGTAAAAGTGACGCACAGCCTCATAAATGAGGCCCCAGGTACAGACTGCGTCCCAGTTGATGTATTTAAACAAAACCCAGACTTTTGTCTCACCATCATTAACAAACTTATTCCGAGCGGGTATTAAAGGGGAGTTACCAAGTTCATAAAGTGAATCTATCATTGTTCCCTACTTTAAACTAGCATTTGCAATGCAATAGGTCTCGCATTTAGGCGAGTTTGAGCTATTGGCATTGTAAAAGACAATGCCTTTTATTTATGTTTTGGGTTTTTAAAACATAAATAAAAGGCATTGTAATTTACAATACTAGTAGCTTAAACTCCAACAAATGCGAAACTTATTGCATTACAATAAAGGGCCTTCTCGACCACTTGTTAGATTATACATATCAGAGGAAGAGACTGGCCTGTAACGTCTTCAAAGAAGTGAATAATAGTGCAGTAAAGAAGATGTGTAAGTGTTGTAAATTACACAGACACAAAGTGTGAAGTGAGAGTTGCATATGATCCAAGCTATAAACACTAACTAAGCGCGCCAACACCTTTTGCTCTGTGATTACACTACAGTGGCTCAGGAGAAAGAGTGGTATGGGGCCTATTCCCTGCCTTCTCCATGATTTGAGTGTGCAGTGTGGCATTGCGTAATGTCATTGCTATCTTTGGCTTAATAAAAAGCACTCCAGCTGTACTGGGGCCCTGGCTTCACCTCCTGGGGCAGGGTGGGCTGTGCTTTATGGCAGGCATGGAGGGAGGGAGGGATGGTCTCAGCTGCAGCTATGACCTTGTACAGTGCCCCTGCTAATAGTAGTAAGCAAGAGGTGCTGAGGTGGTGGTATTGGTGGTGGTGGTATTGGTGGTGTGGAGGTATTGGTGGTGGTGGTGGTTGTATTGGTGATATTGGCATTGGTGGTGGTGGTATTGGTGGTGGTAGTATTGGTGGTGGTCTTATTGGTGGTGGTGGTACTGGTATTGGTGGTGGTATTGGTGTTATTGGTATTGGTGGCATTGGTGGTGGTATTGGTGGTGGTGGTATTGGAGATGGTGGTGGTATTGGAGGTGGTGGTGGTATTGGTGGTGGTGGTATTGGTGGAGGTGGTATTGGTGGTGGTGATATTGGTGGTATTGGTATTAGTGGTGGTGGTATTGAACTTGGTGGTGGTATTGGTATTGACGTTATTCGTGGTTGTGGTATTGGTGGTGGTGCTACTGGTGGTAGTGGTATTGGTGGCATTGATATTGGTGGTATTGGTGATGTTATTGGTGGTGGTGGTATTGGTGGTGGTGGTATTGGTACTTGTGGTAGTGGTATTGGTGGTGATGGTACTGGTATTTGTGCTGGTGGTTTTGGAGGTAACATTGGTATTGGTGGTGGTGGTTGTGGTGGTGGTGGAGGTACTGGTGGTCTTGGTGGTGGTGGTGGTGGTAGTATTGGTGGTGGTATTAGTGGTGGTGGCATTGGTAGTGGGGGTATTAGTGGTGGTGGTAGTGGTGGTGGTGGTATTGATATTGGTGGTGGTATTGGTGGTGGTGGTATTGGTATTGGTGGTGTATCAGAGGTGATGGTATTGGTGGTATTGGTGGTGGTATTTGTGGTGGAATTGATGGCGGTGATATTGGTGGTGGTGGTGTTATTGGTGGTGATGGTATTGGTGTTGGTATTGGTGGTGGTATTGGTGATGATATTGGTGGTATTGGTGGTGGTGCTATTGGTGGTGGCGGTATTGGTGGTATTGGTGGTGGTAATGGTGGAGGTATTGGAGGTGGTATTGGTGGTGGTGATATTGTTGGTGGTGGTGTTATTGGTGGTGGTGGTGTTATTGGTGGTGGTGGTGGTACTGGTGGTGGTGGTTTTGGTGGTGGTATTGGTGGTGGTACTGGTGGTGGTGATGGTCTTGGTGGTGATATTGGTGTTGTTGATATTGGTGGTGTTTGTATTGGAGGTATTGGTGATGGTATTGGTGGTGGTGATGGTAGTGGTATTGGGATTGGCGGTGATGATATTAGTGGTAGTGGTATTGGTGACATTGGAGGTACTGGTATTGGTGGTGGTGGTATTGATATTGCTGGTGGTGGTGATATTAGTGGTGGTGGTAGCGGTGGTATTGGCGATGGCGGTAGTGGTGTTATTGGTGGTGGTGGTATTGGTGATGGTTAGTGGTGATATTGGTGGTATTGGTAGTGGTATTCGTGGTGGTGGTGGTGGTATTGGTGGTGGTGGTAATGGTGGTGATGGTTTTTGTAGTGGTATTGGTGGTGGTGGTATTGGTATTGGCATTGGCGGTGATGATATTGGTGGTAGTGGTGGCATTGGTATTGGTGGTGGTGGTATTGATACCTGCGGTGGTGTTGGTGGTGGTATCGGTGGTGGTGGTGCATTGGTGGTGGTCTTATTGGTGGTGGTGGTGATGCAGTGGTGGTGGTCTTATTGGTGGTGGTGGTATTGGTGGTGGTGGTATTGGTGGTGGTGTTATTGGTGGTGGTGGTGGGGTTATTAGTGGTGGTGGTGGTGTTGTTGTTAATAAAACAGGCTTTTGAAAACAACCCTTCAGGTGGTTTTAGTGCAGATGACATGTAACACAGATTTGCTGTTGTCAACTTCAGCCCATTAGCACACAATTATGTGCTGCCTGGAATTCACATGACTTAATTCGCTAATCATTTCAAAATCCATTTTACTTGGGGGGTTGAAACAGACACAAGATAATGCCGAGTTAAAGTGATTGAAAGCAGGCGCTTGTGTTATGGGGGCGGCCATGCTGCTTAAAAAAACACAAGCGGTTTCAGCTGAAGCAGCACATGTCCGGCTGCAGTAAGAGAAACTCAATAGAGTAAACAGTGCTTAAAGTCTTACTAAATGACAGGTCTCGTGTAACAACCGAAGTAAAGGGGCCAGTAGCCATGGAAGGTTACAAATGAAGACACGGCCATACTAAGGAGGGACTAACAAGCCTATTGATGAATCCAAAGGCAGCATTTGCAAAAGACAATGACACAAGCCAATGAAAAATATGGGAGGAGCGTGGGCACGGCTTCTCTCCCATACTCCACTACAGCAGTCTCGCAGAGCGAGCAGAGCATGCGCGCTGCCGCTAGCCTCGGCATAAAAAGTAGACAGAAACCTTCCATCCTGCTATCATCCCATCTGCCTTCTGGATTCATCTGCCAAAATATTGGTAAGGGTCATTCTATAATTTTTTTTTCAGATGTTCAATATGGTTTCCGCACCGGCCAAGGCAGAGCAGATGTGGAAAAGCAGTTTTTCTGTAGATATCCTCAAGCACTGCTTGGCGTTAGTCGCCTCTGAACCATTCAATAATTATTAAATAAAGAGGTGGGCGCTGGAAACTGGGAAGCAGGAAACGGGTTTTTAATTTCTCCGGAGCAAAGCACGTCAGATCGGACAAACAGGGTATCGTCTCGAGGTGCTCTCTAACTGCATCTATGTGGCCTGGCCTTTTATACAGTGGTTTATTACTTTATTACAAGATAGCACATTCCTGACATTACTTTGAAGCACAGTAAGACATTTCTGGAATACCCGCTTCAGGCTCGTTCTCACACGTATTCACAGTGGAGGTCCCCCACCCCAATCTCAGAAGGTGATGATTATCGCGCAGCTGGACATTCCGTCAGGAACCGAAATGTGTGCAATCGGTTAGATCTCATGGGGTGGTGACACTGATTAATCCCGGCTCCTTTGATGAAAGGCAAGATCCTACAGTATGGGGGCAATAAACTGTATCCGCAGGGTTGGGTGATGGCCTGGGATCGGACGAGCAATCAGATGCAGGGGAAGGGGTTGCCGAAGGGGCTGCTCGTGTGAAAGAGATGAAAGGGTATGTGGGTCTGGCACGGGAAGTGGCTCTGGGGCAGGGTCGCGCTGTGGATGCGTTTATGGTTCAGGCATGTGTGCATGGGGGCTGCCAGCGCGCGGGGGATGTTAGCGAAGTCAGAGAGACGTGCAGGCAATCGGCAGTGTACAAAGTGGCCATGGTGTCTAAGATGGCTGCCGCTTATGCGCTCGTACGGGCCCAGGTTTGGACAAGATGGCACCGGTAATGTTCACATCGAAATCTAATTTTCCACAGTGTACCCTTTGAACATGTCCTAGTCAGCTTGTCAATTTACATTAATACCCATCATATTTTGTATCTCTATGTCATACAAGGCTTTTAAATGTTCAGATTTAGTGTCCAAAGTCTTAGGGCAAATAGACTTCATGAAAAGAGAGCACAGAGGCGGTATGCATTGTATCCCCAGGCAGCAACCACATATTATAAAGACTGGCACCAATATTATCATCAATAGTTTCCAACCCCAGTCTTTCAAAGTGTTCCAAAACCAGCTTCCCAGTGTCCACTGTCCAGCCTTCTTGCTCCTGATGGATCTCTGATGCCAATCTGTGAAGGTGTTCGATTGCCTTGTAAACTGACGGTGAATTATCCGGTACGAAGGTGCAGCAGCTGGCTCTGATGATGTGGCATGCTCCTCCACGATCCGCTAGCACCACGTCTAAGACAAGAAGGTTCTGTAGAGCCACCAGGCGGACCACCTGTAGTTCAGCTGTGTTGTTGGTGAGGATGCCAGCTGTGATGTTTGATGCTGTTTCGACAGCTTGGGTCAGATGTCGGATGGCTCCACTGTTTGCCATCCAACCCTAAAGTGGAATGAATCCTTTTGCTGCATCGAGGAACTGTGATGTGGTGGAGTCTGCTTGCTCTGTGTCTTTTGAGCATTTCTCTCTGTGCTGATTTGCTGGTGCCACGTATGTTGGTGGAAGGACAAAGGCAATGTAGCAAGTGCCCCCCCAGCCCTTTGGGAGCCAGGTGTAAGCTTTTGTACCGCAGAAAAAGTACATATTTGGTGAAGCAACAAACGAAGGAGGATCAGCATTGTTCAAAGTCCTTTTTATGGGGCAGGAGCTGTGGCCCATGATTTTTTTCCCATGGCCTTCAATGCAAACAAGGCCTGAGACGTTCACCACAGATAGGGTCACAGTCAGAGTTGCAGCAGTCTGTTTTCGTAGATATGAGAAGGTGGGTCTGGCTGGATTGTTGAACACCTGCATTTCGATTCGTTCCTTTTCCGGGATGTTCATTTGAAAAGTGGTGTTGGATTTCAGAGGGCAAAAGAGAGCAGAGGTTTTTCCTGTTTTGTTCAGCCAGAACTCATTGTAGAACTGTGCAATTGTTTCACCAGATGTTGTATTGTCCTTGTAGCTCCCTTGTAGGAGTATTAGCCAAGCATGGCTGGATCCATGAACAGAGAAAGGTGAAGGGAAGAAGGGGATAGAGTGTTCAGTTGCATGAGGTAGCAGCCCACAGATCCAACAGTTCGTGGCATTGGCAGCAAGGTTGTGTTGATGCAGCAATTGTACAAATGAATTATTCCAAAATTCTTTGCATCGTTCTCGGAGGTGGGGTGACAGTGAGACCAGATAATGTTCTTTCTTGGTGGTGGGCTGCATAGTCGGTATCATTGTCTTGTGAGCGGGAGCACTTCTTCCATGATCCAAACTGTGACCATCAGCAGGAGGCAGATGAGGGATGCAATGAAAAGTGCAATTGTCTTTGTGCTATGCAGCTTGGCAGTCTTGGGGTCCTTACGGTGGATCTTCAGTCATCCCGGATCTTCCATCACTTTCAAGAGGCTCGGTGACTGGCAGGACCACATACTTTGTCTGGCGTCTCTCCTGGTAGCCTTTGTAGTGTTAGCTACCGCTCTGAGATTTTTTACTTAGTTAGTGGTCTGCTTGGCCGAAGCACTCTCCTTTCGTCGCAAGTTGTACCCTTCTCTGGATGGCACAGTTGGATCGGGAAATTCTGCCAATTCAAGTGTCTCTGTTTCTGGATAACAGCTGAGGGTTGGTAGGTCTTTTGTCAGGAGCTCTTCTTGGGTGTCCACGTTTTTGGTCGCTGTCAGGGTTGACGATATTTGTTTGCAGTGGTGCGCGTGCAGCCAATTTCTCTTTCCCTCCACTCAAAGTGCAGTTCGGGTGGTGATCAAGACTTGCCAGGGGCCCGTCCACCTTGATTCCAAGCTTTTCGTTCTTTGAAAATTTCGGACCAACACGTAGTCCCCAGTTTCGGTGTCGTGGCCGGGGCCCCTGTATGCGTCTGGTATGGCTTGCTGCACCTGTTGGTGGATAAAAGTTAGTGTTTTTGTTAAATTGTGCAGATAATCAGACATTAGGTTGTCCGGGACATCATAGATGGATGTTGGCTATGGCGCGGCCCAAATGTTTATAGGCCGGCCGAAGACAACCTCGTACGGAGTCAGGTGGTGTTTGGTAGGAGTGGAGCGCAGTGATAGCAATGCCAGTGGGAGGGCATCAGGCCATTTCAGTCCTGTGGTGGCAACTATCTTCGCTAGCTTTAGTTTTAGTGTGGCGTTGTGTCGTTCTACCAGGCCTGCAGATTGGGGGTGGAAAACTGCATGAAATTTCTTTTTTACACCCAACCCTTTCAATATGAGTTGGATAACTGCGGCTACAAAGTGGGGGCCATTGGCGCTCCACAAAATCTTACAAAGGCCGCAGCATGGGAAAAACTCCTTCAACAATACCTTGGCAGTAGTGATAGCTGTATTGTCACAAGTGGGGTAAGCTTCCACCCATTTGCTAAACGCACACACAATCACTAGTATGTATTTTAGACCATGGCACCTCTCTAACTGAATGTAATCCATTTGGAGGATTTCGAAGGGATGGTCAGGGACCCCAAACCCTCCCCTGGGTACTACTGTCCCTTTCCCTGGGTTGCGCTGTAGTCATATCGTGCACTGCTGGACTACGCTTGCAGCTGAATCTGATATCTTGTCGTTGTGCCACACTCTAGTAATCAGTTCAGTCATGGGGGCAGATCCTATGTGTGCGGGTAAGTGTGCCATGGTCAATATGGGGATCAGATAAGCGTTAGGTAGCAACCATTTGTCTGTGTTTTTCATCCTCCAGCAGCCTTCATCGTCTTTTAGTCCCACCGTGCCCATTCAGTCAGTTCATGTGGTGTACTTGTCAGTTGGATGTCTCTTATAGTCTCCCTAGCATCTGTCCATTTCTCTGCTTGTGACCTGGTCCCGTACATTCGTGTCGTCGTTCTGTTTTCGGCTGTGGCTCGGGCAGTGATGTCAGCCAGTGCATTCCCTTGTCCTACAATGTCCGTCACTTTCTTATGCGCCTGGCATTTGATTACTGTCAGTTGCTTGGGGAGGAGGACTGCTTCAGTCAGGGCGGAGACTAGATCTCCATGTAAGATCGGTGTGCCGTGTGAGGTCAGGAATCCCCTTTCTCTCCTTAGAAGCCCAAAATGGTGAACCACCCCGAAGGCATACTGGCTGTCCGTGTATATGTTTGCTGTGATCCCTGCTGCTAAAATACACGCTCACGTGAGGGCAATCACTTCTGCCGCCTGTGCGGATCGTTAGGTAATGCGGGCTGTTTCAATAACAGTTAGGGCTGTGGTAACAGCATATACAGCTGAGGTGGTGCCGTCGGGCAGTTTGATACATGAGCCCTCTACCCATAGCTCTCCATCAGGTTCTGGTAAGGCAGTGTCTCGGAGCTCTACCCTACTCTTAGTCTGTTCGTCAGTGAGGGTCACACAGTCATGCAGGGGAGTGACATTGGGGTCGTTCTCAGGTAGTGGTAACAAGGTAGCCGGGTTCAGAATGGTGCATAGCTTCAAGGTAATGTGTGGTGCCAATAGAGTTAGTTCGTACCCTGTCAGTCGTGCGCTAGTCAGGTGTTGAGTTTTGGTCTGATTCAGGAGGGTGTCAACAGCATGGGGTACTAATACCGTAAGGGGGTTTGAAAGTACAATTCCCTCACTCTGTCGTATCGAGACAGCGGCAGCTGCTACAGCTCCTAGGCAAGCTAGTAAAGCTCTGGCTACGGAATCAAGAGTGGTGGAGAAGTAAGCACAAGGGCCTTGTTTGGGGCCAATGGATTGCGCCAGGACAGATAATGCACATCCTTCTCTTTCATGGGTGTAGAGGGAGAAGGGTTTGGAATAGTCTGGGGTTCCTAGAACGGGTGCTGAACAAAGGGCGTCTCGTAATTCCTTGAAAGAGGTTTGGCACTCTGGGTCCAAGGGAGTGGGAAGGGAACATCTTTGGCTAGGATTCGGTCAGGTGTAAGTTTCCTTCCTTCTTTTGATAAGAGGTGGCCTAAGTATGTCACTTGGGGTTTGCAAAACTGTCATTTCTTTCGGGAAACTTTGTGTCTGCAAGGAAATGTAGGACCTGGATGGTGGCGGTGACTGCTAGGGGAGTGGTGTCGGCCGCTAGAAGAATGTCATCTACATACTGTATCAACACCACTCCGTCCGGTAACTGAACTGCATCTAACTATCTCTTGAGTGCCTGGCTATAAATGCTTGGACTTTCAGTGTACCCTTGGGGTGCTCTACAAAATCTATATGAGCGGGATTTTAGGGTAAATCCGAAGAGGTAGCGGCTGTCTGGGTGGATGGGTATGGAGAAGAAGGTGTCTTTGAGGTCAATTACGGTAAATGTGGTGGCAGTGGACGAGACCAGGGTCAGAATGGTGGTGATGTCGGAGACTACGGGGTACTGTGGCACAACTATTTTGTTGATTTCTCACAGGTTGAAGGAGAAGCGGTACGCTTTCTCATCTCCCTCTCCTTCCTTCTAGATAATCGGTAAGATAGGGCAGTTGCAAATGTTGCTGACTATTACTTCTACCACTCCTGCATTCACTAAGGACTGGATTATTTCTACCAATGCTTTCTCGCCTTCGGGTGAGATTTTGTGCTGCGGCATTTTCGGTAGTGTCGCGTCCTGTCGTACAGTCACATGCACTGGGTACGAAGGTAAGGTGTCAAGCAGGGACATGTCTGCGTCAGTTATGGAGTACATGTGTCGTGAGGGGCAAGGTCAGAGCAGGTTGGGGTTGTCATATAGAATGACTCGGACTCCGTCGGGTGAGCATCTGATAGTTGCTCGAAAGTGCTTCAGCAAATCCAGACCAATAATGGCATTGGGGGTATTGGAGGAGAGGAGGAGAGTTGTGTCGATTATATTATTTTCCAGATTGAAAGGGATTGGTTTGGACAAGGGTTTAGTGGAGGGCGTGCCATCAAAACCTATTGATGTCACGTGTGAGCCAGACAAGGGTGCCCTTGGAATCATTCGTTTGGATAATGCACAACGTGTTGATCCTGTGTCTACCAAAAATGGAGATTTTGTGCCTAGGACCTTAGCGGTGACATAAAGGCCTTGCTGGTCAACATAGAGCTCGACTGGATCCCTCCCTTGCCCTTGGCAGTCCTATGCGAAGTCATAAGCCTTGTCACAGTCAGATTGTTGGTACTGATTCTGTCGGGGACGGTCAAAAGTGTTCATTCTACCGGGCCTTTCGTCACTAGCGTCGTTTGTGTATCCTCGTCCACGTCCTCTATTCCTTGGCGGGTTTGCTATGTCTCTCGTCTCTTTGTTCCTATTCAGCTCTAACAAGATCGGGCATTGAGACTTCCAATGTCCGTATTCTTTGCAGAATGCACATTGGTTCTCACCTAAATCTCTACGTCCAGCGTAGGGTGCGGGTGCATTACTTCTAGGAGGTGGGTTTCTAGGGACATTTTGCTGATAGTTTCCCTTGTATGGTTCTTTCCCTAAACTCACTCCTTGTAACTGAGCTATCATGACTCTCTCCTTTAAGTCTTTTTTTTCTTCTCTGAAGCTCTATCATTTTCATTCTTCTGGTGTTCATAGTACTGGGCCATCTGAAGGATGGCCACGGGCTTTGAGGCCGCCCAACTACTCTCGCTAGTCTGCAGTTTCTGCGAAACTTCCGGCAACATTCTGCACGAATAAGTGATGTCCGGTTGTAGTAGTCATGTCCTGGCCACTGTAATCGGAGAACACCGTTTCAAACCGAGAAAAATATTCGGAGACGTCTTCTTGGGGGTTTTGGCGGCAAGCTGTTACTATTGACCAGTCTACCTTTTTCTCAGGGATTAGAGTCTTTATTTTCTGCACAATTTTATCTGGGAGTTCCAGTATAGCTTTCAGGGGTTTCTGTCCAGGATCTCGTTGTTTGTCAATGACATCGAGTTGTCCCCAGGTATGTCCAAACAGCTCAAGGTGGTCGACTTTCCGGATTTGCTTCCACACATCAGCTGGCAGACATAGCCCAAAGAACAAGTCTATATCGGCTAGGGTCATAATTGTCGATCCTAAGGCGGTACCTAATTCTGTGTAGAAAGCAGTAGGGTTCTTTCGCAAGTCCTGCAAGGATTTACGGAAGGTCAGGATGTCTTGTCTATCTCAGGGTTGGTATACCCAATTGTATACTACCCTTCCTTTAGCATCCTGGTGGTTTATATCATCATGAGCTCCCTGACCTCTTGGGGGAACACAGTAGGGAGCGGCTTTCTTTATGGGCATTATAGTGTCTAATTTTTCTGCCGGGGGTTCGATCGTTACAGGGGTTGTGCCTTTGACTATTTGTCCTTGTTCAATGAGGTGGCGGAAGGCTTCTAGCGTGTATGAGAAAAGTTCTGCCACATCACACTCACTCTCATCTCCGATATCTACCTTCCTATACAGAGTTGCAGGGCGTTCGTTTTTTTTTTTATCTCTACACCTTTATTCGTATGCTGTGAGAGTATGATAGCAAAAGCGTACAATAAAATGTCGTTTATGGCTGTCTGCATACGAGTTACATATGTCCGATATATATTCTTCTGTCTCTTTTTGATCCACTAATGTTTTAACTATTTTATCAATGCCCGCTCGTTCATTTTTGTTCAAACGGGGAATTCTTGCTGGTTCTTTTTCTTTCGTTTCGGGTTTATCTGAGGCTTCTTTTGATACGAGGTTTAGCACGAGAGGCTCGGTCGGCGCGGAGGCCGTGGGTACCGAGGCCCTGGCGCTACCTTCAGTTAGGTTTTGGGATTGTAGGTGCTGTGCTAAAGGATGGGTGGGGGCATAAGGAGGAGGCATATAGATGAATGGGGGACCTAGAAGTAAGTCATCATCTGTCCTTTGTTTTGATGGAAGTTCAGGGTAAAGCATAGAGGGTATTCTAACAGGACATTGGCCCGATGTTTCTGACTCTCGTTCTCTTTTTATTCTTTCTCTTTCTCTTATTTCCTCTTCTAGCTTTCTACCAGCTAGGTGAGCTGCTTTTCGCAATTCTTTATCGGTTTTTGCTTCGTCTCTCTTTTTGCGTTGCGTTGCTTCTTTGCGCCACATGCCGAGACTATCAAGCATGGTAGGCGTGGTTTTATTTCCGCGAAGGGCTATCTCTAGCGCTTCTATTTTATCAAGGTCAAAAGATCCTATCAGTGGCCACTGATTTTCTTGATCCTTTTTAGTATTTTTATGCCATAACTTACTATAAGCTACGGCGACTAGTCCATACTTCGTAAAGATGTCCTTATTAGGGGTGCCTTCCAGTGGAGCTGGATGATCTACCCAACCCTGCGGACACAGTTTATTGCCCCCATACTATAGGATCGCGCCTCTCATCAAAGGAGCCGGGATTAATCAGTGTCAACACCCCATGAGATCTAACCTATTGCACACATTTCAGTTCCTGACGGAATGTCCAGCTGCGCGATAGTCATCGCCTTCTGAGATTGGGGTGGGGGACCTCCACTGTGAATACGTGTGGGAACGAACCTGAAGCGGGGATTCCAGAAATGTCTTACTGTGCTTCAAAGTAATGTCAGGAATGTGATATCTTGTATTAAAGTAATAAACCACTGTATAAAAGGCCAGGCCACAGAGATGCAGTTAGAGAGCACCTCGAGACGATACCCTGTTTGTCCGATCTGACGTGCTTTGCTCTGGAGAAACTAAAAACCTGTTTCCTGCTTTCCAGTTTCCAGTGCCCGCCTCTTTATTTGATAGTTATTGAATGGTTCAGAGGCGACTAACGCTAAGCAGTGCTCGAGGATATCTACAGAAAAACTGCTTTCCAACAATTGGCGTCCCAACGCGGGGCCCATCAGCAACACGTGGGTCCATTGAGAGAGGTCCTAACGACAGAGTGAACGACTAAAACGATCGGGAAGAGATCCTGCCCGAAGGACCCTCGTAAACGATCCAGGCTAAACCAACTACCAATCAGTGGGGAGAAGATATGCATGACGTATAATCGGACAAGTGAAGATCTCAAACAATGGTGGACAAAGGTCCGCAGTACCTATCCTTCACTATCTGCAAAGACTAGACAGAATATTTCTATTCTTCGTTGTTTGCAAACAGAGAATATCTCAAAAAGAACCAATAAATCGAGTAGCAACGGAGGCTAAATGAACCAATCAATGAGCAATACTAGTATTTTCCAAACAATCAATCAAACAAAAAAGAGTCGTGTTGCACGACCTTACCCGGACCGTATTGGCAGTTTCTCGTCTTCCACTTCCAGCGCCTGATCTTCCTCTATTCTCCGTTATTGCCGCGGCACTCCTGTGGGATCCCAGTCAGGACCGTAGATCGCTCGAGAGAGGTCCGTCCAGAACCGGTGAAGGTCGGATGATCGGCTGCCAGACGAGGGTCCTTCGGGCAGGATCTCTTCCCGATCGTTTTAGTCGTTCACTCTGTCGTTAGGACCTCTCTCAATGGACCCACGTGTTGCTGATGGGCCCCGCGTTGGGACGCCAATTGTTGGAAAGCAGTTTTTCTGTAGATATCCTCGAGCACTGCTTAGCGTTAGTCGCCTCTGAACCATTCAATAACTATCAAATAAAGAGGCGGGCACTGGAAACTGGAAAGCAGGAAACAGGTTTTTAGTTTCTCCAGAGCAAAGCACGTCAGATCGGACAAACAGGGTATCGTCTCGAGGTGCTCTCTAACTGCATCTCTGTGGCCTGGCCTTTTATACAGTGGTTTATTACTTTATTACAAGATATCACATTCCTGACATTACTTTGAAGCACAGTAAGACATTTCTGGAATCCCCGCTTCAGGTTCGTTCCCACACGTATTCACAGTGGAGGTCCCCCACCCCAATCTCAGAAGGCGATGACTATCGCGCAGCTGGACATTCCGTCAGGAACTGAAATGTGTGCAATAGGTTAGATCTCATGGGGTGTTGACACTGATTAATCCCGGCTCCTTTGATGAGAGGCGCGATCCTATAGTATGGGGGCAATAAACTGTGTCCGCAGGGTTGGGTGATGGCCTGGGATCGGATCAGGTGCAGGGGAAGGGGTTGTCAAAGGGGCTGCTCGTGTGAAAGAGATGAAAGGGTATGTGGGTCCGGCACGGGAAGTGGCTCCAGGGCAAGGTCGCGCTGTGGATGTGTTTATGGTTCCGTCATGTGTGCATGGGGGCTGCCAGCGCGCGGGGGATGTTAGCGAGGTAAGGGGGACGTGCATGCGATCGTCAGTGAACGAAGTGGCCATGGTGTCTAAGATGGCTGCCGCTTACGCGCTCATACGGGCCCAGGTTTGGACAAGATGGTGCCGGTAATGTTTACATCGAAATCTAATTTTCCAAACAGAACAATTACTATTTTGTTTCCTAATAGCCAGGAAATACATTAAGGCCAGGAGAGGATCTCTTCATATAGAATTCATGGACCTCTCCTGTGCCTTTGACTTGGTAGGTAGAAGGAATTATGGGACATGATGAGTAGGGCAGGCACAGTCATCCCTTCTCGATCTCCTCAAACGTTTACATTAAGGTACTGGCACAAAAATCATCTATGACCCGGATGGTGAATCTACCCCACTAATTAAGACAGAGACAGAGCTGTATCCTAGCACCATATTTATTCCATTCCTTTTTTACATAAATGATTCAGATTCAGTCACAGTATAAAGTAGTCATTCGACCAGTTCCAGACCTCCTTTATGCCGATGATCCTATCTTAATAGCTTCTACAGCTAATGGATTTTAAGAGCAAATTTTTTTTGGTTTTCCTCATATACCAATCTGGAGATTCCTGAAGGGAAACTAGGCTATTCCTTCCGATTTGGTCAATTTGTTCCAGTCCTGATATTAGAGACCAATATCGTAACGGAACGTGCCTGGTCCCTCGGGTTGCCACTGCTTTCCCATTCCACTCCCGTTCACGCTTTAGCTGGCACACTGGGTTACTTGGGATATAAGGGAGACCAACAGGGCCCAGGATAAATCATAGGAAGACCTTTTCAGCTTTCACCTATCTTGCCATGCCACAAGGGGTGCCCAGATTTTAACAGAACTTGTGGGGTCTCATGCCATGTCAGATTTACTAGTTAGAATAATGTGTTTTAGGCAGTTTGAAAAGGTAGGAGGGATTGGATCCTTCCATGCTCTGCATATTTCGAGCCTTGCAAGTAACATAACATAAAAAATAAATCTTGTGTGAGGGGCATTGAGACTATAGCCATGACTCAGACCAAAAAGAATGGTTCTAGTGGTAATTTCCAGCTGTGACTGAAGAAAATCTTTCAAAAAATCCTGGATCTTGACCCAATAGTCTCTTATCTCGGGGCAAACAGCAAGCACATGTACATCGTCTGCGGCAGGGAATCTGCATCTTGGACAATAGTATTCTAAGTCAGAAAACGTAGCTAATTTTTTAGGAGTTATATATGCTCTGTACATGGTATAAAGATGGTTACTCTTCAATGTAGCCGGCTCAACCGTCACCTGCAGGATGGTAAAAGAGTCAGTCCACAGGTCTTTCATGATTTCGCTGTCAGGATTTATTGCGTTGTTCCAAAGTTTTTGTATCTCTGACACAGTGATATTATCAGCATCTATCATAGCTGTATACCAATATAAAATTTGATTTTTCCACCTGCCACTCTTAAAGATTAGATCGAATTTTGGATTGCGATTATTAAGATTCCATGATCTCATTGACCACCATCCAGACAGCTGATAGTATTTACATCTGGTAAGTGTACCCCTAGTTAAAATGGATAAGGCCTCCCAGCTTAGAAGCTGTGAGTCCTCCTGTAGATCCCCCAGCATTCTAACCCTGCCATCCTTAAGTGCCAAGATAGCTGGTCGTTGAGACAAGTCGGGGTCCCTGGGGACTCCCAAATGGGGGTCTGCACTGCATAGTAAGGAATATCCAATCTCTGCCTAATAAATACCCAGTTTCTTAAGGCAGCCCCTAAGATCTTGAGTCTGACTTTTTTTTAAACTTTGGGTACCCATACTTAAAAAGAAAGTAAGCTTCACCCTGTGGTATGTCTTTTAAAAGTGCTTTAAATAATAACCCTAAAGACGATGCATCAGTTTTGCCCGCAAGTGGTCTAAAATTTTTAAACTGAAAAGCGTGGCAATAGACAAGTAGGTCTGGAAGGGCCAGCCGTCCTGCTTTTAGGGTCCTCCTGAGTTTTTTCCAAGCTATTATTGGTGATTTGGAGCTCCAAATAAAAGATCCCAGTTTGCCCTGTAGTTTTTTGATGGATGGTAGGTGGAATGATAGGGGTATAGAATTAAATAGAAACGTTATTTTCGGTAGGATGATCATTTTAATTAAATTTACTCTCCCAAAGATGTTTAAAGGGAGAGATGACTATCTTTGAAGGAGTAAAAAACACAGTTGAGGGACAGAATGCAGAACAATGTCTTACATTCACCGCAGTACAAAGATCTGGGCCTAAATCCATCGGTTTTTTTGCACTCCACACCACCCTAGGTCAGACAATGGCTATATGAAAATCAGCCTTGACCCTGTGCCTCATGGGAACAGTCCAGTCCGAACTACCAAGCCATGTCTTTCCTAGACCGGAATCAAGCATCCAAGGACCGGTTTCTGGCTATCAGCCTTCTTCAGCCTAGAAGCTTGACTCCAGTGATGTGGAGAGCCTGGGACTCACGTCTGAGCATACCCAGCCCACTCGGGGTGAAAATTGCAAAAAGCACAGTTGATGGACAGAATGCAGAACAATGTCTTACATTCACCCCAGTACAAAGATCTGGGCCTAAATCCATCGTTTTTTTTGCACTCCACACCACCCTAGGTCAGACAATGGCTATATGCAAATCAGCCTTGACCCTGTGCCTCATGGGAACAGGGAAGACATGGCTTGGCAGTTCGGGCTGGACTGTTCCCATGAGGCACAGGGTCAGATTTCCTTAGTTTATTCCTTCTGATCATCAGGGTCGTCAGGGAGCCTCTCAAAAAAGCTTTAAATGCCTCCCATATCACCTGCTGGGTTGCTGAGCAGTTCTTATATCTAAAGAATTCCTCTGTCTGGGTCAATAGATCCCGTCTCACCCCTTCTTCTAGAAGCATGGCTCTGTCTAGAGACCATCACTGTAATTCTTTCTGTTCGAAATGAATTACTAGCTCAACAATCGAGTGATCTGATAATATGGCTGGGGTATAGTAGATAGTATCTTCCGAGGCAAGGAGTGACTGATCTAAGAGGAAAAAGTCTATTCTGGAGTGATGACCATATCTATGACTATAAAAAGAAAAATCCCTTTTGGTGCTGTTTTTGGTTCAATACACAAAGAATGCCAAGGGTCTCAAAAACACTATCTAAACACTCAGTAAGTAGTGTAAAGAGATAGGTGTACATATATGTATGTGTGTGTTATGAGAAGAGAAAGTATATAAAGTATATAAACCCATCAGCCCACCCATTGGTGGAATTTCGTCATCTGGGTTAATTTTGCGAAATACTCCAGGCTCCTTCCGCTTTTCCTGGCGGTTTCCGGCTTATCGAGTCTACGGAAGGCCAACCAATCGGCAGCCACATATTAGCTAGACCAATCGGGAGACTAGTAGGACCTGTTCCCTTTCTGGTCCGCCACCACTATATTTATCCAGCCAGTTCGGATGCCTCGTTACCTTCCCTTCGACTCAGTGGGAAGCTCGAGGCAACGACGGACAGGTGGGTGAGGATGTCCTCTAGGCTCCAGAATAGCAGTTTAAGCGCTTTTAAGAGCAGGAGAGGCACATACTCATAAGACTGTGCTAGTTTGTCATGTTTACTTATTTTTTTACTTAAACTATGTCATTCTTTCAATTAAGCATAGACTTTTCATAACACCTAGTCTATTTTTTGGATTTGAAATACATCTTTCATTATCAGCTTTGGGCTGGAGATCCTCCTGGCTATCTTCCCTTTTACAACAGAGTAATTACCAATCATTTGGTATAAGTAAGAACTTTACAAGATATATTTGCGTGACATTTTGTTACCAACACTTTCTTTTTCTCATGTCTGTAGTGCGTGGCCTCTACTAACCTGAGTGAGTGCCAGGCGAGGTGAGGTATTCTCCATACGATTGATGGGTGAGTTCACATTGGGCTGATAGTGCAATACACACATTGTTTGGTATTTTGCTACACACTGTTGGCAGTATTGTTGTCTATATATGGCTAGATGCAAAATCTTTTCTTGTGTTTTAGGAGAGACATTCCTCACAACCATGACTCCATACCTACGATAAGTAGACTACTCTCAGTAGGTGTTGTCATTTGGTTCGTGTATAATTTCACACCACTATTATTATTTCTCACTGTTGCAGTAGTGGTATACAAAGTTAGGTCCTGACGAAAGCCATCAAGGCTGAAACATGTTGACCACATAGATATCCTTGATAGTAATATTTGCTGTTATACTATCACCACTTTCTGTTTTTAACCTTGCCGTTATGATGACCCCTCTATTAAAATTTCGCTTTTGGCATCACAACAGGCAATTTTAATCACCATTTTCTTTTGTCAATACACTCTTTATGCACTGCAACTTTTGACCCTTCAGCTGTGACATCTCTCTTTCTCTCTCTGGTTGACTCCATACCAGTAACCCACAATACTATACAGTGGGACTTTTTGGATGGTACCAGTCTATACAAAACAACCCAGATGACGAGATTCCGCCAATGGGTGGGCTGATGGGTTTATATACTTTATATACTTTCTCTTCTCATAACACACACATAAATATATATGTACACCTATCTCTTTACACTACTTACTGAGTGTTTAGATAGGGTTTTGAGACCCTTGGCATTCTTTGTGTTTTGTTCTTAGATAATTGGGGGATAGGATGCAAGCAGGTCTTTAAAAGGTTCCCCTTTGACCCTTTCTTACGGTTTGTTTTTTGTGCTGTTTTTGGTTCTCCAAACATCCACAAAATTAAAGTCTTTAATTATGTTTTTAAGCTCCTCCTAGATTTTTGAGGAGGTGTGAATTTAACCCTGGATGTACGATCAAGTTTTGCATCGAAAATCAGATTAAAATCCCCACCTAGAATAACAGGCCCATCATACTCCATCAGGCTAGCTTTTAGCTTCAAGAGAGCCGCTGGGGCATCATGATTGGAGCCGTAGTACACTGCACATGTGAATGGAAAGTTATAACATGATAATGATGCCACCAACCACCTCCCTGAATGATCTGTATTAAACTTCTCTACTCTGATACCAGCGTTTACTCTGATAACTATTGCCACACCTCTCGTACTGCCACTTTGGTCAGAACACAAGATATCTTGAACCCACCTACGTTTACCAAACCCTGACTTACATTCGGACCTCTCTGAATGAGTCTCCTCAAATAGGCATACATGTGCCCTCGAATTATACAAGTATTCGTTAAGCATGGGCGTAAAATCCGTTCCGCTCACGGATTTCGTGGATTTTCGGTAAATTCGCAATCCGCGAACTCTCGTGAATTTGCCGAAAATCCGCAAATTTGTACGCGGCGGATTTGTTTGCTTGGTGATACAATTTTGCGGTGCGCGGCGTTCACTTACCGTCATTCAGCGTTTGCCGAGTTGTTTTTCTCGATATTTTGCGAGTGCTGCGCCATTTTGGATCTTACTGCGGGATCCCGCGGGAGTTTGTCGACCGCGATTACGTCATCGCGGCTTGCCACCTTGTACAGCGAGTACGCCGTGATCACGTATCGCGGGAGTTCGCAATTGCGAACACGTAGATGCGGCGGGCAGCAACAATCTCGCACTCGCGAAATTACAAAATTTGCAATTCTGCACAAGAAATCCACCAGCAAGCAGCATAAACCTTCTGAAAATGATGATTTTTATCAGAATAACTCCTCAGGTTGACATTTGCCTTCACTTTTTTGGATTTGAGGCCTTTTTGACTTTCTTTGGATCACTTTTGGATTAGAAATCAACTTTCACAAGTAAGTTTGTTTGGGGCATTACAGTTGCTGTTCTGCAGAAAAACAAGTTTTGCAAAACTGAAAGCACTCAGCAGGTGCAAAAGTTCAAACTCATCATTAGTAACCATTCCCTGTAGTGCTTCCTGAGGGGCCCCTCCAGAGTTCAGTTGCCTACGTTTGTTTGGGGCATTACAGTTGCTGTTCTGCAGAAAAACGAGTTTTGCAAAACTGAAAGCACTCAGCAGGTGCAAAAGTTCAAACTCATCATTAGTAACCATTCCCTGTAGTGCTTCCTGAGGGGCCCCTCCAGAGTTCAGTTGCCTACTTGCAACTATTTTATGACCCTGCTCTGACCCTCACAGCAGGCTCATAGAATAGCTACAAGTAGGCTACAAAGGTCCTGGGAAAAAAATTGCACTGCAACAGAAAGCAAATTACAGATAAGAAAGCAGGTGCCAGACTGGAAGTTTAAATTCAGTGACACATTAATAAATCAACCCCAAATTAATTCATGTCAGTTGAAGCAGGGCAGGTGTGCTTGCTTTTCCCCCCCATAATCTACAGTGATGAACCAGAGGGTGGCAGTGTTGATACAGAGGGTGCTGTGAACCTGTGGTGATGAACCAGACGCAGAAACAACATAGTCGCGACCGTTGCGAGCCGACAAGTAAGTTCGCAATTGCGAACTGGTACAAAACCCTCGCGACCTGGCAGAAACCCTTGCGAACACAAAAAAAACAAAAAATCCGCAAATTCGCGAGAGTTCGCGGATTTTGCGGATTGCGAATCGCGAATACGCGAATACGCGAATAGGCAAATTCGCAAACGCCAGATTCGCAAAATTCGCCCATGCTTAGTATTCGTTGACCCTGAACATTTTCTTTCTATCCCTCAGGCCGTTGACGTTCCAACTGATGATTTTAATCTTGTTGTTGGTCATTATTCCTCAAGTGAATCATCACCCATTTCCCTTCTGTTTCTACTGTATCTTTTAGTATGCATATGAGGAATATTTTTTCCCTTTTTACCCTCTGCCACCCACCTTACTGCCCACCTCCCACGAGGAACCCCCCCCCCCATACCTACACAGGCAATCTTGTCGCCAATTGGGAGCTCTCCCTTGTCCGGTCGAGGTTTTCCCCGCTAGGGAAGTAGACACCTAATATAAATCTAATGTACTTTTTTTTTTTTTCAAGATTTTTATTTCCAACTTTCTCCCTATCCCTATCTTATTGTTATCTCTCTTCTTTTAACACAGTTTTTTTTGTTTTTTCTTCTCCCCCCACCTCCCTAAATCTTCTACATCTATCTCCTCTCTCAACACTCTCATCTATATCCCCCGTCGCCCCAGTATATTTTGCTCTGTAACCCCTGAATTTCTTATAGTATGTTTACAAGGGAAGACAACCTACGGAAAAGGATCTCTCTTTTTTTTTCCCCCTGTGATCTGCAACATTCAGGTTCAACTTGTGGATTCTACTGGGGGTTTTCTTTCATTAAGAGAAGAAAAGCATCAACTTCATGGGGTGATAAAAAATTGTGGGTTTTGTTTCTCCAGACCACTTTCAGGAAAGCAGGGAACTTCATTTGCACCTGGGCGCCCATACTTCTCAATTCGGGCATTCGGTTCCCTAGTTCCCATTGTTTTTGAGCTGTGGCCTTCCCTACATCAGACCGAATTATATACTTAGTAGAATCTATCTGGAGTGTGGAATCTGATAGCGCTCTGCCCAAGATTAGCTCTTTTGTTGTATAAGTGAGGAAATTCACTAGGATCTTTCTTGGCGCTCTCCTCTCTTTGTGTAATCTAAAGGGGTCCCTATGGGCTCGTTGAATTTCAGCCTCAAGGTTGATATCGGGTCTGTCTTTTAAAACTCCCTCTCTAAGAAGTTTACAAATTAGCGCTTTAACGTCCCCATTCTCAGCCCCCTCTGGGATTTTTAGGAATTTTCAGTTGTTCCTTCTGGAGTGGATCTCAAGTCTCTCAACATCCATCTGGAGAGTTTTGTTTTGAATTCTGAGATCTTCCAGGGTCCTCTCATGATGCTGAGAGGCCCCCGAAAGCAAAGAGACTTCTTCTTCTAAAGCGCTAGTTCGTTTACACACATCATCCAGTTTTGCTTCCAGGTTTGAGCACTGTTCTTGGATGCTTTTTTGGTTGGCCTCCGATATTTCGAATTTAGATGCTAGCTTGGATAATAGATCCCCCCTCATGGTATGTAGAAGAGACTCTAGCTGTGGGAACCCCTCCCTGTGAAGTCTGATGTTGATGCTGACTCCTGTGCAGGCTCCTGCGTTCGTCCATCACCGTCTTTTACCCAATCCGTAGCCCCTGAAGTAATCGAATCAGCTACTGGGGCTAAAGGGGTTAGGGGGCTTTGGGAGTTAGATGTAGCCTCATCCAAAGAGGGCAGCTCCGATACATCTGGATCACATGCAAAGGCTGCGCATCTATTTTTTAAGGCTGTCGATTGAGACGTTATACCTGGGGCTGCAGTGAAAATAGCTGTAGATGTGGGGGTGGGAGGCTTAATCCCCTTGGGACTGGTTACCTGCTCCATGATTTTAAAGAAAGATCTCAGAGAGGGGGTAGGTTTTCCCTGAGGAGGACAGTTTTTTTGTAGTCTTCGCTTAGGTTCCCCTACCTTAGGGTTCCTTACCTTCTTCTCCTTTCCCTTCCTAGGTAAGTAGGCGACTGCCCCGGCACGTGCTGTATCACTTAATGCCAAGAGTCCTGTTTTTAACAGGTCTGAGTTAGATCTGAGTTGATACCTGTTTTTTGGGACTACCCCTGAAGGGACTGAGACATAGGGTGTGGAGTCCTTAGTACTATTTGGCACTGAAGGAAGTGGGATCTCTACCACTCGGGGGGGGGCTGATTGTAACGGTTTGGAAACTTGGAATATGTCTGAGTTCATTACCACCCGTTGATCCAATAGCAGAGGTGTAGGAGGTTTAGAGGCAATCACAGCACTGTGTGACTTAAAGGAGAAACCACTTAATCAAAAAACAAAATCGTACTCACAGTTCCAGTCCTGGGCTCGTAACAAACACTCCCTCTCTCCTTTGACTGACCGTACAGCGTCGCCTCTAATAGGTACATGATGGCTGATTCTGGTGAGCACCGACCTCGCCCTCCTCCAGAGCCTTGCCCGACATCCCAGCTGATTTCTCTCTCCTGCCCTTGCTCTCCTCGGGTTGCTGAACTGACACCCCTTCTCTTCGACTTCATAGCCGCCAATTCGACTGACTCCGATGTAACCTCCAATAGCATTGAGAGAGGGAGAGAGTGAGAAGGAGGGTGGCAGCTTCCCCGCGGTCCTAGCACCGGTCACCTGCTCTCGGTCTTTTGGAGACCGAGAGCAGGTGACCAGTGCTAGGACCGCGGGAAAGATTTTAAGAGCAATTTTAATTTAAAAATAATAAATCAAAAATATTTTATTATGAAATGTGGCCCAAAAAATACCCACTCAAGAAAGGTCCACATTGGTTGAACTACAATAT
This sequence comes from Lissotriton vulgaris, assembly GCF_964263255.1. Taxonomy (NCBI): domain Eukaryota; kingdom Metazoa; phylum Chordata; class Amphibia; order Caudata; family Salamandridae; genus Lissotriton; species Lissotriton vulgaris. Next base: position 371,381,543 of record NC_141696.1, on the reverse strand, counting down.
GCAAAGTTAACAATTTTAACTATCTTGGGATCATTTTATGATGTAACCTAAAATGGAATAAGTTGCTTATCCTGAGGGCACATACATGTTCTGGGTAATTTGAAGCAATCTTTAAATTTGTCAATAAATTAGGTCATAAGCCCAAAAATTAGATGATCTTATTTTATAGAAGTAAATGTAGAAGTTCTTAAGTTCTTATGTATAATGTTGGAAATCCCAAAGTGTACATTTAGGTACATCATCCATTTAGAATTGGGGCCACCTGGATGGTGCTATGGCGGCAAGGAGGGAAGTCGAGTGAGCGTGATTTCAGGGTAGCACTCACCCTAACAATGATGACAGCAACAAAGCAAGGTGTAAGGCGGCAAGTGTTCACCTCTATCCACTTGGACAATAACAGTGTTTATTTTAAATGAATACGTGCGCCCACTTGGGATATACTAATTTGCGCACTACAACATCTAGAGGGCCGTGTTCACGACCACGGCCCTTCAGGGGCTGGTGTTTCGCACATGAAGAAAAGCCGCACTAGTGATTCATTAATTGCCCGCCACAGAAGAAGGGATGTGGACATCCCGCAACGATTCTGGCAAGGCACTTGACTTTTTATGATGTGATTTCCTGCTTTTGCCTTCCATCAGCAAGCTGCCATTAAACAAAGTGTTTTAATCTAACTTCCTGAGGCCTTTCTCGAATGGGTTTCCTGATTGTGATGTATATATATATATATATATATATATATATATATATATTTCACTGAAAAAAACATAGGTTATAGACCATATATAGTTAGGGATTAGCATTTACAAAACCTTATTTTACTCGAATAAAACCATTGAAATTCGCATATATAGTTAGTTGCGCTAACTATATATCGCGCACCCGCAATCCACTGCTGATGATGTCACATATTACATCATTCATGACATGGTCAGTGACATCACTGATGACATCATCCAGTGGCTGTCTGTTTCTGTAAAGTTAAAATATATCTTACATATTGAAGAATGAGTGGATGTATAAGTCTCTGGATGAAGGATTTAGTAGGTGCATGACTGACTGTATGAGAGAGTGATTAAATGTGTCTTACTGAGTGCATGGGTTAGTGACTAAACTGTCTTAATGTGAACATCATTATGTTTGTTGTTCTGAAAACTGCTGCATGTGTTGATCAGTAGCTATATGAGTAACTATATGGGTTATTGATTGGTTGTCCAAGTATTTGTATGGGAGAGTGAGTGTGTGTGTGTGTGGGGGTGGCTGGGAGGTGTGTGACTCTGTGCATACATGTGTAAGCAGTTGATTCACTAGATCTATGGGTTCAAAAGTGCATGAGGAAACAGCTGTATGGGCGGTTGACTGTGTGCATGAGTGTATTGGTGAGTGAATGGATATCTCAGTGCTACATGTCAAAGTAAGTACATATGTAAAACACAGTACATGTGAGAGTTGACATATATAAATTACTGTGCATAAGAGCCAGTGAATGTGTGAGTGGCTGCATGGATCATTGAAAACTTGTATCAGTGATTGTATAAGAGAGTAAATATGTGTTAGAATATGTTTGAATAAGTAAGGTGTGTATAACTGTATAGTTGAGCAAATGGAGGTGTGATTGATTCTTTGCATGACTGACTAGGTGTGTGAGTAATTCCATGGATGAGTGACAGTCTGTGAGTGTCTGTTTACTCTGATTGTATCTAAGGTTATATTAGAGTCTGAAGAGGTTAATCGTATTATCACATGAATGAAGTCATCATTGATGTGATCAGTAATGATGTTATCAGTGATAACATTTGAGATGTCATCAGTGATGTCATCAGTGATGTCATTTGAGATGTCATCAGTGATGTCATCAGTGATGTCATTTGAGATGTCATCAGTGATGTCATCAGTGATGTCAATGACCATGTCATGAATGATGTAATATGTGACATCATCAGCAGTGGATTGCGGGTGCGCGATATATAGTTAGCACAACTAACTATATATGCGAATTTCAATGGTTTTATGCGAGTAAAATAAGGTTTTGTAAATGCTAATCCCTAACTATATATGGTCTATAACCTATGGTTTTTTCAGTGAATTTTCAAGGTTTTGTAAATGCTAATTCCTAACTATAAATGGTCTATAACCTATGGTTTTTTCAGTGAATTTCAATGGTTTTTTAATAGCAAATATCAAATGCTGTCAAATGTCAAGTACATGATAGGTAAAAACATTTTCGTGTTTATGCACGCTGATGTGCTTTGAACGCTGCCCCCCCCCCCTCTTTTCTCTTAGGAGTACTCTCTCTTTGCAGATAGTGAAGGGTAGTTAACGCAGGCCTTTGCCCCCGTTGTAATCCGTCGTGCCTGCTTCTCTCTCCATTTGATTGATTGTTATTCAAGCATTTAATATTTTTGAATTGGTTCTCTTTGGTTCATTCTGTATTTACTAACAAGCACAGAGTCGCAATACTCTGTTTAGTCTTTGCAGATAGTGAAAAATCGTTTAAAAAAACAAAAGGAATCGAGCAAAATCAGTAGGCCACTAATGGGATCTGTTTTTGACCTCGCTAAAATAGAAACATTAAGAACAACCCCTCATGAGAAATACGAAACTAGTGAGATGAACTTAGCTCCACACCATGATGGCTGCAAGACAGCTCGACTCTGCCGCCCACCCCACCCCACCCAAAATAACGACAAACCCTAGGCAAATATTATAAATATATACAACACACCAGCAAAGTAACAGGGTAAAACATTTTGTTAAATAACTATTTACATAACTATTTTATACTTTTTGTTGCCGGATCCGGCTAGCTCAATCGATCGAGCATGAAACTCATGCACTCTGATAGCAAGCGTTGCTGCTGATGCTATGCAGACAAAAACTGGTTTTCAGTTTGTACATTCTTCAAGATTTTTCCATCCAAGGCTGGTTGAGAGTTTGTAGAACGATGGCTTCAGATTTTCAACATACGGTGTGGTGGCGCGGACTGGGAGGGGGCGCTTGGCTCCTGCCCCTCCCCAAGTAAGATTTTCATACGTGAGTGTACGTTCATGGTTTTGGTCCCTGAGTTGCTTCGATGTCACTGCCATGCTCAAATGGCATAAGTCCTGGATGTTGGGTGCCATAGTTCAGAGTTCTGAGCAGCGCTTGTAACACTGTCTGAAGCTTATTTGCACCTGCTGCAGCTTCACTATTCTCAAAGTAAGTGAGGGCCGTTTGTGGACCTGACTGCATTGGAAAACAATGTGATACGGTGCCTCCCTGAACCGCTTGACGGAGGCCCCCGAGAGGCGGTGAGATGGCACTTAGCTCCTGCCCCCTCCCCAAGTCGTGTTGCCCTGGTGTGGCCTGAGATTGCCCCCGACATAGGCGGCCGGCTCCCGGGGTCCGGCGGAACTTTTTGCCTTTTGATGACTCTTCCATTCTGGACCTTGTCCCACAATCCGTTTGACCTGAAGACACGCTGTAGTGGGGCGCCCCTTTACCGTTTCAGTTGCCATTCCGCCCGCTTTTGCTACACTGTGCCTCTTCCGCCATTCAGCTGTTTACCGCCCGCTCTTGCGACTACAGCGTCTCGCTCACCATGTAGTTGAGTTGCTCCCGCTCTTGCGATGCAACGATAGGCGGCTGCCACAGGACTCTCAAAATGGCGGCCGGCTCTTCAGATTTGGGCGTGGTCCACTAAAATGGCCCTGGGACACCTTGGAACTCGGACGCTTGCCTGATAGGGCTTGGGTCCCATTCTCGAAAGCGTCCCCTCAGCCTTGAAGATTCTACAAAAGTCTTGGGGGCCCCCGACTCCCGCAGGCTTCTGGTGGGGAGCGGCTGCCATGATTGCTCGTGGAATGGCCACGACTGAGCTACGAGATGGTGGTGCTCTCATGCTGACGCCAGCTTCAGTCTGAAACATCCAGAAACACTGTAGACTACCAATGCTATCAGTTCCGGTAGCGCCCCAACATGACCCGGTAGAGAAGAACTTGCCCTCCCCTCTTTGATTGATGGTTCTTGTTGCCTGTCCCTTCTGTTGTCATTTAACAGAACTTTTTAGACTGCTGAAAGGGGTTGTGTTCCGAACGCTGGTTGGTGGAGACATTTTGACTATATTCTGGACCTACGTTGTCGCGTAATGCGTTATATGACACTCCGCGTTAGCGCACCCGGAAGTGCTCCGGTGCGCGAGGCGCAGCTTCCCGGAAGCGATCTGGGGAGCGGCGCGCAGCGCGTAACGTAAGCATAACAGGTCATGTGACTTGTTAATAAAACTTTTCATTGGTTCATTTTACTTTTGTTATTTTAATGATGAAAAGCTTGGTCATATGACCTAAAAATTACGCTTTTTATTGGTTTCGAACATTATTTTTTCTTAAACATATATGTTATAATGTTCCAGGCTAATGTACTTTCCCGGAAAATTTACAACTGTCCTGCAAGTAAAATATATTCCTTTTTCGAGAAAAAGGGCGTTTCTTCGTCCCATGACGGAGCCGTTGAGTAAAAGAGGCTCGGCCTGCTGTCTTAGTCGCCGATACGCCTGATTATCAGATTCTAATCGATCACTTTATGTTGCAGGAGTGGAAAACACAACTGCCCTTGACCATTTATCTTTACTGCGTTCCTGCGTATTATACCTTTTATCCGTCATGTAATTGGACTGCTTTATTTCACTTGCCTTTTACTGATTCGAAAACAGTGACTAAAATTAAAAACTTTACCAATGTAAATACTACTACCATGTTTTGTTTTAAAAACCTTTATTGTGAAAATGTCAGTATACAAATACGGGCCTATAACCACGTGGGCCGGCCACGGAGCAAACTGAAATCGTATATGATGAGGAGACATTTATATTGTAGAAGAACGTAACGAGCGGTCCATTAGGTTGCAAGAACTAAGGTGTCTAACAGTTGCGGAATCGGTGGACGTACATTTTGTAATTAAAATACGACAGGGCCACTTTCAATAAAATTATCTAGATATACATTTGCGGGCAAGTACCATGGGTGACGTTAATTCGAACTTTCAATAGTACAGTAATCAATAACACATCAGAACTTAATATCAATAGGGATGTCGAAATATTCAATCAATTCTCGTCCCCGCCCGCCATGAGCATCAAAACTGCATTCATATCTCGTGATATCAAAGTTGTTCAACCAGTACACAACAAGGAGTTAGTCCCATTTATACCGGCGCCATTTTGGGCGAGGCCGGGCAGGTCCAGGATATAGTCAAAATGTCTCCACCAACCATCGGCCAGACCAGAACCCCTTTCGGCCCTTTATGCTACAAGATGGTGTCTTCCATTCAGAAAATATTGTTGGCAGCATTTTGAAAGGAAAGATAAACAGCCGTTCTCCTAGTGAGTCTCACATTGTTACATTTAGGAAGAATGTTGAAGAGTAGTATGTTGAAAATCTGAAGCCATTGTTCTACAAACTCTCAACCAGCCTTGGATGGAAAAAAAAATCCTGAAGAATGTACAAACTGAAAACCAATTTTTGTCTGTATAGCATCAACAGCAACGCTTGACTCAGCTTTGTGTGAAGCCGCCATTTTGATTCAATCAATAACGTCCCCCTGCACACATTCAGGGACCTGGTCGTGTCTTCAGGTCAAACGGATTGTGGGACAAGATGCAGAAAGGAAAAGGAAAAAAGTTCTGCCGGACCCTGGGAGCCGGCCGCCTATGTCATGGGCGATCTTTGGCCACACCAGGGCGATAGTGAAGCTGCAGCAGGTGCAAATAAGCTTCAGACAGTGTTACAAGCACTGCTCAGAACTCTCAACTATGACACCACCTCGGTGCCATCCGGATCTTGGCGCCTTGTGCTGGTTCCGGCCTATTCACACATCGGTCCGCTACTGACACCACCTCACAGGCCAACGGGGCACCCCACGCCAACTTTCGGCGCAGCATTGTAGGATGGCCACACCAGAGCAGCAACTTGCTAAACACCACCTCTGTGCCATCCAGATCTCGGCGCGTTGTGCTGCCTTCGGCCTACTGTAGCCGTAAGTGCGGACGCAACACAACTGGATAGCGAGTGAAACACCAAGGGGCGCCCCACTGCAGCCGAGGAGCCTCCATCTTGGGGGCGACGCACAGCATCACCAATGCAGTCAGATCCTCAAACAGCCCCCACTGACTGACGCGACCTCACAGGCCAACGGGGCGCCCCACGCCGACTTTCGGCGCAGCATTGTAGGATGGCCACACCAGTGCGGCAACTTGCTGGACACCACCTCGGTGCCATCCGGATCTCGGCGCGTTCGAGTCACTGTACCGCAAGAGTGACCGCAACTCAGCTGGACACGCCGTCTTTCGGCGCAGCATTGTAGGATGGCCACACCAGTGCGGCAACTTGCTGGACACCACCTCGGTGCCATCCAGATCTCGGCGCGCTGTGCTGCCTTCGGCCTACTGTAGCCGCAAGTGCGGACGCAACTCAGTTGGACGGCGAGTGAAACGCTAAGGGGCGCCCCACTGCAGCCGAGGAGCCTCCATCTTGGGGGAGACGCACAGCCCCCACTGACTGACGCGGCCTCACAGGCCAACGGGGCGCCCCACGCTGACTTTCGGCGCAGCATTGTAGGATAGCCATACCAGTGCAGCAACTTGCTGGACACCACCTCGGTGCCATCCGGATCTCGGCGCGTTGTGCTGCCTTCGGCCTATTCGCACATCGGTCCGCTACTGACGCCGCCTCACGTGCCAACGGATTTTCTACGCTTTTTATAGCCCTATGCCGCATAACAGGTCATGTGACTTGTTTATAAGACTTTTCATTGGTTCATTTTACTTTTGGTTTCCTAATGATGGAAGGTTTGGTCATATGACCTAAAAATAACACTTTTCATTGGTTTAGAACATTTTTAATTCCCAAACGATGAAAGCCCCACCTTGTTTCTGGATGTTTCAGACTGAAGCTGGCGTCAGCATGAAAGCACCACCATCTCGTGGCTCCGTCGTGGTCATTCCGCGAGCAATCATGGCAGGCGCTCCCCACCGGAAGCCTGCAGGAGTCGAGGGCCCCCAAGACTTTTGTAGAATCTTCACGGCTGAGGGGACGCTTTCGAGAATGGGGTCCAAGACCTAGCAGACAAGCGTCCGAGTTCCAAGGTGTCCCAGGGCCATTTTAGTGGACCAGGCCCAAAAAGGAAAGAGCCTGCCGCCATTTTGAGAGTCCTGTGGCAGCCGCCTATCACTGAACCGCAAGAGATGGCGCAACTCAGCTGAATGGCGGATTTTGGCACAGTGTACCAAAAGCGGGCGGAATGGCAACTGAAACGGTAAAGGGGCGCCCCACTACAGCACACGAGCCGCCACCTGGGGAGGCCCGTTCACGCCACCTCCCCCTCCCCCCCCCCCCCCCCCCCCGGGGCGCCCCACGCCGTTTTTCGGAGCAGCATTGTAGGATGCCAAAACCAGTGCGACAACTTACTGGACATCACCTGGGTGCCATCCACATCTCAGCGCGTTCTGCTGCCTTGGGACTATTCGCACAACAGACCGCTACTGACGAGGCCTCCCCGCGCACCCCCCGGGACGCCCCACGCCGTTTTTCGGAGCTGCATTGTAGGATACCAAAAACCAGTGCGGCACCCAGGTAACATCACCTGGGTGCCGTCCAGAACTCAGCACAATGTGCTGCCTTGGGACTATTCGCACAAAACACAGCTACTGACCATTGTTGCTTCTTTTTTCAAAAAAATGTTTAAATGTATTTACTGTTTTTGTTGCGTTCTATATATTTATAAGTTATTAAAGTGTTATAATCCTACTACTTTGTTGGAGTATATTTTTAATGTGACACATAATTGTGAAGACTTTGATGTACAAAAAGGCATGCCTGGAATCTTCCGCTTCAGGCTCGGACCCACACACCCTCACAGTGAGAATCCCCTCCCCAAGCACAATACAGGATGGTTATCAGATAGTAGGAACGCGTGTGGTGTGACGGATCTCATCGGGTGGGAGCCTTGATCTACTGTAACTCCTTTGAACAGGGGTGATTCTCTACAGCTGGAGCCATAAACTACATCGGCAGGTCTAAGTGATAGACTGAGACCGGCCTGCACAATCAGACACAGAGGAAGAGGAGTGTCAGAGAGTGCGGTAGTGAATAGGGTGAAAGGGAGGTGTGGGCGGGCACAGGGTGTGATTCTCAGAGAAGAACAGCGCAGATGGGAGGAGGTTTCTGGCCCATGCATGAGAGAGAGAGCGGGGGTGACCAGTGCGTGGGGGAGATGCTTGCGAGGGTGGGGAGCCGTGCTGAGGATCGACGGCGTGCAGAGAGTGGGTCTGGTCAAGGCATCTAAAATGGCTGCCGTGCACGACAAAATTGTGGCATTGGAAAAAAGGCAAGATAGCGCAGACAATGTTTATCAATAAGGATTAATTTATAACAAAATATTTTATCGCAGTGACAAAATGGCGGTCAACAGTTCCTGATTTCCATCGAATCGAACGTTAACAGACGTCACGCAGCAAAAAAAAAAAAACGCTCACGCACAGCCGCTGGAAGACATGTATCAACATATATGAGCCTCCTCAGCCACCCTCAGAAAACATAAGGGGTCAGGATACGTCTCCCGTCCCCCCTTATACCCTGTAATTTAATTAAAACGAAACACAAAATGGCGAATTCCCGTTTCGCTACCAGTTTGCGGCTTAGTTCGCGGCCCGGGAAGCGCTTCTACCGTGAAAAATCTAATTTTTTTTATTTTCCCCACGGGGCCCTTTAATAACCCCAACATCATTCCTAGGGGGTCAAGAGGGGTCTACCTTGCCCCCTTTCATTAAATTCCCCCTTCGTTTTTCACCTCTTCTTGTCTCTCGATCCTACCGAGAGACAAGATGGCGGCCGCACCGGACTGTTTAGAATGTTGACAGACGCCGGAGAGCCAATCAGCTTCGCTACGCAAAGCTCCGTGACGCGAAAAGTACGCGATCTGGAGCGCTATCTGGGACGCTGTCACAGATATATAAATTTTTTAAAACGTTAATTTCTCAAAATCCACTGGAGCACATATATTGAGACCCAGCAAAGGCACATCGGGCTAACAGTCCCTACAATTTTGCCAAGTTTCGTGCAAATCCATTCAGCCGTTCGAGCTAAAAGTGAGGCCAAACGCCCTAGGGAAATTAACATGGGAAAAACGCGTTTTGGGACCCCCCTTTTTTCTCGGCCCCCCCCTTAACGAAACCCCCCCAAATTTTCAGGGGCTGCTCAGAAACAAAATGTGCCATTTTCCTGAAGATTTCAGCCGATTCCGTCCACAAACGCCAAAGTTATTAGACATAGAATTTTCAAAAGTCCCATAGAGAAAAAATCCTAACTATATATACCTAATGGCGATAGACAGTAGGTAATATATATATATATATATATATATATATATATATATATATATATATATATATATTAATATGCTATTGCATTTCTAATGCGCTTTTTGTTTGGATTTTATTCTTTTTAGGGCTCCAGCCAAATAAAATGATTTGACTGACTGACATGACATAGTATTAAAATTCAGTGTTGTAGTAACAAGCATTAACATGTGTTATTCTAACCCCTGATGGTGTTACTTGACAGGGCTATGTGTGTGACAGGCAGGACTTGTGAAATTAAGCCGTGCCCTGCTCTGAACTCCCCGTGTGGCCTCTGATCTTTTCTCGAAAGGATGATCCTGTCATATTTTCTGCACTTGCCTGAAGCACAGCACAGTATGCCCTGCAGCACAAAGAGACGCGGGATAACTCAGGCACCCCGCTGCTTGCAGCATTTTCAAAGACTGAGGAATCAGTAATCCCGAGACCGCCAGAAGTAATGGGATGAAACGTGAGTGGACAGAGATATTTCATCTCGAGGGGGCGACCAGTCTCGCATTTAACTGCCCCCCCTCTCTTACCAACCCAAAGGGACTGGACGCTGCAGTATACATGGGGACCAAGGGCAGACGCCGCAATTTCACCAGATCCTTGAGCTGCCCTACTCACCTGGAGCCTGCACCGATCCGATGATTTTTCCCACTCCCCCACGCTACCAACCCAACCAACGCCGATATAGTGCCTGCTGGGACTTGCAGTTCGACACACCTCACACTAACTTCCATTGGTGTGCTGACAGCAGTTGGGGGAGGAGACTGTGGTGCAGGCAGGTATTTGACACAGGAGGAGCGTAAGAGGGAGGTACTCTTTACAGCGATGGGCGCTGAGGAAGACTTTTATGCCGAAATGCATCTGCCGCCGCTGGGACTTGTGAAATTAAGCTGTGCCCTGCTCAGAACTCCCCATGTGGCCTCTGATCTTTTTTCGAAAGGATGATCCCCTCATATATATATAGGGCTATGTGTGTGACAGACAGGCGGGTAGAGTATCTTGTTTTTTTGTTCCTCAGGTAGCATGGGACCCACAGGGCAGTGTTTCAATGTCTGTGATTTTTTAGATTTTCTAGGGCTCAGTCCTGGCAGGCACTGACCAGCGAAAAGCACTCTTAAAGAGTGTTGAACAGTGTTAATGGCATCATGGATGCCCTTAGAATTGAGACTAAGACCATGCAGCGTAACAGCAGACACACTTAAGTGAGCGGTAGCACGCAATGCAATGAATCCAGCAATTAGGCCACAGTCCAAAAGTAATTTATTAAAGTCCAGCAAGACGTAAATACTAGTTCTGTTTGGCGAGGCCGTCTACGAGTCATACACACGGAATGAATCCATTGACTGTGGACCTGTCTTGATGTGTCTGGCTCTCATATCAAGATAGATCTGAGCCTTGCATGAAGCTATCCACTTCTCCGCACTACCACTCTGGATTATCTCTGCGGACTGTGACCTATAAGGAATTCCATAAGCAAACAAAGTAAATAGGTAACTGTAAGGGAGCGTATAGTTTGACTTGAATTTGAAAGCCTTGAATTAAGAATATAAGGGGAGGTGAGGTTAAGCCACAGCAAAGATGGCTGCTTAGTGAGAGATCTGCAGGTGATTGCAGATTGAATCAGCATGGAAACAAGGGCTTGTAAATGTGATCAATAAGGACTGACAGAGAAGAAGGCAGTGGCAGTGAGCCCTGAAAGAGACAGGTTTCCAGAGATGACTGCAAGGCTCAATATATCATAATCAATCAATCAATCATAGGTTGGTTAAAGCAGGACTACTCACCTGAAAGGGTCTCATGGCGCTGGGGGTGGGGGTATAGAGGAGAGCAGATCCTGGAAGTTCATGTTGATCCATAGAAGATCCAGTTCTTGAGGTCCTTCATGAACTTGTAGAGTGTTGGCGGTCCTGTGATTTTTCCTGAAGCCGGATTGGGAGGTGTCAAGGATGTTGTTTTCTTCAATTAAGGAAGCGAGCTGAATGTTGACAGCTTCTTCAATAATTTTCACCAGGCACATGACTAAGGAGATGGGTCTGAAGTTTTTGAGATTGGTGGGGTCCGCAGAGAGTTTTTTCAGCAGTGGGTTGATCATACATTGTAGTAACTTGTGTTGTTTTCTAGTTCCTATAAACAAATATAGGATCTGCGCCTTTAGGCAAACATACACTGTAGAATTGGTGTCTGGACTGATTCTAAACACCCTCACCGGGTATGTTAGCCTGTATACCAGCTAGCTCACAGTGCCACTAAAAACCCCTATTATCAAGGAGAGAATAGTTCTTGGCAACTATCAAACATGACAACCCTGATCCCTCAGGATCATGGAAACAGTGCAATACTTTTCGCTCATTCACTCATGTCTCAGAGAGATACACAGAATAACCCAAGGGAAATTTTTCCAATAAGTATTTATTGAACCCGTGTCGTTCTAGCGTAAAATAGGTGTGCTGAAACAATCATCAGACAGAAGCAGATATAAATGATCGTATGCACCAAAAGAGCAAAAGAATGGTAGATTTCTACCATCGTGCTAAAACAATGAATACAGGCAAGTATTTAAAATACATGACAGTAATAAAAGTGTACTATACAATGCGACCCTAACTAGATGTACCTAAGTGTACCTAGCATGTATGTAGGTGTAAAAGCCAAGAAACTCTGTATAAAGTCAAACCCATTATCTGAAGAGAGAGACTGTGGGACATTGTCTTGGTCTCAAGATGGACACCCCGCAAGGGATGTCAGACCACTGCAAGCTGGAGTATCTGTGTGCAGGAACCTCAGCGTCTCGCATCAGTGTCAGCAGGGAAGTCCTTTTCTCCTCTCCTGCCTCAACAAAGATATGTTTTTTTGTATATCCAGTGTGTTACCCCCAGAGAAAATACCTTGCTGTGCCATTTTGGACTAGGGATGATGGAAGGAATGACCCTAATACAAAGTTATTATGCTGTGATTCAAAGAATCCTCATGCATAATGAATGAGGGTAGTTTTCAGAGAAAACCCTGTGTCATTTAGGCACTACCATAACTAGGTAAAAGTTCAGTACCAAGAAAGGTTACGTAGTGTAATGGCAGGGGAAAAAATAGGTGAAAGGTTGGGCTGCTACCTAATCCTATATTGGGCACCTGTATGAAACATAACAGTGGAGAAAGAGACAATCTGAGATAGAATGTAACCATGCCTGAATCAGGAGGGAACAATGTAAGAGCAACACAGTGCTCTGAGGTGGTAACTGCTTCTGGATCTGTAGACGTAGGTGAGAAGACCACAACGGGCCCTGCAAAACTGAACCTGAAACACTTAGAGGTCTGGGGGGTGGGCTGCATTTGGAGACATGGGCTACCTGGATTGTGACTCTGCCTCAGATCGAAAAGTATCATTGGTCTACAAGGAAATATACTGAATGCGAATGGATGCATTTAATGGGTATTTGCCTAATCATAGTCTGTATGGGGGGACAAGCAAGCAACCAGTAATCAGAGAAGCATATTAGAGAAATATGCAGAGGACTAAGGGAGAAGTACAATAGAGATGCACCTCTTGAAATTTCCTGTAAACTCCACCAACTAGGTCAATATATGTAAACAAGTCCTTACAATATTTGATGATTTCACATTAAAAAGTACATAGCCTAACAGAACTATTCATTAGAGGTCATAAGGCATTATTTGTCAGCCTCCCAGTCCACCTGACGTTTTGGAGGCATTAGAAGGGAACATACACAAGTTGCATGCATACCCTCTAAAAATGTCTGAAATAACCCAAGAGGCATTTAAAAAGGAGCGATCTGAGAGACTAACAGCTGTAGGGAACATATGCTAAAGTAACAAAAATGTCCCAGGCCTGAAATCAACAAAAATGAAACATCATAGCATTCAACACCCACTTGGGCATCTCGGAGAAATGGTTGACCGTTGTGGAAAGTAGACTGCAAAGTCAACTTGATTTGGGACAGGAACTATGGCACATGAAAGTAAGCTTACAGAGCTAAAGGAAAGATTCATCAGCATAACTTTAGAATATATAGAGGAGCTGAAAACAGGAAAAAGAAGACATGAACATATTTTTGACCATGCCTGAAAAACATGCAGCTTGAGAGACCCCTTGGGTTCCAGAGAGCTCACAGGATACAACCTCATCCTATAGCAACATCAAAGGAACCAAGGGTCATCATCACTTGCCTCTTGAGACATCAACAAGCAAGGACAATATTGCAAACAGTGAAAAGAAATAAAGGACTTTTCTACTACAGTGAACAGAGTGTATCAATATCAGCTGATTACTCCTCAGATACCAACCTCATGAGGAAAAAGTTCTAATCGCGGAGACCACGAATAACGAACCAAGACATAAATTTGGCTAGAACGATCATTATGGTGGATGGCAAAAATGGAGTTAACAGACCCAGATGAACTGGAAATAACACCAACTCAGGGAAGTGGAACCATGCAATCTTGAACATTTTCAAAAGACCAGGCTTGAGAAGATTGGACAAAGAAGGCCCGTGATAAGCTTATGAAAGAACTAAATAGGGACAGGGAAAAATCTAGATCCCAACTCAAACGAAATGCTGTTTTTGAGAAGCACGGTTTGTGTACAACTTCATCGGATACATGACCGAGGTACCAAAGAAAGCAAGTAAAAGAAGGTAGCACAGAGAAGGTCAGTAAGAAACTATGATCATGACTGAAGAGATGACAGAAGAGCTATTCCTTAACTCTATGACTATATTTATTTATACGTATATATATACTTGTGGACAGGTGCTTTTTTCGCCGGGTGTACCCACATTCGAAATAGTGGCTCCAAAGATCTGTGCCTGATGCACACAAAATAAAGTACTCTTGAAGGTGAGTTCAATGAGTTTATTGCGTGAATTCCTGAAAAAACAGACACGTTTTGGCTGTCCCCTTCATCTGTGTAATCAGGCGCACCGGAAAATGACATATTTTAAATCAATCTGGACATGGGCATCGCTATAAAGGAGGGCCTTAACATGAGTAAGCAGAATCACCATATGGGAGTGGTATGCAAACAATATACATATTGCATTTTATTGTGCAAATGCACATTCCATAAGCTCAATATTGCACTGTATGAACTCAAATTCCTATTAACACTTTTGATTATGCCCTGGATGGGCTTATACCCGGTATGCCTCTTTGGAAACAAACATGATTAAACCAATATAGGCACCAGTATCAACATAGTTAACAGACTTGACATAAATCAACTCCATATTGGAATGTTTCGAGAGCAGTTTCAAAACCTCCTTCTAAGGTAAATATTATAAAGTGCTCTTGGAATACCCAGAAAGATGCTAATGAAACAGACAAAGAGGAGGTTCGGGAAAAGATAAAAGAAAAGTTAAAGGAACTATGAGATAAGACAACCAAAGATCAAATTCCTTCCAGTATCAATGATATGGCACTAGAACCTTACAGAATTGAACACTTCCTTTCATTATCCCCCTCTTTCTTGTTTTTAGAAACATTTGGAGGAGGCTTTGGCTGAATGAATAGGCACTTCAACCACACAAAAATGAAGCAAACATAGCATGCCACCAAGGCACTTTACACCATGAGAAGCATCAACTTCACATAACCTTGCAACATAATTTACAAAAACTCACTAACGCCCCTGTCCAGGATAACCAACTTCAAGAATTCTTAACAGTGAGCCCACCAACTAGAAGCCTTGTATGTTCTTTTGAAGATCTGTACACATCAGATCAACTTCTGTACACAGAATAGGCTTTTGCAACTGCAGAAGGCAGTAGAGACACTGTTTTTGATAGGCAGATTCCATGCCTTAATAGATATGGGGTTTTGGCAGACTGCTTTGATCACTGGGAGGCAGCCCAGGAGGTAGAATGGAGTGCAAACCTTGAATATACCCAGTACAAGAACTCTAAATCGGAGTACCTGAAGGACTTGAAAGGGACACGAGACAAACAGCATGACGGTGTGGGTCGGTGAGTTGTTAAACAAGCCTGGGAGAAAGATATCTTAGTAGCTCGATCTATCCATTGCTGAGCTCACAGATTACCCACTATTATACCAAAATCCAGGGGCAAGTCTAGAACTATTGCCAACTACTTTCAGGATTATATATTTAAAGAAGAAATTTTAGCTATTGCGCTGCAGAGAAGATGGTTTACTGCCATAAAAGGGGTTGCCTTTTCTGTATTTCCAGATCTGGCATGGGAGGTGGCAAAATGTAAGTGGTTGGAACTACGTATCCGGAATCCCATGAGTGTACTGAGATCAGTGAATGGTAGTTATTCAGACCTGAATTGTCCAAGAAAAGAAAATATTAATTAATTCAGAACTTCCACTTGTGATATATTTTGGTGGGGGAGATGTCTTGGGAAGGGCTTTAGAGGATGTACCCAAATGCATCCAAAGGGAAGGATGAAGGTGAGGCCAATAAACCATCTGGGGAGGCCCAAGAGAGGAAGGAATGAGACATTTTGGAGATCCAAAAGCATATTAAGTGTCTGAGGAAAGTGACACTATGGAAGTGATCGTGGAGAGGGGGTAAAGAAGGGAATAAGGAAAGCAGGCAGAAGATAATAGAACCTGGAAAAACAGATGAAACCATTGTTCAGCGATGTATCCAATGCAATTTATTTCTCTGACTGTAAAATGAATGAATTCATGAATAAAACAAACCAGGATTAAATAGGAATGAGATACTCTCTTGTTCTCCCAATACTCTAGTATTATTTTAACATGTTAGATTTGTATGTCATACTGGCTAAAATAGTTAAATGGGTCAGTAGTGAAACGCTGAGTTGTCCTACATGTCTAACCTTAGAAGTGGACCTTGCACATATGTTCGCTACCAATCCTAGGACAGGACATATTATATTTATATTGCCACTTTGTCTCCCTCTGATTTACAACACCTCCGAAAATAAATAGGCTTCAGAAAAAACAGTGCAGTAACTTTGTAATTTTAGCTATCTTGGTAGCATGTTGACTACTTGCTGGATACTGGAAAGACTCTATTCAACCTGACATTAATTAATGAGTTACTGGACATCTATAATTATGAGAATCAAACCAAGGACAGGATGATTTCCAAAACATAATAATGGGTAAACTAATTGTGCCATTTTTTAATTTATGCTAAATACTTAGGGCCCGATTCACAGAACTAACTTAAGACAAAATCCTAAACTTACTACCATTTTCGTATTCACAGAAGGCACTTACTCATTTTGGTATTCACAGAAGACACTTACTCATTTCGGTATTCACAGAAGTTAGGAGTCCTAACTTTAGGACTCCTAAATGCCTTCTGTGAATACCGAAAGTCTTCAAGTTAGGATTTTTCTCATTTTAGGAATAGTAAAGTTAGGACTCCTAACTTTACTACTACTAATCTGAGAAAAATCCTAATTTTAAGACTTTCGGTATTCACAGAAGGCATTTAGGAGTCCTAAAGTTAGGAGTCCTAACTTTACTACTGGTAAACTGAGAAAAATTCTAATTTTAAGACTTTCGGTATTCACAAGTGCCTTCTGTGAATACCAAAATGGTAGTAAGTTTTGTTTTTTGTCTAAAGTTAGTTCTGTGAATCGGGCCCTTAGGGGCTGATTATGACTTTGGCGGTGCAGGAGCATGACGGCACGCCACTGCCTGCACCGCCAAAGTCGATCGCCAGCCACACACCAGATTAGGTCCTTTAGCATTCCCACCGTTGTGCCATTGAAAAAGGATCCACAATGGGAATGCCAAAGCAAGTTCCTGCATGGCATGGACTGTTCAGCCCATGCCGTGCATGAACTGGGCATGCATGCACTCAGGGGGACACACCATGTCCCCCTCTGCATGCTTCCCAGTGTACAGGAGCAACAGGGAGCCCTATAGGGACTCCTTTGTTTCTCCACCACCAGCCTTTTTATGGCGGCCTCACCACCATGAACAGGTTGGGAGTGGGGAAACTCAGAATATGCTTTGAGGTGCCGCAGTGGCACCGCCAAACTCATTGCTGCCCCATCCCGGCCCATGCCGTGCATGAACTGGGCATGCATGCACTCAGGGGGACACACCATGTCCCCCTCTGCATGCTTCCCAGTGTACAGGAGCAACAGGGAGCCCTATAGGGACTCCTTTGTTTCTCCACCACCAGCCTTTTTATGGCGGCCTCACCACCATGAACAGGTTGGGAGTGGGGAAACTCAGAATATGCTTTGAGGTGCCGCAGTGGCACCGCCAAACTCATTGCTGCCCCATCCCGCTGTGCCACCATCAGGGAACGTGGTTACCTGGCCAGTTGCAGCAGTCCTAAAACGGTCTGACCACCTTACTTGTAATACGGCGGCCAGACTACTGGTGCAGCGGCCCCCGACCACCACTGCACCTCCAGCATGGGTTCGGCAGTCTAATCACTGTTTTGGTGGTCCGATGGACCACTGAACTCATAATTAGGCCCTTAAATTGTAGATATTTGGTTGCATGAAAGATGTCACTGGTAATATTTTGTATTCTAAAAATGATAAGAACAATTTAGATGAATTATTACCTAAATGAATTTGTTACATTTTGTACATAAAGTTTTCAGTATTTGTTCATTTTGTTAATTTATTAAATACAGGGGGGCAGATTTATGTTGGGAATGCGCCACGTTTGCGTCACGCAACTGCGGCGTATTGTGGCGCATCCCTACGACCGATTTACAACGTGACGCATCTAGGCAGATGCGTCACTTTGTAAAGCCCTGCGCCGCTTGTGGGCGTTCCGGCGCAGGGTGGGCGTTCCGGGGCAGGTGCGCCTCGCAAAAGTGGCTAAGTGAAATCTATAAGATTTCACTCAGTCACTTTCAGGTCAATGCTGCGTCAAAACCCTGCGCCTGCTTGAAGCAGGCGTAGGTTTTGACACAGCATTGTAAAGATGGGGCACCCCCGAGCCTTGCTGGAGCTGCGTCGCGCTTGCGACGCAACTCCAGCAATGCGCCACCTTAACGGCACAGATGCGACACGCATCTGTGCCGTTTTTGCCCCATGGTGCGCCGCATTGTATTTTTTTTTTTTAACATTTTATTTTTCAGAACTAGATAAAACAGGTACATACAAAAGAAAAAGTATTCAAAATACAATAATATTATACAATAAACAATGGCTTTCATGTTTGATTTGTTTTCATTCTCATATTGAGAGAGAAAGTGAAATAAAAATGAAGAAAACAATAAAAAAATAATAATAATAATAATAAACAAGGCATATAAAACAAGATATTAGGGTAAGTCATTATCATACAATCATACTGTGCTAAGCCTCCTTTTCCAATTAGTGATGGGTTGCCAGATCGCCATACCACGCATAGCGGATCTTGGCCCTCTAGTGGCATAGATAGCACTTTCCTGATTGAAGACCCCGAGAAGGCGTGCTAACCACATTTGAAAACTCAGTGGATCTGAGTCTTTCCACCGTGCTGCTAGTATTACCCTGAGGACTGCCGAGCTTATAAAAAGCATGTCCTCTTCTTCCCTGCTCAGGTTTAGTGCATTATCAGTACCTAGCAGATATAGAGTAGGGGAGTCGAGTATTTTATGGCCAAACACTTCCTCCCAGAATTCACAGATCATTTTGTTAATAAGTGTTAGTTGGTCGCATTCGCAGAACATGTGAATAAGCGTTGCAGGGCCTTTAAGACATCTGGGGCAGTGATCGTTCTCTCTTTTACCCCAGGCATATAATTTGGCCGGAGTATAGTATAGATGATAGATAGTCTTATAGGTCTGGGCTATTAAACTGGCTGACATAAGTAGTTGTGATGATAGGCAGAGACTCATATCAATATCTACATTCGGATTATCAAGTCTGTCTGCCCACGCAATTTCTGTATGTTCTAGATCATCTTGTATCTTATCCAGTAGCTGACCATAGATTGTACCTATTCTTGCTGTTCTTTTAGCGATAGTATCGATAATTTCAATTTTCTCTGAGTTAATATTAGAGTTCTTATGTTTGAGCATAGTATGAATCTGCAAATATTTAAAATAGTGCCCATTTGGAAGACTACATTTTTGTTGTAAATCAGTAAAAGTATAAACCTCATTCGCACCAAAAAGGTCACCAACTGAGGTAATTCCTACAGAGTGCCATTTCTTTGCGATAGCATCGCTCCCTAGTTCGGGAAGAAGATTAGAATGCCATAGGGGAGAATACCTGTTAAGCTTTGGGATGTGCATATATTTCGTAATCCTTAACCAGATTGTCCAGGCATTCGTGATAACTTTGAATTTATTTTTCTTGTAGTAGCTTCTCTCTACTTGTCTTAGAAAAAGACCTTTAGCTTTTTTCCCTAGGGATAGCTCGTATATAGATGGGATAGGTACATCCTCCATAGTATCTGAGCTAGGATTCTCATAAAGTAGAGGAGCCATCTGTTGGAGAAATGAAGCCCAGAGCTATAGCAGAATGTTTGGAACAGCTAGTCCACCTTTGTTCTGTGGTAGTGACAAAAGCTTCAAGGATCTTCTGGTTTTGCCCTGTTGCCACATAAATTTGGACATAATAGAGTCTAGAATTTTGAGGACCTTTTCTTCTGGTATCAATGGAATAGCCCGGAAAAGATAAAGCACCCTTGGCAAGATATTCATTTTTAAAAAGTTTCCTCTACCAATTATTGACAACTGTAGACTATTAACCCGATCTAGATCTTTCTTTACAGTGTTTAGTAATGGCTCATAATTGAGTTGAGAGATTCGTGTAACATCGGGCTTATGCTAACACCAAGGTATGTAGCAGTGTCAGTTTTCCTGTGATCATTACAAATAATGTTATCGGTACATAGGATGATTGTGTTTTCTTTATTCAGAGAATATCCAGAGAAGCGTCCATATATTTGCGTTACTGCCTCCAATTCTGATATTGCCACGGAAGGATTAGGCGTTAGTACCGCAATATCATCTGCATAGGCCAATACTTTGGTTTCAAATTTGTTAACAACTATAGGTGTGATTAGTGGGTTCTCTAAAAGTTTCAAAATCAAAGGGTTTATATACAGGGCAAATAATATCGGAGAACATGGACAGCCTTGGCGTGTGCCTCTGGATACTCTAATTATACTTGATTCAGAGCCCATTATTTGTAATTTTGCTATTGGTTTAGAATACATAGCCATTATAGACTTGATGAATTTGGGGCCGAAATTATACTGCGTCAGGGCTGCCCATAAAAAGTTCCAGGACACCCGGTCAAAGGCTTTCTCGGCATCCAGAAGGATCATCGACATCTGGCCTCCTGTTGCAGACATTACATCAAACAGGGAGATTGCTCTTCAAGTATGGTCGGTCGTACCTTTGCCGGGAATAAACCCGTGCTGCCACAAGGAGACCAGATGTTCGACGACCCGTCCGAGCCGGATGGCCATTATTTTAGCGTATAATTTGGAATCCGAATTGATTAGGGAAATTGATCATGAGGTTTGCCCTTTTTTGGAAAGATAATTATATTTGTTTCTCTCCATGAGGTGGGTGGGATACCACTCCATTGGATCCCTAAAAATAGGTCATATATTAGTGGGCCCAGGGTATGACTGAGAATTTTATATAGTTCCAGAGGTATTTTATCGGGGCCTGCCGCCTTCCCAGAAGCCAGTGAAGACAAAGCAAGCTGGACTTCTATAAGGGTAATTTCTTTCTCAATCTCTTCTCTGGTATTATCATCTAAAGTCTTGTTTACCCCTGGTTGATCAAGAAGATCTTTCAAAAATAAGTCTGCATCTGCCCTGCTGGTTTTGTTATCATCCTGGTAGAGGGTCTGATAGTATTGTTGAAATGCCCCGATTATTTCTGGTGTTTGTGTGAACGTCTGCCCTTGTGATTGTATCTTTGTGATGGCATTATGGGACATTTGCTGGCGTGTATGTAGTGCGAGATGTTTGCCAACTTTCTCCCCGTTCTCGTACACTTCTTTCCGGTGTGTTTTATATGTCTCAGCAGCTTTCTGAGTCAGGCCAGAGTTAAGCTCAGTTTTTAACACTAGCAGACGGTGCATAGCTAGTTTCCCGTTTTCGCCTTGAGCTATTTGTGCCATGTGCTCTTCCTCTGCTCTGGTCAAATCAGCCAATTGTTGATGATATCCCATATTGTTTTGCTTCCGTATTCTACCTTGATAGCTCGTAGTTTCGCCTCTTAGAGCCGCTTTAAAACTATCCCATACAACAACCCTAGAGGCACTATATCTGTTTATATAAAAAAACTCTTGGGCCCAGCTAGTAATGTGAGTAATATAATCCTTGTTGGCGAGCAGCTTCCTATCAAATGTCCAGATTCTACTTTCCCTTTTAATGGATCCAAGTTCAATAGTAAGAATTAGAGCATCATGGTCCGAGATAATTTTAGATTCCTTTAAAATTGTGGCATTGTCAGCCAAATCACTAGTAGCAAATAGATAGTCAATCCTGACATATTTGCTATGGGGGAAGGAATAATAAGTGTAGCCAGGGTCCGGGTAGTTTTTTAGGTCCCATACATCGGTTAACCCAAAGCTATCACAAAGTCTGCTAAGAGCTTTGAAGACTCGTGGCTTACGGCCAATATAGTGAGGATGTGTATGGCTACTGAATCGCCTAATCATTGTAAATGCAGCGCACCATGGGTGGCAGAGCAGCGGCGCAAAATAACTGGCGCATCCCTGGGGATGCGCCAGTTATCATAAATCTGCCCCATAGGTTTTAGTTAATGAGTACTTTTCAATGTAATCAGGTGTTTTATGTCTCATGAAGTATTAGAATGATTTTTCTTTAGAGAATTGTTGAGTTTGAAGGGTTGGAAGTGTTTTACAATGTATGTTTTTTAATTTGTTAATGGAATCTTTAATTTTTAATTGGTGAAGTTATTTATTAATTATCTCAATCCTTTTGCATATTTTTGTGAAGTACGAATATTAGGTTATTTTGTTGAACATTGAAGTATATATTTTTGCTATTTGTATAAAGGAATAAACTTTGGTCAGTTTTAAACGAGATGGGACTTCCATCTGCCATTCTATCCTTAGTTATCGTCTCCATGAGACCAATTATGCAAGACTTCTTTGGGGAAGCCAAGGGTAGCTAACAGACCCGATTCAAGTCAACAAAGGGGTTCAGCAGGGCTGAGTACTCACCCCCACACTTTTTTTCACTTTTTATCCGGCCAATATCCCTCTGAAATTTCTGCAGAAGCTCCTACTTTGGGGGACTCAAAAGTAGTCACACACCTATTTGCAGATGACACGTTGCTGGTGTCTAAAATTCGAGTGATCTACAGATGCTTTTGGCTACCTTCGAAGCCTTTTGTACCATGTGTGGGTTGGAAATTAACACTGTGAAAACCAAGTTGCTAATGATTAATCCTCACAAAACCTTTAATAGTAAGCTCATACTGGAGGGGGGCACCTTTGTAAAGAGTGAATACTTTTGAGTACTTCGGGATCACCCTCTCTGACGATCGTTCATGGAATCCCCACATAGTAAAGGGAACCTTGCAACACCGGCCGAAAACAGGGGCTCTGATTAATGAGCATAGGTCCTCTATTCCTAGACCCATTGCTGCTCCGCTTCACATCTATGATCATAAGGAAGTGAGCTCAGCACTCTATGGTGCTGAACTCTGGGGGTTTGAAACCTTGAATGGGCTCCAGACCTCGGAGAACACATTTTTGAGAGCCCTGGACTCACTCCCACAGTACTCCTCTGCATCCGCTCAGGCTGGATATTAGCCAGAACTACTATTGCTGAGAAGGAAATGCTCCGACCCCTCTTGTTCTGGTTGCGCCTTTGGAGTACTCCCGAGTTGCTCCCGTATGCTGCTGCTCTATCTGTGGTAATAGTCCTTGACCGTTTTAAGAAAATTGGTTGGCTTCATAAACTGAAAAGATTGCTTTCCTCAATATGGCTCGAGGGTCTATGGGATGTTAAGGACCCTATTTTACTTCCAAGCAAAGCTCAAATTAAGAAATATTAATGGGTGGACCAGTCTTGACAAAGAAATATGAACAATATTTAGAGGCCATTACGGTTCCATTGGACAGAAAGGTGTACATGCAATTTAGATTCGGCCCTATTCCGGTGAATTCCTTTACAGCGTCCTGGGGGAAGTCCCTCGCTCGATTGGGGTCTTGCCCAGGATGTCCCCTAGCTCCGGAGACAGTAGCACACATACTATTTGCATGTCCACTTTACAGTGCCCCGAGGTTGAGATGGTTAGCCACTCTTTTCAAGAGCCTTGGAACTCGCTGCCATCAAGTAGCACTGTGCATCTTAAAATCTGATACCAGCTTGCTGGTAGTATGCGCAGTTGCCAAATTTTAGGCAAGATGTGGGCTATTCGAAGATCTTTTCTGAAAACTACTAATTGAATATCCTAGGCGGAGGCTCTTAGAGCTTATTGATCTTAATCCTTACCTGTTGGTTTTATCTTACATAGCTCATTCATGTAACAGAATTTTATAGTTGTTTTTTTTAACTTGATACTGTAAGCACCTCAACCCTATGCATTTGCACTTTATATGTTCTGAGGCCAGGGGCATCCTTGACAGGGTGAATGTAATTTTTACCTGGATACTTCCCTATATAAAGTAATGGACAATAGAGTTATACCATTTCAAGAGACTTTAACGAGTATCAGGCTGACATGGCTTAAACAGGACATCCTTGGATTTGTGTATGTATTTCCGTTGTGACAATAACCACAACCTTTGAATTTTCACAGATTCCAGAGAGTTCATTTCTCTCCACAACGCTGAAGTGATAAAGAGCTTCTTATTTTCTCGCTGCACCCTGTATGGGCTTCTTTATTTTCTCTTTCTTACATGACAGTTGTCAACACTTTAATTTCATCGTGTGGACATCTGCAGTGTGCAGTGCAGTGTAGTGTATATCTAGGCTTTAATAGGACCACAATTTCAAGACATAAATAGGATCAGAGTGCTTCGACCCAGCTACTGCTGGGTTATTATTAATTTGGTCTCATCACACCAATGTATGTATGTATGTATGTATGTATGTATGTAGGGAAATTATAGAGTGCAGGAATCACCCCCGAAAGGGTATCTCCGCGCTAACATGGAAACAAGTCAGGCAGGCACAGATTCCCATAGCTCAAGCCTTGAATAATTCCGTCTTCAGGAGTTTTCTGAAGCAAGCAGGATTAGGACATTTACGTAAATCCTCTGGCAGAGAATTCCAGTATATTGGCGCCAAATAAGCAACAGTTTTGCCTCCAGATCGTTTTTTGTTAAAACGAGGGACAACCAACAACTTTAGGCCTTCCGATCTGAGACACCAGTTCGGGCAGTATACTTTGAACTTATCCGTCATATAACTTGGGCTAGTACCATAAAGAGCTCTGTGAGCAAAGCAACAGAGCTGAAACTTTATTCTCTGGTGGATTAGAAGCCAATGGAGAGATTTCAGTAATGGCCCAGGGGAGATGCGGGTGGTTTGTTAGGAGCTGGGCGTGCGGCCACATTCTGGACGATTTGCAGTCTGCTAAGAAGCGACTCATACACAGATGCCAATAAAGCATTACAATAGTCCAGGCGACCAATGATCAAAGCTTGAATTAGGGTTCTACATACAGTTATGGTTAGCCAAATAAACACTCTGCGCAAAAGCCTTAAGGTATGATAGCAGGTCCCGGCTGTGGTCATGACCTTATTAAATGCACCTGTCTCTCTTTGGAAAAGAGAATTTACATTAAGTACATCTTTCAAAAACTTTGGTCCACTTTATGACTAGTTGGCTATTTGGCTATTAATATCTGCTCACAACTTCTATTGGTGTTCTAACTTGTGCTCCTGTTCAACTGGATAGATTATCACAGTTTTTGACACTTACAGCCAGAACGTTTTAATATGAATAAAAAAGAAAGGACAACATTGGCAATAGATACAGTCTGAAGAACTGGCTGTCCCACTTCGTTCCAAACTTTTTCATAACCACCTTACCAAATGTATGTGGAAAGATGCCCTTTGATGAATGCCCATAATCAATAAATAGACTGACTTTCCACTGCGAATAATCCATAATGCATTATTCAAAAAGTAGAATGAGGTGTTGCAGGTGATGCTTAACATTCAGTGAGGCTTCTATATCAGGATGTGAAATCAGACTTTTTTAACAGTGTGCTTCAAGGGATACTGAATGGCAAACAAAATTATAACCGTATAGATGAGAGGGACTGCTATGCAGAAATCCTCAACAATTTACATCCATATCATAAACTATGCCCAATCTGCACCAGGATCGAAGAAACATTTTTATCTGTCATAAAATAACACCTATTACAATTCTTAAAGAATAGTGCATATGCGTGCAACATCTATTTGTGGTACCATCGCCCACTCAGCAGCAAGAGTGAACTATGTGTGTCAGAGCAGCTCGCTTATGGGCTGCAGATACACTCAATGCATAGAAAGGAGCTTGGTAGCTGCAGGTTTATGCATATTCATGAGTTTGGGACCAATTGATCAAGTTCAGCTGAAGACAGCAACTTCACATCAATTTCAGAGCAGGCCACAAAAAAATTAAAGAAGGACTTTAAAGAGGCTGTTCCAAGGTTTTCTGAAAAACTAGGAGAGCAATTAATTTCCCCTGACAAGCGGTTAATAGTAATTATAGAGCTGTGGTAAGGATCAACATTGGCATAACCCTATCATGAGAACTGGCCAACAGAGAGATCAGGACTGACTCCTTTGTAGGACACAATGCTTTTGGATCGTATCACTTTGCAATATTCTTTAAGCCCGCTATCTTTTCAATTGATTTCTTTAAGAAGTGGTCACCATTTTTTACTCGCAATGTTTGGCCCTTTTAAAAATTATATTGTGAAGCTCTAGTCTACACTAATCAAACAATCAATCAATCAGTGAACTTGTAAAGCGCACTACTTACCCGTGAGGGTCTCAAGGCGCTGTGGGGGGGGTGCTGTTATTGCTTGAAGAGCCAGGTCTTGAGGAGCCTTCTGAAGGTGGGCAGGTGGGTAGGGAGGGTGTTCCAGGTCTTGGTGGTGGGAAGAAGAAGGATCTACCGCCGGAGGTTGTTCGTTGGATGCGTGGGACAGCGGCGAGGATGGCCGAGCGGAGCTGGCGGGTGGGGGTGTAGAAGTTGAGTCTGGTGTTCAGGTAGGCTGGTCCGGTGTTGTGGAGTGCTTTGTGTGCATGGGTAAGGAGCTTGAAGGGGATACTTTTGTTGACTGGGAGCCAGTGCAGGTCTCTCAGGTGGGGGGTGATGTGTCTGCGTCGAGGGATGTTGAGGATCGGGCGGGCAGAGGTGTTCTGGATGTGTTGTAGGAGTTTGGCAGGGATTCCTGCATAGAGTGCGTTGCCGTAGTCCAGTCTGCCGCTGACGAGGCCTTGAGTCACTGTTCTTCTGGTTTCGATCGGGATCCACTTGTAGATCCTGCGAAGCATGCGGAGGGTGTTGTATTAGAAGGAGGAGATGGCGTTGACCTGCTTCGACATGGAGAGGGAGGAGTCGAGGATGAATCCTAGGTTGTGTGCGTGGTCTGTGGGAGTTGGTGCTGTTCCCAGTGAGGTCGGCCACCAGGAGTTGTCCCAGGCAGAGGGGGAGGGCCGAGGATGAGGACTTCCTTCTTGTCTGAGTTCAGTTTCAGGCGGCTACTTCTCATCCATTCAGCGATGGCCTTCATTCCCTCGTGGAGTTGAGTTTTTGGCGGTGTGCGGGTTCTTGGTGAGGGAGAGGATGAGCAGCATGTCGTCGGCATAGGAGATGATGTTCAGGTCGTGCTGGCGGGCTACTTGTGCGATGGGGGCCATGTAGGCGTTAAACAGGGTCAGGCTGAGGGATGAGCCCTGGGGTACGCCGCAGATGATGTCAGTGGCTTTGGATCGGAAGGGTGGGCGGTGGACTGTCTGGGTTCTGCCGGAGAGGAAGGACGTGGTCCAGTCCAGGGCCTTCTCCTGGATTCCGGCTTCTTGGAGGCATGTTCTTAGTGTGCTGTGGCAGACCATGTAGAAGGCGGTTAACAGGTCCAGGAGGATGAGGGCTGATGTTTCGCCATTGTCTAGTTGGAGCCTGATGTCGTCTGTGGCGGCGATGAGGGCTGTCTCTGTGCTGTAGTTTCGTCTGAATACGGACTGGGATGGGTCTAGGATGTTGTTGTCCTCGAGGTGGCGGGTCAGCTGCAGGTTGGCGATTTTCCCGATGACCTTCACCGGGAACGGGAGCAGGGAGATGGGCCGGATGTTCTTGAGGTCCTTGGGGTCCGCCTTGGGCTTCTTGAGGAGGGGGTTGATTTCGGCGTGCTTCCAGCTTTCCGGGAATGTAGCTGTGTCGAAGGAGATGTTGATGACCTTCCATAGTTGCGGTGCGATGGGTGCATCTGCTTTGTTGAAGACGTGGTGTGGGCAGGGGTCTGACGGAGATCCTGAGTGGATGGAGTTCATGATCTTGCATGTCTCGTCGTCATTGACGCAGGACCAGGAGGTCAGCTGGTTGGTATAGGTGGTGTTCGGGGTGGGGGCTGTCGTGCTCGGGGAGGGCGAGGTGTTGAAGCTGTCGTGGATGTCAGCGATCTTGCAATGGGAGAAGGTGGCCAGTGAGTCGCACAGATCTTGCGAGGGCGGGATGTCGTTGGTGTTCGCACTGGGGTTGGAGAGTTCCTTCACTATGCTGAAAAGCTCTTTGCTGTCGTGTGCGTTGTTGTCCAGGCGGGTTTTGAAGGAGGATCTCTTGGCTGTTCTGATGAGGTGGTGATGTCTGCTGATGGTTTTCTTGTGGTCTGCGTGGCTGTCTGGTGTGTGGTGTGTGGTGGTGGAGCCATTTCTTCTCCAGTTTCCCGAATGTGCGTTTGGAGATCTGGAGTTCTTCGGTGAACCAGGTGGCTTTCCTGCTGGGGTGGTCGATGGAGGGTTTCTTGAGCGGGCGAGAGTGTTGGCGCAGTTGTCGATCCACTGTCTGACGTTGCGGGCGGCGGCATGTGGGTCGGAGGGGTCGGTGGGTGGGTTCTGGTGAGAGGGTGGAGCTCAACTAGTCTCCAGTGATTTTGCTCCAGCAGCGGCGAGACAGTTGTTTTGTGCTGTGTTGAGTGGTTAGTTTCTTGAAGGTGAATTGAATGCAGCAGTGGTCGTTCCAGTCGAGTTCGGTGGTGTGGTTGAAGGCGACGTGGGTGCCTGTGGAGAAGACGGGGTCGAGCGGGTGGTCAACGGCGAGGGTGGGTTCGGTGATGAGTTGTCGGAGGTCGAGGTTGGCAAGGTTGTCGATCAGGGTGGTGGTGTTGGCATCGTTGTTGTTCTCGATGTGGAAGTTCAGGTCCCCGAGGAGGATGTAGTCCATGGAGGTCAGTGCATGGGTGCTGGTGAGGTCTGCGATGAAGTCGCTGAAGAGGGCCCGGGGGGTCTGTAGACGAGAGTTCATGTGAGGGTGGTGTTGGGGTCAGTGTGGATCTGGAAGGAAAGGTGTCCGGCGGAGTTGAGGGAGTCGTCTGTGTGGGTGTGGACCTGGGGGTGGGAATTGTGGACAATGGCTATTCCTCCTCCGATTCCGTTGGTGCGGTCTCTGCGGGAGATCTTGTAGCCGTCCAGGATGGCTATGGCAATGTCAGGTGCCGAGGAGTCATTCCACCAAGTCTCGGTCAGGAAGGCAACGTCTGGGACGGAGGTGTCGAGCAGGTCCCAGAGCTCGACGGCGAGTTTGCGTTCGGAGCGGGTGTTGAGGAGTATACAGTGGAGACGGTTATGTACGGTTCTTGGAGGTTTGGTGGTTCTGTCGCAGGTGAAGTTGCAGGTGTGGGAGGAAAAGGGTCCGTGGGTGCATTTCGGGGTGGCCTGGAAGCAGCGGTGGTCTCGGCCGGCGTTGAGAGCGTGGAGGGTGTTGGCGTCATATCGGTGTCTGGTGTTGTGGTGGGTGCGGAGTCCAAGGGTTGTGGCACTGGGCGTGGTTCAGGCATGGATGGGCGCAGACGGGCTTGATTTTGGCGCACCTTTGGCGCACAATCGGCGCGCCCGCTGCGCAACCGAGCAGCGGACGCCATTTAAGGCCGGGCGGGGGGGAGGAGCAGCTTGGAGGCGGGAGCAGGGCGGCTAGGGGGCATGGCCGCAGGGGGCAGCGGCAGGGAGAATACGGGTACAGAAAGTAAAAGGGGGGTGGGGAGGACACGCTGGGTGGGAAAAACATCAAAATACGTTGCACATAAGCATGGGCGAATTTTGCGGATCTCGCGTTCGCGAATTTGCGGATTTTTGAACTCGCAATCCGCAAAATCCGCGAATTCTTGCGAATTTGCGGATTTTTTTTTTTTTTTGTGTTCGCAAGGATTTCTGCCAGTTCGCGAGGGTTTCGTACCAGTTCGCAATTGCGAACTTACATTTCGTCGCGCAACGGTCGCGAATTATGTTGTTTCTACGTCTGGTTCATCATCACAGGTTCCCAGCACCCTCTGTTTCACCACTGCAACCCTCTGTTACATCAATGCCACCCTCTGGTTCATCATTACTGTAGATTATGGGGGGAAAAGCAAGCACACCATCCCTGCTTCAACTCAGATGAATTAATTTGGGGTTAGTTTATTAATGTGTCACTGTTTTAAAATTCCAGTCTGGCACCTGCTTCCTTATCTGTAATTTTGCTTTCTGTTGCAGTGCATTTTTTTTCCCCAGGACCTTCTTTGTGGCCTACTTGTAGCTATTGTATGAGCCTGCTGTGAGGGTCAGAGCAGGGTCATACAATTGTTGCAACTAGCAACTGAATTCTGGAGGGGCCCCAGTCAGGAAGCACTACCGGGAATTGTTACTAATGATGAGTTTGAACTCTTGCCCCTGCCGAGTGCTTTCACTTTTGAAAAACTCGTTTTTCTGCAATTTCGCGGGGTTCGCGGGGTGCGAACACGCGCAAGATCGGATTCGGAAGCCGCAAATTCGTGCGAATATGCAATTTGTTTTTTTTGCGGCGTGTTAGTTGGCAAGGTTTTGTGCGTTTTTGCGAGCCGCTCGTAGCGCAAGACGCGAAGTTACCCTCGCGGTCGTTCAAGGGCGCAGCCATCTTGTTTGCCTGACGTATTTCCGTTTCCGGGCGCGAAGTGTAATCTCGCAAAGTCCGCGGTTTGCCAGTACAGTCTCGCGCGTGTTCGCAAGGAAAATCTCGCGCGAACTTACCCGCGCGGTCGTGAACGGGCGCGGCCATCTTGTTTCTCATTCATTGCTATGGTTCTGGGCATGGTCTTTGTATCCTCTGTCAATCTCTGCCATCCTTTGCTTGTTTGACGTTTTTTTTTATCTATTTTACTTATTATCTATCCCTCTATTTTTCTAGCCCTATATTTTTGTGTTTACTGCTACTTTTGGTTAATTTTAAACTACTTTTGTAAACTCTTTTCTTTTCTTCTCTTCCCTATTCTATTTTCTTTATTCCTTTCCGCCCAGACCATGGTGAAGGGAGCCGGGAAGCATCCCGAGAAGGGGAAGGGTCCCGCACCCCGTGTCCGGCTCCCGTGCGGGCGTTTGAGGGGGGAGCTAGTGATGCCACGGGAGATCTTTACCCCGGAGGAGGTGGCCCAACTCATTTTTTATGTTCAGCGCCGCCTCCCCAGGACCATCATGGGAGGCGGCAAGATCAGTGCCGGGTACGGGGCCCGGGAGCGCCGGAAGCGGTGGGAGAAGGTGTGCCAGGCCATTTACCACCACTCTCGGGTCTGGCGCACCTACAACCAGGCCACCCACCGCTGGACGGATGTCCTGACCCGTGAGCGAGATCTGCTCGACC
Source organism: Lissotriton vulgaris (assembly GCF_964263255.1). NCBI lineage: Eukaryota > Metazoa > Chordata > Amphibia > Caudata > Salamandridae > Lissotriton > Lissotriton vulgaris. Next base: position 371,350,444 of record NC_141696.1, on the reverse strand, counting down.
TCCTTGGCCTTGAGATCCCCGGGCTTGGTGAGTAGTAGTAGCTATGTCTTTACTACTATGTTTTCTCCTGCTGTGTTATTATATTGCAAATTTTTGTTTTTTACCAAGAGCAATAATGCTGCTCATTACATTGTAGGTACATTTTATTTCAAAATCTTCTGTGCATTTCAGGTACACTGCTCTCCTTCTCAGTAGTGTTGCTACTATGCTTATTTGTTTTAGATTTTGTGTTCATTTCATTGGCCTGTGAAATTATGTATGAGTGTAGTTGAAAGAACTGCGCAATGCTACACACTAAGGTTCAGATTTTTAATTACCGGCGCATCCCTGCAAAGTTGCAGGGATGCGCCAGTAATTGTGCGTCATGCCACCATCACCCATGGTGCGCCGTATTACAATGCGGTGCGCCATGGGCCCAAAACGTCACCAAAGCGTTACGCATCTGTGCCGTAAAGGTGGCGCATTGCTGGAGTTGCGTCGCAACGATGGTGCAGCTCCATCAATTCTCTGGGGTGCCCTATCTCCCCAATGCTGCGTCAAGCCGTACGTCTGCTTCAAGCAGGCGCAGGGTTTGAGTCACGCATCATTGTCCTCAAAGTGACTGATTGAAATCTTGTAGATTTCCCTCAGCCACTTTTAGGATGCGTTCCTGCGCAGGAACGCCCTCCCTTGCGCCGGAACACCCCTATTGGCGCAGGGCTTTACAACGTGATGCATCTCCCAGATGCGTCACGTTGTTAATATACGCCGCACCATTGCGCCTCTTTTGTGCTGTCGCTGCGTCACAAAAGTCACGCAACAATGGAGCAAAAGAGCCGCAAGGGCCTTATAAATCAGCCCCTACAGACTCAAGTCCAGTCCTTCCTTTGTACACATGGCGATAAGAAGAAATAGTGGTGGTGGATTAATAGTTTGAGTATTTTAATGACTGGTGAATGTAGTAGGAAACTTTAGTGTTGTCGCTGATCTTCAATCACGATGGACTTTGGCTGTCACTTTGCGTGCTGCGGACTGCTGCCTGCCAATCCTAGGCAAACCTTTTTAGTACTTTGTTTAGTGAGTTACATAGGGTAGTTTCCAATTCGACGGTCCGCAAATCAAGCAATACTAAAGTAATGACGTAGTCGACCACATGAGATTGGTCAATAATATATCCCGTGGAGTCGTTCCCTATTTGCTATTTCGCAAAAATATTTTGTTACTTTGTTAGTTCTTTTTTAAATGTTTGATTTGGTTGAGAAATAAATATCATCCATGTTTTCTGTTTTTCTTTCTTTCATGTTGTACATCAGCTTCCCCCAGGGGCAAGAGGAGGACACAGGAGGAGGAGGAGGAGGGTGCTGTTGTCGATGCAGGCCAGGACCGGGCAGTCGAGGGCTCCTTTGCTGGCCCCAGTAAGTTTTAATTTTAATATAGAGTACTTATTTTTTCCTAGCGTTCCTCATTCGATTTTTTCTAAATCGTCTTTGATCTTCTTGTAGACAGGATCTAAATTCTTATCCCTATGACTCCGTGTGGTATTACTAGATTATTCTTATTAGTCTGTCTGTGTAGCTAACTAAGATTGCACATTTGGCATTTCCATTGGACTCCCATTCTAGTCAGCAATAGCTCTATGCACTGAGTGTAGTCCTCTGGGATTGTCCATATTGTCTTTTCAAGTATTCTAAATGTTTATGCTTTGACCATTGCCAACAATAAAAAGGTGAATGACCACCACCAAGAAATAATAAGATACTACTTTACTTTTGGTTTGGATAGGACAATCCATTCTACTACTGTTGCAGGGACAAATCTGCACAAACAGAACTATGGACACTAAATAATGCATCGCTTAGCTTATCAATTATAATAGGTGCTGTAACTGTTAGACTTTCCACATACCTCAGTGATAACAGACTTTGTAGTTGAACCCCGGCCCCAATCTCCTTACTGACTAGATAGTGTGGCAGAGTCATTTAGCTCCCAAAGTCACCGATGGCAGAGGCACGGACTCATGCTTGCAAAAATTCGAAAACCTTTAGCTCATCCACTCGAGTCTGGAGGACCAAAAACCACAGAGTCTATTTAAGTTTAAAAGCTTTATTAAAAGTAAACACATTTATTAAATTCAAGTTTGTCATAAAAGTGAACGTGTAACTGAAAATGGAAAAGTGCTTAGTGCTGACGATTAATTGGACACATTTCTTGTGGTCGAGCCGAGCTCTCACCTGGTTTGAACTTGATCCTGCTCGTGTTCTTAGAAGTCAAGGTTCTGTCTGTTAGGAGAAAAAGTGGTGCGTGTTAAAAAGTAAAAAGCAAACATTCATCAGTTGTGCCAAAAAGTGCAGCAAGACAACAGCCTTCCCTGGAAAAAGGGACATTTTTACTCTAGAGTACACAGTCAAAAATTATTAAATTGTACACTTTTTTTCACATTTCTTTCTTCCTCCTAGACCAAATATTATATAGTAGTGAGTGGTGTATTCTAACATTATTAAATGTACTTTGTAGGTGGAACATCTGGAGACGGGGCCAGCGCGGAGGTGGTGGCATTGGACGAGGAGGACAACTCTGGGGAGGAGGCGGTGCAAGTGCCGGAAAAGGACATGCCTGTGAGGGTTCACACGGTGGTGGCGGGCAGAGGTAAGCTATACATTCCTTAGTCATTGAGATTGAAGACTGCAGAGTGTGCTTTCTGCACGGGTGTATTATAAAAAAAGCAGGTAGTAGCCTCCTCTAAATGTACTTCGACTTAGCTGTGAAGTTTTTGGCGAGAAGAATCCCAATCAGATCTGAGGTGAACTTGATGGATGGGATGAACGAAAAGCGAAAGAAGGGTGTAAGTAAGTGTGGAAGCACGAGAAATGTAATGATGACTGGCAAAGAAGAATGATATGTGTTTGCTTGGTCCCCGAGGTGGCTGGGAAGGTAAGAAAATGGTATGGTGCATGGCTGGGTGAATGATGAAGCAAGGATGGGTGGAAGGAGAACAGCCTGGGTGGGTGAGACAGAAACTGTATGTGTGCAATATACTTTGAATGGATGGATGCCTGGATCATTCATGGTACTATCTGACTCTTAGATAGCATATGTGAATCTAGAGAGAGTAGACGGTCACTGGATGAACTAAGTGTTACTTTGAAGAGCATGTAACACCGCACCCGCACGTCCGTTCCAGTGTAGGAAAGGCAAGGAAAAGAAGTTGTAACGTTGTCCAAAGACTACCATGAATAGTAGCAGTAGTTTGTATTGCAACTGCAAGCACAGCATATATCCAGTTATTACGGTGGGCACTCCCTACCTCCCTTAATAACTTTAGTTTAGTAGTAGTACGTCATTCATGTGTGGGGGTATCACTGTTCACTCAATAATAAGCAAAGCACCTAAAGTCATCCCATATGTCATCAAATACATCCCATGTGAAGTGATAGATAATCAGATAATTTAGCTTCTTCATTTTCCTTTTCTAATACTCATTTGCACTGTAGGGTGAAAGCTAAATTAATTAAGCAGTAGCCCTTTTAACAGAGTATTCTCAGTGCCACCCGTAATAGAAAAGTAAGAGCTTCACCACCTGCATGTACTGGACCGGTACAGTAACGCAAGTCTGTCTCACTCACCATGGTGTGCGTCTGTTTTTCTCGGGTGCAAGTTCACTGCGCTGGCATTATGCCGGCTTGCATAAGATAACGTACCAATTTTCCTAAACAAGAGAGAAGAAGAATAAGAGTGGTGTACTGTCATAGTCCACTGTAATAGAAGTCCATAGTGCTCGTAGAATTTGTTCCTTAAACTCCCACTAATGTTAGAGCAAGGATGAAGAAGTCGGAGGTTACATAGATACTGTCCTCAATAGTTATGCACTGTGCTTTCAATTTGCTACTTGTACTGTGACAACTTTCTGCTCAATCATTTTGTGTTAATCTTAAGGAGCATTGGTTACAGACTATGTCTTTCTTTTTTCATGTAGTTGCTCCTTCCAAATCCAAGACACCATCAAGGAGGAAGGAGCAGGCTCGAATGGCCCGGCAACGGAGGCTGGATGCCACTGTTGCTGAATATCGGCGGCTGGTGGCCCTGGAGGAGGAGGAGACGCAGTCTGGAACAACAACAACGTCCACTGGGACAGCTGCCTCCTCCTCCGTGCGGGCTGCCAGCCAGCGCAGTGCTCCAGCGGTACGGAGCCGGGCTACCAAAGCCAAACGCCACCGCCCAGCAGCAAAGAAAGCAGCTGCCCCTCACAGGATTTGCAAGGCACACCGGCGCCGCTTATCCCTCAGACTGTCCTACCTGGAGCAGGAGGTCCATAATTATAAGAACGTGGTGGAGGGCCTCCGCTTCGAACTTGCCACCCTCCGCAAGGAGCATGATGCCCTGGCTGCTAATTCCAACAGCACCCTGCCATAGTGTCCCTTGCCCCTTTTTTAGAGACTTTTGGGGGGTGGGAATTGGGAGTTGTGATTTTTGGGGACTTTTGAAGGACAATCGTTGGGGTTAGGGAGGGTCTTGCGGGAGATTCTTTTGTTAGGGCTATAAAAATATACTTTTTGAAACTTTATCTGACCATACCTGTTTTTTACTGCTTTTGAGTCTGGTGGGTGGGGGTTTAACATAACAGTAAGTTTGTTTTCCTGAATAGTCCTAGGACTTTAGTAGTACTACCGTCAATCAAATCTCTCGTCTCTCCTAATACTCAATTATACTACCTCCAACCAAACGCCTATCTTACCTGTAATTTCTGTTTGCAAGTAGGGCTAGGCCCAGGGCTGGCTCCACGGGAAACAGCAAATAAGGTTGGCAATCCTGGGCGGATAAAATTTCCTCATGGCGGTGATACTACTGGTGTGACACAGTGGCAGTTGCTTGCCTATGAAAAAAAGAAAATGAAATCTGGTTTGTCCTCCTGAGCAATACAAAGGTACAATACAGAATATAGCAGGTGACAGAAGTACACTAGAACAGTGCCACGTTGTAGCTTAACAAATGTTAAAGTATAACTAATTCGGTTGAAGTTCTTTGACATTAGCCATGGGTCTTTGTCAAGCAGAGTAAGAATATATCCTCGGATTTCTTCACCAGCCTGTTGCTATCACCTTATCCTCCCCAGCAAGTGTGTGGATTTATTGCTGTAATTTAGTCACACATCAATCAAAACCACACAGCCCGGGGGAAGAGGGTTAGGGCTTGAAAAATGGATGGGTACGGGGGTTTTTGGGAAAGGTTTTGGGAGACAAGAAAAAGTAGCACAGCATGGACGAACAATTGTGAACATAAACAAATCTTTGGGTACAAACCTATCCCTCAATCTGAAAGTGCATACACTACTGTAACTGCATGCATGTCAGTTAAAAGTAATTAGTACTTTCGACAACTGTGGAAGAAAGAATGCGACAGTACAGGGCGTGGGTGGAAATATTGATAACTATATTCAACATAAGGTCTCTGTAGCCAGATACCTGAGAGCCTTGCTGGTCACTATAAATCCATTCACAACAACACTCAATGGGGTTGGTCTGGAAGGTGTCAGGTTTACTCCCCGTGATCCAGTCGATGCAAATATGGTTCCACCTCCAAATGTCACCAACACCCAGAAGTGTAAACACAGGGTGTTCGAGGCATTAGGCGGGGGAGAAAAATAACAGACTAAAATAAAAAATGTGGGATGGGTAAAGGTAGGGTCAGCAGGGAAAGGATACCTGTAACAGAAGACAAGACAGGCATCAGTGAAGTGCTGTCCTAACATACAAGGGTACTCTCATATAGTCTCACTAAATAGTCTGCAAGTCTCCCGCCTACTCATGGGAAATGTAGTTTCATAGTACGGTAGGCGCTTAGGGGCTGCGTAACCTGACAGAAGGTATAGTAGATAGAAAAGGAGAAATTGCTTTTTTTCTAGGTGTCCCCTCACTCACCAGGGTTGCCCCTTGGTGACATGCTTCATCATTGGGGCCATCCCAGTCCTCTACGGCCTGGGGCGTGCTGCGACTTGCGAATTACGTAGGAGCACTTACAAATGACTATGTGTGGTGCAGATGTGATAGTGGAGTGGACTAAGTGATGTGTTAAGGGATCAATGTAGAAGCAGAGAGAGAGCCAAGAAATGCAGTCACAGTCAGAGAAAAAGGCAAGGGATACTGTATCTATGTGGTTGTAGTGGTCCTGTTGGAAGTGGTAAGTAAGTTGCCCGCAGAAAAAAAATCCTCCTATTAGCGGCACTCCTCCATTGCAGCCGACGCTTCGTCCATCGATGTTGGTCACCAGATGACACCCTGTCCACTGCCTGCCTGATGCTGAATTGTGGCTCGCTACTGTGAAGCCTGACTCCATCCTTTTTTCCCCATTGCAGAGACTGAAACCCGGCCTGTAATTATTCAACGAAAAACAGGAAGTGATATAATATTACAACACCACTGATAAATAAATATAAGGCATGTAGGCTGTGGAGTGCAAAAAGTCACAATTTGTTTTTCCTAGTAGACAGTACAATGTTTTTGAAAGTGCGTACTCTGAGTCACCTTTTGAAGGATGTATGGGCAAATTAATGTATCGGATCTTGCCCCTCAAGCTAGGTGTACTGTAAACTGTGTTTTAGAACAAAATTAGATCTTCCTAGCAGTGCTCCCACCCAGACCCTTACTAAAGCCAGTCGCAAAAATGTAGAAGACCCCCAATCAAATCTCAAAAAACGAGGCCTAGCAGAAAACTGGTGACAAAACTTACTTTGAAAGTAAAAGTAGGCCGAAGTACCCTAATTACCCATTACCCACCGTGGATTGCATTCAAACCACTTGCAAGCAACCAAGCAAAAGTAGCCATAGCCAGCATCGCTCCAAGACTCGAAATCCCCCCCACTCAAACACATGCAATAGAAATACTGCTAACCCTAACGAACCCTAAGTTAAGAATAGTGGCAAAGGCTTTCTTTAACTATGCCAAATCCCCCCTTTCCCACCATGGATTTTCTTCAAATGACTTGCAACCAAAATTACACATTCTCACGAGTGCTCTAAGACCCCAGAACTCAGTTTGAAAAATCTAGAACACCCCGAAACACATGCAATCCTGCTGCTAGGGCTAACCCTAACGAACCCTAAGTTACAAAAAGTGCCAAAACTAAAGGCTTTTCCGCGCGGATTTTGTCCCAACCACTTCTACCCGGTATTAGACCTTCCCAGGAATGCCCCAAGACCCGGCAACCCACCCGCCAAGAAGCGTAACACCCCCAAACAGGCCAAAAGCAAAATCTCATACTTGCAATATTTCTGGGCCTTCGGTCCAAACGCGCTGCGTAGCTAGGCCATAAGTCGGGGTTGGCACGACGGATTTCCTGAAAAGCAAATGCAATCAAGATTAGAGTGTCCCAGCAGTGCTCCCAGACCACGAAACTCACCCGCAAACAGACGGAACCCCCCCTAAGAGCACCTCAAAGGCAAGCAAGTCATCAAAAACACAAAAAAAAAATCCGCCTGGGATTTGGTCCAAAACACTTTTATCCGGTATTAGAGCTTCCCAGCAATGGCCCCAGAGCCGTCAACCCAGGAGAAAACGAGTAGAAGACCCCCAAACAGCCAAAGAGCAAAAGTACAAAAATGGGGACTTAGTCACTTTTTCACAAATTTCTCAAATCACTCCGCGCGCGCTCTGCAGCTAGGCCCTAAGTCCCCTCAGCCACCATGGATTTGCTTCAAACCTCTTGCAATGTAAAGTATATATAGCCAGCAGTGCTCCCACACCACGAAACTCACCCGCAAACACCAGGAAGCCCCCCAAACAGGCCCCCGAAAACGCTACATAGAGCAAAATGTCAGAAATAGCCCAAAAAAAAATCGGCCTGGATTTTGTCCCAACCACTTCTACCCGGTATTAGACCTTCCCAGGAATGCCCCAAGACCCGGCAACCCACCCGCCAAGAAGCGTAACACCCCCAAACAGGCCAAAAGCAAAATCTCATACTTGCAATATTTCTGGGCCTTCGGTCCAAACGCGCTGCGTAGCTAGGCCATAAGTCGGGGTTGGCACGACGGATTTCCTGAAAAGCAAATGCAATCAAGATTAGAGTGTCCCAGCAGTGCTCCCAGACCACAAAACTCACCCGCAAACAGACGGAACCCCCCCTAAGAGCACCTCAAAGGCAAGCAAGTCATCAAAAACACAAAAAAAAATCCGCCTGGGATTTGGTCCAAAACACTTTTATCCGGTATTAGAGCTTCCCAGCAATGGCCCGAGAGCCGTCAACCCAGGAGAAAACGAGTAGAAGACCCCCAAACAGCCAAAGAGCAAAAGTACAAAAATGGGGACTTAGTCACTTTTTCACAAATTTCTCAAATCACTCCGCGCGCGCTCTGCAGCTAGGCCCTAAGTCCCCTCAGCCACCATGGATTTGCTTCAAACCTCTTGCAATGTAAAGTATATATAGCCAGCAGTGCTCCCACACCACGAAACTCACCCGCAAACACCAGGAAGCCCCCCAAACAGGCCCCCGAAAACGCTACATAGAGCAAAATGTCAGAAATAGCCCAAAAAAAAATCGGCCTGGATTTTGTCCCAACCACTTCTACCCGGTATTAGACCTTCCCAGGAATGCCCCAAGACCCGGCAACCCACCCGCCAAGAAGCGTAACACCCCCAAACAGGCCAAAAGCAAAATCTCATACTTGCAATATTTCTGGGCCTTCGGTCCAAACGCGCTGCGTAGCTAGGCCATAAGTCGGGGTTGGCACGACGGATTTCCTGAAAAGCAAATGCAATCAAGATTAGAGTGTCCCAGCAGTGCTCCCAGACCACAAAACTCACCCGCAAACAGACGGAACCCCCCCTAAGAGCACCTCAAAGGCAAGCAAGTCATCAAAAACACAAAAAAAAATCCGCCTGGGATTTGGTCCAAAACACTTTTATCCGGTATTAGAGCTTCCCAGCAATGGCCCCAGAGCCGTCAACCCAGGAGAAAACGAGTAGAAGACCCCCAAACAGCCAAAGAGCAAAAGTACAAAAATGGGGACTTAGTCACTTTTTCACAAATTTCTCAAATCACTCCGCGCGCGCTCTGCAGCTAGGCCCTAAGTCCCCTCAGCCACCATGGATTTGCTTCAAACCTCTTGCAATGTAAAGTATATATAGCCAGCAGTGCTCCCACACCACGAAACTCACCCGCAAACACCAGGAAGCCCCCCAAACAGGCCCCCGAAAACGCTACATAGAGCAAAATGTCAGAAATAGCCCAAAAAAAAATCGGCCTGGATTTTGTCCCAACCACTTCTACCCGGTATTAGACCTTCCCAGGAATGCCCCAAGACCCGGCAACCCACCCGCCAAGAAGCGTAACACCCCCAAACAGGCCAAAAGCAAAATCTCATACTTGCAATATTTCTGGGCCTTCGGTCCAAACGCGCTGCGTAGCTAGGCCATAAGTCGGGGTTGGCACGACGGATTTCCTGAAAAGCAAATGCAATCAAGATTAGAGTGTCCCAGCAGTGCTCCCAGACCACGAAACTCACCCACAAACACCAGGAAGCCCCCCAAACAGGCCCCCGAAAACGCTACATAGAGCAAAATGTCAGAAATAGCCCAAAAAAAAATCGGCCTGGATTTTGTCCCAACCACTTCTACCCGGTATTAGACCTTCCCAGGAATGCCCCAAGACCCGGCAACCCACCCGCCAAGAAGCATAACACCCCCAAACAGGCCAAAAGCAAAATCTCATACTTGCAATATTTCTGGGCCTTCGGTCCAAACGCGCTGCGTAGCTAGGCCATAAGTCGGGGTTGGCACGACGGATTTCCTGAAAAGCAAATGCAATCAAGATTAGAGTGTCCCAGCAGTGCTCCCAGACCACGAAACTCACCCGCAAACACCAGGAAGCCCCCCAAACAGGCCCCCGAAAACGCTACATAGAGCAAAATGTCAGAAATAGCCCAAAAAAAAATCGGCCATGATTTTGTCCCAACCACTTCTACCCGGTATTAGACCTTCCCAGGAATGCCCCAAGACCCGGCAACCCACCCGCCAAGAAGCATAACACCCCCAAACAGGCCAAAAGCAAAATCTCATACTTGCAATATTTCTGGGCCTTCGGTCCAAACGCGCTGCGTAGCTAGGCCATAAGTCGGGGTTGGCACGACGGATTTCCTGAAAAGCAAATGCAATCAAGATTAGAGTGTCCCAGCAGTGCTCCCAGACCACGAAACTCACCCGCAAACACCAGGAAGCCCCCCAAACAGGCCCCCGAAAACGCTACATAGAGCAAAATGTCAGAAATAGCCCAAAAAAAAATCGGCCTGGATTTTGTCCCAACCACTTCTACCCGGTATTAGACCTTCCCAGGAATGCCCCAAGACCCGGCAACCCACCCGCCAAGAAGCATAACACCCCCAAACAGGCCAAAAGCAAAATCTCATACTTGCAATATTTCTGGGCCTTCGGTCCAAACGCGCTGCGTAGCTAGGCCATAAGTCGGGGTTGGCACGACGGATTTCCTGAAAAGCAAATGCAATCAAGATTAGAGTGTCCCAGCAATGCTCTCAGACCACGAAACTCACCCACAAACAGACGGAACCCCCCCTAAGAGCACCTCAAAGGCAAGCAAGTCATCAAAAACACAAAAAAATTTCCGCCTCGGATTTGGCACAAACCACTTTTAGTGCTTCCCAGCAATGGCCCCAGACCCGTCAACTCACCTGCAAAGAGGTAGAACAACACCCCCACAAGTGCTGAGTCTTTCTTCATTGGGCGTAAACCAGCCCTCTGCTTTGATGGAAATAGGAGTCTGGACTCTGGAGGAGGAGGATAGAGGAGCATGTTCTTCTGAACTTGTGAACCTGAGGAATGCAGACTGCGGCACCTTCAAATAAATTAGCAAACAAGTGAAGACAGTTCTGCTGATGGGCTTGTCTTTGTGATTATCTGATTAAAGTTTGAATTATATTAACTGTGCACAACAAAGAAAGACAGACACACAGGAATAAAAGTGAATAAGGATGAAAAAGAAAGTTATTGATTCGTTGTCTCATTTTCAGGGCTCGAAGTCGGTATCACGGTCCAGGAATAAGAATAAGGCTTCGTCATCATACTCTGCGAATTCAGCCCGGGTGAGGTCAGTGCCACCTGACAGAGTAGAAATTCCCTCATCTATGGTGCTGGCCACCTCCTCTTCATCCGGCACGCTCTCTCGTACTCTTATATCTGGTGGTATGAGGTGCTGATTCATCTTGATCATTGTTAACCTCTCCACATTTTTGGGCGAGAGGCGGCTCCGTTTGGGAGTTACAATCCCACCAGCCGCACTGAAAACCCGTTCAGAAGACACACTTGCGAGTGGGCAAGACAAGTAGTTTAAAGCCAGGTTGGTGAGCTGTGGCCACAATTCTTTTTTCCCATGCCAATACGCCAATGGGTCAGAATTAACATAGACCTCTGTGGAGTCATTCAGATAGTCCTTCACCATCGACTCAAGGTCCTCCTCCAAGGTTCCTCCACTTTGCGTAGCTCTTGCTGTGCCTCTGACCTTTTGAGAACCAAACCCACGCAGAGCTAGCCAATCCTCTTCAGCCTCCAATGTTTCTGTTGTCTTTCGTGCAGATGATCCGGTTGCCGGTGTCTTTAACGGCTGAGAGGTCACTTGTGCCACAGCCACAGGTGCAGAAGTGGATTGTTTTGACTGGGGATGGCCTGCTGATGTACTGCCATTTCCTTCAATTTCCAGCCGTTCTGTTTCAAACTTCTTGGCTGACAAGGCTAGCCAACGTTTGTACTTTGTAACATCTTCATCAGCAAAAGGAAAGAATGCTCTGCCTGCCAGCGCCTTTTTGTAGCGTGGATCCAGAATAGTAGCACAAATGTAATGCTGTTCTGAGTGGATCTTTTGAAGACGTTCATCACCTTGTAGGAGCTCTAATAATTTCTCAGCCAGAAGCAAAGAGTCTTTCTTTTTGTCATCTTTTCGAAACACAGAACACACCTCCTTCAGTTGGTCCTCCAGCATGTACAACAATGGGATAGCTTTTCCCAAATTAGAGTCCTCCTTGCTGACTGCACGTGTGAAGACCTCAAAAGGACGAAGCATGCGTGTTAGGCTTTCAACTATGTTCCATTGCGGCCCACCCATCCTCAGCTCCTCTATACCCTCTTTCAAGAAATATTGATCGAGTTGCGTATACTGCTCATACAGACGCTCAAGCATGTAGAAGGTTGAGTTCCAACGTGTTACCACCTCCTGGATGAGTGCTTTCACTGGCATTTGACTTTGATATAGCATGCTCCTCAGCTGCTTGCGGGCCTTAAAAGAATGCCTGAAATGCTTGCAAATTTTTCGGCAGTTCTCCAATACACTGTACGCTGCACTGCGTTTATTACCCAAGAATTTTTGGACAACCAGGTTTATACAGTGCGCCAAACACGGCACTCTGAAATAGTAACCGTCCCTCATGGCCTTAACTATATTGGAGCCATTGTCTGTGGAAACATAACCAACCTTGCGTTTTAGTGGGGACAGACAGTTAAGGACCTTTGTGTTAAAGACATCCAAAATGTTTTCTGCTGTGTGACGTTTCTCCAAACCAAACATGGCTAGTGTTGCATGTTTCCGAGCACCTTTAAAAACAATGTTAGTGTCAACACCTGAGTTTAGCTTTGCTTTAGCCCCTGAAAAAGAGACCCAGTGTGCAGTGATGCACATGTAATCAGCGCCTGCGCCACTGGTCCACATGTCTGTTGTCAGATGTATAGTGTGAACAGCACTCTTCTGCAAAGCTTCCCCAATCACCTTCAGAACATCTTCATGTAGTGCTGGAACCGCAACTCGGGCAAAATAGAACCGGCTAGGAACCTTCCATTTAGGGCAGAGCGCTGTCACTAATTCTAGAAAACCAACCCCTTCTACAAAAGAAAAAGGGAGAAGGTCCAGAGCTAGCATTTTAGCCAGCTTAGTGTTATACAGACGGGTCATTGGGTGGTTGCGTTCATATTGCGCTTCTGTAAACAACATCTTTTTAATGTTGCCCTGGACCAATGATTTACGGGATGATGATCTCTTCGACCCAGTTACGCTCGCTGATGAACTTTTCCGCATTGATGTCTCACTCTCTCCCACACTCTTAGTGTGGCTCCCATGGGGTGTGCTGCTGACATGGGAACTGGGTGTAAGTGAAGTGTTTGAATCGTCTTCTACCTCCTCGTCATCAGCAGATGACAAATCAACGTTTTCATTACGTGCAATTCCGGCTTTCTTGACCGCCTCTAGGTGCGGAAACCATTCGACAGGGTGCCTTCTCTCAAGATGACCTCTCTGGCCTCCGGTACCATAGTTAGAACCAAGCTTACCACGACTAAATCGAAGCTTACAAAGGCTACAAATGGCTATGTTTTCCTTTTTTGGGCAAACACTAAAGAAGTCCCAAACTGGAGACTTGAAATGTCTTCGGGGGCCGGAGGAGGCGGCGATACTGGTGGTGGTGGTCCTGCTGCTAATGACAGATGAAGTGGAGGATGTGGATTGCCGAACTTCAGTACGTTTTGCACTTTCACCACCACGAATTGAGGTCGAGGACGAGGTGGGTACCTTCTTGCGAAGAAATATGGAAGCGGTAGGTTTTGGTGTACTACTTAACTCCAAATCTAATGATTCCATTTCCATTGCCTCCTCGCCGACATCATCATCACGCTCAGCAGCTTCTCGGGATAGGGTCAAAATGTCTCTTTGCTGCATGCCCGGTGGGGCTGCAGTGACCTTTGTGATGACTGGCTCGTCGTCATCGTGAGAGGCTTCATCACCAGCAGTATCTGTCACTTCTTGTTGAGCCTCATCACACTCCATAGGTTTGAGTTTTTGGACGACCTTCCTTTTACGCTTAGGTACCGGTGGCAGATCATGGTGTGCCTCTGCCTCACTGTCAGACCGCAGTTGTGGTGGTTCCCAAGACAGATCACTTGCACCAGAACGAGGTGGGCTTGAAGAAGATGTAGACACCCCCCTTGATCTTTTCCTTGCTAGGGATGTGGAAGACAATGAATGATCATCAGGAGGAGTGGCTTCCAATGATACCTCAGCTTCATTGTCGATTTCCAAATGTGCCCCTACTTCGGGAGGAACAACTATTGTGGGCACTTGTGAACGTCCATGCACCTTTGCTTGCGCATCTCCTTTTGCTGCCTCTCCTTCCACATGTACTTGGGCGTGTACTTGCACATGGTGTTGTTGTTGCGGCTGTGGTTGTTCAACACTTGTCAGATGAGTTACAACAACCTGTGTTGATTCAGGGACATTGCTGCTACTTTCTTGCGATGAGCCAACATCACTGGTCGATGGTGATTGGAGAAGTACACTGACTGCCTCTGAAGCACTCAAGGGATTTGACTTAAGTTGGCGTGGTGGTGGAGGCACTGAACCCAATGGAGCAGGGGTGCTGCTCTCAGGTTGGTCCCCAGCAGATCCTGCTGCTGCAGGCGTACTTTTTTTTTTGCTCCCAAAAAAAGTGGCGGGTGGCACACCAGCCTCCTTGGTAACTTGCTTCTTCTGCTCCTTACTAGCAACTTTCTTGCTAGAGGAGCTACGGAGAACTTTCTTTGGGGCCATCTTCTTCAGAGCAGGTCAGACAGCAGGCCGCAGTTGCACGAATTGTAGAGTTGTCTGAGGCCAGACGTGACGTCGCGTGACGTTATGCTGCACACACACACCGCTGCAGGACTTCTTCCTGGCACTGGTGGTTCTCTTGAGTCTTGTGCACCTAAAAAAAAAGGAAGACAGAGGAACATCAGTTCAGTTATAGAGCACAAAAAAATCGAAAAACACTGCAAAATCAGCACAATCCCAATCCATCCATGCCCTCCATAATGTTTAAATTCAAGACAACCCACAGAAAGACTAGGCCCATGCAAGACTCACTACCCCTGGGCATAAATAAAGGTTGAAAAGTAGGCAAAATGGTTGGAGGCCTAACAACAAAGCCTGCATTCAAAATGGCCACTTGCCTGCCAGCACATGGCCAGTGCCTGTAGCTGCACTCAAAATGGCCACCAGCCACATGGCATGTCCCTCCCCATGAACACCCCCAAAAATCGAAAAACACTGCAAAATCAGCACAATCCCATTCAATCCATGGCCTCCATGATGTTTAAATTCAAGACAACCCACAGAAAGACTAGGCCCATGCTAGACTGAAATACCCCTGGTGAAAAGGCCACAAGTACAGGCCCAAAAATCGAAAAACACTGCAAAATCAGCACAATCCTATTCCATCCATGGCCTCCATGATGTTTAAATTCAAGACAGCCCACAGAAAGACTAGGCCCATGTTAGACTCAAATACCCCTGGTGAAAAGGCCACAAGTACAGGCCCAAAAATCGAAAAACACTGCAAAATCAGCACAATCCTATTCCATCCATGGCCTCCATGATGTTTAAATTCAAGACAGCCCACAGAAAGACTAGGCCCATGCTAGACTCAAATACCCCTTGTGAAAAGGCCACAAGTACAGGCCCAAAAATCGAAAAACACTGCAAAATCAGCACAATCCTATTCCATCCATGGCCTCCATGATGTTTAAATTCAAGACAGCCCACAGAAAGACTAGGCCCATGCTAGACTCAAATACCCCTGGTGAAAAGGCCACAAGTACAGGCCCAAAAATCGAAAAACACTGCAAAATCAGCACAATCCTATTCCATCCATGGCCTCCATGATGTTTAAATTCAAGACAGCCCACAGAAAGACTAGGCCCATGCTAGACTCAAATACCCCTGGTGAAAAGGCCACAAGTACAGGCCCAAAAATCGAAAAACACTGCAAAATCAGCACAATCCCATTCAATCCATGGCCTCCATGATGTTTAAATTCAAGACAACCCACAGAAATACTAGGCCCATGCAAGACTCACTACCCCTGGGCATAAATAAAGGTTGAAAAGTAGGCAAAATGGTTGGAGGCCTAACAACAAAGCCTGCATTCAAAATGGCCACTTGCCTGCCAGCACATGGCCAGTGCCTGTAGCTGCACTCAAAATGGCCACCAGCCACATGGCATGTCCCTCCCCATGAACACCCCCAAAAATCGAAAAACACTGCAAAATCAGCACAATCCCATTCAATCCATGGCCTCCATGATGTTTAAATTCAAGACAACCCACAGAAAGACTAGGCCCATGCTAGACTGAAATACCCCTGGTGAAAAGGCCACAAGTAAAGGCCCAAAAATCGAAAAACACTGCAAAATCAGCACAATCCTATTCCATCCATGGCCTCCATTATGTTTAAATTCAAGACAGCCCACTGAAAGACTAGGCCCATGCTAGACTCAAATACCCCTGGTGAAAAGGCCACAAGTACAGGCCCAAAAATCGAAAAACACTGCAAAATCAGCACAATCCTATTCCATCCATGGCCTCCATGATGTTTAAATTCAAGACAGCCCACAGAAAGACTAGGCCCATGCTAGACTCAAATACCCCTGGTGAAAAGGCCACAAGTACAGGCCCAAAAATCGAAAAACACTGCAAAATCAGCACAATCCTATTCCATCCATGGCCTCCATGATGTTTAAATTCAAGACAGCCCACAGAAAGACTAGGCCCATGCTAGACTGAAATACCCCTGGTTAAAAGGCCACAAGTACAGGCCCAAAAATCGAAAAACACTGCAAAATCAGCACAATCCCATTCAATCCATGGCCTCCATGATGTTTAAATTCAAGACAACCCACAGAAAGACTAGGCCCATGCAAGACTCACTACCCCTGGGCATAAATAAAGGTTGAAAAGTAGGCAAAATGGTTGGAGGCCTAACAACAAAGCCTGCATTCAAAATGGCCACTTGCCAGCCAGCACATGGCCAGTGCCTGTAGCTGCACTCAAAATGGCCACCAGCCACATGGCATGTCCCTCCCCATGAACACCCCCAAAAATCGAAAAACACTGCAAAATCAGCACAATCCTATTCCATCCATGGCCTCCATGATGTTTAAATTCAAGACAGCCCACAGAAAGACTAGGCCCATGCTAGACTCAAATACCCCTGGTGAAAAGGCCACAAGTACAGGCCCAAAAATCGAAAAACACTGCAAAATCAGCACAATCCTATTCCATCCATGGCCTCCATGATGTTTAAATTCAAGACAGCCCACAGAAAGACTAGGCCCATGCTAGACTGAAATACCCCTGGTGAAAAGGCCACAAGTACAGGCCCAAAAATCGAAAAACACTGCAAAATCAGCACAATCCCATTCAATCCATGGCCTCCATGATGTTTAAATTCAAGACAACCCACAGAAATACTAGGCCCATGCAAGACTCACTACCCCTGGGCATAAATAAAGGTTGAAAAGTAGGCAAAATGGTTGGAGGCCTAACAACAAAGCCTGCATTCAAAATGGCCACTTGCCTGCCAGCACATGGCCAGTGCCTGTAGCTGCACTCAAAATGGCCACCAGCCACATGGCATGTCCCTCCCCATGAACACCCCCAAAAATCGAAAAACACTGCAAAATCAGCACAATCCCATTCAATCCATGGCCTCCATGATGTTTAAATTCAAGACATCCCACAGAAAGACTAGGCCCATGCTAGACTCAAATACCCCTGGTGAAAAGGCCACAAGTACAGGCCCAAAAATCGAAAAACACTGCAAAATCCGCACAATCCTATTCCATCCATGGCCTCCATGATGTTTAAATTCAAGACAGCCCACAGAAAGACTAGGCCCATGCTAGACTCAAATACCCCTGGTGAAAAGGCCACAAGTACAGGCCCAAAAATCGAAAAACACTGCAAAATCAGCACAATCCCATTCCATCCATGGCCTCCATGATGTTTAAATTCAAGACAGCCCACAGAAAGACTAGGCCCATGCACCACTCACTACCCCTGGTCAAGGCCCCAACAACAGGTCAAAAATCGAAAAACACAAAATTTTACAAAAAAAAAAAATCGAAAAACACAGAAAAATCAGCACAATCCCAATTCATCTATGGCCTCCATGATGTTTAAGTTCAAGACAACCACAGTCCACCCACCACTGAGTACCCCTGGGGAAAAGGCCCCAAAACAGCCCAAAAATCGAAAATCCCAAAATTTTAGTTGCAGCAACTGTAATGCCCCAAACAAACTTACTTGTAAAATTTCTAATCCAACAGTGATCCAAAGAAAGTCAAAAAGGCCTCAAATCCAAAGATCCAGCAGCATCCACAAAAAGTAATCCTTCCAGGTCCACATCCGAATGAAAAGTGACCAGGAGATGGACAAAGCACTGGGAGGAGCCTGCTGAACAGGAACAGGAAGTTGAAGACTATGGGGCACTTCCTTCCTCCCACCCCCCTGCCCCCCTCCCCAAAATGGACTCCTCGCTAAAAAAGTGCAGGCAAATGTCAAACTAAGGAGTTATTCACATAAAAATCATCATTTTTAGAAGGTTTATGCTGCTTGCTGGTGGATTTCTTGTGCAGAATTGCAAATTTATATTTTCGCTCGCCGCATCTCAAATCTCGCAATTGCGAAGTACCGCGAGACGTGATCTCGCCGTACTCGCGTTGACAAACTCTCGCTGGCAAGCCGCGATGACGTAATCGCGCTCGCCAATTCCCGCGGGATCACACAGCAAGATCCAAAATGGCGCAGCACTCGCAAACTATCGAAAAAAACAACTCGGCAAACGATGATAAACGCCGCGCGCCGCAAAAATTGTATCACCAACGCCGCGCGCCGCCAAAAAAATCCGCTGCGTGCGAATTTGCGGATTTTGCGGGAAATCCGCAAATCTCGCGGATTGCGGATTTCCCGAAAATCCGCAAAATCCGCGAGCGGAACGGATTTTCCGCCCACGCTTAGTTGCACACTAAACAAGTAATACAGAAGGAAGGCAGCAAAAACAGCACAGAATATACCAAACCACAATCATACGGTGATCAGCACAGAGGGGCACAGCTAGCGCAAACTCGAGTTTGGCTCGCGACGGGCCGCAGAGCAGGTGGAGCTGTTGGGCAACAGGGGAGTGACCTGGCCTGCAAGCTGGGTCAGGGGTCACTGCTGTTGTCCAGCATCAGCCGTCATTTAAGGCGGGGAGGGAGAGAGGAGCAGCTGGGAGGTGGGAGCGAAGCGGCGAGGGGGCGTGGCTACAGGGGGCAGCAGTGAGGAGAATACGGGCACAGAAAGCAAAAGGGGGTGGGGGAACGCGCTGGGCGGGAAAAACACCAAAATATGTTGCACACTAAACAAGTAATACAGAAGGAAGGCAGCAAAAACAGCACAGAATATACCAAACCACAATCAGACGGCAATCAGCTCAGAGGGGCACAGCTGGCGCGAACATGTATTTGGCTCGTGATCAGAAACGGGCCGCAGAGCAGGTGGAGCTGTGGGGCAACAGGGGGGTGACCTGGCCTGCAAGCAGGGTCAGGGGTCACTGTTACTGGAACTGGGATTTTAAGAAGCAAAATAGCTAGATATAAGAATGACTTTTGGGGTGAATCCACTTTTCTATGATATATGTACCTCTGCTCTCACAAATGACCTGGGTGAAATCAGAACAGAGCAACATGGAGACATATGCTTACGTCATCCCCAACCCTAATGGACCTAGACTGATTCCCTTGTTGATTGACACCATTTTCAAAACCAGCTGCATCATTTACAAAGTCATCATGATGTACACCATAGCTTATCTGGCTGATGAGTTCACCATCTCTGGTTCTTGCTACACTTTCAGCCAGGACACCATCAGATGGGAGACAAAGAAGTGTAAAGACGAAAAGCAAAGCAATAGGCCATTATCATCTATGCACCCATGATCTGGAACAAGATCCTGCATTCATCAGGACTTTCTTCTCCTTGCTCCTATTCAAGAAGGAATAGGAGGCAGACCTCTTAAAAGAACACAACATCATGATGTAGTAACAGTTCATTAATCAACTACATATCAAATTACTTCTTGATTGTACCCTTGTCTTTGACCCAGTATAGTGCTCTGCTGCCTTTGGCTATGTTTGTGCTATACTAATATCACATACTACACACATACATATATACATACAAATGGGTACATTCATTTATGTTATCATTAATACTGTTCTGCAGTGCATGGAAAATAGTAACATGGGAGGAGGGAGTGGTGGTGTTAGGGCTGATACAAAGAGTTTTTTGCTATTTTGCTGTCCGCCAGCTAACTGAAAAGATTATGAAGGATAGGGCTGGCAGCTGGATGAATATCACTCCCATTAATTTGAGGTTGAAGTCAAACAAACCAAAAGTAATCAAATTGTGAATTGTACAACTTATATTTACTTTGTTGCACACTATCATAGCAGGGAAACAGTTGGTACTAATTCAAGCGGTGTAGAAGGACCCCTCTTCCTGGTGGGGTTCTGGAGGATGGTCTTGATTGGGGTGAGGAGGTGTTGTTAATATGTGCGTTCCTGCTGTCAAAGCTTGTAAGCTCCTGGATGCCACCTATTGCACACCCTGGTCTGAGGTATCATCAAGCTTGATATTTGAAAACTAAACCACAGGAGTGTTGACCGTACTTCTCCCAGGAGAGCCAACCCCTTTAGCTCACAGTGATCCATGCCTCCCTTCCTCTCTGCAAGGAGATCTGCCATCTACCCACTCCACAAGGTGCCAGCCAGTCTGTGTCTGGAGAGACACATGTTTGATGTCTTTATAATGCACCAGTCCATTGATTGTGACTCTACAGAAACACTAATCCAGCTGTTCCTGACAGGACTGTAGTACAAATGCATTCCATTCATAAAGAAGCTCTTAAGCCACATGAGGTGCTCTTGTGAAGGGAAAGCTCCTTGCTTGCCTCCAACACACTGCTAAGCCCCTGTGACCCTGGTCTCACAGGTAAGGGTCGTGAGACCGGCATGTGTTTTGTAGAATGGAAAGTCTGGTTTGTAAAATTAAGGGTGTTTGCTGCAGGGACAAATTGGGCTGTTGGAATCTTTGCTGTGTAATGTTTGAACTTGTGGTCTTAAGCATACGTTTGGTAGCTTCTGTAATGCATTCCGTACAAGTTGTAATTTTTTGTTATTAGGCATGAAGCTCAGCAAGTCTGTTACACATTTAGCACAGTGGCATGGCTTCAGAGAGCATGTGCGGGTATAAATATTAATTTATATTCATTTATTTGTAATTCAAACAGTAAGGACACAGATAAACATGGTTATTTGTTAGATGCAAAGAACCAAGTGGGGTGGGTCATTTCATATGTCCTCTTCCAGGCTGTTCTCCAAACATAGCCCTCAAGGAGGGATGCCCATCTTACATCTATCTTTTCTGACTGTCATTTAACTACTACTTTTTAACATTGGAAGGTAGGGTAACACCAGAATAAAGTTATAAGTACCCCCCTATCCTATTTAACACTCACTAGTTTTGTTCATTTTTTCACACCTTTTGAGCACTGCAACATCAGTCCCCCAGGGTTTGATATTTACAATCCTCATAACTTGAGAAGCAAGACCCCAGATAGACCCTACTGCCCGGCGGTGGAGCTCCTCCCAACATCAGGACCCCCGACCGTGACAGTTGATGGGCTATCCCAGCAATGGCCTTGGTGGAATCCCAAATGATGAAGGGCGTTTCCGTGTGGTGACTGATGGGTATCCCTCCTTGATCACTGTAGGGATGACTCTTTTTTCTTTGATACATTTGGTTTGAAGCTGTTTCTTTTGGGTTCACTGTGAGAACACACTGTGCGCTAGACCCTCCAATATATTGGTAGTGATATAGGTATAGGGAACATGTTGGAGCATGGTCTTTAAAATTCCCCTTGGTCCCAATCAACTGTATTTTGTTTGTCACTTATGATAGACCTGATGTAAGTTTAAAGAGTATGTTTTTAAATACATTGATAAGTGTGAATAAATTAGGTAAAGAAATTAAACAGACAAGCACTAAAAGATTTTTCTAGACTTCATTCTTAGAGTTTAATATCTGGTGTTCAAAGAAAAAGATCCATCTGTAAATCAGGTTTTACCATCAATCGAGAAATTGTCGAGGTAAACACTGAATTGGAGAGGCTATTTGTAGGAAAATTATGTTTAGCAATGTGGAAAGATAGCACTGTATTAAAATCTTGTTGTGCTTATTGACTTTGCTCATATTATTTAAAACGTTTTGTATAACAAAGGAGGTATCTATTGTTTGAGGGATTGGTGCAACGTCTTCAAAAATATCATATTCCAAATCCAGATTGGACATTTCTTGCAGTATAAAGTAGGTAAGTAACTCCGCAAATAACATGTTGCTCTCAGTTAAGTGTTCATAAACCTTCATGTGAGATCCATATTCTTGAATCATTTGATTGTAAACAGAGTCTGCTACATTTTCAATGACTTTGTCCACTATTGTTGGGAATGCCATTTGTTCAGTAATTGTTATAATAATTACTCTTTGCTTTTTAAGGTATGACTCTATGGAACACAATAATTTTGCCATTATCTCACAGCATTGATCTTCCTTCTGGTTAATATTCAAGGCATACATGGGGGCATCAGACATTATTATTATTCTATATAAAAGTTTGCATAGAATACTTTCCAGGAGAGATGCTGAATAAATCTTATAACAGGAATAATATTTACATAGAGAGTCACTTGGTAATTCTTCATCACAAAACTCTTCAAAAAAAGAAATGTCCTCAGGACTGGGCAATGACTCAACAGAAACAACTGACCCTGGACGTTTATAAACTAATTCTAATATTATTGAATTGGCAAGGTTGTGAACAATGAGTGAATTCTCTTTCTGTAATTCCTTCTGTACAGCATCTGGAAACTCCAATTCTTTAGAATATTTGCTGTACACTGACTGCACGACTTTGTGAACGTCTGTTCTTGAATATACAAAAAGCTCAAACTTTTTATCTATTGAATCCCAAAATTCATATTTTAATTCCCTGAGCAGTTGGTTTGCCAGTAATACTGCATTTCCTTTCATCTTTATCACCTTTTCATTCATATTTTGGGATGTGCTAGTTGTTGAAGGAAAGATTGTATTTGCAAGGTTAATAACAATATCGCCTAGCTTGGTTCCAGTGAATTTCTCATCATCGAGAAATTTGGTTTGACTCTGATCCATTGAGATGTCACTAGTTACATTATCATACTTTGCGTCATTTGTATCAACGCCAATAGAAGTCCTTTGAATGTTATCACTTATACAATAATCAACCTCTGAAATTGGTGGAGCAACCAGTGTATTTGTCTTCATTATTGTTGAAGGAAAGCAATTCACATAATTAATATTATTGTTTGATATGCTCAAATCTTCATGTTGTTTGCTTGCCTTATTTTCTTTGATCACAGTTGTTATTTTGCACTCTTCTGAATGACACTCATAATCACCTATAAGCGGCCCAACATGCAGGTTAGTGTTTGTTTTTTGACATGATTTACTTGTGCCAGATTCTTTGAAACAAAGGGGGAATGTTGTGGATTGAAGTGAAACATCTTTGCGAAAACCTGTCATTAGTGTTTCAATGGAAAGGCAAACAATTTCTGCAGACAGCCATTTTAACTCTGATTTGCTTTGTCGGCCTTTTAGAATGTCAACTGTATTCTTTAACAGAAATTTTGTCACAGCAAGGCAAATGTCATGAATGTTTTTTTCATTCATGGACCGTAATAGTGCAAAATTAGTTGTACAATTCATATTCATTGAAGGGGGTTCTGAAGGTTGAAAATCACCTTTCAAGAGATGTTCTTCATTTTCCTTATGTGTGCACATTTTATATTTGTCATTATTCATCAGATTGCTAACTTCGTCATACACAAGTTTTACAGCGTCTTCACATATTGATTCTAAAAAGGAGTTGCAAAATTCAAAGTTATGTAGAAAAATGTTTTTTTTATCTTTATACTCATTAAATATTTTCTTTTTTACTTCAAATGCCAGTTTTACAACTGTCTCTGGCAAAAGATTTGGCTTCATTTGATCCCGAATGAATATATCCTTTCCAGTGCCATCATACACTTTCTGTGAAGGAAAATCTGAATAGCATATATTTTTCTGCTTCAATTGAATTGATTTGTTTTTTTCTGTATAGTTGCTCCTCTCTTGAGGTGCTATCTGCGTTGCTTTTGGCATGCCTACAGGTGATGTTGGTCTTAATTTGCCTTCCGTATTTCTTAAATTGGATGGATTAGGAGCTGTACACTGTTGCAATGCAGATTGCTTGCATAAATTAGAATCTGAATCACTACCATGCCCAGGTGGAGTACGTTTTGTCTCCATTACATGCTGGAACACATCTTTCAATGACTTTATAAGGTCCTCAGCAATTTCTTCAAGTGAAGAGTCATTCATATTCAGGCCACATTTAATGCTTGTCATAGCTTCTGCTGTAAAGTTCAGGTTAGATGATGTGAAAGATGACTCTACTGTTAGTGATTTGTTGTCATGCAATGTAGTCTGCTTTGCATTAGAACTGTGGCGTATTTGCATTTCTTGAACAACTTTGTTTCTATCTAATACTTTATCTGGTTTACAAGACTGAGATTCTGTTGAAGTTATTTCACAGCCTCCATTACCAACAGAAGATTTATTTGATTCAACCTTTATTTTTGAAAAACATGCTTCTAAAGGGTTTGTTGTAAAATTTTCTGAAACTGCATTTGAAAGATTCCTGGAGAATGAAGATTTTCCCAACTCACTTCTTAAAGCATTGCAAAGTTGACCTTTTGCTTCTTCATGTATCAACTCAGATGAAACAGGATGACTAGAGTAGGGCAATGGTTTAAACTGCATCAAATACCCTGCATCACCCTGTGATTCTTTGGCACACTCTGAAATAATGTGAAACGTTTGTTTATTCAAATCATGTGAAAGATTTTTATTTAAAACATCAATTGCATTTGTTTGAAAATGATAGGAAATTCCACTTTTAGTATTGATGAAAGAGGGGATTTCAGTGGCTAAAATAGCATTTGTCGGCTGGCTTGTATTGGAGTCTCTGAAATGTAGCACAGGTTTGGTGCCTCCATTGTTCTTAAAGCATTGCTCTGCAGCTACTTTCAACTCAACAAGATGTTCAGAATTTATCAGAGGCCATGAATTTAAGGTGTTTATGCCTTCATTTTGTCTTGTAAGAATCTTGGGTAAGCCTGTCAAATGCTTATCCTCAGGGAGAAGTTCTGTGTTTGTTTCAGTTCCTCGCCACTTCACCAGTTCTGATGCTCTCTTCTTAGACACCTTCAGAATTCCATCAGACATGGCAGCTGATGGACTATGATGTGCAAAGTTCACCAATGTGTTCAGCATTTGACCTAAATTGCTATCAAAATTAGCAGAGGAAGTGTTCACTTTTGTGCTGTTCTCTGCCCTTTCGCCTTGAGCATCAAGTGCAGTGGATTTGTCTATAGTTTCTGTCACTTTGCTGTTTCCAACTGCAGATGGAATTGGATAGCAAGTATTGTCACTGGTAATGGTCAGCCCACTTTTGCACTTATCCATATGATCAAATTCCACTACTGATTTTTTTTCAGAGTCACTTTGTACATTTTTTTGGGGAGGAAAAGCAAGAATTTGATCAGGTATTGAGTTTAACTCTGCACTTCTATTTAATACATTTGATGTGCATCCAGGTTTCAAATCTATAACCACTTCAGAAAGCATCTGCATCGTAGATTTATCTTTGCTCCCATGTATATTTCCCATTCCATTAAAGGTGATCTCTTGGGAGGCACCTGCTCTATTAGACTTCACAATGTTATTGGTAGGTGCATGTCTCTCATCAAATGCCTTGTTATCAAAAACGTTTAATTTTGAGTGAACATTTTTAACAAGAGGTTTCTCATTTTTGCTCTCAGCAAGGTTACTCATCGCCCCTCTAATGGTCTCTGTTTTGACAGCATGAGGATTCGAAAGATTATTTTGATGAGGGGAAAATGTACTCTTGTCGTACTTCAACTGGGCAAAAGGTTCAAGGGTTTTTGACTCCATTTTATCATTTGCATGTTCTGCATGAATGACACAAAATCTTGGCAGATCTATATCAAAAGAAGAATCCCTCAGGTTATTCATCTTCTGCTCATTTGGGTGTAACTCAGTTACTGTCTTCATTTTTGCCACTGCAGTACTCAATGATCCATGGTAAGAATTACATCTTTGTAAATTGAAGAGGTCCAAGGGTTTAGGTTCTTGATTAGAATGGAAACCACCTTTTGTTTCATAATGCAAACATTCTATGAGGGATCGAATTATTTCAGCTGCTGCATCATCTCCTAGCACATTTACAACTTTCTCTTCTTGGAGCTCCCTCTCAGTGACAATCAGGATATCATTTAATACAGACTTTGTATACAGCTCCAAAACCGATGTGGAAATATATATCTGTTCCACAATTTTCTTAAATTGTTTGCTACATACATAATCCGGCATAACTAGTAATGGATTAATGACGTTTATTTTAGATACAATTTTCTCTTTATCCGATCGGTATTGACTTAGGCCAAATATTAATAGGTCTCCTGTGGACAATAATTCAGAGCCACTGTTACAGCTGGTACACGATTCACATTTTTGCATGGTACTGCTCTTACACTTCGACCTTGGTGCTGCCATTAGATGTAGCCTAGACGAAACAAACAACTTCAATTTACCAAGGACCTCTTGTATAAGTTCCCCTGCTACTGAAACTAAATGCACACTTTTGTTCTGGAATGGATGGACTTTCAATGTTGTGGAAGAACTTATTTTGTCCTTCAGGTTCACATTCCTGAAATCGCCGCTGGCCACTGAAATCAACTGAACATCGTTTTCACAAAAGGCACGAATATTGGAAGATTTTGATGAGCATGTTTCACTGGAAAGCACTTTATTATCATTATCATGTCTTCCTACAGAAGATTCCTTCACCTGTATTTCTGATATCATAACAGAGTATACTTTTTGAAGTATATTTTCTACAGTTATTTCTACTATATGTCTAATTTCTGATTCAGATTCATGTTTTAACATTTTAACACATGACACAACATTAAGCTCAGAATTGGGCACATGGGCAAAATAGTGCTTGTGCCCTGCAACGAAATAGGGCATGGATAAAGGCAGATGTCCCAAATCTATAATTATTCTCTCAATAAGTTCAAATAAAACCTCTTCTACTAAGTTCATACAATATTTTTGGTTTCGAAAAAGTTTTTCCGAAACATTTTTGGATTTTTCATTCTCTTCACTTTTACAATTTCCAAGAGAATGGCTAATATCATTTTCTCTCCCAAAATCATTTGCTATAGCTAGCATTTTGCATTTTACTGTTTCTTTTTTGGATAAGAATACATTGTCTGAAGCACTGTTTAGCCCTCTTGGGAACTGGGCATTAAAATTACATTTTTTTGTCTTACAGCACGATTTCTGTAAATGTTTTCTGTGACCATCATCATAATGATCTGGCAGGCTTGCAGAATCAGCATTTTGAATTGATGACAACTTTGCTGAGGAGTTGATATTATGCTTAGAGATATCACTTTTGAATTTGAGTAGCTGCGGATTGTGTAATACACTATCCTTTTTCATTATATTTTGCTCATATGTTGCAACTCCTGGACGTAAAATGCCAAGCACATTGGTTGCCAACCAAGTGACAAAATGATCACATATAATGTTGCTTTCTTCTATAGATTGCTGGTGAGAAAAATTAAGAAAAGGACAGTTATTTGAAGGCAGGAAAACCACACTTCCAATAGTAGATGTTGGTGACTGAGAAGCAAAGCAAGAGATCCTAAAGAAGGAAAAGAGTACTTACCTGTAACTCCAGTTCTACAGCATCTTTCATAGATTCACATTTTAGGACAAGAGAACACTGAAAAGGAGGTTAATATAGATATAAGTAGCCTACAAAAACAAAAGGCATCCCTAAACAGTTTATAAAATTGTTTAAAAGGTACAGCACTGTATAATGCATACAAGGTGGACTTTTCACTGTAATGTTTTTTATCACACAATGTTACCTTTAAAATCAACATAAGGCTCCCACAATGTAGCTTTGAAGAGCTTTGTAGCTTTGGCCAATGTGTATCAGTACAGGCTATTGATCAAAGTTGCAGTTGCTGGGTTTTACCTAGCTCCATTTGCCTGGCTCACTGGATGTCCAGGTTGCTGCACAGATTACTGGAACATGCTTTACCAGCTTCATTTCCTTTGCCTTTCCCCACCCTTAGCCACCCTCATCAGTCTTCTCTCTCTTCAATCATACTAGAGTAGCGTAATTTTGGCCCCATACTTTTCTGTTGGTTAGGTCACCTATATGTTTACATTTGGCCTTATTATCTCATCTGATAAAATAATAATGAAGTGATTGGTGAACTAAAGGTATAGAAAATGCATCTATTGTGCATTTGACATATATGTGTGTGTGCATATTAAAGTTTCCCTTTTCAAAAACATCTGGATTGCTGATACTAATCTATAGGTTTAGATTGTAGGGTGGTGCAATAAAATGCATTTAAAACAGAGCATTCACCAGGGATTAGTTAGAATGAATCATATGTGTATTTAATGCTTTCTTCGTGAAGTGACCTGTAGTCATTTCTGTTTAATAAATCATGAAATAGTTTACTATGCGACATATGAGTATAGTATCAATTATATGTAAGTTGCAGAATTAAAATGCATTTAAATAAAAGTGTTAAGTTAGTGTGTTTGTGGGCCTTAAGCTTACAGTCAAGACATTTAATACTAACAGTTGAAACATCCAATACTAATGTGGAAGTTATTTTTCTGCATGTTTTTATCCTAAGCAGGTGCAGACAAAAGCCATTTACCAATTAGTGAAAATCACATTGTATTTCAGAGATAGTAAGGTGATGAAGAACTGGCAAGGTTGAGTGATTTTAATGAAGAAAGAATGGAGTGTTACCAGTTGGTACTATCAGACCAAGGGAGGAATCCAAGGATGCTTTGAAAGTGGACACTGGAATATGGGAGTAGTGCTCAAGACACCTATGTGCACATGCATCAACCTATTTAGGAAGTGCAAACAGTGCGAATCGGTAAATTCGGCCGTTTGCACTTCCTAAATACGTTTTTGGGATGCATCAAACTATTTTTCAGAATTCGCATTTTTTTGCATTTCTAAAAAATGGGAATGCATTTAAGGAATCGCATTTGTGAGATTCCTTAAATGCAATGCATCAATTTTTAAAAAAATGCGAATTCTGAAATTGGAAGTGCAAATTAACACGAGGTTGACCCTCGTGGTAATTTGCGAAAATGTTTAAAAATGCAAAAAAATTCATTTTTTACACTGTCATGTTACAGACACACATGTCCTTAGGACATGTGTGTGTGAAGCATGCACTTTCAAATGCATTTCAGGGGTGCAGGGGGGGGGGTCCTTTGGACCCCCCCCTGCACCCTTGGAATGCATCAACAAATTGCGAATTTGGAAATGCCTTCCCATTGACTCCTATGGGCCTTTTGGCCCATAGGAATCAATGGGAATTGCGTAAATGCACTTAGGAATTCGCTACTTATTTGGAATTCGGTAAAAATTGCGATTTTTACCGAATCCCAAATGAAAAGCCCAAAAAATGATGCATACCATTTTGCAATTCCTAATTTGCGATTCGGTATTTTTCGCAAATTAGGAAATGCAAAATGTATGAATGATGCATGTGCCCACAGGTTCTTTCTTGGGAACTGGAAAGCACTGTGATGTGCATGAGGTCATATTTCTCAGATGTTCTTTGTGCATTTTAATTAGTGAACCCACCTTGGGTTAGTCAGATTCCCTTTAAGATTTGGGGCCAGATGCATCAAGCATCCATTTTGCGATTCCTTATTAGCGAAAAATAAGGAATTGCTAATAAGGAATAGCAAAATGGAATGCAACAAGCAATCACTACAAAAATAGCGATTTCTTAGAATTCCTTAATTGCGACTCGCAAATTGCAAATCGCAATTAATGAATAGCTCCCCATTCATTCATTTGGGCCTAGAGGCCCATAGGAATGAATGGGAAGACAATCTCAATTTGCGAATCGCAATTAGCGATTCGTAAATTGAGATTGCGAGTTCAAGGGTGCAGGAGTGTCCAAAGGACACCCTGTTGCACCCCTGATTTTGATCTGTGCACATATGTTGCGCACACAAATGCCCTTAGGGCATGTGTGTGCACAAAATGAAACTTTGAAAAATGCACAAAAGTGCATTTTTCAACGTTTTTGCAAATTACCATGAAGTTGTACTTCTTGGTAATTTGCGTGCCCTAATAGCGAATTCGCTATTTTTTAGACTTTCATGCATTGCATTTAAGGAATCTCAATTTGAGATTCCTTAAATGCAAACAATCGCAATTTAGCGAATTCTCTATTTGCGATTTTTGCATTTGGGATGATACATCCCAAATGCAAAAATACCGGTCGCAAAGGGGCAGATTCTGAGAATCTGCCTCTTTGCGACAGGTTTTTAGCTTGATGCATCTGGCCCTTGGAGAGGTAAATACCTCTTTTGACATCTTCGATTGTATGACTTCATGCTATACACAACTCTTTATTTATAGAACTTCTACAAAGCTTTTGATGCTGACACCTTTCTTGCTTCCACAATTCATTATGGTTTTACCTACCATTAGTTTAGTGTATGGTTTTGTAGATGTTGCAAGTCTTTTCCATGTATGATAAGAAGGATCATTCGTCTAGTCATCAAATCCTTTTCCTTATTTTTTGTATCGCAGCCACTGAAATTATTATATGTGCTTTGTGGTTGAGGACCATTATTGAAAGAGACTTTGGTCTCCCTTTGGTTATCTTATAATTTTATACTATGTTTTTGAGACTGATATATATCAGCCTGGCTTTCAGTTTGTAATAAAACATGTAACTTCAAGTTATTGACTCAGATTTGTATTGTGAGATCTGCATGATCACACTGTACCTTAAGATCTAAATTGTTGTTAACCCCTTTTCCTCTCAAGCTACTAAAAAGGTTTATTGGTCAGAATCAAATTAGAAGGACCCGCCTAGAGCGTTCTCAATATCAAAGCAATGAAGGCAGAGTGAGTTGATGGTAAGCTTGTTCATTTAGAGAAAAGACAGAGGCTGACAGTACAAGCGGCTGTAGTGAGGAGCTTGTCCTTATTGGTACACAGTATAACATTGTGTATGGTCAGTATTATAATAAGCATTTACAATGCAACGGTCTCGCCTTTGCAAAAGTTAGAGCTATTGGCATTGTAAATGACAACATTTTTATTTATGTGTTGGTTTTGAAAACAGATAAATAAATGGCATTGTCATTTACAATGCCAATAGCTTAATCTCTCGCAAATGCCAGACCTATTCCATTTGCAACTAGATACACACACACACAGATGTGGTGGATGTGGATCTGGTGGATGTGGTGGTGTTGGATGTGGTGGTGGTGGGGTGGATGGGGTGGTGGGTGTGGTGGATGTGGGTGTGGTGGGTGTGGGTGTGGTGGGTGTGGTGGATGTGGTGGTGGTGGGTGTGGTGGATGTGGTGGTGGGTGTGGTGGATGTGGTGGATGTGGCGGTGGTGGATGTGGCGGTGGTGGATGTGGTGGTGGATGTGGTGGATTATGTGGTGGATGATGTGGATGTGGTGGATGATGTGGATGTGGTGGTGGATGTGGATGTGGTCGCTGTACAGAGTAACCTGTTTGCGCCTGTGGCATGCTGATCGATACTTTGCCAATTGGATTGCCCTACAAAACCGGAGTGGCAATTTTTTCGTAAACTCAAGAGGTTGGGAGGTGCGGACAGTGTGACCGGTGTGAGTGGTCAAATCAATGTAGGGAGAAGGTGCATTGGGCGATGCAATGATGGTCCCAGCAAAGGGGGGGATACAAAAATAAATCCCAAAATGTAAACTGCTGGGACAACCCATCCTGGGTGTAGGAAGTTTGAGGATATAGCAACAGCCGTGGGTGATTAGGGCTTGTGTAGAAATGATTTAATCTGCTTACAATAGTTCAATAAAAGCTCACTTTAAAGTTGAGGAGGTGAACCTCGACTCGAGCGGTTTCACAAAGCCTGTGCTGTCCCGCCAAAATTTCAAACCGCGGGCTGATCGCTGCAGTCGCAAACCCTCGCCTCCGTCTATTAGGGGCCCTCATACTGGAGTGCAATTAAAAGTAACCGTAGTGGGGCATTTAGTCTCCATCAGTGCGCTCTCCTCGGCGGTAGTTTCCGCCCTAGTTTGGTGACACACGACACCCAGACAGACAAACAAGGCGCCCCATGTGCCGGTCCGCGGAATCCGCCGCCCCCCACCACCACTGACAGCCATGCATATGGCCTCCTCGCCACCACTTCCGAGAAAGCAGCACAATCTAGGCACTCAAAGGAAGGAGAGAAGAAAGGCTACACGTCTACAGTGTACGGTACCGGAAAGAGCAGACACACAGACAGCGTGCATAGAATCCAGCAGGGGAACCCCCGAAGAGAGGCCGCCTACACCTCCCCTTTGTTAAGTTATCAGGAACACGATAGGGCGTCACACGGCAAATAAAACATTTGTTGTCATTAGAACGTGTAGATCTACTTTTCTTCATGCCTTCCGGCCTTTAGACCGCCCGTTTTGTAAATAGCCTTTAGATCTCACGCTTGCTGTGTAGGACGTTCGTGTATAGGATGCGAACGTCTAGATCCTATTGTACTAGAATCCCTGAGCTGCCAGCGGTCTATGACGTCTAGATCAAGTGTTCCCTACATTGTCAGTACATTCTGATATTAGAACATTCAGTTCCGCGTATTTAGAACGTCTAAATCCCATTTGCTGCTTTTAGAACGATCCCCAAAGCTTATAGTGTCACTGTGTAGGGTTGTCTTGAGAATGTCAGATCCGTTTGTTATGAATTTTTTTGGGGGGGGGGGTTAGCGCCTTATGGTATTTTCTGAGCTCAATAGATTTTATTTAAATGGAATGTCCATGAGTCCCTCGGTTAGGAACGTATAGCTTCTGCTTCTTCAGAACGTTTAGATTCCCCAATTACTTCTAGAACACCACGGTGTTGCGAACATTCCCGTCTCAACCCACACGGTGACTGCTCTCTGTCTGAAATACAAAGTAGCTGTTGAAAAGTGCATTTTGGGATGACTAAATATATTATGCAAATTACACGCTGACACATAGTTTTTGCCTGTAATCGGTTCCACAAACTTGGCTTTCAAAGGCTCGAGAGATCCTTGTAGGACAGAGCCAGACATTAACCCAGACTCAAGGATTCGGCGATCAGATTTTTAGGAGTTTTGTGGAAGGGGTGGAGCCGGAACACGTGCAGAATATTTATAGTTACACTCGCAACTCGTATACGCAATTTCGTATTATTCCATTACAACCGATACATCGGAAAATAATCACAGGAAGCGATTGCAAACAACGAAATGTAAAACATTATCGCTGATGAGTAATTTCTGCGCGTGACAGATATTTGAGACATCCCCTGACTTTATAAACAAACTCTATTTAGAGTCTGGTAAACCATGTAGAAGGGCAGTGCTGCGATAAGCGGCCCGGGGAATGACGTCACGGGGGTGTCCCGGGCCGGCAGCCAATCACAGCGCGGCCCGGGACACACGGCAACAAGGGGCAGGACTTAAAAAAAGAGTCAGAAACGCCCACGATTCGCGTTTTCACGAGGAAAGCGTGATTGACACCCAATCTCTTCCAATGGCTAGCCTCCATTTATGGAGCTAGCCAATGGGAGACAGAGGCGGGACTAAGCCACACACTGTAGGACATAAGATTTCGCCTGGGCGGAGCACTAGTGCTCCGGCCCAGGCAAAACCTAAAAAACGAGAACAATAGAAGCCCAGTCCTTGAAAGCACTGTTGAAAATCAGTAAGTACAATGGGGAGCTCACCCAGGAATGGCAGCACCTGGTAGCACCTTTAAGCAGCCAATGAATAAAATATAGCCTCGATAACAAATGCTCAAGAGAGTGGTGTGCTATTTATTGCACCTGTAAAAACTGATAATCCAGGATTGGGAATTAAACATATGTGATAAATAGCATGTATTATAGGTAGAACCCTAAATAAATGTCACACTATATCCCAACAACAAGGTGGCACACCTCATTGAATCATAAAGAGAAAGCAATGTCTATATTTCCACGATGCAGAATGATGCCAAGGAGGAGGGGAGGGAGAAAAAGACAATGAGGAATAGAGAGAAATGGAGGGAGAGAAAGAAAGAAAGAAAGAAAGAAAGAAAGAAAGAAAGAAAGAAAGAAAGAAAGAAAGAAAGAAAGAAAGAAAGAAAGAAAGAAAGAAAGAAAGAAAGATTGGAAACCTGACCTGAACACATATAAAAATAACACATCTTTAAAGAAAATGGCAAATCCTCAAAAGGACCCACATAAATAAAGTAGTGATAAGAGGAGTGTGTCTGATTAAAGTGTTAGGCGTGTGTGCACAACTGAAGTAAAGAATTGGCGTATTGGAAAGAGAGATAACACAGGTGAACAGATAGGAATCCAGACAGCCACCACATCCAGGACAACGCTGATTACAAATCTGATCTAGGCACACAATATGATAGAACGGATTGATATTAGATACCTTCATGCCTACACAGGGAGCATGATAAATCAGGGAGATTATTGATATGGTTGCTACTTTGGGAAACACAGAGGGACCCAATCATAAAAGTGGCAGATTATAGTGCCATGATGCAGGTTACACAGGACTCCATTAATTAAGTGCTCCGTGATAATTTACAGGCACCGAAAGCACAGCAACTTGACAAATAGCACACCTAGATAGAAGGTTATGTACACATGGCTAGATTGCCTAGGTTGACAGCAGGTGAGAAGCTCGAGGCACCAATTATTAGAGATAAACAGAACAGTGCAGTGGAATTCATGAACAATGGTAAGACATAGGGCTCCGATGGACTATGAACTGAATTTTACAGGTCCACCTCTGACATTAAACAAAGATAGGTAACAGGGAAAATAGGGCGCACAGCAAAGAGTTTGGCTATAGTGAAAATGCACAAATCACAGGAAATTGCTCTAGGCAAGATAAGGAAGGTCACGTAACTTCCCCAATGTTCCCTGAACTGAGTTCAGGGTATACAAGTTATACCAAAGATTCTTGCCGAGCAATCAATTAAACATTCATAATAATTTTAGAGTTCATTGAATTGAAATTGAACAATACAAGTCCATATGTAGTCCAATAGCCAGTCAGACACCAAAGTCCTGTAGTACGTTGATCCTTATTTTATTTCAAGATCCCAAAGTTCAATGCAGAGAATGTTTTGAAATTTGGGATCTTGAAATAAAATAAGGATCAACGTACTACAGGACTTTGGTGTCTGACTGGCTATGGGACTACATATGGACTTGTATTGTTCAATTGCAATTCAATGAACTCTGAAATTATTATGAATGTTTAATTGATTGCTCGGCAAGGGTCCACCTCTGACATACTGTCTAGCAAACTGATGGAGGTCTGGGCACAGGCTCTGGAAGAAGGAACACTCACACCCATTATGCATGAGCAGGTTATAGTACTCGTGGTGAAACTGAGCAGGCACCCATGGGGTCACGATCCTACATGCTTCTGTTCATGAGCAATTCAGATCTAAAGATTATCAGCAAAGCAAAAGCAAAAGCAACAAGTCTATACCGATGGTTCCAAAGTGATAACTCAAGGTGTATTCCAGGTAGAAACCCATGGGTTTCCTACCCAGACTGTACTATGTGCACAATTTCCTTGAGGTGAGTGAATCGGACTATATTGCAACATCCTTGAACTTAAACAAAGTGTGTGATTCAATCAGATGGGGCTTTCTGCCTAAGGTTTTGGAACAAACTAACGGCAGCCCTCATGCCACCGGATGGGTTAAACTGGTGTGCACACATAATTCAGCAAGGGTGAAAACCAAGGGCGGTGTCCTAGAGAGCTGGAGTTTTGGCCGAGGCACCCAGCAGGGGTGCCCCTTCTTGTCTCTTCTGTTTGCTCTGGCCATAAAGCCTTGGTGAGTACACTGAGGAAGGAAACACTTGAGTCATGTACATGCAAAGGCGACACAATGTCCTAATAAGTCAATGACACATTGGGCTGTCTGGTAGAGCAGCCTTAGTCTATTCCAAGATTGGTGAAAGTGGATGAGTTTGGGCAACTCTCAGGCCTCAAATAAACTGGTCCAAATGTCATTTGTTCCCATTGGAATCCTTGACTCGAATGAATGACAGGACGCTCCTAAAGTTTGATATGCTACTGCAGAGAAAAGCCATATCACACACAAGCATCATGACAACATTACCGTAATACAGGAAAAGTGATGAGGGTATCGAAGATATACATAGATTCAAAGTTGGTTGGACCATGTTGCCATTCTCCTTAGTAGGCAAGTGCAGTGATTAAGATGGTGATACTGCCTTGCTGTCTTTATGCATGGCATAGGGTGATGTGCTTATATCAGATGCATTGTTCACTGAACCTGATAGTTTGAAAACATTGTTGGAATGACCAATTGAAGACCTAGAAAATGCTCAAAGTGCTTATGAACAGGATGGGCTAGTGCTCCCAGATATAAAGTGTTATAAAATAGCAGCTCAGATACAACATCTGCTGCTGCATTCCTGGACAAGGGCTACAACAGCCTATTTTTGTAGGCGTAGACAAAGGCAACAACAGTGTGTGGCTGTAGGTCTGATCAAGGGTAACAACTTTCTGCTTGCTGCAGACCCGGATAAGGGTTACGATTGCCTGTTTCCAGTAGGCTCCGATGAAGGCTACATCAGCAAACATGGCATCAGCCCAGGTGAAGGCTACAACTTTGCATATCATTCAGCCTGCCTCCACTCAATCTGTGGATATATATGTAAGGGGTCCCAGACCAAACACAAAATGATTTTTAAATTATCACAATATTTTAGTTAAATTGATCCAAAACAAATCAGGGTGCATAGTGTTTTTATTTTCACCGCACCGTTATAACCATTCAATGATCCAGAAATCAATAAAAATATACACAAGTTCAATGCGCCCACAGGGAAAGGGGAGAAAGTGCAGGGGAAAAAATACACATTTTTTGATAGTTATACATCACTAGTCAAAGTTTCTCATGTGCATAAATCTACAGATCAGTAGTGTAGTGTCCCACAATGGGAGGTAGGTTCCACATGGATGCTATGGATGGTTCCCTCTGGGTCGTAAGGAATGAGCACACCACGTGGTCGCGAATGTTCTTCGCTTTTTTGAAAGCGTGAAGGGGTAAGCAGCTGATGTTGAGATCCTCTGAGATCAAGTTCCAATATTTATTGATGGTTTTCTTTATCACATTACTTTTTGTTGAAAAAGTGGTTACGCAGATGAGGCGTTGGTCATTGTTGTTCTGTTGTGCCCCAGACTGTAGTAGGACTTCCCTTGGGTTAAACCATGCTCTCTTTTTAGCTTTCTTAACCAGTCGTCTCGGGTATCCACGTTCAAGTAATCGATCCATTAGTATTGTCGATTGCTCCATGTAGTCATTTTTCAAGCCGCCTTTTGACTTCTCACCAGGTAACTTCATGTAACCTAATGCTCTATCCTCAGTATAACCTCCCATTTTTGAGTTAATTTAATTTTATCTTGAACGTGACGGTTTCTTCCGTTATGGAATATCTCGGGACTCTTCATGAGACCGTTTTAAATTCGTTTCTCACTTCTATTTTGTCTAGGAAACAGCCCCACCTTACCCTTCACCCTCCCCTCACGTCCTGACGAAGATCCGCGTAGTAAGGATCTACTGTACTACATTTTCTGGGTCGAAACGTAGACTTCTATCTACAAACTTGAACTCCTAAGGATAGCCTGATGTATACAGCCGATTAGGAGCTTCTGTCTGAAACGTTTTTGATGCTTGTACACTGCATTTGACCCCTCGTATGGGGATCTATGACTTTCATGATTTTGATCTGTAGATTTATGCACATGAGAAACTTTGACTAGTGATGTATAACTATCAAAAAATTTGTATTTTTTCCCCTGCACTTTCTCCCCTTTCCCTGTGGGCGCATTGAACTTGTGTATATTTTTATTGATTTCTGGATCATTGAATGGTTATAACGGTGCGGTGAAAATAAAAACACTATGCACCCTGATTTGTTTTGGATCAATTTAACTAAAATATTGTGATCATTTAAAAATCATTTTGTGTTTGGTCTGGGACCCCTTACATATATATCGACTATTTACCCAGGTCCCACTGACTACATGGGTCCAACCCTATTATCTATAACATCCACTCAATCTGTGGGCATAATATTTTGACCCAGGCAGAGCCGCACTATTGATTCACCAGAAAACGAACAACCGGGCCCACACATACAACTGAACCAGTCATGGCTCGACACACCATCTTCGATCAATGCTGGGCAGACACGCTCATTGGGCTGATTGACGCTGCAAGAGCTTGGCTGTGATTCTTCCGCAGCACTGCAGTCTCACTGTGACCCTGACCAGGTCACTCCCATAACAAAGCAGCTAAAGAGGACTCATGAAGTTGCCTATCTCCTAGAGGGGTAGAACCACAATAAAGTCAGTGGATTTACTTTGGGCATGTAAAATATTGCACTAGAGTCTGATTTAAACTACTCCTGAACTCATGAGATTAGGAACCTAGAGCTAGGTGAGTAAACACCAACAGAAGCATCACTCTCAAGACAGTAACTTTACAATCATTGAAAACTGTGTAGCATTTAGTGCAACTGTATACTTAAAGCACTGCCTTGAGAAGACAAGCAATGGGCTGGACATTAAGATTATTGTGTCTGTTGGATGATGATTGAGTGCTGAGTTCAAGCATCCTCAGACTACCTCCCGGAGAAGCCTGTGACTGCTTGCCCTCACTACCCTGAGAAAAGAGAGAAGAAAGGGTTCTATTAGGGCTTGGTTTGCTGAACTATAGTAAGACAGGCCCCATGACATCAGTGGAAATTAACCTCAACCATATGGTTTGGGTGCAGTACCATCTGGATGTCCTGTAGCCCCCAAACGGTGTCTGACAGCAACTTTACATTATCAAGAATTATTTTCTGAAAAATCCCCTATATGCATAATCACTCATATTTATAAGGTTGGTATCAAATCAACATCCCTCGAGGATACAAAAGCATTAATAGTATTTGTAGTATCTGTAAATGTTGTTTCTGATAAATGCTTCAATTAAGGGTATGATTGATGCATAGTCAATTTAATCACCTCAAATCAGAGCATGGAACACAAAGAGCCTCCTATTTATGTAATAAGGCCAAGAAACATTGACAAGTTGAGATCCAAACAAGAGCCACGTTAAAATGGAAACTAGGATACACAGAACATAAGGATCCCTTACTGCCCATTATTGTTTCACTAGGCCCTCCACTAACAGCATAGAATGGGAGTTGGTTAGAGATTGGTCTGTCTGATTGCCATAGTACTTGAAGAGAGTTCCACCCCTAGGCCACATATCACATGATGTGGTGAATGGAGTCTTCTCCAGGTTTGAGGAGGAGCACTCTGTGAAGGCTTTGTGTTGCTTTAGGCCTTACCCCCTCCGCCTCCCCCCACACGGAGTACATCTACTTTATAGACATGCATGGCTCTCCTGCTCAAGTATGTTGAATATTCCTTGGAGAACTCTCTTTTCAATTCTAGCAGGAGTGGCTGGCCTCAACAGAGATACCCTTCATCTTCAAAACACTACAGTCCTGGAAAGCACTTTTAAAGCCTGTTATGTTGTTCAGACAGGGGAAAGAAAAACTAGGAAGCCACCATCTTCCTCAGTTCCAAGCCACACTTCCGTAATGCTGTACATTTAATTACACCCAAAAAACTCCTAAATGGTGAAATATTTTGGCTGTTTTCTAAAACCTGTCAAAAGACCATCACAAATCCTGGTTATCATTAGAATCACCGGGTTGAAAAAAGCTGAAAAATTGACATAGATATATTTTAATATTAGAAGCTATGAATATTAAAATAAAATATGCCTTCTTGTGAAAAGTGGTCACTCTCCAACAGGGATGGGAACTCTAACAGGTGCCTTTGGAAAGCATTTCCTGGTTTGGCCAAACTACTACGAGGAACAAAGTTAGGCGTTGGCCTATTGTCAACATGATGATGTTATTCAGGAGGAGAGCAGTAAATGACAAGGCCCACAGAGTCAACAAATGTGTAGGTGATTCTAGGCACTTGACTTCTCTAAGTCCACTGAAGCTGCTGGCCACTGCCAGCTGACATGTGGGAATGGGAACCTGGTGTAGGAATACACACAGACCACCCTCTACAATTTTCCTGAGGATAGAAATGGGGCTCACGGCTTTGTTTTAAATCCACACGTTGTGCCCGATTCACCCGCAACCACGCTCTTCAGTTATTTCAGACCAGAGGGCACTCTGACTAAGGTAGCTGCTGGATTGACAAATCTGTCATTTTCTTAGTGAGCTGCAAATATGAAAATTGATTTCAGAGCTCCCATGAACCAACAATGAAAGCCCCCATGGCTCCTGTACTTGTGACCTTCTGAAGCTTGGGGCTCACTTGAACAATTTTATCAGGGCTGATTTTGGGTTGCAGCCAGGATCTTACTGACTCTGCTACTGTCCCCGTGTGAATACACAGAGTCAAGAACATCTATGATCTCAACCACGGTATACGTAATTTGATACCAGACTGGGTTGGATATTCATCATGCAGTTCACGACCATGAAAGTAAAGTTCATGTGGATTTCTCCTAGTAAGTGCTGCCTGTGTCCACACACCTGTTACTTCCCAGTAAAGGAGTGTGGTAGATTGCATCGATTCTTAACAATTGTGGTTGATTATTCAGTTTTTGTAAATGCCAAATATGATTTAAAAGTGATATCATGTAAAAAAAAAAGTCAAACTTTACCAAAGCACAAAGCACCTTCCACATTTATGGTGGATCTCAATTATCACAAAGCATGGACTAAGAAAGAAGAGGATGTGAAGAGAAAAGTGGTCTTTTTAAGTGTATGGACCGAGTTCCACAATGCAAGGTACTAATTTGCTTCAAGTTCTGAAAATTCCTGCACAAATCCAGTGACTATCCAGACTAATCCGGAATATTAAGTTGCCAGTGTCCACCTCCAAAAAGTGTTAACCAGTATATCAACTATAACTATTTCTGAAGGCAATTTTAGATTTACTATTCTCATTTCCACATCTACATAACTTAGATGAATGTGACTTGAAGAATGGCAGGCCTATACTTACCTATATACATTCACCTTGATGATATAATGGTAATCAATATTGTGCTGCCAATATTTTTGTAGAGTATATTTGGGAACTCGGCATTCTGACATGCAACCTTGCAGGGATAGGATAGGATAGGAAATCACTTGTAGAACACACTAATACCCATAGGTGTCAAGGCGCTGTGGTAGACATAGAGGTGACCTAGAGAAGGCGCAAGGCCACAACCTAAGATGAAAAAGCCAGATTTTGAGATGTTTTTTAAAAGTCGGGTAAGAGTCAGCATTGGAAATAAAAGTGGGTAGGGAATTCCATAACTTGCCGGCGGCTACTGCAAAGGAGCAGCCACCCAACTTTGTCTTCCGAAATCTAGAGATCACAAGTTTTTTATGTGAAGCGGATCGCCAGAGCCTTCCAGGGATCTACCATTGAAAAAGAGAATTCAGATGTGGCTCACCCTTGCTATGCATGGCTTTGTATACCATGCTCAGAGCCTTAAAGCTGATATGTTTCCTGATTGGAAGCCAATGGAGGAACAAATCCCCTCCCTGGCTGACAGACATTTGGTGGTCTTCAAAATAAGACGGCCGCCGCATTCTGTGCCACCTGGAGCTTAATGAGGGAAACACAGGGCTAT
This sequence comes from Lissotriton vulgaris, assembly GCF_964263255.1. Taxonomy (NCBI): domain Eukaryota; kingdom Metazoa; phylum Chordata; class Amphibia; order Caudata; family Salamandridae; genus Lissotriton; species Lissotriton vulgaris. The sequence goes on along the minus strand of NC_141696.1, from coordinate 371,308,688 downwards.
GTGAGTGTTTACCTGTTTTGTATTAGTAAACCCGCTGCGAGACAGTAATTTTACATAATCTAGGAAGGTGGCAGATGTCAGAAGAGAATGTTGGTAGAGGCAGTGATGTCACAGGAGACAAGCAAGTTGTGGCTGCTGACATCACAAGAGGTATGAATGAATGAATGAATTTGGACTTGTATAGCACATGGCCACCCTGAGGCCTCCCAGCACTGCGAGGTAGGCATGATTATGCCCTGATGTTGAGCTGCTGTATAGGTGGCGTTGGAAGTAGGAATACTGGTGGTGGATAATTTAATACGGTTGTTATTTTTGCAGTTTATGCGAAATAGCTGGTTACAATAAGAAAAAAAAGCATGTTAATACATTTAAAGAACTTCAAATTGCACTGATAACCAATTGCAGTTTAAATGTCAAGAAAACTCTCACATAATGTCTTAAGTACTGACACTAGAACTGAAGGAGTGATGTATTTTTAAAAGGCACTTACTTCTTCCTTTGATGCTGTGTTAGGCAGTCTGCTCGCATTGCTTTGTGAGTCAACCACTCTTGAATCTACCGGTGGGTGGGGAATGCGGGAGACCTGCAAAGATCAGACAGTACATGACTGAAGTTTACACACTATGAATCACAGCGCAGAAAACCCGGCTTAAAGAACACAATTGTGTATTTCTTTGTTTTAATGGGCTCTTTGTACAATTGTAATGATAGCAAGGAAGTACACAGAGTCAGGAATATCTGTGATTTCAACCACTTGAGCGGTGTATGTAATTTGATTCCGCAGGTAGCTCCCTACCACGAAAGTGGCCATCCTGTGGATTTTCACTGGTTTGTGCTGCCTTCTCCCATACACCTGTTCTTTCCCTGTACAGGATTGTGGTTCACTGCGCTTGGTCTTAAGAGTTATAATGGACTGTCCAGTTCTTGCACTGCGTAAATGCCAGGTAGGATTCAAAAGTGATATCAGATTTTTTTAAAAATCAAACTTTACTCAAGCACAAAGCACCTTCCACATTCATGGTGGTGCAGAATGATCAAAGCAAGATCTGAGAAAGAAATAGGATCTGAAGAGAAAAGTGGTATTTTTCAGTGTATGGGGCATGCTCCAAAAGGCACAATACTGAGCTGTCTTGAAAATTCCTGCACAAATCCTGTGACTATTCACCCGAGTCCAGACTACCAAGTGTTGAATGTCGACCTACAAAACTCCAGAATATCAAACATAACTATATATTTGCTGTTCTTAACTACATGCAACGTAGAGAGATGTTGATTAAGTATAGGACACCTATACTTACTTATATAGACTTACGCTGATGATATGGTGGTAATCAATATTGTGCAGCTAATATTTTTGTAGGTGTTTATTTTTCAACACAACATTCTGACTGACATACAACCCCACAGAGATGGCACCCTGTGAGGGTTTACCTGTTTTGTAATATTAACAAACCATGCTGCTACACAGTGATTTTACATAATCTAGCAAGGTGGCTGATGTCAGAAGAGAATGTTGGTGTGAGCACTGATGTCACAGAAGGCAAACAGAGCATGGCCACTGCTGACGTCACAAGAGGTAGGCATGAGTATGCACTGGTGTTGAGCTGGAGTGAAAAGGAATATTGGTGGTGGATAATTTAATACAGTTGTTACGTTTGCATTTGAGGTGAAGTAGCTGGTTAACAGAATGAAAAGTAGGGTAATACATTTAAAAAACTTCAAAGTGCAATGATCACCAGAAAGCTCTCATATAACCACCTCTTAAGGAATGAAATTATTTCTGAGGAAGTGTCGCATTTTTAAAGGTACTTACTTTTTCCTTTGATGCTGCGTTACGCAGTTTGTGCGCATTGCATTGTGAGCCAACCGCTCTTGCTTCCGCTGGTGGGTGGGGAATGCGGGGGACCTGCAAAGATAATAATACAATACATGACATTGGTTTTTACACGCTATGATTCACAGTGCAGAGACCAGTCTTAACGGATACAATTGTGTATTTATTTGTTTTCGTGGGCTCTGTGTGCCACTTCAGTGCTGGTTTGAAGATGGCAAGCAAGTTCCGGTTAGGACACAATCTGTGAGTGTCTTTGGAGGGGGCAACAAGGAAGTTCTTCAAATAGAAAGTACGACAATGGAAAGTTACACTGCTCAGTACTTCTGTTGTTCTAGGGATAAGTAGCATTAATTGCTAGAAGTAAAGGACACTGATGTAATTGAACTGTTAGCTCCAGCCGTACATTCAGAAGATGTTAGTGTCCTTTGCTAAATTCTGGAGTCTGCAGACAGCCAATATTTGGAACTTTTATTTATTTCAGAAAAAAATGGAGTGTGTCTCTGGCAGAAGCTGGGCTAAGAGTATTTCCCTCTCGACAGACCTATTGGAATTTTTTCATCGATTTTTTCATCATGCCATGATTCTGCAGTTTGGGCTTTCTGTTTTAGTTTTTTTTAAGGAGCTACTTCAACCTCGCTTTATTACTATAAAGAGGTGTGGTGCAGTGGACAGGCTTCGGAGCGCAGGGTTCACGGTTCATCCCGGGTCTCACGGCAGCTCAGCTCAGCACCATGTGACTCTGGGCAATAGCTCGCTTATTTTCCACAACGGCCCCCAGCGCCTTGAGACAGGCAAGGGTCAGTAGTTTGCGCTTTACAAATACGGATTTACATTTACTATTATTTAATATGACATTTCAGCCACAGTCTTGAGAAATTATCAGTTAAATCTTGGACAAGGCCACGGGAGTATTTAAGTCTTCCCTTTCTATTGGCTATCTGGAATTAGCTTTCTGCCGCCTTGGATTACATCAAGGACTTTTTTTCATCTAAAAAAGTACACTCTTTGTCGCATGAATGCATTGTACAATTGAAACAGCCTTTTTTTGTTTTTCTCTGCATCAGACAATTTTAATTATTTTTGTCAGCACTCGACTCGGGGTGAGAACTTGCGAGACCAAGTAACCAGCATTTGTCGAGACAGTCCTGTTTTTCACCATCACGATATTAATCTCCTCTCAAAAAAATTAAAAAAACAGTTTGCAGCAGGTGAAAGAACAGAATAGGAAACCATATATATGGGGGTTGGGGTGCGCGTGCGAGCGTGTGCGTGTTGGTCTAAATCACGTTTGTTCCCCACTGACATACTGGTCCTAATGCTTTCAAGACTTTCATGGCCTGTATTAACCACATTTCTAGCTTTTCTCTATCTGTTTTTTTTCAGCCTACAACACCGTTTGATATAAATTGTGCTCTAATTAAATTAGAGAAAAATGACGTAAACGCATGAGATTTTCAAGAACACAACAATTAACCCAATTACTTACATAGAAATAAACAAACGTATCCACCACCTATCTTTAACCTTGAGTTCCAAAGGAGCGTGCCTTCTCGACCAAAGTGTTTTAGCACTTCGTTGGTAGTAGTGAGCGCTATATAAATACAATTACAATGTGTCCCTGCAAATGTACTGTCAGAAAGGATCGGCTGAACACAGAGAGGCAAGTGTTCATGAGTTCCAGTGCAGAATTAGTTAGTAGACGCAAGCAGAAAACCGTTTAGTTAACTCAGATAATGCGCATAAAAAATGCATTTAATTCACCTTGGTACCTTTTAAGGCACTTCTTGCCCTTAAGTCAAAGCAAATGTGTAGCTCTTCTATGTTTGAAGTATGTCCCAATTTGTTATTTTACAAAAACTGCCCCCTTACTGCCAGTCAAAGCAAAATGGCTTTACCAATGCTTATTTTAAATAGGCGGCAATTACGCATTTTGCAGGGGACGTCCCGAAGCATGGTTTTTAGAACAGACACTATCCCATTTTGTATCCTTCCAAGATACTATGCGCTACTCACACCTAATCCTGCGGTCCATCCGTTCAACCCCTCCATCCCTCGGTCCATCTGTCTTGCTCTCCTCGCGTGTGACCTATTTAGCTGCCAACCGGGCCGAGAGCTGAAAGGCCTGTGCCGGGAAGACAGTCGACGGGTAACAGCAATAATGTGCAGCATCATCTGGTGACGTCAACGGCCCCTACTTTGTGACATCATATGAGGCGACAAGCAGTACTTATTATTTTCATTGAATGGACTTGGCAAGTGTCTTCAGCTGTAACCCCCCTGGCTCCTCGCACGTCTAGCGCCATATTAAAACCCTGGCCTTCATGTGCTAGCAAAGTAAAAAAAAAAGTACATGTGGTCTAACACGTAACAACCGAAATTTATTCCGAGGCCCCTTTTACAATTCATTAATTAATAATTGTTGTTTAAGACAACCTTTTCACAAATTACTATCCTCTTAAAGCAGTGTATTGGGCAGGAGCAGAAAGTACATTTTGTGCAGATTTTTTTTATTTTTTTCCTCTCAGTTTGTACCCAGCTGTGACATTTTCAGTGTCAGTTGAGCCCGAGAAATATTACCTTTAGCTGTTGCGAACTTGCCCTTCTTAAGGAACCCCTCCCAGACGTGCGAGTGGTCTATGTCCCTCTTGGCCGACCTGAGCACCTTCCACTTTTATTGAATACACTGGAAAACCACTTATGGTGCAAACAGGCCGCAGTTTATTATATGTTGTGTAACACATGGTTTATCAAAACACATTACTTGGTTATTATAATCCAAAGCATAAACAACAGTATTAAAAAAGTATTGACCTTATTAATACTTTGCGCGTGTATCAAGAGGGAGAGAGAGGACCAGATAGCTAGTCCAGATCCCCGGTTTATATGTCAAGTAATCAAAAGGAAACTAGCTATGAGTGGGGTTGGTATGATATTTATATTATAAAAATCATGGTGACTCAGTTAAGTTTTGTCAATGGGGGGTGGCACCTGTTGGGTGTCTTTAGAAAGCCCTCACCCACCAACCTAGTTGGTGGCATGCTTCATCATCGGGCCCACCCAGTGACACCTAGCGTGTCCCGGGTGTGCTACAACGCCTGGTTACAGCGGAGCAGGTATGTCACTGTGTGTGCAGTGAAAGTGGTGAGATAGTGAGTTTAAAACGGCTTGGCGGGGGTCCCAGTCCTCGAGAAACTTTATTAATTGGGCCTCCGTCAGCGGTTAAAAATAAGGCTGTTGGACGTTGGGGGCAAGTTACGACCTCCCACGTCCTTTAAGGTGTCAACATGTTTCAGCCAGTGCCTTATCAATATGCTGGCTTTCTTCAGGACTAAAAATAAGGTGTGAATTAAAAATTAAAAACTAGTGGGTGTGTAGTGTGGACTATGTGTCTACATGCCCTAAAGTGTATCTAACTGTGAGAGGGAGGGGATTCCCTTCTCAAGATCACCTGTACAATTAGCATAAAGGACAAAGACAAAACATACAGAGGAAAAAGAGTCACTAGAAGATATAGTCATATATCTCATGGCAGCCGGCTTAGTAGCGATGAGGTGCAGGCTATAAGCGGCTCAAGTGTAATGGTATGGGTGGTACCATTATGGTGGAAGATCGCACTAGAAATACGATGGTGAATTTCCACGCCATAATCTGCACTTGGTAGGCCCCACCACCCCTCTCCCTCCACCCCATTGGTATATACCAATCTGTGTTGTGTTGAACATTCCACAGCTGACTAGAACCTGTGATGGTGAAGGAATGAATAAAGAAGACTCTTCACGTTACTGTACTTCGTCTCTTCTTTGCAACACCACCCATCTGCCTTTTGGTATTGTATGGCTTTATATTCATTTTAAAATGTGTGTTTCTTGCTTAAGCGCATAGAGGAATATCTCTTTTCTGGAGGAACTGTGTGCTGTTTTAATTGAACGCCGTCTTAATTGAACTTCAAGCTAAATTGGGCAGGCGCTTGTGTTACCACTCCAAAAGATTTGCGCTGTTTAATTGGCTGAACACTTTGTTTTTATACTTTGGAGGCCTTCAGTTGAGTGCCATTCATTTATTTCAAACTGCTTCCTTTAGAATGGTCTACATTTCAAACAATTCTCTTACCTCCTGCCTCCTCGTGAATCTTCGTCTTCGTGTAGCGCTTACGATCGTCACATGTATCCTGTGACATGCGGTCTTTGATTAAAGACTAGCTTGCTGACCTCATTTCAGAGAAATTACCCTTCCTTGTTTTGGAACTAGACTTTCCATGGTGTCTTGCATCACACATCTAGAGATTGAATGCTACACCGCTAACTTTTCTTCTGCTTCAAGAGAAATCTGAAGTGTTAATTCTTGGAACTTCTTCAACAAAGCAACATTCTTACCTAATTTACAGTGTGGAACCTTAGATTCTTTGCTGTTCTTACACTCTTGTAAGGTTAAGAGTGGAATTTACTTGTGAGTATTCCAAAGACAAAGCATCTTTGTTATGCTATCAGAACGTCTTTATTACCATCATGTGAAATTCCTTGACAGAACATTCTTTGTTCTCAGAACTTTGTTTATTGTGAGAATTCTACAGATAATCTGCCTCATTTTTACTATGGGACTTTAAGTTATTCCTTATAGTACATTTTTTGTTTGGTTTTACACTAATCTTTTCCTTTACAGGTTTTGATCTTATATTTAACTTACACTAACCTCTTCCTTTACAGATATTCAACTAGTCAATTTACCAATGCAAAATGTTCCTCCACCACCATTTTTATTGTCCTCTCCCGGTGACCCACCTATTGCTTGGAAGAATTGGAAAAATATATTTTCACATTATACACGTGTGTGTGGTGTATCCCGGTACACAGACAAAATATCGAGTTTTAAATATGAATATACAATAATATCGAAGTTTAAATATCGATGGGACAAAATATCGAAGGTAAGTAATATCGACAGTCTTAATATCGATATTAGTATGATATCAGTAATATCGAAGTTTTAAATATCGATGTCAATAATATCGAAATAAATGACTTCGATGTTACTAATATCAATTTTTAAATAAATTTAGCGTATATTATATTGTATTTATTATGTTTTATTATTTATTTTTAATGTAATTTAATTAAATATTGTCTTTTACTACTGTAGCGGGTTGTGGGTTTATAGGGGAATAGGGTGGGAAGTAATTTAATTATGTTAAATTAATTATTAATTAGTAGGAATTATTAATTAATTAATTGAGAATACATTTTTAATTAATTTTAATTAATTGATTAATTGAGAAATATGTTCTGTAGCGGGTTATGGGTTTATAGGGGAATAGGGTGGGAAGTAATTTAATAATAATTAATTAATTATTATAAGTTTGTACATATTTTAATTAATAATTAATTGGTAATTAATTTATATTAATTAGTTAATTAATTAATGTAATGTTGTACATATTTTTAATTATTAATTAGTTGGTAATTAATTAATATTAATTAGTTAATTACATTAATTATAGTAATTTTTTTATATATAATTTTTTGTTATTCTTAATTAATTAATTTGGAAAAATAATTACAGCTAATGTGCTAATATATTTACTTTATTGTTATTGTTAATTAATAATTAATTGGTAATTAAATAGTATTAAATAATTTTGGGTAAAGGAGTATTTTTAGGGTTCAGGGTCAGTTTTCAGTTTTTGGGTAAAGGGGTATTTTTAGGGTTCAGGGTCAGTTTTCAGTTCTTGGGTAAAGGTGTATTTTTAGGGTTCAGGGTCAGTTTTCAGTTCTTGGGTAAAGGGGTATTTTTAGGGTTCAGGGTCAGTTTTCAGTTTTTGGGTAAAGGGGTATTTTTAGGGTTCAGGGTCAGTTTTCAGCTTTTGGGTAAAGGGGTATTTTTAGGGTTCAGGGTCAGTTTTCAGTTTCTGGGTAAAGGGGTATTTTTAGGGTTCAGGGTCAGTTTTGGGGTTTTGGGGTACAGGGATATTTTTAGGGTTCAGGGTCAGTTTTGGGTTTTTGGGGTACAGGGTAAAAACAAAAAAAAATTACTTTAAATCAATTAAATAACATTCAAAAAAATAAAATACATTAAATTATTAAGTGTTTTATTTATTTTAAATGTATATGTATTAGTTTTAATTTTGTTTTAATATTTTTATTTAATATTTGTAAAATTATATGTATTTTAACATTATTTTTACATTATTATTAATACATTTAAAAAAACGATATTTTTAATTCCAATATTTTTGTACTACGATATTTTTTTTCTCGATATTTTTGTACTTACCTTTATGAAGATAGGATTCCGATATTTTTGATGTCGATATTTTTGTGCCGATATTTTTGTATTTCGATATTCTGTCTGTCGATATTATGTCAGACATTCGTGTATCCCTTAGTGCAGAGAGGAAAATGTCTCTGCTTTTACACTGTTTGGGTTCTGAGGGGCAAGAAGTGTTTCAACATCGTCCAGAATTGTCTTCACAAGATGCAGACAATTTAACACCTTGGCTGCTATGGCTTTTCCCCTCCTGTGCTGATTATTTTTGAGCCCCATTGTTCATGACGAGCTCAGCTCGTCATAAGCACAGCTCAACCGTGCCTCATGACGAGCTCGTGATGAGCACCGAAGGGTTAAATGATTATTAGGTTTGCCTAAAATAACTTGCCCTACACTTTTTACCAAAAGTCTCCGCTGTATTGGAAAGACACCAGTTTGGTAAATGCATGCAAAGATCAAGGGAGAGTGTGGAAGAATGTATAACAGTATTAAGGCAACTGGCTTTTTCATGTAATTTTGGAGCTAACTATGAGGAAAGGTTTAGAGTCCAGTTCATGCTGGGTTGTACTTTAGACAAAGTTAAAGAAGGTTGTTGGGAGAAAGACAATCCCTCTCTGTTAGACGTCATCTCTTTAGCAAAATCGTGCGAACACAATAAGTCATGTGTAGAACAGTTAAAGAAAAAAGATGATGAAGTTAGTAAAGAAAAGAGTGTACTTCTAGCTAGCAAAGTTAAAGACACACAAGATATTTCAATATTTTCCCAACAGAGTAGAAATGAACAAGGTTACTCTCAAAACAAAGAGTCTTCTAGATTCAAAGATGAACACAGTAGGGCCTCTAAATACAAAAATGATTTTTTTATCGAAAAAGTTTCAGGGAACCTGCTATAGGTGTGGTGAGTATGGTCAAGCCACAAATTACACGTGTAAAAAATGTAAAAAAAAGGTCATGTCTCAAAATGTTGCCTTAGTGATTTCATGAAGAAGAAAGTTCATGAGATCTCGTGTGGTGAAGAATGCAAAGTAGAAGAGATTATAATGAGGATCAGGGAAGGTGAAAAAAGTGGGCCTTTTGACGTTGTGAACATTCAAAACTTCCAGTGAACATGTTGTTTGATTCAGGAGCCAAAATCAATTTAATCCCAAGAGGAGTACGATAAATACTTTTTGACAAAGTAATTCTACATAAACCTGATATTAAATGTTGAGGGTATGGTGGTGAACCCATTCATTTGTCAGGATTTTTCAATGGTAATATTTCTTACAAAACCAACACAGCCACAGGAAAAATGTATATTTCTGAAAGAGGGGATTTTTTGGTAAGTTAGTCTCTACAAAAGGATCTCAGAGTTATTCTTGACCCCAATGAAACTCCTTCCATAAGTTTAAAACAAGATGAATTACATCTTTCACAAACTTGTCAGTCTGCACAAAAGGATCTCAGAGTTATTCTTGACCCCAATGAAACTTCCTCCGTAAGGTTAAAAATGATGAATTAAATCTTTCACAAATTTGTCATAAGGTAATCTTGGATGTTGAGCAAAACAAGTTATCACAATCTTATTCTTATTCGTATGAAAGTGATTTTCCTGAGGTGTACAAAGAGGAATTGGGTTGCTTGAAAAATTATTCTCACAAAATAATCCTAAAGAAAAATTCTGTTCTTGTCAATAGTAAGGTTATAAATGTTCCTATGAAAGTTAAAGATAAAATGAAGATAGAACTTGAAAAACTTTTAAAAGGTGGCATGATTACTGACGTTGAAGCAACAGAATGGCTGGCTCCAGTTGTTATGACACTTAAGGCTAATGGAGAGTCTAGATTTTGTATTAATCTCAGAGAACTTAATAAAGTGTTGTTGTAGATCACTACCCATTACCAAACCTCTATGAAATGTTGTCGTTATTGGATGGCACCAGGTTTTCCCCTCTATAGATCTAGTATTAGCCTACCATCAAGTGAAGCTACATGCAACTTCCCAAGACTTGACGGCTTACATAATTCAGCTTGGGACATTTAAATTCTTACGACTGCCTTTTGGACTCATTTCAGCTGCTGCAGTCTTTCAGAGAATGATGGAACACATATTCAAAAACTGTGATGGTATAAAAATTTATCAAGATGATATACTTATTTTTGGCAGCACTGAACTAGAACATGAAAGCAGAGTCAGGTTCGTTCTTAGTAAGCTTAGAGAAAATGGTCTAACTTCGAAAGCTAAGAAATGCAAATTCAATATCACTGACATTGATTATTTAGGTCACAAGATCACAGCCTCTGGCATTGAACCTAAAAAAGAAGTGGTAGGCACTATTACCAGCATGTCCAGTCCTTGTAGCAAAAATTAGGTTGTAACATTTCTAGGAATGTCCGAACACTATGCCAAATGTATTCCTAACTTTGCTGATAAAACAAAGAACATGAGGCTTTTACCGTATTTTCCGGCGTATAAGACGACCCGGCGTATAAGACGACCCCCTACTTTTCATTAAAAAAATTAGGTTTTGTGATATATTCGCCGTATAAGACTACCCGTGATTTTAGCCCTCCTCCGTGACATAAAGTGTAAAAACTGTCCATCCGATCCTAAAAAGAACGCAGTGTCTTGGTGATTTAACAGGAATGTACTGTTAGTAACTGCAGCAAAACATGACGTTGCTGTATTGCCGGCGGGAAAATATCACAGTCCCCTTTCTATAGCCATTAACTGACGCTCCTCTGCTTCCGATGACCGCGAGATTTCTGGTCACATCGGAAGGAGAGAGACGCCAGATCAGGACATGCTGCTGCATCCCCCCACCCTCCCACGAGCAGGGCGCCCGAATTCCTCCCCACTGGAGCTGCTGCGCTGCCATCACACCGACGCGGAGGCTCGAGGCATGCTCACAGGCTCGGTGCCCTTCTGTATACCGACCTGGGTCGTGAAGGCGGAGCGGCACGACTACAATAGCCGGTAAGGACTACAGCAGGCGGGCATAGGCAAGGTTGGTGGAGCGGTAAAATTTAGTTACCGGCGTATAAGACGACCCCGACTTTCGAGCACATTTTAAAGGGTTAAAAAGTCGTCTTATACGCCGGAAAATACGGTACTCAGAAAGGGTGTTATCTTTGAATGGAATGCAGAATGTGAATCTGAGTTTAGAAGAATTAAGCAACTCTTGTCTACTGCTACCTCTTTGAAGAGCTTTGAACCTAGCCAAGATATCACTGTTATGACTGACGCCAGTGCTACAGGGCTAGTTGCGGTCATGATGCAAGTACATGATGGCGTGGAACGCACTATTTTGTTTTTATCCAGGTGTCTAAGAGGAGCAGAAAGGAATTACTCCATCATAGAAAAGGAGGCGTTTGGCATATTTTGAGCTGTGAGAAAATTCTGGACATTTTTGTGGGGTAACAAATTCATGATCAAGACTGATCAGAAACCCCTAAGGGAAGTTTTTGAAAAGAAAGGTTTAGGTAATGTTTCTTTTAGAATACGAAAGTGAGTAGTAGCTCGTCAAGAATTTAATTTCTGCATAGAATATATTCTGGGAGCCAGGAACAACATTGCTGATTGTTGCTCTCGTCTGACCTGTAAGGTTGATACAGATGACAATGTGCGTGAAGATAATTTATCTGAGTTTGATGATTACGCAGTGTGCCTTGTCAATGACAGCATAATAAAGGAAGACACTTGGGTCAGAGAACTTGAAAATGAGGAAAATTTGCAAGCTGTGATAATTGAAATCAAAAGCAATTGGAACGAACATTCCATGGTGATAGATTCCCATAAGGGTTTTGTATGTGTCAAAGATGGATTATCCTGTCAGAATGGAATTTTGTTGAGAGGCACTAGGTTGATTCCTCCATCCAGTTTAAGGATGCAATTGATTTAATTTGCACATGAGAGCCATCCAGGAAACTCTAAGGCAAAAGAAATGTTGAGACAAATACACTGGTGGCCTGGGATGGACATTTCTATTGAGAGATGTGTGAGGGAGTATGTTGAATGCAATTTGTGTGACAAAATTCTTAAACCTAGAGTTCAACCCATGACTTTAAGGACTCTACCCAAACTTCCTTGGGAAGAGGTTGCAATAGACATTTTGGGTCCCATCAAACACTCCAGCATTGACAAGTATGTTTTGGTTCTCATAGATGTGTATTCTAGGTGGCCTGAAGTTAAAGTCACCAATTCTGTGGAGACAAGAGACATAATAAAAAAAATATATATTTTTGCACGAGAGGGTTTCCCATCTGCATTATTATCCAATAATGGGTTTCAGTTTACTTTGAATGAAATGAACAAGTATCTGTCTGATAAAGGTATTGATCATAAGAAGTCTACATTATATCATCCAGAAACAAATGCAAATGTAGAGAGGTTTAACAGAGTACTCAAAGAAACCATTCAACATGCTTTGTCTCATCACAACAGTTGGCAGACTGACATTCATTACAAAGTAAAAGGCTACAGGCTATCTCCTCATTCCATGACGGTAGCACTCCCTTGTAGTTCTTATGAAAGAAAAAGTATTGTACAATGATCTGTCCCTCCTGGATTTTTGACAAATCTCAAAGTTTGAAAATTGTTGGTGATGTTCAAGATAAAGTTGAGAAAGAAATTAAGAGAATGTGCGAAAACAAAAAGAGATTTGATGTTAGGAAAGGGGTAAAGGAGACAACTATAGTTTAGGTGACATAGTCAAAATAAAAAATCCTCGCAAAGGGACAAATGTGAATGGTTCTAAATACTTGTCACCTTTGAGAGGTGATTAAAGTTTTTAAAAATGCCATCAGAACTGAGGTCATTCAACAGTGGATCATTGCTTTGCCCTCTGGGCGGTAGCGCGGAAGTCTATAGAGCAAAGGGGTAATCTGTTTTGCTGCTTTGTAGACTTCCACGCAGCATTCGATCTTGTAAGCAGGGAACAGCTATGGTCTACTTTGAAAGGCTATAAGTTACACGCAGACCTGTTAGCCCTTATCCAGGCCTTACATACAGACAACTGGGCCCAGGTAGTCCTGGACGAGGATGGTGGATTATCTGGTAAGATCCAGATTGGAAATGGTCTGAGGCAGGGGTGCGTATTAGCCCCATTGCTATTCTCCTTGTTTATAGCGGATCTGCCTCGGAATCTAAAAGAGGTTAGAGGAGCGAGCCCAAAGCTAGGGGGTAACCATATATCCTGTCTGCTCTATGCAGACGATCTGGTGATCATGGACCAGACGGAGATAGGCTTACAGAGGAAACTAGATATGTTCCATAAATACTGCTTAGATAAGAAACTGGTAGTAAATATGGAAAAGACCAAAATCCTATGCTTCGGCAAAAGTAAGACCCGTTTCTCCTGGTATCTAGGTATGGAACAACTTGAGAAGGTAACGGAATATAGATATCTGGGAGTATGGTTCACGAGTAATTTGAAATGGACCACCCATCTGGAAGTGCTAAAAATTAGGGCAACAGCCTCTATAAAGGGCTTAAAAAGGTTTAATAATTTCTACGGAGACTTGTCAGATGGGCCGGCTATAAAGGCCTACCTGGCAATGGTCCCCGCGCAATTCCTATATGGATCAGAGGTTCTCCTCCTTCGTGGGAAAAAAGCTTGGGACAAAGAGGAGGGTATGATCCTAAAAAGCTTGTTCTCGTTGCCGAAATCTGCAATGGTACAAGCGGCAAGACTGGAGATAGGAGTCACTTCCTGGGCAATTACATCTAGGATGGCACTAATACGGTTTTGGCAGCGTCTGGAGACAGGGGAACTTCCCAGAAAAATATCACAGTGGTGTAGAGAGGAAATTGCCTCCAGCGAGTTATCGTGGGCTAAAGAAACAAGACTCTCACTAAAGGAAGCTTATGGGAAGCTAGGAATAGAACTAGCTACCCAGTTAGGACACACCAATATAGGCAAAAAAGAACTACGGTCATTGGGAGCGGATGTGTCCTCCATATGCGATCAAGAGTATCTCCGGCAAAAAATATCGGTGTCCCATATGATCCAAGTATGGATTTCAGAAGTCCACTCCTACCCTTACTTGGATAGGTTGCCGAATCAGCACCTAAGAAGAGAGGTTTTAAAACTGAGAATGGGCATAAACCCCTGTTATGCAAATACCAGGGTTAAAAATTACATGATAAATAGTAATGGCAAGTGCACATGTACGTTAGGTACCTCCTGTGATATTATTCACATTTTATTAGACTGTAGGATGACCCTTGATATACGTAAGGAGATTTTAGGCCCGCTATTCAAAACGTATAGGATTATGAATAGAAAGCAAGCTGTAGATCTCCTGGTGGGGATGGTAAACCTGGATATAGCCTGCGCTTTGGGGAAATACATGAGCCGAGTCAGGAGGTTTCTCCAGAGTACAGAGGTATAGGCGTATGGTAACGAGATTGCACTTTAATGTATGTATTATGTTTGGAAGGCCTGGTCATATATGTTTTCTCATGTTCACCCTTGTGATTTTAACATCCTAGGAGGATACTGTTTAAATAACAAAGCTATTGGGGTTTCCTCCCGGAAAGGACTGAATTGCAATTTTATAAATTTTATATATTTTGTTTTTATAAAGTTTTATAAATGTATTGTGTATACTTTTATGGTTGTAACAAACCCAAATAAAGTTTTAATGACTGACTGACTGACAACTGAGGATCACCTGGTATGGAATCTAAATAGAATTGCAAAACTCTCTTTTCCAGCATCTGACGGTCCATTGAAAATAATAGTAATCATCCCTCTATGTTAAAATGTTATAACAAAGATGTAAGTTCTAGGCAACATACCAAACCTAAGAACCTGCAAGATTATGTTTTGCGTTAATGCTCATTCGTCTTCTCTGTTTGAAAACATTTGGTTTATTTTCTTTATGTACTTCTTTGTTCCCTAATTAGTTTTGTGATTGCTGTTATTGGGAGGGAGATGTGTAGTATGTTGTACATAACTCATAAGCCATTGTAATATACAGTACGTAACTCATAAGCCATTGTAATATACAGTACGTAACTCATAAGCCATTGTAATATACAGTACGTAACTCATAAGCCATTGTAAGTATTAGAATATAACTACATGGTTACAAATGACATCATGCTAGAGTTAAGACACAGAATCAGAATGTTATCATTCAAGTTAAGCTGTTGGACTAACAGGAGTTGTGTATGCAGGCTGAGGCGTTATGAAGATACTTAAATAAACCTTCTGGATTTATACATAAACTTCATGGATTGATATTTACACCACTCTTTGACCTTTGATGACCAATCGCCTGCTCCCAGTGCCCCTGCCGTGAGGTATCCCCAGGACACTATTCAAGCAACTCTTTGATCCTTGTTGACCAATCACCTGCTCCCAGTTCCCCTGCCGTAAGGCATCCCAAGGACCCTGTTTAAGCCACTCTTTCGACTGGGCTACTGATCTTTTGTGTTTGTCTTTGCATGCTGCCTCTGCCAAGCTGCCTTTTTTTTCCAAAAAGAATTACCTGGCCACCAGTTTTGGAACTGCTAGTTACTCATGCAGATTTGGAAATACAATATATTACGTCATTGCATTTTACTTTCACGGTTGTATTAATTCAACTTAATTTCAAACATCCTTTCCTTTTTTTGAAGCATTAAAAGAATACACATTTCATTCATTTATACATTCCTCATGAATAAATGTTAATAAACATATAAAAAACTGGACAATTCAAAAACTTAAACATAACGACAATAAATTCAAATTTAACGATTAATTCAAACAATTACACCAGTCAGTGATTCAAACAATGCCTGTAGGCGCTATGACAATGAGTATTGTTCAGTTCGTTAAGCGCTTCAAACAGGTATACTGCGGGGACAACTTTCTCTGGAAGTGATTTGCTCTTGGGGTATATTTCATGTAGTGGCCCCCTCTCTAAAGCTTCACTTAATGTGGATCCCTCGCAGGCGAAATATTAGCGTGCCGACGCGTTTCCAATTCCCTCTGCCTCAGGGGATTATCATCAGGGCTTAGACCACGGTGTAATCTAAATGAACAAATAATGAGATGTATAAATAACACACTGCATCACCCTTTCTTTCTCTGCAATCTGCCAAGGTGCCAGCATTTCCTTCCTTCATCTGCATCTCCCCCTTCATCCTTTAGTCTACAAGGTGCTCTAGCATCCCAACTACATTGATAAGGAAAATATACATGCCTACCCTGGTCAGGTGTACCCCTTCGGCCGCGTAGACACTTGGCGTCTTGAGGTTCATCGGGCCATGTCTCACGAGTCCTCAGGTGTTCGCCCTGCAGGCTTTTGTCATAGTGAAGTCCTACTTCCATCTGGACTTCTCCACAGTCCTGTGGTCCAGCACCCCATTCAATTTGTGACACACTAAGAACTCTGATCATATGTCGTCCTCTGGGCGGATCAATCTGGCACTGTCTGTAAGGCCAGCTGGCATGGACCCACAATATCCTTCCACCCCAAGCCTTTAGGTCATCCTCCCGGTGTACTAGTACCACATCTGGTTTTCCTGTCCGCTGCTGCACCTCCTGTATGGCTGGTCTCAGTTGACCTCATCTCAAGCCTGGGCATCTCAACCAGGTTACTCCTGTGTTGTGCAGCCTTTTCCCTTTCTACTCCCGCCGCGACAGTGCCCTCTGCTATGTTCTTACGACACAGGAGTGGCCCACGATTCCAACACTACACCTGCCGCCTGGTGGTGCTCCAGCAAGGAAACACTTATCAGATACTTGCAGCCTAAATGTAGCATTCTTTAAGTAATTGCGCATACAGCAAGTGGGGCAGCAGTAAATGTTTCGAGGCAACGCAGGCATATCCAAGCATTGATTCAGCAGGCCTCGGGAGGCCACCTGATGCCATAACCACACAGATTAACTGTCCTAATCTTATGTTTACACTTGCTGGTGTCAGGGCCACCCTGCATACCACAAGCAGTGGTTGGAGAGCAAGGGGCTGCCTTTTGGCTCCTGCAATGCTCTTGCACAGTCACATAAGTTTTCCTCCAGTAACTTCTGCTCTATACACACTTCCAAATGCCCTGGTCCTAACACTCTCCTACCCCCATGCCAAAACTCCACTTGCTGGAAGTGTTTTACACTATGTAGCACTGCAGGGGAGCTGTGGTAACTGCTGCCAGTCACGTTGACATAAGCTCAACAGAACAGTCCAACAGAGAAGCCGGGATCTTAACCCAGGGCCTCATGTCCACAAAGAGTGTGCTCCACCTCTGAGCCACCTCGCTTAACATGGAACAATACTCTAGTATACAGAAGCAGTGAGGCCCGCCTAGAGACAAGACCCCGGGGCCTCCAGCTGTGCTCGATGCTCTATCGCTCCTCCCAGTGTACAGCTGCGCTTGAAGCAGAGTACATGTCTAAGGGATCGAATGCACACATCTGATCCATTCAGCAGTAATGGGAGCCTCAATGTGAAGACCTGTGCTTACCTCACAGGACTGGCGCAACTGTCAGAAGCCTCTCCCATGATGCACAGCTACAACTTACCTGTTGAGCGTGAACTTGAAATGGACATCAACCGTTCCCAAGCACCTTCATGCCTTTCAAGCCAGACAAAGCCGACCCGTCTTCCTGATGCAAGTCCATCCCTGATCAAGGTGTCTTGCCCTAGGGTGGGCTGCTCCCCAGGAGCACTGCCATTCTGGCTCCAAGTGGATCTGAGGGGCTTATCCTGCTACTTTTTTCGTTGCAACTGGAGTACCTGCCACCTGCTCCTTGACACTGCCGTCCTGGTTGCAGATGCCAGTATGGCGGGACACTTCCTGTGATTCTTAATTTGCTGAGCCTCTTTTGTCTTTCATCACCCCAACACTTCTAGGACCTCTGTACCTCTGACCCTGCTGCCTCGCTGACCACACTTGACGTCTCTGCCGGCGATCAACTTGCTTTGTGGGTAGCGTTGTTCTGTTGTCCGGATTCCTCTTCTTGCTCGGCCCTCTCCGCTGCTGGCCTGCCAACCTGAAGCCTGAGTGTTCCAACACTCTTTCCAGCAGTTGGTCCCGGGGCCCCTGCTTACAACCACTCCGTCCGCCACGCCCTTTCTCTCACCCTGGATGATTCCAAACACGCCAGCCAATTGCTGATGCACATTTGCGCCGGCTTTTACTCTCCTGTTCCTTCAGACCCCGCCCTCGGTAGGCGTTCATTCGGGCCCCTAAGTGGTCTGTGTTCTCCTTCCCTACCCACAAACATTTTTGTGGATGGAAATCCTAAGAGACAGAATTGCTTTGGCAGGTACTGTCAGGCACTAAGTACCTTCACTTTCTGGTAGAGTACCCCCACTTCTCTGCATGGGCTTAAATACTTTCAATGGGAGAGTACTGGCACTGCTCCTTATTAAACAGGTGATCTGGGTTAATGAGTATCAGTTAGGGTTGGAGGCTGAACGCAGTATATGAATTATCTAGGCTTATCGGTGTCAGGGGACCGATGCCAGATGCAAAGTGCTTTGAAGAGGGATTTTTAGCAAATGGCAGCCAGTGAAGAGCATTAAGAAGTCCTTAAATAGTGGAACAAGGAGATAACCCCAGAATAAGTCAAGCTGCAGCATTCTGAACTACTTGAAGTTGATGGTTCTGGCAGAGGTGAAGTGTAAAGAGATTCCGGTGATGTGAATCTCAAATTTCCTAACTCAAAAAGAAGTGGGCTGCAGGGTACAGGGGACAGATGACCAAGATTCTGGATCTACTGTTTCCACAAGGAACAGGATCTGTAAAGATTTGCATTATGTCGGCCCCTCTCTACAGTAGCACATTGAGTGAAAAGCAATGGGTTGGAATACTACTCAGAGTGACTTCCACTGGTTATACTATTTGCAAGAATTCAACCCATCCCTTTTGTGTATTTGATTGCCAGAAGTATGCCTGGAAACCTGAAACTGACACAGCTTTTCAAATCTACGTTAGCAATGTTCCGGAAAACCTAAAAGTAGTACATTTTCTCCCATTCAAGGAGTACTTCTATTGGTGCAGATTTACTTTTTTCTTTTGGCAACCAGTCAGTTTATGGGCCTTATTCACAAATGTAACTTAGAGTGTTGATACATTTGCACTTTTCAATAAGTTTACTACTTTTTGGTTATTCAAAAACTGTAAACCCTAAATGTGGTCTGGCATCTTATTGTAGATGGAGCAACAATATAGCTTATTAAAAAAACCATAAGAGGTGGTTGTACAGTGCACAGTGCACATTCTAGACTCAAGTATATAAACGTTTTCTATATTTTATAATTAAATAAAAGGAGGTGCTGGGAAATAAAATATTTGCCAAGGATCACAGAATTTTTACAAGCTAGAGAGCTGCAATTTATTCCAGGTTATCTGGTTTCAGATTTTGAAATTCAGCCATCAGATAAATATTCTTGTCTCACTTTCTCTCTCTCTTTCCTGTTTTACAGCTAAGATCACTGTTTTGTCTTTTATTCTTGGCCCACAATAAAAACAAAAAACACCGATGTAGCAGACCACATTCAGGGCCCGACCCTACTACGAGTTCAGCAGTGCATTTATTTGGGGGGTGTCACACCCCAAACACACCACTGTAGTTGCACACGTGGATTTAGGAAAACAGGAAATCTGAGATATATTGAATCACCCTAGTCGAGATAGGAGCGCATAAGGACTTGACCCCCAGATTTCCTGTCCCAAGTGGAGAGAAGTGGAACAATTTTGCAGAGGAGGAAACCACATAGCCTGCTTGGCTAGCAAAAGAGAGTCAAAAAGAGAGAACCAAGATCCTTGACAGACATGATGAGTACAGAGATTTTGTAAAAAGGAGAGTCCTGAGGGACACTGCAAGTGATACAATGAAAGGAGAAGAGGAAATGAGGGAGATGGACAGCCTAGGTTCTGCCAGAAAGAAAAGACTAGAGCCAGACCACAGCATGATAATGAATGGCAGTAGAAGAGAGGTAAATGCTGACAATATAATGAGAGAGCTTATCAAATGCTGCAGAAAGATCTGAGAGAGAATAAAAGTGTCAGATCCCCCCTCCCCCAAAAAAGTTGTGATGTCATAGAGACAGCAAGGAGGGCGGTTTTTGCAGTATAGGAGGTATGTAAAATCTGACTGAGTGACAACAAGGAGTTATTGATTCTGAACAAAAGTGTTATTAGACAATTTTCTTCCTTTTTCCAGAATTCTGTAAGGAAAGGAAAGGATAGGTATTTGACAATACGTGCTGAGAACAGGGGAGCCAGGGAAGAGATTTGTTTAATGAAGGGCTCGTTTCCAGGATGACTGGAGCAAGCAGGCAACATGTTGCAAAGGTCAGGATGGGTCAACAGTGTCCATAGACATGGACAATAAATGAGAATGGGGGTCGAGAGGGGCACCCACTTTATAACAAGTTATAGAAGAGAGAATAGTTACCATGGATAAAGGAAAGAATTGAAGGAGAAAGGTGATTTCAGCAGCATAAAAAAACCGAGAAGTGAGAGCCTCTAAAAAGGAGGAGAGTGAGTAGGAAGGGGTCTTAAAGGAAAGGTAGATTTCAAAATTAAATTTCTAAACCCCTTGATGTAATACGCTGTATGATGATTTGCTGGAAGGTCTTGGGTCACCATGAGGTGCCCAGTGATCATTGTGAACATTCTGGAACATGGACAGAGATATCTGACCCACACTTAGTCCAGTCGAAATCTGTAAGGCTATCGTTGAGTCCTGCCTACATTGTAAAACATAATAATCAGGGGTGTTGCTGTCATCAGTTTTGCAGATGAAGTCACACTGAGGCCGAGTTTACCCCGGTTATGACATTTACTATCCAAGCTATGGGCCATTTTCCTCACGTGGATTAGGGCCCATGGCAACCTTGCTACACCACTGATAATAAGTGGCATTCTCAACTTGCAAAGATAAGTAGCATAGACTTCTTCAGTGAAAGGGTGCATAGCCAGCGTCTATTTGTGCCATATTTCTGGGGTAATGATAATGAATTTGATGCATGTGCATTATCATCTATATAATTTATAGGATGGTGATATCAGTCTAGAAGAAAATATCACCTTTTGTCCAAGTAAAACACTAGGAGGGTACCGAATATCTATAATAGGTTCATAAAGCAGCAAACAAATATTTGTATCAAAATAGACCCTGCACAAATGACAAGCAAAATGATTTTTTTCAAGAGAAAGCAGGTTCAGCGTGTTCAGTTAATGTTGAAGAAACCTTAAGAACTGTTTTCACTTTATAGTCCAAGTGATGATGGCTGTCAAGCACAGATTTAATTTAATTTACGACTCACGGGTTGCAGAAGTGACATAATGCACCTTTGATCCCGATATCATGATGGGGTTCACCCTTTTTTTCACCGTTTGTGCTTCAATATAACTTCCTACTTACTGGTATGAGTTGATTGGTTATACGGGATATGTTTCTGGTGCCACTGTCTTCAGTCCTGAGACCAAGCATAGCATGGACAGTGCCATCGTTAACAAAGGGCAAGTCAGGGGTATCTATCAGCTGCTTTCCTTAGCTACCCTCTACTTGGCATCCGTGTTGCCAGGTAAAGCAAAGGACCAAAGCATATTTATTTTTCTCTTGAGATATCTTCTACACAGTGAATCAAAATCAATGCTTGTAAAGCAAAAGCATACACATCACAACATTTTGACGTAACAAAATACAGAATTTCACAGTTGTACATATGTTTTCAAGGCTGTGCCTCTCCTTGTTATCATACTCACACCAATGTTAATATGGATGTTACCTTCTGTTTTCTTGCACTCACCCAATCAACAGTATTCATTTTCAATATGTGTACACACAAGCAAACAGAGTGATAGACAAGCATGCCTTGACATTGTTGAGGGAGCATCAAGAACAATAATAAACTGGCTACTAAGTAGACACCCTGGTTTCACAAAACAGCAGACAAACAAAAAATACATGGCTTGGCAACAAAGAAGGAGGAATGGAGGACAAAGACAAAATACAGTCAACTCTGGTTGTATGACAGAGGCACGCATGGCTAAACCACGCATGCCTCTACCACGCAGCTCAGACCACAAATTAACCCTGGGAGGTAAAATCCGCTGCTCTCGCGGAGTTTGTGGATTTTTAGCAACTCCGCTTTCCGCGTAGAACGCAAAGTTACCAAAAACTCTGCGATCCGCGGCATAGCAGAGTTTTTCCCTTGTTCGCACTTTCAAAATGCTTTTTCAAATGAGGGGTAGCAACGTACCGGGATCCCTGCGTTCACTGACAAGTTTTCCTATCCGTTCGCATGTGCCGCAAGATTTTGGTAGCCAGCCGCGCAATCCTGCGAGAGTGTGCGATCGCAAACAAATCATTCGGACACGCCATCAAACATCTGGCAGAAGTTTGGTGAAGCTTGCGAGACCGAACACGCAAAATTTGCAATCTGGAGAAGAATATCTCTCAAGCAGCATAAAACCTTCTTGAAAATGATGATTTGGATGAAAAAAACTCTTCAGATTGACACTTGGCTGCACTTTTTTGTGCAAGGAGTCCTTTTTCTTTTTTTATTTTTTTTTGGAGAGGAAGGTAGTTTCCCAGAGTCTCCAACTTTCTGTTCCTGTCCAGCAAGCTCCTCCCAGTGCATTGTCCATGTCCTGTTCCCTTTTCATTTGGATTTGGAGCTAGAAGGATCACTCTTTGTGTCTGCTGCATCATATATTATTGGATTTGAGGACTTTTGGATTTGAGGACTGTTGGATTTGAGATTTTACAAGTAAGTTGGTGTTGTTTGTTTGATTGGGGCATTGCAATTGCTGCAACTACATTTTTTGTACTTTTCATCATTAAAAATATATATATATATTGTGGGTAGACAGTAGGCCCAGAGCTAGTCAAAGGTGCATGAAACAACTGTTTATATGGTGTCTGTTGAATTTAAACATCATTTAGGGCATGGATGGCATTGTATTGAATTGCAAAATGTGTATTTTGGGGGGTAATTCACTTGTTTTTCGTGTTAAATGCCTTTGTTGGATGTGTGTGTGTGTGGTAGTTGTTGTGTAACTTGTAAACCTTGTTTAGCCCTGTAGCCCTGTGGATTTTCGTTTTTGCATTTTTGCATTAAAGCTGTGTTGTTTAGCATGCCTCCTTTGTCTGGCCATATGGGCCTGCTTGAGTTCATATTTTCCAGGTCTCCTGCTTGTTGTGAATGTGAGTGACCATGTGGGTGGTAGCCATTTTGTGGTGTTAGTTTAGTAGTGTGCTGCTTTTGCCATATAGGCCTGCATGTCTTTCCTTTGTTCCTCTTGGCCCAGACTTGTTGTTGTTGTGGGCCTGGCCATGTGGCTGGCAGTGTGCTTTTGCCATAGCCCTGCATTGTCTGTCTTCCCTTTCTTGTTGTTGTGGGTGGCCTGGCCATGTGGCTGGCGGCCATTTTGTGGAGGCAGCCAGTGTGCTTTAGATGCCATATATACCTCCCTCTATTTATTCTTTTTTACTAGCAAGATTGAAAAAAAAGTTAATACATACATATATAACATACATCACTAGTACAAATCGGGTACTAGAGTAGAGTAGACTAGTAGTAGTATGTCCTATCCTATAAAAAATAGTAAAATATCTGGTCGGGCATTTTGTTGGTGAGAATTGTCAAAAAGCCTCAGGATTAAGAAGACTAGAAGAGGACAACCCAAAGGACTGGACGCAGTGGCTGGAGCTATTGGTGAATCTGAGTTTTAAAACCTTTTAAATAAAGAGTGGCCAACTGGGCAAGCTTAGCTACAGCCAGACTAATAGAAGTAGTACAGAGAGTCATAGCAGAGGCAGTTGGAGGCAGGGATAACAAGAATTAAGAAACAGATAGCCTAGATCGAAGAAGAATTAATAAAAAATAGAATCAGGAAATGGAAATATTAGTTCAGAAAAAATAAGGTGCAGTAAAAGTTAGGGAAGTGTAATTATTACTATTACCAACCGGAGGACTTACTGGGGCAAGCAGTAGTGCCCTCGGTAGAGGAGTGGTTCTGGCCGGCATCTTGTGCAGCTGCTTCCACCGACTCCAACGACCCCGTCTTCTTACTCCTTGATGCTGATCATGAAAGATAGAGACAAACATTGATGATTGGTGTGAAACAAATAAAATATTTTTAAAAGCCCTCCAAAAAACATTTATGGAAATAACAATTGCAATAAAATTGACCTATCTAACCTGGTCGACTAGTAGAATCACGGGATTCGCGGATCGTCAAGTTATTATTTATGAACACTAATCCAGTGTTCCATTCTGATTCCAGAATACTAACTAAGCCTAAGTACCACCTGACCTAGCCCACCTATTCCAGACGGGCCAATAGTTCACTAAGTCTGCATTTCCATTTATTTCAGTCCTCAAAAATGCATGGATGGAGGACAAATGCATACATTTTTGCATACACCAAATTGTTGGTTGGTTGCTGCTGATGTTCTGCTAGAGCTAAGCCTAGTACCATTAACTAAACAACCTACAAAAGGTTCTACTAAGGACTGGGGTAAGCAGCACTCAGCAGCCTGTGACGTAACAGAGGAAGCGCCACGCAGACTGCTAAAAAATGACCTCCTAATAAGTAACTAAACCAATCAATCCACCACTAGCTCTTAGTGACAGGAGTACAAAGGAAGGACTAGAGTCTCTCTAGCATTACCTAACCTAAGTTCCCTAAAGTAAACACTTACATAGTTAGCCCAAGCGAGTACAAAGTTGCAAACAAGTAAAATTCACAAAGCCCCCGGACCTCAACTCCTAGCAGGTCCAGCAGGTTCTGCTCCCGGTCCAGGATATTGGACAACCGGTGTGTAAGCTGGTTAGGGGTGCGCCGGACCCGAGAGCAGCAAAACACTACCCGGTGCACCCTTCCCCATCACTGGTGACGCTCCCAAAGCCCGTTTCCGGACCCAGGCCTGCCACCTGCTGCCAGGGTTAAGGGGAGGTGGTGCTGCACAAAAAAAAACAAGTGTGGTCACCTCCGCCCCTCCAAAAAAAAGCCTGGGCCTGCACCTCTGTTGGGCGCCACCTTCTACAAGGAAAGCAGTCATTGCTCTGGCTACAGCGACGTGCCTTGCCCTTTGCCATGGTTCTGGACACTCGGGCGGAAAAGAAAAGGTAGGAATTAAAAAAGTAAGTAAAAGAAATGGAAAAAAGCAAGTAATAGAAAAAGAGTAGTAAAAAACACACAAAAAGTAGAAAAGAACTCAAAATATAGAATCAGGAATAAAGAGGGACAGATCATAAATCAAAAAGATTAAAAAAAAGTTTTCAGAAACAAAGGATTGAAAGATAGAGGGAGGATAAAAATGAAGGCCCAGAACTATAGCAAAAAAGCGAAAAACAAGATGGCCGGACCTGTTGTGACCACATGGGCAATTTTGCGCGATATTCCCCCCCCCCCCGAGCACGCAAAAACCATCGCGAACATGCAAAACGTGTTCGAGAACAGGAAATACGCATCACGAACGGGCAGGAACAAGCAAAACGTATTCCGGAACAGGAAATACGCATCGCGAACGGGCAAGACAAGTGAAAAACAAGATGGCTGCGCCTACTGGGGACCGCATGGGCAAGTTCGCAAGATATTTCCCTTGAGCACGCAAACAGAGTCCCTAACACGCAATACACGTTCCCGAACAGGAAAAATACATTGCAAATAGGTGGAACAAGCAACTCCGCGTGCTCGCGGAATTTTGCATAGCTCGTGGAATTTTTTACCACTTCGCAGAAGCTCGCGTAGCGCGACTGCGCAAACTTCGCTCAGGCCTACCACAAATGTGTCTTAACCACACATTCCTTTCCCACGCATGCCTTCACCACTAATTTTTCTTGTAAATGCATGAATGGTAAAGGGATGTCCGTTGTTAAGGTTCACCACTACTCCACCCTCAGCCCTTGCATCAGCCCTAGAATTAGAATTACCTACCTTGCCCCCGCCCTGAGGCCTAAACCTGCCCTGCCCTTTAAACTACCCCTTTCTCTCCCCGGAGGCCTAAAACCATGTCTCTTACCATATACTACTCCACTCTAAGTATGGGCGTAAAATCCGTTTCGCGGGCGAATTTTTGGCAATTTCGCGATCCGCGAATCGCGCGAATTTGCCCAAAAATCCGCAAATTCGCAAGCTACTAATTATTTTGCTTGGTCGCACTTAAAAAATACAATATCGCGCGCGCGTCGTTGACTTACCGTGATTCTGAGTCCGCCGATTGGTTTTTCTCCCGGTTTGCGTGTGCTGCGCCATTTTCGATCTTGCTGCGTGATCGCACGAGAGATTTTCGAATGCAATTACGTTATCGCGGCTTGCCATCTTGCACGACGAGAGTTTGACAACGCGAGTATGTCATAAAAGCCCGTGACGGCGCGCAGCTGACTTCCGGCGGGAGATTCGAACAGCTCGAGTTCCCGAAATTGTAAAAATTGCAATTCTGCACAAGAAATCCACAGCAGGAAGCATAAACCTTGTGAAAATGATGATTTTGATCAGAATAACTCCTCAGATTGACATTTGGCTGCACTTTTTTGTGCAAGGAGTCCATTTTTGGGTGGGTAGCAGGAAGGAAGTGCCCCAGAGTCTCCAACTTCCTGTTCCTGTCCAGCAGGCTCCTCCCAGTGCTTTGTCAATGTCCTGGTCACTTTTCATCTGGAGCTGGAAGGATTACTTTTTGTGGCTGCTGCTGGATATTTG
Source organism: Lissotriton vulgaris (assembly GCF_964263255.1). NCBI lineage: Eukaryota > Metazoa > Chordata > Amphibia > Caudata > Salamandridae > Lissotriton > Lissotriton vulgaris. The sequence continues at coordinate 371,281,960 of NC_141696.1, read as the reverse complement.
TATTTGAGGACTTTTTGGACTTTGGAGATTTTACAAGTAAGTTGGTTTTGTTTGTTTGGGGCATTGCAGTTGCTGCAACTACAATTTTAAAACTTTTCCACAGTATCCAGTAGGCCCAGGGTTAGTTATGGGTGCATGATACAACTGTTTCTGTGAGTTTTGTTGAACTTAAATCTCATTTATGTCATGGAATTTTAGCTCACTGTTATATGTGTTTTTTATTTTTTTTATTTTGGGGTTGCCTGTAAAGCCTCACTAGCCAGTAGGCCCAGGGGTAGTGTGCTCAGGCCTGCACCCAATTTGCCTTTCTTTCTACCATTATGCCCAGGGGTACTCAGTGGTGCATGGGCCTAGTCTTTCTGTGGGGTGTCTTGAATTTAAACATCATTGAGGGCATGGATGGCATTGGATTGTGGTGATTTTTGTGTGTTTTTCGACTTTTTGGGGTGTTGTTGGGGCCTGGCCATGTGGGTGGGGGCCATTTTGAGGCCTGGGACAAGCAGGGCCTGGCCATGTGGTGGTGGTCAAGGGGCCATTTTGAAGCCAGGCAGTGTGCTCAGGCCTGCACCCAGTTTGCCTTGCTTTCAACCATTATGCCCAGGGGTACTCAGTGGTGCATGGGCCTAGTATTTCTGTGGTGTGTCTTGAATTTAAACACCATTGAGGGCATGGATGACATTGGACTGTGGTGATTTTTGTGTGTTTTTCGACTTTTTGGGGTGTTGTTGGGGCCCGGCCATGTGGGTGGATGCCATTTTGAGGCCTGGGACAGGCAGGGCCTGGCCATGTGGTGGGGGTCAAGGGGCCATTTTGACGCCAGGCAGTGTGCTCAGGCCTGCACCCAGTTTGCCTTGCTTTCAACCATTATGCCCAGGGGTACTCAGTAGTGCATGGGCCTAGTCTTTCTGTGGGGTGTCCTGAATTTAAACATCATTGAGGGCATGGATGGCATTGGATTGTGGTGATTTTTGAGTGTTTTTTTTACTTTTTGGGGTGTATAACTGATGTTCCTCTGGCTTCCATTGCTTTTAGGTACACAAGAGAACCACCAGTGCCAGGAAGAAGTCCTGCAGCGGTGTGTGCAGCACAACGCCACATGACGTCACGTGTGGCCACAGACAAGACAACTCTGCAACTCGTGCAACTGCCGCCTGCTGTTCTGACATCTCAAGAAGATGGCCCCAAAGAAAGTTGGCTGTAGCGCCTCAGCAAAAAAAGTTGCCAGTGTCACTGCCAGTAAGAAGGAGCAGAAGAAGCAAGTGGCACCACCTACCAAGGAGACTGGTGTGCCCACCGACACCTTTTTTGGGAGAAAAAAAACTACGCCTGCAGCAGCAGCGGTGTCCGCCGGGGACCAAGCTGGAAGCAGCACCTCCGCTTCATTGGGCTCAGTGCCACCACGCCACAGTTAGGTCCAAGAACATGAGTGCTGCTGCGGCAGCCACTTTGGTTGTTCAATCACCATCGACCAGTGATCTTGGCTCTTCACAAGAAGGTACCATCCAATCAACGCCGGGTGTAACTCAGCTGACGAGTGTTCAACAACCACAGCCGCAACCACAAACACAGGTGCAATTAGTACAAGCGCAAGTACATGGGCAAGAAGATGCGCAAGGAGAGGTGCAACTAGAGGTTCATGGAGCGGCACAACTGCCTGCAACGCTTGTTCCTCCGGAAGTAGGGGCACATCAGGAAATTGATATTCAAGAGGAGGTATCATCTGAGGAAGCCACTCCTCCTGATGATGATCCATTGTCTTCCAGATGCCCAGCAAGAAAAAGGTCAAGGAGGGATACTACTACTACTACAAGTTCTTCCTCAAGCCCCCTTCATTCTGATGACCTTGATCGTGATTGGAACCCAGCAATGCAGTCTGAGAGTGAGTCATGTCATGAGCCGACAAAGGTAGCTAAGCCTAAAAGGAAGGCTCCCGCAAGGCTGCGACTTATGAGTGATGACGACGAACAAGAAGTGGTGTCTTCTGCTGCTGATGAACAGTCTGACGACGACCCAGTCATCACAGTCGTCACTCCAGCCCCAGCGGGCATGCAGCAGACAAACATTTTGACCCTATCCTGAATGGCTGCTGAGCGGGATATGGGCGGCGTGGCACTGGTACCATCACCGTTAACTACAACACCAATACGACCTACAGCTTCCATCTTTTTTAGTCAGAAGGGCCGGCATGGACCTCCATCAAGCTCGACCTCAAGTAGTGGTGCTGTAAGTGAACAACAGAAACAAATTCAGCCACGCCCATCCTCCACTTCATCTGGCATTGGAAGTCAAAGTAGCACCTCCACCACCAGCAGACATCACCCGTCCCAAGTTTGGGACTTCTTTACTGTTAGCGCAAAGGCGGAAAACATGGTCGTTTGTTCGATTTGTAAAGAATCCGTTAGTCGGGGTAAGCTTGGTACCAACTATGGTACCGGAGGCCAGAGAGGTAATCTCAAACAACACCACCCTATCCAGTGGTATACGCACCTAAGTAAGATCGAGGAAGCCCAACAAAGTAGAACTGATCCAAATGTATCCATTCACATTGCATCTGATGCTGACGAGGGGGTGATTGTGCAGGGGGGAAGTCAAGAATCGAGCGACATTTTTTCTGGTACACCCAGTACCCCTGGCAGCAGCACTGCAGTGGTAGCACCCACACTCTCTACCCCTGCAACATGAGGCACACTAAGAGTCTGGGACAGACACCAATGCAAAAAAATCTATCAATGAGCCTAACTGGTTTGAAGTCTGCATCATCATCATCATCATCGTCATCACGTAAAACGGTCCAGCCCACCATTAGAAGCATGTTTTGGTCAGAGGCGCCATTTGAACGCAACCACCCAACGGTATGTCTGTATAACGCAAAGCTGATTAAAATGCTCGCGCTGGACCTTCTCCCTTTTTCTTTTGTGGAAGGGGTGGGTTTTCTAGAATTAGTGGCAACAGTCTGCCCTAAATGGAAAATTCCTAGCCGGTCCTATTTTGCCAGAGTTGCGGTTCCAGCACTACATCAAGATGTGCTGGAAGTGATTGGGGCAGTTTTGCAGAAGAGTGCTGTTCACACTATCCACTTGACAACAGACATGTGGACCAGTTGCCAAGCCCTTGATTACATGTGCATCACTGCACACTGGGTCTCTTTTGCAGGGGTTAGAGACAAGACAAATGCAGGTGTTGACCCGTACACACTTTTTCAAGCTACTCGGAAACATGCAACATTAGCCATGTTTGCCATGGAGAAAACTCATACTGCACCTAACCTTTTGGAGTAGTTTCATAGGAAGGTCTCTGAATGGCTGCGTCCAAGAAATCGCATAGTTGGTTATGTTTTCATGGATAATGGCAGTAAAATAGTTAAGGCAATGCAGCAAGGTGGCTATTTCAGAGTGCAGTGTTTGGCGCACAGTATTAACATCGTGGTGCAAGATTTCTTGAAAAATGAAAACACAGTCAGCAAGTTACTGACCACCTGCCGAAGAATCTGCACACATTTCAGCCATTCTTTTAAGGCCCGGAAGCAGCTGAGGAGCATTCAACATGAACGTAGACTGCCAGTCAAAGGACTCATCCAGGAGGTGGCAACACGTTGGAACTCAACCTTTTACATGCTTGAGCGCCTGTCTGAGCAGTGCATGGTAATCAATGAGTATGTCTTTCGACGGGGTTCTACTATGAAAGACATGAGGCTAGAGTTGGAGGAATGGAAGCTAGTTGCAAGCCTGACAGACATTCTTCGTCCTTTTCAGATCTTCACGCGTGAAGTCAGCAGGGAGGACTGTTCTTTGGGCAAAGCTATCCCATTGTTGGTCATGCTAGAGCACCAACTGAAGGCGGTGTCTTCAATGTTCAGAGACGATGCTGAAAAGCAAGACGCATATCAATTGGCGGAGAGGTTCTTAAGCCACCTAGTTGACAATGAAAGGCTTAAAAACATACATACAGAACAACATTACATTTGTGCCACTATTCTGGATTCACGGTACAAAAAGGCAGTGGCCAGCAAAGCATTCATTCCTTTTGATGAAGCAGATATTTCAAAGTACAAACATTGGCTAGCTGTGTCAGCCACTCGGTTCGAAAAAGATCGGCAGAAAATTCAAGGAGCCGGCAGAAGTCCAACTGAATCAGCAGGCCACCCGGCTTCAAGTTCCACTTCTGAATCTGTGGGCGAAGGGAGTCACTTTCCCTCACAGCCGTTAACGACACCAGCAGCAACCGTATCATCATCCTCACCTGCACCAGGCCCAGCCATAATATTGTCGGAAGCGGATTGGCTAACTCATCAAGGGTTTGCTCGTTCCAGTGCTGAAAAGGCCACAGATGCTACGCAAAGTGGAGCAACCCTGGAGAACCTTGAGTCGATGTTGCAGGCTTATCTGGATGACCCAACAGAGGTATTTCTTAATAAGAACCCATTGCTGTATTGGTACAGGAAAATGGCTCTATGGCCACTGATCACGAACCTGGCTGTAAATTATTTGTCTTGCCCACTCGCAAGTGGGTCTTCTGAACGTGTTTTCAGTGCTGCTGGTGCCATTGTAACTTCAAAAAGGACCCGCCTCTCAGCCAAAAATGTGGAGAGGTTAACACTGATCAAGATGAATCAGCACTTCATACCACCAGATTACAAAGTGCGTGAATGCACGCAGGAAGAAGAGGACACCGACTTAGGTGACAGAAGTTCTTCTCTGTTACCTGACCTACTCCCATCTCAATTCATGGAGTTTGAGGACGAGCTCTACTTCCCTGACACCGAGCCCTGAAAATGACTTCCTTTTATTCGTCCTTATTCACTTTTATTCCTGTGTGTCTTTCTTTGTTTTGCAACTTTTACCACAACAAAACTCTAATCACTTAATCATAACACGTCCATCAGCAGCACTGTCTTCATCTTATATTCCTTATTGATTTGAAGGTGCCGCAGTCTGCATTCCTGAGGTTCACAAGTTCACAACTCAATCATGCTCCTTTATACTCCTCCTCCAGACTCCCCCTATCCATTTCCCTCAAGGCAGATGGATGGATTACGACGAGTCCCCTCAAGTGGGACTGAAAGTACTGACTGACTACATGCTTGCTGATTGCTGACAGAGTTACTTCTGATATTGACAGGAGAGGCTGCCCTGTGGGCCCTCACTTTCCGAAGAAGATGCAGACAAAAAGTAGAACAGGTAATGAATAATTGAGAAGATGGCATGCAGTGGACAGCAATGGCTGTCTGGCTCTGAAACCAATTGCTGTTTGTTTTTTGTGCATGAAATGATGATTCATATGTCGTGCCTTAGTTATTATTTAATCTTTTACACAGTAATTGTAACTCATGTCAACAACTCTGTTTTTTTACCTTGTTTAATTCACATTGTACTTCAAATTCAGGGGCCACTATATTGCATTTCACAATATGCAAAATGTCCTTGGAGCGGACTCACTTGCCAATATACCATGATGATTGATTAAATAATATATCTTTTTTCTTTACAGTCACTCATTGGGATGGATCGATCATCAGCGTCGGTTTACGGAAGAACTATGGCCAATTCGTGAGTGGCAAATAAGTAAACCAGTCTACAACAACTACTACAGCAGAACTACATGTCTGTCTATTTGTGGTATGTAGTGGTCGAGGGCGAGGCAGTGTACTGTTGTTGTTATGCCAGGCAGAGTCCACTCCAGGCAGCAGTTCTTGTAAAATTGTGGCTTGCTGCATACAATTAGATATGCTTAGTCTGTCTGACAAAGAGCCTAGGTATGCTACATCAGGTTGCTTCACTCAGTGGTGCCTGCCTTGACCCGCTGCATGGCACTGCCTCAAGCTTCGGCCAAACATTCGATATGTTTGCAAAATTTGCTGTTTTTCGGTATTTCGCAAATCTCGTGAAATTACCGAAAAATCGCAAAATCTTGAGCGGAACGGATTTTTTGCCCATGCTTGCGGCAGGGCCATGCAGACGGTCAAGGCAGGCACCACTGAGTGAAGCATCCTCCTGATGTAGCATACCTAGGCTCTTTGACACAGACAGACAAAGCATATCTAGGGTTTATGGTTCAGTGCAATTTACTAGGTTTTTTGGGTTTAAGTTGGTATGGTATGGTTCACGCTGATTCTAGGGCTCGGGGCCCGATGCAGGCTCGTTCATAATGATGTTGGCAAGGTTTTAGGGGGGTTTGGTGTTCTTTGGTCCAGAATTGGCAGAATTTTGGCCTTTTTGGGTGTTTTGCGGGCGCGTGTGTTTGGGTGAAAACTAAGTGAAAACTAGTTGTAGACCTTCTTCTTCTTCTTCTTCTTTTTCTTCTTCAAAGAGCGCAGTGGTTCGATTTTGTTCTGCCTTGATGAGATTCTTGTGAATCGCTGTAACAAGTGACTGTCCAGGTAAGTTTCAAGCGGATCGAAGTAGTGGAAGTGCTGAAAACAGCAATGTTTTGTGAACAGCGCAACTTGCCCTGTTTTGAATATACCAGTATTGCATGATTTTGGGGGGCTGTTTGGGGGTGTTCTAGATTTGTGGGAGAGGGTCTGGGTGTCTGGGAGCACTGCTGGGATAGAATAATTTTGATTGCATTTGTTTTTCAGAAAATCCGTGGTGGAAAAGGGGAGTTAGGGCCTTGCTGCAGAGCGTATTTGGACTGAATTGAAGGTAGGCCCATTTTTGCTTTTTGCCTGTTTGGGGGTGTTCTGCTTTTTTGCGAGTGGCTGCAGGGGTCTGGGGGCATTGCTGGGAAGGTCTAATACCGGATAAAAGTGTTTTGGCGAAAATCCATGGTGGAAAAGTTTTTCACTTTCCAGAGTTTTCGCTCACTTTTGTGTGTTCGGGGGCCTGCTTGGGGGGTTCCTGGTGTTTGCGGGGGGTTGGGGGTCTTGGAGCAACGCTGGGTATGGATACTTTTGATTGCAAGTGGTTTGGAGAAAATCCATGGTGGCAAAGGGGAGTTAGGGCCTAGCTGCAGAGCGCGTACTGAGTGATTTGGGATTGAGGGCTAAATTATTTTAAGTCTCACTTTTAGCAGTTTTGCTTTTTGGCTGTTTGGGGGTGTTAAACTTGTTTCCGCCTGGGTTGACTGGTCTGGGGGCATTGCTGGGAAGGTCTAATACCGGATAAAAGTGGTTTGGAGAAAATCGGAGGTGAAAAAGTTTTTGTGTTTTTGCTCACTTGCCTCACTTGGTGCTGTTTGGGGGGCTTCTAGGTTTTTGTGGGTGGGTTTGGGGGTCTGGGAGCACTGCTGGCACAGTCTAATGTTGATTGCATTTGTTTTTCAGGAAATCCATGGTGGAAAAGGGGAGTTAGGGCCTAGCTACAGAGCGCATTTGGACTGAATTCCAGGTAGGCAAGAAATTTTCTCTCACTTTTTGCGGTTTTGCTTTTTGGCTCTTTGGGGGTGTTAAACTTGTTTTCGCCCGGGTTGACGGGTCTGGGGGCATTGCTGGGAAGGTCTAATACCAGATAAAAGTGGTTTGGAGAAAATCGGAGGTGAAAAAGTTTTAGCGTTTTTGCTCACTTGCCTGTTTTTGGGGTGCTGTTTGGGGGGCTTCTAGGTTTTTGTGGGTGGGTTTGGGGTCTGGGAGCACTGCTGGCACCAGGGCCGGCCCTCGGCATGTGCAAAGTGTGCACCTGCACAGGGCCGCCAAACCCCAGGGGCCGCCACGACGACGGCGGCCCCCTGACAGGATTTGGCGGCCTCCGGGCAATGGCAGCGACGCGTGAGCGTTGTTGTTTTAAGCAGTGACTAAAAGTGAGAGCCTGTGGCAGCACTGCCTGGCAGTGGTTTACACACGTTGCTCCAGCAGGATTGAGGTTCGCAGCTGCTCTAACGCAGCATTAGCACAACTGAAACAATGTTTCAACATTACAACGGCCGCGGCGCAGCTCTTCCTGTCAACCTGACGTCATTGTGGGGGGCGTCATATCCTGCTTGCTGCCTGGGCGCCAGGAGAATTCGTTTTGGGTGTTAGAAATAAAGGCGGCTGGCTAGTTTGTGGGGCAGCGCGGCACGTAATCGTGCACATAATCATGCCCAGAGGGAGCACTGCAGTTAATTAAAGAGGCGGCCGTGAGTTCGCACTGGTTCGGACCACCTCGTGGCTGCATACCAGCTGTTGATACTAACCCCTACCCACCTTCCCTGAATTCAGTATTTTACCGCAGCAGAAGACGGATTTAGTATATCAGAGGCCGCCAGGACAGACCGTCTGACACTGGATGCCCCCACCTCCATGGGGCACACAACTGGTAAGCAATAAGCACGCTCCAAGCCCTTTTTAAAGATAATATGTCTTGCATTCGCATGTCCCGGAAGAGAAAAACTGATTATGATCAGCTAGTGCTGAGATGAACCTAATGTTAACAAGCTCAATATTAATGAAAATGCACAGGCCATCTCGCAGACCCCGCCCACTTGTGAGCGCGAGCTGTGCCGTGTTGCCTGTGAGGTGTCCGCGTGCGTTTACAAGATGACTCGGGCAGGGCCTGCAGCACACATGGTGCCCACAAAATACAGCTTTAGAGGCGCTAATAAGCACAGTAAAGGAAAAGACCACAAATGCCCCGAAACCATGAATGCAGCTTGGTCCACAGGCATAAACCAGATTACGTTAAAGGACAGTTCAACGCAGAATCTGACTTTATACGTTCCCTCTGAACGCGTTCAAAGATCAGAAACAGCTGTCGACAGGCGCCTGTATGCATCTGTCTCACATTTGGGGCAGATTGTTTTCGAGATTTTTTTTTCTCGGAAATTCTAAAATCAACATCTCCTGGCAATTCCACAAACAGCCAGACTGCTTAAGTTTAGAGGTCTGACTTTAGTCTGCTTGCTGCTGAATGAAGATAATGGTCAGACTGCATCAATCCCATGCCCTTCCTTCTCATTCGAAATGACTTCCGAATATGTGCTCTGGATAAGAAGGAACGTGGAAAAAACCGCTGCAACGTCGGACTAACGTCAGTAAGAGATAAGTCTTGAAGACCGGCCCCCCATTTTCTCGAGGGTCTATGAAAGGAAGTGACGCGGCTCCTTGTTATGATGAATTAATATAAACAGCATTTTATAAAGCACTTCAGACATTTTGAAGAGCTCCAACTTCGCAGCAGAAGAGATTTAGGTAGATTTGTAAACTGCCCAGAATCACAGGGTGGGTGGTGCTGGATCCGGATGCAGGATTCTTGGGGTCCTGTCAGAAGTGTAGAGCACCACATCATATGAGACAACCCCCCCGAGCTTTGCACAGTTGAAGGCGCACTATTTCCATGAGCAGTATATACAGTGAATTTGATTTTGCACCTGTGCAGCTTCACTCTGCCCTTTAGGCCAGGTCCGTGCTATACAAATAATAGACTCGCATATCCATCGCTCAAATAACTTTCACATTTAACTACACTAACTCACGACTAATCCTTTATGGGTTCCGCCTCGTCAGGGGTAGTAAGCGCTATATAAATGCAATTACAATACAATACAATACATGTATACAAACGTACATACAGGCTCGTACTGGCCGTTAGGGCAAAATGGCAGTGCCAGAAGGTCTGGGCTCACACATCAGTGCACAGGGGCTTTGTGGCTGTTTCTGGTTGAGTCGCAGTCTCCCACACCTTATAGATCACTAATGCAGCTTATCTTTACAACTGCCCTGATTTGCAAATCGGATAAATGTTTATTAGCTGATTTGTTAATGGAGGACACTTTTTTTTGTGCCCAGTCCTATTTTTTATTCTTTTTTGCATTTTAATATAGCAAGAAATCCACCCGATGGTATTGGAGCGCTTTACATGAGCCCAGGTACATCACACAAGGACACATGCGTTTTTCGGTAGGCACGGGGAGACTACGTCATTTGCCCCAAATCACAGGATGTTGAGTCAACACCGAGACTCGAACCTGGTTGCCTAGCTCCATAGTTGGGTGTTCTGGCAGTTACGCCATATCCAGTCCGACACTGCATACATACACCAAAGGAAAATGTCAACGTTAAACGTTTCAAAGCCTCGTCAGGGGTCGTCCGCACTATATAAAGACAGTTTATGATTATAATCCTTGTATCTCCTTGTGCTACCCAAGTGTAGCTGTCAGTTGCTCAAGTCATTCTAGAAACTTTTAATCCATCCTGTTTTTTCAGCAAACCGTACTCTGTTTTCTTTGACCTGTTCTAGGCAATATGAACATGTAGGACAGAGAACGCTTACTGCCAATGGCTGAAAAACCAGAATTGGCTGAAATACCTCTACATGCTACTGGGCACGTTGACAGCCATGACAGTCATGGCTAAGCCATGTGAGACCTCAAGCATGACAGGACTGCGGGCAGGCCTGGATGTTATCACAGGAGGCGGGCCGGGCGGCAAACTCTAATTGCCACGACCTCCGCAGTAGCTCGCGGCCTAAGCCTGCCTTCAGCCAGCCTTGCAGACCAAAGTTGCGGCCTGTAAATATGGAGCGCAGCCAGAAAGTTCAGCATTTGGTTCAAAGGGTTTAGGAGCTCGGCAACTAATCTTCTGCTTCTGAAGGTGTCCAGGGTCGTTAGCGGGCACTTGACATGAAGCATACCTGCATGATGGTAAGAGAATTTCTTCACAAGTAGTTAATATTGTAACGTGGATACTGAGATGTGCTAACCTTGAGCTTTACGAGGAAAATGCTGGTGTTTTGCTTGAATAGGTGCCAAGTACAGTGGCTGTTTTCTAAATTAATTTAAAGCAAGTTCTGTATTATATTTAGCGTTTCAGCTTTTGAATTCACAATCCCGAAGCACTATAGCACTCAAAATGCTAACCTGCATTAGTGTTGTTGAGTGATATAAATGAAAAGCAATTCTTGCTAGATAAATGTGGAAGAAACGATTTAAAACATTCCTTGTTATGTTCTTATGCCCCGGGAACCGCTATAGCCCTGCATCAACCCACAGACCTGCAGGTACCAGAACTCACTCTTTTAAGATCTGCTTAGAGTTTCTCGTTGTTCAAATGGTTGTAATTGTTTATATATATATGTTTCCATCGTCTTAATTGTTTGATTTTGCTCGGGAGACAGTGTGTGTCACTAATAGTCGTTGAAATGTACTTATAATTGCACCAAAATTATATAAATGTCACACATAGCAATCTGAAACCTTGGCAGCTATGTTCGTTTTTGTGGAGAGAGTATCTTCTGATCTAATCACAGTATCAATGCAGGCCCACGCTGCAGCCGGCTTCCTTATTTGATCCAGGGCCGAGACAGCAGATAGAGGTGGTCTGCTCCCAGACTCCTAGGCGCGAGACCCCGGGGAGTTCGGGGCAGTGAATTTATTTAGACAGAGGGTCACTGAGAGCCAATGAGACACTGGTATGAACTGCCAACCATGTGCTTACTTCTGTTCAAAACAGAGGTCTGGTCACGGGAGCCCTGATTCCACCCAGGTATGTGTAATGTAGGGCAGGAATAACTTCATTTATTTTGGGCTCTGCGGGAACACCCGATATTTAAAGTGGTGCTTGTGCTAACAGCGTTGCTCATCAAACTCTTTCTGTGCGCATAATGCAGTCTCATTCCTTTACGTGTGTATCGGTTCTCCTTACCCATCCCAGAGTTTTGTCTATTTTGCAGAATATCCACAAATCCATCATGCATTTTCATGCCCTGGTAGAGCTGAGCTTCTAAAAGGGCAGTAGTCTTAAGTATATGTATTCATTTTTTGCCTAGCCCAAAACACTACTTCCAAGAATATCTGCTGCATTAAATCATTACAGGGTCGGTTCAAGGATTCTGGGGGCCCTGGGCAGAAAGCAAATTTGCGAGGCACCTAATAATTTGCACAGACATCCACATTCAGGGCTGCCTGCATCTCAATAGATGCCCCAGCTCCTCTAGCTGCAGCCCCTCCCTCTCCTTAAGTGCCTCTTAACAGCTCATAAAGGGCTGAAGGTGTGAGGGTTGGTTATCTGCAGAAAGTGTTAATACTGTCAGGGAGCTAAACAGGGGGACAATAACCATCCCGCTGTGCCACCGCGCTTGTGGGGAGTGGAGGCCTAGTTGCTAGACACACCGGAGGAAAGTGTTCTCTTGCAACTGGGACTACCCTTACCCCAGTGCCGACGTATTATTATTAAAACATCTTCCTGAGCTACGCCCCGTCCGGACCCCCTCTTCCGGGGCCCCCAACTACGCTTCCTGCACAGGGCCACCATGAGCCTAGAGCCGGCCCTGCTGGCACAGTCTAATGTTGATTGCATTTGTTTTTCAGGAAATCAATGGTGGAAAAGGGGAGTTAGGGCCTAGCTGCCGAGCGCATTTGGACTGAATTCCAGGTAGGCCCGAAATTTGCTGTCTCACTTTTTGGGGTTTTGCTTTTTGGCTGTTTGGGGGTGTTAAACTTGTTTTCGCCCGGATTGACTGGTCTGGGGGCATTGCTGGGAAGGTCTAATACCAGATAAAAATGGTTTGGAGAAAATCAGAGGTGAAAAAGTTTTTCCATTTTCAGACATTTCGCTCACTTTAGCGTTTTCGGGGGGCTGTTTGAGGGGGTTCCTGGTGTTTGTGGGGGGACTTTGGGGTCTTGGAGCAACGCTGGGTATGAATAGTTTTGATTGCAAGTGGTTTGAAGAAAATCCATGGTGGCAAAGGGGAGTTAGGGCCTAGCTGCAGAGCGCGCACGGAGTGATCTGCGAACTAGGCCTAAATTTGTCTAAGTCCCCGTTTTTACATTTTTGCTTTTTGCCTGTTTGGGGGTGTTAAACATGTTTTCGCCTGGGTTGACGGGTCTGGGGGCATTGCTGGGAAGGTCTAATACTGGATAAAAGTGTTTTGGAGAAAATCCATGGTGAAAAACTTTTTCACTTTTCAGAGTTTTTGCTCTTTCGTGTTTTCGGGGGCCTGCTTGGGGGGGTTCCTGGTGTTTGGGGGCGGTTGGGGGGTCTTGGAGCAACGCTGTGTATGGATAGTTTTTTTGATTGCAAGTGGTTTGGAGAAAATCCAAGGTGGCAAAAGGCAGTTGGGGCCTAGTTGAAGAAAGCGTTTGACACTATTTTTAACTTATGGCTCGTTAGGGTTAGCAGTATTGCATGTGTTTGGGGGTGTTCGAGATTTGGCAACTGGGTTCTGGGGTCTACTCTTTGAGCACTTGTCGAGAAATGTCTAATTTTTGGTTGCAAGTGGTTTGAAGAAAATCCATAGTGGGAAAGGGGGGATTTGGGCCTACTTTACTTTCAAAGTACGGTTTGTCACCATTTTCCACTAGGCCTCAGACAGGTAGCCGTATCGCACATTTTTTGGGGTCTCATTGGGGGTATTCTACATTTTAGCGTCTGGGTTTAAGGGTCTGGGAGCACTGCTGGGAAGGTCTAATTTTGTTCTAAAATCGTAGTTTACAGTTCACCTAGCTTGAGGGGAAAGATCCGCAAAATTCGCCCATACTTATTTATCCTTCAAAAGAAGACACAGAGTACGCCCTTTCGAAACTATTGTACTGTCGATTCTGAAACTGAAAGTGTGACTTTTTGCACTACACAGCGTACGTACCTCATATTTTTTTCTCAGTGGTGTTTTAATATCACTTCCTGTTTTTCCATCAACATTTACAGGGCGGCTTTCACCCTGTGCAATGGAAAAAAGGATGAAGTCAGGTTTCACATTAGCGAGCCACAATTCAGCATCCGCCAGGCAGGCAGTGGACAGGGTGTCTTCTGGTCACCAACATTGATCGACGGAGCGTCAGATGGAAAGGAGGAGTACCGCAAATAAGAGGAATGGCTGGATGCATGCAACTCCCCAAATTCAACAAGACAAGTACAACAACATACAGTAACAGTATCCATTCATTTCTACTTATCTTTTAAGTAATGTTATTGCTGTGAACTTCTATGAGTGTGACTCTGCATTTATTTGCTCTCTGCTTCTACATTCATCCCTACAGCCATTGTATAGTTTTACTTTGCTATTTTTCAAACTAATTTAATGAACAAAGTGTTTCTCTGAGTGCAGAGATAGGCAAGTGAAAACGCATAATTACTGCAGCCCTGTACTGTCGCATTCTTTCATTCCTTAGAAAGTACTACTTAGTTTAAGTAACCTAACCATCCATTTAGCAATCAACTTCATGCCTGCAGTAGTGCATGCACTTCCTTTATGTCCCTTAAATGATTTATGGATATCTTTATATCCAAAGATTTGTTTATCTTCATTTGTTGTTTGTCCATGGTGTGTTTTTTTTTTCTCTCTCAACAAAACTTTCCTAAAAAAACCCATTCCCATCCAATTTCCAAACCCTAACCCTCTTCCCCCGGGCTGTGTGGTTTTCATTGATGTGTGAGTAAATGACAGCAATAATTCCACACACTTGTTGGGGAGGATAAGGTCATAGCAACTGAAAATGAATTACATTTCAAGGCTGGTGAAGGAATCTGAGGATATATTCTTACTCAGCTTGACACAGACCCATGACTATTGGCAAATCAAAGCAGATTTTCATGGGCGCCATCAACTGGATTGATCATGAAGAACATCCTCCTCCTACACGTGGCAAATGATTACGCTGCTGTGTCCTTCACCTTCAGTACTATTTCTTGTAGTAGTAGCCAATGTTAAATTCCACGCAAGTAGTAGTTATTCTTTCAATACTTTAGCATTTGTAAGGCTACATTATGGCACTGTTCTAGTGTACTGTCACGTGCTGTAGTATCTATTGTACTGTTCTAATGCTCCGCTCAGGCCAATCAAGGTTTCATTTTCTTTTTTTTCATATGCTGCAACTGCCACTGTGTACCACCACTAGTACCACCGCAATGATGCCATTTCATCCGCCCAGGATTGCCAACCTTAATCGCCATTTGCTATGCAGCCAGCCCTGTGCCTAGCCCTATTTTCAAACATGAATTACAGGTAAGATAAGCTTTTGGGGGGAGGAAGAATAATGGAGTAGTAGGAGAGACGAGAGACTGACGGTAGTACTAGTAAAGTCCTAGGACAATTGAATTCACTAACTCTGTGAGAGCACTTACTTTTGCAAACATTTGGGCAATTACTTACACAATTTGAATCAAGAAGCCACTTTTTTTTCAGGAAAACAAACTTATAGTTAAACCCCCCCCCTTTCAGCCTCAACTGCATTAAAAACACGTATGCTATGTTTAAGTTGTAAGTAATAATTCTTTATATCCCTAACAAAAATAAACTATCCCGCAAGACCCGACCCACCCCCCCACCTAACCCCAAAGAATTTCAGTGAAATAAAAAGTACCCAAGTCCAAAAAAAAACACTCCCAATTCCCACCCCCCAAAAGTATTTAAAAAAGGGGCAAGGGACAGTCTCTCCTTCTCTAATGCCTCCGGCAGTGTACTTTTTGGGCCAGGTGGTCATGCTCCTTGCGGAGGTTCTTGAGCAGGATATTCATTTTCTTCTGCTCCTGCTCAAGGTAGGACACCCGGAGGGTTAGGCGGTGCACGCGTGCCTTGCACCTGCTGTGGGGGGCAGCTGATTTTTTGGCTGCTTGGCGGTGGCGGGTGGCTGCTGTGCCACGGCTCCGTACCGCTGGAGGCCTGCGCTGACTGGCTGACCCAGGGAGCGCGGAGGAGGATGCAGCTGGCGCTGTGGATGTTATGGAGGTCGACTGCGTGTCCTCCTCCTCCTGGGCCACCAGCTGCCGATATTCGGCGACAGTCGCCTCCAGTTTCCGTTGCCGGGCCCGTCTAGCCAGCTCCTTCCGTGACAGTTTTGAAGGAGCATCTATATGAAGAAAGAAAAACATAGTCTGTAACCAATGCTCTTTAAGATTAACACAAAATAATTCAGCAGAAAGTTGTGTCACAGTAGAACTAGCAACTTGCAAGCACAGTACATAACATTTGTGGCCTGTATCTATCTAACCTCCCACTTCTTCCGCCTTGCTCTAACATTAGTGGGAGTTTCAGGAATCAATTCTACGAGCACTATGGACTCACTACATTAGAGTCGACTATGACAGTACACCAGTCTTATTCTTCTTCTCTCTTGTTTAGCGAGATAGGTACGTAAACTTCTGGAAGCTGGCATAATGCCAGCGCAGTCAACTTGCACCCGAGAAAAACAGATGCACGCCATGATGACACAGACTTGTGTTACTGTACCAGTCCAGTACATGCAGGTGGTGAAGCTCTTACTTTTCTATTATGGGTGGCACTGAGAATACTCTGTTACAAAGGCTACTTCTTAATTAATTTAACTTTCACCCTACAGTGCCAATGACTACTAGAAAAGGAAAATGAAGAAGATAAATAATATGATTATCTATCCCTTCACAGGATATGTATTTCATTACATATGGGATGACTTTAGGTGCTTTGTTTTTTATTGATTGAACACTGATAGGCCACACATGAATGACAGAGTTGTACTAAAATTATTAACAGAGGTAGTGAGTGGCCCCCGTAATCGCTGGATATATGCTGTGCTTGCAATACAAACTACTGCTACTATTCATGGTAGTATTCAGAAAAATTACAACTTCTTTTCCTTGCCTTTCCTACACTGGAACGGACGTGCGGGTGCGGTGTTACATGCTCTTCAAAGTAACACTTAGTTCATCCAGTGACCGTCTACTCTCTCTACATACACATATGCTATCTATGAGTCAGATAGTACCATGATCCAGGCATCCATCCATTCAAAGTAAATGTCAATCATTCTTCTTAATGTGTCAACTGGACAAACCTTACTTTTTCTCACGGGAAAACAAAATTTTCATTTTATTTTGGAAACCGCAAGCCATGCATCCGTGCTTGACTTGTATTTGAATTTCAACCAAAGGATATATTGCGCACACATACAGTTTCTGTTTCACCCACCCAGGCAGTCCTCTTCCCTTTCTCCTTCCACCCATCCTTGCTTCATCCTTCAACCGGCCATGCATCATATTCCCAGCCACCTCGGGCAGCATTCAAAAACACGTATCATTCTTTGCCAGTTATCATTACTTTTAACTTGCTCGTCCTTCCACACTTACTTACACCCTTCTTTCCCTTTTCGCTCATCCCATCCATTAAGTTCATCTCTGATCTGACTTGGATTCTCGAAAAAACTTTCACAGCTGAGTTGAAGTCAATTTAGAGGAGGCTACTACCTGGTTGATAAAAACTTAGTTCTAAATTTGTAAGTCTTCTTAACAGTATAGTATACTTGTACTGTACAACATATACACCCATGCAGAGAGCACACCCTGCAGTCTGCAATCTAAATAAGTAAGGAATATAATAGCTTACCACTGTCCGCCACTACCGTGGCATCCCCCACAGCAATTTCCGCTGGCTGTTGCACCGCCTCCGCCCCAGGAGTGCCCACTTCCACGCTGGCCCCGGCACCGGTGGATGGTTGTGCCGATGTTCCGCCTAGAAAATACATTTCAGATTCTTAGATGCCATATACACCACTCCCTAGTATTTTGTCTAGGAATGAAAAAATTTCACTACGACTACACAAACAAATTTAATAATTTGTGATGTCTAGTCAAAACTAAAAATTGCCCTTTTTTCAGGGAAGGGTGTTGTCTTGCTACACTTTTTGGCAAAACTGATGAATGCTTGCTTTTTAACACGCACCGTTTTTCTCATAACAGACAGAAGCTTCCCTACTAAGAACAAGAGCAAGATCAGATCATCATCACTAGGACGGAGTCAGCAACGATTCAGCACCACAAAGAAGATTTGAAGTTCCAACCAGGTGAGGGCTCGCCCACAATTAATGTGTGAAATCACTAAGCACTTTTCCATTTTCAATCCACCGTTTATGTTGTATGATGAACTTGATTTTAATAAATGTTTTTACTTGTAATAAAGCTTAAAAACTTACATAGACTCTGTGGTTTTTAGTCATGAGTGAATGAGCGAAAGGGTTTGCAATTTGCAAGCATGAGTCCGTGGCTCTGACAGTTCTGGACTCTGACTCCGTGGTCTTATGTCCTGGGTTGGATAATCATCATTGGGGATCAATCATCGATGAATTAAGGAGCTAAATGACTCTGTCACACTAGCTAGTCAGTAAGGAGATTGGGGGTTCAAATTCTGATATTAATGAGGTATGTGGAAAGTCTAACTTTGCCTATTATAATTGATAAACAATGCACTATTTAGTGTCCATAGTTCTGTTTGTGCAGAATTGTCCCAGCAACAATAGTAGTATGGATTGTCCTCCTATCCAATCAAAAAATAAACTAGTATCTTATTCTTTCTTGGTGGTCATTGACATTTTATTGTTGGGAATTGTCAAAGCATAAACATTTAGAAGACTTCAAACGACATTATGGACAACCCAGAGGACTGCACTCAGTGCATAGAGCTATTGCTGAATAGAATGGGAGTTTAGTTTAACACCTTTTGCCAACTGTGCAAGCTTAGTTAGCTACACAGACAGACTAATAATAATAATCTAGTAGTACCAGAGTCATAGTAGAGGCAGGATAAGAATTTAGAAACAGTCTACAAGAAGATCAAAGACGATTTAGAAAAAATCGAATAAGGAACGTTAGTAAAAAATAGGTACTCTAAAAGATAGGGAAGTATAATTATTAATATTAACATGAAAACTTACTGGGGAAGGCAGAGGAGCCCTCGCCGGACCGATTCTGCCCTTCCTGTTCCTGCTCCGCTGGCACCGCTACCTCCTTCTCTGTCCTCTTGCCCCTGGGGGGAGCTGATGTACAACATGAAAGAAAGACCCAAACATGGATGATTGTTGTCAACCAAATCAAACATTTCAAAAGAACAATAACAAATTATTTTGGGGAAATAGCAAATAGACAACAATTGCACTACATTTATTGACCTATCTGATGTGGTCTACTAGGATATTAGTATTGCTGGATTTGCGGACCGTCGACTTGCAAAGTTATGTAACTCACTAAACCAACTACAAAAAGGTTCAACTAGGACTGGCAGGCAGCACTCCGCAGCAAGCGAAGTGACAGACAAAGTCCATCGTGATTGCAGACCAGTGAGAACACTAAAAAGTAAGTTTCCTACTACATAACTAGTCATTAAAATACTCAAACTATCAATCCACCACCACTATCTCTTCTTAGTGGCAGGTGTGTAAAGGAAGGACTGGACTTGAGTCTCTAGGGGCAGATTTACAAGTCCCTCTTTTGCTCCGTCGTTGCGTGACTTTTGTGACGCAGCGGCAGCGCAAAAGAGGCGCCATGGTGTGGGGTATACTAACAACGTGACGCATCTGGGAGATGCATCACGTTGTAAAGCCCTGCGCCATCAGGGGGCGTTCTGGCGCAAGGGAGTGCGTTCCTACGCAGGAA
This sequence comes from Lissotriton vulgaris, assembly GCF_964263255.1. Taxonomy (NCBI): domain Eukaryota; kingdom Metazoa; phylum Chordata; class Amphibia; order Caudata; family Salamandridae; genus Lissotriton; species Lissotriton vulgaris. Next base: position 371,262,711 of record NC_141696.1, on the reverse strand, counting down.
CGCATCCTAAAAGTGGCTGAGTGAAATCTACAAACTAAAACCCTGCGCCTGCTTGAAGCAGACGTTCGGCTTTACGCAGCATTGGGGAGATAGGGCACCCCAGAGCATTGCTGGAGCTGCGTCGTGGTTGCGACGCAACTCCAGCAATGCGCTGCCTTTAGGGCACAGATGCGTGAGGCTTCTGTGTCGTTTTTGCCCCATGGTGCGCCGCATTGTAAATGCGGCGCACCATGGGTGGTGGAGGCGTGGCGCACAATTACTGGCGCATCCCTGCTAATTTGCAGGGATGCACCAGTAATTGTAAATCTGCCCCTTAGTGTCTAGCATTACGCAGTTTTGTAAAGTACACTCATACATAATTACTCAGGCCAATGAAATGAGCACAAAAAATCGAAAACAAATCAGCATAGTAGCACCGCCACTGAGCAGGAGAGCAGTGCACCTGAAATGCAATCACAGAACATTTTGAAACATAATTAACCTACAATTTAATCGGCAGCATTATTGTTCTTCGGAAAAAACAAAAATTTGCAATATGATAACACATAGAGCAGGAGAAAACAGAGTAGTGATAAAATAGCTACTACTACTCACCAAGCCCAGGGATCTCGACGCCTAGCAGGTCGAGCAGGTCGTGTTCACGGTCCAGGAGGTTGGATCACCGGTGCGTGGCCTGGTTGTAGGTGCGCCGGACCCAAGAGTGTTTAGACATGGCCCGGCACACCTTCTCCCACAGCTTCCGATGCTCCCGGAGCCCGTACCCGCTAGCGATCCTGCCGCCTGCCGCGATGGTCTTGGGGAGGTGGCGCTGCACATAATAAACCAGTGTGGCCACCTCCTCCGCGCTGAAGATCTCCCGGGCTGTGACTTGCTCCCCCCCCCCGCAATCGCCCGCATGGGAGCCGGGTACAGGGTGCGGGACCCTTCCCCTTCTCCTTCCCGGCTCCCTTTGCCATGGTCCTGGACAGGAATGGAAATAATAAATAGGAAAGAGAATAGGGAAAAAGTAAATGAAAGAAGAGGCAAAAAAAGTAGTTTTAAAGTAACCAAAAGTAGAAGAAAACACAAAACATAGATCTAGAAAAATAGAGGGATAGATAATAAGTAAAAAAGATTAAAAAAAACTTCAAACAAACAAAGGATGGCAAAGATTGAAGCTGGATAGGAAAAGCATGCCCAGAACCATAGCAATGAATGAAAAACAAGATGGCCGCTTACATTGAGGACCGCGTGGGTAAGTTTGCGCGATATTTTCCCCGCGAGTACACAAAAACACACGCGAACTCATAATACCATGCCGCACACAACGCGAGATTGCCAATAGCGCCCAGAAACGGAAATACGCAACGCGCACAAGATGGCCGCGCCCATATATGACTGCATGGGTAACTTCGCGGTCGGTGCGCTGCAAGCGGCCCGCGAATACGCAAAAAAGCCAGCGAACACGCAAAAAAAAAACATCCCCAAATTCGCACAAATGTTTGGATTTTGCGGATCGCAAATTCGATTTCGCACGAATTCCCGGACCGCGAATTCGCAAATTTCACCCATACTTACTCCACTCCCCACTCTAAGCCCTAAAATTTGAACTCCCTACCACGCCCTGTGACCCCTGCCCTAAGGCCTATACCTGCCCTGCCCTTAAACCTACCCCTTCTCCTCCCCCTGCTCTGAGGCCTCAAATCATGCCTCTTACCATATACTACCCCGCCCTCACACCCCAGCGCAGTCCCTAAAAGTACACCTTCCCACAACCTGAAAACCTCCCCCTTTCCAAAACGACCCCATCCCAAAACCCTGCTCCAATTAAAAAACAACCCAAATCCCCTCGCCCCTTGCCCTGAAACCACTCCCACTCCTAAAAAAAACCCTCCCATGCCCAGCCCTTCAAACTACCCCAACCCCCTCCCCCGCCCTGAACCCTAAAAACCTGCCCTTTTCCCAAAAGTACCCCAACCCTCCCACCCTGACCCTTAAAATCGACCTACACCCTAACAAATACCCACCAAACCCAGCCCAGCACTTCCTCATCCAAAGCTTCCTGTTCCGATGCTTCCCTGCCCATCCTGAACACTAGAGCGCTTTCTTGCTTCACCACACATATGAGTGGTTAAGGCTGAAGCGTTGTTCAGGCAAGGGTGGTTAAGCTTATGGTGTTCCAGAACGCGCTGCTCTGCCCGTGTTTTTCCGGGCATTCCCGCCTACCCTTCGCCCAGGCAGTTATTTTGAGGTTGCACTCTCAAACTTTACAGGTCCCAAGCAGGAACTGGCACACCAGGATCATAACGATAACAGTTTAGAGACTAATATTCAAAGGCTTCATGCATATGTGCTAAGAGTTGCTTTATGTCAGAATCTGAGCTTCTTTTTAATTTGTCATCCAATTGCAAAGCAGCTCAGTTCAAGATAGTAAAAGCAAATTGACACTGAGGCAACGCACTGATGGTCTCGGCACACGTGTATAGAGTTGAGGCTGTTGGAGTCTCACTATCTGAATGTTCGTCGGCTGCCAAGTGTTCTTAGCCCTTACATCCTACAAGTGTTAAAGGCAGTTTGGATACCCTAAGTTTTGGAAATCATGATTTCCCCTGCTGGAATAATGAACCTTGAATATGTCCATGCTTGATCTATGAGGTAGAGCACCACAACCGCATAAAAGAAACCAAAACAGAAGCTGGAATACTTTTGGCTGAGCTGCCTGTGGCACCTTAAGCCAGCCTTGCCATTTTAGCCAACAACAACTGGGGTGCTGGTCGTGGGAGCCCATTTGTGTCCTCGGAAATCAAGAGGCAAGAATGCAGAGTGCAAAGTACTGTTGGCTAAAAGGCCAGGACTGACTGATGCAACCTACGGCATAGGGCCATTTGGGAGTATGCTAAACTTTGATGCCCTCTTTGTCTCGGGCAGGGTGTGGTTGGTACTGGAAAAGATCACACTGGTTTTATCTTCAACTGGTTTCTTCACATCCTACCGACCTCTGACATACACATCTATTCACTTTATTTTATTGTTGTTTGTGGATGGGGCTTGTTTTGCGTATGTTAGAGTTTTGAGAGCCAGCACTTTTTCACCACACATGCGCAAAAATGTAATAGGTTGCCATTTATTTCTACCTGGGTAGGCTGGAATCATCGTTTTTAGGTCTTTTGTCCATTATCTTCATTCATATAATATATGATGCAATGTGACATGTTGTTTAGCGTAGTGAGTCCTGCTCAATGTTTTTGTTTGATTTTGTGTAGATTGAGATTGTGTAGATATGTAGAAAATGATTTTACCTCATGTTGTTAGCAACACTTGTGATGTTGAAGGAGCAAGCACATCTTTCAATTCAGGCTTCTTGAGGTAGAATTCCTTGTAGAATGTAAAGAGCAGGCATGGCCCGTCCTGAAGGGTGGAGGGGTCCCGCTCCACACCTTTTTGCAAACTTTAAGAGTGTATGTTAGACTGAGCAAAGGTCAGCCTGACAGACAGTCTTTATGGTCAGGCCAGGCAGCCAGGCACTATACATGACCTAAATGCACAAGTGCCTGACTGCCTGTGCTGAACTTTGCCAGGATGAAGATTTTACTGTACCGTTGGCATGACCTCAGGGCCAACTGTACATCGGTGATGCATCGTCACAGAGCAGGATGGAGTGAGCAGTCTCACTGACACCATCCCACTCTGTGACGAGTATAGGACTGCTGCCTCCTCTCATTAGTTGACCCAAGGTCAGCCCTGCAGTCTCCTCTGATTGGTTGACCCAAGGTCAGCCAATGACAGGAGGTGGCATTCCCATCTCTCCATGAATCTCGGAGGCTCCCCTCCTGCTACCCGAAATCACCACAGCAGCCTGGTAAGTTTGTCTTTGTTTTATGTTGAGTGCATGAGTGCCTGCGTGCATGCATGCATGTGGGTGTATGTATGAATGTATGTGTATTAGTCTTTGAATGTCACCCTGCACAAGCCCGGCTTAAGGCAGCTGGGTAGCTAATATTAGTTCTGAAGGTGCAGTGGTACCAGCACTCAAACATTAGGGACTCAGTGCACACAAATTAGGACTGTCTCTTTCTGCCCATTTTGATTGCTTGCATTTGGGGCTCATCTCACACTTGCTACGCCACAAAAGAGAAAATAGAGCAATATGAGAAGTGTTTGGTAACGGTAGGCATGAGGAAAAGGAGACAAGATAATGGTCATTCCAGTGAGCTGTACTTTCTTGCATGAAATAATGACAGACACTTACTTTATATTTAGGGAGCTTTATTAGCATACTCCTCACTCGTCCCTGTCCCTACTCTAACTGCCCCTTTCCTGTCCTCGCTCCTCCTCTTCCTCCAACCCCTTAGCTCCACCCACACCCAGCTACTAGACTGCTCACGTCATTACATCTCCCCCTTTGTTAACAAAATAAATAACTGACTTGATTAGAGTTCTTCAATTAGCCTCTTGGGCTTTTGAATGTTCCTTCTAGGACGGAGATTCACTCCAAGATCTCCAGACGCAACTTCAGTCTGACTTTCAGGTCTCTGTACTGCAACCACTTGACCAGGTTCCTCTGAATCTCGTTGGTCTAGTGTTCTGTCAAGAGCCTCTCTCATGGCAGGTGTACACTTTTGGAAATGCGAGACATTTCGTGTAATCCGTCTTTTCTCTGACTCCGCAGTAATCATTGTACCTTTCTGCTGAGTGATTACCAAGGGTTCATCTTTGAATTTACAGTCCGTTTTCTTTATCTGATCTTGTTTAACCACCACACAGTCTCCTTCATGAAAATATGGAGATTTGGCTCTCCTCCGAGTGTCTGCATAGACTTTCATTTTACTCTTACCAGCGTGATCAGCCAGTACCAGCTCTTGATGGGCACGTGCAGGAGACACAGGTCGCAGCGCTCCTTCCCATGTCGGGATCCGCGTTTGAATGGGTCGCCCCAACATGAACGTGGCAGGACATTTTCCTGTGGTGGCATGTGGGGTAGTCCGATATGCTCTCAGAACCTCATTGATAGCCACCTGTAAGTCCCTTTTGTCCAAGGTAGCTTGTTGAAAGGTCTTTTTCAACGTCGCCATGAATCTTTCAATGGTGCCATTGGCCTGTGGCCACAGGGGCGTGATCTTGCGGTGCCTGAAGTTGAGGTGCTTCGCGAATTCACTGAAATCATGTCCGCTGAAAGGAGGACCATTGTCCGTCTTGAGTTCCTTGGGGATGCCCCAGGCAGCGAATACTTCGTCTAGCACAGCAATCGTGCTGGAGGCATTAGTGGAAGATACGAACTGTGCTATTGGAAACCTCGAGTATTCGTCCATTATTGCCAGGACATATTTGCCTGAATGGAGGGGTCCATAAAAGTCCATGGCAAGCTCTTGCCATACCCCACTGGGCAGCTTAGTCATTTGGAGAGGAGCAGGCGGATCTCCGTGGCTAACCAATTGACACTGAGGACAGTCCTTCAAGGTGAGCTCCACCATTTGATCCAGCAGTGGAAACCACACCCTTTCTCGGAGAGCTCTTTTCGTCGCGACCACTCCACGATGGCCCTCATGGGCTAAGTTGATAACGCCTTGTCGTAACTGCCTCGGGATGACAATCCGATGATCTCTAAGTAGGAGCCCCTCTGAGGTGGCAGTTACATCTTCGGTGATGTGCCTGAACGCTTGCATCTCTTGGTGAACCTGAGGGTCATTCCTTTCTTCCTCACTGTCATGTCTCCAGCGGTGTGTCGCAGTCGACGCACCACCTTCTGAAGGATGTTGTCCTGTGCAGTGGCTTCCTGTATTGCTTCCAGAGGAACCGCCGGTGGCCAGGCTACGCCCACTGCGAAGTGTATGTACTCTTCCACGATTGAGGGAGGTGAGGCCTGGGATGCTTGAGGATGTTGGGACATGTAATCCGCAGGATTCGCTGACTTCCCCGGTTTGTGTATTATTGTGCAGGTGTATTCCTGTAGGCGCAAACCCCACCGTTCGATTCGAGGTGGCATCTTGGCTCTGGGGTTTCCAAAGATGGTGACGAGCGCCTGATGATCACTCACCATAGTAAAATGTTTGCCATAGATAAATACATGAAAATGTTCGCAGGCCCAGACAACCGCAAGGCTTTCTTTTTCGGGTTGGGAATAAGCCTTCTCAGTGTCTGATAGGCTGCGGCTGGCATAGGCCACAATGTTTCATTGATCAGTGTCATTGTCATACTGAGCCAGTATTGCACCCAGGCCACTGGACTGGCATCCACCGTTATCTCCGTCTTCCTCTTGGGGCTAAAATAAGCCAAATTGTCCGCTGATTCTACAGCTTGTTTAATCTCTTGAAATGCCCGCTCACACTGTGGGGTCCAAACAAACGGTTGTCCTTGCTTGGTGAGGGCTCGTAGTGGGTGACTGATGGTGGCGTCATCTTTATCAGAAACCGGTCCCCGGTAGCTTGTCTCCTTTCTGGTGAAGAATTGGCTTGGTAGTTTAGTCTGCCCTGTTCCCATGATGCACTGGGCCAGGGACAGACTGATTTGCATATAGCCAGGTTCTGAGCTGGGATGGGGCAGTGAGATAAATAACGGTGATGGATCAAGCCCTGATCTTTGGACTGGGTAAGAGTGGTCTGTTTAACTCAGACACTCTGTTCATCACCACCCCCCTTTTTGTAAATCGTTTTTGGCCACTATAGGTGTGGTAGGGTATGCTCAGACATGAGTCCCTTTCTCGCTGCTCCATCAGGATTCAAGCAAGCCGGGCCGAAGAAGGCTGAAATGCCAGAAACCGGTCCCCGGTAGCTTGTCTCCTTTCTGGTGAAGAATTGGCTTGGTAGTTTAGTCTGCCCTGTTCCCATGATGCACTGGGCCAGGGACAGACTGATTTGCATATAGCCAGGTTCTGAGCTGGGATGGGCAGTGAGATAAATAACGGTGATGGATCAAGCCCTGATCTTTGGACTGGGTAAGAGTGGTCTGTTTAACTCAGACACTCTGTTCATCACCACCCCCCTTTTTGTAAATCGTTTTTGGCCACTATAGGTGTGGCAAGGTATGCTCAGACATGTGTCCCTTTCTCGCTGCTCCATCAGGATTCAAGCAAGCCGGGCCGAAGAAGGCTGAAATGCCAGAAACCGGTCCCCGGTAGCTTGTCTCCTTTCTGGTGAAGAATTGGCTTGGTAGTTTAGTCTGCCCTGTTCCCATGATGCACTGGGCCAGGGACAGACTGATTTGCATATAGCCAGGTTCTGAGCTGGGATGGGGCAGTGAGATAAATAACGGTGATGGATCAAGCCCTGATCTTTGGACTGGGTAAGAGTGGTCTGTTTAACTCAGACACTCTGTTCATCACCACCCCCCTTTTTGTAAATCGTTTTTGGCCACTATAGGTGTGGCAGGGTATGCTCAGACATGAGTCCCTTTCTCGCTGCTCCATCAGGATTCAAGCAAGCCGGGCCGAAGAAGGCTGAAATGCCAGAAACCGGTCCCCGGTAGCTTGTCTCCTTTCTGGTGAAGAATTGGCTTGGTAGTTTAGTCTGCCCTGTTCCCATGATGCACTGGGCCAGGGACAGACTGATTTGCATATAGCCAGGTTCTGAGCTGGGATGGGGCAGTGAGATAAATAACGGTGATGGATCAAGCCCTGATCTTTGGACTGGGTAAGAGTGGTCTGTTTAACTCAGACACTCTGTTCATCACCACCCCCCTTTTTGTAAATCATCTTTTATGTATCTGGCACAATAGCTGGCCATGCCCAAAAAAGATCGGATGTCACTCACATCTTGGGGGCTCTTGGTGTCGTCGAGTGCTGTCACTTTCTCTGGGTCAGGCTTCATCCCGGCTCCAGAGAACACATGTCCGAAGAACTTGAGAGTGGATTGATGGAACTCACACTTGTCCTTATTGAGGGTAAGATTGGCTTCCAGGAGAGCATGGCATACCCGATCTAATGCTTTGTCATGTTCCTGGGTGTTTGACCCATACACCAAGATGTCATCACTGTAGTTCAGCGTATTGGGTATGTGTCTGATGGTCTGGCGAATGATTTCTTGAAATATTTCCGCCGCAGAGGAGACACCAAAACTCAGCCATTTGTACCGAAACAAACCCAAATGGGTGGCGAACGTTGTTATGTATCGCGACTTTTCATGTAATTCTAGCTGGTGGTACCCCTTGTTTAAGTCAAGTTTGGAGAAGACTCTTGCTCCATTCAGTGCAGATATCATGTCACTCAAGTTGTGGTCCTGGGTGACGCTCTCTTTCTATGGCGGTGTCGGGGAGCCTCATGTCCACACATAGATGCACCTTCTCAGGGGTGCCCTTCTTTGGCATAATGATGACAGGCCATACCCAGGGTGTGGGGCCGTCAGTTCTTTCAATTATGTCTGCTTTTAACAACTCCTGAATTTCATCCTCTACCGCTTACTGAAGATGAAAAGGCACTTGCCTGGGGTGTTGTGCCACCGGACGCACTTGCTCATTGATGTGTAGTCAAATCAAACATTTGTTAATTTTCCCAAGCCCTGTGAACAACTTGGGTAACTTGTGGATAATGTCTGGATCATCACTGACTCGGTATAAGATCTCAACCAACTGTAGGCGCTCCGCAGTAGGCAGATTGAGGAGACAATCAGCTTCCAGACCTTCAATGACGTGAATGTATGCCGGCACAGAGGTGGATTTGTGTCGTTGCAAATTTGCCCAGACATGGAAGAGGTTTTTTAGACATCCAGGTGAACACTCTGACATGTGGCGGACTCAAGGGGGGTGACGGCTTCATTTTATTATACTCAGTTATGGGGATGTAATTTAGTGACGCCCGCTGTCCAACACAAATTTAGTTGCATGCGTTCCCACACTTATGTCCTATGGGGGATACTTCTTTAGTTGATCCGGGTCCGCTACCATGCAGACATACTCATCTGTGTATTCTGATTCCAGAGATGCTGATCTCGATTCTCTCGACGGCGACCTTCTCGGTGACCTTCTCATCCATTGGGATTTGTGAGACCCCCTGCTGGAATGAGACGAGCCAGAGGATGACTTGGCTCGATCCTGTACTGCTTGTGCATGATGTCGCCTTGTGTCCGGGCGAGACGATCTTGTAGCTTCCCTCATTCTTTCTTTGTTATACACTACACACATCATCTCAAAGTGATTCTTCAGTCCACACTTTCGGCATTGTTGACCCATCGCTGGGCACGCATCTATATGCGGGAAGTCGTACCCACATCGATAGCATTTTCTTGAGCGCTCTGGTTTCTTGTCTCTCCGGCCAGACTCGTAACGTCTGCGTCTTGTGTATTGATGCCAGGATACTGGTCGGGACTTTCTCTGCCGATCTTTTGATCTTCTGCGAGTGCTGTGGGCTTGCACCCTATATGCTTGTTCTCTTCTTTCACTACACCCTGTTTCCATCCTTTTGGCATGCTCTTCCGCTTGGTCATGCACCCTGGTCATCTCCTCAATCTCATCGAGATTGTGGCTTTTCCTTAGCAGCCGCCTTCGAAGTGTCTCTGAGTGACACCCATCAATGACTCGCAATCGGATGGCATCCTCCATTGAAAATGCGTCGAAGCTGCAATACCGAGACAGTCGGCGTAGTCTAGATATGAAGGTGCTCATCATCTCTTCCTTTTCTTGACAGGCCTGGTGGAAGATGTATCGCTCATAATCCATGTTTCTTTTGTGTAAGAACTTCTTGTTTAACGCATCTCGCACTTTGTCATATGTTCCTGTATCCTCTGTCGGCAAATCTTTGATCACTTTGCAGACTTCCTTTCCCACCAGATTGCGCAATGCAATTAGCTTGTGTCTGTCTCCCGTGACTTTTGATCCTTCAATATAGTCCTCAAAATCTTCAAACCACTCTTGCCATCTGGGCCCCATGCTTCCTCCAGCAACCAGAGTCAGTGGTTCCGGGGGATGCAGATGCGACACTCCAGTCACAGTTGGCGCGGCTGCTGCACCGTCTCCATTCGGTTGTGGTGGATTCAACATTTCTGGGCAGATGTGTCACTGACACCTTTCCACTGACTGGTGCGTGTTTGCTTGTTTCTTGCTTTTGCCAATGCTTGTTTTGCATTTACCAATGCTCGTTTGCCTGCCTCTTCTCTTTGTCAATGCTTGCTTTGCATTTACCAATGCTTGTTTTGCATGTATCAATGCTTGTTTGCTTGTATGTGCCAAGGCTTGTTTTGCACTTATCACTGTTTGTTTGCATGTCTCTTGTCTTTGCCAATGCTTGTTTGATCTTTGCCAATGCTTGTTTGCTTGCTTCTTGCTTTTGCCAATGTTTGTTTTGCATTTACCAAGGCTCGTTTGCTTGCTTCTCGTCTTCGCCATTGCTTGTTTTGCATTTACCAATTCTTTGTTTTGCATTTACCAATGCTTGTTTTGCATTTACCAGTGCTTGTTTTGCATTTACCAATGCTCGTTTGCTTATGTCTTGTACTGCCTGACCTCAAAATGGCCGCTTCCAAACTGCACAGAGGGATTGTCCTATTGGCTGCCTGGTTCCAAGATGGCCGCCGCTAAGGAAATCTTGGCTCCCGTGAGATTTCAGCTTCATTCATTCCCCTCACGCCGATTCAGTCACCGGGACTCACCGGATCGCCGGTCCTGCAGGCAGCAACACGGTGGCAGCGCTCCACACACCTGCACTTGCTGGACCCTCCAGATAGGATCGGGGTGGGCTCCCGACTTTACTTCTTCACTCGCTAGCCATTTCCGACGCCGTGCCGAGTTGCACGCATCTGGGGTAAGCTCCCAACTTTGGCGCGAAGTAGCGCTCGGCTGCAATTTTCCAGCGCTCGATCGCGCTCGTCAGGCAGGGATCCACTCGATCAGTGAATCACGGAGCTGACACAATTACCGCTGGCCTGGGTCTTTAGGCGGCGATCTCTTTGGGGGCACACATGTCGCGACGGCGACCACGTTTCTCGTGCTGCCGGGGACAGGACGTTTTCCTTGTTCATTCAGGGATGGCAGGTCACATCATCCCACCCTCGTCGCCAGCTGTAGTGTCTTGCATGAAATAATGACAGACACTTACTTTATATTTAGGGAGCTTTATTAGCATACTCCTCACTCGTCCCTGTCCCTACTCTAACTGCCCCTTTCCTGTCCTCGCTCCTCCTCTTCCTCCAACCCCTTAGCTCAACCCACACCCAGCTACTAGACTGCTCACATCATTACAAGCTATATTGTGAGTAGGGGTGGGAGGATCTCATGGAGTTTCACTCCGCAGAATTCCACGGAGTTCCATAAAACACCGTGAGATTCAGCAGAGTTCTGCCAACTGCCAGAAGATATCCATGTCACACTGCTCGTGTTGCAATTTAGCACAAGTAGCACGAGCAGCGCTGAAAAATTAGCATGAATGGCACCATATATTGTACAAGAGTAGGTGGCCGTTCTAGGTAATTTAGCTGCCGCTTGTGTTTAAAATCGAATTGAGCTGCACCAAATCTACTCAAGAAGGAGCCCTCTGATTGTGACTGCTGGACTGGACTGCTGCTCTAAAGGACTGCTGCCCAGCTGACCTGCTGCCATTGGCAGCTGGTGACATTTGAAAATTGTGGGGCGTAAAAGTCCTGGGGTGAGTACCCTATGGCGAGCAAGCATAGTGACCTAGCCTCTGTCATAAGGAGGGTTTGGGGGGGTTCTCCCACCAAGACATTTTTGAAAAAAGAGGGTGCAAATGGTGCATTTTTGAGCAAATTTGAGAAAAGTTTAAACAGTGTGGCCAGGGCTAATAAGGATTCCATGCATGTTTCAGTTGACCATTTACAAATGTTTTCCCCAGGACAGTGCTAATGGCATGCAGGACTGGGCCAAGTACTAAGCTGTTATTGGGAAGAATCTATTTGCATCTTGGAATTGGCTGTAGGTGCTTATGGCAGCAGCAAGGATGTTTCCTTAACCTGTCGAATTGGCATTCTCGGCTACTCCGGAACCCAAAAATGATTAGAGGTGGATTAGGATCGAGAAATCTGAGTTAATTTAAGTTGTCCAACTTTCTAAGACAATCAAAGCCCTAAATACACAGCAAAAGCATATAGATTACATATTAATAGTCCTGACAATTGACGCCCTAGTAACACTGGACACCCTCCTCCATTACGGACATGACACAGTAGCAGTCGGATTCAATGGCAACAGTTTCAACAGGCTATGTTATTGCCTTTATGTGAAATCAATCATTTGTACTCCGGAGAGATCCAGAAATCTGCGGCCACGTGAGAGCAGAACATCTGCTGACTAGCAAGAGAAAAAAACTAACCAAAGGACAATTCTTCAAAATTTTTCGCCAAGGATATATCACTGTTAAGACTTAGATATATGTACAGATGTTACATTCAGTGGGGGAGCTCTATTCTGAATAGTAAAAAGACCTTTAAAAGTCTTATTTTAAAGAATTCACGAAAGGAGTTTTTGGAAAACGTACTAAATGCTCATTCAGATATCCTGGCTCTGTTCGATCCACATGGGCCCTACTGTGGTGTTAGCTGTTAGCTTACGGAGGAGTGAACTAGGGGTCTCACATGTACTCACTTGGGTACTGAAGAGGTTGCAGGGGTTCGTGCCTACATACACATCTTTAAAGCTGAAATCTTTACTAAATGGTGGGCAAACGTCTATGATTTCTGTTTATCTTTGGCTCTGGTGGCCTCCAGTGTCTGACAGTGGAGTGGTGTGGCTCACTGGTTAGAGGCGGCAAACCCGTAAGCAGAGAACGGCCCGGGACCAGGGTTCAATTCCCGACGCGGCAGGGTCGTGGACCAGGGTCAAACGGACTCAATAATTCTCGCCTCGGTGCCTCCTCTAACCAGGGAACACACTCTGCAACTCTGGGCATTACGCTTGCCTCATCTCTACAACGGCCCCCCACAGACACCGGGGATGCCTGGTTTCACCTTGGAGATACCCAGAAAGGGACCATCTCACAGGGAAAACCAGGACGGGTTCCCCAGCGGTCTTCAGCGCCAGGATACTCCTTGGAGTCACAGTGCGCTTTACAAGTACACCCACATTTACACAGTCTCGGAAGGTGACACTGTGTCACGCCCGGTAACCACATCCAGCTCCCTCTCCTGGTGAGGATGCTCAGGACAGGTGCCCGGTACTGGGATTATGGGAGCACCAAGAAGCTCTCATTGGCTTCCGCGCCTTGTAAGTGCAGGAGGCAGTCTACACTACAATAAATACGTTATACCGCTGGCAAGGCAAGAAATGAAAAGCACATGAAAAACATAGATTACACTATTCATTCTAAAATGACATGTCACACAGGTACTGTCCGATATGAAGAAGGAAAGAGCAGCGTATGCTTGGTACAGATAGTGGTGCGTGGTTATATTGAGCACGTGGATTTACCAACAGTCTCGGATTGCCTCCTCCTCCTCGTGGATTACTACGTCTGTCCTGCAGTGCAATTCAATCTCCTAGAGAGACTTGTTTGCGTCCTCACAAGGAAGTATCCTGGAAAACAAAATAAAACCTGAAGCTGGATCACACTGTGTTCCAGCTTTGCATACAGCCACTCAGTAACGCCACCCATTTCCAAAGAGGTGTGCACAAACCGAAACTGATGGAATTAACAAACAACCCACAAAAAGGCGTCTCTCAGCCAATGCTACAGCATTAGAGCAGAGCCAGCATTGGCTTGAGCAGGCACACTTACCCCTCATTAGGAGACCGGGTTGCAGCTATGATCAACACCCGGTCCTTAATGTGCAGGTGAAGAGAGGACTCTAGTGCGCATGTCTGGCTGGCAGGAGGTAAGTAGCTGGCCAATCCGACATGCACACTCTGCGCCTAGGTGCCCCACGCTCACTCCATACTACTGGTCTGAGGTATCAGTATCATTGAACCCCACCACTTCACAGCCACTGACATGTGCAGCTGAAGGCTGACTGCTGCGGTTGCATGAAAATAATGAAAGACTGCAGGCAAAGTCAAGTGTTTTTTTAAAACAACGTAATATAATATATGCACATAAAAGGGATCAGGGTGCCAAAATATCAGTGGGGCAATGCCCCAATGCTCAAAAGAAGGAACCACCCTTGCCTGTTGCCTCTTGCTTGGGTGAGAAGGACTGGACCTGAATCTCTGAAGCCCAGAGTGACACCATGGGCTAGTTGTCTGACCTCCTGAGGTCCAGGGAAGCAACAGGCTTTCAAACCCTTGCACCTGCACCTGGCCTCTGCCATCAGTGAGTCTATCCTTCTAAGAAGTGACTTCCCAGTCCTGGACCCTTTCAAGTGGCTCATGGTGCTCTGCTAGCCTATGTAGATCTATGGGAACTGCACATCTCCTCTACTGCATGGCACAACCACAAGCAGAACTGACGCATTGCCGCTGCTCCATGGATCGGAACTGTCACAAATACATCTGCAATATGTTCATGACTGTATTGTATTTAGGATGAGCCTGATCTTAGAATGTGTAGAATGTGATGAGGTAAGTTACAGTTGCACTGGAGAGGGTGAAAAGAGGCTGGATGGGTGAGGTCTTCATTCAACTGTTTAGATTGATTCCTTTTCAGAAGGCACCTTGGTACAGCACCGCAGCCTATCCCCACATCGGAACTGCCATTGTGCGATGCATCCTCTGCACATGCCCTTACATTGCTCTTCAATGGTAGCCTTGGCAGCTTCAGCGACAATGCCGGATCTGAATCGCAGGCTCTCAGCTCCTCAGAACTGAATCATCTCCTCAATTGTGAGACGCATCCTCTATGCTGGACTTCACATCCCAAGCCCTTGCCAATGATATCCTCGAATAAGCCACAGGACCTCGCACTGCAGCCTTGCTGAACTTGAAACGGCGGCATGATAACTCTTTGAAGCAGAAACTAGCAACGCTCCGCAAAACAGGAATTAAGGTGCTCTGTTCTTCAGGCCTAACTGGGTCCCTGTAGTTGGCCCACACTCCATTGTGGTCAGACTAAATTTGTGACTTTGTCCCAGTCCGGCGTGTCCAAATATCCACAGTTGGCTCTTTACCGCTTTTAGTGCTATTTTTGCTCAATTGTTTCAAATTTAATATCTCCAGTTTTACTGATTGGATTGTAGTGGTATTAATCTTGTGTTATTTACTTAACAATACTCTATTTTTATAAACAGGTGTGGGCTCTTTTTGTGCTGTGTTTTCACTGTGTTACAGTTTTTAAGTGTTGCACAAACTCTTTGCACATTGCCTCTGAGTTCAGCCTAACTGCTCTGTGTCAAGCTACCCGAGAGTTGAGCACAGGTTAATTTTAGGTTTGCTTGTGATTTCACCCTAAGAAGAATCGTGGTTGCTGCTTGAGGAGGGTTTCACTCCCCTTATCCAGTAACTCAATTTCTTACAGCGTTATAACACATATAATTTGAGGCTCTGGAATTAAACGTCCATCAAGAACCGGATTATGCCCAAAGGTTGACAAAATTGCATGGTAAGAAAAAATAAATCTGCTACATTATGCTGCATATTCTGTTGCAGTACTGCCATTCTTATTTTACATTTTGAAAAATATTCATATCAGAGATATCCCAAGGCTATGCAGAATACAAAGGTTTTTCAAGAAGGAATATTATACTCATCAATCGATAATAAATGTTGTCTTGCATGGAAGCACAGAAACACAATATTAATTACACTGTCCCTTTTATCACCCAGAGTACAATTGTTTGTATAAAACATAGAATGTTGTACTCATCAGTAAACAAGCCTGCATGTGCATGCTTCATGTGATAAAAGGTTAGAACCTGTCTTCAGTTTTGGTTTTATCATGTGTCCACATTATGGGCCTCAAGATACACCTCTTTGCATTAAGACACAGCCCTATTTTTGTGAATTCTCAGTGGACTCTTGAGGTAAAAATCTGCTTTCAGCGCAGCCTATACGTGCATGAATGATGAAGAAAAAGATGTTTATAACAAAGAAATAATCATTTTTTATACCATGTTTGATTTTCATTAATATCAGGATTATTTGTATGCTGCAGGCAAACGCTCTTACCCAGTAACTTAATCGGAAACATTAATATTGTCTGTGTAAAAGTTTTTCCTCATTAGTACAGAATTAATACCTGATTGTAGCAATAAAAAACTGAACAATGGCCCGTTAAACTTTACAAAAGTGGCTAGCACTGCAATATATCACGAATGGCATGGTCTGAATGTTGTTTGGTAATTATTCGTTTTTTGAGCTACAAACAAATGGTTATGAGAAAGATGTGTCTAAATGATCACAGAAATTGGTGAAAATTTAAGACTAGTACTTTGCAAACAGTACTGAATATTGCAAACTGGCCTATGATCACTAGGTTGGTTTGCAAAATTTCTAAATCAGAGTGGGTCACATTTCAACCTACTTTATTAAGGGCCACATCTATTAAGCATTTCTGCGGTCGGTAATTGCCGATCGGTCAGATTCCGACCACAAAAATTCTTTGACATATGTATGAAACACAAATTGCGATTCGGTACCGAATCGCAATTTGTGTTTGCGATACGGTATTTAGAAGGGGATTGATTAGGGCGTCCCTTCCAAACTCCGAATCTGAATGGGATGTATGAATGTTTTGCGTCCCAATTACGGTTGCAAAACATTCATACTTTACTGACTCCTTGAAGGAGGTGGTAACCCATTCGTAAATAGGAAGGAGTCTCCAGCAGGCCCCATTTCCTTTGGGAATAGAAAACAAATATGTTTAAAGTGCAGGAAGTGGTTCCACGGATCACTGCCTACTCTTATAAATAAAAATGTCAAGTTTATATTTTTCTTTTTAAATGCATCCCAATTTACTTGAAGGAAAACAGGCTGCAATTAAAAAAAAAAGACTGCTTTATTTAAAAGCAATCACAGACATAGTGGTCTGCTGACGGTCTTGATTCCTAATGAGTTGCAAATTGCGACCTATCCCATTAATAAGCATGAAGCAGGTTTAGTTACGACACATTAGGAATCTCTAATGAAACTCAGAAGAGTTTCATACATTAGGAATAGCAATTACCTAATTATAATTCACAGAAAATCGCAATTAGGTACTTGTCATTTCCAAAAATGATACATGTTGCCTAAATATTTTTAATGTAGGTCACAAAATGCCACTCACTATGATTGGTGGAAATCATAGGGATGGTGACCTGTAAGGATCAGCAGAACACCATGTCTGTGATAGAGTTTAATAAAAAAAATTTAAGATGCCCGATTTCATTTAATGAAATTGGGTCATTTCTACAGAAGGTTTATTTTTAAAAAAACTGAAACTTTTTTCAAATTTCACATAGGAGAAAGGGGCCTAACTGCTCCACTTTCCGTTTGGGAATGCGTTACTATCCCCAAACTAGAAATAAATAACTGTTCAATGATTTGCAACCAGAATAATGGTTGTTAACCATTGATGCATATGCATACCAATTTGAAACTTGAAAGGGATGTCTACAAAATGTCCCATAAAAATTGCAATTCAGTAATCATTCAGAAAACCATTTTCGTTGTCAGTAAACATTTGCCAACTCTGAAATGGGTTTCAAACATAAGGACAACACATTTTGTGGTTGCAAACTCTCCTATTTTGTGAATCAGATTGTTTGTGGTGGCAAAATAGTTTAGTACATTTGGCCCCAAATTCACAAGTGCCTTCCTTTAGTCTGGGCAAAATGCAATGTGTGTTTTCAAATTGTTTCACAAGCATGTATCTTGCAGAGACAATTGTGCGGCCAAAGCAGACTCCAGCATATCCTAGATTCATAGATAGATGCCTTGGAATGAGATCCTTAGTAGTGAATAATTGCAAAACAAATTGCAAATTCTCCAAAATTAAAGTTCTGCAAAACAAGCAGTGATAAAGACAAAAGTCTGACAGAAAAAGCTTGTACTATTGGCTTTGACAAAGCTTATTTGTGATTGCACTTTCTGAATTGCACGTATTTAACTCTAAAGGGTATATTTATAATGAAGTGGCAGAGTGTGGCGTTAGCCTTTTTGGTTTAACACTCCATTCCGCCACTTCTGAAACACAGGGCTGCACCATATTTACAACAGTATGATGCAGCCCTGCTTTTCCCCCTGTGCTGACGCTAAGTTTAGCGCCCTAACGTCAATGCAAACACACTTGCACCAGGGTGCAAGGGTGTTTGCCTTGAATGCAAGATCGTTTATGTGCAGGAATGTGTCTCTTCCAGCACATAAACAATCTTTAAATGGTGTTTTGTCACTGTGCATTAAGCAGCACACATAGAAGTTATAAAATGTAGTTTTTTTTAAAGATTTGTTATGTGCAGGAATGGTCAACACCCACCCCAACACCCATTGCCCTCCTCTTTAAAGCTAAGTACCGCCTGAAAGGGTGGCTTGTTTACAAGGCAGTGTTAAGCCACATTAAGTAGCTTAACGCTGCCTTGTAAATAAGGCAAGGCACATATTGCCACAGAAACGTCACCAAAAGTGACGTTCCTGTGGCGATAGGGGCTTGTAAATATGCCCCTGAATTTCTCTGTGTTAGTGCTTATAATGATGACAGCAAAGCTCTGAATCATTGAGAAATGGTTGCCTGACTGTTTTCCAAGCTTTTCTGTCTGTATCGTCTGCAATAACGCAGAGAAATTCAGATTTAAATGTATGCACTTCATAAAGTGAAAAAAAACCAGGCAGACCGTAGTGGCCAGGCAAACCCATTGCAGCACACATAAAAATGGATAAATCAAGGAGAAATAAAGATATTTCTCTTGGTTGTGCCTCCGTTATGCCTCCCCTGGGGAGGAGTACGTTTTTGGTGCTGCCTCGAATTTACGTTTTCATGTAAATCTGGGACAGTATCAAAATGCCATGGATGTTGCTGGGAATGCCCCCAACAACACTCATTGCACGCCCCTTTATCATAGTAAACTGGGTTAAAGGTGACAATATTTATGAGGCATCATTAAACCAAAAAAGGTGGCTAGTGCTGCCTCGTAAATATGGAGCAGGCTCCTGCGTCATGAAACATCATAAAAAGTGACGTTTCGTCAGCGCAAGGGGCCTTATAAATTCAGCCCAAGTGCCAAGCACACAGATCTGTTGCACTGAAGGATCTCGCTCTTTTCAGGGCATCTATACACAGCAGCTCACTAGGCGGTGATGAGACACTTCTGCTGCTTTAGAAAGAAACAAAGAGGAAAATAAGGAAAGGAAACATGAGTATCATTGTAAATTTATGGGGCCGATAATCTTAAATTCATGATACCTGTTTTACACAAAACCTATGAGCACATGTTAGCATGCTGTTAATCACATTTAAGGAACAAAACTAGGTCAAAGGACCTTTTTGGTGAAACTATCACACTGTCCAGGTCCTTTCTGGCATGACCAACAGCAAGGCATCCATAACTGATATGCATCTCTCTTATTCACTTGCCAGAGGCAACTCCGTGGAAGGTTTGACTTTCTTCCTCTCCACTCTATGTTTAGCTTGTCGGTGAGCTGAACCCTCTGCAAAGGTTTTACAATGCAGTGTCTCAACTGTAAAGCAAATACTCGTGATAATTAGGCCTTCATTATCAGTGAACTAGGAAATATGCCAAATGTTCTGGTCACTGTGGGTCGGGGAAACCATGGCTCTTTACGAGTTGGACCCTGTGGATCCACTATGGAATGAGGAATCACCTAGCAAAACAGAAAAGTTGCTGTGCTGCATTGCATGAAAGGGAGACTATGGAAATTCCCATATATCTACTAAGATATGGCAAATGTCTGCTGTCTCCTAGCACTGGTGCATTGTGTGCTGCCTACCACCAAGGCAGGAACCCTTGCAACATTGTGGATTGTTTTTGTGCAGGAAGGCACATATTCCTGCTCAAGTAAAATCCTTAGAATCAATTTCCTCTTTCTATGTGTGCTGCAGACTACAGCATGCATAGAAAGAGGAGGTGACAAGAAGAAATGAAGACATTTCTCCTTGTTACTGCTGCTTCAGGGATGCACATCTTTTCGGCACAATCCCAGGTTTACTCACCTGATTAGATTTGGGATTACAAAAGACACACAATTGATGGACGGAATGCAGAACAAATCAAAACATTCACCCCCAGTAAAGCGATCTGGGTTATATCCATCATTCTTTAGCCCACGTTGTCACCCAGTTTAGACCTGGCCATATGCAAACCAGTCTTGACCCTGTGCTTCATGGGAACAGTCCAGCCCGAACTGCCAAGCCAGGTCCTCCCTGTACAGGAAACAAGCATCCTAGGACCGGTTTCGGGGTTTCATCCCTCTTCAGCCAGAACAGCTTTTCCATCAATTGTTGTCTTTGCATGGATTTGGGATTACATCAGAATCCATAGGTGGATCCATGAGATCGCCCATGCTCCACCCATGGAACGTCTCCCCAGTGCAAAGCAATCAAGACAACACTATACGCTGCTTTGTTTTAGTTTGTATTGGAAGTGGGGGTCCTTATCCCTCACTGCCACCACCAATGCTAGAGGCGGGAGTCCCTGTTCCACACTGTTGTCACCAGGTATGAGATCCGGACCCTGGTTTCAACGTTAGGCTAGGTAAGGATACCCTCTGAGATAGCCCTGCTCACCCCCTTAGTAGCTTGCCATGGGCAGCCAGGTTTATCTCCAAGGCATGACTGTACACTATGTGCAACCACACTCACAGCAGCCCAATGATGTCACCACAAATAGACTCCACACAAGTTTTTATAAAAAGAGTATAATCTTTATATAAGAAGATATACGATATGACCACACAATACAAAGTCAACATATAATAATGGGTAGTATTCCTTCCGGTGGATTGATAGGTTCTAATTCCAACGACCGCTTCCAAGCAACAGTTAAACTTACTTCTAATCGTTTCCAAGTGTTAAGCAGGTCATATTGCTAGAATCACACATGTTGCAAAAGAAGAGAAATACTGCAATGGGTAACAATATACTCCTGTACAATGCAAGAGAGAAACAATGCACTACTTAGTGCCACAATCATGTGCTTTGCAATAGAAAAAATATGCAATGCGTATCACTACCAGCATGCCCTGTGCAAGGAAGAAACAAACTAATGCGTCACAATACAATCATGTACTCTGCAAGGAGAAACAATGCAATGCGCCTCGTTACAATCATGTAGAATAACACAGAGCGTAGCGCACCAAGCATGTAGGTCGTCAGGCACAAATATAATATGTATGTATGTATCGCATACTTTTATAGCACAAGCTGCCACCCAGAGGGTAGTCAGGCGTCATTCGACAGTTCGATAGCAGCAATAATGCAAAGTATTACACAACAGTTTAGGTGCCCCGTTAACAGTTGCCCCCAACACGGATCAATTATGACACATAAGTACTGCTTCTCACTCCGGCCCCAGTACTGCCCCTCCTTGGGCCAGCACGGGCCTCGATCTCAGCTGAAGCAACAGGCTCAAGCAGCTGACAGAAGCGAGAGGTAGAGAGAGTGTCCCTCCGAGCTCGCACCCCACCCCAGGTGGTGTTCTACGTTACCTAGGGGGCGCGACCCCACTCTCCTCTCCTCCTTCAGCGACTTGGGCCTTGGTCCTGAACTCCCTCAATGGGCACGGCGAGCTCGGGCCGGCAGCTCAGCTCCTTTGCCGGTGACCGGCTGCCAGTCTGGGCTGCTATTGTTTAACACCAAGGGCCCGATGACTTGGCCCTCCGTCCGGCGGTCTCAGTAGACACCGAGACCTGCATTCAGCACTGTGGAGACTTACTTCAATTTCGGTGCACACACTACCCAGGCACTCCTCACCAACACCTCTTGTTGCACCATGACATGCACTCCACGTGTCCGGGACTTGCCTCTTCTCTGGTGCACACGATGACCAGGCCCTCCTCAGCAACGCCTCGGCTTGCACCATGACACGAAACCTGCACGTCTGAGTCTCACCTCTTCTCCCGGTGCATATGATGACCAGGAGCTCTTCACCAATGCTTCGGTTGTACCACGACACGCATCCTGCGCGTCCGAGACTCACTTCTTCTCCCAGTGCACACGACAACCAGGCGCTCTTCACCAATGCCTCGGGTGCAACACGACATGCACCCAGCACATCCGAGTCTCCCTTGGAACTCCAGGTGCCCAAGATCACAGGGCACACCTTGCAAATGTCTCAGGCTAGACATATCTGAGAGTCTTCTCTGGAAACTTTTATGTTCCTGTGCTTCCAAACAGGGAGCCAGTTCACCTCCGCACTTGGGGTTCAAGACAGAGCACAAAGTACAGTCCTATTCAAGAAGGGGGGCACTGCAATGTCCCTTCAGACTCTTCCATAGTGAAAGCTACAAACTGCAGGCCAGCCCAAGATCACGAAGCAAGGGTCAGTCCTATCCAGCAGTCTCTTCAGCAACTTCTTCCTTGGCAGAGGTTCTTCTTGACCAAGAAAGAGGTCAAAGCCTTTGCAGACCATTTCGCCATTCAAAACTACCCAAATTCTTGGGGTTTCAGTTCTCTTAGTTATACCCCTTCATATCTTTGAAGTTCTTTGTGCTCAGGTAGCCCTGACCCCTGACTAAATCAGTTCTGGGTGTCTCCCTCCCAGTGTCACCTTTCTCCCTGTGATACTGGGGGTCTAGATCCTTAATCACTCAGCAGGAGATGGGTCAATTGGTTTATAGCACCAGCCCAGGCCTTTTCACCTCCCGGGCTTTTCCTCCCACTGCTCTCCAGATGCAGGGCAGCCTAGTGCCATCTCAATCCCTCCCTGGGTCAAGGCCTCTCCCAGGTCCTCTCACCTCACAGATCCAGACAGTCAATCCACATTCAGCAGAGACACACAGAAATGCTTAAAGCACAAAACTCAGCTACTTTCTAAATTAGGGGTTTCTGAACACACAGTGACAAAATCACTTTCATCGAAAGATGTGTTTTGACACTGAGTTCATACATACTAAACTTCACCTCTCCATTTTAAATCAATGGGAAAGTAGGCTAACAAACACACCACCCAGCCTCCCCATTCTGTCCTATGAGCAGGATGGTGCTTCAACAGTAAAAAATTAAATGAAGCGTTTTTCACTGTCAGGACATAATACACACCTTAGTATAGGTTGCCTTTTACTTACAAGCCACCCTGCCCAGGGGTTACCCGGGACCTGTCATAGGGGTGCCCACTGTGTATGCAAAAGATAAAGTAAGGCCTGACAAGTGGTTGCACTTGTCAGGATAACATGCTAACTTAGGAAAGTGCGCGCAGGCCCTACACTGCAGGTCTGAGTTCCCTTCTCTGCACACCTGTGCATTACTAGCTCTGGCACACCAAGTGCACATTGCCAGGGACTTTACTAATAATGCAAATATATCAACCATGGACAGCCAATTACCATTAAACTTTAAACAGGGAACCCTTGTACTTTGACACTGATCAGCAGTGGCAAAGCACCCAAAGCATCTAAATTGGCTACTCTATTTCAGGAAAATGGTCTAGGGAGAAAGAAAACAGTTTTGGGAACTTTAGCCAAAAAGGCCAAGTCCTACAGTTTGTATTTACTAACCTAAACAAAGTGGCTTTGCATGGCTTAGAAAATGCCAAGAAGGATTTTGCATTGGGGTTGCACCATAAAAGCGACGCAGCCCAACACAAAACCTTAGTGAATCTGGTCCATGGTGTTAAGGAGAGAGAAGCTGCAGCATAGGAGAGGTCCTTCACAATACAGATTCTGGAGCACGCTCATCTATTGAGATGCAAATCCTGCCATCTTTCGATAACCAGCTCTGAAGCTGTTAATGAACACCATGCTGGGAGCTATCTTATCCATTGATGTTTATTTCTTTCATTAAATCTGCTTTAAAGTGCTGACATGTCAGCTCAGTGCACAGAGGTATGGAGAGTGTAATTTGCCCAGGATCAAACAGTTGAGTAATAGACTGAAAATGCAGCACACTGTTGCCTCCTGCAAAGGACATGTGTTTAGAAGCAAATTGAATTATGGTGAATACTGGATACTTCTCTCCTTATAAAATAACCGCCAGTCCATTTGTTTTAACCACTCATGCACTGACAGCTTTTACAGTAATACTAAATACTACGGGCCTCATTTATGAGGCTGTGTGTTACTTGTACTCCGCCGGTTCGTCACTTTTTGTGATGCACCAGCAGCGGAAAAAATGTGCCTTGTTGCACCATATTTACAAAGTGTCGCATCTAGGTAGATGCGTCACTTTGTAAACCCCTGCGCTCCATTATACCTACGCCAGGTATAATGTATGCAGGGGGGGGGGGCGATCTGACGCAAGAAAGGGTCATAGAAGTGACACAATGAAATCTATAAGATTTCACTGCGCCACTTCTAGGACACAAATGCGTACATTTCTTACGCCTGCCTCACAGCAGGCGTAAGACTGACGCAGGCCCTTTCACATGGGGCTTGCCGCATCACTGTTTTCACGCAGCGATGCGTCACTTTTCATAAATGAGGCCCTACCAATCTTGCAAAAAAGGAAGTACTTTGATACTTACAAAGGCGATCCTTATAAGGAGAGGAGTAAGACACAGATGCGTACTGGCTCCCACCCTTTCCTCACTATACGTAAACGATGTTGCAAAGCATCTCCAAGGGTGTAAACACGATTTGCCAAAGTTAGGAGGGGAGCCAGTATCGGCTCTGCTATTCGCCAATGATACACTCTTGTTTCTCAAACCCTGAACAGACTGCAATATATGTTACATTCTTGTAGCGGATATTTTGTTTTAGAGGGTCTTGAAATAAATTCTAATAAAACAAAATACATGGTCATAAAACCACATAAATCCTTTAGGAAGAACATTACAGTTCAAAATCTAAAAGGTAGAATATGTGTCCAACTTTAACTACCTCAGTAGCACACTAGACACTAAACTGACATGGTATCCACATTCAAAATTCCATGCCTATACTGAAAAAACACCAGGATAGTGTAACCAAGGCAGTGTCTCAAGCCCTCAAGGTCTACAAATATTGGGCACAATCCACAACACTTTATGGTTCAGAGCTCTGGGGTTTAACTAGACAGAACATGTTTTAAGGGGAGGAAAATAAGTTCCTGGGGATGTTACTACGTCTGTCTGTACGCACACCAATGATTTCTATTATCCAGGACCTCAATATAAAATGCATAGACCAACAGGCCAAACTAAGACCTCTGTTATTCTGGGTCCGTTTGTGGACCACAGAAGAACTTACAAACTATGAAGAGGGGTTAATCGAGATTCTGAGACTCGATCAACATACACCAATGCAGTGGGTTAGACATGTGCGTTCATGGTTCTGCAAACTAGGTCTCAGGTATTTTTGAGATGCACCCAGTTCACTAACCCAACTTTCAAAAAAGATTCTGAGAAACACTTATTGGGGATATATGCAAAAGAGTATTCATCACTTTGCTGAATAAGGTAGGCTAACACCCCAGCTCTAATTAACCAAACCACCCTCCTTTTTTAACAATACTTAGACAAAGTTCAACCACAATTGGCCAAGTCCCTGTACATGAAGTTTCGATTCAACGTCCTACAGGTCAACTGCAAAACAGCCAAATGTACAAACAATAATAGTGATGATAGAGAGGCATATTGTCTCTTATGCCAACTCAATGCAGTAGAAAATTACTCTCACTTAATATTTGTTTGACCAGTGCACGCCATCCCTAGGAAAAAAGTTATCAAACCCATCTGTCGGAATTCGGGAATAAGGTCACAATCAGGAGCTATAAGGATTTTTTTTTTTTAAGTTCAAGTTTATTGAAACCAAACAGAAAATACAAAAGTGAAAATGCCTTAATAAATAATGAAATACAAGGAGTAATGGAATAAAACAATGCAAAAGAATAGGAAAGCGGAATCACTCACTCTCGTTCATGAAAAAAGAAGGAGAGGGAAAAATATAAAAATAAAAATGAGACAATAAGAATAAAATAGAATATAGTAGCAAGTGCACAAATTACATTGAATGCGAAAAAGCATGCAAGCATATAATCATATAAATACAGTTGGAAGAATAAAATACGGTATAATGATAGGCAAAAAGACAACGATAAAATGTTCAAGGGGGTTTGGGAACTGCATCAGGCAAATTAATGGGAGTAATGTTGACAGAAGGGGGAGAAGGAGAAGAAGTGGAGGAAAGGTAATCGGTGAGTGGGATCCAGAGGAGGTCACGTTTGATGGCAAGGGAAACAGGGGAAACATAATTGATATCAAGTCTATGATTAAAACAAATAGCGTTCCACCAAGCGGAATATGTAAGTTTTGAGGAGTCTTTCCAATTGGAGGTGATCAAGTGGAAGGCCACTGCAAGAAAAAGATCTAATAACTTATAGTGAGAAGGGGATTGAGGCAACTCTGGGGAGAGGGAGCCTAGGAGAGCAGTGGACGGAGAAAAGGGGAGTTGAAAATGAAAGATAGTGGAAATACGTGACCAAATTGTATGCCAAAAGGAAGTAACGTTAGGGCAGTGAAATAACACATGGGATAGGTCAGCAGAAGGGGATGAACAGGACCAACATGCCAGAGAAAGATCAGGGGAGAAAGAGGATAATTTGGATGGAGAAAACAATAATCTTTGATAAACAAAATAAAGGGTTTTTGTGGTATTGGCAGCACAAGAGGTTTTGTGAATTTTAATCCAAAGCTTATCCCATAAAGAGACAGACCATGTGACTGATAAATCTTGTTCCCAGCCAAGTTCAGTGCGAGATTTAGAGCGTTCAGAAGGTGTTATCAGGCAGGAGTAGATGCGTGAAGCAGAAGGAGAGGAATTTAAGAGAGGAGACAAAAGAGGGTAGAGAGGGGGAAACTCGGAAGAAAGTGGGAGGGATTGGAGGAAGAAAAGGAGTACAGGAAGCAATAGGTTATATTATTTTTTAAAAGAGTTGGGTAGAAGATAATGCGACTACAATTCAGGGAAAGTGATGGGAACTCCGTCAAAGAGTAGCTGCGAAATCCACTTTATGCCTTTAGAATGCCAAGATTTCCAACAGAAGGAGCGATTTTTAATGCGAAGCAATTTATTGTGCCAAATGGATTGATGAGATAAAGAAGCAAAGGAAGGGTAAGTAGAGGGGGTGAGGGGTGCGAGGATGTGACACGAGTGCGCGATAATAGTAGAGCGTAAGAAAGAAGTGTGAGCTGAAAAGGCGAGAATTTCTGAAAAGTCAAATCCATGGATAGCCATACTGGCGGTTAAGTAAGAGGATCTGTAGATACCCAGCGGAGAGTTTGCTTCAGGGAGAAGGAGTAATGATAAGATTTGAAGTCTGGGAATTTCAATCCTCCGTGAGATTTATCTTTTTTACGAAAGGATAGTGCAATTCGAGGAGGTTTATTCTGCCAGAGAAATTTAGACAAAAGAGAGTCTAACCTTTTGAAATAGTAGCGAGGAATGTGGACAGGAATCATAGAGAGGGAGTATAAAATAATAGGAGCCAGCATCATCTTAATTGAGTCTAATCTCCCCCACCAAGAAAGAAATAGTGGTTTCCATTTAGTGATAGAGTCCAAGAGTTTCTTGGAGATATAATCAAAATTTAATTTTAGAGTATCCGAAATGGAAGAGGAAAACCAAAGGCCTAAGTATTTAATTTTGGAAGGTTGCCAGGAAAAACCAGTCTGATCAAAGTAATGACGAAGGCAGGAGACATTAAAGGGAAGGATCTCGCATTTATCACGATTAAGGCGGTAGCCAGAAACCAAGGAGAAATCTTCGACTTGGGGAAGAAAGGAGGGGATAGTGGATTCAGGATTGGAGCAATAAAAAAGGATGTCATCTGCGTAAACTGAGAGTTTGACTTGGGTGGGACCAGGGTTAAAACCAGTAATAAGATTATCTTGTCTGATCTTTGTTAAAAAGGGCTCTAGTGCAACAATAAACAGTAAGGGGGATAAAGGGCAGCCTTGACGAACCCCTCTAGAGAGGGAAAAGTAGTCTGAAACTTTCCCATTTGCGAAAATAGAAGCTCTGGGGCCAGTGTATAGGAGAGCAATGAGGGAAATCAATTTTGGGGGAAAACCAATCCAGGAAAGAGCACGGAACATAAACTCCCAGCTGATACGGTCAAATGCCTTTTCGGCGTCAAGAGCAATAGCTGCTAAAGGGTATTGAATAGTGGAAGCTTTACTGAGGACATTAAAGAAAACTCTCGAATTATCAGATGATAAGTGACCTTTGACAAAACCGGACTGTTCTGGACCAATAATTTCAGGTAATATGGGATCTATACGTAGGCCAAGTAACTTGGCAAAGATTTTGTAATCTGTATTTACAAGAGAAATGGGTCAATAATTTTTGCAGAGTGTAGGGTCTTTATTATCTTTGGGGATGAGGCAGATCATTGCATCTTGAAAAGTAACTTGGGAGGAACCATCAGTAATAAAATAATTGAAAAGAAAAAGTAATTGGGGTAGGAGTTGTTTGGAAAAGTGGCTATAGAATTCGATAGTAAACCCATCAGGGCCAGGGGCTTTGCCACGTCTAAGTACCGAAACCGCATGGGAGATTTCTGCTAGGGTAATGTCAGATTCAAGTGGGGAAAAGTCAACATGGGAAGAAGAAGGGGGGGTGAGAGAGTGGAAGTAAGAGGTCAAGTCATCAGGAAGAGGAGAGGATTCGGGAGTATATAGTTGTTTATAAAAGGATACAAAATTATTTAGGATGTCTTCATCTTTAAAATGTGAAACTCCATTTGAATCGGTAATGGAGGCAATCCGGGTCCTATCTTGACGTGTTTTTAGGTAATTGGCTAAAAGTTTTCCCATTTTGTTTTGCCCCCCATAGTAGCGGGCATTGCATTTTAGTAGGTAAGAGGCTGCGGCATCAGTAGAGGACTTATTAAAAGCAACTTTTGCAGAGATAAGATCTGTAAGAGAGGAATCAGAAGGGGATCGATAGTATGAATATTCCAACTTTTTAATTTTTGCAAGAAGAAGGGTAGATTTGACGTTCAAAACTTTTCCGTTTTTTAAAGACATAATTAATTATAAATCCTCTGGCCGTTGCTTTAAAGGAGTCCCATATCATGACAGGGGAGGAATCAGGGGGTGGAATTAGTGTGGAAAAAGTCAGTAATAAAAGCACTGAACTGGTCGGCAAACTTGGAGTCAGCCAAGAGAGAGTTGTTAAATCGCCATCTGCCAGGTGAGGGAGAGAAGGGTAGCAGGTCGAAGTCTACTAGGACAGGGGCATGATCGGATATGAGAATGGAGCCAATTTCAGAAGCAAGGACACATTGAGTAAGAGATTTGATAAGGAAAAGGTAATCAATGCGGGATTGGGTTTTGTGAGGTGGGGAAAAGTAACTGTATTCTTGGAGATCAGGATGACAGAGTCTCCAAATGTCTGTTAGGGATTTACGTCGAATGGCTGAGGTAAATTGATTATGCATTTTGGATCGAATGAAGGTAACTGGGGAGTGTCTGTCAAGGAAGGGATCATGTATCTGATTACAGTCGCCACCAAAAATAATATAATTATCGTTTAGGGAAACCAATTTATCTGAGATGAGGGGCCAAAAGGTATGATCAACAGTAACTGGAGCGTAGACATTGAAAATAACAATAGGCACATTATCAATATTCAGTCTTAAAATTATAAAACGACCATCAGAATCAATTTCAAGTTGAGTATCAGTAACAGCAAACTTTTTATGAACAAGTATAACTACGCCATTCTTCTTCCCTAAGGAGGGGGAAGAAAAGACATGGCCGACCCAAAGTCTCTTTAGTTTAGATGATTCAATGTCATTAAGGTGGGTTTCTTGTAACATGGCGACATCAGATTTTAATTTAGCTAAATGAGCTAATACTCGCTGTCTTTTGATTGGGCCATTTAAACCTTTAACATTCCAGGATGTAACTCTGAATGATATACAGTAAGAGTATTAAATGTGAACATGACGCAAACAATGCAATAAAAAGTGCAAAAAGAAGAACTTGAATTGAAACAAAATACGAGTCATAAAAACAAGAGTTGATAGAGAAAAAGAGAGAAAAAGATATCAAAAAGAATGAAGAAGAGGACAGGGAAAAAAGAGGAGGGAAATAAAGAAGCGGGGGAGAGAGATGCCGAAGGAGAAGAATAGAAAAAATTGAAAGAGTAACAGCTGAAAAGGGGATAGGAAAAGAAAAGGGAATAAGAGAGAACAGAGAGTGTAAGAGAGAAAAACAGAATAAAACAACCAGATAATAACATGAAATCGTGACAAACCTACAAGGGGAGGATTCAAAAGGTACAAGGGGAAGGGAGGAACCAGACGGAAAGACGACACAACCGGGATCAAGCAGGACGATGGACCGGGAGGCATCGCGGCAAGGGAAGGGATGAACTGTGGAGAAAATAAGGAAACAATTGTCACAAAAACAACAACAGAGAAAACATGTGGCAGCAATAAGACTAGCAACCGCAACAAGGCGAAAAGGTCAAACAATTAGGGGAAAGGAACACATATTCAGCCAGCATTCGATGAGGAGGACTCCATGGGGTCAGTATAATGAGCGTTGATGAAACTGCGAAGGCGGAGAGGGTCTTCAAATGTTGTAGTCTTATTATTGTAGGTAACCTTGAATAGGCACGGGTGAAAAAGTCCATAACGAGCACCCATGTCCCGGAGAGCAGGTCTTAAGTCCAAAAAGGCCTTCCTTCTGTTAGCAGTGGCCTTGGTGTAATCCTGAGCGAAAAATAAAGTAGATCCGGACCAGGTAATTCGCTGAGAGGATTTCGCTGCTGTGAGAACCTTCAACAGGTCCGTGTATTCCAGGAAATACAGGATTACCCCTCTGGGCTTCTGAGAGGGGGAGGTCGAAGTGGGAGGACGACCCAACCTGTGTGCTCTTTGAATATTAAGCAGGGTGCCTTCTGGCATACGGAGGACTTTGGGAATGAAGGATTTGAAGAAACCAATGGGGTCCGACCGCTCCTGTCCTTCCTCAAGGCCGTAGATACGGAGGTTGTTGCTCCTATTATGGTTTTCAAGCTCCTCCACTTGGCGCTGAAGGGTAGAAACTTGAGAATGAAGAGGGGAAATCTTCGCACAATCAGCCGTCAAGGAAGAAAGCGATTGCTCCACAGTAGTGACTCTGCCGTCGAGCTGCGACCAAGAGTCAGTGAGAACTTGGAGTTTCGCATTAGTGTCTTCCATAAAAGGACGCAGAGCTCGAATTTCCTCCAATAATAATTCCATCGAGACAGGAGAAGATGATTTTGGAGGTGAAGGGGGATTTTGTCTGAGGCGTTTAGTAAGAGATTTCCCAGTATTCGCTGTAGGAGTCTCAGACGCCGCCATGTTGTCCTCAGGAGAAGAGGATAAAGCAGTTTGAGTCCGGGAAAACTCGGAAAATAACTTCGAGTTTTTGATGAAGATATGCTTGGTAGGAGGAGTTGCAGCTGAGGTGCCTTTAGATCTACCCATAAATAGCGGCGGAAAAATAGAAATCAATAAATGTCGAAGAGTGCGGGAAAGACAAAATGGCCGCCGGGTAAAAGTTAGTCAGAGTAGGCACATAAAATTGCTCAAAAATGAGCGCAAAGTGGACATAGACCTCCAAAAGTAGAAGGGAAGATGAATTTGAGGGTAAAATCACCACAGACTTCCAGGGAGATCATTGATACGAAGACACAGCGCAGCTGGGGAAAAAACTAAATGGTGGTCGCAAGGCGGTGACGCAGTTGCGAAGCTTACATAGTTCGTATTTCCAAAATGCCGCACTCAAGCGAAGTCACAAAGGTCGGGGACGGAGGAGTAGATGTTCCGACGTCCTCACATCCCACAATTAGCGCTGAGCGATTCAGGAAGGATGCCGTACTCCGGTCACACCGAGGAGCTTCACCCAGACGCCGCCATCCACGTCGGGCGCCAAGCCACGCACGCTATAAGGATTTTTAAAACAAATACTTCCAAGAAAATAGTTTTTAGTGTAAGCAAATATTTATTTGCAGTTAATCTGAAACGTAAGGGAAAATGCATGAAATTTTCACCAGCTGTTGCTATCTATATTTTAAATGATTGGTAATATTGTATACTGTTTGAGTTTATATAAGCACTTTTTCTTGCACTTTATTAATCTCTCGCATGATCTAACAACCCCCAAACTATAGACAATCACATAAAAGCATCAGTATCAAAATTTATGTTTTTACATTTATAACCATTGGTTGTATCTGCTATTCATTTTAAACCAAATTATGAGAAATGTGTTTGTTATTGGAAGAATATGGGTATGGTTGTTTTTATTTAAAAATTATGCATGCATGGATTGTATAAACTTGTATCTTTTATGATTTTCTAAACTGATTAGAGATTATTGAATTGAATTGAATTGAATTGAAGTACATGAATAAAAAGTGATTGCCCAAGAGCATATAATTTGGCCAGATGAGAGGCCAGGATTAAAAACTGTCTCCAGGTTCTATGATTCCAACTAGTCTAATAGACCTCAGCTGGAGTGGCAGTAATTCTGATGGCAGGGCCCATTCATTGGCTGTCCTTCTCAGGGAAATGTCACTGCATTGAGGGCCCTGCTCAGCTGTAGAATAATGTGGACTAATTTACAAGCCTCTTTTGCCGCAGATGCATAATGTTTTGGGCGCACCGGCTGCGCAGGTTGCTGGCCCATACTTACAAGGCCATGCAAAGACACCCTGCATGGCTTTTCATAGCCTTGTAAATCGTGTCTCTTTTCACGCATTGCTTTCTGTGAAAGGGGCATGCCATGAGTACTGCTGCGAGTGTTCCCGCTCAACACCCATGGATTCTGCTGCATTCCCAAATTTACAAAGTTTCACAAACCTGGGTTTGTGTCAATATTGTGTGCCTCTTCAGGGGAGACGTAAGGGAGGCGCAACAAGGAGAAATGTTTTAATTTCGACCATTTTTTTTCTCTTTCTATGTGTGCTGCATTCTTCAGCACACATAGAAAGAGGAAAATGTCATAAATTATTGGTTTTATGTGAAAAGGTGTCCCATCCTGCACAACAACAACCATCCCTGCAATGCAGGCACCCTTGCACAATGGTACAAGAGTGTCTGCGTTGCCACACAGCTGCTGGTTTAGCTTTGGCGCAGGGGAGAGCACAGGGTGCTCTTTAGTGCTGAAAATACAGCGCATCTCTGTGCTTTCAAAAAAGACACCGCTTGGCGCAGCAAAATGGCTTGTGGCGCTGCGTCATTTCCTTTTAAATGAGGCTCTGTGTTTATCTCCAGCATATTTTGGTGAAGTGCTAAATGTGCGATTAGGTGTCAGGGACCCTAGCTCAATTGCTAAATTATACCCAATGGACCACATCATCCAGCAGTAGGTGGTTACTGGGTAGTGTGCATGCTAACTACTGATATTTACCATTGCTGTCTCAAAACTTAAGACTCTTTCATCCCATCTAGATGCTAGAGTTAATTATTAAGCCCAGGCGGAGCAGGCGGAGTGGCTCTAAGCAGAGTTCCATGGAGTTGGAAAACAACTCAGCTCCTTTCCCTCCCCCTCCCCCCTCCTAAAGTAATTATATATTTTTTTTAAAGGCACTCGCCTGCTGTGGCTGCCACCTCCTCCCCATGGCCGCTCTCCTTCTGTAGAACATAGAAACCTTTTCAGGGTCCCACTGATACTTCGTCCTTTTAAACCAACAAAGAAGAAATTGGCACAGAAGCTGAAATATGAAAAGAATACATTTATTCACCTCAGATGAGGGCGACTATGTCACACAGAAGCCTTAGCAACTGAATGAGGCAGTCTCAGGAGTACAGAAAACAGGGGCCTTATATATGCTTAGGGTTACATAGTCGCAAAAAAAACAGTTGATGGACAGAATGTAGAACAATGTCATACATTCACCCCAGTACAAGGATCTGGGCCTAAATCCATCGTTTTTTTGCACTCCACACCACCCTGGGCTAGACACTGGCTATATGCGAGTGTCTAACCCAGGGTGGGGTGGAGTTCAAAAAAACGATGGATTTAGGCCCAGATCCTTGTACTGGGGTGAATGTATGACATTGTTCTACATTCTGTCCATCAACTGTGTTTTTTGCAATTTTCAGCCCGAGTGTGCTGGGTATACTCAGAAGTGAGTCCCAGGCTCTCCACACCACTGGAGTCAAGCTATCCAGGCTGATGAAGGCTGATAGCCAGAAACCGGTCCTTGCATGCTTGATTCCGGTCTGAGAAAGACATGGCTTGGTAGTTCAGACTGGACAGTTCCCATGAGGCACAGGGTCAGAGCTGATTTGCATATAGCCAGTGTCTAACCCAGGGAGGTGTGGAGTGCAAAATAACGGTGGATTTAGGCCCAGATCCTTGTACTGGGGTGAATGTATGACATTGTTCTACATTCTGTCCATCAACTGTGTTTTTTTGCAATTTTCACCCCGAGTGTGCTGGGTATACTCAGACGTGATTCCCAGGCTCTCCACACCACTGGAGTCAAGCTATCCAGGCTGATGAAGGCTGATAGCCAGAAACCGGTCCTTGCATGCTTGATTCCGGTCTGGGAAAGACATGGCTTGGTAGTTCGGACTGAACTGTTCCCATGAGGCACAGGGTCAGAGCTGATTTGCATATAGCCAGTGTCTAACCCAGGGTGGTGTGGAGTACAAAAAAACGATGGATTTAGGCCCAGATCCTTGTACTGGGGTGAATGTATGACATTGCTCTACATTCTGTCCATCAACTGTGTTTTTTGCAATTTTCAGCCCGAGTGTGCTGGGTATACTCAGACGTGAGTCCCAGGCTCTCCACACCACTGGAGTCAAGCTATCCAGGCTGATGAAGGCTGATAGCCAGAAACCGGTCCTTGCATGCTTGATTCCGGTCTGGGAAGGACATGGCTTGGTAGTTCGGACTGGACTGTTCCCATGAGGCACAGGGTCAGAGCTGATTTGCATATAGCCAGTGTCAACACTGAGGGAGGACAGATGTTGAAAGTGAGCCCATATTACTATCGATGCCCGGGCTGCCGGCGCAAGACGCCTCTTAGTTCCCATTCTGAATAGTTATCAAATAAAGAGATGGGCGCTGGAAGCAGGAATCACAAGAACAGGATTTATTACTCATGAGGAGAGCCTGTCATTTCGGACACGAAACACAGTGTCTTTCGGGAGGTGCTCTAACAAGTGAGCTGAGACATCGTCTTTTATACTTTACAAAACACTTGGCATTACAATCAGGACATTGTGACACAAAGAAAAGACATCCCCATAATCCTCGTGTCAGTCCTACCCCACATATGTTTACAATAGAGACCCTTGAACTGCCGATAAGAGAAGGGGCAATGACGCAGCTGAGTGTTCCGCTGATTATTAGGATATGTGCGCCTGATCGTATCCCAAGGGGTGGGGAAGCCAGGATCAATAGTGGGTTCTTTGAAGAGGAGTGACTCCATACAATAAGGGGCAATAAACAGTATCTTCTGGCTTAGGCGTTGGCCTCGGACATGTGTGGACAGTCCATCGCGGAGGGAGGGTTTACTAACAGAGGGGTTATTCATGAAAGGAAAGGAGGTGCTGGTCAGGTGCGGCCGTGACTCCCAAGGACAGGGCCTTGCAGAAGAGGGAGGTTTATGACTTGTCCATGGGTTCTGCCTTTTTGGACGTGGTGAGTGCCGCCTGCCTCTTGCTCCACATTTCTACCTT
Source organism: Lissotriton vulgaris (assembly GCF_964263255.1). Classification (NCBI taxonomy): domain Eukaryota; kingdom Metazoa; phylum Chordata; class Amphibia; order Caudata; family Salamandridae; genus Lissotriton; species Lissotriton vulgaris. The sequence continues at coordinate 371,227,187 of NC_141696.1, read as the reverse complement.
GTGTCCAGCGCCAGTAAAACCTTCACGCCTCGCGGCCCCCGCTCCGCGGGTGCCGCTCGAAGGCAAGACTCTATCCGTGCACAGGAGCACCATCGTGATTGAGAAGAGCAAAAATCAACCCTTCTCCTCGAGGCGGGACTGCGAGGACCAGCGTGCAGCGCGGCGCTGATCGGCCGCAGCTGGTCCTCTTCCCGCCCCCTCCACCGTTAAAAATCAAGCGGTGTGACAGGAGTGTGGGTTCTGCCTTTTTGGACGTGGTGAGTGCCGCCTGCCTCTTGCTCCACATTTCTACCTTGTGTCCAGCGCCAGTAAAACTTTAACGCCTCGCGGCCCCCGCTCCGCGGGAGCCGCTCGAAGGCAAGACTCTATCCGTGCACAGGAGCACCATCGCGATTGAGAAGAGCAAAAATCAACCCTTCTCCTCGAGGCGGGACTGCGAGGACCAGCGTGCAGCGCGGCGCTGATCGGCCGCAGCTGGTCCTCTTCCCGCCCCCTCCACCGTTAAAAATCAAGCGGTGTGACAGGAGTGTGGGTTCTGCCTTTTTGGACGTGGTGAGTGCCGCCTGCCTCTTGCTCCACATTTCTACCTTGTGTCCAGCGCCAGTAAAACCTTCATGCCTCGCGGCCCCCGCTCCGCGGGTGCCGCTCGAAGGCAAGACTCTATCCGTGCACAGGAGCACCATCGCGATTGAGAAGAGCAAAAATCAACCCTTCTCCTCGAGGCGGGACTGCGAGGACCAGCGTGCAGCGCGGCGCTGATCGGCCGCAGCTGGTCCTCTTCCCGCCCCCTCCACCGTTAAAAATCAAGCGGTGTGACAGGAGTGTGGGTTCTGCCTTTTTGGACGTGGTGAGTGCCGCCTGCCTCTTGCTCCACATTTCTACCTTGTGTCCAGCGCCAGTAAAACCTTCACGCCTCGCGGCCCCCGCTCCGCGGGGGCCGCTCGAAGGCAAGACTCTATCCGTGCACAGGAGCACCATCGCGATTGAGAAGAGCAAAAATCAACCCTTCTCCTCGAGGCGGGACTGCGAGGACCAGCGTGCAGCGCGGCGCTGATCGGCCGCAGCTGGTCCTCTTCCCGCCCCCTCCACCGTTAAAAATCAAGCGGTGTGACAGGAGTGTGGGTTCTGCCTTTTTGGACGTGGTGAGTGCCGCCTGCCTCTTGCTCCACATTTCTACCTTGTGTCCAGCGCCAGTAAAACCTTCACGCCTCGCGGGCCCCGCGCGGGTGCCGCTCGAAGGCAAGACTCTATCCGTGCACAGGAGCACCATCGCGATTGAGAAGAGCAAAAATCAACCCTTCTCCTCGAGGCGGGACTGCGAGGACCAGCGTGCAGCACGGCGCTGATCGGCCGCAGCTGGTCCTCTTACCGCCCTCTCCACCTCTCTTGCTCATCCAATTAAATCTGTGCAGCCCCAACGCGCACGCGGGACGCGCGCGGGGCGACTACCGGGGCGAAGACCGGGCAAAGAGCGGGCCGTTTAAGGCCGTTCAAGGACGGCAGAGGACGGCCCTGGCCCTGAACCCCTGCTCTTTCGCCCTCAATCATCATAACGTCTAAGATGTCGGCCATGCGCAACAGAACCAGAAGTTGCGCGAAAAAAGCTACGGCGGTAGCACAGGTGACTGGACCTATAGATCTTTTTATTTCCCGTGTACATGAGACTATTGAACAAAGTATTGTTTTATTGGAAAAGAGAGTCTCCATGGACCTTGCAAATGCTAAGCGCTCATCCTTGGGTTCTCTGGCAAATGTTAAATCACCCGCCTTGCAGTCTTTGAATAATTGCTCCCTACCCCTAACCATGCCTACTAATAGTGCTCCGACTGTACCAAATACTGTTGATTTATCGGTTGCCCCATCAGACTCAGACCCGTCTTTTGTTGACCTGGAGGTTACACCAGATCTAGAAGCCTGTCAGTCACCTGGCAAAGCGGCGCCGAGTCTGAGTGGGTTTAATGATGTGGAAACAGCTCCTGTACCTAAAGTTCCTCGGGGAAGGGCTTCCAATCTCCCAAAGGCTATATCTAAGGGTAAAAATAAAGTAAAAGCATCAGTTAGGAATCACAATCTGATTTCCCCTACTCCACAAATGACATCAGGTATTCCTTGCTGGGTGCAAAACATGGTAACAGATTTAAAATTAGACCTTGAAGCCACATTAGCAGCACAAATCAAGCCTTTAATTTCTAAAGTGGACAGGCTTACATCTTTAATACATTCTAAATGGCCACACAAAACGCATGGGCAAGGGCCTGATCAGTTACAAGGGATTACAGAATTAGCCCCCAAATGTTCATCGTGTATCCAGCCCCCTAAAGATGTATTAAACAACGTTCAAGCAACTGCAACCCCTGGGAACCCAGTTATATCCCATCCGTCGCAAACAGGGAACAACTCTGTCCAATCCACAACCATACCCACTTCGAAGGTGAGGGCTCCTATTTTGACTCATCAACACCCTGTTGTTGATAATAATACCACCACTATTCAAGTAAAAGATGTTGTAGGGAAATCTAATACACCTTCAGTACCTCTTCCTACGAACAAATCTGAAGGTCCTAAGACAAAGCAGGCACGTTTTAGGTCAATTAATCTACCACCAGAGGTTTCCCCTTTTGTCGTTGTGTTGACAGCAGTCCCCCCGTTGAAGGAGGGAGTAAAAGAAACTTTCACTGAGCTTAGAAATAAATGTGCTCAATGGCTCCACTTACATAAACCTCTACCTAACAACATGAACGGTGAAATTCTTACCGTGCGTAGAGGGGACTGGGTGGGCAGAAGCAAGAAAACAATAGTAGGGGACGTAATTACAGTTAATTTTAGGGATATAGGGGCAGCTAGCTATATATGTAATGCACCCAATAGTGGTCCTGCGACTCAAATTAACCCAATTCCTTTGTCTTATTTTTTACCGATGTCTTCAAGACCAAACCCTCCTTGCTCCACTTTTCAAAGTAATAGAGGACCTGTGTACCCCCCACAACATGCTGCCAAACCTTGGCAGCAACCACTACACCCGTCTCCTTTTCTTCCACATTATGTTAATTTTCAGCAGCAGCCATTAAATGCTCCATTTTTTCCCCTGCACCATGTTAATTCTCATTGGCAACATCCCCTCCATTTTCCACCACCCCTACCTCAGCCTGCCCATCAGTGGCAGCAACCCTTTCAGCCACTACAACCAGTTAAACACCAGTGGCAACAAACATGGCAGGACTTGCCCCCTTCCCAAGATCCCCTGTTTTCACAATTCGCCCATCCAAATAGATATGCTGTGCTAGACGAGGTAGATTGACTCAGCCCTACTGAAGCTCTGGATTCAAACATCTCTATGTCCTATTTAGATATGGCGAGTTCTTCTCCTGTCACACCTTTAGCCGCACTTCTTGAACCCTTAATGGTGTCATCGCTAACACCCCTCCCACGTATAGAAAATAGGGGTAGCCTTGATGCATGTACAGCTACTGTTAGCCCCAGATTAAGCCCAGATACCATCTCTCGGGAAGATGGTCCTGCCCTATTACCAGCAATTCAGCCAGAGTCGTCTGTTGTTGGCGATTCTGGTAAACCAGCAGGACTCTCTCTTGTTTCCTGGAACATTGCCGGCCTTGCCAGCAAATTAGGTACACCCTTCTGGACCAGCTTTTTGGGGGAGGGATTAGACCTAATTTTATTGCAGGAAACTTGGTGTCTGGACCCCATTAATATCGAAGGGTATGCATCTTACTGTCTTAGAGCAACCAAATCTAGCTCGGGTAGGGCTAAGGGGGGCCTTTTGTTGCTTTTATCCACCAAGCTGTGTGACTGTACGGTCAAATACAGTACGACTGTGGGGACTCATAGCCAAGTTATAAGGGTGGAGTGCAGGAAGAATATTGATTTAGTCGTTGTAAATTTCTACAACAATATTTTTGATGCTACTAGAGGGGATATTTTACTGCCTCTAGAAAGGGAAATTGTCAAGGCCCTTGGTATCTCGAAAAGAAAGGCCGTGGTTGTCTGGGCAGGTGATTTTAACCTGCAGCCCTGCCATTTGTCTAACGGGAACATCTGCGGCTTTGGTGCAGCAACGAGTAGCCATTGGGGGGGCCTGGGGGCGAGGGAGGATTCTCCTCACTTCCAACATTGCAGTTATGGTTCCACATTAAATAATATGCTAGTCACACTAGACATGACCCTGTTAAACTGCAACACTAACAACCAGGCAATAACATGCCCTACATTTACAGGCAGAGATGCAGGATCATTTATAGATCACATTTTGTTGTCTAGCAGTGGAGACTTTACTGATCTGTATGTAAACGAAGAAAGTCTCAGTGACCATAACAGCCTTCGTGTTACCCTCTTGGGGCATGGTACCTCATTAGTTTCAGGTGGAAAATGTTTAACCGACTTAGTACCTATTAGACCAAAGGGTCTAAGGATCAAATGGACTGGTTTAAATTCTAAAGTTAAGCAGAAGGAGGTTCTTACTCAATGCAAGAATCAAATTAGCTCCTGTTTGGATGATGATTGTGATTCTGGCTGCTTAATAGCTCACTTTGTCTCCATGAATAGTATTATTGATGGTATTTTTACTAAGGCCCCGTCAGCCAATAGTGGTCCGAAGCAGGGGTGGTTTGATAAGACCTGTATAGTCGCCCTCCGTGATCTAAAGAATGCTTTAGGCACCAAACCACGTGTCAAGACGGATATACAATACTTTAGGGCTAGATACAAAATAGCAATTAACACTAGGAAAAGGGTATTACAGACCGAGGCGTGGGATAAGTTGAAGGAAGCAGCCGAGACTAAAAACAGCAAACTGTATTGGGAAACAATTAACAGCCCGTTTCTCAATAAAGAAAATGTTCCAGAATTAACCTCTTATGTGGCATGTAGCGATTGGGTTAGTCATTTTTCCAAAATATTCAATCCAGAAGGGTTATCTTCTGAGTCACCATCACCAGAGCCTACTCCATGGCTGCCCCTCTCGTTGGGAATAACATTAGAAGAAAGCCACGAAGCAATTTCTTTAAGTAAAGGAGGCAAGGCCCCTGGCCCCGATGGGGTCCCGCTGGATCTATACAAAGATGAAACGGCTTTATGGGCTCCCATCTTGGCGAGGATATTTAATTGTGCGGCAGAAACTAATTTTCCATCCACTTGGGGCCAATCGGTCATTATTCCTTTACATAAGAAAGGTGATAAATCAGAGGCCTCTAACTATAGTCCAATTTCATTATTGGACGCCTCTGTAAAGGTGATGAGTAGGATTTTGCTCAAGAGGCTGGAAGACTGGGCAACTGATTTTAACATCTTAACTAGAGTCCAATATGGCTTTCGGAAAGGCCTGGGCACATTGGACCAATGTGTAAATCTGGACCTTTTAATCAATAAATATACTGTGGCTAAAAATGGCAACCTCTTTTTATGTTTTGCTGATTTGAGCAGCACTTTTGATTTGGTTAACCATAACATTCTTTGGGAGGTTTTGCTTGATGCAGGGGTCCCAAGGGAAATAGTTCATTTTTTGGCTAGACTCTACGAAAAACTCTCCTGTAAAGTCCGCTATGGCACCCTTGGTGAATGTACCCCGTTTTTTAAAGTGTCTCGGGGCATACGCCAGGGATGTGTTTTGGCCCCGCTTTTATTTTCCCTCTTTATTAATGATGTCGACCGTTCCTTGGTTGACATCCCAGCAGATGCCCCCCTGATTGGTGGTAAACCTGTTCCGCTGTTACTTTACGCGGATGACGCTGTTCTTTTATCCCGAACACAGATGGGCCTTCAGCGCCTAATCGATAATTTTATGCAGTTTATTCAAGTTAGGCGGCTTCGTGTGAACAAAACCAAGACGTATGTAATGTCATGCGGTCAGGCAGCTAAGCAGGTAAAGCATACCTTTTTTCTGGATAAGGAAAAGTTGACTTCCGTCAAGTCCTTTTGTTATCTAGGAATTACATACAACAATAGTGGGTCTTGGACCGCGGAATTTGATTCTAACAGACTAAAAATGCTGCGGTCTACTAGCAGTATTTTTCGTTTTGCCTCTAAACTTGGCTCACGAAGCATTTTAGACATGATGAACATATACAATGTATGCTGTGTCTCCTCTGCTCTGTATGGGGCAGGGGTGTGGGGACATAGCGAGGGTATATCCCTGCAGAAGGAGGAAAATAAGTTTTTAAGGAGGTTGTTATGTGTTCCCCCTTCTGCCTCCATCCAGCTGATCCATGAAGAAGTCGGGATCGAGTTCATTTCTGACTTAGCAGCAGTCCGGCCACTTTTATTGTGGCGTTCTATTTGGGCTAAGCCAGAGACTCGATTCACTCAGGATATTATTCTTGATTGTATAGGCTTGGACCACTCTTCACGTATATTGTGGTTGAGATACATTCACCGCTGGTATCTCCTTCTTTTTAATATTGATGTGTTCCGTGAGCCTGAAGAGGTTGTTTCTATCTCAAAAAAAGAAATTAAGACAACGTTCCTAAACTTCCGAAAGGCAGAGCGAGATAAAATCTCTGGCAATCTTGTCACCGTGAAATTTTATAAAGATTTAAATCTAACTTCGGGACTCCAATCCTATCTTGTGTATGTGACTCGTCCCTCTCATCAGTATGTTTTAACACGTGTCAGATTGGGCATTGTTCACCACCTGGTTGCTTTTCCAAACACAAGAACCAGTTCAGACATACCCTGTCCGTGTGACAGTATTTCCCGGCAGAGTAGTTGCCATTTCTTACTTTTCTGTAAATTTTTTTATTTTTTCAGGTTAAAATACCTTAAGCCAATTTTTATTAAATACAATATTCGTACTACACAAACAGCATTGATATTTTTATCCTCATTAGAGAACGAGGAGATTTGCTTTTTTCTGGCTACTTTTATTTTGAAATGTACAGCTGCCAGGAAAAGTATTGTACTATAATAATATTTTTATACTTACCTGTCTGTACCTATGTTATACAGCTGCCAGGAATTGTTTTATGATGCTATTACTGTTTAAATTCCTGTCTGTATATATACGCCTTCAAATTTTATATCAATTTCTGTAATTAAGGTATTATTCATATTTGTAGAGGTCCACAGTATATTATGATCATTTAAAAATTTTGATGTACAGCTGCCAGGAAAGGCCTATTGAGTAACCCCTACTGATCCCCTGTTTGTTCATTTATGAATGTCTTGTATTTTATAATAGTATGTTGACTTATAGAGACAAGATCACTTACTAATTGTTGTACTCTAACCTTTTGCACATTGTCTTATCATCTTTTCCTATGAGAGCTCATATGGTGATTTTAAATATTTTAACTATGTACTTTTGCTTGTATGATTTGTATGCACAAATCGAATAAAAGCTTTTTGAAATTGAATTGAAATTGACTTGTCCATGCGAGGGAGGAGGGGAGAGCCAGGGTGCGCACAGGGACAGAGTCGCACAGAGAGAGAGGTCTTATGACCCGCACATGAGAGAACGGGGGCAGTCAGATACAGCTGGGGGGGGGTTATGTCAGCTGAGGCAAGGGATGCTTCTTCAAGAAGGAATGGGGGACTTTGCGTGGGTCAAGCAGGAGGGTTGCTTTTCGTAGCAGGGTCGCGCGGAGGGAGAGGGTTTCATGATCTATACATGTGAGGGGGGGGGGTTCAAATACGCGCAGGGGGGAAGCCGGGGATTCCGATGAGCGGGCAAAAAGGCCATGGTACCTAAAATGGCTATCAGGTATATGTGGGCACGGGCTTTTACTGGCGGAGTGGTGTGGTTAACGTACAGGGAAGGGAATGGGAAAGGGCAAATGAACACTGCTTATGTACATCACTTTTCCTAATTTTCCACAGTCGCCGCTTTTTACATGACAGAGTTCATTTTCCTAATTGGTGGGGGGTGTACATATAAACAGGTGCTGTTGAAGAATTAGCATCTGTCAATACTAACATATGGCATATATTCATGGACAGTTGATGTGATTGGCAGAATGTGGCACATAGGAAATTGCATTTTGTTAAGTTCCTAACATTTAAACGCACTACATAGCATAAATGCTTCTGACTTTCTCAAAAATGTGACCAATGAATATTTTATCAAATAGTCGAGGGTGGAGTCCAGTTCAAATAAGATCTCTTCGTCACAGTGTCTTTTTAGCAGTGAGCCATCACTGGTAGGCTCTAGTCCGTGTCCTTTTGTTGGCGCTGTTGAGCACCGGCGGTGGAGCTATAGGTCCAGCTCGGGTCCATCCTTACGCGTTGCAGGGTGCGGTCAGTCCTCTGCTGTTAGACCACAGTCCTGTTCCCTAACCAATCCTTTTAGTGGCGCCTTATGCTCGGCACCCATATTCCTGCGGCGTACCCCATTTCCACCTGGATGCTGTTCTTCCTTTCGACAAGAAGTCATGTGGAAAAGAGGGTGTGTGGTTTCGATAGTCGATGGGAGTGAGAGGGCGGAGTGGGGGCAGATTTTCCTGGGACACACCAAAGGGACCAAGGGAGCAAAGGGTAACAAGCAAGCAGGCCCATCAATCGGGCTTGAAAAGGGGAACGGAGACTTCAGGCACGCGTGGGTAGGTGGACAAAGGGCTTCAGGACAGCCTTTCATCCTTTCGTTTTACCACATTGGAGAGTGCTGCCTCGTCCCGTATTCCCGTTGTGCTGTGGCTCCACCTTTGGTCGAGGTCGCGTGTATCCCATGATCGGCGGCCAGGCTGTGTGTCACGTCCGACCCTCCTCCTCCAGTGATCGTATATCTTTGAATAGGTACAAAACAAGCTTTAGAGAACTGGCAGGAGAAGACATTTATGCATGTGAATTCCTCCTTCAATCCTACGCACTTGGGCAAATAGTTCATCGGTCACAGTCAGAAGTTTATTATCAAGCAGTGCATATGTCGGCATTCCTACTGAGCTCATGCCAAGCTTATTCATCGTCTATTCATGACATAAAAATAGATAGAAATTAGACTCCTATCAACTGCGCATTTCGTTACATTCATCCTTCCGGAACCTCCAGCGGAGATTTGTCTTTCAAACCCGGGCCTTAACAGTCTAACATTTCCCTCCAAAGCTGGCTATCCCTTTCAAAACTGGGGTGGGGGCGCTATCGTCGGGGGTCAGGGTAAAAACAACGTTTTCCTGGGGGACGACAGTTACTCATGGTCACTATGTATATATCGGGGACAGCAGCTGGGGTCAATCAAGTGGGGCGGGGATGCTTCGGGCATTCGCGCTTGGGTGCAAAGGGGGTGGGGCAATCTGGGCATTGGGGGTCAATCTAGACATTGGCGCTTGTTTCTAACAACAACAAAAAATAGGGTGCCATTGACATATAGTTCCCCTTTTAAGAGGGCCAGATTAGGGGGGGCCTTAGTCGTCTCACCTGTCCTTTCTTTCTTAGCCAATTCGAGTTCATTCATTTTGGAGAAAGGAGAGGTAGTAATATGGCAAATCACAATCATTTTATTTTCTGTCAATTTCGCTAAACACCTTTGTGTTCAAAGAGTATCCAATCAGACTGGTGCCAGCGGGGCACAATTTTTATCACAAAAAGGAAGATGGAACAGGGGGACTCTCGCAGGGAGTGAGAGTCGTCCGCAACCTAAACGGGCCATTCAGTACACGTATGACATGTAGAGAGAGAGAGAGAAAGAGAGAGAGAAAGAGAGAGAGAGAGAGAGAGAGATAGGCAGATAGATAGAGGGGGAGAAGGAGAGAGAGAGACGTGTACGAAAATGGGTCATTTAGTGTGCTCACAACACAGAACAGCAGGGGTTAGGTAGCACGGAGACACGAACAGAGGGGATGCATAAACTCATACAGTACATACGCACAAAACTTCAGACGAAGGAAGACAGTACATATATTACATACAAAGAAAGTCATGACAAGACATAGAACAGTTATTGGCCAAAAAGAAAAAAATCTCCTTGCGTATGCTGCGCATTTTTAATATCCTATTTATCCATGGGCTGAGCTCTTTTTACCTTTCCTCCTTTTCTTCTCGTTTGCTATTTTTGCGAGCGCTCCCAATTGCCAATACTTACACCTCGGTCAGCCGGTCAGAAATTAACCTGGTCGGGCTATTGCCCATAAGTGGATCTTAAACCACTTTTGAGTTTCGTCTTTTGGTTGGAAGTTCTCCAGGCTGAGGCAACAGAGGGTATTGATCAGGAGAACAGTCAGACAGCTTGGTTATATCTATAAGAGTGTGAGAAGGAGGTGGTACATTTCGAACATCAACAACATTCCTACCTTCCCAGACGGGTGCTGCCTGGGTACCCTTACCTCAGGACTTTTCCTAGTCCTTTCCCTATCTAATTAAACGTCATAATAGCGTTATCTAGTGTGTTAATTTCGAGTCAATTTCCGTCATACAGTACCCGTCAAGTTTCTATGTCAGTCCATCCTCCCAGTCGTTCTAACGTGCTAATTTCAAGTCAATTTCCGTCATACAGTACCCGTCGAGTTTCCATGTCAGTCCATTCTCCCAGTCGCTATGCTCTAATGGAGGAACAGTCATATCTAAGTCTAGCATAAGTACTATGCTCAAAGCCCCTCCTTCCTTTATCGTCGGTCGTTCGATCATCGCTCTTCCATTCTTCAGCCGACGTTCCGATGCGACCTGCAGAAAGGAGGAGAAGAAGGGGGTGGGGGCAGCATTCAAAACACACCATCGGGCATAGATCCGAAAATGTTGTTACCTACCACATACTCGACCTATCTCCACGGGGTGCATTCTCTACCATCTCGGCGTTTAAACCCAGAGGGACCAGCAGTGTTAGATAGATAATCGTTGATGGTCTGCGTATCTACATGAATCACCTGATCGTGGCTTTTTAGGTCATGTGCAAGGGTGGTGGTCAAGTGGCATTTCTTCGGTATCGTTTTAAGGGCGTCTGAAACACTTTTCCGGCTGTCTGTGACACAGAATGTAGTGGCTAAGTACCGGGCCCCTTTAACCTTCAACCTTAGTCATACTGTACGTTTTTCTGGGCAATAGCTTGCTTAGTCTCCACAAAGGCCCCCTGATACACAAGGGATGCCTGGTTTCACCATGGGATGCCCAGGAGTGGACACCCCACAAGGAAAAGCCAGGAGGGGTTCCCTTGTGGTAGGAGTACAAGCGCCGGGATGCCTCCGGGTCACTGTTCGAGCTATACAAATACGCCACATTTACATTTACATTTTTATGTCGGTGACAGTAGCCATACATTTCGATAACATTCATAAATACAAACGCTACGATAATTTTTGCGTGTTCAAGAAATTTTAATGAAAAGGTTGGCGCACAAATACGGGCCTACAACCCAGTGGGCCGGCTACGGAGCAGACTGGAACTGGGCATAAGAGGAGCGAAGTCGGGCCATTTGTTTCATAAAGTGCAGCAGTGCAATGAAAATCATATCGAACTTTCTTAAGCGGCCAGTATAATGCGTGTCAAGCGTTCAATAATATCATCTCATTATTCTACTATTTGCTCAATATCTAATGTATATCAATTCATTGTTTAAATGCTCAATCCGTGCCTATTTCATACCGATTCATAGCTGTCAACACATAATTAGTACCCACTCTAAATCAGTTCATCATCCCAACACATAATCAATGTTCATCTTATATCGCTTTCTTTTCCAAGCACATACTCAATATCCTTCTTATCTACTTTCATTGTCCAAAAACTGCATACATATCCCGGGGCATCAAAGCTGAGCAATCAGGGTGCAACAAGGTTTATTTAAAAAGTGTCATTTTGTGTCGGCGCCATTTTGGGCGAGGTCAGGCAAGTCCCAGTATAGTCAGGTTGCCTCCACTGACTCGTAGTAGGACCAGAACCTTCCGTTGGTAGTTCAAAAGTTTTTCGCAATGTGGTAACAGTCTAACAATATGGACCATCAGTCAAAGAGTGGGGAGGGCGGCAACAATTTTTCCTACCGGGTCATTCTGGTGTTCCACCGGAACTGAACAAGTCTGTACCTTGGCTGTATTTTAGCCATTTCCAAACTGAGGCTGGCGCCGGCAGGAGTGCGCTGATGTCGCGGCTCCCAGTGAGGGGGACGGGGGTGCCCATGCGGAGGGGTCGGGGGGCCCCCCGGCTCTCATAGAATCTTCAAAGTTGAGGAGAGAAGGCATGGGGCGTGTGCCCGTCCCGGGCAAAAGACCGCTTTTCGATGTGGACCCTCTTTAAGCAAGAGCGTTGGGGTGTCGCTGGAAGCCTCCACCTGGAGGGAGGTGGGGGAGGGTCGTTCGCGCCGCCTCCCCCTTCCAGCGACCCCGCGCCGTTCTTCGGCTCCAGCGCTTCGGTATTGGCCGTGCCAGCTATTGAAGATGGGGGGGGTCGGTGGCTGAGGCAAGACATCCCCCCTTTTTTGACATGTGGCGGAACTACCTGAAACTCTCAGGCGTGGTCATGTGGCGGGACTACCTGCAACTCTCAGGGTTGTCCGACCTCGCCTTGGCTCCGGTCCTCGTCGATGGCCAGATCAGGCAAGAGAGGGCGTGGGGGGTGGTCGGTGGCTGAGGCAAGACAGCTCCCCCCCCCTGTGGCCTGCAGGGCAGCAGAAGAGGGGAAAGGGAGAGACCTCCACGATTCCTCGGGCCGTCCACCCTACAGCCTCCCCTTCCGACTGCGGCCAGCCGAGCCCTGCACGCATCGAGGCCTCGCCTTCCGGATGGGCGTAACCGCGGACCTGTTGCACTTCGGGAGCTTCCGGAATGGGGGTAGGTACCTATTGGTTTGTTCCTATTTCATGTGACCGTTATTTGGGCGTGGTGGGCAATGAGGCAGACATGTTTGGAGCAGGAATAGGCAATGGAGCCTAGCTACCTCGTGGCTGTCTTGCTGTCAAACCTTTCGCCGTTTTATATTTCTCATTACGAACTATTCCTAATGTTTCTTATTTTTAGTGAAGTCGGAAGCTCATCAGGGGGTTACTGACTTAGCCCGATTTCTTTTTATTTTTCCTTCTTTTCCTTAGCGTGTTTCGAGCTAAAGTTTTCTGTTAGTAGGGTACGGTGATCACTTCATTTTTATATGTCCTTCCATTAGGGGTACTCCTGGACGGACCAGGTGAGTTACCTCCAATAAATGGTCCGGGTGGAACTAGATTATCAATCAGAGGGGAACACATATCCTTCGTTAGGGTATCATCCTGGACGGACCAAATGATGTACCTCCACTTACTAGGGTAGCCTCCTGGACGGACCAGATGGGTTACTTCCAATAAATGGCCAACAAGTGGGGGCATGTGTCCTCCATTAGGGTAGTCTCCTGGACAGACCAGGTGAGCTACCCCCCAAATAATAGTCAATCAGTGGGGAGTGGGTAGGACTGACGGATTACAACGGGGACAAAAGTCTGCATCACCTACCCTTCTCTATCTGCAAAGACTAGACAGAATATTTCTATTCCACGTTGTTTGCAAACAGAAAATACCTCAAACAAACAATTCCTTGGACAACAATGTCCAGTCAATCAATCAATCAGTGGGGAGAAAAACAGGCATGACGGATTACAACGGGGACAAACGTCTGCATTACCTGCCCTTCGCTATCTGCAAAGGGAGACAGAATATTTCTATTCGTCTCTGTTTGTGGACAGGGAAGATCTCAAAGAGCAACAATCGATTATTTAATCGATTTCAAACAATCAGTGGGGAAAAAAGTAGGCATGACGGATTACAACGGGGACAAAGGTCTGCATTACCTACCCTTCTCTATCTGCAAAGAGAGACGAACGTTCCTATTCGCCGCTGTTTGCAAACAGAGAATGTCTCGTTCTCAAGAAGAGAACCAATATTTCAAGTAGCAACCAAAGCTAAATGAACCAATAACCAAACAATATCAGTATTCAAATACCGATTCCAATTCAATCAATCAAACAATCAGATGGATAAAACCATCCTACCAATCAGGCGTAAAACGCCCTACTTAATCTTACCCGGACCGGACCATATGGATAGTTCTTTATCTTCCTCCTCCAGCGCCCGATCGTTCTCTTACTCCATGTAGCATTCCTGTGGGATTCCAGTCAGGACAGTAGGTCACTCGAGAGAGGTCCGTTCAGAATCGGTGAAGTTCATTCGATCGGCAGCCGGACGAGGGCCCTCTCAAGGCAGGTATACTCCGATCATTTAGATGTTCACTTCTTCGTCTGGATCTCTCTTACTGGACCTTATGTCACTGATGGACCCCGCGTTGGGACGCCAATTGTTGAAAGTGAGCCCATATTACTATCGATGCCCGGGCTGCCGGCGCAAGACGCCTCTTAGTTCCCATTCTGAATAGTTATCAAATAAAGAGATGGGCGCTGGAAGCAGGAATCACAAGAACAGGATTTATTACTCATGAGGAGAGCCTGTCATTTCGGACACGAAACACAGTGTCTTTCGGGAGGTGCTCTAACAAGTGAGCTGAGACATCGTCTTTTATACTTTACAAAACACTTGGCATTACAATCAGGACATTGTGACACAAAGAAAAGACATCCCCATAATCCTCGTGTCAGTCCTACCCCACATATGTTTACAATAGAGACCCTTGAACTGCCGATAAGAGAAGGGGCAATGACGCAGCTGAGTGTTCCGCTGATTATTAGGATATGTGCGCCTGATCGTATCCCAAGGGGTGGGGAAGCCAGGATCAATAGTGGGTTCTTTGAAGAGGAGTGACTCCATACAATAAGGGGCAATAAACAGTATCTTCTGGCTTAGGCGTTGGCCTCGGACATGTGTGGACAGTCCATCGCGGAGGGAGGGTTTACTAACAGAGGGGTTATTCATGAAAGAAAAGGAGGTGCTGGTCAGGTGCGGCCGTGACTCCCAAGGACAGGGCCTTGCAGAAGAGGGAGGTTTATGACTTGTCCATGCGAGGGAGGAGGGGAGAGCCAGGGTGCGCACAGGGACAGAGTCGCACAGAGAGAGAGGTCTTATGACCCGCACATGAGAGAACGGGGGCAGTCAGATACAGCTGGGGGGGGTTATGTCAGCTGAGGCAAGGGATGCTTCTTCAAGAAGGAATGGGGGACTTTGCGTGGGTCAAGCAGGAGGGTTGCTTTTCGTAGCAGGGTCGCGCGGAGGGAGAGGGTTTCATGATCTATACGTGTGAGAGGGGGGGATTCAAATACGCGCAGGGGGGAAGCCGGGGATTCCGATGAGCGGGCAAAATGGCCATGGTGCCTAAAATGGCTATCAGGTATATGTGGGCACGGGCTTTTACTGGCGGAGTGGTGTGGTTAACATACAGGGAAGGGAATGGGAAAGGGCAAATGAACACTGCTCATGTACATCACTTTTCCTAATTTTCCACACAGAGCACATGGCGAGCATGTGGCAGCACATGGCAAACAAGATGGCTGCCAGAAATACAAAATGGCGTTCAGCTCGTGCTAACAAATCTCTGCAATATTTAACACTTCTTCCTACTCGACGTCCTTCTTCTTAGATAACTCCTATGTTGTTTGTTGGTGAGGAAGGAGAATGGCCATGGCGAGGAAGAGGCAGCCACGGCAGGTATGTGCCTTTTTTAAAACATTATATTAATTAATTTGGGAGAGTGGAGGAGCCAGCTAACTCCGCTGCGCCAGAGAGTCAGAGTTTTGCCTAAGCTCTGTGTTCGAAAACAGAACGTGGAGTAGGCAAAACTCCGGAAACTCCGGTGGTGGAGCGGAATTACTTGCCCATGTTTATTAATTATCTAAGCTATTCTCTCTCTAAAGTTGAAATAGCAAGACGTTTAGGCTTACTCCAGGTGGTTGTAAAGAGATTAAAACGCACATACAGTATGCATAGTAGTCGACTCGATAAACTAAGTCGCTGGCTAAATTATAATATTTAAGATGCTTTAGGAGACTGGGGTATAGAATGAAACCCCCAAAATACACTACATTACTCATAGCCCCCCCCCCCCACTCCACAACACATGTCTATTGTCAACAGGCGTGCAATGTGTGCTGGGAAGTGCTAATTGCAAGCTGACCATCCTAACCACATGGAACCTTGGGAGCGCTTCAAGGAAGGCGAGAACTGGTATCGCCCGCTGGCTCCAGGATTTGTGAAGGCTAGAAGAGTAGTAAATGTGTGCCTCATATGATTGCAGAGCACAGATTTGCAAAGGCCTAGTGCACATAGTGGGGCTGACAGGGGCTAAAGGGCTGACGAAGAAGAGAGACCATCATGGAACACTACATCGCACAACATAGGGTAAAGCGCTCCTTCTCCCAACAAGAAGTGAGGGGAAATGTGCATCAAAAAGCCGCCAGAGAGGCGCAGCGAAGGAAGATCAGAGGAGCAGATTTGCAAGCCTCTTGCGATACACTTGCGCAGCCGTTGTGTCACTTTTGTGATGCAGCGGCAGAGTAAACCATGCGCCACGTTGCAACTTATTTACAACGTGACGCATCTAGCAGATGTGTCATGCTGTAAAGCACTGCGCCACATGAAACCTGCATCAGGTTTCATGTGGGCGTTCCATCGTAGGGTGGGCATTCCGGGCAGGAAAGCCCAGTAAAACTGACGCAGTGAAATCTACAAGATGTCACTGAGTCAGTTTTACTACGCCGCTGCGTCAAACCCTGACGCCTGCTTGAAGCAGGCGCAAGGAGTGACGCACCACTTTAAATATGGGCGGCCCCTGTGCATTGCAGGAGTTGCGTCATGCTTGCGATGCGACTCCAGCAATGCGTTGCCCTTATGCCACAAGATGGACATGCATTTGCCCATCCTAGCGCCATGGTGCGCCGAATTGTAAATGCGACACATCCGTGGTGGCGTAAGGGGAGAATTGTGTGTCGCATCTGTTCTGGCGCATCCCTGCTGATTTGCAGAGAAGCGCCAGACCTTGTAAATATGCCAAAAAATCTCTAAAGGAGGGAATGGCACACGTCAGGTGCTGTTCGAGCAAAGGAACCTGGGCACGAGCCACGACCAATTTAGAGGGACCCTGGGCTCTCAGTGCGGAAGAAAGCATATCTGGAGTTGTAGGTGAATAGTGGGGTGCTGCCCAAGTGGCACAGTTGTGGGGGTTACAGTCATAGCTGCGAATAGTGGAGACTGGAGGCGGCAGCCAGTAATAACAAACACTTTCTACTGCTTTCATTATGTTTAAATTTAAAGCTAGTCGGTTGCATAATTATAAAGTAACGGTGTCATAGTACAATGTTTAGTTTCCTCTCTAAAAAATGTTACTAATTGTCTAAATGTGTAAAATAAAAAAAAAATCACCTTCAAGCCATTCACGTTGGCACTGGCCACTCAACCCCCCGCCCCTAAAGAGACAAATAACTCTACACCAAAATGTGGCGGGCCACCAGGGGCCTCATTTATGAGGCTGTGCGTCACTTTTACGCCGCCGGTGCGTCACTTTTTGTGACGCACCAGTGGTGTAAAAAATGCGCCTTGTTGCGCCATATTTACAAAGTGACACATCTAGGTAGATCCGTCACTTTGTAAACCCCTGCGCCACATTACACCTGCGCCAGGTATAATGTATGCAAGGGGGGCGTACTGACGCAAGGAAGGGTCGTAGAAGTGACGCAGTGAAGAGCCGCGGTCGGTAGGGGAGTACCTGCCGGGGCAGTGACGTAGGGAGGGGGAGTGGCAGGGTGGGGGGTAGTAATCTATGGATAATGGAGGTTTACAGGTAAGTAAACATTTAAATAAATCAAACGAATTACTATTTTATATATATAATGAAATTATATATAAAATACTATGTCATGTGGTATTTACTAGGGCGCACCTTATTCAGCAGGTCACGTGGTTGTCACAGAACTGACTTCTGATCTTCCCGTGTCTTACCTCGTGCCGATCCCAGGCCAGCGGTGTGTTTTGGGGTCAGTGTTCAAGCCCCACCCTTTGAAAATCTGTTTATTGCATTCCAGCTGCTGCTCCAGTATGTACACGTTACTTTTTCTTGGAATGCCTTGTGTGTGTTTGGTAAACCCACATCAAATATCACACCAAACAGATCCTGGTTCAAATGCTAATTAACTGGAAGGTCCGAATAAGTGACACTCGCCACAGAAGGAGGTGTACAGGGGTTAATGCTCATGAAACGGACAAATAACGGTGCTAGCTGGTAGTGTAAATTACCTGCTACAATTTCTCTGCCATTTCTGAGAGCCCTTGCTGGATTTATCACATTTCCCGTACACCACAAGGAACTGATTGAGTGAATTTTCGCCAATGGGAGCAGAGCAGATTAATTTGACACCGCACTGTAGTGTGAATTTTCCATCCTTCTCCCTTTTGAATTAGGCAGGGATATGTGGGAGGCCTTTTTCCTGGGTGTGTGGCAGCCAGGGGTTACTGAGCAGAGCCAGGTCTGTGTTGTCAATCTTACCACTGGTCCCAGGGCCTTTGCTGCTAATCTGCTGTCTTTGCATTGTGTTGTGGTAAAGGTCATATAACTCTTCATTTCCTGATGAGGCACTGGAGCACATATGTGAATGGGGCATGCTATTCCGTCAATCAGGGGCGGCCTTAGGCATGTGCAAGCTGTGCACCTGCAGAGGGCCACCAAACCTGAGGGGCCGCCACGCCAATATATATCCCTAATATAATAATCCTCTGAGGATGGATACATATTTGCGTGGCGGCCCCTGGCAGGGATTTGGCGGCCTCCGGCTCTGTTCCACTTCCAAACACCCTGACCCCCCCCCCCCCCCCCCCCCGCCCCACCCGGACCCCCTCTTCCGGGGCCCCCTACCTACGCTTCCTGCCCAGGGCCACCATGAGCCTAGAGCCGCCCCTGCGTTGATGAGCGTGTACAGAAGAGAAAGGAGTGAGATTGTTAAATGTATAAGGTGGTAGTATGTTGTGGTATGGGGATTATTGTACCACAGTCTTCGGGTGTAACAAATAAATAACACCTGCCACTGGGTGTACGGACCTTTGTTTGTTGACAAGGAGAATTGAGAAGGAGCAACCATTTACATCAAACCTCATAAACAATGAAGTCCATTTAGGGTTCGACCATGGCCAATAAAGAGATTTCGAGGAAGTTAAATAGTTTAATTACCAATCTAATAAGATTTAATTGTTTTTCCAGTAAATATTCATCTTTTTAGCCATCATTATTACAAATTCAAACAATCCATTAGTTGCTATTTCAAAACAAGGAAAAATACCGTGTTAGTGAGTATCAAAAATAAAATTGACATAATACAGCAAGCATGTTCCATAAAGGATTTCCTGTCCTGTTGGAACCTCAAGCCCATAAGAAGTCAAGAATGCATGTGGCTTCTGCCTGCTGCTCTCACTGTACCCAGAATATGGCGTTATGGCTGTAACTACAGACTTTGAGCGAGGGGAACCTAGCTCGAGTCTATGCATCTACTGAAATCCTGTTACCCTGGGCAAATCACTTAAGCTCCTCATCCCTATAAATAGTGAATAGTGACCTTGTGCAATGTAACTAGAGCTCATGTAGAGTGCTCCAATACCTTGAGGTCGAGTTTGTGCTATATTAAAAGCGCAAAAAAGGTAGAATCAAAGCCTTAATTAACATAAGGAAAGACAAATAGATATTCATTTACTGGCTGATTTGTTCAAAGTGAAACCAGAAATCCTAGAAAAATCACAGCTTCCCCATCTAAATTGATATTTTTTCTTTATTATTGCATATGAAAGCACTTTCAAATATGTGAATATAGAAAAACAGTTATACAAAAACCTATTATGCTTGATTTAATAGTCTACAACAATCTGAGCAACGTACACAGTTTACATGACAATTGTCCTACCTCTTAGTTCTGTAATAGGTCATGTTTTTAAACAATCACTTTTAATAAAGTACTTCTCAGTGCAGTATTATAATGTGACGTATTAAAGTGAAAGCTTCCACATGTTAGAAAAATATACATTTTTGGATTTGGAAGGGACCTTATATTTTACTTGTTGTTTAGTGTTTGATTTACATGGCAAACATTTTCATGGCTTGGCTCATGCATGGACTCTAAGACATGAGCCAGACCCTTGGCGGCTCCGGCTCGGCTCTCCCTGTTAATTTGTTGACTCGCCCACCTCTTCGGGAAACCCCATTAAGCAAAAGGTGTACAATACCTGTAATTGTCAAAAAGGGGAAACATGCACAATCCTTGGAAGCATGATGAAGCTGCTAATGGCCACAGTCACCCAGGGGCAACATAACTCTGGTCCGTGGGAGCAATTGGTTAATTGACTAGAGTCACCTAGGAGTGAAAGAGGCCTAATCCTTTGGATATTTAAATGAGCCAGGAAGTACTATATGGGATCTAGCCTGGAGTGATGGAAACACAATGCTTTGAGGCACTATAAGTACCTGTGAATACAGTATAATATGTGGGAGGCTCAACCCTTGGACGTGCAGCTAGTAAGCCATCAGGTTTTAGAGGTAAGTACATAAGTCTGGAGTCCACATGGAAGCCTGACGGTGCAGACCTTTGACAATAGGCACCAATGTATAGGTCTAGACACAGGTTTCCCTAAGGATGGTAGTTAGCATCAGTCAGTAAACATGTGCAAGGAAATATGGCTAGCTTACGAGAAGAGAAGATGTGGAATAGGGTGGTCAGGATGTTGAAAGTAACAACATATTCAAATAACACAATTGTATTTGGTTGTACCTTAGAACAACGGCTGGTGGAAATTGTTAATAGACTAGAGGTTCAAGAATTTAAGCTTCAGCATCAGCCAGGATAGCTTGTCCCAGGATGCTTGTTTCCGGTTCAGGGTAGACATGGCTTGGCAGTTCAGGCTGGACTATTCCCATGATTAATGCAAAAACAACAGTTGATGGACAGAATGCAGAACAATGTCATACATTCACCCTAGTACAGAGATCTGGGCCTAAATCCATCGCTGTTTTGCACTCCACACCACCCTAGTTCAGACATGGCCATATGCAAATCAGCCTTGACACTGTGCCTCGTGGGAACAGTCCAGCCCCAACTGCCAAGCCATGTCTTTCCTGGACCGGAATCAAGCATCCTAGGACTGGTTTCTGGCTATCAGCCGTCTTCAGCCAGGATAGCTTGACTCCAGTGGTGTGAAGAGCATGAGACTCACGTCTGAGCATACCCATCCAACTCGGGGTGACAAATGCAAAAACAACAGTTGATGGACAGAATGCAGAACAATGTCATACATTCACCCCAGTACAGAGATCTAGGCCTAAATCCATCGTTTTTTTTGCACTCCACACCATCCCAGTTCAGACATGGCCATTTGCAAATCAGCCTTGACCCTGTGCCTTATGGGAACAGTCCAGCCCGAACTGCCAAGCCATGTCTTTCCCGGACCGGAATCAAGCATCCTAGGACCAGTTTCTGGCTATCAGCCGTCTTCAGCCAGGATAGCTTGACTCCAGTGGTGTGGAGAGCATGGGACACACGTCTGAGCATACCCATCCCACTCGGGGTGACAAATGCAAAAATAACAGTTGATGGACAGAATGCAGAACAATGTCATACAATCACTCCAGTACAGAGATCTGGGCCTAAATCCATCGTTTTTTTTGCACTCCACACCACCCCAGTTCAGACATAGCCATATGCAAATCAGCCTTGACCTTGTGCCACATGGGAACAGTCCAGCCCGAACTGCCAAGCCATGTCTTTCCTGGACCGGAATCAAGCATCCTAGGACCGCTTTCTGGCTATTAGCCGTCTTCAGCCAGGATAGCTTGACTCCTGTGGTATGGAGAGCATGGGACTCACGTCTTAGCATACCCATCCCACTCGGGGTGACAAATGCAACTCATGGGACTGTTCCCATGAGGCACAGGGTCAGACTGATTTGCATATGGCCATGTCTGAACTGGGGTGGTGGAGTGAGCTAAAGAATTATGATAGATTAAACCCAGATCAGTTGACTGGGGTGAGTGTTTGACTTGCCCAAGCGCTCCGTCCATCATCCCCTTTGGTACCGCTTTGTTTGCCCTAAGTTGGCAGGGTATGCCCAGATTTGGGTCCCTTGCTCACTTTGCCACTGAATTCAAGCTAACCTGGCTGATGACGGCTGAATAGCCAGAAAACGATCCCAGGATGCTTATTTCCAGTTCAGGGAAGACATGGCTTGGCAGTTCAGGCTGGACTGTTCCCATGAGGCACAGGGTCAGACTGATTTGCATATGGCCATGTCATAACTGGGGTGGCGGAGTGAGCTAAAGAATGATGATGGATTAAACCCAGATCAGTTGACTGGGGGTGAGTATTTGACTTACCCAAGCGCTTCGTCCATCATCTCCTTTGGTATCGCTTGGTTCGCCCTAAGTTGGCAGGGTATGCCGAGATGTGGGTCCCTTGCTCACTTTGCTACTGGATTCAAGCTAGCCTGGCTGATGACGGCTGAACAGCCAGGAACCGGTCCCAGGATGCTTGTTTCCAGTCCAGGGAAGACATGCCTTGGCAGTTCGGGCTGGACTGTTCCCATGAGGCACAGGGTCAGACTGATTTGCAAATGGCCATGTCTGAACTGGGGTGGTGGAGTGAGCTAAAGAATGGGGGTGAGTGTTTGACCTGCGCTCCGTCTATCATCCCCTTTGGTATCGCTTAGCACATAGTTTTAGGCTAGAGAACTGACACCCATCTAAGGTGAATCATTTCTCAGTTGGTCAGAACAAACGGCTGCGAGTAATTACATACAGGGCTTTCCAGGATACTGCATTTACTGTGGATAATGAATGCAATGTTTTGCCAACGTCATAATACCACTAACTCATCTCCCCAGAGGTTATCGTCTAGACATAAGATTCTGAAGGCAGTCAAACAGTCAGGTCCACCCTGATTCAAGGTGCAGCAATATCTTGGTTTGTTATGGGTGTATAGTTATCAGGAAGGGTTTTGTAACTCCATTAAGAAAATTACAGGAGCTTCAGCACATGACATTGTAACCCCGCAGCTGCCACCATTATGTAGCTAATGGCAGCTGGATGGAGGTATACCAAGAAGAAGGCGAAGAGTAAAGTAAAAAAATCGAATGGACATTCTCCCTATTTTCTAATTTTTGGATCTCTAATAATAAAAGACTACAAGTTACACTGTCCAACAGCAATGTAAATAATGTGCAGCAATTAAAGGAAAATGTTTATCAGACCTGTCATGTAGACACCATTACAGAAGAGACTAAAGCCACTAGAACATAGACTGATATGATTTAAGTGCAAGGACTCATGTGTTATTGTGGTGCAACTGATTATTGTTCAGAAATGTGGCTACATCAGGAAGCACATGTGAGAAGTTAGCCTGGCATATGACGTCCACTATTCTAGTGGGCACCTTGCACCAGTCTAATCGACCCTTATTGATGGTGGTTGTAAAGTCAACCTTATAGACAAGCTATCCTAGTGGTAGCTTGGACCAGCAGTCATAGGCTAAGACTTCAGAGAGCATGTGAAGAAAGCTGTTTTACCAATTATAATCCATTGAGTACCAAATGAAAGGACACCACACAAGGTATATATCAAACATATATGTATTTATTCTAAACATAACCCCTCTGCACTCTTTATGAGGTCAGAGGTCAAAGTACATCACAAGTTGCTCAATTAGCATATGATAAGTTGCACAAATACAGTTATTCCCTAGGGGCCTCACAAACCATATACTAAGGAAAAGGTATAAGAACCGCGTAAGAGTTAGACAGCAGGCCTAGGGCCTGTAGAATTGCTGGGACTACACTAAACAACCAAAGGTTAGGAAGTAGGAGGCCCACGGGAGACGCGTGCAGTGTCTAAACACAGTTGCAAGTTACCATTGACTTATAATGGGAAACGAAGAAGTTACAAAGTTACTGTTTAAGGACACTTCCAGATGGACTATGACAAAACCCCTTTAGACTAGGACACTTAGAGAGTCAAGACCCACGGGAGCAACGGAGTACTCGTGTTACCTCACCAAGGGAAGCCGGGTGCATAGATGCCTTTTGGCGTCGGGTTTCTTCGTCATTTTCTATGGAGAGCTGCAAAGAAGTGCTGCAGGTGACCAAAGGAAAAGTGTCACTACCATAGGAGTGACTTATAGGTTCATATGTGTCTATATGTATAGGTAGATATAGATATACTATATCTAAGTAAGGGGTGATTACACCACCTTACCCAAGCTGAGTGATCAGCCTGCGGTGTCAGTTTGGAGGGCCAGCCAGGGGTGGCATAATACATGCTGCAGCCCCTGGTAGGACTTGGATGCACCTATGCGCTGGGTACCTATGGTACACTATACAGGGGTTAGTACTTACTTCATGGTTGCTCTGCTCTCAGCAACTCGTTAAGACTTTATTGTTTATACACCGCATGCTATTTTTGCCGCATGTTTAAACTATCTACCTTCTGGGTCTCTGTAGCCTTTAGACAACTCTTGAGCACTTATATCATTTACGTGTAAACCCAACACAGCCACATTTTTTTTACCCACCCCTTTATCCGCGTCACCGTCCGCTTCACGCAAACTCCGCTATCCATGCATGCTGACATTCACTCATCTTCCAACTTAAATCACCACACACCAATACCCTTGTTTAGATCGGTTGTTGTTTTTTAGTCACTTAATATGTACGCCCCATAACTAATCCTTCGCACGGTTTCTTACTGCACACTCTCTCACACTCATTTCTTCTTCTTTCAGCGCTCCTTGAAAAAGGGTGACTTGCCCTAAATGCATCGGAGCCGTTCGTCAAATTCATTGATATTTGGAATGTACACCTTGAAATTTCATTGATATGAAAACAATATCATGAGAGACAAAAAAGTACTTTAAATGGAAATAAACAATTGATTTCTAAACATTGGAATCATTATTTTTGAACCACCCCGGGATGCTCCCTGGGATGTACCCGCATAGTCTATGTGAACACCACTTCCTTTGATCACTATTCAAGCGTTTGGACGGAAACGCGTCTAAGGAGTGCACCCAAACGATTAAACTTTCTCGAACCTCCACTCATCCATTGCTGTGCACCCTCCACCCTTCTTATTGACACTATACAGGGGCTCACAAAGGTGACCCAATACCCAATCTGGTATGCACCTAAAGTACATGGTATCAATTTAGAGACAGAACAGCTGGGCTGTGGGTCTGATTAGCAGGCCCACAACCACACTAAAGTCGAAAAACCAGAAAATCACAGCAAAAAGTGGGGGTGACCATAGGAAGTAGACTCTACTCTCCTACAGCAGGGGGCGTGGCCAAGCGCCGATCATGGTGGACGTGTAGTCACTGAGCTCCGTCCTTAGCCCTAGACACGAGCAACCTATCCTGCCAGCCCGACGCGCAGCCCACCTGAAACTTATGCACGGAGTCTCCGGGAGTGTGCGGTGTGCAACGGAGACGAGCTGCCCCCCCCGGACATCGCCGGATACACTGCGGAGCTGCGGTGCCTGCTGCGGCCTGTGGTGCCGTGTGAGGCCGCGGCCTCGATTGGCAGTCTGCCCGAGCTGCCCCCCAGAGCCGGCGCACTTTTGCATGGGACCCAGGCTGGTGACGGGGCACGAGACCTGCCGCTGTGCCAGTGAGTACCCGGGAGTGCCCGCCCTGTCTGCTGCCTTGTTGCCTCCCCCCTGACCGTTGAAACCCTCAGCCGGCTCACCCTGCCGAGCGGCCTGGCCGAGGCCGCGGGAGTTACCAGGACCATCCCGCCGCCCGCCTGCACGCAGCTACAGCGTCCACGCAGTCAACGAAGCGGGTGAGGAGGAGGGAGGGGGAGCGTGTGGCCCGTCCCTGGCCCGTCCCTGGCGCTGTGAGTCCTGCTTCCTCCGGCTGCGACACGCTCTGGGAACACGGTGCAGCCCGAGGCTGTGACAGACCTGCTGGCGCCATTTTGTCTCTCCATTGGGCCCCGGACCCCTGAGTGACTACTGCGGCACCCTGCTCCCTCCAGACCACGCAACAACAGCCCGGGAGCAGGGTCAGGCCTCACGGCGGCGCATGCGCACGGCCCCTGCACCCCACACCTGGACGTGGGCCCCCAGGCACCTAGTCCGAGTTGGCCCACTCGGCGGACTGTGAGGGAACCACGATCTGCCGGACTAGATGAGGAGCGCCTGCCGCACTCCCGGCCTCTAAAGGGGGTCCCCCCCACCACTACCTGCGGACTGTGGCCTCCCCCCTACTCCTCACAGGACCAGAACTGTAGCTGTCCGCAGGGGCCTCTGCGGGACGCCACTTCACCATACAGAGGCGCTATAACCACCATACTATCACTGACCCTACCTGCGCTGGGACCTACTTCACACTTGCCTCCCTCCCCTTGCATCCAGGTACGGCGAGGCCACTGTCCGGCCCTCTGAGTGGACAATCACATGGGACAAGACCAGCGAACACTCCTACTACAGCGTCACCCTGCTTACTAGATCAATGGGCAGGCACAGGGGCAGGACTCAGGACCAAGGCGCTCCAACAGACATGCAGTCCACGGGCTCGGAGGACCCGCTGGCCTCCTCAAACACAGACATTATCCCACCGACCGGGAAGGGGTCCCAGGACACCAAGTTGGACCTTATCCTCAACGAAATACGCACCACCCGTGAGGCGTTGGAGTCAAGCATAGACAATATGGCGACGGGCCTCTCCCTGCTGCGAGCCGACCATAACAAACTGGCGGAGCGGGTCTCGGAACAGAAGATAGCGCTGAACGATCTCATACCCCAGCAGAAGGAACACTCTACGAAGCTGGAGGGCATGGAGAAACAACTCAAGCAACTGTGGGACAGGTGGACGACGCGGAAGGACGCACCCGCCGCAATAACATCCGCATCCTAGGCATTCCGGAGCGGAGCGAGGGGAGGAACCCCACCCAGTTCGTGGACGATTGGCTGCGGAAACTAGTGGGCCTGGAGGATCTCACTGCCCTCTACAGTGTGGCACGGACGCACAGAATGCCATCGAGGCCCCCGCAACCGGGAGCTCCCCCTCGTCCTTTGATCGCGCGACTTCTCCACTACAAGGATCGTGACACTGTGCTAAGGGCGGCTCGAGAGAAGGCGCCAATACGCTTCGAGGACAAAAATGTCTCGGTGTATCCTGACTTCACGCCCACGGTGCAACGAGCCAGATCCACTTTCATGGGAGTGAAGCGCAAATTGAGAGACAGAGACATGAAATATGCGCTCCTGTTCCCCGCATGACTCAAGATACTGCATGGTAACAAATCTCACTTCTTCGACTCGCCAGAGGAGGCGGAGGAATGGATGGAGGTCACACTAACCCCGCCAGCCTCGCAGGACCCATTTTTGACAATCGCAGCGACGGACGCCGGAACCCATCGGATCGGAGGGACACCACTTCCAGCGCCTGGCACTCCCCCTCGACGGGGGCGCCAACGAAGGTTCAACCTACAGGAGACCGACCAACGGGTCAGTCATCATCATTGATACGGCTAACGGAGAAGGCACTAGCCGCACACGATGTGGGAGCAACCGAAGACAGGATCACTGTTACCACCGACACCCACACTGAGGTATCTGGATCGGTGGACAGCCTGCAACTGTTCCCTAAGATCACAGCCCAGATGGCAGCAGAGTTCTGATCGGCAGCACGATTGACACTCTCCGGATGGTAGCGTATAACTGATCTCCTTCTTCATATACGGTGGGTTGCATATGGGCCCACTTGTGGAGGGCTACCATGCCATCGCAGGCCATTAAGAGACTGGCACGGGTGGTCTGCGACCCCCCAAGTGCTCATGGAACTAATAGACTTATGCCCACGTTGGGTATCCTGGTTCGGCTCCCAAGCCCGTTGGCCTGGGGACCTTATTGTTCAGGGGTCACCTGTTTGCAAGACACTCCTCCCTTATAGCAAGACAGATCTGGCATGGTCACCCAGGTGTTCCGCTCTACTGCATCACACGGTTGGTCATGGGGCCTCTTAATGTTTACCAATTGTGCACCTAGAATGTGCGGGGCATGGGCTCGGTTCACAAACGCCCCTGAATTCTAGCCCAACTCAACCGTAGGGGGATACAGATAGCTTGCCTACAAGAGACACACCTGAACTGTGCCGAAAATGTGAAATTACGCAAAAAATGGAGAGGGCAGCTCTTCGCTACCTCCTATTCAGCGTTCTCTAGGGGGGCGGCTATTTGGCTTCGCAACTCTGTTCCCTTCAAGCTGATAGATATGAGGATTCATAAGGAGGGTCGATATGTGTTTATAAGGGGTTTATTGGACGGGGATGCCATCGTACTTGGTTGTGTGTATTCCCCTAATACAGGACAGTCAGAGTTTTTGATAACTGTCAACGGGATCCTAGCAGACTGGGCAGATCATCACTGGATAATTGGGGGGGATTTCAACGCTGTTCTTGATGTCGCACTGGATAGGTCACACCCCCCACTGCAGACCACTGAAAGCAGGAAGCAGGCAGACGCTCTGGCACAATGGGCTAGGGGGTGGGAGATGGCGGACGCATGGAGCAGCACGCATTCACAAGACAGGGAATATACATTCTTTTCCCCACCTCACCAGCTCCACACCAGAATCGACCATATATTCTGCTCCCGCTCTTTAACAGACTCGATTGTTCAGGCCCAACACATGGGGAAAATCCTGTCGGACCACAACCCCGTTGAGCTCACTTGGCAGTGGGGCAGACTGCTGACCCCCATCCCGACTTGGAGGTTACCCACAGACCTACTAGAGGACACGGTCTTCAGGCCATCTCTGTCTGACACCATTGAAACCTACTTTACCACGAACACAAACACCGCCAGTACCCGACAGATAGAATGGGACACCTTTAAAGTCTTTATCAGGGGGGAGGCGATGGCCACTCGGGGGGGCAGGAGGCGGGAAGTGATCGGTAATCTGAAGGAGGTGGAGGGTACACTAGCGTCGCTGGAGAGTGAGGCTGCGGGTACAAATGCACACTTCACACCCCTGCAGGACGCTCACATAAAACATGCCGAGCTCCTAGAAGACCTGAGGTTGTTAGACTACAGGGAATACACTAACAGGCAGCATACGCAGGCAGATAGAGCTGGCCCCCTACTGGCACGTATCATACGTGACTCCCCGGTCTGCCATCCGATTCTGGAAATACTGGATCAAGCAGGGCGATTGACCTCCACCCAAATAGGGATAAATACTGCGTTCAAAGACTACTACACCACACTATACAGCCCCCACAGACCCCTCTCAGAAGCCGCCTTTGAGGACTTTATGAGGGATTTGGACCTACCCCAACTCACTGACAGGCAATGCAAAGACCTGAAGCGTAACATTACGATAGCGGAGATTAGGCAGGGAATCCGTGCTCTCCCAAAGAGCAAGGCACCGGGAACGGACGGCCTACCGGCTGAATTTTATGCAACGTTCATTGATCTCCTAGCCCCACGCTTACACACTATCTACTTAGAAGCATTACGGACTGCCTCCCTACCACAATCATCCATGCAGGCATTAATCACATCCCTTTTAAAACCGGGCAAGGACAGGATGCAGCTGGTCGATTACAGACCTTTGTCCCTTCTCAACACCGATTACAAGATTCTGAGCAAAGTGCTGAAGACGAGACTAGTGCAATACATTCCACAGCTGATCCATCCAGACCAATGTGGATTTGTGCCTGGCCGCAGTACGGCCATGAACCTTAGGCGATTGGCCCAGCTGATGCTCGGAAACCTGACGGGCGCGGGCTCAGAGGGCTGCATCTCGCTGGATCTGAAACAAGCCTTCGATTCCCTTAGATGGGATTACATGTTCGCTACGCTCTTGAAATTCGGGATCCCACCTGAATATATCGCCTGGGTCAAACTGCTATACACCCGCCCCACGGCTAGGGTGCGTACCTCCAGGCACATCTCAGGACCCATAGCTATAGCGAGGGGCACCAGACAGGGCTGCCCACTCTCACCGCTCCTATTTATCCTGGCCCTCGAACCACTGCTCTGTAAACTTAGGACGGCAGCCCCCCGCTGTGGTATCCAGAGACACGGGACGGTGCACGTTGTGTCCGCTTACGCTGATGATATCATCCTATATCTTCGTGACCTGAGGGGCAACCTGGACCCTATACCTCAAATGTTTGAGGACTTCAGGTCGCTATCAGTCCTCTATCAAAAAGGAGGGAAGAGGATTCAAGGTCCATTCAGTTCCCCTAGTTAGATACTGAATTAATCAAAAGGGAATGGACACTGGGGTCTACTAAACCTTCGGTTAGTCTTTGAAAACCCTCATAGACAGCCTGATTTAGTCGATGCGGTGTATCTTTTATCAGGCCTCACCATCAGCGAACCTAAGTCCTATGGATTCACCTTTACGGATGCGGGCTTGTCCGCTCCCCTACCCTTCGCCCCACACGCATTCCAGATGGCGGGCACCATTTTCCGATACCTCGGGATACACATTTACAGAGAAGCTGAAATGATGATAGATGGCAATCTCGGGAGGGCCGTAAGGGCACTGAAGTCGCAAATACAATTCTGGCTATCGCTGCCCCTCTCCGTAGCCGGGGGAGTGGCCATTTCTAAAATGGTAATGCTTCCCCGCCTCATTTACTACTTCACCAAACTACCATTCCTGATTCCTGCAGCGACCTTTAAAACTCTTGACACACTAATCACGGAACTTTTTTTTGGAGGCCTGGGCGCAGGCGCGTAGGCCTCACTAAACTACAGCTCCCATCTGGATCCGGAGGTATGGGACTACCGGACTTTAGGGCATACAACTACGCTTGCCAGCTGCAATGGCTGGCCTACTGGATAGCGGGTCGCAACCTTCACGAGATCAACATGATGGAGGAAGATCATGCTAAAGGGGGAATACATACACTGCTTTTACCCCTATCGGACTTACCGAGAGATGCCCCACCGCTTCTCCGCCTTGCCGTGTCATACTGGCGGAAGGCGTTGAAGTACACTTCCCCCATGACGTCTTATGCCCCTACAATTCCGCTTTTGGGTATCCCACTAGAATCAGGAACACTCACGACAAACAAACTTATGTCCTGGCATGATGCTGGAGTGACACATATAGGAGACCTATTCACTGAGGGGCGCCTCCTGTCCTTCGAAGACTTCAGAGCCGCACATGGTGTTCCTAGAGGCTCATTCCTTCTGCATGCGGGCCTTCACCATTATGTGACACATAGGTGGGCACCAGAGGGGCGAGAACCACATATAAACCCCTTGATAACGATGCAATACCTCATGGGGACGGGCGGCCACCTGACCACATGGCTCACTGCTAGCATCAGAACTGGAAGGGCGATCCCTCTGTCGCCCCTCAGGCCGAAATGAGAAGGAGATATTGGGAGACCGCTGAGAGACAAAGAATGGGAGTGTGTCCTTCAGTTTCCCAAGAAAGTAGCTAGGAACCCCAGGTTCAAGTTTATTCAACTGATGTTGCTACACAGAGCCTACCTAACCCCACGCCGCATACACAAGATGTTCCCTGATGCAGTCGACGTGTGCCCCCGGTGCGACACTGACGACGCATCACTAATACACATGCTGTGGCAATGCCCCAAACTGGGTTACTACTGGACCACTATCAATGACATGCTTGAGGGTACTGGCTCCCTGGCCCAACCACTCACCCTAGAATATACACTCTTAGGGCTGGGACCATCGGCACGTACAACAAGCGTAGCAACACGTTTTACTGACATGGCCCTATTGCTAGCGAAACGAGCGATCACAATGAGGTGGAAGTCACCAAGGCCATCTGACCCTGATATATGGAAAGCAGAGGTAATACGGTGGGGTAAGGCGGAAGGTGAAGCACTACAGCGAGAGGAACACAGAGGCCTCAGGAAAACACCGATTTCACTGGATTGGTTTGCCATTGTGGGAATGTTCAAAGCTGGGGATGATGGGGATGATGGGGATACAAATGGCTCGTTGCACATGTGATAAACACATCCAACTGTCCTTGAGATTCCATGTTCTGTCACGAACTGTGGTGCACTGGGAGATAGTACGGGAACCCCGTGCTATCATTGACTCTAACCCTGCCTGACTGTGTGTATAGACTTTACTGCACTGCACGGTAACATGGGTGAACCAGATGTACATCCTATGTTTATATGCATACTAAAGGAGTGTCGGGAGGGATTCCTGAGGGTGGGGGGAGGGTTTTGGAACAGCATGGGTTTGTTATATTAAGTTGGTGATGGAAAAAACAAAATCGGACATACTATGTACTTATACATCCTATGCAAGCAGAAGCATGTTGCATCCTGACTATTGCTACGTTCATATCTGTATGTGTTTGCACTGATTACTATGCTAATAAACAGATTTTCAAAAAAAATACTCTCCTACAGCACAAAGTTAAAGACAAATGGAAATTAAGTTCTATAATATACAGAAACAATGGAGACATACTCCTTTAGACGGTCTGGTCAGATAACTGAAGTTATAATTAAAGTGCATTGCACAGAAACCGTGTTTGTCTACTGGTGAGCGAGTCGTTTTCCACATTTTTTTCCTTCAGAGGCGGGCCACTGTGATGATTCTGCATTGTATTCTACATAATATAAGTTATAATTGGAGCTGAAGGCAAATTTCTATTGAACTGCCCTTGCTTCTGCATTTCCTACATAGTGCTCGATTACGATCTTGGTCGGAGTTGCCTCAGACTGACAGCGTCGCAGTCTCGGACCAACAGACCTCTGGTCAGCGGTTCAACAATGCAATCACAATGCGACCACACATGGTGCGGTCACATACTCCCATTTCTTAATGGGAGCTTGTGCTGTGGCTGTAAACCGTCTGTAGCACAAGCTCCCATTGAGAAATGGGAGATTCTGTTAATCTCTCCAGGTGCCTGTCACAAAGTGCAGGGAATAACAGGGTGGCCCCTAACTGGAGGCCGCAGGTAGACCACCCCAAAACTCATTTTCCAAAAGGCTTTTCATGTCAGAAAGCCCGGCATGAAAAGCCTGTTGAAAACTGAGCATAGTAACCCCAGCAGCGGAAACGCCTCCAGTAGGGATTATTTGCTGGTCTCCAACTGGCCGATGGGCTCCTTGAGCCCATCGACCGCCAGCCGGAATGACTGGCTGGTTGCAGTTTCTACAGCATGCATTGTAATGCATCAGCCTAAACTGAAACCGCAATGACGCTCGGAAAGCCTCTGACCTGTGGTCAGAGGCTTATGAAGACTCATCATAATAAGGCCTATAGAGTTTAGTTGGACTGGATCTGCTAACTGTGTGAACCCATTCTGTACCATTTGATTCATACTCTGTATAATTTGAGGAACCATTTGTGACTCAGTTTACACTCTTTCTGGGTTAAATCTATACTCTCCATTCCAAAGCCCAGCTTCCTGCAATAATGAGAGGACATTCTCTTTTTTTGCACTACAATGTTAGCATTAGCCACATTTAAATTATTGACAAAACCTCTGCATCTGCCATAAAGAAAGACCTGTTATAATGTTCCATTCTGCCTTAATTGAAAATGATTATTCTGCTTACCAATTCTGCATATTCTAATTCACACCTGCAACAAAGCCAGGATACAAACCAGGATCTGACAAATGAGAACCTTTTTTGCCATATTCCTGAAAATGCGTTGGGCCTGATTATGGGTTTGGCAGTCCATCGGACCGCCAAACATTTGGTGGCATGGCATGAACTGCTAAACTGAATGTCCTGCTGCCTCATTATGAGTGCTGCAGTCCAACCGCCACAGGACCACTGCAACCGCTGGAGATCAGTGATCTCTGGGCTGTGGCATGGCAGTCTGGCCCAGCAATATGCTGGCAAAGTCACTGCGGCACCGCCAAGCATATTATGAGTTTCCGCAAAGCCATAGTTTTCATGGCACCATGAAAACTAAGGCGGTGAGGAAACTAAGGGGGCCCTTCAGGGCCTCCTGTTGCCTCGGAGCATGGAGATACATGCAGGGGGGGGCACATGTTGTGCCCCCCCTGGGTTCGTGCACCCCAGTTCCTGCATGGCATGGACTGCAAAGTCCATGGCAGGCAGGAACTTGCTTTGGCGCTCCTGCGGCACTGCAGTTCTTAGGCTCACATATGAGCCTTTGACTGCACTGCCGCAGGACCGCCGCGCCACCCATCCGCCAGACCACAAAATGACTCGTAATCTGGCGGGCGGGCGGCAGTTGACTTTGGCAGTGAAGGAGGGGGCGCTAGCTTGGCGGCCCGCTCCCACACTGTCAATGTTGTAATCAGGCCCTTTGTCTGCACAACCATAAGTTTTTTCTTAATCTTGTTATGTTTTGCGTTAAAATCAATCGCTACAATATTTGACATACTTCGAAATCTCATCAAGAGATTTTGTCTGCCAAAAAATCACACTTTGCTGAATATGAAAACTAATTTATGAAGAAAACAGAACATGAAAGATTAAATTAAGCCGTTAACACCTTCTTTCGCGTGGTCATCTACTCTGCTATATGGCCAGCAAATCTACATCAATCTCTCATAAAATGCGTGCACAGATTTTTTTAGGCTATTGTGTCACTCTCATAATTTGTAACCTATCTATTTCTTTTTAAGGGTACTTCAGTCTTCGAATTTTCATCTCTAAATTATATTTTTCCATCACAATAGAATATGGACTAATTTTGAGGAGGAAACCTTGGAGTCTCTTCATTTAGCTAATTTACAACGGCCTTGCAATCCAACCACACATCTTTAGGAATAATAATCTCAGACAATGTATTCAAATCTATCCAAAGAACCTTTGAAATCGTCACAGTTCTCTCTACTTCGGTATAGCACTTGTCTGGTTCTTCTCTAAGCTTTGAAAACTTATTTTTAAATGTTAGAAGATTACACTTTATTCAGGCTACATACATATATGCACTTGTATGTTCTTCTCTCAACGTCATTCCATAACCACTTCACATTCATAATTTCTGCGAAATTTATTCTTAAGCAAATCCACACTAAATTCATCTACTAATTCTTCCGGCTCCTCAAATGCATTACAGACACATCTTGCTGCTTCTATTTTCAAAGACCACCACTCTTCTTCATTATAAGACACTATTCTATCCTCACTAATAGTACCGTTAACAATTTCTCCAAATTTGCATTTAAGCTTTACAACATACATTTCCTCTGACTCTCTCGTGCGTTAATGCATCATTACTAGGTCCTGACAAAACAGGATTCTGCTTTCCTACTCCTCTCTCTTGTCATTATATATAGGTAATCCCAAATTCAATAAACCTTCTAAAATCTATTCCCCTCAGCAGAATCACTCTCTTCTTCCTCTTTCTCATTTTTAGTTTCATGTTTTTCATTACTTCCTTTCTTTTTCGTCTGTTTCTTTAACTATTGCAGGAAACACTCTCACTCATGTCCTCTCTCCATGCTTTCTTTTGCGTAAACCATCTCGCATCTATCTAGTGACTCGGTACTTTCCTATCCTGACCTTTCATCATCTTCTTAAGAGCCTTCTCTTCCATTAGACAAACCTAGCCATTCAGTGCCTCGAACTGTCCAGGTCGAGGCTCCTAAATAGCATGCCTCAAATACTTGGGGGCCCATCATGATGTCGGGCGGATTGCCCCCGCCAGGCTGGCGGGGCAATCTGCCCGACATCCACGCTCGTTTTCCCCCGCCATATGAGTATAGCGGGGAGGACCTCGGCGGACGGCAAGACCGTCCGCCGCTTTTCCGCCCCGGTCGCAGGTGCCTTTCCGTGGCGGCGATGCCGCCACAGAACGCCATGCAGTCTTCACTTGGAGGGCCCCCTGCGGGCCCCCAAAGTGAAGGAGGGGTGAGGCTGCACACGGGGGGTACCTGTGGTACCCCCCTGCATTTGCATATACAATGCGGTAGGCATCGCGCGGTGCCTGCCACATTGTGTATGCAAATGCATACATGCATTTATGGCATTGTGGTGGGCGGTGCAGAGAGCACCGCCCGCCACAATGTTATAAATGCAGGATGTGGCCGCCACTGTGGCAGCCGCATCCTAATTCCACCCACGGGACCCCCGCCCTTATTACGGGCGGTCCCTATTTCCGATAGGATGACTAAGTCCGCCCGTCATCCTAATGACCCCCTTGATCTTTCTAATGTAAACAATAAACACAATTAACATTGACACCACCAAAATGTAATCTGCATCATTTTGCAAAATTAATATTCACTTCAAATCATGCGTGACGCCAGACAACACCATCAAACGACACATACCAAACCACACACTGCAAGCTGTTTATACTTATATCTTACAACTCCATACTGTTTAAAACGGATCAGCGCATCAAAATAATTCATTCAACATCAGAGGCTGCACTATGGAGATATTTACGAATTTTATAGAGGTTGGTATTTTTGAGAAAATTCAAATTCAAATGATAGAACTGCAGTTTTCCCAACTATCCAATTTGCACCAAATCATTGAAATTTGAAACCATGCTCTGTACCAAAAACTGTCAGTACTTTTTGGCATTAAAGTGCCGACTGTTGCATCAGGGCTTTGTGTGAGTGTTTGAATACACGATCCCAAAACACAATTGTAGTATTTCACAGAAACAACAAAAACACACAATTAGAAGGAGGGTGTAGGGGGTATTTATAGACCAAGCACGATTACGTACCCCGAATTACTGGCTTAGAAAACAGAAAGTAAAAGTGGGTCTTGGAGAAATACTTAGTTATGTTTTACTGACCACCAATCAACTCTTAAAACTTGCATCTTCCCATCAGTGAAAGATGTATCTCAGGTGTAAAAGTACCCATCAGATATCGTATGGTACCGCCCTTGTCATCATCTGGGACTCCTTCCGCCAAGGAAGATGTTACTGCATCCCACAGAAAGAAGAGGCGGATGCGCCAGTGTGACTCAGGGTATTTGATGGTAACTTAATCCTGATACCTGAACAGCAGTGCGTGTAGAAAAAGGGGGAGTGAAGTGAACAAACATAAAATTGGAGAGAATAGAGCAAACAACAGTTTTATTTAAGTGCCTCCTATACTTCCAAAATTTAAAAATCAGTGCGGGAATATAGCAGGTTTAAACAAATGTCTACTATATAGTTGAAGAGGTCGACAGGTTTCAGCAGATACAGGACTTTTAGTCCACTGCTTTTTTCAGGACCTAACCTTCGTTACTGCATATATGTGAGTCAACATACAAATCACCTGTGTTAGTGAGAAACAAATTATTCTTGATGTCACCTCAATGACTAGGATCTGTCGTCGTCCTCCAGATACCTACAGCAGTGACATTAAAAAAATAGAGCAGAATAGCCCCTAAAACATAACTCATGATATGTACAGAGAAACACATTGGTTTCCTATACAAAGCACTCCTACAGTAATACAAGTACAACACTCTTCGTTATACCACCTGTGTCCTTCCTTATAATACCAGGTAATGCACTCAAAAGCTGTGTCCACTCACCTTCTTGGTAGGACGTAAGTGCTGCGCCTCACCTGGCTATGGCTCAGGTATATAGAGCACCGCTCTATTAAAAACAAAGAAATGCAAATCACGCATACTTAGTGGCAATTCTTATCACATGCTTGTAAGTGTTCACGTTCACCCATTACACTCAAACGAAAACAGTGTCCTATTAGGTATGTGAATATAGAGGGCTACATCTGTATTCACATATTTCTTTAAAAAAAAAATATTTAAAAAAATTCAGAATAGTTCATGCTTATTTTAGTGGCCAGACAAAGAAATTCTCCTCTAATTCATTGTGGAAATGAAAAGAAAAAACTACCTCTTGTCTCGCCTTGTTCCAGAGTTTTAATGAGCCTATTGCTTAATTTCAAGACTGATGTTTGTTTTCTTGTGTAACGCACTCATTTCCGATTAGTCACCAGACCTTATTATGATCTCGGTGGTCTGATAGACTCTCTTATCGAAATATTACATGAATGCGCTATAATTTATGTCAGTATGTGAGGTATTATACATTTCTGCCCTCACTCTCTTTCTCGTATCAAGCCATTTCTCAAGTAATCGTACACCTAGGTCCGAGTCCGGTCACTTCAAGATCTAAAGTAATGCCTCCGAACTAAGCATGTGGTACAAAAGGGGGTGGTGATGGACGGAGCATCTGAATCAATCAAACACTCACACCCAGTCAAAAGATCTGGATTTTATCCATCACCGTTCTTTAGCCCACTCTGCCACCCCAGTTTAGACATGGCTATATGCAAATCAGTCTGACCCTGTGCCTCATGGGAACAGTCCAGCCCAAACTGCCAAGCCATGTCTTCCCTGGACCAGAAACAAGCTTCCGAGGACCGGTTTCTGGCATTCCAGCCGTCTTCAGCCCGGCTTGCTTGAATCCAGTGGCAAAGTGAGCAAGGGACTCACGTCTGAGCATACCCTGCCACACTTATGGCGGCCAAAAGTGGTACAAAAGGGGGTGGTGATGGACGGAGCATCTGAATCAATCAAACACTCACACCCAGTCAAAAGATCTGGATTTAATCCATCACCGTTCTTTAGCCCACTCTGCCACCCCAGTTCAGACATGGCTATATGCAAATCAGTCTGACCCTGTGCCTCATGGGAACAGTCCAGCTCGAATTGCCAAGCCATGCCTTCCCTGGACCAGAAACAAGCTTCCGAGGACCGGTTTCTGGCATTCCAGCCGTCTTCAGCCCGGCTTGCTTGAATCCAGTGGCAAAGTGAGCAAGGGACTAAGCATGGGCTGAAAATCCGTTCCGCTCGCGTAATTTGCGGATTTTCCGCTATTTCGCGATCCGCGAATCTCGCGAAATCGCGGTAAAATCCGCGAATCAGGGTGGCTGAATTTTCAGCCAAGCACTTACAGGGTTACAGCAGCAGGTGCAAAAGTTGAAGCTAATTTTTTGTAACCTTTTACAAAAGGGTTACAAAGAAATTAACTTCAACTTGGGCACCCGCTGCTGTAAACCTGTAAGTGCTTCCTGGCCTCGTTGCCTACTTGCAACTATTCTCTGACCCTGCTCTGACCCTTGAAGCAGGGTCTGAGAATAGTTACAAGTAGGCAATGAGGCGCCTGTCACGAAAATTAAACCTCAACAGGAAGCACTGACAGACATAAAAACAAGCATTTGCAATGCAATAGGTCTCGCATTAGGAAAGTTTGAGCTATTGATCTTGTAAATGACAATTTTTTTATTTATGTGTTGGTTTAGAAAATAGCTAAATTAATATCTTTGTCATTTACAATGCCAATAGTTATAACTTTAAAAAGGTGACACCTATAGCATTTGTAATGCAACATGTTTTGTATTTACGTGACTTAGATGTATTGATATTACAAATTACAATGGCTTTTAATTTTTTTAAATAATTAATACAACATTGAGAGAACATGTTTGAACCAGTTGTTGTTGAATGGTTGCGCAGATTGATGCTAGGGTGGCGCTGAGTGGTGCTGTGGTGGTGCTGAGTGGTGCCGTGGTGATGCTGAGTGGTGCTGAGTGATACTGGGATGGTGCTGAGTGATGCTGGGGTGGTGCTGAGTGGTGCTGTGGTGGTCCTGAGTGATGCTGTGGTGGTGCTGAGTGATGCTGTGGTGGTGCTGAGTGGTGCTGTGGTGGTGCTGAGTGATAATGTGGTGGTGCTGAGTGATGCTGTGGTGGCGCTGAGTGATGCTGTTGTGGCGCTGAGTGGTGCTGTGGTGGTGCTGAGTGATAATGTGGTGGTCCTGAGTGATGCTGGGGTGGTGCTGAGTGGTGCTGTGGTGGTGCTGAGTGATAATGTGGTGGCGCTGAGTGATGCTGTGGTGGCGCTGAGTCATGCTGTTGTGGCGCTGAGTGGTGCTGTGGTGGTGCTGAGTGATAATGTGGTGGTGCTGAGTGATGCTGGGGTAGTGCTGAGTGATGATGTGGTGCAGAGGGCAGAAAGGCACAAAAAGCAGTCTAACAAAGGGTAGAAGGGCAGAAAAACAAGGGAAAATGAGTCTAACAGAGGGCAGAAGGGCACAAAAAACCAGTCTAACAGAGGACAGAAGGGCAGAAAAACAAGGGAAAAACAAGTCTAACAGAGGACAGAAGGGCACAAAAAACGAGTCTAACAGGGGGCAGAAAGGCACAAAAACGAGTCTAACAGAGGGCAGAAGGGCACAAAAAACGAGTCTAACAGAGGGCAGAAGCGCACAAAAACAAGGGAATAACAGAGGGCAGAAGGGCACAAAAAACGAGTCTAACAGAGGGCAGAAGGGCAGAAAGACAAGGGAAAAATGTGTCTAACAGAGGGCAGAATGGCACAAAAAATTAGTCTAACAGGGGGCAGAAGGGCAGAAAAACAAGGGAATGAATCCCACCCTGCGTGTTTGTCCACGAAGATGCCACCTTTTTGTGCAATATCTCTACTCAACTGGAGTACTTTCTACTGTCTAATCAGTGAGTGCTCTCTCGTTGGCTAAATGTATAGGGGCAGATTTACAATAACTGGGGCATCCCCAGGGTTGCGCCAGTTATTGTGCGCCGCAGCTCCGCCAGCCATGGTGCGCCGCATTTACAATGCGGCGCACCATGTGGCAAAAACGGCACAGATGTGTTACGCATCTGTGCCGTAAAAGCAGCGCATTGCTGGAGCTGCGTCGCAATGCTCTGGGGGGCCCTATCTCCCCGATGCTGCGTCAAGCCTTGTGCCTGCTTCAAGCAGGCGCAGGGTTTTGACGCAGCATTGGCCTAAAAGTGACTGAGTGAAATCTTGTAGATTTCACTCAGCCACTTTTAGGAGGCGTTCCTGCGCAGAAACTCCATCCCCTGCGCCGGAACGCCTCCTGATGGCGCAGGGCTTTACAACGTGATGCATCTCTCAGATGCGTCACATTGTTAATACCCAGCATCAGGGCGCATCTTTTGTGCTGCCACTGCGTCACAAAAGTGACGTAACTGCGGCGCAAAAGAGGCACAAGCGGCTTGTAAATCTGCCCCATAGTGCTTTTACTACACTGTAGCTGCGTAAAGGGCCAGAAGATGTGTCTCCAGTGACCATGTGTGCCTGTGCCTGTGTTACAGGCACACATGGTCACTAGAGACACATCTTCTGGCCTTTTACGCAGCTGCAGTGTAGTAAAAGCACTATACATTTACCCAATGAGGGAGCACTTACTGGATTAGCCAGTAGAAGGTACTCCAGGGCAAATCGCAAAAAAATCAGCGATTTTTCTGGAAATTTTGCAAATTCCTGGATTTTCTTTGCGTTTTCACAGGGAAATTCGCAAATTCGGGAAATGCGAATTCGCAAATTTCGCCCATGCTTACTCAGAACTCAATAATCGACATACGTCTCTGTTTTGAATCCTACAGCAATGCGATATATCATCTGTCAGTGCCTTCATTCTCAGTTTTGCAATCTACCATCTCACATTGCTCATACCAATACGCTCAAATTCAATCTCCAATACGGCCACACGGCTCAATGTTAACGTATCGGTGCAAGCCGGCAAACAGCTCATGCTAGTCCCTACCTGCCCGTCGGTACTCCGGGCGTCCCTCTGGGCCATCTCGGGCAGGTGCCGGGCATAGGAAAGAAAACCGGCATTATACTTCTGTGTTCTCTCAATCCCATGACGTCACCACGTCGCGTAGTGTATCCGGCTTCATGGGACCTGTAGTTTAACCCTCAATAGTCCACCTCATTCAGCCCTTTGATGTGAAACTACATATTTACTTACAGTTACACCGGCTGATTTGTGATGTTACACCATAAATCAATTGGTTTTACGGAACAGGCACGCAATTATCACTGTATTTATACCGCGTTTTTGCCCTCAAATTAAGCGATATAAAATAACGTACTTGCACATTACTGTAGTATAACGAAATTATAAAATTACTAGCAGCCCGTCCCGACGTTGTTCGGGTTCGAAAAGTAAACTGTGTAATCTTGTTGGAGAAAGGTCCCTCTAGTTAATGTTACTCGTGTTTCCTTGTTTGTCCTTGCCCCCCGTGAGAATGTTGTTGCTTCTGCCAAGACGATATTTTATGTAGCACTTGGTGATGTTGACGTGTGAAATATTTGTTTAAGCCCTGACGTCAAGTTTTCTCCTTAGCGCCGCAATAAGTGGGAGTGTTACAGTGATAACACAGATAGCGGCGAGTGAATCCGTAGCTTTGTTCTTAGGTTTAGAACGCAAGTACTGTGGTGAACGCTGACTCGCTTAAGGGCCATGCGAAAGCCTGTTTTTTTATGTATGATATCTCCGTGCGATAAATATTGCAGCTTCAGAACGGCAGAACGCTTACTCACCTAAGCCGTGAAACGCCGTGTGAGCCGCACCTCTTTTGCTCGAGGTCATCCCCCTGTGACAAGCATGAGCGTGACCAATGGTGAAATCGTTTATAAAATATTCCTCGCAAGGCTTGCATGTGTTATGCGAGTTATGTGGCGTGATTGGTCGGCTGTGAATGCAAGCCGCGCCCCGTCCCTGATGTCAGCGTACAACGGTAATGCCCAGGTCAATGAATCTGCCTCCCCGAAGTGTGTGTGAGTGAATATTTTGCGTTTGCAATATGCTGCACTGTGATTATTGCGCATTTGAAATACGCTGCATTGTGAGCACGAATGGTTGAAATACTCTGCACTGTGAGCGCGAATGGTGTTTTGGTTTTGCACCGTGACATCTTCTCGCATCTCAATGTTCTCCTCGCACATTTAACGCCCACAACTTGCCTCTCTGAATGTTAACGCCCACATCTAACGCCTACATCTCACAGCCACATCTCCTCACTGTTTGGTTTTGCCCCGTGAACTACAATGTTAACGCCCACATGTAACACCCACAACTTGCCTCTCTGAATGTTAACGTCCACAAACAACGCCCAGAAGGGACTACTTTACCACTGATGGCGCCCCTCCTTTTTAGTGTATATGGTGTCCATTTATATAGCCTATGTCCATCTCCTGGACCTCCCTTTTCCAACGCTGTATTGGGTGTTGTGATAGGTGGTGTACTTTTCGAGTTTACCTGGCTCAAAGGACACAGTTCTCTCTTTATAATAGTAGTATAGATAAAATTGTACCGACTAGAGACCATATATTAGTTATGAGAGGCGGCCATCTATTGTTAATTTGTCTTCTCCTTCCTAAAGACCTATTTCTAACTCTCGGGCCATATCATCTTATAAACCTCAGTATTCACAGAGATTCTTTTCGAATAATTATCGAGTTTTTCTCGTGTGATTCACTAATATGTGTGCACACCAGATAGGGACGCTGTTCCCCAAGCATGCGCCTGACGCTCAATTGGGGACGCTGTTCCCCAAGCTTGCGCCTGACGCTCAATTCGACTGGTCATCATCATCTCACTCCTAGCTGGTGATTGTTGCTGGTAACATATTATTGATGACTACACTGTCAAAAATGACACAGTGATCCATAACATCAGTATTGATAACTTAACGATCATAGGTGGCACAAGGATCGAGCAACTGGAAATTGTTAATGATAACAAATTATCGATATCTGCACTATCGTGAGTTACATGGTGATCGATTACCTTACATCGGTCGCTTGACGGTCATTGGTGGCACAGAGATAAAACACCTTTTATAACAGCATCCAAGGTATCTCATCATTTAGACCCTCTTTGTCCGTGTTCAATTTGTAGATCCATTTCTGTTCTTTCCTGAAGAGGTATTTGCTGATGTCTGTGATATGGTCAGGGATCAAAGGTTGCTCCAATACTGTCCAGGTAAAGTCTGAGTGGGTATGGCCCGCCGACAAAAAATGATTGGTAAGTCTGGTGGCCAGTCTCTTGCACCTGATGGTGCTCTAATGTTCAGAGATTCGGACCATTATTTTCCTAGTGGTCATCCCCACGTACTTCAGCTGGCACGGGCATTTGATAAGATATATCAAATTCTGGCTATTACAATTCGTAAACCGTCTCTGTTGCCAAGGACGGTTGCTGCCGATATCAATGCTTGTCGATTTTGCTGTCTGCGGACATGCTGCACAATTCCCACAGGGATGGTGTCCTTCAACGGCAGGCATGTTCCACAAGGTGCCAACCTGGTGAATCGGTTTCGTCTTCAGTCTCGTATGTATGAGCTTATCTTTCAGGTTTGGTCCTCTTTTGAAAGCAAAAAGCGGTGGGGGCAAACCATCGGTTCCTGTGTTCCGGATAGTCCAATGTTTCTTGGTGATCCTCTGGATCTCATTTGATTGGGTAATAAACGTGTTCACAAAGGTAATTCTTATGCCCTCGCTTTTGGAGGGGAAATATCTAAGAGAGCTTCCTGATTGTTATTTGCTGCTCTCTTTAGGGAACAGCGTACCAGATGCTTTGGATATTTCCTGTCTCTCAGTTGTTTCTCCAAAACCACTGCATGTTCTCGAAACGATTCTTGTGTGGAACAATTGCGTTGAACCCGTAAAAATTGTCCATACGGAAGATTGTCCTTTAGGGCTTTGGGGTGGCAGCTATCATAGCACAACAGAGAGTTACGCGCCATGGGTTTTCTGTACATTTCAGATTTCAAGCCTGTTGGTGTTGCGATTATGAGTAGATCTAAAAATGCCAGACAATGTTTCTGGTG
This sequence comes from Lissotriton vulgaris, assembly GCF_964263255.1. Lineage (NCBI taxonomy): Eukaryota > Metazoa > Chordata > Amphibia > Caudata > Salamandridae > Lissotriton > Lissotriton vulgaris. The sequence continues at coordinate 371,182,809 of NC_141696.1, read as the reverse complement.
TTCCAAAGTGAAGCGAAGACAATGGTTCCTTGTATTCAACCACTGATGGAATTCTAGCAGTTTGTCTGTAGTACCTCTCCACACAACCAAGATGTCGTCAATATATCTTTTCCACGTACGTATTGACGACAAGAAAGGATTGGTTGATATCAATACGTGGTCTTGTTCAAATTTATGAACGTAGAGGTACGCTAAACTTGGGGCAAAAACACTGCCCATACTGGTCCCTGACACTTGCAGAAAAATAGTTTCCTCAAACCTGAAGAAATTCTCTTTCATGGCCAAACTGGCCAGGTTCATTATCAGGTGAACTGGTGTTATTGAGTTGAGGTCTCTTCCATATAGAAGGTTTTCAATAACAGTAAGAGTGTCATCCTGGGGAATCGAGGTGTATAAAGATTCAACATCAAATGACACTAGAAGGTCAGTGTCAATGTCGAAATCAATTTCAGGAAGCATCCGCAGCACGTCTTTGGTGTCCTGTAGGAATGTTGGTGTTTCTCTCACCATTGGCCGAAGAAAAATGTCTACAAAGATGGATAATGGTTCCAAAAGCGATCCGATCCCAGATATTATTGGGCGGCCGGTGGTGGGTGTTGATTTTTATGAACTTTCGGAAGTGTATAAAAATAAGGCATGACCGGATGAGAGGTACATAAAAATTGAGCTTCCTTCTGGGTCACCCACCCCTCTGAAAGTGCTTCTTCTCTTCAACAATGTGGCCAATAGTGTTAGTGAGTCTCTCAGTGGAACCCGATATGCTCTAGTATCTCCCAATTGCCTCAAGCATTCATTTCGATAGGCCGTGGTGTCAAGCAAAACGGTAGCTACGCTTTTATCCGCTGGCTTGATTGTCAGGGAGTCGTCATTAGTGAGGCTCTTAAGTGCTTCCTGTTCTTGTTTGGAGAAATTCACAAAGGGCCGATGTTCTTTCTGATGTAGTCTCCTAATATCACTCTCCAATGCCTGTTCAAAAGCGAGCACTTTGGCTGGAATACCTGCTATGGGGGGGGGGGGGGGTGAATGTTGCAGGTCTCCTCAGGCCTGTATTCTCCTCAATGCTATCTTCCTCTCCTCTAGTATCATTCGAGAAGAAAAAATGCAGGCGTATTTTCCTGAAGAATCTGGCCATTTCAATATGGGTCAGGAAAGGGTCGCTTGTGTGTGTGGCCACAAAGCCTAGGCCTCTGTTAAGCACCCTTTCTTCTATCTCTGTGATAGGTCTTGAGCTAAGATTAATCACGAGGCTCCCCCCGAGCTCGGTCCCACTTGATCTTGTGGGATCTTCCTCCCGCTCCTCAGATCTATCGATGGAGGGGGTAAGTTCAAATGCACTTGACTCTGTTGTGTCCACCTCCTTCCTCTTGATCTTCCGCTGCCAAACCCTAAAAAAGTCTGCATGTTGGGATCACTAGGAAATTGTTGGGGACCGTACATGCCCATTTGAGATGGAAACTGTGGACCTCCTTACATCCAAGGATTTGGGGGCCACCATGGTGTGAATTGTGGCTGGTTATATTTATAACCTCGCCATCCTCAGCGGTTACCCCTCCCGCGTGTCTTATTCGACTGGGTGCCATTGTTTGATGTATCAGAGTCACTTGACACGTCTTCTGAACTTGATGTCCCGTAGGTAGACCCTCCTCTCCTGCCGTTCCTGTTGTATATGGCAGGTACATAGTTGTCACTGGTGTACGGATAGATCTTCTCTGAAGAAAACCTAGCGATGTCCTTTTTGAATTTCTCCAATTTGGTAAAGAGCACAGAGTCCTTAATCTCTTTATTATTCTTATTGCTTTCGTCTTGGGTTTTTGTAAAGAGTTTGTCAGAAATTGTCGCTTTTATTTGGCCCTCTAAGAGTTGAATTTCAACTAAGATCTTTTCTGCCACTTTTTTGGCTGTCTTTATAATTAAGACTAGCCAGTCTCATGTACACTTCCATGCCACCAGTGACCAGTCTTTTAGGAATTCCTTGTCATCCAGAAACAACCTTGGCGCATTGGTAACAAGTAGTCCTGTGGGGGCGCAATTACCCCGCAGGTATTCCGCCATAGTAATCCCATGTATACAGATACGAGAATGGTTTTTCTTGAGTCCTAAGATTTTTGCCCACCCATCCTCATTATTCCCTGTTGTTGTAGGTATCATGTCTAGTATGCTTGGGCTTCCAGATAGTATTGTCTGTATTTCCGCTTCATCAAAGGCTAATCCCAAGTTAGTAGCCATCTTGGGATTCAAAGGTGAATCTAGGACCCAATCGTTATAAGTGCTCCAGGGTGAACTAACACATAACTGTGATTGCAAAAAAACCTTCTCATAGAAGGGATCAAAATAGGACCCGCAACCGAGGTTGCACTAGAACAACAAAAACGCACAATTAGAAGGAGGGTCCAGGGGGTATTTATAGACCAAGCACGATTACGTACCCCAAATTACTGGCTTAGAAAACAGAAAGTAAAAGTGGGTCTTGGAGAAATACTGAGTTATGTTTTACTGACCACCAATCAACTCTTAAAACGTGCATCTTCCCATCAGTGAAAGATGTATCTCAGGTGTAAAAGTACCCATCAGATATCGTATGGTACCGCCCTAGTCATCATCTGGGACTCCTTCCACCAAGGAAGATGTTACTGCATCCCACAGTAAGAAGAGGCGGATGCCCCAGTGTGACTCAGGGTATTTGATGGTAACTTAATCCTGATACCTGAACAGCAGTGCGTGTAGAAAAAGGGGGAGTGAAGTTAACAAATATAACATTGGAGAGTATAGAGCAAACAACAGTTTTATTTAGGTGCCTCCAATACTTCCAAAATTTAAAAATCAGTGCGGGAATATAGTAGGTTTAAACAAATGTCTACTATATAGTTGAAGAGGTCGACATGTTTCAGCAGATACAGGACTTTTAGTCCACTGCTTTCTTCAGGACCTAACCTTCGCTACTGCGTATATGTGAGTAAACATACAAGTTTTTGGAAGTATTGGAGGCACTTAAATAAAACTGTTGTTTGCTCTATATTCTCCAATTTTATATTTGTTCACTTCACCTGCTGTTTAGGTATCAGGATTAAGTTACCATCAAATACCCTGAGTCACACAGGGGCATCCGCCTCTTCTTACTGTGGGATGCAGTAACATCTTCCTTGGTGGAAGGAGTCCCAGATGATGACAAGGGCGGTACCCTACGATATCTGATGGGTACTTTTACCCCTGAGATACATCTTTCACTAATGGAAAGATGCAAGTTTTAAGAGTTGATTGGTGGTCAGTAAAACATAACTCAGTATTTCTCCAAGACCCACTTTTACTTTCTGTTTTCTAAGCCAGTATTTCACAGAAACCTAGATTATTACGTAGGAAAATCCATTACAGGAAAATCCCCACAAGACAAGGTTCAAAGTACAAGCCAGGAAGCTTTATTACATTTAAGAACCACTACAGACAACAAAAAGTTATAGGTTAATCCATCAATTCAAAATACTTGAAAATGCAAATAAATGTCAATCAGCTTTGGCAGTGGAAGATACGGATTCCCTGCACAACAGATTCATAGGATCTTTGAACTGGAGATGAAGGCTGGAGGAAGAATATATATAATTTAATTGTAAATACATATTTGGCAAAAAATGGGTGTTTTCCACCTTGGGCTTCCAAGTGAGATCAAAGACAATGGAACTTTTACTCCCATTGCTTATTTGATGTCACCTGGAACCCTTCAGTGGAAAACAGCACCATTATGGACAGCTGCCCACCTACAATTGTAAATGTCCGCACCAGAGAAATTGTGAGAGGGGCTCCTTGGGTCTGAAGTCAACAGCTGATAATGCAAAACTTTGGTACTGCATCTGTTAAACTGCAAGAGAATATTCAAGGCGTCCAAATGCTCTTTCCAGTAATGTGCAGATAAGTTAAGACAAGGGCATGAAGGATAAGTGCGACACATGCATAATGCCGGGAGGAGAGCCTATAATGATCACGGATTGCAGATCCCTCACCAATGAAACATGAAATGGCATGGTAAGGAATTCAGGAGTGCCAATGTAACAGTGTTGGATTAGGACAAAAAATTGACCCAGGCACACTAAAAAAAAGTGGCCCATATTTGCATATTGCCTTTCTGCAAAGCACTGCTTCGGCGAAGTTTTAAAAAAGGAAGAGGGTGGGTGATCTCTGACAGAGGCATGTTTTCTTAACTTTATTTAGATTTTTTTTAAATGCACTGATTAGTTCACACTAGTGAAACACACCTGAAAAACAAGTGAGGTCACTTATGCTCAGGCCACCAGCCCCAACTCAATCTGCATACATTAATGGGCCGGACCAGAGAGAGAAAGGGAGTGACACCTCTGCCGTTGATAAAATGGAGGTAAAGGATGCCAATCTGCCTCCAGAAAGGCCACTCAGGCACCCACTGGGCTGCAGGCGGTCCCCAGACTGCCCAAATAAGGGGCCTGCAGCTGGAACTCGGATTCCTGCCCCTCGACCATTGCCCAAGTGCCCGCCTTATCAATCCGACCCTGCAATATAATATTTATTAGATTTTTTGCACATTTATATAGCGCAAACTCGACCCGAAGGTCTTGGAACGCTTTACATGAGCACCAGTTACGTTACACAAGGACGCATTCATTTCTTTTTGGTAGGCACCGGGAGATTAAGGGATTTGCCTAGAATCACAGGATGTGGCGTCGACCCCAAAGCTCGAACCTTGGTTTCCCAGCTCCAAGGCCGGCAGTCTAGACATGAGACCACATCCTCATGTCATACATCAGTGTGACATGATGTTATCCCCTCAGTGAGCATGGAGGAGAAACATTATACCATAACTACCCTGAATAACGTAGCCCTAAAGAGAGAGGCCTCACCCCGGTTATGGGAAGACCACTAAACTTGCTGGTGTCCTGAGTATACGCCCCTGTGGGGCCAGTGGGGCTCTCGGCGCGTGGTGTGGTATGATGCAGAGGTGCAACTAGAACCCAATTTTGGGGGTGCCAAGGATTTTTTGGGTGGGGGCTAATTCTTCAAGTAATAGGCAGAGTGGAGCTGCAGGGGCTCTATGTAGGGGTGAAAAACAGCAAAGCCTCATTAACAAGCAAATGGTCTTTTAAAGACCTGTGAAGAACTTGGGTGCGGCTGTGTGTGTGCCCAGCAAGCTGTCTCAGCCCAGGCTGCCACACACAATAGTGGGAGGGGGGCTGAAGCCCTCTGTGCCCAATGGGCGTTGCGCGCCTGGCGTGATGTATCCGCATTCAAGAACACCGGTCTTCCAGTGCGACATCGATACAATTCTGAGAAAGGATAGCCCTGGCTGCATTGCTTTGCAGACTTGAAACAGACATATTGAGCCAGTACATGGATTGACCCAGCAATGACGTCGCAAAAATACAACATAAAAAGAAATGAATTGATGCGAGCACTATCATTGGCTGGAAAAAAAATTACATTGCAGGTGTGGGAGATATCAATTTAGGACATACACATTCTAAAGAGACAATGCTGAAATATTTTCCTTTTTATCTCAGTCTGCCCAGGGCCCCGCTCTCCTGGCGCACACCTACATCGTGGCATTGGTGGGAGGTCTGGCAAAGAAGCCTGACTTCAAAGGTTTTCAAAAATGATAACTGAAATGACTGCATGTCGGCGGAAAAAGTGGCTATGTGCTGGCTATAATAGCCACATCATTGAATTTAAAACGCCGAGGGCTACAGACAGTGCAGGAAGCACGTTGCTGTCGCTACATTATTTTGCAATTAAGATCACAAAATGTACACGGTCCACATTAGATCTTGGTAGCTGTAGCGTCTGGCCTCTAGTCAAACAATTCCAAAATCATCCCTGATGAATAAGGTCATTCTTTTCAAGTTCTACCTACAGACAGCTTTTGCTCTCTACCCAGCTTAATGTAATGAAATCAAAGGGGCATATTATCAAAAACTGCGATCAAATTATTGCCACTAAAACGGCGATAATGGGCTTGATAATATGTCCTTGTGAATTCCCATAGCAGCCCACGTTAACACCAGAAACTGGGCTGCTATGGGAATTCACAAGGACATATTATCAAGCCCATTATTGTCATTTTAGCGGCAGTTTCCTGCTGCTAAAGCGGCGATAAAGTTCTTGATAATATGCCCCAAAATCATTAAAACCATATATGCATCCACAGAGGGTCTTTGAGTCAGCCGCTTTCAGCCAATGGTCTGTTCAAATTTTGATTTGTCTATTTGGTCTATTTGGTCTATTTGGCTCCTTTAGACTGTGAGTGGCGGCATTTTTCCTGATCACATGTTCGCAACTGAATAAAATAAAGTGCTCCTCAGTGTAAGAGATGGTGGACTTCTACTATCCTAATTTAGTTCTGGCTTGACTGAGCAACTGAACAAAAAACAATGAGAACCATTATTTAGAGAGGTGCTTTAGCTCCACCTACATGTTAGTTACCTTTAGTAAAACACTTCATTGTACCAAAGTCATGTGCTTCTGCTGAAATAGAGTGCTCGTAATGCAATTTGTGCATTTTGGGACAGTGTATGCCGAACTCAGCAGGATTGAGCTGTTTGTGGTTATAAGATAATGGGCAAGGCTGTCGGCCAGGTTTGGTCACCAAGGAACAGTTATGACAAAGGCTAGGTGTGGCATATTTATTGTGAAAAGCATATACAAAAGCTAATTGGCTCTGAAGGGTGGATTGTTATTACTCTATTTTAAAGGCAGTAGTGGGTGCTTTGTTACATGAAATCTCACATATTACCATTATAGGAAAGGGCCTTGGTGTTGGTTACTTCCTCTGATAAACCCTTGTGGATGAAGGTTTGCAATATAATAATCCTTTTACTGTACTTTTGAGAGGGTGTGAATATTGTTTTTCCCGACTCTAATATTATACATATGTGTAATGTTATGCCTGTAAACCTGATGGTTATCAGCTTAGACGCAATACTGCAGGCCTGAGTTGGTAACAGTGACAAGCTAATGATTGAGGTTATAGACTGATTGGTTTATCGGAAACATATGAGAGGTACCAGAGGCCTGATCAGTTAATTATGACATTTACAGCAGCAGCAGTAGGTCTGAAGTATTTATTTTAAAAATATTGCCTTTAAGGGTGAATTATTGTTGTGGCCAGGTATGCATTTAAACAAGGATTTTGTTACATGGAATCTAACACATTACCTTAGTAGGTAAGGGGTTTGGTGTTAATTGCCCTTTTGAGGCCTGTGAGATGAAGAGTTGTAATAGTACATGCCTGCCCAGCCCCTTCAAGGCGGGCCTGACAGTTTCTTTTGTCTGCTTGGCTCTTGTAGTATAAGAATAATCACAAAATAGATATATGTCTAGATATGAATGCATACAAATACATACATGCATGAGCTTTGGGTTAGATCTCATCTGCCTTTGAGAAGCTGTCTGTTTGAGTGACATTCACACTATCCTTTAGTCCATGACAGCACAGGGCTGTGGGGTGGCCCAGTACAGCCACGGTCAATAGTGCCTTGTTGATGGAGCAAGGATTTGCACGTAACGCGACTTGCTTTAATTCAGTCCTCTCGACATAACGTTAATGCGCTAACCAACATGTTTGTCCTATTAATATTGCATTACACAACATCTAAGTGAAGCTTGCATATGTGCTTTTACTAATATTAATCCGCTTGCAATAAAATCGCTGCTGCTACGCAGGATTTCTTCCTGCGCATGCGTCTGTCACACTCACGTGACATGACGTACTCTTTGCTTTGGAGGGAATCTTTTGCTTCTGCACATTAGAACTAAGATGGCTGCTCTGTGTTACAGCATGCATGACGCTTGCACTGCTGCTTTTGCTAAGCTGTTTGTTCTGCCTAATTTCTAATTCAATAGTTAAAATAAAGTAATGGGAATCGAGTAGAAATAAGTGGTATACAGTACATTCATTTATTCTGTGTTTTAAAACTGTTTCTTTCTATTTTTTTCATGTAACGTAATCTTGGGCCTGGGAGATTCTATCACTCCATTTTGAAAACCCACATAGTGCATGTCTAACTCTAAAGAGAACTGAAGTCATCCAACCTTGAAGCAATGCCAAGCTACAGCGCACTAGAAGATGCACATGGGAAAACGAACTTTTGAACCCAAATGGAAAAAAACGTGTTAATATGTTATAACAATGTATTTGTTAATAGAACATTCATTGTCGGGTGGAATAAAATATACGTGGGAAAAATAAGTTGATGGGCGGGACCGCAAACATTAATATTCATTCTGAAAGTTTCATTTTAGTGTGGTGTGATGACCTCTCCTCATCCTTTTGTCCAATCAAAATTGGGGATCCTTACACTTGCAACATTGGGGGGTGGTACACTGACCTGGAAAATAGTATAACTAGGGTAGGCTTAGCCAGTTAATTTGTCCGACTTGTCCAAATAGCTGACCTGTCACTGACCCAATGCACTCAATAGGTGATCGGGAGCAGAGGTGCTGGCGGAGCCCTCTGTCAGAAGGTTCGAAACCCAGATCAGGGTTTGAGAGCTGAAGTGCTGGTGAAGCACTTTGTCGGAGAATTCGATAACTCCTACTGGGTTCTGGATGTTATCTGCAGAGAGGGAGTAATGCAGGCGTTGCAACTTTAACTGCGGGTGCTGGTCTTAGCCCTTGGTGGTCCTCTCCTGATCCAATTTGGCTTTACCTGTCCTGATTCTGATCTGCACCTGCTTGCCTTTATGGTGTCTGCACTTTCGGGGTTCTGTCCTTTAAACTGACCCGTGGCCAGGGTTCGTTCTTCACACCATTCTAGGTAAATATTAAATGTGTGTATGTCATTGTACTGTTTCCTTCTCTCTTCCCACCCTCTTGTCAAATGCGTAAAGACTGCTTTATAAAAAATATGCATATTTTCATTCTAATCGTTATTTTGATCATTGAGAATTTTCAAATATTCAATGCTTGGATTATGACATTTTAAAGATTTTAGATAAAGAGTTTTAAACCTTTCTCGAGTTGTGGTTATTTTATGAGTGCAAATGTTCTATTTCTACCAATTATGCTAACACCCTGATCCATTAGGTTTTCAGGTACCAGTGACTAGGATTGATAAGTCCAATGGTATAGGTCCTGAATCGTTAAAACAAAATTTGATATGAGTGAAGGTTTTACCTGTTTAAATTGAATATACATATATTTTATGGGTCCAGGTGAGTATGGTAAATAAAGGGCAGGTGAACCCGCGCTCTTGTACTGTAAGTGACATCATTTTGCCTGATCACATGCGTACATCCTTTCAAAGATTAGCGTGCTTCAGTGCCACAGATACTCACTGGAAGCTTATTTTACCTGCAGTTTGCTGTAACCCATGTAATCAGTTTATAAACATGGGCCCATTTTGGAATTATATTGTCCAGAGTTTATCATGGATTTACCATGCAAATTTGGCCTACACGTTGCTTGTACCCATGATGGCTATGTTGTGACCATAAAACCATAATATGGAATACCATTGCAAGACAATCACCCTCTGCTATGCTTAATTCTATTTTTAATAATAATAATATAATAATAAAGGGGTTTCTAAAGCGCCTGGTGACGCCATCACGGCGTATCCCCGCGCTGTGGAGCGAGAGTCAAGAGGGCAGAGGCATCCATCCCTAGAGGGCAAACAGATGTGTTTTTAAAAGTTTCCGGAACATAGTTTCAGTTTTGGCTAGTCTGATCACAGCAGGAAGGCTGTTCCACTGGGTGGCTGCCAGCACCCGAAAGCAGCGGCCTCCCATCCTGGCCCTTCTTACACGAGGAACTGTAAGGAGACCCATACCCACAGAGCGAAGTGCTCTTTGGGGTAGATAGGGGATAGCCAAGTCCTTCAAATACCCTGGCGCTTTTGCAGAAGTTATCCTATAACAAAAGAGGAGGGCTTTAAAGAGGATTCTTTTCTTTATAGGAAGCCAGTGAAGGGCAGCCAAAGTAGGCTTGGATGCTGTTCTTTTGGGGAGTCTGAGGACTAAACGGGCCGCCGTATTTTGCAGTACTTGCAGTCTTCTCAGGTTCTTCTCCGTAGTTCCTAATAACAGCACATTCGCGTAGTCAACACGAGAAGTGACCAGAGCTTGGATCATAATACGTCTGGCCTCAAGTGGCAGAAGGTCCAGAGTGCGGTTTAGGGTCTTCATAACCCCAAAGCATTTCCCCACCAATTTGTCAACATGACTCTCAAAAGAGAGTTTAGGATCAACCCAGACCCCCAAGTTCTTGGCCTCACTGCACGGGATGGGCAGAGAGCCAAGGCAAGGCGGCCACCATTCCTGAGTCCAGCTCGCCCCATCTCCCCCTATCACTAGCACCTCCGTTTTAGCCCCATTGAGCTTCAGGCAGTGTTGATTCATCCAGCCAGCAAGCTCCTGCATGCAGGTTTTAAAATTGGCTGCTGCTAACTTGGGTGACTGTGACAGGGAGATGAGCAGCTGCGTGTCATCGGCATAAGATACTAAATCTATGCCGTATGACTGAACTACAGCTGCCAATGGAGCCATATACAGGTTGAACAGGGTGGGACTCAGGGCAGAGCCCTGAGGCACCCCCTGTTCTAAGGCAACGCTGTTGGAGAGGAACATACCTCTCTGAACCTGGAAACTACGGTCAGAGAGAAAGTCCTTGAGCCATCCCCATGCTGCCTTGGTAACCCCAGCGCTGCTCAGACACTGTAGCAGGGTGGAATGTGCCACAGTGTCAAATGCGGCGCTGAGGTCTAGCATGATAAGTGCCATAGTGTTACCCTCATCAGCTCCGATCTGTAAAGTTTCGGTTGCTCTCAGCAGGGCAGTCTCAGTGGAATAGTTCTTTCGAAAGCCGGACTGAGAGCTATGAAACATATTGTTTGACTCTAAGTACTCCATAAGCTGAGTGTTTACCAGTTTTTCCGTCACTTTCGCCAAGTAAGGTAAAAGGGAGATAGGACGGAGATTTTCCAGTATATCCTGACTTACATTAGATTTCTTTTTTATCGGCAAAACTATGGCTTTCTTCCAGTCTCCTGGAAGGGTGGCCGAGGAGAAAGACAGTTGGATAACATGTCTGAACAGAGGCTCTAGCACATCCAGACTGGCATTGAGTATTTTGGGGGGGGCCGGATCACGGGGGGAGCCTGATTTAACCTTCTTGCATACAGTGACTAGTGTTTCCGCAGCAGGGACCTGAAAGCTGGGTAATTCTGAATCTAATAAACCCACCTCCCTACTACTGCCGAAATCAGGGCCATTAGTCAGATTACCCGTAAAATTGGCATAAATGTCCGTAATTTTACCTGCAAAGTATTGAGCAATGTTGTTGCAGGTTTCCACTGAATCAGCGGAAGACACACTATTGTTCGAGATTACAGATATCTCTTTGAAAATTTTAAAAAGTTCCTTCGAGGAATTTTCAGCCTCCGCAATGCGATTTTTATAGTGTGTGGCTTTGGAAACCCTTATAGCCTTATATTACTCTTTTTGCATTTTCTTATAGTCTGTTTTAATCCCCGGGCAGAAGCTGACTCGCCACTCTCGTTCCAGCTTCTTGCAGGCAGATTTCGCAAGTTGAAGTTCCGGAGTGTACCAAGGGGTAGTTTTCCTCACATTCTTCGTGCTTCTCTCATTCCGCATGGGGGCCGTTTTATCAAGTGCACCTAAAATGCGATTATGTAGCTCATGATGGGCCACTTCACAGTCAACTCCTCCTAATGGACCACCTACTGTAATTAGTTCACTGAAGGTAGACTGCGAAAAGCCTTTCCATTTCCGTCGCTGATACCTCTGCTCAGAATCTCTCCTAGACTCCGCCTCTGCAATCTGAATCAGGAACGGAATCACAAAGTGATCAGACCAGGGGACCGGGATCGGAGTGAGAGGTTGTACCCCAGAACGGTAACCAAAAATGGGGTCTAAAAGGTTCCCTAATCTATGCGTAGGGTCCTGATTGATAAGATCAAGCTGTAGGGAGCGGAGATTGGAGCAAATATCCTTCGCTTCCATATCCAGTGGATCGTTGAAATGAGCGTTCATGTCACCAAGCACAAAGAAACTCTTTTTCCTAATAGCTTGGTGAGCAGTGACCTCCGTGAGGCTGGAGCTAAAATCAAACATCCTACCAGGTGGTCTGTATACAAGGATGCCTGAGAGAGAGGTTTGGGGTCCTAAGTTAATAGTAAAAGCACCAGCTTCAGAGTGATTAATGGTAAGGGGTGCTAAGGAGCATTGGAGAGGCAGTCTGGTGGCGATAGCAATCCCCCCCCCCCCTGCCTTCCTTTCTATCCAATCTGGCCAAGGAAAAACCGGGGGCATGGACTCTATGATATCAGGGTCAGATGAGCCCCCTAGCCACGTCTCAGTAAAGAACATAATGTCATAGTCCTCGTCCTCAAGTAGATGGTAAATTTGAGTGCTATGCTTACTGAGTGAGCGACAGTTGACCAACCCCGCCTTAACCTGCCTGTTGCCCGGCACCTTCCTAGCAGAAATGGAGGGCTTGAAAGAACACCACGGGCAGTCCCGTAAGGATAGCGCTTCCGAGGTGTGCATACAATTGGGGACAACCTCGGGACGGAGAGCTAACAGCTCCCTACTCTCATATCGTATCCTAGGGGGTGATAAGCGGCCAGAGTCCTTAGCCCCGCGCCCCGTCCTGTCGCGGACGGGCGCAGACGGGCTGGACTTTGGCTCGACTTCGGCTCGCTTCCGGCGCGCCCGCTGCACGCGTCCGCTGCGCGGACGCGGTCCTCTACACATTTAAGGGAGGGGTAGGGGCGACTAGAGCGCAGATCTTAGAGCCCTGAGCCCGGAAGTGTTGGGCTCCTCCTCCACCCTCCGCAACAAACGCCCAAGATGGACGCGGCGGACCGGGGCGGGAGTTAGTCAATCACAGTACCCCTAGATCAGCCAGCAGGTGAGGCACAGTATTTAAAAATTACACAGCAATACACTCAAACTTTAAAATTAGCTTCAATCGCCAACATTAAAAAACGCTATTAATTCAGCGCTGCAGTGCAAGCTATGTACACACAGCGTCAGCGGAATAAGGACAGCCACTGCCACCGGCTGACCTCAGCTCCACAGCGCGAGTGCACTAAAAGGAAGTATTTATGTGAATCAGGTACAGCGTGACTAGAGCGCAGATCTTAGAGCCCTGAGCCCGGAAGTGTTGGGCTCCTCCTCCACCCTCCGCAACAAACGCCCAAGATGGACGCGGCGGACCGGGGCGGGAGTTAGTCAATCACAGTACCCCTAGATCAGCCAGCAGGTGAGGCACAGTATTTAAAAATTACACAGCAATACACTCAAACTTTAAAATTAGCTTCAATCGCCAACATTAAAAAACGCTATTAATTCAGCGCTGCAGTGCAAGCTATGTACACACAGCGTCAGCGGAATAAGGACAGCCACTGCCACCGGCTGACCTCAGCTCCACAGCGCGAGTGCACTAAAAGGAAGTATTTATGTGAATCAGGTACAGCGTGACTAGAGCGCAGATCTTAGAGCCCTGAGCCCGGAAGTGTTGGGCTCCTCCTCCACCCTCCGCAACAAACGCCCAAGATGGACGCGGCGGACCGGGGCGGGAGTTAGTCAATCACAGTACCCCTAGATCAGCCAGCAGGTGAGGCACAGTATTTAAAAATTACACAGCAATACACTCAAACTTTAAAATTAGCTTCAATCGCCAACATTAAAAAACGCTATTAATTCAGCGCTGCAGTGCAAGCTATGTACACACAGCGTCAGCGGAATAAGGACAGCCACTGTCACCGGCTGACCTCAGCTCCACAGCGCGAGTGCACTAAAAGGAAGTATTTATGTGAATCAGGTACAGCGTGACTAGAGCGCAGATCTTAGAGCCCTGAGCCCGGAAGTGTTGGGCTCCTCCTCCACCCTCCGCAACAAACGCCCAAGATGGACGCGGCGGACCGGGGCGGGAGTTAGTCAATCACAGTACCCCTAGATCAGCCAGCAGGTGAGGCACAGTATTTAAAAATTACACAGCAATACACTCAAACTTTAAAATTAGCTTCAATCGCCAACATTAAAAAAACGCTATTAATTCAGCGCTGCAGTGCAAGCTATGTACACACAGCGTCAGCGGAATAAGGACAGCCACTGCCACCGGCTGACCTCAGCTCCACAGCGCGAGTGCACTAAAAGGAAGTATTTATGTGAATCAGGTACAGCGTGACTAGAGCGCAGATCTTAGAGCCCTGAGCCCGGAAGTGTTGGGCTCCTCCTCCACCCTCCGCAACAAACGCCCAAGATGGACGCGGCGGACCGGGGCGGGAGTTAGTCAATCACAGTACCCCTAGATCAGCCAGCAGGTGAGGCACAGTATTTAAAAATTACACAGCAATACACTCAAACTTTAAAATTAGCTTCAATCGCCAACATTAAAAAACGCTATTAATTCAGCGCTGCAGTGCAAGCTATGTACACACAGCGTCAGCGGAATAAGGACAGCCACTGCCACCGGCTGACCTCAGCTCCACAGCGCGAGTGCACTAAAAGGAAGTATTTATGTGAATCAGGTACAGCGTGACTAGAGCGCAGATCTTAGAGCCCTGAGCCCGGAAGTGTTGGGCTCCTCCTCCACCCTCCGCAACAAACGCCCAAGATGGACGCGGCGGACCGGGGCGGGAGTTAGTCAATCCCAGTACCCCTAGATCAGCCAGCAGGTGAGGCACAGTATTTAAAAATTACACAGCAATACACTCAAACTTTAAAATTAGCTTCAATCGACATGCTGCTGCATAAGCATATGAATGCCATGCTTATGCAGCAGCATGTTTTCATTTTTTCTACTTTTCCACTTTAGAATTTGCTTGCATATTCTTCTTTTTCTGTGTCTTATTGTGGATGGATACATGTGTGAATGAAGCAATGGGTTAGTAAATGGATGAATGGGTGCATATGTGCAAGTATGAAAAACACAATGCATGTATGATGACTTATTGAGTGCCTGAACTCACCAGCAACTGAAAAAACACTTTCATTTATAAGCCACACAGGCATTACTAATGTTTGTACATTCCAATTCTTTAATCTTTTTTACTTTTAGTAATCCATGTGTTTGTAAACTATGCCTTTTAGGTTACCGTAATTCAAAGTCAACAGTACCTTTGTGTGCCAATAAGAATCATGCATTAAAACTGAAATGATTATCTATACCTGTTCTAAATAGACCTTTGTGCTTTAAAGTAAGTGTCTGCTCTATAACAAATAAATGTATTTGTGAATTTATTTTATTTTACATTTAAAATTCAATTGTTAAATGTTTAAAATTAAATATTGACAAGAACTGGGTGCTATCTCCTGAGGCGGAAAGCCGGGAGAATTAGCTGTTGCCGAATTTTTAAAACTGTTTTTCATTTTGTTGATATTTTAAACTGCACAGACCTACCTCTCCTCATTCGCATACTTCCCCTACAGCCGAATAGGCACTGGGATGGGGAAAAGACGCCGCCATATTAGGGGTAGACCGGGTTGCCGGCATAGTTGTTGGGACTTCCCGACCGCTGACATTGGTATTTAAATCGCGCTTACATCCACGCGCGTCACTAAGAACTGGGTGCTATCTCCTGAGGCGGAAAGCCGGGAGAATTAGCTGTTGCCGAATTTTTAAAACTGTTTTTCATTTTGTTGATATTTTAAACTGCACAGACCCTCCTCTCCGCATTCGCATACTTCCACTACAGCCGAATAGGCGCTGGGACGGGGAAAAGACGCCACCATATTGGGGGTAGACCGGGTTGCCGGCATAGTTTCTGGGACTTCCCGACCCGTGACATTGGTATTTAAATGGCGCTTGCATCCACGCGGGTCACTAAGAACTGGGTGCTATCTCCTAAGGCGGAAAGCCGGGAGAATTAGCTGTTGCCGAATTTTTAAAACTGTTTTTCATTTTGTTGATATTTTAAACTGCACAGACCTACCTCTCCTCATTCGCATACTACCCATACAGCCGAATAGGCGCTGGGACGGGGAAAAGACGCCGCCATATTGGGGGTAGACCGGGTTGCCGGCATAGTTGTTTGGCCCCTCCCTCTTTTTCCGGTATATGATGAGCACCCTCTGCCGACTGCGCAGCGGACGCACGCAGCGGGCGTGCCGAAGGCGCGCCTACGGCAAGCCCGTCTGTGCCCGTCTGCGGCCGGCCAGGGCAAGGGGCCACACCCCTGTATCTTTTTCTGGACGAAAATAGCACTATAGCTCGAACTCCCTCAGATTAAGAACCCCAGTGGAACCCAGCTGCCGTCACTCCTATCATCCTTTGGACCTACCCGATGTTTGTTCTCACTGTAACGTTAAACTGAATGCTACAATGTACGAAGATGAAAATCGGGATATTAAAATGTTTCTTTTGAATTGTAGGTCCTTGCCCAAACACAGCCTTGAAATTGCACTGTTGCTGGATGAATTTATGCCAGATGCAGTCTTCTTGACTGAAACCTAGCTTACGTCAGACTCCGAACCTGATATAGTACAAGCATTACCTCAAGGCTTTCAGATTGCACGCAAAGATCGTGCCCATGGTTAAGGAGGTGGCTTGGCAATTATTTATCAAGATCAGTATACGTGCCGATGCACCTTTGATTCTATTCCAGACTGTGAAAGTATGTCCTTTGTTATTGATTTTTCCCCGAATAATAGCTTTTCGGGTACCCTTATATATCGCCCTCCTGGTCCACCAAAACAGGTTCACATTTATCTACCCTCTATCGTTGCTGATCTGGTCACTACTCCTTCCAACTTCACGCTGCTAGGCGACCTTAATATTCATTTCGATAATATTTCTGACCATATCGCAGTAGAGTTAGCGGCTAGCCTGGCTGCATTACAGTTGGAGCAACTTGTCTTATTTCCCACTCATATTAAAGGTCATCTTTTGGACCCTGTATTCAGCAACTGTGCTGACCTTAAGGTAGGCTCTATTATTCATCTCCCTTGGACCGAGCACTTTTTGGTCCCTCTCACCTGGTCTATACATAAACCTTCTCTCCTAATTCCCATTCCGTGGAAATCTAGAAACTGGTTCAGACTCCCCTTAGAACAGTGGGCCAATACCCTTGTGATTTCCCCGTTTGTTGTCAGAACGGTCCTGGCTAAAGCGCTGCGAGGCCTCAGGGTAGTTACGCGCTATATAAGTTTAATTTTCATTTCATTTCATTCATTTCATTTCCTTTCCTGACCCCCACTATCTCAGGAGCCCCTATCAGCCAATAATGAGTATACCAACTGGATTTCGAATTTCCTTGACGCCACACTCCCCTTTTATAAAACCACCCTAAAACGATTGCTGAAAACCGCCCGCTGGTACTCGGCGGAGCTCAGAGGGAAAAAACGACAATGCAAAAGAATAGAAAGGAGGTGGCGTCTGAGATATGCTGCATCGGATAAAACTACATATAGAGAGGCGATAAGAGCCTATAAACAAGAGATAAAAACGACACAGTCCGCCTATTATACATGAAAAATCATGGTGGCCAAATCGAAACCAAAGGAAATCTATCAAATAGTAAAAAGTCTCACTAAGCTCTCCCCACCCCCTGCCTTTAATTTTAATACACTGTCCCGTTGTAATGATCTGGCGGAATTCTTTTATCAAAAAATACACCAAATGTATTTATCATTTCCAGATGTCGACTCAGATCTCTCTGCCAAAGGACTATTTTCGCCTTCAGAAGCTGCTCACCTCCTCTTAGACACCTTAGATCAGTTTCCCTTACTGGACCCAGAGACACTTGAACCTATAATGCGTCAAGTAAAGTCAGGCTCCCCCTGTGATCCAGCTCCTCCGTGCACACTGGTTGCAGCTATTCATGTCATTCTGCCCACTGTTATGGATCTACTTAATGCCTCCATGTCTTCAGGTATTGTCCCGCCTACATGGAAGCAAGCCATGGTGCGAGTGCTCTTAAAAACACCAAATCTAGACTCCAGCAATCCTAACAACTATCGCCCTATCTCTCTGCCTCCCTGGGTGAGCAAAATCCTCGAGAAACACATTAAAACGCATTTGACAATGTTTCTTGAGAGTAATCATCCGCTCGATGCCACTCAGACATGGGACGGAAACCGCCCTGATTGCGGTAACAGAGGAAACCAGAGGGATCTTGGATCGAGGGGGATCAGTGGCAGTCATCCTCCTCGATCTGAGTGCCGTGTTTGACACGGTGAATCATAGGATTTTACTGTGTCGACTTCTTAGCCTGGGAGTGTCAGGGAAAGCGTTAACCTGGCTCAAGTCCTTTCTGAGCAACAGGACTTTTCAAGTCTTTGAAGGAGACACTGTATCCTCCAGTAAACCCCTGAGCAGTGGGGTACCGCAGGGCTCATCATTGAGCCCTACGTTATTCAACGTATATATGAGACCGCTGGCTGAGATCGTCCGTCCATATGGTATTAAGATCATTACGTATGCGGACGATACTCAGCTAGTGGTCTCTCTTGCGCAGGTCGGTCTGACGAGCTATCTGGAGGAAGTTAAAAATTGGATGACCGCATCATGTCTCAAACTCAACTGAGACAAAACTGAGCTTATGTTCCTTGGCTTCCCTGCCTCGTCTTCTATTAACTCTTTATGGCCCTTTTGCCTGGGTACAGCCCCTACACCTAAAGATAATATAAAAAGTCTTGGTGTTTGGCTGGATAAGTCTCTGACTCTCAATACCCAGGCAACCAAGTTATCAGCCATTTGTTTTGGCCTCCTTAGACTCCAGAAGAAGATTTTTCCTCTTCTACCTTTTGAAGCCAAGCAAATTCTCATCCAAGGCTTGATCCAGTCCTGCCTTGACTTCAGCAATGCCCTGTATTTAGGTGCACCTGAATTCACTCTGCGGAAACTCCAGCTGATTCAGAGTTGTGCTGCACGTACGCTGCTTCAGCTCCCCCGTAGGCTCTCAGCAAAGTCCCGGCTGAGGAGCCTGCAATGGCTCCCTGTAAGGGAGAGAATTCATTTTAAATCTATGTGCATTTCCCATGAAGCTTACTGGCAGACTGGCCCGGTGATTAACCATTCTCTTATCACCCCATACCTTCCGAACAAACAGCTCCGTTCAACTCATGCCTTTCTGACTACAGTCCCCAAATCAGGAGATCCAGAGCAGGAGGCAGGTCGTTTTCTTATAATGCGGCCAAGTTGTGGAATTCACTACCTCTTTATCTTAGATCCAACCCCAATTTACTCTCCTTTCGTAAACAGCTTAACACTTTTCTTTTCAGAAAACACGATTAATTTTTTTCCTGCTGACTGTGCCCACCAGGTAGCATCACTTTTCTTTAGCGCTTGGACGCCCCAGGGCAGCAATCGCTCTTTATAAAACTTCTTTTCATTTCATTTCATTCCGTAATCAAAACAAAAAAATAATTAAAAATTGTGCAAGCTTGTCCTGGCTAGAACTGTTAGCTTTGACTTTTTTTACTTACATTGAAACTCCAGCATTGCCCACTTGAACTCTGAACACTTCTGTCCTTTTCAAAATGTCACGATTTTATATTTTAATCTTCCACCTAATGAAATTATAGTCATCGCGGCAAAGAACAGGCAGGGAGCCAAAGAGAGTAGTAGTGCAAGTTGTAGTTTATTCTCATGAGAAGATCCCATCTACAGCCCAGCAGAGACCAGTACCAACTGATAGTATTTCATCTGAATACATTATAAACCCCTTGTTGACATTGAGAGGTTCCAGTGCCTACATTCCGCTGTCTCGGCAGCAATGGGCCACAGGAAGAGAACTAGATACCACACACCTTTCTCCTACACACAAAGATATTGTCGTAATACCTAAATTACAGAAAAGTACTTAAGAAAGGAAAAGAGGTTTCAAGTGCATACAACGGCAGTTTAAAACCAAATATTATCACACAGAGATATGATCTTTGTTACACAAAGTCTTTCAGATGTGAAGGCCTTTTCTCTTCCCTTACAGGCCTCCTGGGGACACTCTTAGAAGGAGGAATGTCCATACTTGCTGCACTTCCTCACATACCAGACCTGGACCCTTGTACACCACAACCCTCCCAAGGATCCATATTCTATAGAATTGCGTCTTTACAGCATTATCAAACACCTTGATGACATGAATGAGTTTCGAGAACTTGGGCCCAACACCAGTCCATCCAGGGCGTATGATCATCACCATGTGTCCCACCTCAACAACAGTTCCTTTCACAGCCTTCTTGCAAGCAAAGTTTACTTTCCTTTTTTGAACCTTCTTGGTTTCCCTCACATGCCAAGAGCTTACAGGTGCATCAGGTGCACCCTCATGACTGCCTACTCTCAAGTTTTTCACCCATGCTGGTTCAACCGCAGTGATCCACCATAAATAGGGTGGGTAGCCATCAGTGTGACCTGCTGGACCTGTGGTACAAAAGGGGGTGGTAATGGACGGATGGGTGTGAGTGTTTGATTGATTCAGATGCTCTGTCCATCACCACCCCCTTTTGTACTGCTGGACCTGTAGCAGATGGGCAGCCAGGCTAGATTTTTCTGATCGTAGATCCAGCTGCGGCGCTGCCTTCAGAAAACACTGTGTTTGCCCATTTGTTAAAGTGGCCCACAGTAATTATGGGCTGTTGCCTTTTTCAGCGTGCTACCGTAATTGTTAATTAGCACTTCATAGTCAAGTGTGTTAAGTGATGGCACAACAAGCTCTGCAATCAATGTGATGGTGCTGGAAAGCCATGCACAGAAAAGGCACAGTCGAGCGTAGACAAAAAACAACACTGCAAAACCAGGAAGGAGTGGTGGCCAATTGGAATGAGGTAGGAAGGGCATCCATAAAAGACAAAAGAAGTTAATATTTTTCCCAGGCAGTCTTTAATACTCCATGCCACCCCAGATGAATTAAGCAGTGGGATACTTAATGGATGGTAAAAAAAACCCGGAAAGCCAAAATGCAGTGTGGCATTTTGGCTGGATTTTACCAGCTAAGACGGTATGCAACCTTTACAACGCAACTTTTACCACGCAGTGCTGTTACAACGCATGTATTACAACGAAAACCATTACAACGCATTACACTGGGGGGCGCTCTAGGATAAGGAATAGTTTTAATTTACTATCCAACACCTTCCCTAGTGTCCACGGGGACTGGAGTTGGAATAGTAAATTAAACTATTCACTATCCAGCACCCCCAAGTGTAATGCGTTGCAAAGGTTTTCGTTGTAATACTTGCGTTGTAACAGCATGTGTGGTAAAAGCATACGTTGTAACGTCATACATCCGCTAAGACCCTCATTTTATACTCAAATGTATTCCAAAATCAAGGATTTGCGCCCGCAATGTGTCATGCATGAGCAAGACCAATTTTCAAAATGCATAAGTGGATGATTTATTTTTTCAGTGGACTTTTGAATTCTGGGATACATTTTTGCAAGCCATTTCGAGTGATGCTCAATGTTTTTGTATCAAAGAAGTTTTAATATGTACTATTTTTTCTTTGCTGTTTCATTATAATTCAGTGTTATTTTATTGCTTCTCCTCAATAAAATACTTTTGAACTCAAAAAGAAGTTTTATCGCCTCAGAAGTGTGGTTTGCCCATCGACAAAATTATTTTCTAGGGGCTGCTCGTCGGGGTAGTGGTCAGGACCGTAATCCCTACAATAGAGGCAGTGCCTGCTTAGGCACCACCGTAGGAATTACAATGTCCATTTCGCTTGGCCTGTAGATAGCGGTCTGACTGCCATGTAGGGGCAGGCAGAAAGGAAGTTTGATGGACCCTAGCAGGGCTCCCGTTCCCTATCGGCTTCCGCTATGGGATTTGGGAGGCACATATAGTGCCACTTAGATTTCTGCACACATCCACCTACGTCTTTGTAGTAATTGTGGGAGAGATGAAGGAGTGACTATAAAATGGGCAATTCTTACTACAAAATGGGAGGTGTTTAGAGAAGTGTGAGGAGGGGTTAAAGAGGGGTTAAGGGAGAGAGGGATTCCAACCAAACAGCACAGTAAGAACATGGCTATTCACAAACTGAACTTTTAAAGCTATTACAGCGAAAAAGGACCCAAAACTGTGGTAAATGTACTCCAGATCAGCCACGGAGTGCATCCAGAACCACAAAGGACCAACCACTGGTACTGCAGCACCGAAAATAGTGGAGCCACAAAGAACTTTAGGAATATATTGAAAATTAATGATTTTACTTTTGTTTTTTAACAACCAATAATTGTGCAAACGTTTAAGTAAATCTCCTGTGTAATGTTATTAAAATGTTTTTAGCATTCAGTTTTACCATGAAAGCTAATCCTGTTGAATTTTATAACAAGGCTATTTTTCTAAAAATAAATATCTGATTTTAAATCTTTACAGCTGATCCTGTTGAATTTTATAACACAGCTCATTTTTTCTTACAAATCCAATATTTTTTTCTTTACAACGCCAATTCTGTTGACATGTATAACAAGGCTTACAAACATGTGCAACACACCTGGTAATGCAAAGAATGATTGTTCTGAATTCCACGACCCATGTACAGGTGAAACACATTTCAACACCACCCAGTCACATCCAGGCTGACCACTTGTTGGTAAATATGTTTGTTGTTATCTTGCCCCTCGTTTTGGGGAATATTTACTTCAGAAAGAGAAAGAGGGTCTCATGCTAAAGGCACAATAGGGGCAATGAGATGGGTGTTTAGACAGAATATAGCAACGAAAAATATCATGGGACAAAATATCAGGTCAAGAATATCGAGTACAAAAATAGCATGAAAGTAAGTTTCTTTAGGTAAGCAAAGTTTTACTATATGTAACATCACGTACCTGTAATTTGGATATATATATCTTCAAGGTACGTCGGTGTGAAGTTAAGAATAGGAAATCTATTCTTACCTATTTGCACTTACCGTCTCAATATTTTAGTCTTAGATATTTTTCAAACAAAATTGTGCTCACACAATATTTTTGGTTCCGATATTCTGTCAGTGATAATTTGGGATGTCCAGTGAAGCTATCATTGTCAAATACCACTTCTCACCTCAAGTGATCCTTGACATGGTTGCAGATTCGGAGTATGAGATAATTCTCCTACAACCTGCTCCTAGGCTATCCCTGCCTAAATTGAAATACTGACTGCACTTCATTTCATGATCACTAGATATTTCCAGAGGGTCAGCTCTGACAATGTAGGCATCTCACAGGCAAGCCACAGTCTTGATCCTTATATCAGGTACTTAGCTGAATCAACAGAAGAATGCACCACTTTATCGTCATGCCACAGTCACTGGTGCAAAGTCAAAGGGTGAAAAGGGAATTGTATGTGTTTGCTCGCTTCCCATTTGTGCTAGATGCCATTAACTGCACTCATGTGGCACTTCAGCCATTGCACCACAGAGCACATCTTTTCCACAATGGACACAGCTGACACTTTATCAGCGTGCAAGGTGGCTGCAATGCTGGGACATGCTTCACTGGTGTGCAGTTTGTCTTTTCTGGAAGGATATACATCATCAGCCTTGTAAGAAAGTGCCCATGTCTGTTGCAGGTTATGCCGGGTATGCTATCTTTCACCATCTCAACGCACCTTACAGACATCCAAACACACTACTTCAACAGAAGTACAACAGGGCATAAGCACATGCCAGAGCCATTATTTAACACAATTGTGGGATCTTCAAGTCACTGTTGTAATTTGGCAGCGATCGGGGTTAGCATTTAGCAGAAGCCATCTTGTATTCAGCAGCCATCTTGTTTGCCATGTGCTCACCATGTACTCTGTCCTACCTTGCTGTCATTTGCTCTTGTACTCTGCTTAGAGACAGACTATATTTAGGCTCTGCCACTCTGCACATGCGCAGAGGAGGCTGTGACTGTACATGCACCTGTCCTTAGTGTGTATCTGTCAGGATGTGTTTACTAGAATTAGCAATTGCCAGTTCCTCCCACTTGTTAACTGTGTATTTCTGCATGACCTTTTATGTATGTAACCTTTCTCTTCTGTACTTGTACCACCTTCTTTTGAGCCCCTGTGTGGGTATAAATGGACCATGCTCCTTCTGTTCAGTGTGCTACTTCAAACACTACCGAAGGGTGTTGTGTGAATTGGTTCCACCTGATGAGATTTATTAATTAAAGCTTTGTTTCATATTGCAGTTTCCGTGCCAACTTCTTTCCTATTGGTCTGAGAACTTTGTGCAGAGAAGGGCGAACCCCTAGCACTGGTAGGCCTAGCTGAGGCCCACCCCAACAAATTGGCGCCCAACCAGTGGGGCTCATCGGTGACTCGGATGCCCGAAGGAGTGGTCGAAGCGAAGGATTGGAATCTCGCTACGGAAGATAATTGCCTGAGGAGACCTGCGTCTTGGCAAACCACAGCATTTTTTCTCTCTTTCTGATCTGACCATGCAGGTGGTTCCGGTCCTCGACTGAGATCTCTTCTGTTGATTCACCGTGCAATGACCGTTTGATCGATTTAAGAACTTGGCATTTGGATCCTGGACACCAAGGGATTGGTAAGGGTCGTTATGCGACACTTGTGTTGGTTTGGTACCAGTGATTGGTAAGATCGTTAATGCGACTTACTGTTGGTTTTGGAATTTGTATTGGCCAATTTTGTAAACTGTGATGTTAATATATAAATTGCAGTTTATATAGGCAGGTAATGAGGAGAATTTTCTCTGTTTTAACTAAGATTTGAACGGTGCACTGTACAAGTGTACTTTAAGCTCTACTTTGTGTATAATACTGCATATTCTGCACTATTTTCGGCATGCCTGTTTCTAGCACACTGCGTAGGATGTTGCTTTTGTGGTGGTACCAGTTTGAGACTCGATGAAGCACCACCGAACCCCCCCCCGGAGGGGACGCCTAATAGGGACATGTATATTAAGTATGGTAATTCTTCTATAATGTACAGCACGTGGAATAAATATTCTAGTAAGGATCCTGAGTTGTGTTGGCCTATGCATGGGTCATTTGATTTACGAAAGATTCAGTATGTGGAACAATGTATGTTTAAGCGAAAGACTAGGCAAGATGTGCTTGACTGTGTATGAATGTGGGAAAAAGAAGTGCGTGAACAAATGAAGCGTGAAGAAGCCTTGATTGAAAAAGAACAGCGAAAGAACATTCATGCGAAAGCGTTAGAAATGAAAAATAAAGAAATTAATGAACTAAAAGAGAGAGAGAGGATAGGAAGCGCCATTTGCAGGTAACTGGCTAATACGCTGTTTGGCGACCCCTCTATTCTATCCTTAATAAACCGCAAGATGATTTCTTGTTATTAGATGGTTTTCCGCCTCTGTATATTTTTCCTTCTGCTCCTCATGAGTCAGATGAAGACTCTTCTGCAGAGCAGGAGAAAGCACGGGGAAAATCGTTCTATGTTGTCTGCTGAGTGTGCCTCTGAGCTTAGATCTGTTGCCCGTAAAGCCGTTTGAAGTGCTACCCCTGCTTCTGAACTTTTAAATGAAATAAAAAGTTGGCAAGAAAGGGAGCAAATACATTTTACTGAGGTATTTAACGCAGAGGTCCTTGAGCGGTTTAGGAAACATTCTGAGGTGTTAGAGCCCAATGATGTAGCAAATGAATGTAAGCAAATGTGTGATGGTCCTTTTGTCTTTTCTCAGGTGGCTGACTCAATCAGACATTTGGTTAAACTGTGTGCTGAAGCAGTCCGTTTGCGAGATGAGAAAAAGGCAGCAGAGGCAGCTGCACAAACATCTCAGACCGGCGTGGCACAGGCTTCTGTCTTCGGAACAGTTAAGACTATGATAGTTCATGCGAAACCTATGCGGGAAGCAGCACCTTTGTATGTTCCTCCTAGAGGCGACGGAACAAGTGATAATAAGGATTCCGCTGATGCAAAGGGTTATTTCATTTATAATTGGGTTTACACTCCTTGGAATAGAGCGGATGTCATGGCTCTTAAAGCTGCATTGCCTGATCCGCGGAAAAATCCAGCCACTTTTTATGAGGAAGTTGAGGGAGCCGTTAGCTCTTGTACTATGACTCTGCCTGATATTGACATGTTATTTGGATTGATATTACCCCCTGATATGTGGAGGACTGTTCGTAAAGTTGATGATCGTGCGACTTTTGGGGCGATATGGAAAAATATAGAAACTAATGGACGTAGAAAGGGAACCCGCACAGAAGCCATGTCAGTTAATTTTAGATCTTCCCGCAGCTATATTAGTTAAGTTAAAGATGATTATTCCCCCTAAAAAGATAGATTGGACTGTATTAGCGTCTTCCAAGCAAAAAGCAGATGAATTGGTTTCTGATTTCTTTACACGCATTGAAGAAGCATTCCACAATTTTAGTGGCTAGTCATTGAGCGATGACATGGGCAGGCATCTGTTTGTCAATAAATATGTCGCCAACCTGTTGCCAGGAATAGCTAGTCGCCTAAAGGCCAGTGAGAGTTCATGGACCACCTCTTCTCCAGTTTCTCTTTTGACTATGGCTCAGTATTACGAACGCCAGGAGTTGGAAGCAAAGGGTAATGAGGATAAGAAGACTAAAGAGTTAAAAACGAAGGTTATGTTGGCTCAAGCTTATGGTCCGCCTTCTAGAGGTAATGATAGATGTGGACGTGGGTCTTATGGTCCGTCTTTTCCTCCTTATACTCGCTCGACTTTGTCTGCTGACCAGTGTGTGTACTGCAGGAAATTTGGGCATTGGGGTGCTGATTGTCCGGCATTGCGTGCTCAGCAGTATCCAGGAGACGGGGACAAATTAGAAATCGTTCAGAATTTTCAGGGCCTAGAGGAAGCACGGATGATCGTGCTAGGTTTAATGGTAATACACGTGGACAGGATGGGTTTAAAACTTTTGATAGACGGAATCAATATCAAATGTCTGATTATTTGCCGTCTGATTTGAAAGATTCTGCTTATGCATAGGACTGCTTAGGATGGGGTAAGGAATCAGCTGAAGTTCCAGTAGACCAGAAGAGTCCCTATGTTACAGTGCATGTTTTGGGTTCTACTGATCAGTATCTGGTTGATACAGGAGCTAACCATAGTGCCTTATCTAAACAATTGGTTCCAAGGGCTACTCTGTCTGGCTTAACCATTACATCGATAGGTTTTGATGGAACACCTTCCCTTAGCCTACTTCTCAACCACTTGCATTTCATGTTGACAAATTTACTGCTTCATGTCCATTTTTGATTTCTCCGAACACACAGGACAACATTGTGGGTCTTGATATGCTCAAATATTTCAGGGCTACTATACGATGTTCTCCGGAAGGAGTGCGTGTTATTTTGAATGACATCTAAGCCGTGATTGAGAGATCCTTTCTTGTTAAAGAGGACGTTGCATTAGCTTCGCTCACTAGTACTTTGTGGGCTACTTCAGAAACCGATGTAGGGCAAATGGTTATTCCGCCAGTACATATTAGAGTCAAGGAGGGTGCTTCATTGCCACGCTTGCCTCAATACAGAATTTCTCAAGAAGGCAAAGAAGCACTTGTACGCATTGTTTATGATTTAATTGAAGTGGGGGTTGTGAAAGAAGTTCCCTACAACATTTGCAACAGTCCTATTCTTCCTATTTTGAAAAAAGACACTGACACTAGGATTTACAGATTCATCATTGATTTGCGAGAAGTTAACAAGATTGTAGTACCGCAATACCCTGTGGTTTCTGACATAACAACACTGCCTATCTAAGTTCCTCCAACAGCAACTACATTTACTGTAATAGACCTGAAAAATGCTTTCTTTTCGATTCCTATTCATCTGATAGCCGATATTTGTTCGGCTTCACTTTCAATAATCAATCATACAGATTTTGCAGAATTCCTCAAGGGTACACTGAGAGTCCTAGTATTTACAGCCAAGCATTGAAAAGACAACTTGATTCTTTGACTTTGCCTGAAGGAGTGGCTCTCATACAATATGTTGATGACATCTTGTTCACAGCCGATACGCCTGAACAGTGTGAAAAATTTACTTTGTCTTTACTTCCTTTTCTTGCTTCACATCACCACAAAGTGTCACGGACGAAATTGCAATATTGTAGATCAAAGGTTACCTACTTAGGTCACATACAGAGATCTGCTTCAGTGGAAGAAGTTGAGCAATGGTCCAAAGAGGGAATGTTATATGATGAGGTCTGTTGGTGAAACAAAGAAATGGATAAGTGGAAACTGCCTATAGCCTATTTACAGCCTATGGTTCAGATGGCACATGGGCCGACACATGTTGGAGCTTCCGCAGTGATGAAATTGCTTACGCATGTTTGGGAGCATCCAGAAATTGCCAGCAGAGCTAAGAGAATAGTACAGTCCTGTTTGATCTGTTGGCTGTAGAATCCTGTAAAAGGGACACAGACTCCTACAGGAGGGTTTGCTACACCAACTGCACCTTTTGAAGTTTTGCAAATGGATTATATCCAACTTGAATGTTGCAATACTTTGAAGTATGTTCTAGTGGTGGTATGTGCCTTCAGTAAATGGATAGAGGCATACCCTACAAAGGATAATACGGCTCTCACTATGGCAAATGTGCTTTTAAAGTAATTCTTTCCCAGATTTGGTGTTTGTAAACTTTTATGGAGTGACAACGGACCTCATTTTATTGGGCAAGTTGTTGAGAATGTCCTGAAAGGATTAGGGATCAAACAGAAGTTCCATGCAGTCTTCCACCGACAATCCGCAGGATTAGTGGAGAGGTATAATGCTACTTTGAGGTTGAAATTAGCAAAAATACTGGCTTCCACGTTTTTGAAATGGCCTGATGCGTTACCTTTGGCATTGTTGTCCATTAGTTCGGTGCCACATTCACGATCTGGGCTTACACCCTATGAAGTGGTATTTGGGAGACCGATGAACATTTGTGGAGTTCCTAAGCCACGCCCCATACATGCTGTACCTTGTGTTCTGATGAGCGACTACTTAGCACAGTTGACTGATAGTTTGATCTCTATTCATCAACAGGTTCGAGAAGCTCTCGTGACAGATCTGTTGGTGAGGCCCACGAACTCCGACCCGGTGACCACGTATTGGTCAAGGCCTTCAAGAGGTCGAACATCTTGGAGCCGAGGTGGCGTGGACCGGAGCAGGTGCTCGTAGCTACGAGGACAGCAGTTCGAGTGACGAACAGGAAGAACTGGGTCCATAGCACTCACTGCAAGCGAGTGTTGCCTACCTTGGTGGAACCTGCTCTGCTGACTGACCATCGAGAGATTCTGGAAATGGAGAAGGGCCACGCTATCTCACCTGACAAATCTGAGGGAGTCTTCCCAGACCACACGATCTCTGGAGTATCCTGATACCAGCTGAGACAGAGGAAAGAATCTGCAGCGTTGAAAACGACTGATTGAGCAACCGTCCTGGGTTGGTGAAACGGAGTGCTGATGTGGCAAGGGGGGATCAGTCCTACATAGTGACACCCGTCTTGACCCTCGGTGAAGAAACCAACAGCTGCCCAGGGCATTATAGCTCCAACGATTGTTTCAACGACGAAGTGATCATGTCTACAGAGAGATCAACTGTTGCTGAGATCTGTAATAAGAAGACCATTTGTGCTGTAGGATTTGTTGTTGCTATGGTGACTATAGAAGTGGCTCCTGTTCGCCAGCTTTTGATCGCCACTACTCCAGTACCAGTTAAGCATCATTACTTTACGCTTCCATATCATGAGCAAAAGCATTGACAATCCTACCTAAACAATACGTTTATTCAGATGTTGCATCACACTCACAATGCTACAAATACTACCAACTGTTGGGTGTGTGGGATGATACCTGCTCACCAAAAGAAAGGAGGAACACCTTTTATTCCTCTTCCTTTCTCTCATAATGGTTCTTGCCAAACTTGGTTTGCGCTTTTAATTGCTTCTGGAAAGGCAGTAGTTGGAAGGATTAATTATCATCTCAATAAAGTGTGTTAGCCAGATGAAGATGGTAATCCACGAGCTGAAGGAACTAAATGGGAATGGGATGAGTATCGACCTGAGAATATTCCTACGCCATATGTTTTCCCAAATATGAGCACTATTAAGAACAATGGACCTTTTGTTATTTCTGTGACCAGAGCTAAAGCAGACTTATGTATAGAAACTGTTGGGAGAATTCCAGTGGGGAGAAGTAAGTGTACTGTGGTTTTGACTATTGAAGGTGCCAATAACAGCAGCTTCATATCCTCACATAATACATACTTTTTCTGCGGTAACAAGGGATATTACCAACTACCTGTTGAATGGTCAGGAGTATGCTATGTGCCCTTTTTGTTGCCCCCTGTTTTTCTGGCACCTGCATCATATCACAGATACTTTAAGCTGTATAATGATATCTCTAAGAACAGATATAAGAGGAAAATGAGTACTGATGAGGTAGACCAGACTGATACCACCTTGCAACAATATGTTGATTTCAATTTGGGCTTGTTCTTCTTTATGGGTGCTGCATTAAACAGTAGAAAGATAAGACGATTGGCTTGTGTTGTAGAAGCTGTTACAAATCCGACAGCTATGGCACTTGGGAACATTCCAGAAGATCTGCAAGTTGCAAGGATTGTAGCACTCCAAAATTGCATGGTTTTTGATGTGGTATTAGCTGATCGAGGTGGTGCATGTCACATCATCGGCAGTAGCTGCTGTGTCTATATTCCTGACCACTCACCTTCAGTGTTTGATGTCATTTCTAAACTGCATAAGATCGCTGCTGAAATTCATCCAGAGGCTGGCACCTGGACTTTTACTAGCTGGTTTTGGACACTTTTTGCCACTTGGGGCTGGAAGCTACTGACCATCCTATGTGTAATACTGATGATACTATTTACATGTTGTGTATGTATACAATGTGGTCCAATGCTCTGCTCCATCTGTATTTCTGCCTGTACACCTGCCAAGCGAAATGTTGCAGAAATGAAAGCACAACGTTTATTAAATAAAGAGGTCATTGAAATGATGAACATCAATGTACAGGATATGAACCTAGATTACCACAAATGAACGAATGTCATCAGCTAATGCTAAAAGGGTCGTCTGTTGTAATTTGGCAGCGATCAGGGTTAGCATTTAGCTGAAGCCATCTTGTATTCAGCAGCCATCTTGTTTGCCATGTGCTCACCATGTGCTCTGTCCTACCTTGCTGTTGTTTGCTCTTGTACTCTGCTTAGAGACAGACTATATTTAGGCTCTGCCACTCTGCACATTCGCAGAGGAGACTCTGACTGTCCATGCACTTGTCCTTAGTGTGTAACTGTCAGGATGTGTTTACTAGAAATAGCAATAGCTAGCTCCTCCCACTTGTTGACTTTTAATTTCTGTATGGCCTTTTAGTATGTAACCCTTCTCTTCTGTACTTGTACCACCTTCTTATGAGCCCCTGTGTGGGTATAAAAGGACCATGCTCCTTCTGTTCAGTGTGCTACTTCATTCACTACCGAAGGGTGTTGTGTGAATTGGTTCCACCTCATGAGGTTTATTAATTAAAGCTTTGTTTTATATTGCAGTTTCCGTGTCAACTTCTTTCCTATTGGTCTTAGGACTTTGTGCAGAGAAGGGCGAATCCCTAGCACTGGCAGGCCTAGCTGAGGCCCATCCCGACATCACAATTAAGATTTTTGACTGCATTGGAGTGGAGTTTGCTGGTGTACACCCGAGAAGTTGTTGAAGCCTGTGTATGTTGCACAACATCGCCATGCGATGTGGCTTACATATATATCTTGACCCTGATCCAAGTCCACATCTAGGTAGCCGGAGTAGAGTACACAATAAATGTCAGGGTATACTGGTGTGAGTTAACCTGTTTAAATGTTTAGGTTTGACCTAAACAGCACATGCGCTGTTGTTGTAAAATCTCTTCCAAACAAAATAAATACCTAAAAAAGGGCTTAGAGCCCACTCCATATTTACTGTTACTCAGTATTGGTTTTGATCCCATTGCTCTCATTTCCTTGCCTCTCATTGGTCAGAGCCTCCTGCTGCTCCCACGGAGGTTGGACCAAATGCAGTTTCCTATCTCTGCGACTAGTTTCATTCCACTGGCCGCCATTTGTAGAGGGACTTTTTTACTTTTATTCTAGAACTCCTTAAGAGTGCATGTGTTTGCAGGCTCTCTCTACTTCCATCCTCCCTTGTTGTTTACCCTTCCACTCCCACTTTGCTGTTGCCATCCCTCCCTCCTCTGACTATTTTTTTTAACCACCCAACTCCTCCGCCTCAAAAGAAAAACCGATATCATGGTCAGCGCTGGACGAGCCCTCTTTTTATTTACATTGAGCCATCTTTAAAAACATTAACAAGACAATTAGTTTATGCAGAGCTATTTGGCTTTGTTCATCATTTTTTATGAGGTTGTACAGTAGATCAGGCTGCTGTGCAGCACCATTTGAAGTAAATGAAAGCTATGCCAAAGCTTGTTCTTTCCTATGCTGCGAGTTTGATTTCTGCATTTATGTAGTTGGACAGTCTCTTGCCAATGATGAACTAAGCACTACCTCACAGTCTATATACACCATCCTGACACAAGTATGTTTAATTTAAATAATGTCATCAACAAACATGCTGAACATGTCTTGACTGTGGAGTCTCTCTATGGTAAAATATAGCGAAAAATAAAAATGTGTGTTTAACTCAAAAATAAATATCAAAAATATGTTTAGGTTAAATTATAATGTAAATTCATTTTAGATATACTTTTTTAAATCTAGAACAAACTAAACCATGCTATTAACTTAATTTTGAACTAAAATCTAATATATGGAAATAAATTATATTGAATTAATATTACTTTTCAGAATTTCAAATTTAAAAAATAATTTCCACATAAAGAAAAACAATATTTTTCATGATGTATTCATAATTATTAAAAGTTATTATATTTTAATAAATACAATTGTTACATTAATGTATACACTCAAAATGGAGTGCTCACATATTTTATAAGTAACTAGCTTACCCGTCGCGCGTTGCTGCGATCTTAGAAGAAAGGAAATTTAAGGAAACTTGTTATGATAACATTTAATTTACATTGTGTCATTTTTATTGAAACCTATTCATTTTAATATGGAAAACATACTAAAGTGTTGTTTTAATTCAGTTTATTTATTCGAGTACTTGTGGATACACAGTATTTTTTGTTTTTTACTGTTGCGTACACGAATAAATCAGGTTTTCCGACGCGTGAGCTGGCCACATACAGTTGTCCATGTGAGAAGTACAGCTTCTCCAAATGTAGTCCACACCCTTGCAGCGATTGTCCTTGTGCTTTGTTGATGGTCGTTGCAAAAGCGAGTCACACCGGAAACTGTAAACGTTCAGTATTGGAAAGATTAGGAGGGCCCTGGGGGTCCGGGGGCCGATATTTCACACATTTTTCTTCTTTTTTTTGTTGTTGTCAGAAACCTTTGCAGGAGTGTATTCAACAACTTTTAACAAATGTTTTTTTTCTTCTTTATTTATTTATTTTGTTTTGCCAGAAACCTGAGCGGGAGTGTACTCAACAACTTCCCAAAGTTTCATGCCGATCGGATGAATGGTTTAGTAATGCAGAAAGGACAAACAGACATACTTTCATTTTTATATATATAGATAATAATAATTAAGTCCTATTTACTTATATGTGAACTTTAAACATTAAATTACATCTGTTTTTATTTTCAATTATTTTAAATAAGTAAATTTATCTTAATATTGGTTTCTATGATGTTTTATTGTAATTCCCTACCTCTATTATTTTCTAGAGCATTGCAGTGTGTAGCCGGACATAGTATTATTTTTTTAGCAGCAACTTATATGTTCAGATTGTGTGAATAAGCAAAAATTAGCACTCTTACTCAAAAGTGTACATTTCTCACAACTGTAGATTACCTTTGGGAATAGCCAAGTAGTAACATTACTCAGATGTGTAAGTTACTTTTGTGAATCTGTCCCATAAAATTACCTTTGTTAATAGGGCCAACCATAGAGAGTGGGTTATACAGGATCACAAGATATATCATATCCCACAGAAGGAATAGTGAATGGCAAAATATTAAAAGGGTTACTTTTTGTTGTAGATCGCAACACAAATTAAGAACAGTTTTAGCCCAGTTGTCAACACAGTCAAAGTGAAGCTATCAAGGGCAGATTACTAAGGTGTCACACAACACATCGCAATAACAAAGGCTTTTGAGCTGCATTGCGTGAAATGGAGAGAACAGGAAGGCACCATGTCTACTAAGATATGTCTCACTTCTGCTTCCTCCGTTACTCTGGTGCACTGTGTGGGCCTAGTGCCAACTCAGGCACCCAAGTGCCATGCTGCAAAGGTGCCGGCGTTACATGCAGGATTGTTTGTGTGTAGGAAGGAACACCTTCTTGCACAAAAACAATCTTCATATGCGTTTTCCCTTTTCTCTGTGTGATGTGGAATGCATGATACATAAAAAAATGAAGTAATGAGGAGAAATAAAGATACTTCTCTTTGTTACGCCTGGGTCTAGGAGGAGGCGCAACATATTGGTGCTATCCCAGGTTTATTGACCTTTGTAAATCTGGGATTGAATTAAAATTCATTGGTAGATGCATGGGAACGACCATGCTCCACCCATGGAACACCTCCCCACCACAAAGTAATGCAAGGCAGTGCTTTGCGCTGTCTTGCGTTACTTTGTATTTACTAAACCATGTAAAGTAGCTTGGCGTAGCTTAGTATATCCCAGATAATGACTTGCATTGCCTTTCTAGTAAATCTTACCCCAATGTCTGGGTGTGAGAAATTGGGTTGTTGGTTGAGTAGGGGTAGGAAACTTTCTCAAGCAAAAGCCACAATGCTTGTCAGCGTGAACCTCAAAAGTCACTTAATTAACCTGTTTTTAAACCAACCAGTATTTTGGCACAAAAGCGGTCAGGCTTAACTTAGAGGCAATGTGTAAAGTATTTATGCTGCACACAAACAGTAATAAAGATAAAAACACAACACAAGAATAATCCCACAGAAAAATAGATTACAATTAAATAAATGAAGTTACAGCAAAATGCCTAATATCCAAGCAATAGAACCGGAGATATGCAATTTCAAAGATTTAAGGTAAGTAAAGCACCTAAAAGCACAACGTGCCACTTGTGTTTATCTGGTCATGCTAGACCAGGGGAAAGGCATAGGTTCAGGCCCACTGCGATGGAGCGTGAGTCATACACAAGGACCAGGATAGCCCTGCTGAAAAAGTTACCTTATGAAAGTCCAGTGCAAAGAGTCCAGGTCACAGTAGAGGAGGCCACAAGGAGCAGCCGCGGCCCGTGGAGGGAGTTCCGTTGGGCGGAAAGGAGGGGAGGGGGTGGGGGAGGGCAGAGTGGGGGGTAGTAAACACCGGATTATGGATGATTGGAGGTAAGTAAACAATTAAATAAATAAAACGAATTTTGCAGCGCGCGCTGCATTTTGGATTGTTTATGTGCAGGAAGAGACACCTTACTTCACATAAA
Source organism: Lissotriton vulgaris (assembly GCF_964263255.1). Lineage (NCBI taxonomy): Eukaryota > Metazoa > Chordata > Amphibia > Caudata > Salamandridae > Lissotriton > Lissotriton vulgaris. The sequence continues at coordinate 371,147,462 of NC_141696.1, read as the reverse complement.
CAATCATTACAGTTAATTTTCTCCTTCTATGCTCCTTCTATGTGTGGGGCAGTGTGGTGCCCGAAATGCATTGGACTTTTAATAAACATTGCTTTGGACGAACCTCTGCAAATGTCATGTTTCAACTTGAGGTCCGGAGGGCACAGTCTGAACAGTAGAAACTTGGGGAAAAGGCGGAAGGAACCCCGTGTGTGGATTGGAGTTGGAATTACATACAGTTATAGCCACAGATTGAATGACAGAAAACATGGATTAAAATAATGGACAAAAAATTGAGAAATTATGTACTGTTTAAATGAAGTCAAAATTGGCTTGTTGTTGCTGTGCGATTAATTTGAGGTAACATGTGTTGCCCCACCGTTCTACCTTCTATGTGTGTGGCAGAATAAAGCACACAGAAAGAGCAAACATTTGGAGAAATATAACGTATTTCTACTTGTTGCACGAATCTAATGCCTGCTTTTCAGTGGCTTTAGTTTTCAGCGCTGCCTCAGACTTACAGATCCTTGTAAATCGGGGGCAGCATCCAAAAGCAATGGGTGCTGCAGTGGAACGCCCACAACAACACCCATTGCACGCCATTGATACCTGAGTGAAAAGGAGCAGGGCATGGCGCCACCAGAGCATCCTAAAATGTGACTTTCCAGTGGTGCAATGCCTTTGTAAATATGCCCCAATATATCACAAAGACTTTTGTTCTCGGAGTGGCTATTTCTTGTTAAAGTAGATATTGCTATGTAGTTGCAGAGTATATTCTCATGTAATCTCCCCAGTTTCTTGACCCCCTCCTCTCTGTTATTTTGCTTTTTTGTGTCTCTTGTCACTGGAAATGACTGGCAATGCTTATTAGTATTCCCACCTGCATTCTCATGTATCCCATCTTTAAGTTTGGCTATGCCGCCAGTAATTGTACTCAGGGGAATTGCTTCATCCTAAATGTTAGTGATGCTGAGGAGCTAATAGCTTACTCCGGCAGAAATTGCTGATACTTGTATGGAAATGTCTCTGAACATTCAATCTATTTTTACAATGGCAGTAAAACACCATTTTGTTTTCAAACAAAGAGTTTTTATATTAGCATTCAAATGTAAAAACTTGATATTACATTTCTCATTTGATGGCAGAAAGCAACCCAATTCAAAGAGGCACCTGGATCATTTCTGGAAAGTTAAGCTCAAGGATTCTCGCCCAAATTAGCCCATTTCATATACTTTTGTTCCACATTGTTAAATTTTGAGCTTGCTATAACTAGGCAAGCCTGCTGAGCGATTATAGATTGAGTAGTTAAGGAAAATAATGTTTTGTATACTGATTGCATATGAATGTAATCTAACACATTTTTATCTGACTGCTTGGTCTAAAAATGAGTCTCCGCTGCTGTGTTTTTGTAGCGCAAATTGTGAATGAGGTGCAAATTGTGCTTTTTGATGGGGGAGGGGTTAATCGAGTAAATTTCCATGTGTCCTACAAGATGGGAGGCTTCACTACAAAAAAGAAAACTATTCTGTATTTGTTTTTCCTTACTAATGAAGTTTAAATAGAAAGGAAAACAGTAATTTATCATTTTTCACACTTTGCTACGTGGCAAAAATGAAACATAATGAATAATCAATTATAATCTTCTTGAATGCGCCCCATGGATGCATCCAGTTTGGGTTTAGAGGGCTCTTCAGTAATTAATTTTGTGAAATATCAGCTTAAAGAAGCATTTGTGCCGGATATCTGTAGGCGCTACACTGAATGTTAAATGGAGTGGATTAACCAGAAAATATCTTAGAATTGTCTTTTAGTTTGAATACCTCATAATCAGAGTGATGCTAATTTGGGTACATTCATAAAGAACCCTTAGCTACTTCCAACTCACTATGGACGCCTAAACCTCACCCATTCTTACTTATTTTTATTATTATTATTTAGCATTTGTAGAGCGTGTAGCTACCCAGAGGCATCCCAGCACTAACGGCTAAACAAGTGGGGGAGGATTAATAGTGCTGAGGAGAGTGATAGTTTATAGGAATGAGTGTTGAAAAAGCCAAGTTTTGAGGAGCTTTCGGAAGGGAAGATGACGGAGTTCCGTCTGGAGGTGTAAGGGCATTGTGTTCCAGAGTCTGGCAACATTATGGGAAGAAGATCTTCCTCCGCTTCTTGCTCTGCTGATTTTGGGGATGACTGCAAGGTTGAGATCGTCCGAGCGAAAGCCCCTCCAGGCGGTGGAGGGTAATAAGAGAGTTGTCAATGGCTGGGCCCTTTCCCCATATGGATTTATGAGCTATGCACAGTGCCTTCAACTTTATTCTTTCCAGGACAGGTAGCCAGTGTAAAATCTTCAGAGTTGGTTTGGCTGACTTGTGTTTTGGGATCCCCAGCAACAGTCTGGTGGCACAATTCTGTGTGACTTGGAGCTTCCTAATTGTTGCTTTGGGTGCTCCTATGTAGAGGGAGTTTCCTTAGTCCAAGCATGATAGGACTAGGGTCTGTGTTAGGATCCGTCTTGTATTCATAGGAAGGAGTGGGAGAATCTTTCGGAGTAATCTGATGGTGCAATAACAGGCCTTAGTTACTCTCACTGCTTGGTCTTCAAACTTTAGGGAGGTGTCCAACCAAACGCCCAAGCTTTTGATTCTAGTCTTTGGGATTGGGGCAGTACCTAGGCAGTTGGGCCATATCTGTTTGAGATCTGTGTTGGAGGAATTGCCCAGAAACATAAGTTCTGTTTTACCTCCATTTATCTTGAGACATGAATGCTCCATCCAGTCGGCTACTTTCTCCAGACAAATTTCAAAATCAGAATGAAAATTTCGGGGGACATTAAAGGGCGATTACCAGCAGCTATCATCAGCATAAGTGATGATTTTTATCCCACGTGGCAAAATAATGTCTGCGAGGGGTCGCATGTACACATTAAACAATGTGGGACTCAGGAAGGAGTCCTGTGGGAGTCAGCAGCTGATTTCTAGGCTTTTGGAGGTGGACTCCCCTGAAAAGACCTGGAAAGTTCTTTTATCTAAATAAGAGTGGATCCAGGGAGCTGCATCCCCTGAGACACACAACCTTCTAATTCTCTCCAGTAAGATGTTAGAATTAACTGTGCCAAAGGCTGAGCTTAGGTCTAGCAGGATAATGGCAACTGCTCCTCCTTGATCTAAGGATCATGTTAGATTCCTCAACTACTGTGAGTAGGGCTGTTTCAGTTCCGTGCTTGGGTCGGAAGCCTGTTTGGGTGGAATTCAAGAGGTCGTGAGTTTCTAGGAAGGCCGAGAGGGTCGCATTCATGTGTTTTTCCAGGATCTTAACTATCCCAGGGAGCATTGATATAGGTCAATAAGTGCCTAGATCAGCAGGGTCTAAGCTGGGTTTCTTAAGAAGAGCCTTCACCATAGCGTGTTTCCATGGTGCAGGTACTAGACCCGTGTTGATAAACAAATGTATCATTTCCAGCATAGGAAGGAGTATCATATTTCGAGCTCTGATTAGGACATGTGGGGGAACTGACTCACGAGGAACCTGATTTTATTTGAGAGAGAAGGTCTTCGCCAGGTCCATGGTGGTGAGTTCCTTGAGTACGTGCTCAATACAGAGAGGGGGCTTATCCATCTGTGTGAGATCACTTGGGTGAGGTAAACTGGGAAAAGCAGTGTATAACTTTTTAATTTTGCCTAAAAAGAAATCTGCCAATTTGATGCACCGCTTGTGAGAGGCCTCAGGGGATAGTCTCGATCTAGGGAGCTATAAAACATCCTTAGCAACACGCAAACATTCTCTGGGCCAATTAACAGCTGCATTGATGATATCTGCATAGTAGGAGGCTTGTGCTATTTTATTTCAATTTGATAGTGCTTTATAGCTTCCCTATATTTTTGTTTACTCAGACTGTTATAATCTATCCTCCATTTTCTCTCCAATTTTTACATTCCTGTTTAAGGGAGCGTAGTTTGAGCGAGTACCAGGGGGCCTGTTTCCCTCTTACTCTATGGCATGATTTCGCTAGGGCGATCAGCTCCAGTGCAGCCTTAATCCAGCTAGTAAGGTTTCAGCAGATGAGGTTAGATTTTGGTTGTTTTTGGGTTTTGGATTTTCAAGAGCGGTGATCCAGGCATCTATTGGGTGCTTGGTCCAATGCCCAACTCTCTTGTTGAAGCTCTTAGTAGCTGTAGGTTGGGGAGGTGAATACAGAAAGGGATCAAGAAGTGATCAGACCAGGGCAGGGGAATGGGATTACCTAGCAATAGTTCATTATTATTGGTGAAAACTGGGACTAGGGTGTGACCTTGTTTGTGTGTAGGGCCTGTCACTTTTTGAAGGAGTTGAATCGCTAGTAGGTCCTGCATAAGCTCAGAGGCATCTTCCTTGTTAAGATCATCGAAGTGTAGGTTGAAGTCCCCAAGAAGACTAATATTGGGGATGCTCCTACCAGCATGGCTGCTACTACAGGAAGTGATTTGAGGAATTGTCCACCGGACCCAGGATGGCGGTAGATAAGAACTCCGGAAAAGGAGAAGATGGCGGATGGCGACCCTTGACCCTTTAGGCAGGTCGCTCCATAAGCCGCACAGCACCACCTGTGTGCCCGTGCCCTTAGCCCATCTGCCGCTGCTGCTGACGGAGTTTGACGCCCTCCTCCACCCGCATGCTACCACCTATGCCTTATCCCTGGTGGCCAGTGGTAGGCCAAAGGTTTGCTCTTGCTCATGCTCTCTGTAATTTGCTTTATTTGTTTTCTTGTCTTAATTTGTTATTTCTCCTTCCCTCTTGTGCCATTACTGTGCCCTTTTGCCTTTTTTGCCTTCTGTACCGCTGTTCCTTAATCCCGTTTTCCCGCTGTCCAGTTTTCACACCGCTGTGTTCCCTGCGGCCCGACCCCACTCTCCCATTGGTCCGCTCCCACCTCCCAGCTGCTCCTCCCTCCCACCTACTCTTCTTATGGCGACCGCTGCGGGCCACGCACCTAAGGCAAGCCGTCTGTGCCTGGAGCGCGCCCAGCGCCAGAACCCATCGCCTCCACAAACACCAGGACACCCGAAGCAACTACGACGCCAACACCCTCCGCGCACTCAACACCTGACGAGCAAAAGCCTGCTTCCCGGCCGCCCGAAGCGCACCAAAGGACCCTTCTCATGTTGGACCTGCAGCTTCACCAGCCTCCGAGCGTCCAACCAACCCACCATGACAGGACGCAACCACCTCAGATGCATACTACTGAACACCCGATCCACCGTCGAACTCTGGGACCTGCTCGACACATCCTCCCCGTACATAGCCTTCTGACAGAGACCTGGATGAATGACTCCTCAGCACCCGACATCGCTATAGCCATCCCGGACAGCTACAAGATCACCCATAGAGACTGCATCAACGGAGTAGGAGGTGGACTTCCCATCATCCACAAGACCACCCTCAAGGTCTCAACCAACTCCGACGACACCCTCAGCACCGCCGAACACCTGCACTTCCAGATTCACACTGATCCCAACACCACCCTCAAAGGAACGCTGATCTACAGACCCCCCGGACCCCGGCATCAGTTCAGTGACTCCATCGCCGACTTTGTCAGCACACACGCCCTCACCTCCACAGACTACATCCTCCTCGGACACATGAACTTCCACCTCGATAACGACAATGACACCAACTCCAGCACCCTGACCGACAACCCTATCAACCTCGGGCTTAGACAGCTCGTCACTGCGCCCACCCACTCTGCCGGCCACACGCTTGACCCCATCTTCTCCGTAAACCCCCACGTCTCCTTCAGCCACACCACCGAACTCCACTGGAACGACCATCACTGCATCCACTTCACATTCCAGAAACCCACCATGCACCACCGCACCCAACAGGTCCCCGCCGCAGATGGAGCAAAATCACCAAAGACCAGCTAAGCACAGCCCTCGCCCAACGCCCACCCACCGACCCTAACACTCTCGCCACGTTCAAGAAACCCTTCAACAGACACACCACCAAGAATGCCAGCTGGTTCTCCGCAGAACTCCAGACTTTCAAATAAACCTGCCAAAAACTAGAGAAGAAATGGTCCCGCGAACAGACACCGGAGAACCAAGAAACCCACAAGAACACCATGCGCCAACACCATCACCTCATCAGAGCCGCCAAAAGGGCCTCCTTCAAGGACCCCCTCGACAACAATGCACACAACAACAAACAGCTCTTCAACATCATGAAGGAACACTCCAACCCCAGCTCCAGGTCCAACACCAACGACATCCCACTATTGCAAGACCTGTGCCACTCTCTTGCCACCTTCTTCCACCGCAAGAATGCCATCATCCACGACAGCTTCTACAACATGACCTCCCCAACAACCAATGACACCCCAGACCCCATGGCCACCACCCACAGTGACCCCGTGCTCACCTGGACCCACATCAAGGACCACAACACCATCAAGATCATGAGCACCATCTACTCCGGCTCCCCGTCAGACCCATGCCCACACCACAGCTTCAACAAAGCCAGCGCCACCATCGCACCCCATCTACGCAAGGCCATCAGCATCTTCTTCGAGACCGCAACCTTCCCGGAGAGCTCGTAGCACGCCCAGATCAACGCCCTGCTCAAGAAACCCAAGGCAGACCCGAGAGACCTCAAGAACTTCGGGCCCATCTCTCTGCTCCCGTTCCCGGCAAAGGTCATCAAGAAAGCAGTCAACAAACAGATGATCAGCTACCTCGAGGAGAACAACATCCTGGATCCGTCCAAGTCCAGATTCCGCAGCAACCACAGCATTGAAACCGCCCTCATCGCCACCACCGATGACATCAGAGCCCTGCTGGACAAAGGCAAAACCACAGCCCTCATACTCCTTGACCTAACAGCCGCCTTCCACACTGTCTGCCACAGCACACTACGCAAACGTCTCCACAATGCAGGGATCCGAGACAAGGCTCTGAAATGGACCACCTCCTTCCTCTCTGGCAGAACCCAGAGCGTCCGCCTCCTCTCTTTCCAGTCCGAGGCCTCCATGATCATCTGCGGATCATCTGCAAGGATCATCCCTCAGCCCGACATTGTTCAACATCTACATGGCCCAGCTCACACACATTGCTAGACTGCAGGACCTCATTATAGTCTCCTATGCTGACGACACACAGCTGATCCTCTCCCTCACCAAGGACCCCTACACCACCAAAATCAACCTCCATGAAGGAATGAAGGCCGTCGCCGAATGGATGAAGAACAGTCGTCTGAAGCTGAACTCGTAAAAGACGGAGGTCCTCATCCTCGGCTCCACCCCTTCAGCCTGGGACGACTCCTGGTGGCCGACCACTCTGGGAGCAGCACCAACACCCACCGACCACGCACGCAAACTGGGGTTCATCCTCGACTCAACACTCTCCATGACCAAGCAAGTCAATGCCGTCTCATCCTCCTGCTTCAACACCCTCCGCATGCTCCGGAAGATCTACGGGTGGATCCCAACCGACACAAGAAGAACGGTCACCCAGGCCCTTGTCAGCAGCAGGCTGGACTACGGAAACGCCCTCTATGCGGGAGCCCGGGCCAAACTGCTGAAACCACTGTAACGCATACAGAACACCTCTGCCCGCTTGATCCTCGACATTCCTCGACACAGCCACATCACACCCCACCGGAGAGACCTGCAATGGCTGCCCGTCAACAAGAGGATCACTTTCAAACTCCTCACCCACGCACACAAGGCACTCCACAGCACTGGACCAGCTTACCTCAACAGACGACCCACCTTCTATACCCCAAACCGCCAGCTCCGCCCTCACTACCATCCCCGCATCCCAAGAACGACTGCAGATGGTTCTCCTACCTCGCCGCCAAGACCTGGAACGCACTCCCCATCCTCCTAAGGCTGACCCAAGAGTTACTTACCTTGAGGAGACTACTCAAGACATGGCTCTCCGAGCAGTAGCAGCACTCCCCCTCCTAGCGCCTTGAGACCCTCACAGTTATGTAGTGCGCTTTACAAATTTCATGATTGATTGATGGAGAGATGGTAAAAAAAGACTCTCACAGTCAGCAATAATATTGGGTTCCACCCGACATTTAAAGGAGCTTTTATATATTATCGCAATACCTCCACCTTTCTTTTTATCATGGTCTTTCCCCTGGATGCTGTAGCTGCTAGGAAGTGTTTGCACTAGGTCTGGTTCGGATTCTGTGTGCGGCCAGGTTCTGTCAAGAATAGTGCATCTGGGGCTCCTCTTCCAAGAGTATCTTCAGCTCAAGGAAGTCTTTAGGAAAGGATCGACAGATTCAAAGAAGCATTTCGAGCTTGTGGGGGGGTTGATGTTCTAGTGGTATCTATGAAGGCAGGCGGAAGCTGAAAGTACAGTGAGTAAAACGCTGCTCCTCACTATATAGAGGCATCTAATAGCAGCATTTGTCTTTTCAGGTGTTTCTTAACTTTAGTAATTGGCAGCGCGAATAGGCTATCTTACCTATGGTTTGAGGGGTAGGGGATCTGGCCCCTGGTCTCGGTCGGGCGCGGACGGGTGTAGATTGGCTTGCCTTAGGTGTGCCTTCGGTCCATCAGCAGCGCACCAGCTTCGCGTTTACACTGCACGTCTGCTCTGTCATGCGGCTTATGAGGCTGCCTGACCTGGACGCCCGCCCTGGGCCCAGCCCAGACCCTGCCTCCTCTCTTCCCGCTCCCTCCACACAAACAGAGAACCACGGTTGACCAAATTGTGCCAAATAGTAGATTTAAGAAAGTCAGGGGACTCACTAAAGCATATGTAAAGAGGTCAATTTTCATTTAAACGTGTGTGTGGCATGTGCACTATCATTACTATGGTAGTCTGGCATCACGCTGCCCGTTATGTTTTAGTGGGAGTGCTTCTGTACCTAGTTGTCTGAGATAGTTAGTGGAGGGGCTGGAAGGTTGCTGTGATGCAGAGCACTTAAAAACGTGTTGAGTAGTTCTGGGAGGTCAGTTATGTGGTCAAGATTCTTCTGTTGCTTTTAAATCCTATTCTATCAAGTGGCTGGAAGCCTGTCATGTTGTGCGAGCTAAGAATCAGATCCTGGCATAAGCGTGGTGTTTTATTTTAGAATAATTTCAAAATAGAGCAGTATAGGTGTTTTGTATTGTTAATATGTGTGTAATAGCACGCAATATTCTAGTGGTCCCACTAGTGCGAAACCATAAACCAAAGGGAAAAACAATATACAAAAGGTAGTGCATAGGAAGTCCAACGTATTTACTGAAAGTTCACTTAATCGCATATTAATCCCAATTATTCAAGCATATCAATTCTTCATATAGATCCAATATAATGCAGGAGTGTTGATTTGATATTCCCAAAAAGATTTTCACTATTCTTCACAAGGTCAAACTGCAGCTCAGTCATCTCATTTTGTCTTGACAAGGCTCTTCATTAGGGCTGTAAACAAGCAATACATATATGTATGTGCATACTTTAAATTCATATTAATAAACCAAACCAGCATGTTACTTTCTAAAACATATAATGGCTCCCTACACCCACACTTCTTGCAACAAAAATTCCATAAAAACACGTGAATATTGTTATATCAAGAGAAAAAAAGTAAATAAAACTTACACCACACAAAAATATAACAATATAATATCTCTTTCATCGATTTATATCTATAACAATACCAAAGAAAATATATAATAGAATGTTTTATCTACTAAGAGTGTTATAAGAAAAGACAATCCTCCATTCATAATTTCAGATATAGAGTCTAAGCCCTCAGAATTATTCTTATTAAGTTCCACTTACTTTAGAGATTTCTTAGTGCTTCCTTGTGTGCAAGAGTAAGCCACACAGAAGAATAGGGGGTTGATTAGTGGTATCACCCAAGGTTCCTAAAATATATATATAAAAAGATCCAATTATTAATTCTAAAACATTGTTTTAGCCATTGCAGGTTTATATAGCGCTAGGATCGACTCCCGGAGGAGTATCTCCGCGCTTCGACCGCTGCGAAACCCTTCCTGGCTTCCCTGAGAGATGGTCCCTTAATGGGTATCTCCAGGGTGAGACCAGGCATCCCCGGCGGTCTGGTGGGGCCGTTAGTGAAGATGAGGCAAGCTAATGCCCAGAGTTGCCGAGTGTGATCGCTGATCAGAGTGGGCACCGAGGTGAGAGAATTATCAAGTCCGCTGACCCTGGTCCAGAAACCTGCCGCGTCGGGAATCGAACCCTGGTCCCGGGCCGTCCTCTGCTCTCGGGTCTGCCGCCTCTAACCAGTGAGCCACACTACTTCACATACTTTGTCATCTGGCTTGGGTCATGTCACATTTGAGAAATAAAGGAGGCAACCCCATAAAGAGCACACTAAGGTATGGCCTGTTTAAATAGCGCAAAAGATTTATCACTTCCTATTCAAATTAAACATTCCTTACTGATTCTTTCTGGATAAGTGTGAACCGGAGAGGGGAGAATGTTGAATTTCTATATCCCCAGTGGGGCCTATAAGACTAAAGCAGTATCAAGACATATGTTGTAGTCAGTACCTCATACCAACACAAAGCCTGCCACATCATATCCAGTGTGGTGGATTTTAGACCAAAAAACTATTAAAGTGCTCCATAGTCACATTAAGTCAATGAGAAACATGTATTTTACTCTTTCACAATATTCCAAAAGCAAACAAAGGAGTTACCCTCAACGTTATAAATACTACACAAACAATCCTTTTTGTTAAGGTTAAAACCATTATCTCCAAATAAAATCCTTGATACAACTATTAACATCCTTATTAATCTTAATATAGGCCCCTTGCTCCAGGCCTACTAACCAGCCAGGTTAAGCATAAAGACGGGGCATCCCATCCATGCAAAGCCTTCCAAAACCGCCATTGTTCATTAAAGTAGTTATAGAGTAATGTAACTAATCACAAATTTCGAAACAACCAATTGGTGTCCTTGTTTAATTTTCACTATTTCATCATTAAGCCTCAATGTTCAAGAGGGCTTGATTGGACAAGGATGACCTCCAAACACAAGCCTCTATGCCATCCTTTGTACGGATACAAACATTATGTCTAGACCAGAAGAGGAGACAGGTAGGGTGACACACTCATCAGACAAGAAAAACCTTCAGTCACAGGCCACTAAGCCATCAATTGTACCTAAATATAAAGTATTTCTAGAGCAATGTTACCAATCACTCTATCCAAAATTTCAATTCAACCAATCAGTGTCCTTGTCTTGTTATTGCTATTTCATCATTAAACCTTTGTGTTCAAGAGGGCATGATTGGACAAGGAAGATCTCCAATCACATAAGCCTCTATGCAGTCCCTTATATAGAACACAATCATTATGTCCAGACCAGAGATGAGACAGGTAGGCTGACTTACTTACTGGACAAGAAGGACCTCCAATCACAAACCCTCTGCCGTCAATTGTACATAAATATCAAGAATTTGTAGAGCAATGTAACCAATCACTGTATCCAAAATGTCAAATCACCCATCAGTGTCCTTGTCTTGTTATTGCTATTTCTTCATTGAACCTTTATGTTCAAGAGGAGGAGGAGAATTGTGGCTCAGGGGTTAGAGGCGGCAGACCTGGAAGCTGAGATCGGTCCTGGACCAGGGTTCAATTCCCCGCCTCGGCGGGTCTTGGGCTCAAAAATTCTACAGACTTGATAATTCTCGTTCCGGTGCCTACTCGACTCACGGGTTCACACTCTGCGACTCTGGGCAATAGCTTGCTTAATCTCCACTACGGCCCCTCGCGGCGGGATGCCTGGCTTTCACCTTGTGGATACCCTGCTGGGGTTATCTCACAGGGGAATACCAGGACGGGTTCCCAAGGCAAGCGCCTTGATGCCTTCGGGTGATACGTGCGCTATATAAATCGCAATACACAAAGAGGGCATGATTGGACAAGAAAAGCCCCAATCACAAGCCTCTATGCCGCCCATTCTATGGAACACAATTATTATGTATGGACCAGAGTGGAGACAGTTAGGCTGGCACACTCATTGGACAAGGAAGACCTCCAATTACAAGCCTCCATGCTCTAATTGTACAGAACAGAATTTCTGTGTCTGGACCAGAGAGGAGACCACAATTGACTTACAATTTCTTTTGTATTTCCACACTGATAGCCCTCAACAAAATAAGCAAGAAGTTACTGCTATTCATCCAACCCCATGCAATACAAATGTCTAGAAAGACATAGCTCTCCATATCTATTTATGTGATTGCTATTCATCAATGCTAACATATCAGAGAAAAGGGAGGGGGACCATATCATCAAAGGTATTATAGCCCTAATCATACTGAATTGGATCAATCCTGGCAAGAGTCTAGGACTATAGAATATCATAACAGTCAAGCCTTATACCAATCAGTAAACAGAAACTTCTAATATCAAGTAATATGATAGCAACATACTTCACAGAAAATAGTGCATCTCATTTTCTAAATTTAGTCCCAATCCCGGTGTTCTCAAATTGTTGATCCATCTAACCTCAGCCTGATGATAACACAATATTAGGTCCCCTCAGATATTTCAAATTTGTTTGTATTCCATGGAATTTAAAATATGTTATCACTGGGTGACAGTCCTTAATGTGTTGTGCCAGCGGTGATCTTACATCCTTATTTTTTACTGCCCTTTTATATTCAAGTACTGGCATCTTTAGGAATCTTTTGGTGCTCCCTATGTATACTTTAGAGCAGTTACAGAAAATGGCATAAATTACAAACTGGCTGCTGAAATTGATAAATTGTTGTATTTGGTATACTTTTTAAGTGATGTAACTAAATTCCTTTGTACTGTTAGGACCATATTGGCAAAAAAACACTTGGTGGCAAAGATAACCAGTTTCCACTAGTCCCTTTAATCCAAGAAATGTCTAGGAACTTTATCTTTTACAGTCCGGCTTCTTCTGTAAGTCATAATTGTTTTTTTCTGAAATAGCATCCACTAATCCATTCAATCCAGTTAATAGAGACCAGTTGTTTTTTTGTGGTCTTTTGTAATTCCCTACATGGTTCCTATATTACGTAGTTACCAGAGCTAGTCTGTTGTCACTCTTTTTCTTCTCAGGGATGAAGGTTAAGTTCCTATCTGTTCAGCCGATCATATTCTAAAGCACACAGTATCACACAGAATGTCTAGGCCCACTGTGTGAAACTAAAGGGGCAGGGCAGTTAAGAGGATCTTGCAATTGTGCCTATTAGCTTTTTGCACCATGCAGGAGTGTTCAGTGACAGGTGCCTCTCAAAGGACTTACAACCTTCCCAGCTCTCTTTTTCTAATTGGCTGGAGAGAAGCACATGGTTTCTGTGGAAGTGGTCATAAATGTAAGTGCAAAGACAACAATGAAAAAAAATCAACATAATTTCTTTTGCATAAATGTTTGTGCAGCATCTCTGTTAGTCCCATGAGAATCTTTAGTGAGCATAGGATGTGAATATGTTGATGCCTCCTGTGCATGTATGGTCCCTGATGGCACCTCCAAGATGTGTGAGATTCAGAGACACTCAATTTATCCTATTTAGAAGTGCCTCACATGCTTACAGTGCCTTACAACTGTAGCTGCTCCTCACTGATGAGACGAAAAAAGTTAGAATTGGCCTGGATTGACTTTAGTTGCCGTATGAAGGACATGGACTTACAGTTTGGGCTTTCTCTTCTTATCTGAGCAGGACCAACTGTGAACTGTAAAAGGTTAGTTTCAGTCAACAGTAGCACAGTGAGCAATTAAAGACTAGAATGTAGCGCTCATTAAGACCTATGGCTTAGACTAATTCAGGTATTTCAAACATCACTTGTTTCCTCAGCATATGAGACCTGTGACAACACTTTCAAGTGTGAGCATGAGATTTAGAAACTCTCACTTAATTCTATTCATAATATGCCAATTTAAGGAAAGAGGTAAATATGCACTTCTTTAAAAACACGCATTTGCAATGCAATAGGTCTGCATTAGAAAGTTTGAGCTATTGGTATTGTAAATGACACATTTGGTATTCACATGTTGGTTTTGAAAATAGCTAAACTAATAGCTTTGTCATTTACAATGCCAATAGTTTTAACTTTTGCAAATGTGACACCTATAGCATTTGTAATGCAATATGTGTTGTATTTACGTGACTTAGATGTATTGATATTACAAATAACAATGGCTTTTATATTTTGTTAATAATTAATACTTAAATAAAGATTACTGTAATTTATAATGGCAATAGCTTAGACTTTTGTAAATAACTTTTGTGAAGATTATGTTCAGTGTATTTTATTGTGACGAAATCCAAGAACGGAACTGAAATATTAACATCTTTTTGTGACATTTGTAATAAAGCTTGAAACATTGAGAGAACATATTTGAACCAGTTGTTGTTGAATGGTTGCACAGAGTGATGCTGTGGTGGCGCTGAGTGATGTTGTGGTGGCGGACGAGTGATGCTGTGGCGTTCAGTGATGATTTGGTAGCGCATAGTGATGTTGTGGTGCCCCTGAGTGACGCTGTGGTGGTGCTGAGCGATGCTGTATGCTATGGTATGTTTTGTTTTGCTATCCTATGTTTTGTTTTGTTATGCTATGCTATATTTTGCTATCCTATGCTTTGATTTGTTATGCTATGCTATGCTGTGTTTTGTTATGTTATGCTATGCTATGCTATGTTTTGCTATGCTAAGCTTTGTTTTGCTGTGCTATGTTTTGTTATGCTTTGCTATGTTTTGTTGTGTTTGGTATGCTATGCTTTGTTTTGCTATGCCATGTTTTGTTATGCTCTGCTATGCTATGCTATGTTTTGTTATGCTATGCTATGTTTTGTTGTGTTTTATTATGCTATGCTTTGTTTTGCTAAGCCATGTTTTGTAATGCTATACTATGCTTTCTAATGCTATGTTTTATGCTTTGCTTTGTTTTATTATGCTATGCTATGTTTTGTGACGATATGCTATGTTTTGTTCTGTTTTGTTATGCCATGCCATGTTTTGTTATGCTATGCTATGTATGTTTTGTTATGCTATGCTATGTTTTGCTATCCTATGCTTTGATTTGTTATGCTATGCTATGCTGTGTTTTGTTATGCTATGCTATGTTTTGTTGTGCTATGCTATGTTTTGTTGTGTTTTATTATACTATGTTTTTTGTGTTTTGTTATGCTATGCTATGTTTTGTTGTGCTATGCTATGTTTTGTTGTGATTTATTATACTATGTTTTTTGTGTTTTGTTATGCTATACTATGTTTTGTTGTGCTATCCTATGCTTTGATTTGTTATGCTATACTATGCTTTGTTTTGCTATGCTATGGTTTGTTATGCTATGCTATGTTTTGTTGTGTTTGGTATGCTATGCTTTGTTTTGATATGCTATGTTTTGTTATGCTATTCTATGCTTTGTTATGCTATGCTATGTTTTGTTATGCTATGCTATGTTTTGTTGTGTTTTATTATGCTATGCTTTGTTTTGCTATGCTATGTTTTGTTATGCTGTGCTATGCTTTGTTTTGCTATGCTATGTTTTGTTATGCTATGCTATGCTTTCTTATGCTATGTTTTATGCGTTGCTTTGTTTTGTTATGCTATGCTATGTTTTGTGACGCTATGCTATGTTTTGTTGTGTTTTGTTATGGTATGCTATGTTTTGCTATGCTGTGTTTTGATATGCAATGCTATGTTTTGTTGTGCTATGCTATGTTTTGTTGTGTTTTGTTATGCTATGTTTTTTGTGTTTTGTTATGCTATACTATGTTTTGTTATGCCATGCTATGTTTTGTTATGCTATGCTATGTTTTGTTTTGCTATGCTATATTTTGCTATCCTGGTGTGTGCGTGGTTGTGTATGTGTGTGGTTGGGTGTGTGGTTGTGTGGTTGTGTGTGTGGGGGGTTGTGTGTATGGGTGTGTGTGTGTGTGGGGTTGTGTGTGTGGGGGTGAGGGGGCAATGTGTGAGGGGGCAGTGTGTGACGGGGCAGTGTGTGAGTGGTCTGTGTGAGTGGGCAGTGTGTGAGTGGGCAGTGTGTGAGTGGGTTGTGTGTGTGTGGGGGTTGTGTGTGGTTGTGTGTGTGTATGTGTGTATGGGGGGGTTGTGTGTGTGTGTGTGGGGTTGTGTGTGTGTTGCTCCAGACTGAAAGCGATTCCCAATGGAGGTGCCCCCCGGAACAGGAGACTGTGTTCCACATAAGGACCTCGAGAAGTGATGCAAAGCTCCAGGCTGGGTTCCCAGCCCTCAAGCAATGCTGGGGCAAAGCCATTAATAACAGACACAAGGCGTGTGACGAGGATGCCACTCGCGCGCACACATACCGCCCAGCTAGGTGCAGTTTTCTAATGTATAGCCATTGCAATTCTTGGACCTTCGGTAATGCCAATAAAGCATTATTGCATAGCATTGCATTGTATTGTATCGTTGACTGTTTACATTCCTGGCCTACATACATTATGCAACGTTTCCTTTAAGTTACCAGTCCGGACAGTTGTTGTTGTTTGTAATGGCTGCTTATCACCTTCATAACTCTCCCTGTCTCCACCAGCCCCCTCCCGCCCGGCCCCTGTAGGTCCCCCTCTCCTTAATGTCAGGGCCCACCGAGCTGCCACATGGCCACTGATAAGAGTGATGGATGGGCTGTAGCTGGCTCCATTGGGTCCAGTGCTCGGCTGGGAGCATCATAGTGCACCGGTGGCCAGGAGTCTGGCAGAGTGAGAGGAGCAGAGAGGGGGAGGGCAGGGGGGGATGGAGGGATACGATGGAGGGAAGCAGGGCAGGGAGGGTGGTGTAGATCAGGGCAGTCTTAGAGGGAGATGAGAAGTGTGAGGGAGGGAGTGAGGAATCTGGAAAAGAAAGGATTTAAAGGAAGAATAACGGGTGGAAAAGAGGAGAGACCAGTGGAGGGTATGAAGAGGGAAAGGGGAAAAGAGAACACAGCTACGGATGAAATAAATTGGTATATAGAGGAAAGAGACGTTGGAGGGAAGAGTAGAATGGAAGAGAGAATGGAGGGAAGGAAAAGAGAGGGTTTAGATTAGGGAGGGAGGGAAAGAAGGAGAGGCCGGAGGAAGGGAGCACGACAGATGGTGGACACAGGGAAAGAAACAGGGAGGACTGAAAAGGGGGAAGTGACTTTGTCTCACTGGAGAAGTAACAGCTGTAGGAATGTCTCAGAGGACAAACAAAACACAAGAACAGAAGTGAAATATTATCATCTTTTTCTTACATTTGTAATAAAGCTTGAAACATTGAGAGCACACATTTGAACCAGGTGTTGTTGAATGGTTGCACAGATTGATGCTTTGGTGGCGTTGAGTGATGTTGTGATGGCGAACGAGTGATGCTGTGGCATTCAGTGATGCTGTGGTAGCGGATAGTGATGTTGTGGTGCCCCTGAGTGATGCTGTGGAGGTGCGGAATGATGCTGTATGCTATGCTATGTTTTGTTTTGCTATCCTATGTTTTGTTTTGTTATGCTATGCTATGCTTTGCTATCCTATGCTTTGATTTGCTATGCTATGCTATGCTGTGTTTCATTATGCTATGCTATGTTTTGTTATGCTATGCTACGTTTTGCTATGCTATGCTTTGTTATGCTATGTTATGTTTTGTTATGCTATGCTATATTTTGTTGTGTTTTATTATGCTATGCTTTGTTTTGCTATGCTATGTTTTGCTATGCTATGCTGTGCTATGCTATGTTTTGTTGTGTTTGATGTGCTATGTTTTGCTATGCTATTGTATGTTTTGTTTTGCTATGATATGTTTGGTTGTGTTTTGTTAAGCTATGCTATGTTTTGTTGTGTATTGCTCTGTTTTGTCATGCTATGTGTTGTTGTGTTTTGTTATGTCATGCTTTGTTTTGTTATGCTATGCTATGTTTAGTTTTGCTATCCTATGCTTTGTTTTGTTATGCTATGCTATGTTTTGTTGTGTTTTGTTATGCTATGCTATGTTTTGTTGTGTTTTGCTATGCTATGCTTTGTTATGCTATGTTTTGTTATGCTATGCTATGTTTTGTTGTGTTTTATTATGCTATGCTTTGTTTTGCATGCTATATTTTGTTATGCTATGTGTTGTGTTTTGTTATGTTATGCTATGTTTTGTTATGCTATGCTATGTTTAGTTTTGCTATCCTATGCTTTGTTTTGTTATGCTATGCTATGTTTTGTTGTGCTTTGTTATGCTATGGTATGTTTTGTTGTGTTTTTCTATGCTATGCTTTCTTATGCTATGTTTTGTTATGCTATGCTATGTTTTGTTGTGTTTTATTATGCTATGCTTTGTTTTGCTATGCTATGTTTTGTTATGCTATGTTTTGTTATGCTAGGCTTTGTTATGCTATGCTTTGTTATGCCATGTTTTGTTATGCTATGCTAAGCTTTGTTTTGTTATGCTATGCTATGTTGTGTTTTGTTATATTATGCTATGTTTTGCTGTGTTTTGTTATGCCATGCTATTTTTTTGCTATGCTTTGAAATGCTATGTTTTGTTATGTATGCTATGTTTTGTTGTGTTTTGTTATGCTATGCTATGTTTTGTTGTGTTTTGCTATGTTTTGTTATGCTATGTTTTGTTATTTTTTTTTTTGTTCCTCATTAGCCAAAAAAGTCGATCCAACAATACTCTTGTCCTCTCAGACACGAGGACCGACCCCCCCGTAGCCCCTCGGAGCCCAATATTGAGCTCCAGGTGCCCCGAGAGTCAGCCTCAGTGTCACCAACAGAGCTTGGACGGACACACTCCCTTCAGACCAGTTCGGCCAGATGTCCCGTAGCTATACGATACCGCCATATAGGACAGAGAGATTTTAGTCCTAATCATCGGACCCGGGGGGAAAAAAAAAACAAAAACAAAAAAAAAACCCGGGTTGTCTAACTATCCCTCGTCCAATCAATCAAAAAGTACCAAAATTTAAGCGATCGAGGGCTGCATGTTCTCGATAAATCCAGCCTTGATGTTACATAAAGTGAAGACAGCCACTCTGCATGTGTTGGGGGATTTATGTTGACCCAATATTTACAAATTTCTCTTCTTGCCAGTAGGATGGCATAAAACAGAAAATCTCTCTCTAATCCCTTAATATTGTGGTTTAGTCCAAAAATTATTAAAGACCATGTGCACAGGATCGTGATACCAAGAATAGATTCAAGTGTTGTTCTGACTTCATGACAAAAAGTGGCTATATTTGGACACTCACGAAACATATGAAGGTCTGAAGCTGCTGGTAATGAGCATTTACAACAGCACTTCCCTGTTTGAAATTTCGACAGTCTTTTAGGGGAGTAATACGCTCTGTGAAGTGTGAAGAAGTGGTTGCGTCTCAACCATGCTGGCTTGATGATTTTGTAAAGAAGGGTGAAAGATTCCTCCCAAATAACCTCTTTATCTGGTTCTCCCTCCACACCCCATAGTTTTTCCGGGAGGTTAAAATCACGCTCACCATCCTCTATAATATGCCAATAGAAGAGTGCAACTTCCTTTTTCCCCGCAGGTTTTTCCACTAGGATATTTTCTAAAGGACTCTCCTCTCCCATCATTCCTTTTTTCTTAATTTGAGTCCGAAACCAGCTTCCTATTTGTAGATATACTATCCAGGAGAGTGATGATGTTACTTTTAACTTGAAGATATCCCAGTCAATGATTGATCTTTCCAACAGCAAATCTCCCCACTTTGTGATCCCTGCGTCTGACAGGACTCTTTTGACTATGTTGACTTCTTGTGATGCTAGCCCAGGTAGGTCCCAAATTGGTGCATGTTCAGATAGATATCCTATTCCGGCTTTAGACTTTATTTGAGACCATTCTTTCAAGATGCTCAATAGTGTCTTTAGCCTGATTTTTTTGAAAAACGTCTGGTGGCCGAACTTGAAAAGAAAGCCATTAACCGGTAGGTCCGAACCCAATAGCATTGCCTTGTACAAAAACCCATTTGCATTTTCCCATGGGAGCTTAAGTAACATCCTAGAATGGGTCAGATGAAATGCCCAAGCGTAATATTCCAGGTCTGGCAATGCGAGCCCTCCTTTTTCTCTTCTCCTTCTCAATTTTTTCCAAGCTAATCTGCTGGATTTATATCCCCAAATGAAAGAATTAATATTCTGCTGGCATTTTGCAAGCTGTTTGGTATCAAAAACTAGCGGGATGGAATTGAAAATAAAAGTAAATTTCGGGAGAATACTCATTTTTATCAGGCTAGTTCTCCCATAGATATTAAGTGGGAGGAAGGACCAGGCTTTCATCAAAGTTTGGGATTCTCGCGAAACACGTGCTAGGTTATTTTGCGTCAAGTGTTCTAGGTCATTAGTTCTTGTAATTCCCAGGTATCTCATTGACGATTTTACAGGGAGTTGAAGATTTGGAATGTTCCAAACCATAATTTCGGTTTTTCCTGCGTTAATTTCGTAACCCGAGAATTTCCCAAACACCTCCGCCTTCTGTATAATAATTGGAAATGCCAGTGTGGAGTCAGTTGTATAAATAAGTATGTCATCGGCATAGAGGCCAATTTTCTTTTCCCAGCCCGAAAAAGTAAAATGTGGAATGTTGGTATCCTCCCTGATGGATTGTGCAAACGGTTCAACATATAAATTAAAGAGGAGAGGGGATAAGGGGCAGCCCTGCCTTGTTCCTCGGCTAATTTTAAAAGGAGTTGTTTGTGTACCATTTATTAATAAAGATGCTCTAGGGTTGTTATATAATAAGCCTATGGTCCTACAAAATTTGGGTCCCAGATGAAATTTATTCATTATTGAATTTAGGTATGCCCAATTTACCCTATCGAACGCTTTAGTGGCGTCGAGGGTCATGATGGCCAGGGGTAGACCAAAAGTTGAGGCAATGTCCGTGGCTCCCACCAGATCATAGGTTAGATCAACTATGCTATGTTGTGTTTTGTTATATTATGCTATGTTTTGCTGTGTTTTGTTATGCTATGCTATTTTTTGCTATGCTTTGAAATGCTATGTTTTGTTATGTATGCTATGTTTTGTTGTGTTTTGTTATGCTATGCTATGTTTTGTTGTGTTTTGCTATGTTTTGTTATGCTATGTTTTGTTATGCTATGCTTTGTTTTATGTTATGTTGTGCTATGTGTTGTTATGTTATGCTATGTTTTGATCTGCTATGTGTTGTGTTTTGTTATGCTATGTTTTGTTATGATATGCTATGTTTTGTTATGCTGTGCTATGTTTTGTGTTGCTATCCTTTGCTTTGTTTGGTTATGTTATGCTATGCTATGTTTAGTGTTGCTATCCAATGCTTTGTTTTGTTATGCTAGGCAATGTTTTGTTGTGTTTTGTTATGCTATGCTATGTTTTGTTGTGTTTTATTATGCTATGCTTTGTTTTGCTATGATATGTTTTGTTATGCTATGTTTTGTTATGCTATGCTATGCTTTGTTGTGCTATGTTTTGTTATGCTATGCTATGTTGTGTTTTGTTATGCTATGCTATGTTTTGTTGTGTTTTGTTATGATATGCTATGCTATGTTTTGCTATGCTTTGCAATGCTATGTTTTGTTATGTATGCTATGGTTTGTTGTGTTTTGCTATGTTTTGTTATGCTGTTTTGTTATACTATGCTTTGTTTTATGTTATGTTATGCTATGTTTTGTTATCTTATGCTATGTTTTGTTCTGCTATGTTTTGTTGTGTTATATTATGCTATGCTATGTTTTGTTTTACTATGCTATGTTTTGTTTTGCTATGCTTTGTTATGTTATGCTATGCTTTGTTTTGTTATGCTATGTTTTGTTATGCTATGCTATGTTTTGTTGTGTTTTGTTATGCTATGCTATGCTGTGTTGTGTTTTACTATGCTATGTTTTGTTTTGTTATGCTATGTTTTGTTTTGCTATCCTATGCTTTGTTTTGTTATGCTATTCTATGTTTTGCTATCCTATGCTTTTTTTGTTATGCTATGCTGTGTTTTGTTATGCTATGCTATGTTTTGTATTGCTGTGCTGGTGAGGGTGTGTGAGTGTGTGTGAGGGTGAGTGAGAGTGAGGTGTGTGAGGGTGAGGGGGTGTGAGGGTGAGGGTGTGTCAGGGTGATGGTGTGTGAGGGTGAGGAGGTTTGAGGGTGAGGGGATGTGAGGGTGAGGGGTGTGAGGGTGAGTGGGTGTGAGTGTGAGGGGCTTTGAGGGTGTAAGGGTGTGTGAGGGTGTGAGGGTGAGTGAGGGTGTGTGAGAGTGAGAGGGGGTGAGGGGGTGTGAGGGGGTGTGAGGGAGAGGGGGTGTGAGAGTGAGGGGGTGTGAGGGTGAGGGGTGTGAGGGTGAGTGAGGGTGAGAGGGTGAGTGGGTGTGAGGGTGAGTGAGGGTGTGTGAGGGTGAGTGAGGGTGTGTGAGGGTGAGGGTGTGCAAAGGTGAGGGGGTGAGAGGGTGAGAGTGAAGGGGTGTGAGGGTGTGTGTGAGTGAGGGGGTGTGAGGGTGTGTGAGGGTGTGTGAGGATGAGGGAGTGTGAGGGTGAGGGGGTGTGAGGGTGGGTGAGGGGTGAGGGGTGTGAGGGTGAGGGGTGTGAGGGTGAGGGTGTGTGAGGGTGTGAGGGGGGTGTGAGGGTGAGAGGGTGAGTGAGGGTGAGAGGGTGTGTGAGGGTGAGAGGGTGAGTGAGGGTGAGGGTTTGTGAGGGTGAGGGGTGAGGATGAGGGGGTGTGAAGGGGTGAGGGTGAGTGAGGGGGGTGAGGGTGAGTGAGAGTGTGTGAGGGTGGTTGAGGGTGAATGACGGTGTGTGAGGGTGACTGAGAGTGTGTGAGGGTGGGCAAGGGTGAATGACGGTGTGTGAGGGTGAGAGGATGTGAGGGTGAGGGTGTGTGGGGGTGTGAGGGGGTGAGGGTGAGTGAGGGTGAGAGGGTTGTGAGGGCGAAGAGATGAGGGTGTGAGGGTGAGTGAGGGTGAGTGAGGGTGTGTGAGTGTGAGTGAGGGTGAGTGAGGGTGTGAGGCTGGGTGAGGGTGTGAGGGAGGATGAGGGTATGAGGGTGAGTGAGGGTGTGTGAGGGTAGGTGAGGGTGGGTGAGAGGGTGAGAGGGTGAGTGAGGGTGAGGGGGTGTGTGAGGGTGAGGGGTGTGTGAGGGTGAGGGGTGTGAGGGTGAGGTGGTGTGAGGGCGAGGTGGGTGTCAGGGTGTGGGGATTTGAGGGGGTGAGGGTGAGTGAGGGCGAGAGGGTGGTGAGGGTGTGAGGGAGAGTAAGGGTGTGTGAGGACGGGTGATGGTGAGTTAGGGTGAATGAGGGTGGGAGGGTTGTGAGGGTGAGGGTGGTGAGGGTGTGAGGGTGACGGTGTGAGGGTGTGTGAGGGTGGGTGAGGGTGTGGGGGTGAGAGGGTGTGAGGGTGAGATGGTGTGAGGGTGTGAGGGTGTGTGAGGGTGAGTGAGGTTGAGTGAGGGTGTGTGAGGGTGAGAGGGTGTGAGGGTGTGTGAGGATGAGGAGGTGTGAGGGCGAGGAGGTGTGAGGGCGAGGGTCCAAAGTAAATGGTGGCAGGGCAGACATCATAAGACAGAGAGAAGAGACTGGTGGTGACTGCGTTAGTCAGTTTCGAGAATCAGGAGGGGCAGAGTCAGCACAGTCTGCGAGGGATCAACGTGTCTAGAGGCAAAGCATAGCGGATGTAGCATTGCAGCTAGCAAGTCGAGTGTTTTCAAGCTGCGTGTCCCTAGGGAGCTAGGCTACTGTAAACAAGCATGGTAGGCTTTCACTTTCGTCCAGAAACAAGCTCTCGGCATAGCTGTGGGCGGGGGAGCGGGAGCGCATTCCTTTGAAGTCTGATGCGGGGGCGGGGGAGCGGCAGCCTTTGAATTCTGATTGGGGGGGGAGCGGCAGCCTTTGAAGTCTAATGCAAGGCACAGACAAATGATGGTGTGACGTGGCTGGCGATGGCGTGCATGCGCATAGATCATATGAACTGTGTCTAATCCGCAGTTTTGGCCAACTTTTCGTACTGCTTACTAGAATCTCGTTGCAATGCTTACGCATTGCTTCAGCGAGACCTAAAAAACGCCATCACAATGCATTAGTACTCCTCAAACCAGCTACCTCTCTGATCACTTATTTTCTTTATGCTTGTCTTTGGCCCTGTGCAGCACTCCACTGAGATTTTGCTAGGTATGCGCCATGTCATAGAAATGCATACATACACACACATGCATAGCAGATACATTAATCGCTTATTGACCTGGATGAGTCTGCTACTCACGTGCCTCTCCTTTCATTGTGTAAACACACAAGGAAATACATATGTAATACCTCCTGGACAGTTTCTGGTTAAATGGACTCTTGCTTTAGAGATAGATTCCAGAGCTTTTTCTCTAGGGAGAATCTTCAGGATCCACATCTCATCATTGGAACCATCCATTATACAAATTCTTTCATCTAAAGTGAATTATCCATGAAAGAATGGCAATTCATAGATATCAAGTCATGTTATAGCATTGTCAGCCAGTCAAATACTTTATTAAAGACTTGTCCATTACACAAATAACTGTAAGTACAAATATTACATACAAAAAAATGCAATCCTAAAATACTTTAACATTATTAAAGTAACGTTTGTTGTGAAATAAAAGCAGGGCTTGGATGGCTGTTCTGACTTCTACTACATGTAGACAAGCTTTCAGTTTTTTTAGCATAATGAGCTGGTGCCTATTTTGAGATGTGTATTCTGGAGCTGAGTTTGGCCTTGAGGTGCTGATTTGGATGAGTTGGGATCTTTCATTCAGGTAGGATGTGTACCACTGAGTAACAATTTAATTGAAGTTGACCTTCATTGATCAGAAAGTTGCAGAGAGATCCAGCAGGACATGTGCCATTATGTGTGGTGTGTCCTGGTAGTGACAAACAGCCTATTTAAACTTTAAAAATATTTTATTTAGACAATCAGGTCCATTTTAGAGCCGAGTACAAGAAACAGAGAATTGTGCAAGCAGAGATAGGTCAAACATTCATTAAAACAGATAAACAACATCTCATTGTGCATTATAGTCAATTTATATAGAGTGTAAAACATGTAAACGCATAACATACTATCTTTAAAATTCAACAAGCTAATGCCATAGACATTTAACAGTGAGGTTGCACCGAGTGCAGAGATCATACTTGGACCTTGGTTCGTATGTTTATACCAAAAGCTTTTGACAGTCACATAATATTTGTGTGTCTTAGCGTGAGCTAATCTATTTGCATTTTTAACTGAGCAACTATTTGCGATTTAAAACTCTGAGGTTAAAATTAAATGCATTGGTACATCTGCAAAGTAAAACAAGTGAGTCTAAGCCCAATGGTTATTACTAAAGTGAGAAGTTAAAGAATGTAAATAGCTAAGGCTAATGAAAAATTAGATATTCAACAGAGCTACTTTAAAGATGATATCACAGGCTGACTCTAAGTTTCTTAAAACGGCTGGCTAGGTTAGGTTCATCAAGGGTCATCAGAATCCTGAAATAGACACATATAAACCCATATTAATGTGTCTGTTCTCACCTAGCAGCCAGTCCTTATATTCCCACAATGACTAGAATTTCGCAGACGACTATGTAAGGGCAAAAGGAATAGTTTAAATAGCTGATGCTAATCAGCACTCTAGACACCACAGAGCTCAATCACATTCGCCTCTGACCTTCTCAAAAGAACTTAGGATTGAAAATCATGCAGTAAACAATCTTTTCAAGTTATATCCCTTTAAGGGGTCAGATAGTTTGTAGTGATGCTTTGAACGGGTTAGTTGGCCAATTGTTAATCTCCTGTTAGATCCAGATGGACCTTCTTGAACGCATTATTTGGATCTGGGCCTTTTGTAATGGGGCTGAAGCTCCAAGGAGGTTAAGACTATGGCTGAGTTCCTTGGTGTTTTATCCCCTGCATTCAGTAATTTTATTAGGCTAGCAATTACGTGTGGATGAGCTTCATTCAAGAGAAATGTAATGGCTGCTTGTATTGCCTGTGTTCCTGGTTTAATCAGAGAGTGGCGTAAAACGAGACATATACAGAGCAAATGTGATAATGACTCCTGGGACAGGCCGCATAAACGGCTTGTATTAATGATGGATTGACACACCCAGGAAGGCAATAAATCTAATGATGAAAAACAGCCCATTTCCAATTGACAAAACCAATATTTATAGTACACTGAGAGTGATTCAATAATGTATTGTGGACCCCTCTTTAAGAATAGCTCTCAATGACCAAATCAGCTTGCTTTCTTTTCCTGAAAGTTCCATGTTCAGTTGTGAAGGATTCCATGTATACCTCTCTGTTTAGAGCTGTTTTAAACTGCTGGTTAGACAGATTTAAATTCCACAGAGTTGCTGCTCCTTTTAGCTCCAGGGCATTGGTAAGGGCTTTCGGTCAAGCATTTGGAAACCTCAGACTATTTTCTAGTATGGCTTCTAACCAGATGAAATTTTTCAGTGAGCATTTTTTAGCAGCTGATGCTCAGTACATTTACTTCAAGAGACTGCCTCTCTCTGGTCATGCGTCTTGAATTCTGTCCTGATCTGGGATGGTGAGGTATTAGGCAGGAGCTTTAACACGGACCTGAAGAAGGGGCACTTAGCATTGTTCATAAAAACACCAAGCTTCTTCGGAAATGCTTCTGTGCTGTATGCAAATCCGGGATAAGTTTAACATTTACTATTTTAAACAGTCGTTGAAGAGTGTTGTGCCGTGGGAATGTCACTAGGACCCTGGGGCACAGGGTGGGGCACGGGGGACACCGGACACCACATCCGGTCAGGGGAGGGGATCAGGGACAGTAAAATTGATACTAGTAAGGAGCAGGACCTCGGGGTGAGAGGTCGGGGACACAGCACGCTGCATGTATATGTCAGAGCAACCAATAAAAGAAGACTTGAACGACCCTACCATTTCCTGTGTGTTCCTGGGGTTGGGGAACACGGCGTCCATTTGTGTGCCCATCAACAAAAACAGCAATTTTACACCAGGAGCGCACCCTGGATCGCATCGTGCCCAGAAGAGAAGGCTGCAGAAAGTGCCCAACAAAGAAGCGCAGCGACGCGGGAGCCCACCCCGACCGCTGCGGTAGAAGACTGATTGTGCCGGTAAGCGTCGTGTTACAAAGCGCGAAGTTTAAAAGAATTGGTGCGAGCTCTCGCGAGAGTCTCGGCGGCCATATTGGAGTCAGGCGCGAGGGCCAATCAGCGAGCAGGAAAGCCCGGGCGGCCATTTTAAAGTCAGGCAACACCACAATTGGCTGCGAAGTCCCGCAAGACTATGTTGGAGTCAGGCAAATCGACCAATAGGAACCGAGAACAGCTCGGCAGCCATGTTGAGGTCAGGAAAAGATCGAAAAACAAAGGAAAGTGCCTATTAACAAGGGAAAAGACAAAAAAAAGCACAGGCAAAGAAAAGGAGATGAATAGAAAAGAAAAGAAAGAGGAAACAGGAATAAACAGGGAAATAAAAGACATTAATAGGCAAATAAAGAAGATAGAAGAAAAGAAAAAAAAACAAAGAGAATAAGAACAAAAAGAAAGACAAGAAGTCAGGAACAAAAAGGACATAAAAGAAGAAGGAACAAAGAAATGGCAGACCCAAAACCAAGTGCGCAATACAGAAGGCCACTACCATTCAGCCTTTCTGAACCACAAACAGGAATCACATGGGAAAAGTGGGTCAGACGATTTGAAAACTATGTGGAAGCAACTGATGTAACAACAGCAAAGATGAAAGGTTTATTTCTGAACCTGGTAGGAGATGAAGTGGAGGACCTACTGGTGACACTGCCAAAAGAAGAGATTGCCACCTATGACAAACTAAAAAAATGCATAACGGACAAATTTGATTCCAGAGAAATGTTGATTTCGAACGATACAGCTTTATGATCGCATTCCAACAAGCAGAAGAGTCTCTGGATGACTTCGCAACAAAGTTGCGGAAACTGGTAACTCATTGCGAATTTGACAAGTTCGACAACGAACAGGCAATAAGATTGTGCATCATCGAAGGCTGTTGTGACATCGAATTCCGCACAAGGATCCTAAAAGAACCGATCTCATTGGAAAGCATCCTGGCGCTGGGAAGGGCTGAAGCCAGAGCGACAGAACATGCAAAAGAAATGGAACGAGGTAAAGCAAGAGGTATAGAACAGATCCAACGAATGACGAACAACAACCGCTCAGGAGGCTAGAGAAAAGAAAAGAGTGAACAGACTGCGAAGAAATAGCCGGAAGGAACATGTTACAGGTGCGGACTTGAGTTCCCACACAGAGGCCCATGCCCGGCTTTTGGCCAGACCTGCAGAAAGTGCAATGGAAGGCAGTTCAGAAACGACCAAGGAAGGCCAGGAAGAGCATGAATGCCAACAAACAGACACATCAGGCATGTCGAGACAGGGACAAGGAGCTCATCAATAGAGTCGGAAGAAGAAGAAGAAGAAGAAGAATAAAAAACGGAACGATTATATCTCATGACAGATACGACCGCAGATTCAGAAACAGAAGAGGAAGATGAAGTGGAAGATGAGGAAAGAATATGCCGGATAGACAAAAAGAAAATAAAGAAAACCAAGTCGGTGAACATAAAGGTGGGGCCACATGAAGCAGAATTTGTCGTCGACAGCGGTGCAACATGCAACATTATGTGCGTCTCTGAATACGAAAAAATGAAAATAAAGCCGATTCTAAGACCATCTCGGGTCCGAGTATTCACGTGGGGGGCCAAAAGACCAGTGATAAACATGAGAAAATTCAAAGAAGAACTAACGTACAAAGATCAAAGGACAACCAAAGAGATACACGTACTTAAAGGAGACATCCCAGCGCCATGCCTGCTGAGCAATGTCACGGCTCAAGTAATGGGTCTCATGGCAATGACATACAACATGTCAGAAAAGAAAAACATTCTGAGAGAATACCCCAAGCTACTACAAGGACTAGGAAAGCTGAAAGACCGACAAATTACGCTGCACATTGACGAGACAGTGAGGCCAGTCGCAAAACACCACATAAGAGTGCCAATACATCTGCAGCCACAGGTAGAAGAAGAGCTTGAAGCACTACTAAAACAGGACGTAATAGAGCCAGAGAAAGGACCGGCGCCCTTGCTGTCCCAATGAAAGACACATCCAAAATAAGAAAATGTGTGGACATGAGGATACCGAACAAGGCCATTGAACATGAACGACATCCTGGACCGCACTTTGATGACATGATCAGCTGTCTTACAGGCACAAGGCGTTTTTCCAAACTGGATTTGTGTAAAGGATACCACCAACTAGAACTGGATCCTCAATCTCGGTATATCGCAACATTCTCCACCCACCTAGGTCTGTTTAAATACAAACGTCTGAGCTTTGGGATCTCATCGGCTGCAGAGATATTTCAAGAAACAATAAGACAAATAATAAGGCCAATAAAGAACAGCTTAAATTATAGCGATGACATTCTAGTATTTGGCAAGTCAGATGAAGAGCATGACAAAGCTCTAAGAGAAGTGTGCTCACCCCTTGAGCAATCCGGTTTGACACTGAATGAAGATAAATGCGAGCTAGGGTGAAATGAACTGGTTTTCTTCAGCCACATCTTTTCCAGAAAAGGAATGCGGCCGGATCATAGCAAGATGGAAACATTGGAAAAAGCAAAGAAACCAACGGATGTAGCGGAAGTGAGGCCATTTCTTGGTCTAGCAAGCTACTGCGCAAGTGTAGGAAGGTGGCTACCTGACTATGGTTACCCCAGATTTGTTGCCTTGTGTTTAGCTGGTTTTCGACTTAGTTGGCCTGGTTCCCTGCTAATCAGGGCCCCAGGCTATCTGCTCTCTCTGTAAAATGGATTCCATGTACCCTAGGTGCATAACTAGATTGGCTTGGGTCACCTTATCAGCCCCTGTACAGAGCACTATAGGTGCCCAGGGCATAGGTGCATCCAAGGCCTACCAGAGGCTGCAGCATATCTTTTGCCACCCCTGGCTGGCTATCTAAAATTGACACAACTTGCTGATCACTCAGCTGGGGCAAGGTGGTGTAATCACCCCTTGCTTAGATATAGTATGCCTATATCTAAACCTATCTGGACACATATAAACCTGTGAGCCACTCCTATGGCAGGCCTTAACAATCCTGAAGGCAGAGTGCGTGGTTTAATGTGACATGGTGCTCTAGCATGAGCTGAGCCTGTCTGCAGCTGTCGGGACCAATTCCCTTAGCTGTTCCGGGATAATGCCAAACCATATACTATTAAGTGCATTATAATCCTCGCGGTTATATGTCAACTTTGGTTTGGCTTTATCAAAACATGTCGTGTAAGGTGTCATACGAATTGGAATACTACCCCCTCGCCAGTCCTGGTGACGGGGGTAGCATTCCACCCCTCTAGAGGGGACGACATGTTACTTTTGCTAAAACGCGGTTGATTTTTAAAAGAGCCTCAGATCCACAAAATGGATGCTTCTGCCACAGACACATGTCTGACCTCCTGCTGCTGACCAAAACTCAGCAGAGGAGGCCTGGACAAAGGATTTCATGTCACAGGGAGGTGTCACACCACCCCAGACAGGAGATAGTGGATTGTAGCAGGGAGGTTTGAAAGAAACCAGACAGTGCCTGGGGAGCACAAGGCTTCCCCTTGCATAATCCGGTCAAACCGGTTCTGGGGCAGCCCAGCCCCAGCTCCAGTGAGACCTGGACAAGGGAAAGGGGGTGTAACCACCCCCCTTCCTGGTCCCACCCATAGGGGAGGGACCTAGCAGGAGATCCACCCCTCAGATTGGAATAAGAGTGGGAGCAGTGCCAATGCAACTCAGATCATCCTGAAGAAACATAAGAAACGAATTCTGGACCCTTCGACATTCTATTCAACATAGAAGATGGAA
Source organism: Lissotriton vulgaris (assembly GCF_964263255.1). Taxonomy (NCBI): domain Eukaryota; kingdom Metazoa; phylum Chordata; class Amphibia; order Caudata; family Salamandridae; genus Lissotriton; species Lissotriton vulgaris. The sequence goes on along the minus strand of NC_141696.1, from coordinate 371,116,733 downwards.
GAATCTCCCTTGTGGTCAAGGAGTGACCACTCTGTGCAAACAGGCACCATCCAGCCCTCGACCCTTGCTTTGTTGCAGTTCCCGCCGGAACTCAAGCGACAGAGATCGACGAGATCAAGCTTGCCTGCCTTCTCCCAGCCCGATCCACAGTCCCTGCAGAGCTGAGACCAGTGGAGGCGACCGGAAGCGTGGGGCACGCCATCTTGAAAAGGCCACGAGACGCTGAACGTGCAGCCCACGAGTGACCCTCGAAGCTGTACACCGGGGTTTGAGAAGCCCCCACCCCGAGCTACACTTGCACCAAAGCTACCCCCTCCACACTCGACGAGTGCTGCGTGGGGCCCTTCTGCTTGGGTTGGCTTGACGCGTTGGCCCGGTCACTTGCCAGCTTGCTTTTGGCCCCTGTGCCAATGAAAACTTGAATACGACTCGCTTTTCTGGTTGCTCCAGATCTGCACCAGCTCCTGTGAAAAGGAGCCCCCACTCTGACCCTCCTGGTTTGAGTGAGAAGCAATCTCCCGGTTCCGCGTGGATTGCTTTTGCCAAGTGCTGTTTGCTGCAATCTTGAATCCGACGGTGCTGACGGCGAGAGCCTACGTGGGACAGATCGTGACCTGCTCTTGGACGTCGCAGATGCCCCAGAGCCCACGTGACAGCGGAGAGAAGCCTCTCAACTACCACCTGATTGCGCCCGACATTGCCTGGTTCCGTCCTGGCTCCACCCTGGTCACTGCTGAGTGACCCAGACTCTGTCCCCTCTGCTTTCAGGTACTTTCCGACTTCGATCCTCCCTTGGATCACACCGGACACTTCTGCTTCACATCGCCTGCAGCTTCTTCAGCTCCAAGCACCAAGAGCCTGCGTGTCAAAACCCGACGCACCTTCGACCCTGTGCACCCGCTTCCTGTGGGTGAGGTAACATTGCAACGCCGGTGTTCCCACACTAGTACACACCTCTAGGGTCTGTGTCTTAAGTTTTGTTCCTCTAGGTTCAGCGGAAGTATCTTTAAACTCACTTTGTGTAACTTTTACGCACCATTGACATTGCATTGGTGCAAGCCGCACTTTCTGTGCTGCACCCGAGTCCCGTGGGCTACTCCCGACTTCAGCATTGCTAGTCCTGACTGCTCCCAGCGATTCTCTAGGCCCTAGGCCTAATCACTGTTCGATTGGTATCTCTTATACAATTTTTTTAGTATATGGTTTGAGTGGCCACCGGCCCTCATCCAAAATTGTGCAACTTTGTATGTTATACTGTGCTTTTGATTTAACGCTTGTGCCCCTTTCCTCATAAAGAGTACTGGGGAGTAATTTAGAAATAAATACATATATTTTTATAATATATACTTGTGTGGTGTCCTTTCATTTGATTACAGGATTGTATGTGGTAAAACAGCTCGCTTAACACGACCTCTTAAGTTAAGCCTTTAAGGCTGCTTAGTCCATGCTACCTCTAGGATAGCTTGTCTAACAAGGTTGACTTACAACCAGACATCTTTGGGGTTTGTTTGGACTGATACCAAGTGGTTCCAGAATTGGAAACACTACATATCAGGCCGACTTCTCACATTGGTGTGCAGCGGTGTGGATTTGAGCTTGCTGTTAGTTTTACCATTGCAATCTTTATTTCAAATTGAAAGATCACATCAAGTACCTTAGGTACATATAAATCAAAAGCTTAGCATATTAAGTTCTACTGAACTTAGTAGTTGTAGATTAAAGGGATTAGCACACCCTGACTACAACTCACTAGCAAGGTACAGTAGGAAAACACTTAGTGTAGGTAAGTGCATCACTTACACCTCACTAGCAGTCATGTCTGATACAGGTGGAGCCTCAGGCTCTGCTCCTGTAGCAGTTGACCCTACCAAGGCAACTTCCAGATATGAAAACCTTAGCCACAAAGACCTGAGTGCCTTGTGCACAGCCAGGGGGCTAAAAAAGGGCAGAGGCCCTACTATTCCTTCCCTGATAGCTATCCTGGAAAAGGATGACTTAGATAAGGTGAGTCAGGCTCCCTTAGATTCAGGTGAGGGGGTAAACTCCCCTGAGAATGAGGATCTTCCAGATGAAGAAGAAGAGGAGGAGGAAGAGGAAGAGGAAGGCTCAGATGTAGAAGAGCCTGAAGATCAGGATCAGAGGGTGACCCAGGTACAGGTTGCCAGGCTTAACCAGGCCAACCTAGACCTACATGGGAATGGAGAGGGCCAGCACCACTCCAGATCCCATAACCAAATTCTCCCAGGCAACAGGAGGGTGAGATCTCAATCAGGGGACTCTCATGTTTCTAGTGCCTCAAGAGAATCTCAAAGAGGGATGACTCCCTCCCAGAGGAAAGAGCATAGGGCCAGAATGAGGGCTGTCCAACTCCAGATAGAGAGGGAAGAGGTAGCCTTGGCACAAGCTAAACTTGCTTTAGCAAGAGAAAGAAAATTGTGTGGCTTAGATGCCACTGGTGGCAGCAATATTCCTAAAGAGAAACCCAGGTCCTATGATAGTAGAAACCTGACAAAGATTGTGCCCCCCTACAAGGAAGGGGATGACATCCACAAATGGATGACTGCTCTTGGGAGAGCCTGCATGGTACAGCAGGTTCCTGAGGAACAGTGGGCAGCAATCTTATGGTACTCCTTTTCAGAGAAAGGGAGAGATAGGCTCCTCACTGTCAGACATGAGGATGCCAACAATTACAAAGTCCTGAAGAGTGTTCTGATAGATGGGTTTGGCTGAACAGTACAGGTTAAAGTTCAGAGACACCCAGAAGACACAGACTCAGGACTGGACTGATTTTGTTGATTGTGCAACTAAGGCTCTGGAGGGTTGGCTAAATGGCAGCAAAGTACATGACTTCACAGGATTGTATAATTTGATTATGAGGGAGCAGATCCTAAGTAATTGTCAGAACCAGCTCTTACACCAGCACCTGGTGGACTCAGATTTGACCTCTCCCCAAGAATTGGGAAAGAGGGCAGATAAATGGGTCAGAACCAGGATTAGGCCTAAGAATCAGGACAGTAACCAGAAGAAGCAGTCTACCAAGCCTCAAGATAAGGGTGTGGATAAAAGTAAAGAAAAGACTTCCCCAGGGCCCCAAAACTCCAAGAATGGGGGTGGGTCCCAAGACACTTCATCAACCGAGAGAAAGCCTTATTGTCATGCCTGTAAACAGGTTGGGCATTACAAAACAGACAGATGTTGTCCCAAGAATGGCAATAAAGAAAACATACCTCCAAAGCCAGCTCCAACACCTCCTGTTACTGTCAGCAGTAATCCCCCAGGAAGTGGGAGCACACCCAGGAATCTGGGTGGGTTTACTTTTGGAGCCTAGGGGGACCCTGGCCTGTCCAGGTCCCCATCACCCAATGATCTTGTTCATGAGACTGGCATGGGGTTTGCCAACTTCTCTGTTTGCCCAAATACCTTGAGCAAATATAGACAAGAACCCATCATCAATGGTTTGAAAGTTGAAGCATTTAGAGACACAGGGGCTAGCATCACCATGGTGGCTGACTGTATAGTCCCCTCTAAGCAACTTTTACCTGGTGCCACATACCAGGTAACAAACATTGATGGACTCCAAACAAATCATCCCATGGCAGTAGTAAGTCTCAGCTGGGGAGGTGTCACTGGCCCAAAGAGAGTGGCAGTGTCACCAAACTTGCCTGTAGACTGTCTACTGGGTAATGATTTAGAAATCTCAGCCTGGGCTGAGATTGAACAGGAAATCCATTCTAGAATGGTAAACTCCAATGGAAAGGTTAGTGGGGCTGTACTGGCTATAGCCCCAACCCAAGATGTCCTTCCTGAAAAGGTTGGTAGGGCTGAGCAACTCTCTGCCCCATCTTTACCAGAAGCTCTTCCAAAACAGAATAGCAAAGCTGTTATGATAACAGCAGAAACCCAAACTGAGTCTCCTCCTGAAAAGATTGGTGGGGCTGTGATGGCCACAGCCCAAACTCAAACAGATACGGTTGTTGTGAAGCCTGAAATGATGGATCACTCCACCCAAACTGAGAGCATGGAGGAGGAAGATAAATCTTCCCCTCACCAGACATTAGGACGGGATCAGCCTCCTCAGGGAACTGATCTTACCCCTGATGAAGGAACTGCCCCAGAGGTTGTTAGGCCTGGCCTGACAGAGCCTCTGATGGCAGTGGACCCTTCTCAGGTGGGACCCTGTCTGGAGCAGGTAACCTGCCCCTCTCTACCTTGCCTTAGTCAGCCCAGGGCTGCAGAGGACAAGAAGGACAGTGAGACCCAGAGGACCCCCTGTCAAATAAAGCACCCCCATCAACAGATTAGGGGCACCAAAACTAGTAGCCCTAGTAAGGTGAAAACTTTAAAAACTCCTGAGGGAGCCCCCTTAAAAGTAGTTAGGGACCTCCCACAGATGGATTCTGTTGGGCACAGCCAAACCTGGGACCCAAAGGGCCCAAACCTGAACTGTCCCTCCAGCAAACCAAACAGAGGGACCCAGCCTCCAGCTTTAGGTAGCCAGAGGTTGACCCTGAGAGCTCAGTGCAACTCAGTTGAAGAAAGAAAGGCACACATGGTGTAAGATAATTGGAGGAAGTTGAGCCCAAAATTAGTGGAGCCTCACTTCAATACTCCATATCAAAACCAGCCTTTAACTTTGCATAAACACACCCAAGGTAGTGATTCCCTATGGTGGAGACCCTTTAATACCCCTAGGGTGAGGGACTGCTTAGTGGACCATGAGACAGGGGGTACCCATGCTAGTGCAGGTACTTCCTTATATGGCCACTCAGGCAATATAGGCTTACCTGGCCAAGGATAGCCTTATCTCCTTTCGTTTGGGGGGGGGGTTGTGTAGGAAGGTGGCTACCTGACTATGGTTACCCCAGATTTGTTGCCTTGTGTTTAGCTGGTTTTCGACTTAGTTGGCCTGGTTCCCTGCTAATCAGGGCCCCAGGCTATCTGCTCTCTCTGTAAAATGGATTCCATGTACCCTAGGTGCATAACTAGATTGGCTTGGGTCACCTTACACCTTATCAGCCCCTGTACAGAGCACTATAGGTGCCCAGGGCATAGGTGCATCCAAGGCCTACCAGGGGCTGCAGCATATCTTTTGCCACCCCTGGCTGTCTAAAATTGACACAACTGGCTGATCACTCAGCTGGGGCAAGGTGGTGTAATCACCCCTTGCTTAGATATAGTATGGCGATATCTAAACCTATCTGGACACATATAAACTGTGAGCCACTCCTATGGCAGGCCTTAACAATCCTGAAGGCAGAATGTGTGGTTTAATGTGAGATGGTGCTCTAGCATGAGCTGAGCCTGTCTGCAGCTGTCGGGACCAATTCCCTTAGCTGTTCCGGGATAATGCCAAACCATATACTATTAAGTGCATTATAATCCTCGCGGTTATATGTCAACTTTGGTTTGGCTTTATCAAAACATGTCGTGTAAGGTGTCATACGAATTGGAATACTACCCCCTCTCCAGTCCTGGCGACGGGGGTAGCATTCCACCCCTCTAGAGGGGACGACATGTTACTTTTGCTAAAACGCGGTTGATTTTTAAAAGAGCCTCAGATCCACAAAATGGATGCTTCTGCCACAGACACATGTCTGACCTCCTGCTGCTGACCAAAACTCAGCAGAGGAGGCCTGGACAAAGGATTTCCTGTCACAGGGAGGTGTCACACCACCCCAGACAGGAGATAGTGGATTGTAGCAGGGAGGTTTGAAAGAAACCAGACAGTGCCTGGGGAGCACAAGGCTTCCCCTTGCATAATCCGGTCAAACCGGTTCTGGGGCAGCCCAGCCCCAGCTCCAGTGAGACCTGGACAAAGGAAAGGGGGTGTAACCACCCCCCTTCCTGGTCCCACCCATAGGGGAGGGACCTAGCAGGAGATCCACCCCTCAGATTGGAATAATAGTGGGAGCAGTGCCAATGCAACTCAGATCATCCTGAAGAAACATAAGAAACAAATTCTGGACCCTTCGACATTCTAATCAACATAGAAGACGGAAGAATCTCCCTTGTGGTCAAGGAGTGACCACCCTGTGCAAACAGGCACCATCCAGCCCTCGACCCTTGTTTTGTTGCAGTTCCCGCCGGAACTCGAGCAACAGAGATCGACGAGATTAAGCTTGCCTGCCTTCTCCCAGCCCGATCCACAGTCCCTGCAGAGCTGAGACCAGTGGAGGCGACCGGAAGCGTGGGGCACTCCATCTTGAAACAGCCACGAGACGCTGACCGTGCAGCCCACGAGTGACCCTTGAAGCTGTACACCGGGGTTTGAGAAGCCCCTACCCCGAGCTACACTTGCACCAAAGCTACCCCCTCCACACTCGACGAGTGCTGCGTGGGGCCCTTCTGCTTGTGTTGGCTCGATGCGTTGGCCCGGTCACTTGCCAGCTGGCTTGTGGCCCCTGTGCCGACGAAAACTTGAATACGACTCGCTTTTCTGGTTGCTCCAGATCTGCACCAGCTCCTGTGAAAAGGAGCCCCCACTCTGACCCTCCTGGTTTGAGTGAGAAGCAATCTTCTGGTTCCGCGTGGATTGCTTTTGCCAAGTGCTGTTTGCTGCAATCTTGAAGCCGACGGTGCTGACAGCGAGAACCTACGTGGGACAGATCGTGACCTGCTCCTGGATGTCGCAGATGCCCCAGAGCCCACATGACAGCGGAGAGAAGCCTCTCGACAACCACCTGATTGCGCCCGACATTGCCTGGTTCCGTCCTGGTTCCACCCTGGCACTGCTGAGTGACCCAGACTCTGTCCCCTCTGCTTTCAGGTACTTTCCGACTTCGATCCCCCCTTGGATCACACCGGACACTTCTGCTTCACATCGCCTGCAGCTTCTTCAGCTCCAAGCACCAAGAGCCTGCGTGTCAAAACCCGACGCCACTTCGACCCTGTGCACCCGCTTCCTGTGGGTGAGGTAACATTGCAACGCTGGTGTTCCCACACTGGTACACACCTCTAGGGTCTGTGTCTTAGGTTTTGTTCCTCTAGGTTCAGTGGAAGTATCTTTAAACTCACTTTGTGTAACTTTTACGCACCATTGACATTGCATTGGTGCAAGCCGCACTTTCCGTGCTGCACCCGAGTCCCGTGGGCTACTCCCGACTTCAGCATTGCAAGTCCTGACTGCTCCCAGCGATTCTCTAGGCCCTAGGCCTAACCACTGTTCGATTGGTATCTCTTATACCATTTTTTTAGTATATGGTTTGAGTGGCCACCGGCCCTCATCCTAAATTGTGCAACTTTGTATGTTATACTGTGCTTTTGATTTAACGCTTGTGCCCCTTTCCTCATAAAGAGTACTGGGGAGTAATTTAGAAATAAATACATATATTTTTATAATATATACTTGTGTGGTGTCCTTTCATTTGATTACAGGATTGTATGTGGTAAAACAGCTCGCTTAACACGACCTCTTAAGTTAAGCCTTTAAGGCTGCTTAGTCCATGCTACCTCTAGGATAGCTTGTCTAACAAGGTTGACTTACAACCAGACATCTTTGGGGTTTGTTTGGACTGATACCAAGTGGTTCCAGAATTGGAAACACTACATATCAGGCCAACTTCTCACAGCAAGGTATATCAAAGACTTTGCCACTGTAAGCGCACCGCTAAGAGAGCTAACAAAGCAAGGACAAAGTTTCTTGTGGACCGACTAATGCAGCAAAGCATTTGAAGAAATAAGACAGGCCATAACAGCAGTGGATCATCTGGCCAATTTCGACCCAAGACTATGCACCGAGTTGACAGTAGACGCAAGTCCAGTGGGACTAGGAGCAATACTGGTGCAGCATCAACAAGGGAGGGACTCCCCAAGACACATAGTGGCATACGGAAGCAAGAGCTTGTCGGAAGTCGAAAAAGTATACTCTCAACCAGAAAAAGAGAGTTTGGCAGTGGTGTGGGCCTGCGAACACTACCATATGTTCATCTACGGGAAACCATTTACAATCATAACAGACCACCAGGCACTCACAACAATTTATGGAAATCCAAACGCGAAGATACCACCCAGGATAGAGAGATGGGGAATCAGGCTCCTTGACTACAACTTCAAGATTATTCACAAGCCAGGAAAAGAGCACAACCCGGCTGACTATGTGTCGCGGCACCCTCTGCCACAAGCATCGCAAGCAACAACGATGGCAGAAGAATACCTCAACTTTGCATTGAAGCTCAGTACACCAGCAACAATAACATTGGAAGAACTGGAGTACAAGACAAAACAAGATCACACTGTTGGACCTGGGCCTCTTGGCAGGGTCATCCCTAAACTTTTTGCCTTCCTCCAATACTCTCTCTGACCTATTTTGTTTGGTTTAATGACTCTGGGCACTTTACCACTGCTGACCAGTGCTAAAGTGCATATGCTCTCCCTACTGAAAATTGTACATGTGATTGATGTCCATGATTGGTTCATTGGATTTACTGTTAGTCCCTAGTAAAGTGCACCAGGAGTGCCAGGGCTTGTAAATGCCAATACTGCTAGTGGGCCTGCAGCGCTGGTTGCGCCACCCACAGAAGCAGCCTTAAAATGTGTCTAGGGTCTGCCATTGCAGAACCTGCGTGCAGTCTGGTACTGTCATGCTGGCTGGGCAAGTGCACCCACTTGCCAGCCTCTAAACCTTCCCTTAACTTCATATTAGTCACCCCTATGTTAGGCCTGAGGGCAGGGTGCATTGTAAGTGTAAGGTAGGACAAGCCCTGATGTGTGTGGCATGTCCTAGTAGTGAATTACAACCAAATTCGTTTTTCACTATTGTAAGGCTACCTGCTCCCCTTAGGCCAGAATGGGCTGCTGGAATTATTACAGTCTATAATCCCAGCAGGCTCAGGGAACATGGTAGAGAGTCATGTTTAGTATGCCTGAACTCAGAATAATAAAATACTTCTTTTAGTAAAGTTTATTTTAATATCCTGGGTTTGCAAATGCTACTTTTAGAAAGTTAGCATTTGCTTGTCTAACCATTTCAGCCCGCCTCTGCTCTTGTGTGTATCTGACTGTCTGAGTTGTGTGAGTGACAGGGCTGGGTGTTGACAGGTGGTGAATAGCAGGGTGACACCTTAGTGGGAGGTGGGAGTTTCCCTGAATGATGCATCAGGCTGTGCTCTGCCTCCACAATGCTGGCTCCGCCCCCCTGGGGAGCGACTGATGACTCAGCCTGCACCTGGCCCAGGAAGGACCGAAGCTTGTCAACAAAGTGCTCAAGCTGCCCCTGTCTTCACAATGCTGGCTCCGCCCCCCTGGGGAGCAGCTGATGTGCCTGCCCTCACACTGAATGCAGAAGCAGAAGTACCCACCACAAGTGCTCAGGGACTGAGAACAGTTATGCAAAGGCCCCCCTGGCCTGTAAGAACAAAAGAAACTGGGTATAAAAGTAGGAGCCCTGCTCCTTGTAAATTAGATCCTGTTTGTGCTACAGAAGAAACTCTGCCCGAAGAGAAGGACCTGGAAGGACAAGGAGGAGTGCTGTCTCTGGCCTGTGTCTGGTGCCTTGCTGCAGAAGGAGAGGAAAAGAAGAGACTACAAGAGACTTTTGCTTTTATTGAACTTTGTGCCAAACTCTGCTGAAAAATCTCCAAGGGCTTGCCTGTGAACTTGCCCCCTGACCAGCGCCCCAGGAACAGTGGGCGCTACCCCCTGACAGAGGAACCACTGCAAGACGCTGTTTTCCTTCTGCAAGCCTCTCCAGGAAAAGCAGAGCGCGCTCTGACAATCGCGCTCTTCAGCACCACTCTGGGAGCTGCCCTCCCTCTAAACAAAGTGACTGCCGCCTGCCTGGCCCAGGAGCAACATGAAGACCAGCCCAGCTGATCCAAGCACCGTGACTGGCCCCGAGCTGCAGCTCGCAACGTGAAGAGAAGGTGGCGCCCGGTGCCTGCTTGCACCCCTTCGTGTCTTGTGCCCCTGAACGCGCCGCCGCTGAAACAGCTGTTGCGTGGGGCGCCTGAACATCGCCTGGATCAAAAGAGGTCTGCGCCGAGGATCGCTGCCCTCTGCAGGTGCTCTCCCGTTCAGGAAATCCCGAGGCGCTTGCCCAGTGCAACCCGGCCCGCGCCGCACCGCCAACCCCCGAGCCAGAGCCGAGCCGCCGCTCGCTCCTAACATCGGACGGAAGACAACGCGACGCGGACCACCGCGCTGACCTGCGCCCAACCAACTCCCCAACAAGGTACTGTTCCTTTCCCTCTGCCTCGCCCAGCCCTCGGAGCTGCGTGTGGAGCGCTCCCAGGGCCCCCGCTCTCTCCCCCTGTCAGTCGCGCACAGCCGCGCAGCCCGCCCGGAGAGGCAGGCACTGATTCCCCGGCCGCCGCTCCCGCCAGAAGCGTGAGAGTGGGCAGACCAGGCCCGTTTTTCTATCGCGGGGTAACCTAGGGGCACAGAGAGGCCGCGGACAGCTGGGGGAATCCTGGTTGACTATCAGGACAAAGAAAAGTACCGTGAGGAGCCTGGAATCCCCCTTTTTGGGGGGAAATAAGCTGAATAAGAACTGTTTTGAAACACTGAACAAAGATTGCTTATTGCTAGAAAGAACTGTGGCAACTTAATCTAAAGTACACTGGAACCGTTTTAAAGTGAACCAAGACTGTATTTACAAGCCTGCTTGAAATTTATATAAAGAGTATATATTTTTACAAATACAGTTTGGTGTCATTGTGTGGTGGGTTGGTTGTGCTGGTGTGATATTGCAAATGTTTAACCCTATGTGCCCCAGAGATTAGCCTAAGACTGCTTAAGCCACACTACCTAGAGGGTAAGCAGAGGTTGTCTTGAAGGGAACCCTCAGCCCTGACGAGGAAGGGAGAGTCCCTGCTTGTCGCTAGTGCTGCACTGCGCCAACTAGAGACTCCCCCTTCCTACACACACCATGCAGGAATCAATGAAGATCACCAAACAGCAAAGATGGAGGCACGTGAACAGCAACAGTCATGTGGAAAAAAGGGTAGAAAAAGAAGAACTGTTAGCTTTCAAAAGGATAAGTGAAGAACTATCAGAGTGCGGGAATGGAATAATAATGAGAGGCACTCGGATAGTAATGCCCCGGACACTGAGAAAAAGGACAGTGGAGCTGGCGCATGAATCACACAGAGGAATTGTAGCAACAAAAAAATTGTTGCGGGACAAAGTGTGATTTCCGGGACTGGACAACATGGTGGAAGAAATGGGTGATGCGCTGTCACATTTGTCAAATAACAGGACCGTCATCAAAACCAGAACCGCTGCAAATGTCCCCACTACCGAAGGCAGTGTGGACAGAGGTAGCAGCAGACTTCTATGGACCTTTGGAAACAGGAAGTTACCTGCTGGTGATCATAGATGAATACTCAAGGTTCCCCATAGTGAGACCAGTGGCCTCAACGTCAGCCAATGCGACACTGCCTGTGCTAGATGATGTATTCGCAGCATGGGGCTCACCCCAGACCCGCCATTCTCAGGCGAGGAATTCAAGAGGTTCATGGCATACCTGGGAGTAAACCACAGAAGAATAACACCGCTGTGGCCACAGGCAAACGGCATGGCAGAACGGTTCATGGGAACCATCAAGAAGGCGATACAGAGGGCAAAACTGACACAAATATCAACTGGGCAGGCCCTATGTCAGGTACTAAGAGACTATCGCAACAACCCCACAGCTCCACTGGGAAATGCCCTGCAGAACTGGTACTAGGGCGCTCAAGCAGAACGAGACTGCCACAAATAAAAGAGGTGAAGCAAACAGAACAAAAAGACATCGCGGCAAGAGACAAGGACAACAGAAAGTGAAAATGAAAGCATATGCTGACCAGAGAAGACAAGCGACAAGTACAACCATAAAAGAAGGAGACACTGTGCTAGTGAAACAGAGACGAGTAAAAAAGTCGGACAGCGCCTTCTCAAAGGATCCTTTGAAAGTGACAGAAGTCAAGGGGCCAATGGTCACGGCATCAGCCGGCAGATATCACATCACGCGGAACAGCTCCCATTTCAGGGAACTGTAGACAAAAGAAGAAGAGATACCAAAGGAAGAACAGAAGGAGGACACACCACAAACAGAATCACCAACTGACATCAGAGAACAACGACCAAGAAGAGAGTGCAAGAAGACAAAAAGACTGATTGAGGACATGTAAAGAGACAGAAGAGGTGGACACGTACACGGCCAAGGGATAGAGATCTCTCCCTCTATATCAATCTCTCTATATCTCTCTCTCTCTCTCTGCCGGCAGATTCAAGCTAGCCTGGCTGATGAGGGATGTTACCCCGAAACCGGTCCCAGGATGCTTGTTTCCGATCCAAGGAAGACCTGGCTTGGCAGTTCAGGCTGGACTGTTCCTATGAGGCACAGGGTCAAATCTGATTTGCATATAGCTGTGTCTGACCTGGAGTGGTGAAGTGAGCTAAAGAATGATGATGGATTCAATCCAGATCTGTGACTGGGGGGTGAGTGTCTGAAATGTTTCAGAGCACCGTCATTCATCTCCTTGTGTTTTCTTTGTTCGCCCTAAGTTGGCAGAGTATACCCAGACATGGGTCCCTTGCTCACTTTGCCACTGGATTCTGGCTAGCCTAGCTGATGAGGGGTGTTACCTCAAAACCGGTCACAGGATGCTGGTGTCCAATCCAGGAAAAACGGGCTTGGCAGTTTAGGCTCTACTGTTCTCATGGGGCACAGGTTCAAGACTGATTTGCATATAGCTGGGTCTGAACTGGGGTGGCGAAGTGACCTAAAGAACGATTATGGATTCAACTCAGATCTGTGACTGGGGTGAGTGTCTGAAAAGTTTCAGAATGCCGTCCATCATCTCCTTGTTTGCTTTGTTCGCCCTAAGTTGGCAGGGTAAGCCCAGTTGTGTGTCCCTTCCTTGCTCACTTTGCCACCAGATTCAAGCTAGCCTGGCTGATGAGGGGTGTTACCTCGAAACTGGTCAGAGTATGTTTGTTTCTGAGCCCGGGAAGACCTGGCTTGGCAGTTAGGGCTGGACTTTTCCCATGAGGCACTGGGTCAAGACTGATTTGCATATAGCTGTGTCTGCATTGGGGTGGCGAAGTGAGATAAAGATCGATGATGGATTCAACCCATATCTGTGACTGGAGGTAAGTTTCAGTGCTCCACCCATCATCTCCTTGTGTTTGATTTAAAAATACTTGCTAAGCCTTAAACTCCCCTTTTATTATGCATAGGTCACCCCTAAGGTATGCCCTAGGTAGGCATATGGGCAGGGTGTGGTGTAAGTTTAAGGTAGTACATGTGCACTTATGTGTGGCATATGCTGGTAGTGGCAAACATGCTATTCTGTTTCTCATTGCTATGAGGCCTACTCCTTTCATAGGCTAACATTGGGAATTCCCTTATATATTTTTAAGTAGTGATTCCTGATCTGAAAGGTGTAGTGTTTCCATGTTTAGTATATTGAGAATGGTAGTGATAAATCCTGCTTACTGGTGTAGTTGGATTTTACATCACTATTTTAGAAATGGCACTTTTAGAAAGTGGGCATTTCTCTGTGCTTATGACTCTTTGTGCTTTACAGCTAGGCATGGGCGGAAAATCCGTTCCGCTCGCGGATTTTGCGGATTTTCGGGAAATCCGCAATCCGCGAGATTTGCGAATTTCCTGCAAAATCCGCAAATCCGCGAGCAGCGGATTTTGCTCGCACTGCTCGCACTGTTCGCGTGAGTTCGCGCCCCGCGAATAAGTGCGAAATTGCAGAAATACGATCTAAGCAAAACTGAAAGTAACTACTTACCAGGTTCAAAAGTTCAGGCACATCATTAGTAGCCATTTCCTGTAGTGCTTCCTGAGGGGCCCCTCCAGAGTTCAGTTGCCAGTTGAAACTATTATGTGACCCTGCTCTGAACCTCAGAATAGTTACACATATGCCACAAAGGTCATGAATTACAGCTAAGGGAGACAAGCAGGAGCCAGGCTGGAAGTTAAAATCCATTAATCAGCCCCTAATTCATTATTGTCAGTTGGGGCAGGGCAGGTGTTGTAACTAATTTTGCAACAATGAAAGCACTTAGCAAGTGCAAAAGATCACTAATCAGGGCGCACTAAGGAAGCAGGTGCCAGCTAAAAAAATATTCTGTGACACATTAATCAGCCCCAAATTAATTCAGGTCACTTGAGGCAGGGAAGGTGTGCTTTGCTTTGCCGAAAATAATGTACACTGGACAACCAGAGGGTGTGGTGATGAAACAGAGGGTGGCATGGGTGGGCCAGAGGGTGGCATGAGTAGTCAGAGAGTGGCAGTGGTGACAGAGAGTGGCAGTGATGAAGAAGAGTGTCCCAAACAGGTTGGACACGTAGAAACAACAAGTTCACAAAACTTGCGACCCGACAGGTAAGTTCGCAAATTGCGAAATTGTAAAAACCCCTCGCGAACTGGCAGAAACACGGGCGAACACAAAAAAAAAAAAATCCGCAAATTCGCGGGAATTCGCGGATTTTGCGGATTGCGAATCCGCAAATCCGCAAAATTCGCGAACGCGAGATCCGCAAAATTCGCTCATGCTTATTTACAGCCTGACTCCAATCCAGGTCTGGGTCTGGGTGACAGCTACACTGTGTGCATACTTTTCAGACAGCCATCACACAGGAAGGGTTGTGTGTGACAAGTATACATCTACTTTCATCTGCATACCTATGGTCTTCCTAGCCTGGGAGTGGGAGAGTGTGTTCACACTTTACAGTTGTATAGGCTGTTTCCAGCCCTCATACAAAGGGCTGATTTACTCCCCACTGATGTCTGGAGTCAGGACTGGGTTGAAAGGTATTGTTGAGAACTTCTAAAGGTTGCCTTTGAAGTTCTCCCTTGAACAAAGACATTTTCAAATATAAGTTCAGGGGCTCTGACACCATATCTTTTAGACACTGCGTGGACTTGTAACCAGACGCTGCTGGCTCTACATGCTGCACATTTCCAGAGTACTGCTGTACTGCTAGGAGAAACCATGTTTAATCCAGTCTTTATTCAAATGTTTTCTTCCAAGAATCAAATTCATTTAGACAGGTCAATATTGTGCCCATCTAGGTTTTCCTCACAACAGCTTTCGGCGGTTCACATTTCTTCCTAATTCAATGTAACGGAAACCTACCCAATAGATTTCGGGTATTGCCCTTCCTCAGGGGTAACAGTAGTACAAAAAATCTTATGTCAGATTAACCCTTCATTGGCTATTAGTTTAGTTGTATACATTCTATTACCACATGGCACAAAGAAAAATCATAAATTATAACAAACCATCCTAAATGTACAATGAACCCAAATTAAAAATGAATAATGTCCGCCATTCATCCTCCTTGCCTGCATTAACAAAATGTCTCCCTGAAGCAGTCTCCCCACATCTTTACTTGAATTACACCAAATTTGCATACTGAGGTGGGAAAAGCTGTACCTCTTCAAAGAGTCTATGATCATTCAAATGACCAAAACATTGGTTCAAATGACGTGGTTCCAGCTCCTTTTGATTCTTGACTATGTTAGCGCATTTATCTAATAAACATCAGATGTGTCTCCAGAATAATAAAGTTTTAGAGCATCATATTCAACTAACAACCATTTACACCTCTTATTTTTTTTTTTCTATTTTTTTTATTATTGAAGGAAGAACAAAAAGAATCAAACATAAGAAAACACATATGTTATACATTTCCAAAGAAACAAAGTATATGAGTAGTTACAGTATTATTTAAATAAACAATTTATATACAGAGAGACGTTAGAAGCAGAGATCTGACTATCACTAAACTTTGACAAAATAATTGTATAAAGAAATAAAGATTTACAAATGATATACAGATATTTAAGCTGACCTCATTTTCTTTCCAATTCATTTAAATCATGATTCAAAAAAATGTAACCAGATTTTTTCCTTTTTTTGTATAGCCTTAAGGCCCCTATGCCTTGCTAATGACAGTTCCATGGAGTTGATTTCCTTCATCAGAAGCCACCAATCAAAGACAGCTGGGATATCTTTAGATATCCATAATCTAGCGATGACTAACCTGGCACAAGCGAAGATGATAGTTATTAATTCTTTATAAGGACAATTCGTTTCCTAGATATCTAGTAAAACCAGTTGTGCTGAGAGTGGTGGTGTAATGATTTGTTTTTTTATTTAGGACTTCAGATAATTCTTTCCAAAATAACAAGAGCGCTGGACATGAATAAAGCATATGTTCTATGCCCGCCGCTTCACGGTCACATTTCGGGCACTTAGTTTTCTTATTGACTTGATTGTCCCGTACCCAACTAGCTATCCTCTGCTGTGTATAATAAAGTTGAGTGATAGTTCTGTACGTCTGTAATCTCAAGCTAGTAGACTGCACAATCGAGTTTATGTGACGTAAAGAGTTTTAGATCTGTAAAGGATTAATATTCATACCCAATCGGAGAGTCCATTTGGCAGCTATTTTCGTGTAATCTTCGTTTTTTCCTTGTATCAAATATCCATACCCTAGACTTATTAATGATTTTACTTTATTAGAGTATAGACATTTAAGTATGTCTGATTCGGTCGCTTCCGTGATTTTCATTTTAGAAAGTAAATAGTCCCTTATCTGAATATATTTAAAGAACATACTGTCGCTTAAACTATATATAATTTTAAGTGCTTCAAAGTCTAGAAAACCGTTCTGGCCATAAAAATCCCCTAGTATGTGGATGCCTTGTCTCTTCCAAAAATAGCCTGCTCCATCAGAGAAGATATCAGGAAACCCTGGATTATCCCATATTCTAACCTCTGCGTTATGATATGTGATTTTCCCAATTGTCATTATTTGATCCCAAATTTTCTTAATATGTTTGACTGTCTTAAATTTCACTTGCTTGAAGTAGTTTGGGTCTTGCAAGCAGTACAGGAATTGGTTACTATCCAGTCCCAACATAAAACGGTGGAAAAATAATGGACTTTCATTTTTTAGCAAACTTCTGATACGACCAAAAAAAGTGGCTAAAAAGTAAAACCTAAAATCAGGAAATGTTAATCCGCCCATTTCTGTTGACAGTGTTAATAATTTCAAAGCCCTTCTCGCTTTTTTGTATGCCCATATGAAACTGCTACATATGCCCTCCAGTTTTTTGAAGAAAATGTTATTGGGTTGCAAAGGGATGGATCTAAATAAATATAGCACCTTCGGCAGAATTTTCATTTTTACTAGATTAATACGTCCCAAAAGACTTATCGGGATCTTGTGCCATTTTTTAAGTGACTTAGCAGTTTCTTTTAGCAGAGGGTCATAGTTTAGTCTTATAATTTTATCAATATTGGGTGCTAATTTGATGCCTAAATACGTAGCGCTTGAACATAAGCCTTGGATAGGTACCAAAGGTTTATAATTGGCTATTACCTGTGTTTTACCTACATTTAGTTTGTAGCCTGAAACATGACAGTAGCTAATAGCTTCCTTTATTATTTCAGGTGTAGCTTTTGCTCTGTCTGTGGTAAATATAGCTATATCGTCTGCAAATGCAGTGATTTTCAAACTCTCTCCACCATGTACAAATGGTTGAATATTTCCTTGCTTAGTTAGTGCATTTAAGAATGGCTCCAAGGAAAGAGCGAAAAGTAAGGGAGACAGGGGACACCCTTGTCTGGTACCCCTCCCTATTACGAAACTCCTTGACTCTCTCCCCCCATAGCTGATTACAGCCTGCGGGCTGTCATATAATGATCGGACCCACTTCAGGTATTGACCCTGAATGCCTATCTTCTTTAATGCTTCCCACAGATACTCCCACCCCACTCGGTCAAATGCTTTTTCGGCATCTAACATTACCATTCCGAGTGGGGTGAGGGTAGTCGAGGCAACATCAAAGGCTGTGATTGCTGTGTTTACATGTGCCGTTGTGTCTCGCCCAATCACAAAACCATGTTGTTGTGGGTTAACCAAAGTCGGCATATTGGGTGCTAAACGATTTGCATTAACACCTCTTAACATCCACCCGCTCACTATCTGGCAAACTACTGGAGTTCTAAATAGCTTGACTTAGCCTAAGCGCTTACATAAGGTATGTAGCCAGACTTTGGCTGACAAATACAAAAGGAGGTAAGAAGGCTGAAACTCACTTTATTGAGAAACTTATTATGCAACTTTAGGGATTTCTTACTCCTGTCAGTCTTGAGCAAATAAGAAAACACATAATATTTGCACAGAAGCTTTAATTATGGTTTTTACACCACTAAGCTCTATGTCATTCATAGGTGTAACTATTTACATGTAGACGTTAACTCCTCTAGGGATTCCAGGTATTTGCCTTTCACTCACTGATTTTGTGAATAGTCAAAAGTACTAAAGTTACTCAAAAGTGTAAGACTAAATTACATGTGTAAAACACTCAAAATTGAAAATTACCTTTGTGAATAGCCCCTACAGGTTGTAAATAGCCTATATGCCCTTCAATTAATTGGAGACACGTAAGTTACACCTTTGGAGTAAATTTACATTCAGATTTTGTGAGTAGCCAAAAAGTAGTGAACTTTCTCAGAAGGGTAAATTACTCAAAAGTGTAAATTACCTTTGTTAATCAGGCCCATTTCTCTTCCTTAGGGTGAAAACCGCTGTGGCAAAAATATGGTCTTAAGAGGTACTCACCACCCAGTGGAGCATAGCAAATGCACTTCAGGCGATGAGCAAGAAGAAAACAAGTTTGGCAGTAATAGAGTACACAGGCTTTGCATCTCACGAACTACACACTCTTTGGAATCCAAGCTAGGCAGGCTATGGGCCAGCTAATTACTGCAGCTGGCTTTTCCTAGTTGCTTGCAGAAACACTCCTTCCGGGCACATTACTCATGTATTTATTTATGCTTATTAGTGCTTGTCGCCAAGGCCAGCTTTAGGGCAGTGCGACCAGTGTGGCCGTGCTGGGCGCTGACCTGGAGAATGGGGCACCAACCTCAGGGTTTGTGTTTAGCAATAACTTGTGATTTAAAAGCACCTGCTAAAGTTACTTGTGCTTCCAGCTTTCAGGCAGCATTAAAAATGTCAAGATAACTCTTATGATTAATGTTCCTGCTAGGGAGAGGGACAGGAGTTTTTTTGGTGGCAGTTTTGACTCGTCATAAAGTAGCCCAGAGGGTTAATAATATGCCTGGTGCAAAGAACAGATCTGAGTTGTATGTGGATAGCTAAGTGAATTAGTAAAGCCAGCCTTTGCCAGCTCTTTAAAACAAAAAATGTATGTGAAAGAGGGGCTATGGAGAGATGAGGGGCACTTTTTAGGTTTCGCCTGTCGAAAGCTGCGCAGCAGCGTTTCGCGCAGGCGAAATCTTTTGTTTACAAGTATGTGGGCTTTGTCCCGCCTCTGTCTTCCATTGGCTAGCTCCATAAATGGAGGCTAGCCATTGGAAGAGAGAGGCGTCCTTCATTCTGCGAGGCGACTCGTGGGCGTTCCGTAGATTCTTTCCCTCTCAGCAACGTCATGAAGACGTGGCCACTGTGGGCATGTAATTTTTTTTTTTACACCGATGTTTGTCTTCATTATTAACTTTGTCCCTGTTCCGCGTGGCTGTATCCTGACCACCTTCCCGCTGTCCGTCCCCCCTCCCGCTATCCTTGTCTTTGTTCCCGCCCTCCCTCCTGCTGTCCGTTTGCCCGTTCCCGCCCCCCCTCCCGCTGTGTCTCAGCGCGGCGCCCGCTTCTATTTCAACTTCAGTGGCGCACACACTCAACAATGGCGCCTATGGCTCACAGCCACTCAACCCTGGGTACCCTGCTGTTTTTACTTTGCAAACTCCATCTATTTCACTCACTGAGCTGGGCACGTAAACAAGTACCGTGACTGTCGCCTGCACGAGCCGTAGCTCGCACCGTGAGGAGAGACTTCGCCCTGCGCCTGCTTTTCCCTTCGTGAGCTGTGCCAGTGAAAGCGCCTGCCGCTGTCCGTGAGCGGCTGCGGCGTGTAGCGCTGTGAGGCCCGTCCCGATCTCCTTGACGTGCCCTGCAGCTTCGCCCCGCACAGAGTGTGTGCACCCTCTTCTCAGGACCTGCGCGTGTATCCCGAGTGAAGAGCTGCCCAGCAACGCACCGGCCCCGCCGACTACCGTGAGCTACAAGGAGGAGAACACCGCGACGCACGGCATTGACCCCCGGATTGCCCGCACTAAACCCCAAGACAAGATAATGTCCTGTGCGCTTGCCCAGTAGTGGAGCGAGTACGCTGAGAACTGTGCGCAGAGTATCTGGCCCGTGAACCCTTGGAGCGCAGCGTACCCCCCCTTTCGGCATCTCCAGCCAGCCGGACACGTCACCCGGTACGCCTCATTGTGCACTTTAAAACTGACTTGCCGCTTATGCCTGTATATTGGAGGCTTGTACGACTCATAGTGCATTTTCAACTCAGTGGCAACGTTCGCCTCTGCACCCGAGGCTGGTACGCCTTCCTGTGTCCTCCGAGCTAACTCACCACGTTCTGCTGTGGCCCCGAGGCTGGTACGCTTGTTATTTACTCGCTGCCCACTCAGGATAGCTCTGGTGGTGACGTCACACTCACTAGCGCTTCGCTTAGTGTCTCAGCACGGCGCCCGCTTCTATTTCAACTTCAGTGGCGCACACACTCAACAATGGCATCTATGTCTCACAGCCACTCAACCCCGGGTACCCTGCTGTTTTTACTTTGCAAACTCCATCTATTTCACTCACTGAGCTGCGCACGTAAACAAAAATGGTAACGTTTTTACAGAAGAAACATTTCTACAGTGAAGTGTAATTGCATGTAAAATCCAAACAATGCACCGCTGCTCCATGCGCCAGATCAGTTTTTGGTATGTTTTCTAGTGCCCGACTGTCTGCCGCTCTCTGCATGCTACAGAATATCGTTGTGTACATTTACACGCCTGGGGTATTAGGGGTGGTTGACGAGAATCTCTCACTACTTCAAGCATTAAATATTGGAGCGAACGGGACGCTCTGCAGCCCTCTTCTTCGGCAGCAGTTTACATTTTCTAGAAAAACCTTCTTTGGAGACTTGCATGTGCCGACAATCATTACTTTTTATATTTGAAATTCTTTGAGGTCGGATGTCATTCGGTGCTGTAAAGATATAAGATAAGGTTTATCCACAGTACTGTAATCACCAGTACAAACGCAATACTTAATAGTGCCTAATAATTCCGTCTGCCCGTTTGTCTATAATGCTTGCATTTGATCATGGGGCCTTCACGTTTCTCACTTCCTGCGAGGATCCTTTAACTTAAGGTCCGAGAGAGCTTCTAAAAGACAGGAACACTTTGGCATATTAAGCGTCTGCTGCTTGTTTATTTTTCATGTGTGCTTATCTGCATAGTGCATAAACCTCCAAGTGCACATCTTAACGTTTTTGAGTTATGTTGCTAGCTGTTGAAGGCTTCTTCCGCGGTAACTCCTTGTAGAACATGGAAATATGTGCTGTTGTCTGTAAAACTACGCAGGTTCTAATCCCTGTAGCAATTCAGGTGATCAGTCAAATTTGCCTGCAGGTTGCATGTTTACATCTGCGAGTTAATGCGCCTGCTTCAAAGATCTGCTTGGTACCCTGAGGTAGCTGATTCAGGCTTTCATCCTTCAGCAGTGGATAACTTGTATCATAAGTTAGGTAATGATAACAAACTATCTGTAAAGGAATTAAGTTTCTGCGTTCGCTCTAAAAATTAATTTTATTCGTTTTTGTGTAAAACTTTTAAATAACTCCATGTGTTTCATCTAGAAAGGGGGGCACCTTTCCAAAAGGCTAGGAGGGTCGAAATATGCGATTGGCTAAGTGTATTGACGGCAACCAGTAGTCGATAGTTGCCATTAAAATTTCAAACATTGCACAGCTCTACAAATCATTACGTTTTATATTTGAAATTCTTTGAGGTCGGATGCCATTCGTGTGTGGCTCAGGGTGTGTGTATGTGGCTATGGGTGTGTGTGTGTGGCTCTTAGTGTATGTGTGTCTGTGGCTGACTCTGGGTGTGTGTGTGTGGTAGTAATTGCTGTCTGCTGAGCTCATTTATAGGGTACAATAGGTCTCACATTTGCAAGAGATTAAGCTAATGGTAATGTAAAAAACAATGCCATTTATTTATATGTTTTCAAAACCAACACATAAATAATAATTTTGTCATTTACAATGCCAATAGATCAAACTTTTCAAAAGGCGAAACCATTACATTGCAAATGCTTGTTCCAGGTGGTAGTGAGGGAATCCGAGGAGGAGATTGTGCGGAGGGAGGCGCCAAGAAAGATTGCAGCACCAGGCGCCAACACCGCTAAAGCCGTCCCTGCTTGACATATGACAGACCAATACAAAAGTTTTAAAACATGCACATTCATTAGGAATTGCAAAACACACGAAAGTATCAGAACGGAGCAATCTTGCCCTGGAAGTCTGTATAGATGACCTGATTTTTTAATATATGATGTTAGTCTTGAGGGTTGAGGCAACATGGACCGAGGTGAACATAGCATCAATAAGTTTGGGTGGAACGTCAGTAAAGTATTTAAAGCTGAGACAAGTCAGCAGTGAGTCAGGCACACCAGGAGGGTTTGAGAATTTACTCCTTGGGCACCATACATACCCTAATACTAGAATGATTTCCACATGAATATGATTTTGGAGTGTTTTACGTCATTATCTGCAGTATATCGCCACCATACATTTTAGTGCTAAACATATTGACCAGTTTGCGGAGCAGCGTGGACATGACGCGTGAATGATTGAATGAAAATCAAAGACGCTGAGCATGTCTTACACTTCCTCGCAAGCGGTGCCGGTTTAATATATGGCCCTGCTGCGGGTCGAAGACAAGAGAGAAAACACCAGTCAGACAGAACCCCGACCGATGTGCGCTAGATTAATTGCACCTGCTCAGCACTTATTCACAGCCCTTGAGTGATAGCGCTGCTCCCGCGCCGTCTCGAGGACAGTCTGACTGCGCTCATCTGTATTGTATGGTCATGGACTGGAGCTGAGATTGATCCGAGGTTCATGCTGCAAGAATCACTCTCGGGAGACGCTGGATAGCAAGACCAGGGCACTGGGAGGCACTTCCTGCAGGACTGAGGGTGGGACTGGGACTCCCTTTAACCCGGTGGTCTTCAAACTGTGGAGCGCCCCTGGTGGACATGAAGGGTGGCGCGAGCCTGGGGAAAGAGGAATGACTAGCTGGTTCTAGGAAGAAAAAAACAAAAAACATTGCATTTCCCAACAATTCCTTTTTGAATGGTAACCGAACATCATTGCAATGTTTGAAATGTAAATATGATAATGTGAGCAAATTAAAGGGACCAAGGTATGTAATTTTTTGCGGACGTTTTTTGAACGATATATACATAAGCCTCCAAAATTCACATGTAAGTCTTGGTTCCCTTGCTTACAATATAGCTGTAATTTTACATACTCGTATTGTTTTAGAAAAAAAACCAATGTAGAGTACAAAGTCTGGCTTTATTCTTCAATAAGTCCCCTAAGGACCTGAGTCTCACCTAGAATGTGTTTTACAAGGCGCATACCATTGTATTAAGTTGAAAAGTATCACTTATTTTTCCTGCATTTCTTGGAAAAGTGAATTTATGCGACACTACAATAACTTAGCCTACTCACTATATTTATCTTAATAATGTGGGAGAAAATACTGCGTAATGAGCCAGGTCGTGAATCAAATTATTTTAAAGTCCACCCCGTTAGATTGTGTAAATTGATCTGGTGCCAGGCAATTTTGCACTTGTTCAGAATAATTATGTCGAAAAGCAATTGTGCATTAATATTTCCACTAGAATCCAATGCAAAAAACACTCTCAACCGACTGATCATTTAAGATGGCTGAGGGTGCATCATGTAACTGGGTTAAAATAAGGATGATTGGGGTTTCCCTGGTTCTTGTTGATTTATTATGTAAAACACAATTACATTTAAATGAAAAAAAGAACAAAAACATGTTATGCTACTCAGTAGGTGTGAATGCCGATTAAAGATTGTGGGAAATTGCTCAGCATACATGGAACCTTGCCCAAAACCAGTACAGCAATGGCCAGCATCAGTGTTCTTCACTAGTGCACTATAGTGCTCTGACTCCACACCTCTAGCCACTTTCTGCTACATGAGTGCTTTTAAATGCAACTCTTCACAATTAATAGTTTTGAGCAAATCATATATAGCCTTTAATGGGCTTAGATCATTTTTCTATTTCCATTTGGACATCTCTGTTGTTGCACTTCTCATTTTTTTATGTTTTTATTTTAAAGCACGACATTCAAGGACACCGAACAGCCTCCCCCACATAGTGCGAGACCAGCCAACTTGTCTTCAGGTGCACTATTTTCAATTTGAAATAGGAAAGGGACAGCCACAATAACTGTAATCTACCCCAATTGTTCTAAACAACGTGCGGCTGAAGGCTCAGCGGGGGTGGTAAGAACATGGTGGAGACGTTTACCTACCGAATAGCTATAAATGATGGGGTAAGGAGAGCATTGGTTAGTGACTCAGCAATTACGTATTGCGGATCTCGCGTAGGTTTCCAGTGTGATAACGGCATATCCGTTGTAAAAGGCTCAGTCTGAAAACTACATTGTGTAACCCTTTCTTCTCTCATCTCTTTATTTGGTCGCTCTGGGGCTTATTTATAAGCCCCTTGCGCAACCAGTGCAACACTTTTAACAAGGGGTAAATGTGACGTAGGGATGGCGCAATGGGGTTGTAAAAAGCGGCCTGATTCATCAAGCCGAAATGGGCTCGCAAAGGGCCAGATTCTGAGAATCTGGCCCTTTGCGAGCGCTATTTTTGCATTTGGGATTCATCATCCCAAATGCAAAAATCGGTAATAGCGATTTCGCTATTTTGCGAGGAATTACATTTAAGGAATCTCTATTTGAGATTCCTTAAATGCAATTCATCAATCATTTTAAAATAGCGATATTGCAATTTCGGCTCGCTATTTACCGCGAGGTCAAACCTCGTGGTAAATAGCGAAAACTTTGAAAAATGCTTTTAAAAGCATTTTTCTAAGTTGCATGTTGCACACACACATGTCCTTTGGACATGTGTGTGCGCAACACCTGTTCGTATTTACTTTTAAGTGGTGCTACAGGGTGTCCTTTGGACACCCCTGGCACCCTTTAAATCGCTATCTTATTTGCGATTAGCAAATTGCTAATCGCAAATAAGGAATACTCCCCATTCATTCCTAAGGGCCTTTTGGCCCATAGGAATGAATGGGGAGTTATTCCTTATTTGCTATTAGCAATTTGCTAATCGCAAATAAGGAATATGTAGGAATCGCTTTTGTTTTTGCGATTCCTACATGAATGCCGTTTTGCGAGTCTGGAATAGCGATTAATTATTAATCGCTAGTTCAAACTCGCAAAACGGCACTATGATGAATCAGGCTGAAGGCCCCTCTGTTTCAATACTCCAAATTAATGGGCTAGGATATCTGTGGTGTACCTCTCTACTATTAGTGGTCTGTCAAAGGAGATGTTAATTTTTTTATGAGGGATTAGAAAATAAATCACACTGACTTCACAGGAGTGCACAGTCCAGACTCCTTGTGCTAATGAGAATTGAGAGATTACTTCAGATCATTTTACAACTAACTAAAGAGCAAGACAAGGCATGAACGAAAGAAAGCTCAGTTTGCACTGTTTAGGCTAAGCCTACAAATCTACATGAATTAGAAAAAATGCAACAGTGCTCTGCAAGGGCAGAACGCTCTATACGTTTTGAACAAGCACCTGCACATTCAAAAGTTCTCACCTATGACTGAGTGATTGCCTCTGTCTATATCTTTTAGCCATGTTTTACAGCAGTGCAGCTGGTGTTTAGCTTGGCTGAAAGTACAAAATAAAGAAAAATGCTTTTCCCAGGATCTACTCTGATTTCCTTAATCTTCTGGCCTTCCTCTCTCCCTCGCAATCTGTCTTTAATGTTCTGCAGAGTCTTTTTCTCTGCCTCTTGATCTATCGGATTGGTTCTTGTTTGTTGCAGCCCGCCTACCTTTCTAGAAACATGGTGGTCCCTTGTTGGTGGTTGGGGTTTCCATGGTTTAACCCGTTCCTTTCTTTTTTCATAGTGTTATATTCCATATAGGTACCCTAATATAGGCGCAGGTAACATTGAAACCTTTCACCTACATTCTTCCCCACATTACACACATAACGGTTTACATGGACTGACCTTTTACCTAGATATGACACTGCGTTCAGAACGTGGGGTTTCCCTAGTTTGAATCTCATACATTTTGCATGAGGTTTCTTGGAAGCACAACAGGACTACCATCTCCTGTATAATATCTCTGAATAAAGTTCAAGCCCGACGTCATCTTTCAGGCTGACACAGTAACACAGCAAGGTAGTAGGACCCTGGGGAGACCTATCGGTATATATACATCACATCTTGCTTAGAAAGACAGAGGAGATCGAGACTTCCTGGCCGACACACTGACCAGGGACGCTGAGGTTCCTGCAAGCAGATATTCCAGTGAGCAGTGGTCTAACATCCCTCATGGGGTGTCCAACTCGAGACCAGGAAGTGGTCCCACAGTCTTTACCTTCAGGTAATGTGGTTGACTAAATCCTCGAGGGATTCTTGGCTTAAACACCTACATATATGCTAGGTACACTTAGGTACATCTAGTTAGGCAGCATCGTAAAAGTATGCACCTTTTTACTGTTATGTATTTTATATATCGGTATGTATTCATGATAGCTGCAAGATGGTAGAGTTACACCATCCCTTTACTTTCTTAGTACTGCTAATCATATATATATGCTACTGTCTAACAGTTGCTTCAGCTCATCTATTCTACACTAGAATAACAACTGTGCAATAAATCCTTATTGTAAAACCCCAACTCTTTATTCTGTGTATCTCTCTGAGACAAATTAAGTAAGCACAAGTGACTGAGCGAAAAGTAGTACATTGTTTCCACGATCCTGAGGGATCAAGGTTGTCATTTTCTGAGGTTGCCAGAAAATATTCTCTCCTTGGTAAGAGTAGATTATAGTGGCTCTGTGAGCTAGCTGATATGGAAAGGCTAACATACACAGTGGGTGTGTACGGAATCAGTCTGCCACCAGTTCCACAGTTTATGTTATCCAAGCGCGCAGATCCTGTTTAGGTTATATAGGAACTACATGACAATAAGTGATCCCCGCTTGGCAGTGGCATTCCATGCGGACCTGGGGACTGAACCTTGGTAAATAGGGGGTTCTGGGGTTTTCCCTTAACATCCCTCCTCCCTCACTTTCTTACTAGAAAGAAAATCTTCCTGGGGATACCTAGACAAAAAGTCTGCGGTGGTCTGCTCAGTGCCTTTTCAATGTTTGGTTTGGAACCAGAAAGGTTGTAATGCTAGGAACCATCGAAGAATACAACGGCAATCTGAGCAATAATGGGCCCATCCACATACAAGATCATGTAGTAGTCTGTGAGCGGGAACATAACAACCCGAACAAACGTAAAAGAGGGGGAAACCATAGAAAAGAAACCAGATCCAAGTCAGTGAAGCCAGCACCACCTAAAGTTCTGACAATTCCAACTAAACAAAAGGGCACCTACCCAGCTGACGCGGGACAGAACATGTTCACATTTAACACCAATAACAATGACCGACTCTTGGGGGAAATTGAGAAATCGGTTCAGATGCTCTTGCTGCCTGTTTTAGAGAAAATTCAAATTGTTAATCTAAAATTAGACCAATTGGAACACCTTATCTCTCTTAACACCAACTCCCTTGAAACTTTAGTAATTAAAAATAAATCACTCGAGGTGGGGGGTACTAACAACAACAATAAAAACAGTAACGTCAATAATAGTAATCCCAAAAAAGGGGGAGAGAATAAAAATGCCAGTAAAACACCTAAAACACCTATAACTGGTGACCCTAAGGCAGCACCGGTCCCCTTAGCACGAACAAAACCTGTTCCATTAGCTCGTACTAAACTTGCAGTGGCGGGCACTGTGGGGCCCCCTAGTCAAAATATGGGCAGTACAGTACTAACATCAGAAGTTACTACCTCTAAACAGGGAACTACCCAAGGGCCAAAACAAACATCTTCGCAGGGGCCTGCAGCAAACAATGACAACGAGAGAACACATAAAAGGAAATCACCACCTGTAAATTTGCCCCCAGACTCAGCTCCTTTTATGGTAATACTCACAGGAGTACCCCCAGTTTTGTCTAATAAAACGGAATCAAACCAGGAGTTAAAAAATAAAGTAATATACTGGCTCAATAGTAACAGACCACTCCCTCCTGATTCTAAAACAAAAATACTTAGTGTACGCAGAGTTCCCTGGGTGGGCCCAAGTGAGAAGGACCTAGAGGGGGACTGTATCCTGATCAACTTCAGCGACACCTGGGTAAAAAATATCATCTGCTGTAAACCAAGATTTGCTAGAGCTGGGGATATTCAATGTATAGGTCTAGAATATTTCTATCCAAATTTGAATCTTGTTCCCCCGACTTTGCTTTACAAAAACCCTGGGCAGACATTTAACAGTGAAACACATCCTTGGTGGGCCCGGAGAAACAGAGCCGTATGGTCAAACCAAAACAACTGGGGTCCTCTGCAACAGAGTGATGGTTTCTTTAGGGGATCAATTTATAACAATAACAACTCTTCGCAAACCTGGTACAATGAACTAAGACCAAGATTCCAGGGGGAAGACCACCTAGGATGGTTTCCAAGTAATATCCCCCTAAGAAACCGCTTTGATGCACTTGCGGGTATGGAAGAGATAGATTGACCATCACTAAGTTCTCCTGGCAACACTAATACTCTGTCAACAGGAGAGCCCAGCCAGAGGGAGAAGGGAGAAAGTTGTAACGATAACTCACGGGAGAATGTTTCCGTTGGTGACAATCGTACTTCTAACCCCCAAGTCCCTGAGGCTGGCCTTACTCAAGAAAGCGAACCAATTCCAATTATCTCAAGGCATAATCTGGAAGTATTACCTGAACCAGTCAGAAAGAACCAAAGCGAAGTAAGGATGCGCCTTATTTCCTGGAACATTGCTGGGCTCGCCTCAAGATTGGAGGATGAGGCATGGTTAGACTTTGTGGGTGACTGTGACATTCTGTGCCTCCAGGAAACATGGAGCCGATCCCCTCAGAACATCGAGGGCTTCCAAGCCTTTAATACCCTAGCGATACCTTCACAAGCGGGTAGGGCAAAAGGTGGCCTAATGACAGCAACCTCTTTAAAACTATGCAAACTTGTAACTTCTATGATAGCTGACTCCCCATGGTTTCAAGTGCTAATGTTGGTTAATTTGTTTCCTGAACCATTGTTGTTGATTAATTGGTATTACAACATCTTTGACAACAATGAGACAAGCGTAATGTTGAAATTGGAGGAAGCTATAGCCAGGGCACGCCACGAGCAACCCCTACTATTTGTCATCTGGGTGGGAGATTTCAACTGTTCATTATGCACCTACGGGGACTCGAAGGTGTGTGGCTTGAGAGACTCCAATGATCAACCCCTGTTACACTTCAAACATACACCCCAGGGGGACGCCTTAAACAACATCATTATTTTAAATGATCTATGCATAGCGGAGCCCTGGGTTGGTCCAAATTCTGTTCCAATACCGACGTTTCAGGGAAGTAGAGGTATGATGAGTTTTATTGACTTTGTAATTGTCTCTAGTGGGCACTTTCATCATGTTGATAAGTTGGAAGTAATTGCTAATGCTGCCAGTGACCACAACCCTCTAAATTTATCCCTGCTTTGTCCCGTTAAACCCAAACATTCTGTTTGGGAGCAACCTGTAAAGTATAGTAGGAACCAAGGTATCACACTTAAATGGGGCAAAATAGATGCGGCAGGCCTTGAAGCAGAGATCCTAAATGGATATAGCTCTGAGTACGAGGCATGTCTAACACCTACAACTACCCCTGAAAAGGTCATAGGGAATTTTGAATCTCTATGTGGGCATGTAGCCGAACGCCTCACAAAACCAATTGGTAAAAGTAAAATGCTAGGTCCCAGATGGTTTGACGCTGCATGCTCGGCAACACACAGATCCTTGAAAGCGGCATTAAAACAAAAACCTAGGGACATAGAACTGGTTAGAGCATCTAGACTGGCCTATAAAGAAGCCATAAGAATAAGGAAGTTGGACTTAAAAAACCAGGCCTGGGAAGATCTAGAAAAGGCCTCGGAATTGAAGGACAGCAGGCTTTTCTGGGAAGTTATCAATCGGCCCCTTTTTACAAGTAATGGCAAGGACAACATTGTGATGCAGATTGCATGTGAAACATGGGAATCACATTTCGGGAACATTTTTAACCCACATGGTAATTTACCCAATGAACCATCACTAGGAGACGCTAGGGAATCGGTGGTCTCTCAATATTCTTTGTCCTTGAGCTCATCGCTCACCTTACTAGAAGTGGAAGATGCTCTGTCGAAAGGCATACCATTAAAAGCACCCGGCCCTGATCTAGTGCCCTTGGACTTTTTTAAACACAATGTTAAGGTTTGGGCCCCCCTGTTGTTAAATGTTTTTAGAGCAGTTGTCATTAGCCCTATTCCGGCATCATGGAAGGAGGCAGTAGTGGTGCCAATTTTTAAGAAGGGCGATAGATCAGACCCCCGATGCTATTGCCCAATCTCATTAATTGATGCATCGTTTAAGATACTGGGTAGGGTCATTTTAGCCAGACTAGAAACATGGGCAGATTCGGTGGGCCTTATCATGAATTCCCAATATGGGTTCAGAAAAGGTAAAGGTACTGTCGAACAGTGCCTGAACCTGGCCCTGATCATAGGGAAATACATGAAGGCAAGGAAATCCGCCATCCATCTTGCCTTCATGGACCTTTCAAGTGCATTCGACACTGTGTGTCGGAGCAAGCTGTGGCAAATGATGGAGGTCATGGGCTTCGAGGAACCCTTGGTCACCTTGCTCCGTAGACTCCATGAATCCACTACTGTAGCCATAAGGTTTGGGCCAGGGGGAGAGAAAACTAAGTCCATCCTCTCAACTGAGGGCGTTCGACAAGGATGCATATTGGCTCCTTTTTTGTTTCTTGTGTACACCAATGGTCTGGAAAAATACCTGTTGGACCACTGTCATGATTTTCCAAAGGTCAACGGCAGGAGCATTCCAATGCTTTCTTACGCCGACGACACAGTACTTATGACACTCACAGGAAACAGCATGCAGCACTGTCTTGATGCCTTCCACAAATTTATGTTGGACCTAGACCTCAAGGTAAACTTTGCCAAATCCTTTGCTATGGTCTGTGGCGCAAAGGGTACCAAAACCAGAAAGTTTGTAGTCAATAACTCCATCATTGAAAAGGTTGAAAATTTTAATTATTTGGGAAACCTCTTCAACAACAAACTAAGCTGGGCCCCGTTAATGCAGACTCGAGTTCAAAGTGCTAGTCGCTCTATAGAGGGTCTGTTTCGTTTCTGTGGCAAACTAGGACAAAAACCTGTTATACATCTAAAAACCTTGTACAAAGCTAAATGTTTGTCGGTTGCTACTTATGGGGCAGGGGTTTGGGGGACTGAAAGCCCTGACACGATACAGATTATGGAGAATAAATTTTTAAAGCGTGTATTGGCTATTCCACCAGGCTCCTCAAACAGATTTAACCATAACGAAATAGGTCTAAGCTACGTGAGTGACACCATTCGCCTTTCCCCTTTACTGTTATGGGGCAAAATATGGCTATCAGAGGACTTACAGCTCACTAGAGATATCCTCCGGGATTGTTTAAAATTGGCAAACATGAAACAGATCCCCTGGCTATCTTATGTAAATGAAATGCTCCATAAATAGGCTTGGGTGACATTTTTGACAACCCCGAAAATATACAGGGAGATATCAAAGCTGTAATTAAAACAAATTATTGGAAATCACCGTTTGTGAACTCCCTGGTTAGCCCTTACGTTCCTAAGGCTACCTTGCAGCACCAGTTTTATTTAACCTTCACAAACCATGTGCAATGGCGATTCTACTTGACAAGGTTTAGGCTACAGATTTTGCACTTCCTTTTTGCGTTTCCTAAACAGGGGGGCTGGTGTGAGAGACTGCCCCCCTGTCCTTGTAATAATAAAGATAGCCAAAGCACGATGCATATTGTTCTTTTCTGTTCCCTATATAAGGACCCGAGAACCAGGTTTATTAAGCCGATCCTTAAAGAAAAGCAACCATGCCATTATAAAGAGGGTTACGATTATTTATTATCTCTGTCTTCACCTGGTGTCTGCTGTGCAATGTTAAATTTTATACAGGTGTCACTTTTGATTAGAAAACGGTATGGCTAAATCTGGCCCCAAGAAGCTGACCCTTTGATCATGTATATTGTATATTGTTGCATCGTGATTTTCTTATTTATTTTACCTGCCCTTCAATGTATGCCCCGGTACGAAGAATTTATGAAATCATCTAATTTGATTGAAAGTAAAAGCTATGGGGTCTTTATCTGTGATTATATTAACTAACGAGTTTTATTAGTCTAGTGTTATAATTGTAAGACTGTTTTTTAAAAATGAACTAGAAAAATGCTTGTAAATGACATTTTTTGACTTTTATGATTCTTTTGTTTTGAATCGAATAAAGTTTTTGAAACGTAGAACGAATACATTGATTGTTTCCTTTGTTTTGGCCATCCAATCAAGCGGGTCATGACCAGTAAAGAGGGTGAATTAACATCCCTCTAGATAATATAATGGGGTTTCTAAGGCCCATTTGATTGCTAATACTTCTTTTTCTTCCACAGCACAATTTTTCTCTCTGAGGAGCAGCTTTCTACCTATGTACACAATCAGGCATTCTTCCCCTCGTTCATCTGTCTGAGACAATATATTCCCTAGGCCCACTTCCGATGCGTCAGTTTGGAGAATAAAAGGTCTAGTATAATCAGGACTTATCAAATCAGGTTCGGGAGTGAGTGATTATTTTAGAGTATTGAAAGCTCTCAGGATGTCAACAGATGGCTGTTGTAATTCTATCTCGGTTTTTGTGAATTATTTTGATAAATATCAAAGGGGCAGCTTCTTGGGAGAAACAAGGAATGAATCATCAGTAGTAACCAAGGAGTCCTAAAAAAGCACATAAATCCCTTTTGTTTCTAGTTAAGGGGATGTTTGATACGGTTGCTATTTTCTCAACTTGGGGTAGGATATAACCTTTCCCCAGAAGAAATCCGAGGTATTTACTTTTCTGACAGCTAAGTGACTTTTAGCAGTGTTTAAGTGTTAATCTCAGGATGAACTATAGATAACAATGTCATAGATAAATGCAGCAGAGTACTTCTCATGGGGCTTCAGTATGGTGTTCATGCTCTGTTGGAATGTTGCGGGGGCTCCATGGATCCTGAATGGCAACACTGTGAAGTGTTGCAATCCCCTTGGTGGGGAAAAGGCTGTCTTCTCTTTGCCCTGTTCCCTAAGGGGTACGTGCCAGTATCCCTTACAGAGATGCAGGTACTGATGTATTTTGCCTTACCCAATCTTTCCATCATTTCACCCATCTCGGGAGAGGATAGGTGTCAAATTATGATACTTTCTTTACTTCTCTGAAATAAATGCAAAAGCATACTGATCAGTCTGGTTTTGGCACCAATGCTATTAGAGAATTCCACTCATTGATGGAATGCTCAATGACCCCCATTTGGAGCATTTGCTTCTCCTCTTTTTCAATAATCTGTCTTTGTGCTTCTGGTATACAATATGGCCTCAACTGTACATTTTTCCGTGGAGGTGTATTTATGGGGTGTTTCAATTAGGCAGTCTTCCCTGAGAGAAGGATGTACCATGTTACAACGCATACCATTACAACTACCTACTATTACAACGCTACCAGTACAACGCATACCATTACAACGCATAGCGCTTAGAGGTGCTGGATAGTGGTAAGTATAATTTACTATTCCAACTCCAGTCCCCGTGGACACTAGGGAAGGTGTTGGATAGTAAATTATACTTATTCCCTATCCTAGAGCGCCCCCCAGCGCAATGCGTTGTAACGGTATGCGTTGTAAAAGTTGCGTTGTAACAGTAGGTAGTTGTAAAAGTTGCGTTGTAACAGGTGTATACCCGGAGAGAAGTGAGAACACCTCCTGGACTGGTTAGAGATGGTTGATTAGTCCTTGATGTAAAGCAGGAGAAAGAACAGGGTATATGCTCTGTACATATAAAGGGGTTTCCTCATTGCATGAAAGGAACTGGGCCTTCCCACTTCTTTATGTGATAGATTTGGGTTGGTTTCTTTTGAAATCCATTTCAATACAGTAGGTGACAGGGGTTACTTTTTCCTTAACAGATGCCTTGCCATTGTCCCACTCTGAGGAGGGCATCATTAATATGACAGGGCCCCCTACGTGTAAGGTCCTTCGCATTTTTATTATACTTGATCTTTTGTGATTGTTGGGCATGTTGCATATTAGTTCTGACTCTACTCCTGATGTGTCCCAATTGAGTCTTTAGATTGGTTAGATGCTCCAACTTA
This sequence comes from Lissotriton vulgaris, assembly GCF_964263255.1. Classification (NCBI taxonomy): domain Eukaryota; kingdom Metazoa; phylum Chordata; class Amphibia; order Caudata; family Salamandridae; genus Lissotriton; species Lissotriton vulgaris. The sequence continues at coordinate 371,082,318 of NC_141696.1, read as the reverse complement.
GTCCCATCTTTCTCATGCTCCGACTCTTATTTGGCTATGTGCAATAGGGAACGTGGCTGTCAACCAAAGAGAAGCTCAAATGTTGAAAACCAAGTGTTTTTCTGAAGCTTACATCTAATACCAAATAGGGAAAGAGGTAGCATGTCCTCCCATTTTCTTGTTTCAAGGTCCAATAAGTTTTTCTGGGTACATTTCAAGGTGCCATTATATCTTTCGACGAGCCATCCGTTTGTGGGTGATAAACAGCGGTACAGATTTGTCTGATGCCCAATTGTTGGCATACCTGCCACATGAGTCTAGATACAAATGGAGTCCTCTGATCCATTAAGATCTCTTTCGGGAACCCAAACCAACTCTTGAGAATATGTTAATCATTGCCTTTGCAATATGTGTGTTGTTGCGTTGTCGTAATCCCACGACCTCAGGAAAACAAGTGGCATAGTTTAAGAGTCCTATAATGTCCATCATTACTCTTATGAATGGCTCTTCTATCACTGGAAAGGGTAATAGTGGGACCTTAATGGGATAGTAGTGGCTGTTTTTTCGACATATGGAGCACTCCTTAAGATACTTTTTCACCTCTTTCTATATCCCAGGCCATTAAAACATATCCAGAATGGACTTCTTGGTTTTCTCTGTGCTGAAGTGCCCCCCAACAAATGACTATGTGATAGGAACAGGACGTTCTCTCTAAAAATAAGCAGATATTAACAGCCTATGGGTCTGGGCTTTCCCTCCCTTTCTAAATAACAAGTCCTCCCTCAGGAAAAACTAGGGACCCACTTGTCCTGGATCTTCTCGCTTGGAAGTAGCAGTCCAGGCTTTTCAAAATTTGGAGTCTTCTCGTTGGCAGGCCGGAAGTTCCAGTCAGTGGTCCAAATAAAATTGTCAGTACCTATTGGTAATACATTCTGGGGTGCTTTCTTTTATATCCTTCTCTGTCTCCTACACTTTCATTGTTTCAGGAAAGGCCACTCAGCATCCTCAGCCTGTGAAAAAGATGCAGTTCCCCACCGCACATTCCTATCCTTCCAGGCCTCCTGAACTCGGGTTTATAGACAGGAATACTCATTTCCTACAATCAATGGTTCTGGCTTTTTTGATATGAGCCCTTCTTGTAAAGGAACCACAGGGTTGGTCTGGTGTTGAAGTTGGACTTCTGTCATAGAATATAGGATGTTATCCCTGTGGACACACTAGATATTCATGGTTCCCGTAGTGTTGGTCACGCCTCCTGAAAGAATCTGAGGATACATGACACTCTGAAGACACCCTCTATGTACTAGAGTGGTGACTGGTTCACCATTTACAGTCATGCAACAGTGATAGGGAGGACTAGACTCAGAAGGTGTGTAGTTAAGTGATCTGACCAAACCAATCTCAATAGGTTGTTCCTTCTGTGTACAATGACGGGCATTGTGGCCAAAGCCGCAACAATGAAAACACTGCAGGCCCAGAAGAGTTGGTCTGGGTATAGGGTTAGATAGCGAGGTTACTGTCTCTGGTTTCTTGACCAATGTGGGTTGATGTGGTCTCATAGAACCAGCTCCGGGGTTCCTCCGGTGGGTGTCCTCAAGCTCCTTATGAAACTCCCGGTTAAATGTCACCTGGATCAAATATGTTCTAATCTGAGCTGGGCCCTTCTCTAGTGCCTTACAACTAAGGTTTTATTCAATGTATAAACTAAATAATCAAGATGTTCAAGCTCCTTTGCTTTAAGCTTTTACAGGCACATTAAAAAGAAAAGAGCAGTGCAAAGACAAAGACACCCTTCTCCGTGACTGCTCTACCTTCCAACAATCCCACACCCTCCCCCTCATCACTCACAATCTATGCTGCAACTCTCCTGAGTTGCGGCAGCTCATCAGATTCCTCCAGTGGCATCCACCATTTCAGGAAACTACCATAAAATCAGGAGCCTAATATTAATATAGGTCATAGATCATATTTAGGCCAATAAGTGGAGCACCAGGCTAGGGAAGGATCAAAGTTCTCTTTTAGTTTCTTTCTGTGAAGAGATCTGGGCTAGGGTAGTCTGTTTACTGTTTTGGTAGAGATTGTAAGGATAGAGGGAAGATAGCTGCCAAGGAGAAGAAATCAAAGGGGGGAGCAACACATCCACAATAGGGGTGATCTTCTCAGGCTTCAATTTGAATCTATCAAAGTTTTTAATTTTAGGTTCTTGCGGAGGTTGATAATGTAGGTCATCCTTCCTATTTACACTCATGTAGAAGAAGGAAGGGCCAACAATCATATCACGGGCACCGAGTGTGGCGAAATGCAGTAATTGATCTAAAAAACAGCACTAGAGGGTTGTGCGCTATAGGTATTAAGACTCTCACTCAGCACTATACCATTCAGTGCTTAAGGGACCTTTTTTGTGTTATACTGTGGCCGCGAGGAAAGAGGAGCCTTGTGGTATTGAGCCTTCCTGGTATTGAACCTCCCAGAGCCTTCCAGCAGCCTGAGCCTTCCAGCAGCGACTTGCTGCACCCGCTTCGCGGGTGCCGCTGCGTGTGTGTACTCAGCGGGGAAATCGTCACACCAGATGGGGAGGTGGTGACTTTACTGAGGACATTGCAGCATTGCCTGGGAGTGTTCTGAGGGAGGCACAAACGCGGCAGGGACTCAATCTCCCAAGAGTCCCTGCACCGACCGGTTGACAACACCTGGTCCGGCGTTTGGAGCGAGCCCCGCCCCCTGTTCGCACGCTCTACATTTAGGACAGAGAATACCGCTGCGCGGGACGCCGGGCGAAGCCCGGGCAAAGCGCGGGCCGTTTACAGCCGTTCAAGGCCGGCTAAGGCCGGGCTGGGCCACGGCGCTGACATCTCCACCTTCTGATAAACTGTGGTAAGACTTGTACTTCTATCTGGTTATTGTATTGTGGGAAGTGACTAAATATGGCTCAAACCCCAGCAAGAGGGGGGAAAGGTACTGCTTCTGTACCTAAGGGAAGTCTTAACGGAACGCTGGATGACTTTTTTATAAGAGCTACTGGAGTAGTTGAAAGAGAGATCGCCTTGACAGAAAAACGCCTCCCACAGGAACTCATTTTTGCGAAACGCTCCTCACTAGGTGACCTTAAAAATGCAGTGACACCGGTCCATGACGAACCACGTAGTCTAGTAGTGGTAAACTCTGGCGAGAGCGATATGGACGCTGACTCACTAACTCTGGATGTTTCTTCATGTAGTAGTCTTTCCTCAGGGGGTTTCCACCCGATAGTAGCTAGGAAAAGCATGCAGGCTACAGATTTACAAGTCATTGAACCCCCCTGTCCTAAGCAAGTAGGTAAAAGAAAGAGGGGAGGGGGGCGCCAAATGGGCAGGAAACCAAAAATTGCTAAATTGGTAACTAAAGTACGCAAAACCAGTCCCAGAAAATCCACTGGCAGACCCAAGAAGCATAACTTACCATCAAAAGGCTTGACTACTCCAGTTACCCTGGGCCCAGAACAAAAATGTGCACTGGTGAAAGAAAAGGAGCTAGAAATGTCTCTCTCCAATATGACACATCTCCTAAGATCCCTTACCCTTCCCTTGATAGAAAGACTCAGAGTGATTAATGGAAAATTGGATGCTTTGTGTGAGGTAACCATTGAAAACACACGCAGGCTGGACACCTTAGTTCCCCCGATACCTAGTAAGGATCATGTGCCCGAGGGTAGCAATATGGCAACTATTAAACCAAAGCAACCTACCTGCCCAACCAGCAAATCTGTAACAACAAAGCAAAATAATGCTGGCACCCTATCGAAAAGTCTAGATAACGTAATTAAAGATACTGGGGCACATAAAAGCCCGATAGTAAAATCAGCGGAGGATGGGGGGGGCTGATGGTGGAACTGCTCAACAGGAAGATCGGGTTCCTCTGCCAGTAATTAATCTAGCGCCTGAGTCTTCACCCTTAGTACTAGTTTTGGGGAATGTACCAGCATTAAACAATGGACTGAGGGAGAACCATGGTCAACTTAAAAATAAGGTGGCCCATTGGATTGCTAATAACACCACAGCGGGTAGCAATTCATGGCACTCCATTATAATGGTACGAAGGGTGTCATGGGTGGGTAAGACAAGAAAGAACAGAAATGGGGATTGTGTGATAGTCAATTTTAATACCCCAGAACCAGTGAAGAGAATCCTTGGTGATGTAAATTCCCAAATAGGGCCCCGTAGGCAGGGCATTGAAATTCTCCCCCTTGAGTACTTCTATAGAGATTTTAATAGAGTAAATTCTAATATAGGTAAAAGATGGGGATACAATAGGATACCGCAGCCACAATTAGGTCAGGGATGGGAATATCCAAGAAGAAGTTACCAAGGTTACCCACATTGGACACACCGGGGACGTCTGGGTTTTGAGCGCAACCTTGAAGGACCGAACCGGTTTGCAGTCCTTTCTGGTCTAAATGACTGCGACTGACTGGGTAGTAAAGAAGATATAGACACTCAGGTACCCACTAATGTAGTGCAGATGGGGAAGCACCCTATCCAACTTTCCCCCTGTGAGCATGAAACCAAGTGTAATGTAGTAACAGGGGTCTTGCACTCACAGCCTTATACTATCAGACATGAAAAAGACATTATTACTGTAAACCCTTTAAATAATAAAGTAATTACGGGCACACCCACTGGAGGGGATTGTAAGGGCATGGCGTCCATGATGGCTGGGAACAACGACTATAATGATGACCAAGTTGTTATGGGGCCTGTGTTAACGAGCAACTTACCGCAGATGATCGCAGTTAAGGAGAACTTATGTATAAACCGAAACTCTTCCAGGCAGCGGGGAGGCCAAGTGAGGGTTACTACCTGGAATGTGTGTGGGCTAGAGAGCAAACTACAGAATATAATTTGGGGGGAGTTTGTGCAGAACATTGACATTTTATGCATACAGGAAACTTGGCTTATCAAATAGAAACATCTTGATGGTTTTAAAACTTACCATGTCCCGGCAGTGCGCTCTATGTTTGGTAGGCACAAAGGAGGGTTATGCATATATGTGTCCAATCTGTTACAAGTTGTCAAGATTACCATCAGAAATTGCACGCACTACTTCCAAATGGTCTTAGTAACTTTAAAACACCAGATGGAATTACTAATTGTTAACTTTTACAATAATATAAAGAAGGAGGATTTCAAGGAGGTCCTATTCAAATTGCAAGTGGAATTAGATGGGTATAACTCACTAAAGGGGGGAAACAAAATCCTGATATGGCTAGGGGACTTTAACATGACTATTTGTGACTGAGTAACGTGTGGGTTCGAGGATTACGGAAGGGGGGAGAATGTGGATAGGCGTCATTTCACACACTCTGAAAGAGGAGATATAATAAATAGCATGATGGCCGATTTCGATCTTGGCTTTGCTAATCTGCTTTGCTCACCAAAGGTTGGATTTAGTGCTACCTTTTTAGCTAGGGGGCTCCATTCTGTTATAGACTTTGTTATTATACCAAATAGATATTCCTATTGCATAGAAGACTTTGAGATATCCAATATTGGTTTAAGTGACCACCTCCCACTTAGTTTGAATATAAGTACCACTGAGTGTACTAACGCTTCCACTATTGAGTGCCTGACCTGGACACAGAATATTGCCATAGCACGCCAAAATGGATTGGCTTTAAAATGGAGCATAGTAGACCCATTGAAAAAGTCTAAAAAAATTGTAACTACTGCTCTTACGTATATTATGGTATGCCTGGCCGAGAACTCTTCTGATGAACAAATTCTGGAGGCATATAGTAAAATCACCAATATTATTCAAAATACGTTATCTATGGTGCAGCGAAATAAGTCAAACCGGTGGGGGGGGGGGGGGGGGTGGTTTGATACACGGTGTACAAAGGCATACACTGCCCTTAAGGCTGCCCTAGGCACCAAACCAAGGGATCATGAGGTAATAAAAAAGTGCAGAAAGGAGTACACCCTGGCCAGGAACCAACGGAAAAAAGACATAATGGAATTAGCATGGCAGAACCTGCTGAGTACATCCCAGTGCAGAGACTCCAGGTCCTTTTGGCAGGCAGTCAATGCACCTTTTTTCAGTAAAAAGGAAGCAGCAGGGCTAGAAATAGCAATAGATGATAAAACCTGGGTCGACTTCTTCTCAAAGCTATACAGTAATTCGCAGGAGGTTCCTGCGTTTGAGGATGGTAAAACTGGTCTCTTACAAAGAGGGGGTGACCATCAGCAAATAAAAATGGATATTACTTTGGAAGAGGTATATGTAGCTTTGCAGGCTAGCAAAAATAATAAAGGCCCGGGGCCGGATGGGATCCCCAATGACATCTATAAACTAAACACTGACCTATGGGCACCAATTTGCACACGTGTCCTTCGGGCATGTTGTGCAAAAGGCTTTATTGGTACATGGGCAGAATCGGTTATTATACCGATATATAAAAAGGGGAATAGGGAGAGTCCGTCCAATTATAGAACCATATCATTACTAGACTCCCTCATGAAAATGGTAGGGAGAGTGGTCTTAAATAAAATGCAATTATGGGCGGAGGAACATGGCATTTTAAGTCATGTTCAGTATGGCTTCTGGGAAGGGATGGGCACCGTTGAGCAGGTCCTGAATTTCGTCCTACTCCAAGCTAAATACACGAGGGCTAAAGAAGGCTATTTTTATGCAATCTTCGTCGATTTATCAGCTGCCTTTGATTCTGTAATACATTCTAAATTGTGGCAAGTTCTAGAGGAGATGAAAGTCGAGCCTGCCATTATCTTATTTTTAAGGCAGCTCTATTCTGGGGCTACGGCCAAAGTAAGATTCGGGCTGAGGGGAGAGTGTACTGGATCCTTTAGTATAGAAAAAGGTGTAAGACAGAATTGCGTGTTGGCCCCCTTTCTTTTTTCCCTTTATACAAACAACCTTGAGGCAGAATTGGGGGCCAGTAAAATCGACTCCCCGAGGTATGGTAATAAGCAAATAGTTTCACTACTGTACGCAGATGACGCGGAATTGATGGCAATAACGAAGGTGGGAGCTAAGAAGGCCCTAACTAAATATCTTGATTTTATGAAAGTTAGGGGCCTTAGCATCAATGCCAAGAAATCTTATGTGATGCAGTGTGGTAAAGTCCGGGGAACGTGCAAAACTCCTAAAGTTCCCGGCCTAGAAATTGAATATACTAAAACTTTCCCATACCTGGGGTCTTAATTGATGGCTCAGGTTTCTGGGGTCCTGAAGTGAAGAATAGGACCCTATCTTTCAAACGCTCTATTGGAGCGCTGAAAAATTTCTCCTCCAGGTTAGGCAAACGACCCCCGGAAATTATGTTAAAGATCTATGTAGCCAAATGCCGGAGCATTGCACTCTACGGGACAGTGATATGGGGATATCAGGACACAACAGAATTACAAATTGAAGAAAATAAATTTTTTAGATACCTTTTAGCACTTCCGAAGGGTACCTCAGTCTTTAATTGCCATGAGGTACTAGGGATGGACCATATTGCAGACCTGATTAAACTGCAGCCCATATTGCTCTGGCGAAGAGTGTGGGTTTCAGAAGATCTGGGTTTAAACCAGGACATAATAAAGGACGTCATGGGTTTAGATAAAGCCAAGCGAATCGCATGGCTAGAATATGTTAAGAAAACCCTAATTGACCTCCAACGCCTTGATCTTTTTACAAACCCGATCTTAATCAGGACTGTCTCGAAACAAGAACTTAAGAATTTATGTATGGCCCATTTTAACTTACTTAGATCCTCAGGGGAAATTACCAAGAAAACGGTAATCGAACATCAACTGTCATTGAGCACTTTTAAAATACAGCCATATTTAACTTTGTGTAACCTGGGTTTTGACCGGTTCATTCTGACCAGATTTAGGTTTAACCTATTTCATCGGCTGGTCACATATCTGATTAAAAATGACTGGACTAGAACGCTTGTTTGTTGCCCATGTGACAATATGTCGTCGCAATCCACCTTTCATGTAGTGCAGTTTTGTAAATTCTACGTGAAGGAACGGAAAAGATGGATTCGACAGTATTTGAGGCAAGGTGCCTGGCGGCAATGTAGACCTGCGTATCTTAGTTTGCAGCAATTGGGTAATACTACATGTGTCATGATAATGATTGGATTTTTAAAAAATGTCTTAAGGAATCGTTCTTCAATGATTAGCTGATTTATTCTATTGATTTAATCCCATTTTAACAGATGTTATTTATCATGAAAAGAAATGTATTGGTGTATATTTATGCATTGTTGTTGCTTTTATGATTTTTACACTGAAAAATCAAATAAAGCTAATCTGACTCACTGACTGACAGTGCTTAAGGGAAAGCACTACTCCAAAATTCAGTGACATATCCTTCCTGCACTTATGCATGCAGCAGCAATAAAGGCAGTTGCATACACATTTATAAAATCAACAGTCAGTAATAGAGGTGTTGGAAGCCAGAGTCCCGTACCACTGTCACCAAATGCGAGACCCGGGACTCCCCACTCAACGTTAGGCCAAGTAAGGACACCGTTTGAGATATCCCTACTCACCCCCTTAGTAGCTTTGCACGAGCAGCCAGGCCTATCTCCACCACCATCGCAACCACGCTCATAGCAACCCACTGGAGACACCACAAATGGACTCCACACAAGTTTGATAAAACCAGTATAAACTTTATATAGAAAGATATACAATCAAACTATACGCTACAAAAGCCAACATATAATAAAGGATAATATTTGTTCCAGCTGGCTGGTACGTTCAAATCCCAGCCACCGCTTTCCACATGCTATCTGGTCATAATGCCAAAATCACACATGTTGCAATGGACAAACATTAGTGAACTGCGTAATGATACAATCCTGTGCTTGTTAAAGGAGAAATAATACAATGCGTAACAATACACCCCTGTACCTTGCAATGGGAGAAATAATGCAATGCGTTCTGCTACAATCATGTACTGCGCAATGAAGGAATAATGCAATGCGTCACACCCCAATCACCTACTTTGCAATGAAGAAATAATGCAATGCGCACTGCTACAATGATGTACTTTGCAATTAAGAAATAATACAATGCGGGCCGCTACAGTCCGGTACTTTGCAATGGAGAAATAATTCAATGCGTAGCACTACAATTGTGTACTTTGTTATGCAGAAATAATGTTAGGCGTCATAAAACAGTCCGGCATTTTTGTTAGCAGCAATATTGGCAAAGTGTATTACTACAGTCAGCCTCTTCGATAACAGTTGCCTCCCACATGTATCAATGATCATTAAGTAAAGCTTCTCACTCGGGCCCCAGTACTGCCACTCCTTGGGTCAGTACGGGCCCCAATTTCAGCAAAATCAAAGAGTGTCCCTCCGAGCCCACATCCCACCCACCCAGGTAGTGATCAACGTTACCTGTGGGCACGACCCCACTCTCCTCTCCTCCTTCAGCGAACTGGGGCTTCCGTGCAGAACTTTCTCGATGGTTCTCAGCGGCTCTGCCGGGCAGCTCATCTCCTCCGGGGCTGCCGGTCCGGGCCGTGACTGTTAGGAAGGTCTCAGGCGGCCATAGGGGACACGTACCCCATGTCCCTGAGATTACTTTACTCCAGGTGCACATTCACCACAGCACCCCTTGGGTCTCCTCTGGCCCAAAGTCACACACACAATACTGATGAGACTTCACGTCAACTACGAGTGCACGTTCACCAGGCACTCCTTCCTGCGGTCTCAGTGGCACAAAAACACGCACACCGTGATCCAGAGACTCACTTTCTTTCAGTGCACACAATCATCAGGCGATCGCCTCCACAGTCCCAGGTTGCACCAAAGCACGCACACTGCTTCACTGAGACTTACTCCAACTCCGGTGTCCCGATATCTAGGCGCTCTTCACCAACCCCTTTGCCCGCACCATGACACGCTCACTGTGTCCTAGCCTCATTTCTCCTCTGGTGCACTCGATGATCAGGCACAGTTCACCAGTGCCTCCGGTGCACCCCGACATGCACCCTTTGTGTCCACGACTCACTCCACTTCCGATGCACACGTTGGCCAGGCACTCCTCACCAACACCTCCTGTGAACCACGACACACACACTGCACGTTCGAGACTCACTTCACCTTCGGTGTACACCCTGACAAGGCGCTCCTCACCAACGCCTGCAATACACCATGACACGCACCCTGCACGTCTCACTCCACCTTCGATGCATACATTGACTACGCGCTCTTCACCAATGCCTGTTTTGTCCACCATAAGCGTGGAAGGGTATGCTCAGACATGAGTCCCTTGCTCATTGCACCATCAAGATTCAAGCAAGCCGGGCCGAAGACGGCTGTAATGCCAGAAACCGGTCCCCGGGAGCTTGTTTCCTTCCCAGTAAAAGAATTGGCTTGGTAGTTTGGTCTGCCCTGTTCCCATGATGCACTGGGCCAGGGACATACTAATTTGCATGTAGCCAGGTTCTGAGCTGGGATGGTGCAGTGAGCTAAAAAACGGTGATGGATCAAGCCCTGATCTGTTGACTGGGTACGAGTGTTCTGCTTAATTCAGATACTCTGTCCATCACCACCCCCTTTTCTGAATCGTTTTGTCCACCATAAGCGTGGAAGGGTATGCTCAGACATGAGTCCCTTGCTCATTGCACCATCAGGATTCAAGCAAGCCGGGCCGAAGATGGCTGTAATGCCAGAAACCGGTCCCCGGGAGCTTGTTTCCTTCCCAGTAAAAGAATTGGCTTGGTAGTTTGGTCTGCCCTGTTCCCATGATGCACTGGGCCAGGGACGGACTAATTTGCATTTAGCCAGGTTCTGAGCTGGGATGGTGCAGTGAGCTAAAAAACGGTGATGGATCAAGCCCTGATCTGTTGACTGGGTACGAGTGTTCTGCTTAATTCAGATACTCTGCCCATCACCACCCCCTTTTCTGAATCGTTTTGTCCACCATAAGCGTGGAAGGGTATGCTCAGACATGAGTCCCTTGCTCATTGCACCATCAGGATTCAAGCAAGCCGGGCCGAAGACGGCTGTAATGCCAGAAACCGGTCCCCGGTAGCTTGTTTCCTTCCCAGTAAAAGAATTGGCTTGGTAGTTTGGTCTGCCCTGTTCCCATGATGCACTGGGCCAGGGACAGACTAATTTGCATGTAGCCAGGTTCTGAGCTGGGATGGTGCAGTGAGCTAAAAAACGGTAATTAATCAAGCCCTGATCTGTTGACTGGGTACGAGTGTTCTGCTTAATTCAGATACTCTGTCCATCACCAACCCCTTTTCTGAATCGTTTTGTCCACCATAAGCGTGGAAGGGTATGCTCAGACATGAGTCCCTTGCTCATTGCACCATCAGGATTCAAGCAAGCAGGGCCGAAGACGGCTGTAATGCCAGAAACCGGTCCCCGGAAGCTTGTTTCCTTCCCAGTAAAAGAATTGGCTTGGTAGTTTGGTCTGCCCTGTTCCCATGATGCACTGGGCCAGGGACAGACTAATTTGCATGTAGCCAGGTTCTGAGCTGGGATGGTGCAGTGAGCTAAGAAACGGTGATGGATCAAGCCCTGATCTGTTGACTGGGTACGAGTGTTCTGCTTAATTCAGATACTCTGTCCATCACCACCCCCTTTTCTGAGGTGCACCACGATACGCACCCAGCATGTCCGAGACTCACTTCATCTTCGGTGCACATGTTGACCAGGCGCTCTTCACCAACGCCTCCTGTGCACCACAACACACACCCAGCTCATTCAAGTCTCACTTCTCTTCCATGTGTCCAAGACCACCTTCTGAGGGTCTCGAGCTGCCACCACACGCACTCACCGCGTCACTTGAAACGTCTCTGGAAACTTTTATATTCCTGTGTTTCCAAACAGGGAGCCAGCGCACCTCAGGCCCTGGGGTAACAAGACACAGTACAAAGCACAGTCTTTCTCAAGCAGGGGGACCCAGCGCAAACAGCACAGTCCAACCAGCCTCTTCCTTAGTTAAAACAGCAAACTGCAGACCAGCCCCTGATCACGAAGCAAGGATTGGTCCTTCCGAGCATGCTTTTCAGTTGTTCCTACCTTAGTAGAGGTTCCTCTTGACCACAAAATGGGTACAAGCCTTTTCAGTCTCAATCCATTTCTATTCCAACATTCAGGGGCCTCAGCTCTGATAGTTATACCACTAAATGTCTTTGAAGTTTGTTGTGCTCAGGGGTCCCTCACCCCTGCCTAAATCAGTTCTGGGTTTCTCCCTTCAGTGTCACATTGCTCCCTTTGATCCTGGGGATCTGGATCCTTAATCACTCAGCAGGAGATGGGTCAATTGGTTTATAGCAGCAGCCCAGGCCTTTCCACCTCCCAGGCTTCTCCTCCCCTACGGGGCAGCCTGGTGCCATCTCAGCCCCATCTAGGGTCAAGACCTTTCCCAGCTCCTCTCACCTCACAGATCCAGACAGTCAATCCACATTCAACAGAGACACATAGAAATCACAAAGCTTAGCCACTTTCTAAAAGAGTGGTTTCTGAACATATAGTGACAAAACCACTTTCATAGAAAGATGTGTTATGACACTGTGAGTTCTTACATACTAAACTTCACCTCTCCATTTTAAATGCATGGGAAACTAGGCTAATAAACACAATAAGCAGCCTCCCCATTCTGTCCTATAAGCAGCATGGCCTTTCACCAGTGAAAAACGAAATTGAGTGTTTTTCACTGTCAGGAAATAGCACACATTTCAGTGTATGTCCTTCCTTTTACTTACACTGCACTCTGCCCAGGGGTTACCCAGGACCTACCACAGGGGTGCCCATGGTGTACGCAAAAGGGAAAGTAAGGCCTGACAAGTGGTTGCATTTGTCAGGACAACATGCTAACTTAGCAAACTAAGTGCAGGCCCTACACTGCAGGCCTGACTTCCCTTCTCCGCACACCTTTGCATTACTAGCCCTGGCACACACAGTGCACATGACTAGGGACTTTACTAGTAAGGCAAACATATCAATAATGGCCAACCAATTACCATTACACTTCACACAAGGAACACTTGTACTTTGACACTGATCAGCAGTGGCAAAGTACACAAAGCATCTAAATTGGCAACTCTATGTCAGGAAAATGGTCTAGGGGGAATGCAAAAAGTTTAGGGAACTCTAGCCAAAAAGGCCAAGTCCTGCAAGACGCAAGCAAGTAAAATATAAACCACTTATACATATAAAGACATTGGGCATATTTACAAGAACTGACGCATTGGCATCGATGCGTCAGAGTTCTTGCGCTTACCACAAATGCCCTAACGCCACCATGGATGCGCTGTATTTACAATACAGTGCTCCATGGTGTAAGGCTTCACGGATACATCAGAAATTATGATGCATCTTTTGGCAATAAAGTGACACATTGCTAGAGTTGGTCGCAAGACTGACACAACTCCAGCAATGCGTCAGTCCCATGTTAAAAGCTTTGTGTCAATCCTTACGCCTGGTGTGAGAAGGTGTAGGGATTTTGATGCAGTCAAGTTGTAGAGTGACACAGTGAAAAGTTGTAACTTTCACTGTGTTCTTAACACATGGCTTTTAACGTGGGAACACCTACCCTGCATATATAATACTTGGCACTGGTAAGCTATGAGGCAGACCTCTACAAAGTGGCACATTGGGCCTAATGCGTCAGTTTGTAAGTTTGGAGCAGTGCGGAGCTCCGATTTTGCCACTGCTGCATCAAAAAAATGAAGCTACAGCAGCGCTTACTCCTTCTAAAAATGCCCCATTGTGACTTAGTTACTTTCACATCTAGTGACACAGCCAGATAGGAATTGATACACTTATTTAGATATGTACTTTTGTTTTATTTTAAGCGTTTTATCTATCACTAGCTTCGCCCGTGGGTATCAGAGCACTTTACATACACACACTAAAAACAGAAGAAGGTCGCATTACATAATAGGGAGGCGGTAAGGAAGCAAAACAGAGATAAAAAAATACAACATGAAAAATAGGTAAACAGTGCAAGGGAGGGAGAGAAAACAAACAAAGGTGGCTAACACAGTCTGGTCACCAACTATCATTGCATGTCAAGAAAGAGAGGAGTCAACTCTGATATTGAAGTCTTGGTTTGTTGATGTTGGTGAGCAAAGTATTTGTTGAGGAAATGGAGTTTCAGGGCCCTTTTGAAACAGGAGAAGGAGGGGTTGCATCTGAGGACTCTAGGGAGAGTGTTCCACATCCTGGGAGCATTGCCAGAAAACGATCAGTACTGTGTGGTTTCCTTTTTCAGTTTTGGAGGGATAAGAAGGAGTGAGTTGGAGCTTCTCAGAGTGCTGGATTTTCCTGCTCTTACCAGTTTGTTGTTTAGGTAGTTGGGGGACAGAGAGTGAAGGGTTTTGTGTGTGATGCAGGCCAGCTTGTAAATACACCTCCCTTCCATGGGAAGCCAGTTGAGGGAGTTGAGAGCTGGAGTGATGTGTTCAAATCTTTTTACTCCAGATATGAGTCAAGCAGCCATGTTCAGCACTGCCCTTAATGGGGCTAATGCTGTACTGAAGTAGTGATACTCCTACTTACTCATCCAGACTATTAGACCTTTAAATATGTGGCCTTCTTGTATCTGTAGAGGCTGTCTATGCAGTTTGACTGCCAGGTTCAGTAGTCATTTAAAAATGCTTACCACCCATACTGTGACTCACATACCTATTGACAAAAACTTAGAGGCACTCACCCACCCAGTCAGACAAAGACAGATCACTCACATTCAGTCACATGCCCATACAGCACTTATGTATGCAGTAGTTATATACCCCAACATCCACTAACACAGCCAGTAAGCAATCCATACAGCCAGTTACATACACATATAGAGACCCATAGTGACACTAAGACAGCTAGTCATATAGTGACAGGGCCATATGTAGGTAATTTGTGTTTTGCGATTCTCAAATTGCGATTTTTAGGGAATCGCGATCAGAGAATCGCAAAATGCAATGTTGGTAGGATTAGAAAAATGTTCCTGCGAATTCCACTTATTCGTTATTTGCGAATCGCAAATTGAGATTAGCAAATAAGGAATACCTTCTCATGCATTCCTATGGGCTAGAAGGGCCATAGGAATAAATGGGAAGACATTCTCAATTTGCGATTCTCAATTAGAGAATCGCAAATTGAGAATGCAATTTTAGGGTTGCAAGGGTGTCAATAGGACACCCTATTGCACCCCTGAAATTAACATGTGTGAACATGTGGCCCACATACATGCCCCAAGGGCATGTATGTGACCCACATGACACTTTGAAAAATGCCACAAAGTGAATTTTTCAAAGAAATCGCAAATTACCACCAACCTGAAATTGGTGGTATTTTGCGATTCCTTAAGCCAAAATTCACACAACTTGGGTGCTTCCTACATTGCATTTAAGGAATCGCAATTTGCGATTCCTTAAATGCAATTGCAAAATAAGAAATCGCAAATTTTGCGATTCCTTATTTTGCATTTGGGATTTTGTGTGCTACATAGCACACAGCCCTAATTGCGGTCGCAAATGCTGCAATTCTGTGAATTTCAGCATTTGCGAGCGCAATTAGGCTTCCTACATATGGCCCATAGACACTTATACATCCAATGTCACACCCATAGAGGGACTGATATACTTATTTAGATATGTACTAAAGTAGTAATACTTCTAATCACCCACGCAGACAATTAGCACTAAAAATATGTGTTGGGCCTGCTACTGCAAAGCCTGGTGTGTAGCTTTCCTGCTTGGTCGTGTGACATTTGAAACTCCTTTCCAACCTTTAAACTTCCCCTGTACCACATATAAGTCACTCCTAAGGTAGGGTGTATTTAGGCCATAGGGCAGGGTGCTATGTGCTTAAGAGGTAAGCCATTGTTTATGGCGTACAAGTAAAACACTGAGAACAGGAAAAAAAGGAAAAAATAAATATTTTACTATAATGTGATATACTATTACAGCATAAGCAATGTGTACTGTTTTTATTCTGAAATTTTGTAAATATACTATTAACTAATGTTTATGTTCATTTTCTTTTCCAACAGTGCTTGGAGCGGTACGGCTTTAGATTTTTTAACATACTTGTTGTGCCACATGAATATTTGTAAGATGTACCCTTGAAGATGGTTTTGGCACATAAAGAGCGCTTTACATGCTTTGTCATCACTTTCTTTTGCCTGGAAGGGATGGTGAAAAAACTCACATGCAATTGATTGCCACTTTGCTGGGGATGCTCCTGCGAAGAACCTTGTTCAACAGGGTGTGTGCAACTGGTCTTCACTGCTTTCAGATGCCACTTTATTGCCAAATAATAGAAAAGGCACAAACATTTAATTTAGAAACGGAAGAGAGTGCACACATGAGAAAATGATTTGTTTTACAATGTTTATGAGCATTTTTTCCTCACTGTTCAAGGATAGAAACTTTATACACTATATTGGTTATGGTGTACAAGTATAAAACCTGAGAACAGTAAAAAGGGGAAAATAAAAGGTTTTACTATAATGTGAAATACTATTGCAGCAAAAGAAAAGTCAAGTGTATGGTTAATAGTATGAACTTATGCACTACAGAAACTAAACGTTTGTCATGGAAGTTTACAAAAAGTAGTACTAACTTATGTTCATGTGCTTTATATTTGAAAACAGATGAATGACACAATCTATTGGAGTAAAGTAATTTCCTCAATAATACAGCAGTGGTGAGGCTTAATTTCTGTGCAAACTAGTGTGTTCCTAATAACAAAAGTCAATAAAGTCTTTATTCAAGGTGCTCCAAGGAGATGAAATTGCCACCACACTGGAGGAAACAGCATCCACTTCAGCCACACAACGCACCCCCCATGGACCGACCACCACTGTGTACACCTTACCGTCAACAAACCCAAGGCACACAAACCAGCACCAAGCCCACCATTAAGGAACTGGAGCAAGGTCACCGGCGAGCAACTCAACTCCACCCTCACCCGAAACAACCATACCTCAGCATCCGTCACCAATGTCACAGCCAGAAAACTCCACACTTGGATTGCCAACAGCGCAGATGAGCTCGCTGCACTACGCAACACCAACAAACAGCACCCCACGAAAGCCGCCAGCTTGACCACAAATCTCCAAGAAGCCAGACGCACTTGCAGATGCCTGGAATAAAACTGGAGAGACACCTGAAAACTACACCACCTACAGAGATGCCATGACGGACTACCACAACCAAATCAGAACCACCAAAAGGACCTTCATGCACAACAAAATCCTCACTAACTCCGCCATCTCCAAGGAACTCTTCACTGTCAATCAAGAATTCACCAACCCCCTGGATCGAAGTCGCAGACATCACCCCCTTCCCAAGACCTATGCGACAAGCTTAGAACCTACTTCCACCTCAAGATCAAAAACCTCAACTTTGTCGACAATCCACCAGACGCCACAGCCGGCTCGCCTTCCAGACACACCAGCCAGCCCACCATCTTCACCAATCATGGCCAAAGACACTGCCTCAACCATGAAAGGCATCCACTTAGGGACCCCACACACCCCTGCCCTCCACACATCTACCACTGAGCTGCCACCGCCATCGCACCTAAACTACAATGCACCATCAACACCACTTTCAAAACAGGCACCTTCCCAGATGACTGGAAACGCACACAAGTCAGCCCCTGCTCAAGAAGCCCGCAGCTGACCCCACCGACCTCAGGAACTACCGTCCCATCTCGCTCATCCCCTTCGCGGCCAAAACAGTCAACAGGGAACTGACACGATTCATCAAAGACAACACCGCCCTCAACCTGTCCCAATCCGGATTCCGAAGCAACCACAGCACCGAGACCGCCCTAGTAGCCGCCACAGATGACATTTTTTTATTTTATTTTTATTTTATGTTATTTATTTTAGGAGTTTTATTAAGCGCTGGCTAGACCTGCAGGTATCAGAGTGCTTTACAGAGTATCAGTATAACCAAGTTACAAAATAATTACACACTATTGCATATAAAAAGAAACAGAAAACATGAGTTAAGGATCAGTGAATACTCGTGGGTGGCAATAAGAAGACTAATGATGATGCAACAAGAGGAGTAACAGTAAAGGAATAGGTTTAAGCGACGGCATAGAACAGCCCGGGGGCAGGAGAAGAAAGAGGGGGAGCGCAGAAAGGAAAGGGTTTGGAAAGAGGGTAAGGACAAGGAGGAGAGAAGGATATTAATTTAGAAAAGGCATCAAAGATGTAAATGAAAAAAGAGCAACCGCGAGTAACACAAAACATAAATAAACATTTTTTACAGAAAATATACCGTAAATGACATCTCATAGAAGGAAGAGAGAGAAAGGTGTCAGGAATAGAAGTAACAGAATAGGTGTGGGAGAAGAGGACCTAAGGGGGGGCGAGTTTGTAAAGGCAGTTGGGTAATAAGAGAAAACGATTCAGACACTCAAAGGCGGGAGGAAAGGAACAATAGAGGATCGTCAGGGGGAGAAAGGAGGATAGGGAGAAGAGACAACCCTCCTGGACCAAGGCCACTTCGCAGCCCTCATCCTACTCGATCTATCAGCAGCCTTCAACACCGTCTCCCACCGCACACTCATCGCCAGTCTACACGACGCCGGCAGAGAAGGAACAGCCCTAGACTGGATCCAATTATTCCTCACCGGAAGAAGCCAAAAAATCAGACTGCCACACTTCCTCTCTGATCGCATGGATATCACTTGCGGAGTCCCTCAGGGGTCATCACTGAGCCCGACCCTCTTCATCGCCTACACGGCCCACCTCGCCGCCATCGTCCGAAAACATGACCTCAACATCGTATTATACGCAGACTACACTCAACTCATCCTCTACCTCACCAAAGATCCCCCCACCGCCAGACTCAACTTCCAGAAAGGAATGCAGGACGTTCCACTCTGGATGACTGACAGCTGCCTAAAACTCAACACCGAGAAAACAGAAGTCCTCATCCTTGGAACCACCCCCTCAGCATGGCACAGCACCTGGTGGTCGACCGCCCTCAGAAGCCCACCGACCCCCGAGGACCACGCAAAAAACCTCTGCATCGTTCTCGACTCATCCCTCACCATCAACCGACAGGTCATCGCTTTCACGTCTAGCTGCTTCAACACCCTCCACAAGACTTTCAAGTGGATCCCCCCTGAGTCAAGGAAGACAGTCACCCACGCACTCATCACCAGCAGACTGGAAAAGCTCTCTACACTGGCATAAACAAGTCCCTACTCCACAAACTCCAGACGATACAGAACACCACGGCCAGACCCGTCTTATGCATTCCCCAGCACGAACATATCAGCTGACACCTACAAAGACTCCACTGGCTTCCCGTGATGAAAAGAATCACCTTCAAAATCCTCACCCATGCCTACAAATAACTGCACAACACTGGTCCCGAATACCTCAACAACAGAATCAACTTCCACGTACCCAAAAGGAACTTCAGATCTTCCAACCTCGCTCTATGCTGAAACCCTGCGCATCCACAGAGTCAGAGCAGGCAGAGGATCCTTCTCCCACATTGCGGGCAAGACCTGGAACGAGCTTCTGGCAGACACCAGACGCGCCCCCTCCCTGAACACCTTCAGGAAGACTCTCTTTGGCTAAATAGATCTGCTTATTCCCCCCTCAGTGCTGTGAGACCCCCATGGGTGAGTAGCGCGCTTATAATATCCTGATTGATTGATTGACCACACTCCAAAACAAGGAAGCGACGCTTCCCAAAATAATATATAATACTCCTGAGCTCTGTTGTGTGAAGTTACAAAGAATTCAAATTTGTTTCAAACATAGTCCTTGTATTTTCTTTATTTTCATCTCATTTATGCATCCAACAAATGTTTCAAATCTGTAGACAACATGTGTTTCGTCATTAAGGTGCATCAACCAATGACTTCCTCAGGGTTACAACAATAAATGAAAAATTAGAACACACTAGTTTGCGCAGACATATAGACTAGCCACTGCTGTCTCATTGTGTTGAATAGGCTCTTGTTGCACTAGTGTCCATTTGGAATAAAGAAGAAGTATGAGCTCTATTCAAGATCGAGATATAATAGTGGAGGACTTGTTTAAAAACTTGACTGCAGGAGAAACTGTACTGAAGGTGGTTAATCAGGGTCATCCTAGGACAAAAGAGGGACTTAAAACTAAATGTATTCAACTTGAAAGTCTTAAAAAGTCAGAGATGTCTAAGTGGTGGGATGGAGCCAAGCTGAAACAATATCTTTGTTTGAATGGAATTCCAAGATGGCTCCTAATCCAGTATTTTCTCGCTCACAACGATTTGGATGAGGATTTATTACTTACATTGGAAGGATAATTTAGCAGTAATTCTATCAATTTAATGACTATACTTATTGAAAATGCAGGCAGGAAAGTGACAAAGTTGCCTGAAGAAATTGGTGAAGTAGAGAAAGAGATCTTAGAACTTCTTCCTACCGGAAACCCACGAGAAAGAATTATTTAATTCTTGGGGATATCTTGATTAAGTACAAAGAGGAAATGAAACAAAGGAAATCTCATAAACTAAAGAGAGATTAAATTAACTATAGAAGTGGAAGGGTTTTTACGTTTGTCAAGTGCTTTTATCGTTTGATCTGAAAAGATATGGGATTAGAAACACAGAAAGCTGTATCAATTAGTGAGAGAAAAGCTACCTCATTGAGTAATTTATTTAGCAGTAAGGGTGAAAATGCTGGAGGCGGTACATCAGATATTGTCAGAGGGAATACATTTTTACACAAAGTTTTGAGAATCCTGATGGAAATTGCAAGCTCCAGATTCCGAAAGAATGAGATAGAAAAACTAGAAGAGAGCGACAAACGATAAAAGAGGGATGCAAACCAGGTCATGGAGCAGAACCAAACAGTAACTGGAGATCAGAATTCAGATGTTAAAGTGGAGAATCTATCCAAAAGGGAGCTTGGTGCTGATATGATTTCATTAATTCCGAAAGGAATGAGTTTTTGTCCAACTTCTAATTGTGGCTGTTAATCTTAAAATTGACAAATACATTTGTGAGAAAATTTAAATTAAAGAAATGCTCTTCTGCAAATCCTAGAAAGAGTAAGATTTCTATTCAGGAGAATATGGTGCAGTATTGATCAATACAGGATATTTGTTTTAATTTGATTTGAGTTTATAAAGTGCAAACAACTACCTAAGGGATCTTGGTGCTAAAAGTAACCAGGGAAGTGATATCAATTAGGTATTAGAAAAGAGCCACGTTTTTAGTAACTTACGAAAGCACCAAAGAAAAGGAGCAGATTTTATCTCCAAGGGAAGGTGATTCCAGTTGTTGGTTGTGCAGCGCATAAAGCTCTTGCCTCCCTAAGAGGAGAGCTTGTAAGATGGTACAATCAGATTCCTGACTGAGCAGGACCTAATCGTTCTTTTGGGGACGTACCATCTGACTTTTTCTTTTTTTTAAAGGTAGGACCTTGTCCCAGTAGCTCCTTATTTGCAATACAAAGCATTTTAAACTACATCCTTTGGTGCACAGGGAGCCAATGAAGGTTCACCAGAGCATGAGAGGCTGACAGAGACCTTATTATTTTCAGAAGCAACCTTGCTGCTGTATTTTTCAAAGTCTGCAGCTTTTTCATAGGAGCATTGGATAAACTGACATGTACTCCATTGCAATAGTCTAATATGGACAATACAAGGCAGAAGACCACTGTTTGGGGGGAAAACGGTCCAATTTTTCGGATACTCCGCAGCATAAAAGAGGCTGTAGAGGTTACCTTACTGACTTGTTCTTTATATATTAATTTATCGTCAATCAAGATACCCAGCTCCCAATTCGTCCGGCCACCGTGAGGGATTCCAAAAGGAGGTGTTTTTCACTAATAAAATTACCTCTGTTTTAGTGGATTTCGGTCTAAGACAGTTTGCATCCATTGAGCACTCCGACCTACCGTATGCAGTTCTGGAATTACTCATTTATGTTGGGGCCCTTCCTTGAAAGGAAGACCACAATTTGAGTATCATCTACGTACAAGATGATGGACAAACCAAATCATTTAACGAGGTTGGCCAGCGGGAAATATAGTTATTAAAAAAGAGTAGGACTCACTGAGGAGCCCTGTGGGACTCTGCACAGCAGGGGAAAAGTTTTGGATGTAAAATCACCTGTTGACGCAGTCTGACTACGCTCTGTAAGAAATTATCTAAAATGGACTAACACTGTCCCTTCTATATTCAATTCCTTAAGCCGCTTCAGCATAAGATCCTGATTGACTGTGTCAAAAGCTGAGATGAGGTCAAGAAGAATGAGGGCAGTTTGGCCCCCATCATTCACAGTTGCCCTAACCATCTCTGTTGTGTAGGTTTAGCAGGATACCCCTTATGGAACTCAATTTGGGAATCGTCCAGTAGCTGATTGCAATCCGGAAAGGCAGATAATTGACAATTAATTTCCTTCTCTAGTATTTTAGCTGGAAAGGGCAGCCTAGAGATAGGTCTGTAATTGTTGGGATCAAGCTCTTTCAAATTAACTTTACATTCTTTAGGAGAAATTGAGTCCTGAAGGAGACATTTAAGATGTAAGTCTGATGGACAGCAATCTGGTCAGGAATCAGCTGTACGATTCTAAGAGGGCAAGGGTCGTGAGGTGAGCCGGACTTGGAGGAAAGAATCCGCTGTCTGAATTGATCTACTGAAAGAGGGTTAAACTCAGCAAAGGAGACCTTCTCACTGTCCCTAAGATGAATATTCCTCCTACTAGGAGGCGCTGTTATTTGCGAAAAAAACGTATTAAAAATCAGGTCTAAGTTATTCAAAAAGAATGAGGCCAGTGAGTTACAGAATTCCTGGTTCATTTTAACCGTGTTCACAACAGCCGAAGATGATAATTTGGAGACAGCTTGAAAAAGGGCTTTAGAGGTACAGCAGGCTTTTTCAATAGATTTAATAAAATATGGTGATTTTTGCCTCAAAATGAGTTTTTTATATTCCGCCAGTGAAGGTTTACATTTGTTTGTTTCTTTATCATCGTAATTTTCCCTCCACCTTCGCTCTTGTTTGTGACATCTTTATTTGGTAGCCCATGATATGAAGACCATCCTATCCATTACTGACTATGAGGAAGATCCTGTTTCCATACATAGCGTGCTTACAGATTTGTAACTATGTACGAATCTCAGTGAGGATAGTGGTTTGAATCAAAAATACAGGTGCACGCCACAACTTTCCAGTGGTAACAACATAGATGTATTTTACAAGCCTGTGATGTCTAAAACAGATAAATCGGAAATAAAATCACAATTGACGGGTAGGAGATATAACAACAATCTGACAAATGGGGAAATACAGACTTTGAGAGTATGGAGACTTGATCATGACTTAATAATTTGAGAAGCAGACAAGGGAGGGAATTTTGTAATGTTGGACAGGAGTGAATATGACGCAGAAATTACCAATCAATTTAGCAATACATCTTGATATTATAAACTGAGTAGTATTCCTACTCCTGAGATTTCTAAACATATCAATGCTAAATTGAAGTAGGGGCATGGATTGGCTCTTATTAATGATGATGAGTGTGATTACCTTTTGATTGACCATCCACGATTCCCCTGTCTATGCACATTGCCCAAGATTCACATGGAGCCCCCCCTTTTCCCCCGGGGAGGCCAATAGTGACATGTATTGGTGGTACTACGAAAATGTTATCGGAATTTGTAGATAATTTTTTATGTCCTTTCGTGACAAACCTTCCATCTTCTATCCATGATATGAAGCACATACTAAATCTAATGGATGATGTGGTATGGCACCCGAGAATGGTCTTGGTAACTATGGTTACGGTTTCATGAATATACACCATGAACAATGGTTGCTAGCATTACAATACTATCTTAATGAAAGACCTGTGGAGTTCTTTGAACATTTGGATATGCTCATTGTAATGGGAAAGATGATTTTAGAAAATAAGATCTTTTTGTGTAATTGAGAAGGGATTAAACAACAGGGTGCATGGTCGACCGCGCTGTAACATTATCAGATGGTAAACGAGATACCAGTAAGCGAAATTCTGTGATTAGAATGGTTATGAACTTTCACCCTTTGTCCAGCAAACTGTATAGTGTAGTCCACAGAAATTGGCATTTCTTTCTAAATGACAGGTTGTTATAGCACTTTCTTACAAAAAATTCAGGTAGGACCTTCCATAAGGGCTTGACACTGAAGACTATGATCAGTCCGAGTTACCAAAGTACACAAGGACCTGGTGCTTGGCTTGGGGGACTGATCGTAGGATGTGGACATTGTAATGTATGTAGACTGGCGATGGGTGGTATTACGACTTTTGAATTTAACAACTATATGGTTAATACCATCAGAATGCATATTGCCAGTGGCACTCGCTATGTAATATATGTGATTATGTGTGAATGTAAACAAATATACATTAGACCTTTACAAGAGAGAACCTCTGAACACTTTCATGCATTAAAATAATTGAACTCCAGAAATCCTATAGCAACACATGTAAAAGAGTGTTGAGTAAGCATGGGCGCAAAATCCGTTTCGCTCGCGGATTTTGCGGATTTTCGGCAAATTCGCAATCTGCGAATTCCCGCGAATTTGCCGAAAATTCGCAAATCCGCGAGCGGAATGGATCCGGGGGGCAAAAGTTCAAGCTTCAAGCTTGTAACTAATTTAGAATGGCGCCGGCAAGCTGCCAGCGCCATTCTAAAATAGTTACTAAGTTAGCTTCAACATGAAGCACTAATAGATAAAATGAAGTAGGTGCTCGAGTTTAACTGAATTTGAGTTTCAACTCGAGCACCTGCTTTATTTTATCTATTAGTGCTTCCTGATGAAGCTAACTAAGTAACTATTTTAGAATGGCGCTGGCAGCTTGCCGGCGCCATTCTTAAATAAAACAGGAGTGAGGCAGAGGGTAGAAGGGCACAACAAAGAGTGTGGCAGAGGGCAGAAGGGCACAACAACGAGTGGGGCAGAGGGCAGAAGGGCACAACAACGAGTGGGGCAAAGGGCAGAAAGGGCACAACAACGAGTGGGGCAGAGGGCAGAATGGCACAAAAACGAGTGGGGCAGAGGGCAGAAGGGCACAAGAACGAGTGGGACAGAGGGCAGAATGGCACAACAACGAGTGAGGCAGAGGGTAGAATGGCACAAAAACAAGTGGGGCAGAGGGCAGAAGGGCACAAGAATGAGTGGGGCAAGGGGCAGAAGGGCACAACAACGAGTGGGGCAGAGGGCAGAATGGCACAAAAATGAGTGGGGCAGAGGGCAGAAGGGCACAAAAAAGAGTGGGACAGAAGGCAGAATGGCCCAAAAACGAGTGGGGCAGAGGGCAGAAGGGCACAAAAAAGAGTTAGACAGAGGGCAGAATGCACAAGAACGAGTGGGGCAAGGGGCAGAAGGGCACAACAACGAGTGAGGCAGAGGGCAGAATGGCACAAAAACTAGTGGGGCAGAGGGCAGAAGGGCACAAGAAAGACTGGGACAGAGGGCAGTATGGCACAAAAACGAGTGGGGCAGAGGGCAGAAAGGGCACAACGTAGAGTGGGGCAGAGGGCAGAAGGGAACAAAAACAAGTGGGGCAGAAAGGCACAAAAAAGTGGGGCAACGGGTAGAAGGGCACAAAAAACGAGTTGGGCAGAGGGCAGAAGGGCACAAAAACGAGTGGGGCAGAGGGCAGAAACGAGTGGGGCAGAGGGCAGAAGACCACAGAAACGAGTTGGGCAGAGGGCAGAAGAGCACAAAAACGAGTGGGGCAGAGGGCAAAAGGGCACAAACACGAGTGGGGCAGAGGGCAGAAAGGCACAAACACGAGTGGGGCAGAGGGCAGAAAGGCACAAAAACGAGTAGTACAGAGGGCAGAAAGGCCCAAAAAACGAGAGGGCGGCAGTGATGAACCAGAGGGCGCATCGCGGTCTCGCACAAAAAAAAACCCGCGAACACGCAAAGCGCCCCGCAAACATGCAAAAATAAAAAAATCTGCAAATTCGCACAAATTTACGAATTTTGCGGGTCGCGAATTCGCAAATTCGCAAATTCACGGATCGCGAATTCGCAAATTTCGCCCATGCTTAGTGTTGAGCACAAGAGTTCACACTGGAGTTTCAATTTTTAGCTCTTGTATAGAACAGCATACAACACCAGGGACACTTTGAATTTGCTAATCTCAAATGTCTGCTTTTCTATAAAACTTTGAATGAAAAGCAGACAGTTGAGGTGATCAAATTCAGAGTGTCGATGGTATTGTAGGGTGCTCTATACAGGAGCTGCTCTCCACCTAAACTTGGGAACTACACAGAGTTCCCTGCTTCTTTTTTACCTAATTTAATCTGCACTCTATGCTTGAAAGGGTATTGTTTCGACTAATACCGGGGCTCCCCTGTGCCTGGACAAAGCTAAACCTCTCTGAAGGGCTATAATGATAGTGAAACACATGTCAGGGGATGTTTTCATTCATTCCAGGTTGACTTGTATGGTATTTTACCAATCCAAAGCTGTAATGCTGTGCCTGGAGGGATAAAAGGCTTTTGTCATTTTACAGCTCGGTGCGGATGGCACTGTGCTAATCCTATGCTTAAAGACTTTGCTGTAGAAATGGCAAGAGACTTTGTCCCTTTCTATTTCGACGTCAATGGCAATGTGCTAATCCTATGCTTAAAAAATTTGATAGAAAAGCAGACATTTGAGGTAAACAAATTCAGAGTGTTGCTGGGGTTGTAGGGTGCTCTATACAGGAGCTGCTCTCAACCTAAACTTGGGCCTACCAAAACTTACACCCCCACAATGCACTGCTTATGACCTCACATATTACATCACTATATTTCAAAGAATATATGTATATAGATATATATATATCTATATGAATATATATATATATTTAAAAACAAAGGTCACAGGGACATTATAGTTAGGCTCAGATTTAATATGTAAGAAAACACAAAAATTCAGCAGTTATAGTTACCTGAGGTAACTAAAACGTATGCCCTCGCAATGCACCTCTTATGACCTCACATATTACAACACTCTAGACATGGTCAGTGAAATAAAGGAATTTCTGGCCCCTGTTTCCATCCATTTCCGGGTCACTCTCAGCGGCTGAATTCAAATCCGACGCTGAGGTTGAGGCGCCTGTTGTCTCACTTTGTCTTCCTTGTAACTGGCTGCTTGTACGGGCTTTAACAGCATCATAGCTCCTAGCATATGTGAAAATCTGGCCAGTCATGTAATCAACCCGGTCTCTTTCAAATTTAAATGCTTTCCTCCGCTTAATAATGTCCTCTTCCTTCACCAACCGAATTAACATCTCCTCCCTCCATTTTTTTATCGTTTCAGTCTCCTCCAATTTAGAAATTTACACCTCCAATTCTTCAATGATCACCTGCAACTTAGCATGATCGCTCTCTGCATATTTGATGAGAATTTTCATTAATTTACCCGATGATTCTAGGTTTGATTCCGCCCAATCTGATAACATAGCGGGATCTGCATGCATATATATATGGCTTCAATATCCTCTTTGTGTTTTGTGTAATATTTATATAAACTATGAGGACTACAATGCACTGCCTGAATAGTTGATCATATAGAAGCTAGTAGAATTATACCAAATATGTACATCTATGTCTTTCAGGACATATTTTTTGCATTTATTCATATACGTGGTTTGATTCAGTATATTGAAATTGTTGAAAGGTACACTTATTTATGTTTTGAAATCAACTGTGTATAAAAAGATAAGAAACAAAAAAAGAAAAAACACGTTTTAATATGTATATATATTTTACATAAAAACACATAAAAGAGAAGAATAAAAATCAAAAATATATTTCTAGATGGTGTATCCTTATAAGTTCTTTGTTGTTGTGTATCTAGAGTTTTTACGATTGTTTATAGATATCAGCACTGAGCCCGGTGCACACACTTTCGCAATGAGTCGTTCCCCCTGTTAGGGTTTAATCTTATTTACAGGGGCCCCATATTTACCAAAAGTGTTACTGTATTCTACGCCACTCTGCTGTACACAATTCTTCTGTATGCTATTCTCTATACCACTACAAGTCACTGTATAAAAAGAAAAACAAACATATATTTGCTTTGTGACATGTTGCAAAAAACGTTTTAATAATTAAAAAATACCATCAAAATTAAATTAAAAAACAAATGTTAAAGCTTTGCTTTAGTTAGAAATTTTTATTTATTCTTTTAATACAAACCAAACTTAAAATTCACAAAAATATGAAACTCTAAAGTTTTGTTATACCTTACATTTATAATTTACACACCACCATCAAGCTATTGGAACTCGTGCACCTACATACACAGTGTTGTCAACGCATTAACCACCGTTACTGTTGTCTTCACTATCTTAGGGAGAGCTGGGTGGTGGCTCCAGCACCATGTTGTAACAGCAGGACCCGTAACTGATAAAACAATCACCATTACAAGGATCATCTTGTGCTATGAAACCAACACCAGCAACATCTCTAGAAACATTATCTGCACTGTGTTGGTCTTTGGGTGTTCAAAGACTTACAACATTTGCCTAGATGCAAGAAACTCAAGATCAGCAAATATTAATTACCACAATAGAGATGTTACTGGAATACGTGGACGATCAAACAAGATTCCCAGTAGATGAAGATCCATTAATATATTTGCATGGGAAAAAGGAATGGTTGCCAGAACTAGCAGGCTGCCAATAAAATAGCTAGCATGTCCTGTAGCCTGCATATCCTCTGAGCCAATTTTCGGTGTTGCTGAGACAATTGCCATGATCAGAAGGACCAGTCTGCTGCCTCAAAATCTGGAGAGACTTCCGATGATCAAAATTAATATACATTTCAGTTATACAAATGATCAAGCTTTACCAGGCACAATAGTGGATGCGGGTAATTTCTCAAATATCACAACTATGGCGAATGATCATCCTCCAGAGGAAGTTCTTGACTATGAAAATGAACTGTGCATGCTGGACTAAAAAATATCACAAAACACTGTCCACGTTAAAAAAATGAACAGAAAGTATTTGCAAGAAATGTAAATAAACAAAACTGGACTAGTGTACAAAACACAACAGAATATCAATGAGAAAGACAAGTTTAGCCATGTGAGTGGTGACATAGACCGCAACTTCAACCTTAGAGGTAACCACAGATCTTATATATCGGCTATGGACCCATTTCCTGAAAGAACAGGGTGCCTCCAATGCGTTACCTTTCATTCCCATGCTTGGCTGTCATTGATATTCAAGTGGGCTGCAATGTTAATGTGTGTGGCTTTCATGGAAAAGAGGCACATAGATACAACATGGGTTTGGGAACAAATGACTTGGATCAAAAAAATTAACCCCAAATGGCTAATGTGAGATCTTGAAAGGGTTTCACTGAATCTGACATTTTTAATGTTCAGATGATAATTCTTGATGCATGCTTCCACATGTCTCTGTGAATGATACTTGGTTGGGCTTTAGTTAACTGTATGCCAGCATTTTTTGGTTCTTTCGAGTCCTCTTAGTTTACCTGGCCTCTGAATCAAAATTTTCATTTGCCTGTTCATCAAGTCTGTCAATTATCTGGAGAAAAAAAAACATCATGTCTGGATCTGGTGGCTTAGTGGACTAATGTGTCCACTGTAGGGGCCTGTGTTTCGTCACAGGTTCAATTCCGGTGGATCCACTCAGCCTGTCATTCATCTGAGGTCGATAAAATGAGTAGCGTTGGGTAACAATAAACATCTGTTATTCAGCGCCTTGATACCCTTGGGTGATATGTGCACTTTACAAATACACGTGTTATGTTATGTCAACAACATACAGGAGATGGACCGATCTCTGGTTATCTGTTTCCAATGAAAAAGAGTCAAAGAGGAACACTTCTACAGACTGAATACAGGTTTTGTATTTGGAATAGTGCTAACTAGTGGTTCAAGTGAGAAATGTGAATTAATTAACGTGGAGGACATTTTGGGAGTAGATACACATGCCATTTTTACTGTTTAGGTGTTTAGTCTTTCGGGGTCCACCCAGCTAGTTGTATATTTATCTGGAAGTGCTATTAGATTTAGCTACATATAACCGTATTACACAAGATTGTGCTCCTCTCTCTGAGACCTTGGGCATCATGTTTATCTAACTCACCAGTTTTGTACTTTACTTTTCTCATTCAACTGATCCTCTCTTCTGGAAGTATCCTCCGTGGCACCCCTGTTCAGCCCTGCCCCCATGATAGACAATGCCAGCATAAAGTTGCACCATTTTTAGCCAGTGATAATTTGACTCATGACAAATGTTTGAACTATACATGTTATCCCTATTTTGGATTTCAGCCTGTGCAAATAACTTGAGAGGCTGTGGAAGGCTAAGAATTATCTCAGCGTAATTGTCATCATCCTTTCATGACACATGTGCCATGCACTTGGGAGTGGCTCAATGGCATACCTGACTCTTTTCCAACTTTTCCCTAATTATCCCTACTCGTCCATTGAATTATTACCTAACTCAGTTACCTGTAATAGATTTACTTTGCTGTAATCTATTTCAACCATCAAGAGATCTCACACTTTGCAGAACAGATATGGGATATGCAAAACCATACCTCTGCGGGATGTGGCCAAATTGCAAAGATACCCCAACCATCTTCACTTCCCTGCCCAAAGAACATCTAATTTTTTTAAATAATACTCAGTGATTAGGTACAGCACACTTTTATTTAATTTTTATAATTTATGCCTCCTCACTTGTACGCAAGAATATATTATTACGTCTAAAACTTTACTATACTTGTATTTTGTACACAGACTTCTTTGGTATTGGAAAGAGATTGTGTGCCTGAATTAGTGAATTACTCAATCCACTGTGTAGATTTATGCTGGCCTCTGTTTTGCATTTGATACTGATTCTGTCTTCTTTCATGGTGCAGGATGTTTATGCCTAGTCGCCTGTCCATGTAAAACATAAAACTTGCTTCCTCTGGCATCGTCTTTGTTTGGGCCGATTAGGTGGCCAGTTAATGTTTGGCCCCTGCTTCAACAGCTACTCGCTAGTACTGGGGGAGGTAACAAAGGTAATGGAGATCACTCCTCAGGTGAGAAGCCAGGAGTACTCTCGGTTTGGTGGCTGGCGGTGTAATTTGGCATTTAATTGATGGGTATTACTATTTTGCGGTGATGTCAGAGGAGAACCAACACATAGCTGTTACTGGTGGAAGGGGGTCAAGGGAGAAGTCATGACTAGGATTCAGAGGCATGGTGAGACATTCCACACTGATTGCAGGAGAGTGGACGGCTGTATTGGGAGTGTCCTGGCAAAGGAATTCTTGTAGAAAGTGTTAGAGAGAGTATGATGGAACTGCTTCGTTTTATGTGGTGGGCCAGGCTTGAGGCTGGACCTCTTCTGTTAGGTGGGTGGACCTTCCATGGTTTAGCCTGATGCTATTGATAAACACACATTAAAGGACACCACTAAACTAATAGAGAAGAAACCATTATATGAAGGACAAAAGTACATTAATGGAACCAAAATCATGCAATCCACCACCGCAACAGATCAAACCACTCCCTAAATGCTAAAAAACACAAAAGTAAATTATTCCATTCCTATCTCAGACCGCCAAGTCACCCACAACCTACTCTACCGCCTTCATAAAACCTTTTATTTATTTTTTAAGTATTGCTCCATAATTGGTGTCTGCCATCTTGGAGTGGTAAGTAAAAAAAACAAAATGGTGTCTTGTCTTCACATAGGCATCTGTCAACTTCAGCAATGGGGTCACGTCACCCCTTCCTTTTCCCTTGGCAAACCCTTCGTTTAATGACTCCTTGTTTCTGCGCTTGTGTACTTAATTGAGGGACCTTCACTTTTCAACTGAACCCATGCCCATCCCTTAATTTGTTTTCCCCTTGTGCGTCAGCAGTTTCACAAGTATCTACTCCCACTTTCCCTTTTTTTCCCAATCCTGCCCCTTTTTAGTGAGCAGCATGCCAGCACCACCCCTACTGGTGCAAGCAGATGTGTACAACCTCACCTGTGGATAAGGCGCCATGAATATCCACCTTGCCCCGTTTCTTTTCCCTTATAGTGACTGTGCTCGAGCGATCCTGAAATTCTTCATTTTTTCCCCCCATTTTGGTAACTACATGAAAAAAAATAAACAGAGAAGACTCCCTTGGCTCAAGTCACTGAACAACCATCAACAGCCCTCTTGAAGAGGGTGCCAGTTCATCCTTTCCCCTGGACCCTACCCGGGCGAACGTTGAATGTATCTATAAAATCCACTTTATTTAACTCCAATCGACAATGGAATGGTTATATTTGATAAAACTGTTGGAGGGTTAGATTTTAATCAGGGTGTGGACATCACTTATTTTGGAAATGTAGTCCAGCAAACCTAATGACAGGTATGGGGCATTACATCACTTTTGTCATGCCTGAACGAGTCCCTCATTTTACTTTTTTTTAATATTCTCTGCATTTCGTTGAGATGTGTTACCCATAGGCGGGTCGATGAGATTGTTTGCATATTCCACGGTTCTTGGTCTGCCAGGAAAATAAAAACAAAGATCATGCAACTGGCACAAAACTGTGTAACCCTGTATTCTATTTTCAAACTGAAGACAAGGGGGCATATTACCAACAACTAGCGATAATTATCGCTAGGTTGGCTTAGCGGCAATATTTTTATCGCCGAGCTGCGGCGATTTTTATCGCTTAGGAGCCTTGATATTATCAAGGTTTATCTCCTAAGCGATAAAAATCGTCCGAAATGCATGAATATCGCTGAAAAGTCCGCGATATTCATGCATTACCGAGCAAATGCTCTTAGCCATGTTATCCACCTCCCATTGGATAACATGGCTAAGAACTGCTCAGGGCAGGTGTTAGCTTTTGGAGATATTTGCGCTTAGCGCGAATATCTCCAAAAGTTGGTAATAGGAGATAGCGATGTTAGCGACATCTTGGCACGCCCACTTTGCATGTCATTAGTGATAAATATCACTGATATGCAAAATGGGACCCAAGATGGTCGCTATCTCCTACTAGCTGTCGCTAACTGGTGTTAGCGACAGCTAGGTAATAGGGAGATAATTTTATCTCTGCTTTCTTGGCTTTTAAAGCTAAAAAAGCGGAGATAAACCCCCTTGATAATATGCCCCAAGATTTCTCAAAACCTTTACAAGAAACCTAACATAAAAAAATCACCTCGCGAAAATTCATGACAGAGAGTCCCTCTTAGATCGACATTCTTTAGGGCAGGATTGGCAATGCTCTTGCTTGCTGCTCCCCTGCGTGTGATACTGTCGTAATGTGTTAGCTCTATTGATATGCTGAATTAAAGATCGCTGCACGTCGTCCGGAAAACCTGGGCTGGATTCATGCACAATCTGAACCGGAGCTGATGGTAATGGCTTTATAAAATGGAAGCAGAATCACGGCGTGTTTATGACAGTATCAGTGAAGTGTGAGCACCGTGATGATATTTGCCTTCTCCCATACAAATATAATGATGATAACGATAATTGCTGCACATGTGCAGCCAGGGCCTTTCTGTATTCTGTGCCTGCCTCCATCTCAAGCAGCAGCGGGATCCGTGACATGCTTCAGGGGGACGCCTTCATTTCATCAGCTGCGCGTGGGATGCAAGCAAAGCAAAATGCCTGTAAGATTTAGAAGCCTGTCGCTGTTCTCTGTGAGGAGGCAAACGGGCAGAGGCTGCACCGCCACCCACAGGGACAGCACACGAACGATTGGGGCAAATATTCATATTTGGCAACCACCGACTGCTACAAGTATGAATGTATGGCATTTTTTTAAAAAGGAAAAGCTCGGTCAGCATTTGAGAAATTTGCATCACTCAAGAGCATTTACAACATCCTCTTCAGCGGCATTTGGATTACATTTTCACACTTTTTCTCAAGTTTTAATCAATTTGAATCATTTAATGGTTTGAAGCATTATCTTTTTGGAACATACAGCGTTTGTGTGTGTAATAAAAATGATTAAATTTGTGCCTGTCTTCATTAAATACTGTGCGACGTTGAACCGGGTCGTGGCATAATGGTGCCTTTTGAAACATTTATTTATTTGTTCTTTTTTTTAGTTTATGTGTAAGGTGTTGTAAACAATACTTCACGTTTGTAAGTTTCAGGCCTCTATGCAATAAATGACAATTTAATATATTCATCCAATATCAGAAAAAAGGGAATTTTTAAAATAAAATACACTAAGGGGCCTATTTATGTAAAATTACCTTTCTACACTACACTGCATTACAGGGAAAAGGCAGGAATGCGCCATATTTAATACAATAGGGTGCATCCTTGTCCTTTCCCCAGTGCTGGCGCACAATGAATTGTCTAATGCCAGTGCAGGCACCCTTGCACCATGGTGCAAGGGTGCCTGCGTTGCATGTAGGGTTGTTTTTGTGTAGGACGGGGCACCTTCCTGCACAAACACAATCCTAAGAGGCCTTTTCTTCTTTTCTATTTGTGCTGCAGAATACCGCATACATAGAAAGAGGAAGTAAAGAGGAAAAATAAAGCTATTACCTGGGAAGGCGTAGGATTGTGGCTCATTCCCAGGTCTACCACGTTTGGTAAATCTGGGATTGCATAAACATTTTTGTGAGTTGCGTGGAAACACCCACGCAATACCCATGAATGCCTTACCAGGGCAGAGTAACGCAACAGAACGATTTGCACTGCGTTGCGTCATTCAGGACTTTTGAAGCCACTCAGGGTCACGCGTGGCTTCATAAATTGCATTCAGGCCTTTAGTCGCCAATGTATCACATTGCGTGGTGCAAGTGCAACACAACCCCAAATATAATAATACTCCTAAGGGACTCAGTCATAAACCAGCTTTTTTGTGTTGGTAGTTTTATATAGGGGCAAACTTGACCCGAAGGTATCAGAGTGCTTTACATGAGCACCAGTCACACAATGAGCGTGTAAATAAGCCCCTTTGCTCATCTGACTCACCACGAGTTGCTAGACTGAGCAGTCAAGGTTTACTCCTGAGATCATATCAGATTTAGAATTCAAATTTAAACATTGCTTGCACACAATAAACTAAGTTTCCTTTCAGCTATCTCTTTAAAAAAAAATAGATGTTTATTTGCATACAGGAAAAGTAAGTTATTCAAAAATTAACAACACAAAATGCTAGAGGTTTTAGCATCTTTTGGGACAAGAGCTGGCATCAACCAGTTTTATAGAACTTATGTAGAAAAGCACTGCAATGAAAATAATTCAAATTACCTGGGTCTCTTTGAACAATGTTATCCTGTGGGCATAGCTTCTTAAGTTCATGGCTAGCCTTTGAGTCTCAGTCATTATACATATCACAGTTTACAATCAGCAGTTAATGGATCAAAAGTGCTAGTCAAAACGGTACAGTGCATTGTCCTAAATGTTCAGTCAATCGCAGTGGTGGCCTGTAATGTGCAGCAGGGGTAGGGTGGGTGCACTCAGATGCACACATTCTCACTCCCAGATAACACACACTAGTCCTGGCCTCTTGATATACCACCATAAAAAAGTTGTTGTTCAGAGATTTTCAGTTTTGAGTTGTGTTTTTGTATCATTAGAGAAGTCATTTAGCTTGGATAGACATTGCTAATCCTGGTTGAAATTTTGTGGATGACATATTTTTTAAATGCTGGATGTGTTGCAGTGATGACATAATATTTCAGGAACAATGAGACCTATATACTTCATGTTGGTGTCAAAATATATGTTTTGGAGGTCAAGTAGTCTTATAGAGACAGAAAATAACTCCTGAGAGCAACCCTTCTGCTGTTTTCCAAAATGGCGGCTCTATAATTAAGTGTTTTGCCATCATGTTGGTAATTTATTTTAATATTGTTTTTGTTTCAGGTTTGTTTTCCACTTTATCCAAATTCGTAAACATGATCAAAGCTGGTTGTAGCAGAGGATCTTTACCTCCTGACAGAGTGTTGCTAATTTAAAAATCTGAGGACTCCTTCCACAAAATATTTGTCCTATACCAAACTACTCCGAAAGAAAAGCCGACATCAACTGCGACTGGACAGAAGAGTGTTTGAGATGCTGCAGAAATACGGCAAGACTAAGTTCACAAAAGATTGAAACTGATGGGTGAAGAGCATCAAATATTTTATCATTGTAACAACAAGTGCTACAAGTCATATACAATGGAAAAAACCCTGGTAAACAATAGTAAAAAAAATTGAAGAAACCAGTGAATCACAACAAGAATACAATTCTCCTTAGAAAGTGACGACAACCAAACGCAATGCCCATCCACTCAGAAGATCGATGGCTACCACTCATCCACCTCCAACAACTGATCAGAAACCAGAGGATTTTCAACCAGAACACTGGCCGAGGGGTTTGAGGAAAGAACAAAGTACAGAATATCTGAGTCCCAAAGGGCAAACATGTTTTTTTCTGCAGCTAGTTTCCTCCAAGATAATGTTTTCAGCCTGGTAGCTGCTCTAAACAGTGAGGTGAATGCATTTGCACCATATTTGTATGGCCACCCAAGCTATATGAATGCATACATTCAAACATATTAATGTACAATGAGCTCCCAGCAGCAAAGAACCACCAGCCTTCAGTTATGTTTGCACTCTTTGAAAAAGCAGATTAAGTTTGAAAGCCACTCATGAGTACTGGCTACGGATTCACACTGAGTGAGATCAGAGAAATAATCAACATTGATGAAACTGTATTAATACATAATAATGAAATTAACATTTTCTGGTGAGAATGTACAATGACAGAACTTATAAAAAGAATGAGCCACTTATGGTATTCCTTGTGTAAAGTAATATATGATGAATTGTATTGATGGTGAGTTTATAATTTCTCTTTTTTAAATTTGTATTTGGGATTATTTTACAATAACAATGTTTTATTGAATGTAATGCATATGCTACGGTCTTAAATAACAATGTATAAATAAACTTTACCTTACCAATTATGGTGTTCTCAGCTGGCTTGACTCCTGAAGTTCCTGCTGCCAAAATAAAATCACAGGGTGCATTAAATTCAGCAGGAAACATTTTAAGAAACGAAAACTTCTGCAAACTAAAGTTCCTGAGTTCGAAACAGAAGCTGACAACTTTGATGATGGCTTTGAGATTGAAGCGACAAAGTTGAAGACAATCCCATGAACCAAGAGGCTTATGTTGTGCAAATGTACTGTCTTTTCCAAATCATGTTTAATGAATGACATCATGGCAAAAAGAATACTCTGCTACACTGGTGACTGCCCACACAATCAATGACAAGTGCAAAAGTAGCAAGCTAATCACTTCAATGAATAGGATTGGTGTATCAACAAGTTATAATGACATAGTACAGAGCAGGATCTTGTTAGCAGCTCATGCTGTAAAATCTTGTGAACCCGACAGCACCCAATTCACTTTACCAGGAAAGGATTTACAATTGCTGCACTTGATAATTTTCATTTTGAATACACCTCTTCCATGTCTGGAACATCCAGCACACATGATACTGCCATGGTGCTTTTTCAAACATGTACCAATGAAGTAAATGCTGCAAAACAAGCTGTGTCAGCTGTAGGCATGAATAAACAACGCTGAAAACATATAACCCAATTGCCTTGCCAGTGTGTAAAATTTCTACAAGCCGACAACCTGTCCCACTTTACCAGAAAGTTTCAAAGTAGCCGAGGACATGGGTCTTCTACCTGATGCTGCAGTTTGCAAAGCTGATTTAACTGAATTTATCAAATCACATTTTTAGTGCAGACTGATAGATGAAGAAAAGCCAGTTCCTCTATGGGCTGGAATTCATGCCCTTAACTCCCAGAATACTGCCCCACTGAAGAAGGTTTGGTTTTTACCAGTGGTACCATCGCCAGTCACAAACTACGCAACAGAATGCACAGCTCTAAACAATTTAAAAAACGTGTATGCTCTGCTTGAAGTCCAGCGTATCCAGACAATTTTCTGCTCTTACAGTGTTTTCTGGCTTTTATGAGCAATCCAGTCGAATATGAAGATCTTTATCCAATGATGGGCATTTTTCACGTGACATAAATTGCGTTGAAGCGTGAAGGAAGTTATCTTAGTGGATGTAGCATAGACAATGCACTTATTAAGGTTGAAATCTTTAAAAGCAAAACTGTCCAGTCAGTATTGAGCAAAACTCATTATGCTAGTTTGTTACAAGGTATGCTCATCTAATCTGAGGCTATAGAAACATTGTGTTGGAATGCTTTCTGGATCAAGAATGACAAATTAGGTTTCGTATATCTTATCTCAGAAGCGAACAAGACACAGGGTGCACTTCATTTGAAAGATATAATGCAAAGCCAGGCAATGTTCTATACACTCAGTTCAAAATCTGAAAACCTGAAAACCATTTCGTCATGGATTGATGCATCATCTATGAGTTAAACTTCCTCTGTCACAATATATATATCACAGTAATTTCTGCTACATCACAATATCTAGCTTGTTTAGCTACACAACCTGTGTACTCCTTCATTCTGCTGGGTAATCAGACTTTGTGATTGACCTATGAAGACTGGGTTTAAGACTTGAATGCCTGTCAATAGACTTGCCAGAGGAAGAATGCTCATCAACTAACCTTCCAGAGTTCAAACCAACCTCTCCATCACAGATTTCATCTCTCAGGCTCACTTTCATCATCCAACTTATGTTCCACCATTCAAGTTATTTTGTACGAACAGCATTTTTGGCCACAGCATCTACTCTGACTTGTGACCTGAATTTGGGTTTTCCCTTGGCAACATGAGTGATATCTTTACATGCACCCAGTCACCAACCTTGATTTGATCCCTACTTTTTTTAACACTGTGTCTGGCTTCATACCCTTCTTTCTTTTTTCCTGGAAAACTTCTTCTCTGAGCCATAGAATCGTGTCCACCACAACAGTTCGGTCGGATTTATGCTGATACTTTCTCAACAATTTGGAACATAACTTTAAAGCTGGCACTTGTCCCTTCATAACTTCAAAAAGATAATAATCCAGTTACTGCATTAGGACTTAACCGATGGGACCAAAGCGCACTCTACACTGCCTCAAACAACTCAACCTTGTTTTTAACAGCCACTGAATGCACTTGACGAAAGTGTGATTCATTTTCTCCACAAGTCGGTTTTCCTGGGGGGTGATACAAAGCTGTCTGTTTGTGTTTCAGTGCAATGTTCTGCAAATATTCCCTCTCTCTTTCTTAAGGCAAAATTTACCCCATTGTCTGTAAAAATGTTCCTTAAGAGAGCCTGCCCTCAAGATCAGTTTCTTTAAACAATTTAGGACGCCTAAAGTGTTGAGTTCCTCTATAAAATCCACTTCCCAACACATTCTGTAGTAATCTACCACTACGATGGCAAACCTAAATTTCTGTGGTAGTGTATTGAAAGGACCAATAAAGTCTATTGAAAGTTCAGACCATGGGCCTGCAGGACATTGGCTGCAGCAGCATAGATTCTGTTTTGAACCCTTTATTACTGGTAACAAATATAATACATGCATGTACATTAGCAATGATTTCTGTGTCCATCCCTGGCCACCAATAAATGTCCCTACTCTTTCTTTTCCTAATAGTCTTCCCCAAATGTCCTTCCTGTCTATTTAAAATGAGCTTTTCCCTTAACCCACTAGGAGGGATACATTTGTCACCATGCACTAACATACCATTTTTCTCTATCAACAACTCATCCGCAACCTTGAAATAGGCTTATATCCTGACTGGCAAGATGTTTTACTTGGACTAACCCTCCTTAACAAACTTCTTCACACTCTCTAGTTCTTCATCTTGCACCATTTTGATATTCCACTCACCCTATATAAATGCATTGTTTTGACATACATCAATCATTGCTATCGAGCACTCATCATCGTCCTCATTCCAATTGGTGGAACACACCACACCACTCAGCGCAGAATGAGATAAATAGTTTGCTCTAGTGTTTTTTCCCCTGGGATGTATTCAATGTTAAAATGATATTGCCAGAATTTGGAACTCAGCCTGGCCAGTCTAGGAGTGTATTCTTTGATAACCATTCCCCCAAGAATATTGACCAATGGCTTGTGATCTGTCATGAGGGTAAATCTCTTACCACATATAAAACATTTGAAATGTTTCACCGCCCGGCAACAGGCTAATAGTTCCTTTTCTATAACTGAAAACACCTTTGCAAAACCCACAGTCATTTCATTGCCTTCTTTCTCTTGAGCAATAGTAGCACCCCCAAACCATTGTTACTTGCATCAACTGTGATAATACATTTTCTGGTAGAATCAAATGGTATCAATACACCAGCAGATACAACGTCATTTTTTGAGTGCAAGAAATTCATCTTGGCACGCTTCACTACAATCAAATTTTTAAAAAAATTTTTGTGAAGTTCCTTCAAATGTATCATTTTTGTAGAAATTGTATTGTGAACTTGGCATAAAGCTGACATACTCCTAGGAAGGATGCCACATATTCCTTGTTCTTGGGCCTAGGGCCTTTCATAATAGCTTCACCGACCCAGGCTTACCCTTCACCCCTTTCTCAGAAATAACATGGCCCAAATAATCAATGCAAACTCGCATTTCTTCACATTGGATATTATGCCAAATTTGTGTAACCTTTTGAACACTACATGAATATGTTTATCATAACTGTCAAAGTCTTCTCTTGCCACAAGAATATCGTCCTGGAAGGCCACAACGCCTTTGATGCCCTGGAGCACGTTTCGAACACCCGTTGAAACACTGAAGTGTCAGATGCCAATCCAAAAGGCATCCTTCTGAATTTAAATGTTCCGACTGGTGGTGCAAATGCCGGAGGATATCGAGAGGATTCATGTAGCTCGGTCTAATGGTAAGTATATGCCAAGTCAATCTTGCTAAACACTTTAATGCCTGAAAACATGCTGATTTTGTCATCAATGCAAGGAAGAGGATGGGAATCTACTCATATTGCCTTATTCGAGTTTCTCAGGTCCATGAATACCCTTAACTGACCTTTCTCCTTCCTCTCTATCACCAAAGAAGATAGCCAAAGTGAAGATTCGATAGGCATGATAACACCATCAGCACACAGTTTCTTTTACTATTTCAGCGAACTCTTCACAAACACTAAAAGGCATGTTCCTTAACCTGTGTTTGAAAGGCATGGCTCCACCTTTCACTTTAATTTTCTGCCTAAATAGAGTGATCTTCCTCAATCTATCACTGAAAACTGCCTTATACAGACCTGTCCGCTTTTTTTTTTGATCTTGGTCACAGAGACATTTGATCAACTGATACCCCATGATCAACTGATACTCCAACTGTGACCAAATAGACATTTCTTCCTGGCCTTATTGTCATGCCAAACAAACCCTGATACCACTGTAATAAATTCAACCCTTTCTTCGATACATACACTTTATTGAAGATAACTCTGGCCTTGAACTGAATGTGACATTCAAGATATCCAGATAACTCAGCTTTCCCCATCATAAGTTACTTGCTTCCTTTGGGCGGGAGCAATTGCCTGTCACCCCATGTCTGATGAAAAAATTCATTGGTGACCTACGTCATCCTTGCTCCTGAAACAATTAACCGTCTCAAAGCCTTCCCATCAACAATGATATTTTCATATGGGTCAACACAATTGGATTCTCCCCCTTGGACAACCAACAGTAAGGGCCTGATTTAGAACTTGGTGAAGGGTTACTTGGTCACAACTGTGATGGAAATCCTGTCTGCCGAAGTTTAAATCCCATTACATTCTATGGGTTTTATATTTCAGCGGCCAGAATATCCATCACTGTTGTGACAGAGTAACCCATCTGCTGAGTTCTAAATCAGATTCTTAATGTCTTTCATCAATCTGGTCATCCTCTGAACTGCCACTCAATTCTCTGTCAGTTGCTGAATTCAACGTATTCTTTGTTGATTGGCAAACCTTGGCATACCGTATGGTCTGCACTTAACATTCTTGGTCAGACAAGGACAACCATTAGAGCCGCGGTTAGGATATCCATACCTGAAAAATATGTTTTTGATTGAAAAACCCATCCTTGCCCTCATTTTTTATTTACAAACTTTGTACTCTGCCCCCTTTGCTTAGTACTCCAATTTTCTTTTATGACTGCTGCCACCACATTCTGCTCTTTGCAGAACTTGTGGGATAACTCTGTGCTCTTCACAATACCAATAGTTTCTATAGCTGTAGGAATCTTCAAGGACAGTGACTTCTCTTGGGCTTTTTGTCCCAATAACGCACCCCTATCTGTTCTCAAATAAGTACATTCTGCTGAAAGCATACATAGGGCTGCCAGGTAACAGTCAATAGACTCATTCTGATGTTATTCCCTAGTAAAAAATAACCATGTGCCTGTTTACAATAAAACATTTCTTACAGCCTGCTGATATTTGTCTACATCCTCCTCATCCTCAACAAACTCGTATAGTTGTAGATACTCATAAATTGATTGTCCCTCAAACCCTAAATAGCGATCTAAGAAATATCATTATTTCTGTTTAGGACAGTATGTATTGCCCCCCTATAGCACCCAGGTATTTGGTAAATGCTCAGTACCAATTCCACCATGGAATAAGTGGTTCACCAAGAGTTTGGCGAAATGAAGGATGAGGATTAGCACACTGCATGATGAAGTAAAGATATACAGACTTTGACCGAGACCCCAAATATTGCAGTAATATTTATTAGACACACAGAACTGAGCATACCCTGCACACCGATGTATTGGAAGATGTTGTGAGCACCTGACGTGACAACATTTTCCACAATTTCAAACCAACACTGTACCATCCAAACATGCAGGTTTCCAATTTCTAGGTAACATGTGTGTCACTGCCTGTAACAAGTGAACACAGAGAAATAATGTAGTACTCATAGAAACACTTCCCTGATGCTATTTTCACTGTCCCAGAAAAGCATATAGCCTGTAGGTATGTGCCCATCACAGTAGTTCAACCACGTAAAGTCACTTGTGAAATATGCACATTACATGTGTGTATTTCGCAGTAGCAAAGTTGTGCTGTATACTTGTGAAATACACAGTATATGTGTGTGCTTCACAGCTGCTAGGATGCATTTCGTAAAGATGCTTGTCATGTAGATGACACTCTCTTACTCCACAGCACCGGTCATTTGTGACACACACTTGTAGAGTCTCTTGGCAATGCTCGTCGTGTTGTAGGCACCCCTTTTTCACCACTGTGCTGTTCAATTGTGACACACACTGTCTATGTGTGCGTATCACAGCTTTTAGTGTGCATCTCTTTTAGGTACCCCTCATGTGGCTAATGCTCCTTTTGTCTCATAGTATGTGCATATCTTTTTGTCCCATAGTGTGTTCATACGACAAAATCCTCAATTGAATATGGCCACAGACATCCTCTGTATAACCTAGCGTTCTTTTGTGGAATACAAAAACACCTAGTCCCCCTTTGTCTCACTGTTTGGGAGTAATACACAAAGGGAAACTGCCAGCTACACCTAGTCATGTGACCCAGGATGCAGTCTGAAGACACCAAATTGTTAGGACAAGAAAATGGCAACTTCCTAAAAGTGACACTTTCATAATTGTGACTTACAATTCGACTTCACAATTGAAGAGAGTTTTATATTACAATTCTTTAGAGATTAAACTCAATGTTCCTACCTGCTCCCACTTGAAAGTTAGCACTTATTAAATGTAATAGGGTACCCCAATGTCATCCAATGGGAGAAGTAGGTCTTGTAGTAGTGAAAAACAAATTTAAGAGTTTCATTACCAGGACATGTAAAAGTTAACAGTGCATGTCCAACTTTTAAAATACACTACACCCTGCCAAATGGAAGGTTTATGGCCTAAACTAGGGGTGACATATGTACTAGAAAGGAAGGTTTAGACCTGGAATTAGGTTCTTTTTGCCAGGTTGCAATTGCAAACTGCACACACGGGTTGCAATGGCAGACCTAATACATTTTTAAAAGGCTAGTTAAGTGGGTGGCACAAGTAATACTGCAGGCCCACTAATAGCATTTAATTTACAGGCCTTGGGTACATGTAGTACACATGACTAGGGACCTATAAGTAAACTAAATTTGCCAATTGGGTGTAAGCCAACCTCACCATGTTTAAAGGAGGAAGTACAAGCACTTTGGTACTGGTTAGCAGAGGTAAATTCTGCAGAGTCCTAAAGCCAACAAAAACAAATTCAACTAAAACATGCGGAGTAAGGTAAAACTTTTGGGAGAAGACCACCCTAAGGCTGACAGGTCTAGCAGAGATATTTTCAGATTGAAGTATTTTGGTATTATTACTTTCATTGTTATTGTATAAATATGCCAAAGACCAACACTTACCTTTCAACTCCTGGCCACAAAAAATAGACCTATCTACCAAAGCATAACAATCGCACCTCAGTTTATGGGACGGTTAGCCACCCCAGTGGACACAATGCCTTGTCTTGCAGTTCTGCATCAGAACCACCACTGCATGCCACATCCCGATTCAGGGCACTGCAGTACCTCGAAAACACTGCATCCTCGATATAGGACCTCGCATCGTAGCCACGTAGCTTCTCTGAACCTCTGCTACGCAACACATCCTCATGTCGGGATCTTGCAATGCTCTGCAACCAGGATTTACAGTACTTTGTTCAGTGGGCTTATCT
This sequence comes from Lissotriton vulgaris, assembly GCF_964263255.1. Lineage (NCBI taxonomy): Eukaryota > Metazoa > Chordata > Amphibia > Caudata > Salamandridae > Lissotriton > Lissotriton vulgaris. The sequence continues at coordinate 371,037,754 of NC_141696.1, read as the reverse complement.
TTTGCCCTGTATCCAGCTCATGCTCAATTGTGGCCAGCTTGAACTTGTGACTTTGTCTCGATCCAGTACGGCCAGATTACCATGGATTGGTGTCACTACAACGCATGCTTTTACATCGCATGCCTTTACAACGCGGTTTTTACCACGCAGTCCATTACAACGCATAATGCTTTTAGGCGCTGGATAGTGAATTATTTAATTTACTATTCCAACTCCAGTCCCCGTGGATAGCAGGGAAGGTGTTGGATAGTAAATTAAATATATTCCCTATCCTAGAGCGCCCCCCAGCGCAATGCGTTGTAATGGTATGCGTTGTAATGGTTGCGATGTAATGGTAGTGCGTTGTAAAAAATGCGTTGTAAGGGATGTTCCTCGATTACCATAGTCAGTGCTTTGTGCTTTTAAGCACTATTTCTACCTATTTTTCTAAAATTCCACATCTTTGGTTCAACTGATTGAATTTTTGCCATTTTGGTGTCAAATAATGTATTCAATTTTACTCTATTTTCTAAATTGGTGCAGGATTTTTCTTGTGTTGTGTTTTCACTTTATTACCGTTTGAAGTGTTGAATACATATTTTACACTTTGCCTCTAAGTTAAGGCTGACTGCTTGTGTGCCAAGCTATCAGAGGGTTAAGCACAGGTTCATTTGGGATTTGCTTGTGTTTCACCCTGACAAGAATTGTGGTTGCTGGTTGAGTACGGTTTCATCCCCTATACTAGTACCCCAATTTCCTACAATCCCCAATTAGAGTTGTAAATAAAGGCAAATAAAGACTCCACTACAGTACAATCATGTAGAATCACCAGTTACTAAAGTTTTAAGCAATTATCAATGCACTTGAGAAAAACCAAGGTTCCATTTTCTCTGTGAAGTCAACAGCAGTTTTACATTTGAAGCAGGATATACACCAGCTGGCACAGAAACTGTTACAGTGTAGCCACTGAGACCAAGGGACAGGTTTTCTTACCTCATGTAACAAACTGGATTATTAATTTGGAAGTGGGACACCCCCACAAATGTAATAAGCACACACTAGTGGTGAAGTTACAAAAATAGGTTGTTACTTACAGAGAGACAAACCATTACCTGCAACTGTGATGACATATGTTTCCCTAATATCCAAAAAGTCCCAATTTCATATAATAAGCACCCAGCTCTGTGATCTTACATTAAACACTTAGAGGTGACTAAGTTATTATATAAAAGTAGGTTTTCATACCGTGCAAAATACTTTTTATTGTCATGGATCACTGCAGTAGTTTAAATATTGCAACCGTGACAGGACACAATGGTGATCTCTGGAGCCATATACTTTGAACTTATATGTGGGCGATGTGAGTCCACATTACAACTCACACATAAATAGGTCTGGGCCAAATTTAGATTACGCTCATGTAACTTGCATAATTTCAGGAATTTTGTATTATGTTTTCCTGAAATGACATCATAATACCACTTTGTATACATATGTAGCATTTGCAGTAAGATACTCCTTTTGAGGTAAAAAGTTTATTGTATGCACACAGGAACAACAGAAAGCAAGAGGCTGTTCTTCATGGTCCTTTTGTTTTTTTCACACCATATATATATGCTCAAAATGTGTTCTTGAATAAAGAATATAGTGCAGAATGATGGATTTGCCTTTGTCGTAATTATGCATAATTTTGTGTACTCATGAGGAAGTAAATTACACAACATTTGCATATCTCTACATATAACATCTATTTGCCACAACACTATTGCATTTCCAAAGCCAACATCCCATGCTCTTACTAAAATATTAAATCAACAAATTGGTTGTTGGCCAATAATAAAACACTGTTTTAGGGACAGAGAAGGCATATAGTGATATATTTGGCAGTGCCTTGATGCACCAAATCATAAAACCAACACAGATAAAGCCCATAAAAGGTGAAAAACCTAGGGTAGGGTGATACACAGCCTATATTATTGGTGGAACACTCTTCCTGCACCATCAATGGTTCTGTTTGGCCCAGGTCTCCTGTTGCCTCTCTCTCTGACAATGCTGGCAATTCCTCGAGGACAGAAGTGACTTCGCCAGCAGATAACCCCTGGCTGACTGGTCCTCTCACTTTAGATGGTGTCCACTTTGAAATAAAACTACAACAAATATATACACACACACACACAAACACATATATTTTGAATCTGTACATGTTGAACCTCAATTTCTTAAGGCTACTGAACATATATCAGCACAGTTTCTGGGTAAATATCTCAATTGATATAGTTGATTAAAATGTTTTCCTCTTTGTGTATAACTATAATTCATATTTTACTTTTAGTATATATTGCCTGTGATAAAGGTTTGTATTTAGAAAAACCTCAAATGAGAGGGAGCGATTATAGAAAATCTTCCGAAATTGGAATTATGATATAGAATTCTAAAAGGAATATTGTGAAATGCATGCAGACATTAACCGCATCGCTGCTGCGGCGATTTTTGCGCTGTGCGGCTTTTTTCATTTTACCGCGTTACATGACGAGCTCAGCTCGTCATCAGCACATGCCACCTGTGGCTGATGACGAGCTGAGCTCGTCATCAGCAGCGAAGGGGTTAAACAAGCCTTTTTGAAAATTAGCTTATAGAGTGAGATAATTTAAATAGTGACTGAATTTTGTAATAGATGTGTTAAACATAAAAGTGAAAATTGTCAAGTGATTTATATCAAACAGCAGTGTACACTTGATACATGGTGTAAGATAACATTATTTATCACAGTTGACTCATTTTCCAATGGGTAAAGTTTGGAGGTCCCTAACCAACAGCACCTAAACAAAAATTAAGAGAATTGTTATTCTCTATTAAGAGAATGTGAGAAAAACACGTTATTATTAATCTGCATAAGAGAAATATAGGGGTTGGAGGAAGATGGTGGCAGGCTAACGCCGGCTGCGAGAGCACGTCCCTGACCTGGGAGAGACTGCCGAGTGAGACTGCGGTGTCAATGCCGGCAGGAGCGAGATTCAGTGCTTTAACCGGTGAGGTTATGCGGGGCTTTTTTTTTAGAAAATAATTGCTCGGGATCTTGACGGTTCTGTTGATTTCCTTTGAGATACTGCCGCCGAGTGGGAACCCAGGGGCGCTAGGACCTTGCGCACGCATGGGACGACCTCGGGAGAGCTACGCGAAAGACGCAACGCTACGGGCAGCTGTAGAGCAGCGCGGCGCCTGGAGTTTGGCAAGAGTTTGGTGCAGGACTCGAGCGGCAGCGGCGAGGATTTATCTACATGGCAGTGGTAGAGGCAGGTCAGCGGTGAATACGGTGAGCGTGATCAGTTCCCCTCATGGAAAGCAAAGAGGGGGGCTGCTGAATGATATATGGGTGTCTAAGGAAAGCGTGGAGCACTGGGAGCGGTTTAGTGCAGCGTCAGTGGTGGAGTTAAAGGGTCAGGCTCCAGCAGAGTATAGGAGCCCCGAAGGAATGGACATTGAGACGGTATCAACCATAACTAGCATTGAGGAGAGGTCGTGTCCATTGCAGGGGAGTCAGAAGGGTCAAAAGGGCCAGGAGAGTCAGAAAAACGGAGGGGCAGACATAACATTGAAACAAGCTTCAGGAGTTATTGCCCCCCCAGTAGCTAGGAATAGATACCTCCTACGTTCATTACATGATAAAGAGCTGCTACTCTCAGGAAGTAGTGGACCAGGCTGCCCAGCCACATTAACCCCCTTAACCCCGAAACAGAAGAAAAAAGAAAAAAGTAAACTGGGGGATTGTAAAAAGCAGAAGAGAGGCTGTAATATTGCAAAATCAACAAAACCTCCTCCCTCTTTGGTATTTTACTTTAAAATAATGGAGAAGACAGTCTCCAGTCCTATATCAAACATTGGATCAGGTCCAAAGGGGGGTGGTGGGCAAATGGAGCAAGTGGAGCAAGCAAGTACTGGTGCAGGTACAGGGCAGGCCCCCCCGGCTAATGTATTGGGAAATTCTTCACAATCAAATGTTACGCTCCAGAACAAATATGCCCCTCTGCTGTCGGACCCTGAGACTGACCTGGGAGATTCAGGGGGGACCCCAGAAGAGCTTGAGACAACACCTACATCTATATCTTCTTCTATACCCATATCTGCATCCATGTCCATGTCAGCATCAGCATCATCAGATGAACCGCGGAAAGAGAATCAAAGTTTAGAGACCCTTTTACTTACTTTGAGGGAAGATCTCCTGGCGAGTTTGCTCCCTAAATTTGCAACATCGGAAGCCAACCAGAGTGAGATTACTCGAAAATGTACCAGTTTGGAGAATAAAATGGATGAGATAGGTACTAGAACGGAGGCCTTAGAGGGAGAGGTTGCTACCCTCACGAAAGTCTATGAGGCACACTCAAAGGCCATAACTGAATTGAAAGAGCAGAACAGGTCTCTGCAACTAGATTTAGAGCGATTGGAAATCCATTCCAGGAGAAATAATTTGAAGTTTCTAAAAGTTCCGGAGGGAGTAGAAAATGGGGATGTGAAGACTCTAGTATGCAAACTACTGCGAGAAGGTGTATTGAAAGACAGACCAGACATTGAATTGGAAAAGGAGATCCAAAGAGCACACAGGGATCCCTTTCGGCAACATCCTCGGAGGAATGCACCAAGGAAAATCTTAGTAAATTTCCTAACATTCTCGGTGAAGGAGCTGATTCTGAGCAGGGCACTTACAGACACATCATTGCAGATCGACTCAGTTAAATATTCAATTCGTTCAGATGTAGGCAAGGTGACAGCTCAGCGACAGTGGGAGTTAGGATCACGTATGCAGGAACTGAGAAGTTTTGGCGCTCAAGTCATGATGAAATTCCCAGCATCATTACGAGTTGTTTGGAACAACAAGACATATAACTTCATTTCCCCGCAGGAAGTAGACCGTTTTCTTGAAGCTATGAAGGATCACCAAGAAGTTCAGCAAGCGCAAAGAGAAGCCCGAAACTAGATAAATGTAAAAAACATTGTAAATAATACAACAAAGAAAAGAAGAAAAAAAAAAGAAGGAAGAAGGGAAGGGAAGGAAAAAAAAGGGAAGAAAAAAAAAATAGGAAGGGAAAAGAGAAGGAGGGAAGAAGGAAGAAAGGGGAAAGGAAAGAAAAGAAAAAAAGATATTTAATATATATATAGAGAGATAAAGGGAAAGAGAGAAAAAAGAAAGAAAAAACTGTATTTATTTATTTATTTACTTATTTTTTGCACTTAAATACACAGATATGAGGTGGAGATAGAGGCATTGACACATTATATTTAAATACACGAAGGTGCGGCAGAGACCAGGTCAGGGATAAGGCTCTCAACGGCAATAAGATCGCCAAGGTTCAAGAGGGGGGTTCCTCAAGGGGGGGGAGGGGGGGAGGGATTAAAAAATATAAAAGAAAATTTTCCTCATATATCAATGTTATTTGAAACGGCTATGAGAATAATAGTAATAGCAAATAATGACGACAGAAGGGTTGGAATAAATGCAGTGATGGTCATCTTTTTCTTGTTTCTTCTCTATGATTAATGGCGGGGATAATTTAAAGTTTATAAGCTGGAATGTGAACGGGCTTAGAGAGGATAAAAAGCTTAATAGAATCTGCGAGTTTTTGAGAAAATCAGAAGCCCATATTATTATGTTAGAAGAAACACATCTTGACCAGAAAGAATGTAAAATAGCCTTCAAAAATCAAAGATGGATACAAGATCTCCTCTGCTCCAATCAAAGCAGCAAAATTAGGGGAGTGGCTATCATTGTTAGAGTAAATAGTGGGATAAGGGTGGATAAGTATGATACGGATGACACTGGAAGATGGCTGACTGCTTTCCTAACTATTAATAACATGAGGTTGACATGTGGAGTGTACTATGGGCCAAACCAGGATTGTCCAGACGCATTAATTAGCTTAAAATCTAGTCTATTGGAGCAAGATACACCTATTATTTTAGGAGGTGATTTTAATTTAGTTTTTGATTCGAACCTTGATCGTACTTCTAGGGCTGTCTCTCTCTCTCTACCTAAATCGAAGAGAGAACTTAAAACTATCATGAAAGAATTTAGTCTTTTAGACGTTTGGAGAGTCAAAAACCAGAAAAATAGGGATTACTCATTTTACAGCCACAGGCATAAACATCACTCGCGTATAGATTTTTTCTTAATTGATCAAGAGCTCCTATCTAAAGTCACGACCACTTCCTATGTCCCAGCAATATTATCGGACCACTCAGTAGTAACCCTGTCTATAAAGATTCCGCAGGGAGGGCAGGTCAGAAGGTGGGCATTAGACAGATCGATACTACAACAGGAGGAAATCAAGGGAGATCTGAGGAGACAGATGGAGGAATATTTTATGTTTAACAAGGCCAACGCTCAAGAACAAATAGTGTGGGAAGCTTTCAAGACTTACTTAAGGGGTCTATTTACCACTATAATGATAAAGAGAAGTAAGATTAGAAAGGAAACAGAGAGGAATGCATTACAGGAGAACAAGCAAAAAGAGCAACAGCTGCAGAAGGCTTCACTCGAACAACATGCTAACATACACATCTTACAACAAGAGTTAGAAAATTTGAAAGCGAAATATCAGGCGAATCTTGATAAGGTTATCAAAGAAAAATGGGATTCAAGTAAACTTCGCAACTTCTCATATGGGGAAAAATGTGGCCGCCTTCTTGCATGGAAGGCTAGGTCTGATAGAGCAAGAAATCAAATCAACGGCCTCAGAGTGCAAAGCTCTGGAGATGTCTCCTATGCTAATGAGGTAATATCGGAAGAGGCAAGAAGATACATGCAGACCCTATATTCCGAAACCAAGGATAAATCTAATCTGGATGTAGATGGATGGTTGGAGGGGGTCAGACTTCCGCAGTGTCAGGAGGACGACTTCGACTTTGTAAGATCTGAGATAAAAGAGGGGGAAGTACATAATCAGATGAAGAAGATGGCAAAAGGAAAAGCTGCGGGCCCGGATGGACTCCCTGTGGAGGTATATCAAACTGGTGCGGAGATAATTGTCCCAGTTCTCACTTCTCTGTTTAACAAAATATATCTGGCTGGTGAACCTATTCCAAAGACCTGGTTGGAGGCCTCAGTTGCTTTGATCCTGAAGCCGAATAAGGACCCCCTGACTATTGAATCATATAGGCCAATCTCGCTGCTGAACACTGACTACAAAATTTTTGCAGGAGTCTTGGCGGCGAGGCTGACCAAAGTAATTAAAACTATCGTGCATGAGGATCAGAGGGGTTTCATGCCAGGTAGGCAGATTAACGAGTTGACTTTTCAGGCCATTACAGCAATAGACTATGCTACTGATAAGAAACTTCCGTTGACCATTGTAGCAATAGACGCCGCAAAGGCATTTGATCAAGTCAATTGGGAATATCTCTGGGATGTACTGTCCGGTTTCGGCTTACCAACTAACTTCATCACCTCTATAAAAGCACTGTACCTGAACCCAAAGGCAAAGATTTTTGTAAATGGGACGCTCACAGACTGGGTTCAAATATCAAGGGGTACTAGGCAGGGGTGCCCCCTTTCCCCCTTATTGTTTAACTTATATATTGAGCCATTAGTGATTAAATTAAGGGCAGATCATTTAATAAAACCCTTTTCCATAGCAGATTTGGATCTAAAGTTCGCCTTATATGCAGATGACCTTTTAATGTTCACTTCCAATCCTGAGGTAGCAATACCTAGACTTTTTGAACATGCAGAAGCTTTTGGAGAGACCTCTGGATATAGAATAAATAAGGAAAAAACAGAAACCATGCAATGGAATCAGGAGGTAGTGTTGCCTGAAGCAAAATTAAGGATGAGGTACCTTGGGATCCAGTTAGTCCAGGACGTCACTCAGATATCGAAAGTTAATTTGGACGAGGTGTATAAGGACATTTGTGGACAATTACAGCGTTGGTCCGGGCTCCCATTAAACATCTTCGGGAGGGTCAATCTTATAAAGATGATTATACTGCCAAAGGTAACTTTCCTGTTTAACTCAATACCCTTATGTTTTGATACAAAGGAGGTGGGTAAACTACAAGGAAAAATAGGTTCATTTATCTGGAACTCCAAAATGCCTAGAATTTCTGCTAAAAAGTTAAGGAGACAATTAAAAATGGGAGGACTGGTGCTACCTGACATCTTGCATTATGGCCATTCCTTCCACTTAAAAAATTTCAGAGTTATGGCAGGCAAGGCAGATGCATCTTTTTTGGGACGTTTGTTTCAGGCAATATTGCATGATATCCCCCAAGGCTACGAATATTTCTTATATAAGTTTGGAGACCCCAGATTTTATAAAAAGGTCAGACTAAAGGTTTTAGTTACGGCTCTGAAGAATTGGGTTTTCTTCAGGAAAAAACTACAAATTCCATACTATGCTCCGCAGGCCCCAATATGGGACTCTCCAGGGACCCCAGAATGTCTTAGAGACCAACTGTCAACCCCTCTCAAATTAGCAGGGCTAATGCAGTGGAGAGATTTACAAAATGACCAACAGTTATTGGGGTGGGATTCCCTCTTCATGTTGACTGGAGGGACCCTTACAAGATTTAAATATTACCAGCTGTCAAGCTGGTGGTCTACTGAAATATTGGATTGTGCATCTAACCCGAAATTTGATTTTGTAAATAGAAAGGGGCGTTGGGATAAAGAGCTCTCTTTCTGGTATGAGGCATTGATGGAAAAAGAGGGAGTTACTGATTTGGAACTTCAGAATCTCTGGGGAAATGTTGAGGGATTGGATAGTAACAAACTGGTAGACCTGTGGGGGGATTCTTTTAGTCTGGTGAACGGAATAGTAAAGTCAGCTCCTCTTAAACGAAACCATGTGTTCACACTGTACAGGGTGTATTTTTCCCCAAAAAGATTGACAAGGATCACAAACCTGCAATATAGCTGCCCACGGTGCAAATCTCTAGAGGCAGATGACTTACATATGTTTGTGGAATGTCCTAGTCTCAACCTGTTTTGGAAAAAAATCGAGGGTTTTTTGGTGGATGTATTAGGAACACGGATTGTGGTGTCACCGGTAATGATCCTGTTCGGTCTAGAGGCGGATTGCCACCTCGATAATCTGCAGACTAAATTTATTTTCTATGTGATGTTATTGGCAAGACGAGAAATATGTAAAGTATGGAAATCTGAAGATGCTCCCACTTTTTCTGAATGTTTAAGGTATATTATATATATTAGTGAGTCTGATATAGCATGTGATAATTCCTCAGAGTACAAGATCTGGGAGCTCCTTGTGGCATGGCGGAACAGATGAGAGTATTCCGATGATTTCACCTGGGTACTGTCGGTGCTTAGTCCTCAACCAATCCGGGGGTCGCCAAGTCACAGAGGCTGAGGTGGATAAAGCAAACAGTAAACACTAGAGGGGGGTATCTTTTCCTGCCTCCACTGGCATCAAATTCTGTGGTCGTAACATCGAGATGCCAGGGGGGGGGGGGGGAGAGGATCTCCTTCTAGAGCACCCAAAAAATTGGTATATGAGGAATACATAAAAAAATTTAAAAAAAGAGAAATATAGGGGTCCAATAAGGAAACTTTTAAAATGTCATATACTTGTAAAGCGCACAGCTGCCCCAGCAAAGGGGCGTCCTTCCCCATCCTGGCTTTCCCTGTGGGATGGTCCCTACTGGGAATCCCCAAGGTGGAGCCAGGCATCCCCAGCGTTGATGGGGCCGTTGTGGAGATTAGGCAAGCTAATGCCCAGAGGTGCCGAGTGGGACCCCAGGTTAGAGTAGGCACCGAGGAGAGAATTGTCGATTCTGCTGAACCTGGTCCACGACCCTGCCGCGTCGGGAATTGAACCCTGGTCCCGGGCCGACTTCTGCTCCCGGGCCTGCTGCCTCTAACCAGTGAGCCACACCACTCCACTAGATACCCAAATTTCCCTAGTTCTCAACCTAACACTTACTTGAATGTAATTCAAGCGTTAAAGGGCTAAAGATAGGTTTCTGGGCTACAAAGGTGATAGACAAAGTAACTAAATATGAGCTGTGGCAAGCAATCCTAAATAGGACGTCAATGTTTAACCTAAACCAACAACTCTAGCAACAAGGAAATCAAACTGGGATATAACATTAAAAGGATACATACGAACACAACTCTCTGATCAGGTGGCCCTTAGCGCCTGCGGGATCAGTCCCGTAGGCGTGGCAGATTGGCCTCCTGAAAGTTAAAGTCGTGGATTTTAAGGGAAATAATCTTAAGGGTGTATCTGACAATGCTGGCAGGACTGTGGGACAAATGACTTGGGAAGGCAAAACGCGACCTAAAGAAATTGTCAATCACAAAATCCCTTAAAACAGGTTTGGATGACAAGGGAACCCTTAGAAAAAAAATTGTACATGGCTGTCATTTAAACCAGTTGAAGCTACTGCATTGAGATACGAAATGTAACCAATCAAGAGAGTTAAGCGCCTGTGCCCATGATAAAGATTTTAGTAATCTTTGATTTAGAAAATTCAAGTTGTATTTCATGTATGGAAAAAGTATAGTGGCAGGGCACCACACAAACCGCACAGTTAACAAAATCGCCCTTGGTGTATTAAAGCCAAAAGGCTAACAAGACAAAATGTTTGATGTTGTGCAAAGGCACAGTAGAAAATTCTGTACGTTACCGCGTCATAAGACTGATGCCACAGACTCATGACGAAAAAGGCAGGCCAAATTAAACAAAGATATTTGGGCACGACGTTTATCATACAAAAGTACAATATTCTCATATATGAAGTGACACATGCTAATAAGGATGAAAATTGGAGCTTGACACTTTTCAAGCATTAGCACAACTAGGAAATGGAAGAAGACAACTGAAAGGATATAGCAAATTTCTGTAGTTTTCGAAAAATGTAAGTTTATTGTCTTTGAGTGTAGCAGGAATTCTATAGAGTACAAAGGACGCAGATCTCATTAAATTACCCCCAAGCTTCAAAATGATAGCATTCATGTACAACGCATGGACTGTTATCTACTCCATGCACACGTCTATGGTTGGACAGGCCTCTTTTCTAGCCTGTTGTATTCTTCGACACTAAGCATGATGTCCTAAGGTGCCTCTCCTGTGCTTCCTCTTGTGTTCAACGTGTCAGTAGCAGACCAGTTCTTGCTTCTATATTAATTCTGAGATTTGTATTTTAAAAGAAATATATACTAAGCACAAAAAATATGATTTATACGTCTCTTCTGCGGTATTGCCAATAAACATGAGATGCCTGTACACTCCGAGATTGATGCTCAAGTGAATGTGCCTTGTGGTGCTTATATACAGGGCGGGTATCTTGTAGAAAGAAGAAACATGGCATCTAAAACACTCTTCTATTCTTTTCTCACTCACATCCCTTTTGTTTATGTTTGGCAAACACCTCTTTTTTTTCATTCACATAATACCCTCGATGTAATCTAAGTAACTGAAATGTATTTTTTCAGTGGACACTGTTAACTAATTTAATTAAGACTAGATTGAACACTTGAGTCATGTTGGAGGCAAGGCTATTTCTTAACATGAATTGCCAAAGCACCAGACCTGTCTTCATACAATGTAATGTGTGATGAATTTGAAGATGTGCTGTGTGAGTAGTGTTAGAAGATTGTGCCTGAGAAGAAAATGCTGGAACTTTATTGAAGTTTTTATACGAGTGCAGATGAGTAGGCATGCAGCCCGAGCTCACTTTTGTCCTTTGCTCTATGCTCTGTAGTGCGTGCTTTTGGGAAGCAGGCGAAGATGCTGTGCTAGAACTAATCAGCATGTCTGTAGTCACTTTAAGAATATAGTATTAGCCTTTCGAGAAGCACTGCTATACTTAAATGGGGAAATCAAGGGCTAGATGTAGGTAGAATAGATTTACCGATTTTTAATTACCGAATTTTACCGATTCGGTAATTAAAAATCGGTAAATCTAAGGGGTGGGTATGTAGGTATTCCAGATGTGCTGGAATACCGAATCGGAAGAATTCGGTATTTACCGATTCGGTAAATACCGAATCGGTAATGCCCATTTATTCCTATGGGCTTTGAAGCCCATAGGAATGAATGGGCATTACCGATTCGGTATTTACCGAATCGGTAAATACCGAATTTCACAAGGGTGCAGGGGGTGTCACTTTGACACCCTCTGGCACCCCAAAAATAGGCATGTGCGCAATGTGGCACACAGACATGCCCTAAGGGCATGTCTGTCTGTCACATGGCTAGGTGTGCATGCACACATGTGCATGCACACCTGAATTCGGTATTTTAACACCCAATTGGGTTGGGTGGTAAAATACCGAATTTGTAGGGCCTTTGGGACCCAGAAGACTCCCACCTACATCTGGGAATTACCGAATCGGTAATAATACCGATTCGCTATTTTACAGATTCTGTAAATTTACCGATTCTGTAAATTTACAGAATCTGTAAAATCTGGCCCCTACATCTCAAGATGCAAAATACCGGTCGGAAACGGACGAATTCGGCCGTTTCCGACCGGTATTTGCCACCTACATCGGGCCCCAAATCTCTACTTACCATGGCTGACATAATCTTAAAGGGACCGTCCAGGCATATATATATATGCAAGGCTGCTATACTTTAATAGTATGCATCTTTTGCTTGTTGGCTGTCTCTACAAAGACGTTTTATGTCTTAAAACGGAAATGAGAAGGAGCAGTGGATGCACTTTTGTCAAAACTAAACGATGAGTGGGCCCGATGTTGTATATCATGACAGGAGTCTGCATCAGGAAACCCACATAACATTGGGCAAACTTCCCCGGCGTACTGATGGCAGGGACCCTGTAATGAATGGACCGCCACCTATGATAGCCTGCGGGCAGACTAAGCCCAACCTTTAACTCCACCATTCAGTGTTACTTGCAACGGCTGGATTGGTGACAGTGGCGTAACAATCGCCCGCATCCCCTGCAGTATGGCGGGTTGCTGGCCTGAGCGCTCTAGACTGGCACGGAGGATGGGAGGGGGGCCCCCTCCATGTAGTTTGCAGGGGGGCCCCCTCAAGTTTCGTTACGCCACTGGTTTTACTACATACACTTTTAACTATCTGTCTTAGAAGGCATTGCACTCAATACTTGAACACAAACTTAGAGAGGGCTTTGTCACTTGCTCATGATTACAAGGCTTCTTATCTATTTCAATTCCCTGCTCTTGATTTAATGTCTTTTCTCCATATTCTTGTGTTCGTCCCTCCATTCGAGAATTTAGGTTTCAATCTAAATTTTGGAATTTGATTGTTTGAGTGTATCTGTCCATTGATAGCATTGCGGATCTCTCTATCCTTCTATCTTTCTCTCTTGCAGTCAGTGGCTCTCTGGGTTGGGCGGGGCTGGCCAGATTAGGAGGAGGAGTGGTTTTCACTCCCTAATTGCGCGCAACTGCTTGGCCGGGCCACTTGGGCCACCAAACAGTCATGCGCACTTTTCATCTTCCCCACCAGGCTGTAATGCATAGCTTGTTGAGGAATATGCCTAGCTTCCCATTCCCCATCTGAGGGCTGATCCATGGTGCTCAGAACAATTACAACACTGCATTGCAGCGTTGTGATTGCCTCAGAGGAGCCTGGGAGCCCTGGTCAGGGCCGGACTGGCGTTAGCAGGCACCGGGCGTTTCCCCCATAGGACGTTAGGGTGGGGGCGGTTTTGGGCCCCTGAGGGGCCATTTTTGTTACCAGGGTCGGCAAAATTGGCCCCCTGTAACAAAATCGGCCGAAACCGGCCATCGCAAACTGCTCAGCTGCACTCCCCCTCACCCCAGGGGGGCCAGCTGAGCAGTTTGCCAGGGTCGGTTTCTGTTCCAAGTCCGGCCCTGGCCCTGGTGCTTCCTGCTGCCAGGCCAGAGACAGTAAGAAGAGGATGGAGAAGAGGCGGCGGATGACGTTTTCAGGTAAGTGTTTTTTCTTCCTTTTTGTCACTCCCTCCCAACCCTCCACCGGGTCCAGTAACTGCTGCTACTGCAGTCAAGAGCATCTAGAGGTAAAGTGACAACTTTCTTGCACAAAATAACATTTAAAGATGGCTGCCGTCTGCAATTGGCTATGTCAAGGCTTGCACTGCAGTTTTACATGCAAGAAAATACCAGTATCAAGCAGACATTGACAAAGCCAGATCAATTGCCGTCACAAATGTCTGTTTATGTGTTCTTCCTAACTTGCTTGACTTATTTTGGAGCTAGTTAGTTTGCACCTTACAATTTCTATCCAGGATCATACTTGTTATTTTGTTGAGGGCACTCATTAGGATACCTGCCTTCCCAACCACGAATGCCAACACAGATCAACTTGAAAATAGGGAACCAATTTATATTTGCTAGTATTTTTTTATAGTTTTATTACAGTTTGCTGGCTGGCAGATGGTTGTTTACAATTTTATTAAACTTTGATGATTGGTATAGTAACTACTAACTTTTGATTCGCTGAATAATATTACTCACTGTGTCTGTATCATTTATATCTTTAACTTAATGAACATATGATTAACATGTGAAAAAGATAAAGTAGTTAACATGAGTATTTGATGCCTTCTGCCGTACAGGTTGACACTTTGATTTTTTAAACAGTTTTGGTGGGAAGATAGGAATAACATATCTTCACTATTATCATGTCGATAGTGAAATCATTTTCCTTTTCATTCCAGCCTTTATGTATTGTAGAGGTTAGCAATGACATGCTGTAGCAATGTGGGCCTCGTCACGATGTTGGGTGGGCCATCACCGACAGGCCATCGGTGGTGGTCCATCCAACATCCTGAGAATCGGTCCAGCCGCCGGATTACAATACTGGCGGTCGAAGCACTGAGATCCTGGCGTTAGGACCACCTCCTCTGACAGGATAAAAGATCCTGTTGGGACAGTGGTCGGATTCCTAACCTTACAATGGGGTTGCTACCTGCACAGGCACCGTCGTAGGGATTAGGAAATCCCTTTCTGACAACTGCCTTTTCATGCCGGTCCCACGGCCATGAAAAGGCAGCCGGAAAGACACCTCTGGGGCCCAAAACAGGGCCTCCATAAGCCACTGCTAAGCGGCCTGGAAGGCACAAGTAGTGCCCCCCCCCACACATCCATTCACTGTGTGTCAGGCCCCACATGGTGCTTGGCACACAGTGCATGGATGTGCATAAACTGCCTTTTTCCACTGCGGCTTGTACTGCAGCCCTTTTCCTGGGTCGCAGCACAAGTCACAGTAGAAAAAGGCAATTTGCGTCTGCTCACGCGGCAGTCTAATCATTACATGGCAGATGGGACTGCCGACTCCTTGTCACCTTGTCCCATTCCCGCTGAGACACCCTTTGTAATTAGGACCTGTGTTTTCTGCAGTAGTATGGCCATTGGAATTTTGGGATTCTACGTCTGCTGTGTTTTCTGCATAATTATGTATCTGACTCATTTCTTGAAAAATGCCCTTTGCATAATTTGCAGATACAAAACATATATTTTCCAAGCTGAAATGGGTCAAATGTTATCAATAAATGCATGTAGAATGACATGCTGCTCCTGTTTCTTAGCAAAGGTTAACTGGCCACCTTCAAGCAATTAGAAAAGATCACCCTGCCAGGGAAAGCAGTTTTCCTATTTCGTTTTGACCTCCATAGTATCTTGCACTACTTTTCAGTAGATAAGAAGAAGGAACATTGATGGTTAATCTATTAAAATTAATTTTGGCATCAATGAAGTCTCATTCTTAGAGTGATAATAGGGATACTCCAATTGCTTTATCTTGTCAAGTCACTGATTTGACCCAGCTTCCAAAGACTTCTTTTTTAGCAAGACAAAATCTCTTATAAAACTTCTTGCCACTGCTCTAAAGGCATACCACATCTTACAAAAGAGGAATCAGGAAAAGTGTTAAAATCAAATAAATTCAGA
This sequence comes from Lissotriton vulgaris, assembly GCF_964263255.1. Taxonomy (NCBI): domain Eukaryota; kingdom Metazoa; phylum Chordata; class Amphibia; order Caudata; family Salamandridae; genus Lissotriton; species Lissotriton vulgaris. The sequence goes on along the minus strand of NC_141696.1, from coordinate 371,021,898 downwards.
TGTAAATGTTGCATCTAAAAGTAATGAATCATTAAATGCCATCTATCTGTGTGTGGAGAGAAGGGCATGAGATCAAAATCTATATAAACAGGTGCATGATCTTGAATCAAAACTGATCCTGTATCTAAATGAAGGACATGTTGGGCCAGGGATTTACAAAGAAAATGATGATCTATTCGGGTTTGGGAAAGGAGGGGGCTGAGTAAATAGTTTTTTCCTGGAAATCTGGGTTGCATAATCTCCATAAGTCAACTAAGGATTGACGTTGGATGGTGGATTTTAATTGTGAGAGCATCTTAGTGTGTACATTTTGACTATGGAGTTCCTATCCAGTTTAGGATCATACATTTGATTGCAGTCACCATCAAATATAATATAATCATCATTATATTGAACCAATTTATCGGAGATTGTAGTAAAAAATGTATTGTCAACAGAGACTGGGCAATCATTAAAAATAATCAGAGGTATGTTGTCAACAAGGAGCTTAACAATAACCCATCAACCATCTGAATCTGATTCTTGGCTAACAACTGTTATATGTGATTTTTCGTGACATAGAACAAGGCTCTATTCTTCTTCCTAAATTAGGATTTTGTCTTAAACTAGGATTTTGTCCTAAATTAGGCATTTGTCCTAAATTAGGACTTTGTCTTAAATTAGGATTTTGTCTTAAGTTAGGATTTTGTCCTAAATTAGGATTTTGTCTTAAATTAAGATTTTGTCTTAAATTAGGATATTATCCTAAATTAGGATTTTGTCCTAAATTAGGATTTTGTCTAAATTAAATTTAAGACAAAATCCTAATTTAAGATAAAATACTAAATCAAGACAAAATCCTAATTTAAGACAAAATCCTAATTTAAGACAACATTCTCCAGTGAAAGGAGCAAGCAGCTTCAAAAAAGGTGGCATTAAAAAAGGAAAACAGTCACCACTTCTCAAAACGGCCGACGCCATCTTCCTCAAAGGAAGCTGTAGGTGATAATCTGTGCTTGCATGGCGATAGGTGGTTTTGTTGTAGACAAGGAATGCAATAAATAGGCACATTAGAATCTCCTCACAAACAGTAACTGTATTATTAGGGCAAATACAAACCATCAGAAAAGCAATAAAGCCAGGTATTCCATAATCTTTAAATATTCGCTGTTGTGACCTTCATTTGACATGTTTGCTGGCTCTGGCAACATTTATATACTTGATAAAAAAGAAGCGTCCATGAAAGAATTAATTATAAGGCAGGCATGAGGTATGTGGAAATAAAGCGATGAAGACAGGTGCGTAGCAACTTCAGAATGCGACGTTGAGATGAAGGAATGCGTTCACAGCCTCTTAAAATGGCGGACACAACCACGTGTTCTGAGACAAATTCCCCAGGGCCAGCCACAAGCAGAGATGTAATGTAACGGATCATGGAGTGGCTCCCGACGACTCACTAAGAATTCCAGAGGAGACACATTTATGTTTCCTCTGATAAGTGAGTGTTAGAGCGGCCTTAAAGGGCAGGAAGCTCCCTCTGTCTGCCGGAGCTCAGAGAGGCACCTCCATCTCAATTGGTGCTGAAACCATGCCCCCATAAATATGTGTTTTAGTCATGCTTATGGTGTTTCTGGCATGTGCTCTTTTTACATGTCATTACCATGTACCTTTGAGCACAAGTGCAGCATCCCACAAGCCGTGAAAAGTGCGTAACCTTGATGGAGAAGCTTGTATGACCAGGGTCTGGGCCTCGCCCATAATTTGATTAATCAGTCCCCAATGGATGGTAAGCGCAAAAAGATATTCTTATGGAAAAAGGAGAGTTGCAGTCTGTCTTCAAAGTAAGCCAGTGTACATGCTTTATAATACATAATAGATGACTGAATCCTTTTTTGCTCTTTTGCCAATCCATGTTGCTACATGTAGACTAGTTTCAGAGGTGCATTGAAGAGTTGTGTCCACCTGAATGTAATGCATTTGCTTGGACAATGTTCAAGAGTACCAACGCTTTCAATGTTATAGGTCAATTTAATGACATAACATAAAAAAACAGAGCTTTTGTTTTCCGCTGTAGACACCAGCATTTTCCCCGATCAATTTATTACAGACACCAACATAATCTGATTGAAGTTCTCACCTCTCTTGCTGCTGAATATTGAAATTAACAGGTGAAGGTGGCCAGGTAATATGTAATAGAAGGGGGTTCCCCAGGGCAGATAACTGATGTAGGCAGGAAGGGAGGGGAAAACAAGCAAGCAATTAGAAAAGATCACCCTGCCAGGGAAGATAATCAGAGGTCCTATATAGGATCCAATTCTGGTTAGGGGGGGAGCAATATCCAATGAATATCTGAGACCAAGACAACAGATGGACCGCAGTCAATTCACCCTGGACGAATTCATCCTATGGCTCAACTGTGCTGATCCCAACCTACGATTTACCTGCCATTCCAACCAACAGAGAATTGAATTCTTAGATATCTGGATTGAACACCACGATCAAGCCATCAAAGTATCCCTGTACACCAAACCGACTGCTCGGAATACTCTCCTTCAATTCAGCAGTTTCCATCCCCACTGCCAGAAGGAGAGTATCCCTACAGTCAATTTCTCCGTATCCGGAGAAACTGCTCGGATATTCATGATTTCCTTATCCAGTCTGACATTCTTAAAGAGAAGTTACTGTATCGAGGATATCCCTCCAAACTGGTCAAGGATTCTTTCAAAAGAGCAAGATACACCAACAGGGAGAACATGTTTCAACCCAAACCATCTGAAAGTACTGACCAACTAGTCTGCATCACCCGACATTCCAACTTGAACGACAAAGTGCACCAAGCCATCAATTCCAGCTGGCATTTGTTGAATTTGGAAAAGAACAGAACCACAATACCAAGACCGATCTTCGCGTTCAAAAGGAATAAAAACCTTAGGAACCTCCTCGATCGACGGCAGATTGCTGAGACCCTCACTGGCACCCAAAGTGCCATAACCAGTCTGAAACCAGTCTTTGGAAACCATAGATGTGGCTCGTGCCATGCATGTCCTCAGGCCATAATTGGCGACTCTATAACCACCACTGAGCGAACCATCTCAGTGACTCGTAATGAGACACTTACCAACTGCAGAACCAGTAATGTGGTTTATGCTATTCTGTGCCCGTGCAACCTCCCATATGTGGGGGAAACTGGACGTGAATGCCGGGTGAGAATTGGAGAGCACAAGTCAAACATCAGGAACTTGAAGACCTCCGCCCCCATTGTCTCCCACTGGATGGAAAAAGGACACACAGAAAACGATCTCCGCTGGTTCATATTGGAGAAAATAAAAACAAGACATGGAACTGACCCTGCTAACCTCCGCAAAAAAAGGGAGGTTTTCTGGATTTTCCTGACCAACTCCGTTACCAATGGTCTCAACGAGGAATGCCCATGGCAGAACACTTTTCTCTAATGTCCACCCCTGGTTCATTTATTGGACCTGTGAGCTTTGTCTGATCCCTGACTTGGGACCCAATTTTTACACAAGGCTATTGTGTAATCCTCTTGAGAGTCTAAACTCCTTTTCTCCCCCTTTCCATTCCTTCTTTTCCCCCGTGTCCTTTCCTATTCCCAGAGGGCGCCCTCCCCGGGCTAGCCGAGGATGCCACATCCCTTCATGCGTTTACCATTTTGATCCTATGCCGCCATTGTTTTGCTACCTCTTCCCCGTGTCCTTTCCCCACTCCCAGATGGCGCCCTCCCCGGGTTACCCGAGGATACCACATCTCTTCATGCGCGTACCAGTCTACCCTGTGCTTACTTTGTTCCTTTACACTACCTCCATCCCCCCACCCTCAGTGAAACGCCCAACATCCCTGGAGAATACTCTCTCCATACGACAATATCCCCACTCCAAGATGACGACCCATACCTCAGCGCCCCACTCCAAGATGACGCCCAAACCGGAAGATCTGCGATCTTATTCCGTCGTTCACCCGCATCGCGCCGACTCTACCCAGCTGACCAAGATTTGACCATCAAGACCAGTATTTAATCCGTCTAACTTCCCAATGCGTTTCGGTCCCGGGTTCTCCGTCTTCCTGAACGGAATCCCAGACAATGTATTTCTGCGGTCTGGATAAGAGTCCTTTTGACGCCCTTTGAGGTAAGCCCTGAATGTACTCTATTCTTTCTTGACCCCCTGGCTTTTCCTGTAGTTTCGAGATCCTTTACAAACCCTTCCGCCCCCCATTTTCCCGTCATTTCCTTTATATCATCCTACCCTCTGACTTAAATGCTATGTTTTGCTCCCAGATCTCCCTGGGCGTATCTAACCTGCCGAAAGATACCGAAAGACGGCCAAAGTCCCCTGTTTCCCGTTTTCCTACTATCCAGTCACGGCATTCTACGCGCCTTAATCTTCAGGTGAGCTCGCCACTGCACCTTGAATGGGACCACTCGTGCCAGCTCCACTATATATCTCCCTTACCCAGCCCTGATCATGCTGCCCTAGTCTTTGTTAACTCCGTATGGACTTTCCATTCTGATGCACTTTTTATTTACACGCAGTCTCTCCTGATAATAGGAAACTCTCTGATCGTACTCCTCCCCTGACCGACCATGAATGTTTGATGCGGACTACCTGCCGGCATCTTATCAGGTGAGTGTGCCCCCTTCTTCCCTTGCCCTAGGAACTAAACTAAAATCCGCTCCTACCTTTCGTCCCGGCTGTCCCGGCTCTCCTTGAGCCCCTGCAAAACAGTCTTTTTTTCACTCGTGATTTGGACTCTTTTGCATACTAAATAATATCCCCGCTACTCTCACTCTTGGTGACCTGAACACTACACCAAGGAATTTTCGGCTCAGCTATTAGCCTGTCTATATCTCGTGCCCTTGTTCATTATTTTTTCAGCGTGATTCCTCTATTCCCTGAACCGCGGATTTACGCTGACAAAATTCCTGACTTTCAAGGAGGACCTTACTATCCAGACCTACGGCCCCTGCTAATCACAGGTAGGATTCCACACGTTTCCTATATAGATGTCCTTCCACACTGGTTAGGCACTGCTTTCTAGACATCTCCCCAATCGATGTCCTTCTGTTTCCTACATAATGGCATAAATCTAAGTTTCTGTTCTACCCAGTTATAAGAACTTGATGACTCTATTAGACCCCCATATATGCCAGAGACGGTTTGTAATTTACTCTCTCTCAAATAGATACTTCCATTCATTAAGAGGGGTCCTTGGACAGTGACTATCGCATAAATGGATCTTGAGAATTCGAAGTATAAGAGCGTGTGAACCTAAGTATGAATGAAAAAGTATAGTCCTCTAAGAGATAAGTTCTATGTCTTCACTTTGGCCACTTCTTTGAATTGGCCTATCCCCTAACTTGGGGAATGGTATCCCGGGAGTAATCTGCGAATATCTAAACCAAGACTATTTAGTGATGTGCCTATACATTTGATGATAATAAAATGTTCAGAAATGGTACATGAATTATGAATCTATATGTATTAAATCGTATGAGAATTTCGAACATGCTTAAGTGTCTAAGATGTTAAATTGATATGTTTGTAATTCTTTGAATTACCTGATATGCTTAAAAACACTTTGTTTGAACTTTTCAGCTAGTGTGTTCCCCTCCCCCCTCATCTCTGCCAGCCCTGACGAAGGTGCCTCACACCGAAACGCACGTTGGCGTTACTACGGCAAACTGCTTGCATAATTATTTGAAGATCAGAAGGGATCGGACTAAAATTGAATCAATATGAAATAATGCAGGGACCACTCTTTACAAGGATAAAGATATTTTAAATTAATTTATTACCTTTTATACCAACTTATACTCACCAGAAACACAACTACAATCGGATCTCACCAATTATTTTCAAACTATTGACTTTAATTCACTAGAAGCAGACATCCCAATCTCAAAAATCACTCAGGCTTGCTCTGCATTGTGCAGAGGGAAAGCTCCTGGACCTGATGGTTTCACTATTGAATTTGAAAATCATTTTGAAAAACTTCTCCTCCCCAACCTCTTACTTTTGTTCAACTCATTTATTACTAATGGTACTTCTCAAATATATATTATTTACAGACAAGGGAACCCTATACAATTGGTCAGGGTATCAGTATGCTACAAACACAGTGGTCCCTCACAAGGACAATGGGAGAGAAGTAATGAATATAGACATACAATTAGATCTATATTGTGCTGTCCACCCGGACATGAATACTTTTAATATTTCAAATTCATACCAAGCTATGAAGTGGGAACACAATCTTTGCATCAAGCATTGATATCACCTCGAAACAGATAAATGTGAGGTATTACCCTTACATTTCTTGAGTAATAAGCAACTTTTTCAGCATTCAGGTTTCAATTAGCAACCTCCCAAAATAAAATATTTGGGACAATATTTTTCACAGACCATCAAGGACACTTTAAAATTTAACTTTGATTACATTGTGAAATCATTAAATGATAATATTGCTCATTGGCATACACTTTTTCTTTCTTGGTGGGGTAGGATCGACTCTATCAAGATGATACTCACATCTGTTATATTATAAACTATTAGCATGATCCCAGGTCACATTCCTGATCACTATTTTATTATGCCTTTTCTTTGAAACAAGCTTCTCGATGGCTTGACAAATTCTCATTTGTGGCTGTAGCTAAAGAAATCACTTATGTCCCCTTTTGATTTTACAGAAATTCTTGCTTTCACAACAAAAATCTCTCAATCGTGTACTTCGGTTATTTCCCATTCCTGCAAAATCCTGGCACTCCTCCTACCTTCAGCAAATTCCTAAATTACTACCTTTCAACAACCTATTTGGCATAAAAGGTCATTACGAGTTAGGAATTGTTCTATATACTGGAAAACATGGTGAATCAAAGGTTTGTGTTGGTTGTCACAACTCTTTACTAATGATCAACTCCAATCAATCAATCAATCAATCAGGGGGATTGTAAGCGCACTACTCACCTGTGAGGGTTTCAAGGCGCTGGGGGGGGGGGGGGGGGGGAGTAGCAGCTCTGTTCAGTCAAAAAGCCAGGTATTGAGTGTTTTCCTGAAGATTTTCAGGGAGGGGGCGTGTCTGATGTCAATTGGTAGCTCGTTCCAGGTCTTGGACACGATGTAGGAGAAGAGTCTTCCACCTGTTCTGGCTTTGCAGATGCGCAAGGGCGAGGTCGGCGAATCGGAGGTTTCACTTGGGTACGGGGAAGGAGATCCTTTTGTTGAGGTACTGGGGTCAGGGGTTGTGGAGGCATTTGTAGGTATGGGTAAGTATCTTGAAAGTGACTCTTTTCTCAATCAATCAATCAATCAAATCTGTATTCAATCTTTTTTTTAAAACATATCATAAATGCACAATTTCATTAAACGACCCATAAAACAGTACAAGCAGTATTTTAAGAACATATAAAAACATTAAATCTTAATAGGCTATAAATGGCTTTTAGGGCAGGATCAGTTGATTAATATACATTTAATTCTTGGTTACAGCAGTTGGGCCAGAATACCGCCTCGCGCCTTTCTCCTTCTCAGACATGCCCACCAGAACCTAGCTACTTAAAAACAGAAGAAAGGGTCGAGAAATAAAATGCCACCCTACATTGGTTAAAGTTATAGCTCCTTAAGATAGGAAGAATGAAGGCTTCTTTTTCTGCCTTGTAAAATTTACAGAAAAGTAGTAAATGGAGGTCCGATTGTGTCGAACGGTTGTCACAGGGACATGCACTCAGGTCTGAATGTTTACATTTCTTCTCTGGATACCCTAGCATCAAAGGGGTGAAATTCATGCGTAAATGCAATACGATGTATCTGTGATGCGCTATTTTTGTACGAGCCAGATAGGAATATCCTTCCTCTGGTCTAGGGGGGATAAGATTATAAACAAGGAGCACTTTTTGACGCTTTTCTTTTCCCTGCGGGCAAAATTAGCCCGCTGCATGGCGCCTCAATTATTTTCTGTTTGGAGAACCTCCTGCAGGCTAGATGATCCCAGAATAGTTCTCCCAACCCAATTGCACTTAGTTGAGACTTTATGTAGCTACGCCAGCCAATCTTTTTGTAATGATCCAGTTTCAGAGAGTCTTTGATTATACACTGTGTTAAATTAACAGAGTTTCTGTGCCATATAGAAAGCCATAAAAGCAGTGGTGCCAGTCTGATTGTGTCTGCCAAGGGAGGTAGCCCCAGTTCCAGATGAATAATATAATTAGAGGAAGAAGGGGGTAATGATACCTGTGACTTAAAAAAGCTATCTTCCTGTAAGTTGGTCAATGTGTACCATTCCCCAGACTCCTGCTGCATAAGTAACCACTGACTTTGTTTTTACAAGGTAGAAGTTTTTAATTCATTCTAGGGGATTTGCACCTAGCTTCCTAACAAAACCTTTGATAGCTTGGAGACTTCTTTTCATGCCTAGCCCTCTTGCCACCACCAAGTTAGCCCATGAGTAGTTTTTGTCAAATAGGACGCCTAGGTATGAAAAGGACTCTACCAATTCTATTTTCTTTGAGTCCAAGTGGAAATAGGGAGCTTTAGCTATTTACCGGATCCTGCTATAATAATGTAAGATTTTGTTTCATTCACTTTGAGGTCTAGTGAGGCCATGAATGATAAATACGAAGTTATAAGATTTTGGAGGGCTACCCTCGTCCTAGCAATCAGGACTGTGTCGTCTGCGTACGCCAACTCCTATCATTTTCTGATCTCCAAACTAAGTTTTCTCTCCTGTCTAAATCCCGCCCACAAAATGTTCTTCTAAGTGCATCTCTCAACCAATATATATCTGCGTTTCATACTGAATTTACCTCTCTCCCTATTGCTGTTACACTTTTACCATTATTAAACACTAATCCCTCAGCCTCAGCTATTTATGTCATTGCATATTGTTTTAGACAGAATCAAATCAAAAACAGAGTTGGCCTGGGAAAAAGATTCAATGGAATGTTGGTCTGTTGCGCTATGGGACAAGTTGTGGCTTAAACTTCATAAAACTACATGAGCTGCCAACACCACACAAACCCTTTGGGTGCATATTACCAAGCATGACGCCGTTTTCCTTTGCTGCTATTCCCAGGACCTGCCAATCACAACTGCCTGACACTTTTCCCACGGAGCCTGGTGCCTGCCTCTGTCCCCCTCCCGCCACCGCAACCGACATCGACAGCGGACGCCGAGCGGAGGGGGGCTCTGGACTACGTTTCCCGCCCTGCACAGCGGCGGGAGACGCAACGAAGATCGCGCCAGGCGGCGCATAAAGGTCGTGTCACCCCGGTGGAGCGGGTGACGCCGTTTTCCTTTGCTGCTATTCCCAGGACCTGCCAATCACAACTGCCTGACACTTTTCCCGCGGAGCCTGGTGCCTGCCTCTGTCCCCCTCCCGCCGCCGCAACCGACATCGACAGCGGCCGCCGAGCAGAGGGGGGCTCTGGACTATGTTTCCCGCCCTGCACAGCGGCGAGAGACGCAACGAAGATCGCGCCAGACGGCGCATAAAGGTCGCGTCACCCCAGTGGAGCGGGTGACGCCGTTTTCCTTTGCTGCTATTCCCAGGACCTGCCAATCACAACTGCCTGACACTTTTCCCGCGGAGCCTGGTGCCTGCCTCTGTCCCCCTCCCGCCGCCGCAACCGACATCCACAGCGGCCGCCGAGCGGAGGGGGGCTCTGGACTGCGTTTCCCGCCCTGCACAGCGGCGGGAGACGCAACAAAGATCGCGCCAGGCGGCGCCTAAAGGTCGCGTCACCCCGGTGGAGCTGGTGACGCCGTTTTCCTTTGCTGCTATTCCCAGGACCTGCCAATCACAACTGCCTGACACTTTTCCAGTGGAGCCTGGTGCCTGCCTCTGTCCCCCTCCCGCCGCCGCAACCGACATCGACAGCGGCCGCCGAGCGGAGGGGGGCTCTGGACTACGTTTTCCGCCCTGCACAGCGGCGAGAGACGCAACGAAGATCGCGCCAGGCCGCGCATAAAGGTCGTGTCACCCCCGTGTCGCGGGAGCGCCCGGGGCTAAGCCTGGGCAAAGGGCGGGCCCTCTACGGCCCTCCGAGGCCAGAGGAGGCTGGGCCACCCCCCTAACTTTACTGCTACTGTGAAGAAGGTATTTAAATTTCATAAAAACCATCTAATGCTTCGATTTATTCTTACCTTATGTGAGTGGACAATCTCTAGTACCATCCAAGAATAGTTAATCTTCAAGTGCTATCTATACCTTTCTGTTTTTGAGTAGTATGAGGAAGGTCATCAAAACCACTAGGATGCCTACTCTACGGTCAAATACCAAACAGAAGGTGGTCGCCCCCCAACCTGTCCCCACACTTACAGCAAGTGATATAATGCTGCAGCAGACCATATGGGCAGTATCAACTGCAATAGCTAATACAGAAAGGAGAATGTCCTTACCATCGACAATTTTTGTCCATGACTCACAAGATGTAGTAGATGACCCTCTGGTAGCCACCATAGTCGCCACTGATTATGTAGACCTAAGTCTCGGTGTCACCTCTTCCTTTGCTGAGCTCCTGTGTGCTCAGGCCCCTATTGAATCAACAGGAGATATAGAAAACACTCAACCTAATTTTAGCACTTCTCGGGATGGGGAGAAGTTGATCCCAAGTAATATAGTGCCAAAAAAAGCTAGTGAAGTTTGTGCATGCAAGAAGAAGAAAAAGGGCCAAAATAATACATTAAACCATAATCTAGTGGCCCCTATCACCAATTCTACACCAGGAATACCTTGCTGGGTAGCAAATATGGTGGCTGATCTCAAGGCAGACCTGGAAGATACGATCATCGCCCACATTAAACCACTTATGTCAAAAATCGACAGATTGACATCCCTAATAAATAGCAAAGGGATGGGTCCCACTAGGCAAGTGGTAAATGATGGTATGCCAATTAAATGGGGGTCAAAAGGGGGTACTACCAATAATACACCAAAAGATAAGTTTACACCAGCCAATCAACCCTTAGCTTGCAAACCTAAGGATGCAACGCAAAATAACACTCTGACTGGGAAGAAAGCCCCTGCATCCCTGAACCCTAGTGTATCTAGCACCATCCCTCAGGCCCAATCGAAGCAAGGAAATGGAAATCCTTCAGCGTAAGATGATAAAACTGGTCAAAATTAAAAAAAGCATAAGCACAGACACTCCCCAATTAAAAAACCAAGTAGAAAAGGCAAGGTTGGCACGCTTCAAGACAATCAATCTTCCGCCTGAAGTTCTGCCCTTTGTGGTTGCATTGACAGGAGTGCCACCCATGAAGGAGGGAAAAAAGGAAACACAAATTGAACTAAAAAACAAATGCATACAATGGTTACAGCTAAACAGACCTTTACCTCCAAACATCTCTGGGGAGATATTAACGGTTAGACGAGGGGAATGGATAGGTAGAAGTATTAAAACAATAGCAGGGGACATCATAACTGTTAATTTCAGGGACACGGCTGCAGTTAAATATATATGTAATGCACCCCCTAGTGGAACTAATACAAAAATACACCCTTTACCAAGTTAACACGTCCGTAAATTGTTAAAGACAGATGAGCCCAACCCCTCAAAGCCGAAGATATTTTCTTCCTGACTTTAGCAAAATTAACTTTGGTGAGATCCTTTATGTCCTGAGTGATTTGGACCCCTAGATATCTTATTTCTTTTTTACACACTATACCCTCTGCTGCCAAGTTCCAAGACATAATTTCTGCTTTGTCAGCATTTAGCCGATATCCCAAAACTTCACCAAATTTCTTCGTTAAAAAACCTATGGTGTCCAAGGTTCGATGCAGATTTGATGTTAAAATGACTATGTCATCTGCATACAGCCCAATCTTTCTGACCCATCCCTGGAACTCAAAAGGGGGAATCCTGTCTGCCTCTCTAATTCTGTAGGCTAACGGTTCAATATATAGATCGAACAAGAGAGGGGATAGGGGGCATCCCTGCCTTGTACCTCTCATTACTTTTATCAGCTTAGTTAATACCCCATTTACTAGAACTTTCGAAATAGGTGACTGGTATATTCGAGCCAGTGCCCCACCAAAATTAACCCCCAATCGTAGGTGTGTTGTTAAAGCCTTCAGAAACTCCCAATTAACGCGATCAAACGCCTTGGCGGCGTCAAGAGCAACAACCGCCAAGGGGAGATTGTGTGTAACTGCAACATCAATGCTACCAATCAGAGAAAAGGTTAGCTCCCTTAGATATCTGCCCTTAATGAACCCTTTCTGGTCTTCATGAATAAGGTGGGGGACTACTCTACCAAGCCTATCCGCCATGATCTTAGCAAACAACTTATAATCACTATTTAAAAGCGAAATAGGCCTATATGAGTCCATGTATTTTGGAGATTTCCCAGGTTTAGGAATGACAATAATGTTCGCCTCATTCCATGATGTGGGAAGAGCCGCCTCTCCTACAAAAACCTCATTAAAGACCTTAGTTAATAAAGGTATCAGACTCCCCCCAAAACCTTATAGACCTCAACTGGTAGCCCGTCCGGACCTGGTGCTTTCCCTTTCTTAGCCAGCTTAACAGCCTCCTCTACTTCCCCCTGTCTGATTTCCTGGTTCAAAACCTCTTGAAGTTCTTCTGTCAATGGATCTAAAACTTTTATCCACTTTTCTATCTCGTGCTTATCTGGAACAAGATCTTCCCTATATACCTCATTGAAATGTCTATAGAAGGCTTCAACTATATCTTTAGTGTCTGTCACTAAACAGCCCGATTCCCCCTCTTTTACTTCTTTAATCGTATTTCTTATCTGATCCCTCCTTGCTTTCCAAGCCAATAACTTACTCGTGCCTTCTCCATATTCAAAGTGCGCGAGATTAGAGGCCTCCCATCTTTCTTTCACCCTTTTGTTAACCACTATGGCTATCTCCTCTTTCAGTTGTTCCAATTCTTGAACAGTTTTTTCCTTTACCAAAGTCTCCCCCGTATTCACCACTATTGCCTCCTTCTGGCGGATATCAATTCTAAAAACTCTATTCTGTTATAGTAAGCTCTTCTTTTCCTTGCACCCATAGCTCCCAGCCCACCCCGCAGAAATGCCTTAGCCGCCTCCCAGATACTGTCTATCCTTGCTGAACCCATATTCTGCTCAACAAATCCATCAACTTCCTGCCTAAGAGTCTCCATAACCTCATGATCATACAAAACAGTACGATCCAGTCTCCAGACTGAACCTGAATCGGCAAATTCTGTTTTGAGCTCCAAAATAACCGCTGAATGATCTGATAAATGTACCCCCACGTGCATTATCTGTTTCACTCTGTCCATGAGTCTAAGGTCTATTAAAAAGTAGTCAATCCGGGATCTGTGATTGTACTTTTTATTATAGTACGTGTATCCTAATACCTGCCCCGCCCTCTGTCTCCATACATCACAAAGACCAAACTGATCTATCAGGCCCTTAACTCTAAATGACATTTTACTATTAACCAGGGCCCTGCTATTAGCTGATCTATCTAGTTTTTTATCCAACACTGTGTTGAAATCGCCAGCAAGCACAATAAACCCTGTAAGACCCACCATTTCCTTAATTAGCTCTTCTAGGGGGCTCAGATCATCTTGATTTGGACCGTAGTAACCTATAATATTATACAGGAGCACATTTATCCTCAAATTCACAATCAGCCACCTACCTTTGATGTCTGCCACCTTACCCTCAACAACACAATCTAACCCTTGCCTAACCAATATTGGAATGCCTTTAGTTACCGCCACTTGCGGTGTATAAAAAACACGTTTTAACCAATGCTGTAAACCAATAAATTTCTTGCACTCTTCTTCCGTTAAATGGGTCTCTTGTAAAATCATAATTTGAACCGAAAGATATCTCAAATATTTCATAATCCTGTCCCTTCTAGCTTTAACTCGTAAGCCATTCACATTCCATGACATACAAGTTATCACCATTGCACTACCCTCCACCATCCCACACCCCCTCACTTCTTTTCAACACCCAGGTGAAAAAGTGGCTTATGAGAAATGTTTTCATGTTTTTTCCCCCTACCCCATGCCCCTTCCAACCTAACCCAACCCTTTTCCCTACCCTCCCACCCTTTTTCCCCCTCCCACCCTCCCTGGAAAACCCAACCAACTTCCTTAGACCCATCCTGGGCCCTTCGAGTGCCTGTTCGGGTGGTCGTGTTTCTTTCCACTACCACTTTCCATGCAAAAAAAGACCTCTACATAACTGATGCCATTTTCTCACTAGGTTCATGTCAATTTAGTCTTTCCCTCTATACTATTAGAGCCCTCCATTCTGACACTGTTCCAAAAAGCCATCTACATCTTCCACAAATCTAAAAGTATACATTTTATTTTTCCACATGACTTTTAGGAAAGCTGGGAACTTCAGTTGTACAGTCGCTCCCAGACTTCTTAGTGGTTCGATTCTTTTGCCCAACTCCCACTGTCTGTTTGCAGTTACCACAGAAAGGTCTGACCTGACCTCTACCCTTGCACCTCCTACCATCAATGCCCCCTTCTTCAGTGCCGCAGCAAGGATCTTTTCTTTTAAACTATAGGTTAAGAAATTTATCAGGATCCTTCTAGGCTTTGAGCGGTTTGGGTTCAGTCTGAAGGGATCTCGATGTATCCTCTGAATATCTAAAAGAATCTCCTCTTCTGTTTCCTCTATCTGCAATTCCGTTTTTAATAGATGAACAATAAACTCCTTTATATTGTCACCTTCTTTCCCCTCCGGAAGTTTTAAGATTTTTAGATTATTCCTGCGCTGCATATTTTCTAATTTTTCTAAGCGTTCCTCATACATTCTTTCCTTATATCTAACCTCCTCCAGATCTTTACTATGTTCCTCAACCTTGCCTTGAATCTCCTTACTTTCTTCCTCCAGCACTTCTGTGCGGATATTTAACTCCTCAAACTTAGCCTCCAGCAGACCACATACCTCTCTGATCCCTTCTTGATTGGCCTTTGACTCCTCAAAACCTCTATGCACATCTAAATCTGGTGAAGATGATGGCGTTACCTAAGATAACCTTCTTATTCGACACGCTCCCTCTTATGTTTGAGAAAGAGGGTTTCACGAGACTGCAAAGCGAGATCGGTTCTTTTATCTGGGCTTCTAAGGGATCACGCTTATCCTGGAAAAAAATAAGAAGAAGACTTTTGAAAGGAGGTTTGGCTAAACCAGATTTCCAGATATACTCTTGGGCTTTTTTGCTTAAAAACTGCAGAATGCTTCTGGGAACGCCAGGAAGCTCGGTTATTGGTGAACTACTGTCCGCAATGTTGAGAGTCGAGAACATTAAGCAGAATGGATTTATGTATGAATTTTCTGACCCAAAGTACTTTAAAAAAGTGAGACTAAAAGTCCTGAAAGATTTGGCAATGGTCTGGTATAGAATCAGGAGGACCACAAGAATACCATATTTTAGTGTAAGAGCACCGATCTGGGAACCACCAGGTGCCCCAAGATGGGCCGAGGATGCGCTGGCAAGGATGCTAAAAGTAGAGAGACCTCGGAGATGGGGAGATCTGTTTATAGATCGCAGTCTATTGCCATGGATCTACTGTGAACAAGAGTGGGGCAAATATTTTCGAAGTTTAAATACTTCCAGATACAAAGTTGGGCAGCAGGGAAAGAACATTTAATAGGGGTATATAACGAGTTTGAAGAGAAGCTGGCTTTGGAGGCCCGATAAAGAAAGAAGTGGCGATGTGGTACTGGGCAATAGTTGAAATGGAGGATGGACCATTTACATTGCCGGAACGCCTGTGGGGAGAGTGCTTGCCGAGGACCGCTACAGAAGATCACTGGCAAGTAACTATGTTGATTCTTTACAAGGTGGTAAAACCTGTGAATTTAAGAAGGAACCACTTGTTTACTCTCCACAGGGCGTATTGGTCCCCAAAGAAGTTGGCGAAATTCAAAGATGGTGGTATGGTGAGATGCCCTAAATGCAGCAGCCCAAATGAGGACGACATGCACATGTTTGTTACATGCCCGGCGATAAAAGATTTTTGGGGTAATGTGAGTAAATGCTTGTCAGCTGCATTGGCCCAACATATTGAGGTAAGCCCTGAACTTGTTATCACGGGAAGAGCAGATTTACAAGGTAGGGGCTTGGAAGATAAAGTAAAGTTGGTATTCTATGCTATATTGTTGGCCCGAAGGGAAAATTGCAAGTTGTGGGTCTCTGCTGATCCTCCGACAAGTTTGGCTTGGATAAGAGCTATGAGGGCTGTAGCAAAGCTGGATATGGTCGGCCAGCATGAGAAGAGATACAGATTTTGGACTCCTTTCTTAAACTGTTATGGGTGAAGGGTCTGGGTGAAACTGTGAAGGCAAGGGTGGAAGAAAGTCCTATGATTAAGTCACTCTGAAATCTCGGTGGAAATATGCTTTACGTAGGCCGGTTAAGGGAGTGTACTCCCTCCTAAGAGAGTAAAAATTTCCTAATATATGAGATGAAAACACCCTGGGGCGCTATTGTAAGAGAAAAGGGTGAAGAGGGGCAAATGAGGACAAAAAAAAAATCCACCCTTTACATCTTTCATATTTCTACCCGACCATACCCCAAAGACAAATGCTGAGAGATAGAATACCTATGAGTAGGGCTTATCAGCAAGCACCCCAGCAGAGATTTCAGCAATGGCAATCCCTCTGGCAATGTACCCTTGAATTTGATCCTTTTCTATCCGAGTACGCACACTGGAATAGGTTCTGCGCACTGGACGAGGTGGACTGACTTACATTTGAGGAAACCAACACTCTGTTACCAGACACGAGACTACATGAGGAAGGGCACACAATGACGGAAACCTCAACTTTATGCCCCCACCCTACCTCTACACTAGTGTCTAGCAATGTTCAGTCTATACCTTCAACAGTGTCCATAGCCCCAATTGAATGTATGGGCCCTCAAAACAGTAATGGTTATGACTCCAAGGGTTCATTAATGATTCTTAGTTGGAACCTAGCAGGCATCCATAGGAAACTGGGTTCACCTGAGTGGAATACTCTGGTGGAGGCGCATAAGATCTGCTTGTTCCAAGAGACCTGGAGACTAGAACCACTCCATCGTGTTGGTTATGTTACATACTTTGTGCCTGCGGAAAAACATACCAATGGGAAGGGACGCCCTTCGGGGGGCCTGCTCATTTGGGTAAGCATCTCCCTTAATTGCCGCATAAAATCTAAGCAGATCAATAGTCCAGATATTCTGGGACTTTCTCTGAGAGGTCCCCGTAGGGGGTTAACCCTTGATTTGTTTAATATATATGTTAGAGGTACTAAACATGGGTCTATGTCCCCGATTGTAACCACTCTTGAAGCAGAACTCAGAGAAAATGCTGAGGGTGCCCAGATCCTAGTTGCGGGAGACTTTAATTGCACCTATGAGCCACTCTCCTCAGATGACATTCTGGACCTGGGAGAGGATGACATTAGAAGGGGTATCCCAGCCCTAACCATCCCCCCGATCAAAAGATGGTCTCATAGTGCGATCCAGTTAAATGCTCTGACATTGGAGTTTGGCCTTAGAGCCGCAAATGGTCGTACATCTTCAGACCCCTTGGGTGCTATCACATATAATAGAGCCAATCACACCTCGAGGATCGACTACATTTTGCTAGATTTTTCACTATGGGTTTAGTGCAAGACATGGTAGTTTTACCTATGGTAGAAAGCGATCACAATTCGCTTTCCCTATTTCTAACAAATCCTTGGCCTAATAAACCACCCGAAACGTCCCCTAAACATGCTCACAAAATCTCTGTTTCTTCTTGTGGGAGACGTTTAAAGTGGAACAAAATCTCAGCTGATGAAGCCAAACTTAATACAATTAATGAATTGCTTATGGCTTCTCAATCGGAATTGGATACTATCAATTTGGCCTCGTCAACCGGAAGGGTGACATCTATCTTTGAGGATACACTCAGGTCTATAGGGGACATATTCCTGTAAAAGGGGCGTGTGGGGAGGAATACAGCATCCCGAAACTCTAGGGGCAAGCATGACTGGTATACATCTGCATGCAGACATGCAAAATCCCTTTTGATTGAGGTTGTCAAAGGTAGATCACAAGCCCTGATACAGGAAGCTAGGAAAGAGCACAAGCGAATACTGGCAAGTGCAAAAAAGGAGTGGGAAGAAGAGTTCTGGCGTACTTTAAAAGAGGCACGTACTAAGAAAGACCCAAGGCGCTTCTGGGATACAATTAGAACCAGAAACAGACCAGATAGCAACCTTATAACATGTAACATCACTAGCCAAGCGTGGGTCAACCATTTCTCTAAACTATACACCCGCCAACCTGGACATAACACCTTAGATACACCCAAGGAAGATCAGGGATGGGAGGTGGCCCCAATTATGACCCAAACAGACTGGGAGGCAGATCTAATAGATTCTGACTTTTCAATAAAAGAAGTAGAATATGCCATTAGTACCATCATGCCCCAAAAGGCGGCCGGTCCGGATGGTATTCCTGGGGACCTTTTGCGCTCAGACATCCCGAAATGGGGGAAACTCATTCATTGCCTGCTTACTGCCATCTGCAGGGGTGCACCGATTCCCACATCCTGGAAAGGGGCGGAGGTCGTCCCTATTTTTAAAAAAGGTGCTAGGGACGACCCATCCAACTATAGGACTATAAGCTTGTTGGACATAAGCCAAAAGGTAGTTGGTAAGGTACTGCTGGTTAGAATACTGGATTGGATTAATGATAATAACATCCTCTCTGACTACCAGGCAGGATTTAGAGTAGGCACTGGCACAATAGAACAAGCCTTCAGATTGATGTTAGTGTACTGGAAGGTGGTGGTTATAGGCAAAGGCAGTCTTTATCTCGCATTTATCATTTTAAAGACTGCCTTTGACCTTGTACCTAGGGAGACCCTCTGGAGAGTCCTTACTGACATGGGGATACCGCACTACATTCTATCCTTACTTGTAAGGCTTCATGAAAACAGCTTTGCCCAGATAAGATGGGGTACAGGGGGGAAAAACCAGCAGTATCCCGGTAGAGAGAGGGGTTCACCAGGGATGTGTTTTAGCTCCCACCCTTTTCTTCCTGTACATCAACGGAGTGGTTGAGCATCTGTTGAAAGATCCCTCAGATGAACCATCCCTGGCGGGGGAGCACATCCCCACCCTTCTCTTTGCCGATGATACGCTCCTGCTATCTAAATCCCCAATGGGTCTTCAAAAACTCCTTAACAACTTCCAGACTTTCTGTGCAGAACGGGGCCTGGTAATCAATACCGATAAAAAAAAAATACCTTGTGATGAATCCCCCCAAAAAATCTGTACGCCCCCCAAGTTGAACGCTGTACCTCTGGGGAGGGTAGACGTATTTGATTACCTAGGCATCCGCCTGTCGCACAACATGCAGTGGGCCCCTCACTTAGACAAAATGCTGCTAGCTCATAAGAGGGTAACAGGGGCTCTCCTGAAGGAGCAGCGCTCCTGCGCTATAAGACCTATAGCCCCTGTTATCGATATCTACATAGCAAGGGGAGTTAGATCTGCTCTTTACGGGGCAGAGCTATGGGGCTCGTGCAACATCAATGAATTGTCAAGATCCGAGAGGAAGTTCTTTAGGGCCATCATGTCACTCCCCCGAGGTACTCCCATGGCCCCACTAATGCTTGACTTAGGTTGTCGACCTATTGAAGAATTAGCAAAGTTCCGGCCCTTACTCCTATGGGCCCGGTTGTGGCGAGTTCCGGAGCTCGCCAAATATGCGAAAGGGCTCTCTGAAATCATGTCACTACCAGGGTGGCACAGAATTAAATGGTTAAGAGACATGACATCCCTCTTGTGCGACTTGGGCCTAAGTGAAGCCTGGGCAAATAGGTCCTCTCCACCAAAGGCAACACTTAAGAGTCTATACTGGAATTGGATTCTGACTCAGCAGAGTACTAACTGCACATTGGGTAGATTGACGGAGGACTTTTTGAAATTTAAGGACTTACGGATTCGAGAACTCTATCTAGATATCATTGAAAAACTATTTGATAGGACCCTTTATTTCAAATTTAGAACTGGAACTCTTCCCCTGCATGCCTTTACATCACGGTGGAAACCGCCAGCACAGACCACAGAGTTTTGCACCACGTGTACATCCAGACAGGAGTCAGTGGCACACTTTATGTTTGAGTGCCAGGAGTATGCACGACCAAGAAGAAAATGGCTTAAACAATTGTGCCGCTTGTTGGGGACCAGGCACCATGTTGAGGCACTACGTATTTTAATGTCAGACTCTCGCCCACTGTATGTTTGTACCCTCTCTAAATTTTTATCGTGGGCATGGTGTATTAGAAGTAAAAGGCTCAAAGAAATTGTTTAATTCCTTTTTAACTAACCTCCTATGATATGCTTCTTTTATACATAAACCAAGATTTTTTAAGCTGAATGTAATCAAATTGTTGTATCTTCTTCTCTTTTTAATCAAATGAACTTGTGTACTTTTAAATTGTGAAGCTTTTATGATCATTTTTATCGAAATAAAGCCTTTTTGACTTGACTTGACTATTACCAAGCATGAGCGATAATTATCGTTATGCTTGGTTAGCGGCAATAATTTTATCGCCGTGCTTCGCCTATTTTTATCGCTTAGGAGCCTTGCTATTATCAAGGTTTATCTCCTAAGTGATAAAAATCAGCCGAAATACATGAATATCGCTGAAAAGTCAGCGATATTCATGCATTACCGAGCTAATGCTCTTAGCCATGTTATCCACCTACCATTGGATAACATGGCTAAGCAACTGCTCTGGGCAGGCGTTAGCTTTTGGAGATATTCGCGCTTAGCGCGAATATTTCCAAAAGTTGGTAATCGGAGATAGGGATGTTAGCGACTGTTTTCAGTCGCTAACATCTTGGCACGCCCACTTTGCATGTCATTAGCAATAATTATCGCTGACATGCAAAGCAGGCCCCAAGATGATCGCTATCTCCTACTAGCTGTCGCTAACTGGTGTTAGCGACAGCTAGGTAATAGGGCGATTAAATTATCGCCGCATTAGCGGGAAAAAGTCCCGCTAATGCGGCGATAATGGCCCTTGGTAATATGCCCCTTTATTTCTTTATCATTGTATGTTATTTACCCCTATGACTCTAAAATCATTTTACCAACTACAAATTCATCTTGCTGGTCCTGCTCAAGCTCCACTGCTGATTTAAAACATATGTTAATTTATTGCCCTTCTTTTTTTCCAATTCTGGAAACTGGTTTGGTGCCAAATCAGCAAGATATTTAAAACTGCCATCCCTTTCTGCTTTGCTAATATTTTTCTGGGAAGTTTGGCTTCTCAGTGGCTTTGCTTACCCTCTAGCTATAAGCTGATGGCTTTGTTGTTAGCTGTTCTCTTTCATTTAATAATGTCTAATTGGAAACAAGCACATAATGTTACTTTTAGATCCTGGTGGAATACCATTTGCTCTCATCATAGAATAGTTACAAGCCATGTATCTCCTTAGCCATAAATAGCAATCTAGTATGGCTTCCACTAACTGCCTATTTATCATCCTCACCTGTTAATAAAAGTATAACTGTGTCTGGCGAAGTCAGACACCCACCTTAAATTAACCCAGTTGCTTTTGTATATTTTATTTTATATTATTAGATGATTCTCATATTGTTATCATTATGTTTAAATATTTGATTTACCTTCTTTTAATGTCTACAGTTTCATTATTACTATTTCTGTCAATCTTGCATGATATAATTATATGTCTTCCTTCCCTTTACCTCCCCCTTATATTCCCTTAAACTTTTTGCAGTTTCTTACAGCTTAAACTGCGTCCTTGTGTATTATTTATATCTATTTCATAACACTTTTTGCTATTAGGTATTGTATTTCATGATTATCAACCTGGTTCTTCATCTTGCTTTCATAATTTATGCAATTTATTGAATGGCAATTTCTTGTTGTTCTCAGTAAACTCAAAGTAAAAAAAGAATACATATTTATTCATTTTCTATAGCGCGGACTGAAACTGTACACCTAGGCTGCTGACTCAACCCCAATATGTGGGGAAGCGGCTCTAAAAAATACACAGGGAAATGATTATCATGCACATTTATGTTACTGCATTATAGTAATGGCTGTTACAAACATACCATAAGCTTCTTTGCAGCATTACTAATGTATATACTTTGAAATATTTGTTTGGATGTAAACATATGATTTGCAATGTATGTTTTCATTAATAATCTAGACATGCGTCTATCACTACAAAGCAGTAGTTGTAAGCAAACGTTACGTTTTAATGTCATGTTATGTTTCTATTAGTGCTTGAATCATCCTCCTAAGTGAATGAGCACTAAAGCACAAGAAAATAGATATCACACATCTAAATCTAAATGTAAACAGAATATTTAAGTGTTTTTACCTATTGTAAATCATAAACATTTTTTCCACAAATGATTGTGTAGATGACATTATAAATGACTAAACATTACAAAATTTTAAAACAAAAGTGATGCAAGTTTGCTTGGTGCCTTAAGGAGTAGACTGTCTTTCAACAAGTGTAAAATAATTCTGCTGTCATTAATATTTCAGTTCTGGGATGTTAATAGCATTTTTGTGGGTGTTTACGACTGTCCCACCCAACCTTGTTTTGATTGGCTACTCACTCGTGATACTTCGTCTTTCGGAAAGAGGGTGCCTGGCATCACATCAACCCTGAGGAAGGATAAATAGTATGAAGATCCTAGAATGACCCTTGTGTTCCTACCATAAACTTTTGGCGTGGGGGTTATACCTATGCTACGATTATATTCATGCTCCTCGTGCTGGATGGCTTTTTTTTATCACTAAGTTAAGGGTCATTGCTCATATGGGCTAATTTTCACAAAGTGCAGATAACTTGCCTGGCTCCAAAGAACTCCTATAAAGACTGGTCAACAACTATATATTCAATGCATTTGGATGGACCGCTCCAATGTTAATGGTTATTGAATGTTGGAGATAACTTCAAACCAGCAGAAAAGTGTGTTGGACATTCCCAAATATTAGCAAGATCAGCACATCAAGAATATAGATTAATTTTTTTGTGCAATTTTATTTGTGAGATGAACATATATGGACATGACTGATACTGATTATGGACTTCTGAGATAGCAGTTCCTTTCTTTTAACAAGTTTGATCGCCATGTATACATGAGCTGCCCTGAAGAACTCCTCAGAGTTTTGGACAAAACGCATAGGCTGTAGCTTCTAATATGTGTTATGTGAAGAAGTTTGCCAAATAAAGCAAAAAAATGAAAATAGGGATTCAGCATATGACATTTTCCATTTTCTTTTGTTACCTTACAAATTAAGAAGTGTTTGATATCTATTGACTTATCACATTGAACTATTATTTTTTTCACCGAATATTTTGAGAGATATGAGATGTTAGTGTTCTACGGAAACTTGTATTCTTGAATAACAGTGCTCCTCTACTTCTGTAGTTATGTAATTCACTTGTGACGCTTCGTCTTTCAGAAAGATAGTGCCTGGCATCACATCAACTCTCAGGAAGGATAAATGATATGAAAATCCCGGGCTGACCCTTATGGTCCTACCAAAAAGTGTTGGTGCGGTGGGGCTATACCTGTGCGCCTATGATATGATTATGTATGCACAAAAATTCCAAATCATTGAAGGCTCAAGATTCACTACAGACAAACAGCAATGCCTCCTCGAAACTCTTAAAGTTAAAAGGTTTAAGCCGTAAATCAGGCATTCTCAGGCACAGCATCAAGTACCAGAAGGTGATGTCTGAAGAAATGAGTGGCACCTGACCTGCCTTTTTTCCTCAAGACCAGCTTGTGTCATCTTTTCTGGACTAACATGAACATTTAACTCGAAGACCCTGATTCAAGATGGGCCTTGTGCTCACGGCAGAAGCCCTTTGTGAATCTCTGCACCCGGGGCAGAATCTCTACAATGGGAATTCTCAATGAGGAGATTCTACCCCGAACGCGGAGACTCCCCATTACTGTGGGCCCCCCCATGACTGAGAGACCTCCGCCATGAGTGTGGAGGCCCTTTGTGAATCAGTTCCAGAGCCACTATCTAATTGTCCTCTCACCTGGATGGCCTCATCTACTCTGAAAAAAGTCAATTGCATTCCTGTATTCTTCATATTATGCTATCACCAGTCCTTACATCATTATTCTCTCTGAAGTGATTACTTGTCCTCATGGCAAGCACTGTACTACACAAATACCTAAAATATTGAAATTCAGAATGTAGATATGTTCACACTTCCACTCTGTACTTTGCTGCCCATCTGCTTGTTCTGCACACTATAATCAAGTTTAAACTTAATGAAATGATACTATGTGGCCTTTTCACAAACTGCATTTTGTAGTTCATGAAATAGTACTACAGTAATACTACCCATGTGCAACAAAATGATATTCACTAATCTACTTGCAGAGACCTCTGCATCCTCCTTTCCCATTTATTTGATGTGGAGGTCTGAATTCTTCGAACATGTAGGTCCACAGTTTAATAGTACATTTGGAAGGCATGGGAGAGAAGCAGGAGAAATTGGGAATGCTAACACTTAAATGTATGGAGTGTAGGGAGAGGTGAGGAGGGGCTATAGGGAGGGATATGTAACTACAAACACTCATCCACCAAAGAGTACGGCCATTGCTATTCACAGGTACCATTGGACTAAGTGTAGCACCATACATGGTCACTCACCAGGTACTGAAATACACCCTGTAGATAATAATTGAGTCAGTTAGAATAACACAACACAGGAAGAATTATTTAGCATATATATATATATTTTAAACTTCACTGGGAGCACCATGATTCAGTAAATTTTTGAAAAAATTTACCATTGCAGAACATATATATGAATTTACTTGCACATGCGATATTTTGCACAATATATATTGCTAGCCCACTTGGGCGTTATTCATTTCTTGTCAATCATAGTAGGGCGACAGGAATGTTTATTAGCTTCCTTGTAAATATGTATATAAACAATGAAATAAGCTTGTGATGCTGAAAGTTGCATATAGCCTGTTGTGTTTTATACAGTTTTACTAAAAAATTTATGGAAGCTTACTTTTTGCCTTTAGCAGTGACATGGAATATTTATATTTTAAAACATTTCAGATATTTATATGTTTTATTATTATACTAAATTGCAGAGGCTATTTATTGTGCAAATTTACCATGCAGTTTGATTTGGGGTCAATTCCTACGATGAAATTGTAGTATTGTATAAATCCCCAAGTGCGTGATCTCTACAAAATTGGTGGCATGTATAAAGTATTTTCTTTATGTCTATGCTTGCAATGGCACTCCGCACTTTAAAATGGTTGTCCGCCCCCATGACGTTGTCATGTGATCAAGGCCTTGTCAGGCCAAAACGCGTCATGGCGGAGTCGTGTTGGGTTGAATAAAAATACACGCACCATCATCTGGGTTTGCCTCGATTTTCTTCACGGCTCAAATCGCTGTTTTGACGACAACGTACTGCAAATATCTCCGGGAGTGCTTCCTCGGATTTGGCAAAACCCCTCCACAATTCAGGGCAGGTGCAGCTAGAAGCAGCAATTTCGGTTCCGGAATTATCAGACAGCTCCGAGTAGGAGAAGCCGCCGGCGCCCCGGGAGAAGCGCAAGTTCTGAACGCGAACGAGGGGAAGGAACGGAGCAGTTCCGGGTCGGAGGTCGGCGTTGGCTGGTCGACGACGGGAGCGGCACCGGGAGTACCTGAGACGTTACAAGGAGCTCCGCAGTAAGTCCCATGTGGAGTGTGCAAGTGACCGATTTTCCCCAAATTGACTTGGAGGGCGGTAACTGACCCGCGAGATTTGTACCCATACACACCATGTCCGGAGACACGTTAAGTGGGCGAGTGGAGGCATCAAAAGGAATGTTTTCCGATTCCCCGGCTGGGGAATCAGTACTCACGGCAACACCAAGTCCAATGCAGGACCAAAATAGTAGCTTGAAGGATTTATTTAGAGCCTTGGAGAAATGCTGCAAAAGTGAGCAGGCAAAGTGGTGGGAGCACAGCTCCCTCACGGGTTACTTAGAAGTCGGAAGAGTACCTAGGGGCCTGAGAATAATGTTGGCCCCCTCCTACGAGAACCCGGACCCCAAGATGTTATCGGACTGGGCTCAATGTAACTTGGATTCGTCGCGTCGATTAATATAAATTCTCATTCAATATGCAGAAAGTGACAGAGTTAAACTTTTAGCTGAAATCAACAGGTTAAATGGAGAAATTGAGAAAATTCCGAGTTCACCATTGACTGTTAAATATCGGGAGGATATGGTTGCGAGGTTAAAGCGGGAAGAGGCTGTAATCAAGAAGCGCAAAGCCTACAAATTTCAACGAGATAGGCTTGATTATGAACATGGCCAAATTTTTACATTCTCTAAAAAATACGATAACCTCAAAGCCTGACAAAAAACTACTGTCAGCACTACAACATCGGGGCAACCTGCCAGCACTGCCCAAGCTGAGGTGTCTTCAATCTCCGAGGAAAGCTCTGCGACAGACAGCGAATCAGATAACGAGTTAAAACGAGGCCAAAGGTTGGGGTTTCGCAAGTTCACCCCGGCACAGGAGCTGGAAGTGGTACAGCAGGACAGAAAGCAAACCCTTCGCTCAGGTGCTCGGGGAGCCAACGCAAACAAATCAATAACTGGAAGCGCTCCGAAAGGAGAAAGTGTAACAAAGCCAAATGCCGGAGGAAAGCAAAGGAAGAAACGCGGCACATGGCAACGCAACCAGGCGCCAAAATAATGGATGTGAATACAGTGGTCAATTTGACGGACATTGTGCTTACCCCCAGCGAAACGGCCACCCTTTCCTTAGGATTGTCGTATAGTGCTCGTGGAGATTTTGATTATGCCAGCACCAAAATTGATTTATTCAAATATGTCCGCAAATTGAAGCTCAAAAAATATCACTGCACGCATAAAACCGTGGATACCATGGCGACTACTAACCCTTTATTGGCTAGCCCTCCCAGTGCGGGAGTGGCACTCACACAAGAATTGTTTGAATTGCATCGGGAGGAAGGGCTGTCACAGCCGGTTCCCGGACGGGGATTGAAGTAGTACCAACTACCAGCATCTTCAAGCCAAAATCCAAATTTTGTCCTCTCATGTTAAAGGATAACCTTTATTTGTTCCATGATAAAGTCGCCTTGGAGCTAAAAACACTGCATCTCAAAGTCTCCAATGCCACTAGGAGACGTAACTACAGGGACTTAGAATACCACAAATTGATTAAGAAAATTAAGACCAAAGTGAACATTGTCGTCAGGCAATCAGATAAAGGCGGAAACGTGGTCCTTTGGCCACGTAAAATGTATATGGAGGTGGCCCTTGGCCAGTTGAATGATCGTGAATGCTACAAAAGGACCAACACTAATGAGGTTCAACTGGCATACAATGATATCCATTCAAAACTGATGGCCTGGAGAAGTAAAGGGCTGCTGACTATGGAGGAATATAAGTATTTGAAAAATGACAGACCGACAACGCCTGTAATTTACTTTATTCCCAAAATACATAAAAACAGTATGCAGCCACCAGGCAGACCCATCATTTCCGCACGCAACAGTATTTTTGAGAATGTCAGCAAATATGTAGATTATTTCCTACAGGAGCATGTAAAAAATCTGCCCTCCTTTATTTTGGACACTGGAGATTTGCTCAAGAAACTAACAACTTTCAAGTGGGAACCAGGTTTTCTTTTGGTCTCAATGGATGTAACATCCTTGTACACCAGCATTTTTCACAGGGATGGTACCAGAGCAGTCCAATATTATTTGAACAAGAGACCAGCCAGTTGCTTTGAGCATTCGAAAATGATTATTGCCATGATTAATTTGTGTTTGGACAATAATGTTTTTCTATTTTCTAATCAATTGTTTCAGCAGGCCAGGGGAGTGGCTATGGGGGCCTGCTTCTCTCCCAGTTATGCCTGTTTGCACATGGGCTACTGGGAGGAGCAGGTCCTGGCACTCGATTACAGGCCATCTTCAATTCCAAAGTAAAGAGGTGGTTGAGGTATATTGATGACCTCTTCTTTATTTGGGATGGGTCTGCTAGTGAACTTGCTGAATTCATAGATGAACTTAATGTTAACAACCTCAATTTAAAGTTCACCAGCAGCATCAGTGCCACGTCCATTGTCTTTTTAGATGTTGAGATCTTTGTAGTTAATGGTAACTTGGAGACCAAGCTCTACGGAAAACCAACGGCTGGCAATTCTTTGCTACATGCTATTAGTCAACATCCAGCACACTTGATACGGAGCATCCCTTATGGGGAAATGCTCCGTGTCAGGAGAATCTGTAGCAGTGACACTGAATGCCACAAGGCGCAAATGAAATGCAAGGCTAGGTTCTTGAACAGGGGGTACAGTACTGAAACTCTGACTAGGGCGATCAGTAGAGCTAACTCTAAAAATAGACAGCAATTGCTGTTTCCTGCAGCTGACAATGTTCCCAACCCAACAGCTACTAGCGAGATACGTATCATTTTTGGCTTTAGTAACCAACATCAGGCAATTCACAGGATTGTGAAAAACAACTGGTCACTCGTAACTAGTGATCCGGTTGTTGGCCATTTGGTCACAGGTATGCCCAGCATAACATACAGGAAAGCCAGATCAATGCAGGACAGCCTTGTTTCCAGTAGCCCTGAAACCAGAACGAATACGTCTTGGCTTAACAGCAGTAGGGGCTTCTTGAAATGTTCCACCTGCAAGGCCTGCAGGAATGGGGTGAGCAGAAAAGAATACATGACTCCTTTTAGCGCAAATCCCATTAAGATCAGACAGAAACTGACCTGTAGGACAGAGTACGCTGTATACGTCTTGGAATGCCCCTGTGGCCTGAGATATGTCGGGAGTACCAGGCCACAGGTGTACAAACGGATCCTGCAACACCTAAGGGCCATATCTAATGCCGATACAGCGTAACCTGTGGCGCGCCACTTTGAGGAAAGTCATGCAAAGAATGCCACTGGGCTCAGATATTTTGTTATTGACACTGTACCGCCCCAGAGAAGGGGTGGGGACTGTGAAGCTCAATTGCGCAAACTTGAAACAAGACACATTATTCTGCTCGATACAAAAATACCTAATGGTCTTAATGCTAGTGAAGACTGTCATACTTATTTATGAAATGGGAACTAGTCAGCAACCTTGTAAATTTATAATGAGAGTACTGTTTTTATAGAATGTAATGAATGTTATCCACAACCATTTATTGAGCACGTTTGATATTTTAGATCACTTATATTTTAAACTTCACTGGGAGCACCATGATTCAGTTAATTTTTGAAAAAAATTACCATTGCAGAACATATATATGAATTTACTTGCACATGCGATATTTTGCACAATATATATTGCTAGCCCACTTGGGCGTTATTCATTTCTTGTCAATCATAGTAGGGCGACAGGAATGTTTATTAGCTTCCTTGTAAATATGTATATAAACAATGAAATAAGTTTGTGATGCTGAAAGTTGCATATATTTACAACAAGGGGTGGTGAGGGACAGAGTCTCTGAATTAAGCAGAAAGCTCTCACCCAGTCAAGAGATCAGGGCTAGATCCAACACCGTTATTTAGCTCACTGCACCATCCCAGTTTCAGAACCTGGCTGTATGCAAATTAGTCTGTTCCTGTCCCAGTGCATGATGGGAACAGGGCAAACCAAACTACAAAAGCCAATTCTTACACTGGGAAGGAAACAAGCTCCCGGGGACCGGTTTCTGGCATTACAGCCGTCTTCGGCCCGGTTTGCTTGAATCCTGATGGTGCAATGAGCAAGGGTCTCACATCTGAGAATACCCTTCCACGCTTAGGGTGGACAAAAATATTTACAACAAGGGGTGGTGAGGGACAGAGTCTCTGAATTAAGCAGAAAGCTCTCACCCAGTCAAGAGATCAGGGCTAGATCCAACACCGTTATTTAGCTCACTGCACCATCCCAGTTTCAGAACCTGGCTGTATGCAAATTAGTCTGTTCCTGTCCCAGTGCATGATGGGAACAGGGCAAACCAAACTACAAAAGCCAATTCTTACACTGGGAAGGAAACAAGCTCCCGGGGACCGGTTTCTGGCATTACAGCCGTCTTCGGCCCGGTTTGCTTGAATCCTGATGGTGCAATGAGCAAGGGTCTCACATCTGAGAATACCCTTCCACGCTTAGGGTGGACAAAAATATTTACAACAAGGGGTGGTGAGGGACAGAGTCTCTGAATTAAGCAGAAAGCTCTCATCCAGTCAAGAGATCAGGGCTAGATCCAACACCGTTATTTAGCTCACTGCACCATCCCAGTTTCAGAACCTGGCTGTATGCAAATTAGTCTGTTCCTGTCCCAGTGCATGATGGGAACAGGGCAAACCAAACTACAAAAGCCAATTCTTACACTGGGAAGGAAACAAGCTCCCGGGGACCGGTTTCTGGCATTACAGCCGTCTTCGGCCCGGTTTGCTTGAATCCTGATGGTGCAATGAGCAAGGGTCTCACATCTGAGAATACCCTTCCACGCTTAGGGTGGACAAAAATATTTACAACAAGGGGTGGTGAGGGACAGAGTCTCTGAATTAAGCAGAAAGCTCTCACCCAGTCAAGAGATCAGGGCTAGATCCAACACCGTTATTTAGCTCACTGCACCATCCCAGTTTCAGAACCTGGCTGTATGCAAATTAGTCTGTTCCTGTCCCAGTGCATGATGGGAACAGGGCAAACCAAACTACAAAAGCCAATTCTTACACTGGGAAGGAAACAAGCTCCCGGGGACCGGTTTCTGGCATTACAGCCGTCTTCGGCCCGGTTTGCTTGAATCCTGATGGTGCAATGAGCAAGGGTCTCACATCTGAGAATACCCTTCCACGCTTAGGGTGGACAAAAATATTTACAACAAGGGGTGGTGAGGGACAGAGTCTCTGAATTAAGCAGAAAGCTCTCACCCAGTCAAGAGATCAGGGCTAGATCCAACACCGTTATTTAGCTCACTGCACCATCCCAGTTTCAGAACCTGGCTGTATGCAAATTAGTCTGTTCCTGTCCCAGTGCATGATGGAAACAGGGCAAACCAAACTACAAAAGCCAATTCTTACACTGGGAAGGAAACAAGCTCCCGGGGACCGGTTTCTGGCATTACAGCCGTCTTCGGCCCGGTTTGCTTGAATCCTGATGGTGCAATGAGCAAGGGTCTCACATCTGAGAATACCCTTCCACGCTTAGGGTGGACAAAAATATTTACAACAAGGGGTGGTGAGGGACAGAGTCTCTGAATTAAGCAGAAAGCTCTCACCCAGTCAAGAGATCAGGGCTAGATCCAACACCGTTATTTAGCTCACTGCACCATCCCAGTTTCAGAACCTGGCTGTATGCAAATTAGTCTGTTCCTGTCCCAGTGCATGATGGGAACAGGGCAAACCAAACTACAAAAGCCAATTCTTACACTGGGAAGGAAACAAGCTCCCGGGGACCGGTTTCTGGCATTACAGCCGTCTTCGGCCCGGTTTGCTTGAATCCTGATGGTGCAATGAGCAAGGGTCTCACATCTGAGAATACCCTTCCACGCTTAGGGTGGACAAAAATATTTACAACAAGGGGTGGTGAGGGACAGAGTCTCTGAATTAAGCAGAAAGCTCTCACCCAGTCAAGAGATCAGGGCTAGATCCAACACCGTTATTTAGCTCACTGCACCATCCCAGTTTCAGAACCTGGCTGTATGCAAATTAGTCTGTTCCTGTCCCAGTGCATGATGGGAACAGGGCAAACCAAACTACAAAAGCCAATTCTTACACTGGGAAGGAAACAAGCTCCCGGGGACCGGTTTCTGGCATTACAGCCGTCTTCGGCCCGGTTTGCTTGAATCCTGATGGTGCAATGAGCAAGGGTCTCACATCTGAGAATACCCTTCCACGCTTAGGGTGGACAAAAATATTTACAACAAGGGGTGGTGAGGGACAGAGTCTCTGAATTAAGCAGAAAGCTCTCACCCAGTCAAGAGATCAGGGCTAGATCCAACACCGTTATTTAGCTCACTGCACCATCCCAGTTTCAGAACCTGGCTGTATGCAAATTAGTCTGTTCCTGTCCCAGTGCATGATGGGAACAGGGCAAACCAAACTACAAAAGCCAATTCTTACACTGGGAAGGAAACAAGCTCCCGGGGACCGGTTTCTGGCATTACAGCCGTCTTCGGCCCGGTTTGCTTGAATCCTGATGGTGCAATGAGCAAGGGTCTCACATCTGAGAATACCCTTCCACGCTTAGGGTGGACAAAAATATTTACAACAAGGGGTGGTGAGGGACAGAGTCTCTGAATTAAGCAGAAAGCTCTCACCCAGTCAAGAGATCAGGGCTAGATCCAACACCGTTATTTAGCTCACTGCACCATCCCAGTTTCAGAACCTGGCTGTATGCAAATTAGTCTGTTCCTGTCCCAGTGCATGATGGGAACAGGGCAAACCAAACTACAAAAGCCAATTCTTACACTGGGAAGGAAACAAGCTCCCGGGGACCAGTTTCTGGCATTACAGCCGTCTTCGGCCCGGTTTGCTTGAATCCTGATGGTGCAATGAGCAAGGGTCTCACATCTGAGAATACCCTTCCACGCTTAGGGTGGACAAAAATATTTACAACAAGGGGTGGTGAGGGACAGAGTCTCTGAATTAAGCAGAAAGCTCTCACCCAGTCAAGAGATCAGGGCTAGATCCAACACCGTTATTTAGCTCACTGCACCATCCCAGTTTCAGAACCTGGCTGTATGCAAATTAGTCTGTTCCTGTCCCAGTGCATGATGGGAACAGGGCAAACCAAACTACAAAAGCCAATTCTTACACTGGGAAGGAAACAAGCTCCCGGGGACCGGTTTCTGGCATTACAGCCGTCTTCGGCCCGGTTTGCTTGAATCCTGATGGTGCAATGAGCAAGGGTCTCAAAACTGAGAATACCCTTCCACGCTTAGGGTGGACAAAAATATTTACTACAAGGGGTGGTGAGGGACAGAGTCTCTGAATTAAGCAGAAAGCTCTCACCAAGTCAAGAGATCAGGGCTAGATCCAACACCGTTATTTAGCTCACTGCACCATCCCAGTTTCAGAACCTGGCTGTATGCAAATTAGTCTGTTCCTGTCCCAGTGCATGATGGGAACAGGGCAAACCAAACTACAAAAGCCAATTCTTACACTGGGAAGGAAACAAGCTCCCGGGGACCGGTTTCTGGCATTACAGCCGTCTTCGGCCCGGTTTGCTTGAATCCTGATGGTGCAATGAGCAAGGGTCTCACATCTGAGAATACCCTTCCACGCTTAGGGTGGACAAAAATATTTACAACAAGGGGTGGTGAGGGACAGAGTCTCTGAATTAAGCAGAAAGCTCTCACCCAGTCAAGAGATCAGGGCTAGATCCAACACCGTTATTTAGCTCACTGCACCATCCCAGTTTCAGAACCTGGCTGTATGCAAATTAGTCTGTTCCTGTCCCAGTGCATGATGGGAACAGGGCAAACCAAACTACAAAAGCCAATTCTTACACTGGGAAGGAAACAAGCTCCCGGGGACCGGTTTCTGGCATTACAGCCGTCTTCGGCCCGGTTTGCTTGAATCCTGATGGTGCAATGAGCAAGGGTCTCAAAACTGAGAATACCCTTCCACGCTTAGGGTGGACAAAAATATTTACTACAAGGGGTGGTGAGGGACAGAGTCTCTGAATTAAGCAGAAAGCTCTCACCAAGTCAAGAGATCAGGGCTAGATCCAACACCGTTATTTAGCTCACTGCACCATCCCAGTTTCAGAACCTGGCTGTATGCAAATTAGTCTGTTCCTGTCCCAGTGCATGATGGGAACAGGGCAAACCAAACTACAAAAGCCAATTCTTACACTGGGAAGGAAACAAGCTCCCGGGGACCGGTTTCTGGCATTACAGCCGTCTTCGGCCCGGTTTGCTTGAATCCTGATGGTGCAATGAGCAAGGGTCTCACATCTGAGAATACCCTTCCACGCTTAGGGTGGACAAAAATATTTACAACAAGGGGTGGTGAGGGACAGAGTCTCTGAATTAAGCAGAAAGCTCTCACCCAGTCAAGAGATCAGGGCTAGATCCAACACCGTTATTTAGCTCACTGCACCATCCCAGTTTCAGAACCTGGCTGTATGCAAATTAGTCTGTTCCTGTCCCAGTGCATGATGGGAACAGGGCAAACCAAACTACAAAAGCCAATTCTTACACTGGGAAGGAAACAAGCTCCCGGGGACCGGTTTCTGGCATTACAGCCGTCTTCGGCCCGGTTTGCTTGAATCCTGATGGTGCAATGAGCAAGGGTCTCACATCTGAGAATACCCTTCCACGCTTAGGGTGGACAAAAATATTTACAACAAGGGGTGGTGAGGGACAGAGTCTCTGAATTAAGCAGAAAGCTCTCACCCAGTCAAGAGATCAGGGCTAGATCCAACACCGTTATTTAGCGCACTGCACCATCCCAGTTTCAGAACCTGGCTGTATGCAAATTAGTCTGTTCCTGTCCCAGTGCATGATGGGAACAGGGCAAACCAAACTACAAAAGCCAATTCTTACACTGGGAAGGAAACAAGCTCCCGGGGACCGGTTTCTGGCATTACAACCGTCTTCGGCCCGGTTTGCTTGAATCCTGATGGTGCAATGAGCAAGGGTCTCACATCTGAGAATACCCTTCCACGCTTAGGGTGGACAAAAATATTTACAACAAGGGGTGGTGAGGGACAGAGTCTCTGAATTAAGCAGAAAGCTCTCACCCAGTCAAGAGATCAGGGCTAGATCCAACACCGTTATTTAGCTCACTGCACCATCCCAGTTTCAGAACCTGGCTGTATGCAAATTAGTCTGTTCCTGTCCCAGTGCATGATGGGAACAGGGCAAACCAAACTACAAAAGCCAATTCTTACACTGGGAAGGAAACAAGCTCCCGGGGACCGGTTTCTGGCATTACAGCCGTCTTCGGCCCGGTTTGCTTGAATCCTGATGGTGCAATGAGCAAGGGTCTCACATCTGAGAATACCCTTCCACGCTTAGGGTGGACAAAAATATTTACAACAAGGGGTGGTGAGGGACAGAGTCTCTGAATTAAGCAGAAAGCTCTCACCCAGTCAAGAGATCAGGGCTAGATCCAACACCGTTATTTAGCTCACTGCACCATCCCAGTTTCAGAACCTGGCTGTATGCAAATTAGTCTGTTCCTGTCCCAGTGCATGATGGGAACAGGGCAAACCAAACTACAAAAGCCAATTCTTACACTGGGAAGGAAACAAGCTCCCGGGGACCGGTTTCTGGCATTACAGCCGTCTTCGGCCCGGTTTGCTTGAATCCTGATGGTGCAATGAGCAAGGGTCTCACATCTGAGAATACCCTTCCACGCTTAGGGTGGACAAAAATATTTACAACAAGGGGTGGTGAGGGACAGAGTCTCTGAATTAAGCAGAAAGCTCTCACCCAGTCAAGAGATCAGGGCTAGATCCAACACCGTTATTTAGCGCACTGCACCATCCCAGTTTCAGAACCTGGCTGTATGCAAATTAGTCTGTTCCTGTCCCAGTGCATGATGCGAACAGGGCAAACCAAACTA
Organism: Lissotriton vulgaris; assembly: GCF_964263255.1. Classification (NCBI taxonomy): domain Eukaryota; kingdom Metazoa; phylum Chordata; class Amphibia; order Caudata; family Salamandridae; genus Lissotriton; species Lissotriton vulgaris. The sequence continues at coordinate 370,986,330 of NC_141696.1, read as the reverse complement.
CAAAAGCCAATTCTTACACTGGGAAGGAAACAAGCTCCCGGGGACCGGTTTCTGGCATTACAGCCGTCTTCGGCCCGGTTTGCTTGAATCCTGATGGTGCAATGAGCAAGGGTCTCACATCTGAGAATACCCTTCCACGCTTAGGGTGGACAAAAATATTTACAACAAGGGGTGGTGAGGGACAGAGTCTCTGAATTAAGCAGAAAGCTCTCACCCAGTCAAGAGATCAGGGCTAGATCCAACACCGTTATTTAGCTCACTGCACCATCCCAGTTTCAGAACCTGGCTGTATGCAAATTAGTCTGTTCCTGTCCCAGTGCATGATGGGAACAGGGCAAACCAAACTACAAAAGCCAATTCTTACACTGGGAAGGAAACAAGCTCCCGGGGACCGGTTTCTGGCATTACAGCCGTCTTCGGCCCGGTTTGCTTGAATCCTGATGGTGCAATGAGCAAGGGTCTCACATCTGAGAATACCCTTCCACGCTTAGGGTGGACAAAAATATTTACTACAAGGGGTGGTGAGGGACAGAGTCTCTGAATTAAGCAGAAAGCTCTCACCCAGTCAAGAGATCAGGGCTAGATCCAACACCGTTATTTAGCTCACTGCACCATCCCAGTTTCAGAACCTGGCTGTATGCAAATTAGTCTGTTCCTGTCCCAGTGCATGATGGGAACAGGGCAAACCAAACTACAAAAGCCAATTCTTACACTGGGAAGGAAACAAGCTCCCGGGGACCGGTTTCTGGCATTACAGCCGTCTTCGGCCCGGTTTGCTTGAATCCTGATGGTGCAATGAGCAAGGGTCTCACATCTGAGAATACCCTTCCACGCTTAGGGTGGACAAAAATATTTACAACAAGGGGTGGTGAGGGACAGAGTCTCTGAATTAAGCAGAAAGCTCTCACCCAGTCAAGAGATCAGGGCTAGATCCAACACCGTTATTTAGCTCACTGCACCATCCCAGTTTCAGAACCTGGCTGTATGCAAATTAGTCTGTTCCTGTCCCAGTGCATGATGGGAACAGGGCAAACCAAACTACAAAAGCCAATTCTTACACTGGGAAGGAAACAAGCTCCCGGGGACCGGTTTCTGGCATTACAGCCGTCTTCGGCCCGGTTTGCTTGAATCCTGATGGTGCAATGAGCAAGGGTCTCACATCTGAGAATACCCTTCCACGCTTAGGGTGGACAAAAATATTTACAACAAGGGGTGGTGAGGGACAGAGTCTCTGAATTAAGCAGAAAGCTCTCACCCAGTCAAGAGATCAGGGCTAGATCCAACACCGTTATTTAGCTCACTGCACCATCCCAGTTTCAGAACCTGGCTGTATGCAAATTAGTCTGTTCCTGTCCCAGTGCATGATGGGAACAGGGCAAACTAAACTACAAAAGCCAAGTAGTTTAGTCTGCCCTGTTCCCATGATGCACTGGGCCAGGGACAGACTGATTTGCATATAGCCAGGTTCTGAACTGGGATGGGTAAGAGTGGTCTGTTTAACTCAGACACTCTGTTCATCACCACCCCCTTTTTGTAAATCGTTTTTGGCCACTATAGGTGTGGCAGGGTATACTCAGACATGAGTCCCTTTCTCACTGCTCCATCAGGATTCAAGCAAGCCGGGCCGAAGAAGGCTGAAATGCCAGAAACCGGTCCCCGGTAGCTTGTCTCCTTTCTGGTGAAGAATTGGCTTGGTAGTTTAGTCTGCCCTGTTCCCATGATGCACTGGGCCAGGGACAGACTGATTTGCATATAGCCAGGTTCTGAACTGGGATGGGGCAGTGAGATAAATAACGGTGATGGATCAAGCCCTGATCTTTGGACTGGGTAAGAGTGGTCTGTTTAACTCAGACACTCTGTTCATCACCACCCCCTTTTTGTAAATCGTTTTTGGCCACTATAGGTGTGGCAGGGTATACTCAGACATGAGTCCCTTTCTCACTGCTCCATCAGGATTCAAGCAAGCCGGGCCGAAGAAGGCTGAAATGCCAGAAACCGGTCCCCGGTAGCTTGTCTCCTTTCTGGTGAAGAATTGGCTTGGTAGTTTAGTCTGCCCTGTTCCCATGATGCACTGGGCCAGGGACAGACTGATTTGCATATAGCCAGGTTCTGAACTGGGATGGGGCAGTGAGATAAATAACGGTGATGGATCAAGCCCTGATCTTTGGACTGGGTAAGAGTGGTCTGTTTAACTCAGACACTCTGTTCATCACCACCCCCTTTTTGTAAATCGTTTTTGGCCACTATAGGTGTGGCAGGGTATACTCAGACATGAGTCCCTTTCTCACTGCTCCATCAGGATTCAAGCAAGCCGGGCCGAAGAAGGCCGAAATGCCAGAAACCGGTCCCCAGTAGCTTGTCTCCTTTCTGGTGAAGAATTGGCTTGGTAGTTTAGTCTGCCCTGTTCCCATGATGCACTGGGCCAGGGACAGACTGATTTGCATATAGCCAGGTTCTGAACTGGGATGGGGCAGTGAGATAAATAACGGTGATGGATCAAGCCCTGATCTTTGGACTGGGTAAGAGTGGTCTGTTTAACTCAGACACTCTGTTCATCACCACCCCCTTTTTGTAAATCGTTTTTGGCCACTATAGGTGTGGCAGGGTATACTCAGACATGAGTCCCTTTCTCACTGCTCCATCAGGATTCAAGCAAGCCGGGCCGAAGAAGGCTGAAATGCCAGAAACCGGTCCCCGGTAGCTTGTCTCCTTTCTGGTGAAGAATTGGCTTGGTAGTTTAGTCTGCCCTGTTCCCATGATGCACTGGGCCAGGGACAGACTGATTTGCATATAGCCAGGTTCTGAACTGGGATGGGGCAGTGAGATAAATAACGGTGATGGATCAAGCCCTGATCTTTGGACTGGGTAAGAGTGGTCTGTTTAACTCAGACACTCTGTTCATCACCACCCCCTTTTTGTAAATCGTTTTTGGCCACTATAGGTGTGGCAGGGTATACTCAGACATGAGTCCCTTTCTCACTGCTCCATCAGGATTCAAGCAAGCCGGGCCGAAGAAGGCTGAAATGCCAGAAACCGGTCCCCGGTAGCTTGTCTCCTTTCTGGTGAAGAATTGGCTTGGTAGTTTAGTCTGCCCTGTTCCCATGATGCACTGGGCCAGGGACAGACTGATTTGCATATAGCCAGGTTCTGAACTGGGATGGGGCAGTGAGATAAATAACGGTGATGGATCAAGCCCTGATCTTTGGACTGGGTAAGAGTGGTCTGTTTAACTCAGACACTCTGTTCATCACCACCCCCTTTTTGTAAATCGTTTTTGGCCACTATAGGTGTGGCAGGGTATACTCAGACATGAGTCCCTTTCTCACTGCTCCATCAGGATTCAAGCAAGCCGGGCCGAAGAAGGCTGAAATGCCAGAAACCGGTCCCCGGTAGCTTGTCTCCTTTCTGGTGAAGAATTGGCTTGATAGTTTAGTCTGCCCTGTTCCCATGATGCACTGGGCCAGGGACAGACTGATTTGCATATAGCCAGGTTCTGAACTGGGATGGGGCAGTGAGATAAATAACGGTGATGGATCAAGCCCTGATCTTTGGACTGGGTAAGAGTGGTCTGTTTAACTCAGACACTCTGTTCATCACCACCCCCTTTTTGTAAATCGTTTTTGGCCACTATAGGTGTGGCAGGGTATACTCAGACATGAGTCCCTTTCTCACTGCTCCATCAGGATTCAAGCAAGCCGGGCCGAAGAAGGCTGAAATGCCAGAAACCGGTCCCCGGTAGCTTGTCTCCTTTCTGGTGAAGAATTGGCTTGGTAGTTTAGTCTGCCCTGTTCCCATGATGCACTGGGCCAGGGACAGACTGATTTGCATATAGCCAGGTTCTGAACTGGGATGGGGCAGTGAGATAAATAACGGTGATGGATCAAGCCCTGATCTTTGGACTGGGTAAGAGTGGTCTGTTTAACTCAGACACTCTGTTCATCACCACCCCCTTTTTGTAAATCGTTTTTGGCCACTATAGGTGTGGCAGGGTATACTCAGACATGAGTCCCTTTCTCACTGCTCCATCAGGATTCAAGCAAGCCGGGCCGAAGAAGGCTGAAATGCCAGAAACCGGTCCCCGGTAGCTTGTCTCCTTTCTGGTGAAGAATTGGCTTGGTAGTTTAGTCTGCCCTGTTCCCATGATGCACTGGGCCAGGGACAGACTGATTTGCATATAGCCAGGTTCTGAACTGGGATGGGGCAGTGAGATAAATAACGGTGATGGATCAAGCCCTGATCTTTGGACTGGGTAAGAGTGGTCTGTTTAACTCAGACACTCTGTTCATCACCACCCCCTTTTTGTAAATCGTTTTTGGCCACTATAGGTGTGGCAGGGTATACTCAGACATGAGTCCCTTTCTCACTGCTCCATCAGGATTCAAGCAAGCCGGGCCGAAGAAGGCTGAAATGCCAGAAACCGGTCCCCGGTAGCTTGTCTCCTTTCTGGTGAAGAATTGGCTTGGTAGTTTAGTCTGCCCTGTTCCCATGATGCACTGGGCCAGGGACAGACTGATTTGCATATAGCCAGGTTCTGAACTGGGATGGGGCAGTGAGATAAATAACGGTAATGGATCAAGCCCTGATCTTTGGACTGGGTAAGAGTGGTCTGTTTAACTCAGACACTCTGTTCATCACCACCCCCTTTTTGTAAATCGTTTTTGGCCACTATAGGTGTGGCAGGGTATACTCAGACATGAGTCCCTTTCTCACTGCTCCATCAGGATTCAAGCAAGCCGGGCCGAAGAAGGCTGAAATGCCAGAAACCGGTCCCCGGTAGCTTGTCTCCTTTCTGGTGAAGAATTGGCTTGGTAGTTTAGTCTGCCCTGTTCCCATGATGCACTGGGCCAGGGACAGACTGATTTGCATATAGCCAGGTTCTGAACTGGGATGGGGCAGTGAGATAAATAACGGTGATGGATCAAGCCCTGATCTTTGGACTGGGTAAGAGTGGTCTGTTTAACTCAGACACTCTGTTCATCACCACCCCCTTTTTGTAAATCGTTTTTGGCCACTATAGGTGTGGCAGGGTATACTCAGACATGAGTCCCTTTCTCACTGCTCCATCAGGATTCAAGCAAGCCGGGCCGAAGAAGGCTGAAATGCCAGAAACCGGTCCCCGGTAGCTTGTCTCCTTTCTGGTGAAGAATTGGCTTGGTAGTTTAGTCTGCCCTGTTCCCATGATGCACTGGGCCAGGGACAGACTGATTTGCATATAGCCAGGTTCTGAACTGGGATGGGGCAGTGAGATAAATAACGGTGATGGATCAAGCCCTGATCTTTGGACTGGGTAAGAGTGGTCTGTTTAACTCAGACACTCTGTTCATCACCACCCCCTTTTTGTAAATCGTTTTTGGCCACTATAGGTGTGGCAGGGTATACTCAGACATGAGTCCCTTTCTCACTGCTCCATCAGGATTCAAGCAAGCCGGGCCGAAGAAGGCTGAAATGCCAGAAACCGGTCCCCGGTAGCTTGTCTCCTTTCTGGTGAAGAATTGGCTTGGTAGTTTAGTCTGCCCTGTTCCCATGATGCACTGGGCCAGGGACAGACTGATTTGCATATAGCCAGGTTCTGAACTGGGATGGGGCAGTGAGATAAATAACGGTGATGGATCAAGCCCTGATCTTTGGACTGGGTAAGAGTGGTCTGTTTAACTCAGACACTCTGTTCATCACCACCCCCCCTTTTTGTAGAAAGTTGCATATAGCCTGTTGTGTTTTATACAGTTTTACTATAAATTTTCTGGAAGCTTACTTTTTGCCTTTAGCAATGACATGGAATATTTATATTTTAAAACATTTCAGATATTTATATGTTTTATTATTATTCTGAATTGCAGAGGCTATTTATTGTGCAAATATACCATGCAGTTTGATTTGGGGTCAATTCCTACGATGAAATTGTGGTATTGTATAAATCCCCAAGTGCGTGATCTCTACATAATTGGTGGCATGTATAAAGTATTTTCTTTATGTCTATGCTTGCAAAGGCACACTGCACTTTAAAATGGGTAGTCCGCACCCATGACGTTGACATGTGATCAAGGCCTCGTCAGGCCGAAACGCGTCATGGCGGAGTGGTGTTGGGTTGAATAAAAATACACGCACCATCATCTGGGTTTGCCTCGTCTTTCTTCACGGCTCAAATCGCTGTTTTGACGACAACGTACTGTATATATATATATATATATATATATATATATATATATGAAGTCCTTGTATCGCTCGATGCTGCCAGCATCCCAGTTTAACTGCTCCAACCGGAAAAACGAACAAGCCAGACCCAATATATATATTCCAACAGAGTTCCATTTTACCGGGGGCCCCGACCCTGCAGGGCGGACTCTTAAAAGGCAGGAATGGAAATCCTGCCGTTCATTTGCTCCTCACAAAAACACACCAGAGCCCAACTTCGTCTCACAGCGAAAGCCGACTTTATTCGTCTGAAACAATGTAGCACGTGACACCTGGCGCGTTTCGGCGTGACTCCGCCTTCATCATAGGTAGGTGTATTCAATTCCTCCCAAGTGGACTTGGTCCCGCAGCGGCAGAACTGCGGGTCCCAGCATGCACCAGGATGATATGAGCAAATGTAGTTTGTTTTATTCTTATTTTCTTTGTGGCATTGTTACGCCCAAAATTGCTGTTGTGCTTATCATCCAAAACGGTGCACCGATGTGTCTCTAGCTTAGTGCTTTGTTGGCTGCAAAGTTCAAAAATTAGCGCTTCAGCAGCGAAGTTGCAGGTGAAGGGAAAACACCCCTCTCCTCTCCCTTTCTCCAACGACATACCAAATAGCCCAGGAAGTCCAATGTGGCTGGTAGCGTAGCAAGCGGGTCATCCCCCTCCATAAACATTCCAACAGAGTTCCATTTTAAGGGGGCCCCAACCCTGCAGGGCGGACTCTTAAAAGGCAGGAATGGAAATCCTGCCGTTCATTTGCTCCTCACAAAAACACACCAGAGCCCAACTTCGTCTCACAGCGAAAGCCGACTTTATTCGTCTGAAACAATGTAGCACGTGACACCTGTTCAAGTCCTGACGCGTTTCGGCGTGACTCCGCCTTCATCATAGGTAGGTGTATTCAATTCATCCCAAGTGGACTTGGTCCCGCAGCGGCAGAACTGCGGGTCCCAGCATGCACCAGGATGATATGAGCAAATGTAGTTTGTTTTATTCTTATTTTCTTTGTGGCATTGTTACGCTCAAAATTGCTGTTGTTCTTATCATCCAAAACGGTGCACCGATGTGTCTCTAGCTTAGTGCTTTGTTGGCTGCAAAGTTCAAAAATTAGTGCTTCAGCAGCGAAGTTGCAGGTGAAGGGAAAACACCCCTCTCCTCTCCCTTTCTCCAACGACATACCAAATAGCCCAGGAAGTCCAATGTGGCTGGTAGCGTAGCAAGCGGGTCATCCCCCTCCATAAACATTCCAACAGAGTTCCATTTTACCGGGGGCCCCGACCCTGCAGGGCGGACTCTTAAAAGGCAGGATGGAAATCCTTCCGTTCATTTGCTCCTCACAAAAACACACCAGAGCCCAACTTCGTCTCACAGCGAAAGCCGACTTTATTCGTCTGAAACAATGTAGCACGTGACACCTGTTCAAGTCCTGACGCGTTTCGGCGTGACTCCGCCTTCATCATAGGTAGGTGTATTCAATTCATCCCAAGTGGACTTGGTCCTGCAGCGGCAGAACTGCGGGTCCCAGCATGCACCAGGATGATATGAGCAAATGTAGTTTGTTTTATTCTTATTTTCTTTGTGGCATTGTTACGCCCAAAATTGCTGTTGTTCTTATCATCCAAAACGGTGAACCGATGTGTCTCTAGCTTAGTGCTTTGTTGGCTGCAAAGTTCAAAAATTAGTGCTTCAGCAGCGAAGTTGCAGGTGAAGGGAAAACACCCCTCTCCTCTCCCTTTCTCCAACGACATACCAAATAGCCCAGGAAGTCCAATGTGGCTGGTAGCGTAGCAGGCATGTCATCCCCCTCCATAAACATTCCAACAGAGTTCCATTTTACCGGGGGCCCCAACCCTGCAGGGCGGACTCTTAAAAGGCAGGAATGGAAATCGTGCCGTTCATTTGCTCCTCACAAAAACACACCAGAGCCCAACTTCGTCTCACAGCGAAAGCCGACTTTATTCATCTGAAACAATGTAGCACGTGACACCTGTTCAAGTCCTGGCGCGTTTCGGCATGACTCCGCCTTCATCATAGGTAGGTGTATTCAATTCATCCCAAGTGGACTTGGTCCCGCAGCGGCAGAACTGCGGGTCCCAGCATGCACCAGGATGATATGAGCAAATGTAGTTTGTTTTATTCTTATTTTCTTTGTGGCATTGTTACGCCCAAAATTGCTGTTGTTCTTATCATCCAAAACGGTGCACCGATGTGTCTCTAGCTTAGTGCTTTGTTGGCTGCAAAGTTCAAAAATTAGTGCTTCAGCAGCGAAGTTGCAGGTGAAGGGAAAACACCCCTCTCCTCTCCCTTTCTCCAACGACATACCAAATAGCCCAGGAAGTCCAATGTGGCTGGTAGCGTAGCAAGCGGGTCATCCCCCTCCATAAACATTCCAACAGAGTTCCATTTTACCGGGGGCCCCGACCCTGCAGGGCGGACTCTTAAAAGGCAGGAATGGAAATCCTGCCGTTCATTTGCTCCTCACAAAAACACACCAGAGCCCAACTTCGTCTCACAGCGAAAGCCGACTTTATACGTCTGAAACAATGTAGCACGTGACACCTGACGCGTTTCGGCGTGACTCCGCCTTCATCATAGGTAGGTGTATTCAATTCCTCCCAAGTGGACTTGGTCCCGCAGCGGCAGAACTGCGGGTCCCAGCATGCACCAGGATGATATGAGCAAATGTAGTTTGTTTTATTCTTATTTTCTTTGTGGCATTGTTACGCCCAAAATTGCTGTTGTGCTTATCATCCAAAACGGTGCACCGATGTGTCTCTAGCTTAGTGCTTTGTTGGCTGCAAAGTTCAAAAATTAGCGCTTCAGCAGCGAAGTTGCAGGTGAAGGGAAAACACCCCTCTCCTCTCCCTTTCTCCAACGACATACCAAATAGCCCAGGAAGTCCAATGTGGCTGGTAGCGTAGCAAGCGGGTCATCCCCCTCCATAAACATTCCAACAGAGTTCCATTTTAAGGGGGCCCCAACCCTGCAGGGCGGACTCTTAAAAGGCAGGAATGGAAATCCTGCCGTTCATTTGCTCCTCACAAAAACACACCAGAGCCCAACTTCGTCTCACAGCGAAAGCCGACTTTATTCGTCTGAAACAATGTAGCACGTGACACCTGTTCAAGTCCTGACGCGTTTCGGCGTGACTCCGCCTTCATCATAGGTAGGTGTATTCAATTCATCCCAAGTGGACTTGGTCCTGCAGCGGCAGAACTGCGGGTCCCAGCATGCACCAGGATGATATGAGCAAATGTAGTTTGTTTTATTCTTATTTTCTTTGTGGCATTGTTACGCCCAAAATTGCTGTTGTTCTTATCATCCAAAACGGTGAACCGATGTGTCTCTAGCTTAGTGCTTTGTTGGCTGCAAAGTTCAAAAATTAGTGCTTCAGCAGCGAAGTTGCAGGTGAAGGGAAAACACCCCTCTCCTCTCCCTTTCTCCAACGACATACCAAATAGCCCAGGAAGTCCAATGTGGCTGGTAGCGTAGCAGGCATGTCATCCCCCTCCATAAACATTCCAACAGAGTTCCATTTTACCGGGGGCCCCAACCCTGCAGGGCGGACTCTTAAAAGGCAGGAATGGAAATCGTGCCGTTCATTTGCTCCTCACAAAAACACACCAGAGCCCAACTTCGTCTCACAGCGAAAGCCGACTTTATTCATCTGAAACAATGTAGCACGTGACACCTGTTCAAGTCCTGGCGCGTTTCGGCATGACTCCGCCTTCATCATAGGTAGGTGTATTCAATTCATCCCAAGTGGACTTGGTCCCGCAGCGGCAGAACTGCGGGTCCCAGCATGCACCAGGATGATATGAGCAAATGTAGTTTGTTTTATTCTTATTTTCTTTGTGGCATTGTTACGCCCAAAATTGCTGTTGTTCTTATCATCCAAAACGGTGCACCGATGTGTCTCTAGCTTAGTGCTTTGTTGGCTGCAAAGTTCAAAAATTAGTGCTTCAGCAGCGAAGTTGCAGGTGAAGGGAAAACACCCCTCTCCTCTCCCTTTCTCCAACGACATACCAAATAGCCCAGGAAGTCCAATGTGGCTGGTAGCGTAGCAAGCGGGTCATCCCCCTCCATAAACATTCCAACAGAGTTCCATTTTACCGGGGGCCCCGACCCTGCAGGGCGGACTCTTAAAAGGCAGGAATGGAAATCCTGCCGTTCATTTGCTCCTCACAAAAACACACCAGAGCCCAACTTCGTCTCACAGCGAAAGCCGACTTTATACGTCTGAAACAATGTAGCACGTGACACCTGACGCGTTTCGGCGTGACTCCGCCTTCATCATAGGTAGGTGTATTCAATTCCTCCCAAGTGGACTTGGTCCCGCAGCGGCAGAACTGCGGGTCCCAGCATGCACCAGGATGATATGAGCAAATGTAGTTTGTTTTATTCTTATTTTCTTTGTGGCATTGTTACGCCCAAAATTGCTGTTGTGCTTATCATCCAAAACGGTGCACCGATGTGTCTCTAGCTTAGTGCTTTGTTGGCTGCAAAGTTCAAAAATTAGCGCTTCAGCAGCGAAGTTGCAGGTGAAGGGAAAACACCCCTCTCCTCTCCCTTTCTCCAACGACATACCAAATAGCCCAGGAAGTCCAATGTGGCTGGTAGCGTAGCAAGCGGGTCATCCCCCTCCATAAACATTCCAACAGAGTTCCATTTTAAGGGGGCCCCAACCCTGCAGGGCGGACTCTTAAAAGGCAGGAATGGAAATCCTGCCGTTCATTTGCTCCTCACAAAAACACACCAGAGCCCAACTTCGTCTCACAGCGAAAGCCGACTTTATTCGTCTGAAACAATGTAGCACGTGACACCTGTTCAAGTCCTGACGCGTTTCGGCGTGACTCCGCCTTCATCATAGGTAGGTGTATTCAATTCATCCCAAGTGGACTTGGTCCCGCAGCGGCAGAACTGCGGGTCCCAGCATGCACCAGGATGATATGAGCAAATGTAGTTTGTTTTATTCTTATTTTCTTTGTGGCATTGTTACGCCCAAAATTGCTGTTGTTCTTATCATCCAAAACGGTGCACCGATGTGTCTCTAGCTTAGTGCTTTGTTGGCTGCAAAGTTAAAAAATTAGTGCTTCAGCAGCGAAGTTGCAGGTGAAGGGAAAACACCCCTCTCCTCTCCCTTTCTCCAACGACATACCAAATAGCCCAGGAAGTCCAATGTGGCTGGTAGCGTAGCAAGCGGGTCATCCCCCTCCATAAACATTCCAACAGAGTTCCATTTTACCGGGGGCCCCGACCCTGCAGGGCGGACTCTTAAAAGGCAGGATGGAAATCCTTCCGTTCATTTGCTCCTCACAAAAACACACCAGAGCCCAACTTCGTCTCACAGCGAAAGCCGACTTTATTCGTCTGAAACAATGTAGCACGTGACACCTGTTCAAGTCCTGATGCGTTTCGGCGTGACTCCGCCTTCATCATAGGTAGGTGTATTCAATTCATCCCAAGTGGACTTGGTCCCGCAGCGGCAGAACTGCGGGTCCCAGCATGCACCAGGATGATATGAGCAAATGTAGTTTGTTTTATTCTTATTTTCTTTGTGGCATTGCTACGCCCAAAATTGCTGTTGTTCTTATCATCCAAAACGGTGAACTGATGTGTCTCTAGCTTAGTGCTTTGTTGGCTGCAAAGTTCAAAAATTAGTGCTTCAGCAGCGAAGTTGCAGGTGAAGGGAAAACACCCCTCTCCTCTCCCTTTCTCCAACGACATACCAAATAGCCCAGGAAGTCCAATGTGGCTAGTAGCGTAGCAGGCATGTCATCCCCCTCCATAAACATTCCAACAGAGTTCCATTTTACCGGGGGCCCCAACCCTGCAGGGCGGACTCTTAAAAGGCAGGAATGGAAATCGTGCCGTTCATTTGCTCCTCACAAAAACACACCAGAGCCCAACTTCGTCTCACAGCGAAAGCCGACTTTATTCATCTGAAACAATGTAGCACATGACACCTGTTCAAGTCCTGACGCGTTTCGGCATGACTCCGCCTTCATCATAGGTAGGTGTATTCAATTCATCCCAAGTGGACTTGGTCCCGCAGCGGCAGAACTGCGGGTCCCAGCATGCACCAGGATGATATGAGCAAATGTAGTTTGTTTTATTCTTATTTTCTTTGTGGCATTGTTACGCCCAAAATTGCTGTTGTTCTTATCATCCAAAACGGTGCACCGATGTGTCTCTAGCTTGGTGCTTTGTTGGCTGCAAAGTTCAAAAATTAGTGCTTCAGCAGCGAAGTTGCAGGTGAAGGGAAAACACCCCTCTCCTCTCCCTTTCTCCAACGACATACCAAATAGCCCAGGAAGTCCAATGTGGCTGGTAGCGTAGCAAGCGGGTCATCCCCCTCCATAAACATTCCAACAGAGTTCCATTTTACCGGGGGCCCCGACCCTGCAGGGCGGACTCTTAAAAGGCAGGATGGAAATCCTTCCGTTCATTTGCTCCTCACAAAAACACACCAGAGCCCAACTTCGTCTCACAGCGAAAGCCGACTTTATTCGTCTGAAACAATGTAGCACGTGACACCTGTTCAAGTCCTGACGCGTTTCGGCGTGACTCCGCCTTCATCATAGGTAGGTGTATTCAATTCATCCCAAGTGGACTTGGTCCCGCAGCGGCAGAACTGCGGGTCCCAGCATGCACCAGGATGATATGAGCAAATGTAGTTTGTTTTATTCTTATTTTCTTTGTGGCATTGTTACCTCCAAAATTGCTGTTGTTCTTATCATCCAAAACGGTGAACCGATGTGTCTCTAGCTTAGTGCTTTGTTGGCTGCAAAGTTCAAAAATTAGTGCTTCAGCAGCGAAGTTGCAGGTGAAGGGAAAACACCCCTCTCCTCTCCCTTTCTCCAACGACATACCAAATAGCCCAGGAAGTCCAATGTGGCTAGTAGCGTAGCAGGCATGTCATCCCCCTCCATAAACATTCCAACAGAGTTCCATTTTACCGGGGGCCCCAACCCTGCAGGGCGGACTCTTAAAAGGCAGGAATGGAAATCGTGCCGTTCATTTGCTCCTCACAAAAACACACCAGAGCCCAACTTCGTCTCACAGCGAAAGCCGACTTTATTCATCTGAAACAATGTAGCACGTGACACCTGTTCAAGTCCTGACGCGTTTCGGCATGACTCCGCCTTCATCATAGGTAGGTGTATTCAATTCATCCCAAGTGGACTTGGTCCCGCAGCGGCAGAACTGCGGGTCCCAGCATGCACCAGGATGATATGAGCAAATGTAGTTTGTTTTATTCTTATTTTCTTTGTGGCATTGTTACGCCCAAAATTGCTGTTGTACTTATCATCCAAAACGGTGCACCGATGTGTCTCTAGCTTAGTGCTTTGTTGGCTGCAAAGTTCAAAAATTAGTGCTTCAGCAGCGAAGTTGCAGGTGAAGGGAAAACACCCCTCTCCTCTCCCTTTCTCCAACGACATACCAAATAGCCCAGGAAGTCCAATGTGGCTGGTAGCATAGCAAGCGGGTAATCCCCCTCCATAAACATTCCAACAGAGTTCCATTTTACCGGGGGCCCCAACCCTGCAGGGCGGACCCTTAAAAGGCAGGAATGGAAATCCTGCCGTTCATTTGCTCCTCACAAAAACACACCAGAGCCCAACTTCGTCTCACAGCGAAAGCCGACTTTATTCGTCTGAAACAATGTAGCACGTGACACCTGTTCAAGTCCTGACGCGTTTCGGCGTGACTCCGCCTTCATCATAGGTAGGTTTATTCAATTCATCCCAAGTGGACTTGGTCCCGCAGCGGCAGAACTGCGGGTCCCAGCATGCACCAGGATGATATGAGCAAAAGTAGTTTGTTTTATTCTTATTTTCTTTGTGGCATTGTTACGCCCAAAATTTCTGTTGTTCTTATCATCCAAAACGGTGCACCGATGTGTCTCTAGCTTAGTGCTTTGTTGGCTGCAAAGTTCAAAAATTAGTGCTTCAGCAGCGAAGTTGCAGGTGAAGGGAAAACACCCCTCTCCTCTCCCTTTCTCCAACGACATAACAAATAGCCCAGGAAGTCCAATGTGGCTGGTAGCGTAGCAAGCGGGTCATCGCCCTCCATAAACATTCCAACAGAGTTCCATTTTACCGGGGGCCCCGACCCTGCAGGGCGGACTCTTAAAAGGCAGGAATGGAAATCCTTCTGTTCATTTGCTCCTCACAAAAACACACCAGAGCCCAACTTCGTCTCACAGCGAAAGCCGACTTTATTCGTCTGAAACAATGTAGCACGTGACACCTGTTCAAGTCCTGACGCGTTTCGGCATGACTCCGCCTTCATCATAGGTAGGTGTATTCAATTCATCCCAAGTGGACTTGGTCCCGCAGCGGCAGAACTGCGGGTCCCAGCATGCACCAGGATGATATGAGCAAATGTAGTTTGTTTTATTCTTATTTTCTTTGTGGCATTGTTACGCCCAAAATTGCTGTTGTTCTTATCATCCAAAACGGTGCACCGATGTGTCTCTAGCTTAGTGCTTTGTTGGCTGCAAAGTTCAAAAATTAGTGCTTCAGCAGCGAAGTTGCAGGTGAAGGGAAAACACCCCTCTCCTCTCCCTTTCTCCAACGACATACCAAATAGCCCAGGAAGTCTAATGTGGCTGGTAGCATAGCAAGCGGGTAATCCCCCTCCATAAACATTCCAACAGAGTTCCATTTTACCGGGGGCCCCAACCCTGCAGGGCGGACCCTTAAAAGGCAGGAATGGAAATCCTGCCGTTCATTTGCTCCTCACAAAAACACACCAGAGCCCAACTTCGTCTCACAGCGAAAGCCGACTTTATTCGTCTGAAACAATGTAGCACGTGACACCTGTTCAAGTCCTGACGCGTTTCGGCGTGACTCCGCCTTCATCATAGGTAGGTTTATTGAATTCATCCCAAGTGGACTTGGTCCCGCAGCGGCAGAACTGCGGGTCCCAGCATGCACCAGGATGATATGAGCAAAAGTAGTTTGTTTTATTCTTATTTTCTTTGTGGCATTGTTACGCCCAAAATTTCTGTTGTTCTTATCATCCAAAATGGTGCACCGATGTGTCTCTAGCTTAGTGCTTTGTTGGCTGCAAAGTTCAAAAATTAGTGCTTCAGCAGCGAAGTTGCAGGTGAAGGGAAAACACCCCTCTCCTCTCCCTTTCTCCAACGACATAACAAATAGCCCAGGAAGTCCAATGTGGCTGGTAGCGTAGCAAGCGGGTCATCGCCCTCCATAAACATTCCAACAGAGTTCCATTTTACCGGGGGCCCCGACCCTGCAGGGCGGACTCTTAAAAGGCAGGAATGGAAATCCTTCTGTTCATTTGCTCCTCACAAAAACACACCAGAGCCCAACTTCGTCTCACAGCGAAAGCCGACTTTATTAGTCTGAAACAATGTAGCACGTGACACCTGTTCAAGTCCTGACGCGTTTCGGCGTGACTCCGCCTTCATCATAGGTAGGTGTATTCAATTCATCCCAAGTGGACTTGGTCCCGCAGCGGCAGAACTGCGGGTCCCAGCATGCACCAGGATGATATGAGCAAATGTAGTTTGTTTTATTCTTATTTTCTTTGTGGCATTGTTACGCCCAAAATTGCTGTTGTTCTTATCATCCAAAACGGTGCACCGATGTGTCTCTAGCTTAGTGCTTTGTTGGCTGCAAAGTTAAAAAATGAGTGCTTCAGCAGCGAAGTTGCAGGTGAAGGGAAAACACCCCTCTCCTCTCCCTTTCTCCAACGACATACCAAATAGCCCAGGAAGTCCAATGTGGCTGGTATAAGCATGGGCGAATTTTGCGAATCTCGCGTTCGCGAATTTTGCGGATTTGCGAACTCGCAATCCGCAAAATCCGCGAATTCTCGCGAATTTGCGGATTTCTTTTTTTTTGTGTTTGCGCGGGTTTCTGCCAGTTCGCGAGGGTTTTGTACAATGTCGCAAATTGCGAACTTACCTGTCGGGTCGCAAGTTTCGCGAACTTGTTGTTTCTACGTGTCCAGCCTGTTTGGGACACTCTTCTTCATCACTGCCACTCTCTGTCACCACTGCCACTCTCTGACTACTCATGCCACCCTCTGGCCCACCCATGCCACCCTCTGTTTCATCACAGCACCCTCTGGTTGTCCAGTCAGTGTACATTATTGTGGCAACGCAAGCACACCTTCCCTGCCTCAAGTGACCTGAATTAATTTGGGGCTGATTAATGTGTCACAGAATATTTTTTTAGCTGGCACCTGCTTCCTTAGTGCTTCCTGATTAGTGAACTTTTGCACTTGCTAAGTGCTTTCATTGTTGCAAAATTAGTTACAACACCTGCCCTGCCCCAACTGACAATAATGAATTAGGGGCTGATTAATGGATTTGAACTGCCAGCCTGGCTCCTGCTTGTCTCCTTTAGCTGTAATTCAGGACCTTTGTGGCATATGTGTAACTATTCTGAGGTTCAGAGCAGGGTCACATAATAGTTGCAACTGGCAACTGAACTCTGGAGGGGCCCCTCAGCAAGCACTACAGGAAATGGCTACTAATGATGAGCCTGAACTTTTGAACCTGGTAAGTAGTTTCAGTTTTGATTAGATCGTATTTCTGCAATTTTGCACTTATTCGCGGGGCGCGAAGTTGTACTGGGAAGCCGCGAACTCACGCGAACAGTGCGAGCAGTGCGAGCAAAATCCGCTGCTCGCGGATTTGCGGATTTTGCGGGAGATTCGCGAATCTCGCGGATTGCGAATTTCCCGAAAATCCACAAAATCCGCGAGCGAAACGGATTTTCCGCCCACACCTAGGCTGGTAGCGTAGCAAGCGGGTCATCCCCCTCCATAAACATTCCAACAGAGTTCCATTTTACCGGGGGCCCCGACCCTGCAGGGCGGACTCTTAAAAGGCAAGAATGGAAATCCTGCCGTTCATTTGCTCCTCACAAAAACACACCAGAGCCCAACTTCGTCTCACAGCGAAAGCCGACTTTATTCGTCTGAAACAATGTAGCACGTGACACCTGTTCAAGTCCTGACGCGTTTCGGCGTGACTCCGCCTTCATCATAGGTAGGTGTATTCAATTCATCCCAAGTGGACTTGGTCCCGCAGCGGCAGAACTGCGGGTCCCAGCATGCACCAGGATGATATGAGCAAATGTAGTTTGTTTTATTCTTATTTTCTTTGTGGCATTGTTACGCCCAAAATTGCTGTTGTTCTTATCATCCAAAACGGTGCACCGATGTGTCTCTAGCTTAGTGCTTTGTTGGCTGCAAAGTTAAAAAATTAGTGCTTCAGCAGCGAAGTTGCAGGTGAAGGGAAAACACCCCTCTCCTCTCCCTTTCTCCAACGACAT
Organism: Lissotriton vulgaris; assembly: GCF_964263255.1. NCBI lineage: Eukaryota > Metazoa > Chordata > Amphibia > Caudata > Salamandridae > Lissotriton > Lissotriton vulgaris. Next base: position 370,968,835 of record NC_141696.1, on the reverse strand, counting down.
ACCAAATAGCCCAGGAAGTCCAATGTGGCTGGTAGCGTAGCAAGCGGGTCATCCCCCTCCATAAACATTCCAACAGAGTTCCATTTTACCGGGGGCCCCGACCCTGCAGGGCGGACTCTTAAAAGGCAGGATGGAAATCCTTCCGTTCATTTGCTCCTCACAAAAACACACCAGAGCCCAACTTCGTCTCACAGCGAAAGCCGACTTTATGCGTCTGAAACAATGTAGCACGTGACACCTGTTCAAGTCCTGACGCGTTTCGGCGTGACTCCGCCTTCATCATAGGTAGGTGTATTCAATTCATCCCAAGTGGACTTGGTCCCGCAGCGGCAGAACTGCGGGTCCCAGCATGCACCAGGATGATATGAGCAAATGTAGTTTGTTTTATTCTTATTTTCTTTGTGGCATTGTTACGCCCAAAATTGCTGTTGTTCTTATCATCCAAAACGGTGAACCGATGTGTCTCTAGCTTAGTGCTTTGTTGGCTGCAAAGTTCAAAAATTAGTTCTTCAGCAGCGAAGTTGCAGGTGAAGGGAAAACACCCCTCTCCTCTGCCTTTCTCCAACGACATACCAAATAGCCCAAGAAGTCCAATGTGGCTGGTAGCGTAGCAGGCATGTCATCCCCCTCCATAAACATTCCAACAGAGTTCCATTTTACCGGGGGCCCCAACCCTGCAGGGCGGACTCTTAAAAGGCAGGAATGGAAATCGTGCCGTTCATTTGCTCCTCACAAAAACACACCAGAGCCCAACTTCGTCTCACAGCGAAAGCCGACTTTATTCATCTGGAACAATGTAGCACATGACACCTGTGCAAGTCCTGACGCGTTTCGGCATGACTCCGCCTTCATCATAGGTAGGTGTATTCAATTCATCCCAAGTGGACTTGGTCCCGCAGCGGCAGAACTGCGGGTCCCAGCATGCACCAGGATGATATGAGCAAATGTAGTTTGTTTTATTCTTATTTTCTTTGTGGCATTGTTACGCCCAAAATTGCTGTTGTTCTTATCATCCAAAACGGTGCACCGATGTGTCTCTAGCTTAGTGCTTTGTTGGCTGCAAAGTTCAAAAATTAGTGCTTCAGCAGCGAAGTTGCAGGTGAAGGGAAAACACCCCTCTCCTCTCCCTTTCTCCAACGACATACCAAATAGCCCAGGAAGTCCAATGTGGCTGGTAGCGTAGCAAGCGGGTCATCCCCCTCCATAAACATTCCAACAGAGTTCCATTTTACCGGGGGCCCCGACCCTGCAGGGCGGACTCTTAAAAGGCAGGAATGGAAATCCTGCCGTTCATTTGCTCCTCACAAAAACACACCAGAGCCCAACTTCGTCTCACAGCGAAAGCCGACTTTATTCGTCTGAAACAATGTAGCACGTGACACCTGTTCAAGTCCTGACGCGTTTCGGCGTGACTCCGCCTTCATCATAGGTAGGTGTATTCAATTCATCCCAAGTGGACTTGGTCCCGCAGCGGCAGAACTGCGGGTCCCAGCATGCACCAGGATGATATGAGCAAATGTAGTTTGTTTTATTCTTATTTTCTTTGTGGCATTGTTACGCCCAAAATTGCTGTTGTTCTTATCATCCAAAACGGTGCACCGATGTGTCTCTAGCTTAGTGCTTTGTTAGCTGCAAAGTTCAAAAATTAGTGCTTCAGCAGCGAAGTTGCAGATGAAGGGAAAACACCCCTCTCCTCTCCGTTTCTCCAACGACATACCAAATAGCCCAGGAAGTCCAATGTGGCTGGTAGCGTAGCAAGCGGGTCATCCCCCTCCATAAACATTCCAATAGAGTTCCATTTTACCGGGGGCCCCGACCCTGCAGGGCGGACTCTTAAAAGGCAGGAATGGAAATCCTGCCGTTCATTTGCTCCTCACAAAAACACACCAGAGCCCAACTTCGTCTCACAGCGAAAGCCGACTTTATTCGTCTGAAACAATGTAGCACGTGACACCTGTTCAAGTCCTGACGCGTTTCGGCGTGACTCCGCCTTCATCATAGGTAGGTGTATTCAATTCATCCCAAGTGGACTTGGTCCCGCAGCGGCAGAACTGCAGGTCCCAGCATGCACCAGGATGATATGAGCAAATGTAGTTTGTTTTATTCTTATTTTCTTTGTGGCATTGTTACGCCCAAAATTGCTGTTGTTCTTATCATCCAAAACGGTGCACCGATGTGTCTCTAGCTTAGTGTTTTGTTGGCTGCAAAGTTCAAAAATTAGTGCTTCAGCAGCGAAGTTGCAGGTGAAGGGAAAACACCCCTCTCCTCTCCCTTTCTCCAACGACATACCAAATAGCCCAGGAAGTCCAATGTGGCTGGTAGCGTAGCAAGCGGGTCATCCCCCTCCATAAACATTCCAACAGAGTTCCATTTTACCGGGGGCCCCGACCCTGCAGGGTGGACTCTTAAAAGGCAGGAATGGAAATCCTGCCGTTCATTTCCTCCTCACAAAAACACACCAGAGTCTAACTTCGTCTCACAGCGAAAGCCGACTTTATTCGTCTGAAACAATGTAGCACATGACAACTGTTCAAGTCCTGACGCGTTTCGGCGTGACTCCGCCTTCATCATAGGTAGGTGTATTCAATTTATCCCAAGTGGACTTGGTCCCGCAGAGGCAGAACTGCGGGTCCCAGCATGCACCAGGATGATATGAGCAAATGTAGTTTGTTTTATTCTTATTTTCTTTGTGGCATTGTTACGCCCAAAATTGCTGTTGTTCTTATCATCCAAAACGGTGCACCGATGTGTCTCTAGCTTAGTGCTTTGTTGGCTGCAAAGTTCAAAAATTAGTGCTTCAGCAGCGAAGTTGCAGGTGAAGGGAAAACACCCCTCTCCTCTCCCTTTCTCCAACGACATACCAAATAGCCCAGGAAGTCCAATGTGGCTGGTAGCGTAGCAAGCGGGTCATCCCCCGCCATAAACATTCCAACAGAGTTCCATTTTACCGGGGGCCCCGACCCTGCAGGGCGGACTCTTAAAAGGCAGGAATGGAAATCCTGCCGTTCATTTGCTCCTCACAAAAACACACCAGAGCCCAACTTCGTCTCACAGCGAAAGCCGACTTTATTCGTCTGAAACAATGTAGCACGTGACACCTGTTCAAGTCCTGACGCGTTTCGGCATGACTCCGCCTTCATCATAGGTAGGTATTCAATTCATCCCAAGTGGACTTGGTCCCGCAGCGGCTGAACTGCGGGTCCCAGCATGCACCAGGATGATATGAGCAAATGTAGTTTGTTTTATTCTTATTTTCTTTGTGGCATTGTTACGCCCAAAATTGCTGTTGTATATATACCAATGTAGCTCCTCCTCGAATTTCTAGGCGTCTCAGGTCACTGCCTCGCACACCAGCAAACAAGGGAGACGGACCACAAATGAATCAGCATAAGTAGTTTATTTTATCCACAGAGATCAGCTACGCGTTTCTTGCAAGTTATGTCCTTGATCACGCTGCCAATGTATATATATGTTAATATAATGTTTATATATTTGTATGTTTATGTTTCTCAAAGTTGCCTAGCACTCAAGGTCGCACTCCTCCTGCAGGTAAGAAACATTTCTTTATTTTATGGAGACAAACAGCTTCCCTTCCCGTGATGTAGTCCTCATGGCCTTACACGTTTCAAGGAATTCTTTTCTCTTCATCAGAGGCCAAGGCGAGCAGACAGCCGTTAAATGTGTTTGTACAGAGGCCCCTGCGTGCTTCCTAAATTAACATATTTGGCCTCCGGTGTGCCTTTAATTGGAATTGTTTTTATGTTGCACGCTGGTCTCTGTAGTTCGTAATTTTGCACAATGACACCCTCCAGTGGGTCCGACTGTTCACCATCAAAATCAAAGGACCCGACCAATTATATATATATTATCACAAATCCGTACGATAGAACGCACACTCGGATGCTGCAAAACAAGTTTATTTTCAAGCCTGTCTCTTGATCACACGATTTTACCAGCTGCACAGTGACGTGCTTAAATAACATTGACATAGAAGGAGAAACACCCGTTACAACGAATGTATTAGTTCGTGCTGAAATCGCAATGCGACTTTAACATCGCGGGCGGCGTTACAACAAATGCTTTCGGGACGCATGCTACAACAACGCAGCTACTTATACATCGCTGGCGATTGCATCGCTGGGATGGGGTAGCATGCGGCCCTAAATAGTTACTGTGACATAATGCGAAACAAAACGTGCTCAATAAATCACAAACAAAACTTGTAAAGTTGGGCTGAAAAGTTTTTTTTATGAGCAGTGGAGGATGTATTAGATTGTGTACTTAATCAATTTCCCAGGGTCGGAGAATGCCACTATAACTTTGAGATGAGTTTACCTTCCCTGGAACAATTGAACTTTAAGGAAGCACGGACACTTTTTAATGACATTTAGCACCTAAGGGTGTATGACGAATAGGGACTGGATTCATGCGTCACAAATTACTAGCATCGCTGGGATGGGGTAGCATGCGTCCCGAAATAGTTACTGCGACATAATGAGAAACAAAACGTGCTCAATAAATCACAAACAAGCACGCAATGCAATTAATTAGTAACGTGTGTTAGGTGTGTAAACAGAGAAATTGATGGATGAATGCATGATGGATGGGTGGATGGATGGGTGCATGATGGATGGGTGGATGGATGGATGGGTGGGTGGGTGGCTGGATGGGTGCATGGGTGGATGAATGCAAGATGGATGGGTGGATGGATGGGTGCATGATGGATGGATGGGTGGATGGATGGATGGGTGGGTGGCTGGATGGGTGCATGGGTGGATGAATGCATGATGGATGGGTGGATGGATGGATGGGTGCATGATGGGTGGATGGATGGATGGATGGGTGGCTGGGGGGATGGATGAATGCATGATGGATGGGTGGATGGATGGATGGGTGCATGGTGGATGGGTGGATGGATGGGTGGATGGATGGGTGGATGGATGCATGATGGATGGGTGCATGATGGATGGGTGGATGGCTGGGTGGGTGGATGGATGGGTGCATGGTGGATGGGTGGATGGCTGGGTGGATGGATGGGTGGATGGATGCATGATGGATGGGTGGATGGATGGATGGATGGGTGGGTGGGTGGGTGGATGGATGGGTGCATGGTGGATGGGTGGATGGATGCATGATGGATGGGTGGATGGATGGGCTGAATGGCTGGGTGGGTGGATAGATGGGTGCATGGTGGATGGGTGGATGGCCGGGTGGATGGATGGGTGGCTGGATGCATGATGGATGGGTGGATGGCTGGATGGGTGGGTGGCTGGGGGGATGGATGGGTGCATGGTGGGTGGATGGATGCATGATGGATGGGTGAATGGCTGGGTGGGTGGATGGATGGGTGGTGGGTGCATGATGATGGGTGGGTTGCTGGGTGGAGGGATGGGTGCATGCTGGATGGGTGGATGGATGGGTGGGTGGCTGGGTGGCTGGGTGGTGCGTGCATGATGGATGGGTGGATGGATACATGATGGGTGGGTGGATGGGTGGATGGATGCATGATGGATGGGTGGGTGGATTGGTGGATGGATGCATGATGGATAGGTGGATGGATGCATGATGGATGGGTGGGTGGATGGTTTCAAAGGGTTATATGCATCCATTCTGAAATCAACTGTGAGGATGGGTGACTGCTGTTGGGAGTAAGCAATGCACTCCACAGGTCTGTTCTAGAGGGGGACAAGGTGAGCGAGGCCCTCCCAAAGTAGGCTCATGGCCCTCCTATTGGCCATTTACATTTAGAAAAACATTCTGTGTATCTGTAGTTTGTTTTAATTTCTCCCTTCTGTGATGTTATTCTTATCTTGCAGCATCACATAAAAAATTGCCACAGGTAAATACTTTTGCCAAGTGTCATCAACACAGCACGCTGGTACAGCGCCGGTAGAGGCAGTGTAATAAATAGAGCATTAAACGAACTGGCGGCTCTGTGCAGCATGTGCTGTTACTCTACATCGCATCAGGTGCTTTCAGAAGGCCGAGCCTGCTAATATAATTAGAAGGAACTAAGGCACAGACGTAAAATTTTGGGGCGGTGGTGAGCATGCATGTATTCCCTCTCAAGTCCTCTCTTTAGGTTGCATAAGTAGAAATGTATTTCAGCCCTGCTTTAACTCCCCGGGGCCTCATTTATGAAAAGTGACGCATCGCTGCGTGAAAACAGCGATGCATCACTTTTCACTGCGCACTCCTTGCAACATTCCTGATGCGTCATATTTAATGTATGACGCATCATGTCGCAAGGAGTTACAGATACGTCAGTATTTCTGACGTATCTGTAAGCGCAAAAGTGACGCATTGCTGGAGTGTGTCACAAAAGTGACGCAACTCCAGCAATGCGTCCTTTCACATGGGGAAAGCTCCATGTGAAAGGGCTTGCGTCAGTCTTACGCCTGCTGTGAGGCAGGCGCAAGATTTTGACGCAACAGCGTCCTAAAAGTGACGCAGTGAATTCTCATAGATTTCACTGCGTCACTATTACGAGGCTTTTTGCGGGGGAACGCCCCCTCTGCATACATTATACCTGACGCAGGTATAATGTGGCGCAGGGGTTTAAAAAGTGACGCATCTACCTAGATGCGTTACTTTTTAAATATGGCGCAACAAGGCACATTTTTTACACCGCTGGTGCGTCACAAAAAGTGACGCACCGGCGGCGCAAAACTGACGCAAGGCATTCATAAATAAGGCCCCCGGGTCTTAAACTGATAATATAGCGGGCTAATGCACCTGCTGCTGAGATGTTCGTACAATCTATGGCCTTTACCAGTTCAATTCTTGCCACTAAGCCTTTCATCTCCGACACAAGAGTGAGACAGCAAGTGCTGGACAAAAAAAGGTATGTCCTGCCATCGATAGAAAAGTTTTGAAGTGCTGGATGTCCCTGGTTTAGATAAACACACTTATCTGAACTTCAAATGATGTGAGGTTTTTGAGCATCTTGAAAGGAAGAGTGCATAACTCCTGACCACTAAATGTTATTTGCTGTAGTTTAACTCATAAATGCGGTGTTCTTCCATCGGAGGCCCTGAAAATATCAGGGCCACAGTTTTCACAAATGTGGCCGGAAAAGTCGCAAACACGGAAAACCATAATCTAAAATCTTATGGAATGTAGCACATACATGAGAAATGGAGGGGGATTAGAGAACACAAGGATAGAAAAGAAGGGTAAACAGAAAGAAAAGGAAAGATAAATTAAAAGAATAAGGAACAACGAGAATTAAATAAGAGCGAAGGAGTGAGTTAAAGAAAATAAAGAGGACAGTCGGTTCTGCAAGAGTAGGAGAGTGAGGAGTGTCCAAGTAGAGAAGGCGATGAAGCTGGTGTAAGAGGTAGATGGAGAGGAGTCTGAGGAAGCAGGATGGGGAGCACGAAAGAGCTTCAGAATAGGCCAGTGGTTCCCAAACTTCTTTGACCCGTGGCTCCCTTGACCTAATGGGCAGTTGGCCGTGGCACCCCACCATTTTTATACCCGCGCACCGGGGTGCTGCGGCGCACCCTTTGGGAACCACTGGTCTACATGAAGAATCAAGCCTAGACGTGATGAAGGCTTCAGAGAGTAGCCATCACTATCATAAAACTTTATTTGCAACCACTCTGCCTTGTACCCTTCTCCCCTCTGCCTTGTACCCTTCTCCCCTCTGCCTTGTACCCTTCTCCCCTCTGCCTTGCACCCTTCTCCCCTCCCCGTTGCACCCTTCTCCCCTCTGCCATGCACCCTTCTCCCCTACGCCTTGCACCCTTCTGCCCTCTGCCTTGCCCCCTTCTCCCCTCTGCCTTGCACCCTTCTCCCCTCTGTCTTGCACCCTTCTCCCCCTCCCCGTTGCACCCTTCTCCCCTCTGCCGGGCACCATTCTCCCTTCTGCTTTGCACCCTTCTCACCTCTACCTGGCACCCTTCTCCCCTTTGCCTTGCACACTTCTACCCTCTGCCTTGCACACTTCTCCCCTCTGTCCTGCACCCTTCTCCCCCTCCCCGTTGCACTCTTCTCCCCTCTGCCAGGCACCCTTCTCCTCTCTGCCTTGCATCCTTCTCCCCCCGCCTTGCACCCTTCTTCTCTCTGCCTTGCAACCTTTTCTACCTTGCACCCTTCTCCTCTCTGCCTTGCACCCTTCCCCCTCTGCCTTGCACCCTTCCCCCCTCTGCCTTGCACCCTTCTCCCCTCTGCCTTGCACCATTCTCCCCTCCACCTTGCACCCTTCTCCTCTCTGCCATGCACCCTTCTCATCTCTACCACGCACCCTTCTCCTCTCTGCCTTTCACCCTTCTCCCCTCTGCCTTGCACCCTTCTCGGCCACCGCCTTCACCCTTCCCACCCAATGGAGGAGGCTGCCACCTGGAAAAATGGCACCATGTCAAAAGCATGATGGACTCCCCATGCCTAAAAATGAATATGTCCGTCTGTAACGCAACTGGCGCTAATGTACAGCGCTCCGATGCCTTAGGGTGGAGTTTGCGCTATATAAAACTGCAAAAAAATACTTGGTATGGGGCCTTGTGCTGCTTTTGGGGAGCATTGAATCAGATGACGTAGTAAAATTACACAGAGCACGGCACAAGAGGCTTTTCACATCACCATAAATTTGTAAACAGCCTCTGACCCCGCACCCACCCACCCAACGCTCTCCACCAGGCCTCTGACCCTCTACCCACCCACCCAACGCTCTACACCAGGCTTCTCACCCTGCCCGCACAAAATGCTCTCCACCAGGCCCCTGACCCTGCACCCTCCCAACGCTCCCCACCAGGCACCTGACCCTGCACCCACCCAACGCTCTCCACAAGGCCCCTCACCCTGCACCCACCCAACACTCTCCAACAGGCCCCTGACCCCGCACCCACCCACCCAACGCTCTCCACCAGACCTCAGACCCTGCACCCACCCTTCGCTCTCCACCAGGCTCCTAACCCTGCACCCACCCACCCAACGCTCTCCACCAGGACCCTCACCCTGCACCCACCCACCCAACGCTCTCCACCAGGCCCTTAACCATGCACCCACTCACCCAACGCTCTCCACCAGGACCCTGACCCCGCACCCACCCACCCAACGCTCTCCACCAGGCATCTCACCCTGCACCCAACCACCCAACGCTCTCCACCAGGCCTCTCACACTGCCTGCTTCTGTGGGGGATAAAGGCGATCATATGGACTCCCCAGACATCCCCTTGCGGGCGGGTGCAGACACTGCCTGTACCCGCTTGCAAGAAGATCAAATGCACCCCTGTGAATGCTAAAAAGTAGTAAAGCCACACAGAAGTGCAAGTTCACCTTCGTGAATCGGGCCTCCAGTGTGTCCACACGTAGATTGTGTCCACAGCACCACACTCTTCCTGGCTGGACTGTAGACACTGCACCCAAGAGCCATGAGGCCCCCAGATGCACTCTCTCCCTCCTCCCAGCAGCGCACTCCTTGAGTGTGTGCTCTTGGCGCCCTTTCAGTGCACACTCTCCCTCCTCCCAGCAGCGCACTCCTTGAGTGTGTGCTCTTGGCGCCCTTTCAGTGCACACTCTCCCTCCTCCCAGCAGCGCATTTCTCGAGTGTGTGATCTCGGCGTTCTTTCAGCGCATAGATGAGTGAGGGCGGAGGCTCCGAGGCCTCTCTTTGGCTTGGCCGCCGCCCCCTCACCGGATCCCGAGGGCTGGCCTCTCATTCGTCGGTGCTCGTCCTCCAAACCAGAAGCCACATCTTGGGGTCTGTGATTACACCCCAAGCGGGGAGAAAATTACAAAAAACAATTTGATGGACAGAATGTAGATCAATGTCTTACATTCACCCCAGTACAATGATCTGGGCCTAAATCCATCGTTTTTTGCACTCCACACCACCCTGGGTTAGAAAATGGCGATATGCAAATCAGCTCTGACCCTGTGCCCCATGGGAACAGTCCAGTCCGAACTACAAAAGCCATGTCCTTCCCAGAACGGAATCAAGCATCCGAGGACCGGACCGGTTTCGAGGTAACACCTCTCATCAGCCCGGCTAGCTTGACTCCAGTGGTGTGGAGTGCCTGGGACCCACGTCTGAGCATCCCCAGTACACTCGGGGAGAAAATTACAAAAAACAATTTGATGGACAGAATGTAGATCAATGTCTTACATTCACCCCAGTACAATGATCTGGGCCTAAATCCATCGTTTTTTGCACTCCACACCACCCTGGGTTAGACAATGGCGATATGCAAATCAGCTCTGACCCTGTGCCCCATGGGAACAGTCCAGTCCGAACTACAAAAGCCATGTCCTTCCCAGAACGGAATCAAGCATCCGAGGACCGGACCGGTTTCGAGGTAACACCTCTCATCAGCCCGGCTAGCTTGACTCCAGTGGTGTGGAGTGCCTGGGACCCACGTCTGAGCATCCCCAGCGCACTTATGGCGGCATATATTGATGATGTGCTCTGCATATGGTCTGGAGAAGAAACATCGCTCTTACAGTTCCTACACTGGCTAAATACACAAGTCATGAGCCTTAGGTTCACTTGGAACTATGACCACACTAAGGCGGTCTATCTTGATTTGGATATCGAAGCTGCTGACGGAGTCTTCCGAACAAGCGTACATCAAAAGCCCACGGACAGGAATTCTCTCCTGTCCTACAAATCGTACCATCCGAGAGCCCTAAGGGACAACCTGCCCGTGGGGCAATTTTTGAGATACAGGAGGAATTGTTCTACAACTGAGACATACATGGAACAAGCAGAAGGACTCTGTACGAAATTAGAAGCTAGGGACTACCCATGTAAGATCATCAAACAGGCCAGGAAAAGGGCTCTGAATACACCAAGGGCTGTACTCCTAGAGACCAACATCAAGGAAAGAGAAGATTGTGTGCCTGTGGTAATGACCTATGATCCCATGGCCACCAAGATCCGTCAATCAATCAGAAAGCACTGGTCTTTATTATCAACACCAGATTTCAAGATGCCACCGCCACGATTCGCATTTCGGAGAGCAAACAACTTAAAAGACAAACTGGTACATACCAGGATGAATGTGAATCCAACACCTGAATCAAATAACATCCCGAATGAACATTTACCATGTGGAAATTGCTCGGTGTGTCCCTTAACCAATAGGACCTCCACAGTGACCCTGCAATCCGGAAAGAACTGGCTACTAAATCAATTTAGTAACTGCAATACCTCTAACGTGGTATACAGACTAAAATTTGAATGTGGTCTGGACTACATAGGTCTTACCACACGGAAAATTAAGCTGTGCATCCAGGAACATGTCAGCACAATAAGGAGTGGGAAACTAACGACAAAGCTAGTGCAACATTGCCATCGGAACAGGCATACCTTTACCTGGGTGGTCCTGGAGAGGGTGACGGGAGATGCCCAAACAATAGAAAGACGTCTAATTACAAAAGAAGCAAGATGGATTTTTTCAGAAAAAAGCTAACAGAATGGTCTCAACGAACTTTTAGAGTGGAACAAATTGCGCTGAGATGTTCTTTTGTGTAGGTAACTACTGACCGAGGTACATGGCTTATCCATCTGTCGAAGCTTGTATTATGGATATATACATCATGTACCATATATGTATAAATCTATGCTGGCAGTTATATTGGCAGATGTAAGTGAACCCCCCTAACTGGGCATAAATAATTACTGGACTATGTTACACTCATAATCCACCCTGATCTGAGGTGTGTATGGGCGACACAGACTAGGCTACCTGAATATGCTATTTGTAATCAAACAGCTTTGACTGAGCAAAAGTCCTTAGTATGGTGGGAGGGAGTGCAGACTATTTGTACCTAGCTGACACTATGGACTCGCAGGCGTCACGCCTTATATGCGCAAGCTAATGATGTGAAGAGGGATAGGGGTCCGTGTCATCGCTTGAAACAGAATAAAGTTGTATTCAAAACCATGAATGCTTTCTTTGGGATAGAATAAAGTTATATTAAAAAAATCCCGAGGCGTTTATAATGATAAGCAGCCCCCAGCCTGAGTGGTGAGCGATCCTAACAGATTGCTTTAGCTCCTGAATTATCCTTTGAATTTAGATAGCAGTCCCGCAAAAAAAGACTGTATCGGGATAGTTTATATAATGTAAAACCGGACCGACACGGAATCACCGTAATCAGGTGGTAACGTAGCGCATACTTTGGAAATTGGACTGCCAAAATATTGAGAAAATAAAAACTACGCGGGAATCTCGCGATACCTACGTGAATCCTAGAATGTGTATTGACCGGTGACTGCTCAAAGATGGCAGCTGGGAACACGTGATTACCATAACCAATAGGTGGCAGGGAACCCTTGGAAACTATCAAAACTCGAGAGACTGTGTAGAACTCGCTAGTAAAATTATGACCTACGCATTGTTGATAATTCCAAACTAAATCAATAGTACTATGTGGACAGCAATACCGCGACAATGTGGTGATGCTTATTTTGATCTTTATATGTTACATCGGCCGGTGACTGTTCCAATATGGCCGCCGACACCCCATGACTAGTTTTGACCAATCACGAGGCCCGAAAACCGGCTCCACAGCTTGAAAAGAGAACAGCTGTGAGGCACCGGCGTTCGAGTGCTGAGAAGACGCCGAATAGTTACTCTCCACCGGTAACTTTTCCTTTTTGGGGGCATTATGCAAGTTCGAGAGGTACTTCAAATTACAGGGACTCTGTTAACCTTTTTAAGACTTAATCATGGTTTCTGTTGTCCAAACTTGATTTATCAACAGAAACGAGGGGAGATTGGACCGTGCTCACCCACGGGGCCGGATTCCGTTTTGATTGCTCTCGGCTGGTATGAGAGGCATAGCTGTTTGAAGGGTACTGTCAACATTACATACAGCATCACTATTTGACTGCGATATAGTGTGATTTAAACAGGGGGACAGTAGGTAACCTCGCCTCTATTTGTTTTTATGTCTTATCACAGCCCAGTGTCCTTCGCAGTGGCATTGAAAAATTGGTTTGCCCTGAGGAAATTGCCTGATAAAGACCAAGGCAATGAAACATGTCGGCTGGTAGTAAGGTGTGAATCGATAGGTAGTATTCACACCTTCCTTTTTATAAGTGTTTTGTGTACTGTTTGCAACAAAAAGGAACATTAGTAAAGTTTTTTGTCCTGGTTGCTCAGTGGTTATATGTTAAGTGTTAAATGTTGTAAGTGCTGTACATATAATTTTTTGTTCACTGCACCATTCACTGTCATTTCTTTGGGTTTAGGACACGTTTCCGTTCGGGCTTGATGGCACCAATGATGATAAAAGGGCCATCCTGGTGAGTACCAACCAGGGGTCCCATTGGTGGTGCGCCCGTGAGGTGCCATCCTGCCTTTCTCACCTTTTTCTGTTGTCAGTCTAGGTGAATGTGGGCTGTATGTTGGTGTAAATGTTTGTTAACCAGAGGTGGGCTTTTTTAATAATGGCAGCAGACTAAGACATCCCCTACTTTCATTTTCTGCAAAAGGAGAGGTGTGTTGTAATTGTGATACAACCAGTGATGTCTACAGATCAGTAAATAAAAACTGCCTTGAAAACTAGGGCAATTTGTGTTTGGCTACTGACAATATCAATGCCTACCCGCTCAAAAGGGGTACCGACAACCGGGAGCGGTTCCAAAGGGACCTTCAACTTAGTCCCAGTCTTGCCACTTGCCTGACAATTCTTACAGTAATTGCAGAAAGTGTCAGAGGCAACTCGTATTCTGGGCCAGTAAAAGTGTGGGACCAACCGTGCAAAGGTTTTGTCCTGACCCAGGTGACCGGCTAGTGGTATCTCGTATGCCAATTCTAGCAGGAAGGCTCGGTAGCATTGGGGGACCACTAAGGGTCTTGACGATCCATGCACCAGAGCCTTAGGCTCACTGTAGAGGAGGCCATCCTCCCAGTAAATGTTGTAATTACCGGTCTCTTGGTTGGTCACTTGGGCTTCTGCCTGCTGCCGCATGCCTTCAAGCATGGGGCACTCTCTCTGCGCCCGACAGAATTCTTCCCGGGCAGGCGCTCCTTCCACCTGCCACTCGGCAGGGGTCGGCAAGTCTCCCACAGGAACAAAATCCACCTCTGCGGACTCCGGGGTTACCTCCGCGGGCTCCCCATCCATCTCACAGGCGTGTCATCCATAACGTCCTCTTCTTGACCAGCATTGGGCTGGGCCATTGTTCCAGGCTCCAAGCTGGGTTGAGTTCCTTGCCGGGTAGCTATGGACCTAGTGACCAGTCCATCCAGGTAGCCCCAGCATTTCAGTGTGGGCTTGGAACTCCACTTCCTTCCAGGCGGTATACTCCAGATCGTTCCCGAGCAGACACTCAACTGGCAAGGCAGGGCTTACAGCAACTCTCAACGGGCCCAAGACTCCTCCCCACTCAAAGAGAACCTGAGCCACATGGTAGTGAATGAGACTGCTGTCAGCCAATACGGCCGGATGGAATACGACAGGGATCACTTGCTCCGGGAACACCAGCCGCCTCAGTACCGTCGTCATGCTGGCACCCGTGTCCCTCAGAGCCTCCACCTCCTGCCCGTTAACCCGCACCCTCTGCCCGTATTTGGCAGTGTTCAAGGGTAATGGAGTCTCTGGGATCATCTCTCTATCCCCGAATGAGACCAGAGTCAAGCCTGTCCACTCCCCATCCTTATCTAGGGACAACTCCTTCCCCAGCGCTACACTAGCCACCCTGGGGCTCTTACCTCCTGTGGGGGCTGGGGACCTCTTACGACACTGGATATCCCCCTTGTAGTGTCCAACCTCCCCACACTAGTAGCACCGGACAGTTCTTGGCTGCTGACTCTTGTCAGGATAAGTGGGTTTCTGGGATCCAGATTGAGGTGGGGAACCTACCCCTTTTCCAGGCTGTCTATTTTTTGGGCCTCAAGAGAAATCCTTCCTTTTATCTCCCCCTTCTCTCTTCTGGGGAAAACCCTGTCCACCTTTCGGGGCGTCCCCTCCGGGTCCCTTGTGGGACACCCGAGTGCTAACCCATTTATCCGCCTCCTCAGCAAGTTCATGAGGGTCGGTCAACTTGCGGTCCACCAGATGTTGCCGCAGCTCGGGAAAACATTTATCTAGAAGGTGCTCTCTTAAAAACAAATTGTACAGGCCTTCATAATCGCTCACTTCGCTGCCACGCACGCAACCATTTAAAGCCTTCCGGGCATAGTCAAAAAAATCCACCCAGTTTTGTGTATGCAGCTTATGGCTGTTGCGGAACCTCTGGCGATACTTCTCTGGGGTGAGGCCAAACTTCCTCAGCAGAGCATCCTTCATGACAGGGTAGTTGGTTTGGTCCGCTTTCTCTAAGGTCTGGAGTGTGTCCCCTGCCACTGGAGGTATGTATTGATACAAGCCATCCCCCCCAGTAACTCTCGGGCACCAAATGGGCTACCAAGGACACCTCATACGCCTCCAACCACTTGTCAATGTCATCCCCCACACTGAAACTCACTATCACCTCCTTAGGTAGATAGAACGTAGGCTCTCGTGGAACCTCTGGTACGCTGCCACCATTCATATTGCCTTGCGCACTTATCTGCATTGCTCGCAGCTCCAATTCTTTTAGGCTAAGCTTATGTGCAAGCTTCCTCTCCTCCATAGCTAACCTCTTTTCCTATCTCTCCTTCTCCATCTTAGCAAGCTCCAATTTCAATTGTCTCTTCTCCCTCCTGTCCTCATACTCCTCTGACAATGAACTCCTCCTAGACACCATACTGCCTGCCCCGGAACGTCTTCCTGGCACACATTCTCACTAATGTCAATGTGCAGTTGGTCTAGCTCTCCTGGAGCGCTCGCCTCCCCTTGTGCGCCCTGCCCCTCCTGTCCCCCATCCCCTCTCCCCTCTGGGTGGGCCATTACCTATGCCCTCAAGTGAAGCTCCTCCTTCTTGGCGCTTCGCCCGACAGACAACCCCATCCCCTGACAGAAGTCCCTCAGCTGTGCCACCATGCACACTTCGAGATTGGCCAGCTCAAACTCCATCTTGACAGGTGGGGACACAGACAATTTAAGGGAAAGAACACTAGGACGTAGGTAACAGGTTAAAACAGGAATCTGCGCAATCAATTAGACAGTGGAGGTCAATTTGCTATGCTTGCATGCAACAGGTGTCCAATTGCGGCGCACACTGAATCACTGGAGGGTGCTGCACAACCACAGGTCCTTATCCCACCGCTGCCACCAATGTAAGAACTGGGGTCACCAATTCCACTGCGGTAGCTTGGCGCGAACGGGAAGGCACCCGAAAGCTAGGTGTAAAGCAGAAGTGCAGCACACACTCACACTGAGACAGGGAACCACTCGCAATAAAATGACACCACACCAGCTAGTCATTTTAAGCAAGATTCTTTTATATAGCTTTGTCATTGCAGGTAGGTAATTTATTGTCATAAACTAAGCATCAATTCGTCAGGCAACATTTCATTATATAGGCATAGGCAACAACATTCCTTCAGAGATCAGTCAACATTTCATTGTATAGGCATATGCAACAACATAGGGCATAAGCAGATTCAGGATAACCACATTTCATAAGACACTACATTATAGAACATTTCCTCTTTGCAATTTGGAACATTTCATAAGATTACTTTCATTATAAACCATCTCTGGTGAAAAGGGGGGGGGCTTTAAGCAGTTTAACTGGGGCCTAAATGGTGTACCCACAACCTGAGCAGGGTTTCAGGCTCAGGGGCAGCTGAAAGAACATTCCCCTAACAAAGGGTTAAATTTAGCACAATCTATGAAGGTTTATAGGAGTCTGGTGCCCAGGACTGCAGGCCTTTACTTAATTATCCTCTCCCTCCAGGCCTCTATGGGGTTAATCCGGCCTAACCAGGGCCAACAGCAGTCTCCTGTGGGGAGGGGCGGTTGCGGGGCTGCCTCTCCGTGCACTCGAGGCTCCACGGCTGACCCTGCTTGCTCTAAGGACCGCCGCCCTCCCCCAGGGGATGATTACCTTGTTCTTCGGCCCCTCGTGGAGCCCTTGTGGTGGATTTTGAGTCGGGGGACTTGTGCCGGTGTTCCCAGCCGGCGCCAGGCTTGATGGCGTCCTCCCCAGCTGGGGGCCAATCAGGGAGCGGCTGATGGAGGTGCTTCCGCAGCCGCCAATGGCAGCGCCGCTCGCGGGGGTGCGGTCGCCTCCACCAATGGCTGCGCGGCGGGCGGGGTGCGGCCTATGGCGTGGCCGGTGCCCCCTTCACGTGATGATGGTGGCGGCCTCAGCAACCTTCCTCGGCACTGCGGCGACCCTCTCCTGGCTCCAGGGGGCGCCGCAAGGGTGTAGGCAGCAGCGGGGTCCACACAAATGGGGCGCCGGGGCCGCGGCGGTGAAGACAGGCCCCCAGGCGCCTCCAGGTGGCGTGGACAACTCCGGCAGCAGCAGTGAGTTCAGCCCCGAAATAGCGCTTCAAAGACACAAGGTTTCGAGGGGCAGCAGTGCGTTCTCGGGCACAGCGCTCTGGAGACACGAGGCAGTCTCTTGTGGCCCAGCGCGGGGAGATTATTACGGGCAGAGTAGTGCTTGGGAGGCACAGCATTTAGAAGGCACATGGTTTAGATCAATACCATGTGGTGGGGCACAAAAGCAGCCTCTTGCAGCTGCGATCCTGGCAATAGCGCTTGGAGCAAAGCAGCGCTTTGGGAGAAGGCAGTTCAGATGGAACCCTGGGGCATATTACCAAGCAATAGCGATAATTATCGCTATTGCTTGGTTAGCGTGAAAAATTTACCGCTGAGCTGCGGCGATTTTTACCGCAAATAAACCTTGGTATTACCAAGGTTTATCGCAAATGCAATAAAAATCGCTGCAATGCATGAATATCGCTGAAAAGTCAGCGATATTCATGCATTACCGAGCTAATGCGCTTAGCCATGTTATCCACCTCCCATTGGATAACATGGCTAAGAACTGCTCAGGGCAGGTGTTAGCTTTTGTAGATATTCGCGCTTAGCGCGAATATCTCCAAAAGTTGGTAATAGGAGATAGCGATGTTAGCGACTGTTTTCAGTCGCTAGTATCATGTGGTATCTGACAAAAGATCTCTACTGGTTTGGGCACAATAAGACAACAAGGGATAACTATCTCGTTAACCTTTCTCAGGTCATGTACTATTCTGTACGTTTCATCTGGCTTTCTAATACCCATATCTGGTGAATCACAAAGACTGTTCTCAATCTCTTTTAGGACACCCTGCTCAATAAATTTTTCAATAACAGGAATAACTCCTTCAATTGTTTCGGACTTCATCTTGCACTGTGGAACATTAGGAAATGAGTTTCCCTGCTTGTTTGCAATTTTAACTGGATCAGGTCTGTTTTCCTGGGCTCCACTGAATCCTGTATCTGTATTGTATTTCTGCTCATTAACATAATTTGGAAATGGCGGCAGAGATATCTCATTCTGCTGAATCACCTCCTGTCGCTGAATTTGTAGCTGTTTATTCAGCAGCTGTTGCTGCTCATTTATCTCATTCTGCATCTGTGAATTTTTACACTCTCCTTCAAAAGCTAAAGTCGCTTTTTCCTTCTCCTTTTTCTTCGTCCGTTTTGTCTTCCATTTATTCAGATTACCCCATTTTCGCAAAGCCCAAATTAAATCTTTTATATGGGCAGAGGCAATCCTACCTGTATTGTTCAAGCCTTCAATGTCCTCATCATCCTGTAATCTTTTTAATCTGTCTGTACTGATTGTATTATCCAGTAATTTGTACTCACCAGGCTGTGTCAGGTCAATCAGGTCAACGTCAGAGTCCTCACTAGCTGAAGCTAGAGTCATCACTCTCTCTTGCTTAGTTAGAATCATTACTAGCTCATGTTCAGGTACATTAGAATAAAGTTTTTCAGCAAACTTTTGAATTTCAGAATTCACTGTGCGACTAGTTTCATCTTTTCTAAGCACTGGGGGAACAGGTCCAATTGTCACAGGAACTGTCACTGCTTCCATGTCTGAGGTTAACTGCTCCATTAAATCATTTGTAGAATTTACATGAGCAGGAATAATAATTTCTGAAGTACTAGGCATCTCATCATACCTACCTGTTGTGACACCTTGAGAAGGGGTCTGGGCTGGGACTCTATTAATCTGAACTGGTACACTTGGCTTTACATTAATCTGCTTTCTTGGCGTCACATTAATCTGTTCTGGGGATCTGCTTGAATTTCTGTCCTTATCTGTATTTACAACATAATTTTTACAATGATAAATTAATTCTTTTCTGACAGGTTTATTATTTACATTCGCTGATTTGGGAGTCCATTCTTCATCTTCTTCATCTAAAATTATTTCAACAACCTTTTTAATCTTTTAAAATACATTTTTCATTTTCTGATAGCAGAAAAACATTTTCTTCTTCTTTTGATAATTTTTATCCATGTTTAAAATTAATCAAAATAATTACAATAGGTAAATGTGTTAACTTAATTGGCCTTATAGCCTTTGCTGATCAATTAATTAATTAATTTATCAATAACAGGTGTAGAAAAACCTTGTAACCTGATCAATTTAATATATCTCCTAATTTACCTGCATCACTATTTTTAATAAACCTGGAAAGAAAAACATGAATTTGCAAAAACAGCAATATAAAATATTTATTTTGCAACAACAAAACACCTAAATGTGATTGGATATGTTTAAAATGTATTTATTTGCACTTACACACTTTTCTGCATCAACAGCTGTGGAAAAAGAAAACTTGATGTGTTTGCCTTTAATTTAAATAAAATGTCTTGATGCAAAAACATTTAGACCCCTTTAACAATAATTTTAGCTCAAATCTGCTTTCTTCTGACCCACACACCCTTTAATTTGTCTTTAAATCCTTTATTTCAATTTACTGGCAATACTGTTGCTGCACTTAACTGCCACTGTTAGAGAAACGGCAGCCTTTTAAATGCCCCCACAGCCTTTCAATGCCCCCACAAACATCACCAGACACTAGCGCGATCACAGCGCTTTAATTCCCCTTTTAAAGAAACTACTCGGCAGGCAACTCCTCAGCAGTCTCAATACAAAACAAAGCACACAGCCAATTACAGTGCTGCTTTTGCGACGCCCAGCCAACCACAGCACTCCTAGCAACACTCCAGCCAATCACAATCCCTCTTTGCTGTGAAACACACTGCCACTGCAGTCTCTCCTTTATAACATTTAATTTTTAACCCAGCGTGTAATCGCTCGCCATGTGCATCAGTTGCAACATGCTTCTCCCGAATCAAAAGCGCAACCAGGAAAGAAATCAAATCGGGGACATTAAAATTTGCAAACAACACAGTAGCGCTTCAACCAATCACAGCGCGACTTTGCTGTGACATCACAAACACCTCAGCCAATTGGAGCGCCGCTTTCGCGATACCTCAGCCAATCTCAGCGCTGCTTTAGCTGTAATGTTATAGCTGCTGCTGCTGCCTCTCTTTCTCCCCTCACTCTCGCGCTCAAGAACGCTTGCTCACAGCTGTCACCATATTTATTTACTCTTTTTTACAGCGTGCTTGCCACACACGTCAGCCTTTAAAAACAACAGCGCGATTGAAGCGAGGGAAACCAAAGCGGGAGTTTATTTCTTCATTACCTGAGAATACTTGCTACAACCACTCTAAATACAAAAACGCTTGTTAACAAATCACAGCGCAGCTCTGCTCTAACGCTGCGATACTTTAACCAATCAGGGCGCGGCCCTGCTATGACGCGACGGCGTCTCCACCAATTGCAGCGCGGCGGCTGTGACGTAGACAGCCGCTGCAGCTGGCAGCTCTCCCCTCGCGTTCCAAACAGCCTAACGCACAACGCTAGTTACACGCATTACATTAGCTGTAACACGCTTCTTCTGACACAATAGCGCGATAAGGAAGGGAACTGAAACGGGGACTTATCTCTATTTTCAAGTGTGTTCTGTAAAATTGAGGACACTTGTTAAATATTTTAAAATCTTGGCAGGCAGTGGCGCGCATCAACCAATCACGCGCAACCACTTCTTAACACAAAAACACTGTCAGCGAATCACAGCTTTCCTTTGCACGACGCCACGGACACTTCACCCAATCAGAGCGCAGCTTTGACCTAATGCTCTGGTCACCTCAACCAATAAGAGCACTGCTTCTCTATGACACACCGGAACTTCAACCTATCAGAGCGCGGCTGTTCTGACGCACACAACTGCTGCAGTATCAGGCACTCCCCACACGCTCGCTCTCTTAAAACAGCCCCTCCTTCACAATTTTCGATCGGGGCAGTTTTCAATTGTTTAAAATAGCGCGCAATGCTTTTAAATAGATTTAAATAACGCGCAACACTTTACAATACTTTAAAATAGCGCATTCTTTGCCCTGAAGGCTCCAAAAACGCTTTCCAATTACTTTTTTAAAACTCAATTAGTAACTACATAAAGGAAACCATTTGCCTGCTTCTCTAAACAAAGAGATAGTTTTGCACATTCATTCAAGTATTCTCAGCGTGGAATAGACGACGCTATTCTCACAGAATAGTCTCAATCGCCAATAGAGCAATTCTTACCCTACCCTTCTAACAGGTAATAACCAATCGTGTCTCTAATTGAATGCAAATACATTTAGCAATTCAAAATTTAACCCAATTGATATTACAAATCATTCACGCACTTTCAAACAGAAAACCCTGATCATACACACACAAATTCTTGGCAGGACTTGAACCAACCACAGAAAACGTCAAGCGTTGATAAGAATAGACGACGCTATCTCATCCTTCTCTCAAGCTTGGATAAATCCTACTACTCTCTTCACAGAAAGTTTTAAAACAGGCTCACCAGGTCCCTCTGCTGAATGCTACAATTTCATAGGCAATCCTCACTATACATTCAACCAGTCACATCTAAGGTCCCTAAACTTGTGTTGTACATCCACAACACGTGATATATTCTATACCACAATTTTGAAGCAGAACAAATGCACTGTGTAACTCTTCTAGTCAAACTACTCTTGCCATGGCAAACCAGGAATTTTTCACACTGCTGGAAAAACCCTTAAAAGTACATATAAGTACATATAACAATCTGACAAAATCAAAAAACTCAAAAACTCAACATATGTTAAACATTGATCCTATGACTATACCAACATATATGTATCATGTATGTAGCATGTATGTCAAAAACAACATATAACCGTATGAATGCTACCAAAAATTGATCCAGCGCTCCTACTTAAATTCTGCATAAATGATGTCACTATCTACCACCAAACTTACCAATCAATACCAGGCCCATAAGAATAACAGAGCAGCTGAATCATGAGGCAAATGGATCTAATATGTTATTTTTGAATCTAACTACAATAAACAAGACCAGCTTGTCATTTTAAAAGTTTATTCAAACATATTCAGGAAAACTTAGGTTTTGGAACTTTATTAAGCAAGCATTAGAAAAAGTCATAAGAAAGTTTTATTCAGCATTTATAAAGAGAGCCCAATTCAAGAAAATATTATTTATTAGCAGAAATAAGTGAAAAAGAGCATTTCCAAACCCTAACTAACTCTCATCGCCTGAAAACAAAGTCTTTAAAAGTTACCTTTCCTTACGTGTATTCATCGGACAGCAGAACACGTCCCTCTGGAATCAAGAAGCGTAAGCCAAAAATCTGCTCCTAGAGCCTATTCTTATACCCTAAAACTATGGTTAAACTAACTATTTTCACATTCCATCAGCTGAATTCTAGCTCCCCATTGGCTGAACCACCTCACGCCACAGTAAACTGTGACATCTTCACCTCAAGTCCAGGCTTTTACACAAAGCCATTGTTCATGCACAGAGTCCTGGCAGCACTTCCTTAGGCTGCTACATTTTGTAGCAAAAGATCGTTCGTGTAGTGCACAAAAATGCCGCGACTCACATCCTGGCCTTGAGCCTGTCCGTTCTGAGCTTCTCGTGGCACATTAGCAAACCTTTCCACAGAGAGCCTTTTGCAGTTCTTTTCAAACCTTTTCACAATAAAAGTTCATAGGCTTCTCATCCTTTTCAAAATAAGTTTTTCTCATGTGGCTTTTCAACAGCAGGCCTTTTTTCAGAAAGCATCAATTTTCTGCGCCACTTTTGCTTGCGTCACTGCGCCACTTTTAGCTCACGTCACTTTCCAGAAAACTATTATTTAAACAAACACAAAACAATAATTAATTCAGGTAATGAAAGTCATGCTGTTTCCAACCTACATAGCTAATGTTAACCCATTAGTATAAGTCACCTAGCAGAAGCACACAAATAAAGCAGCACATTTAATATCTACCATTCTTCACAATGTTCAGCAGGTTTCTTCATAAATCTGAAAGAGTAAAAAGATGATTAAATAATACACAGACAGACAATCACAACATAGGACAAACATGTAAGCACATATAATAAAGCACATGCCATGAATGATCAGCCGCATATTAATAGTGACAAAGACAATAGGACAAACATGACAAACAAAACAATATTAGTTATGTGTTACAAAACAGACTTGCAAATGCAACATAAAGCACATTAGTTCTGTATAATGATGTGGAATTTTACTCTAAATTGGTTTAATTATAACAAATCATGCAAACACTCATTAATATATTATTTCAAGTTATGAGAGTATGACATCACGAGCTAGAATAAAATTATTTCTGAAGCTCGCTTCATCACTAACATCTTGGCACGCCCACTTTGCATGTCATTAGTGATAAATATCACTGACATGCAAAGTGGGGCCCAAGATGGTCGCTATCTCCTACTAGCTGTCGCTAACTGGTGTTAGCGACAGCTAGGTAATAGGGAGATCCTTTTATCTCCGCTTTCTTGGCTTTTAAAGCCAATAAAGCAGAGATAAACCCGCTTGATAATATGCCCCCCTGTTCTGGGCAGTCCAGGGCAAGACAGCTTAGGCAGGACGGCACAGGGGGGGCACAGTTCTGGCAGGGAAGCGCTTGGATAATGCAGCGCTGTTACCTGGTTGATCCCCCAGCAGTCCTCACTTTAGGTAGGTGTTTCCTTGCGGAGCTTCATGGTTTCTGCGCCTTTCTTATGTAGTTCCTTTGGGGGAAGAAGAGGGGTTGAGTTGGTGGCTCAGATGAAGGATGGTTCACTTGGCTCACTGGAGGTGGTTCCCTGGGTTCCACAACTCTGGGCCAGATCAGTGGGTTGGCAGAGTCCCTCACCTAACTTAGAAAGCAGTTCCTAGTCCCAGTCAATTCCAGTGGTGTAGGTTCCTCCTCTAGGCCCTACCCCCTAAACTCCTGCAGAGGTCCCCCCAGGTCCAGTGATGCCCCAACTGACAGGCAGGTTTCCCTCATTTCCCCTTATACCCCTAGGTCAGGTGACCACTCTCTGAAGGCGGCAACGTGTAACCCCTCCCCTATTCCGGAAGGTACCAAGAGCTTCCACAGTCTAGGCTATGGGCAGAAAAGGCGGGATGGCAGTGCTAGTGTATCCTAATGTCCCAGCCTGTTCCTGACTACTAGTGCGTGTTTAAAAAGGCCACTACGCTGTAGCAGGGGCCTGTGCCAGCCATGTTGTTAGAAGAGAGCACCTGCATCTTAGCACTGATTGGCAGTGGTAAGGCGCCCAGAGACCTAGGTCCAACAAAAAAGATGGTGGAAAAAAGCAAGGCAAAGGGCAAAAAAACGGGGTAAGACCACCCTAGGGCTGACAGGTCTAACAGAAGTGAGTTTGTTTTCAAGGAGTGGTCCTAAATGAAATCCAGTTATATATAACGAAACGCCCACTGGGGCGGAATTGTGAAAAAGCACACAGAATGTGTTGTAAAACAAACTCGGTATGACAATGATTAGTTCAGTTTAAAGAGAACTGCCCACAGGGGCAGAATGCAATTTATTGGTGTTGAAATTATTTGTGTTGCAATAGGAAATGCCCATAGAGGTGGAATTGTACATAGTGTACATAGCGTGTTAATACATTATATTGTATATACTGCAACAATATCTCCACAGGCGGAATAATTTCAAATCATGTATTTGAAACATCAAATTCACTTGAACGCTTGACTAAATTTGACTGTGAGATAATGAAAAACGCTTGAAAATACAATAGTTTTGATCGTTTTAAAATGGCTTTGTGTTGGGACAGGTAGTCCTTCCTTTATTGTAATGCTTTGAGCACTATATGTTTCACTGGCAACAAACTGCAAATCACCTGTGACCAAGGTGCGGCTGCACCGAAACGCACCGGGCGTTTGTTTGTCATTTTGTTCTAATAAATCTCACGCTAATGGAGCTGGGCTCGAGATTGCTTTTTTGATGAAACTTAAAAAGGCTTTTGTGAGAAAAAAAAAAAATATATATATATATATATATATAATGGCAAAAAATATATAATTATTTTGCTGCTACAACATTTAATAATGAACTAATTGTAATATTAAAAATGGATTAAATATTTAAGGGTGATTTAGATATCTGCAGACGGGTTACTCCGTCACAATGGGGATGGATATCCGATAGGCCGAAATTGAAATCCCATAGGATATTATGGGATTTATATTTCAATGGACAGGATATCTGTCCAGTTGCAACGGAGTAACCGATCTGCCAATATCTGAATCAAGCCATACACCTTTGTTAAACAATTAAAAGATATTTAAATTAATTCTATGCAAAGCTTTAAAAAATGTAAGCCATACAAAATTAAAATGTTACTGTATGTGGGATTTTTAAAGAAAAAATATTTAAGAAATATTTAAAGTTAAATAAATATATTTTCATTTGCCAACACTTATTTTATTTAGGGTGCTGAGGCATTTTATTTGCTTGATTTTTAATTTTAAAATAAAAATTGTAATAGTTCTAATTGTTTTAATTTTAATTTAATATTTTGCATTGAAATATTTGTAATGTTGTAACTTTAATACCTTTTTATTAACTTTTACATTTTCCCTATGCTTTTACAAAGGGAGACCACTGCCATGATGGTGGTGGTACCTGCCTAAATTTGAAAAGTTTTGACTAGCAACTTTGCACTCAGAAATCCTGGTGTAGAAGGGTACACAGGGGCTGAAGACAAATACATCTGAACCTAGAAGTAACTTTACACTCACATATGATACCTAGCAAAAAGTGTAAAATTACTAAGAGATGCAGTACTAGATTTACATATGAGTAAACTTACATGTGTAAATTTACCTTTGTGAATAAAGGGCTATGGCCCACATGCATCATTGTGTCATTTTGCATTTCTTAATTTGCGAAAAATAAGGAATCGCAAATTAAGAAGTGCAAAATGCTATGCATCATTTTTTTCGGTATTTCTTTGTGATTCTGTAAAAATCGCAATTTTTACCGAATCCCAAAGAAATACCGAATTCTTAAGTTAATTTTCGCAATTCCCATTGATTCCTATGGGCCAAAAGGCCCATAGGAGTCAATGCAAATTGCGAGTGGCACTTAGAAAATTTCATGGGTGCAGGGGGGGGTCCAAAGGACCCCCCCATGCACCCCTGAAATGTATTTTTCGCATCATGTTGCACACACACATGTCCTAAGGACATGTGTGTCCGTAACATGAATGTTGAAAAAAAAGCATTTTCAACATTTTAAACACTTTTTCCAAATTTACCGAGTGGTTCAACCACTCGGTAAATTTGGAACCCTAATTGCGAATTTCCACTTCTAAAAGTAATGATGCATTGCTTTTAAGAAGTCGCACATCTGCGACTTCTTAAAAGCACCCGCAATTTTAGAACTCGCAACAATGTTGCGAATTCTAAAATTGCTTCATGCATCCCAAAAAGCACTTTTGCATTCGCAAACGGCCGATTTTAAGGAATCGCACCGTTTGCGAATGAAAAAGTGCTTGATGCATGTGGGCCTTTATTTTTGAGGCTCCTTATAAGAGTACTGTATGAAGAAAAGGTCTTCTGTGCCCTGGTTCTCACAGAACTTAATGGAGGCCAACTGGGAGCTGAGACAGCTACAGCAAACGTGGTGTGGAAGAACTGATAGAAATATACAAGAAAGACTTAATGAATTATAAACAAATTAATTTTTCAAGCCAAATAGGACTTTTTCTCAAATAGGATCTATGAAGCTAGTAACCCACAGAGGGATATCTTTAAAATTATGCCGGATCTCTCATGAACAGATAGAGTTAATCAGGGACTACTTTGCAATTTCATTGCAATAAATTAAACATGTTTTTTATAAATAGGATATGTCATATCGGAGAATCCATCCTAGAAAGCCAAAGGTCAGCTACAGAGAGCTGTTTGAATTGATAGAGGTTGAGACTGTACTTGATAATTGTACTCTCTTGAGGAAAAATATCCTAAACCGGCTTACAACCAAAATAAAATCTGAATCTCCCAATCTTCCTTACTCTCCTAGAATTATATAGGCATTAGCCCATGTATCACCTATTTGCCCAACATTTCCCTGCAGACATGAAGAGTACCCTACATGTTTAAGAAAGCTATAGTTGTTCCTCTGCTGAAAAACCCAAATGATGACTCTGAGATAGTGAACAACTACAGGCCTGTACCTCTGTTAATTTACTGTGCAAAAATATTGAAATCTCAATTAGCTCAAGCATTGTGAACTCACTTGCAGACCTCAAACTTCTTTAATGCTCTCCAATTAAGTTTCAGTTCAAAACATAACACTGAATGTTATATTATGTTATGTTATAAGATTTTTTAAGCGCAACAGCTGCCTCAGCAAAGGGGCGTCCCGGCGCTACCAGATCAAGAGACAAAAGCGGAGGCATCCAGAGAACTTCAAGGGGGAAGACTATGGTGATGGAAACAGAAAGGTTTTAATGGCCTTCCGGAAGTCTAGCATAGTCTCAATGCCACGGATATAGGTCGGTAGAGAGTTCCAGTGATTGACGACTTAAGGAAGGACTTAAATGCAGGAAAAGTCATGGCCTTAATCCTGCTTGATCTATCTGTGGCCTTGATATGGTTGGTCATGGGATATTGCAACACTGTATTAGGGGTACAGACATCTCTGAAATGGCAGACAAGTGGCTAAGTTCCTTTATCAGTAATAGAACTCTAGCAGAACATCTAGCACCCTTTAGAGTTCCTGAAAGTGTTGTGAGGTTCCCATAGGGTCCACTGTGTTTTCTACCCTTGTTAGCCTAACTGCACATTGTATGAAGATTTTACTTTGAACATGTTACAAAAGCTCACAATTGTTTTTGTGCCACAATGTTATCTTACAAATAGGATGCACATTTTGTTATTTACCTCTTCTGCTGGGATTCAATCGGATCATTTCATAAATGGTCAAACAACATTGTGCCCTCTTATTTTCTGTAGTCGGACACTAACACATAGAGATAATAGAGAAATTCAGCTGCTGTTTTCGAACATGCAATTCTTATCATATAAGCCAGGACTTGTCGTTTTGAAGATAAAGAGAAGAAATTCTCACAGAGAAAACGTCCCGAGACGAGAGTTCTGAGCCATCTGAGATGTAGAACAGCTACCTATGAATCCCAGGTATGGGGTCCGCCACTAATCCTAGAGATCGCAATATATCAGTGTGATCCCATAGCAAGGGTAGGCTTGGGCAGATCTGTCATTCAATGTGACAGGGTTATTTTTTGTGTATAGTCAATTGATCATGCTAATAGCATTGTTGACCTGCACATATTTCTAAATTGCAGAGCAGTTGCTTCATGATAACGCATGATAGTTTCAATAAATGTTGTAATCTTTATTTGTGTCTCTTTTTTATTTATTGTGGACATGTATGAGTGAGAGAACGAAAGGTGTTGACCTGCTACCACATTCCCTGAGAGAGTCCAGAGTGTTGTGTTCAGGGTGCAGACTTACTTGTTTCTCTGGGAAGGTTAGGAGGGCAAGTAAGGTACTATGAGCTAGTCTGATTTGTGGGCCCATAGGTACTGATGAGTCCCTACACACTGATGTTTTGTGGTCTCAGGCAGAGTTCTGTTTCCAAGCAGAATCCCTGCAACAAAATCAAAGTGGACTGTGGAGTAACCCAAAGGTCAGCCCTCTCACCTCATTTGGCTAATATTGTCATACAGCCGATGATAAATGAGTTGACATGGGGAACCTCTGCTGACCTTGTTGCTGGTGCTCTGTTCTGCCCACGAGCCTACTGCGGACCTTACCGGACCCCTGATTGCTGCCACGGACCCGCTCGCCTGTCTCCCGCTGCCCAGCTGCTCTGTATCCAGCTAGAGCGGGGCCGCCGAGAGGAGACCGGCGAGGGGCGAACTACATCCCCCAGAAGCCCTTGCTGGGGTCCGTGTCATCTGGGAGCGCAGGCGGCGCTTTAAAACCGCATCAGCCCCATCGAGTGGGGGAACCTCTGCTGACCTTGTTGCTGGTGCTCTGTTCTGCCCACGAGCCTACTGCGGACCTTACCGGACCCCTAATTGCTGCCACGGACCCGCCCGCCTGTCTCCCGCTGCCCGGCTGCTCTGTATCCAGCTAGAGCGGGGCCGCCGAGAGGAGACCGACGAGGGGCGAACTACATCCCCCAGAAGCCCTTGCTGGGGTCCGTGTCATCTGGGAGCGCCAGGCGGCGCTTTAAAACCGCATCAGCCCCATCGAGTGGGGGAACCTCTGCTGACCGTGTTGCTGGTGCTCTGTTCTGCCCACGAGCCTACTGCGGACCTTACCGGACCCCTGATTGCTGCCACGGACCCGCCCGCCTGTCTCCCTCTGCCCGGCTGCTCTGTATCCAGCTAGAGCGGGGCCGCCGAGAGGAGACCGGGGAGGGGCGAACTACATCCCCCAGAAGCCCTTGCTGGGGTCCGTGTCATCTGGGAGCGCCAGGCGGCGCTTTAAAACCGCATCAGCCCCATCGAGTGGGGGAACCTCTGCTGACCTTGTTGCTGGTGCTCTGTTCTGCCCACGAGCCTACTGCAGACCTTACCGGACCCCTGATTGCTGCCACGGACCCGCCCGCCTGTCTCCCGCTGCCCGGCTGCTCTGTATCCAGCTAGAGCGGGGCCGCCGAGAGGAGACCGGCGAGGGGCGAACTTCATCCCCCAGAAGCCCTTGCTGGGGTCCGTGTCATCTGGGAGCGCCAGGCGGCACTTTAAAACCGCATCAGACCCGTCTCGCGGGACGCCGGGCGAAGCCCGGGCCAAGGGCGGGCCCGTTTTAGCCCGTTCTAGGCTGGGCTGGGTCACCTCCCTTGGCTTTATGATCTGGCCTGCAAGTTTCCTATCGAAGGTACTTTTATTTTTCTGCCTCCTAAAATTCAGTTATCTGTACCCCACAATTCTTGTGCTAAGAAACTTGTCTTACCATCATGACAAGGGGGTCTCGAAGTAAGACAGCGATGAAAACTGCTTCGATCACTGGACCAATTGACCAATTCATTTCTAGAACTAATGAGGCCATTGACCTAAGTATTTCCTTGCTGGAGCGAAGGGTGTCACAAGACCTGGCAATTGCTAGGAGATCTTCTATGGGCCCCTTAGCTTCTGCATTATCTCCACTCCAACTAGCCTCGCCCATTCCGGTCTTACTGCAATCAAATGCCATGGCAGAGGTCCACTCTATCCCGAAATCTGTTGACCTTTCAGCTACCAATCTCACCTCTGATTTTGACTCTACGGGGAACCTCGAGAAAACCCCAGACCTTCAGCTAATTCTATCTGAAGACCCAGGTCCCGAGAATCTGCCTAAGGGGGCAAAGGGGGGGCGCTATACCTAAACAGGGCAAAGATAAGAAAAAGGGCAATTCAAAAAAAAAAAAACTAAATATACCTACTAACAAGGAGGGGGCAATCGCACCTTTGTCGTTGGGCGCCCCAAGTGATTCCATTACTCCAATTATTAACTCATTAGATCCTATGGTAAACTCAATGACCACGGGTAAGGAGGGTGGTACTTGTAGTTCATGTAGTACTAATTCCCAGCTTTTAGCGAATTTTAGGGAACTTTTAAAGCACTTTTTGCAACCCCTAGAACGGAGCATAATGTCGATTGAAAAACAACTTGCAATACTTTCCCAGAAACCTTCGATTCAGCATAGCCTGGGTCAAACAAACCCTGGGGTGGGTATAACGAATCCTTCTAGAGCAGGAATTCAAGGGGTTCATTTGGATGGTGGAGCAAAGCCCTCTAAGGCAACAAAAACTCAACCTAACCAAACCAAGCCCAAAAGGCCAGAAACCCCTTCATCAACTATTCCTGGGAGTGGGTTTATGGCCGAGACCACGGCTACTATTTCTTCTTCTCAGCCTACACTCTCCCAGCCCACCCCCACTCAGTCTATCACTCAGCCTATCACCAATAAGGGATCAACCCATCTATCGAACCAAAGGCCCACTCTTCCATTAATACCCCAGCACCCACCATCGAATCGACCGGATGAGGGAAAGAGGGGTCATAAGTTCAAACGCCCTGTCCACCTATCACCGGAAGTATCCCCCTATACTGTCATTCTTACGGGGGTCCCGGAACTGCCCATAAATAAAGAGGAGCCATCCTGGTCCCTTAGGAACAAAGTCTCACAGTGGCTTAGCTTAAATAGGCCCCTACAACCCCCCCATACAAGTCGAAATTCAGCGGCGCGTAGAGTCTCGTGGATCGGGGCTGAACCCAAAAGTATACAGGGAGACTGCATCATTGTAACCCGTGATGACCCAGACATTGTTGATTATATTTGCTCTTGGCCTGCATTGGACAAGAAAGGGGGGATCGATGCTTACCACCTTTCCTTCTTTTATCCACATGTGCGTAGTCACCAATACCCGATAGCTCCAAAATGGGTGCAACCATCTGAGCGTCAACACCCGATAGCTCCAAACTGGGCGCAACCACCTGAGCGCCAGCACCCGATAGTTCCAAACTGGGCGCAACCACCTGAGCGCCAGCACCCGACAGTTCTAAAGTGGGTGCAACCACCTGAGCGCCAGCACCCGATAGCTCCAAATTGGGTGCAACCATCCGAGCGCCCCTGGAACTACGCGGGTCCCTGGCATACACAGAGGAATAGGAGTAGTGACTGGGAACATCGTCCGTGGTATCCTAGCAGTGACCATCATATAACGGGGGGTTGGCGAGGCATTCCTGTCAGTAACAGATACAATTGCCTGGATATGGTCGATTGACCGTCAGCCATCTTATACAGTAGTAACTCGATTCAGGGGGCCTCAGGGCGAGATGTGAAGCCAAGGTGTACCTTGGTTACTTACCCTGAAACCCCTACAGCACCAAATTAACTTAATGACCCAAACATCACTATACAGACAGTGGGTACTCTAAACCAAGGCAGAATATCTGATATAGAAGAAGATCTATTAGTGGACCAGCAGGAGTCATTGGTAGTGTCTACAGGCGTTAAGTTGGGTGCCCTTTATACAACGACTGCCCCGCAACGTGAAAGTGACATCCTAACCCCAGCTGTAGCTGTGGGGTACACAATTTTTACCTGGAATATAGCTGGTATCGCAGGTAAATTGAATACCCCATTTTGGTACGAGTTTATTGGGGCCGGCCATGACATAATCTGTCTCCAAGAAACATGGTGTCAAGAACCTATCTATGTAGAAGGCTTTTCATCTTATAGTTTAAATGCCTCTAATTCCTCATCAGGCAGAGCTAAGGGGGGCTTACTGCTACTAATTTCCAACAAGTTGACTAACTTTAAAACTAAAAGATACTCTACTGTTGGTACACACAGTCAAGTACTTCGGATGGAATCCAACAAGGGTAAAGACTTAATTCTTGTAAACTTCTACAATAATAATTTTGACGCTTCTAGGGGAAATATTTTATTCCCCCTGGAAAGCGAAATCAAAAGGGTATTAGCATCTTCATGCAGACTGGCATCCATTCTCTGGGCTGGTGACTTTAATATCCAGCCATGCCCTTTAGCAATGGGTAACCCCTGTGGCTTTAGAAAAGAGATGGGCAACAGTGGCGTGGCAGACAGTTCGGATTGCTTACACTTTCCACACTGTAACTATGGCACGATAATAAATAAACTGTTGGTCAAATTTGACCTAGATCTGCTTAGTTGTAATAAAAATAAGCTCAATCTCACTTGTCCCACATTCACCGGTAGGAATGCCAACACTAATATAGATCATATTCTGATGTCCAACGATAGTGAATATACTAATCTGTGGGTTAGGGAAGAAACCCTCAGCGATCACAACAGTATCTCCTTGACTCTATTAGGATGGGGTACAAGGTCATCCGCTAAGGAATCCTGCTCCATGGACATAGCCCCCACGAGACTGAACGGCCCAAGGATCAAATGGGCCGGAATCGATCCAGCGAAAAAACACAAGGAGGTAGTAGAAATGTGTAGAAATGAGATTACTTATTGTCTTGGAGATGTCATTAATTCTGCAACCCTGCTTTCAAGCTTTACTAGGATGAACACAAACATCGAAGGAATATTCACTAAGAAACAGTCTAAAACTAAAGCAGCCAGGATGGGTTGGTTTGACAAACATTGCACCTCGTCCCTCCGCGACCTTAAAAAGGCACTAAGTAATAAGCCTCGCAATAATACTAACATCAAACTATTGCGTACCAATTACAAGGTGGCCCTTTCAAACAGGAAAAAGGTCCTGCAAGAAGAAGCATGGCATAATCTAAACGTAGCAGCTGAAACACAAAACAGTAAACTTTACTGGGAAACTATCAACAGCCCCTTTTTAAATACAGATGGCATCCCGGAATTACCATCTTACGTAGCTTGCAACGCATGGATAGATCATTACACTAACATTTTCAACCCCGAGGGGAAGGCCTTAGAAACCCCGGCCCATAAGGATTCTGCTTGGTTGCCCCTACCATTGGGAATAAGTCTGGATGAGGTCTACGAAGGCCTGTCTAATAGCAAAGGAGGTAAGGCTCCGGGTCCAGACGGAGTACCTATAGACCTACTTAAAACCGAAATGAATCTGTGGGCGCCTATTTTAGTGAGGGTTTTCAATGCAGCAGCAGAGTGCTGCCTTCCACCATCCTGGGGTCAGTCGGTCATCATACCATTATTCAAGAAAGGCAGTAAATCGGAGGCGTGCAATTATCGTCCTATTTCTTTGTTGGATGCATCAGTCAAGGTAATGAGCCGTATTATGATGAAGAGACTGGAAACCTGGGCAAATGACAATGATATTTTAACCAAGGTTCAATACGGCTTCAGGAAAGGCATGGGGACACTAGAACAATGTGTAAACCTAGATCTCTTAATTAACAAATGTACGGAAGTCAAAAAAGGCAGCTTGTT
This sequence comes from Lissotriton vulgaris, assembly GCF_964263255.1. Taxonomy (NCBI): domain Eukaryota; kingdom Metazoa; phylum Chordata; class Amphibia; order Caudata; family Salamandridae; genus Lissotriton; species Lissotriton vulgaris. The sequence goes on along the minus strand of NC_141696.1, from coordinate 370,934,685 downwards.
TCTTTGCTTCGCGGACCTGAGCAGCGCGTTTGATCTGGTTGACCACTCTATATTATGGCAGGTTCTGATAGAACTGGGTGCACCCAAGGAGATTGTATATTTCCTGGCCAGGCTTTACGAGAGGCTGTCATGCAAGGTGCGTTATGGCACCCTAGGCGAATGTACCCCTTTCTTTAAAGTTTCAAGAGGCATTCGCAAGGGTTGCGTACTGGCTCCCCTTTTATTTTCTCTTTTTATCAATCAAATTGATTCTATTTTGCCAGATTCCCGCAGATGCACCATTGATAGGAGGAAAACCGGTCCCAATTTTACTGTATGCGGACGACGCCGTGTTACTGTCCCGCACACAGATTGGTTTACAGCGTCTAATTGACAGATTTATGTTGTTTATTGAAAGTAGGAGACTACTAGTAAACAAATCTAAAACCTTTGTAATGTCTTGCGGGACGAAAGCCAAGAAAACTAATTCCAGTTTCTTCATAGAAAAAGTTAAGATGACACAAGTTAAAACCTTTTGCTAATTGGGCATTACCTACGCAAGTAACGGGATGTGGCAATCTGAGTTTGACAACATTAGTTTAAAAATGGCGAGGTCCACCAACAGTATTTTTAAATTTTCTTCCAAACTTGGGGTGAGGAGTATCAAAGATATGATGAACATTTATAATGTAAGATGTGTCACATCAGCGCTGTATGGTGCGGGGGTGTGGGGTCATTGTGTTGGTCCAATCGTGCAGAGAGATGAAAATAAGTTCCTCAGAAAGTTGCTGTGTGTACCGACTTCAGCATCTGTAGAACTGATTCACGAAGAAGTCGGAATTAATTGCATTTCGGATCTAGCAGCTCTGCTGTTATGGCGTTCAATCTGGGCCAAGTCTGAAACACAATTTACCCAGGAGATAATCCTCGATTGTCTGAAATTGGACCACTCCCCACGTATTAAGTGGCTTACGTATATACACTATTGGTTTCATCTTTCTTGACCCCAAATCTGTTGTTTCCATCCCCAAAAAAGACATAAAACAAAGGTTTTTAAACTACACTCTACGATAGGGTGTCCGGAACGTTACAATCTGTGATGTTCTACCGGGATTGCAATTTAAATACCGGATTCCAACCTTACCTTTCTGGTGTTACTCGTAATTCTCACCGGTTTGTTTTAACCCGCTTAAGGTTGGGAATCGTACACCATCTTGTTGCATTTCCTGTAATGAAAGCCAGATCGGATACCGTATGCCCCTGCGATAATATTTCACGTCAGAGCTGCAGCCATTTTCTATTGTTTTGCAAATTTTATCATTCTTTTAGGGTATTATATTTAAAACCCATCTTTTTAAAAAACAATGTTCGCTCTACGAAGAATGCTTTACAGCTATTATGCTCTTTAAAGGATCTAGATATCTGTTTTTTCGTAGCGTCATATATACTAAAATGTACAGCTGCCAGGAAAGCCATAGTCATTTGATATATATGATCGTGTTCTGTTATTAAATTTGGCTTCCTGTCTGTAGATTTGTTCGTATATCTGTATGTACTATAAATGAATTTAGCTTGTATTAGGAGATAGACTGTGTATCATCAAAACCCTAATTCTTACTGGTCAAATCATGTTTTTAGAATATAACATATTATGTTTATGATGGTTTTTAAATAGTCTTTGGATCTAGTAATTTTGATGAAAATTTTAGGAATTATTGTAACATATGTTTGCTTGTGTGGTTTGTTTTATAAATCGAATAAAAGCTTTTGAACTGAACTGAACTGAGTTGACTAGGGTGCCACCTCTTTAGTTATATGAATGAATCTCAGATCATATTAATTTAATGTGCTTTATATATATCGATGGATAAGGACAAAGTTCTTGAAATTAAATGCTGAGAAGGCACAAATTATGGTCTTCAATTATAGTCTTTACCGATCAGGGAAATGAACCCGCCTCTAACACCTAATGACACGGTGTAGAGCCTGGGACTGCAAATTAATAATGTCGTTTCTAAAGGGGTATTTATTCTTCAGACAGTGATAAAGCTCACTACTTACCTTTCATCAGGAGCCATGAAAAAATTATGGCAGCAATGATTAGAGGGAGGATTGGTTGTGCCAGCGGCATCTACCCGGGTTTGCCAGACTGTAATTTAAAGTGACTCTGATTACTTCCGAATTCAGTAGTGAAGCTGGTGTTTAAGGTCCCTCATATATCACACACTCTTCCTCTATTAAAACAACTACATTGACTGCCAGTAATACAATGCATTTAATATAAAGTCTGTTGTTTTGTCTTTAAAGTTATCATGGGTAGGTCCCAGACTTTCTTGATAAACGTGTGGTGAGTATATGGATAGGGCTCTGCGCTCATCTAAGGCCAATCTTTTGGTGGTAACTAGGTTCCAGAAAACAAGATTAGAAGATCATAGGTTTTCGATTTTGACTCCCAAGAACTGAAACTCACTCTTGGCATTTATTTGATCAGCCCCATCACTGGAACCTTTGAGATGGGCATTGAAAAGCTGGTTCTGAAATATAGTAGCTTCTGGAACATGTCAGTTATTTTGCTGAGTGTTAGCACCATGATACCTCTGGGTGAACGTGCACCCTATAAGTACAGCTAACCATAATGATCCCATTTTTTGGGGACCAGTGCTAGCAAGGTTCTTTTTGATCTGTGTGCTTTGGTATTGTTTTTTGGTGAATGTAATATATAAATTGATACCAGTTCATACTGACATCATAACCTCTTTCAGGCAGCAGTGTTTATAAGGGAGCACTGAGAAGGTAGACAACTGCAAACATTTTACATCTTTTTTCAGGTTTAATGCTATGCATTTTCTATCCTGTATCTTACATTCTTCTGGGTGAGCAAGGACAACAAATAGGTATATCCATGGGTAGCGGCTGGTGATCTTGACTTGCCTTCTATTATCCTTGCCTCTTGTTACCCCTGGTATCAGGGTTCATGGATTCATTTTCACCAATCAAATATAAAAGGCTTTGAAAACCATGTTCTCTTTCTACAGTTTCCATGCCTGGCTCTTTCTCCAAGCCATTAGTAGCAATTAGGAAGCAATTGAGGGGAAAGCGCGAGACAAGTGGCCCACCCTAGGTTGTTACTATGTGTCAAGGATTGTGCAACATCACTTCTGTTCTTTCTTTTGTTTTGATGTGTTGACATAGAGGCTAGCGCTGTCCCTACACAATAACTATGTAATGTACAAACTGTTTTGCAGAATCATCTTTTGTTCATAACTAGTTCGCTATGATGTCCCTGTACAGAAAAAGCTGAAACCTCGCTTAGAAACAGGATATGGAATGTAACACTGGTGCGCAGAATTAAATAGACACACCATTAATCACAAGAAGTGTTTACGTGGAAGGATACGTTCTGCTGAATGCACCTTTATCAAATATTTCAGAAAAACTAAGGGGCTCATTTACGTTCCGATGGCGCACAGGGATTAGCCATATTTACAAGGCCACGTAAAGCCACCCTTTATGGGGTTTCATGGCCTTGTACATAGGGTGTGAGGCAATGCAGTGGAAGTCACTGCGTTTCCTCATACTTTGTGGGGAAGACGTGCCATGGGCGTTAAGCTGGGTGTTATCACGTAGCACCCATGGCATTTGACACAGTCCCATATTAAGAGCAAGTTGTAAGCATGGGAATGTGTCAAAAGTCAGGGCAATGAGAAGTAACACGATTTCTCCTCATTTTTCCTCTTTCTATGTGCATTTAGCAGCACACATAGAAAGAGGAACTCGCCTCCATTGATTGTGTTTGCGCAGGAAGCTGTCTCTTCCCTACAAAGCAGACACCCTTGCAGCATTGTGCAGGGGTGTCTGCGTTGGTGTAAAGCAGCTAATTGAGCACCAGTGCAGATAAATATGACAGGAATGAACCATATCTCACAGATGTGGCACATTCCTGCCCTTATCTTTTACTGTGGGCAGTGCAGCTGCAAGGCGTGGGGCGCTGCCCTATGGCAAACTATTGTAAATGAGGCCCTAAGTATTAAAGAGAATGGTGATATAACATTGTGTTAATTTCCTTGCATGTTACACAAATACATTTATTGTTATTGAATAATATATGGGATATTGTCTACTGATTTTATAAATATTTATCTTATTTTTACGCTATCCCTATATTTTCAGAGTATTGGGTTTAATTTTGTAGCCATAGACATGATTTACAATATAATGCAATAAGATATCATCTCCTAGAAAATAAAGAAAATGAGACATCACATCTCAGCAGATTGGAGGCAATAAAAGCTATATTCAGAGGGATTATAATTAAAATCAAATCAAATATGAATAAAGAGGCCAATGAGAAGTTACACTACCTAGGAAAGAAAATGTCTGGGCTAGAGAAGATACACATAACCAAAAAGGACCTGCAGAAGCTAAACAAGATATTAAACAAGAAATCTCAATATAACAAAATTATTAGCACCAGAGCAGGGGTCTGGATTAACAAACAAAAAATCCTTTTCCTGTGCCTGTGCAAAGCCAATAAAGCCAGGAAATCCCTAGCCTCATATCTAAAATTCAAAATGCAGAAAAATGTCATCAATGCTATCAAAGACGGCACAGACACTATCCTTATGAACCCACTCAAAACAGAGGATACTGTTATATTCTCAGCGTGCGTCTCGCGCTGAGCTCGAGCTGCCTGTTCCACTACGTGGCCAGTGTTCGGTCCCAACGGTTGTTATTGCCCGTTTGGTCCCGGTCTTGCTGGTCGGGTTTTTCTACCCTTCATCTTAAATAAACCCCGTAGCTGAAATAACTACACAACGTTGCCTCGTCTTGTTATTACAACATTTTGGCGACTTTGGCTGTAGACGAAGGCAGAAGACGTGGGTGAAGGAAGAAGCCGAAACTGACGACAAACGCGTCAAAGGCGTGAAAGTGAAAGACCCGACCGAGGGAGAGCTCCTGCGACTCGGCAAAAGGCGTCGCATAAAAGGAAAGACTGTACCGTAAGCCTGTTCATAAGGTACGTTTAAAATAACTCACCGGGAGAAGTTAACTTTGTGTGAAGCTTGATGAAGCGGTGGCCATAAATTCCCAACCCATCAACGCAAACAGCAGCGCCTCGGTGCCATCGCACTCGAAAGGGAAATCTCCCTCTGCATCGCGATTAAAAGGGAAATCTCCCTCTGCACCGAAAGGCAGCGTTGGTGAGCCCCACCGCTGGCAAAGACTATTTAAAAGGGCAACGCGTGCAAGTGTGTTGAACTTAATATGAGTCACGCTTGGAAGTGACACAAGCAGGAAATTAAAACGGGGAAGTCTAGTTAAAAGAGCAACGTGCTCAAGATTAATTGACAAACTGGTTAAACGAGATACTGAATACGTCTGGAAGCGGCACAGGCATACATTTAAAACGTAGAGCCTTCTACATTAGATTACAGCGAGCAGTGACACACTGACTTAAATACTGTGTGTCATTATAAAGCAAAGGAGAATAAGACAGCAGTGACACACTCACTTAAATACTGTGTGTCATTATAAAGCAAAGGAGAATAGAACAACTGTGACACGCACACTTATAGGAGAAGCCATACGATTTACAGACAACAGTGACACACTCACTTTAAACCCAGTGTGTCATACGGTTGCAACTCAAAACTGCAGTGACACACACACTAGTCGCTTATCTTACTGTGGTTTTAATTTACTGTTCACACCATGAATGTAAACAACACCATCCTAGCCCCTGTCCCTTTCTTGAGTGCCCCGGGTGAACCCTCCATGGAATGGGATGACTGGTGTGAGGCGTTTGAGAATTACATCGTGGCATTAGATGGCACAAAGTTTTCTGCTGTCAGGAAAAAGGCTTTGTTATTAGGTGCACTGGGGAAAGAGGGACAGAGAGTCTTTAAGTATTTACCAAGCCCCCCCTTAGATATTGATGATGTGTATAAAGATGCTTTGTTTAGGTTGTATACTAGATTTGCGAAACAGGAAAATGTGGTAATGCGCAGACACAAATTTTACACTGCTCCCCAGAGAGAGAATGAGACAATTGATGAGTTCGTGTCTAGGCTAAGGGAACTTTCTATGAAGTGTCAATTTGGCAATATTCAGGATGAAATGATCCGTGATCAGTTAATTGTGCAATGTCTTAGCAAAAAAACACAAGAAAAGCTGTGGGCAGCTAAAAATCCCACTCTCACTGAGGCAATCACCATTGCTAAAGTGGCTGAGGAAAGTGATAGATGCATGAAGGAACTTAAGAGGATACAACATGGGCACGTTAGTGGGCAAGAAGTTGCAGTGCTACTAACGGATAGTTCAGAGGGTGTCAACCCAATACAAGGGAGACAGGTGAACAGAGGAGGGAAAGCCTCAACCTCATTTAGTAAAGGGGTGCAACCAAACAGATTCAGACAAACCACGCGTTCATGCAACAGGTGTGGTAGTCCTTTTCACTTAGCTGATTCAAAAAACTGTACAGCTTTGTCCAGGGATTGTTTAAAGTGTGGAAAGAAAGGACATTATGCACGTATGTGTAGAACTAACAGTGGTTTAAAAAAGGTTGCCATAGTTGAAAGTGAAACCACTGATGATGAGGCGGAGGTAATGATGATTACATCTGCTGGTAGTCAAGAGTTGATGGGAGATGTTGTTTTGTCTCGCCCAAAGGCTGATTTTGAACTGAATGGGTGTGTAGTAAATCTTATGGTTGATACCGGCTCATTGTATACTATAATCCCCAAAAGTTTGTTTAATTCCTCGTGCAAAGAGTCAACTCTCATCAAATCCGACATCACCTTGAGAGGTTATCAAGGGGTAAGCATTGGTGTCCTTGGGTTCTTTGAGGCCAATATTATGTTTAAAGGAAGGGTTACTCGAGGGAAGGTCTATGTGTCACCTCATGGCCCTGCCATTTTGGGATGGCTACACCAGTACGAACTAAACATAAGGGTGAACCCAAGAGCAGATCCACCTGTGTTGTGTATAGATAATGAGAGTGAGTGCAATAGTTTTCCTGGTGATTTAGAGAGCATTCTTAAAAGGCATGAGAATATATTTTGTGAGAAACTGGGGGAAGCTGTTGGTTATCAACATATTATTAAAACTAAGAAGTGTATTGCACCAGTGAAACATACTGCAAGGAAAATACCTTTGTCTGCAAGAGATGAAGTTAGGAAAATCATCAAACAGTTGCTGGATGACAACATAATTGAACCTGTAGAGGCCACACAATGGTTAAGTCCTGTAGTTATCACACAGAAACCGGACAACTCTTTGCGCTTCTGTGTGGACATGAGGAGTCTAAACAAGGCTGTGATAATGGACAACTTTCCACTCCCTAACATAAACGAGATTGTTCTGAGTTTGGGCGGAGGTAAAGTATTCTCGAAATTGGACCTTCGCAGCGCATACCATCAGGTAAAACTTCACCCGGACTCAAGACAATTCACTTCGTTCATCACTCCGGAGGGAACATATCAATTCAAAAGACTCCCGTTTGGCCTTTGTTCTGCGGCAAGCGCATTTCAAAGAATCATCACTGACGTTCTGAAAGGCATAGAAAGAGTGGTATTCTTTCAAGACGATATTCTAATTTATGGTTTAGATGCTGATGACCACAACACTATTCTTAACAAAGTTCTCACTGCTCTTTCAAAGGCTGGTTTGACCCTGCGCAGAGAAAAATGTGTTTTTGCTGTTGGGGAAGTAGACTACTTGGGGTATCATGTGTCTGGCCTTGGGATTCAGCCAAAGAAGGATTTAGTAAGTGCAATATGCAATGTGCCTGAACCTGATGACAAAGACAAACTAAGGTCCTTTATGGGCATGGTAGAGTACTATGCCAAGTTCGTTAAAAATTTTGCAGAGAAAGTAGAACCCTTACGTGCCATATTGAGAAAAGGGAAAGGTTTTGCATGGGGAGATGACCAGAGAAATGCCTTTTCAGTGATCAAACAGAATATTTTAGATGCAAATATCCTCTCAAGCTTTGTACAATCTTTTCACACCATCCTCACTGTTGATGCTAGCTCCGTTGGGATTGGGGCAGTCCTCACACAAAAAGGTAGTGGCAAACAGAACACTGTTGCGTTTGCGTCACGTTCCTTGACCGAGACTGAAAGGAATTACTCGGTCATAGAGCGTGAAGCGTTGGCGGCTGCGTGGGCCACTCGGTATTTTCGTGTGTATTTGTGGGGGATCACATTCACACTCAGAACTGACCACAAGCCACTATTGAAGGTTCTAGCTCCAGGGGGTATTAGGAATTGCTCTGGGCGGCTGGCGAGGCTAGCTGTTAGCCTCCAAGAGTTTACGTGCAACGTGGAATACCTACCCGGTTGGTGCAACAGCGTTGCTGACTGTTTGTCGAGGTTGCCAGACACTAAGGTACTACCCAAGGAATTAGTAACTGAGAGTGTTGTCGCCTTTTTAGACGACCTGGGGAGTGATTTACCCTCGTCTATATCCAAGGAAGAATGGGTGCAAGAAATGAAGAAGGATCTTGTAATGGAAGGGTTGGTTAAGATGTGCAAAGAAGGGGTGTCTAGACAAAGTACAGTTTCACCTGCCCTCAGGCCTTACGTCCAGCTGCAGGACGAGATTTCTTTGTTGACTGAGTCCATTCTCGTGCGAGGTGAGAAATACATACCACCTGTGTCCCTTAGACCTCGTATCATTGCTTTAGCGCATGAGGGCCACCTAGGACAAACTCTCACTGGTAAACGCGTCAAGGCTGACTTTTGGTGGCCGGGGGTAGATGCGCAGGTGAAGAGTTGGGTTGAGCAGTGCCAACCGTGTAAAGAGTCAGAAAAGAGGCTGCAGGTTCGCGCTAGTAAGGACACTGGGGGACAAATCGTTTCCGATGATGGTGCTTGGCAGAAGGTCTGCCTTGACTTTATAGGCCCTTTTCATGACCTGCTAGATTCTGAAAAGTTTGCTTTGGTGTTAGTGGATTCAGCTTCTAGGTGGGTAGAGGTTGCTTTTATGAAAAGCATCACCGCTGAGTCCACAGTCAAGGTTCTGGATGAGATTTTTAGGCGTGAGGGGGTTCCTTCTACGGTCCTGACAGATAACGGTACACAGCTCACCTCAGCGACTATGGAGAATTACTTTGTGTTTTTGGGTTTAAAGCACCTCCGCACGTCACTATACAATCCTCAAGGGAACGGATTGTGCGAGAGAGTGAACAGACTGGTAAAGGGCACTATGCAACTTGCCTTAGCCTCTGGTCGGTCAGTGCAGAAGGAGATTAAAGAAATGTTGTGGGCATACCGCACGACTGTTCACAGTAACATGTCTGTCACACCCTTCGAACTCATGCGGGGGAGACTTCCGGGTACGAAGTTGATCCCCACTTGGCTCCATGAGAAAGTAGAGAGGAGCGGTCACAGTAAATTGAGTAGTAGTGTTTCCACCAAAATAGCTGAAGGGGATTTGGTTAAGGTGAAACCGGGTGGGAATCAAAATATGTTCAACAAGTTCAGAGGACCTTACCAGGTAAAGTCCGCATTTGGTAACTACATTAGGCTGCAGAATGGGCAAACTTGGAACCTCCGCAGGGTTGCACTTTACCAGAAAAAGGCCAAGCCTACCACTCACAAGGCCAAGCCTACCACTCATGTGCCTGTTACCAAAAAGGTTGTTGTTGAAGAAGTGTGCAGACCCGCTCGCAAAAGGGTTGTTCCTGCTTATTTGAAAGATTTTGTATAATTTTCTTGATTGTGTTTTTTCTTCGCCTGCCTAAGGAAGGGTGTGGGGTTACATGGTTTCAATATACTTCGAAGCTTTGTGAAAAGTTTATGTTTTAAGCAATGCCACTTGCCAAGTTTCTTGTTACTTGATGTTTTAAAAGGGGAAGCTGCATGTTCTAAGCTGTGTTCCTTTTGTGTTATGCTGTGTTTCTTTCCTTGATTTACCTTAGTGCATTCCTCCTCTTCCATTGTTTAAGGAAAGGAGATGTGTTATATTCTCAGCGTGCGTCTCGCGCTGAGCTCGAGCTGCCTGTTCCACTACGTGGCCAGTGTTCGGTCCCAACGGTTGTTATTGCCCGTTTGGTCCCGGTCTTGCTGGTCGGGTTTTTCTACCCTTCATCTTAAATAAACCCCGTAGCTGAAATAACTACACAACGTTGCCTCGTCTTGTTATTACAACAGATACCTTCCAGAAATTATATCAAAAATTGTACGATACAAATACTAATTTGAATTGAATGAAGAGTAAGGAATTCCTAGATAAAATTTCACTCAATACATTAACTGAACAAGAGATGAGCTCCATAAACGGCCCTATTACCCTCCAAGAAAAAGTCACCATCATTAAAAAAACTAAAATCTGGCAAAGCCCCAGGCCCAGACGGCTATAACGCAACATTCTTTAAAACATTTGTTAACCTCTTAAAACAACCTCTCATAAACCTATATGAGCAGTTTGCATCCACTGGCCAAATCACAGGTTCCCCAGCAGAGGCTGTCATAACAGTTATCCCAAAAGAAGGTAAAGACCCAATTGTTACTAAAAACTATAGACTGATTTCATTAATAAACCTAGACCAAAAAATATACGCTATGATACTGCATTTCTGACTGCAAATATATATGGGTAAACTTATTCACCCCACACAAGTAGGTTTCCTAAAATATAGACTCTCCAGTGATAATACTAGGATATTCTGCCATGCAATTGAAAAAGCCTAGCTATTTGACTCCCCTACTACCGCTATCACATTGGACACAGAAAAAGCTTTCGACAAAGTAGACTGGACATACTTACGCATGACGCTAGAAAGATTCAAATTGGGAGATTTGTTGTTACGAATGATCATGGCTCTCTATTATAAACCTAGGGCTAAAGTTAGAGCAGGAGGTGCAATCTCCTCTTCCCTATCACTATGACAAGGCACCAGACAAGGTTGCCCTCAATCGCCATCACTTTTCCTACTAGCTATAGAGCCGTTTCTCCAACACTTGAGAGAAAATGCAGAAATACCAGGGATAGACTTTGGTAGTGTAACCTTTAAAGTGGCTGTGTATGCAGATGATGCTCTGGTAGTGTCCAGAGAGGCTGAAACAGTAATCCAGCCCCTCATAATACGATACAGGAGTTTGCTGAAGTGTCAGGATACAGCCTTAATAAAGATAAAACAGAAGTTAAACTGTTGAATCATCAGGGCGACAGGGACATCTTGGGAGACACAGGTCTGACATGGCAACCAGGACCAATTAAATATCTGGGTCTACTATTCACTAACGATCTCATAACTGCATTCCAAGAGGATGAAAACTCATTATCTAAGGAAATCTCTGAACTTCTGGGTGGATGGTCACCAAAGTTTCTCATTTGGTGGGGAAGGGTAGAAACTATTAAAATGATGATATCACCACTGATCGACTACCTTATTATTATGCTATCTATGATTCTGTCAGAAGACTTCATGAACAAAACTAATAAGGATCTTACCAATTTCTTACGGCAAGGGAAGAAAGCTAGAATTTCTCTGGAAAAACTCAAAAAGGCCAAAAACAGAGGAGGAAACTGTCTCCAAACTTCAGAAACTATCAAACGGCATTCCTAGGCGGCAAGGAGCGGCCTGGTTTGTGGACAACCCACATTACCGTCCTTTATGGCTGGAAGTTGAAGCAAATTTAAGCAAGGGTGCCCCACTTCCAGCAATCATGTCTATGCACACATCTATACTGCAGCATTTCAAATATATTATACAGAACACACATCAGGCACTCTCACAACTAGAAACACAATCTATTGTTAAGCTCAACAATTCTAACATAGCTGCAATCTGGTATAGCTCCAAAATAGGGATAGATGGTGATCTAATCTTCTGGCAGGACTGGTCATGGAAAGGTATAAATGTTATCAATGACCTATACAAGGGCACCTCTCCTAAATCCTTCTCTGAACTACAAATAGCAAAGAGGCTATCCAATCTTGATATGTACACATTTCTGTAACTCAAAGTCCAAATATCTAAAAACTCAATACAACCAGTTGACCTCTCTCTACCCCCCAGACTATCCCAACTGCTCAAGATTGGTCATATAGTGTCAAGCATATATAAAATTCTACTATCCAAACCATGTAAGAATCTTATAATCAATGAGAATAAGTGGGAAGCTGAACCCAACTCCACTTCTATTGAATTTGATTGGGAACGTATACATGTATTTCCCTTTAGGAACAAAGTCTCGCCTACATGCTCTCAAATGAAATTCATGATTATAAATAGGTCCCACTGGACTCCAGATAGGCTCCACAAGTTTAATCTCATCCCCTCACCCCAATGCTGGAGCTGTGTCTCTCACACAGGAGATCTTCCACATATGCCATTTCAATGCCCAATTTTGCAACCATTCTGGGATAGGGTCTTCGAGTGTATAACACACACTCTACATATCATTCCATATAGAGAATTCTCATATATTTTACTTGGGTACCTAGATCCACAAATACAAAATGACAATGAAGGAGACTTACCTGATTTAATGCTCACTCTGGCGTGCAAAATAATCCTAAGTAACTGGAAATCCTTCAAGTCAGTAGCTTTAAAGATGTGGCATTGTTAATCTTTTTAAGAGATCAGACAATACTACTCTACAACTTTCCCGTGGCGCCCACCCCGCAGGAAAATGTGGAACACTATGGACTGTTCCTCCTTCTTCTTTAAACTCCCATGACAACTTTATCATTCAATTCATCATGGGACACACATTAGGATTACCATACCCTAGCCGAACAGTACATTATAATTACCTCAATTGCGCATCTCAGATTACCATGAAGTGCATCTATCATTAATAACACGAGCCATTGGTCTTAAATATTATTTTTGATATTGGTAGTATTATTTACTATAATTTGAAGGTGGTATAGCACGATCTAATTTTAAGTAAAAGGTCTTAGTTACTCTTAAATTGGTACTCATACTACTGTAGCTCTGCACATGCAAATAATGATTGTACGATTTTGATTCTTGACAGGCCTGTCTTGTGTTACAATTGTATAGAATGACAGACTTGGATTCTAGGTCCACCTGCTGTTTATTTTTTTTGTCAATTTGGTTTATTTTCTCCTTAGTTCCCTTGGTTGTATTCTGTAAAACCTTCAATAAAAATTATTTGAAAAAAAAAAAATAATAATAATGACTAGATAACACCTTGGGAATTTGTGCATAATTTGACTTTATTAGTAATCTGCATCTTGCATACTCTGCCCTTTTCTCCTCATCATTCACTAACAATAACAAATGACTTGGCCCTGCCTCTTCCACCATTTCAGTGGCCTTGTGTAAAGGTCATGCATCACTGGCAGAGTTTCTGTTTTGTAAAATGACTCTGTGTACACAACAAGATGGCCTTTCAGAAACATTGTTTTGAAAACAGGGTTGAAGACATGTACATGTTTTCAATAGAATTAGAAAATATTTCAAAAGTTACTTTGTGCTCTGAGATGTTCATGCAGGTAATGTATTAGCTACAAATTGATTATAAGTGCATCTCTAGGAAAGACCAAGCTAGAAAATAAGGTGTTTGCAAAGGTGATTTATTCATGCTGTTAGATTTTTCCCATTTATGGATTGAGTTATGTAGCGTAGGCCTACAATCAGTACTTAAGCTGTGCATTGGGGTTACGGAGGGTGGGTACCAATACTCAGGGGCATATTTATGAACTTTAGTGTGCAAGACAGCACAGCAAGTCACCTTGCTGCGCTGCCCTGCATCACGCGAAAGGGACAGAAATTCATCATATTCATCCAATATGGGGCTTTCCTGTCATTTTCCTTTGCACTGGTGCCATTTTGGAAGCCTGGCACCAATGCAGGCACCCTTGCACCATGGTGCAAGGATGCCTGTGTTGTAGGCAGGATTGTTTTTGTGCAGGAAGGGGCACCTTCCTGCACAAAAACAATCCTAAAACACATAAACAATCCTAAAAATGCAGCACACATAGAAAGAGGAAAAAACTAAGAAAACTAAGCATATATTTCCTTGTTATGAATCTCTTGAGGAGGCATATCTTTTTGGCACATTTCCGGGTTTACCTGTTCTGAAAAATGTGGGAATGCATCAAAATCCATTGATGTTGTGTGGAAACACCCACGCCTCACCCATGGAAATGCCTCCCTGGAACAGAGTAATGGATCAAAGCAAATTTGCTCTGCGTTACATTACTCGAGATTTATAAAGCCAACCAAGGCCACATAAGGTGGCCATGCCTGGCTTCATAAATATCCAGTGGCAGCTGCCTTCAATAAATAATGGTGTGGCGTGAAGGCGCTCCTCCCCATAAACTCTGAGCTGGAGCACTACCGCTGCAGCACTTTTCCCTTCCATGAGCAGGAACAGGAAGGAATTCCTTCCTGCTTGTGGAACCGAACTCCAACCAATCCTGGAGCTGCTTTCATGTTCTGAGCTGTAAATCAACACAGAGTCTGGCTCCAATCAGCAAGGCTGAGCCTCTAATCAGAATACAACAAAAAACCTTGCCTGTACTGATCCTTATTACAAGATATAAATCATCCAAGTGACAGCAAACCAATTATTGTCAACCTCCTCAAAAATGATTCAAAAATATATTTTCTTTTTCATTTTTCAAAAATCATTTTGTTTTTCAAATAATGTCCTAAATCTACAATGACTATAAGTCAGTACACAAATAATGGACAACATCAAAATACAACTTACTCACATACAAAACATGAAACACAGAACATATACATTGAATCATGTTTTCGCAAGAATTCTTTACATTGGTTAATCAATCTAGAGAAACCAACAAAAACAGTATGAATTGTTCAACGAAAACAATTTCTGCACTGTGCCAATTTATGGGCGTTTGTTTCTTCATTCATTTAACCAGGCAGAAAACATCTTATCATTGGTCACACCTGTTTAACAATAACAACAAAAAAAGGTTGACGCGTTTCGAACCCCGTGAGTTGTTGACTGGGGGTTCTCCTCAGGACCAATCACTATTTGGCGAAATCAGCCGATTTCGCTTATAGACTCAATCAACTGCTGGCTAACAGGGGTTTTTAATGTGGAAAGAGTCTGTGGGACTTCTTGATGGCTTGAATGGGAAGGGTGTACCCTTTCAATGGTTTCTTTTGTTTGTAAGTCTAGCTAGCCAGCCAATCCGTCATGCGCACTGTAGGCCAGTGCTCTAATCCTATATTTTCATGATTCAGCCCCTCCCCAACCCGTGCACTGTACAAAGTGCAAACTGGTGTGGTGGCAACTAAATAAAATTGCCTCCAAATGACATTCTATTTATTTGTGTTTGCCTGCTGGGCTCGCAAAAGGCTGGGTGACGCTCCTCCCTCCTGAGGAGGAGCAGTCCCTGTAAATCTCACTTGACATTTCTATCGCTCTTGCACCACGTTGCGTGGTGCAAGAATGACACAAAGGGGCTCATGAATATGCCCCTTGGTTTTGTGGGATCAACACTAATTTTCACCATCATATTTTGGCCAAGAGAGAAAGGCAGAAAAGGGAGAAAGAAGGAGCAAGAGGAAGGGAGGAAAACAGTGACAAAGGGAAATTAAGAGGAGATGAAAAAGAATCTGGAACAATATGATAAAGCGAGAGAAAGTAGAAGATAAAAAGAGGATTAAGGTGTAATCATGATTCCAAAGCCTTTACACGTGGCAACCACACAATCCTGCAGCAATGGTGGTTGGCTCCTAAGAAAAACATTGGGCTGCTGCACCTACGTTTTTTACATATTAGGCACAGACCTTTATTACTAATGCTAGCTAACTTCAGCCCCACCCCATCTAGTTGGAAACATTTTTTATCCCTTTTAGTTTTGGTTACTAAACTGATTCTTGCAAAAACAGTGATAAATTGAGAACTTAGGGATGAAAAGAACATACAAAAGATGGGCACCTAAGAAAATTTGTAGCCACCTGCACTTATTTATTTATTACAAATCACGTTCTGTCTACAATTTGGTTTGAAAGTGCAGTTTTACTGTGTTCAATGTTAAATCGTCATTAATGGTCTCGCCTAAGTAAAGCACTCTTTCCTGTGTGCCACCCTTTCAGGGTTAGAGCAGTACCTTACTGGGCGAGCTGCTTCAGGTTATTTAGCAACCACACCCTCCTCTTCTGTTACTCACTCTTTACTCAGATGGAGCTCTTACTGATGCCAGACAACAGTAGTTCTTTGATGGCACTTATACCCCTTAGATTTGAATAGCTTTGGGTACATATAGCTCACAGAAATTCCCAAACAGAGTACAAATAAAACAAACATTGGCAATGTTAATAGGTCTCGCCTGTATGATTGTTTTCTGCAGTGCTGTAGAGCGTCGGTACACTGTGCAACTTCAACTATAATGTCACCAGTATTAAAAAAGGGGAAGTTAATGTTAATGTTCTTGAAAAGTAGCAGTCCTAGTTATGAGTTGTAGTCTGCACAATATAGCCGTCGGTGTATTAATTTACCGTGGGCTGAAGAAATGGAGTTAGCGTATCTTGAGAAAGTGGCAGTCCAAATTGCGAGTTGTAGTCTGCACACTAAAGCCGTCGGTGTGTTTATTTACCATGGGCTGCGGCTGAAGAAATAGAGTTGGTGAATCATTAATCCTCAGCAGCGTATCGAAACAATGTGGCCAACGCGTTCTCCTCTGTCGTCAATGGCGACTCGACTTGACAGCGAGCAAACACAAACGTTGATTACAATCAGAATATAGACGTTAGCTTCTTTCAACATCTGAACACTAAAACATCTTCCTGACAGAAACTATAAATTCATATATTTTTGTTTTTTGTCAACTTACCGTCCTGAAGATGGTCTGACGATCTCATCCCTCCCATAGACCGAAACGTCGACAGTGGCATCCCTTCTGACTAACATTGATTGTCTAAAAGTCCAGAGAAAGATGTCAACATAGCTGTTGTATAGGCTAAAATATTGTCACCTTGCAAGCTATGTTTGGTTGCTTTTTATCATTTTATACCTGTTTCATATATTAAATATATGATCTTTTCATAGTACAGTTTTCGCCCCGTGTGTCAATTATGTAATTACTTTATGTGATTGCTATTCATCATTTGTTGAATTTGAAGAGATTTCATAAAATTATGTTTTGACTAGTTTCATTGTACACTACTAATTAGAGTGTGCTTTCTAAATTGAGGCAGCGACTGTGCTTGCCTGAGATGTAGAGGGAGGGATTTCCAGGTCTTCGCAGCGAGGTCGGAGAAGGATCTTCCTCCAGCTGTGGTCTTGCGGATCCTTGGGATGGTCGCCAGGGCCAGTTGGGTGGTAGTAAGAAACTCACATGCATACTCGAAGATGTACTCTGTCATTGACTGGGTGTCTCTCCAGTGAGCCAGGGACATGTGTCAGCCCACTGCCATCCCACCTGACTCAAACTCAGGGATTTGGACACGCACAGAGTCTAAGACTCTATGTCTTCTCCAATGGAGTTTAACGCATATAGATGTACTCAAGGGCATATAGAATGCAAGCTCCTGTCACACAGTGCGGATCTAACACATTAATAAGGGGTAGCTTTGTGCGTTCAGACCTGGTGTTCACAAACAGATAAAAACAAGTGCCACTCACTTCCAAAACTTCTATCACATGTGCAAGTGATGGATTCCACCATTCTGAGCGTCCATGTGACGTAGGCGTCCAAAATCCATTCACTCAGTATTAGTCACACATGCAGAAGGCCAGGCTTTCCTTATCAGATCTAGATAAAGTCTTGCAGGGGTGGGCACTTCCTTTAGTGTGACTATGTGAACTACATGAAAAAGATTTAGCTTGCAAAACTCAGAATTTGTACATTATTTGAGGTAGTATGAAGGTTGAACTGTAAAGCCTCAGCTTATACCACTCACAGCAGACGCAACATTTTAAAGACACACACACACGTGTAAGCTTACTTCACTCTGAACAGAACCTTCAAATGCAATTAAGAACAGTCCAGACATAATATTAAGCATGGTTTCGGTCATGCAATCAGAGCAGGCTTTGCACGTCTAATGAGTGAAAGGTACAGGGACATAGTCAAATTCACACCCAGGGACATGCATTTTGTTACCAACACTTACTGAGATGCACTCTGACGGAGCGCAGAGAAGGAATTTATAATCCTCGCTGTCATTATCACAGTGAGACAATGCTCAAGCAAAGGGCACAGTGACGTAGTTAGTCAGTGTCATCCATACAAACATGCTTCCATCATTCTCGACGCACCAAGATGCACGGTGACGGGCTTCCGGGGAGTCCAGAATATGCTTCATGTTTGGACCCCGCGACTCACCAATGGAGTGAAGTGAAGGTTACAGTGAAGACATCAGATTCACTCAAAGGGTCAGGTGATCCCACACCGCCACTCACCCGTTGGTATATGCTCGGAGTCACTGATTTACTGTCACACTAGAGTCGTGAAAGGCACATTGTTGCACTCTAAGAGGCACAAAGCAACATGTTTTTGCACTCTGTCCTTCATTTAGACGCACACAATCAGAGGCAGGCATGCTCACTGTCACTGTCTCAGGGTCACACACCAGTGAAGCGACAGGCACGTTGACGTTCACAGTGACACACACAGTGAAACGTTTTCAAACGCCACCAGACAACTAAGCACACAGACAGGCGCACACACTGACAGACATAAATACGTGCAGAGAAAGACACAATGACGTGGTCAAAGAAAAAAACTGCAACATATATTGGCACAGTGACCTCACTAATGCACACACGTAGCAGCACACTTGAGAAAGTGAACTTGCTCACCATAATTGGCTAAGTATCACCATAGTCGAATGAAAGCCTTGAAGACGAAATCCGAAACACACCCAGGGATATGTTTTCGAATATTACCCTTCATTCAGACAGTCTCTCAGACATACACTGGGAGACCCGAACATGCACACCGGTATTGTCTTACTGACACGTCAGAGGAGTCAAAGGCACAGGGCTGCGGTTTGAGGCACTCGCAGAAATAGAGCTTTCCCCTCTGTCATTCACTGTGACACACACAGACTGGAACACATTTATGAACCTGAAGACGCGTACCTTTCTAGATTCGTCAGTTGGATGAAATGCATGCAGACATCGTCGGCCAAGCCCCAAACAGGGATATCTTTTATTGCAGCATCACTATCTCAGATACATGCAAAAGTGCGCAAACACTCTGAAAGACATGCAAATGTAAACAGCATCATTCCAACTAAAATGTTTGTTCACCTATATTACAAGTGGTTGAAAAAAGAAAGACCTGACTTTCAAGAAGAACTTTCACAGTGCAATTAAAAAAAGAATAAAAAAAGGCTGCAGAGTATAGAATTTACAAACAAATATAAATACTCATACAGAGGGAGAAAAGGGTCACCCTTGGTTTAGGTACCCATGTCCATTGTAAAAGAGAACTTCTGTCACTTTCCAATCTGTATGAATGTCTGGAGTAAAATGAGGAATTGGGAGAATACCATGGAAAGTTCCTTAAGGGTTTGGTCTTTTAGTTGAATCGATCCCAATGGAAATACAGGATTAAGTGGAGTGCAGAAGAGTTTGGTTAAGACGTGCAGTGGAATATGAACAATATTTGAGGACTCATAATTTTAAAAAAACAAGTATCATGTACTGTGTGTCAAAATGTGGGTTAAAATGTAATTCAAAACTCACACTTGACTCTCAATTTAAAAAAAATATTTTTAATCCAGCATTGTCGAAGCCAATAGGTCTTGCCTGTGTGAAAGCTATTAGTATCGTCAATGTATTTTAGCTGAAAATTAAAAAGTAAGTGCAATGATGTGACCAGCACCAGCTGCGTCATAGCGCTCTTTGGTTGGGGGGGGGGGGGCGCAGGCAACATCGATGGGAGCACAGAGCAGAGACTTTCAAGCAACATGATACGGCCACTGCTGACCGCCTCATAGTGCTCTTTTTCTGGTAGTAGGGGGAGGGGAGGCAAGCAACAAAGATGGGAGAGTGATGGGGCGGAAGCAACGATGACGAGAGGCCAAGCAACAATGACAGTGGGAGGGAGTGGTAGCAAGCAACAAAGCTGGAAGGGGATGCATACAACAGTGACAGGAGGGAAAGCCCCATCGATGGGTGTGGGTACAAATAACTATGGTGAGAGAGCAAGGAACAATAATGGGAGAGGATAGGGAGTCAAACAACAGCCATGGGAGGGGGGAGAGAGGCAAACAATGATCAGAGGTGGGCGGGTGCAAGCAACGATGATGAGAAAGCTATGAAGATGGAGGAAGCAACAAGAAAAAAGGTACCTCAATCCAAGCTCGAGCAGTGGAAGGACATTGATAAAATAATTAATCCGTGTTTCATCCATGCTCAGTGAAAAGATAAGCATGCGAAGAAGATAAAGTAAAAATGGCATGCGCTGACCAACAAGGAAACATGACTGACAATTAAGCCACGAATGATGAGCAATGAGTGGGCTGCAAGCCTTTTGTAGTTATCAAAAGGTCTTGAAAGTGACAGAGCATGCGCTGTCTGAGTTGAGACCTAAAAAGAGTGTATTGGCTAAGACTATCAACAATGCATTGCCAATTGACATTGAATGGGTCTGGAAAATGAAGCAGGTAAAAAAAAAAGCGAGCGAGCCTATGCACTGCGAATTGGCGGACTTAAGAAGTTTGAGAGGGTCTGGGCAGACTATTTTGATTAAGATCTCAAAATCTAGTTTATATCTCATGAGGTTTTTTTAACTTGTTCGACTCCTAGGTATCGTAATTAGTATGTAATTAGTATTTTTTATACAACATTTCACATTTTCAAATTAGTATTTTAGCCATACTTGCTGATGTCTCTGTATATGCTTAAGGTTTCTGAGGTCTAATCAATGGTCTAGTTTGTGTTAAATATTTGGCAGTGGATGCAGTTCCAAGATATTAGGCGTTTAATGTTTTTTTTCTTTTTAAATACTGGCTGAAAATGTTTATATTGTTTATTTTTTATTGATTTGAGGATTTATTATTTTCCGGTAATCGGTGCTATTTAACAATTTTATATCAATTGACATATTTAATGAATTTGTTGGATGTATATATGGATAAAAAACTTCTTGTTATATGGATTTCATTTTTTTTTTTAAAAAACAATGCATTGCCAATTGATGTCAAAACTTTTACTTTAAATAAAAGGCAAGCAGCTACCTAATGCTGAATGCCCTTTCGTAAGATGGCCACCATTGTAATCTGGTACAGCCAGCGCAGAAGAATCTACAAATGCGCATGTGTAAAACCCCTGAGTCCACTGTAAGTGACGCCTAACAAGCATGTGAAAAAACAGACACTAATGCAGGGACATCAGCAGCACATAACATCTCTCTACACACCTATCAGGAACCTCCACTCAGCATCTGATATCTAATCAACAAACAATCCTTCAGGATTGTGAAACATGGCAGTTTATCCCTGGGTATTCAAGAGCCTAAACTCAGAACCCTCATCTGACATCCAAATCCAATCATACAAAGTCCTGAAAACTTCTGAAAGCTGAACTATTTAGGTGCCTCTTCAAGACGTAAGTGCTATATAAATGCAATTTCATTTCAATTTCAATGCTTTAAAATGAATTCTAATCAGATCCAGAAGCCACAACTGAGGATCTCAGACACGATCATTAACCCTTCTGATCAAACGGTAGCCTTTGGTCCAGATTTGTACGGTTCTGTCATAAAATCAAGAATACTCTTAGTAACTCAATGGATGCACTTCTCAGTAAATGGAAATGTCCACACCCACAATTTTAGATGACGGATATCCCAGACAAAGTTGAACGTCTGCATACTGTTTGGAACCCTTAATAATCCAGTGTCTCGTCGATTTAAGTTTGTTGAAGCCTGCGTGTGGATAGGTGGCTGTAATGAAAAGAACATAGATGGGGAAGACGTGTAGTCCAGTGGTTCAAGTGTATGCAGTGGATCAGGAATGTGAATTTGTATGCTTGTTTCGCCATGGAATCGAATTGTGTAATCTTGGATAAATAACTTTTTTCTCCATGTGCCTGAGTTCCTAATTGGCAAAAAACATGAGAGCTTAGAAACAGAACGACTAACAACCATCTTTAAGGATTAAGTGAAAAAAATTACATTTTAATGCATTGCAAATTACCACATAATTTATGAAAAAGAAAAACAAAATTTCCTACGCCACAAACATTTATGATGAAAATTGACAAATTAAAGGATACTTTGATTGCTTTAGCACTGAAAATTATGACTTCTAATTGGAAGTCAGTTGATTGAATGACTTTAAAATCTTGGTGGAATAATGTATCTCATAATCATAGATTGTATCAGTACAATCCCAACTCCCCACAAGTTGCTACTAAACATTATAAGCTAAGCTTAGTTTAGCTTCTCTTCTCCTTTTTAGCATATTTACTTCTGTGATATCTCCCTTTCAATCATCTTCTCTTCCTTCATTCTTTTTCTATTGCTCTGTCCCAAAAATCGCTTGCATTTAGAAAAATTGCATGTTTTTACTTACTGATATATATTATGAATTATACTGAAGTTGTAACGCTGTATCAAGTGCGATATCAACTGTTACTGTAATGTTTTAATCTAATTCTTTTCATATCCTTTTTCAGATCTTAAATCCTTATTTTCAGGATACCATTAATTAATTTATTGTTACAAAGTAAATGCATCAAACTACAAAAGTGTGAAATTTCCACAACGTGAAAAGAAAGGGAGCATGAAAAGTAACAGATATCCCAACAATTGCTCCTAATTCTCGTTTTTAAAATGGTAAACGTTTAAAGAATTTCAAAAATTAGACTCAATCCACATAGTCAAGCGCGAGAACACCCTCTCCTTTCCCCCAACCCTCCCTCCCCCACAGTACACACACACATGACTAGGGCCACATGACCAGCTTGCTACAAATTCCAATTGCATTCCTGGAGGGGAGTGGGAAATTCGTAATTCTATTTCAGGACAGGAGGCTCCGATTATGCTTAGTCTCATTTCTTTACTGACACATAGCAGCCAATCACATTACAGTAAAGAAAAACAAACAATACGTCACGTATGAACTCAGGGCAACCATAGAGTACACCCATAGTATATAAACAGTCTCAGAGGTAACCACTTCCTCTTTCTTTGCTGCTCCGCAGCCAGTTAAGTGCTTATTTCTTATTATCTGAATGTTTAACTTGTCTTACAGGTTTCATTAAATACCGCTTTGTGCGCGCTGTTTAATATTGCTTTGGCGCTGATTTCGCGCTCTTACTGCCGTCTTGGTCGTCGTTCCTTACACTCGGCCGGCGCGTCGGTGGGAGCGTGTGTCACCTCCCGGGGTCGGGCACTTGCTGCCGTTCGTCCCGTATTTTGGTGGAGGGAGTTGGGGGACTGTCCTGCCTCGCGCGCGTTCAGCGCGAGTCGGCTTCTGAGCTGTCGGGCGAGCCGTGTGTCTGCGCATGCGCGACCTTTGTCCCTAAGGGCTTTTCCTCGCGCAGCTGGGTTTCTGTCAACACAGCGCCGGCTCCTGAACGCGTCTGTTGACGTTTGCGCCCACTGCCTGTCAGCTTGTCCCTTTCGACGCCGGAGCTTGGAAAAAGGTCCCGGTTGTGAATTTGCATAGGCTTTGCCTAGAGTGGTGATTTTTTGGTCGGCAAGCCTCCCTCCACGCTCTAACTTTGGTGTTTTAAGCAGTTTTTTACTGTTTTTCTTGCTGACTGTGAGGTTTTTTCACTCCCTCGGACTGTGTCACTGACATACCGGATTCTTTGTCACCTAGTGGGCTGAATTACTACACTCCCAGTGTACCATGAGTGGCTCCTATCATTTTGAGGAGGAAGGTGACTTTGAGGAGGAGGGGTCTGACTTTTTTGAGCAGGACCTGGTGGAGGCACTCGACAAAGGGGTGCAGCTCTCTATGAATAGGGCTATGGCTCGCGCCATTACCCCCTTGAAGCGCCATTTGACGCAATATGCGCAACAGCAAGGTTGGCTTCCCTCAAAAAAGTCCTCACCTGGTAATCCCCATTCTTCGGACTTTAGGAAGTTGGCTCGCTCCTTGTCCTCCAAATCCAAGGCTGTCCCTGTCTTGGTAGAGAGCGACGACCATGATGCTTCCTCCTCTTCGTCAGAGGTTTTGCCTCCTCCTCCCAAAAAACGTAAATGCAAGGAACATTTTGTGGATGCCTCCTCGCGGCCTCCCGTACTAACTTTTGAGCCCGAGGATATTGTGCACCCGAATTCTTCCGCCTGGCTTCCATCCCCGGCTGTGGCTGACTATGTTCAGCAATATATCAGGCACCCTTTTGACAAAGATGTACGAGCGCGTCTTCGCTCAGAGTGTCCACGACCGGATTTGGCGGACAACCTGGCAGACACGCCGGAGGTCGACCCTACTATCCTTACATACATGACCAAATTTTCCAAGGACCCCAAAAAGGGTCTAGATCGTTCCTGGCGGGCTTGTCAGGATAAGGTTTTGGACCTTTTAGGTCCTATCACTAAAATGTTGGACCTGGGCTTCCGGGCCAAGGAGTCATCCTCCACTGTCGATCCTGACGAGCTCATTCAGTGGGCACAGCGAGCCGTCTGTTTTTTAGGGAACGCCAACTGTGCCCTCTCGAGTGAACGCCGGCGTTCTATTCTTTTAAAACTGGACCCGAAGTTGTCTGAACTTTCATCTTCAGAGGCAGGTGCTGCTGCTCAAGGGCTTCTTTTTGGTCAATCCTTTTTGAAGGAACTCACCCATTTTGTCAGCACTTTTAGTAGTATTGACAAGGCACAGGCCACTTTGAAACGGGCCATGCGTCCGGTTTTTAACAAGGCCGGGCGAAGCTGGGGACGTTCGTCCGGCCGTGGTCAATACCACTCCACTCAACGTGGGAACCAGTCCCAGAAGGGAGGCCATCAGGATTCCGGTTATGCCCAGCGGTCTCACTTCTATCCTTCCAAAAAAGGACGTGGACAGTTCAAGAAAGGAGGTTCTGGTGGCTACTCCGGCGGACGTCAAGATTCCGCCGCTTCAGGTGAGGCTTCTTCCTGCATGCAGTGTTGTTCTGGGGGGCAGGATCCGCCATTTTCTAGCCAATTGGCGCGCAATCTCAGGCGATGCTTGGGTGCTGGAAACAGTTCAGGGATTCAAAATCGAATTTTATCATCCCATTCACCAATCTCGTCCTCCCTTCCCTCTTCACTTCTCAAAGGAAAGTCAGGAGTTCATCACAGAGGAACTCAAGTCTCTGGTGTTGAAGGGGGCCATTGTGCCGACGGTCCGTCATCCGCAGGGCTTTGCCAGCTCGATCTTTCTGGTGGACAAGAAGGGAGGAGGTGCTCGGTTGGTCCTCAATCTGAAGGATTTCAATGCGGGGGTAGTTTACAGACATTTCAAGATGGAGGGTATCCATCTATTGAGAGACCTCTTGAGGGAACGGGATTGGATGGTTCGTTTGGACCTCAAGGATGCTTATCTTTCGGTCCCGATCTTCCATCCACATCGCCGTTTTCTGCAGTTTCAGTGGCAGGGGACTTGGTATCAATACCAGGTCCTTCCCTTCGGCCTTTCGTCGGCTCCGTGGTGTTTCACGAAGCTGTTACGTCCTGTAGTGGAATCGCTCCGCAGTCGTGGGGTCCGTTTGATCATTTATTTGGACGACATCCTCCTTCTGGCGGATTGTCCGGTCCGTCTAATGACCCATCTGGACTGGACCATAGACCTTCTCCAGTCCCTCGGGTTTCTGGTGAATGTTCCCAAATCTGTGCTTCATCCTTCTCAGGTCATCGATTTCTTGGGGTTCAGAGTCAACTCCATCACTTGTCAGCTGCTGCTGCCCCAGCAGAAGATTCGCTATATCAAGAAAGAATTGAATTCCATTATCTCGAGTCCGACTGTGTCATTGAGGTTGTTAGCACGAGTGGTCGGGCTTCTGGCGTCTTCTCTGCAAGCAATTTTTCCAGCGCCGCTACATTATCGAGCCCTTCAACGCCTGAAGATTCAGCATCTGCAGCGGGGCCTCTGGTATTCCGATTTGATACCTCTTTCGGAGGAGGCCAAGCTGGAGATGCAATGGTGGTTGGATCACATGGAGGCCTGGAACGGCAAAGCCCTCTTCGGCTCCTCCCCGGAGATTGTGATCGAGTCGGATGCCAGTCGTTGGGGTTGGGGAGCCCGCTGCGGTCCGGTCTCGACGGGGGGACGGTGGTCTCAGCGGGAACTTTCGCTCCACATCAACTGTTTGGAGTTGCTGGCGGGGTCTTTTGCGATCAAATGCCTGTCGCCTCTTCAATCCCACTGTTGCATCCTTCTCCGGATGGACAATGTCTCCGCAGTGCGTTACATCAACAAGCTGGGGGGAACTCGGTCGCGATTGTTGGCGGAGATTGCCAAGGAGTTCTGGCACTATTGCCTCCAACACAAGATCACTGTTATTGCAGAGTACCTTCCCGGGTCTCGCAATATAGTGGCGGACTGGAACTCCAGACATCTGAGGGACTTCAGCGACTGGAGACTCCACCCCAGGGTCTTTCGCCAACTACTTCGCAACTGGGGTCCGTGTCTGATCGACCTCTTTGCGTCCCGGCTCAACGCCCAACTTCCCCAGTTCTTCAGCTGGCGACCGGATCCGGAGGCTCTTGCCACCGATGCTTTCCTTCAGACGTGGCCGACATCCCTCTGTTATGCGTTTCCCCCATTCATGATGCTCCCGAGGGTTCTGGCCTACGTGACGCGCTTTCAGGCGGAATTGATTCTGATTGCCCCTCTCTGGCGGGCTCAACCGTGGTTCCCGGTTCTTCTAGAGATGGCATGCGACCTGCCCTTTCTTCTTCCTCAGAGAGCGAATCTCCTTCTAGATCCATAGCAGAATCCGCATCCCCTGGTTCAGTCAGGCTCCCTCCTTCTCCTGGCGTGGCGAATTTCGGGGAACGTTGGACGGTGCCAGGCCTTTCTGAGGACGCTGCCAGATTCCTCAGCAATGCCTGGGCCCCTAACACTCACAAGCGCTACAGAAGTTCCTGGAAGCGTTGGAGTGATTGGTGTGCTCAACGGCAAGTTGATCCCACATCGGCTGATATCTCTTTGATATGCAATTTTTTGTCCTCTCTGTCCTCTTCGGGTTTGGCTTATTACACAGTCAACAATTTCCGTTCCGCCATCTCGGCGGGTCATCTTCCTGTAGATGGCAAGCCAGTTGGGGAACATCCTCTCGTAGCCCAACTTCTGAAAGGTATTCGTATGGCTACTCCCCCTAAACCGAAATATGTTTCCCTCTGGGATGTTTCTGTGGTACTACGTTTTCTAGAAGCTTGGCCGGTTAATTCCTTATTATCTCGTAAGCAACTTTCAGCCAAGCTTACTATGTTACTGTGTTTGCTTTCCTGCAAACGTATTTCTGACGTCCGCGCTATAGATCTAGCGGGTCGTAGTTTCACGCCTGAGGGTGTTTCCTTTCGCCTTTCCCGGCGCACAAAAACTAACACGGAGGTCATTGCGTATCCTTCTTTCCCGGCTCGACCCAACCTTTGTGTGGTTCAGTGCCTTAAGGAGTATGAGGTGAGTACTTCTCTTTATCGATCTGATATGCAGGGTCAATTGTTGATTGCTTTGCAAAAACCCTTCCGTCCCGTTGCTCCAGCCACTTTGGCCCGTTGGGTAAGATGGCTTATGGAGGAAGCGGGCATTGATGTTTCTGTTTTCGGGGCTCACTCGGCTCGGGGAGCCATGGCCTCTAAGGCTTTTTCATTGGGGGTCTCTTTATGTGACATTATGAAAGCGGCTGATTGGTCATCAGATTCCGTGTTTAAGACATTCTATTTCAAGCCTGTTCCTACTGTTGCTTCTGTTGTGGTGGATGAGCTTTGAACAAGCATAATCGGAGCCTCCTGTCCTGAAATAGAATTCAAAATTTGCTAACATTCGTGCCAAGAATTTTCAATTCTATTAAGGACAAGGAGGCGAGGATTATCCCACCCATTGTATATGCATATATCTATTATATTGTTACTCTGCAATGCTTCATAGTCCTTTTCTGATGAAATGTACTGAATGCTTTAAGTTTTGCTCTACCCACCCTTTATTTGCTCATGATTACACAGGATGTGTATTACGGCTTTGTGTCTCTTTTCAGGCTCTGATCCCAAGTGAGGTTCCTCCGGACCCGCCATTGTGGAAGTTCTGCTGCGAGTTTCTTCTCCTCGTGGGACTTCTTCTATTCCTGTGGCTTTTGGAAGTTCCTCCTCCTCCTCGTTCGGACTTTGGCCCTTTCGGATGATGTTCTCCGTGGATTTTCTGATGTTCAATTTGTTCTTCATACTGGTTTTGGACAAAGAAAGAGGAAGTGGTTACCTCTGAGACTGTTTATATACTATGGGTGTACTCTATGGTTGCCCTGAGTTCATACGTGACGTATTGTTTGTTTTTCTTTACTGTAATGTGATTGGCTGCTATGTGTCAGTAAAGAAATGAGACTAAGCATAATCCTCGCCTCCTTGTCCTTAATAGAATTGAAAATTCTTGGCACGAATGTTAGCAAATTTTGAATTCTAATGCCCTTCGAATAGCAACGCTCTGCTGGAAAGTTTTTCATGGTAGTACACAAACGCTGAAGTACATAAACCCACAGCCAAATAGGTAAAGATTCATAAAAAATAATAATAAATATATATATATATATATATATATATATATATATATATATATATATATATATATATATATATATATATATATATATATATATATATATATATATATATATATATATATATATATATATATATATATATATATATATATATATATATATATATATATATGGATAGGTTCTAAATAATCATCCCATAATAATGATGCCGCCGGTTGGCAAGTATCTAGGCATTACAGGTTACAAGATCTCAAATTAATCGTGTATCACATATTTTTTGAATGGCCAAACATGCATACAGCGGCGATGCGCAGTGCAAAATCGTAAAGACGCTCTTGCGTGTCACTCTAAAAAGTGATGCAATAGCTGAATGTACTGAAAGGAGGCCGTGCCTCTTTTAAGCTTAAAGTGTGCCCTGATCAATGAGCAAACATGTGCATTGCCTGCCTATTCGCACAAGAACTAGCGCAACGAAGCAATGCAATCCGAACGGTTTGCTTTAAAAATCACATTCTTGCTTCGTTAGTGGGAGGCAGAAGAATAAAAGGTCCGCATCTTTTATGCCCAAGCCATGTAGGCGTGTATGGCAAAACACTAGGAAGACTGGAAGCGGTATCAGGAAAATATCAGTTGCCTCACTTTTTATTATTTTTTTTTTTGCATCTTTTCTAGACTGAACATCTGCTTCAGGCCGTGCCCTCATAAAATGCCCAAGTCTGCCCTGTTATGATGCCACCTCCCTTCAAGAACACACAACCCCCACCCCCTTGTTTGCCAACAAGTGCTGCCCTGAGGGAGCTCGAGCGGGGCTCGCGAGCCGCCCCGGGGGGCGCTGCACGGTGACGTCACCCAGACGTTTATTGGCCAGGGCCTGGGGGGCCGCGCGCCAGCCCTCCCTGCCTCCGCTGAGCCGCGGGGACAGCCTCCGCCTCGCGCCTGCCTCCGCCGCCGCGTCAGGACCGCAGCAGCGCCAACACCCGGAGCCCGGATTCCAGGAGCATGGCATCGAGGAGGATGGAGACCAAGCCAGTCATAACGTGTCTCAAGACGCTGCTCATCGTCTATTCCTTCGTCTTCTGGGTGAGTCCGGGGCCCCCGGCGGGGCTCTGCTCGCGGCGCCCTCGTGCCCCCTGCGCTTTGGCATCAGTGGGGGCTTCTTTCGTGTATAAAGGGGATCTTGTTATTTGATTAGGAAATTGCATCCGCGCGCCCCCCTCCTTCCCTCTGCATCAGAGAGACGTGAGACTGCTGCGCGCGGAGCTGGAGTCTGCTGGGCACCGGCGGCTGCTGCGGGCACTCAGTGCCTGTCAGAGGGAGGCTGTCAGTCTGCAGAAGAGGAGGCGACATACCACCTGCTCCCCTCGTTCATGGCCGAGGAAGGGATACAAGCCTCTCGGTCATGTCCCACGAGAGAGGGAGGCTGCCTGTCTGAGCAACGACTGTACTGTGTGTGACATTCATATCAGTCCCTCAGGGTGGGAAATGTGCCCCCTCGACTCAGTCCATGTCAGGTGGAGACCGTCTGCTTGGGGAATGTTTGCACTGACTGTCCGAAGGAGGGAGATGTGTCCCTCGCCCCTGACTGTGGAATATATAAGGTGTCCCTCGCCCCTGACTGCTGCATATGTGCCATGCGTCCCTGTGAGCCTCAGATGAAGACCACCCACCTTGGAATGTCTGCACTAACTGTGTGAAGGAGGGATATGTGTCCCTTGCCCCTACCTGTGGGTGCCCCCTCCTCCCTATCCCTCCCAGGCAGACACCACCTGCCTAGGGAATGTTTGTGACTTTCATATGTGTTGTCCCCCCCCCCGCGACTTTCATTTGTGTCCCCTGTCCCCGAGTCTGGGATATGTGCCCCTCGTTCCTGGCTGTGGAGTACGTGTCCCTCGTTCCTGTCAGCCTCAGGTGGAGACCGTCACCCTGGTGAATGTCTGCATTGGCTGTACGAGGGAGGGATGTGTGTCTCTCGCCCCTGACTGCTGTGGGATATGTGCTCTCCCACCCAACTCTCCCCATTAGAGACTGCCTGCCTGGGGAAAGTCTGCCCTGCCTGTGTGAGGATTTGATGTTTCCCTCGCCCCTGTCCAGCTGCCTGACTGCGGGAATCTGTGCACCAGCTGTCAGGGAGGGTTGTGTGCCCCCGACGGTCCCCACCGTGAAAGGCATATCTGCTCCGCGTCACTCCCTGCACGAGGGATATATCTTATGCTCGCCTCGCTGCTGACAGCGTAAGGGATATGTGACAGTCGCGTCTGTCTCTCTGTCGGAAGGAAACTGCCCGAATGGACAATCTCTACGAAAGAGGGGTCGCTGCAGTTTTCCCCTTTCCCTACCTAGGGGAATCTGGTACCTGGAGAATGTCTGCGCTGGCTGTCTCTGGGGAGGGACATGTTCTCCGTCGCGTCCACCCCCGGCAAAGAGAGACAGGCCGCCTCGGAGAATCTCTGCTCTAGCTGTCTGTGAGAGAGCAATTCGGACACTTGAATTACCTCCTATCCCCTCCCTTCTAGAAACAAAATATTCTACCACTGCCCCTGCCTGTCCCAGGGGTATCTGCACCTGTCACTAACCCCGCCCTTCTAGAAAGGAGAACCTACCACTGCCCCTGCCTGTCCCAGGGGTATCTGCCCCTGTCACTAACCCCGTCCTTCTAGAAAGGAGAATCTACCACTGCCCCTGCCTCTGCCTGTCCCAGGGGTATCTGCACCTGTCACTAACCTCGTCCTTCCAGAAATGAGAATCTAGCACTGACCCTACCTGTCACCGGGGTATCTGCACCTAATATATCACCATTCCTATCATTCAATAAGACAGACTGTCAGTCTTCAATATGTATCACTGCCCCTTCCTGCGAGGGGAATATCTGCCTCTCGCCCCTTACCCATCTCCTCCAGCAGTCTACTATCACCCCTGCCTGCTAAAGGACTATCTGCCCGTCAGGCCTGCAAAAGCAGTAGCAGCCCTGCCCCTATCCATCTGTGAAAGACGATATCTGTCTGCCCCTGCCTGTCTGTGAAAGCAAAACATGCCTATACTTACCTCTGGTGGCATGCCTCTACTTACCTCTGGTGGCCTGGCAGGGACTGTCTTCCTGAATTTGCATTCGAAAATCTATAACTGGCTGTGAAAATAAACTGCTACCCTTGCTGCCTACAAGAGAACCTCTTCGCGATTGAAATAGGGGCCACGGATGCCAGAGTGGTATCAGCTCTACCCAAGTGATGCGATGCCCCTGCCAACCGAAAAAGAGCGTGTCTGCTCCTCGCCCACTTATTTATAAACAGAATGTCCACCCTGCTTACCGGAGGGAATTGCTAAAGATTTTTTGTGACCTGCCTGCAAAAGTACACAATTGAACACCTGTCTGCCTTTACGCGCCTTGTGAACAGGGTATCATCACTCTGTTAGGGAAGAGAGCTGCCTGCCAGGCTATGGGAAAGGAGATTAATGTATAACAATGTGGCACTGTAGACATCTGATACTGTCGTGTCCAAGTAAGTAACAGTGTCACTCCCAGACAGGACAGATTCCCCTTTCCCAAGGCAGACAGCCAACAGGGCAGATTTGCAAATTTCCCAGACAAACAGGGAAGATGTGCCTTTTTCAGGCAGACTGGGCAGTTTTGTCTTTCCTTCGACCAACAGGGAAGATTTGCCCTTTCCCAGACAGGCAGGGCAGATTTACTATTTCCCAAACAGGCAGGGCAGATTTTCATTTCCGCAGGCAGACTGGGCAGATTTCCATTTCCCCAGACAGGCTGGACAGATTTTCATTTCCCCAGACAGGCAGGGCAGATTATCATTTCCTCAGGCAGGCAGGGCAGATTTCCATCTTCCCAGACAGTAGGACAGATTATAATTTCTCCAGGCAAGCGGGGCAGATTTCCAGTTTCCCAGACAGACAGGGCAGATTATTTTTTCTCCAGGCAAAAGGGGCAGATTTCCATTTTCCCAGACAGTAGGACAGATTATAATTTTTCCAGGCAAGCGGGGCAGATTTCCATTTTCCCAGACAGACAGGGCAGATTATTTTTTCTCCAGGCAAAAGGGGCAGATTTTCATTTTCCCAGACAGTAGGACAGATTATAATTTCTCCAGGCAAGCGGGGCAGATTTCCATTTTCCCAGACAGACAGGGCAGATTATTTTTTTCCAGGCAAAAGGGACAGATTTCCAATTTCCCAGACAAGTAGGACAGATTATAATTTCTCCAGGCAAACGGGGCAGATTTCCATTTTCACAGACAGACAGGGCAGATTATAATTTCTAAAGGCAAAATGTGGCAGATTTCCATTTTCCCAGGAAGGCTCCGCAGATACCGCTACAAACTTGCCTTCCAGGGGACATGTCTGACCCAGCTTTCCAAAGCGAATCTCTGCTAGAACGTTGCCCTCTAAAGAGATTATCCACCTCTTGAATCCGTTCTGATCCCCTGGTTATAAAACCAGATCACCTGCCGTCGAAAGAGAATGCAAGAGTGTTTCACTGCCCCAGATATATCCCCTGGCAGATAAAAACATGTTTGTCCCTCCCATCATGGCTAAGAAATGAAAGTCACTCTCCGCCTGCCTGTGAATCAAGTGTCCCGCCTGCACGTGAAGGGCACCCGTTGTGCCAGTGAAAATATCTGCCGTCTGTGGTAGTCACGACAGAGTATTTACAACCCTCAAACATGTCTTCAACTGCGTGACTGAGGAAGGGGGGCGCCAGGCGCGCATTGGTTGTTGGCAAAACATGATCACGTCCCCTGCTGTAGAGGTTCTGTCAGCCTGCCTCATAATATGTGCATATTGGTTGGTGGTGATTTCTTCTCTGCAATGGGTTGCTTTCGAGTTTGGATGGAGGCGGGGCAAAGTGTTAGGGTCTCTAAATCATTAGATGACACCTAAACACTTGTAGAAAAACACATAATCCTGCTCTTCGTGTATTGGTGATCCAGCAAGGAAAGTGATGGGTGCAATGGGGAAACATCCTTTAACCTGCATGCGTTACAACGCATGTCTTTACCCTGCATTTTATACTCTGCAAAATCTTTTGCAACGCAGAGTTTTACAAGGCAACCCATTACAATGCAGTCCCCATTACAACACCCCGGTGGAGTTAGAATAGTAAATTGTGTTGTATTGAGAATGCGTTGTAATGGATTGCGTTGTAAAGGCCTGCGTTGTAAAAGTTTCTGCGGAGTAAAAAATGCAGGGTAATGGCACGCTTTGTAAATACGAGCGGAATAAAGTGTCCTATTCGTGCAATGGTGGTCCAGTGTAAGGCACGTGATGTGTGTATTGGTAGCTCAGTTAAAGACACTTGATCTGTTATGTTATGTTATGTTATGTGAAGTCGATTTGTAACGCACACTTAACACCCAAGGGGCATCCAGGCACAGGAGTAGATAATTAGGCAGATCGGCTACTAGTTGAACAGGTCCAGGGTTGTTGAGGGCTTTGCATGCGTGGGTGAGCGGTTTGAATTGGCAGCGATTCTGAATTGGTAATGGATGTAGCTCTCTGAGGTGAGGCATGTGTGCGCTGCGGGGGATGTTGAGGGTGAGTCCAGCTGCTGCCTTCTGGAGTCTTTGTATGAGTAGATTAGTGATGCCAGCATAGAGTGCAGGGGGAGGGCAAAAAAATTCTCATACTCTCTCAAGTAACTATATCATGCCTTAAAGTAACTATAACTTGCGCCCTTGGCAGGCACTGCTAATTACCTCAAATAATACATCACTCATGAAAGTTCTGTGACTTAATTGATAACATCACTGCAACATCTGAAATTACATCATTGATGACAGAACTGTGCATGGCGGAGGCGTGTTATAGTTATTTTAGGGCCCCTCCGACTTGCCCTTCATGGTTAGCTTGTTGTCCCTGCCTCTGCCCGCCTCATCATACCCTCTGTTGTCCAAGTCCATGCTTCTGCCCCCTCACTCCAGCCCTGCATGATCTGTTGTGCTACAATTGTTACTCCCACCTGCCGTGCACAGTTAGCTTGCTGCCCTCGCCCTCCTCTCTCTTTCTCTCTGTTGTCCATGTGCGTGTGCCCTTGACCCTTTCCTCCATGTTTGCTGCCACGGCCCCCCCTGCTTGCTCTGCAAAGTCAGTAGTGCTTCCACTGCCCCTCCTTCCATTGTCTGAGTCCATGGTCCTATCCCCTTCTTTCTTTCCTCCTTGGCCCTTTCTCCATGCCCCAGCCCCATCTCTCTTGCCCAGCATGGTCTGCTGCGCTGCCTCGGGCCCCCTAGGGAATGAGTGATAGTTACTTGGGATAATTATAACAGGTGAATTTCAGTGGTTTTGCACATTTAAAACAACCTAAATATATCACTTTAACCTCTGTATTTTTCAGTGAGTATATGATTATTATTATTAGTTGAATTTGTAGGGTGCAACAGCTAGCCAAGAAGGGTTTCCCGGCGCCAGAGTGGACTAGGTGGAATATTTTATTATTGGTCCCAAGATATAGAGCATTTCCGTAGTCCAGCCGTAAGGTGATAAGGGCCTGGACTACTGTTCTCTGGGTGGACTCTGGCAGCATCCAGATGATCTTTCTGAGCCACTTCAAGATGGTGAAACATGTGGTGGTAACCCTGACTGCTTCGTGGTGCATAGTAAGTGCGTCATCAATGGTTACGCCTAGATTCAGGACGAGGCTGGATGGCCGGGGTAGTGCTCCCATCTCACTGGGCCAATGTAATGGGCCCCATAGATCCTTGTCTTTGCCAAGGATCAGGGCCTCGGTCTTTTCACCGTTAAGTTTTAGATGGTTGATGGATATCCATGAAGCGATTTTCCCTAATCCTAGCTGGAGGGGAGATGCTACGCCGTTACTTGCTTTAGAAAGAGAGAAGATGATATGTGAGTCGTCTGCGTAGGAAAAAAGCATCATCCCCGTATCTTCTACAATGTCCGCTAAGGGTCTGACATAAAGATTAAAAAGCAAGAGGCTAAGGATGGAGCCCTGGGGCATCCCTTAGGGTAAGCTATGCATGCCAGAGCAGGCAGTTGAGGAGAAGATTTGGAAGGTAACGTTATCCAGGTAAAAAATGATCCGTTTTAAAGCTAAGCCACAGATGCCGAATTACTTTAGTGTTTTTACAAGTAGTGAGTGGGATACTGTATCAAACGCCGCACTTAGGTCTAAAAGTATAAGCGCGACAGTATCACCAGCATCCAAATCATGCCGCAGCCTTTCCGTGACCCCCAGTAATGTAGTTCCTGTTGAGAAACTCGCTCTGGAACCGGATTGGGATGGATGGAGAATTTATTGGTTTCTAAGAAATTGTAGAGCTGGGAGTGGATATGTTTCTCCAGGACTTTCGAGAAGGCCTGTAATAAGGAGATAGGCAGATGGTTAGTGAGTATATCAGGGTCGGTATATATATATATATATATATATATATATATATATATATATATATATATATATATATATATATGAATCTTTACCTATTTGGCTGTGGGTTTATGTACTTCAGCGTGTGTGTACTACCATGAAAAACTTTCCAGCAGAGCGTTGCTATTCGAAGGGCATTAGAATTACGAATTTCCCACTCCCCTCCAGGAATGCAATTGGAATTTGTAGCAAGCTGGTCCTGTGGCCCCAGTCATGTGTGTGTGTACTGTGGGGGAGGGAGGGTTGGGGGAAAGGAGAGGGTGGTCTCGCGCTTGACTATGTGGATTGAGTCTTATTTTTGACATTTTTTAAACGTTTACCATTTTAAAAATGAGAATTAGGAGCAATTGTTGGGATATCTGTTACTTTTCATGCTCCCTTTCTTTTCACGTTGTGGAAATTACACTCTTTTGTGGTTTGATGCATATATTTGGTAACAATACATTAATTAATGGTATCCTGAAAATAAGGATTTAAGACCTGAAAAAGGATATAAAAAAAATTAGATTAAAACATTAAAGTAACAATTGATATCGTACTTGATACAGGGTCTTCTTGTCTTCTTATGCGAATCCGGCTGGAGTTTGTGGATTGGAGCGAGCGGTATCGGAAATGTATGTATATATATATATATATATATATATATATATATATATATATATATATATATATATATATATATATATATATATATATATATATATATATATATATATATATATATATATATATCTATATATATGCAGAGAACTCCGCTGAATTCCAGAACAACGCTCAGGACAACAACGAAACCGGACCCAGTAGGATATTTGCAAATCGTTTTATTTTCTCATCCTTGTGCAGACAAACACGCCTCCATGACGCGTTTCGGGACCTTTATCCCTTGATCACATATATATATCCACTATAGGATTATCTTCACTTTTCAAATAACCATCCGTTATGTTTGTGTGTGTATTGTTGTATATATATATATATTCACCACTTATCCCGTTCCCCCATCGTTTACAGGTTGCAATATTTTGCACATTTTTAACATTTGCACAAACAAAGGAAATAAGCATTATTTTAATTGTTCCATATATATTGCGTACATTTTGCACATTTGCTTTATTTGCACAGGCAGTTGCCATGATTTGCACTGGGACTTATCCCAAATGTTCCATTATAATTGCGTGGTTTTGCACATCTACTATTGCTTGCATAAGCATTTCCTAATATTTGCACAGGGATTTATCCCGAACCATCTTGAATAGGAAATTATATCTGTTTACAATGTTTTGTGTCCATTGCGTAATTTTGCACATTGGCCATGGCCTGTTTGGGGATTCATCCCAGAAAAGTTATTGTAACTAATGCAACTTTTATGCTCAAAAAAATGTGTGAACAATTAAGCTATCAGCAAATACAATTGATTTATATTTTGTTGCCCATGCACTTTATATTACTTCGTATAACAATTCGATCAAGTGTATATTCTTTTGTTTATGTCTATGATCATGTGACCGGAGTATGAAGTGGCGGGAAGGCGGGCTTGCACTGCATTATAAAAATGAAAAAATGACTTTGAATCGATGCATGTGAACAAGGGCTTTGGAAGCCCGAAACGCGTCTTGCCCTCGCTGTTTTCAACCCTTGAATAAAACCATCTGTGTATCCAGTTCGTGGTCCGTCTCTTATTTGCCTGGAGGGTTCTGATTTTTACAAGAACCAGTAGTGGCTGTTGTTGGAGTTTGCGCAGATATATATATATATATATATATATATATATATATATATATATATATATATATATATTCAACAAGGAGCAAAGGATTATTTACCGGGATCCATATCCCTTAGTCAGGTGGCGTGTCACGCTCGGCTAATCCCATCGCCGAGTATTAACCATGTCCAAAGAATTGCTTTCAAAAGCAAAGACACGCACTCGGAAAGGTGCAGCAAACAAGGGTTTATTCACGAGGTAACGCCGTGAATAAACCCTTGTTTGCTGCACCTTTCCGAGTGCGTGTCTTTGCTTTTGAAAGCAATTCTTTGGACATATATATATATATATATATATATATATATATATATATACAACAATAATTCCAACCACTTCCGTCATGCGGCGAAGAAGGAACTCAGACCGACCACAGCAATTCAGGCAAGGTATGATTTTATTGTGTTCTTACACCACGGCCAGCAACAACGCGTTTCGGGCTTCACAAGCCCTTGATCACATTCTTATATATATATACACACACACATATATATGTTTTGTTTTTCTAGCATTTAATTTTGATGGGTTTTTGGCTGCTGCCGAGTTCTGCTTGTTTATTGTGTTAGTGTTCCACATTTGTCACCATATTGTCATGATCATTTTCTTACCTGGGTTGTACCTAAAGTATGACTTCTTTAAGCAGAGAGGTGGTTTATAGCAGTTTATTTCTCCTGCTTTTTTGCTTCACCATGATGCAATCCATCAACATCTGTGTGTAGAAGGCAATGCTCACTTCCTCCACACGAACAGCCTTGCTGCAAAGCCTCTATTTTGTGGACCAAAGCGGTGAGTGACGTTCTTCTTCCACACCACTATAGTGGTTTTCTACCTGCAGATGGTTCGGTAATTGGGCTATTTCACAGCAATCTTGATTGTTGAGGACATGGGGTGACGCGCTGTGCCAAGACTATCCTCATGCAATGTGGTTGTCAACCGCCATGGCCTGGGATGTGAATTTGCTCAATACAAATTGAAATAAAACCGCTGTAAGGTTGGGTTGCCTGGTGTTCAGTAGCGGTCGGTGATGGGAGTGCTGCCGGGCGGTGACGTGGGGCGGGCAGGGTGGGGGGCATTAAACTACGGAATATGGCCAAATACAGGTAAGTAAACATATAAATAAAATGAATTTTGTTGTGCGCACTGAATCGCCAAATGCGATGCAGTGCGCAAAACTAAATTTGTTTTATTTATTTATATGTTTACTTACCTGAATTTGGCCATATTCTATAGTTTACTACCCCCGCCCCACGTCACCGCCCGGCAGCACTCCCACCACCGACCACTACTGCTACTGTTCCAGCGATGCCCCTGGCAAAGATTTCTTAATCACATACAGTGTAGTTGGGCAAAGACTGCATTTTGAATGGTGTTCTGTTGCAGTTTAACTCATATATTATCTCGTTTCATTGATGACAGTTTTGTTACTATTATACATGGCCATATTTCAAGCATTAATGGTTGCATGTGCACTCATGCTAGGGCCGGACTGGCCGCAGCGGGCACTGGGCACTCCCCCGGTGCGCCGCACAGGTGGGGGTCGGTTTTGGGCCCCTGGGGGCCATTTCTGTTACAGGGCCGTTTTTGCCGCATAGCTGCAAAATCGGCCCTGTAACAAAATCGGCAGAAAACCAGCCCTGGCAAAGAGCTCGGTGGCACCCCCAACCCCGCGGGGGAGGGCGAGTACTTTGCCAGGGCCGGTTTTGGTTCCCAGTCCCGCCCTGACTCATGCTGTCCGTCAGCGAAACCTTGGAGTGTTTTGGGCTATGTATTTATGTATTTATATGGTCCAGCAGAAGGCAGAAACGCCGAAACACTTTGTCCGTCTGTTTCCTTGCGCACTGAGAGTGATTTGGTGATCTAATAAAAAATGAATCAACATGACCTCCAATGTGTGCCGTTTGGATGTATGACGTTACAACGCATACCATTACAACTACCTACCATTACAACGCGACCATTACAACGCATACCATTACAACGCATAGCGCTTAGAGGTGCTGGATAGTGGTAAGTATAATTTACTATTCCAACTCCAGTCCCCGTGGACACTAGGGAAGGTGTTGGATAGTAAATTATACTTATTCCCTATCCTAGAGCGCCCCCCAGCGCAATGCGTTGTAATGGTATGCGTTGTAAAAGTTGCGTTGTAGTGGTAGGTAGTTGTAAAAGTTGCGTTGTAACAGGTGTATACCTATCAAAATTATTGTATTGTAAAGCGCATCAGCGTGAAAGATGCTTTAACAAAAGGAAAGTGATTGTGCAGCAGAGTGGGGGTACTCCGGACCAAAAAGCCTCACTCCAGCGCTCTAGCGACCAAAGTTCAGAAATGGCTACTTCCCACGTGTAAATAACCTGTATGTCCGCCTCAGATTTTTTAAAATTCTAATTTGGTTTTGTAATGTGTTTCCTTTCCCTCTCAATTAGATGTACTATTCCTTGCCTGAAGCTGGGCATTCAGGCTACTCGCTGCCTTATCTGGTTCCCATCTCTCCAGCTGCATTCCTGGGCATGCAAAGTGCGAAATTAAAAATGGTGCTTTTCCCACTCCAGTGTTTGTGTCGAAAAGAAGGTGCAATCAATTTCTGATTAGAAATTGGCTGTAAGAAACGAGCTTCTCATAACTGGTCACACACCCTACCTCTTTCATGCTCATTCTGACTGAGCGCCGAGTTAACTTTGAGCTCGGGTGTGAAATAATGTTTTGGCCTAATTTCCAACAAGGGGGTCTTGACACATTGAGCGTAGCGCTGTTTTTTTCCCCTACTCAAATTCCTCCAGGCAATACCTGGGTGACTTTGCATTGCTAAACATATTCATAGAGTTGAATACCAACCATGTGCTAAAGCTTGTTGTGGAGACCATTTCCACACATTTTTCCCCATCGCATATGGAAAAACTTGCAGTTAGTGCGCAAACTGCCCACAAACTTCCTGTCATTGTATTTTTGCTCTCGTCGGTTTTTGCACCTAACTTTACTATGATGCTTGGAATGGCAGTGTTTGTTTGATAATTTTCAAACATTGTACCTCAAGTTTTGGCAAATAGACGTTTATGGCCTTCTCAGGAATTTAGATTATATAGAGTAATGCCTATGGATTCTGGTCAACTTTTCTATCACAGGTACAGTCATGGTGGTTGAGTATACGCCATCAATAAAGGGTTCTTCTATCCATGATGGGAGGGTGGGCCACTCTGGTACCACTCACACTGTTTGGATCCCAGTTCTTCTAGAATTTCTATCTGAGTACATTCTGTGTGTTGTATTTTGCCAGGCAATGCAAGACTGTTTTTTATTTTTGAGTATCCTTTGAATAATTTTTAGCTTTATGTCTACAAGGTACTGTTTACCTATTTCCTTTAAGATGGACTACAATTCCTGCTAGACAGTACTGTCATTTAAATGGGTGAAGTGGATGCCATAAAGTTGTTCAGTTGCACCCTCAAGTTTACTTCTTTTGTTGTCAACTCCAGAAGTATTGTATTTGTTATCAAATTGTGCATTAAGGATATCCTGAAAATGGTATTCATCTAGTTGCACAGAATATAAAAAAAGTATATTTCACACCTACTCACCGATAGTTATCGTCCTTCTGATTATATACAGAGGTTGTGATCAAGGGGTCAGAGGACTTGTCACATGCAAAAAGTAGAGGAAAATGCACAGGAAATGATCAGCTGTGAAATGCCAGGGTTAAATGTTCTTAACTCTATCCGAGCCTGCAGAACTATTTCAATATGTTGCAGGTTGGCACCAGTATAGAAAACTCAAATTCTTTGTGAAAGCCTTTTGAAACAGGGATCAAACTAGTTGCACAGATGGGTTTTTACACTGGTATAGGACATGTTAATGTATCCTACGGTACAAAATAATACCTGTTACAAGCAGAATTACATGTACCTTGTCTGATATTTACTTTGATGTTTGAGGTTTGCGTTTTCACTTTTAGTGTGCTTTGTTCCACATTTTAGCAGTGTCCCAAATAAGTGGCCCATGGCCCATTCATAAACCAGTCAGGATAAAGTGTGAGAAGAAGTGAGGGACGAGTCACATAAAATGCAAAAATATTTTTTTTTTTGGCTGACCAAATTTCTTATTTTGAAATTGTGTATACCTGTGAGCCTAAACCTTAGCACTACGCATTGTCTGCTGTGTAGACAATTCAGAGGAGTAGGTTTAGGTGATTGTGGAATTTCACGCTTACCCTCCCGCCCCCCGTAAAACGTGTTTTCATATGGAGGCATCTTTTCCGGTAAATCTTCACAATTGTTCATGCCCTTGAATATTCTAACCACACTCCTTGCACCTACGTTTATGTGTACATTTAGGGTGGGAAATATTTGGTAATGTTTGGGAATACACATAAAGTTGCTAGGTTGTTTTCACCACAATTACGATTGAAACTCACACTAGATGTGCCATCTTCCCTCACTTCAAAACTACAACTGCGACTACATCAATTCCGGCTACCTGTGGCCTGGTGTCTTTTTCGGAGCTGAAGGGGCCATCTGTGACTGAATGTGGCTACAGATCCCGATTTGGTGAATCAGGATCCGTTATTTGTTGGGGGCACACACAACGTTTTGTGCACACATGTGAAACTTAGCTGTACACAGTTTGTGAGTCGAGTCTCCTGTTCGTAAAAATGGAAGTGTAAGTTTGATAAATAAGGTGCGTGCTTTCTACAGCAGCCCATTGTGTGACACAGTAACTTAGGGCCATATGTATCAACATTCCGTTTTGCTATTCCTAAATAGCGATTTTTAAGGAAACGCTATTTAGAAATCGCAAAATGGTATGTATGTAGAAAATCGCTTATTTTTAGCGATTCCTTAAAATTCTATAATTGCGATTAGCAAATTGCTAATCGCAATTAAGGAATAATTTCCCATTCATTTCTATGGGCCAGGAGGCCCATAGGAATGAAGGGGAAATGGTGAATCGCAATTTTTCTAATCGCAAATTGTGAATATTTTCAAGGGTGCAGGGGTGTCTCAAGAACACCCTGCTGCACCCCTGAAAATGACATGTGTGCGCATATGGCGCACAAAGGGCATGTATGAGCGTCATATGGCACCTTTTGATTTTTAAAATAATGCTTTTTTGAAAGAATTCGCAACTTACCACCAACTAGAAGTTGGTGGTAATTTGCGATTCCTTAATGGCATTTTGGTATGTTTTTTTCCTTGATACATTGCATTTAAGGAATTGCGAAATTTGCAATTTCTTAAATGCAATCGCAAAAAAAGGAATGGCAAATTTAGCCATTCCTTATTTTGCAACAAAAATGTTTCATACATACCATTTAGCGAAAATGGGTTCGCAAACGCCGGAATTCTGCGAATTTCGGCGTTTGCGACCCATTTTTCCTTGATACATATGGCCCCAAATGTTTCTTTTCAGAGGTCCAACATTATGTGATACACAAGGTCTATGCTTTGTCCCGAGGTTCAATTCAGCCTGAAACACAATTACTATTCTTTCTTAAAAGCCCTTCAAATGTTAGCCACACTAGATCTTTGCTTTGTCCAGATCTCCACCACTCGATGGCAAATAAGTTCTATTATTTGTACAGAGGCAAACAAATGTGGGCCCCAAAATGTGTATGGACTGTACAGAGGTCTGTCATTGTGTAGCACTTTTTCAGAGCTTCATAGATATCTGTCATCGGGTCTACGCTCTGTACAGAGGCCAACCACAAAGTTCCACTCAAGGTCTATTCTTTCTTCAAGGTCTACCAATGTGTGCCACCCAAGGTCTGTGCTTTGTTCTGGTGCCCACTACTGCGACCCATACAAAATCTATGCATTTTTCATAGGTCCACCATCATGTTCCATTCAGATCTATTCTTTATTCAGAGACACTGAACTCCTTGATGGAAAACAATGTTGCCCTATCAACAATTCTGTGTCAGCCAAAGACTGTCCACGTGCAGTGAAGGAGCTTCCGATCTTTGGGGCCACGGTGCGGATCTGAGAGGTTTTTGTTTTTTAATTTGTTCCATTTAATTCATCTTTCGATCTTTCGGTTTTCAAGAAGCATAAATAGTTTTTTAATAAATGCTGTCATACTTCTGTGGTAGTTCCCTACATTTTTACCAGTAGCATGATCAGCTGTGATGAAAGCTTGCTGATGAATCTGGACAGTATATCCTTTTGTATAAATTGCACATCAGCCTAATGCTCAGTGAGTTTCCTTTGTACTAGATACACCAGAGCTTAATCAGCAGTGGTGAAAGCCTTTGATGACCCCAACACAACCAGGACAGGTGCTTCTGCTAGCCGTACCTGCGAGAAGAGCTTGTGCCACTCAGTAAATACCATTCTCTGCTCTAATTGCTCTGACTACAGACTGCAGGATGTCAAAAGGAGGTATAGACTCGAAGTACAGAGCCAATCTGGGTCGTGACCATCTTATTTATTTATTCATTCATGCAAATGCTTTCTACCTGATGAACATTTCTTGAAAGGCTACTTCACCTCTCCAAGTGGATTGGATCAGTTTTATGATATGTCACACATGGCTTTTGTTGGAATGTGACCAATAATCCAAGCATCCCATGACCAGTCTCGTGCTGGTTAGGAAAATCTTGATTTTGGTTGAAGGGGCCCATTGGGGTGGCCCAGGTCTATCATTATTGTGCTTCAAAGGCCTTTTTGAATACGTTCTGCATCTGAAA
The DNA here is from genome assembly GCF_964263255.1 of Lissotriton vulgaris. Classification (NCBI taxonomy): domain Eukaryota; kingdom Metazoa; phylum Chordata; class Amphibia; order Caudata; family Salamandridae; genus Lissotriton; species Lissotriton vulgaris. The sequence goes on along the minus strand of NC_141696.1, from coordinate 370,890,276 downwards.
CAAACTCCCTGTATCCCTCGGGACTGCACCAATGCTGTTTCAATTTAGGAAAGAGTTGTAGACCTACCTTTTTAAAGAACACTACATCATGATGCATTAACTGTCTACTACCCAGCTACATCTCCTATAACATATTGACTTTATGCTTGTCTTCGACCCCGCACAGCACTGTGCTGCCCTTTGGCTAGCTTTGCACTATAGAAATACCATACATATAAGTTAGTTTTCAGTCTTCACCAAAGCTTCACTCAATAAAAGGTTTTGAATATTTGATGGCTACTAGCTAGTAATTCTATATTAGTTTTGATTTCTCCGCTATGGAGGATGAACATTCCACTCACTTTGCTATGCCACCTTCCAAAATCTCAAAGCTTTTGAGAATGCCACTGATATCCATGGGATATTTCACACCCTGAAGTTGACATCGTCTTTACAGAGACTCTGAACAAGAGCTGGAAAACCACGCTTTGACAGTGGTTGCATCTCAACTTGCCATTTACCGCATGATTTGGTCTCTTCACGGCAAGACTGTACGAAGGGAGTAAATATTGTGTGATACACAGTGGCACTATGTGAGTAGGACGGTCTGGCATGTAATTTGAGGCAAAGTTAATCTAAAAATACCTGCACTTTTAGTAATGGAAGCACTCTATAAAGCTTTTTATGCAAATGGAAACAACCACAAATCTGTATTCAGATGTGACCGAGTGAACTAGACTTGTTGAAGAGCGCATATTTAGTGCTCGAGAAACAGCAGAGTGGGCAGAGCTTTTGTTGATTGGGTGCCCTTAGTTGTAACAACAATTGGTATGACACTCCGAAATGCGCATTTTAGGTGCATATGCAGACTATTTAGAAATTACTTTATAAGCACTTGAAATTGTGTTTGTTCCTAACATTAAGCATGCAAATAATATATTCCTGCCTTTGATTACTGTGAATCCTATATAAGATATACCTGGTGTTAGACTTGGCAGTTTCTCCTCTGTCATCCCCAGACATTTTGCATTCACTACTCCATTTTTGCTGAATCGGTTTTTGTTCGCCTTAGGACTCTGTGCACTATACCGCCGCTAACCAGTGATAAGTGCTTGTGGTCTCTCCTCCAAACATGGTCGATTTTGCTTATACCCAATTGGCATATTTAATTTACTTGTAAGTGCCTACTAAAGTGACCCTACATGTGCCCAGGGCCTGTAAATGAAATGCTATGAGTGGACCTGCAGCAATGATTGTACCACCCACTTAAGCAGCTCTTTAAACATGCCTCAGGCAAAATAGGCATTTTACCAGGCCTAAAACCTCATTTTTACTACATATAAGTCACCCTTTGGGTATGCCCTGGACAGCCCAGAGGGCAGGGTGCAATGTAGTTAAAAGGTAGGATGTGTGCTTTTAAGTTTTACATGCCCTGGATGTGAAAAACTCTTACATTTGTTTTTCACTACTGCAAGACCTACCTGTCTCATAGGATAACATTGAAGTTACCTTATTGTAGCTTCCAATTGGGATCAGGTAGCCAGGTGGAGTTTGGTGTCGAAGAATTGTAATTAAAATCCCACTTTAATTGTATAGTCCAATTTTGGATTAAAATTCTGAAAGGGCCACTTTTAGAAAGTTTGTAAACAAACAAAGGAACCCAAGTAAGGTCTGCCAGGGACCTTGGGAATTAAGCTATTTTTAAGAACAGTGGTCCCTGGAGAAACAACAGTAAAAAAAAAGGGGGGGGGAATGAATATAGACCCAGTGAGTACTATATTTGTATAACTTGTCCAGCCCGACAGAGGTCAGATAATTAATATTTTAAATTAAAATAGGAACAATACAGACAAAATAACTTGTAAGTGGGACACACGCCTACATCCAACTAAACCAAGAGGGACAAACAATGAAGAACACAAAAGGCTCAAGCATAGCTGTAGGTTTGTTAAACACACCATTTTAAATGTAACAAACAAATTGCAAGAGAACACCTTTACACATTAAATGACAATTTAGAGCTGTGTATAAGGTGTATCGGGTATCAACAGCGTTTCGATCCATATATGCAATAAATGGATCATCATCAGGACATTTAGAATAAGCATGCCTGTGTGCTATTGCCTGTAATAAAAGTTGAAGTATTGCAGAAGTACTTTACAAATTGCCTCTAAGTTAAGCCTCACTGCTCTGTGCCAAGCTACCAGAGGGTTGAGTCCAGCTTGATTTAGTGTTGCTTTGTGTCTCACCCTGACAAGGATTGTGGTTGCAGCTTGACCACGTCTTACACCCCAATCAACCAACAACCCCAATTTCTTACACCTGGGATATAGTAGCTGCTACTGTACACAACTGATAGCCCATTGTATGTCTCTGTAAGTTGAAAGCTCCTCTCTGGCAAATGCAGAATTGTCGAGATCACAAATTTGAATCCTGGCAAAGCAGACTTAGCCTTCCATACATCCGAGTTGGTAAATTGGGTGGCATTATTTATTTTCTTGTAACATCTGTATTTAGAGCACTTAAAAGTCACAGAAGTACAATATTGAGGGACTACATCAAAAATAATATTATTATAGGGAAACTGGATGGCACCAAAGAATTCCATGACCTAACAGCAGAACAAGGGTGAATGCTAACTTTCTAATATTGCAGGCAAGTTTGCAAACCATTGTATTGAATCCTGCTTCTGATTCTCTTATTACAGTCTAGTTGTGACATAAGCTAATTGATCTTTTATAGGTCATCACAGTAGCTTTATAACAACCTGATTACTGATGTAAGAATACATTGTGAAAAGTGCCTCTATAAATTGAACACTTAGGGCCCGATTATGATCTCTGTCGGAGTTGCCTCCGACTGACATCATCGTGTATTCAGGAACCACCTCCGGTAGGCCGGTCCCGACAGCATAGTTAAGATGCGACCGCACATGGTGCTGTCGCGTTCTCCCATTTCCCTATAGGAACTTGTGCTGCAGCCTTACACGGTCCGTAGCACAAGCTCCCATAGGGAAATGAATGATTCTGTTAATCCCTGCACTGCGAGCCAGGCACCTCAAGGTGCCTGCCACGTGGTGCAGGCATTAACAGGGGCTACTATAGATGCCCCGTCGGACCCCAACCGTAGGCCTCAAGGAGAAGGGGGCCATGCTAAGGGTCCCCAAACTCACTTTCCCGCAGGCTTTCTATGTCAGAAAACCCGGCATTCAAAGACTGTCAGAGACCGAGCATGGTAATCCCAACGGTGGAAACGCCATCCATTGGGATTATAGGCCGGTCTCCGATTTACCAACGGGCTTCTTGAACCCATCAAATCCAGTCAGAAGAACCAACCAGTTTCACATCCGACTGCCTAGATTGTAATTAGGCAGTCGGAATTAAAACCATCGATGTCGGTTGGAAAGCTTCCATTCTGTTGTCGGAGGCTCACAGACCGACATCGAAATAGGCCCCAGATTTTGAGATCTCTTCTAAATCTTCTATTATGAAAACCTTTTTATGGTGAAATTTTGATTTATTGCACTGCTGGGGTTCAATGCATGAAGCGTTCTATTATGAAAACCATGAGTCTTCACCTTTTTATGGTGACATTTTACTTTATTGCACTGCTGGGGTTCAATGCATGAAGCGTTCTATTATGAAAACCATGAGTCTTCACCTTTTTATGGTGACATTTTACTTTATTGCACTGCTGGGGTTCAATGCATGAAGCATGAATGTGCATGCTATCTGAGTGTTAGCTACACATTCTAAAGTACAAAAGATGCTTCGACATATGCCGGCTCACTTTAAACTGTTTAGGAATATTTGTCTACAACTATTTATAAGCTGCTTTAATATGTGTTTATTTCCATAGTACAGTCAGCATACTCATCATACCAAATCTGCAACCAGAGGTTCTCAGATTTATAGGATATCTAGGATTTAACAGGGGCAAAGAGTGGGGAAGAATGTTGGCGCGGCTGTTTATTATATGGAATAAAACACCCCTTAGTAACAGTAAAAAGAATATTGCAATTCACCTCATATCTTGTGACCTTGTAAAGGAACTCATCCTCTACATTGGCCTATTTCATTAAGGAACCTCTCTGTGACTTGCTATATATCATATTCTTGAGTGAATATTATCCAATATATAATATGACAATCAACAAAAGGTGTAATATCATGTGAGTAATCCATATCACAGACATTTCACCCAGCATAATGTCAACAATACAGTATTCTCTCCACTGGTTCTTATTAATGAACGCATATGCTTTCATCAGACATTTGCAATGACCAGCATCAGTTTATTGGCTACATGCCATATGGGCTGCGTGTCTGTCATGCCATTCATGCTGAGCAGCTGACATGCCTTCTATGATGAGTGTACCACATGTTGTTTGTGTATAGAGTCTTACAGACCCCCTCTAAGCAGTAACTTTACCTTCTAATGGAGATATCTTGAGGGGCATATTCAGGACTTGGAGGGGGAGTGGCCTGTTTCTTTGTCCTTGCATTGTGATATATGCATGTATTAATGTATGTGAATTAAGAAAACAGCTAAAACTGAGAAACCACATTTGAGGAAACCAAACTATAGAAAAGCAATTTTAAGGAAATACAAACAAATCAAACGTCTGGGGTAGAAAGTGATTTTTAGGGTTCAGGGATGAGTTGAGGGCTTTTGGAGATCAGGAATTAGTGGTGTTTAGGGGTGGTGAGTTAATTTTAGGGTTCACAGATGAGTGGAGTTTAAAGGTGTTGAGGGGGTTTTAGGGTTCATAGATGGAGGGAGTAACAGCTGTGAAGATTTTTAAGTTTCACTGATGCGTGGATTTTAGGGCTGGTGGGGAGATTTGGGATTTAGGGATGGGTGGTGTTTAAGGCTAGAAAGAGTTTTAGAGTTCAGGAATGGATGGAGTTAAGGCTGGTGTGGGGTTTTAAGGTTCAAGAATTGCATAGAGTTCAGAGGTCTGGGATGGACAGTCTTTAGGTGTGGTCATGTGTTTTCAGGTATCTGGGATGGGTTTTATTTGTGGGTAGTGAGGGTTATTTTTAGTGTTCTTGGTTGGATGGAGTTTAGGGGTAAGGAACAATTTAAGGCTTCCGAGAAGGGGTGAGGATTAAGCATAGAAGGTTTTTAGGATTCAGGTATTGGTGGAGTTTAGGGGTTGAAAGGGATTTTTAGGGTTCAGAATGGGTGGAGTTTATTTAATGAATGGGCTATTCAGGGTTCAGGGATGAGTGGAGTTTAGTGGCTGAAGAGGTTTTTAGGGCTAGGAATGGGTAGACATTAAGGGTCAGAATAGGGTGTAGTTGAAGTGTGGTTAGGGGTTTTAAGTGGCAGGAATGGGTGGTGTTGGGGAGTTATGAAGGGTCAGTGAAATAAAAGCATTCAAAGTAATTGACAATGTGAAAATATAATTATAATGTCCCCTAAGGTACAGCACTGAAACAGATTCCTCAGACAATAATTGTTCTGAATGTAGGACCTGCAACCTCTGCATTCACACCTTATAAAATAAGCAAGCAAAGGCTAATTTTGGAAAAAATGGTATTCTATGAATTGATTTCTATGAAATGATAAATGCGAATTAAGCAAGCAGATTTCCATTAAACAGCTTAGATTAAAATTGTATCTGTATTTAATAGGGTTATCAATTGAGTGGGGTATGTACCCACCTCAAGCAATAATAATCACAATCCTTGTCAGGCTGAACCCTTAAAATGACGAAATTAACCTGAACTCAATCCCTGGATAGCTATGGCACAGAGACGACAGGCTAAGCTTAATACCTGGGCAACGTGTGAAGTATTTCTAGAGTACTAAAACATAAATAAAGTCAAAATGCAAAGCATTAAATATCCCAAAATAAAATTTAAAAATAGAGTAAAACTTAAAAAAACACCAAAAGGACAGCAAAATAACAAAAATCTAAAGTGGGAACTAGGGATATGAATTTTTAAAGTTTTAAGTAGAAATAGTGCCAAGAAGCACAAAGTGCCAATGATAGTCAATGGTTAGATAGTTCAGGAAGAAGGCACGGTTTGATGCTGAATGGAGTGTGAGTCAGATCCCCAAGCCAGGTTTGTCATGGTCACATATGTCACCATCTAATTTGAGTCCTTTAAGCAACAGTGCACGTCAAAAATCCCCCAGGACCTCACGGGAAGATATTAGAGAATCACAGGGTGTCAGGCACAGGAGATAAAAGAAATAAATAAAACAAATCTGAGGTGACCCTACAGAAAAGACAACACTTCCATCAGTTTCTCAGTAACTGCATTCCAGGAACTTATTACTATATGAACAACCTGTGTGTACGTAATACTTGTCTACCATTAACCTCGGCAAAATGTAGCAGAGCAATGGAGGTTACAGAGAAGCAGAGCCCAAGTTCTCTCTTGCTCCAGACAACCGGATTGGTTGAACGAGTGCAGCTGAAGTACACTAAAAGTCTCACCCAGAGGCTGATTTTCCACATTCTCCTGGTCAGTAAGGGCATAACCTGATAGCATTCTATTATATGGAAATGTGGTACAGCAGTTTACTATGTTAATCCTGCCTTTGGAAATCTGGCCATAACTTCAAGGCTGAGGAAAGAGGCTTATAGTTAGACACTTTATCTCCGGATTGACAGATGGATTAATTAATTCATTACTTATTTAGGAGTTTTGTGAAACAGCCTTGGGGTCCGGCCTCTTTAGAGTACTGGATTGCTCAGTTCCCATTATTGAGAGATGTTTGTGCATAGTTGGAATGCAATGATATACTTGTTGCTATCCCAACACAGTAGCTTCAGTCTAGTCTCTAGTAATGACACAGGACCAGGGCAGCTTTAGCCTTGGCGACGCCCGGTGTGACAATCTTTGTTGGCGCCTCCCCAATTTACCTCCTTTTCCTCGCATTTCTCCACTAACACCCTCCAAAGATGACCTTCATATCGCCATAGGCCTCTCGCACATTTACGAAATTTCTTTTAGAGCAAAGTAGGGTGTCGCAATTTGTATTACACACACATAATATAGAGACAATGAATCATACATGTGTGTAACTAAATGTATAGGAAATGATACATAAGACAACGAGGACTACTAGGTGTAGGAGTCACATACATCCATACTAGTATGCACCATATTTTAACAGTGCTTGGTCAAGAGAAGCACAAACTCAGGAACTATAAGGTAACACATTGATTGGTGTTGGCTTGAGTAATAACAATGTCTTATTATTCAAACAAACCCTTTTTAGCAACCTTAGGACAGAGAAAGACGAAAGACTGGTGGAAAAACATAAGTTTATAGAACTGAATGCAAAAAGTGTAGTTATCATGCAGCTTTTTGATGCCAGTTCATATCTCAATGTGCTATATTAGAAGAATGGTAACTTGTGAACTGCAAGTAACATAACAAACTCTGTGACAAAAGCAGTAACCCAATGAGCTATCTACCTAAAATACAATTCCGTTATCCGATTGTTACACATGCTTTTCAGCAGGCACATAAACCCTCTTTCAGATGAGCCAAAACTACTATTAGACAAAATAAAATTCAGATCACTCAAACAGGTACATTAATCACCAGAGTTATCAAGCCATTTTTATTTTTGCCTGAAAATTGCTCGACTCACCAAAAACTCTGCAGAAGGTTCTTTCAACCCCACAAGATATTTCAGACTTTATCGTCTCCTGAGCTTGGTGCCCTATGTGATGGCACCAGTTGTACCACCTTATGCCGGCAGTGTAGGATAGCATGTTTAAAGAGCTTAAATTGCATGAAAGGCAGAAGTAAGGATGGCTGAGTTCTGTTCTCATATTTGGGTTCAGGTAGCTGTAAAACCTGGGGCGTGAATTATTTTTTGTCGCAATAATTATTTATTGGTATTTGAAGCGCACAAGAGTCAATACAGTAGACAACAAGGGTTTTACATTAAGCACAGGAAGATAATGAATCATCAACTGCTCGGGTAACACGAGGCAAGTCAAACCCATGTCTGCAGTGTAGTGAAGCCCTGCTAGGGAAAGGTGAGATGGGGTTCCCTCTCGTATTGTGTAGCTCAGTCCAAAGTCAGTGCATCACAATGGGCGGGGATACTGTGAAGGGGAGGTGTCGCCTTTGGTCAATCACAAAAAGAACAATTGATGGACAGAATGCAGAACAATGTCATACATTCACCCGAATACAGAGATCTGGGCCAAAATCCATCGTTTTTTTGGTCGTCATGCCATTCCAGTGTGATCCCAGCCATATGCAAATCAGTCTGGACCCTGTGCCTCGTAGGAACAGTCGAGCCAGAACTGTCAATCAGTAATCGGTTGGCAGGCAATAGAAAGTATACTATTAGGAGCTTCAGACAGTTAGTGCCCCTTTTAGGGGAGTTAGTACTCAAAGCAAAAACTGCATCATCCCCTAGCTCAGTCCTCCCCATAACAGCAAGAAGGGCTCCCATATCTGGTTAGGGACCTGAACGTCTAAGAACTTCCCTATATGTGTTTGATCCGTACATTTCTGTGAGTGATCTTCATGTGTAATGTGAAATGAATACCTCACATATATAGCGATGTCTGTTTTTGTATGTAACTCACCTTGTTCCTGTCACCTTTCTTGGAGTTTACAGAATGCTTTATGCTGGCAAATAGCTAATATGTCAGAGCTTTTTAATGGAGCCCTGGCATGGGGATTTTTGGTACTTTATCTCTATTGATGCGACACATTTTGCATACACATTTGTTATGATTTACTAGTTACATTATTTAAACTTTTTATGTCTACACACGATTGAGAAAAATGCTAGTGCCTTCTATTTTTTCTGAAGAGCAACACCCATGACTAATACTTGATGCAGAGCTATACCCTAATGTCAAAACCTTTATGAGATCTAGAGACTACAAGGATTCACACATTACCACCGCCTTTGTGTCTGCATAAAACGTTTAGGCCTAGCCTATAGACAGCATTTAGCTGTTGTCGAACACCATCCAAAAATTGTACAGTGCGGTTTGCGCCAGCTCATTAGCATCCATTGGTTGTTTTCTTGTTACTCTAATTTGCTTGCTTCTTATTTAGTGGCTTCCCTTCCTTTTCTTGTATTCCTCCCTCCCTTTCAGCATAGCTGCATTTTCATTGAATGACTTGTAATCTTCCACTACTCACATTCAGGGAACTACTTTTCTCTTGTATATCCAGCCCTCTATAAAAGTGCATGTTTTTTATTCTCCCCCTCGTGTGCTGCTTCCCCCTCATGCTCTCAGTGTTGCTCCCCACCCTTCCATAATTGCCTGTAAAAGCACAAGTATAATACTGGTTTATGACTAAAGAGCTGACTTTAAGGGTTGTTTTTAGGGCGAGCCCTCGTGATGCACTGCGTAGCAGTGCTCGCGTAAGCGAGCCTTTTTGTATGGGGTTTTCGAAAGGGACCTGGAAATTCCATACGCTGGTGCGTGTTCATTTCTTAGGTCCATTTTGATTGGACTTTGCGTGCGTGTTGTATTTAAACAGAACACGCAATAGGCCATAGGCAGTCACGTAGCTCCGCCCATGGCCTATTGGTGTCTGTTACGCACACCAAAGACCATATGTCTTCAATTATCGTGCCGACACGGGCGCGATAATTGAAGACATATGCCTGCAGTGGCGCGCGCGCGCACACTACTCACAGGCTTTTTTTTTTTCATTGCTCTGACCACCTAAGAGAGAAGAATCTCTACTTTTTGTTCAACAGCGTGATAAACTGCACGTACGTGCTGAGATTTGCATTGCAGCCTAATAACACAAGTGTTCAGCAAAATTTCTCACTGTTTTACAAAATGATTACATATATCCAATTGAATTCGATTTTCCTCTAATCTTCCGATTTTCAGTTTACAAATGCAGACATTGGACATGGTTAGAAAAAATGGTAAAAATCAATCTCACCCAGTATTGCAGCCACCAGCCAGCAAAACTGCAACCTCCTGAGCGCCTCCATGGCAGCTGCCTTAGAAAACAGTGGAAAATAACAAAGGCCGATTTAAAAATGAAATATACAAAAGCAAGAGAAGTCTATGGTAGGCGATGGGCTGTGATTTGCATCGGTGCAGAGAGCCACTCCTGCCTCCTCCTCGCCAGGCAGTCACATCCTCTCCCTGACAGGCTTCATTCCCCGACTCTGGCAACCGCAAGAATCAGCCAAGAAAAATTCCACGACATCGACCGGATGCTATAAACCCAGGTTCATTTTGGGGTGAAATAACTGTGATAGAAAACGATTTAAAGCTAAAAAGAAAGCAGAAGCAGCCTGCAGCTTGGCCCCTCCCACTTTCTTTTCCTTTTGGTTAGTCCCTGCCCATTCTCATGTTACTTAATTAAATCATCTAGAGAGGTGTCTTATTGTCACGGTTGTCCTTATATCATTCGGAGGTATACTTTAGAGCAGTGGGTTGTTGCAACGGACTAGGAAGAGGCTAAAATTAAACGTGTTTCACACCCCTGCGCCACACAACAAAGCTGAAGCACCCACTGTCAAAATGGTACATTTCCAAAGGCATAGAAAAGGAAAGGTTAAAGAAAACGTTTGAAAAAAGTCAAATGTGCTTTTCGTTACACACCACACATCAAAAGAAACTAGAATTATATTCTCTCTTTATAAATGTAATTGATGTACATGTTGAACCTCAATTGTGTGAGGGTTTCAGTAATAATAGCGCCACCAGGAGCTGGCACTTCTTGGCACAGTATGGCACAGACATCGTTTCAACGTCCGCTGAGGAGCCCGCCTTTTCCCACGGAGTGTCTGGGTGACAAGGACAGCCTCAGCTAGCGACTAGATAAATGTAAATTACGCGTCAGTGATGTGAAAGCGAGGGTTGGAACGCTTCTTTCACTAACGAAAATATGGTCGCCATTTTACAATACACTGATTACCGTTTAACAGATTTATAGGCCAGCTTTTGTTGTACTGGAAACGTTTTAAAATATATATTTTATATGGAAAATAGATATGATGTGAGGCTTCACTCTGTTGCATAGTAGTTTCATAAAGCATAATTTATTCTAAATTTTAAAAAGTTGGTCGGTTTCAAAGAACATGTGTCACTTTCGCCGGTGAAAACTTTAGCAGCTCCCCTTTGATGTTCTCCTTCAAAGAACATCAAACATCAAAGAACTTTGTTGTGTTAATGCTTTGCTGCGCCCCTTTGACTTACAATGTGCTTTCTCTTTCCACAAACTCGATGTTTGTGTTCCTTTATTTTGAGATGCTTTTAGTATTAATGTCACACAAACATCCCCACACACACACACACACACACACACACACACATACACAACCCCCCACACACAATCCCCCCCACTCACACACACACATAACCCAACACACACAACCCCCTACACACACAACCACAACCCCCCCACACACGCAACCACAACCCCAAACACACACAAACCTCCCACACACAACCACACAACCCCACACACACAACCAGCTGTGCTCATGACAGACCGGTTCCATCATGGCCCGCTCAGCGCGCCTGCGCAGCGCGAATTCCACGCCTGCGCTGGACGTTCCATTGAGCGGGTGGGGCCATGACGGAACCGCTCCGTTATGAGCACAGCTCAACCGCGGCTCGTGACGGAGCGGCTCCGTCACGAGCATGCGAGCGCCGCTCGGCCCCCCCTCCCCCCTAGCGCTGCTGCGGAATTGTCGCCGCAGCGAAGGGGTTAACAAAACATAGCATAGCATAACAAAACACAATAAAACATAGCATAGCATAACAAAACACAACACAACAAAACTCTAGCATAGCAAAACAAAACATATCATAGCACTGCAAAACATGGCATACCAAACACAACAAAACATAGCATAGCATAACAAAATATAGCATAACAAAACATAGCATAGCAAACAAAGCATAGCATAATAAAACACAACACAACGAAACATAACATAGCATAACAAAACATAGCATAGCATAACAAAGCCTAGCATAGCAAAACACAGCAAAACATAGCATACCATAACAAAACATAGCATAGCATAACAAAACACAGCATAGCATAACAAATCAAAGCATAGGATGGCAAAACATAGCATAGCATAACAAAACAAAGCATAGGATAGCAAAACAAAACATAGCATAGCATAGCATAACAAAACAAAACATAGCATAGCAAAACACAACAAAGCATAGCATAACAAAACATAGCATAGCATAACAAAGCATAGAATAACAAAAAATAGCATAGCATAACAAACGCAACAAAACATAGCATTGCATAGCATAACATAGCATAGCATAACATAAGAAAACATAGCATTAAGTGTGATAAAATCATAGTAGCGGGCCAGCTAGCTTTAACAGGCAGTGACTGTAAGCAACTTCGTCAACCCAGAAGCAGTCATTCGGTCACCTTTGCTCTTGTATTGCAGTTGCTTCGTTTATCAAACAGTTTCAATATTTATACTGTTAGCACTTTACTTGTGCAAATTTCAGGGCTCACAATTCTTTGATGAATCGAAGTTAACAACTGAGGCTGTTAAGTTTGCGCTATATAAAACCCCAAGGATAAATAAAAAATATTGCCATTTACAATGTGAATAGCTCCAACAAATACAAGACCTATTGCAAAGTACAGAACAGAACATTGCCATTTACAATGCCAATAGCTCCAGCTCCAACAAATGTGAGACCTATTGCATTTCCAATGCTTGTTTCTTTTATCTCCTGCATTTCACTTATTGCAGGAAAGACCCAACCTTGGATTTAGAGGTTTTCATGGCCAGGAGAAGGGCTGGCTGCTGCACTCAATTAGTATTTGGGGCAGAAGGTGTACTTGGCATGGTTGAAAGGAAGATGTCTCTTGTCCTGGAGTTCCATGAAGCTGCCCCCTGGGCAACTGCAGATGACCACATGCTCTGGCTTTTGTTTCAGTTCTGAATCTTATGGATAGTAAATTAGGCATCGTTCAGCATTTCCCTTTAAACACCAACACTTTCTCATTATCTTAAAATTCTATCAGAGAATCCTTAGTGAAAAGTATTTGAAAATAAACCATGCCATTTCTAAAGATTGAAAATATTGAATTCAATGTACACTTTTGAGACATCTAGGATATGTGTTTGCTTTTTCTCCAATATTTTGAAATTCTTTTCTTTACTTTTTTCAACAATGCTTAAGAAACAAGCACTAACAAACAAACCCAATAACTTTGCACTCAAATTACAAAGGTGAAACCGACTGCCTTTGCCAATACTTGGTCTTTTTTTGGATTGGTGCTTTCAGCCTATGAAGCAAAACATGTGTCAGATGTCCTTAATGAAATTAGTGGAGTCAGCCTTTCCTAATTTATAAACATTACTCTCCGTGTGAGTGAACTTCCCTGTAGCAGTGGATTGTTAGGACTCAAAGGCTACATCTGCCAAGTGAAAATCCTTCAGCAGCAGCAGCAGCTTGCCACGACTGCAAGACCACAACAGCCCAGTGAGACTCTCCATAGTTAAGTGACCTGTCAATCCACCCAAACAGTGAGCATACCAGTGGCACTGACCTTCTAGTATCGCAAGAGTTCAGCGGCACAATGAACTTCCCAGCAACACTGACCTGTAATGATTGCAAGCCCAAGTAGCACAAGGAGTCTCCATGTAGAAATGGCCTGTTGGGGATGCAACACTTCAGCAGCTCGGTGATCTTCACTATAGGAGGGATATGTCAGGAATGCAAGGATTCAGCCGCATAATGAGCATTTCTATAGCGGTGACCTGTAATGGCTACAAGCCCTGGTAGCACAGGGGATCTCCCTGTAGCGATGACCTATCAGGGATGCAACCCTTAAGAAGCTAGTGAGCTTGACTGTAGCATTGACATGTCAAGGTGGCAAGAAGCCAGCCAAACAGTGAGCACATTTTATTTATTTATTTATTTAAGAGGTATCTATATCACTGGCTAGACCCGAGGGTATCAGAGCGCTTTACAACATTGTCAAGTAAATTATCAGTCAGTAACAATACAACATATATAAAGTGACGAGAGTCAAGAAAGTGTAAAGTCCTTATGGGAAAACAAGATAGAATTAGGTGGTATTTCTCGAGTGAGTTAAATGTTATTTCCTGGGTGGTTGAGGGGTTGAATGTGCAAGAATTCTTTCAGTTGTCTTTTGAACCTCATGAAGGAAGGGTTACTTCTGTCATGTACTGGGAGAGGGTTCCAGATTTTGGGGGCATTGCCTGTGAAGGAGGGGCAGAGGGCTTTTTGATTATTTGTTTGGGGGGATGAGGAGAAGTGTGTTGGAGCTGCTTAGATTTTTTGCCTGGCCTGCCTCTGTGAGTTTCGATGTGAGGTATGCTGGTTTACCAGTGTGCAGAACTTTGTGGGTGAGGCAGGCAGTCCTGAAGCAACGGCGTGCTTCGATAGGGAGCTATTTTAGACTATTCATTGCGGAGCACATGTGGTTGAATCTCTTTGCTCCTGTGACCACCCTTGCTGCTGCATTAAGAGCGGCTCTCAGATTTGAGGCACTGACCTTCTTGTACTGAATGAGTTCAGCAGCACAATTAACTTCCCAGTAGCAGTGACCTGTAACGATTGCAAGCCCTAGGAGCCCGGGAGTCTCCCAGTAGCAATGATCTGTCAGGGATGCAACACTTAAGCAGCTCAGTGAGCTTCACTGTAGCAGGGATATGCCAGGAATGCAAGAATTCAGCCGCATAATGAGCCTTTCTATAGCAGTGACCTGTAACAAGTGCAACCCTGGTAGGAGAGGGAGTCTCCCGGTAGCGATGACCTGTCACGGGTGCAACACTAAAGCAGCCAGTGAGCTTGATTGTAGCAGTGGCATGTCAGAGTTGCAAGACTTCAGGAGCACAGAGAGCCGCCAGGGAGCAGTTTTGTGACAGAATTCACAGGACACAGCCTGTAGCCAGTGCTGGCTTAACACTGGTGGCGCCTGGTGTGACAAACGTTTTTTGGCACCGCCCAATAACTTTCTCCTCCTCGGATTCCCTCACTACCACCTGGCAAAAGTGCCCTTTACCTGTCTCCAAAGTCTCTCTCTCACAAGGCCGGACTGGCCGTAGCGGGCACCGGGCAATCTCCCGGTGCGCTGCACGGGTGGGGGGCGGTTTTTGGCCCCTGGGGGCCGTTTTTGTTACAGGGCCGTTTTTGCAGCATAGCTGCAAAATCGGCCCTGTAACAAAATCTGCAGAAAACCGGCCCCGGCAAAGAGATCGGCGGCATCCCCAACCCCGGGTGGCTGGGGGGGGCGGCCGAGCACTTTGCCAGGTCCGGTTTTGGTTCCCAGTCCAGCCCTGCTCTCTCACATACATTCCATTTGTTTTAAAGCTATGGTAAAGGCTGGCTTTACTAATCCACTCGGCTATCCACGTAAAATACAGATCTGTTCTCTGCAGCAGGCATATTAAATTAACCCTCTGCGTTACTTTATGGCGAGTTAAAATATCACCAGGCAAAACTCCAATCTCTCTATTTAGCAGAAACATTAGTCACAAGAGTTATCTTGCCATTTTTATTGCTGCCTGAAAGCTACATGCACAAGGAACTCTACAGGAGGTGCTTTTAAATCGTAAGTGATTACTAAACTTAGCGCCCCCCATGTGGTCAGTGGCCCCCTTCCAGGTAAGCGCCCAGTACTGCTGCACCAGTCGCACACTCTATAGCTGGCCCTGCCTGTACCATGTTGATTATATAATTGTAATTGGAGAGTTTGCGGCTCATGTGACAACACCGTTATGCGTACTTTGAACCATTTCATGCTATTATGGAAAGTGAATTTGATTGCATCGGTCTAATACATCATGCTAATGGGCAGGTGTGCATTGTTTTCCTTTATAATTGGGCATTAGGTAAAAAATGCCGGCATGTTCTAACTTTATGCAGGTGCCTGCAGCTGCCATTTTGTGAACCGCTACCTGGTGGGCAGAAAGTTTAATGTAATTTGTAGCCCCTCAGACATCCGCGTAAATGCAAATTGACGGTGCTGCACAATTTGGTACCTAACCCTAATCTTTAGGCATTTTTGTTTTCTATTTCTGTGCCCGGCTGCAGTGACCTGTACCTGTTAAAAAGGGTTCCAAAGACAACCGGTAACCAAAGACCCTTTTTATGTTGCCCGGCGGTATCGCCTCTATGACCCACCAATATTAATCAATGAAGAAGCAGGCGCTGGGGACTGGAAGGCGGGAAACGAGGATTTTATTCTCTCCGGAGGAGAACACATCAATTCAGACAGCAAGTATCGTCACGAGGTGCTCTAACCACATCTCTGAGGCCTGGCCTCTTATACTAGGGTTTACGACCTTTATTGCACATAACACATTCTCGCAATACTTTAGAACTTGAAAGAACATCCTCGGAATCTCCCCTTCAGACCCGTTCCCACACACATTTACAGTTGGATTCCCCACCCTGGTCACAACAGGTGATGGTTGTCGCACAGCAGGGCATTCCGCCGATTCACGGAATGCATGGGGTTTGATCGGATCTCATGGGGTGGGGGCTTTGATGGGGAGGGGAAGCTTCCTACTGTACGGGGTAATAAACAGTATCCGCAGGGCCAGGTGGCGGCTTGGGAACAAGGAAGACAAACGGGGACACAGGAAAAGGGGGTTTGCATCAAAAGGGTTTGAGGCCATGAAAGGAATGAGGGGAGGTGTCGCGCTGGGAACAGGACGGGATTCCGTGGTGAAGCTGCGCTGAAGAGGGGTTTATGACCCAAGGCATGAGAGAGCGGGGGTTGTCAGCGTGCGGGGGAATGCTTGCGAGGTTAAGAGAGAGAGAGACGCGCTGGCTATCAGCGAGGGGCAGGGAGGCCATGGTGCTCAAAATGGCTGCCGCTTACGCGCACGAATGGGCTTGGAAAAGGGGCAAGATGGCGCCGATAATGTTCACCAAGTTTGCATTTATTTTCCACAGTCCTCCCTTTAACATTTCCAAGACATCTTGCTGGCCTATTTCCTATCTACACCTATATGCAGCGATCATAAGTAAGGGAGAGGGGACTTTTGGCGAAAGAACTGTACGTAAACATCACATTATAAACATCATATTGAAAAATCTCATCATTTAGTAGGCGGGTCCATCGTTAAGTTGGTTGCAGAAAAAAAAGTCATCGTAATGCAATATCAGACTAGAATTATGTAGCGAGGGTGTTGGGTACAGATCATAGAATAAGAACTGGTAAGTTATCATATAAGTAAGTCCTTTTTGTATACGGCGGGTGCATAGTCAGTCCAATGGTGATTGGGAGAGAAAGGAGAGATAGTAAAAATATCAGAGTTCTCGTTGTCTTTTGTCGTCTTCTGTTGGCACTGTTAAGCACCTGGATTACAATTCGGTCTGTCAACAGGAATGTTCATGTGGATTGAGTCGTTGGAGGTCTGCGAGCAGGGGTACATTTTGTCTTGTTTCGCCAGGCCTCATAGGAGCAATGCGTTACTGTTTTGGAGCAGGTGCACTTTCTTTTGTAACGCAGAGCATAGATTTGCAATAAAAAATGCGATTGTTCCAGAATTGTGAGATCTGTTTGTTTCTTGGGTCTGGGTGGTGGGCATTTCCTGTTGCTTCCATCATCTTCAAGGTGCTTGGTAGCGGGCAGAACCACAGACTTTGTTTATCTTTTCTTCGGGGGCGACCCTTGGTGGAGTTCTAGGTCACCGTTCTGGGATTTAACATAGTTCGTGGTCTACTTAGTCGGAGCTCCCTCCCTTCTGACGCAGGGAGTACTCTTCTCTGGGGAGCTCAGTAGGATTTGGAGGAACTTGGGAGTTCGTGTGGAAAGGTGCGGGTGTGAACAGTCCTTATGGTAGGTCGGAGGAGGAGGGGATGGAGCAAGGCCAAGTCGGGAACAGATCAGGGGGACGGAGGGTTTGCGACAGGCGGGTCCGTAACCATGTTCAGAGAGCGGGGACTTTTTGGCACACGTTGATCATAGAGCAGGGGCTTCAGGTCAGCCCTTTTCCTTAGCTTTGTTTGAAACAGTGCCCCGTCCTGCGACTCCTTACTGCTGTGGTCTCGCCTCGGCCTCCGTTGCTGATGTTCCACAATCCGCAGTCAGGCCGCGTGCTCCCACATCCGGTCTCTTTCTCCTCCGACAGTGATACCCTTAAATGAGTTTGAAAAGACAGTCTTTAGAGATTTTGCAGAAAAAGGTAATTACATAAATCTATTTTCTCTCCCAACACCAAGCAACTGGGGTAAGCACTCGCTACATTTGAGATTTTTGCGGCTAACGTATAAACAATTGATGATGGGTTTGCTGGATTCCTTACAACTTCCTTTTGTCGGCTAATTCTTTGGCGCTTTGATGATTATTACGTTCATTTGTCATTTGTCTATTATAGTAGATGTCAGTTCTTCTGGCAGAGACCCATTTCCCTAGTACGAGTCTTGCAAGGCTAGGCTGGTCTTCAGGGCCTTGTATTTTACAAAAAGTGCAATGTGCTATTCACCATAGTCTGATAGGCATCCTTCTGAGGGAAGAACATAGGCTAAACAAGTCTTCATTACATCAAAACATCTTATTTTCAGCAAGGCTTACAGAAACAAGGTCTTTCGATTTTCGATCTAATTTTTTAACTTTGCATACATCTTTCTAACTTTCTATATAAATCCTCGCAACCTGGTTACTACAAAAACTCGGGGGGGTGGTTTGCAATAATTATTAGACTTATCCTCGGGGAAGGTGGGATCTTATGAAAAACGATTAGAAACGCAGCGAATCGGAGCAAGGGGCGTTTTTCAAGTTCTCATTCAGGGCAGCTGATACCAAACTGGGGGCATTTTGGGTAGATGGGGGTGTCTCGATCATTTCTTACAGCTTGGGGTACGGAGACAATTTTCAATGGGGATGGTCGCATTACCACAGACACATTTTATCATAGAAGCCACTGACAAATAGTTCCCTGAGAGTGGGTCAAATTTAGGGAACCTTAGTCGTCTTACCTGTCCCTTTCCTATCGGCCAATTTAAATTTCATCCATATTTTAATAGAAAAGGAGAGGTAGTAACGTGGTACCGATACAATTTTATTTAGGACAAATTTGTGCAAATACTTGTGGTATTTGGGGCCAATCAGGAGGTGCACCAGGTTCGCCAATTAGGTGCCAGTTGCTAGGAAGAGGAAAGTGTGGAGGGGTGGAAGAGTGAGTGAGAGGGAGAGAGAGAGAGAGAGAGAGAGAGAGAGAGAGAGAGAGAGTGAGAGAGAGAGAGAGAGAGACAGACAATAGGCCAAACAGTACACGTGTGGCATGGGAATGACCGTGTATTGTTTGGGCTATTCAGTGCGTTACCTAACGTTTAGACGTTTCGGGTCTGTGTTAGGATGTAGAAAGCATGCAGTTTTGGGACAGAAGAACATTAGATCAGGAAAAAAGGTCGTGCATTGGGTAGAGCGTCCTTGTTGTGCCGTTTTGCAGCGCTAGTCCGTCTTCATGCATCGGGCGTGACGTGGTTCCAGATCCCTTATGGTACTCTAATCGGGATTCTAATGTGACCTGCAGAGGGAAAAAGGGGGAAAAAGGGGAGGTAGGGGGACAACATTCGAACACATCAAATGTATGGGCACGAAAGTCCTTTACTTACCACATACTCGTACTTATCTCTTCGGGATATAATCCCTTAGGGTTTTGGTTTCCTAAAGTCATGGGGGCAGGCAATGTGATAGGTGGTTCATGGGGAGGTTCGAGGATGGCATTAAGGATCGTGTGTAGTGAAAACGCTAAAAAGAGGAATCAGAGGTGCCTAGCGTGAGGTACCCGGTTTTGTAGATGTATCCGGCCATCGGGATCCCTAAATTATTCCCAAAGCTGTGATGTTCTAAGGCATATCAGTTTTTCGTTCAACCCTGTACCTTAGTACCTTCGACCACCATATCTTTATAACATTTTATCAATCACACCGTTTTACTTTACCCATTCTCAGAAGTCGAGGTCCTTCTTCATACGTTAGTTCCTGAGCTTAGTCGCATATCTTGGAGGCAGCGTATCATACCTTCGATTCGACCATCAACCCAGGGCCGAACAACCATTTCTCGGATAACCTTAAAAAAAGAGCAGAACAGTTGCGCACAGAAAAACCCTCCCACCGATACCCGCATTTACAAAAGTACGCGATGCCTATCCATAGCTTTTTAAGACCTTTATTTGTAGAATTATTCAGTACGTAAAATGTGAGAGCGCAATTCATATTTTGGCCTGACATGTCGTCGATGGAAGCACATACAGTAGGGGGTTATTTTGTAGTACAAGAACATGTAAAAATGGTCTAATTAATTATTTGCAAGTAACCAAAAACATTTCATTGCGTGACGAAGGAATCAGGGGCATTTCAGTTCATAAATGGAAACACAGTCAAGTTCATCGTAATCACATTTCCTAGATGTAAACCGCGGGTGTGCATCATAAGCGACGTTATGTATCAGTTACAACAAATATCAAACATAATTTGTTCATTGAAATCAACATTTTACGGAACCCTTCTTAAAAGTTTGCCAAGTGAACCCTCCTCCCTTTAACATCGAGTGCGCAATGGTTCGTATATATATATATATCCTAGTACATCAAGTTTCATTAGCTAAGGAACACCACGAGGCATCCGTTAGTTTCCATTGATACCAGCGCCATTTTGGGCGGGGCCGGTTTAGTCCGGAAGTAGCATCAGGGGCAAAATATCCCCGACAATTGGCGGTTGGACCAGAGTCCCTTTCGGCAGTTCAAAAGAAAACTGTGCTAACAGAGGGGCTGGTGGTGTGGACCGTCAATCAAGAGAGGGAGGGGGTAGAGTCTCTCTTACCGGGTCATGTTGATGTTCAGCCGGAACTTGCTCGAGTTCGTTAGCCCATAATGTTCCCTGGTGGCTCAGACGGAAGTTGATGCAGACACGAGAGCACCGCCATCTTGTTGCTGTGCCGTGGTTATTTCATTTGAGATCAATGCAACTGTTCCTCACCGGAAGCCTGAAGGGGCCGAGGGCTCTTGGGACTTTGGTAGAATCTTCAAAGTCGAGGGGATGTTTGTCGATGGTGGGGGCTTGCGCCCAGGTGGGCAAGCGCCCGAGTTGCAATTTCGGACAAAGTTACTCCAGCGGCCTAGACCCGCCTTTCGAGGGCCCAGACGCCATTTTGAGACCCTGTGGCAGTCACCTTTGCCGTATCCATCAGGAGTGGACGAAACTTCTTGTGATGGCGAAAGACAGAGCATCATGCTGCTGGAGCAGGACATTCTGGTTCGGGGCGCCAGGGTGCAGTAGTGGAGCCTTCATCTGGGGAGGTGAGGGAGGCTCACCGTGCCGCCTTCCTCTCCCGGTGCATCCTACGCCGTCTCTTGGAATCAGGGGCGCACATGATGACCACCCTACGCCCCTGATTCCGACTCTTGGGGGACCACTGTACATCCGGTGCTCCGTAAATATGCCCGTCGGACATTGTATGTCCTGTACTACGCAAGTATACCAGCCGGGTCTTGTATGTCCTGTACTGAGAAAATATACGAGTCGGGCATTGTGTGTCCTGTGTTGCGGAAATATGGCCGTCGCCCGGCTGGAGGACATCGGCGTCGGGCCAGGGCAGGGAAGCCTCCTACCTGTGGAGGTGGAAGAGGCTCGTCCGCGTCGCCTCTTCCTCCCTGCCCACCCTGCATCCGTTCGATGGAGGAATTCGTGATGGCCGGACCAGGAGATACAAGGGAGGGGGTCATTCTCATCCGCCCCCTCCCTACTCGCGGTCCGGGGGACGCCATCCCTGGAAGGGTAGTATGGGAAGACCATTTCATTGCCTGCTGTGTGGAGTCTCCAGTACCTTCTCGCCAGCGATCTCTTTTTGGCCCATGGTTGCTGGCAGGCCCCGCCCCACACGTGCTATGTGTTTCGGATGGGCGGGACCATCGAACTGTTACATTGGAGGACTTCCGGAGTGAGCATAATATGTTTTGTATTTTTCCTATTAGTCAAGTTTGCTTTTTAGAGAGTTCTACTAGTTATTCTATTTACTGTTGGTTGTGTGTTTTACCGTAATTAAATCCTAAGTTATATAATAGACGCTTGGCTTTCTTGAGTCTTTTCTCTAACGGGGGGTTGTTTACACTGACCTGCAGTTGTGTTTGTTTTTCAGAGTGGGGGAGCAACAGAGAGCAATCAGTCCCAGAACTCTAACATGTCGTTAAAATTGGTCTGACGAAATCTGTGCCACCGAGCATAATCAAACGGGGTGGTCCTGTCTGTTCTGTCTGCACTAGTCTGATTGGTTTTTATCTCACGTCTTTTTCCTTTCTGTCGGTCCGTCCTTTCTGTCAACCCTCCATTCTTACCTATGCTTTGCAGAGTCGGGCATTGGGCTTTCCAGTATCCAAGACATTTACAGAAAGCACATTGGTTTTGTTTTAAATCTGTCCGTCCTGTGCGTAATGTCAGGGGATTACCTTCGGGTCGTTGTGTTCCGGGGTTGGCTTGTCGGCACATCCCTTTACACCGTTCGCTTTTCATGTCTACTCCTCGGGACTGTGCCATCGCTGGCCCTTCCCTTTGCCTACTAAATGTTTGGAGGGTTGTCCGTCGTGTCCCTTCACCTTCTCCGAATTCGTCGCCTTCCCTTCGTCGTGCGGCTTCTTTGCGCCACATGCCGAGACTATCGAGCATAATAGGTGTTGTTTCATTCCTACGAAGGGCTATTTCTACTGTTTCTATTTTGTCGAGATCAAAGGATCCTCTCAGTGGCCACTGTCTTTCTCGATCCTTTTTCGTATATTTATGCCACAGCTCACTGTAGGCTATAGCGATTAATCCATGCTTCATGAACATGTCCTTATTAGGGGTGCCTTCCAGCGGAGCCGGATGGTTCATCTCTAATAAGCGGTCCGGGTAAAACAGGCTACTAACCAGTGGGGAGAAGACAGGCATGAGGATCACAATGGGATAATAGTCAGCACTACCTATCTTATCACTGCGCGCAAAGACTAGACAGAATATTTCTATTCTACGTTGTTTGCACGTAGTGAATACCTCATGAACCAATTCTGAGCAATCAATCAATGTTAGGTCAAAAATAAAAAATCAATATGGTCAATGGGGAGAATAAGTAGGCTCGCAAAGGTTCGCGTCACCTACCCTTTCACTATCTGTAAAGAGGGGACCTATTTTTCCCTGTTTGCAGACAGAGAATCTCCAGAAAACAATCTATAACAGTTAATCAATGGGGGGAAGGGGCAATTGTTCAGTGGGGGAGAAAGATAGGTCCGACGGGTGCGTACCTATCCTTCGCTGTTTATAAAGGGAGAGCCTGTTGTTTCTCCGTTTGTAGACAGTGAATCTCCAATAAATTAACAAAAAGTAATACTAGTATTTTCTCAACAATTATCAATTACTTTCAATTATCTATCACTCTCGCAATTCGTCGTGTTTACACGACCTTACCCGGACCGCATGGACAGTTTCTCGTCTTCCGAATCCAGCGCCCGATCGTCCTCTTCTCTTCGTACTTCTCGTGGCACTCCTGATGGTTCCCAGTCAGGACCGCAGATCACTCGAGAGAGGTCTGTTCGGAACCAGTGAAGTTCGGATGATCGGCTGTCAGACGAGGGTCTATCGGACAGGGTACCTTCCGATCGTTGCAGTCGTTCACTCTGTCGTCGGGACCTCTCCCACTGGATCCACGAGTCGCTGATGGGCCCCACGTTTGGGACGCCAATTGTTAAAAAGGGTTCCAAAGACAACCGGTAACCAAAGACCCTTTTTATGTTGCCCGGCGGTATCGCCTCTATGACCCACCAATATTAATCAATGAAGAAGCAGGCGCTGGAGACTGGAAGGCGGGAAACGAGGATTTTATTCTCTCCGGAGGAGAACACATCAATTCAGACAGCAAGTATCGTCACGAGGTGCTCTAACCACATCTCTGAGGCCTGGCCTCTTATACTAGGGTTTACGACCTTTATTGCACATAACACATTCTCGCAATACTTTAGAACTTGAAAGAACATCCTCGGAATCTCCCCTTCAGACCCGTTCCCACACACATTTACAGTTGGATTCCCCACCCTGGTCACAACAGGTGATGGTTGTCGCACAGCAGGGCATTCCGCCGATTCACGGAATGCATGGGGTTTGATCGGATCTCATGGGGTGGGGGCTTTGATGGGGAGGGGAAGCTTCCTACTGTACGGGGTAATAAACAGTATCCGCAGGGCCAGGTGGCGGCTTGGGAACAAGGAAGACAAACGGGGACACAGGAAAAGGGGGTTTGCATCAAAAGGGTTTGAGGCCATGAAAGGAATGAGGGGAGGTGTCGCGCTGGGAACAGGACGGGATTCCGTGGTGAAGCTGCGCTGAAGAGGGGTTTATGACCCAAGGCATGAGAGAGCGGGGGTTGTCAGCGTGCGGGGGAATGCTTGCGAGGTTAAGAGAGAGAGAGACGCGCTGGCTATCAGCGAGGGGCAGGGAGGCCATGGTGCTCAAAATGGCTGCCGCTTACGCGCACGAATGGGCTTGGAAAAGGGGCAAGATGGCGCCGATAATGTTCACCAAGTTTGCATTTATTTTCCACATACCTAACAATTAAAAGCAATTCTTTACATGAGGAGGATTCGAAGTGTAAATTGCATGCAAGGTAATGTCTGTCCGAAACTGAGGGAGAGGGAGAACACATTAAAGAATTTAAGTAAAGTTTTTCAGAGCAGTGGTGAAGCAAGACCTTGAGCGGCCTGCAAACAGTCGTGCCCCAATGACATGTAATGAATCTTAAACACAAATTGTTTAAAATATTGTGTTCCTTTAATGCATTTTTGGAGTCCTTACACATATCTTGCAGGGAAACATTGTGTTTATGTTTTGCAGCACCATGCCACATCCAAAAAAAGGTTTACTTTTCAATCGAAACAGGACACCACATATGAGAAATGTAAGGGGGCATACAGATAATATGCAAATATATAAGTGAGCTGCTGCTGTATTACAAAACTGAAAGCACAGTCTCTATCGCTGAATATTAGATGTAAACACATTTAGAATTGTTAATAGTGTGCTTGTGCCAAAAAGGGCATGAAATGAAAAGGCTGAAAGCGGATCATACATTCAAAGCTGTTCCAAACAGAAGGCCCCTCCCCAAACACGTTTCGTCCAGGGTCCCCAAAACCCCTACGTTGTCCCTGGAGTTTTTAGGACAATGTATAAACACGCACCACTGAATGTCCATATCCCTGAATGATAGTCCACACCCGTTTCACACCACTGTCTTTATCTTCTATTGTGGTTGGGTAGAGTGATCATTCAGTCCCATTAGACTGAATTAGTGTCATTGGTTGTGACTATAAGAAAGGGCGGCATTGGTCTAATGGAGGCATGGGAAATGGGCCCACGTGACCATGCCTGGTGAGTGTATGACACATAAATAGGGTGCAAGCAGCCCTGCATACCTATGGGTAGTAGTGCCACTGCTTCTGCTACCCTGATGACAGTGGCATTCTTTTTTTTATATATATATTTTATTTATTGAGAGTTCATAGGAATTATAGACATACAATACCATCAAGTGTAAATACATGCTCTAAAAATATTGCAAAAAACAGTAGATCATCATAAGTTAAAGTGCAATGTGCTAGATATTATCAATTGACAGTGGCATTCTTGAAAACCTGGGCAGATTCACAGGGTACCTGGACATGGGTGCAAGCAGCATTTCTCACTAGTAGATTGTGTCCTCTTTGCATGAGTTTCTCTAGCTTGTTTTTTTGTGTTAAAGATGTTCATCTCTTTTCTCTTATGCTTCTTCTATTCAGAGAATCGCCTCGTGATCTTCCTTGGGATTGTGTGTGAACCATGGAAAGGTCACGACAGGGCGAGTCTGCAAATCATATGACTTTAAAAGGGTCAGAAAATGTCAAACACGTTTCCACTTTGTTGGCAGGAAGTGAAATACTTCCATAAATTGCTATGGGTGTAAAACATCCCTTTCACAATTTGAGACTTGGATTTACTCAGGAGAGTTTCTCTTGTTGTTGTTTTTTCTAATATTCTTTTTATTAGTCATACAAAAAGAAACAATACAGCAACAGTACATTGACTAGCCAGGGTGAGCATAGCAATCGATTATAGCTTCTAAGACATTTTGTGAAATAAAACAGTAGAACCACCTCACATATCTTTATCTGGGACCTCCTCCCCGCTGCCCGCTCTACCAGTAATAGTTCCCCGGGTGTGAGGAGGATTGCATATGTTACCTCTATAAGTATTCCACTTTCCCCAAACCCGGTCCTACTTCCAGGGACATCCTCTATTCTTGTAAACTTCCACTTCAGTAATCATACACCAGTCCTTGTCCCTATCCCATTCAACTACTGTTCGTGCTTCCTCCGCTCCCCACCTCCGAGCAATATTGCAATTTGCGATCATTAGGCCCAAAGTAGTCCAGAGCTGTTCAGCCCGATTCATGTCGGTTGCCTACCATACATTCAACAAGCACAGTTCAGGGGACAATCGAATAGCTCCACAATTTGCGCCCTTCATGCATGTGATTTTTGCTTCCCAATATAATTTAATAGATGTACATTCCCAGAGACAATGGAAGAAGTTGCCAGTACTCCAGCATAGCCTTCTGCACCCTGCCTCTTCGATCCTGCCCATTTTAACCAGTGCAGAACATGTAATATATGAACTATGGAGTATTTTTAATTGAACAAGTCGCACTCTTAATGATATTGCTTCTTCACGAGGCGATGCGTGTGCCTCCCTCCAGTCCTCTTCCTCTAAGTTCCCGATGTCTGCCCGCCAACATTCTGGGAGAACAAGAAGAGGGTTGAGTAGATTATTGGTAATTTTTTTGCATGTCAGGGAAATGGCTTTCAGACAGGAGCCTGTCCTCCAATGGTATATCCTCTCCCCCGAACTGCCCCTCTAAGGGCTTGCTGTATTTGGGAGTATCCGAAGAATTTCTTCTCCGATAGCTTGCACGCTTTCTGCAGTTCTGTGAATGGGATAATTTTCCCTCTTGCCCACAGACCATTCACTTTTGAAATGCCAATGGTGTCCCATTTATTGAAACCCTGGTAGTGGCCCAGCTTCCTATGTTTTCAACCCACCAGAGGGATGTGGCGAACGTCACTTTGTTCCCCCTTCCCTGATGTTTAGTGACTCTGTGCCAGATGGCGAACGTCTGGGCCGTTGGCCCTTTGAGCTTCTGCTTTTTTGGGTTAGTATATAGTGCTTCGCTGTATCCCCCAGTTCCCATCAACCCGTCGTCTATACTACACGATGGATCACCCGGTATGCATCTATTTATGACCATTAATTGGGCAGCCCAGTAAAAAACACGAATATTGGGAAGTGCAATACCTCTATAGTACCAGCCCCTGAAGAGTTTGTGAGTTGCAATACAGGGTGCCCTCCCATCCCAGAGTAGGTTTCTAACCTTCCCATCTATTGATCTGAAGTATGCTTCGGTGATCACGCAGGGAGTATTTTGCAGAGCATAGAGGAATCACGGCATTGCCATCATTTTAAATAACACTGCTCTTCCCAACAGCGAGTGCGGCAGAGCATGCCGGTGCTGCACATGCCCTCAGTCTGACAAGCGTAGCAAGAAGGTTTCACTCATAAAAAAGTTCCCCCCTGGAGGTGACATAGATATCTAAGTATGTGAATCCCTCCATCTCGATTTTTGCTTCACAGCCCACCGGCAAGGTCGAAGCAGAGCGTTGTATCTCTTGTTGGGATTTATAAGATGAAGTGTGCATTATTTATTGATAAAATGTGTATTATAAAACTGTTCTTTGTGGGAATTTGTTGTTAAGATAGCTCAGTGAGTATTTTTTGAGGCGTTTTATATAGAGCAAACCAGACCCGAAGGCATTTGAACGCTTTACTAGAGCACCAGTTACGTTACAGACGGACACATTCATTTTTGTTAGGTCTCGCCTGTCGATGCGCATGCGCATCGAGCAAGCGAGAGTATTGGGACTTATCCACTCTTTCCCCAACTTGCAAGGAATCGTGGCGATTCCTTGCAGTGCCCGTGACTTTTAAGCTTAATGCGCATGCGCATTGAGCTTAAAAGCGCGTGCACATCAGTTCCCTCAGCCGCACTCCAGGCCCCTGCTGCTTTCACACCCCCTCCCCGCTCCGCCCCCTCCCCTGCCCGCCGTCTGTTCCCTCAGCCGTCTGTACCCTGCTGCTTAACACCCTCTCCCCCGCTCCGCCCCCTCCCCGCCATGTCGCATTTCTCCTCCCCCCTCCCAACAGCAATGCCCTCCTAACAACACACACACCCTCTCCCCCGCTCCGCCCCCTCCCCGCCATGTCGCATTTCTTCTCCCCCCTCCCCCCTCCCCCCTCCTGGGTCAGGTTACCCTGCTTTCTCTTTCGCTTTTTTTGTGGTAAAAAAAAAAAAAGCTGTCACAAGCAATCAACATAGAAACAGAATACATACCACCAACGCAGCAAAAGACGTGGGTGTGCAAACGTCATTCAGCAGTATGAATTTTAGCTTCAATGGTTTTAAACAACAGCACAGAAAATTATAGCTTCGACGTGACTCAGTCATTTTAGTGCGTTCAACTGATGACTCCCACAGAGAGCAAAAGCTGGCTGTGATTGTTGATATATTTGAGAGATGCCCTTGTTACAGCTTATTTCTCATTTACTTGCTGGGTGTTTTAATTTCAACACTATTCCAAAATTACACACCAAGGTGACTCCTTATGGCTGGTTCTTCTGCGAAGCCATGAGTGACGCAGCAGAGAATATTCGCTCTGCTCTTTCACGCCCAATATGCGCACACTAATGGGCGCGGTGAGAAGCCCGAGGCGCTGTGCTTAAACCCTCTCTGACACCAGGACCAGGGGCCTGTGTCTGCAGGCGACCCCCCCCCCCGTGTCTGCAGGCGACCCCCCCCAGAGTTTGTACGCACTATTTCTCCGAGTGTAAGTGCATTATCTTAGTTAGCCCAGCTCAGAACCAATAAGAGGCGAATAGTGTTCACCACTTCTGAGCTGTCCTGCCAAAGAATGCTGTCCTAAATCAAAGAAATGTCGAGATAAGTGAATTCAGTTTACGCACTGCCGCCGAGAAAAAAGAAAACAGGCGTCCGTCTCTGAGCTGAGGCAGCGGAGCCCATCATGATCATTTTGCCCCACAACCATAATTTAAATTAGCCAAGGCCGATGCAATTCAACGTGCGGTGTGTTATGACCCTTCAGGTCGAGTTCGCACTATATGAAAATTCTAAGAAAAAATCCACATTTTCTTACAGTGACTTATTCCTGATCTTTGGACTAAACTCCCACAAAACAAGGAACGCAAAAACGCCAGTCTCACCAACCATCCCTCCAGTAAGATACATAAACAGAGCACAAAGTTTGCGAACTTACTATTTTGGGGGGTGCTCCCGGGTGCTAATTTTGCTCAAAACTTGACAGAGGATAGGTGAATGCTCCCCAAACTTGAAGTTGCACCTTGTCGTGAATCACTCACCCTCAACCCCTCCCCCTCAACCCCTCACCCTCACTCACCCTCACTCACCCTCACTCGCCCTCACCCTCACTCACCCTCAACCCCTCACCCTCACCCTCAACCCCTCACCCTCACTCACCCTCAACCCCTCCCCCTCAACCCCTCACCCTCACTCACCCTCAACCCCTCACCCTCACTCACCCTCAACCCCTCACCCTCAACCCCTCACCCTCACTCACCCTCACCCTCACTCACCCTCAACCCCTCACCCTCACCCACCCTCACCCTCAACCCCTCAAACTCACCCTCACTCACCCTCACTCACCCTCAACCCCTCACCCACCCTCACCCTCACTCACCCTGACCATCACTCACCCTCAACCCCTCACTCACCCTCAACCCCTCACTCACCCTCACTCTCACTCATCCTCACTCACCCTCAACCCCTCACCCTCACTCACCCTCACTCACCCTCAACCCCTCACCCTCACTCACCCTCACCTTCACTCACCCTCAACCCCTCACCCTCAACCCCTCACCCTCAACCCCTCACTCACCCTCACTCTCACTCATCCTCACTCACCCTCAATCCCTCACCCTCACTCACCCTCACTCACCCTCACCCTCACTCACCCTCAACCCCTCACCCTCACTCACTCACCCTCAACCCCTCACCCTCAACCCCTCACTCACCCTCACTCTCACTCATCCTCACTCAACCACCCTCAACCTCACTCACCCTCAACCCCTCACCCTCACTCACCCTCAACCCCTCACCCTCACTCACTCACCCTCAACCCCTCACCCTCACTCACCCACCCTCAACCCCTCACCCTCACTCACCCTCAACCCCTCACCCTCACTCACTCACCCTCACTCACCCTCAACCCCTCCCCCTCGACCCCTCCCCCTCAACCCCTCACCCTAACCCTCACTCACCCTCCCTCACCCTCAACCCCTCACCCTCAACCCCTCACTCACCCTCAACCCCTCACCCTCAACCCCTCACTCACCCTCAACCCCTCACCCTCACTCACCCTCACCCTCACTCACCCTCAACCCCTCACCCTCACTCACTCACCCTCAACCCCTCACCCTCAACCCCTCACTCACCCTCACTCTCACTCACCCTCACTCAGCCTCAACTACTCCCCCTCACCCTCACTCACCCCAAACCCCTCACCCTCACTCACCCTCACCCTCACTCACACTCACCCTCACTCACCCTCAACACCTCACTCACCCTCACCCTCACCCTCACTCACCCTCACTCACCCTCAACCCCTCACCCTCACTTACCCTCACTCACCCTCACTCACCCTCACTCACCCTCACTCACCCTCACTCACCCTCCCTCACTCACCCTCACTCACCCTCACTCACCCTCAACCCCTCACCCTCACTCACCCTCACTCACCCTCAACCCCTCACCCTCACTCACCCTCACTCACCCTCACTCACCCTCACCCTCACACAGTGCAATAGTTCTCAGACCATTTCAGTTAGAGCTTTTAGAAATGTTTATGGCTTTTTTTATTTGTAATACTTTACCATTGGCTACAGGAAACAAAAATGCTAAACATTTACAAAAAAAACCCATAAACAATTCTAAAAACACTAACTCTAATGGTGCGAGACCTATTGCATTTCCAATGCTTGTTTCGTTAGGCACGGGTTGAGTTGAGCACGTGCAGCTGAGATCTGTGTGTGTGATCTGCACGTCGCAGGTTTGAATTCTAAGGCTTTTCATCTTTCGCATTGTTAAGCTAAATTGCATTCCAGCTTCTGTTGAGTAATATTAATTGCAAATTAAAATGTTCTGCAAAACTAGTGATTTTTGTAAATAGCCGATTCATATGTTGATATATTACACCTGCTGAGGGCAATGCGTTACCAAGCAAAATCAGCCGAGATATTATTTTCTAAATAATCGGGCAACTGAATTTCTTGTTTTTTTAGCAATATGGGTAATTTTTCTCCAAAATGCTAAAGCATGAAAGTACTTAGATTTCCAAATTTTTAGCCATGGGTTATTATGATTGAATCCCTCAATAATTGAAGCATACGGGCTTGGATTGTGCCTGTTCATGCATTGAAGTCCTCTTCAGACTATTCGAATCTGCCAAAGTTGTTATAGCGGCAATTGACTCCATAAGTCTCGCTTTTTGTCACTTCTTCCACGTTGTGCAGCACAGAGGTATTTTATCCATATATAGCTACTTCAGTTTTAAATGTTCCAGAAAAGATTTTCTTCACAACTCCAGCCAATTTTTCCATGTACTCAACTGTACATGTTGGCATTCTTTTTATGGTTTTTGCTGTTTTTGTAAACTTTATAATTAACACCTGCTATACTCCTTTTAGACAAATTTTCCTGGTCATGCACTACAAGTCATAAGGTACTGTATCTCACCAAACGTTCCTGTATGAAATACTTTTTCTAGGTCAGTATAAACATTATCAAACCTCCTTCATGCTGTTGGTTCTGCCTGATGGCAGCCTTCCTCTGCACCTGACCTGAGGGCTCCAGCCTTCACTACCTCATTATACACACTGTGCCCACTCTGGAAGTTTCAGGGATCATCTTGCACACCTTCCATCACACCTTAATTCAAAACGTTAAAATGTCTTTTATTTTCAGGTCTGGGTTTTACAAACAGGCACGTTAGCAACAAAATTGGGAGAGGGGTTGGCCTAACAGCTAAGGCGGTCGACTTTGAATCTGGGGAGCTGGGTTTGAGTCTCGGCAATGACGCTGAACATCCTGTGATTCTGGGCAAATTACTTAAACTTGACCCAATTAGGGTCAAGTTTGTGCTATATAAAACTGTAAAAAAAAAGAATAATACATAGAGTGGGTTTTGGGTGCACCCCTTTCTGTCTTCAAATGACCTGTTGCGTCATTAACTTCACACTTTGTCAATCACGACTTGGCTCAGCCCTTTGGAGTGTTTATCTCTTACCAAATGCTGTTTGAGCTGTTTGTCCCCACTGCTTGCACTGAACTACACTACGTACTACTACAGCCTCAGGGGCGGCCTTAGGCATGTGCAAGCTGGGCACCTGCACAGGGCCACCAAACCCCAGGGGCCACCACGCCAATATACATCTTTAATATAATAATTCTCTGAGGATGGATACATATTTGCGTGGCGGCCCCTGGCAGGGATTTGGTAGCCTCCAGCTCTTTTCCACTTCCAAACACCCTGACCCCCCTCTTCACTGGCCTCCGCACTCTGCCCCGCCCAGACCCCCTCTTCCGGGGCCCCCTTCCTACGCTCCCTGCCCAGGGCCGCCATGAGTCTAGAGCCGCCCCTGACAGCCTGTTGGTCACGCCCATGTGTCTCTCTCTATTATGCTAATGCAGCCATCAGGGGCCCTGTTCCTATCACATTTCTTAGTGGCCTTTGATGCTGTATTCCTTTAGATCTTTATTGATTGCCTGTCCCACAATGGACTACATGGCACGTCCCTTAATTGGATAACTTCTTTCTTGGATGATCGTTTCCAGGTAGTATTTGTATCCCTGTTTGAAAGTAACTTTAAGAAATGTGATTGTGGACACCTGCAGGGCTCAGCGTTTAGCAAGACTCTCTTTAATACACATGTCTCCCCAGTGGCGCCCTTAATCCCCTCTTTCAGACCGACCTGTTATGCTCATGCTGAAGACACCCATCTGGTTGTCTATCTGAATAGCGACCTTCATATCCTTTAAGAACAACTGAGGGGTTATTTATGGGCGGTACCCAGGTGGAGAAACTGCAATTCTCCAAGACTTAACACGAATAAGACAGAGGTGATCTCTTGTGAAGCTCCCTGCTTAGACCTCCAATATGGGGGCCAGTTCACCTCCCTCTGCAGTACACTCAGAGTGTAATCTAGAAATTATCTTTGATAATAGCTCGCCTTCAAAGATCATACTAACAAACTTTGGTCATCTTTCTTCTACATTCTTTCAGTAATTTGGAAAATCATCACTTACTTTCAGTCGGATTTCCTTAATCAGTAGTCCAGACTCCTATCTTATCACGCCTGGACTACTAAAACTGACATTATGTCTCCCTCCCTGTTTGATATCCCAGCTGCATCACATACACAATGCCACTGAATGCCTGCTATTTGCCCTCAGTAGACCCACGCTCGTCTCTATCAGTGTTTATTCTCTCCACTCACTCTCCTTAGCACAGCAAATTAAAAGTATTGTAATTGTGGCACAAAGTGCTTAACAAGAAGTCCACTAGGTACAGCACGACTCTTTTAAGCTTGTATTCCCCATCCAAGCTTCTTTGCTCCTCTTCTGTCGGCCTTTTTTCAACTATGTCAAGGTTCTGCAACTCTAGACTGGACAGGCGTGTCTTCTCAATCATCATTGCCATCACTTTCCACACAACATTCTGCACATTCTTGAAACTCGCCTTTTTTGCAGAATAGTGCAGTTTTGCAACTTGTTGTCTAGAAGATCCTTCTGTGGGTAACTGTGCTATTTAGCAATTTTCCTCATCCTTCTTTCATCAAAGCTAAATGCGTTAGAGCATTAAACTCATCTTGATTGGCTTTGCCAATGGTTGTTCTTGTAAGACAGTAAATCAGATCTTAATATGATTAGCTGCACAACTCTCCCATCTTTGTGCACTGATTCTCACATTGTTCCAGGATGTTTATGCTTAATGTTAGGCCACATGTGAAACCTGAGCTGTACATGCATAATCCCAACATTGGAAGGTGGATGTTTCATTTCCTTTATGATGGTATCACCAGCATCTTTAGATGCTCTCAATATGTAACTCACCTTCAGCCCGATAGGTGTGAGAATAGCTTGTGAGCTAAAAGTTAAAACTGTGGGGGTGCTAAAATATTGGACAATGGGCGTCCAGCAGTGTGTCTGAATGGTCTCCTTGCAATTGGGACAAGAGGAAGCGCCTCCCTCCCCTAGGCCTCCAGACACATTCCCTGAGCAGTTCTTACTCCTTCAGCCCGAAAGGTGTGAGAATTGCTTGTGGGCTAAAAGTTAAAACTGTGGGGGTGCTAAAGTGCTGGACAATGGGTGTCCTGCAGTGTCTCTGAATGGTCTCATTGCAACTGGGACAAGAGGAAGCGTTTCCCTCCCCTAGGCCTCCAGACACATTCCCTGAGAGGCCCGGGGAGGGACACCTTTCTTTTAGTTAGATCAGCAGGGAAACAGGAGGACACACCACCGGTGCAGACCCTATGCTGGTGGGCTGAGGGCGGAGCCCTGGGCAACTGCCCACACTGCCCATGCCTAGCGCCGACCCTGTATGTCCTCTTCTGTTGTTATTGTTTCCTGGTTTCACATACCTTGTTTTTGTTCAAGTGTAACCTAAAGAAGCAGCAATTGAAACTTGTTGACCTAAAAGGTCCTCAAACTCAGTGTATGCAAAAAATGAGTCTGTTACCTTCTATTTCAAATCATTAGTACATTTTTGAAACATTATCAACATCCTTACTTTGTTTTATATGTGTGTTCATGTATCTGCCGATACTGATCTGCTCCTCCATTGTGGTACACTGTGCTTCCATTGTTCTCAGGGCCATGAATGTGCTGGACAAAAAAACAAATACATACAAATATTGTCTGGCCAGTGAAACCATAAGCATCCTTGTTCTCTGTCAGCCCTGCCTCCTGCCTTAACCACCACCTTCCATTTTTTGCTGTACTTATATTTCTTGGCTAGCCCAACTGCACAAATAAATCCATAATCATATAATTCTAACCAACCTATATCTGCAATAAAAATCCACTAAGGCTTGAAGGTTCAAGCTGACTTCCTTAACCAGAAAATATCTGTTCTATTTGTCTGAATCTCCAGGTTATGTTTTTACTGTTGTCCTTGTGCCAGCTCGATGATGTCCTCTGTGTCTGCAGATGTTAAAGGAATGGAGTAGCCAGTCCATTTGTCTTGCAAGGTGCTTCATTTTATCATTTAAGATGGGCACTCTCTCAATGGTACGAAGTATATATGTATGTTGAATCACAAAAACCTTTAATCTAAACTACAAGCCCAAGCATGCTCAGTGTTGATGGCTATACAAATAGACCTTTCTGGCAATCATCCCCTATGCCTTGTAGTTGGCTTTCTGCTGTGCAAATGAGTGGGATCATTCGTATGAGGGAGGTGGGAAAACCCTTATCAAATTTGCAATGCCTCGAAGGGAATTTTTCACCTTAGTTTCACACAGTTGACTTCAAATTGTTTATGTTTCATTTGCATAGCCTGCTTCTAAAGGAATACATTTGAATATATTTGCTATAACATCTTGTTAGTGACACTAAAAGTGTGTTACGCCTTGTAAGGTGTCGTGAAGCATGGTGTTGGCTCTGGGGACTGAGGCGTGAGTGTGGCGGGAATCATTGGTTCTGGAAGTGTGATCAATTACAGGCTTCAGCTTTGCATTAAAGCTACTGATCGAAACTTTTCTTCCTCCAGCGCTGTTTCTTTGAGTTTAACTTCCTGAAACTGATGACGGTCAATCTCGGAAGTATTTGATTTTCCGTTTTTTTGCTGACTTCTTTGCATTGCTAAGTGAACTATTTTGCACTAAGGTGTTATGTTTTTTTTCTTGTGCATTAATTTGTCCCGCATTTCGTACTCCATTACGTATATTATTTATCGGTTGTGAAGCAACAATCCTTATTAGATCAGATCCTAGAACACATTTTTTAGGTATATGGCTTTACCTTTTTTTATTTGGACTCTATTCTTTTTCAGAATAAAAATATATAGTGCCCTGGTACTCTGGAAGCCTCATCATGAGATCCCCGAATTTAAGTTTGAGGGGTACCTGGGAATGAAGTAACCTGCCAGCACCTGACTGTGCCAATGTCCAGAGTTGTTGCTATGAGAGTTGGTTTATCCAGGGAAAAGGAGGCTGCGAGAACATGGGGCGCTCCTCCTAGGGTGGTCTATGCTCCTGCTCAAGGAGCATCTTTTGTACCACCTCTTTTCCGGCTTTAACAGGTGCGGAAAGGCATTCAGTAAAACCAGGCCAGGTGTCTCCAGGCCTGACATTGCAGAATCTGGAGTAAGCTGACCCGAAAGCAGAGGGCTACTCAGAATGGTCCAGAGAAGATCTCCCTTAGGGATACAGCTCTGGGCCACTAGCAATGAGGGTCTTTGGGGCAGATTTACTAACAAGTCACACAATGCAATGTTGCAAAAAAACGTGATGTGCTGCATTGCGTGGCAGGAATTCCTGATCTCTCCCTGTCCTGCCGCCCTAAGTCTGGCCTCGTGCTAACTCAGACACACTTGCACTACGGAGCGAGGGTCCGTGCTTTACAGGCAGGATTGTTTTTGTGCAGGGAGAGACACCTTCCTGCACAAAAACAATACTCTGAGTCTTTCCCTCTTTGTATGTGTGCTGCAGAACGCAGCACTCATAGAAAGAGGAAAAACAAGAAGTAATTAACATATGTCTCCTCATTACGCCTCACCTAGAAAGGCATAGCATTTTGATGCAATCCCAGGTTTTCTAGTGTTAGTAAATATGAGAATGCGACCAAAACATGGGTGGAAGTTTGGGAACACCCACACACCACCCATGGAACACCATCCCAGGGCAGAGTAACACAAGGCAGCAACTTTATTACTCAGCCACGCGGAGCCATGTAAGCTGCATGACAAAGTAAATCTCACTGAAGTACGTTTGTTGGCCGGCGCCGCCTTACATAATGCAATGGCAATGCAAGGGCTTTGCAAATCTGGGCCTTGATCTTTATGTACAGAGATCTTTTAGTATTCCCCTTACAAAGAAGCCAGCAAGTGGGTTCTATCCATTGCAGCAACTCCCTTTGTACCGTTATGCAAACCTCCTCCCAAATGTATTTCCCACATGTGCAGGTTTTGAGGAGGCAGGCATCTCGAGGTCTTCAGAGTCAAAAGTACTGCTGTAGTCCCATTCTGCACTTAATGTATGTATGTGTACAGATTTTATAACGCGCTCTATCACTCCCAATGGAGCATGATTTGCAACTGCAGAAACTGAGGAAAAAGGGAAGAGAGAAAACATTCATTGAATTAAATAAGGGAATAGCAGAGTGTATCCGGGGACTGGAAGAGTCAAGTCTTCAGAAGATTTTTGAAAAAAGCTTCAGATTCTGCTAAATGCAAATGGCTAGGCAGTGAATTATTCCACACTTTGGATCCTAGCCCTGGGAATGATTTACCACCCCTAGTTTTAATCTGGGGTCGGGGGCTTGAGAAAGTTTCCAGGAGAGGATTTGAAAGTTGTTAATGTGGTACAGTGCATAAAGCTAGCATTAAAGTTTTTGGGTCCCGTACCCTTAAATGCTTTAAACACCAGTAATAGGATTTTGAACAGGACCCTTTTGTGCACCTCAGCCAGTGTAAACTTTTCAAAGCAGCGGAGGCAGAGCTCTGCCAAGGAAGTATTAACACAAGTCTAGTTACTGCATGTAGCACCATCTGCAATTTATGAAAAAAAGTATTTTGATGTTCCAGCATATAGGCTATTACAATAGCCAAGCCGGGAGGAGATAAGTGCAACTGCAATTGATTTACTGGCAGCTAAAGGAAGAAAGTCCAAATACATTTTCATAGATTTAATAAGGTTGTATCACATGTCTGCTACTGCCATCGCCTGTGGATGAAAAGAGAGGGCAGTGTCACATTTTATCCCAAGATAACTTGTCACATCTACTGTGGCAGAAAGCGAAAACACAGAATTTGGCCACCAATGGGATGGCGAAAAGAAGTTGAATTTTCCAAACAGGAGAATCTCTGTTTTATCTGGGTTGCATTTTAGATGATTTGCTTGCATCCACAAGAAAACTTCACTAAGGCACTTTTCGAAATTAACTGCTGAGCCTAAGGATCCTTTATCAGGTTATAGAATCAACTGTGTGTCCTCAGCATATGATGTAGTGGCATTTCCAAATGAGGTTATCAAAGAAATTAGCAGGGCCATGTAAATATTGAAAAGTACCAGGCTAAGGGATGAACCCTGTGGGACCCCTGATGCTAAAGATTTTTCTGTTGAGGTATAAGGTCCCAAAGTGGCTAAGTGTGTGTGACGGGTTAAGATAGATTTAATCTAGACCAAAGCTTTGTGAGGAATGCCATAGTCCTCGATTCGTTGAAGGAGTACGGATGGTATTCAACGCTGCAGAAAGGTCAAGTAAAATCAACACAACATTCTTTCCCATGTCCAGAGTTAATTCTATAGTTGCTGAGACTTCCTACAAAGCTGATTCCATGGAATGATTTGGACAAAAGCCAGATTGTAGTGGACGAAAAAGATTGACCTTTTACAGGATAGATATTAATTGGGTGTTCAACAATTTCTCCAGCATTTTAGTTAGGGCAGGATGCAGTGAAATAGGGTGTAAGTTAGTCAATATGTAGAGTCTGCTAAAGCTTTTTTTGTAAAGGTTTCACAGATGCTAATTTCCACTCAGAGGGAACCTGCCCATTTAATAGGGAAGAGTTGAGGATGTTGTTAATAAAAGGATTGACAATATCGACGGCTTTATGAAGAATGATTGGGAGACAGGGATCAAAGGGGCACCACAATTTACAGGAGGGAATAGCCTGTCGTGACTGCGACTGAGTAATGTCCTGAAAGGATGATAAGTCGCCGATCCCTTCTCTTAAAAGATTGTCTGTAGAAGTCTGACCAACAAAAGTGTAGTAGTTGAGAAAGCATGTTGGATGACCTGTATTTTCTCTTCAAAAAAGGAGCAAATCTGGTCACAGAAAGTTTGGGATGGGAGAATGTCTCTGACCACACGTTTGGGCTGTAAAAAAGATTTTGCAATATAAAAAATAGTTTTTGAATCACACTGTGCTTCTTCAATCTTAGTTGTAAAATACACTTTTTTCGCTGCCTTTATCTGCGCGTGGTAGAATTTTTGCATCTTTTTAAAATGAACCAGTTCTTTAGAGTTGTAGGCTTGCCACCATTTCCGTTCAGCCTGTTTGGAGATCAACTTTAGAGACAGAAGTTAATATGTTAAGGTGACCAGGGTGAAGGCTCTGACTAGTGGAAGTCAGATGGGCACATCTTGTAAGCCAAAGCTGCAGGACTGTACACATTTTGCAGCCTCCTAAACTTATCTCTGCCACACTAATGTAAGGGTGGCTTTCATAATGAGTATCCATTAAGGTGCGGACACCGACCTTGAGTTTGCGGGTTAAGAACGACTAGAGCCTCCTTAACAACACAATTTAAAAGAAGGATGAACAAGTAATTCCTTCTTGAATGTTCATAATCAATCGCACTTAACCACCGTGGTCACCTATCTTGATTTTAAAGATGCCGTAGAAAAAGCAGGGGTGGAGGATGCACTGGGCAGAGTTCCTCCAAATTTTAAAGAGAGAGTCAGCATCTTAGCTCTTCATCTTGTGCCGTTTTTTTGTCTGACTTACCCTTGACAGGATTTGGGCACTCTGACTTGATGGACTATAGATCAGGATGACCCGATGTAATTGTAGCTAGAAGCTAGTGGGTCCCAAGCAAGGTAGGGGGAATCCCCCAAACGATGAACAAGCAAACTGTAGACACAACTGGGCAATGTGGCACTTGTTGGTGGATCTTGGAAAACACCACTGCGGTCTCTGATGAGGATGATAGCTCGCGTCTTGGTGCGCTCTACCTGCTCTGTGTTCACATCTCTGGAATCTTTGGGCTGGCTGTGGGAGGCCACGCATGCAAACGTCAGCTGTTGGCCATGATATTAGAGCTTCAAAAGGGCATCAGACATGGTCCAAACCTTTTGGGCATGGACAGCACATGGCTCCATGATCAGGAATCAGCATCACATTGTCCGCTCAGATCAAAGTTGATGTATATCGTCATTGTGCTGGAGAGGAGAGCTCCAGCCTGTGGGCATAGTTCTTGGCTCTAGTGCAGAAGCCTAGTGTCCATTCAGTCAAAAGCACTTATGACAGTTACACTGAAGATGATCACAGTCAGATTTCCATTTGCAATTATTACAGTGTTTGCAATCATGGTGTATGCAATTCAGATGTTTTCCAGCTTTCATTTAAAATAATAAACACAGGGTGTCCACTTTATGAGAGATCACTTGACTTAATGTACACAAGGTTGGGCTGCAGCCATCACCCCTGGGTGAAGTTACTACGCCCTGACAGTAGATTAATGCTGCTACCACCAAAGACTTTGGTAAGAGGGGGTCTCTAACTAGAGATTACATAGTGGGGAGACAATTTAGGGCCTCCTCTGTCCTATGTTTCATTAATGACGACCCTACGGAACACTGATTTCCAGTCTAAGAAGAGGGGGCTTTGTATTATGAGGACGATCAAATTCAGCCTCAAAAGACAAAAAACAATGGAACTTTGGGGATAAATGTAAATACCAGAGAAGTGGCTGCCTGCACAGTCATCTGGGAACATTCATCCTTCCAAAGATGCTAGGACTCATTGCCCTACCCCAACCATATACAGCTCAGGCGTGGTCTCATCATCATTTGCACCCACAAGACAAATTTGCTTAGCTTCGTGACTTTTTGTGATTGTGATTGTGAACAAAATGCACTATTAAATTGAGGCAAATTCACTGAAATCTGTGGTATATGTAAAAACTAATACTTGCAAGTGAATTGAAAAAAAGGCAAATGAACATAATCTCATAACAAACGTTACCTTTTTTGTTGTCGGGCCTTCAGGTGGGAATGAGCCCCCTGGAAACACTTTCGTTTGTGAGCCAGCCGTGCCTCGTCTCCAATAATGTATATTTAGAAGGGTCCTCCTGAGAACAGGCGCCGTGATTCTGATATGATTCTATGTTGCTACTGTGCCATTCCAATATATCGCTGAGAGCAACAAGACATTTTTCAAAGAGCGTATAGATTTATAGACAAGTAACAAACACCTGGGCCACATTCTCTCCCCTTCCGGGCTATAAGTTAGCTTTACCCGCACTCACTGAGCAAATCACCATGGAAACAGCAAAGGAAGCAAACGTGCACGAGCCTCCCACCTCTCTGGTCTCTGCCTGCTGCTCCCTAGTGTTCTGTGCGCGCACTGCACTGCGGATGAAGTAAAAGTCACTCGGCTCACTCCAGTAATGAATGCCAGGTTTGCCGAGGCACTTATGTGCTGCGCGTAATTTCCCTCTTGAGGCTTTTTTAATAATAATCTC
Source organism: Lissotriton vulgaris (assembly GCF_964263255.1). Classification (NCBI taxonomy): domain Eukaryota; kingdom Metazoa; phylum Chordata; class Amphibia; order Caudata; family Salamandridae; genus Lissotriton; species Lissotriton vulgaris. The sequence goes on along the minus strand of NC_141696.1, from coordinate 370,848,743 downwards.
GCTTATCGCACACCCCTCAACACCACAAACGGTTGTCTGGCATTCCCAAACTATATTGGGTTCTCGTTAATTGAGCTCTTAAAATGCCAGCATGCCAACATTCAGCAATGAAGCTAATCTGAAAAACATCCGCTGTACGACAAGGGCGGAAGGGTGCCAGCGCTGCTGAGTTAAGGCCTCCTGAGCCAAGTCCTCGTCTCCTGAGGAAGTAACGTGAAAGAGAGCCTCTCTATGCCATTTACTGAATGGACTTTCTTTAGCTTATGTTCACCCTCAAATTTCTTTTCCCCTCAATCAGCCAGTTTTAGGAAGGCCTCACAAACAAGGGGTCAATGGGGAGGAACAGGGCACATTGCAGGACTGTGCACTCCCATAATGCGCTGATTGTATGCTCTGCATAGAACTAGAGGTGGGCAGAACTGGTGAAGTTTCACTTTGCTGGACTCCGCAGAGTTACATATAAATACAGGGGTTTCTTTACAAGAAACTGGTGCATCTCTGCTTTAAAGCAGAGATGCGTCATTTTCCTTGCGCCAGGCAAATAAACCCTTGTGCCACCATTGATGCGTCGTATTTACAATACATCGTGCCATGGTGCAAGGATTGACAGATGCGTCAGAAATTTTGACGAATCTGTGGGTGCAAAAGTCACGCATTGCTGGAGTTGTGTCACAAGCATGGCGCAACTCCAACAATGCCTGGGGGAGGCCTATACGCAATACACTGTGTCACTCCTTACGCCTGCGTAAAATTTTGATGCAGTGGCATCCTAGAAGTGGCACCATGACATTTTGTAAATTTCCCGGCGTCAATTCTATGAGGCTATTTTGCATGGGAACGCCCACCCTGCATACATTATATCTGAAGCAGGTTCAATGTCACGCAGAGTTTTACAACGTGACACATCTCCCTAGAAGCGTCAAGTTGTAAATGGTCCGGAACGTGGCACATTCTTTACGCTGCCGCTGTGTCACATAAAGTGACGCAATGGCGGCGCAAAAGGGTTGCAAGGGGCTTATAAATCTACCCCTCAGTGAGATTCTGCCAACAGGTGTAAAATATGAACATCGTGCTGCAATTAATTGCCAGTAGCGCGAGCGGGACTGAAGAATCAGTGCAAACAGCAACATGTGGTGTACAAGAGCATGCAGTAATTCAAGTTGTTTTCGCTGCTGCTCGAGTAAAAAATCTACTAAGTGTCAGCAAAACTACCTAAGAAGCAGCCGTTTGAACATGACTGCTCACAACCACTCGCGTTAGAACATCGCGATAGGGGATGTCAAATTTCACTCATATTTCTGGATCGTCGTGAGAAAAAATTCTGCCACAAGGCGATTGGCTGAATTTGGCCGTAACTCTGTATTACAAAAGTAACATGAAGTCACCAAATTTCTCCAATTCCGTGGGCAGAATGAAACAGTCTACCCACACCTACACAGAGCCGAATTAGCAAGGAAAATATTTGCCAAACAAGTTTGCTTTTTTCTACCATTTGATTACAAATCTTTTTTTTTTACTAATCAGTTTTTCCCATTTTGTCAGATGTGTTCTTCTCTTTTCAATTAACCTCAAGCAGTTACAAGTATCATGCTTTATAAATTTGATTCATTCCACATTCAGATCAATTAGAAAAATGCTGTGCCATTTGCAATAATTTTAGTTTCTAAGTTTCTCTATGGGTTTAATCAGTCATTTTAACACCCTGCAGATAACATCATAAGTATTAGAATAACCCCACAGGGCGTCAAGTAGTGTTAACTACTCAATTGCTGGACATCTCCAATTTCAACTAACATTTGGTATCTTGTTAGGCATAGAAATACCATATATGCATCCGGTTACCTGGTTTAATGAATACTTGTGCATTTGCCACAAAATGTTTCGTCTGCTGTTTAATCTGAAGATTTTAACAAAAAGGTTGTTCTAGCTCTAACGGATCAAAAGTTACGAAAAATGTGGTGGGATGTGTAGCACCACAGGGGAAGATCCTTCACACCGGTTGACTGGAAATCCAGGTTGACTGGGCTCCCCTCTGTTTTATATTGCTGTATTTGGGTGTTAAACTGATACAAATGAGGTGAAACCTTTGCCTAGTCAGTGTTAACGTACAAAAATCACAAAATAATGAAGTAATAGTACTGTAAAATATTCTGCATTGTGCAGCATAATTTGGCTTTTCTTGCCGCATAATTTAGTCAACTCTGCTGCATAATTTGTCCCCACCCAGCCATAAAATTCCAGTGGCCCTGATATATATACATAAATTCATAGGCAAGCACAGTCAGAGAATGTCCTCCACAAACAAAATGTAGGGCGAGGCTGGAGTGGAGCAACTTCTCTGTAGACGTTTGCTATGTGTCAGGATGATCACTACAGGTCCAGGTGCTTACAGGAACATAGATTCTGTAGCATTGAAACATGGCAGTACAATGTTCTATCCTAGGTTCGTTTCTGTGAAGGAAGAAAGCTGTACCGGAGAGCACATGCATGTGTAGAGCATTCGAGTGATACATATGTGTTTGTCATGAATTGGAAAGGTATGTACATTGTGATACATCGAGATACTGTGAAAAGGAGTGAATGTAATACAAATTAGGACTTTCAGTAATGCTCATGTTTGACATAATTTGTCATCACGTTTGTATTCTTAATTCTTTCACCTAAACACCCTCCTCCATTGTTCTGGCAAGTAGATCGAGCAGTTATTTTGTTCAAAGAAGCCATTTGTAAATGTTTAAGATGCCCGGGGTATCTTCATTTGGCTCTGTAATGATAGGCTAGCTTGCTGACCCTGGAGAGGAGTATGCCTTGGATAGTGCATCTTACCAGTGGGTCTGACGTGGTCCTATGACGTCTATTGCTTACAGAGAATCAGGTTTCAGACTATGTGGTCACAAGCTCCTCTTTTTCAAATCTTCGCGGATGTGTCACTTTGATTAGCAATGAAAAAATGTTTCCAGGGATCATTGGATATAGAATGGTTAGTACTGAGAAAAATGATTGCAGATATCATTGGATGCAAAGTCTTATCCCTCTGTTATCTCCTTTGTCCCATAGTGGAGATCGTGTGGCCTAACAGCCAGAGCTGCTGACTTTGGAACTGGGTAACCACGTTAGATTCCTAGCCTTGGCTCAACATCCTGTGATTCTGGGCTAATCAATTATTCTCCCCATATGTTAAAAAAGAAATATATATATATTTATATCATGTAATGTTTTTGCTCATGCAAAGTGCTCTGAAAGTCATTGGGCCATGTTTGTGCTAGATTAAACTGCATAAATAAATAAAATCTGAACTATACCTACCTCTTTTTCATCCCTCTCCATCCGACATTTTGTTTTCACTTCTCCTCAAAAAGTTCAATCAACTTAGTCACCTTAAATGTACTTGTGTGGTGCCAAATAAAGTAAGTCCGTGACCCGGCGGTCTACAGACCAGGTCAAGTAACACTTCGCAATCCCCAAAATAACTCGTAGATTACTCACATAATGCAATTAACGTAAGCAGAGAGAGGCACTGTGTACGTGACTATAAGACTAAAGCGCACCTGTGAGTTTCTAGTGACTAGACTTTGCTATAATTTAACAGGATTTTGCCTACCTTAGGTGGATGTTTATTTGAGCCTATGTTGTTTCCTGGTAGTCAGCCATCTTTGAAAGTCTGGTGTCGAAGAAAAGGCACCATTCATCATTCTATTCTGTTGGCACATTTATTTGGGCAGAAAATTAGTTGCAAAATGTCTCTCCCAACATTACGCTAGACTTCGATTTTTTCTGCTTGCCAAAAATCTCTAGACCTGTTTGTGAGAAGTACCAATGTAGCTAAGTAGGGCAAGGAATTCACAGAAGTGGTTCTGTTTGACTTGCAATGACTGCATCTAACATATTCAGTTGTAGGGAATGTATTCATAAATACTATTTCCTGAATAATCTAAGATTCTGGATTATTTTTACATTAAGTTATAGTGAAGCTGAGGATTATGATCAATTTGCCTTTTTCCTGCTTGTTTAAAAGCAGAACCTCTGGTCTTGAAACTGTCAGCCTTGAACTTCTAATTCTATGTGACAGGCAGAAAGTGGCTTTTGAAGGTATCCATTTAGATTTGTGTTCACCTGTCACATGTTATGTTCACTGGACTGACCAACCAACACAGGACACAAATGAAACAAGCATTGGCAAAGCCAACTGGTCAGGCCTTTTACATAGTCACATTTGTCTCAATTAATTACGTGCTGTCCTTTCTGAGTCAGAAAAAACTGTGTGAAGTCTTTAACAGGACTGCCGCCCTTCTGAACTTTACTAGATGTACCTCTCAAGTCAGAAGCAAATGCTTAACAGGTATGTCACAAAACTGCAAATGCTTAACAGGTCTGTCACAAAGCTGCAATTACTTAGGTTGTTACTAACTGTCCCTCTTGAGTAAAATGCAATTGCTTAAAAGTCCTTCACAAAGCTGAGGGAGGGGAGGCTTCAACATAAGAATGTACATATCCACTTTTGCTACTCTAACAAAGCTTTGATATTCTTTCATGGTAGTGCTGTTCCACAAGTCGCTACTAGGTGTCCCTCACAAATCAAATGAAAAGCATTTATAATCTTTCGTGGAGGTGAAATTTTACAAGTCATTACTAGGTGCCGCTCATAAGTGAAATGCAAAAATGTTGAACTTCTTACCTGAAGCTGCAGTTCCATTAGTGATTACTAGGTGTCCCTATCGAGTCAGATGCAAATGCATTGACATTCCTAAATGAAGCTGCAGTTCCACTAGCATTTGCGAGGTGCCCCTCAAATCAAATGCAAAAAGCATTGAAATTCTTACCAAAAGCTACTGTGCAGCTAATTATTAATAGATGTCCCTCAACAGCCAATGCAAAAGCATTGGAATGCTTTAATTAAGCTGCAGTTCTACATGTATTTACCAGATTTTTCCTCTAAAAGTCAAATGCAAAAGTTTGACATTTTTACTTGAAGTTGCAGCTCCACAGTGGTTACTAGGTGTCCCTCAAGTCAAATGAAACTGCATTAATATTCTTTTGTGAAGGTGCAGTTCCACAATTCGTTACTAGGTGTCCTTCACAAGTCAAATGCAAACAAATTGAAAATCTTACAACTACCTGCAGTTCCACCAGTCATCACTAGGTGTCCTTCAAAAGTGGAATGGAATGGAAATCCATTGAAATCGTTTCATGAAGCTGCACTTCCACAAGCTGCATCTCGTTGTTCCCTTCAAGTCAAGTGCAAAAGCATTGAAATATTTTCATTAAGCTGCACTTCTTGTTGTTGTTAATAGAGGTGTGGCTCAAGTCAGAAGCATCGTCTTCAAATAACCTGCAGCACACTGAGGAAGTTCAACTTTAGTATATACATTTGCATGCAAATGTTTGCTATTTTGACCAGCTGTGCTTGTTTTCCCTAGGAATATTTATTTGCTGAGGCTGGATCATTTAGGGAGACCAAATTACTGAGTTCTAAACATTTCTCGATTTTTTTTTGTAAAGTTTGTTATCAGACCTGTTGGACTTAGCCCTTCTGGCAGGCTCACCCCTGAACTTTTTGCTTTTAATGGTGACCTGGTGTTAGTGATTTTTGGCTTCTGCGCACTTTACCACTGTGTCCCAGGGTAAAGTGCGTACGTGTAGTGAGGTTGGCCTGCCCTCCCATAGGAATGCATGGGGAATGTATGTGTCCCTGGTAGTTCCTGATGCGTGGGGAGTGCAGTTACAAGTTTGGTATGCGCGGACTCGTGTGATTAACTGCTGCGCAATGATGTGTGCAGCATAAATGTGTCTAGTGTGGAAGTGCCACTTCTAGAAGTTGGCATGTCTGTGTGATTTATGTGAATTGGCTGTCTAGCTTGTGATTGGCTGGAGCTGGCTGGTGAGCCTGGCTCCAGGAGTCAGGATGTGTCTGCCCCGGTGGTGAGAGGAGAGATATGCATGATTGATGTGAGGGAGGAGTGCACCTGGGACCTGAATAGGGCTGGGCTTTCCACACACAATGCTGGGTCCACCCCCTGTGGTGTGACTGGTGACCCTAACCTGGCCAGTGAATAGTGAGAGGGGCTGAGCATAGCAGAGTGCTCCAAAACCAGCTGCGACTGGTTTTCCCCCCACCCTGCAGACACAGACAAAGGGAAAATGTGTATAAAAGAGGGGCTGTGACCCCATGAAAATGTTCGCTGGCTGATCCTGATTGGGAGGGGGCCTGCTGCTGCTGGGCGTCAGGAGGGCCGCCACTGGGACTGCCTCCCTGCCTGGAGGGCCCTGTGAGCTGGCCCCTGGGCCCAGCCTTTGCCCCCCCATCTCCTACACAACTTCCCTGGACTTCCTCTTGCCTTCAAGTGCCTGGAAAGCTATTTGTTTTTCCTCCCAGGGGAGCGCTTTTATTTCTAGTTGCATCACGGAGCTGCAAGCCTTGGGTGTAGGGATTCCCCTGCATTTGTGTCTCCATCACGGGAGCCCACCCTGTATTGCGCGTGAGGAAGAGCAGGTGCCCATCTTGCATTTTGCCATATTTGTCTCGACCCCTGATGGGTGCCCACCCCGCCAGTGGCTCCTGCCTTCTCGCGGGTGCCACCCTGCTTATTGCCGTACTTTTGACCCACGCGGGTGCCACCCCACTTTGTGGGTTGTCCCGGGAGCCTACCCCGTGTTGAGCCGCCGCGACCCGAGCCGCAAAAGGAGTTGCCTCCGGGCCGCTACCTAGCGGGACATGGAAGTACTGGGCCGAAACCGGAAGCTGATGGGAGCCCACCACGCGCTCCGGTGAGAGAGAGAGGAGGAAGGAGGACGCCATGCCTGGCGCATGGTAAGCAGTGCAGGGAATCACCGGTAGACGTCAGCCCGCCCACAACACAGGAGCAGCACCGGCAAAGGAGAGCCCCGCGCAGCTTAAGAGAGAGCCCCGAAGAAGTGTACCGGCACCGCGAGGAAAAAGCCGGTGAGTGCAGACGGGCCGGGAGGGGGCCCTGAAGGGGGCTCGTGGTGTCGGAGCGAGGCCCAGTTGTGTGCAGAGCCCAAGAGGGCTCCAGGGGCCATTATTTCACGAGTCCCCAGAGGGGGGACTCCAACGACGGGGCACATTGTTATTTAGAGCCAGAGAGGCTCCTGGGTGTTAATCCTACATTCCGGGGGCATTTTTTATTTGGAGCCCAAGAGGCTCCGGGGGGCATTTTGGTTCTCGAGCCCCGAGTCTCCTGAGGGCACAGTGTTTTGTCCACAGAGCCAGCGAGGCCCCCACGCGGTTTTGGAGCCCCTTGTCTCTGTGGAATCTCAGAAGAGATTCCCAGCTGCCCAGCACTTAGTGGGCAGCTGCTACGTTTAGCCCCCTTGTGAATCTTCTTTGGCTGCCTGTGCAGCCTGCCCTGACTTTGCTGGACACAGGTCGGCCTGGGGTCAGTTCTGGGATATCTTTGCGCAATTTGTGATTTCTTACCTACACCTCTGAATGTGTCTTCATGCATCATGTGTCTTACCTACTCCTCTGAATGTGACTTCATGCATCATGGTTCTTACCTACACCGCTGAATGTGTCTTCATGCATCATGTGTAAAGCTTCTGGCCTATACCCCTAAATATATTTTTATGCTTAGGTGGTTGTTTAATCTAGTATAGGTTATACTAGTGAGTTCATGGTTCCCCGCTTGAAATTATCCTAAGGTGGTTAAGGTTGGGTAGGGGGTACTTACCTTTTACCAGTGGTTACTGGTTGTGTGCTACATTTGCTATTTGGTGCTACAATTGTTCTATGTTTTAAGTGCTAATTCTACCAAATGCTAGTTCTAAAAGTGCTTATTCCTGACAGTGGTCAATGTGGCCCTGTCCCATGTACATAATCCCCTGTAAATTCTGCCCGTGCTTATGGCACATTGTAAAGTGTGTGTTTATTATCTAATGTGTTTGGTATAATACAAAGGCTATTTATATATATAACCTTGTGTGGAGTTTCCTTTGTGGTGGGCTTTGGTGTTGTTGCACAAATACTTAACCTACATTGCCTCCGGGATAAGCCTTACTGTTCGTGTCACGTTACCTAGAGGGTGAGCAGGGGTTATCTTTGGCGTGTAACTTCCTTGCCCTGACTAGAGTGGTGGTTTCTGCCTGGCTTTGGCGCAAGCCTTAGCCAACCGGAAATCCCATTTCTAACAACACCCTTCTATTGAAAGGAACTTTTACTTACTGGTAAGTTAAAAACTGTTAAATAGTATATTTTGATTGTTTATATTTTGTGGAAGGAAGGTCTTACATGCTCCAAGTGGAAATGTACTGATTTTTTGTACTCTCTCTCTAGAGGCAAAGATGTTAGTGCTGCTTTATGAAGCTTTCTCTAGGGGTGAGTAATGATGTTACTGTCACTCACTCAAAGGGGCGAGTGGTGTTACTGAACCCTTGTAAAGCTTCCTTACTGAAGACCTTTGAAGCTCCCTTTAGGGGAGAATGATGTTACTGCAGCCTTGTGAGTTAGGCCATTGTCCCTTCAGATCCATCAGCCCTTTCAGCCTGCACCAAGCAATAGGTGTGTGGCTTTAGTATTAAATTTGCATGCGCAACCGTTTGTTGGGGAGAGGATGTAGTCTGACGGCTAGAGCAATTGGCCTCGAAGCTGAGGAACTGGGTTTGAGTCTTGTCAGGAACGCTCAACATCTGGTGATTCTGGGCAAATCACTTAATCTCCCCGTGCCTAACAAAATGAAAGTGTCTGTCTGTATGCAACTGGTGCTCATGTAAAGCACTCTGATACCTTTGGGTCTAGTTTGCGCTATACAAAACTTAGAAGAAAAAAGATTTTAGTCATAGGGAGCTATTTTTCTGGGGTATGTGCACATGGACAAAATGCTTTCACCCAAAGTGGAAGCATTCAATGGTTGCGGTGGGCTGGTCTATTGATCTATTCCTTTTGTTGGGTTGAGGGGGGAGTATAATGTGAGTAATATGTCAAAAGACCAATGGTGAAAAAGTCTTGATTGAGTGCACCTATTTATGTATGTATTATCTTTATGAACTGTTTTGGAAAATATGAGGCTGTCAAGCCTGCAAAAGCTATCTTCAGGCCAGACTCAAAAAGACTTGGCAAGCCAATAGATATTGCCTTTAGACGATGATTGCCAACCTATTGGCTTTGCCAGTGTTTGAATTGATTGGCACTGAGCATCTTTTACATTTTTAAATTTTTTAATTTAGATGACCATTCCAACATGGTTATTGGTCATTTAGCCCTGAAAGCAGCCAAGATGGACCAGTAGACAATTTCCTATTGGCACATGTATGATAAATGCTAAGAAGTGTTAAAAATGGTCTTGTCTCATGCATAGAGCCGTTTGCTAGAAGAAACCTCCCTACCTAGCAAATCTACACCTAACCTCTACTGTGATCAGGCACCTTAAAAGTTACAAGTCATTTTGTTTAAAACCGCCTAAATTCTGGACAGGTAAGCACAAAAGAATCCTTTCATAGGTCAGCAACTCGGATGTTGCTGCCCATCAGCTTCAAAAGAGTGACCCAGCTCTTATTCTTCTGTAAGGAGCACAAGGTTCCCCTTTTCAGACAATTCCGCGATTAAATCCCATGCTGATTCTGTGCACTCAAATTGGAAGTATAAAATGTGATTCTTTGTTTCTCAAAGTTTGTTTAGCCATCTTCCACTTTGATGTCATTGTAACTTGTTAGCCATTATTTTAATGAAAAAGTGCCCTCAGATTGTCTGTTCCAAGAGTACTACATAAGCAAACAAACAAGCAAACAAACAAATAAATAAATAATCAAATCCTTCTCTCTGTATCCAGGCGCGGAAATATTGAACCTTTCCATGCGTTTCTCTTCAGAGCTACAAGTAAAACCTTTGACTTTTTCTCCAAGATATTTGGAAAAGTATATGATGTCGTAAAATTAATTGCTTGCCTCTAATTTTTTGAGCATTGATTTTCTTGGGTTGGCATGGTGCATCTGAGAAACATCTTTGCTTCCCTTCATAAAGATCTTCTGATGATGCATTGATCCCAGGAAGTGTTTATCTAGAAAACAGTGCAGATACGGCTTGTAAAATAAGTCAACAGATGAAATTACTCAGCCACACTGGGAGAGCGGAAATGAGAAATGTTGTTATTTTAAAGCAAGTAATGCTCATTGCTGTGGTGAGTGGTAAGCCACCTGAACCCAAATTTGTGTTTTTATAATGGCACCAATGGTATCTGCACTGCCGCAATCAAAGACCAACTTCTCTTAAAAGAGCTAAAAACTTGAAATGCTTGTGATTTCAAATTTGAATTCCCTTGGGGGGCTTCCGCATTTCCTTTAAAAATGCAACAGATTTTGAATGGGTTAATACCATCTTTACTCTCTGGGACAGCTTGTAAGAACTAGCCCTAGATGAATGTCTCTCCCCTGTGTATTTCACGTGATTTGAGTGGATCCTATTGACTAACCGGGATCCTGGAAAGACAATTCAGGTATCCGAAAAGACAAAAATGTCAGAACTTCTGAGCGAATTGTCCTTTTTGAAAGCTCAGTCATTCACCTGCCAGCACTCAAGAAAATGGGGAATACACAGAATTAGAGAAATTAAGATGGAGAGAGTGTTCAGTTAAAAAAAAGCCTTTACTATTCCTCTTTAAAGTGGGCAGGCCAGAGGCATGATTGGTGATGTTTTTAGATTTCAAGAAACTCGATTAAGTGGAAATTGACAGATTTGCATCAATGACATAACAGTGGAGGTATAACAAGCGCCTATGTTTTTATGGCCATGATAATGTAACAATTTAACAATAGTAAGCTGTTATTATGATTGGTTTAACAATAATACATTATGAAAAAGCCTTGTTTCTGAGCTCAGCACTAGACCATAACTTAATCCCCAAAGTAAATTCATTAGGCAAATTGATTTTTTTGGGAAAGAAACGAACCACCACTCCACAGCTGAGTTTCTCTAGATACCAGAGTTGCTTCTTCTGTTCGTTTTTAGGTCTGGCATTAACCAAGACCCTTTGACTTTGATAGAATTACAAATATAATATACTTATTAGGGTTTTAGCCTGCCGTGTCCATACAGCGGTCTTTTGGTGTGACTCAAATTTTACTTACCATTGGCTATCTTCACTGTTACTGATGGCATTCAGCTCTTTCCCAAGGAGTACATCTCCATACAAAGCATTTCTCTTCAGCTCCAGGGACTGCTATGGCAATGTGTGCTTTTTGAAACCAAACATTTAGCCAATGTTATTTGTATAGAATCAATTGTCAAGGGCCCGCAGCACTTCCAAAAGTAAAGTTTTACAAAAATCGTGATAAAATAAGTGTAAAATGCTGGCAGACAACACAAAACCTATTGTCTTTGCCAATGAGTGCTTAATGAGGATGAGGAAGCGTGACAAAGATGAGGCAGAGTGCGTTCTACTCTGCAACTCCCAATTACAGACACCAGTTGTTGTAATTTGTTGAGCCATTTTTGTAGCGATGGAAATAGGTTATTGTCACCTGAAACAGTTCTATAGGTTATTGTTACCTGAAATAGTTGTATATCGATATTGCAGCTTCAGTGGCACATAAGGATGATGACCTCTCCTGTAGGGTTTACTTTTTTATTGACAAAGTTTTGTATAGCGCGAGCCTGACCGGAGGGTATCGGAGCGCTTCACAACAGTTACAGAGCAGAACAAACGAGAGCAGAACATAATACAATAAGGGAGCAAGAGACCTCAGAACATATTGCAATAGAGAGAGACAATCCGGATGAGAGTCATAGTAAAGAAGATGTTGAAGAGTTCCGTTACAAGGATTTGTTAGCCTACAAACGGGAGCAGAGCATATTACAATAAAGCGAGCAAAAGAGAGGAGAACATATTGCAATAAAGTGAGACAGTCCAGAGTAGAGACATAGTAAAGAAGATGTTTGAGAGTTCCGTTTCAGGGGTTTGTTAGCCCCCAGCCTAGAGAGGTTCAGTGTCATTTTCAGCACTCTGACTGTTCCTATCTAATCGCTAAGGATCGGTCGAGGAAAAGGATTTTGTGCTGACTTTTGAATTTAGCAAAGGAGGGCAAAGTTCCGATGTGGGGAGGGATAGAGTTCCATATTTTGAGCGCATTTCCGGTGAAGGATCTGGCCGCGTTTTTTTTGTTTTCTTGGTTTAAGCGGGATAAGAAGTAAGGTATTAGAGCTTCTGAGATTCCTGTTCTGACCTGCTTTTTTGAGTTTGGATGCCAGATATTCGGGTCTGCCTGTGTGGAGGGCTTTGTGGGTGAGGCAGGCCATTCTGAAGTTCGCCCGCATTTCTATTGGTAACCGTTCATTGAGTGCGGGAGAGATATGGTCACATTTCTTTATCCCAGTGACCATTCTGCCGCATTGAGAGTTGTTTTCAGCGGAGCAAGGTGTGTTTTTGCTACTCCAGAGAGGACTGCGTTTCCATAGTCCAGTCTTGATAGCACCAATGCTTGAGTGGCTTGTTCGAGATCTTTGGTTGGAATGAAAGGTTTTATTTTATTTAGTAGCTTCAGGTTAAGGAAGGCGCTCTTAGCTGAAATCTTAATGTGTTTGGTCATGTCCAGTTTTGAGTCTAGTGTGATGCCTAATGATTTAACAGAGTCAGCCAGGGTGAGGTTCCTGTTGAGCACATCAATCTCTTTTAGCCACTCGACCATTTGTGGGTTCCCTTCTTTGCTCGAGATGAGGAGTAGTTCAGTTTTGTCCGGGTTCAGTTTTAAGTGGTTGCTTGACAGCCAACGTTGCCCTTCCCTTAGTGGTTCATTGAGTCTTTGGATGTCTTTAGCAGAGGAGATTTCCAAGTAGACGTGGGTATCGTAGGCATAAAGGTGAAAGGGGATGTTAGCTTTTCTGAGTAGGGTGGCGAGGGGTTCTATGTAAATGTTGAAGAGGAGAGGGGAGAGGGGAGAGCACTGATCCTTAGGGAACTCCCCTCAAGACTAACTGAAGGTCGGATTCCAAGCTTCTGATTTTGATTCTCTGGGAGCGATTGTGTAGGAATGAGGAGAACCATTTGAGGACCACCTCGTCTAGACCAGCCCTTTCTTCGAGAGCTTTGAGGAGAAGTTTGTGGTCAACTGTGTTGAATGCTGCTGATAGGTCTGGGAGAATGAGGAGGCAGCATTGGTCAGAGTCCAGAGATTTGTGTATATCATCAATTATGTTGAGGATTGCGGTTTCTGTGCTGCACCCTTTCCTGAATCCCGACTGCTGGAAATCGAGGAGGTTGGTAATGTCCAGGTGTTGAGTTAGTTGTTGGAGTACACATCTTTCTAGGATTTTAGAGAGAAGAGGAAGGTTGGAGACTGGTCTGAAGTTGTTTGGGTCATTTATGTCCAGGCCTGGTTTTTTCAGCAGCGGGACGACTTGTCCCACTTTCAAACATTCTGGAACAACTCCGGTTTTTAGGGAGCTGTTTATAATCCTACACCAGAGTGGAGCTAGGGAGAGTTTCAATTTTTTGGTGAGTAGAGCAGGGAGAGGGTCTAGGGTGTGAGATGAAGGTTTAGAGGTGAAGATGAGGTTGGCTATCTCTTCTTCTGGAATGGGCTGGAAGAGTGACCAGGGTTTAGTGTTGGGAGTGAGAGCACAACTAAGCACTTCAACTGGGCTGCTATGGGGAGGGGAGGAGCAGTTGGTGACCAGAGAGTGCTCGATCTTGGAGATCTTGTCATTGAAAAAGGTGGCAAAGTTATTGCACCGTTCTTTGGAAGCCTGCCCCCAGGACGTATCTGGTTTGGAGGTTTGTTGTCGGATGATCCTGAAGAGCTTCTTGGGTCTGCTTTTTTGCGCCGTCCAGTGCAGAGCGGAAATATACAGATTTTTTGTTCTTGATATGGCTGTTGTATTTATTCCTGAGAGTTCTGAGATGATCGCGGTGGATGATAGTGGGCATGCTCCTCCAGCGTCTTTCTGATGCTCTAACTTGCCTCCTTTCATCATTGATGTCTGAGTCGAACCAAGATCGGGACGGAATGGCTCGGTTTTTTCTACGTTTAAGGGGAGCTAGTTGATACAGCAGGGTTACCATATTTGTGTTATAAAGCGAGGAGAGATCATTTGTGGAGAGATTATTGTCGCTGGGTAGGAGCACCTTTAGCCTTTCTTCCATGGCATCCAGGGGGATCTGGGTGAGATTTCTGGACCATTTGGGGGGGTCTTGAACAGGAGGTAGGGATTGGACTCTTTTGTTGATGTGCAAGAGGATCATGTGGTGATCCAACCAGTCCATTGGAAAAATGTTGTCAATCGTGATTTTGTCTCGATGGGCAATGATGGCATCCAAGGTCGCTCCTTTGTTGTGAGTTTCTTCCGAGCAATGTTGGAAAAGGTTATTGTCACAGAGGAGATTATTGAGAGAGTGAATTAGTGTGTTGTTGGCTTCGTTCCAGCGTAGGTTGAGATCCCCCAAGATTAGGTAATTAGTGTCTTTGAGAGAGCAGTGGTCTATCTAGTCAGATAAATGTTCCCCAAATGTGGAGGTGTTACCCGGTGGGTGATCGAGAAGTTGACCAACTAATGGGCTGTTGTCCTTAGTTTTTTTGTTGACAGTGAGACATTCAAATGAGCTATACTTGCGGGATTCCAATACTGTGATGTCTATATTATCTTTATGGATGATGGCTACCCATCCACCTCGTTGGTCTTTTCTATCTTTATTGATGATGGAGAAGCCTGGGGGCACCAGCATATCAAAGGAAGGAAGGGAGATCTCGATCAGCCATGTCTTCGTGATGAACACAATATCTAAATCCTGAGAGAGGATGGCTTCCGCTAATTCCGTTGCATGCTTGAGGGCTGATCTACAATAAATGAGCATGCAGTTGGTGGATAATTTCTTATTGTTCGGATACTCTCCTGGTGGGGCCCTCGGAATTGAGGAGAGGGAGGGCGGAGGTCTTGAGATTTTCACAGGGGGGAGGTCTCTTCTGAAGCCAGTGATCACTTGAATATTGGAATTCGGGGGAGCTGAGAGAGGAGAGTCATCGGTGGCGGCTAGGTTCAATGCTTCTTCAGCTGACATTGCTGCTTTAATTCTGGAAGGTCTTTGTGATTGTATCTTAGCGTCCTTACTAGGAGTATTCTGTACACCAGATGTGGGGGCTTTGATTCTTATGAGAGACTGAAACAGGATCTCAGCGTTGATCCTGGTGGGTCTCTGCAGCCGGTTCTTGAGGGGGGATGAGGTTCCGAGATGCGGCTTTGGGAGGATAGAGTCAGTCTGAGAAGAGGGCCTGGGTTGTGATTGCTGGGGCTTACGGGCCTTGGTTAGGATTTCATCAAGGCCCCTGAATATTATTTCTAGCTGACTTTCTAATAGGGTCAGCCGGAGGGCCATATTCTCCGGGGCTGGGGGCTTGCAGTTTTGGGTAGGGACATCTCTCGGAATGGAGAGCAGGGTTGAGTTGTGCGGCCTAGTGGTAAGTTGTGCGTCCCAGCTGTCTCTTTTGGAGACAATCGGAGGGGGATCTGACCACGGGCTCTGCCTCAATGATTCTGCGGGAGTAGTAGGGAGGTCAGTAGACCAAGCCCGTGGGATGGTGGTGTGATGATGAGGAAGATGAGTTTGAGGGGGTGGAGGAGCTTGATCAGCCTCAGAAGATTGAAGGTCCCGATTTGTGGGGGTGGAAGAATGGAAGGTGCTTCTAGGGAGGTGGCTGAAGGATCTCGTTTGGGGAGCGGGAATAGGTATTTTCTTTGCCTGATGGGACATGTTGCCCAGAGAAGAAGGATGGGGAGGAGCGGTTCGAAGAGAGTGAGGTAGGGCAGAACGTAGAGCAAGGAAGAGAGAGTCGAAGGCCTCTAGGTTCTCATTGTTGGCCTGTATCAAGACTGTGCCATTTGAGTAAATGGTCACTGAAGTGTTCCCGTTTCTAGTAGCCTGGTTGGGGAGAGAGGTCGTCAATTTACAGCTATGTGAGGTGGTCGTCGTTTTGGATATGAGAAGTTGCTGTGTACAAGATGAGATCCATATTTATCTGCCCTTTGGAGGTGCAGTGGTAAGTGTCCACAAATAGCGTTTCTGGGTGCTGTCTGATTAGCTTATGTTTGAAGTTTTTTCTCGCTTTAGGAGAGAGGTTAGGGGGAAAGCTAATAGCGAAGGTATTCAGGCCGTGTGGTTTCATATGATCGGCATGAATGGGTCAACTTAGTTTGGGGTGCCCGGTGACATAGTTGCGTACTAAATAGATGGGGGTTGCCGAGATCCTGTTAGAGAGGCGAGTCTCCCTTGGTCTGGGAGTGGCGACTATGGGCTACTGAACACGACTGGTGATTGGCCGGCCCGCGAGGGACCTTTCTGCTCAGTGAGCCGAGGGACTCCCTTGGGCGAGCGATGGGAGAAAGAGGAGGCTATGGGAACTAGGTGTCGCAAAAGGAGTCGGTGGGGTTCTGGTTACCCTGGTTTAGGGTGATATGGCGGGAGACCTTATAGGTGAGGGAGCCTATCGGTTAGGCTGGGAGAGCAGTTGCTGCTTAGTGGAGGAGGAAGTGAGGGTCCATGAACTCTATGAGTCCCGTTGGAGGTGGTCGGAGGGCCGAGTCGACATGGGTGGGAGATATAACGGTTCAGGTGCATAGGTTCAGCAGATAAATTAGCGTGATTGATGCTGACGGGAGAAGAGAAAGCGACTTTAAACAGATCTGGAACCTTAGAGTGGACCAGGAGTCACCAGCGACGATGGAGCAGGCGGAGGGTAGTCTTTAGCATCCTGAGTCCGACCCAGGGCTATGTGATGGTCCTGACAGAGAGTTAAGTGGAACTTTATATTTTGCCGAGATGGAATTGTGTTGGCCATCTTAAAGTCAGGCGTCGACTCAGTGTCAGTCCGGAGCGTGATCAGGCTTCTTTTGGGCTTTCTTTAGTGCAGGACTGAGGGGGGAGGAGCCTTCATCGATTTGAGCGACCCAGTGGGCGGGGGCACGAAAAGCATAGTAAATGCTGCAAACCTTCAGCCGGTGATGTACTGGGCGTCGGCCATCTTGGGGTCAGGCATAAACTGCAAGTCTTTCTGGGTCCTTTAAGACTTCCGTATTTATTATTTGGGCAGATTAAAGGAGGAGGAGCCGTGCCTTAGGCCGATAGAGGGCTCCGGTGAGCAGGGGCGTGAGGGGCTTCAAGTGGGCTGTGCTCGGTCAGGCACAGTCTTGAGGGTCGGCCATCTTGGACCAGGCAACAACCTCTTGGTTATCCGGAGCATTATCAGACTCCTTCCCCTGCTTCCAGCTAACTTCTGAGCAAAATTAGGGGCGGGGGGAGCTGCTCCTCAGAACAATGCAAGCTCCGGTGTGCGGCTCGTCCAGGCTGCTCCACGCAAGATCCAGTGTATACGATCAGGGGTCCTTCCGACCTCTTCCGCGCTTCTCGCTAGATGCCTGCTGGGTAACTTTGTCTGCGAGAAGGCGACTCTTGCCATGGGAGTCACCGATGATGATTCCGAGACTTCAGCGGGGCAATTCACTAAGTGGACCTGAGAGTAGCCTGAAGGATACGTCTCCCCGTGGGCTCCTCAGCTCCCTTGGCAGCCAGGGAGCTGGGGACGCTATCACAGCAGTTCTGACAGGCGCCCCGATCAGTCCCGGTAAGTCCTGCTGAGATTAAAGTTGGTGGCTGTGGCGGGCTGAACGGGTAGAGCGGGCCGGGAGAGATTTTCACTGAGTGTGTGGATGTGTTTCTGGCAGTATTTGGCATGAATATTGACGAGACAAGTCATTTGCGACCCCATTTGTAATCACTAAATGTGGCTGAAACATATTAGTGAATTCGGTTTTGCGAGTCGCAAATTGCAAAATGGAATGTTCATACACCTGGCTCATTGTTCTCTAGCAGCATAAGTGTTTGGTTTGGGGTGTACTGTATGAGATGTCCTTTAGGTACATTAATAAACAACAAACAACGGCGGACCACAATAGCTGCATCTCACTGCTATGTTCCTCTTGTAATTATCCGAAAGTGATGAGAGTTAGTGTGTACATGCAACTCCTGCACCTGCTGTTGTTAGGTGCCAACTGCAGAGCAGAATAGAAACTGTACACACGTGGAGTCGTGTACTCCCAAAGTGTCTTTTCCAATGAGTAAGACTGACCAATTCTTTTATGTAATGCAATCCTTTATTGTAAAAGACACTTTGGGAGTGCACCACTCCACACGTGTACAGTCCTTTAGGTACATGTGTGTGTGTGCCATTAGGCTAGTTTTAAGAATGCTCTCCCCTGGTAGCATTTGTTCCAGTTTAGGGGTACCCTGTGGCAGTGTGTGTGCTTGCTAGTGTGTGTCACTGTATGTCAGCATTGCCCCTGGAAAGAGTGTGCCAGTGTGGATGGATATGTTCTATCCTGCGGCAGTGCATGTGCAGCATTAGGGTCAGTTTTAGGGGAATCACCTCTCTCACTAAAGTGTGTCATGGAATACGCAAGATTTAGGAAACGTCTTTCATCCTACAGTGGTATGTGTACAACTGGGGCAGTTTATGAGTGAGAAGTTGTGGTACCTGGAAGTTTATGTATATCAGGAGTTGTGGATCCAAGAAAGGAAAACAGGGAAAGTAGGAAAAAAGATTTCAGAGGATATGGAAACCATCTTTTACAATTTCTCCATTCCTAACCATATGGTGCTCTTCCAAATGTTTCTTCAGTGGCAGGGTGGCGCGAGTTGGAGGATGCTGGTTCCGAAAACAGTACTCTGTTCAAAGAAGACTTTAGTGTTAAAAACAAATGTCATTCCTCCCTCCCCATGCCTCCTCTAGACTGAAAGAATAATGTAAGAGTAAGCGAAGCCAGGCAGGCTGATGAATATCTGAGTGTTCCAATTCTGCACCCGTGTGTATTTATTCTACGTCAGTGGAAAAGGTCGAATTAATGAGCTTGTGGAATGATCTGCAAGCCCAGCTCAACCCCAGCTCCCCTGGGAGCTCTCAGAGCTTCTGTCGCCTGGGAAAGATGCGGATGTGGGCGTCGCACTTGGAGGTTTTCTTTAATATTATGGTTGCATTACTCCAGTAAGGAATTGTGACCGCATAACTATGGGTTGTATACTGACACGTTTGACATGGAATCTAGGCACTTTGCGCCCAATGTCCAAAAACCTCTGGCAGTCGCAGAGCCTGTGGTTCACAAAATAACAGGCTTTACAACTGCAAAAAGGTGAGTCACAACGTATTAAAGGTACACTGTGATTTGAAAAATGGTTTTGGAACTCGCTCTGGGCACTTTGAGACTCGCAGTGATTCAGAAAGAGAAGGGGGTGAAAGGAAGTGTCCCCTTCGTCCTTCCGGTCACAAGTCATTGATTGGATTAAAACCTGTGAAACCGAGTGATAGGGATTCACAAACATAATTGTCTATGAAGGGGGTCTCGGGAATAAAAGAGGACCAGACAGCAGTCCAGGATTCCACATTTTTCATATATAGCTGCTGTTTCTTTACATCAGTGGCTGCCATGTTGGAATGGTGTGAATACGGAGATGAGTTTCTGCTGGGCCTAACAGGCTTCCCATACCTGGATTTGCAGCCATTTGAAGTTTTTTGCAAACAGAATCCCAGTCGCATTCATATTAATTAGGCAGAGACTCTGCAAACATTACTGAATGGCATTTGTGTGCTGCACATTCTTCACAGAGCAAAGACAATCTCAGATTCCACTTGATGCTGCCCAAAATGTAAATCTGGTGACATGAAATTAATACCTCAGACCCTTTTTGCATTCCAACAACGTTTTTTTTTGCAAAATCAATTAAAAGATATGATGTTAAACTACAATATATGGTTGCAAATTGGTCTCCACCCAGAAGGTGTTCTACACAGCAGCAGAGATGTTAATGTATTTTTTAAGATAATGTAGATGATAATTGTAACTGCAAATGCAACTAAAACATCATGAATATGTCTCTCTAATATTGAACCTTGCTCCCTGATGAAAAGGAAGGCTTCGTCTGGTTCTACATTTCCCAGCGATATTAGGCCAACAGCCTGGCTTATTGCTTCAACCGCCCCCAGAACTAGCAATCCTAGTATGCCCACCTCTCATGCATGGCCCTTGTCAAATGTTTCCATCCAAGAATTGGTTGAGGAACCCACTATTTAAAAATGGCCTGTCTGTGAGCTCACTTGCAATTACAAGTCCAGATTCTGCAGTGCTGATTTAGCAGACACCCTCTTCATTACACTCGTCTTTTGATAATGGCAAGTTTTTCATGTGCTTTATTGTGAAAGTTGATCAGATCCTTAGAAGAAGCTTGTCTGGATTCAATTGATGTGAAAAGCGTGTTTGGAGTTTCATCTCTTGTAAATGTTCATCATTGCAATATGAGTGGCTCTTATTGTGTAGGATTATTGCAGTTCAATCTTTTTGCTGTACGATTAGGGGTTACCTACACGCAGCTTCTAGCTGTCTGCTGTCTGCTGTCACAGACCCATTGTGGATAATACTAATTCTTCTATTGGGCTTTGGGTCAGACCACTGCTTGCCATTGGTTGGCTGTCTTGTCTGTCTCATTTGGCAGCTTCTTATTCAGTCGCTCCCCTTGCTCTTCTTGTGTTCACCCTCCTGACATTTAGGGAACTACTTTTACGTTTGGCCAAGAGACAGCTCTAGTTGTCTTACTAGCCTCATATTTTCCCAAAAACATAATAAAAGATATATTAATAGAACCTAGAAGAGATTTCTGTTGTCGCTCTTCATCATTGTTCTGTTCAAGTTCAGTTTACATTCTGCTTACATCCACAAAAGCAGGGCCGGATTGGGAACCACAACCCGCCCTGGCAAAATGCTTGGCCGGCCCCCCTCCCCACTCGGGTGGGTTGGAGGTGCCGCGTGCGAGCTCTTTGCCGGGGTCCGGTTTCCGGCCGATTTTGTTACAGGGCCGATTTTGCAGCTATGCTACCAAAAACGGCCCTGTAACAAAAACGGCCTCCAGGGGCCCAAAACTGGCCCCACCCGTGTGGTGGACCGGGTGATTACCCGGTGCCCGCTATAGCCAGTCCGGCCCTGCACAAAAGCCTACAGCATTGGGTAATGACCAGCCCACTTTAGCCACAGGCTATCTTTAACATGAGTGACAGCATTTTGCTTTTCCAGATGTGGACATCATGGAAAATGTAGTACAATTAGTTTCATGTTTTCTTTTATATTCATGCTTGTAGTGGTTCATTTTATTAAAATGTTTTGCTAAGCTACATGTTGCATTGAGATATTTGCATTTTTACTTTTTATTGCTTTTGCACTTTAATTTCTTGTGTCTGTTAGCAAAAATATAAATAACACAACGAAAATTACAAGATCCAACCTAATGGCTTTGGTGATGTTTGTTTCTTTTGCTTTGAGCATTCCATTGGTGTGCCTGTGTTTTCTCGCTCACTTGCCTCATGTGCTTCTTCGCCACTCAAATTTCCTTTTTGTGTTGCCCACCCAGTCCACCTTTTGTTTCACCCACTCCTCCCTGTTCCACTTATTTTTGTCCAGTGGCGGCTGCCTCTGAACAGGGGTGGTGGTGGTGGGGGGGGGGGGGGGGGGGGGGAATGAAAAGAGGAAAACATATAATATAAACGTACCTGCTTTGCCGCTGTCTCCGCTGCATGTCTCTCCTCCATCTTCTTTTCAGCACCCAGGCTTCCAGACTCTGCCAACAAATCACAACACTGTAGGAGCAGCATTGTGATTTGTCTGAGCGCCCTATTTGGATGCTCAGGCAGTGCCTGGGGAGGCTGGGCATGTTCTCCAAGGGATTGTGCAACACAGCCCAATGGAGAACATGCCAACTGCACATGACTGTTTGTCCAGCCCTAGAGGGCTAAGCATTATGCGCATGTAGGGAGGGAGTGCAACCCTCACCTGCTCCATCTGCGGAGAGCCAGACCGGCCCGCTCGGAGTTGCAAAGAAAATAAAATGATAATAATTTCTTGTTATTATCATTCTTTTTTTATTTTCCACTTTTCAACGAGCAGTGAGGCAACGCTTCTCCGCCCTAGAGGAGGAGCCAACGCTGTTTTTCTCCCCTTTTTATTGTTAATTAACCCAGCTGCTACATTTCTCAACCTCCCCCTCCCCCACCATCGTGCTTTAGTCCGTGCTTCTTCCATCCCAATGTTTCCCGCCTGCTATTTTCCCCCTCACTCTCTTGCTCTTTTTTTTTCCTTATTTTTCTTTTTTGAAGAACTCAGCAACACATTGCTGCCTGGCTGCTCTTTTCTAAAAAGAAAAACAATGTAACACTCTGAAAAAGAATCTGACAAGTGTTTTGCACTTGGAGTTTTTCCATTCACTTGTAGAGAAGTCCCCAGCCACCTTTTTTTTCTCAACTGTTACTTATATATAAATGAACGTTGACACTGGGTTGCAAAAGCGAGAGGAGTGGAGTGCAAGAACTCTTACTATTTATTCATTGCACCAGCAGTAGGATCTGGGACGCCGGCATTCACCACGGCTGCATCCAACAACTCGCGGATCATTCACGGCAGTGACTGCACCGCGGCGACGGCCATCAAGCCCTCCCCGTCCAATTCCGCATTGATCCCCATTTGGAGCAATAATTCTCCCAAGGATCGCATTGACACCGCCCACGGGTCCTGCACACGGCAACAAGCAAAGCCGTGAGAAAGTCTTAATTGGAAGCACTCAACGGGCCTTCAACTACCAAGCCCGAGGAATTCAAACTCATCATTTTGCATTACCCTAAAGCCCCCGCGACGCTGGCAGCTTCGCAACTCGACACCTCCACCAAGAGGCGGCCATAACCCAGGCAAAACTATTACTTAAGTCCTGAAGATGATCCCCTTTATTAATTGAGCGAGGGATCGAAACGTCGACACCTACGAGTGGCCATACATGAAAACAATTTGTATTTTTAGTTGTATGTACTACTCCAGGCGATACTGTTAAACTCTTGATTCGCAACAGTACCCTGCCTGCTCTTTTCCTTTGCCTGAAACACCTTTCACTCTTTTCTATTTTTCTTTCCCTCCTGGTACGGCAGAGGAGTGTGTCTTACTGCAATGCACTATTGCTGTAGAAATGTATTGTAACCGATTATCTTTTATCTTTTGTTAAAGAAATTCCCTGTCCGGCTGGACAAGGAAGTTAAATATATAGCAGCCTATTGTGTTCTATATAATATTTGCTCTTTACTTTCACAAAAGCTAAGGACCTTTGTTTCCTAAAACGTAACTGATACCCATGGTCCATAGATACCCGCTGGGTCCCCCTTGTTTCTTAAAAATCATTCCAGATGTTTGGGGCATTTCCAGAGAATGAGCGAGATTGTGTGGTTTTCTTTTGCAGCAGGTGTGGGACGAGGAGAAGAGCATTGGTTCTTCTCATCGGCCGTGAGCTGCCCGCTTTGCTGAGTTTATTGGAGAGGTATAGAGGGGTATTTTGATGGAGGGCTTTGTGCGTAATGCAAGCAGTCTTGTAGGAGGATCTGCCTTCGATGGGTAGCTATTTAAGAGTTTGGAGGACTGGGGAGATGCGGTCGAAACGTTTGCAGTCGGCGACGAGCCTGGCTGCAAGGTTGAGCACAGATTTGAGTGGTGCTAGGTGGACCTTGGGGATTCCGGTGAGGATGGCATTGCCGTAATCAATTCACGAAAGGACCAGTGATTGGACTACTAATTTAAAGTCCTCAGTCAGAATAAAGGGTTTAATTTTCTTGAGATGACGCAGAGTGAAGAGGGCTCCTTTAGCCGCATTTTTTATGTGCACATTGAGAGTTAGGTTATTATCGATGGAGATCCCGAGAGATTTTACTGAGTTGGGCAAGGAGAGTGAACAGTTGAGGGCATTAAGGTCGGAGATCCTAGTTGGGATGGGGAGAGGGTTACTTTTAGGGAAGAATATAATGATTTCAGTTTTTTTAGGGTTGAGTTTGAGATGATTTGAATGGAACCAGGATTGGATCTTAGTTAGGGTGTTGTTAAGGTGTAGGAAATCCAAGTAGACGTTTAAAAAAAAAAGAAACTTGAGGTATGTTGGGCATAGTTACAGAAGACAACGTTCTGACCACATGTAATTTGTATAGCTGAATAAAAACAAAGAATAGTACAATATCTGTGAAGCCTAAAGTCTTTTTAAGTTTGCTTTTAAAGATCCAGGGGCCTGTTGTAGGTAGGTAATTGTATGCGATTACCAAATAGCGATTCACTATTTGGTAATCGCAAACACAAATGGGTCTTTGACACATTCTGCAATTCCCAGTAGGTCGCAAATTGACCTATCTTGTGATTATTAATGATGTAGGTCTCGGTTTACGACCCACTGGGAATAGCAAAACATCACAGGGATGGTGGCATGCTGGAGTCAGCAGACCACTATGTCTGTAACTGATTTTAAAAATAGTTTTACAAACATTCACAAACAGGAAGGGGTCCCATGATGCCCCTTTCCATTTGCTAATGGGTTACCACCAACTTCAAGTAGGTGGTAAAATGCGAATGTTTTGAAACCGCATTTTGGTCGCAAATCATTCATACATACTACTGCGATTTGTTATTAGGAAGGGAAGTCTGAACATGCCCCTTCCTAATACCAAACCAAAAACCTAAACTGCGATTCAGTACCAGGTTACCAAATCGCAATTTGGCGTTTGTACAAGCGTGAAGTGGTACACTCCCAAAGCATCTTTTCCAATGAGTAAGTCTGACCAATTCCTTTATGTAAGACAATCCTTTATTTGAAACGTCATCGGACAAAATGAGCTCCAGACAAAGTGTTTTGTTCATTAAGGAATGAACTACTTCAGGGCAATAATGGCTTGAAACCGGATGGAGAGCTGTGGTGCTTGGTTCCCCAAATGTTATAAGTGTAGGAAGAAGAGCGTAGTGCGTCGATGTTATATTTTGTCATCCACAAGGAAGCGTGGTAATGAAGTGCATAATACTGCATCCTGTGAAGGCCTCCTTGATAAGGGCATGGTTGCGGCTATTGCGGTCCATCGTTGTTTGTTGCTTATTATCGCAATTTGGCATTTGTACACTTCAAAATGCCTGTTTGCGTTTGCAAAAGGCTCAATTCTGTGAGTTGTCCTGTTTGCGAATATAAAAAGTCTTTGTACATCTGGCCCAAGGTGAATTTGAAGCAAATGTCCCTGGCCTAGAATCCTGAACAACCCAAATAAAATTAAAGTGTTTTAAATCTTGGATTTAATTATATTAAAAGTAACTATTCTCCACAGGATATGCTTTTCTTTGTCTCTGTGGCACTAAGTGTGCAATGTACTGCACTTGACGACCACTTATACTTCTACACCTTCTTGCTTTACTGAAATGAGCCTGGAAATATTGCAAAAGCACGGTCGTATGTGTAGTTATGGGAGCTGTCATAGCTATTTTCCCTCTAAAACTTCTGACTGCAGAAGTCATGCTCGTGAAAGGCACTTCTTAGGTCAGATGCTGGACTGCACTACCCAGTTGTGAAGAATAGGGTTGGGTGTTTACCCTGGGAGAAGATATTTACTGGATATGGTAAATATCCTGGTTTTCAGCTTGAAAATAGGGCAATGCATGCAGTGTTTGTATTTAACGCACTAATTTCTGCATCTTCAGCCTTATTTCTAGACCTTTTTATCACAAACATTTGGTAGGTTTTACTTGATGAAATATACCATGGGAAAACTGTGGAGGTGTGAGCATTATCACATAAATCTAAGGGCCAGGCATACTGGAAAGATGGTAGCAAAAAGTGATGCAATTTGTGCATCAGCGTTTTATAACCAGTCTTCGAATTTGCAATGCAGACATGTATTGACATAGGCTACAGGGAAAAATAATCAGCTGCAGAGAGTCACAGATCGACCCACCTAATAAATAATAATTAGGCAGGCCAATCAATCAACAAAACAATCAATAAACAGGGCTTGTAGGGCGCGGCTAATCTTTTGGGAGGGTATCCAGATGCTGAGGCTTCTTGCTACAGAGGCTCAAACAGCCAGGTCTTCATTCCTTTCCTGAATTGCAGCAGTGAGGTTGCGGTTCGGTGGTTCGGAGGTGGAGCGGGAGGTCATTCTATGGCCTGGCAGTTAGGTAGGTTAGGTAGGAGAAGGAACGACCTCTGCTGTGGCTTCAACATATGCGTGGGGTGTGAGTAAGGTGAAGGGAGGCAGAGCACAGTAGTCTGGAGGGTTGATGGAAGTTTAGGTGGTGGTTGATGTATGTTGGTCCTTGGTTGTGCGGGGCTTTACAGCTATGGATCAGAATCTTGCAGTGGCATCTCTTTGAATGGGGAGCCAGTGGAGCTTCCTGAGGTGGGGGTGATGTGCGTCCACTGGGGGAGGTCAAAGATGAGTCTGGCTACAGAGTTCTGTATGGTATGGAGCTTTTCAGAGGGTGTGAGGTGATTCCTGCATAGAGTGCGTTGCTGTAGTCCAGCCGACAAGTGACTAGGGCTTGGGTGATGGTATGTCTGGTTTTGATCAGGAGGCGTTTGAAGATCTTGCGGAGCATGTGAAGAGTGAGGAAGCAGGTGGAGGAGACTGCGTCAATCTGTTTTTTCATGGTGTGCTTGTTGTCCAGGATGTTGTTGTGGTTGCAGGCATGGTTTGTAAGTGTGGGTGAGGATGTCAGCTCTTAGGCTCAACAGGAGTCGTTCCATGGGAGGTGTTTTTTCTGAAGATCAGTACTTCTGTTTTCTTCTGTGTCGAGTTTCAGGCAGTTGTCTTTCATCCAATCGGCGTTGTTCGTCATACACCTGTTGGAAGTTGGCCCTTCTGATAACAAGAGGAGGAGCTGGATGTCGTCGGCTTAGAAAACGATTTTAAGTCTAAGTGTTCTGACAATGCTGGCCAAGGGAGTCATGCAGATGTTGAACAGGGTGGAGCTGAGGGATGAGTCTTGAGGATGCTGCAGAATATGCTCTGGTGTTTGTAGGTGTAGGGAGGTAGGCAGATTCTCTGGGTTCTTCCGATGAATAAGGAGGCGAACCATCTAAGGACATCTCCTTGAATTCTGATGTGGTGGAGTCTCTTGATAAGGGTGTGGTCGGTTACGGTGTTGAAAGCTGCTGTGAGGTTAAGGGGGATCAGAGCAGGATTTCCCCACAACCCAGGAGTGTTCCGATGTCATCTGTTTCGTTGCTGTGTTTAGCGCGGAATCCAGACTGGGAGATGTTCAGAAGGTTGTTGTTCTCCAGGTGTTCGGTGAGTTGGCAGTTGATGGCTTGTTTTAGGACCTAGGCTGGGAAGTGGAGCAGAGAGATAGGATGGAAGTTCTTGAGTTCACATGGGTTGGCAGACAGTTGCATTGAACATGGTGATGAGTTTGTTGCTGATTGACTTGCTCCTAAGGATGACGATTTGGTGTTGGCAGAATTCCGTTAGTGCTCCTGAGTGGACGGAGTTCATGATGGTGGTGATGCTTTGAGTGGTGAGCTGGTCCCAGGTGGTTAGCTGGTGGTCGTGTTTTGCCTCTATGAAGATGATGAAGCTGAGGATGTCAGCAGCTGCAGGTTGTGATTTGATGTTTTTGTAGATGTCAGAGATCTTGTTGTGGAAGAAATCCGTCAGTGTGTGGCAGAGTTCCTGAGAGGGTGTGATGATGTCCTAGGAGGCTGAGGGTTTGGAGAACTCTTTGACGATGTTGAATAGTTCTTTACTGAGGTTGGCACCAACAGTGATGAGGTTGGCCAGGGCACTCCCCTTCATCTTTCCCAAGAGTTGGTGGAATGAGTCTAGTAATGCTTTGTAGGATGTTTAATCTGTGGTGTCCTTGATGGTATGCCACATTCTCTCCAGTTGCTTGCAGTTGCTTTTTGTATTTCTTAGTTCCACGGTCTACCAGCTAGCTTGCTTGGAGGGTCTCTTAAGTTTTATGGGCTTGTTGGGGGTGAATCTGTTCATGCAATCTATGATCCAGGCAGTGAAGTCCTTGACTGCCTGTTCTGGGTTGGTTGAAGTGTCCGGGTGGGAGCAGTTGAGGGCGTCAGTCCATTGTCTCTCTGGTACTTTGTTCCAACTTCAGTGAGTAGTGCTGGGAGGTTTGATAGTGGTTCCACGGAGACCTGTGATGGTGAGGTAGCTGTACTTGACTCTGTCGCTGGCCGTGACGATGCAGTTGAGTGTATGACCTGCAAAGTCAGTGGAGTTGGTGACTAGGTAAGTGAGGCCGAGGGTGTTTATGCTTTCGAGGAGTTTGGTGCTATTGGTGTCTTCAGAGTTGTAGAGGTGGAAAATGATTTAGTTCTTCGAGTTGGTGGTGAGCGGGAAGATGAAATCATAGATGGCCTCACAGAAGCTGTGGCAAGGTCCCGGTGGTCTGTAGGTGAGAGTGCTTCTGATTGTGATTTTGCCATCCATGTGGAGATGGAAGCTGAGATGCTTCTTGATCGGCGTGGCGTTGTCTGTGGTGGTGCTGCAGTGGATGGTTTCTTTGTGGATGATGGCAATACTGCTTCCAAGTTTGTTGACACTGTCTCAATATGTTATGTTGTATCCGTTAGGTGTGGCTAGGGTAATGTCAGATGGCGATGCAGAGTAGTGTCAAGTCTTGTGGGGAAGATGACAGCAGGGGTGAGGGAGGAAATGGTGTCTCAGATCTTGGTTACATGTTTACAGAGAGATCATGCATTAAACAGGAGGAAATGGATATGATTTGAGGTGGTTGTGGTTGGCGTGTTGGTGAATGCCATGAGAGGGGGTGCTCCGATGTTGCAGGTGAAGATGCAGTGTTGGAATGCGAACTGACCTACTGTAGATCAAAGCGAGGTGTGGCAGCAGTGGTTGTTGCGTCCAGGGCTCGTACCTCTATGGTGGTGTAGCTTTGGGTGGTGGAACCGCCAGGCATATTTGCGCTTCTCCTGGGAGTAGAGAGGGGCTCTGGGAGGCAAAAAGTGGGTGGGAGGGATCGGATGAAAAGGCAGGAAAGCGATTGGCAGTGGAAATACAGAGAACACCAAAATAAGCAGTAAAATTACAAGTAATTGCAGCAAACAGGAGAACAGATCGAGGGCAGAGTTAAACAATTAACAGGGTTTGCACAAATGTGGCTATGAATTCAGTATTATGCTATGCATATGAAAAAGTACACTGAAAGGCTAAAGACACTAAGTAACAGTAAGAGCAGCTAAGCAAAATACAATTTGATAGGCTAATTATACAAAGTAACAGTGAAGCAGCTAAGCGAAACACCTGATACCTGAACCGGTATTGCAGCAAAACAGTAAAAAACAGAGGGAAAACTAGTGGCAGGAGGCGAACAAGCGCCACACCGCAGAAGAGAGCTGACACGAGGACCTGGAACAAGGGCCACAACTTTTGACCCCTTGTGATTGGCTTCAAGGACAGCGAAGGTGGCCTACAAGAAACACGAGACCACAGTTCCAGTGTCTGCATTCGCAAACTGGATTTTTTTTTAGAGAGACGCCTATGGAGAAACTAGTGCTGCTTTAAAAATAATGTTTACCATTTGGTAACACATCAGAGAAAGCAGGCAGCGGTTCCTCCTGCGGCTGCGGATACTGCACCTATGGTCTCAAGCCATTGATCATATCTTATCAACCGAAATTGCATAAAGGCTGGAACACACCTTTCGTGACACTTTCAAACCACAATTCGGTACTGGTTTGCAAACCTATTTTGAGTCAGAAATGCTTTTCAGACGTGCATACTGGGTTTTATATGTACTAGAAATCCATTTAGCCATCGCAAGCTCTGTGATTTTTGCGATTGTCCGTGTTTGCAACCACAAAATGGCCTTGTACACAGGCCAGTCTTCAGGAACTTTTATTTGGATGAGCCAAGGATGCATTCGGGTGGGCCACTGCGGGCCCGATTTGTCGCTTATGTGACTAGCCAGGCCTGCTTCTGGTCCCTCCTTTATCTCTTCTTAGTCTTACAAGGCCCAGTAAAACACACTCCTTTCCAAATCTCTTTCTAAACGTTATCACTCTCAAAATTGTTTTTTTTTTTCCCACGTAATATCTCTTTGATGGGAAGAGGAGGTTTCTAAGGTGGGAGTATCAGGCAAGTGACACTACTCGGATGTCCCTCTGTGCGAGCCTTCAGGGAGAATCCCTCTTCATTACTACCTCCACATCACCCCTGACTCTTCAGCGCACTCCATTTCAGGCTTTTTTATCCACTTTCTACCACTCCTCTCCAGCGCATCTTATCTAACAGCTGACCTTGGGCCCCAGCTCCTTATCTGCCAACATCCGGTTCCACTTGCATTATTCCTGGTAAAAAAACATTAGTAAAATCACCTTCAAATTTGAAACATTGAATATAGCTGTAAATGTAATTAGCATGCACTTTAAAGTACGCTCCACAGTTGTCCAAATCACCCAACTGTTAATTAAATAAACGAAAACATAAAGGCCATTACAGGGCCGGCTTTAGTGCTGCCCAGTGTCCCTCATCTCTTGGTAGCTCCCCCCACCGCATGAACTCCTCCTCGGATTCCCTCACTGCCACCCTCTACTAGTGGCCCTCATTTCTCCCTAGCCCCCACCCCCCACCCCATGACCTCCTCCTCGGATTCCCTCACTGCCACCCTCCAATAGTGCCCCTCATCTCTCCATAGCTCCACCCCCACCTCATGACCTCTTTATCGGATTTCCTCACTGCCATCCTCCACTACTCATCTCTCTGTAGTCCCCCCACCCCATGAACTCCTCCTCGGCTTGCGTTACTGCCACCCTCCACTAGTGCCCCTCATCTCTCTGTAGTCTCCCCCCACCCCATGACCTCCTCCTCGGATTCCCTCAGTGGCACAATCCAACAGTGCCCCTCATCGCTCCATAGCTCCTCTCCCAATTGACCTCCTCCTCGGATTCCCTCAGTGCCACAATCCACCAGTGCCCCTCATCTCTCTGTTGCCCCTCTCTCATATGCATTTTATTTGTTGTATAGCTCTACTCATATAAGTGTAATGCACACATTATACAGAGACAATTGATCAGTCTATGAGGAATGTCAGATAAACCAATGAGGATTACAAAGTGTAGAAATCACCAGTCATCCATACTGGTGGGCAATATATTTTACAAGGATTTGGTCTGGAGAAGCACAAACTCAGGATTTAAAGAGTACTCCAGTGGTTGGGGTTGGCTTTACTGATAAAAATGTATAACTGCCCATACAAACTCTTTTTAGCAACATTAGAATAGTGAAAGACTGGAGACGTTCTAACTATATCACAACACCAAAAAGCGAAGTTTGTATGCAGCTCTTTAATGACAGTTCATAGGTCACTGTCCTATGTTAGGATAGTAACTTCTGAACCGCAAGTAACACAAGGATCTCTGTGACAAAGCAGTAACCCACTGAGCTATCCACATAAAATTGTTGTTGTACATCGATGGCAGATTCACTGCGAGGGCCCAGGGTGGGCCAGGCTCATGTTTGGGTGGGCCTGACCCACCCGGCCCTCCCGCTAGAAAAGAGCCTGCTTGTACATCTGTTTCAAATACTGGGATTAGAATCAGCCCTGTACTTGCAATCAGGGTCTATGAATAATATGTATTTTATTTTGTATTTCTTTTATTTGGGGTATTTACTCTAGATTTACTGGGAAAAAACCCAATTCTTTTTGGATCTGCTACCACTCTGAACAGTGTGAACACCCAGAGGCATTAGGTGACATTCGGCATGGCACTTGTGTTTGGTCAGTTTAAAAAAGAACATCTAAACATATAAAGTATTTAGAATGCATTGCTTTCCGAATAAGTCAATAAACTGGTCGCAATATTAAATTAGACACTCCATGAGCAGCTTAATCTCTGATATTAATGTTTTTAATAAACCCAACAACGTTAATAATATCAGCGTCTTGTCTATTACGCATTAGGCGGGGCTTTAAGTGGTCTGGGTCCTGCCGGTGCTCAGCATTGGTAGTTCTAAAAAGCAGGTGCTGAGACGGGTCGCTATCGGGCTCTCCATTTTTGCCCTTACCCTCAGGGTGACATTTTTGTTTTAACTCTGCAGCAGTACCACCCTTCAGTGCCTTTGATGTAACTTCAAAGTTCTTTCACGGTCTCATCATTTCACGATAGAATCATTTTCAATATTATATACAACAAAGCCAAAGTTGTTGTTTATTTATCCTATGCAACTAACAACCATTGACAAAGCCAACAGTCCTTACTTGTTGTAGGTGTAATGTTACTTGTTGTATTATATATCTGGATACAGTGACAGAAGCAGCAAAGTGCCGGTGGGGCAGCACACTATGCCAAGCACAGATTTTTAGCTTATGTGTTTTTAAACCTCGCCCTTAATGACATTGGCCACGACCCTTTGACCTACCCACCCAGTTTTCTTATCCGACTTAAAGCCCTGGCATTAACTCTAAGGCAGATGGTATAAACTATCCAAGTTGGTATTTAGCTGCGAACCAAGTTTGGGGAATTAGCTCAGCAGGTTAAGTGCAGTTTGCTGACATCTGGCATACACGGACAGATTAATTGAGCATCATGCAATTGGTTAACTGGGACACACGTTTATAACAGAGCAAACCGACTAATCTGTGTGAAAACACGGTGGTGCTGTATAAAATCACGTTCTCTTTAGGATGGGAAAGAACAGGGTGCGTTTGTTCCCGGATGAAACTCGTCTTTTTCAGACACCATGTCAGCGCCCAGCGGTGAATCATTTAATATGCATGATGCTGGCTGTGCATGTGAGGTTTTTCCCACAACCACAGTAGCTGCGTTGGTTACGAGCTAAATAAATCTGCAGTGCTGGATTGAAAGCACATTGCCTGGGGAATTGAAGGAGCCTGTGACCTAAATATTCGCAGCTTGGCAGTGAGCGCCACACAGGAGCGGTGGGGATTGTCAAGCTGGTGGTGAATGTGCGGCGCAGACGTGAAAAGTGTGTGGCACTTTATTGCTAATGAAACTGGTTCTAAGTTTAGAAAAAAAAAAGGCCTTACCTCCAGTTGACGCGAGGACCACTGGATAACAAGTGCTCGTGAAGTCTGTCTGTCCTGCCATCCCTCCTCTAATAAGCAACGCCCAGCCACATCATACTTGTTGCCAAAGTGAAGTATTTAATTGCGGGACCACTACAGAAGGTAGAGATTAGTTGTGTACAGTAGTAAGAACCAGTCTTTGGAATGCAACAAGGTGCTCTCCGATAGTGGACATGCTTTTCCCCTTTTAACTTGGGTAGCCTGTATATCCTATGTTGTACATGCCCACACGTACAGAAGGCAGAGTTCCGCGAACTCCGCCACGCTACGCGGAGTGTTGGAAGCAGCGTAGTTCATTATGTCATGCTGTTCGCATTGATTTTTAGCGCTGGATATTTGTAACATGCTGCGGAAATCAGTGCGAATAGCATCACGCGCAGGGCAAGAGGGCGTTGCTTCTGTCTGCCGCTCAAGTACATGTTCTACTCAAATGGCAGCTTCCTCAGTGTGAACGGAGAGTTTCTCAATGTAAGCGCTAGGGATCATCCTGGAATGCCCGCGTTGAGAAATCTCACCGGTAGGTGGCTGGCGAATGCAAGCGAGGAAGAAGTTCGCTCCACTCCATGCAGTTTTTCAGAACTCTGTGCACTACCTGGAGCACAGTGTGGGAAAAACTCTGCAAACTCCATGAGCGAAGCGGAATTTCATGGTCAGGCCTGCAAGACAGTAGACTTTGCTACTACTGCAGTATTACATCCTAAAAACAACATCCAGAGTAAAGCCTGGTTGGCTAAAGCTTTGAACCCTGACTGTATACTTTGTAATGTTTTACGAAAAGATGGAAATGTGAAGTGCTGGCAATGACTTATGGAAACGTTCCTAGCCCATGGGTAGTAGGGGAATCGTAACACTTGCTTTAAAGTTGCACCACCTCGATATATAATTGAATAAATGTGCATAGATATAAAAAGTTCATCCAATAATAAAATTCCTTATTTCAGGTTGTGTATTCTTCTCTTTATTTAGGTAGTCACAGCCAACGTGTTTCGTTCTGAAGCCAGAGCTTCTTCAGGGCATCCAATATCATATGATGTCAATGGGATCATGGAATCTAATGCATTCCTTTTCATAAGCGTACAATAGGTCACGTAGCGAAAGCAACTCCAATGTCTTGCGGCAAGTTCTGACAATAGTCTGTGGGTTGTTCTTAGAATCCGAAATTCAATTTGAGGCTTAGAATCCACCTCCTTAGTGTCAAGAGTGGCGTATTTCACCAACTATGCTCGTGGCCCGCCATGATAAGGCTCTTGCAGAGTATCTTCTTCGAAAAATGAACGTTTAATCCATTTGAATCGACCGCCAAATGCGCAGTCCTACGGAGAACGTAGTGGGGGCATGAATGTGTGATTCTCCTCCTTCATACCTTCTGTAATTTGGCTCCTTTCCCTAGCACTTCACTGTGCGGAGTAAATGCAGATTGAGTGTGCCTGCTCAGGGATTGTGCCCTTTAAATTAACAATATGTGATTGAAAATTGTATTTGTGTGCCTTACAGCACCGGGGCATGGTCGTTGTCCATCCACCAGTCTTCTTCTTTTTGCCCTGGATGATGGTTATTTATCAAACTTTTTTCCCAGGAAACCTCACTGAGGGCCAGTTTTACAAAGGTATGTGTATACATTTGTGTGAGTTTACTCTTTTTCGGTATTGACAAAACTGTGTTTTAATAGTACCTTTATGATTGTGGAGACTCCGCAGTCTGGGTGGAGAACTCCGCACATAAAAAGACAGGACAGGCCTATTTTTATGTGCAGAGTTCTCGACCATGACTAGGTGTCTCTAAATTTACTATTAAAAACTGTTTTATGAATAGTGAAAAAAGTAAACTGACACTATTGTGTGAGTTTACCCTTGTGAATCAGGCCAGAGTGCAGAAGAAGACATTTGTGAATCACGCCAAATAGTAGCTGGAAGGAATTCAATATATGAAGATGAAATGTTTTCATTTAGCTAGCCTTGGCCGGGCTACACATTATAGGGAACCCAAATAAGGACTGAGAATCAAAGAGCAGAGATAGCTTGTGAAGATGCCCTGTAGTTTTTTTTTGGCCATCATCCACATTTTAGTTAAGCCTGGCCTTCCCATTGCTAGTTTCCTCTTACCCCGAGCAGAGACAGGAGCTCCTTTCAAGCAGTTCCTAGCGCTGCTCGGTACAAGACATGCATGAACTACGGCTGCTTTCTAGATGGCTGAAGCTGCATATTGTTCTGGGAATAATTGAAGTTCTGCCTGAGTCCCTGCTTCTGAGCCTGACTGATGACTCTACATGAAGAGTTTAACCCAGCGAAATGAGGATGCAAAGACCCTGTGGAGGCTTGCCTGTAGCCTTCCTATGAAATTTCACCATAGAGTAGGACGGGCTGGCTAGTCCTGTCCAAGTGCAGGTGAGCAAAACTGGAGTGGTGACCCCAAACAATCAAAACTCCCCTGCACTACAAACTGTATTTTTGTTCAGCATAAGCTATGCCGTACAGCCAACATAAAACCTAGCCTCCAAGTAGCATGACGCAAAGCAAGACTCCCAGCAATACTTTGACCAGGGGGCCACAAGTGTGTACCCAAGGCACACTTTGCAATCCTGTGAAGCTGCTGTGATGTGCAGATGTCCAGCAACTGTGTGATACCTTTGTTCTAATTTCCAAACTTGTTCCAGAGAACTGTGAGGTCCTCACCCGAAAAAAGGGAGAACGCCAGCCTTCCTGTCCCCCTTGACAAAAACATGCTGTCATTCCATTCCCTGATTGTAACCAGTGGTTTTAGATTTGGGGTCGCATACTCAGAACTGACTTTAGGTCAGCCAATTAGGCACGGCAGCAATCCAAACCCTCCTGGAACATCCTAGGATTTCTTCTACCAGAGCTGCAGGACAGGTACATATTCAGTTTTTGAATGTTTGGTGCTTGCATGTATGTATAAATGTATGAATTTGTTGAGATTGATTATTGTGAATGGGTGTGTGGGTGCACGTTTGTGAATGCATGGCTGTGATTGAGACTATATGTGTAGCCAGCCTGCCCCCTCCCAGTCAATATTATCGGCCGCCATAGGAAAGAAGGTGACAAGAATATGGAAATACCTATTGGTGGGTTCACTAGGGAGGGAGTCTCAATTCTTTACTGCCTGTGACTTTGAACTACCATACCTCTTATAGACCTTCAAAGACTACAATGTTAAAACCTTTCACCACACGAGACAACTCAGGAGCTGTCCCTGGTGCTGAACTCTGGGAGACTAACTTTGGCACTCTGTTTTCCTTTTTGTCAAAACTAACTGAGGCAAGGACCTGAAGTTAAAATTATTTTCCTCCATATCTCTTGAATAGTTCTTACTAACGGCTAGAGGCTTTCACTATTGATCTTACGTGTTACACACAATAATTATAAGGCACTATATTGTCTCCTTTTGAGTAGTAACTCACTGCACATTCATATTTCTTGTGTGTGTAATAATTGTTTTATTCCGCATCTGGTTCAGCATTCAAATCACCTCCCATTACCAAGGTATTGAATCATTGACCAAGCAACTCAGGAAGTAGGCTTTTGCTCTACATCAGACCAAGTCCCGCCATCTTAGCCAGGCACGATCATACGCGATCTCAACATTGATATGGCTAAGAGATCCCTACACCTCTAGGACCTTTGAATAAGCATGTTATTTATTGAAATATTCATTCATTTATTAATGATTGTGACACATCCCTTTCACCTGATACAAAATTTAAAGCACTCATTTTAGTATGCAGTTTAAAAAGTTGCTCCCTCCCATTATGGCGGTTCTGTAAATAACCACTGTAAGAGATGGGAAGTGGCGAACAATAATAGTGGTATCTCTGCGTAACCTGGTTGCTTTAATGAGGGGTGACCGTGCATACCTTCTGGCTTGAGCCCCTTTATTTTTAATTACCATATTAAACACTCACCTTGTCATTTTGTCGTAAATAATGGGATACCTTATGAATTATGGGGTTTTACCAGTGCTGGATTAAACCCTGTGGAGGCCCCTAGGCAGTCGAAATTTAGGGGACCCCTTTGCAAATTATCTACTAATAAGTTTTCAATTTTACCAACCACTCATTTAAATAAACCAATTGTTTATTACACAAAACTAAAAATTAACATAGTACAGTCTTTTCTCAATAGAGTCTTTAATGTAAAGTCTTTGTTTCTATGATTTGATTTCCTTTCAAGATCAAATCAATATTATTTTGATCCGTTGTTGCAGGGCGCCTAAAAGGAGTGGGGACCATTGGCCGGTTCCTACTTTGCCTATATTGTAATCCAGAACGGGGTTTTACCATAGGAAAAGGAAGCTGGTTATAACCAATCACCATGGAATGGTCTAGTGAGTCCTTTCTTAGAGCGTTCTAAGCCTCTCTATGTCTTTCGTAGGAGTTGACTTTTTTAATACATTTAGACCTAGTTTTTTCCACTCTACTCAAGTCTCTTGATCATTTCCCACCCCCCTCATATGGATTACCACTCGCAGTTCAAATAATTGATGGACCTTTTTGCAAACTTAAATGGCATTAAAGGTAATGTATTAAAAATAATCAAAAGCCATACAGTCTCTCTCTCACAACAGGCAAGCATTGTGTATCTGTGTGCATGATTGGATTTTCCCTCTCCTTTAGCTCTGTAAGCGCGAGTACGCCACAGAAGTGAAGAAAAAGCATTCACACGTGGGGGTGGCAGTGGGGCAGCAAGCACACAACAGCCTTAATATAATCAAGGAAATGCCTTTAGCACATTTCTTGTTGATTTGTAAAATCTAGCCTAAATTGGGATACTGCTGGGTTCTGGTTCTGCAGCTCCTGCTCCAACAATAATGCTGCACCCGTAGGGGTCGCTCTCACACACACACACACACACACACACACACACACACTGCTTTGAAATCTTTTTTATACAGCTATGCTTTTTATGTTTCTTGATTCATACCAGGCAGGGCAGGTAATGAGAACAGTCAAGTGACATTAGTTTCAAACTAATTTAGTCTGCAGTTCCTGGCACTCAGGAGTGATAGTCATACTAATTGAATATGGCTTGCCAGATTCGTAGTGACGGCTAATTATGAATGTGACTCGCAGTTACAGAATTATCACATTGGAGACGTATAGCATTTTTTAAGTGGTTGAATAATCAAATATTGTATTTCTTATTTTCATATGTATATCTATATGCATTTTACACAGTGGCATTCGCCACTGTGTAATTGTAGTTAGGTCAGAGGTTCCATAGGAAGAGCATTTTTCCATAATTAATACTGGTGCCATTTGATGAATCTGTATGAAAAAGTACAAAAATAGTTCATCAAGCTTAGCTCCTTGAAACTTTCAGGTTGATCTGTCAATGGTGGGTCAAGAAAAGGGGTGAGGGCACAAAATACAATTTTCCCACGTTGATTACCATCGGAAATTCTGGGAAATTATACCGAAAATATGGCTAAACATAACTATAGTTAAGTTTAGCAAAAATGTTGGGACGTTATTCAGAAAGTATACACACACACACACTTCTTTATTTATATATCTCTTTTAAACCTAATCTAAAGAGTCAATGTATTAAAAAAGAAAATCACATTTTAGTTCACATGTTTAAATGTTTTACTTACAATGCGTTCTCTGGCTTATTGTTGTGTAAAACACATTTTTAATATTAACAAATTATCCCGAACAAAAACACACATTTCTTAAAAAACTGACATTTTTCCAAAGAGTACATACATCAGTTAATACATCAAGTAGTACAAAAACAACATATAACAAGTAACATGTGTAATATGATACTTTATTGCCATCTGTGTGAGCAGGTGTCAGCTCTAAACCACACAAACACACACACACACTTGTATATATCAAGCTATACCTCGAGGACACTGGATGGAATTCTGAACGTTGCCAAATGAGATGATGCTGTTTCTTTAGGCCAGGAATATGGATTGTCGCTCTCACCCTTAATCTAGCCACATTCTTAAGAGTGAAATACAATTGTCAATATTTCCTTACACCTAAAGTATTTGAGATCTCCATTCAGTATACTTGTAGATGTCCAAGATGTAATCATCTGATGCTGATTATTTTCAAGTGTTTGAACTGTGACCCGGTAGTAGCTGCATCTGGAAAGAGATTTGTTTTGATGGAAGAAAGAGTGAAATAGGCACTACAGTATGATACAAGAGTGCTTATGTTTTAATTTAGTCAATACCTATCAGTCAACGATCATGCAATACCTAACGAGACTTTGGTTTGGTATTTTTAAAATAATCGAAGCTAGACGTGGAAATGTGCCAACCCACCTCCTTTTGGTATAGTTAAGTGAGTTTTGTTGAGATGCTTTAATGGAAGAGAGAATAGGAACTAACAACTAGACTCTCGGCAGCTTTATATGTCAGATAAGATCTATGGTATTTTGAAAACGTGATTAACGACTTCTGAAAGTTTCCCATATACTTCCATACGTATGTCAGCTTATCTATTTTTATTTTATCTGATTTTTAGCTCTGCATTTTGTATTTTTGTCTTCTTTCTCGATTAGCAGTGACCTCTGGGCTGTTCTAAAAAATCTTTATTTACTGAAGGTTACCCAGTTAACCAGGATATTTTTTTCCTTGGAGCACAAAGATTATTAAATCTACTCTGGTTGGGGCCCATGCCAGAAGACAGGTCTATACATTTCTGACATCAAAGCCTTGTGCTTGATGCAGGTTCCATAAATTCATTTTTGGGTTAAGAAAAAAAACATTCAGACTCATGTTTTTACCAAGACACATCAGACCGTATTAAATGCAATACTTTTAACAATTATGAGGATAAATGTATTACAGGCTATGTATACATATAAAAGAGAAAAAAAATGGAAGTGCCAGCAGCAGAGAGAATAATCCCAGAGAAACATCAGTTAGTGTGTGTTTTGCCAAATCCACGAAGACTAAAGTGCCAAGAGAGTAGTAATCAATGGAAAGGGTAGGGCTGAAGGATGAGGTGAAATCTTTGCAGATGTCTGAGTAAGTGCAGCTCTCAACCTGGGTTGATCCTGGTGATGCAGAAAGTTCCAGGTCATGCATGTAGCAGAAATGTGTGATAATCCTACTCTTTACTCTCATCGCCCCACTCTGCAGCGCCTAAATGTCTCGTTTCACTTCCATGCCTCTTCGTCATTCTTTCTGGCAGGTGTGAGGTAGGATGTAGACATTTAAACTCTGTCTCTTAATCATGCTTCCAGTATCTCTTTGGGTGGTCTCAGCTGAGCAAGTGCTTACAGCACTCCAGGACTGTTAACTGAACTTGTCACCCAAGGTGCAAACCACCTAACACAATACAAAGAGCACGTTTGCTTTCAGAGTGCAGTAGTTTTCGAAGTATTTTTAGAGTGGGAATGATGGACTCATTGTTTTACTAGGCAAAATGAAAACAAGTAATGACGAGCCTCAAGTACTGTGAACCTAGGACGCATTTCATCCCTAATCCCACCTTTGTTATTTTAAAAGTGAATTATAATATAATATAATATAATAAAATATGATGTAATAAAATATAATATAACATAACATATTTTTTCACTTATATTTTTATTTGAGCCGATGCTGAATAAATATACATAAATAGCATACATCAGAGGTAATATTCTCCTTATCTAAACATGTTGCAACTTAATCGTGCAAAAGAGCTCCCAAATACATTTTTAAGATTCCCTAGCAATTTGCATTAAAAAAATCATAAGAAAAAATGTTAGTTCCATTTCTAATAAAAAAATAGAATTCTAACTATACATTAGAGAATCATCCTAATAATGTGTAGAAAATTAGATCAGATATTTTATTAGATTCCTAACATTCTAAAAATCAATAAATACTAGAGGATAAAGTTATAATACAATGCACCATACATACATCGTTATGGAAGGGCAAAGATTTCTAATCATTCTTACGGATAACATAACATATATAATATAAAATAATATAATATACCTCCATAGAAATAGAATTAAAATTAATTGTACGGCAAGCGTTTCACCACTATAAGCAGTAGAAATGACTTTTGTTCCATAAACTAAAAATCCAGATCTTAATAAATTAAAGGGACTTGCTCAACTATTCGGTGTTACTGGTGTTTCCACAGTTCCAGTGCTGGGATTTGTCTTTACAAATATTGTCGTCTGGAACGATGAAATGTGTTCTGCTTGTGAATCATAGATCCACGCACTATGAGAATAGTAAAGACAAGAAGGAACAAATGTTCATAGCCTTGAGCAACATACATAAAGGAATGGTGTGCTAGCAGATAGCTGCTATACGCCTAGAAGATCCTAGACAAGCAACTGACTTCCATTGTAAAACCACCGTTTAAAATCTATTGCCAAGGACAACAGAAAATTGTAGTGATCAAAAAAGATTACTAACATTTGAGTCTGTCCAGTTAGTAGAAGAACTAAAGAAGCAAGATCATACATCTGAGACCAGAGAATTGTCCTCTGACTTCGGTTCGAGTATTCAACCTTCTTCAATTCATTCTAGTGTCTGCTGCACTGTATTTTCAAGTTTACTCCCATCATGGAAACAGGTTTTTTTGTTTGAAGAGTTACATAGCACAAACTCGACTCAAATGTATTGGAGCGCTTTACATGAGCACCAGTTACATTACAAAAGGACACATTTATTTTTGGTAGGCGCGGGAAGAGTAAGTGATTCGCCCAGAATCACAGGATGCTGAGCCGATGCCGAGACTCAAACATGGTTCCCCAGCTCCAAAGTCGTCAGCTCTAGCCGTAAGACTACATCCTCTCCCTTAGGTTACGGAGTTATGCAGGTCCCGGGCAGCGACAACCAATCCTGTTCCACAAGACCTGGATAAGGGGCAGAAGACGTTTCAGTACAGGGACTGAGATATGGAATGTTTTTTATAGGCAGGTGCAGACTAGGTCTCCCACTCCCCCAAAACAAACTGAGAACTGTTATTTGTTCTCATTGTTCTCTTTATGTCTCCTTCATCCAGCCAAAATAATAGTTGAGTGCACTCTATGAGTATTTTTTTCATGCCCTTTACTCAATGTTAATAGAAGGCCAAGCTTCGGCAGTGCTTTTTTAAGTTGCTTTTTGTTCAGGGTTTACACTTAGAAGCTCCTGTACCAATCAGCATCTGCTGCAAGTACAGCACAGTTATTGATGGCCTTTATTTGCACAATTGATTATTTTTTTTCGCCTGCATCGCAGCGGCGCTGCAATGAAACGTATTGTCTTGCAGCTGCAGGGCAGGCAGGCCAGCTTGTAAATGCAGCTGAATCTTGCTTTGTAATATTTTGAGGACTGTCACATTCTGATTATCAGTTCTGTTTTAATTTGTCAGAAAATTAGACGTTTCTCACTTTGTGCCCGACGCCCTACCATGCGGACTCAAGGC
Organism: Lissotriton vulgaris; assembly: GCF_964263255.1. Classification (NCBI taxonomy): domain Eukaryota; kingdom Metazoa; phylum Chordata; class Amphibia; order Caudata; family Salamandridae; genus Lissotriton; species Lissotriton vulgaris. The sequence goes on along the minus strand of NC_141696.1, from coordinate 370,806,483 downwards.
TGATATATGGGTCTCATTTTCGACTTCTCATTTTCCACTCCCCGCCAGTGCTGACAAGCCCATTAGCGCCGAGAAATACCTGAACATTTTCGAGGCTGTGTGGAAAGCTGTGACGCAGTGTGCAGAACACACAATCTGCGGGGCGTATCTGAAATTGGTTTTCCGTTTCAGCGCAGAGCCTTTAGGGTTCGTGCTAATTGATGTGAAGTGTCAGCAGGGGTAGTGCTTTTGTCGTTTTTATTGCTGCTGGGAGTGTGTGTTCCATTCTTCTGACGGCTGCGACGGGCCTATTTCTTTGGCGGATTTCACTTTTGTTGTGTGGTACTTACCGCTGGCAAACAGTACTTTATTTCTACAAGTGGCAGTGCTTAATTTGAGCTGGTGGTTGCAAGTGGGGCCCACTGGCACTGATTTTTACGGACCGCACTTATTTTTCCTCACCAGACTTTGAACTAAGGAAAGAGTATGTGGCGTAAGGGCTAGAACAACTGACCTTAAGGCTGGGGCACAAGGGGCCTCATTTATGAAAAGTGACGCATCGCTGAGTGAAAACAGCGATGCGCCACTTTTCACTGCGCAATCCTTACGACATTCCTGATGCGTCATATTTAATGTATGACGCATCATGTCGCAAGGAGTTACAGATACGTCAGTATTTCTGACGTATCTGTAAGCGCAAAAGTGACGCATTGCTGGAGTGTGTCACAAAAGTGACGCAACTCCAGCAATGCGTCCTTTCACATGGGGAAAGCCCCATGTGAAAGGGCTTGCGTCAGTCTTATGCCTGCTGTGAGGCAGGCGCAAGATTTTGACGCAACAGCGTCCTAAAAGTGACGCCGTGAAATCTCATAGATTTCACTGCGTCACTATTACGAGGCTTTTTGTGGGGAAACGCCCCCTCTGCATACATTATACCTGACGCAGGTATAATGTGGTGCAGGGGTTTAAAATGTGACGCATCTACCTAGATGCGTCACTTTTTAAATATGGCGCAACGAGGCGCATTTTTTACACCGCTGGTGCGTCACAAAAAGTGACGCACCGGCGGCGTAAAAGTGAAGCAAGGCCTCATAAATGAGGACCCTGGTTCCAGTCTGGCTAGGCTCAAATATCCTGTGATTCTGGGAAAATCACTTAATCGCCCTGTGCCTGAAAAAATAAAAACAGGCCTTAGCAATGCAATAGGTCTCACATTTACACAAGCTCGAGTTATGAGCATTGTAAATGACAATGCTTTTTATTTATGTTTTGGTTTTTAAAACATGAAAAAAAGGCATTGTCATTTACAATGGCAATAGCTTAAACATGCATAAATGCGTGCAAACTGAGCGTGGTGTCTTTAAAGCAGAAGCTGCGTTCAGCATACAATTTAGAGCTCATAGCGATGTATTCGAAAATCGGCCGCCATTTTCCCCATCACTTTAATTAAACAAAATAGTGCTCACCCCCTTATAAGGCAGTCTATGTAGCAAACCAAGTAAAAGGTCCAGTCCTTATGGGCGGTAACAAATGCCAACTAGACAGAAGCCAGCATTTAGGAAGAACACTCACACAAGCTAATGACAAATATGGGCGGGGCTTCCACTGCATACCCTAATACAGCATGCCTCGCAGAGCGAGCAGTGCATGCGCCCTGCCGCCAGGCCCAACCTAGAAAATAAAAAGAAGAATGAGTCCATCTGTAATGCAACTGGTGATCATCTAAAGCACTCTGATATCTCTGGCTGTGTAAGCGCTATATAAAACAGCAACAACAACAAAAAAGAGCATGAAAGATACAAAAGGGTGGCCAGTAGGAGGAAGAGTAAAAAACGGGAAAACAGTGGCAAAGAAAGAATGGGAGGATGAAAAGGAACCTGAAATAGTGAATAAATGGGCAGGGAGTGTCTGGAGTGTGATCAAGAGGGCCTGTGGTGGAAGGAATCGAGACCGTGCAGCATTGGTATTTGGCAGCCCAGATATTCAATAGCAGCAGTCATGTGTTTCAGAAGGAAACCTTGGGCACTGGCCCTTTTTCTTTTTCAAATTAAGCACTGGCAAGTGGTAGACACTGGCACTGGGTTTGCTGCTCAGGGATTTATATTTCATCATCGGAGTTTGCCCAGAACACAGAACAAGAAAAGGAAAGGCAGAATGAGGCGAAAGAAGGAAGAAATGAAAGACTGGAAAACAGTGACGAAGGGGCGAAAATTAGAGTAAACAAGCATCAGCAAAGCCATTGCGTGTGGCTTGCACTATGAGTCTTGGATAATTTTCAAACAGACTGCTGCATTGGAAAACAAAATGAAAAAAAGACGTTTACTTTCTGTGTACAATGCATTTATCAGATCAAAAATGTATTGTGTGATGATTAAGTGTACTTTTGAGATGCAAAGTTATTCTTCATTCATTGCAATGTTTTCACTCCATCGAGCTGGAAAGATCCACTAAACAACAAATAACATGAGGGGGGAGAGAAGTGCTCCTCTGAGCAGAAGCAAAACCCGCTCTATTTATATTTTTAAGAATTGGTAACAATAGGTGAACAGGCACCTGTGCTATCAAGCCAGACCTCAAAGTCAGCTCAAACAAACATGGAGTGTAGGGTGGTGGAAGAAAGAGTCATGAGGTGGAATGAAGGTCAGGAAGTCTATGTTTGGTAACCCCAATATACAGTCACACACGTGCTGGCTCCTAAGAAAATCTTTAGGGCTCTGCACTCATTTTTAACTAATTAGGCATTGGAGTAAAGGATTCCACCAGTCTCATCTTGAGGACCAAGGTCAGATTTTTGGGCCTCATTAAAGACCTTTCATGTCAGGCCCAGAGTTTCATCCAACCTCTGCTGAGCATGTTTGTGGAACAAGGTGATTATATTCCCTGCAAAATGTATTACCTTGTTGGTTTAGTTGGTAGTCTGTAATGCTGCAATTAATCCTTCACCTATTTACTTTTGCTTTTCTGCTTGAGTTAATTAGCATTTGATTGTTGCTTTTCTCCAGAAGCTTCTGAAGGAGCTGTGTCTTGTCACTCTAGTGTTTTCTGCTAGTTTATGCATTCAAGAAATGTAGGCCTTAGACTGAGAAGTGTCTTCCGATGTTTGAGCTGCTGTATCATTTGTGGATGTGTAGTAAGCTCCAGATGGATGAGCAGGCAGTGTCCAGTTCAAGCCTTGATGAGATGGCAGTAGACTGGCCTCCAAATTTTAGACACATTCTTTTGCAAGCCAATATTAAATGTATTTTCATATTCAAAAGTGTAGCCTAATGGAAGACTTTCATAATTAGTTGTTTCTTTGTGTGGATGAAGGTGATGATATGTAAAAGTAAACTCAGGTATTAGTCATACGGGATGGCTGCCGATCTAATCTTGGTATCAATCCTACTTTTGAGTCAAGGAGGATGTCTATTATTTTGACCTTTTTCCTGATGATGATTGGATCAATGGGTGGATGTACGGAGAATTTAGGGGCATATTACAAAGGGGGTTTATCTTTTTTTGGCTTTAAAAGCCAAGAAAGCGGAGATAAAATTATCTCCCTATTACCTAGCTGTCGCTAACACCAGTTAGCGACAGCTAGTAGGAGATAGCGACCGTCTTGGGCACCACTTTGCATGTCAGTGATATTTGTCACTAATGACATGCAAAGTGGGCGTGCCAATATGTTAGCGACTGGAAACAGTCGCTAACATCGCTATCTCCTATTACCAACTTTTGGAGATATTCGCGCTAAGCGCGAATATCTCCAAAAGCTAACACCAAAAGCTAACACCTGCCCTGAGCAGTTCTTAGCCATGTTATCCAATGGGAGGTGGATAACATGGCTAAGAGCATTAGCTCGGTAATGCATGAATATCGCTGACTTTTCAGCGATATTCATGTATTGCGGCCGATTTTTATCGCATTTGCGAGAAACCTTGGTAATACCAAGGTTTATTTGCGATAAAAATCGCCGCTGCTCTGCGGTAATTTTTTGTCTCTAACCAAGCAATAGCGATAATTATCGCTATTGCTTGGTAATATGCCCCCTAGTTTGGTAGGGTATTTGGTAGTGCATTAAAGGATAGTACTTTTGTTTTGGAGTCAGCTCTAATGGTCATCTATGGCTCAATCATAGCGAGTTGTATATGAGATACCACATTGATTTTGTATGTATAAGTAGATTTTGGAACCACCAGTGTAAGAAGGGAAGTAGAAGTAGGGTTTGTAGTCTTCTTAATGGATTTGTAAAGGAAGGTATTTAGAGGATAATTGAGTGAGGCGATCTGTGAGGAACTTGGCATAAGGCTTGGCAATGTGGGCCATTAATAAATTGCACAAGGGGCACTTAAAAACATATTCCACAAACATGGTCAGCAGAGACCGGATTTAACACTGGCCTGACATGAGATTTCTTTATTGGAGTCATAAATGTGACCTGGGTCATCAAAATGAGACTGATGTAGTCCTTTACCCCAGTGCTTAATTGGTTATGAATAAGTGCAGGGGCTAATGTTTTTCTTAGGAGCCCACAATGGTGTGCCTGTGTCCTGGGCTTACTAAATGTACCCAGTTACAGTAGCTGTGATTGGTTGGGTAGGAAGGGAATAAGCGCATGATGGGTTCCTTTCTGATGTTATTTCACAGAGGTCTTAAAGCAGGATTTAATATTTTATTGAGTCAAATTTGTGTTCAGAATACATGCTTTCCCTTGTCAGCTGCACTAGGTCACATCCCAGATTTTGGATAGCACTGTTTTAGTTTCATGCCCAGAATTAAGTGCAAATTCTTTTTATCTGATCTCTATTCCATCTTTGTGTGTATCATTTCTTTAGCAATTTCCAGCTCCACTTCCATCATCACCCAATTAGCTTCTTCCCAACCTTTTGTTGTATATCATTTTACACTTGTCCATGATTTGCCAGGACTTCCAGATCTGGTTCAACTAATTCCTTATCTCTTAACCTGCTCAATGGGTCTTGATCACCAGTTTTTCTACCTCATCCAAATCGAATCTTATATTTTATTGTTACTTACTGTTTTACTTTTACCATTGTAACTGATTTTTGATAAAAAGTGGAAATTCAGTTTCGAACATTTTCTAAAATTTTCCTACTCCGAGTTATAAAAATCAGTCTTTATTAACTATTAAGCTTGCTCGTGGAAAATAGAGCTTTGCAAACACACTGACAGACAGCTTTTGGCAATTTTTCATAGTTGGGACATCTTTTTCTTTGATATTTAATATTCTTCTTTCCCTGTTTTTATTCCCACTTTATGTAATTCACCCTAGTGAACCTTTCTCCCATTTCTTTTTTTCTTGCACTTCTCCCCACCTCTTCCACTTTCTGCTTTTCCTGTTCCTTCCTCCACCAGCTCCTCCATTACACCCAACCCCTAACATCTGTGCTCTTTTCTTTTATAAATCGGAGCTTTGACACTAAAAATATAATTGTTTTTACGTACCCGTCCTAGCACGGTCTCCACGCTTGGATTGATAAACCAAAAATGTAAGCAGATAGTGCCCGCATCATTCTGCAGATGTTTGCAGGCTTTCTGACATGTGAGTGCTTCACTGGACTGAAATAACCACAATCACATATTTTTCAAACTGGTAATGATGCCTCATATTGTCCTGACGCTGTACAGTACTGTATAGCAGTTGGCAAAGCCAATAAGTCCCTAAGGTGAGGTCATTTGGGGTGGATCTGACAAAGGAGGGGAGGGAGCTGAGCATAAAATGTCAATATGGAGCGCTGCTTTGCTCACACTGGTTCCACAAAGAAGTCAAGTAACGGGGAGAACCTCCCTTTTCAGCCGCCACATGGACAGAGTCCCTCTTTGCTCTCGGCAACGCATGCGCCCATGCAACAACACTTTCTTCTGCTGCTACAACTTAAGGACTTGATTGTATCGAAGCTTCAGACATGGCACGATACTGACCCATAAATTGCATATTCATCAATGTTGATCTTTATCGTCAGAGATGTGAGCATTTTCAACGTCTTATTTATCTAGACATGTTCTAAGCCCTCTTTGCTTTTATCATTTTATACCTCATCCCTATCCTCCTCTGCTATCTGGTGATCCTCACTCTTTAGCATGCAATCACACTTGACCGTAGTGAATATTATGCTGAAGCCTTCCAAGCACTCATAATAATAACCTATTTTGGGGGGCGTGGCTTGGGCGCCGATGGCGATGGTCGCCTGAGAGCTCGGCTCCGGGACTGAGCCTGGATTTATCCTGAATATCGGAGGCTGAGGGGCACCCCAGACCCCGCATTCGGTTGAGCGAGGCGACGACACCCTCCCGAGGGCCCTGGTGGAGTTTGGTCGGAGGTGGCTTTGAAGAAATGCCGAAGTTTGCGGAGTGGCGGAGTGCGACCCAATATGGCGCCCGGACCCCTTTGTCCCCTTGATCGGACCTACGGAGTTGAGGAGGTCTCGCGGGTGTCGCCCGGCACCCGGCTTCACCAGCCTCAGTTGTTTTAGACATTAGACATTGGCTGGTTCGGACCCTCTACAGCGGGACCATACTCGATTGGACGTCCGGGCGGGTGCCCACGCACTAGAGGGCGCCGGGCACGGGCGCACTCAGCTCTAGGCAGTGGTCGACACCGCGACTCCGCAGCGGGCTGCGGGTTCCTGGCCGCCCCAACTACATGGATGGCGCGACGCTCGGGCGCCACAGGACAACCGGGGGAGCTGGTGGCCCGTGCCCCAGAGCTATAGTAGGTGAACGGGCCTGCCCGACTCGGAGACGGGTATCTCCGCCCCCTTATCGGTGCCCTCGGACGCCGTGGCGGTGGCGTGAGCCGAAGCGGCGGAGTCTCCACAGGCTCTGGAGAAGGAGATCGCCCATTCCGGACTGGAGAGCGGAATCCCGGGAAAAACGTGCTGGACACTTGCACACGGAGGCGACTACTCCGGGACCTTTGCGGAGAGCCCCTGGCAGCATGGGGAACCCTAGAGGAGCCAAGGGATCCAGCCAGGCCACCTCGGACTCTGAGGCCCAGGACAAGGAAGAACATGGAGATCCTAAAAGACCTGGTGGCGCACCACTCCAGCAACAATTTGACCGTGTACTGGAAGCTATAGAGGCAACTCGGTCGGCCCTACAACAGGACATTGCCCAGGTGGCGACTGGCCTGGGCCTCCTTAGGGCAGACCATGGCAAGCTCTCGGACCGGGTCAAGGAGGTGGAGAGCACGGTGAGGACTATAGAACCGGCGCAGAGAACCCTGGCTGCGACGATAAAGGATGCCATGTCCCGAATCGAGACCCTCGAACGGAGGGCGGAGGATGCGGAAGGCCGAAATAGGAGGAATAACATTCGGGTAGTGGGCCTGCCGGAAAAGGTTGAGGAAGGCGACATGGTGCGCTACCTGGAGACCTGGCTCCGAGACACGGTGGTCCCGGAGGGCCTGTCCTCCTTTTACACTCTAGAACGGGCCCACAGAGTTCCAGCGCGACCCCCGCAACAGGGACGAGCCCCGAGGCCGGTGGTGGCGCGGTTGCTACATTTCCGGGACAGAGACCTGATCCTAAATGCCGCCAGACACAATGGCCCGTTCCAGGTTGCAAACAGCCAGGTGAATATCTTCCCTGACTATACCTACGAGACGCAGCGCAAGCGGTTCTCCTTCCTGGCGGTTAAGCGTGAACTCAGGAGTGAAGGCATCCAATATTCACTCCTATTTCCCGCGAGGCTCCGAGTCATTGTCGACGACAAAACCCAGTTCTTCGACACCCCGGAGGAGGCCTGTGACTGGCTCGAACTGTACCGAACAGGGAAGGATGGTTATAGCGCCTCGACCCATCAGGCGGAGGAGCCGGAACAAAGGAGGCGATCTAAAAGGGACAGGAACCGCCGCGGCCGCACAGGAGGACCCTCGACAGCGGAGACATCATCTGAGCGGAGGGGAGTGTTGGAAGTTCTGTCGGAACTGTCGGGAGCAAGGGGCGAAGTCATCGAAGAGGAGGAAGAAAACCCGGGTGCTCGGGGGGCTCCATCGGACTCGGAAGACTCAGTGGCAGACAGTACCCACACACCGGTGATCACACCGAAATCGGTGGAGGACCTTCTGGACGGACAGGGGTAATGGGATCGATTGCCTTGTTTTGGGTGGGGGCCCGGCAGGGGGGAGGCGGCTGCCGTCCTTTATTGCTGACAATGGGAGAGGGAGGGTCGGGAGGCTTCTACTCTTGCCCCGAAAGATTTTGATACGGGGGGGCTTATGATAGTCCTAGTAGCCTGGGCGACGAGGGCCCACTGCCTCCGCTCAGCCCGCACCTGGCCCATAAGGCCTTCCTACGGTGGCGACCGTAGGGCTAGTGGGGTTTTTGGGGTTGTTCTCCGTAGAAGTTTGGATGGGATCTAGATGGTGCAGTTTGGGTCCTGTTCTGGGGTGGTTGGGTGGGGGTTCTGTTGGGTTTTGGGGGGTTTGGTTCTGGTTGGGGAAAATGGCCGCCGACAGCGCTGGGAGGAATGATGTTTTTTCTTTGTGGGGACCCGGACGGGGGGACTGTGCAAGAACACTTTGGGACAATGGCTGATGTTGCTAACTTGAAATGTATTACTTGGAACGTGAGGGGGCTTCACACTATGTCCAGGCGTCACAAGGTCCACGCTTATTTAGTGCGTAGGGGAGTGCAAATGGCGCTGCTGCAGGAAACGCATCTGAACAAGGCGGAAGGGGCGGCGCTTCAGCGTAGGTGGCGAGGGCAGGTCTTCTCCACGGCGTACTCTGCTTATGCCAGGGGGGCGCTAATATGGATCAGGGCAGGAGTCCCCTTTCAAGTCACGAGGACAGTGTTGGACCCGGAGGGGCGCTTCGTGGCCATATCAGGCACGCTAGGAGGGAGGGACTTGAATGTTTGTTGTGTGTATGCCCCTAATATGGATCAGACTGCCTTCCTTTCCGGGTTATCGGGCTCGTTGGCCCACCTTTTCACCGGTCCCCTCCTGCTGGGGGGAGACTTTAACTCCGTGGTAGATGTAGACATGGACCGCTCGCATCCCCCGCTCCCCGACTCCCCGGTCCGGCGGGTGGCAAAGGGCCGTCAAGATTGGCAGACCCGCTGGGGTTTGACGGACATCTGGAGGGCGCATCACCCCGCGTCTAGAGATTATTCGTACTTTTCGAGCCTTCATGAGCTACATGTTAGACTGGATGGCTTTCTTGGTTCGTCCGAATTAGTCTCGGCGGCGGTCCGATCGGAGTATTTATCGCGGACCATTTCGGACCATAACCCCCTCCTACTGGACATTCGCTGGTTCCCTGGGACGCCAGCGGTACCCACCTGGAAGATGCGCCCCGAGATCCTCGAGGACAGTGTCTTCAAGGCAGACCTAGGGGAGAAAATCACGGATTATTTTGCATCCAACGGCGGTTCCGCGAGTACTAGGGCGTTCGAATGGGACGCTTTCAAGGTGGTGGTGAGGGGGTACTGTATCTCTAAGAGGGTGGGCATGCGGCGTGTTATCCTGGCTGATTTAGACGCAGCGGACCGAACGCTTCGCGAGCTCGAAATTAGCCGACCCGGACACCCGGAATTGCAAACACGAACGGTAGAGGCGAGGGAGAAGGTGGCGGTGGAAGTCGAGCGGCTCCGCTGTTTCGATTACAAGGCCTACACGGTCCGATCTATAGCGGAGGGCGACAGATCGAGCGCATTACTGGCGTGGTTGGCCAACCCTACGCGCCAGTCCCAAACGACGACTAGGATGCGTGGGGCGGATGGGACCGAGGTGTGCACCCAACCGGAGATTCTTACTTGCTTCCGGCATTATTACGAATGTTTATATCGCAGTCGCTCCGCGCGCGACCCGGACCGGCTTGTTGACTATCTTCGCCCGCTGGAACTCCGCACGGTGGAACAAGAAGTGGCAGACGCCCTGGGATCTGACATAGGCTTGGGGGAGATCCGCGGGGCCATCAAACGGATGGCGAGGAACAAGACCCCGGGCCTGGATGGCCTGCCGGTGGAGTTCTATGCAGCTTATGCTGACCTTCTGGCCCCTCGTTTACTGGTGGTCTACAGAGAGGCGAAGAGGCTGGGTCGCCTCCCCGGCTCGATGTGTGAGGCGTTGGTGGTTCCTCTTCTCAAGCCAGGCCGAGACTCGTCTGACCCGGGGTCCTACCGTCCCCTCTCAATGTTGACGGTGGACTACAAGATATTGAGCAGCATCTTGGCCTCGAGGCTGTTGGGACACATGCGTTCCCTAGTACACGAGGACCAAGCCGGTTTCGTCCCACGGCGAAATACGACCATGAACATCCGACGGTTGTTCCGCTTGCTTGGGGAACCGTTTGTGGATGCCCCGTCCCCGGTAGTTTTGTCGGTGGACCTGGAGAAGGCGTTCGATAGCCTAGAATGGGACTATTTAGACGTGGTATTGCGGAAATTCGGCCTTGGGGAGGGATTTGTTAAATGGACAGCAGTTCTTTACGCTTCTGCTTCAGCCAGGGTTAGATCGGGCCCTTTGATTTCATCGCGTTATCCGGTGGAGCGTGGCACGCGGCAAGGGTGCTCCTTATCCCCGCTTCTTTTTGCACTAGTGGTGGAGCCACTAGCGATGCATCTTCGCTCGGGAGCCCACTATACGGGCTTATGGACAGCGGCGGGCCCGCATTACGTTTCGCTCTATGCGGACGACCTGTTGCTCTTCCTGGAAGATCCGATCGACGCATTACGGGGAGCGGAATTAGCGCTAACGGAGTTCGGGGAAGTCTCAGGCCTACGAGTGAACTGGTCTAAGACCTGCCTCTTCCCGATGCGTAGGGGTGTCCCCAATCCGGCGCTAAGTAGAGAGATCAGATGGGAACCCGACTGCTTTAAATACCTTGGGGTATTTGTGTACCACGACCAGCCCGACCTCCTGGACGGAAACATTGCCCGTTGCATGCGAGCACTCCGAGGCAGCATGGATTTTTGGGCCACGCTGCCGCTCTCCGTGGCAGGACGCATTGCCCTGCTCAAAATGGTGGCGCTCCCCCGACTATTGTATTACTTTCGGACTTTGCCGATCTGGGTACCACCGGCTACGTTTCGCCGCTTGCGTTCTATGGTGATCGGGTTCCTTTGGGGCACGGGCCGGCGGCGGGTGGCCCTCAATACCCTGATGAGGCTGAAGGACGAAGGGGGGCTCGCTGTGCCGGACTTTGAGAAGTACTATCTGGCGGCGCAGCTCCAGACATACACCCAGGAGATAGCCAGGGAGTTCAGAGGCCCGGAAGACGGTAGGGGGACGGGTATAGCCAGGCACGTCCTCTCCTTTATCGCGCTGCGACAGCGTTTAGTCCTTCGGGACCTGTCGATGGAGGAGCGGACTATCCGACTCTGTTGGAATCGGGCTCATAACAGAGGTCACCTGCGGACCCCATATGCACCTGAAATACCATTGGGGATGCTGACGGCCCTCCCCCACGGAGGAGACTGGTCGCGACTGGCGGACTGGGAGGAGTCGGGTTTACAGCTCGTCGGAGACCTGTATGAGGACGGAGTGCTCCTGTCCTTTCAGGATCTCATTGACCGCTTTGGGATCCCCCGGGGCGACTTTCTGCTGCACTCGGCCATTGTGCGAGTGATCCAGGCGTATTGGCAAAACGGACTAGAGGAACCTCAGTTGTCTCAGGTGTGCCAGTATGTAATGATGTCGGCAGGAACAGTGAAGGCGGTCACATGCCTTTACGGCAGGCTGATTACCGAGGGGTTGGTCCCTCTCACCACACTAAAGTCCCGCTGGGAAGAGGACATCGGTAGGGAGATCCCGGAGACGACCTGGTCCCAGCTGGTGAGGCGAGCATGGAAGGGTACGCGTTGTGCCCGTTTCCAACTGGTCCACTACTATGTTCTCCATAGGGCGTACCTGACCCCGGTTAAGATCAGGCGTTAGTTTGCCACAGCCTCGGCGGAATGCCCTAGGTGCCCGGCTCAGGAGGCGGACCTCCTACACATGCTATGGGCCTGTCCCGGATTGACGGCCTACTGGCAGGAGGTGACGGCGACTTTAGAAGAGGTGACGGGGAGGCACTTATCGTTCGATGCGGCGGTAGGGCTACTGCACTGGTTCCCCCATACCCCCCGGAATAAAATCACCAGTAAATTTATAGACCTGGGGCTCCTACTGGCTAAACGAGAGGTGACCAGGAATTGGAAGGCACGTGCTGGTCCTACGGGCAGCAGATGGCACGGTGAACTTTTGAAATGGGCGGCGGGTGAGAGCGCGCTGCGATATCAGTTGGCTTGGAGGCAAAGCAATGAGAAGGCGCAGGAGGCCGCGTTAGAATGGGAAACGCTGGTGCAGGCCCTCAGGGATTATTGTACCCCCAGCGATTCCGAAAACGAAGAAGCAACTAGACCCGAGTCCCGTTAAACACTAGCATTAACAGCACTATTACCTTCCCCGGGGGTCAAACAGTGGATCCTACAGTGATAAACTCCCTGGCGCTGATGGTGGGAGGGGGGGGGGGGGAGTTTCATAATGTCTGGTAGTTGGGGGGGGGGGGGTTCTTTTTTGGGGGTTGGGGTTTGTTTAGAAAAGCAGATGACGGACAGTGTGTTATCCGGACCAGCTCCAGCACCCTATTGACCCCAGCTACATTCACCGCCTAACCCCAAGAACACGAGCCGCTTGGCTGTATAGCAATACTATGGAAGGGGGTCGGTGGGCTGTATCTTGTAAGAGTTGGCTATAATATGATGCTGGTCGTTACTGTATTGTTGTACTAATTCCTGCAATAAAAATATATTTAAAAAATAAAAATAAAAATAATAATAACCTATTTTAGTCATACAAACATGCTTCCTTATTCAGTTCCTACCTGTTATAATGAGGTCTGCATTGTATCTAACAAGGGATGTTCTGATATTCAGCCTTTTTGCATATAGCTTCACACCACTGGGGAGACACTTCAAATCACTGAGGCTCTTTCATTCTTGCGTTTTAAAAGGGGCATCTGATGAATGCAGTGCTTAATTTGAGCCAGTGGTTTCTGGTGCTCAGGAGGGCCACTTAATTGCCAAAACCTACACTTATGACAATCTGCCACACGGTGGCACTGTTGTCTAATTTGGAGAAAAGCACAACAGTTGTTTATTATTTCAATATACATTAAAAATGACTAAAACCTGCCACTACAGCCATTCTTATAAGTTTGGGGGCTTGATGTCAAATGTGTAAGAGTATGATGGTTAGCAGTTAGTTGCTACTGTAATTGGCAAAACTGACAGCAGCAATGGGTGGTGTAAACATAAGTGGCCTCCTGACAAAGGCCCTGCCACTTATTTTATTTTTTTCAAATTAAGCACTGAATGATTGCACTGTATGTTTTACAACCCAACCAGAAAATTCAAGGTGACATTCCAGAACTCTTATTGTTGGCGATTGTTGATTATGTAACATTGGGTAGGAGGATACGGTTTTTACTTTTAACTCGACGGCCCCTTTAAGCGTTGAACAACATAGCGGTTCATTGCACTAAAGATTTAATTTATTGAATTGCAAATTTGGGCACGTTTTCAGGCAGAATTTGTAGCGTCAAACTAGCGCCGTGGCCCAAAACAAACTGCTGATTCCGGTAACGTTTGAACAGATGACAATGACCTATCAGCTGCTTGCCTAATAAAGCAACGAAAACATTGCATCTAGCTGTGAAATTAAATGAGATGCAGTGAAGTGTCCCAGGCAGCGTCTAAATGCAAAATATTGCAGGGAAATGCGAGCACCTGCAGGAGGCAGGTGTGAAGTACAAACACACATGACCCCTGTGCCCTTTGTGACGAGCATGGCAGGGCACACTGCTTCTCGGCATTGTTATTATGAGGTGTGTGGGTGGGAGGGCATTTCCTCTTCATAGTTAAATGTGTTAAGAAACATGAGCTTTTCTCATTTGAATCAAAGTGTCAGAAAGGGGAGGACAATTGCTTTCTGCTTTCATATCGGATAATATGCGGAATCACTAATTATAATAATTAACTACTTTGCGTGTACAGTATGAGGTGATATTAACATTTTAACTTGTAATGCCTATTAAAATGTGAAAACGAAGCACGCATACGAAATCCGTCGTTTCCGCTTTTCATTTAAGTACCTTTTTCGTATGCACGATGCGGCCACTCTGGCTCGCATGACTAAATAGAGGATTTGAATCGGATTATAAAATGGCGGCGCAAATTCGTAGTGATAAATCTCAAGTGGGAACAGAAGGTCATAGGTGCTTCCAGTGACTAATATGGGTTCATGGCAGTCCAGATAATGGTTGTAACATTCATACCTTACTTCAGCTCCAGGAAGCCCCACATTGTGGACTATATAAAGGAATATTAAGTAATTTTTTTACATTGAAATGTATTTTTTAATGCATGGGACATATAAAGTCATATATTTTGTGAAGGAATCAAAAATACGTTGTCTTAAATTAACAACAGCAAATCTCTCTTTTTTAGATTAATCTTGCAGAGATGTGAACTTGATTTGGTTCAGAGAATGTTGATCTTATAGAAACATTTCTATAAAATCTCTGAACTCATGGAAGAGGTAGTGACACTGGCTGATCCTGCTGGGAGTTCAATCACTGCAGAATCTTAATTCATCATTGAGGGACTCACCATGAGGGAAAGGGGTCAAGTTGTTCATGGCAGCCCCAGGACATGTTACACCAGTCTTGGTATTGATTGGTGCTCCGTTTGGGTCAAAGCAATGGAGCCCACTCTTCTGCGAAATAGAAGCACTTGGGAAGTTTCAGCTATTTCTGGCTCTTCTGGTGGATGTATACTATCTCCAATTCCACTTAAGGTCTTTAAGGGAGAAAGGATGTGGTTCTTGTGGTGGGCGTATGCTTAACTCCCTACATCCTATCTCCAGTTCTACTTACTGGGGTAAGTTTCCTAAACGAGAAAGGCTGCAGTAGATTCCATATGTAGAAAGCACTAACTGACTGCCAGCATACCGCATCTTTAGCAAAAAGTTCATTAAATAAGGGACACAAAAAAAATCCTAAAACCTGCTCTGGATCAGTGGACCTTTCCTCTTGCAGAATGAACTCATGACTGTCGATGACCTTCCACTATGGCGCAGTGTCTGCAGTCGTAAATGTAGTGATGGCTTGGATGAACTCAAATGGTTTAAAGCTCAACACCGAAAAGACTGAGGTCATCGAGTTTGGTCAGAAGCCCTCTGTATGGAGCCTACTATGGTGGCCTCCTGAGGCTGGGAACTGTCCTGTTCCCGTGACCAAGGCTAAGAACCTTGGATTTATGTTAGACAGTGACCAAAAGCTTGCTCAACAAATTAATCAAGTATCTTCTGCTTGTTTCTTCACGCTGAAAGTTCTGCGCAAAATTCTTCTGTTTATCCCACTAACCCTTAGGAAAATGGTAGTTGGAGCCCTGGTTCTCTCCAGGGTCGCTTACTGCAACACCTTATACTTGGGAGCAGATAAAGGTCAGATCACCAAACTTCAGTTGTTGCAGAATGCGGCTGCTCGGGTGCTACTTGATCTCCCCAAACATCACCCCACGTCTGCCAGCATTAAGCAGCTCCATTGGCTCCCAGTTCGGCAGAGAGTGCATTTCAAGGCCCTCTGTCTTGTACATAAGGCTCTGTATGGAGGAGGAGCTGCAGACATTCAACATCTTTTCCCCCGGTATTCGCCACAACGCTGCCTCAGGTCAGCCAATACAGGACTGATCCTGGTCCCAAAGGTAAAAAGAGCCAGATGGGGAGGAAAGGGCTTCTCGTATCAAGCGGCCAAACTGTGGAACTCCCCCCCCCCACACACTCTGATCAGACTACAGTCAAACAGGGCTCTTTTTTGAAAATTGATAAAGACATGGCTCTTTCCCTAAGCTCAAAAATACCGAGCGTTAGCTTCAGAATCCATTCGCCTCAGCGCCAAGACTCCTCGGCAATAGTGCACTTTATAACATCTCAGTCAGTCAGTCAGGTAAGTGGGTGTCCGAGTGAGAGGGGAGGAGGTGGTTAGCCTTGAAAAATGTGCTGACCACCAACACATTGGTAGGGAGTTTCCCACCCAGGAAGGGCAGACAAGTAGACTGGTATAAAAAGCGAAAGCAAGGGCTTTTCCAAAATGGAAAAGGAAGAGGTGCCCTGCTAAGGTTCCTGAGGATGAAGGAGAAGGCTTTTTACAGGGGTTTCTCAATTAATCAAAAATGAAAAACATGATTGTGCACATTCCCGCCATGCATACTCCAGTGGATGCAGGGGCATGTGGCATAAATCATTGCACATCTAATATTGAAGACTAATATAGAAGTTCAGACCAGCAAGTTGTTCCCCCATTTGAAGGATACCAATAAATGATCGTACTTTATCCTATTAAGACTTTTGAAAACGTTTTATTTCGTCCAGATACTATCTGGGGTTTTGAAGTTGAAATGGTAAGACAATGATTATCTTTAAAGCATTTGCCACTAATAGATTGATGGAGACTTCCAGTTACATCTTCCCCTTAGATAGTATATGGAGCAAATAAAAACCTGTATTAGACTCCTATTACTTGGAAGGCAGCGTAGGCTGTACTTCTGACACATCCTTTCCCCGGGATCACGATGGTTCGTAGGAAATATTTCACCATCTCTAGGTTTGTACTTGAAAGTCCAATGAAGGAAATCACATCTTCTGAACAATTTGTACATCCAGAGATAATGATAAAAAAAACTAAAGTAATTGACTGCTACATTTACACCTGGCATTTCATTAAACCTACCTATGCAGCACTGGTCCATTTATGTAATTGCAAAGTGCATGTGACAGATTTGGTAGTGTACTTCTTTTTTTGTTATTCATTGATAATTTCCTTTACGCATTTTTACCTAATGCGCTTTACATATTCACTTCTTGTATGGACTGTATTTGGGCTTGGATTTATTTGATTTATGATCCTATGAAAAAGCTTAAAATCTCGTGATGGTGCCTCCCATTTGGGACAAGTTTGGGCTCTGCTTGTACTGCTGACTTCCTCAGTATACAAGGATGTCCTGACAAGATAGCATAAGAGTGGAAGGCCTCACAGGGTCTGGTTGTTGATTGTGATTACACTTCCCTCATTGCTGATATCCCTCTTGTATATACACACTACATTGCTGCTGAGTTAAGATACACTAATAGTCATTTGCCTCATGATGTTTCATGTAGGACACCTGCACCTCCAGATTTATAGCAGGAGCTATTCCAACATCACGGAATGTCTTGGTCTTCTGTATTCTTGGAGGAATTAAGGCTATTCCAGCCAGAACAGACCTAAAACAGAGTCCTTGATGTTTGGTAACAATGGGAAAAGCAACTCATCATACAGTGAAGAATATTATCCCCTTCAATTCAAAGATAAATCTTTCACTCCTGCTATAGACAGTAGTCTGGGGAATCAATTGTCAAACTCCCTATGCCCCTAAAGGTCTTCCTAGAAACCATCCACCAGGTGGTGCTAAAAAGAAGCATCAGTCATGCCATGGCTGGCTTAATTACTGCAACTACCCATGCATCACTAAACATTCATCAATGCTTTTAAAGAGCATTGTCTGTAACTTAAAATGCAGTAACAAGAATACAAAAAATGCATGTTAAAGTTGGGGATCTGCAGATGTGTGAAGTCCATTTACTGGCCACTTCACAAATTTTTTTTAAAATTTAATTTTGCAGCCTTTGTCAAGTGCAAACTTTATAATTTTTGTAAGGAAGAGCGGGAGATTGTGTAGCCTTCGGCAAACTGTTCCACCTGCCATAAGAGTCTGTGGGGGCCACGGTTGGTCTATCATCACTTAGCAGCAGTTCCCCCTTTTCCCTGTCCACCAGGTCCTGCTGAGTATGTCTTTTCACCCCTTACGCACTGTCCTGATTGTCCAACTTCTGACCTGTATCAGTCCATGGCTGTTGTTCGGTCACAGGATGTACAACCATTGACAGGCTGGACTTCCCATGGTTGGAAAACAGAACATTGTCTGAACAAAAACATAAAACGTCATATTGTTACTAAAATAAGGTTTCGAGGAATTCAGCTGACATTGCATACAAGGGGAAAGGTTTCACCTGCCACTATATGTTATCATACCTTGGCTTCTGCAATGGTTAGAATAAAATGCAAAATAATGTGTAACACACATATGCCAGACTGGGTTACTTGCCTAAGCTATGGCTTAAATTGGCCATCTGCAGAGCTCCCATGGCTATTCAGAAGTCCAAACGTAAGCATAAATAAAAAATCAGCCACCAGCGGCTCAACACAGAGGAAGGTCTCAGCGCATTCAAGGACCACTTAAGTGAGTCTCAAATATTAATCATGTATAAATATTTTCTGACCCGTGGGGCACTGCATGTAGGCCGAGGGCATGATTTGTATTACTACTAACTTCTTGCTTGTTGTTTTGGGAAATATCACTTGCCTTAGAAATGTTGACTATAACAATGATAATAGCTTGTTTTTATATATCAAACTCAACACTTCTGTGGTTTCCAAGAGCTGTAAATAAATGGATTTAATATTAACAATTTAATGGTACCCATTAAAGAACCACTTTGGCGATTGCAAGAATGTGATACAAAATTAAAAGAATAGAAAAAAGCAAAAATGCTGCTGTCTAAAGCTAATGCAAAAAGAACAATTGTTGAATGGAATGCTGAACAATGTCAAACAATCACGCCCAGTACAGAGATCTGGGCCTAAATCCATAATCTTTTTGATCAACACGCCAACCACTGTTTGGACCCAGCCATATGCAAATCAGTTTTGACTCGGCACCCCATGGGAACAGGCCAGCTCGAACTGCCCGACCAGGTCCTCCCTGGACTGGAAACAAACATCGTAGGACTGGTTTCAGGGTCACCCATCAGCAGCCAGGTTAGTCTGAAATCAGTGGCCTGATGAGCACGGGACCTATGTCTGGGCATCCCATCCCATTGGGGTGGCATGGCGGGCAACAAAATGATATTATAACAAGTACATTGGAGGGTCTAACACACAGTGAGTCCTAACAGAGTATCCTCTAACAATTCTAAACTATATGTATCAAGAATAACGGGGTCATCCCCTTGATGATCAGGGAGGGATGCCCATCAGTCACCACACGGAACCGCCCTTCATCATTTGGGATTCCACCAAGACCACCAATGGATAAGCCGATATACTACCACGGTCGGGGGTCCTAGATGTAGGAAGGAGCTCCACCGCCGGTCAGTCAGGTCTGGCTAGGGTCTTGTTTCTCAAGTTTAGAAATGAGAAAAGTCGGGGACTGATGTTGCAGTGCTCAAAAAGTGTTAAAATAAAAAGACAAAGACAAAAAGGTTGTGTAGATAAAATAGGATAGGGGGTACCTATAACTTTATTCTGTTGTTACCCTACCAACCAATGTTAAAAAGTAGTAGTTACTGACAGTCAAAAATATGCAGACCGTCTAGGTGTAATATATGGTCGACATGTTTCAGCAAACTAAAGACATAGTTGTCATTGCTTTCTTCATGACCAGGGATAACTAATAGCTACTGCAAACACAGTGATGGTGAATACAATTAAGTGCTCAAAATCAAAATCAAAATATGATACAGAGATCACCTGATTTCACTAGGTGTTCTGCTCCCTCTTAACATGCAATCATGTTTGTAAGAGGTATAGACCTCACCCCACCTTGCCACGGCTCAGGAGAAAGGAGAAGCACCGCTCTCTCCGTCGGTACTTCAGCGTCGGCATCCAAGCCGATTGGGGAGGTCAACAAAATGACTCATTTAACCCAGATCTATGACTTGGGTGAATGCTTGATTTGTTCAGCATCCCGTCCATTGTCTGTTTTACTTTGCATCTAAACCTAGTGGCCTTGTGCTTGCAATAACAATGTTGAATAAAAAAAACCTAACCATCACTTATACTAGAACAGAACAGTACATGTGCTCTCCAGCAAGCAGGTATACTTAGAAATGGTTTAGCAACACTTTTTAGATTTAATACACATCAACGGAAAAAATATTGACAAAAAGAAAACGTACTCTTGGATCTGAATTACTGTAATATGAAGACCTAGCATAAACACACTAGGAGAACTTAAAACAAAAGGATAAATAAAGGGAAGAAACTGGCAAAGTAAAGTAGTGGCCCACTAGCCCCAGCACTAATGTGTACTGGTTTTTAGATGGATGGGCATATGTGATCATGTTCAATACTGCCATTCCCTGTGCAGAGGAGCCAATGACTGAAGTGGGCTGGCCCATTACCCCCTTGTGTGTGCTGTGGTTGGGGAAAACAAAATGTGAATAGTAGTTGAGCAGGCCAATGCATGAAGAGAGCTGACCCACAGCCCCCCTGTACATGAATGCAGATTATATTTCTTATTTCTATATCATTACATGAGCCTCACCAGGCAGCTGAAGGTGTCTCTAGGCCATACTGAATAACATAGCACGCGATTGTCCGCTTGCTGGGAATAGCTCTGCAGATCCCTTGTCAAAAAGTGTTTTTCTTTGCACCATAATACTAACATGCCCTTTGGATATTGTATATGCCCCTGGCATCAAATCATGGTCTTAGGGGCTTACAGCACGCCTGTATAAATCTGTAGAAAAGCAATCAATGCTGCCTGTTGCTCGCTGACCCCTGCCTTCCGCGCAATCCGCTGGGTCATTGAGCTAGAAACATTGTGTATCGACTGTTCCTGTTTCACAGCCCTCCGTGCCCCTCGTAAGAGCTCTGCCCTTTTGAGTAGGATTAATGTGTCGTGGAAAGCTGGGCATGTTCTGCATACTGATTTGCCAATTGCGCTGTAGTCGCTGACATTTTATAATGAGAGGGCCAGCTCTAATGATGAATTTCAAGTTCATTCATCTAGAACCTCAGAAAGTGGTAGACCTTTGGAGAAGCAGTAGCAGTGTAGAACCAGATATCTATCTATCTATCTATCTATCTATCTATCTATCTATCTATCTATCTATCTATCTATCTATCTATCTATCTGTCTGTCTGTCTGTCTGTCTGTCTGTCTGTCTGTCTGTCTGTCTGTCTGTCTGTCTGTCTGTCTGTCTTTCTGTCTGTCTGGAATGATCTCTCTCTCTCTATATATATATATATATATATATATATATATATATATATATATATATATATATATGTATATATATATATATCAGTGATTGTCTTTTGCTGCATTTATACTATCTGAAGGCTAGAAATTGAATAAAAAAGAGTAAAACTTCTTAAGTACGAGAGTTTGTCCCGTTAATCCTTCTGCCAAGAAGGTTTGTGTGTGCTATATATATATATATATATATATATATATATATATATATATATATATATATATATATATATATATATATATATATATATATATATATATATATATATATATATATATATATATATATATATATATATATATATATATATATATATATATATATATATATATTCCACAATAATGACGAAGTTCTGCCTGCGCCTCTTTGACAATGGCGGGCCTCGACGGGGTTTCGTCCTACCCCTTTAGATCCAAGAAAACGCTGTCTCTTTCCTTCGTAAGACAGAAAGTCAAGGCCCAATTTTGCTTTTCAAGTGATTTTATTCGGCAACAACACCCAACGCGTTTTGCAGCCTTCGCCGCTTGCTCACTCGTGAGCAAGCGGCGAAGGCTGCGAAACGTGTTGGGTGTTGTTGCCGAATAAAATCACTTGAAAAGCAAAATTGGGCCTTGACTTTCTGTCTTACGAAGGAAAGAGACAGCGTTTTCTTGGATATATATATATAAATGCCAATTTACCATGGCTCTCTTGGTGTTCACAATTCTATTTATGACCTACATTATATTGTTTTTTACAGCGCTTGCCTGGAATTTCAGCATGGTCGTTTTCTTTTCCTATTCCTGCAGCTAATAAAAGATCAAGCAATCATTTCGTTTTTTTATATATTGTGCCCCATACTGCATGTGTGCTGTCTCTCAGTGCTGTAAATAACAGATGCTTCTAACAACGACTGTCGAAACCACGTGACAGCGTGCCTCACGCAGGCATGGGTTAATATAGGACCGGCAATTTAATGATGCAGCCCCATGCTGCTGTGTAGAATCAGGAAAGCAGTGTGTGGTAGGATCGTGGTAACAGGAGGCACGAAGCAGGTCGATATGAGGTACAGGAAAACATGCTCCCATACCGCTTCAGTGAATATTATAGTAATTCTGGGTTCCGATACAGAATTGTTCTATAGCCAGAGACCTGTGCTGAATCCTTCTGTATTCAGTAACATTGGCAAAATATATACATTTTCCACCGAAAATGTACTTACTTACTGATGGGATGGGGGGGCAGTGAAATGGATGGTTGCGCGCAAATGAAATAAAAAAAAATGAATTAAAATAAAAACACTTACCAGATCCAGACGACATGACGTCCTCCGCGCTCTGACCTCTTCTGCTGAGACCGCAGTGCCGGCCCCTGCAAACTCCCTCAACCAATCCTGACGCTGCTCACATGCTGTTGACCAGCATGACAATAGCGCCCTGGTTGGTGGGATTGGCCTCTCTCAGCAATCCGGACGCACTGGAGACTTGCACTCGCTCTCAAACCAGCTGTCTTAAAACAGCTAGGCTGAGACGTTTAAAGTGCACATGTCTGGCTGGCAGTCGCAAGACGGCCATCCAAAAGAGACAAGAGCACTGTAGACAGTGCACAGGCAGCACTCTGCCCACCATTCCTCCCTGCTGCCACTCAGCAGGCCACGTCCAGTCCTGACATAAGGTTCAGGACAGAATGCTGAAAAATAAAATGGGAACAAATTACCATTGTGTTTTTCATCTCTGCGGCTTTGGGGGGCACTTAAGTGGGGCGGCGCTGCTCTGCTCCAATGGAGGAGCTACCCCTGGATATTTCTTAGTGCCAACACGTGTATTTATTTAAACATTTCACAAAGAGCTATGTGCAGCACTTCAGTCATTTCTCGGAGGATTTTATACTAGAGATATATAATCAAGGAGAAGCTATAGAGCTATCTGAAGGGTTAGCAACTGTGCCCGTTCTTCAATTGTAAAATTCAGCTGAAAGCAAGTCTAAATAGTTCAGTTTTCATTAGTTTCATAAAAACCTGTTATGGGGTACTTAGTCCATATAGGGGGAGAATGTTCCACACCATAGGTCCATTAAGACAGACCTTGTGTTCACCTGAGCAAGCAGGAGCACATCAGACCCTCCGATTAAGGACCCCCTACAACCTTGGTCTTGGTAGGTAACATTGGGATTTGTGCACCATCACAAAGTTTTCTGTGGGAAAGGCCTTGTATGCCTCACAATGCTCCAACAAAAACATTGCTTAATGGCACCCATTTGATCAGCCAATGACCGTTCAAGCATTCGAAAGGAGGAAAGATGGAGGAAGACCACCAGGCATTAGAGGTCCTTGATGGTGGAACGCTCTGAGTTTGAACGTCAGATTTTAGCTACGGTTGTATAAGATTAACTTTATGAGGGTGTAATTTAGTATAATTTCGGTAATTTGCATTACTCTTGGCACACAGAATTCCTGAAATTACACCATTATGTCATATCTCGTAACTTTGCTCTGATCAAGTTAAAAATGTACCAAGGAGGAAAGGGGACATCATCAACAGTAACTCAAGCAACTGTTGTTTGTGGTGCTTTTGCTTTGTTGCAGAATTCTTTTGCTTGAAATGCATTCTCATGTCTAAAGCGGATGTGAGAATAGATTTCATGCTAAAATACAGCACTAAATTCAAATTTCATATACTTACATGTAGTTTTGCATAACGTTTCTGATATTACATATATTTACACAAACGCAAATTACGTCAATTGCACTAATCTGAACCCAACTATATTTGACCAGTAAACTGAACACTGAATTATTGTCTTTAGTTGAACTCAACACATAACATGGATAGCAATCCAAGAATTTCAGACACTCAGTTAATCATCCATCTGGAATATAACCTCCCCTCCCTCTCATTCAGCTGCTATTTCCTCCTCTTGACAGGTCCTCTAAAATAACCGAAAAGAAACACTTAGCCCCTTTTTATACAATTTGTTATGTTTAAAAAAAATACCAAGGGCTCCACCATCATGTTTCCTTCTCTTGAAGCATCATTAGTTGATAAGATGAGTGGGGGAAGGAATGGCATTTCTTTTTAATGATTTCTAGGTCGCTCTTGGGTCCAAGTAACATTTGTGCTTTTTACACAGAGCACAGGAACCTTCAACAATAGCTTCACTTACTCTGAAATAAATTAAGTTATCGTTTTGGAGGGTGGTTTATTAGTAGGTGCAGGTATGTGACTACAACTAATAATAACACCACCATCACAAATAAAGTCCTGTCAAGTCTGAATAAATTACTCCTTATCCAACCTTTGTAGCTTGGCTGACCTGCAGTCAGGCTTAATTTAGGAGACAGGCGTGTAAAGCATTTAGTATCAACAAAACAATAAATAAAAGACGCCACGCAATAAAAATCCAACTCCAATTTATAAAACTAGAGAATATTTTTATCTTTACAATGACCCCAAAACAAATTTTTTTTACGGGACCAGAGATATGAATTTTGACATTTTAAATTAAAAAATGTGCTTTTGAGCATCTAAAATTGTAAACACTCCTGCTGCGGCTACCTGGGCCGACTGGAGCAGGTCAAAGTCTAAGTCAAAGTTTCAGGCCCACCACGATGGAGTGCGGGTTGGATGCAGTGAGTGGTTGTATCCGGTCAAGTGCTTACCTTCTGACGTAGTCACTTTTTTTGCGGTTTTTCTCTCGATGTCGAGCGATCACGTCCTTGGATCTGGATTTTCATTCGACAATGACCGTCTGCTGTAGCACAATACCTTGGTGAGCCCTGGAGGTCTTCTTCTTTGCTGTCAACCGAAAGGAGCTCTGGAGCTTTCACCGGGGCAAACCTGCGTTGTCGCTGTTCGACGTCGCCGGCTTGACTCAAATCATCAATGCCAGTCAAAACATTTTCCAAAAAGTTCCCAAACTTTCAGATCTTTTTTTGAAAGGTTACTTGCAATAGTCCACAGCACCAGCCAAGGGTTCAGAAGCTCTTGTTTGTCTATTGGGACTCTGGGACTTCAACTCCCATAATGCACCTAGTTAATCCAAGAAAAATCCAGAAGCAGCTGGTCAGCCAGAGATCTCCTTGTTGTGGATGTTGCAAGTAGCTTCTTCTTTCAGCACTTTTCTACCTATTGCTGATCAGGGAGTCCACTCTTTTATCTTTTAAGACAGGCAAAGTCCTCTTGTTGTGAAGCCTTAAGAGTGCAGCAGGTCCAGTACTTCTGAGTACAATCCTCTCTTGTGCAGTCCAAGGATCCAGCAGGGCAGACCTTCTTCTCCAGATGTTTATAGGTGTATATCTCAGGTGCTCTTGCAGCTCTCCCATATATTTATACACAATTCTAGGCTGGCAAGATTGGGCCACCCGACCCAATCAGGTTCAAGTTGCCACCCTCTGCTATGACCAATTCCTGGGAACTGTACCTTATTTTTGGCAAAGACTGCAAATATCTTTTAAAATCAAAATGGAAAAAAAATCTCTCCTTTGAGTTCAGGGCTGGCTAACCCAACTCACAGGTGTAGCTAACTTTTCCCTACACTCCTATTTCAGCCCCTCTCCTAATTAGAGGGGCTCCCGTCTGGCTGGGGATCACATAAGTGGGAGTGGGTCTGGTTCCTGTGCTATCTGGCCTTCTCCATTTGAAGACCAGTGTATCTCCCCAAGCCCCTTCCTGTCCTGACATCTGTAGACAGCAGATCTCCTTCCACCAAGGCCTCTATTGTTTCAGCCCCAGGCTTCTTCACACCTAATCAGGGAGCAGCTGGGCTCAGGCTGTCAAAGGCTGGCTAGTCAGAAGAGGCGCCTACAGGGTTGTTTTAGGTAACTTCAGGAAAGCAACTTCTAAAACTACTTTCCTGCCATAGTTATAATAAATACAACCTTGGCAAGTTGTTGGATTTATTGTAAAAAATGTTGATACTTTGAATCATGTTGCTAACTATTACCAATCAAAAGTTAGACTTTTTGAAAGTTTAATAAAGTCGCCCCTCATGTTAGCCTAGAGAGAGGGCAGCACTACAATGGGTTAAAATTACTTTGGCTGGTTTTCCCTCACCCGGGCAATTTATACATTTTTTATATTGCCCCTGCGTTTTCTAACAAGGCACAATAATTTAGGGCCACCTAGGGCGAGTCCTTAGGGTTGACCTGCAGGTAATAAAAAGGTAGTTTTAGATTTAGGAAATAATTTTAATTCCAAAGTCAAATTTGGGCATCTTTTTTTTTTAAACCAGCCTGCAAGTGCACTCTTAAGCGCATTAAGTCCACTGTGCTCTCAAAACCTCCCTTCCCTATTATATACTAGGGACTTACAGTAGGGTGTCTTTGCCAATCATAATTATACCTAGAGTGTCTTCACCAATCGTAATTATACCAAGCACATATACTTTTAAGGACAGGGCACTGACCCTAGGCTTGGTTAACAGAGCCCAGGGTATTTTCTGAGTCAGCAACAACAGGTATCAGTCAGAAAATGGGGGTGCTCAGGGCAAAAAGGATGACTTTCCTAAGTATAGGTGCATCAATTAGAAAAGTAAAATTAACCTGTATGGCTGGGGATTGATTTGAAGTTAAAATAAAAAATCTAAATCATAGACTTTATTAGGAAATCAGAGTTAAGTGTCAATTTGAGATCTAGTGACAGGAAAGATTTTGGACATGTAACGTGCATCGAAATATGCAAAGCGGTTGCTTAAGTGGTGAGTTGGAGAAGGTAGAAACCAGTTGTTGCTTATTGTTGGTCTCCAGAGATAATACATCTCTAAACATTTCTGGAATGTGAATTATGTGAGTTGTGCTCTTATGATTCCTGATAGGTGATTGCTAGTGCATCATTTCTTTTGATTGTGTACTGGGAGCCAGTGAACTGCTTTTAGAGCAAAGTGACTTTACAGGTCAGGTCACATGTCACCTTAGTGCTGTGAAGGTCGTTGTGCCAGCTCCCCCTGCGGCAGTTATCCTGTCCGGCTTGTTTGCAGTCCGCTACCCTCTGCTGCCTTAGGTTTGTGCCTCTTCTGCTTGTTTTCTGCTTGTTTTCTGCCTTCCTTTCTGCTCACTTTCTGCTAATTTTTCTGCCCAGTTCTGTCCTCTATTTTTGCCTCTCTGCTCAGTCTTCCGGTTATTCTTCCTCTTTCTGCTTGTTTCTGACCTTTATTTTGCCTCTTTCTACTAGTTTTTGACCTGGCTCTTCGATAGAGATGTTGCATCTACAGCTGAGAGATACCCCTAGGGGTGACAGTGCTGTGCTATACCAATGCTGATTGTTTGATTGATTGAAGGGGAATACAGTAGACAATACAAAATATGAGGGTTCAAGGGAAGCTATAGGAAAGCAATCCTTTTCTGTATGTTTTCACTGCAGTTGGCTTTTTTGGGTTGACATTTTTTATTAGCATTTTATAAATACATGACAGAATGTTATAATAATATAGCAATTTCTACAACATTTAGCAATAAATAAACATTGGTAAACACAGTTATGAGTAGATAAACTAGTAGATCAAAATGTATAGAATATTATATCTGATAAACATTTTGAAATAAAACAGACTATAATAACTGGCTGCAGTTGGCTTTTTAAAATTTTTTTGGAGGGACTAGAGTGCAAGCCATAACATCCACCACAACATTTACTACCATGTTCAACTCCATTACAGCCTTTGATACATCTATTACAACCAGCACCATTCGCGACACCACAATTTCCATTACAACCATCAAAATTATTACCACCAACATTACTAACAATACCATTTCCATTATAACCAATGCTATTACCACCACCACAGCATTTATTTGTGCCTTTGTTCTAATGCTTTATCACATAAAAGCAAGACCTACTGGCCTTGCCAATGCTTTAAAATATTGTGCATTTGCCCCACAAGAGTACTGGTCTATGGAATTCAATGTAATCCGCAAATGAGAGGGCACAGACATACATCAGAATGGACTATTTAATACTTTGTTTACAAGAAATAACAGCAGCTCTCGTGGGCAGCCACAGATAAATAACTTGGGATTATTGTTCACTTTGCTAGCATCGTTATCTTATGCGTTTCCTCTGAGGGTAGCAAAGATGGATGGATGTGCAGGACCAAGGCCCGCGGAAGTGTAAGGCAGTTGCAAACAAAGCAAATAATCAAAAGGGAAAAGTTGAATCTGCAGTATCCTCTGAGCGGAGATAAGCGGCAAAACTAATGGAAATAAACATCACACAAAAATAGAACAAGCTAAGAAACGTTGTCCAGCTAGTTGTGAGGAATGGCCGTGCCCCAGTGTCCTTTGCACTTTATGGTCTGATCTGTGGCGGTACAGAGCGCAGGGCACATTGCAGAAGGCATTTTATATCTTCAAATGGTTCTCTCTCGGGAGTAGGGATTTATTGAATCCATTAATGAGGACGTGTTCATCATGCGTCGTTTGCTACCATAGTTTTGCCCCTTTCTTGGAGCTGCAGATGACAAGTGTTACTGTTACCCATTTTAGTGGTACTTTAATTATTAACCCCAGAAGCCTCAGAACCTGGATTTTCCTCGGTACAGAGAAAAAAGATAAGTCTGTGTTCCTCCATGAACCCCCCCCCCCCCCCCCACCTCCCCCCCCTGCTTCTGTTAAAGCAGTTGGATAGATACAGACAAAAAGAAACTGATGCCCTCGAGAGGATTATTTCTTTATACAGGACGCTACTTGTCCCCCGTGAGGGTATCCAGGAGCTGGTTCAATAGCAATATCAATAAAGGAGCTCTTCAAACATGGCAAAGAAACTAAGGAGGCGACAACTGAAAAAATATACATTCTATGATTTTCTAGACGTCATAGAATATTTTCCAAAGGTGCACACAATTTTCAAATGTTTAAAAAGAGCAGGTGAAAGACAGGCTACAAATGAAATCAACAAAACTAATGAGACATATATACACATAATACACATATTAGAATCATTGTTAGATCAATTGTGCACCTCCTCACAAAACGAAAGTACTCTAAATAGAGCTTGTGGATAGGTCCAAATGATGATGAAAGAATCAAATTTCGACCTCATTAGTAAATCAAAAGAACCATCATTAGGATTAACATGTTAGCAGAAAACATTTTGCACCTCACTGCTCTTTTTTGTCAGTCTGAACAACTAGGAAATAGGAGGAAATGATGGCTGTTTACTGTAAAGACACACAAAAAAATTACCTGAAGAATCCAGCCTACCAGTAATCCTAAATGGTATCCCTTCAACCAAAAACAGATGCCTCATGATAAACATGGGAAAGCAGCAAGAAAACTCTTTGTAACTTAATTTTAAACTGCAAGTGATTGTGGCCTATGGTTTTACATCTCACAAAGACACTTAGATATGGGATGATAATAAAAATGCCCATCCCAACAGATCTCTCCACTTCTCTCTCTCTTTAACCATACGTGCTCAGGGCCACAACTGTACATAATATCTCCATCTGGGCAACACAGCGCGGTAACCAGCTAAGTAGACAATATCATACAAAACACTGCAAAGGGACCTGCAGAGCTGTTCAAAGCTATCAGCAAAGTCATAACCTTAAAACTGCACATCTGTCACTCAAACTTTATCCACCACAATGCTAAAGGCTGTGTCCAATTACACCATAATCTCACCTCGATATTCAGTACGCACAAAAGAGAAAAACTTCCCATATAGGATCAAAACAAGAGAACATCCTTCAAATCACACTCCCTACACGGTGTTGCATGCTACTCATGTAGACAAGTGCTTCAGCATCCATGTAGGAGTACTAAGGCTATATAAATGTTGCAATACAATTCAATACATCTCAATGTAAGCAGAGGTTAAAGGGTCGATGGTGCTCAAAAACATCTCAGACACCAGCAAGGAGAATTCCCAATGACACTACTACTCTTTTTTTGTAAAGTAGCATCTCTGTTGTGTTTTTTAGCCATAGTACTTTGAGTTATTGTTGAAACTTATTATGATTTGACTTGGTGGGATTTCTTAACTAGATCAGCTGGGAGTTGGCTGGAGAGAAAGAACCATGCTCGGGTTCTGTCTGTCCAACAAAGGACAGATTTCACGTTAAAGGTATCCAGCCTCTTCATAACATCCTTCCTGGTACCTTGTGAATTATAATGGAAAGCACATGTTGGCCTCTTTAGTATGTCTCCTTGAGATTTATTTGTAGCTTTGTTCTCAGTCTGTTGATGGCCTTCCTGACTACAGATATTTAAGGAAAAAAACAGGAACGCAAGACTTGAACGTAGGAAAGTATTGTGGTATCTTCATGTCTATGCCATGCATTCTCTCCTTAGTTATATATCACCTACTGCTCAGTCAGTGAGTGTGAGGTAATAGAATGCTGATGTGGGCATGGTTTGAGTGAGTGTCAGTGGAATGAGTGGGCTGAGCAGCAAGGATGCTGCTCCCGGTGGGGCCTTTTTGCTTCCTTTCTACCATCTTTACCTGTAACTTGAGACACTTATCTTGAGATTAAACCTTATCCTGTTTTACCTATACTACAGGCTACCCTTTATCTTCATTTACCACAACGGCAAAGATGTACTGAAAAGTACATGTAGACAACCACAATTCTAACATTGACAAAACTACAGCGGCCATTTTAAAGCAACTTTTCAAGCCTGCAAAAAATCTATCAGGGCTAATACATTCGAACAATTTTACATGGTTGTGTAACATGAATTTGTATGTGCTGTTTTTGTTCTCAAGTGTTCATATGTAGCATTGCGTAAATTCGAGGCAGGGGAGCACTGTGGAGTGTCAAAGCCAATGATATAGTGTGGCATCCTAAGATGTCTTCATCTTAGCTCTCTGTTTCTGTTGTCATGTGTTTCAGAATGTTATTATGTCATCCAAGATTCTTTGGTTAGAACTGTGACTAGGCAGTTGAAGATTGCTGTTTGTGCTGTGGGGAGGTCTTATCTGGATGGGATCCATTTGAGGAATAAACTTCTTTCATGGCATACCAAAGACCCTTTCAAGAGTCATTCTTCCATATAGCTAATTGTGTAGTGACTGAAAGGCAAGCTGGGTTTGGAGAGTGCATTCATATATCATGCAGATTTCATTTCTTTTGCAGTTTTGTATTGCAAAAACTCGACTCAAAGGTATCGGAGCGCTTTACATTACCACCACCAGTTACATTACACAAGGACACGTTCATTTTGATTTTTAGGCAGTGGGTGATTAAGTGATTTGCCCAGAATCACAGGATGTGAAGCAGATGCTGAGACTCGAGCCTCGTTTACTAGTCCAACAGTGGGCAGCTCTGGCTGTTATCCCACATCCTCTCCCACATTATAATGTAATGCTCCTGCTATATTAGAGATATTCATGGGCAAACATGGAGGAAACATGGAGGAAACCGATTGCGAAAACCTTTGTAACACATATTGCTTTGTGAACATTTTTAATGACTAATGGAGATTCTAATGACCAAATCATAGGCAATGAACAACACTTTAAAAATAGAGACAACAGATTTGGCACCGTTTTTGCTACTTATGTAAAAAGAAAAGTAGGAAACGTGTTTTGGCGTAAAGTACGTTTTGGGTTTCACATTTGCGAAGTGGTAAAATGTCACTGGCCACACCACCCGCAGGTTCCCATAGAGGGGACAGCATACTATTGTTGCCCTCCTACTAGATATGGTGGCAGTTTTGTGCAGTAAAGGCAGAGCCACTGGAAATGTGCAATTGTGCGACTGTGGAGTTATTTGCATTATTATCGATTTGCTGCGTTAGTTACGTAATTCATCATGTGCTGCATAATCTGCAGATTTTAATTAAAAAAATGTTTCTCACTCAAGCGGTTGAAAAGTTAGTAGTAACACAGCAACACGTGTTGATGCACTGTGGGAGGCCCTTGGCAAAGTTTGACTGGTCAACTTTCTGTCTCTTATTGCTGTGTTTGGGTGTTAAACTGGTACTAATGAGGTGCAACTAATGCTCAGACAGTGTTCACAAGGATAACAAGCATTTGCAATGCAATAGGTCTCGCATTAGGAAAGTTTGAGCTATTGGTATTGTAAATGACAAATTTTGTAATCATGTGTTGGTTTTGAAAACAGCGAAATTAATAGCTTTGTCATTTACAATGCCAGTAGTTTTAACTTTGGCAAATGTGACACCTATAGCATTTGTAATGCATTATGTGTTGTATTTACGTGACATAGATGTATTGATATTACAAATAACAATGGCATTTTTTTAAATAATTAATACTTAAATAGAAGTTATTGTAATTTATAATGGCAAAAGCTTAAACTTTTGTAAATAACTTTTGTGAAGACTATGTTCAGTGTATTTTATTGTGACGAAAATCCAGGAACAGAAGTGAAATATTAACATCTTATTGTGACATTTGTAATAAAGCTTGAAACATTGAGAGAACATATTTGAACCAGTTGTTGTTGAATGGTTGCACAGATTGATGCTGTGGTGGCGCTGAGTGATGTTGTGGTGGCGACAAGTGATGCTGTGACGTTCAGTGATGCTGTGGTAGCGCATAGTGATGTTGTGGTGCCCCTGAGTGATGCTGTGGTGGTGCTGAGTGATGCTGTGGTGATGCGATAGATAGATAGAGTGAGTGCCATAGATAGATAGATAAGAGTATGGACAATAGATAGATAGATAGATAGATAGATAGATAGATAGATAGATAGATAGATAGATAGATAGATAGATAGATAGATAGATAGATAGATAGATAGATAGATAGATAGATAGATAGATAGATAGATAGATAGATAGATAGATAGATAGGTAGATAGAGTGAGGGCGATAGATAGATAGAGTGAGGGCGATAGATAGAGGGAGAGAAAAAGGACAGTGAGGGACAGAGGAGAGAGAGAGAAGGACAGTGAGGGACAGAGAACAAGACAGTGAGGGACAGATGAGGGAGAAGAATGACAGTGAGGGACAGAGGAGAAGGGCAGTGAGGGACAGAGAACACGGGCAGTGAGTGACAGAGGAGTGAGAAGAAGGACATTGAGGGGCAGAGGAGAGAGAGAAGGACAGTGAGGGACAGAGAACAAGGACAGTGAGGGACAGAGGAGGGAAAACAAATAGAGTGAGGGACAGAGGAGAGAGAAGTAGGTCAGTGAGAGACAGAGGAGGGTGAAGGACAGTGAGGGACTGAGGAGAGGGACAGTGAGCGACAGAGGAGGTAAAAGAAGGACAGTGAGTGACAGAGAAGGAGGAGGACAGTGAGGGACAGAGGATGGAGAACAAGGACAGTGAGTGACAGAGGAGAAAGACAGTGAGCAACAGAGGAGGGAGATGAAGGGCAGTGAGGGACAGATGAGGGAGAAGAGAGACCATGAGGGACAGAGGAGAGAGAAGGACAGTGAAGAACAGAGGAGACGATGGACAGTGAGGGACAGAGGAGGGAGAAGGCAGTGTGAGGCGCACACAAAAAAGTGACACAAGGGAAAACTAACGGAAACACAGTGCAGGGGGTACAGTGCGCGAGCTTCTAAATCCCAAGAAGAATAAGCGATCGCCTGTTTATTTCATACTTAGAATGAAATGAAAGTGCAGCAACATGCAAGGGAACTCCCGCCAAAAGGGCTGCTAAAATACTCCTCCCGTAAGACTGGTATAACGGTCATACTAACATTGTAGTATTTAATCACTGTGATTCCTTAAGCATGCAGTAGGTGCTCATATTGTAATTATCTCATTTATAGCGATAAGAAGACTACAGTAAAAAAAAAAAACAGTTTCAACAAAAGTTAAAAGGTGAGGGCGTGGGATTCAGTTTGCACTGAGCGAACCTCCCGTGAAGATGAGGATGGGTGTCTGCGTGGGGCAGATCCTCAGGCACAGACTGAAACCGGCTCATTCTCTCTGAGTACTAAAACATCCGCGTGGGCGCCCCTCCATAGCGCTAAGAGGCAGCTCTTTTGAACAGCGCCCACAGTATGCCGAGCTCCACAGCAAGCATTTGGAATGCATTCATGAGTGTGGCGCCTAACAAAAACAAGGTGGGATACAGCATATTCACACCACCGCCCCTAAACTAGACAAGCAAACATGAGGAAAGTAGTATCAGCAAGCAAAGCCACATCTGCCTTTCAGAAATATTAAACTCAGTTTCATATCAAATGTACCAAACACATAGCAACTCTCTAATATTAAGCATTACGTATTCTATTGCTTTGGGGAAAAGCAGGGATGGTGCAGTCACGAGGATTAGTGTGCAGCGTAGAATAATAAACCTGAATAGTAAGCTGGTGTGAGCTCACAACACCTCCGGGAGTGTAAGTCACGTACGTCTTACTTACCACCAACACAGTGACCCCAAGCGGAGGCATAGTGACTGGAGGAACAGAAAAGGGCCCCAGGGGCGGAAAACTCTGAATTTACCCGGGACACCGATTACCAGCACAGGATATCCCTAGGTGGATGAGTAATCACACTCAAGCGCAACACCAAGGAGGGGCGTGGGTGGACGGAGCACAGGAGGTGACGTACACGCGACACAAGTATCAGCCGGGTGGCTCTCGGCAACGGAGGGAGTCAGAGACGATGGTAGAAGAGGCGAACTCAAGCCAGCTAAGAACTTCATCAAAACAAGTATTGGCGGCTGCAAAATTACATTAAAAAAAAAGAAAACTAGGCGGCTGCTGGAATATTTAGCAGAGAAAAGTGCTTGACAAGCAAATATAGTAGTGCTGGTACTCCTAGCCACTGAGTACCAGTATGTGCATGAGAACTGGCAGTACTCTCCCATTAAAAGTATTGTTCCCCTACCTGCTGAGAAGCACATGTACAATGCCATTCCAATTGAACAAGTGCAGGTACCCCTATGTATGCAAACAGATCCGAAGCATTAGATACCGAGCTAGTGATCAGAGACTGCAGGGAGTTGGGACAGAGACAAGCGATGATGAAGATAAGAATTCGAGAAGCCAAGCACAGAGACACAGACCCGAGACAGGGAAGCCTGAAGTGACAGAGCCCAGAGATTGCGGGCGCAGAAGCACGGATCAGAAACAGGCGAGGCTACAGAGACGTGCATCAGAGAAGGAGAGTCAGCAGACAGAGGAATATATTAGACAAAGGTGACACGCGGATCCAGACCCCTCTGGTAGTGAGACACGGATCAAAGACAGTAAAAATAGAGGCTTTGATAAGAAAAAGAGAACTGCACAGAAACTGATCATAGACAGCCCGAAAACCGAGGCACTTCATGACCGCCACAAACAGCAACACAACGGACAGCGGGAGGAGGGCGGGGATAAATGGAACGGTAAAAAAGATGAAGAATGAAACTCACTCCTGAGCAGCCGCACCGCCTCAAGCCTCAAGACAACAGGAAGCGGGAGGGGGGCGGGAACAAAGGGAACGGGTTGCGAAACTCGACCCGGCTAGGAAGGATAAGCCCCGTAACTGAGCAGCCGCACCTCGATGGCCGCCACAAACAGCAACAGCGACAGCGGGAGGTGGGCGGGGACAAACGGAACGGGGACGCGGACAACAGGAAAGGGGGCGGGAAGATGGGCAACACGGCCAACGGGAGGGAGGGTGGGAAAGCAAGACAACAGACAGCGGGAGGGGGCGGGAACAAAGGGAACGGGACACGGACAACAGGAAAGGGGGCGGGAAGATGGGCAACACGGCCAACGGGAGGGGGTGGGAACAGGAAACTAAAAAGCCAACACTTCCCAACTCGGCAGCTAGTGGTGAACAGCGGTGGGAAATAAACATGAAAGTAGTCCCTAAATGAGTAGATAATGCTGAGCAGTGGAAGGAAACTGTAGTTGGTCGATGCTTCTTCCTGCAAAATGGAAGCAAAAGGGAAGTGACATTTCAGACCACCAACTAATGAATGATCTCCATAAAAAGAGCAATGCAAGATTTAACCAATGGGAAGCTGAGAAACAAATATACACACAATGGGTGGAGTTTCACCACTAATACTAACTACTTGATGATGCGCTGCCTATGCGAGACCTAAAAAGGACAAAATAACTAAGTAATACCATCTCAAAATGGGGTGCATTATGCCGCATAATTTTCCTTTTCTTGCCGAATAATTTACTCAACCCTGCACATAATTTCGCCCTTCCCTGCCACATAATTCCAGTGGCGCTGAGTAAGGGCCACCGTAAATCGAGGTACCCTCTTTGTTTATTGATCTGTGGAATCAGAAGGTGGGGAGTTTTTTCGAAATGGGATCTTATAGTGGTCGTTAAATAGGGTTGGGCCTTTTTGTCCCACATTTCCAAAGGGGAAAATGCCTTTTCCACGTATTTCATTGTGACCGAGCAAACTTTATGTGAAATGTGACTGTGCCATGCTATCTTTGGTGTAAATCGCGTTGCTCTATTCCTATAACTCAAGCTGCACAAGCAGTGCAAGTGGATTTGCCCTTTTTTATTTATTACATAGTGCCAATATCGGCCCACTCACCAGCCCGCTCCCAGCAACATGCATGCCGCAGAAATAAGCAGACAAGACAACTTTTTGTTGGAGAAAAGTAGCTGCAGGTTTATTAGCATATACACATGCCAACAAGGTGGGTTATCTTACAGACAATCCAAAGACAAGCCGCCCCTCGCGGTCTACCACCTGATGGGCCAATTTGCAACGTGGCCTTAGCCAATCGTTGCTTAGCGGTTGTGGTGAGGAAATAGCCCCTCCCATTTCTGATGAACCATTGGTCCACCCTCTTGCTCACGCCCCCCCCTACGAGGGGCGGAGAGTTCAAGCGACCCCCCGTTGTACAGGTTTCCAACCGCCCATAGGATAGCGGGGCGCTGTCGCACCCCCAGGGTCCACCGCACAGACTTCCTGGGGATATTAGGCCTCAGCATCCTTTGTGCTCCTGAAGAGGGTACTCCCGGGTACCTGTCCGCCTCTGGATCGCCCTGTAACTCTGCCTGCAACACAAATGAGAAAACATTAGAAGACATTTGCCCCCCCCCCACCCTGAAGACGCCGGGTATGCGGTAGGGAGGAAAACAGTGTCAGGGTGAGGGGACGGAGGACAAAGAGGCCGCTAGGTGGGGGGGGGGGAGGAATATATACTCTCCCCCGCCCACAGCAGGCCGGAAGTGATGCGCGGGACCCTCCGGGATCTCGAAGCGCTGGGCTGCCCCGTGTGCCATCTTGTGGCACCAAGGGGGCCACCCTCTTACTTGTGTCCCCTGCGGGGACGTGCCGGTCAGCTGCATAGTGCCAATATCGGCCCACTCACCAGCCCGCTCCCAGCAACATGCATGTCGCAGAAATAAGCAGACAAGACAACTTTTTGTTGGAGAAAAGTAGCTGCAGGTTTATTAGCATAAACACATGCCAACAAGGTGGGTTATCTTACAGACGATCCAAAGACAATCCGCCCCTCGCGGTCTACCACTGGATGGGCCAATTTGCAACGTGGCCTTAGCCAATCGTTGCTTAGCGGTTGTGGTGAGGAGATAGCCCCTCCCATTTCCGGTGAACCATTGGTCCACCCTCTTGCTCACGCCCCCCCCTCTATGAGGGGCAGAGCGTTCAAGCGACCCCCGGTTGTACAGGTTTCCAACCGCCCGTAGGATAGCGGGGCACCGTCGCACCCCCAGGGTCCACCACACAGACTTCCTGGGGATATTAGGCCTCAGCATCCTTTGTGCTCCTGAAGAGGGTACTCCTGGGTACCTTTCTGCCTCTGGATCGCCCTGTAACTCCGCCACAGCCCTGGGTGTGGCGACCGTCGCAGCCAGGGCCCGCCACCAAGGCCGGCATTCCTCCTACTAGCTCTAGCACGTTATTTCTAGAGCCTCTCCCCTAACCAGCCCGAACCTGTCCAAGTTTAAATCGGGCAGGAGTGCCAAAATATCCTCCCCAATCCCCTTGCGCTTGGCGTAAGGTCTCCCAGGTCTAAAGACGTCCTGTCTGCTCTGTCCTTTGAAGTATACGCCGTGCAGGACTTCCTGCGTGATGGCTCCAGCGCCTCCCCTGATGAGCGCTTGGACTACAGGGATGGAGACATGTCTGACCACTGAAAAATATCTGTCCCCCACTGGTGGCAAAACACACCGTGGGTTCGCTGTGGTCGTTCTATCAGGTGCCATAACCTGCCGGGATGGCCGGCGCACAAATCGAAAAAAGATCCTTGGTGCGCACACCCGCTGTCCCGTTCAGGATTGGGGAAAAGAGTAACGGGTCCTGTTCATAAAACACTGCAAAAATGTTTTGCAAAGTGTCAACCTACCCTGCTTGCTGAACCAGGGACGGTCGCATATGCATGTACCCTGCTAACCGCTTGAGACCCTGATATAACACCGGATGGTGTCGACTAGAAAGAAAGTGTGACAACAAGGTTCCCTAAATGTTGGACAGGGAGCAAACGCTGGGACCCGTCTGTGAACGTGTAAATACAGTAATACGCACCTCAGTCCAGAATACCCTTGCCTGAACTACAAAAGGCACCTGGAGCCCGCTGCCCCCCGCAGCACAAGGCGAGGGAAAACTGGCCCAGAACCCCCAGCTGGTTATTAACCACCACCGTCACCACAGGCTCTAGTAAAAGATTGGCTACCTCTGGCCAGTCGGAGGCCAGCCCCCCCCCCCCCCCCCCCCCTTAGTTGACTACCTAGCCCTGTGGAAGAGAACTTGTAGTAACCCGCCGGGGGGTCAAAGACCGAAACATGCCAGGAAAAGAGCAGAGAGAGGCCCCACCAGCGTACTTCCAGTAAGGTGTGCCAAAATAAGCTCTCCCCCCATGCTGCCTTCAGCATAATGCACCCTAACTAAGCAAGGCAGTTGGTCGCGTGAGCCGAAACCTGTCTACAAGGCAGGACTTGTAGACTGTCTAGGAAGATCTAGATGAAACCTCTCGTGGTGCATGCCTGCCCTTCCAGCAGCCCATCTGTTGACGTAGTCGCTGCTTAGTTGTACAAGCTAAAGAAGCCACACTTGAAACTTTCATGCATAGCCGACCACGAACTGGCCACCCTTAAGCCGGGCTACACAGATAAAAATGCTATGTGTGACAATTCCCTAGTTCAGTGCAGAAAGAGTGGCATCGGTAAATTCCCTGCAGTTTGTATAGGTACTGATATTACCTGCCCCTTCTGGGCCCTACAAGTGCGTCAAAATACAAAATACATCAAAAACGAAGTGCCTCATATGGTGCCTGGTGCCCAATAACATTGGTTGGATAACTCACTTCATGGCCGCAAGTTTCTCCATCATGCGTAAAAGGCCATGAAGAGTTTTGCCTAGGCAACATTGCTTTAACACTGTGTAAGGTATCTCCTAATGTTTGTCAATGGTACAACGTCCCCCTTTGCCTGTCCTACGTTGGATCCTATGAAGCTTAAAACAAGCAGCCTATCCAACTGTGTATACATGTAGTGCAGCTAGGGGAACAAGTATTTACTCACTAATACTTCCTGGCCTGCGAAACTGCAAAAGTAAACCCTACTTCGGTACCTTAACCAACTACTAAATGAAATACTGTCATGTAACCGCCTACCCGTGGACATCGCCACAGGCCCTCCTAGTGTCCCTTCACGTAAAAACAGCTAAAGCAAGCGTCTACATGGCCGCAAAGTGCCAACATGTGACCCATGATATAAAACAAGTGGAGGCTATAAAGATCAGCCAGGACCACAGAGGAGCCAGAGCAGGGAGGTCTAGGTGGGATCAGACAGGGGGGAATGTGTGCCAAAGCAGTCCCAAAATTCCTTTTCCCCTTCGCAGTGCATTACCATAGTGCCAACATGCCAGGTATAGAAAACTGGCGAAGCTGGGTGCAATTATGTGAGTGTCTCGGTGTGGGCCAGAAAGTATGAGTAAAATGTGTGGCGATGCCGGCACGACAAATCTGCAGGGCTACACAGCTTGCTCAGGCGAAAGTGCTCAGAGATGCTAGGTAATTGGCCGCCATGCTAATGCCTCCCTAACTTTACTTACAAAAGGAGCGCTCCATACAACAAGCCCCTTTGTTGGTTTAGTCAATGCTTCAAAGTGCATAAGATACAAGCCACAAATGATAGCTTTCATGCATGGCCAACTGAGAAATAGCCGCCCCAAACTAAAGCTAGCAAGGTGTCAACTGCTAAGTGTGACATGTCCACCATTTCAGTGCACTAAGACGACATGAAAGACCTGAATAACACTTTCTTGCCAGAAGCAGAGAGAAGCCCACATCAGTTAAGACACCCAATTGACCAACAAGAGACTCATAAAGTCCAACGAGTGAGCCTGCCTTTGTCAGATAAACCCGAGCTAGAAGCATGCCTGTGTGAAAAATAACATAATATACGCTAAGTAGGGAGACAAAATGCCAGGTGTGGTAAGAGACTGCGTGGCTCAGAAGGAGCAGGGTAACACAAACTTACATAGTCAGACTGAACTGCCTGGCACCGTAATACCGGAGAAGGGCAAATACAAACTATGCCTTGCGCGAAGCCACACCTTGCGCTGAAGGGGGGGAAAACGGCGTGCGCCGACTTCGCCATATCCTGGGCACGCCAACCCAGTCTAATCAGAATGACGCCGACCAATTCCAGTCTCTTCATCTTCTTCTCACCTGTGAGAGCGGAACCAACACCAAAGGCGCACTACCCTCCCACCACGTATGGAAAACCGAGCCTAGTGTGCTTCCCTGCAAAGCTGCCCACTGCGCCACCAGGGCAAAGTGTTCTACTTCTAAAAACATCACTAAAGGTTTGTTTTAGATCAAAACTGAACCGTCAAAAGCAAGTAGAAAGAGTCACCCAATGTTTCCATTACTATAATCGGATGCTGCGTAACGTATTGCAAACACGTAACCATCCCCGAATACTATCTGGAAACACATTCTGAAATAGAAAGAGAATGCCCGGGCACTGCCAGTAACTCTTCCCAACAAGGGCATGAAAGAGCTGGACTGTATCAAAACGGGTAAACTACATAACGGGCTGTAACGCCTCCTGGCGAGAACCTGGGTGTCCCTTACTCCAGCTCACTGGCCACAGTGTGCTAAGACCCTCCTACCTGTAATAGTTTGGGCGGCCCCCGAAAGTGAGGGCGGTTCTCCAGCGCGGTTCCTGTAAATGAGACAAAAACAACCATTATAATCCCCGCCCCCCTTCAAGGAACATTATGAATTCTTTACCAAGAGACTAGGGCAACTGCCCCCTTGCTATCAAGCCAAGCCTGTCAGTCAGATACGAAGACTGATTAATCCATTACAGTGTCGTAGGAGATGGGCGGGGCAAACCATTGTGAATCTACAGTGACTGAGGCAGTAGTAGGGAGTGTCTTACTACTATGTCCACGGTTCACATGCTAAGC
This sequence comes from Lissotriton vulgaris, assembly GCF_964263255.1. Lineage (NCBI taxonomy): Eukaryota > Metazoa > Chordata > Amphibia > Caudata > Salamandridae > Lissotriton > Lissotriton vulgaris. The sequence continues at coordinate 370,765,196 of NC_141696.1, read as the reverse complement.
TGAGAACGGCCCTAGCACATGGGCGAGAGAGTAAGAAATATCTCATGCCTCTTCCCCTTCCCCTTCTACACAGGATACCTCCTCATCCTATCATATAAACTGTCCTCACCGTGCTCCTCCTAAAGAGGCACTACCAAATTCCATGAAGCCCTCTCTCTTATCTGAAGGAATACTTGTAGTTATGGCCGGTTCTCATCACCTAGACCGAGGAAGGGTCATCCTATTGTGTACTTGTGTTAGAGTGTGTGCCAAAATTGCAGCATACCTTCTGCCTGTGTGGGTACCCTTATGGAACATGCGCACGACACATAACTCTATAACCCACTGTCTGCTACCTCTACATGAGTTCTGCAAAATTGTCAGTTACGAGAACTGGTTACCTCCAAAATACATACTGGTGGGAGGAGGGAGGGGCAAATGCTTGCGTCGCTCAGGGCGGTGGTGTAGTGCCGTGTCTAGAACCAAGTCAATAAACAGGTGCAAAGTCAGGAGATGACCAATGCATTAGGAGTGAAGATGAGAGCACATCTAACTCGTACCATGCCATGCTACCTAGGAGCACCTCCTCGTCCCAGGCCACAAGCCTGAACTAAAAGTTCTCAACCTGAAGACAAGCTAATGAGAAGGGATCAACCCGAGTGATCCCGAAACCTAAAATGCCGTGGCCGGGCATAGCACATCCTGCGATGCCTAGTTACTCCATATTCCCCTCACCCAAAAAGAAAAAACACAGAACCATCCCTAGGGGGATGACTCACCCCAAGTAAACGAGACACCAGCCAGACAAGGCCTCAGGCCGAAGCACTCGAGTGCACCCAAACAGCGTCAGAGTGAGGGGACGGAGGACAAAGAGGCCGCTAGGTCTGGCCCTGATTCTTGTCTTCTCCTGTCAGATACCTTCTGACAGTGGTCAGTTTTTGGATACCGAGGCAGTAGCCTCATTACTCCATATTCATTTAGAATTTTGTAGTCGCTGTTTAGGTTTTCTTATTGGTGTGTGACGCTTTGTCACAGTTGAGGTTGTATCACATGGTCAGCTCAGTGATGGGCCGCGGGTAGCGGCGGTCAGTAGTGTTTGCAGAATTGTCAGCATGTTTCCTCAGAGAGTCTCGTCTTTGTCCGTCTAGAACCTGGAACCTTCTGTTAGTGTTGAGGTTTGGGTGTCTGCCGCGGCGGTTATGCCATCAGGCAGTGAGCGGGTTTTAGTTGCTTGCTGAGGCTACAATGCCATCAGGGCAGCGGTGAGTTTTGCGTATCTGCTGGTGTTTGCCTTCAGGCAGTGATGAGTTTTTGGATGCTGCGTTGCTGTTTCAGTTTCGCAAGGTTAGCGCTTCAATGGGACGCGGGTAGCGGTCAAATGGGTTTGTAGATATATCTGCAAGGGCCGCTAGGTGGGGGGGGGGGGAGGAATATATACTCTCCCCCCCCCCCCCGCCCACAGCAGGCCGGAAGTGACGCGCGGGACCCTCCGGGATCTCGAAGCGCTGGGCTGCCCCGTGTGCCATCTTGTGGCACTAAGGGGGCCGCCCTCTTACTTGTGTCCCCTGCAGGGACGTGTCGGTCGGCCGCATTGTATTGCAGCAGTGCAAAGCTTCTGTTGCAAGGCCAGAGCTTTTCCCCTTTCCGTTCATGACGTCACACTTTCCGTCCTTCCCGGGTGCTTTGGACACAGCGTGCTGTAATTAAGACCAGAAGCTCTTGGATCAGGGCAGCTCACGAGCCCTCTGCCTGACAGCTGGCTCCAGAGTCTCCATTATCTGACAGCATGTCCAGGGTTCGCGCCAGCATTCATCATATAAGATGGTGTCGTCTACCGTTTTGGCCTACATTACATCTGAGATGTGTCCGGGCTCATACTATTAATAACTTCTCAGCAACAGCTTTCTTGTTGTCTCTGCACAGATGGTCAAGACACTTTTAAGTCTCGCATATTCTGCAGTCGGAACACACCGACTTCTCTCGTACTTTCCGTTCTTGGTCACTCCATAAGGGAAGCGCAAACATTGCATAAACTATGGTGCTGATTTTTTTTGACAGCCTATTTTGTCATTTGTGTACTGTGCCCACACAAAATGATAACTACTTTTCCTTAGGTGTTTCTTCGAAAGTCTGTCGTTTTTAACCACTATAAATAACAAGTGTTAATATTAGGCAATTCACTGGTTCTCAATGTAATGATTATGGCAGAATGTATTGGTAACTGATTACGCCGTGATCCGAGCATGTGAATTACAGACCAACTCAGATGTCAGCAGTGAGTGCTTAACTCACTGAGCCATCTTGCAAAAGAGCATCCTGGTTTGGGTGGAAGAGTTTAAAGAAAATTGTAGCAATGTTACATCTCTATTTGACAGTCTAAAATTATCTATGTCTGTAGAATTTATTTATGAACTCCTAAACTATGTGATAATCTTACCCCGCCTGGTCACTGCGCACCAGGAAAAACAAAATCTGCTTTTTGGGGGCATTTTCTCTCTGGTGATGCCTTGCAGGGCAACTTCACGGTGTTTAGCCCTGCAAATGCCCCTGTGGGATTTGAAACCATTTATTGCACTAAGTAAAGTTTGGAGCACACTGTGCTATAGACTTAACACTTTCACTGCTTGAGTGTGTGCACACCTCTTTGTTAGACTTTTCGAAAACTAGGCATTCGGTTGTTAAAGCACATGTTCCTCTTAGGTCTTTTGTGCGCTCAAACAACATGTTTTTTGTACACATTCAGGGATATTTGTTATAGCGAACAATAAATCAATATCTCATTGCAGCCTCATGATATAAAGAAAGTTGTGAAGATTTTTTTTTAAATTGCTCAGTTTTCTGTTGCATTTTTCAAATGGACAAACATAACTGCCAGAACCGTGATATCTAGATTGTACTGCTGGGCACAGAGTGAATGTCCACCCATTATGAGGAAAGCTTCGTAAATCATCACATAGCCTTAATTTACCTCTCTGATAAAAAGCATGATAGACTAGTGATAGCTATTTAGATGGTTCAGATGATGCAATGTGCTATACTATACTATTCTTGCACATACCATCCAACATGTTCCTCGTCTTCGACCAGCAAAGGGGCATTTCCTTATTATGTGTTTACAGGTGTGACATAGATTGTGTTTTCACATTATCAACCATCTATTTGATCCGTGAATAGCCCAAGAAATGTTCTGACCATGTACTCCAGTGGCTTTAGATAAAAGCAATCGGAAGGCCTTACAGCCAATGGATTTAATGTCTGTATTTACTATTTCATACTATTTTTTGGCACATATAATGTTAAGAAAGCTGATTTATTGTTGCGACTAAAATCGGCAAAATCACACTCATGAATTTCATTTATTTACATTCCTGTGCCAAAGGTTTGACATCGGCCTTCTTCAAATTTTTAGAACATTTTTACTCTTGATAAATATACTTTTCTAGGAATTATTTTAAAAGCAAATGTAGTCGGGTGGAGGTGGGCAGGTGTGGCATATATCGGCTGTAGCAGTCGAATTTTAAACTGCGGAACCGGGATTGAGTCCAGGCCTCAGCTCAACATTGTGTGACTCTGGGCAAATGACTTATCCTCCCAGTTCCGAAAACAAGCATTTACAATGCAATGGTCTTGCCTTTGCAAAAGTTAGAGCTATTGGCATTGTGAATGACAAAAAAATGTTTTGTGTGTTGGTTTTGAAAAAAGATAAATAAATGGCATTGTCATTTACAATGCCAATAGCTTAATCTCTCGCAATTGCAAGACCTATTGCATTTGCACACACACACACGCACACACGCACACACACAGAGCCACGCACACACACACAGCCACACACACAGCCCCACGCACACACACAGCCACACACACACACACACATAGCCGCACACACCCAGCCACACACACACACAGCCACACACACACACACACACAGACACACACAGAGCCACACATACACAGAGCCACAGAGCATAATTCCTAGAGACAATGTAGTTAAGAAATTACTTGTGATGAAGCATCCGGGGCACCGTGGAACGCAGACAGCTCATTTGCTTACGTGCGCCCGGGGCTCCATCACTGGGTGCTGAGGTACACCCTGCATCACGAGGCCGCCAGAGACCTAAAAAAGACTACAGGTGGCGACGAGTCCGAGCTCGGCGGGCAAACACATATATACATCACTTCAGGGCACAAGTCCTAAAAAAAGAAGTGGGGGGACGCTGTCACCGAAAGTGACGTCACGACAGGAAGTGAGGTCACGAAAGGTGGCTCCGATGTCGTCCCAGAGAGGCCAAAAAGCTGAAGTCCAGCTATTTAGCAAGGGGGACGCCGTCCACCCTGTAAAATAAGTGGGGGGACGCCGTCCACCCGCGTGGTACCCCTTGCAACAGTCCTTACTGTCTTCCTAAAGGAGTGTGCAAGTTTTTCTATAGAACTGCAGGCTGCAGCTTCATCCCTATATCATGCAGTCTGTGTGCCTGAAAGGTGCTTTCCCCTACCCATGTGGGAACTGGAACGTCGGTTGTTCTTTCTTATTTGGCTAAATGTAGATCCAAGGACTGGAATGTGCTCAGAGTGTAAAACATACGGCATTTCGACATGCCACAGCTAAGATTAAGGACATATCCGTCCCACAACACCTTCCACAGAGCATCAACATATTGGCTGACTGCCGCAGAGACTTCTTCACTTTCTGGCTGTCCGACTCTGAGCAGGGGAGCAGCAGGCAGGCGAGGAACAGAGCGCCGGCCATGGGGGAGAGCAGCGGCATCCTGGGGGAGCGAGGGTGTGAGTAGACGGCGACGTGAGGTGGAGTGGTCCAGCAGAGATGGAAATGTGATCCCGCAGAAGGCACCAGAGGAAGTGGACAGGCGCTGTGAGGTGATGCTAGGGGTGGAGACTAGAGGCACTGTGAGGTGACCCTGCGAGAAGAGAGCCGCTGTGAGGTGACCCTGCAGGCAGCTCCAGAGGAGGTGGGGATGCGCGCTCCACAGCTGGTGGAGAGTAGAGGCGCAGTGAGGAAGCAGAGAGCTCTCTGAGCCGGCCTGGCCTTGGTGTCCTCTGCTGGCAACCAATGACTGAGGGGCGCAGCGGAGCTCGGGAGAGGGAGGCATGTCCAGCCCCTGAACATGAGCTGTTCACCGCAGACACCGCGGCCCGAGCAGAGCCAGGAACCCTGGTCCTCACTGCCAGGACACACAGCCACCGCCTAAAACTGCACCAGGGCACCTAACCAATCTCAAAGCAGCCATCGAAGACGGGGCAAAGAGGTGCTGCTGAGGCACACGATGCAAGTCAGACAAAAGGCGGCACAACTTTCTGCTGAAATGAAACGAAATACACATATTCTGTTATTGACGTGGGCCTGTGCATCGGATGCAGAACAAATAGGAAAGAAAGAGCAAAACAAGCGAAAGCGCTCGCCATTTATCACTAAGCCCCGTCTTTTTCGGATTGGGGTGTGTTTTTCTTTCTCCCCTCTTCTCCATTGGCTGGAGGAGAGGAGAGAAAGAAACAAAAAAACACGCCCTTCAATCCGAAAACGGCGGGGCTTAGTGACAAAGAAGAACGTCAAATAGACCTCTTCTCCAATGGCTGGCCGCCGTTTAGGAAGCCAGCCAATGGAGAAAAGGGGCGGGATTTATCCTCGCTACTGAGAGACATTAAGTCTCACTGGCGAGACTGCGCATGTGCATGCGCAGCCTACGCCAGTCTCAACCTAAAAAAGTGCAATCCAATTTGGTGCTTATGTGAAGTACTTTCATGCTCTTCAGCTTGTTTGTGTTATATAAAACTGAAAAATAAATAAAAATGAAAAAAAGAAAACGATTTCACTGATGCACCTTTAGCGCCATACCCCACTGAGTGTGAGATGTATGTAAGTCAGTGCTTTAAATGGGAAAAAAGAAGTGCGAGTACTCAATAATTAGACTGGGTGTGTCTTTAGGGGCAGTTTGGTTCGTGTCTGGGGGCGTAGCTGTTGCCAGACATTTACCAATAGCAACCCCGCCCCCGCATTTGCCCCCCTTCACTCCCTCCCTTACCTCCCCTCGCTTCAGGAATTGAGCATAAGAGGGAGTAAGTGCCAGCTTGTCTCTTCCAACTCTGCCACTAGTGTGGGCCTCTGGCAGTGCGGATAGGCAAATACATTCAAGAACAGTCAAATCCACACTTGAGACAACCTTCAATACATGTTTTGTTATACATGAGCCTGCGGTCCAGTTTATATATGCTTGCCTCAGCTGGCCACCTCCTAACCTAGTCAGGTCACAGAACGCTCAGCTTCTAACACATACATCAAGATGCTGTGTGTGTTGTGAGAAATGGCAGTCATTAGCCTCTATGTCATATGTGCAGGGCCTAATTCTTGGCAGTTTGATAAGGCGCAAATTTGTCCCATGGGCATCATAGCACTTTACATGACAATCAGAAGTTTTGCATTAAAGCATGCATTTTTTTAAGTACTGGTGCTTAAGTGCGTTGCTTGAATCACTGGATGATGAGCTGATACCAGATTCCAGCCTGGTTCCCCAGTTCCACTGTCAGCAACTCTGGCCACATCCTCATTCTTGTTGCTTAGAACGTAACACAGCAGAAGCAACACATCGCCGAAATACACTGCCTGTTGCCTGCAAGAGCTGCACATAGACATGATTTTCAGCAGCTTTTGCTTTGCACTTACCCATACTTAAGGGCCTGAGCCTTGCTGCTACTGGCAGTACCAGTAGTCTCCTTGCCCAAGAAGGCGTTCTGGTCCTCAGGGGGAGAAAACTGAGAACTGCTGGTACTCAGTACCAGTGAGTACCAGCCCATTTAAAGCAGTGGTGTAACGAAACTTGAGGGGGCCCCCTGCAAAATACTCGGAGGCCTCCCCTGGCCCACCGACAACCACTTTAGTCCCACTGTACGGTGCAGAGGGGGCCCCTAGAACTTGGGGGCCCCCACACTGACGGGTCTGCAGGGACTAATGTTACGCCACTGATTCAAAGCACTGATGTTAGTTGAACTCCCCTTCACTACTTTAACACGATTCTGTGTCCTGTGTGCTAAAAGGGGTAAAATCCTTCACTGCTCACAATCCCTTGTAGTGTGCACTTACTGTAGAAACCTGCCTTTTTAACATCCAGTTTTCCGAATTAGGGCAGTGGCCATGGCCGGACTGGGAACAGAAGCTGGCCCTGGCAAATTTTTCGGCCGCCTGCCCCCCCTGGGGTGAGCGGGAGTGCAGCTGAGCATTTCGCGAGGGCTGGTTTCGGCCGATTTTGTTACAGGGAGCCGATATTGCCGACCCCCGGTAACAAAAACAGCCCCCAGGGTCCCAAAACCGACCCCTACCCTAGCGGCCTACCAGGGAAACGCCTGGTGCCCATTATGGCCAGTCCAGCCCTGGCGTACAAAGATATATTGCGGTTGCAATTTCAGCATTTCAGGAGATAATATGTGTTAGACCTGGCACCTTGGCGTGAGTTTCCCTTCCACTTTTTGCTGGTGTGCCTCCGATGTTTTGCTGGTTTTCCGATACTCAGGGCACTGCGCCACGGCCGACCCGTGCCGCAGTGCAAGTGCTCCCTACTGTAAATTGTACATGTGATTGGTATCCATGATTGGTTAATTGGATTTACTGTTAGTCCCTAGTAAAGTGCACTAGGAGTGCCAGGGCTTGTAGATGCCAATACTGCTAGTGGGCCTGCAGCGCTGGTTGCGCCACCCACAGAAGCAGCCGTAAGATGTGTCTGGGGACTGCCACCGCAGAACCCGCGTGCAGTCTCGTACTGTCATGCCGGCTGGGCAAGTGCAACCACTTGCCAGCCCCTGAACCTTCCCTTGACTGCATATTAGTCACCCCTATGGTAGGCCTGCGGGCAGGGTGCATTGTAGGTGTAAGGTAGGACAAGCCCTGATGTGTGTGGCATGTCCTAGTAGTGACTTACAACTAAATTCGTATTTCACTAGTGAAGGCTACCTGCTCCCGTTAGGCCAGACTGAGCTGCTGGAATTATTACACCCTATAATCCCAGCAGGCTCAGGGAGCATGGTAGAGAGTCGTGTTTAGTATGCCTGAACTCAGGATGATAAAATATCTCTTTTAGTAAAGTTTATTTTAATATCCTGTGTTTGCAAATGCTACTTTTAGAAAGTTAGCATTTGCTTGCCTAACCATTTCAGCCCGCCTCTGCTGGTATGTGTATCTGACTGTCTGGGATGTATGAGTGACAGGGCTGGGGGATGACAGGTGGTGAATGCGCAGATTACACCTTAGTGGGAGGTGGGAGTGGCTCTTGACTCTGAATCTTGCTGTGCTCTGCCACCACAATGCTGGCTCCACCCTCCTGGGGAGCGACTGATGACTCAGCCGACACCTGGCCCAGGAAGGGCGAAGCCCCATCAACAAGGTACTCTGGCTGCCCCTGTCCGCACAATGCTGGCTCCACCTCCTGTGGGGCGTCTGATGCACCTGCCCCTCACACTGAAAGCAGAAGCCGGATTACGCCCACCAGAGTACTCAAGGACTGAAAGTGGCTATGCAAAGGCCCCCCTGGCCTGCGAGAACAAAAGAAATGCAGTATAAAAGTAGGAGCCCTGCTCCTTGTAAATTAGATCCTGTTTGGGCTACAGAAGGAACTCTACCTGACGAGAAGGACCGGGAAGGACAAGGAATAGTGCTGTCTCTTGCCTGTGTCTGGTGCCTTGCTGCCGAAGGAGAGGAAAAGGAAAGACTACAAGAAGACTTTTGCTTTGAGAAACTTTGTGCCAAACTCTGCTGAGAGATCTCCAAGGGCTTGCTGTTGAACTTGCCCCCTGACCAGCGCCCCAGGACCAGTGGGCGCTACATCCTGAAGAAAGCGACTGTGTGTGCTGCTTATCGCTGCAGTACTGACAGAGGGGTCTGGGAGCGCTGGGCAAGCCTGCCACGCTCCCCGTAACCAAGGCATCGACATCCCCCTGAGCACCGTGACCGGGGCCCAAAGCAACAGCGAGAGCAACGTGAGGTCCAGCCGCCGCTGGCCCGAGCACCGTGACCGCAACTGAACCGGGAGCCCGAGAGCAAAGTGAAGGAGGACCCGTCCGGTCCAAGCTCCCGAATTGACTGCGCGTCGAGCCGTCAATCCACCTGCGAAGACGGACAGCTGCCCTGTGATAACCCCCTCTGGTCGGTAGCCTGCCCGACAGCTCAGCTGTGGGCGCACAGCTGCATCCGGTACTTTGGCTGGGTACATCCTGCACTTGGGGACCGTACTGCCACTTGCCGCCACCACACAGCCGCCGCCTCCAGGGTCGGAGCGAACGACGAGGAAAGGACTCTGCCGCCACAGAGCACGGCCGCCCCGGATGACCTGTGACCTGCCCGGCTGAAGAGCCGCAGCGAACAGCGACCCCGGAAAAGCAACGCGACGTGGGACAGCTCCCCTGGAAGCCGCCCGCTCCACAAGAATTTGAAAGGTACTGTGTTGTATCCTCACGGTGCGAGCGACCTGCAACTCGAGCTCGCACCGCGCTATCTGCTCCCGACGCGAGTCGCCTCTGAAACCGAGGCTCGCACAGCTCCTGGCCCTCGAGGCCCACGCAGAGAGCGCATTGAGGCGCTACGAGACACTGAACCTTGTCGAACCTGGGCCGAGGGCCCGAAAGATTGCTTATTGCTGAAAGAGAACTGTGGCAACCTGAACTTAAGTAACCTGGAACCGCTTTTGAAAGTTTTACCACTGTATTTACAAGCCTGCTTGAAATTTATATAAAGATATATATTTTTACAAATACAGTTTGGTGTCATTGTGTGGTGGGTTGGTTGTGACGGTGTAATATTGCAAATGTTTAACCCTATGTGCCCCAAAGATTAGCCTAAGACTGCTTAAGCCACACTACCTAGAGGGTAAGCAGAGGTTGTCTGGAAGGTAACCCTCAGCCCTGACGAGGAAGAGAGAGTCCCTGCTTGTCGCTAGTGCTACACTGCGCCAACTAGAGCCTCCCCCTTCCTACATTGGTGGCAGCGGTGAGGATTTTCGAATTTACATTTGCAGTGTTTATACCTTAACCTCTGACCATTGCACAGTGATTTCAGTCCAGTTACTTGGCCACAGGTTTTGTTGTAATTTTGCCGAGAGAAGATCCCTAGCGAAGAGACCATGCCGGGCACAAAGAGCCTGGATGGAGCGGAGTCCACGACCTCCGAGATGTTGGAGGTGGAGTGGGACGCCGCAAAGCTGGATAGATACACTAGACTTGAACTGAAGTTTTTTTGCAAGAAACTCAAGGTTCCGCACGCCGGTTGCAAGAACAAGCCAGAGCTCTACAAGGCCCTGAAAGCCTGGATAGAGTCCAGAAAGGCCCCGGAGGATCAAGATGCCCTCGCGGAGCAAGATGCGACTGAAGAGCAGAATGCACCTATGGATCTGGTGGATCTCGAAAGGCAAGACAGCGTGCACAGCTTTGGTAAAGGCCTGTCGCCAGAGGAGCTGGCGGACAGGAAGGAAACGAGGGATCATGAAAGAAAGCTGGCAGAATTAAAAATCCAACTGGAGCTTGAAACCAAAAGAATGGCGCTGGAAGAGCGAAAGCACCAAATGGATTACGAATTGAAAATGAGGGAGATGAGTCTAAAGGAGAGAAACTTGGATCATCCTCCCTCTGGTGGCAGCACATCGCCAGTGCAGGTAGAGTCAAGAGTGCACATCCCAAAAGATGTAGTTAAAGAGTTCTTTAAGGGGGATGACATAGGACAATGGTTTAGGGCATACGAAGTAGCCATGTCCTCCCACCGGGTCCCTGACAAGGATTGGGGAGCGGGGTTGTGGGGAAGGTTCCTTAGCGAAGGGCGAGATACCCTGCTAGATTTACCCGTTGAAAACCAGAGGTCCTATTCCCACATGAAAGAAGCTTTAATGAACAGGTACGGGCTTACCCCTGAAATGTATAGACAGAAGTTTAGGGGATGTACTAAGCGGCCTGGGAATACGTATGTGGAGTATGTGACTTATTTTTGCAGAGCACTGGATGGTTGGGTGAAGGGTAGCAAAGTGAATGATTTTCAAGGTCTCTTTGATTTAATTGCATGGGAGCACTTGTCTGATCACTGTTTTCCTGAGTTACGCCAACACCTGATCGATAGCAAGCTGTCCAACCCGAGGAAGCTTGCTGAGGAGGCGGACCGCTGGCTCAGCACCAGGGTCCACAAGGGTCCAGTGGGAGACTCCGCCAAGAGTGGGCAGGGTCCCCAGCAGAAGAGTGGGGGGGACAAGGGAAAACAGAAAGGGTTCCAAAAAGGCCCCCAAAGTAATCCCCAAGGGGACCAGCAGAAAGGTTCTCAGCCTCCCCCACCCCCAAAGCAGAATGGGGCCCCGACAGGTAAACCTGTTCCAAAGGGGCCCTTCAATTGTTTCAAATGTGGTGAGCCGGGGCACATATCCAGTGACCCCAAGTGTCGCCTGTTTGAAAAACCAGCACCCACTGGTGCTCCGCCCCGTCAAGTGACTAGTGTTCACTTAGGAGAAGAAGTGATGGTCCCGGGGGGTGGAGATCCCGTTCACATGACCCTAGTCTCACAGGAGACAGTGAGATGATCCCTACAAACTACCTGCCCTCTAACACTAAGAAATATGGGCAGGTGGTGATCATCAATGGTAAGGAAGCTGAGGCTCTTAGAGACACAGGAGCCAGTGTGACTGCAGTGAGGCAGCACCTGGTGTCTCAAGAGCAGGTTGTACCCCATGCCTACTGTAGGGTTATCAACGCTGATAATTCAGAGAGTCAGTGTCCGATGGCTCAAGTTCCCTTCGAGTGGGGGGGGGGTCTCTGGTACTCTGCAGGTCTGTGTGAGGAAAACCATGCCTGTTGACTGTTTGCTAGGGAATGACTTGGAGCACTCCCCTTGGGAAAAGGTGGAGAAGACGACTCACCTGCGGATGGTGGGTCTGCCTGACTGGGCGTGCGTGACCACCTGGTCAATGGCAGCCAGTAGGGGTGATCAAGAGGTCCTGGGGCCTGAAGGAGAGGCCCAGGAACCGGCCTTAGGGAGAAGGCGCAGGGGGCGCGGGAAACCGGCCCCTGAAGTTCCCACGGTCCAGGAGGAAGCAGACCTTGAGGGGGATGCCCTGGAGCCTACATGGGAACAGATTGCCGAACTGGGGGACCTGCCTGAGCTGACCCATTGGCAGCAAGAAGGAGGACCCTCCAGGGAGGAATTCTGCAAGGAGCAGAAAGAATGCCCTTCTCTCGTGGGTATGCGGCAGCAGGCTGCAGACCAGGCCAATGGTGTTCAGGCCAAAACACATTATGTGTACTGGGAGAACGGCCTCCTGTATTCAGAGCCTAAGGCTGCTGAACCTGGGTCAGCCCGTGTGCTGGTGGTACCCCAGAAGTTCAGAGCCTTCCTACTGGGTCTGGCTCACGATGTGCCTTTAGCAGGACATTTGGGGATGGACAAGACCTATGACAGGCTTGTCACCCACTTTTACTGGCCCCAAATGCACAAGAGCTCAGACGCTCATTGTAGAACCTGTCCGACTTGCCAGGCAAGTGGGAAGAGCGGAGGAAGGAACAAGGCTCCCCTCCAACCCTTCCCTGTGGTCGGTACGCCATTCCAGCGAGTGGGTATTGACATTGTTGGGCCTCTGGACCCCAAGACAGCCATGGGCAACAGGTTCATCCTGGTCTTGGTGGACCATGCCACCCGGTACCCTGAAGCCATCCCTCTGAGGACAGTGACGGCCCCCGTGGTGGGACGGGCACTGATGGGAATTTTCTCACGAGTAGGATTCCCTCTAGAGGTGGTGAGCGACAGGGGGAACAACTTCATATCCAAGTATATGAAGTCCCTTTGGCAAGAGTGTGGTGTAACTTACAAGTTCACCACGCCTTACCATCCCCAAGGAAACGGGTTGGTTGAAAGGTTCAACCGAACCCTGAAAGGCATGATCATGGGCCTAGACAGTCCGATGAGGCGTAAGTGGGACGTCCTCTTACCATGCCTGCTCTTTGCATATCGCGAGGTACCACAGAAGTCCCTAGGGTTCAGTCCCTTTGAACTGCTGTACGGCCACCCCGTGAGAGGACCACTGAGTTTGGTAAAGGAAGGCTGGGAGCAATCTCCCAGGAAACCTCCCCAGAATGTATATAGCTACATGCTGGCCTTCAGAAACCAAACCAGGCGCTTCAGACAACTTGCCGAGGCAAATCTGGAAGCAAGCCAGGAGGAGATGAAGCGGTGGTACAACCAGAATGCCACTCTGGTCGAGCTTCAGCCTGGACAAGAGGTGTATGTCCTGGCCCCAGTGGAACCCTGTGCCCTTCAGGATAAGTGGACAGGTCCATTTGAGGTTGTGGAGCGCAAGAGCCCAGTGACATACTTGGTGGACATGAAGACGCCCAGAAACCCTTTGAGGGTCCTACATGTCAACCGCCTCAAGCCCCACTTAAGAAGGTCCGAAGTGGGCATGTTGTTGGCAACTGATGATGGAATGGAGGAGGAGTCGGAGCCTCTTCCTGACCTCTTAGTGGCCTGTGAGAAAGACGGGTCAGTGGATGGAGTTAACCTCTCACCCACCCTGACCCCCGAACAACAGGAAGACTGCCGCCAGTTGCTGGGGCAGTTTCCAGATCTGTTCTCCCTGGTTCCGAGTGTCACAGATTGGTGCGTCCATGATGTGGACACTGGCGACAGCTTACCTGTGAAGCATAAGGCTTACAGAGTGACTGACAGGGTCCGGGCCTGCATCAAGGAGGAGGTCTCCAAGATGCTTGCCCTTGGGGTGGTTGAGTCTTCCAGCAGTCCTTGGTCCAGCCCCGTGGTCTTGGTCCCAAAGGCTGCTGCGCCGGGAGCCACACCCGAACTCCGGTTCTGTGTGGACTACAGAGGACTCAATTCCGTCACGAAGACTGACGCGCACCCCATCCCCAGAGCTGATGAGCTCATTGATCGGCTAGGGGCTGCCCGGTTCCTCAGCACGTTTGATTTAACGTCTGGGTACTGGCAGATCGCCTTGACCGATGGGGCAAAGGAGAGGTCAGCATTCTCTACACCAGATGGGCATTTCCAGTTCCGGGTGATGCCATTTGGAATGAAGAATGCCCCTGCCACCTTTCAGAGATTGGTCAACCAGGTGTTGGCTGGACTGGATGAGTTCAGCGCCGCCTACCTGGATGACATCGCGGTGTTCAGTGGCACCTGGCCAGAACACCTGCGACACCTCTGGGAAGTGTTGATGGCCCTGCGCAGAGCAGGCCTCACAATCAAGGCAAGCAAGTGCCAGATTGGGCAGGGTTCAGTGGTGTACTTGGGACACCAAGTGGGGAGTGGCAAGGTGGCACCCTTGCAACTCAAAATCGAGACCATCCTGGCTTGGGAACCCCCCAAGACCCAGACTGCAGTGAGAGCCTTCCTGGGGCTCACTGGGTATTACAGGAGATTTGTCAAGGGCTATGGCACGATCGTGACCCCCTTGACAGAGCTGACTTCGAAGAAGCAGCCCAGGAATGTGATTTGGACTGACACCTGTCAGAAGGCTTTTGACACCCTGAAGACTGCCATGTGCACGGCGCCCGTGCTCCTGGCTCCTGATTTCTCCAAGGAATTCATAGTGCAAACAGACGCTTCAGAGCATGGTGTAGGGGCTGTTCTTTCACAGATGACTGAGGAGGGCTTTGACCAACCCGTAGCCTTCATAAGTAGGAGGTTACTTCCACGGGAAAGTAGGTGGAGTGCAATAGAGCGTGAAGCATTTGCTGTGGTCTGGGCGCTGAAGAAGCTAAGACCCTACTTGTTTGGGTCTCACTTCCGAGTTCAGACGGACCACAGGCCCCTCAGATGGTTGATGCAGATGAGGGGTGAGAACCCGAAACTGTTGAGGTGGTCCATTTCTCTACAGAGTATGGACTTTACGGTGGAACACCGCCCTGGCACCGATCACACCAACGCTGACGGTCTGTCCAGATTTTTCCGCCTTAGTGATGTGGAACTCCCTGGGGAAGGGTAGTTCCCCCCACATTTCAGCTGGAGGGGACACATGTTAGACCTGGCACCTTGGCGTGAGTTTCCCTTCCACTTTTTGCTGGTGTGCCTCCGATGTTTTGCTGGTTTTCCGATACTCAGGGCACTGCGCCACGGCCGACCCGTGCCGCAGTGCAAGTGCTCCCTACTGTAAATTGTACATGTGATTGGTATCCATGATTGGTTCATTGGATTTACTGTTAGTCCCTAGTAAAGTGCACTAGGAGTGCCAGGGCTTGTAGATGCCAATACTGCTAGTGGGCCTGCAGCGCTGGTTGCGCCACCCACAGAAGCAACCGTAAGATGTCTGGGGACTGCCACCGCAGAACCCGCGTGCAGTCTCGTACTGTCATGCCGGCTGGGCAAGTGCAACCACTTGCCAGCCCCTGAACCTTCCCTTGACTGCATATTAGTCACCCCTATGGTAGGCCTGCGGGCAGGGTGCATTGTAGGTGTAAGGTAGGACAAGCCCTGATGTGTGTGGCATGTCCTAGTAGTGACTTACAACTAAATTCGTATTTCACTAGTGAAGGCTACCTGCTCCCGTTAGGCCAGACTGAGCTGCTGGAATTATTACACCCTATAATCCCAGCAGGCTCAGGGAGCATGGTAGAGAGTCGTGTTTAGTATGCCTGAACTCAGGATGATAAAATATCTCTTTTAGTAAAGTTTATTTTAATATCCTGTGTTTGCAAATGCTACTTTTAGAAAGTTAGCATTTGCTTGCCTAACCATTTCAGCCCGCCTCTGCTGGTATGTGTATCTGACTGTCTGGGATGTGTGAGTGACAGGGCTGGGGGATGACAGGTGGTGAATGCGCAGATTACACCTTAGTGGGAGGTGGGAGTGGCTCTTGACTCTAAATCTTGCTGTGCTCTGCCACCACAATGCTGGCTCCACCCTCCTGGGGAGCGACTGATGACTCAGCCGACACCTGGCCCAGGAAGGGCGAAGCCCCATCAACAAGGTACTCTGGCTGCCCCTGTCCGCACAATGCTGGCTCCACCTCCTGTGGGGCGTCTGATGCGCCTGCCCCTCACACTGAAAGCAGAAGCCGGATTACGCCCACCAGAGTACTCAAGGACTGAAAGTGGCTATGCAAAGGCCCCCCTGGCCTGCGAGAACAAAAGAAATGCAGTATAAAAGTAGGAGCCCTGCTCCTTGTAAATTAGATCCTGTTTGGGCTACAGAAGGAACTCTACCCGACGAGAAGGACCGGGAAGGACAAGGAAGAGTGCTGTCTCTTGCCTGTGTCTGGTGCCTTGCTGCCGAAGGAGAGGAAAAGGAAAGACTACAAGAAGACTTTTGCTTTGAGAAACTTTGTGCCAAACTCTGCTGAGAGATCTCCAAGGGCTTGCTGTTGAACTTGCCCCCTGACCAGCGCCCCAGGACCAGTGGGCCCTACATCCTGAAGAAAGCGACTGTGTGTGCTGCTTATCGCTGCAGTACTGACAGAGGGGTCTGGGAGCGCTGGGCAAGCCTGCCACGCTCCCCGTAACCAAGGCATCGACATCCCCCTGAGCACCGTGACCGGGGCCCAAAGCAACAGCTAGAGCAACGTGAGGTCCAGCCGCCGCTGGCCCGAGCACCGTGACCGCAACTGCACCGGGAGCCCGAGAGCAAAGTGAAGGAGGACCCGTCCAGTCCAAGCTCCCGAATTGACTGCGCGTCGAGCCGTCAATCCACCTGCGAAGACGGACAGCTGCCCTGTGATAACCCCCTCTGGTCGGTAGCCTGCCCGACAGCTCAGCTGTGAGCGCACAGCTGCAACCGGTACTTTGGCTGGGTACGTCCTGCACTTGGGGACCGTACTGCCACTTGCCGCCACCACACAGCCGCCGCCTCCAGGGTCGGAGCGAACAACGAGGAAAGGACCCTGCCGCCACAGAGCACGGCCGCCCCGGATGACCCGTGACCTGCCCGGCTGAAGAGACGCAGCGAACAGCGACCCCGGAAAAGCAACGCGACGTGGGACAGCTCCCCTGGAAGCCGCCCGCTCCACAAGAATTTGAAAGGTACTGTGTTGTATCCTCACGGTGCGAGCGACCTGCAACTCGAGCTCGCACCGCGCTATCTGCTCCCGACGCGAGTCGCCTCTGAAACCGAGGCTCGCACAGCTCCTGGCCCTCGAGGCCCACGCAGAGAGCGCATTGAGGCGCTACGAGACACTGAACCTTGTCGAACCTGGGCCGAGGGCCCGAAAGATTGCTTATTGCTGAAAGAGAACTGTGGCAACCTGAACTTAAGTAACCTGGAACCGCTATTGAAAGTTTTACCACTGTATTTACAAGCCTGCTTGAAATTTATATAAAGATATATATTTTTACAAATACAGTTTGGTGTCATTGTGTGGTGGGTTGGTTGTGACGGTGTAATATTGCAAATGTTTAACCCTATGTGCCCCAAAGATTAGCCTAAGACTGCTTAAGCCACACTACCTAGAGGGTAAGCAGAGGTTGTCTGGAAGGTAACCCTCAGCCCTGACGAGGAAGAGAGAGTCCCTGCTTGTCGCTAGTGCTACACTGCGCCAACTAGAGCCTCCCCCTTCCTACAATATGCTTTGTGACAGCAAAGTACCTTTTTACTATTTACTACATTCTTTTTCTAACCTTCAACTCATAAAAGGGTTTTAGTGGTCTTGTCCTATTTACAGATAGAACCGGTGCCTCCTTCGAATTGCGGAGAGGAATGTATCAGTGGTTTGTAACATTAATTTTGGTCGCAAACCATTTTGACACCTCTAAGTGTGGTAGTATCTGATTCTCAAAGGGAAGAATGTCCACTTTGGAAACCATGATGGTAGTATCCAGGGACCACTGCAAGTTGTCCCTGATGCCGCCCCAAATCAGAAACTATTTTCTTTTAAGCAGGGCCTGCCCCTAGTAACTGAGTTACTTTAAAAAAGTGTTTCTTGATTGGAAATGTAAATTTAGGGACGAAAGTGTGCTGTCTCTTGCAGCCCTCCATCCTTGCATTTGCAGCTAAGCACAAGGGGTGACCTGCTTAGTTAATATCAATTACGCAGGTTGTTTAGTGACCTCTGAGAATATTCACATTTGTGAGGCAACCTATTGGACAAAGGTCACATGGCCAATTGCATTCCCAGTCACAAACCAGTCGTTGTATTCTCTGCATTGCGAATGATAATAGCACATCATGCCCTAAGATTCTGGAGCACATGCATCAGATTCCTTCCCTCCAGAGATAATCATCATCCAAGACATTAAAAATGTAAAATTTGTTTATCAAAACAATTTCCTGGCATGCTTTTATGTTGTCATGTGTCAAAAGACATTCAGGCATTATTTTTTTCTGTACAATGTAAATTGATTGAGAAATATATCACTTATCAAGCTCCCAAAATCTTCCATGGAAGCCAGCATTCGTTTATTTGTTTGTTTATGAATACATGTTTTTATTGCTTCCAGAGTGATTCTATATCAAGATAATTTTGATCAGTTTGATGAGTTTAAATATTCTGTACAGCCCCTCACTTGATCACGTGATTTTCATCTCAAAACAATATATTTAAGCATGACAGTGAAACCTACCTTCAAGTAAAATCACCATGTATTTCATATCTCTGGATGAGTTCGGCCATTTTGTACAAATAAAAGCAGACAGGTTTCAGACAACTTATTCCCCTGACACTTTAATAAGTAAGACTAACATGGACTACACTATGCTGTACATCCAGTTGAAAGCACTGTTTACGGTGTTGTAAATCCAGCTGCTTCCAGCGTACTTTGCTTCTCTATTGGGACGGAAGGCATTAAGCTCTAGCAGCTTTCTAAATAGCTCAAGGATACTGTGCCGAGGAGCCTTTGTTTGGACTGGATCATGAACTCTTTAAAAATCAGATTATGTCTAATGCTTGCAGGTTTATTTTAAATGGTGTGTTTTATACAGTAAGTGGCTGGTGTTTTCTGTTATGTGCCTTTAAGGGAATTTAGAAACAGTACATTAATAACAGCTGTAGTGTCTTGCAAATTAAAGAATGCTGGAACTCCTTAGGTTCCCACTGTACACTGTAGACCTGTGACATAAACATTGGATGGATGAGTTGAAGGCAGGCTTAGAATATTGAGTTCTGACTGACACGCCGCAGAATAAAGATGTGTAAAACTACTCTCCATGTCTACTGTGGTTATTAGTGAGTACCTGTGTTGGAATGACTCTACAACTGGCGACGAGATAGGGGATACGAAGCCTGTACACTGAAAGTGTACTTCCAGTTAGCCACATGTGCTAGGTCAAAGTGCAGAATCAATGCTGGCACCGGTGGAGTCTCAGCACAACACCAGTCTGTGTAAAATGCTTGAAGAGAAAGAAAGCAACATTGATAGACCATATATCGATGGCCAGGAACTGAAGGAAATGACTGTAACTGAAAGGTACTTTACCAATTCACAAATTAATGCCATATACCATACAGAGTAAAAACGCTAAAGGTGGATGCAACCAGCTTTCAAACACAGTGCACAGCAATAATTCAGTACAAGTCAAACTGAAATTTAGGTACCATGAGATTAACCAGGTGTGAGTAAACATTTACGCACAAATCCAACTAATTATAGTAACATTATCTACTTTCATGGACTATTACTGTACAAGTTTAGTCTACTTACCGAAATGACTAAAGAGAGTAGTCATATCACTGTGCGGTACAGAGAAATCTCAGAAAGAGGATCGGGGTTGTGCTAGTGGAGTTGTCCCTGAACAAAGCGACTCACCACCAAAGTTCATGTGTAGGGGCACAGAACACTTCCCTAGATTACCCTCAAGCTCCTATGAGGGGCAGGATGTAATCCAAGCTCCAAAATTCATTAAGGCTGATCCCAAAGTCAGCACGCCATAAGGCGCTAGAGAAGCTCCGATTGATCGAGTTCCACAGGAAGTGCCTGAGAGACCACTACAGTCCACAAATGTACATACGGCTGCTTCATTCTTAAAAACTAAACCTGCATTTGATACTGCGAAAAACACAATATTGTCAATAGATGGACAGCTTGGATAGAGACATTTGAAGATTTCATAGATGAAATAGATGAAAAGATTAAAAAAGTATTATTAAAATATCTGATAACATGGCTAGTGAAGGAGATAAGAAGCCTTGAAATGCATGCCACAAGAAGGTGAAGTGACATACGATCAAATCAAAACAGCCTTGAATGTCAAGTTTAATTCAGTGCCAAATGTAGAATATGAAATACATATTCAGTACGGGGGCGCTAGAGGGCGCACTGCGGAATGGCTGGCTAGCTTGTCAGCTCCGCCGGACGGTCGCGTAACTTGCGGCCTTTAACCCCTTGAAACCCCACAAAAATAAGCGGAGATGGCAGATATGGGCATCGGAAGGTGAGGACATCGTCCCGAGTAACCGCTGTAAGGCGATCTATGCGGTGAAAGGGAGAATCAGCCGAAAACTCGGACCCCGGGCTGCGACATCACCAAAATGGCCGCTCCGGACACCTGGCGGATCGGTGCCTACCGAGGCTCCAGAGGCAGTGCAATGAAGGTGCACACCCAGCGCCACCTGATGCGTGGCCACTGACCACCAACGCGACGACGGCGAAGCTTGAGAAGGCCCCCTGGACACAGCGCCACAACAGACAAGCGTGCGTTCCACCACAGGCAAGATGGCGGCGCCCGTGAAACGCACCAGACTGGAGGCGGCGGCGGACGCTCCCGCCGGACGACAACTCAAAATAAGCAGCCTGCGCGGGGCGCGAATGTGAACCGGCGATAAAGGGAGGCTCCCGGCGCTGACCTAAGTACATGCCTTGCACCGGCGCTATCAGCGGGACCACGCAGGAGGAATCAACCTCGGAGGTGAGCGGACTGCCCAGGCAATACGCGGGGCGCCTGTGATCTATGCACAGCAGCAAATAAATTTCGACACAGCACGGGCTCCACCGCCCACGTAGGGTCTGCCCCCCTACACACAGCGGGTTGTGTGGCTAAGGAATACCGCCCTTGTAGTGCCTCAACAGCCCGGACAGCGAAACCGCCTCCAGAGAGGGACGGAGGTGTCTGGGTTGGGCGCCGAATTACATCCAGGCGCTAGATGACCACCAGATCGACCAGAGGGGGGGCGGCAGTGTCAGTGCCTCGAGCTATCTCCGCAGCCAGCGCAACATCGGGCAGCAGCCCAAAATTAACTGAACTGCACCCGTCCAAACAGCACCCTGAAATGGGGAAACCTGACCGGAATCAAACCAAGCTCCAGTTTGAAAAGCGGATCCAGGGCAAAAGTAACACGACTGACCTGGAGGTGGAAGGGGGCCAGGACTCAACGGAGGGGGCAGGCATGGAGTCAGTTCTGCGAGCAATACAGCAAAGTTTGCAGGAAATGCACGGAAAACTCGACAACGTGGTGCAAAGAGTCGACAACATGGCGGCGAAAATCGAACAACATGACGGACGCCTCACTGAGGCGGAGCAGCGGATCTCAAAGCTGGAAGATGACCAGAGAACCACAACCAAGACCTGTGATGGCCTGGAGAAGACAGTAGAACACCTGCGAGCGAGGGTTGAGGACCAGGAAGCCAGGTCCAGGCGGAACAACGTGCGGATTTCGGGCCTGCCGGAATCCACAAACACAGGGAAGATGGAGACCTATATAGAGACCCTGCTGAAAGAAATCTTTGGTGCCGACAAACTATCTTCTGTGTTCCTGGTGGAACGAGCGCATCGATCACTGGCGCCTGTGCCGAAACCCGGAGCTACCCCGCGCATGATTATTGCCCGCATGCTAAATTACAGGGACAGAGACACGGTCCTAAGGCTGGCACGAGAAATGGGGAAAATAACGCACCAGGGGAACACGCTAGAGTTTTACCCAGACCACACTATGGCGGTGCAACTGGCCAGGAAAGAATTCGCTCCTGTCAAAAAGAAGCTCAGGGAACTTGGACTGGAGTACGCCATGCTATATCCGGCGAAGCTCAAAGTCATAACTGGCGGGAAACCAGTCGTACTACAAACAGTGCAGGCAGCACAGGACTTTATCAAACAACAAGGCAAGAGGAGAAAACAGCACGACAGAACGGAACCAACCAGTGACGTGGAATGAGCGGGGAAGGAAGCTAACCAGCAAGATGAAATTAAGGACTTCGCCAATGCGTAGCGACTGACTAAAAACAGTTTGGCCTGCAGACATTCGCATGGACCATAGTGGCCACATTGGTGGCGCAGGTCGTGAGAGGTTGGCATTTGCGGACATACAGTAAGTGTGGCCCCGATGGCTGTAGAGCCGAGGAAGTGGCACGTCAACTGTGAGTATGCGAAACGACATTATTGCTATGAAGGGTCGGGGTGGCCGGCTGCCAGGATGTGGGGCAGCGAACAAGTAGCCATGACCATAGCCGACCTGGTGGCGCAACGGATCCCCATACAGGGGACATAACACGCATTAAGCGGCATGGCCCATGTACACGCCGGAACTAGAGACATGGGGGAGTCTGGACCCATTGTGATGTATCACTGTAGGGATGCCATTATGATTAGTGGGAGGCGGGGGGTTGGGGGATGTCACAATCACGCTATACTCTAACACACATTTACGACCATCCACATCCACTACGTGGGTGGAGATGTGTGAACCTGGTGACACCCCCAGGCGGGTGTACCCCGAACTCTGTTGGACATATAAGTTACTGCTTAAGTTAAAGTTAAAGTTAACTCAGGGATGGCTTTGGCACAGTTTGGGCGCTGAAGTGGGTGGGGGGAGGGGGGGGGGGGGATCAGAAGCTAACCGACTGCAACCTCTGTATCTAAGAAGCATGGCGAACTCCTTGGGGCTATACTGGAATGTACTTACTGTCTGCAATCGGCGAAAAGTGTTGTCAATGCCGCAAGAGGCACACCATGGCACCACACATGCAGGATATAACATGATGTCTGACCAACTGAAGTGTGCAAATCATCACCAAACGCACGCTCATGTCACGTAGTAACGCGCTGAAATTCCTAACGTGGAATATTAGGGGCCTGGGAAACCCAAGGAAGATCCGATGACTATTTGCATATTTTGATAGAATGCACATTAACATTGTTTTCTTGCAGGAAACGCACCTAGACCGAAACGGCACTTCCACGCTGGGGGATAGGTGGGCTGAGACCGTGGTTCACTCTAACTATTCCACGTACTCACGGGGAGTGAGCATATTGATCAGGAGGGGTACGGGCTTTGAAGTCACAGATGTGCATAGAGACGCAGAAGGGCGGAGCGTTATGCTAGCGGGCAGACTTAGGAGACAGCAGATTTTATTGGTGAACACATATGGCCCAAATATAGATGACCCGGGGTTTTATAGCAAGGTCTGGCACAACATTGCTAACATGCAGGCACCGCAGGTACTGTGGGGAGGTGATTTTAATGTTACACTGCAGGACACTCTAGACAGAGCAGCTCACACCTTAGAACAACATGGAAATGCCAGGGCTATGGTGAAAGAGGTGATGGAGGACATAAAGTTGGTAGATCTATGGCGGGTTCGCAACCCAGGAGTGGCAGCAGCGACGCACATAAACGCAGCAAACAACAGTTGGTCCAGGTTAGATTACTGGTTGGGCACACAAGCAATACTCCCATGGGTGGTGGATATCACACACTTGCCACGTACGCTGTCAGACCACAGTCCGGTACTTTTGGAAGTCAACATCCCACACTACGACCCACCACCCTTCACCTGGCGATTTAACGCAGCCTCATTGAAAGACCCAGTATACGCGTCCACCATACACAAGGCGATAGGAGACTACTTCGATCTAAACGGCCCGACCACGGAAGACCCAGGTCTGCTGTGGGAGGCCTTCAAGGCTAATATCCGGGGAGTCTGCCTCAGTACGGCCTCGGGCATCCTAAAGGATATCAGACGCCAATTGCACACGAGGGAACAGGCCATTCAAACGCTAGAACAATCCTACACACAGACGGGAGACACCAAGCTACTAGGGGATATCCAGTCGCTATTGACGGAACATGCTAAATTTGCAACGGACGAACTTAACTACGTCACTAAACGAGCCACGGCGAGAAGGTATGGAGAGGGGGGTAGACCCGGCAGGGAGCTGGCCGCAAAGATATGCGCAGGCAAAACACCACATACTGTCACATCCATAACCACTAGCACCGGGGAGTTGGTCACGGACACTAAGGGTATACTGCGAGCATTCATGGGCACATATGGCACACTATACGAGGCACGCCCCTCGCCGTCCCAACCTGACTTACTGGAATACATGGAAGACATTGAAATGGCGTGGTTAGCAGATGGGCATAGAAAATACCTAGAACGCCCAATAACGGTAGAGGAAGTCACGGACACCATCAGGCGCCTACCAAACAACAAAGCACCGGGTCCTGATGGCTTTGTAGCGGAATTCTATAAGGCATACGTAGACCTCCTTGCGCCGCACTTAGTGCGAATGTACGGGATGGCACATGAGGCCCAGAAATTGCCAGCTTCGCTAAGGGAAGCCCTGCTTATCACGCTACTAAAACCGGGCAAAGACGCTACTAAATGCGACTCCTACCGTCCGTTATCTTTGTTAAATGTGGATACCAAAATTATAGCGAGTCTGCTGGCAGACAGGCTGAAGCCACTCATGCCTCTTTTGATTAGACCCGACCAGTCAGGATTCATTCCAGACAGGGCCACCACACACAACACCCGGACGCTGTTCGCATTGGCACACTATCTGGCACCGGAAACGAAAGCTGTGGCAGTGCTCCTAGATGCAGCTAAGGCATTCGACACAATAGGCTGGCCCTTCATACACGCGGTGCTGGCGCGCATGGGGTTCCCCTGGATATTTCGAGGGTGGATAGCGATGCTCTACACAGACTTGACGGCACGCATCAGAGTGAACCGATACGTATCAGAACCCATACAAATCTGCAGAGGTACCAGACAGGGGTGCCCACTCTCACCGATGCTTTTCGCTCTAGTGCTAGAACCTCTAGCCTGCAAAATCCGACAACACTACCACCACTCAGCGATTCAAATGCCCTCCCGACCCATACACATCTCATTGTACGCAGATGACATGGTGTTATATGTTAAACACCCGGAACAACACCTCAATCCCCTACTGAGGGAATATATAAAATTTGGTCACCAAGCAGGCCTACAGATAAACTGGGATAAGTCTCTGGTGTTAGCACTAACTGACAGCACGAAACCAATCAAACTAGACTATCCATTGGAATGGCAAGACGAACCCACTAAATATTTGGGTGTGTGGTTCCACAGAGACCCAGAGGTGGTCATTAGGACGAACTACGGGAGGGCAATTGCAACCCTGGAGGATAAAATCAAGAAATGGAACAGACTGCCTCTCTCATTAGCGGACAGGGCAGCGATAATAAAAATGGTGCTCTTGCCGAAATTTCTTTATTTATTTAACAACATCCCAATAAAACCCCCCGCCGCTGTCTTCCGCAATATCAAAACGCTAGTGCTTAATTTACTATGGGCGGGCAAGCAGGCGCGGATGGACCTGCACACCATGACATTGCCATATGCCAGGGGGGGGTTCAGGGTACCAGACTTTTACCTCTATTACTTGTGCGCGCAAGCGCAATACGCACATTTTTGGTATCATGAAGTGCCCTTCCTGACTCATGTCGCGGTGGAGGCGGGCGACACGGACCCGATTCCATTGGCCAATATACTCACACACAAACGTACCAGACTACACGATCGGGATATTAATACAGTCAACGCGACCACTGAGGCTTGGCGGCTAATAGGCAAGGAAGCAAGTTGCCTGCCACTGTACGCACCCGCGCTCCCACTAGCACATCATCCAGCCCTCTCGGTGACACAGGAAAGGGTTGGCATGGATCTACTCAGGCAGGCCGGAATAGACACAGTAGGGGACCTATACAAAGATGGAGAATTCCAGACACTAGATAAACTGCATTACATCGTAAACCCATCTCCGCTGTTTACTTTTAACTTCTACAGGCTGCAGCGAGCAATACGAGAACACTACCCAACATATCCAGAGGAGCCAACAACCCTGGTGCCCCTACAACTGCTCTTGACTACGCCCAAAGCATCACACATGGTGTCCAAACTGTATGCGAGTACACAAGGGGCGGTGGGACACAATACACAAAAGGCCAGGGAAAGATGGAGTGCAGGGCTAGCAGAACCCCTGACAGAAGTAGAATGGGACACCGCATGCATGCTTACGGGTATGCTGACACCCAACGGGAATTTGAAAATTATACATTACAAATACTTACACCAGGTCTACCACACCCCCCAGAGGCTGCACAAGCATGGCCTGCGGGAAGATTCCAACTGCTGCCGGTGTAGACAAGCAGATGCGGACTTCATGCATCTAGCATGGCACTGCAGAAAGGTGGCGGGATATTGGGAACAAGTCATGCAGGTTTTGAATGAAATGTTGGGGGTTAACATGCCGTGCGAAGCAAAAATTTGTTTATTGGGAATAACTCCGAATTTGAGAGCCCTAAGGCGTAAATTCTGTGCTGTTGCCCTCCTGTTAGCTAAAAGGAGGGTGTCCATCCATTGGAATAGCAAAAGGGCACCTGAGGTGAAACGCTGGATTGAAGACATGGTATATTGCCGAGACACGCTCAACACGTACGAGGAGGAACTACCGATTGGCTCTAGGCCCAGAGACTACTGGGGGTACCTACGTGACTATTTACTCGAACATGGAAAATCAGATTCAGAATCGGAAGCGATGTAATTGGTCTTCCGATGGAGACAACATAGGACGAACGAATGTAAAGTGCTGGCACCTTGGAGGGAGGATGCTGTGATGCAGGGGGGAGGATGCAGGGAGGGAACTACAAGTTGGGGAATGTACAGTTAAGTTACATATAAGTTTAAAGGGGAAAAAAACTGAAAAAGTAAGATTATTGATGTAACAGACAGCGGCCATGGCACTGTCGTGCGACTGGACTCTTGCTAACAAGGCGCCGCCGGTCCTCTGGATGTCGGCTGATGGGCTGTGTGCATCTCACAATGTGGCTGTTGATAGTGGTTGCCGAACGCCGGCCCATGAGGATGTAGGCAGGCAAGCTATTGATGTTACCTGATTTGTCTTGTATGTAATGAACAAAAGTGCAATAAAATTCTTACACCAAAAAAAATAAAAAAATAAAAATAAATACATATTCAGTAAAGAACGTCAGAGACCAGGTGAATCCTTCAATGAGTTCATTGAGAGACTGGACGTTCTGGTGAAGCACTTTAAATTCAATGAATTTAATGATGACAAAGCGACTTGCCTCAGAGTAATCATATTCCTTTTGACAACACATTTTGAAGGATCCTCTGAGCTTAGAACAAGTCCTCAAGGCTGCTTGTGCTAAAGAGTGTACTGATCGTCAAGTGACTGACATGGAGGCCAGATGTGCCCAAAGTCAATCAGTCATCAGCATGAAAAGTAAGCCAAAGTACAAGGCTGCGGGACACAAGGCGATGTCTTGACAGATAAAGAAAACATGTTACAGATGTGTACTGTTGTTTCCACATTACGGTAAATGTCCCGCCATTGGACAGATGTGAGTCGGCTGTGGTAAAGCAAACCATTTTGTGATGACTTGCAAGGCAAGGAGAAAAGTAGGTGCGTCACAGGGTAAAGATAAAATGGCCGACCAAACACTACCTCAGTGATGTTCAACAGGCTCCCACAAGGCCAAGTGGTCACATTAAATGAGGCAAATCAGCACTAAACAAAGTAGATCGTCATCTAAATCATCAGTATCCTTTTACATTGAAAATTACAATCGTGCAATATCATGGTTTACTTCATAAAGGCATGCACATGTGGGACTAGTCGAATGTGAGGAAAAATTAAAAGTGAAGAAAAGTCAACAAGAAAAAGCACCAAAAACATTTAAACATTACCCAAAGAGCGCTCTAAAGATAAATGGGTGTTCAATACCATTCATAATTGACTGGGGTGCATCAATAAATATCATGCCTGAGGAGATTTATCCTGAATTATCTCCGTTATCACAACTTACAAAGTCAAAAACTAAAGTATACACCTGGGCTGCCTCAACACCCTTAAAAAGTCAAGCTTTTTTGTAGGCACTATGAAACATAAAAAAACTGTGGTACAAGTGCTCATTTATGTACTTCAAGTAACAGCTTCAAGTGCCTCTGCTGAGTTTAAACACTGCTGATATGAGACTGACTCGGCGTATCAAACAGCCTGTAGTAAATGTATTTAACTATAGTGATGGCATATTGGTTTACCGAGCCACACAGAAAGAGCATGACAAAACTCTCATGTAGTTTTCTGAATGATTTAGCTTTAAATCTGAATGCTGACAAATGTGAATTCCACATAAAAAGCTTGACATTCTTTGGCCATGTCTGTTCTGATTGTGGCATGAAACTTGATCCAGCAAAAGTACAAGCACTGTCTAGTGCAGATCCTCCTTGATCTCTCCTCTGCATTTGACACTGTCAAACATGAGAGCTTAATCGAACTACTAAACACGAGAATGGGCCTATCTGGAACTGTGCTCAAATGGTTCACGTCCTTTTTGCATAACAGGTCGCAGAAATTCAAGAGCAACAACTTGATGTCTGCACCAAGACCTGTATCGCTAGGCGTACCACAAGGATCCTCCCTATCCCCAACCTTGTTCAACCTAGTTATGGAACCTCTCACCACCTTGCTGCAAGAATCCAATGTACACTTCCACATGTATGCTGACGACACTCAACTCTATCTCAAATTACAATCACCCAAAGACATCACGCTCTTGAACTCAACGATCAGAAGCACCCAATCGTGGTTGGCCGCCAATCATCTGAAACTCAATGCCCTTAAAACAGAGTTCCTTCTGATCTCACCACCCGCGAAGAGCACTACCGCACAAATGTGGCTTAAAGACCTAACGGCACTCAATGTCCAACCCACCATCGTGGACTCAGCGAAATCTTTGGGCATAACACTTGACACCAATCTCAGCATGCAGGAACACATCAACAAAGCAACTAAGGGAGCGAACTACCAAATCAACACCCTTAGGAAACTTAAACCTTTCCTTCCAACCAAAGACTTCCAAACTGCGGTACAATCGCTAGTCATACCTCGAATAGAATACGGCAGTACCGCCCTCTGCGGTCTCCCCCAAGCCACTACGGCACCCATCAGAGCCTCTCTAAACGCCGCAGCGAGACTTATCACTGGATCAAAAAAACACTCACACATTTCCCCTGACTTCAAATCCCTGAATTGGCTGCCGTTTGAAGCCAGAAAACACCTGAAAATCGCTTGTCTGACGCACAAGGCTGTCCACCTGAGCTCACCTACATACCTTGCTCAGAAGCTGACGATTTCAGGAGGTTCCAGAAACACTAGAGGTACAAATAATCTTTTGCTAAAGCCTAAAAGATTCCGCAAGGCAAAAACCTATAAACGCTCCTTCTCAGGAATGGCTCCCAGGATTTGGAACTCGCTCCCCCCTGAAACCAGGCTCATCACCTCTACTATACTTTTCAAGAAAGAAGTAAAAGCGATCCTCATGGCTAAATACACTTGAACCACTACTGGAGATAAACTACAAAGACTTGATACTCATCTGTACTACTTGTCGAACACTTTGTATTGTTATTTCGATTCTGAAATTACCTATTGATTGTTTTATGTTATCACCTCAATGTACCTTTAACATGACTGATGTATCTGCGTATACATGCTCCCCCCTCTGTAAAGCGCTCTGATATCTGCGAAGATCTTGTTCGCGCTATATAAAACTTTCAAAACAAACAAGACAGTTCTAGATTGTGATAATTTCTTGGATTAGCCAGTTACTGTTCTAGATACAGCCAACAATTTGCTACGGTTAGTGCACCATATCGAGAACTGATGAAAAAAAATGTGTCCTTTCATTGCTCACGGGAATGTGATAAGGGCTTCCAAGAAAATCAAAAAATCTAATGAGAGTACCACTGTGGCGCTGCGGCCAGGACGACTGGTGCTGGAATCTGGGGATCACAGTTCGATCCCCGGTGCAGGTGTCGGATTAGCCCAGCACCTTGTGACTCTGGGCAATAGCTTGCTTAATCTTCCATAGGGCCTCCAACGCCTGGAGACCCTTACGGATGATTGTTCGAGCTTTACAAATGTGGATTTCTTAGATCCCAAACTTCATACAGAGTTTGTAGTTGATGCTAGCCCTGTTGGGTTAGGTGCAATCCTTGCACAGCACAGCAGATAGCCAAATGCCTGAAGAAATATCATGGCATACCAGTAAAAACCTGTCACAAACTGAACGTTCTTACTCGCAAACTGAGGAAGTTTGGCAGTGGCCTGGGCTTGTGAATATTTCCTTGTTTTCCTGTACTGAAAGCCTTTCACAGTAGTGTCTGATCATCAAGCACTGTTGACTATATTTGGCAATCCCAAAGCAAAAATACCTCCTTGAATTGATCATTGGGGTTTGAGATTACAAGAATACAACTACACAATTCTTCATCATCTATAGAAAGATCAGAATCTGGCTGCTTATTTTTCAAGAGTGCCAATGCAATGCTCTGGTACCCCATCTAAGACAGAAGAGGCCTACATCAAGTTTATTGTGAAGTCGAGCAAACAAGCTGCCATGTCTTTATATAAAATTGTCACTGTCACAAGCCAAGATAGTAACATGTTTAGGTTAAAAGACATTATTTAATCATCAATCGTGAAACCAGCACGCTAGACCTCTCACTAGTGACAGTGAGTATTTGAAGTTCAAAATGTTATAGATGAACTTTCAGTGACTCAAGAAGGCATCATTCTGTGAGGTGCACAAATTGTGATTCCCGAGAGTCTACAATATCAACGTCACCCATGAGGGATATCGAGGAATAGCTGCCACCAAGAAAGCTCTCAGTGATCGGGTCTGGTTTCCTTATTTCGACAAAAGGGTCGAAAAAGATTTAAAGGCTTGTCATTTTTGCAACTGTCTTTCATCTCAAGCTATTCAGCACCCTTTGAACATGTTAGTATTGCCACATCATGCTTTGGAGAGAATTGCTGTTGATTTCTTTGGTCCTCTTGAGAATGCATATCATCTTCTAGTCAGAGCATCTTTGAAACATGGGAGGCCAATGGCCTGGTAGAATGGTCCAGGAGTACTCAAAGAAATTTGTTCAGTGTACCGCATTGGAGAATCTTGACTTCAAAATTGTTTCAAACACTATTCTTCAAGCTTACTTTTCTACCCCTCACTCAATGACAGGAGATAGCCCTGCCACTCTCATGTTTGGAAGAGCCATGTTGACCAAGCTGCCCCAACGGACTAATCTCAGATCGAAGAATGAGAAAGACATTCCTACTGAGGACTTTGGTCGTAAACTGAAAATGAAAATATATGCTGACTGGGACCTCATGTGAAATATGTCACCTTTGCAAGAGGAGAACTAGTGCTTGTCAGACAACCCAGAAAAAGAAAGTCAGATGCTCAGTTGGAGTCTGAACCATTTACCATCACTAATACCAAAGGACACATAGTGACTGCCCAGCGTCCTGGGAAGTCCCTTACGAGAGATTCCTCGCGTTTTTGACATGTGGCCCATCACTCACCAAACATTGATGTCAATGTAGAGAGTGGATCACAAACCGACTATTGATGACTCTGAGTCTGCTTATAATTCTACCTCACTTGTGCAGATCACTGACACTTCAACAGCCAGTTCCTGGCTTCCAGTGACTTGATCAGGAAGTGTGATTTAGTGCCACAATGATTAATTGAAGAATTATAATTGCCTGTATATATATGATTATCTGTGTGTTCTTTCATGTATGTATTTATTTATGCATCTATTTTTAACAAAACAGGAGATGTTGGGCCTGATTACCAGTTTGGCAGATGGTATACTCCATTACAAACGTGACAGATATCCTGTCCACCGTTTTACAAGTTCCATAGGAAACAATGGAATTGTAACACGACAGACCGAATATCTGCACATTTGTGAGGGATATCTCATCTGCAAAACTTGTAATCATGTCCGTAGTGACCTGCAAATAAAAGAGCGCTGAAACTCTTCTGGTTCCCACTGTTCTCTGTAGGCCTGTGATGTGAGCGTTGGAAGGATGAGTTAAGGCAGGCACGGAATGTTGAATTCTGACTTACATGCAGTGGAATAAAGACATGTAAAACTACTCTCCATGAGTGGCATGCTTATTAGCGAGTACCTGGGCTGGTAGGATTCTACAGCAGCAACAAAAGAAACAAGCATTGGCGTAGCCAATAGGTCTCGCCTTTGGGACCTTATAAGTGTTTAGTCATGCAACACTTGATGCTGTTGCACCAAGGATATTGTGCTGGATAACTAAACACTTATAAGATCCCAAAGGCGAAGACCTATTGGGTATGCCAATGCTTTTTGAATACAGCAAATGGTTACAGATTGTTTACATGCTGAAAGAGCATCGCCATTTTGGCTAAAGCGACAGAGAGAATATATGGGAGACTATACGTTGAGCAAGGCGCTGTCCCATTTAGTACTGAACAGAATAAAAATTTGAACAAAAAGACATGTCTAGTGAAAGACAGTGCAAGGGACGAAGGAATGGTGACAAAGTTCAAAAACAGTACAGAGTCATTAGAGGTCCCTACTAACTCAACACTGGACAATGGGTAAAAGAAAGGCGAAAACATGCAGAATTTAAACAAATGATACCTAACAGAAGACGACTAGCCCACACAATTCAGTGAATACAAGAAACTTTCATGACCATATATGACAGAATCAGTTATGAGGAACATACAATAAGAGAAATGTACATATATCTTGTTCAAAAAGTTAAAATACAAACTTTTCAACTTCCAGCTTCGAGTTGAAGGACTGGGTTCTTTAAGACCCAGCGGTGCCAGGGCACAACACCTGAAACCTTCGTGGGTAACCTGCTCCGGCGTACGAATGACAGAGACACGGGACACTTCCTTCGGCGTCAAAGATTCAAGGGTTTATTTGCTGCAGGGAACACAGATATCACGACAAGTACAACTCGTGCAACTTGGGGAGACTGCTTCAAATTGGTTCTGTGGATCGCTCCTTTTATACAGTTTTTACCCATAGGACAACATGGTACACAAAGGTTTACAACCCGGTTCCCACCATTATCCCCCAGAGGGGTCGCTTTGGTCACTTTGATACACATAAGGTCCGGAACATAAGTGCGGAAACATTTGGCGGTTCCCAACTGTAAAAACCCATCTTCCCAACATTAGTGCATTCCAATCGGCAGTAAAAACAGATCGAAATAGGAACAAAGACAGGTGCAGAGGAAGACGGAGACAGTGGGGAGATCGGAAAGGGTGTAAAAGGGGAGGTATCGGGAAACACGAGATACAGGCATCAAAGGGACGTGCCTAATGAGATGCACGGCTGAGACAATAAACCGGTACGGCAAGATGAGCCTCGAGCGGCGCCATCTGCTTTACAGCAGCATCCCCCTCGTCATAAAGACACTTACAAAAGACATGTGTCTTCCGCAAATATCTTGGGAGTCCCAGGGTCGCGAAGCGGACAGCGTCCGTTCGCTGGCTACTTGAGGGCAAGAGACAAAATGGATGCCGTATCTAAGATGGAACCCGCGGGTACAGATGGAAAACCCACATAACAAACGAACGGGTTTAAGTTAGCACAGCGAAACTGCGCACACTTACTAAACTCGTCATTTGCGGTTCATAGATACCAGACTCGACCATATTCGTGCGAGTCGAAAACACCACTTACAATTGTCACGGAACCTCAGACGCTCCTTTTGCCCTCATGTAGGCAAGCACTAGTCGGAATCATATTCGATATTCATCAGACCATCGAGATGTTGTTGTAGCATGGCTCTGTCCAACCGAGTCCCCTTGGTAACAGGTGGCTGTCTCATACACGTTGTAGCACAAAGGCCACATAAGGCAGGACCGCACTGCACACAAAGGCAACACGTGAACAGGAACACCACAACGACTCCGATGATCATCAGAATCTTCCAACCCCAAGTCGACATCAGGCCCCACAACCACCCAAGTAGCGTCCAATCCCCTACATCCACGTGTATGGATTCGGAGATCTTATGCAACCTCGAGATGGCTTGATAAACTGTTGGAGCGTTATCTGGAATGAAAATGCAGCAGCTCGAATGGATCACCTTACATACCCCACCTCGATCTGCTAAGATGACATCTAAAACCATACGGTTTTGTAACGTCATAAGTCTCTCCGCCTGAAGTTCTGTGGTGATATTACCAAGGGCACTGGCAGTAATGTTAGCTGTTGATTCTACCACTCGAGTCAATTGTCTCAGGTTCCTACTATTAACCATAGGTCCCCAAAACGGGAGGAAACCCTTGAAAAAGTCTCCTGCCTCTTGACCGGCAGTATCCTCTTCGCTAATTACGCCTCGCACAACTCTAGTCTTATGATAATCGGCATCTACAGTGAACGTCGGAGGCAACAGATTTGCAATAAAACATGAGCCCATGAAGTCAGCGGGCAACCATGCATATGCACGATCATAACAGATGAAGTATGTACCCTTGGCAGCCAGAAACACAGGGGACGAGAACATCGGCAGAATGTAATTTTCAGTGCAAGCACTCGCTCCAAGTCGGGCTTGCGATCTTCGGCCATGACCCATAAGACAAAAATTACCAGTGTGGGGTACGACCCATATTGGAGGCGAGCTTTTAAGCTGCTTTTCACTGGTGAACACACTATATTCACCTCTACTTAGGACCCTATAGGCTTGTACCTCTTCTTCGGGAATAAGCGAGGGATCATAGATATCGCTATCTAAATCCTCTATTGCTATCGACAAAGGTTTTTGATACGAGGTAGGACCAGAGTAGGGAGAACGTGGTTCTCGAATGGGGTGGAAACCCAGTGCGCTTCGAAACATTGTCTGAAATGCTCGAGCAGACCCTTGGGAACTATACGGTAACACCAGATATGGAATTCCCTTATCCGTAGTATGTGTCATCAACCCACACACCCAACAATTAGTAGTGTTAACCACTAACTGATGCTGATGAAGGAGCTAAATAAAGGAATTATTGCGGAATTCTACACGTCTAGCCTGTTCGTGTTCGGGTAAGATATGAAAGGAATGAGGAGAAACAGTGGAGGTAAGTTTAGGGTCAGGGGTAGGAGTAGGTGTAGCAGTAGGTAAGAAGTAAGACATCGTGTAATACACCCCACCCGCCAATAATGCAGAAGCAGTCAAAAACAATACAAATAGTTGGAATATAAAACATTTGGTACGACTGAGGTGCTGCAGCTTGAATCTATGAGCCTGAGCTCCTTCCAAATCCTTCAACTTCGAGAATGCCATTCCCTACGACCGTCCGCAACGTTTCTTGACGCACTTCGTTCTGTGTAGCAATAGTCAATCCCTAGGAGTTCCCAGGAACCGACGGCCTTTAACCTAGCGTCAAGACCTACTATCCAGAAGGAAGTACGCGCACGGCCCTACGGCCTTCAATGCACAATATATATATATGTATGCAAAACAATATCTCTCAGCTGTGAAAGAAAAAAGTGTAAGGAACGAAACTCAATGAATATGTACAAAATAATTACAGTGGTACGAATGTTTAAACTGATCGTGGAAAACGGGATAATGCAATTATCAATACAGCAAAGCAGGATCTTTTATTAGTCTTTAGTGCTAGATCGCAAAAAGTATCGAGTTTTCCCAGGACGTGTCTGTTCGTCGAACAAAGGATCCGTTGAAAGGACAGCGTCCTGTTGATCAGCTGAATGTTTTGGTCTTGAGTCCTTCTCTGACAATTGTTCAACAGTGTCTCTCTGCTGCACTGAGGATTCTCCGACAGGTTGTGCGTCGCTAAAAGGTATAAACGCCGGCAATCCTTCGGTTTCAGTTCATGCAATGCCTTTCCTCACCCACGAGTCTGCTGGCAACGGGATGGGGACTTTCTTTGTATGGGTGGCATGCACCCAATTCTTCCGCCCCTCAAGACGAACTGCAGTTCTCGTGGCAAGGAGGACCTGATAGGGTCCAGTAAACCTCGGGTCCAAGTTGTTCTTGCGCGAAAAGTTCCGCGTCACCACCCAATCTCCGGGCTGGAGCTGGTGGCCTGGACCCTCCGTCTGCGTCGGCAATGCTTCGTGAACCTGTTGGTGAATTAACCTCAGTTTAGCAGTCAAGTCATGAAGATAATCGATCAACATTGGGTACTCAAGATCACAGAAAATACCTGGCCTAGGAACCCCCCACACATTCGCAGGACGACCGAACACTATCTCATAGGGGCTAAGCCCTACTCGGGAGTGTACAGTCGCCCTAGTTGACAGTAATGCTAAAGGTAAAGCGTCAGGCCACGAAAGACCAGTCGTAGCCTGAATCTTCGCTAGCTTTAGTTTAAGGGTGCCGTTATACCCTTCCACCAGGCCAGCTGACTGGGGATGATTGGCGCTGTGGAATTTCTGATTAATTCCAAGGCCCTTACACACACTCTTCATCACACTACCCACAAACTCACTTCCGTTATCTGACCACACGACTCTAGGCATTCCATACCGAGGAAAATATTCCTTCAGTAGGATTTTCGCAGTAGACAAAGCAGTATTGTCTTTGAGAGGATAAGCCTCGATCCATCGGGAGAATGCGCAAACCACAACTAAAACGTATTTCAGGTTATTGCATCGCTCCATATGGATAAAGTCCAATTGAATCACCTCAAAGGGGCATGAAGGGGGAGCAAAACTGCCAGGAGGAGTTGGGGTTCCTTTGCCAGGATTGTACATCATACACACCATACAATTCTTCACCAGACGTTCAGCACATTTCGTGATACCAT
Organism: Lissotriton vulgaris; assembly: GCF_964263255.1. NCBI lineage: Eukaryota > Metazoa > Chordata > Amphibia > Caudata > Salamandridae > Lissotriton > Lissotriton vulgaris. The sequence goes on along the minus strand of NC_141696.1, from coordinate 370,728,417 downwards.
CATTCTTCCACACAGGGGACAACAATTTGCAAATACCTTTTGAGCTAATATGTGCTAACCCATGCGCCATAGTCACAACGGCCAGCACATACGCATCCGGTAACATCCATCTCTTCTGATCAGACAAATCAATCCAACAACTATTCGCATCCAACTTTCCCGTACTTTCTTTCCACTTCGTCTTTTCAGCGTCGGTGGCCTCATTCTGAATTGCTTTCACACTCTCGATAGTGTCCTCACACATACTCGATTCTGTAGGCTACCTAACCGAACTCGTCACATACATTCGAGTGCTAAGGTTCCGGGCAGTCTCCTTAGCAGTTTCATCCGCAAACGCATTACCACGACCAACATCATCCGTCACCTTACGATGCGCACTACATTTAACAATCGCTACTTGCTTAGGCAACGTCAGTGCATCCAAGAGATCATTCACAAGCTGGCCATGCTGAATCTTCGTACCATGCGACGTCAAGAAACCTCTCTCTCTCCACAATCGTCCAAAACTATGTGCGACGCCAAACGCATATTGGCTGTCGGTAAACACATTCACACGTTTCCCTTTCGCTAACACACACGCTCTAGTAAGAGCAATCAGCTCTGCAGCTTGGGCAGAATTCTGATTTAATCTTGCAGTCTCAACAACAGTATTCAACGTTACCACAGCATAAGCAGTAGTCACATCGCCATTCGGCAGCTTAAAGCATGACCCATCCACATACAATGTACCATCCGGATCGTCCAATGGGGTGTTTTTAAGGTCCACTCGACCTTTTGTTTCTTCTTCGGTCCTCAAGTAACAATCATGTTCTGCTACTACATCTGACTCTGTGCTAATTGGTAACAAAGTTGCCGGGTTCAGAACATTACAACGTTTTATTTGAATGTGGCTTGCCAACAGCGTCAACTCGTACCCAGACAACCTTGCACTCGTCAAGTGCTGAGTTTTCGTCCGATTCAAAAGAGTATCGACTGCATGCGGAACCATCACCGTAAGCATATTATCCATGACCAGTCCTGCTGATTGTCGGATGGAGACCGCGGCTGCCGCTGTTGCTCGTAAACAACTCGGCAATGCTCTAGCTACCGGGTCCAAGGTCGTTGAAAAATATGCACATGGACGTTGCTTACCGCCAAAAGGTTGCGTTAAGACACTCAAAGCACAACCTTCTCTCTCGTGAACATATAATGTAAACGGCTTGCTATAGTCAGGAGTACCTAACACAGGAGCCGAACATAATGAATCACGCAGTTCAGAAAAACTTTTCTGACATTCTTCCGTCCATGGTAAAGGAGTCGTAACATCCTTGCACGTAAGAGCCACTAATGGTTTCGCTAGCAATGAAAAATTCGGAATCCATTGCCTGCAATACGACGTAATACCTAGAAAGGCACGCACATCTCTTTGGGTTGTTGGCACAGCCATGCGTGCAATTGCTGCAATTCTCTCTGGGGTCAACCTCCTTCCCTCCTTTGACAATAAGTGACCTAGATAGGTTACTTCTTGACAACAATATTGGAGTTTAGTAGGTGACACCTTGTGATTTAACTCACAGAGATGTTGCAGCAACGACACCGTAGCAATTTTGCAAATGTCCTGAGTATCAGCAGCCACCAATAAGTCGTCGACGTATTGGATTAAGGCCGCACCGACCGGCAACCTAAACGCATCCAGTTGACCCTTCAAGGCTTGGCTGTAAATCGATGGGCTTTCACAGTAGCCCTGAGGAGCGCGTTTGAACCGGAAGCTGCGTCCACCGAGAGAGAAACCGAACAGATCTCTGCTCTCCTCGGCAATCGGGATGCTGAAAAACGCATTTTTCAAGTCAATCACCGAAAACCATGATGCAGAAGCTGGAATCAGAGTCAGTAGCGCTGTGATGTCAGGCACAACAGGGAATTGAGGAACCACAATTTTATTCACCTCCCGTAAATCGATAACAAAGCGATAAACAGGTGGTTTCGAGGGATCAGTACGTTTTAGAATGGGCAGTACAGGACTATTGCACACGTTTCCCCGAGTCTCTTCAATAACATCTTTCTCAATCAAATCATAAATGATTGCTAACAGTGCTCGTTCACCATCAAGGGAGATACGATATTGGGGAATACGTGGCAATCGCACATTAGATTTCAACTGAACAACATATGGTGAGATATCAAGCAGGCCCACATCGTTGGGACCTGTCGCCCACAAAGACGCAGGAAGAGAACTCAATTCCGATGGAAGCTTATCGAGAGACAAGTACATGGGAGAGACAACCTTCTCTCCCAACGTAAGCTTTACACCCGCAGGAGAACAATACAAAGTCGCATACAAACGTTTGAGCAAATCCAGGCCCAAAAGATTTTCGCCACAACCCGTGGTTAGAATCAACGGAGCTTCTAGCTCATGTGGCCCAATTTTAAGGGGCAAAGGGCGCGAAACTGGATTGCTAACGGGGGCGCCAGAGAATCCAACGGAAACATTTGTTAAGCCAGACAAAGGTGCGCCAGGGAGTTTCGAATGCTTAATGGAACTTTTCGCTGCACCAGTGTCCAACAGAAAAGGCTCAACGACGCCCGATGTAGCAACTGCGACGTAAGGCCCTCTCTGATCAACCGGAACTGATACCACTCCCTCTCCTTGTCTTTGGCTGTCCTAGTAATTACTGTCGTCAGTTCCCTGATCGACGTAATAATCGTCTACATTGTACTGCGCAGATCGTCCTTGCGACGATCCACGTTGATCGAAACAATTATCGGAATTTGATGAGTTATCTGAACGATCGTTCTGAGCACCACGACCTCTACCACGTGGTGCCTGCTGCGAACCACCCCGACCTCCTCTAGATGAGTTACCACTATTACGTTCATTTAGAACAGGACAATTGAATTTTATGTGACCCTCTTGTCTACAATAAGCACATTGATTGTACCCTAACGAGGATCTTTGGGAAGAAGAGTCATTGCGAGTTTGTGATCTGTTCGATTGCGGCTGCGATCTATTTTGTTGCGAATTATTCTGATTCGAACGTGGAGGATACGCTTGCTGAGGCAGCACTTTAGTTTTTAGCTCTTTCGTCTTTTTATCAGCACGGTCGCTCTCCTCTTTCTCTCTATTCTCATAATATTGTGCCGTAGCCAATATCTGAGCTGAGGTAGAAACGGCCCATGCACTTTCCGAATTCCTCAATTTATTGCTCAAATCGGGCAGTAAGTTCGAAACAAATTTATCCACGAACAACCTCTGACCACCCTCAGTGCTCATATCCTGGCCACTATGGTCGATGAATGCCTCCTCGAACCTCGTAAAGAAGTCGGAGACACTCTCGTCCTTTTTCTGTTTACAAGCTGACAATTTGTCCCAGTTCACCTTCATAGCTGGCATAAGAGTTTTCATTAATGTTATGATTCTTTGAGGAAGATCAACAATCAGCTGGTCGGGTTTAGCAGCAGCCGCTTGTCCGGCATCTGCCGCTACAATGGCAGCCCAAGCACCACCTAATTCATTTGGATGGTTTTCATGGCGAATTTTAGCCCATACCGGTTGCGGTACAACATTGCCGAACAACATATCGATATCGGCAAGATTCATTACCGTAGCGTCTACGAGCTGCGATAATTCTTTGTAATACCCTGTAGGATTTTTGCGTGGATCAGGCAAAGATTGCTTCACCTGTAACACTTCCGAGCGTTTCCATGGGAGATGTATCCATACTCTCTGGAAGAAAGGCAAAATCGGAGGGTTAGCTGCAGGATTACCTGGCATCCAAACTGGCGGAACTTCACGCATAGGGAATTGACCAGACTCATCTGTCTGTCTTTCGACATCCTCGACAAACAAGGCTTGAGGTATAGGAGTGGGACGAAAAGATAGCAACCGTTCAACAGCACGTCGAACATTAGTATCCACTATCAGTCCAGTCGAAAACTGAAGCTGTAGATCAGACAACGCGGTCAGCACCTCGTCAGGTGCGTCGGCCGATATCTGATCACGAAGGACCTTACACATTTCCTCGAACACAAATCTCTGGGTTGGTATATTGAACTGACAAAATGTGTCGAGTACAACACGTGGTGGATTTCTAAGGGGGTGCGTCATCCACCCCATCGCCATATTATATAGCGAAGCACGTTCCCTATTACCAGGAAGCTGACTACGTCTCTGAGGACCATCTGAACCAGCGGACCCAAGGACAGGTCCGAGCGAATGAAAGAAACTAGCCGCAAGAGGAGAATTACGACTACGAGTAGAGGGAGAAGTATAGGACACAGGACTAACAAGTGAAGGAGTAGAAACAGAAACAACAGCAGGGGTTAACAGAGCAGGAGCAGTAGCGTGAGCAGGAGTATGTGGAAGCGGAGGAGCAGTAGGAATAGCAACAGACGAAGGAGCAGGAACAGTCGGAAGGACGGGTGCAGGTTGAGGAACAGGCGGAGGAAGAATAGGTGCAGGAACAGGTACAGGGGGAATCACAGGGGCTGTGGTACCCTGTACGTATGGAGGTGGCGATTTCATAAGATAGGACATCAAAGGATCCTCAACTGCCTCATCCTTCTTTTCCGACTCCGTAGGCAAAGTAGGATAGCATTTATCTATAGTCATACGCTGTAATCTGTCAAACACTTCCTTTTCCCTAACCTCCTTATCATGCTGGAACTGCTCTGCTTTCTTTACAATGGTACCAGCACTATCTCTCTGATTTCGCTTAGTCTGCCTGATTTCTTTCTGTCGGGCTTCTTTACGCCACAACCGAAAGGCATCAAACATGGCCGGCCTTGACTTTTTCGCGAACAATTTAACCTCTAGATTATCTAAGATCGGGGCCTCGAAGCTACCATGTGGTGGCCAGCGAAGGTCACCATCTTTCTTCGTATATTTGATCCAGTATTCATTAAAAGTAATCGGGCCTAGCCCATGTTTGCTATACAGTTCAAACGTGGGAGTTCCAACCGGAGGTATCGGACACGAGTCCTCCAGTCGGGAATCCGTACCACAAGGTCTGAAACAACTGAACAGAGTACTGCGACCAGGCATCTTGCACACTAGCCGAGTTTCACAAACTTCAAGGGTTACGGGATTTACCAAGTCCCAGCAAAGAACAAAAACCCTCGGTTTTTGGCGGCTGCAGTCGTCAAACAACACAACAAAGTACGCTAGCAAAGTGTCACCGACAAAAACACTTACACAGCGTCAACAACAAAAACACTCGCTAAAGTGTCAACAACCAAGAACTCTGAGAGCGACCCACAAATACTTAACTCAAAGATCGATGGCGTCTCCAGGAAGGCCCGTCAATCGTCTCGCTATACCAAGGTCTACGCCAGGCGCCAAAACAGGTCTACAGTCAGGGCAGCAGTCCGTCGCAGCCGTCAGGAGGCGGGAATCTTCGCGGGAAAAGTCTTCGGGCCACTTATTTCGACAACAGGATCGATGAAGCGGAGTGCACCTTCCCTCGGAGATTTCACACGAAGTTCCTCACGATCGTCGGGCTTGGACCGGTACCACTGATGCAGCCCCACGTTGGGCGCCAACTGAAGGACTGGGTTCTTTAAGACCCAGCGGTGCCAGGGCACAACACCTGAAACCTTCGTGGGTAACCTGCTCCGGCGTACGAATGACAGAGACACGGGACACTTCCTTCGGCGTCAAAGATTCAAGGGTTTATTTGCTGCAGGGAACACAGATATCACGACAAGTACAACTCGTGCAACTTGGGGAGACTGCTTCAAATTGGTTCTGTGGATCGCTCCTTTTATACAGTTTTTACCCATAGGACAACATGGTACACAAAGGTTTACAACCCGGTTCCCACCATTATCCCCCAGAGGGGTCGCTTTGGTCACTTTGATACACATAAGGTCCGGAACATAAGTGCGGAAACATTTGGCGGTTCCCAACTGTAAAAACCCATCTTCCCAACATTAGTGCATTCCAATCGGCAGTAAAAACAGATCGAAATAGGAACAAAGACAGGTGCAGAGGAAGACGGAGACAGTGGGGAGATCGGAAAGGGTGTAAAAGGGGAGATATCGGGAAACACGAGATACAGGCATCAAAGGGACGTGCCTAATGAGATGCACGGCTGAGACAATAAACCGGTACGGCAAGATGAGCCTCGAGCGGCGCCATCTGCTTTACAGCAGCATCCCCCTCGTCATAAAGACACTTACAAAAGACATGTGTCTTCCGCAAATATCTTGGGAGTCCCAGGGTCGCGAAGCGGACAGCGTCCGTTCGCTGGCTACTTGAGGGCAAGAGACAAAATGGATGCCGTATCTAAGATGGAACCCGCGGGTACAGATGGAAAACCCACATAACAAACGAACGGTTTAAGTTAGCACAGCGAAACTGCGCACACTTACTAAACTCGTCATTTGCGGTTCATAGATACCAGACTCGACCATATTCGTGCGAGTCGAAAACACCACTTACAATTGTCACGGAACCTCAGAGTGTTTGTTTTCCCATGGCTACGATTAATTCACTATTGAACAAGTTTTGACAGTCTGCATTAGTAAAGCGGGCGGCGGAGCCTACTGACAGGAGGTATTTTTTCAATGATCCGCAATAAGTGATCTACTTTGCATAGTGATTCCCTTGCTACAAGGTCTAATTTCTTTGCATCAGTGATTTGTTTCATTGCTCTGATGTTAATATTGCGGGTCTAATTGCTACCTACAAGAATTATAGCTCTGAGCCTAAGATTCCCCACATTTCTTAATATTGATGTCAATGTGAATTATGTGGCAAGTGGGAGGGGTGAGATGGTGTTGGTACGGCACAGGTGATCCGCGAAATCGGGGAGACGAGTCATCCGCAAGATGACAAAGAGCCCGGGAGTGGTACGCGCGTGCGCTCGCAGTCTGTCATTTTCAAGCACTGCACACGGGCTTGTGGCGCGCCCCTGCTCGCTCCCGCAAGGTGGATGCTGCCACAAGCACGAGTGTGTGCTTGGAAATGAGCAGAGCGACAGCTAAATCCCCTCCTAACAGCGCATGCGAGCTGTGTAGGCGAGACCTAAAAAGCAGCAAGTGTTTGTTCACATTCCACAAATGGTAACTAACTGCCCCTTTGTGCCCTTTGTATGGTCATAAATAGTGTATTTGGTCTGAAATTCAACCAGATGTAGCCACCCATTTGTCTCTTAGGATTATTCCCTTCTCTACCCGGGCAATAACGCAAATTTAAATCACCCAGAGTATCTTGTCTACTTACTGGAAGGACATCCTCACTAGAAATCTCTGAATATAACCTAACCAAAGCTGTACCTTAAAATGCCTAGCTATCCTAATACCAATAAAACAATGATGAATACTCGCAAATACTTGTGAACACAGATGCTTAGTTGCACCTTAACTGATATTAAAGCACCGGGCCATTACCCCAACACTACAGATGTGCAATGGTTCTGCTGCGAAAATCATTTGATATCATGCATACCACCTTCAGTTTCACACACATAGGATCCTATCAGTCAGGTCACCTTAGTCACTCACCTGCATGCTGATGTGACTTTGAGGAACGTGTCTGTTGCCTTTGACTCTTAAGTCTTTGACTCTTAACTAAAGCTGTTTCTTTTGCCGCCCAGTCCATAAAGTAATGTAGCACAGTACTTTTGTATCATCCTTTAGTTTACAGCGTGTTCTATGGGGCTGATTCACAAAGGCCTCCACACTCGTGACGGAGGCTTCGCAGTCATGGGGCTGTCTCCACACTGAGAGCCTTATTTATGAGGCCATGCGTCAGTTTTGCGCTGCTGTTGTGTCACTTTTTGTGACGCAACAGCAGCGTAAAACATGCCCCTATTGCATTCTATTTACAAAGTGACGCATCTAAGCAGATGCATCACTTTGTAAACCCCTGCGCTACATTATACCTGCGTCAGGTATAATGTATGCAGGGGGGCATTCCCATGCAAGTAAACCTCGTAGAAGTGACGCAGTAAAATCAGTGAGATTTCACGGCGTCACTTCAAGGATGCCTTTACGTCAATATCTTATGCCTGCCTCACAACAGGCGTAAGACTGACGCAGGCCCTTTCACATGGGGCCTGCCCCATGTGAAAGGACACATTGCTGGGGTTGCGTCACTTTTGTGACACACTCCAGCAATGCGTCATTTTTGCTCCTACAGATACATCACAAATACTGACGTATCTGTAACTCCTTGCGACATGATGCGTCATCCTGTAAATATGACGCATCCAGCATGTTGCAAGGAAGGCGTAGTGAAAAAAGTGACGCATTTTTCATAAATGAGGCCCTAAGACTTCTAGGTGCAAAGATTCCGCCCGAGTGTGGAGGCTCCCCCACAGCTTCTGACACGAGTGTGGAGGCCCTTTGTGAATCAGGCCCTTAATCTTTTCTGACTCTCACTGATGCATATAACCAAGTGTCCATTCCTTTGTTCACCCAGTTTTTTGATAACAAACCTAGTACTGTTGCAAACTGCTTGCAGGAAAATTCCCAACCAGAGCTTAATTTCTGGAAATATAAGTGTCAGGGCCAGAGGCATTCCTCAGGAGGCCACCGTGATTGGCACTACTTGCTGTCCCCTCAAGCACTGTCAAATACTAAACATCACATAATACAAGTGTGATGTTTTGGACTATTCAGGTCACCTTCAGCTGGAAGGATGGCCTGGACTTGCTGATTTTATTATTATTTTTGATGTACGTTAAACACTTTAGTGATGATCACTGCTCAAACATAGACAGGCAAAGTCACAATTTCTTCAATAAGCAGTGCACTCGTTCGGGAGTAAGTGCTAGTGTCAAGCATTAGCAAATACCAGCACAAATTATGCACCGTTTCCAACCATCTTCTGCCAAAGAAAATGTAATCATATCTTCCACAGTGTGTAAGGAACACTTGGTTCCTAAACCATAAAGCTAGTTGTGCACATAATTGGCAGCTAGGTTTTTATACTTTGATGCGCTGATAGACACATGTATACGTGCAAATGCTACGTGGTGATTCTCAAAATGGTAACTAGCACTTGTAAATAGATTTATCGACACATTTTCACCAGTATGGTGCTGCCGGTGGTTCGGGATGGTGGGGATGGATGCATATACAGAAACATACATGCAAGTTTGGGAGATTTCACCAACGTTTTTCAGGTAGTTTCTCATGCGTAAAATAGTCAGAGGCAGGAGTAAATATGTATTCTGGGTAGGAAAGAGAAAACCACAACGTTTCTGTGGTTGCCCAGGAAAAGGTCTAGGAACAGGGGAAAAATAATCTGTGGAAAAAAGAAATATGTAGCAAATGCACTTATCCTTTAGGTTTATCGATGTGGAAGTGCTCACCTATTTTGAATGCAGGAAGATATCACCTCAATGCCACCTTATATTTATTTGTCTTCGCATTGGGAGCATACAGAAGATGGTGTGCTTTTGTCCAGGAAGTTGGCCACAATTCGCCTCAGAGCTGTCTACCTGCTAGATGTTTATTGTTGATCTTGTGTCCTTGGATCAGAGAGATCTAATTATTTTTAGCCTCCATACCACACTGTTTGGATTTATTTATTTATATATTTATTTATAAAAACATTTGTAGAGCACGAACGAAGGCCCTAGGGCATCTCGGCGCTGATAACTGAAATGTTTAACCCACAAGGGGTGCTGAGGTAAAGAGTCAGGATCATAAGTTAAAAAGCCAGGTTTTCAGATTTTTTCGGAAAGACCAGAGGGAAGTGCTGGCCTTGATAGAGAGAGGGAGAGTGTTCCACAGCTTCGGTGCCGCTACAAGAAATTGTCTGTCACCCCAATGGACCGTTTTGGTTCGGGGGACCACCAGATCAAAGGAGCTAGAGGAACGCAGTGTTCTGGAAGGGCAGTAGGGGGTCAGGTTCTGAGTGAAGAACACTGGTCCAGCATTGTGTAAAGCCTTATAGATCAAACACAATGACTTGAACTTGATCCTCTTCTTTACTGGGAGCCAGTGGAGTTGCCTTATGATGGGGGACACTGATTGGTATTTTGTGGTTCGCCCCAGCAGCCTGGCTGCCGCGTTCTGGATGGCCTGCATTTTCACTAACACTCTCTCCTGGGCACCTAGGAACAGAGCGTTGCAATAATCTAGGGCGGCATTTTCGGGCAAGAAGGGCAGGATTTTCTTAATAAGCCGTAGCTTGTAAAAGGCTGAGGAGGAGATCTGGTTGGCATGAGGGAGGAAGTTCAAACGATCGTCGAACAGAACGCCCAGGTTCCTCACCTTGTTGACCGTTTCTGGGGGCTGACCCATGGGTGAGGGCCACCATAAGGGGGGCCACTCCGGGGACAGATTGCCGAAAATAACAACCTCTGATTTATCAGAGTTTAATTTGAGGCAATTATGGGCCATCCAGCTCCACATTTTCACTTTTACAAATATACCTTCCTATCTTCTATTTAGTTTCTGTGTACTTCTCAAAAGCTACTACTTTTACTCTTGACACTATCACTTCCCTCATTCATAATAATGGATTTGTCTTATTTATTTGTTGCCTACACTTGCAAATCTTCTAACTTCTTAAACATTGTTTGTGCTTACATTTCTTTATCCAAATGTGATTCCATGCTAGGGTCACTTTAATGTATTCACAATCTTTGTTAAAATTGACTTTCACCTTACCTTTGTATCGACTGCCTCCTCAGTAGATAAACAATGTGTGTGCCTTTGTCAGGTGCTCGCTTCACAGATCTGTTACAATTGACTATAAATAAGATGCTAATCCATCCTCGTACCTTACTGTAGGAAACTCTACTACTGTCTGTTTCAGGAGATCTACTCTAAGGGAGCTCGAATGGCTCTGCTTCTAGCTGTAACTACTTCTGAAATATCTTTCCACAAAAAACACTTGATTCCTGTTGAACACTTCGTAGTACGGGTTCCTTCTTAGTGAATAGTGGCCATCACGTAAAATCATTTTTCAACAAACATCCACCAGGGACAAAGGAGCACTGCGGGTTCCAATTTTCTTTATTTTAACCAAGTAGACGCGTTTTGGCGACATTGCCTTTCTCAATACTGGTTAGCAAGATTGGTATCAGTTGTGAGCCTTTTTAATTGAATCTGTTCTCATTCCCATTGGTTGATGTCTCCTAGCAAGAGAAAGTGGAGTGACATTATTCAAGTTGGTAACATTAACATCCTCCATCACAGTGTGTTGAATTTTATATTTGTTAATTTAATGGCATTACGCTTGCCCCTTTGCATTATTTAGTGATGTTTAAACCATAATGGATCTCACATATTTATTATTTATTTATTTATTTGCGGTTTTATAACGTGCTTGAATCGACTCCCGAAGGAGTATCTCCACGCTCCAAAAAACACCAGTGGCAAAGGGGGTAGTTATTCCTATTCAGTGATTCAGGTTTGAATAAATCTAGGCGAACCGGTTAGGCCTGAAACATGAGAGTTTAAAATTTTTTCCTAAAGTTAAAATGATCATGACATTGTCTCAGCAGAAGAGGAAGTTTTTTCCATTGTGTCGGGCCGACCACTGACAGTGCTTTACCTCCCTGCCTAGCCCTTCTGATCCTGGGCACCCTCAAGAGCATCTGATTACTTGACCTAAGAGAGCGCGTGGGGACATACGGAACAAATTTCTCTGCCAAGTAGGAGGGTCCTAATCCATATAGTCCTTTATGTACTATACAGCATATCTTAAACTTAACTCTCTGGTGTACAGACAACCAGTGGAGTTTTTCCAGCAGAGGTTTAGAAGGGGATCTGGGCGGAGCATTAAGGACCAGTCTGGCCGCGGTATTCTGCACCACTTGAAGTCTGTCCAATACCTCTTCATTTGCGGATGCTAGTAGTCCATTGCAGTAATCAAGACGGCTGAGCACTAGAGCCTGAACCAAAGTCCTTCTAGTGGAGTCAGGGAGAAGCGGAAATACCTTTCGAAGGAGCCCTATCATGTAAAAACAGGACCCCACTGTGTTATTTCCAAGTTGTTTTAAGGATAGCTCCTGTTCAAGGCGGACCCATATGGCACAACTCTTTGACCACACTGTCAGATTGTGCGATTACAGTTCTCCTTTAGCCACTTCAACATTAGCAGGCTCAAGCAATATCGATTTGTGTGTATATATATATATATATATATATATATATTTTTTTTTTTTTTTTTACCAATGTTCCTCTTTATCCAAAAGGATGACGACACCTTGTGTAGCCAGCTACACAAGACGTCGTCATCCTTTTGGATAAAGAGGAACATTGGTAAAAGTTATGGGACCTACTCCTGTGATGTTCCAAAGAGGCGACGCAACTCTTGGAAGTAAAGCAGTGGTAAAATCACAGGAGAGTGTGTGGAGGAAATAAAATATATATATATTTAGAGACTCGCCGTCCCACCATAAAACACCGCCGCAAGAGGCAAGGGTGAGGCGACAACGTTGCTTCGCAACGCTCAACTGGAGGATATATATATATATGGATATATATATATATATATATATATATATATATATATATATATATATCCAAAAATCGCCGCTTTGAAATGCCGCAAAAGACGAGAAGTGGACCCAATATGTATATATATATGTATCTGTATGTGTGTCACTTACATATAGCACAAACAAAGGTACAAGGCAATGGAGCAATGGATGCAACTGGGGCTACAATGACTAGAGCAGCAGAGAAGGGATAGTGGAGGAAAAGGGAGAATCGACATAAGAAAGTCAGGTCAAGAGGTAGCACAGAAAGGGGAGAGGTGCTAGTGAGGGCATATATGGGTTGGTTTGGTGAGGAAAACTGGGTATGAATGTAGGAAAAGAGCAAAAGTTGTTGGATGGGTCTGGCATTGGAGCTTTGGAGGCTCTGGCAACTGTGGTTATGCATACCAATGACTTGTTATGTTTACAAGTGCCCCACCCTACCATTTGTCCCTGGTATTAATTTTTTATTACATTGCACCCTTCAAATTTAGGTGACTCTCCAGACTGCAAAGATTAGTAATTACTTTTGAATATTTATTGAATGCTGCATGCCTCCTTCTGGTTACATCATTGAAGTTGGTGAAATATGGAAGGGGGACTTAAAATCTGGTCAGTGAAGGGAGAGTCATGATCTAATATGCTCTAGTTAGTCCCTCTCAGGTGAAGTTTATTTCAATGCATCATGCATCAGTCCTGCATACAAGTCTTTCCTTAAAATGTCTTAGTTTGGTTCTATCCACAGGTTATGATGGATCGAATTTCACAGCCTGCTTGCCTAAGCAACCAGAGATATGCCTCTAGTTTTATTTTGTCTGTAGGCTCATTAAGAGCTACGGTTAAGGGCAGTTGATCACTTGTTTCTGATGAGCATATTACAAGCATCTATTCCCTGCAAGTATTGTTGGCCTACACCAGTACTAGCCGTTATGGCTCGCCGGTGAGGATGTTGGCATGAGTGGTCGCAGGGGGTGGATTCGCGGGGCATTGCACACAAAAAAATTCAACTCACCTTTCTACCCGCCGGGTCCAGCATCTTCTCTGCTCTAGCTCATCTGCACTCCTGCCTCCGACAGGAACAGGAAGCAGGCAGCCAGGCTCCCTCCCTTAAGCCAATCACAATGCTGCAAGCAGCGTTGTGATTGGTAGGGAGGCCGCCCAGCCAGGGCTAACCGGGTGGCCATGTTCTCCATGCAGGCTGCAATGCAGACTGCATGGAGTAGGACAGAGTGTGCATGACTGGATTGGGCGGCTCGAGAGGGCTGACCAAACAGTCTTTGAGCATTCAGGAGTGGGCAAACCATTCCTCCCCTGCCCAGCTCAAAGAGCAAAGCAGCCCCGCCCACCCGCATGCCTGCATTGCGCAAAGCAAACAAAAATGGTATTATCTTAAAGATATTACTATTTTATGTTTTGGCATTCAAGCACTGCGAAAAAGCAGTGGGGCAATGTTCCTACACCCTAGTGGAGGAGCTGCCCCTGGCCTACACTCCCGAAACCTTCTTATATGGTGCAAAGAACTTTGCATTATATTCTTGCACCTGTGGAGAGGTGGTGGAGGGCTTTCGGAACTAGTGTAATGTGGTTGCGTTGCTGGGCATTCTCTTTTAGGTCGTTTGTGTCTGGAGGTTTTGAATCCTACCAATTAGTGTCTCCAGATGACTGGTGTAAAAGCTGTTACAATAGTCTAAGCAGGTCTATAGTTTGAAAGGTTTCTTGTCAACTCCACCCAGTGGTCAATTTGGACAACTGGAAAATTCACTGTAGTAAGGAAAATTAATGCACATGACTACTATATTGAACTTAAACACAATGAGGAATACAAGTCCTGGGATTGGATTTCCTTTCAATGATACTCATTGTTGATATAAGTTGATATGCACTCCATAAAGATCTGCACTCTATAAAGATGTGTCATTCACAGTACCCTAGCATTATCAATAAAATGTGTGGAATAGGATTGCAGCCAGGCTGTGCAATGGCTTTCTATATTCATACACAGCAAGGAACGTTTAGGGGTTAACCTATTATATTGCAGAAACATATGCTTGAATACTTTTTTTCCGTTTCAGGTTATGGCGCCGTATTAGATAGTTCATTGTGTGCGAGACATACTGTTGTGTGATGCTTATTCTGCCTAGATCTAACCTGTGTCTTAAAGGATGGAAGGAAGAACCATGCTGAGAGTCCAGCTGTGAACAAATCTCCCAGCCGTGAAGCCTGAATGCTTTGAGAGCGAGCCTATGTCCTGGATGATTGTTTGTTGGTCAGTGTTTATTAAATGTCAGCAGGAAGCCACCTTTACAATGTGATCGTTACCAAGCAATACTTTACCACGCATCCATAACCACACATATGCCTTTACCACGCATGCCTTTAGCATACATATGCATTTGCATTTATCACAAAATAGTAATTATATGGCAGGTGTGTGTATATATAGTTAGGCTCAGACTCATACAAAACCAGTGAAATTAAGCAGTTTTAGTTACCTGAGCTAACTATAAATCACGCAATGCACTGCTCATGACCTCACATATTACATCACTCATGAATTGGTCAGTGACATTACTGATGACATCATTAAGTGAGTGTAAGTGTTTTTAAGAGTTTATATGTGTTAACAAAAGTTACATTAGAATACTAGGTGCACTACTACTGAGTGATACTGTTTCTAACATATATTATGTGAGTAGCTGTATGAATATGTATCCTTGTGTGTATGGGTGTGCAAGAGGCTGTATGGGTGTATAAGTGGGTGTATGAGTAGCTGTGTGGGGTAGCAAGATGCTGTGTGAGTGGCTGTATGTGTGAGTGAGTGGTGGTGTGAGTAGTTCTATGGATGTGTAAGTGGGTGTGTAGTGACTGTATGGGTAAGAGATTGGGTGTCTGAATGGCTGTAGGAGTGAGTAATACAGTGTGTAAGTGGCTGTATGGGTGGGTGAGTGGCTGTTTCAGTGGGTGTTTGGTTAAGTGAGTTGGTGTGTGAGTTACTGTAGGAGAGTAAGCATCTGTGTGAATGGCTGTATGGGTTAGTGAGTGAATGTGTGAGTACTTGTATGGATCCTTGGATGGTATCTAAGTGGTTGTGTGGATGAGTGTGTGCGTGAGTGCTTGTATGGGTGAATGATTTGCTGTGTTTAGAGGCTGTATGGATGTGTGAGTGGGTATGTGAGTAGCTGTGGTGGTGAATATGTTTGTGTGTGAGTAGCTGTAGGGGTGAGTGACTGGTTCTATGAGTGGCTGTATGAGTGAGTGAATGGTTATGTGAGTGGCTGTATGAGAGTGAGTGGTTGTGTGAATGGCTCTATGGAGGAGTGTGTTGGTGTGTGAGTACTTGTATTGGTCTGTGAAAGGGTATGTCCTCTGACCTTGCTAGTGGACTTCTCCCTTCACTGCAGAGATCCACCTGGTAGCTGCTCCTGGCCCCATTGCTGCTGCTGCCCCTCAGGTCAGGAGTTTGAGGCCCGACTCCACCCACAGGCTCCTGCCTGCACATCCCTGTTGGTCTAGTGGTAGAGCATCACTGCTCTGCTGCTCGACTACCCTTCTGTCTCTCTTTTTTCCTGCTTTTTCTGCCCTTTTGCATTTCTTCTTCTGCTGCCTTTTTTTGAAGCTTTTACAGCTTTTCCTTATCTCTTTTTGCACTTTTCCTTGTGCTTCACCACCCTTACCACTGCGATTCCCTTTGGCCCTGCCCCCTCCAGTGACCCTTTCCTGCTCCTTGCGTTTCCCACCTCCCAGCTGTCCATCCCCACTGCACACTACTTGATGACAGGCACTGTGCGGTGAAGGTGCAGTCCACTGACCTTTCTAGTTGGCTTTCGAGTTTGAGGCCCTCCTCCACCAGCAGGCTCCCAGCTGTGCCTCATCCCTGGCGGTCTTGTGGTAGAGAGTCACTGCTCTGCTGCTAGACTGCCCTTCTGTCTCGTTTTTTCTAATTTTTAGTCTTTTTGCCCTTCTTCTGATGCTGTCTTTTCTTCTGCTTTTAGCCTTTTTGCACTTTTCCTTGTGCTTCGCTGCCCTTGCCCAAGCAATCCACTGTGGTCCTTCCCCCCTCCAGTGACTCTTTCCCGCTCCTCATTTTTCTCTCCTCTCAGCTGTCCAGCCCCCGCACACTACTTAATGGTGGCCATTGTTTGGCCGAGCCACTGGCGTGCCAAAGGAAAGCCTGTC
The DNA here is from genome assembly GCF_964263255.1 of Lissotriton vulgaris. Taxonomy (NCBI): domain Eukaryota; kingdom Metazoa; phylum Chordata; class Amphibia; order Caudata; family Salamandridae; genus Lissotriton; species Lissotriton vulgaris. The sequence continues at coordinate 370,711,822 of NC_141696.1, read as the reverse complement.
TGCTCTCGTCTAAGCCAGGACCGTACCCAGCGCCACGCACCCTGGTTCTCGGTCCCTCCACCATTACAAAGTCAGCACCCTTCATGCCCTCAACATGGGAAGCCACACCGCTTGCCACCTGACCTTGCAGTAGGACACCCAATGTACCTTCTCCTGCCAGAACTGTAGCTAGATCATCACCCACCACAACACACCAGCTCCTCTTGCAACACCCACCACAACACACCAGCTCCTCTTGCAACACAGTTGACCAATAGTGCACCCGACTGGCTCAACTGCATCCTCCTCAACATGTGCTCCATCCACAAACACGCCTTAGAAATCTGGGACCTCCCCGATGCTGCCTCTCCCAAAATCACCTTCATCACAGAAGCCTGGACCAACCCCTGCTCTGGTTCAGACATCACCACCAGCATTCCCGATGGCTACAAAATCACCCACAAGGACCGCGCCAACAGACTAGGAGGAGGCATTGCCATCGTCTAAAAGAACAACCTCCGCCTAACCACTCGCTTGAACAACCCAACGACAACCATGGAATACCTCCATTTCTAGACCCAGACCAACCCCAACACCACCCTCCATAGCACCCTCAACTACAGGCCTCCCAGCCCCCGCCTGCCCTACACCACAGCCATTATAGACCTCATCGCACCCCAAGCTCTTGCATCCACCGATTACATCTAACATCTCAACTTCCACCTGGACAACCCCACCGAGCAGAACACTTCATCCCCTCTGGAGAATCTCGGCAACATCAGACTCAAGCAGCTAGTCACCGCTCTGTCCCACACAGTTGGACATATGCTCGACTCCGTCCTCCCTGCCAGAGGGAACATCACCTACAGCCACACTACCGAACTCCTCTGGACCGTTGCATGCACTTCACCTTCACCACTCCTTCCGTACACCATCACCCTCACTGCCCTCACAGCACCCATCATAGCTGGACCTAGGCCACCGAAGAAAATCTCATTGCCTTCCTCAGTACTACCACACCGCCAACATCAACAGACACCAACACCTCGGCACGCAACCTTTACTGCTAGATCTCCAACTGCATCGACACTCTGGCACCCCTCAAGAAGGCACCAGTTAAGCAACATTCCAAGAAAGCCAGCGGGTTCACTTCCATCCTTCACAAGCCCAGACACACCTGCAGTCGACTAGAGAAGAGATAGAGGAGCAACAAAACCCCAGAAACCCATGCAACCTTCAAAACCACCATCAGCGCACACCACTTCCTCCTCAAAACCACAAATGAAAACAGCCCTCCAAGACAGAATCAATGCAAATGCACACAACAGCAAAGAACACTTCACCACCGTCAAGGAGTTCGCCATGCCCAACAGTGAGACCACAGATGTCCCAACCTCCCAAGACCTCTGCAACAAACTTGGCACCTTCTTCCACCACAAGATCAGGCACATCTACGACACCTTTGACACCCAAAAAATTGTCACAATGCCATTCACCACAAGCAACAACACCGAATCCTCAACAGATCCTGTTCAACTGGACTCCGCTCACCACAGACAACACACTTAAGACCATGAAGAGCATCCACTCCACTCTGTAGCCCCATCAGACCCTTGCCCGTATCACATCTTCCATAGAGACTCCACGATGCCGGCATGCACCCTAAGGCCCTGGACTGGATCCACTCCTTCCCTACCGGCCAAACACAGCGAGTGGGGCTACATCTTTTTCTCACAGAACCTACAGAGAGCAGCTGCAGAGTACCCCAGGGCTCCTCCCTGAGCCCCACCCTCTTCAACGTCTACATGGCTACCCTTGCAGCCATCATCAGAAACCACTGACTCAACATTGTCTCCTGTGCTGACGACACCCAGCTTATCCTCTCCCTCACCAACGAACCCACAGCCACCAGAATCCACTTTCACAGCGGGATGAAGGCCGTTACCTCCTGGATGAAAGATTGTTGCCTCAATCTCAAATTGGGCAAGTTCAAAGTACTCATCCTAAGACACTCCCTCTCAACCTGGGACGACTCCTGGTGCCACCACACTGGAAACCCCTCCGACTACGCACATAACCTTGGCATCATACTGGACTCCTGCTCTCAGTAAACCAACAGATCAGAGTTTGTGGCTGTAGTGGTGGCAGCCAATCCGTCATTGCTGTTGGTGCATGGATCCATCTAGATCCACATCTCTAGATATACATAAATCTTTTTTCATTAATAACCTCTTAACTACTGAATAGATTTACACCAAATTACAAAAAGCACTCTTTCTGGGCCAAGATCTAGCTTCCTGATAAATTGGTGTGACACCATTCAAATATTCGGGCCGTACTCATGTCTAAAATCCGGATGTATGACGTTACTCCGCATACCGTTACAACTACCTACCATTACAACGCGACCATTACAACGCATACCATTACAACGCATAGCGCTTTGGGGTGCTGGATAGTGGTAAGTATAATTTACTATTCTAACTCCAGTCCCCGTGGACCCTAGGGAAGGTGTTGGATAGTAAATTATACTTATTCCCTATCCTAGAGCGCCCCCCAGCGCAATGCGTTGTAATGGTATGCGGAGTAAAAGTCGCGTTGTAATGGTAGTGCGGAGTAGAAAATGCGTTGTAACAGGTGCATACCCTAAAATCCCAATGAGAAATTGCATGGGAAAAGTCATTTTGGGATCCCTCCTTTTTTCTTGGACCCTGCTTCATGAATAGCCCTGAAACTTTCCAAACAGCAGCTGAAGTGAGTGGCAAACAAGTTTCGAAAGTTTTGTGAACATGTGTCATAGTCATTAGCAAAACAAGAAGCAATTTTTCTTATGGAAACTGGGTCCTAACTATAACTACCTACAGCCGACTGTCAGTAGGTTAGGTATATCTGTGTGAATATATATATATATATATATATATATATATATATATATATATATATATATATATATATATATATATATATATATATATATATATACACTTATACATAGATAGATAGATAGATAGATAGATAGATAGATAGATAGATAGATAGATAGATAGATAGATAGATAGATAGATAGATAGATAAACGGTTTTCACTTACCTGCCATATACTTACATTTTCATTGTGAAGGAATGGGTGGTAAAGGCATATGTATGGCATATGTATGGTCAAGACTTGCGTGGTAAAGAAATGAGTGGTGAAGGTAAATATGCAGTATTGGCCGGGTGGTAAAGCTATGTGTGGTAATGTCATCCGTGGTTTCATCATACAGCCAATGTTAACAGGCCCTGGCTATTCCCTGTTGCAGCTTTGATGCAGACAGCATTTTATAAGTGAAGTTGGAATAACAAAGAAATAATCTTTCAGATCAAATGGGATTATGTTTCAAGTGTTTACAGCCTGAGAGCAACCACATGATAAACGTCTGATAAGACTAAGCGTGGAGTGAAAGCAATATCCCTGTTGGTTGTTTGCCGGAATATAGATAACAAAAATATTATCTGACAAATATGGTGACCTAAAACGCTTACAAAAATGTCATTCCGTTGGCTGTAGAGTTTCTTTAAATGACCCCTATTTGTCAATATTTTCGAAAATGACATTTAAGATATTATATTTTTGTCCGAGGATAGCAACCACAATATTCTAGAATTAACCAGTTATGGTGTTAACAGGCTCAGTAAGTGCAGCGTTAGTAGTTTGAGACAGACAGCATTTTATAAGAGAAGTTCGGATCACTAAGAAATATCAGGCTAATAACTGGGTATGTGCTTCAGGTGTTTACAGCCTAAGAGTAGCAACAGAGTAAAGCATGTTGAACATCTTAAAGATTTAGCAACAATCATAAGTGCAGCAAACTACAGCATCATTTGCATGAGAGCCCATTAACAATCTTCAAATGAAAGTGAATGCAGAAGATGAGTCTAGCACAACATCCACATCACACCAGCTTCGGTCTGGAATCTGGCCACAAATGTTTGTGTTCCTAAACACTATGATTTTACCCAATATACAGCTATTGTCTCAAGATTGCTCAAAACACACCAGGTCCCTATTTCTAAATGTTCATTATGTACTAATTGTATTGGAATATTCACTGAATATTCACTCAAAGCATATTGTGGAACTAATTCACAAAGGCATGTAAGAGTACATACAAGAATGCCATGCTACTTTACATAGTCCAAGATACCGTCTGAATAAGTCTCACAATTGAGAAGCTGTGTAGTTTATGAGCAACGATATGAAAAGCAAATTATATGGGAGCGAAATTGCCACAAACGGAACCCTGGAGATTAAGCTTGAAGGAAAAATAGCAATGAAGTTCAGGTTTCAGAGGAAACAGGCAATTTGGCAATGGAATCATTTGATTAATACTTTATAATCAACTCCCTAATGTGTTCCAGGATGTAAGTACTATGTAATAGCTGTATTTCCTGAAAGAACACCAGGCGCAGGAGTCTGGGGAATAGACTAGCCTCGCTTTTCAAATCTTACTTTAGCAAATGTTTAATAACATCTACAGTGTGAATGGTCAGTGGCTGCTTTTATGTGTGTGTGTATTACACAAACCCCCCCCTAAAGATGCCCAGTTGATGTACAACGCCTTGGTTCCTTTGAACAACACATAAGGATTGAGAAGGTTGTAAGTATTTTCTTGAGCAGATTATCTGGTGTCTTGCTCACTGGCTGGTACCATTTACGTGAAAGACCTTCTACCTACAGTGTGTGCACAGGGCACGAAATGCAAGGACTAGGACCAATCCTTATCAATAAACGTATCAACAAATGTATTAGTAACATTGTTTAAGGCCTGAAATTGAAGGGACACTTGTTTGCTCATAGCAGGCTGACTTAGCAACTATCACCTTTTATAAGTAGAGCTATTTAGGTGAGATTGAAGAAAACCTTTGAAATGGACTGATAAGTAGAACAACAAATGTAGCTAAAAGCTAATTATGACTTCTGGGAAAATTGCGTTATTGAGAAATAATATTGGAGGCCATCCCACATGAAAGTGTTTTTTATAAATACTATACCAATACATTGGTTTAAGGAAGTGGATATTAGAAGGTAAGTGTTTTTTGTCTAAAGGGGGAATTTACTAGGACAAGGAATTTAAGTTATGCCTTTCAGACTGATCCTTGGTGGGTTGTCCTTTAGTGTCCGGTCATGGATGCCACCTTCACAAAAGTATACAAGAGACTCAGAAGCAGCCAATAGGAGAGATAAGAAGTGAGTTCAGTGTATGCTGTATGCAAGTTATGAAGAGAGGAGTCATACTTAAACAACCATTGACAATGCTAATACGTCTGGCTTTAAAGGAATGTTGTACGATAATGTGAAGCATTACATGTAAATAGCATTGGAATGAATATGTATTTATGTGGAAGCGAAGAACTTCAGAATACTGTTGGGGTAGGTTAAAAGCTCAAGTGTCATTTTAATTTTCACGTCAGAGCTAAACACCCATGAAAGTTAATGACCGCCCTCTGTGCTCCTGCCAGTGAAAAACAACATACATTATCTAGTTATCTAGGACACTTTAACAGCATTACAATGTAATGTGTCCCCTCCTGAAAGCTCAAATTCAGGCAGCTGTATAAGCAAGTAAAATGATCCAGCTGTGTCAAAGGGAAGCACTTATTTGTGGAGGCATACCACTTCTGCCCAATCAAACCATGTGCTCCTGGCTCCCAAAATATGGGTGGAGCCAAAGCCCCTCTCCTGGTGATGCTCACATAATTGTGTGGCAACAGCTGCGCTGTCAAGCCAGACCATAAAGAAACACAACCTATTTTTCGCTACACTCAATAAAATAGCTAGGCAGATATGGGGTGATAAATCACATTAAGGGCAATGTAATGCCCTTAAACACTGCTTAACCTTTATGTGCATTTGTTATCCTGTTTAGCTTTTTTCGAACTTTTAACTTATTCCATTCATTGTTGTCTGTTTGACTGACGATCAGGCAAGAATTAGCCATCATTTTTGACGATACATTTTGATGATTTATGATTGATTTTTTCCCTCAATACCATTATTGGAGTTCTTAGAGTTTCACTTTGCGCTGTCGGTTCTGGGGTTTATCCTGGATAGATCAATTCACTATGTTTGAGCAACATTCTGTTTTGTAATTGGGATTCATAGCAGCAGAAATACTTTTACCACAAGTGTTAATTTTATCTTCAGCAGTACTAGGGAGGTGTGGATTTTACCACTAAGAACTATTTGTCCCCTTTGAAAGGGCAGTGTTAATCACCAGACTGTGTTCCTACTCCTCCTTCTGTAATAAAACGCAAAGCTGTGAATTCTATCATGCATTTTGGATTCTAGCAATGGCTGTCTGCAGTGCTTAATTTGTAAAATAATAAGTTCAGGGCCCTGACAAGTAGGCCACTGCAGCTTGCCCTGTCATCTCTGCCAATGACGTTACCAAAACAACTACTAACTATCTCTCTCGCCTTCATGTGTGACAGTACAGATTATTCCAGGTCCCCTGAGCTAAAGGAATGGCTGGGGAGGCAGGTATTCATATTCTTAATGCATATTGTATTCATAAACAACCATTGTTGTGCTCATTTCTAAGTTAGATGAGCAGCACCACCATGTGGTATATTGTCATAAATGTGGTGTTGACAATAAGTGCTGGTGCCGAGCACCGGAAACCCATCAATTGCTGGTGCAGAGCACCAGAAACCACAGGCTCAAATTAAGCACTGTCTGTCTGCATATTTTATTGAACTTTTAGAAGGATTCAAAATTAATCCACCAACAATTGGAATTACTTGAGTGTCTGACACAATTAATGGGTTTATTCCCGTTTTTTGCTTTCTTTGAATTATCGTTTTTTTTCTCTGAAGAAAGCCACTGAGTGCGGTCCTATAACTCCATGTATCACGCCTCACCAGGACACTAATAAAACAGTCAGCTACATTTGTAATAGCTAATGAACTGGGCTTTTATTGAATTATGCAAAAAGTGCAGAGTGCAAGTGCTCATGTTGAAAGAAATGAGGGATGGCACTCACAGACCGGCCATTCACCCTCCACCTTCGGGTTTCTCAAGGTGAACGCATTTCAACTCCATTGACCTGTTGCCTCAATTTTCACAGGTTACATCAATTCTAAAAAAATTCCAGAATGCAATGCTCAAATTGCCAGTCAGATGCTTGCTGGAAGATGTAGTCCTACATATCTGGAATATTGCCAGAATGTGTATATGGAGCAAGCACTAATACAATAGTTAAATATGCTTCAATCAAACACGGTAATGATTAAATATAAAACCTCATTTGCTAAGGAACAATTAAAAAACATATCAACCACAAAGAGGTAAAAATTATATATATTGCACTTATTCTTACACCTAATTTTCATGCAATACCTGGACTTTTAGCAGGGAACCACCTTCAGTAATGCCACCATAGCCATTGCTGAAAGGGTACCTAGGCTGGCTGAGGCTATGAAATAGCTATATAAAAGGTGTAGTGCAAAGTTCAGGACCATGTGTCAGAAGGATACATGGATAAATGAATTAGTATTGTGTCATCTTCCATAACTTAGTAAATGTTCCCTGTTGATGCCAGCACTCGGACCACATAACTCTTGACTGCTCTCCAACCACTGACTCTTGCCGTCTCATCTAATTTTGCCTTAAGTTTATTTGTGCCATTTAAAAAATTACATAGCTTCATAATACAGACTGCTCAAGGGAAAAATTACTATATCCAGTGGAAACTCCAACATTGAAAACATATTTCTCTTCTCTAGAGCCAAGAAGTGTAGAGCTATGAGGCCAGCTGCTGGAGGCTGAGCCCGAAAATTGATAGTCTTCGGGCCATATGCATTAACACGTTTTCCCATAGACACAGAATGGGCAAAACCCTTTGATGCATCTGCCACTTTGTCTCTTAAAAACCTCTTCTTTGCCACCTGAATCTTTTCTCGCTTAGCGACTACTTTAGACCTCCTCTATAAAGATTAATCAGGCCAACAGAACCATCTGAGATGTCTAAATCTCCTCTCTTCCACCTGCATTATCTAGACTCCCCCAGCTTACTTTCCTAGCCCCCACTCATAGGTTTACATAGTATTATTTACGATTGACATTTGTTTTATTGGCTTTAGACTTTCTGCCTGTGCTGCTTTGGGACTCCACACTCCTTCAGCTTAGTTTGTGATTTATGAAAGAGCAAGATAAAGCTATTTTTCTCTGTATAAGACTTTTAAATGTGTTCCTCTAATTATATGGAACAAACGAAAGATTCCATGTTTCTGAGATACGTTTATAATCTTTTTCTCAACCTATCTGGTGAGCTAGTTTTCATAATTATGTAAATTCCCAGTGAACTAGACTTTATTTGTAAATTACATCTAGTAAACCAACTTGTAACCATCGTAGAACAACCCCATTCTGGCTGGTACCTTTGTAATGTTGACAGCCTGATGCCTGTGGGCTAGAATTGGTCCACTCCTATGGGGCAAGTGTTGAAGCCATCCATCCCATTGTTGTCAGAAGGCCCTAAAGACTCCTCCAATTTTCCAAGGGCATCTTAGGAGATCCATTGGTCAACTCATACGTTACTGACATGAAAAACAAACATCATAGGCTTGTTTTATTTCAGAAGCTTTTTCCTGGATCATTCCATACTGAATATGTAGTTGACATGTGTATGGAACTTCAGGAATGTTTGCTAATTAAACAATAGGTAATCTACAGGGTTCTATGCACTTTGGATGAAAAAACAGCTTAGTGGAGCCAGTTCTGATTCTCCTTGTTCATCGAACCAGTTACCACAAATATCTTCACCTTGAATGACATTCGGAAGGTTGGCAAAACCAACCTGGTGAATGCCCTGCTCAGTAAAATATTCTACACCTAGTTTTATTTTCACTGAGTTCTTTCTTTTTTTCCCTGCCTCTGGTGAGCCATACTTGTTCTTTTTTTGTTACATGTTCTTCTTTGCTTTTTCTTCTCAGAGTTGAAGTCTTTATAGTTTACTCCTGTTATTAATATTGCAGCGCCTTTGGTTTCTTCTTACACTCCTTACTTTTTTGCCTTTACATTCCATCCCTCTCCAGGAGCCCACACCTCCCCACTCTCCACCCATTCATAACCAGCGAGGCCTTTGCTCCTCCTATTTCTCTGTTTTCAGACCTCTTGTGCTCCGCACCTTTTCTCTGCACCCTCTTCTCTTCTGTTTACACACCTTGTAATCTTTGTCCTCTTTTGTGGGTTGTCTTCCATTCCTTCAATCTTCTTCTACACATTCCTTCGGGGTTGTGGTAGACAAAAGACTACCACAAACTGGAGATTCCACAAACCGATTTTTATTTATTTTTAAAAATATTTGTGCTTATACTTTCTTATATCATAGGACTCGTGGGGAGTTTTAATCTTTCATATATAGCAGATCCAGAATTACAATCTTTCTCAGGAAAAGTATTTTTTCAATGACAAACATAACATTTTCATTGATATAGCTGGTTTCATCAGCCTGGTGTTCTCCTTTTTAGAAATTTTTCAGACTTAATGCTAGCCAATCTTCAGCAGCACTGGCTTCTGTAAAAGCAGTTTTTGGGTCTCGCCTGTGACATCGAATGCACTACATGCATTGGCCTCATTGTCACGATTATTTGCTGCCTTCTAATTGGACAGTGCATGCTGGCTTCACTTCCTATTTTTTAGACTGGAGCATGGACCAATTACTGGTCAATGCTCCAGCCACTATTTTTTCACTTCTTCCCTGCCATTCTTGTTGAACCTCTTGCCATTGTAGGTATGTTTTACTATGCCACACACACTTCAAAGAAACACTTTTCTCCTTTTAAATGTTTTTTTCGTGACAGCAGATGCTATCTGCTTTTATTGTGGCACCAGATATCTCATGGACATGGGTGTCACTGCTTTCTGTATGTGATAGGTATTCTGCCTAATGTCATATTTCTTTTTCATTTTCACACGAGGAGATTAACTGATTTGCTCGGAATCATAGGGGTCTTGTGCCAAGACCTAAGAAGTATTGGCAAAGCCAATAGGTCTCACCCTTGAGACTATTGGCTCTGCTATTGCCTTTTGTTCATGCTGTACAGCATGGGCATTGCATACCTTGGCAATCATTGGAAATGGCCACTACAACGCGTCCGTTTCCATGCAAACGTTTGCCACGCATGCATTATAACGCATGCTTGGTTACCACGACTGCCTTTACCACACATTCCTTTACTACGAGATAGGTAGTAAAGACATGTGTGGTAAAGGTTAAAAAAAGGAAAAAGGGGGCTTGGGGGGTCTCCCCCCCCCCAAATAAAAACAAAGCGTGGGACTAAAATGGGGGGTTGGGAGGGTCTCCCCCCCCCCCAATAATAACTGCACCTGATATGACGAAGCAGAGGCAATCGGCGTCGTTTGAGAGGAAATGGAAAGAAACGTCTGCTTCCTCTTTACTACGTACGACGTCACAAAGGAAGATGGAGAGGAGACGACGTGAAAAGGTAAGGGGAATTTTAGTTTAAAAAAAAAAAAAAGGGTTCAGGGCAGGGGTAATTATAAAGAGTGGGGGCTGGGTGGTCATGTAAGGGTACAGGGGAGCGGTATAACCTTTACCAAGAGTATGCCCTTACCATGCATAAATTCACAACGAAAATCATTGTAAATCTATGCGTGGTAAAGGAATATTCGTGGTAAAGGTTATGCGTGCAAAAAGCATTCCGTTGTAACACATGCATGGTAAAGGCATGCATTGCAAAGGAATACGTTGTAACAACATACAACCGGCAATGATTTGTATTCATGCTGTATAGAAGTGTGGCTGCTGTGCAGCATGGCTAAAAAATAATAATAACAAAGAAGAACTATGATGCATCCAGCTCTAATGTACTTTAAAAAAAAGTGCATTAGCCCTGGCTGAGTCATGCTACTATTCAAAATTGTTTTTAGCCACATTGCAAAACACCAGTGCTACTGTACAGCATGGTTACACAACATTGCCAAAGCCAAGAGCTCTCATAAACAAGACCTATTGGCTTTGCCAAGGCTTGTTTAGGACCCCTACCCATCTTGATTCTACGTGTTGTTGCTCATGATGTGATTTTAGACTGGGAGGAGATGGGTAGTGGTTGCACAGGCTGCTGTTTTGTTAAAAGCAGCAAACCATGCAGGCTTGACTGACCTCTTTGATTAGAAGTGCAGCATCCTGATTGTTGAACAGTTTCAAAGACATGATTTGCAGTTTACAAGTGTACTTGAAAGTTTTACTACCAGAAAATTAATGAGCCCAATTAACGTTGTGTTTTAAATCAGATCAAACAAGGTATTTAATTTAAAAGAATCTCTACACTATAAAATAGCAAATAATTCTTCCCCAGTTGGCAGTATAATTCTTCCCCAGTTTTTCGACAATGTTTAAATATTTTCCACTTTAATATTTCTTCAATAATGTTATCTGTTGTGGCAAACAGTTACAGTATTAGCCCAAGAAAAGGCATAGGAATTAAAAAACACTTTTACATCAATGTGCATTAATGTGTCATTCATAATACTAGACATTCAGTAATGATGCCTGCCCGTCCATCGGGCCGGCAGCTCTGAATGGCTTAAGGGCTTGATTCATGCACATCAGTGAAGTACAAATGTGCTGCTCATTTGCTGTTTGTGTTAGAGGCTTCATCTTCACAGCTTGACAACATAACATCTCTGTTCTTCCCCAGAAATTAGATGTTCATTGTATTGAGTACCCATTGCTGGATACCATATTGGGTGAATAGTTGAACTTTATCAATCCTGATTGACTGATTGGTTGATTCATTGAATGTGTCATAAAAATATTTCTTGCCCTGAAACCTGGTATCCCTGTCTCATGGGTCCACTCTGTTGGACTTATCTCTTTGTATTTACATTTTTTTGTCACTTGAAGCTTGAGGTGTTCATCTCTCCGCTTCTGACAGTGACATTCCCATCAGGGACACTTTCTGCCTCCATTTAGCCTGGTTTTAACCCCACAATTATTTTTAGAACGGGCACATTGGCATTTGCTTAGTGCTGTATACTGCACTTATCAACAGTTACCTAACTCTTGTTTGATTATTTTTACTGAAAAAATCACTGAGGGATCAATTAATGTTCAGCAGTTTAGTACTCGCTTGAGAAAATAAATAAAACAAGTATTGGCGTTGCCAATAGGTCTGGTTTATCAATGCACTGTCAAGCCAGACCTAAAAACCATGTGTGTTAACAACTGCCTTTCTCCCATCTGTGCTGCTGCCAAAGAGAAACACCATAAATTATCTAGTTATCTAAGACATTTTAATAGCATTACAATGTCATGTGTGTGCACCTCTGAAATTTCAAGCTCAGACAGCTGGATAAATAAACAAAATGATCACAGCAGTGTGCAGGACAAGCACTTTTTTATGGAAGCACACAGCCTCTGCCCAGTCAAAACATGTACTCCTGCATCCTGACATGTGGGCGGAGCCAAAGCCCCTCTCCTGGTGATACTCACATAATTGTCTGGCAACAGCTGCACTGTCAAGTCAGACCATAAAATTGTGTGCTCTTTGTCAATTCAATTATCATTTATTTCCACATCATAGTTTGATGCCGCCCGCTCCACCCATAACTCCCCATGATTTCACACTGTTAGTGATGTGTAACTGATTCAGGCAGCTTGTTTTGTGGAGAGCGGTGGAAATCAGGTGCAGGAGGAGAATTCTCAAAGGGCGGTGACGATGGTTGGCAGATGCATGATTTTCATTGCACATCACCAGTTATTCCGCTTGAAGAGCTGATGTTCATTGAATCCCCATTGCTAATAAAGTCCAACTGAGGGAGAGGGCATTGAAAACTAAGAAGACGCCTTGTGGCGCATAACTCACCTAAAAATAGGATGATACTGTGCAGTGATCACAGCTTTTGTATTTAAATGTCCTTTTTACATTTTAGCACGTAGTGCCACAGCTGCAAGCTGATGGAGTGTGCTGTAATGATGGTGCATGGCGCACTATGCACAAAGTGACCCAAAGCACTATAGGGCAGATTTATGACGGACTTGCGCCACGTTTACACCGTCGTTGTGTGACGCAACGGCGCGGAAACGTGGCGCATCCCTGCGACCTATTTACAACGTGACGCATCTAGGCAGATGCGTCACGTTGTAAAGCCCTGCGCCACATGAAACCTGCGTCAGGTTTCATGTGGGCGTTCTTTCGCAGGGTGGGCGTTCCCTCGTAGGAAAGCCCCGTAAAACTGACGCAGTGAAATCTACAAGATTTCACTCAGTCAGTTTTATGAGGCTGCTGCGTCAAATCCTTACGCCTGCTTGAAGCAGGCGTAAGGAGTGACGCACCACGTTATGTATGGGTGGCCTCTGTACATTGCAGGAGTTGCGTCGCACTTGCGACGCTACTCCAGCAATGCGCCGCCCGTACACCACAAGATGCGTCACGCATCTGCCCTTCCTTGCACCATAGTGCGCCGCATTGTAAATGCGGCGCATCTGTGGTGCCGCAAGGAGGGAATTGCGTGACGCATCAGTTCTGGCACATCCCTGCTGCTTTGCAGAGATGCGCCAGAACTCATAAATCTGCCCCCTTATATTTTATCTCTTAGCTTGTGGTCTACTGCAGGGCCTGTACTTTTGCAAATAGTCCTGCCAGGGACCTCATTTCAGTGTATCACATTGCTGCATGGAATTGTGGTTTATTTTATGCAAATAGGCACCTCCATATTGTATCAGGATGCATGCTGTAGGTATGATCTCCCTCTCGCCATTGTTGCTTTCAGTTTCCCCGCATTTGTTATGTTATGTTGATTTGTATAGAGCACTAATCACCCAACAGGGTATCCAGGCGCTTTTCTATTAGTCACACTACCACCACTGGGTGAACCAGTTTTCTCCCCTGCCCCTGATTTCCTCCAGCTGGCCATCATTGACAGGTTTGTCTTAATCTTAATATTGTTTGCGGCACCTGGCAAAAAATATTTTGGGGGCCCCTGTTTGGGAAGACTTTAAAATGTTTTCCCCATTTTCTACTAACTCAAACACTATGATGGCAAACAACATTGAATCACGAGTTAAAGGTTGAGGTAGAGAAATAGATCAAAGTAAAATAGAGAAGAAGTTCACTTTCCCTGGGGCCCTTCAGAAGGTGGGGACCCAGGGAAATTGACCACTTTTCCTATGCCTTAAAAAGTCTCTGATAATAGATTGAAACAGGACAATTAAACACCACACCTTACATCCTCCCTGGGGTAGACAAAATAGACCTTCATACAAGTATAGTAGAATTATATCCCTGCAAGGGATACTGCTACGCCATAGTGACGTGGTCTCGTGTTTCTAGACCAAAAATGACTGGATATGGAAACGCTGACCCCAGTTTTATCTCATGCAGTTTATACTCTGTAAAACTGCAGCTCAATAGGGACAGAGGCTGCAGACAGAGGTACATCCCGGTCCTAGTCCACCAGCACCAATACCACAGACGAAGCAGACAACGCACCGCCTGCCATGGCACAGCCTAAACTGTCCCCCCAGCAACTCGGCCTGCACCGGGCTGCCACTGACATTACTATATTTTCACTGCAGTAGGTATGTATTTGCAGGTTTGTGTCAGAATAAAAAAAATCAAGAAGAAAAGCCCCAGAAAATACCAGGTTCACATGGTTATTCCCCATTCTGGGACATAACATTTAAGAATGTCTGGGTTTTGGTACAGGATACTAGCCAGAATCGAATATTCAAGGACCCCGCTATCCCCAGTTCTAAATCCATCTAACTCATAATAACGGCTTAAGTGGTTCTGTAGATTTCCACAGCACCAGAAGCCATAAAGATCTCTGTGTTCAAGCATCTAACTCAAAAGAAAATGCACTGTTTCAGAATTGTTACTTCTACAATAAATGGAATAGGAAGATCTAATGTTAAACGCGTTATTGAAATAAGCCTCAAAGTGTGTTAAATGTTTTGTGATATGGCTTAGCACTTCTTTTTGTCCAATAACGTTTTTCTTACAGAATTTTTCTTTCTTTTTTCAAACTGTGTTTCATAGCCCACTTACATTCAAGGCCATTTAGGCGCTTTGCATTTGACAAGCCAGTACATAAAGTAAGTTGAAAGAATAACTTATAGAAGGTATTAGCATCAACTTCACGAATAGAGTGAGGCATCGAGGTGCTTATGTGAAGAAGTGAAGAACGGCATATTTTCAAACAGAAGAGAGAGAGTGATGGGTTGAGTTGGTGTTGATCGAGAAAATGCTATGCCTTAGCAGTAAAGAACACAATTTCAAGACGTCTAAAGAATGGATGTAAGAGTGCAGTCCTGTAAACATGGGCCTGATTTGAAGTTTAAAAGACAGGTATCTGTCACAAACATGATGGGTATCCAGCCTACCTTGTAATATAAGGGATACATTACCCCCTGCCATACATTATAAGAATATTTCAAGTTACAGAGGAGTTCCACAACCATTTAGAGAAACGAGGCAGAAGGCCAAGTTCCTTTATAACATTATGGAACTCTGAGGTGATTTGCAATATGCTTATCTTGTATGCCATGGGGTATTTTAAACCATATAATCCATGGTTACACCATCGCCTTTCCCACAAACCACTTAAAATCTTGGTGTGTAACTCTTTCTTATGAAATAGCTAGCATGTTTGCAACCATGAAGAATAAAAGTAAAACCTCTAGTGCAAAATTAAACGCATCAAAAAACGGTTAGATATTTGTTGCAAACAGATACTAG
This sequence comes from Lissotriton vulgaris, assembly GCF_964263255.1. NCBI lineage: Eukaryota > Metazoa > Chordata > Amphibia > Caudata > Salamandridae > Lissotriton > Lissotriton vulgaris. Next base: position 370,696,100 of record NC_141696.1, on the reverse strand, counting down.
AAACAGTTCAATACAAAGACAGTTTAAAAAAATGCTACAGTAGCTCAGAATATGTAGAGACATTAAGAAAGATTTTAGCTGTTTTCTAACTAAGTAGTGAAAAAGTCAACATATTCTCCTTGCTTGTAGGCTATAAAAATAGAGCAGATGAAAAAAGAGAAAACGTCTGTTTTGATTGATTTAAACAGCTGCTTCATTTATTGTCTGTGACCTTACCTGCTTTTCACCTCGGCTACTGGCTCTTGGCTCTGGCAGCAGGCATTGATGTCAGAACTTGACTGTAATAACTTACTATAGTTGAGTTCTGACATTTCTTTATAATCAGTGACTGGTTCACAAGTCACCTATTATAAAGAATTTAGAGACAGCTGTTTATACAGGAATTACAGAAACAAATGCATTATAAGTACATTAGGATACAATGCATTTATAATAAGGCAGATGGGACATCTGTCATATTTGTACTGTGTACCTGTCTGCCAAACTCTAAATCAGGCCTATGTTTTTTGCCTATGTTTATGATTCCTGCTGCTTCTGGTTACCCGTCAGCAAAGCTAGATTAACGATAGAAGGTGCTAGGGGTGCAATCACCCCAATGTTAAGCATTATTTCATGGCATGTTGTTACTCTAACCCCAGTCATTTTTCCTATGTTTGACATCACAAGATGTTTCCTTGTTTTCATATAGCTGGCCCCATGGCAGGATATGTCTTTTAATGGCTCACTTGACAACGATTCATTGTACAATTTAGCAATTGTATAAATCTAGTTGTATGCGATGTTGTATGTTTACATAGGATTGGCGGGTCCTTGCATTTTTTAGCTTTTTAATTGTGCTGGACATTTACATCTTAGCAATTTTAAACTAAATCGAATAGTAAGGGATGATGTATGTTTATATAAGATTTGGTGGGCCCCTGCTCTTTTACTCTTTTACTTTTTCTTTTTAATGTACTGTATAAATTGTACACTTTTATGATGAAATTTTTATCGAATAAAGTAACAAACTGAACATTATAGTTTGTTTGTGCTTTTCCCCTATGTCAAAAAAGAGATGCAAAAATATGAAGCAAACTTGACTTTGTAAAACAAGCACTGGCAAAGCCGAAATCTATTGGTTTAATGTACTAACGCAGTGAACCATATCATGCTAGAGGGACACAGAAGGTGGGGATCTAGCACAGAGGACGGAGGGCTACTTTTGTAAAATGGTCCCTCATGCAGTTTAATGCTGGCACTCGAGTGGAGTCAAAAGGAGAGACCCAAACAGCTGCGGTCCCTATAATGAAAATGAGGTGGGCAGGGGTGAAAGGGTTGGGTGGTCTAAAGGGAGACAAGATGGATCAATGTTAAGAAAAATAAATAAACGTACCTGCTGTCCTCCATCCCGTTGCACTCAACTTCAGGGTCCCAGCTTGCCCTGCGGCAAATCCTGAAGCTGCTCTCACTCCAGGATTTGTCTGGGCGCCCTCAATTAGCGCTCCAGGACAGACTGTGAGTCTGTGCCTGTTCTCTCTAGCCCAGCAACGTTGCTGAGTTGGAGAGAACTTTCACTGCAAATTATGGTTTGGCCGGCCTCAGACGGCTGGCCAAACCGTCGTCTGCAGTGAAAGGAGTACACTCCCCTCAGTGCCTGTCGTCACTGTAACCCCACCCCCAAGACTCAGGAAAGGAAAATAAAACAATAATAAAACGAGTTTTAAACCCGTTTTACAATTGTTTACTTTTTCATGATTTGGAGGGTGCTGGCAGGGGAGGGCGACACTCCTCCACTATAGCGGAGGAGCCGCCCCTGCACCCAAACAGTCAGTAAGATTAGGTAAGAGATGAATGCTGCATTTGACTGAGCCAGATCATCCTTGACAAAGCTGGTTTAGTCCAAAAGTTTCGCATTTCAGCATCTACAGAGCGTAAATTAAGTATGCTTCAGAACTGGAGGGCCGGCACCACCTTTTCTTTTCGGTTCCTAAGTTTCACTCTTTGGGTAATCCAAATAGTCAAAAATTAACATAGGTTTTACCAAACATTATTTGACCCAGTGCTATGCATCACTGAGAACTCATCCACTCTGGGATTGAGAACTTTGAGTAAATGTGCAGGGAGCCTCTTTAGCAGTGAAACTGAGTAGATTCTGTATGATCATCACATATACTCTCTGGGGTTTAAATCTATCCATAAAAAAGATAATGATACGTGCTGGTGCTTTTTCTAAGAATGAAAAGTTAATATGACAAATCATATTTCCTATTTATATATTTGCCTTTAGAAATAAGCCTTGGGGATATTAAAGTCGCCAAACATCCTGTTTAGTGATCCTGTGTTCATCACACTGATCTACAGGCAGAGCGAATATGAAATGTGGTCACTTTGAGAGAGATGGGGTTAGGGAAATTACACTGGGGCGTTTTGAGATGTACCACTAACTTCCAGCAACATAAGTGTTTGTGCTTTGAAATAATATTATGATGAAACTTCTTGTTTGTGCTTAGGAGTCCAATCTGATTTATTTTGTTCCTACTGGATTTATGATTCCAACAGCAAATGGAATGGTAAATGTGAATAAGGATAGATGATAAATGCTGGACTTTTTCAATTTTGAGTTGAGAGTGGGCACTAATTATACAACCTTTAGGCAAGTAATAGACAATTAGCTTAGTTATTTAATTAAAGGCATAGCTGCAACCTCGGTGCTTTGTAGGCATGTTCTCAAACGCAATGAAAGCAGTGTCACTTTTACAACAATGCATACAGACGTGTATATGCTCTTCCACTCTGAAATGTATGTGGCTGTTCTGAAATAAAACTTGCACGACAGCTAGAAAAAATAATGGAATTGTTAAGTGTTCACATGTTAATTTAAGAATGCTGTTAGTGTCTCTTACAGTATACATATTTTGGATGTGTACAGTAGCCGAGAGATTGATGGGTAATCTTCGTTGATCAGTGATTGAAAACCCTTTTTCGTTCTAGACAATCCAGCATTGATCCATGGACTGACCATGTAATTTGCATGGTAATACTTGAGCCTAATTATAAGACTGCAAGCCAGAAAAATGTTTCACCTCATCTCAGTCCCAAACACACGCACAATCAACAACTTAATCTCTGATCCATGCCCACTAATAAATTACCCATATTTATTAACTATAAAATGTGTGCATACTTTCCTAACATAAGAAAATGCATGCCTACCTCCATCCCTTAATAAAAACTTCGGGGCAGATTTACGAGCCCCTTGCTCCACTTTTGCACCGCTGTTGCGTCACTTCTATGACGCAGCGGTGGAGTAAACCATGTGCCATGTTGCGCCCTATTTACAATGTGACGCATCTAGGGAGATGCGTCACGTTGTGAAGCCCTGCGCCACATGAAACCTGCGTCAGGTTTCATGTTGGTGTTCCGGCGCAGTGGGGGGGGGGGGGGGCGGTCTGGCACAGTAAAGCCTCAGTAAAGTGCCTGAGTGAAATCTACAAGATTCCACTCAGTCACTTTTCCGACGCCGCTATGGCAAAATCTTGCACCTGCTTGAAGCAGGCGTAATGCACCACGTTATGTATGGGCAGGCCACGAGCACTGCTAGAGTTGCGTCGCGATTGGGACACGACTCCAGCAATGTGCCACCCTTCCGAGAGGAGGGTGGCACCACGATCCACGATCCTTGCACCACGATGCGCGGCATAGTAAATGCGGTGCATCTGTTGTGGCGCATAGGTAAACTTGCATGACGCATGTTACCTGGCGCATCCCTGCTGATTTGCTGGGATGCGCCAGTCGTCATAAATTTGCCCCTTCATATCCCAGCCATACTCACCTACGCCTTCACACTTTGTCACAACATCGCCACCTAAACTTAGTCTGGTAATCTGAGCAGCTAGTCCATGTGGTACACCACAGGACCCTTTCAATCTTCAGATCACCAAACCTCCTGACCTCACAGCTAGTATCATTATCTGACCTCTCTGCTCAATGGTTACCTCAAATATGGCACACAATTAACGTCAAATAGGTTGTGGGTCTACTTCTTTTACAGATTAACTACTGCTGGACACTTGTGTCTCTCAACTATAGTCCCGCACATCAACTCTCCTTTATCTCATAGATATTATTACAAATAGACTTTAATCTCCTGACAACCCTTCTCTCAATACACTTTTCAAACACCTCCAATATGATTCCTGATCCCTTCATTTCATTGAAACAAAATGTTGTCACGCATACAGCTTATCACCACTGTCCATCACAATTGACTTTCTTCCATCTGCATACATTTAGAGCTATCTGTAGCTTTCAACACTGTTGAGCAACCCACTCAAGGCTTCTTTTTATCTTCAGTCAGCATAACTAGTCCAAGAACAACTAACGTACCTGTTACCTTTCTTACCATTCATTCTCAGTTGCATAGGATGCCAAGAAATCTAGCCCACTATAGGCTAAAGGTCATCCTATAAGGCCCGCTCCTAGACCCTCTCCCTTTCTCTCCCTGCACTTCTTCCCTCTGAATTATTATGTCTTATTTTGAGTTATTGTATCAGTGTATGCTGATGACACCTAGATATGTCCTCTAGGGTCTACATAAACAAAGTAAAACATGAAATGTATATTTTTGACATCACAAGATGTTGCCATGTTGCCTTCATAGTAATTTTATGCTTCTCCCTTATGTCAATAGATATGCAAAAATATGAAGTAAACATGCCTTTGTAAAACCAGCTTTGGCAAACCTGATAGTTATGGATTTAAGTCATGTAGCAATATCATACTAGAGGGATACTGAAGGTGGGGATCTCGCATGTGGAAACATGATTTACAAATCAAAGCAGATGAACAAAGTTCAGTACAAAGTGAGAGAAAGGGTAAATCTGGAGGCCAAGATGTTTCTCTCGGGTATTATGTAGATAGGCAACATGAAGACCTAATGGCCTAAATCTGAATCCATATGTACAGCTTATCCAAATGCATTTAAAAATACTGCCATTTTAATGATTTTTGGGGTCCCAGGCAAGACATATTTGGGGTCAACCTGGTCAGAGCAACTTTATATTCATTACCCATTTCTATCTACTGTAAGCCCTTCATGAAGTCAAACAATATTGAATTACACATAATGCTTTTCTGAAATGAGGCATGTAAAAGTAGCTGAAAAACACAAGCTGGTCATCGTCCACCAAGCAAAAGAGCACAAAAAGAAAGCCTGATCATGTACTGATGAAGCCATTTCTTTTTGCACTTGAATCAAGATTTTACACTTTGCTACAATAATATTTTATTTCGAATTCAGCGTTTAAACTCCTTTTCATCGCATTGTAGGAAACCGATGGTAAGGATGGCATGATGGATATTTAGTGGGTTGTGCATAATATTGAAATACGCCATGCACTTGGTACTGGAAATTGTAGCTTTACTCACCAGATGTGAGTGATCAAATACAAATCCCATTTGCAACTAACAACAGTGAATATCAAAGCACCGTCTGGTAATGTTCTCCGTAGTTTACTTTGTCTGCCTTGTCTGTGTGCGTATCTGCTGATTAAGGAAGTGGGAGGGGACAGAAAGCAGGAGAGGAGCAGAGAGGTAAAGAGGATGGACTAGTGAGAGGGGTAATTTGGAGGGAAAAGGAAGTTAGAGACAGAGAGGCGGTAGAAAGATCGGTGGAGATGGGATAGATGCAAGGTAAAGAGAGAAGGGTGAGGTAGCTTGAATATCCGATACAGAGCCATAGAAAGAGAAAGCGAGGAGCAGAGGTAGGTATGGTTTTAGAGAAGTAGAGAGCGCTAGAGGCATAGAGGCATAAACATAGAGAAAGGAGAGGGTTGGGTACGCTTTGAGAGCATGGACAACCAAATGTTTTCTCCTTTAACTTTACAAATTCAGGACCACTGAATCCGCGGCCATCGCGCGTTGTGCCTTCTCCCAGAAAACCTATGGATCGATGTGGACGAGCCAAGTAAATTTCTGATGTTTCAACTAGTAATCAAAATTAAGAAATAAAATGAAATTCCTAAAGCTCATGATTACTATAACAGTCCTGGCGTGGAGTAGAGGAATCATTTGATGCAAATTTGAGTACAAGGTCTGGAAATCAGAACAAACCTTTCTGCAATTATTCTTACTCGAAAGCCATAACCTGCTTTCTCAAAATTTCCATGTTATCCAAATCATTATTGCCTTAGTTTGACTATGCAAAAGGCCTCTTTCTGGGACTTCCCATTGGCCTTAATCACATACTTCAAATGGTGCAAAATCAAGCGACGAGACTGGTCCTTCAATCATCCAGGCATTGTCGTATTAAACCTCTGATGAAGAAGCTGCACTGGCTCCCTTTGGCTGAACGTACCATCTTCAAAACAAGAGGCATCATTTTTAAATTACTTCGTAACAAGCGCTATATTTTTATATCCTCAAGAATACTGAGCTATACTCCGAAGCGTAACCTCAGATTGGCCAGTATGAACCTCCGATTATTACCGAGATTCAAGCGAAAGAGGTTGGGATAGGGCAAGGTTTTCAGTGATAGGGCCAAATTCCTGGAACTCACTACTGCCTGAAATTAGATCTCAGCATATTGTATGAGTTTCATTAAGCTCCTGAAAACGTGGCTATTTACACAAACATATGGCTAAAATGCTGGCTAGATGTTGCTTCTCTCTACCCTAGTACCAAGAAACCTTTTTGGTGTACGTGTGCTATACAAGTACGGTATAAAATAACATAATGTATATTAAAAAAAGGAGAAACAAATGTCTGCAAAACCTAGGTTGGAGTTTTTTTTTTCAAATTCATGCAGTACTTTGGATCATCCTTGATATCATGCTTGTATGAAATGATTGCCTTTATATATTTTTCCTAATCTTCTGTTAGCAGAATCAATATCTTAAATGTTAAGCACCAATGTCTGAGCACTCTGAGTTCTCTCCGCAGTTAGACCACTTTGCACATAGATGGCAACTCAGTCTTTGCTTTTCACAGCTTCCTGCTAATTGACCAGGAATATCCGCATTAGCGTGCTGTCATCACGCGCTCCACAGAGTAAATATGGAAGGCTATTAGTGCAGCCTCGCGGCTTGATATTGCTTTTGGAAGTTATTTGATCAAGTTAGGTGACCGTGCTGATGCCTTTTTGAAAGCATTTAAAAATAATACTCTGATCGAGTGTGAGAACATTGCTAGACTGATGTCTCAGCCAAATGAGGTTGTCTATGTGTTGATCAAAGGAAATCATGACTCCGGCATAGGAGACTTGCTGTGTCTCCTTGCCAACGGGCGCCTTCTCTTTTCTGTAGGAATTACTGTTATGAAGCAAGAGGGTAAATCATTCATTTTTGGTATATTGGTTACTGGCAATGTGAGTTATGTATGTGTGTTCTTATATAGCGCTCGACTTACCCTAGGGCATCTCGGCGCTTGCATTGGGAACCCGTCCTGGCTTTTCCCTGTGAGATAACCCATACTGGGCATCCCCAAGGTGAATGCCAGGCATCCCGCCGTGGGGGGGGGGCCGTTGTGGAGATTAAGCAAGCTTATTGCCCAGTGCATGCTTAGAGTGGGCACCGAAGCGAGAATTATCGAGTCCGTGGACAATTGGGCTCAAGACCCTGCCGCGTCGGGAATTGAACCCTGGTCCCGGGTCTGACCTCTGCTTTAGGGTATGCCTCCTCCAACCAGTGAGCCACACTTCTCCACTATATTCTATGTTTTTGGTGGTATTTTGGATCAGGAAGCCTGGTATCTTGCCACTGGTTCAAAGAGACCCATTTGTGAAACATCTGAACCGCTGCTAGAGTTACATCGAGACTTTTGGTAGACCGAGTTTGAACAAGACTGCAAAAAACTGGCTAGAAGCAAAGGATTCTACACCCCACACAGACAGTGGGGCATTCTTCCCTGTACTCTAATTTCTAGCCACTCGCGTACATAACACGTGAGATGGTGTGGGATAGAGTGCAAAGCTCCACTGATGCAAGGTCCTGCCTCAGGCTTCTACTTCTAAGCACCTCCTGAATTCTCACTAATCTTAGACTGTATACCTGAATTTCGACTACAAAACAGTTTTGTTGAAGAATATCATAGCAAAAATATCAACAACCAACATGTCGGGGATGCAAACATATCTTTTCTGGTAAGTATGAATTTACTATTCTTAACCCTCCATCTATGTAACATGCGATAGCTAAATCTCAAGGTACATTTATTTATTTTTTATTTATTTATTTATGCGTTTTTATATAGCGCGGACTTTACCCGAAGGCGCCATAGCGCTTCACAATAGGAACAGTTATGATACATGAGGAGAAAATTACAAGTGAACAAATTACAAAAGCAGACGTTAAATTACATGAGGTAAAAGTGACAATTGAGAGCAAACAAAATACATGAGGTAGCAAACCTATACTTGCCAATGTATGCATGTCTTGTGCACAATTTTGTTTTCAATAGTTCTATGACATTTTGAAACACTCGATACCATACTAAAGCCAAATAGTGCGTGAATGAGAGCTGAATAACTAGACTGGCCTGTTGGTTTATGGTAACAGTCATATTTCCTTCATCCTTTCTTCAAGACGCTGCGTGACAGGAGGTTGAGATGTACACTTCTGTGTGGCACTTCCTATTTCATAAATTCAAACCACTGTGAGGCAGGATAGGTAGAGGTATCAGCTAAATCTCAAGCAGTCTCTGACGTCTGATGCGTAGAGCCTTGAGGGCGGCCATTCGTTTTATACTCTGCTGCAGTGGCACCTTCTCGTCAGACCAGAGTAAGGAGCTAGCATACAAATGATCTATTATCGGGGTAATGGAAAGGAAATTACAGCCAGCCAGAACTTAGATTCTTCACTTGAATGGCACACGTTTGCGTTATTTTTTTTCTCTTAAGAGTACAGATCTTGCAATGTATATCGCAGGCTTTTGGGGGTGTGTGATGCCTTGTTGTGGCTTCTAATTCCCAAGGGACAGATTTACAAGCCCCATGTGCCACGTTTACGCCGCCTTGCGTGACGCAACAGCGGCGTAAACGTGGCGCATCCCTGCAAGGCATTTACAACGTGACGCATCTAGGGAGATGCGTCACGTTATAAAGCTCAGCGCCACAATGGGGGCGTTCCTACGCAGGGTGTGCGTTCCGGCACCTGTGCGCCTCGTAAAAGTGCCTGCGTGAAATCTACAAGATTTCACGCAGGGACTTCCGCGACGATGCTACGTCAATTCCTTACGCCTGCTTGAAGCAGGCGTAAGGACTGACCCAGCATGTTAAGTATTGGGCGGCCCTGAGCATTGCTGGAGTTGCGTCGCGCTTGCGACGCGACTCCAGCGATGCGCCGCCCTTACGTCACAAGATGCATCACACATCTGCCTACCCTTGCGCCACGGCGCGCCGCATTGTAAATGCGGCGCATCTGCCGTGACGCAAGGGTAGTTTTGCGTGACATATTTGTTCTGGCGCATCTCTGCTGATATGCAGGGATGCGCCAGAACTCGTAAATATGCCCCCAAGTGTTTGCGCTTTCTCTCATCCCCTGACTCGAAATGTTGCGTTTATATTCCTTTTCCATTTGTCTTGTGCACCTTCCCCCCCTCCACAGGTATTTCCATGTTTTTGGGATACTTGAGCATAGCTGATTCCAAAAAGACACAATCTAGCCACATTCTATCAAATCAGCCTTAATAAGTGTAGTCTGCGTCCACCTTAGCTTGCTGGTCTCCAATTATATTATCGACTGTTACATGTTTTGATGTAAATCTGCTATATCCCAAATGCAACCACATACCTGACAACTTACAAAATAACTTCACCGTGTGAAGAAGGGGTGGGGCCTTGAAGTAGGGCGGGGCCTGATGCCAGGCCAAAACAAAGGGTCACCGAGGCTGTCGCCGGTGTCCTGGCGTGTTTTCACACCTTTTATGGACATCAGCTGCATACTGCCTCCTAAAACGAGCTGGAAATCCACAGTTTGCAGTGGTTTTCAGCTCGTTTTCCCTGCCACCGTGTGATTTCTGTTCTTCACCGTGTACCTGTGTGAAGGGTGCTGAAATCGTGTGACACACGGTTGGCAGGTATGCATCCAGTATTTTGTTTAGAGACCAAGCACTGAAGTCTCAATGCTTTATTGCCAAGGTGGGTGTGCATTAAGTAGTATACTTGATCATATTTTGCTTCAATGCCACTCTTTGCTGTCATCACTTTTATCCATGTGGTAACACATGACGTGTTGGGACACAAGCGCGGGGCCAGGGGCCCTGAAAGACAAGCCCTGCTGCTCTTTCCCTTCAGACAGCTCTGATGGAAGTTACCAATTTCAAATTACTGCAGCCTTAGTAAACGTGAATTGATGCTGGCTCTTGAAGCTGTTCGGCCTTTCCACTTGCTTGAGAAATAATGGTGGCCACTTTAACCTCATTCAGTTGTTCTTCAGCAGATACTGACTGGCAGGCTTGGTATTATGGTCTTTAAATGGCATCATTCTGCTTTTCTCATGTTCTCCTCTTATTTAGTGCCTTTCCTTGAGTGATCACGTATTGCAATTAATTTTATTTATATAACACATATTGTATTGTATTTATTATATGACACGTATTTTATTCTATTGTATTGGTATAACACGTATCACCCTTGTTGCTACATTACCTGATCACGCCTGATGGTGGTGATCTCTTTGGTGGCATTCAACCTCCCCTGTCCGCAATCCATGCCTTTACCCCTATGCAGCGGTAGCTTTCCTCTGCATCCATCTTTACGTTGTTTCTTTATTTATAGAATAAGTGTCATTTAATGGGATGGGCACCAACCCAAAGCTTCTACACATTGCCTGAGCCAGAGTTCATCTGACCGCTCCTACCCCTCCAAGCCAATGCTCTGGTACAGCAGTTCACCCCATTAGCAACATGTTATGGGATATTTACAATTTAACTGATCTTATAGCGTTTGCCTGCATGGGGATTCCATGATATGATATTTCTTTTGATGGTCTGATTAGCTCAATGTGCAGATTAGCAAACTGTTCCAATTCTATATGTGATAATACGTATATGTTACGTTAACGGTTTTGGGGGGAAAGGAGTACCTATCTTGCTCACATCCACTGATCTATGGTGCGAAGAGAATAGCCAACGACACATGAATCTAGGTTGGGTGGGCTTTGTGTTTCTAACCGTAGAAAATAATGTGGCGGCCAAGCATTTTCTGGTGCCACAGGGATATAATAAAAATAGCAGTAGGCCCCCAGCAGGCTCTGTGATAAATGCACCTTGAAGTGCACATTTGGTGGCACAGCCATCGCCAGATTTTAGTCATGAGTTTAGGATGCTGCTTCCCCTTCCAACTACTAGGCCTTAGTTAACCCAGGTACATTCTGATCATTTGTGGAAGAGGTGTGGCTCAGCGGCCAGGGTACCTGACTCTGGCTCACAGGGTTCACGGTTCAATCCCCGGCTCTGGTGGTAGGTTAGCCCAGCACCATGTGACTCTGGGCAATAGCTTGCTTAATCTTCCCAACGGCCTGCAGTGCCGGCACACCTCTGTCAGAGGTAGGTGTGCGCTTTACAAATACCGGCATTTACGTTTGTAGAAAAGGCGCCCACATAAAGCTAGAAATACTATCTGGGCTTCATTTATGAGTGTTTGCCGTAGGGCTGGCCTGCGGCAAAAGACAAGGCCACGAATGTGTCAGATATGTCACATTCCTGTGCTGGTGCACAATGGGCTGCAATGCGCCAATACAGGCCCCTGTGTACCATGGTGCAAGTCCGCCTGCGTTGTGGGGATGATTATTTTTGTGCAGGAAGGGAAATGTTCCTGCACAAAACAATTACAAGAGGTGTTTTCCTCTTTCCATGTGTGCTGCATTCTAGAAAAAGAAAAAACACTGAGAAATAAAGATATTTCTCCTTGTTTTGTGCCTCCCTTGAGGTGTACATTTTTGGCGCTGCCTCAAAGTTATTATTTCTCGTAAATCTGGGGCAGTGTCAAAAAGCCATGGATGTTGCTGGGAAAGCCCCCAGCAACACCCACTGCACACCCCTTTAACACAGAAAACTGCATTAAAGGGAACAATATTTACAAGGGAGCATTAAGCTAAAAAAAGTGGCTTAGTGCTGCCTGGTAAATATGGAGCAGGTTCTGCGCCACCAGAGCGTCACAAAAAGTGACGCAACAGCAGCACAGAGGGCTTATAAATAAGCCCCACTGTATTTCTGTGAACATAGATTACTAATAGTAACTTGAATGCCTAAAATATAGGGGCGAATCTAAAGAAGAAAGACAACTACCTTTTAAGGTGCTGATTTATAAACAAATACTACTAAAAATAACTGGTTTTACATAGCACTTTATAATGTGCTAATACCGTTTCTTAGCAGTAATTTCAAGGCCGGAATGGGGACCCAAAGCCACCCTGGCAATTTTAACAGAACAGCCCCCTGGCTGCTTTTTTATTGGGGTACTATATAGCAGCACTGCTGCAAAACCGGCCCCCAGTAACAAAAACAGCGACCACCACTGCAAAATCGCCAACAACCCTTCCAGCCTCCTGGGAAAATGCTTAACGCCCACTAAAACCAGTCTGGCCCTGAGTAATTTGGTGCTCATTTTACTCACTGCAGAAGGATAGAAGATGAAGTCTGACTTTCCAGGATCTGTTCTTCTGATCTGTAGATCACTACTGTGGATTTTAGGACTGAGCATTGTAACTCCCTGAGCCATCCTTCCAGCGTGTAGACCTTTTTAAGTTGCATATGTATTAATTTAAATATAGCTGTTTTTTTCTGATGCCTAACGAAACAGTTTGTAGCCAGGTGACATGGAAAACATAAATATAATATTGCCTGAGTCAGATTTAGTAATGCATCAGTCTCCAGGGCATTCCTTTTCTTTGGCAGAGATACCCCATGAGTAGGGTGACCACCTCACTCCAAGTCATCACGAACAACATTTCTGGCCCTGAAGTTTTCACCTACGAATCCTTGTTTTCATGTGTTTAAATCTTATTAGTTGAGTGGAACCATATCATTACTACAACTCCCAGAATGCATTACGTCATCACACAAATGTTAAGGAGTGGAAGCAGTGCCCATAATCATCTGAAAGTAGGTGGTCCCCCCACAAATGGCTGTATCTCAGCGGGTATTGGTATACAGTTTAGGTGTGCAAGTGTGTAGGACATGTGATGATGTGGGTAGATGGCAATTGAGAGATTATAGAAGCAATGGCTAACATTATCTAGGTCTAATGCTAACCTAATCGTGCCAAGTGAACTTGGACGTATCTAGGTGTCGTGTATAGGCATTGAAAGTTATGGCAGAAATTATGCAGTAGACTACTGAAGTATAAACAAGCATTGGCAAAGCCAGTAGGTCTCGGCAACTGCAATTATTGGCCTTGTCAGTGTGAATGTCTTTTAGCCATGTTGTCTAGCAGCAAATGTGCTATATAGCATGGCTGAAAATTATTAAAAGCCTGGAATCACAGGATGTTGAGCCGACCCGAGTCTCTCCAATTCCCCATGTTGAGTTCATTGCCCTGCCCATCCTAACACAAAAAAGGGCTATGACGTGGCCTGAGCTGGCCACATCATAACACTTTTTCAGTGACTTTCAGCCATGCTGTACAGAAAATGTGCAGCTAGACATCATGGTTGAAAGACATTCACATTGAAAAGGCCAATAGCTCGGTATTGCCGAGATCTATTGCCTTTGCCAATGCTTGTTCAGTGTTGATGAGGTCTTGTTGAACAAATGTGGAAGCGATAGTGAGAAACAGTTGAGGAGCTCACAAAGAACATTGCCGAGGACTGAGACCATCTGACTTCCTCTTCCCTAGGGACTTCAATTAAGAGTAGCCAGGTGGCGATACATCTACAATGGGCTTTCTTATGCCACCAGTAACGCGGCCCTTTATTTATTAATTTTTTTACAGAGTTTTATATAGCGTGAACTTGACCCAAAGGTAACGGGTATCAGAGCACTTTACATAGCACCTGTTGCGTTACATGAGGACACATTCATTTTTGTTAGGCACAGGGAGATTAATTGATTTGCCCAGATTCACAGGATGTTCTGTGTCATTGGCGAGACTCGAACCTGGTTCCCCAGATTTGAGGTCGACCGCCCTAGCTGTTAGGCCAACTCCTCTCCTTCGCCTTGCTTCTTCTCCACCTAAAGATCTTGAAGACAGTGGCAGGAACAGATATCAGACACAGCTCCGGGAGTTTGGTTAACTCTCTGAAGTTTTGGCTACTTGATATACCCCTGGGCCTCTGCTTCAAACTGGAGATGACAGAGTGACTAAGAGGTCAGAAAGTGGTCAACCCTTTGCTTTCATCAAAGGTGAGGGTGTCACTTCTTCTGGCATTTTGATGAGATTCTTCTCCTCCATACAATTCATGGAAGCATCGTCGAGAGACAGGACCTCCCCAATAACCCTTTGAAATTGTCAACCCATTTCAGTGGCATAACGAAACTTGAGGGGGACCACCCATGCTCCAGACCCATTCAAGAGCTCTAAGGCCTGCTTCTGCACAGTGCCAAAGGGGCAACCCTGAGCTTGGGCCCCCGCACTGCAGGGGTTATTGTTCTAAATATGTATTAAACATTCTTTATTTTGAAATGCATAGTACTACATTGTAGAAATACCTTATACCTCATAGCCTTGCACTGTCAGGACTTCCATAGGTGAGCAGCCTTAGCACTCCGCTTGGGCCCTGATTCTGAGTTGGGATGTGTGACATTAATGTAATTTGCTTTCACGTAATTTCACAAAATTACACGTAAATATGCAAAATGCTAACCTGTCGTTGTGTGCTATATTTTAGCAGAAAATATGTCCTAGTATCAATTTTTTGCTACGAGGGCACATTTAAACAAAAGCACCACACACAATAGCCAATCACGTTCCTTTGTCCCCATGCATTCACAGTAAATTTTTAACATGAATTATGTGAAATTACATTAAATAGCATAACTGTGTAATTTTGGGAATTTTGCATAATAAACGTAACACAAAATTCCCAAAATTACGTGGATTGGGCAGACAGAATTGTCAGTTTCACCCAGGTCTAATTCTGAGTTCAGTGAAGTAAAATTACCTCATGGAATTTTGCTCCACCTGATTCAGAGTGGATCGGTTTTTCCAGGTGTGGGAGAACCATACACAATACAAATTCATGGCAGGTTATCGCTGCGGAAGCAAAGCCTCAACCCACCTTTATAATTTTGACTGAGGCAGTATTTCCTCCCATACCAGGAAAAAAACCTTCACTTTCTATCCTCGACCTGCAGGATTAGCTCTGCTTGCCTAACAGAGATTTTTCTGTAGCAGACATCAGTGCAAAGAAGCATTCTGTCAAAGATGGAGGTTGTTTGACCCGCTATGGTGCTTATTGCTGTGTTTTCAGAGGTCTAAGAAGATCGATTTATCTATCTGAGGAATTTATGAACATCAAGTCTTGATTTCCCAAGGGAAGCTTAATGGAGACAGGGAAGACTAAAGGAGAACCTGATCCCTTCTAGAATTCCAATTTGTGCTGCTGTCTGTTAATGCTACATTACTTACCGGTAATCCTCATTACTCCTGGTCCCGTTGTCCTCGGCCCATTCATCACTAATGGAGATTACTATCTCCTGACAGAAAATAAAAACAAGAGGAATGCTGGGATATACCTACTGCCCCTCCCCCCGGGAGTATAAAGGTAGGACCTACCCAGCAGACCTCCTGTACTAACAAGCCCAGACAGGAAGGCCGGCCGCCCGGGAGGGAGGGAGGGGCGTATGAATGGGCCGAGGACAACGGGACCAGGAGTAATGAGGATTACCGGTAAGTAATGTAGCATTACCCCCAGGTCCCTTATGTCCTCGGCCCATTCATCACTAATGGAGAAATACCAAAGCAGTAAAAAGCCGGCCTTCCCAACCCAACAGAAGCCAACCCAGGAAACCACACCAAGGCAGCAACCGCAGAAGGAAAAAGGAAGAACCGGGGAAACCCCAGGCAGAGCCCCCGACAAGAGGGACCCCACCAGACCAGCAGACACCCAACAAGAGCAAGGGCGCACAGCCAGACGACCAGACCGGCCACCACAGAGGCCAACCAGCCCACCGCAGGACACCCGACAGCCAACCAGCGACAGGGTGAACATAGACACCCAAGACACCACCGGCAAGGGGACAACAGCAGAAGAGAGGCCAAACGAAGAGAAAGGCCACGAACCACCAGGCCAAAAAGCCAGAAACGGGCAGGAGAAGACAACCCACGCCAGAACCGGCAGGAGACAAGTGGGCTAGAGGAACCAAAGGCCCAACCAAGAAAAACAGCGGAAGCCCACCAGCACCCGACCCGAAAGGCGAGACCGAGCCCAAGGCCAGGGAAAGAGAGAAACCCCAGACACCAGGGAACGAAGAGCAAACCCGAGGAAGCCAAGCCACCAGGCCCGTAAGACGAGGACACAAGGCAAAGGGAACCCGCACCTCCAGGAAACCCGAGCAGGAACAACCAACAAGGGTAACCAACCGGGACAAGAGACCCGGAAAAAGAGGAAAGGGAACCGAAGGAACCCCAGGAACCCCAAAACAGAACTCCAGCCAAAGCGGAGGAAACGGGAGCAGGAAATAACAGCCCGAAGAAGGCAAACCTGAACACCAAAGCAGGAGAGCAACCGGACGGGCCAAGGACCCGGAGGACCCAAGACAACAGCCAGGGAACCACGAAGGACACAACAACCACAGCCAAGCCAAGCCAAACCAAAAAAAAGGCCAGGCACAAAGACCCCAAACAGCCCAAGCAAAGGGCCGGGGCAGAAACCCAGAGGCCAGAGAGACAGAGGCAAAACCACCCCAGAGGACCTCACAGAAGCAACCGCAGCCAGGGAGGAAAGCACAAGCAAACCACAACCCACAGCCCGGCAAGACCCAAGGCAGGGCCAGCACAGGGGACGAACCCCGCACGGCGAAAGCCGCAACCAGGGACACAGGCAGGAATCTCAAGCCGAAGCCAAAGCAACCCGCAGAACCAACCCAAAACAAGGGAAGGACAAAGAGGGCAAGACCCCAACAGAGCACAGGCCCGAGAGCCAACAGCCCCGCCGAAGCCCCAACGAACCCCAGAAGAGGCAAGAAGGGCAAACAAGAAGGCAACAGTGTGACGGCCAGAAACAAGAACCAGACCGGAACACACCACAACCATAAGCAACCGGAACCCCACGACGCAGGGACCAGACACCCCACAGGCAAACAGGGCACCTGCAAAGAAGCGCCAAGCCACCCATGAAACTCCCAGAAGACACTCCACCCGGCAGTCCAGGACCGCAGAAAGAGCACAACCAGGCAACCCAGAGCAGGACGCACAAACAGAAGGCAGACCAGCCCAGAACAGGAGCCAACAGGGAGGAAGCCCAAGGCAACAGGCCACCACAGAAAGCCACGGCCGAAAGCCAAGCAGAAGCAAACGCAGGCCACAGCAACCAGCGCAGCGCGCCTCCCACACGGCCAAGCAACGGGGAGACGCGCAGAGCGACCCCGAAGAAACGGGGAGACGGTGCCCCCGCCCCAAAGGGCCGAGAACCCGGAACACCGGCCAGGAGGAAGCCATGCCACCCAGCAAGCCCGGCAGGCCGGGAGGCAGACCCAGCAGACATCCAGCGAGAGAAGAATCCACAGGCCCAGGAGAGGCAACAACAATGGCCACCCCGCACCACCACCAAAACCAGAAGAGGCAGTGGAGAAACCCACAGGAAGAAGCCAAACGCACCCCACCGCTCCAGGCGGCCAGGCAGAAAAAACCACCAGGCCAGACCAAGCGACCGAGGAGACAGCGGAGCGCGGGGACCACACACCAACCCCGAGACAAGGAGGCAGGACAGGACCCCGCAGCCGCCAGGAGACCCCAGGCAGCCAATACAGTCTACACAGGAGGGGATGCCAGGAAACAGCCAGCAAAGGGAAGGCCACAGCACCAGAAGGACCAAGCAGGCCCCCACAACGCACCACGCCCGACAACAGGAGCAGGCCGGGAGGAGCAGAACCGCCGCACCCAAGGCAGCCAAAAAGCCACCCAAGCAGAGGCAGAGGGGAGAGAGCACCCCAAAGAACCAACGGCACCCACAAGAGGAACCAGGCGCAGCCAAGGCAAAGGAGGGACAGGACCAGGAACCCGGAAGGGCAGGATCCCCAAGCAGGGCAGAGGCCACAACAGCCAGCCCGCAGAGGAGGCAAGACCACCGAGGAAGTACAGGACGGCAGGCCAACCGGAACGAGGGGAGCCCACAGGACCCACCGTGCAGCGGCCCAAGAAGCAGGAACAACGACCCAGCACCAGACGGGGCAGAGAGCCGGATCAGAAGGCAACCCAAACAGGCCGCCGAAAGAAGAGACACCGGCACCAGAGCACCAGAGGGCAAGGCTCAAACCAGCAGGCAGGGAAACCCCAACCACACAGGGAACCCATGAGTAAGCAAAGGCAGGAGCAGGAAAAAGAACCAGCCACCACAGAGGCGACCGGAACCCCAGCCCGAAACAGAAAGGGCAAACACCCCCAGAGCGCCAAGATCAGGGGAACCCTCGAAGAAGAGAACCAAGGGAACAAACCCACGGAACGACCACCACCGGAGAACCAGGGCAGCCGAAGGCAGCGCGGACCCCGAAACAGCAGCAGCAGGAAACCCCCAAAAGGGAAGAAACCGCAAACCCCGAAGGGAAGAGGTCCACAGAGCCACCCGACAGGAGGCATGAACCAAGGGCGACAGCACCAAGATGGGAGGGGCAGCCGACAGAACACAACCACCCCCAACACCGAGGAACCCTGCCAAGGCGGAAGAAACCGCGAGAGGCTAGAGCCGCCCAGAAATACCGGAGGAAGAGCGCCCCCGCCGAGACAAGAACCAGGACCACCCACCGCCAAGGCGTCCGCACAAGTCGAAAGGGCGCGACAGGCAGAGTCACAGGGACAGAGCAGCCCCACCACAGAGGCAGGCAGCACACCCCCTCCCCCCCCCCCCAGACCCGGGCCCAAGAGAGAGAGGGGCAGAGCAGCGGCCTAGCTGAAAAGCAACCAGCAAACAGCCGAGGCCAAACAAACCCCGTCGCACACCCCCAACCTAGACCCACCAAGAGGAGGCGACCAGAGTGGGCGCAGGGCAGCATGGAAAGACCCACACACATACGCAGCCCCGGGAACAGGTCCAGCAGCCAAGAGGGGGCATGCAAAGGAATAGACCCCCCCCGCGATAGCAGAACCCCAAGTCCAAGCACAACAAAAACAGTGCAACGGACAACGAAAACCAACAGCAGAACCAGGCGAGGCACGGAACACCCAACCCCGGCCCGGCAAGGCCCAGCGTAAGAACTGCAATCGAACGTGCCACAGGAGCCCACATGCAACACACAAACACAGGATGTGGAGCCCAATGCCGAGGACCGAACACGTGACACCAGCATCAAGACGGCAGCATCAGAAGGAACGCCCCAAGCACTGGCACCACCTGGAACAGCACAGGAACAGGAAACCTTCACCCTAGCACCCTCCGGGGGAAGGCAGGGCACAGCAGCCGGAGAACGAGCATAACGCACCCAGGCAGGCCACAGCGGCAGCCTCGCACCTGCACACCAAACACTGCACACAGTATCCCGAGCGTTGGGTGTGGGGGAGGGAATCACGGAGCTGAGGCCAGAGCCGAGCCCACAGTAGAGGCTCTCGGTATCCGGGTTCAGGAGTCAACCATAGAAACCGCCCTGAACCCCACCAGCACCCTTCCTGGCCCCGGAAGAAAAGTAGAAAATGGGTTACACCTCCGATGGGACACAAACCCACAAACCCTGGCACAGGAGGATTACAGTTCCGTGGGATATCGAGCCCAAGACCTGCCGAGGCGGGGAATCTAACCCAGGACCCGGGACAGACCTCGGCACCAGGGTCCGCCGCCCCAACCTCAGGGCTACACCTCTCCACATCGACATCCGAGGCATGCAAAGGAAACGCTCCAGGAATCCAACGCCCCGCAACAAACAGCGGACAGAGTCATAAATTGCACAAAACACCGCAAAAGCGGGACTCACCCAGAGCGGGGGCCCGAGTAGCACCATCAAGGCCCCCACACACCCACAGCCGGATCCGGGAACCGAAAGTCAGCGCAGCGCGTCTCCCACCCGGCCAGGCTCGGGGAGACGCTCCCAGCGACCCGGAAGGAACCGGGAGGCGGCGCACCAGCCGCAAAGGGCCGGTAAACCGGAACAGCGGCCGTGGAGAAGTCAATCCCCCCCAGCAAGCCCGGCAGGCCGGGGGGAGACACAACAGGAACCTCACCCCTGCCCGAGAAGCCAGGCAGCCGGACAGGAGGAGCCACAGGAGGACCGAACGCCACTCAAGCCCAGCAGGAGCAGGTGCAGTCCCCCCACACCAACAGCATCCATCAGCCATTTCTGTCGAAGACAGAAAAAAAGAACAGGAGGTCTGCTGGGTAGGTCCTACCTTTATACTCCCGGGGGGAGGGGCAGTAGGTATATCCCAGCATTCCTCTTGTTTTTATTTTCTGTCAGGAGATAGTAATCTCCATTAGTGATGAATGGGCCGAGGACATAAGGGACCTGGGGGTAATATTTCCCTTTGCTGCTCGTTTGATTTATGATCACATCTTTTATGGTATGTTTTAGGACTTTTTGTAAGACATCACACTAAGTTCAAAAAGGGCTGTCTTAACAGCATTATAGGCCCCACGAGCAAAGCAGTGCACTGGGTTCTGCCTACACAACCACTCACAGGGATAACAATATTTAACAGAAAATGTGTGTTAGATTCTGGTCTGCAAAGGTGCCCTATGCTCGTCGGCCCCCGGGCAACTGCCCAGCTTGCCATGCGTTAAGATGCACGAGGGTGTCATCGTGGACGTTGATTCATCAAAATGTCACGGGTAGTGGAAGTGACATCACAAATCATTTGACCCTGAATTACATCACAGGAAGAGCATCTTCTTGTCCCACCCTTTGCCCCAGGTGATAAATGAGAAGAATAACACAGATTATCAGCACACATTCTGTTCCTGCTGCTGCTGTCATGAGCTCTAAAGTCGGGGATGCATGGGCAGTGCCAGGGATTGCAGAGGTCATGCCAAGGCAAGCATCTGGCCCTGCTGGGGTATTCCAATCGACACCCAAGTGTGCCCTATACATGATAGAAAATAGCTATAGCTTGAGAAAGTGCTACTTATATAAAACGTAAAATGTATGTTGACTGTTCTTTGAAAGTTATTATGAACATTTGATAAGAAGATATCTGTTATAGTAATACGTAAGAAATAAACCTGATGATACCCTTCTCTATTGTTCGTGTTGATAAATACATCAGTCTTCGAGTTTTTGCAATGCAAGTTTTTTTCACAATCTAAATTTGCCAGTGTGGTATCCGGCACACTTACGAACTGCATCTAGCAATGGGTTAATAGAATCATGAATCCCATACACTTTTGACTTATCTGTACCAGTGGCGTAACAAAGGCCCCCGCAGCCCCCGTGGTGCGGGGGAGCAAGTTCCAGGAGGCCCCCTCAGCACAGTACCCAGGTGTGACAGCTTCTGACTGAGTCAGGGGGAGGGGGCTCTATGTAGTTTGCAAGGGGGCCCACTCAAGTTCTGTTACACTAGTGATCTGCACCCATCCAGTACCACCACCAGTGTTCCTATACATGTATTTTTCACAATCTAAATTTGCCAGTGCGGTATCTGGCATACTTGAGGGCACACCTGGCAATGGGTTATTAGAATCATGAATCCCGTACACGTGTTACTTATCTGTACCAGGGGCATAACAAAGGCCCCCGGAGCCCCCGTGGTGCAGGGGGGCCCCAAGTTCCAGGACGGTCCCCAGAGGGGAGGGCCTCCTTGTAGTTTACTGGGGGCCCCCCTCAAGTTTCGTTACGCTAGTGATCTGTACCCATCCAGTACCACCACCAGTACAGCCCTGCTCCACAGCATCTTAGTTTCAGACAAGCGTGTTTTACCAGAGGCACTCTTGAGGGAGACTGGGAGCATTGGGGACTTGCAGATAAACCAGCCGACTGGCCAGTATCAGAATGACCTATTTTGTGTGTGTGTTAATTAATACTAAGCTTGTGACATGTTTTGGCATTATTTAGATAAAGAATTATGTAGTAAATCGATGGTGAATGCAGGTTTTCTACTTACGTTGGTGTTTGTAGTGGAACTCAACTGCGTCAACTTAATGAGGAAGTTCCACCCAACGCTTTTTGGGGCATTGAATACACCGCAACACAACATTCCCAGAATAAACCAAATGTATTTTTTTTGCTATGTAGTTTTTTTGTTACTTTTCCCACTTTACAAGCGTAATGGTAGGAGAATGACTATTCCAGCTCGAGTCCAACACAGATCCAGGATTTACGATTACATAAAATAGATCTAAAGAAGCAGATTTTCATATTCGGTGTTAGCCATTAAAATGTGGCATGCAAATAGCTTTCCTGAACCTAAATTGCACAACCGTACCAACCTCAAGCAGGAGTTCTGTTCTGACAAGTGGTGCATGTCCTATGGCCCTCACATGATGAACCTGTCTTGTTTAACTGGTCGGCCTCCCCTATGAGTAAAACTTCCAGTGGCGGCCGGCACAGCTAAGCGTAGTGGGCAGTGGGGCGGGCGGGGCAAGGCAGGAGGAAGTCGACACACGACGGAATAGGTATTATTTATTTATTTGATTATACCTATTCCAACGTCTGTCAACTTCCTCCCTCTCACATCCCGTCCAACCCGCACTTACCTGTGCCGGCCGGCACTGAAAACTTCTACGTTTCCTCAATGCACACCTTGAGTATTAGGCCAAGGCTATTGTAACTCCAGCCACATACACGTGCACAGTCGTCTTTTGTGTAGGGGTCGGCGGAATATTTAATGAAACTGGGAGAATTTGACTAATTTGCGTTACTCCTGTATTTAACCCGCCCTTCCGCCCGCGCAATTAAATCAGCACTGCAATGATACTTGAACATGGATGAGAGGGAGCATTCCCTTTATTTTTTTTTAAAAACTATGTAGATTAAACTTTAGTCTGCAGTGATTTTCAAACATAGAAGGACTGTTCCCTCTTCCAGACCTGTTTCAGTATCATTGCAGTGCAAGTACCCCTCCGTGCCCTTACATAAGTATATAAGGGTGCCGAGGGGCATGCAATGGAGGGAATGCCCCTCAGTGCCCTTACATACTTATGAGAGGGGCACAAGGGGTATGGACTGCACTAAAGTTCAGCGCATACCTCTTGTTGGCCAAGTATGTAAGGGCACCACAGGGTATGCACTGCATTGGAGTGCAATGTATACCCCTGGCTGACCTTACATAAGTATGTAGGGGCACCATGGGGATATGCACTTTATCGCATACCCTCAATGCCTTTACATACTTATGTGAGGCACTGAGGGGTATGCACTGTACATTGCAGTGTCCATTCTGTCCCCTTGTGGAATTCCACGAAATTCCATGTAATTGTAATGTAATTTTGCTGAATTCCATGGCATGGAACGCTGCCAATTCTCCCACCCCTATTTTGGTATTTTCCCTCACGCAGTGAAAAAAAACAAATTAGCTAAAAAGGAGGCTTAGTGTCGTCACACTTTAACGGAATTGCACTTGAGTGTGCAAAGTACACTTGTAAGTAGAGATGTGCAAAATTAAAATAATCAGCTTTTCCTTAAATATGCAAAATTTCAGGAAAACTGTGCGAATTTTGTGCAATTATGTGAAATACAAATCCATCATACAGTGCTATATATTAGTATTGAATGCATCCTTGCGTCAACCTTGCACCAATTTTTGACATGTGGATGCATCTCGGCTAAAAAAACAGCAAAAAGCATAACTGCAGCAAACAACAGTTGCTCACCTTCTGGGTGTTCCGGACGTTCCTGTGCTCCTGTACTATAATTTTGCTGAAAATTCCTGCGTAATTACATGACATGGCGTTATGGCATAATTTCAGGAATTTCGCAAAATCAGCGTACAGTGAAATTCCTGAAATTACGCCAAGCATGCTAACATAGTTTACATTTTGCCTGAGCTTACTTATAAGCCATACGTGGCAGACTTCTTAGTGTGATTGGGGAGTGAGAACGTATTGCTAATATTTCTGTTGTGAAAAAAAAATATTGTTCCAGTTTGTAAAAATAGAGCTTCCATCAGTTTACCTTTGAGTGACAACATTGTATTCTTCAGATCCTGCTCCAGTCGCACCCTTACCATGAGTCGCTTGGGTGTGTATTTCCACCCCCATCTGATAGCTGCACTGGAAGCAGAGTTTATGATGTGTGTGTGATGCTGTGACGTCTCTGATGCCAGATCAGTGGCAGGCACTCGTTGGGTTACACCAGTTAAGACAGTGAAAACCCTTTTTCATGACCCCAGTCTGCATATATAGTATGAGCATAGTAATTAGATGTGAGGGACCATAAACTTTAAATTTCTCATTAAGAGTTATTTGAAGCATGGGTTACCATTTGTTTCCCAGTATATCATTTCCATGTAGTGATTGAACATTACTAAAAGTAGTTGCAAGAAACGTGGCTGCTGCTCCTTGTATATTGACCACACTACTTTTTGTGTCTTTCAGATAACAGGAGTTATCCTACTAGCTGTTGGAGTATGGGGAAAGCTTACTTTGGGTACATACATCTCGCTCATAGCTGAAAACTCCACCAATGCACCCTATGTCCTTATTGGAACGGGCACAACCATCATCGTCTTTGGCCTGTTCGGATGCTTTGCAACATGTCGAGGAAGTCCATGGATGCTGAAGCTGGTAAGTGGACATAAGGGTATTTCATTAAATTGCTTCATTTTCAGTGTCGATATTGCAAGGTTCCACAATATTTCCCCAAACTTAACAGAGAAACTAAGATGCCAGAGAGAGTTCATTTTCCTGCAGCCAATATTACTTATTGCCCATTCTCTGGTATATCCACAGAATAACAGTTGCCACCTGTCGCTTATTTATGGTCTTTGGTCCTGGTTCACCAATTCTAGGTTGTAAAAGTCAGAAATCTTCTCTCATAGGATTGCCCCTATGTTTTCCATAGATTTGCTGACTTTCATTGGGATTCACAAAGAATCCTGCAAGAAGTTCTGGAAATGCTCCTGGAGTAGATTCACACTGCTACAAATTACCAAAAGGGATGCATTTGGCCTTTCGGATAAACTGATAATTCTGCATGAGTATGTTATGCAAAAATGTGCATTTGTATAAATAACAATTTTTTACAATGGAGACAAAATTGTTGTGGACAATCCCTGTTCCCGGCACCCCAAAAAATACTTGAGTGTTCCAACACTTTACCACCTTGAAAGGCACCCTTCACAGGAATGCATTTGTGTGAGTTTCATGGGTGAGAAAATAACTGCAACAGAGGAGATCAGATCTCACATCATTGAGAGTTCACCTGGCGCTTTCTGGCACCCAGTAATTCCACTTGTTTTTCTCATAAATTTTTAATGCTGGAAGCAGGTGGGATTTGTGCAAAAACATGGCCCTGGAGTTCAGGAAATGCATGCTCAAACCGGACCAAAAATACTGAGACCCTAATTTTACTCCTCATTCTGACTTCCGATCAGATGTGTTAACTCTGAAACCTATATTCTGTTCCCTCTGTACACTGCAACCGTAATCAGGCCCATAGTCCATTGACCTTCCCACCATTAAAGTTTGAATTTCTTAAACAGTTCATGTGTCATTTGCAATTTCCTTAACCCCACCAACGCATACAGCATGTGGCATCACCCACTTCCTGTCTAGCACTGTGAGTTACAGCATTTTGCCTGTTAATGTGTGCACTTGAGTGACAGGGCTGCTGTGCTACTTTTTGACTTTTTATATTTTTGGCGTATTCTTAGTTGCAAAAAAATAAAACAGTTGGCTTTGCCAATGCTTTTCTCTTCTCTGACTGGTACCAGGTCATTAGAAAGAACATGCTGGGCACAATTATCACGCCTTCCAGCATTTTGCCATGTAACTAGATGATCGAGATCAAAGGGGTATGTACTTCCTAGTAAGTAAGGATTTGTCTGCTTAGGTCAGTTAGGTTCCACAGTTAAGAACCTACCATATGGACAGATTCTGCACCTGCGCACACAATTGCAACAGACTATAGGATTTTGATACACAGGAACAAAAGATGACCGTAGATTTGGAATCAAGACAGTACCATAGTCAGTGTGTAAAAACTGCACATAAACAGGCTAGAAATTGTAACAGAGAGACAATACTAGAGCCAGGCACTAGACAACAAGGCGAGACTCTAACATGTGTCACTGCTTACACACCCCAGTCAAATAAGATATGCAAAATAGCTAAAAAACACTAGAAAATCTTACAAACTTGGCAACTATCCTTCCCACTACCTAGATGTGCATTTAAGCCAACTGCTAATCTGAAGGACATGCTATTACACACACGCCCTCGAGAGAGCAAGGGGTCAGACCAGAGATTACTATGTGATCTACCCCCAGTAAAAGGAGATTTCCCATGTGAATCATGTGTCGCCTGTGCTTTCACAGAAAGCTCTAGGGCGATACCTTGTAAGACTGATAGGGTGTGAACACAAAAATCAGACACCAATTGCAACACAAAGAACTGTGTCTATTTGATCACTTGTCCTTGTGGTAAACAATACGTAGGGATGACCAAACACCCTGTACAACTGAGAATAAATGAACATCTCAGCACCATACGCAGCAAGAAATCCAATACAAACATGAACACACATTTCCTCACTGAGGGACACATTGCAGAGGATATACGATGGTCGGTGCTAGAAGCATACCCGAACATGAACCAGCATGCCCTCTTTAGAAGGGAACAACAATGGATATTTCGCTTTTCATCGAACATCATGGGTCTCAATGATGAAATTCCTTGACACGAAATATAAATTAGATCGCTTTAGTGAGTGACACATGTATGTCTACATTACCATCCTCATTCACAGAATAAACAATTGTTCAAAGGTAAAAATGTCTTTGAATCACTACTGAAAAAACAATGTCACGTCTTTAAAATAGGAGTGTTTTTTTTATGTCAATCTGCCTATTAAAACTAAGAGTGACTGGACTGACGATGTTAGCCCACATTGACTTCACAGATTCATGCTGTAAAAATAGCTGCCACATTTTCACATATAGGGGAGAGAAGATTCCTCTCCTGTTAGAAATAAAAAACAGGCCTGAACGCCCGACTCAAGAGTTATGGCTCTAGTGGTTTCAACCGGACTTCAACTGCAAGAGACACACCTGCTTCCAATTAATAGCTGATGGAAGACAGGTTAAATACTGGAGACCCAATGCACTCTGCACTTCCTAGGTTGCCAGCACGAGTAGGTCTTCCAGGAGTTCGTAAGTACAGCATAGCCGCTTTATTTTTCCAAAAGAGAGTGTTGGTGCAATTTTAGTGCTCGCTTGCCAGATCATTAACATGTAAGGTAAATGTAAATTGATACTTGTATAGCACACTACTCACCCGCAAGGGTCTCAAGGCGCTTGTACAAATACCACTGTGGAACCCATCCTGGCTTTCCCTGTGAGGTGTCCACTCCTGGGCACCCCCAAGGTGGAGGCCAGGCATCCTTAGCGTTGTTGGGGCCGTTGTGGAGATTAAGCAAGCTATTGCCCAGAGTTGCAGAGTAGGACTCCATGATTGGAATAGGCACAGAGGCGAGAATTATCAGGTCCGTGGAATTTTGAGCCCAAGACCCACCAAGGCAGGGAATTGAACCCTGGTCCCAGGCTAGACCTCTGCATCAGGGTCTGCCGCTCCAACCATTGAGCCACACTTCTTCAACATGGGTCAACTGACCCTGTATTTTGATATTTGACATCATGCTTATAAGCGCGTCACCAGGCGAAATACTCGAGGAGTCCTGATTTATACCCTCAGTGGGAATGTTCTTTCACTTGTGGTGTTGGTGAATTGCATAATTCATCAGACACATTAGAGAGTGAGCATGAACTTGCGAGAATGCTTTGGTGTCTCATATTGTCCATATTTTGACAATAGTGAAATTGATGAATTCATAATTTTGTCTGCATTACAGGTCTTCTCAAAAATGTATTTACTTATATTGATACATAGAGAAGTATAGTTGGCTGGGCATAACACATATGAACTCATATATTGAAACCCCAGTTACTGTGTAGATTAGGTTTTTATAGTCCTGAAGAAAAGCAGTTAGATCCTTTACATGACTAAATTAGGATTGGAACATGTCGACCTTCAGCTACCTTAGATAATCGCTTCTAGTAGGTGGCACTACATATTTTAACATAGGCAGTAGGACTCAATCATTAAAATATTTCTGTAGAGTTCCACTGTCCTATTTTTTATCCAACTCTTTCAGATATTTACTTAAAATACACCAATCTACTATTTTACTCACCCTTCATCATACAGCTTATAAAAAGACCTTCAGTAAAGAACCCTCCATTAAGGGTGCAGTCGGACATTGCAGCGCAAACCTGACATGGAGCAAAAACCCAACAATGAAGCATAACACCTATCTAGGTGTGTGAGGGCATTTCCTCCTACAGAGTAATGCTTCCTGCAGATTATGTGAAACTTAACTTATCTAAGCTGACAAAACCATACTTACTAGGAACTGCATACACCTGTGATATTGATTAGCTAATCAGAGCATGTATGCTGGACCTTTAAAAGCTCAGAGTCCCTCCCTATTTATATATATATATCATGTAAATGGATGACCAGATAGCTATTGGCGGAAGAGTTAGTCAAAAAAACTAAATCTTTCCATTAAAAACACTACCATGAGAGAAATGTAGAAATGTCGAAAAAACTGGGATCAGAGAGTGCACAAGTAGATTCATCCATTGAAAACAAGCATTTACAATGCACTAGGTCTCGCACTGACATTATTTTGAGCTATTGACATTGTGAATAACATTTTTTGTTTTTTTTGTTTTTCTTTTGTAAAACATAAATAAAAGGCATTGTAATTTAAAATGCCAATAGCTAAAAGTTTAGTTTAAGCTATTGGCATTGTTATACCAATGCCTTTTTTATGCTTTAAAAAAGAAAACACAAATAAAAGGCATTTGTCATTTGCAATGTCAATAGTCAGTAGCAAATGTCTTTAATTTATGTTTTACAAAAGCAAAACAAAAAAGAACCAATGTCATTTGCAATGTCAATGGCTCAAATAATGTCAGTGCGAGACCTATTGCATTGTAAATGCTTGTTGTTATGGCTGCTGCACACTTACAAGACAGTGACCACAAAGTCAAGAGTTCCTCTCTCCCACTGCCAAGCCCAGACATGGAGTACATTGCTGCATATTACTCTGCACATGGAGTGGGACCATGCAGCCTCTTAGCATGGTCAAAAGGGACATTCAATAACCTTCAGAGTCTGTGCCCAAAGTTGCATGTGCAGGTTTGACTGTGGCCTTTCCGCAAACAGGTCCCATGTGATGACCCAGTGCAGTCCAGTGTCCGAGCAGTGGCTCTTGGTAGAAGCCCTCGAGAAGCAGCGCAACAGCGAAGCCAGATGGGTCTTCAGAGTAGTAGAATAAATTTGGGGATGATAAAATAAGTGATTATCCATTGCAGGTCTTTACCTAGCTGCTGTCTAAGGTACAAATATCCTTTTCACAGCGACCAGACACGCCCTTGGTGTGCAACCCAAACTCCAGCCCCTGAAGAGAGCATCAGACCACACAGCTGCTTCCTCTGCTCTGAACACTGGTTCGGGTGGGGGTAGTGTCAAACTGCTAAATGCAGATTACAGTGCAATGCCTACTCATCACATTGGCCGGTTGAAACAAAATGGTAGCCTTTCTAGCCCGGTTGAGTGCAGGTGTCATCCCTGTGATCAAGGAGGCACTGTGTTGCTACACCCCCCCCCCCCCCCACACACTTCTATTAAGAAACTCTGCACAGAACACTATCTTTAAGCAGCCTACAATATACCACACAAAGAAGCTCGAGACCCAGGGCCTTTGATCCGAGGTCATCAGTTGGAGAACAGAAAGTACCCACCTGTTCATGGGCCCACAAACCAAGCACTACATGCAAACCACATGTTTGGGTGAGGACGTATGTATTTTCCACCAGTGTATATTTGGCAATCGTCATTTGAATAGCCTCATCCAGGGCCTAGGGGAAACAGAGAAGCACATAGGGAGACAAGGAGAAAACATGCACTCTTAGACTGCACAAAAAAAAGTAGCTCCCAAAACAAGAGCTGTGAAAGGACCCGAAGGGCAATTATGAGCCTCTTCTGAAGCCAATGCAAGCAGGGCCTAAATGAAGGTGCTGGAGCACTACACAGAATGCTGGGGCAGTCCCACGCACCTCTGTAAAACAAACAAAAAAAATAAACACTCCCACATGCCTCTTTCTTGTAGGACAAGGCTTCAGCGCCTACACATGCCAAAAAATGCACTGCAGCCTTTGTGCTTCCCCCAATCTGCAGCCTTGAGGCGCCCCTGCAACCAATGCTTTGAGCCACCAAGCACTTGAGACACAGAAACATAAAACAGTAAGTTAACAGCAGCAGCAAGTAGCCGCCGAGAGCTCAACATGAGATCAGTTTTGAAAGCATGCAGGAGTGGACGAGCCTTTCCTTGCAGCCAAAGGAACAGCAGCTCGAAGACTTGAGAAGAGTGAATGAATGCACATTAGACAAAGCTGGTGTTTGAGTGTAGTGTAGTTCCTATATTCCCAATAGGCTCTGTGCATTGGAATAATATATCCTATAGATTTGACGTAGGACTTAGGTCAACAGGTATCTATCGAATATACTAAACTTAATAGTGAGTGCCAGCTAACTCAGAGGTCACTAGAAACTTTTTCGAATAAACAAGAAGGGATTTGTTTCTGACAATCGCATAAACATGACAACTTTGTTTCCCAAGAATAGGAATATATCTCTCAGAGTCGTGGGAACAATAGATAACTATTTCACTCAGTCAATCGTGCATGCTTTGTTTCTACAGAGTTGCAGAGAAATAGTGAGACAGGCGTTTTCAATAAAAGGTTTATTGAACAATCTTCTTTCTCATGCAAGAGAGGTGAAACTGCTACAATCGTTAGACAGAATGCAAAGTATAATGCGTACAGCGTGAACAGTAATATGAAATAATACCCGTAAGAGCATTGTATGGTTTCTAAGCCATATAAAAATACATACATAAATAATATAGACTAAAATACTCAAATGATGCTTCTAAAATACGCCTACCCCAATGTACCTAACCTAGGTCTAGTACGAGGGAAGAAGAACATATTTTTTAGCATAGGTTTTAGTTTTTGCCGAAAATCTACCAAAGGTTTCTCTAGTTTCTAATCAGCTCTATACCTTTTTCGAATGAAGGAGATCTGGTATCTCTGTCTCGGAACTCGATTTCCCAACACCCCGCAAGGGGAGCGGAAAACACTGGAGCTGGATTCTCGGCAGAGAAGGGCAGCTTCCTGATCAGTGCGTCTTCTGGAGAGTCGACTTCCTTTGGCACTTGCTGTAGCGAGCTGCATCGGGCAAGTAGGTCTTCGAACTGCTCCGAACCACTGTTGCTATAGCAAGTGAAGGTATAGTTCTACTATGGAGGTGTTTAGGAATGCCATAGTTGACGTAAAGTCGGCTATATGAACGTCATGAATGAACCCCTGGAGAATAGTTGTTCATTGTAAAGTAACTGTGTTCTTGGAGAAATCAATATTCAAGCAAGGGAAAGTCCCTAACGGCTTAAGCTGGTTTTCCAAGAATCGTTGTGATGTTTGGTAAACGAATGGAACTAGCCATGTCTGTATTTGGGTAGCATGTGGTATGCCTAAATAAGGGCTTGATTTCTATGCCTATATAAGGGCAACGTGAATTGTACCTATGTAAGGGCATGAATCGGGAAAATTCAATCGGAGCCTAATACGCCACACAACATGAGGTGACGATCGTAGTCAATTTTTATCCTAATCAGCCTCACACGTCCAAAGCTCAAATTAACAACTTATATTTCCCTATATTAATCCACCTCTAATAGTTTGGGTTCCGGAGTAGCATGCTACTCGCCGAAAAACGCTTCACTGCCTCGTCAGGTGCAGTAAGCTCTAAAGAAATACAGTCACAATTTCAACAATCGTGGAAGAATAAAAAGTAGAGATGGTACAGCAGAGATCTGAACTGCTGACCTGCAGCAGGTACTAACACATTCATACAGGTGCCTGCACTTTCACACCGTGAAGCCCGATTGGCCTGCAAGGAGGCTCAACTGGTTAAGCGTTTACTGCACTCCTCGAGTCTGATGGGATCTGTAGATTACAAATTTGCATACGAATGAGCATCTTCATTTGTCGATTAGGACCACTGAATGATAAACTCAAGAACACTGAATTAGACCATTTGAAAACCATTTAAAGTGCTTACATGCAGACTTCAAGAGGTGGGTATCTGACGAGTCCTATGTAATAAAACGGTCTGTGTATACGAGATTTGTACGGGGTGTTTACACAGGAGCCTACCACGACTGTAATCTGGAAGATCAAATGACCTTACAAAGTAGGAAGTGGAGCCTGGCACTACCTCCCCCTGTGAAGGTTGTCGTTCATAGATAGAATTATGCACTGGCATGAAGCAGTACCAGGAACAAGCAGTGCGGTTCATGCGCATTTACGGAATTTCGATGCTTGCATTCGGTTAGGCTGCAGTTTAAGCACAGCCATGGCCCAATCCAAACTATGGTAGATTATGCCATTACGTTCAGAAAGTAATTCGGGGGACTGAAAAGGCATCTGGAACGTAAAAAACAATCTATTTTCCGCACATTGGTCCCAAAGATGCACCATTTAAAGGCAGGTCTGAAGCCGATGGAGTGACCAATATTTTAGGGTGCGGCAAAGCAGCTTGGGTAAAATGTCTCTGCAGCAGTTAAGCATGTTGGTTCCTACAAAGACAGGATTACGCCTCACCCCCACGTCTGGTGCTCTGGCGGAATGAGCTGGAGTTTTCACTAATCTAGCCCTCCAAACATCAGGAGCGCTGGTCGGCCTAACGGGGCTTTCCTGTAAGGTCTGTTTGGCGCACCATGCCAGGTTACCAGTATACATGGGGCACATCTCACGCTACCAGTATCGCTCTCAGGGTGCAGGCAAAGAAGAAGTTTTGTTTTAGGTTATAAACTGCCCTCCGCCATTTAGACCCATTGCTGTGCTTCAAGCATGGTTACATTGCACTACTTCAAAGCGCTTCAAACTTGCTCCACTCCTAGTCCTAGCTATCTCGTCAACCACTGTCACCCATTCTTTAGAGGCAGCTTACACCCCCCCCCCCCTCCCAGCCACTCCTCCCAATCCGGGCTATCTTCTTGTTTTCAAACATGAGAGGAATGCTGGAACGTGTTTCCATGCAGGTCTCGACTTATCCAACAGGTTCGTTGTAAAACGAAACGTGCAGAGGCACCGCGATAGGACATTGGCAAAAGCTTTCCCCCAGAGCCAAATAAATGCCACCAAGACAACGAAAGCAAAGAGGGATATGTGTGCATTTGCAAAGCTGCTCCAGAGACAGAGCCTATACTATCGGGAACGCTTACATAACGAACCTCGTTCCGGTTGGCACTGACAAATGCCCCCCTCATCCACTGCCCCCACCCCTCCCCCACCTCAGCCTTCATTAAATTTGTTTTCTTTGACAGCAGTTTGGATGGAAATGTAATAAATTTCAGCAGTGCTGATGCAGCCTTCTGAATGCTGACGTCATCGCAAGTTTCTAAGGACCCTTACGAACAGAAGAGGAGGGGGAAATGCTCGGAACAGCTTGTCTGCTTCATGGCTGTACTGAAGAATTTTCTTATCTGCTTGTTAAAATAAACAGGCAGATAAGAAAAGTCTTCACGACAAGCCGCAAAGGGACATGGTGTCCGAAGGGGCTGTCCGAAAAACTGACAGGTTGGAACCCAAAAACGCTCCTTTCCATTGGGAAGCCAGCGTTTACCATAAACGCCGATGCTACCCAATGGAAAGGAGGGGCGGGGCTTAGAGCCCCCTTTAGAAAATATTTCTAACAATATGTCTCGCAGAGGCAGGGCAGCTTTGCTGCCACGCCCACGTGAGACCTACAAATGATCAAAGAGTTAGCATGAAGAATGCAAAGAGTAGTAGACATAAAATAAAAGCTCAT
This sequence comes from Lissotriton vulgaris, assembly GCF_964263255.1. NCBI lineage: Eukaryota > Metazoa > Chordata > Amphibia > Caudata > Salamandridae > Lissotriton > Lissotriton vulgaris. Next base: position 370,661,952 of record NC_141696.1, on the reverse strand, counting down.
TGAAAAAATAAAAACAATTAGCAGCAGAAACAGTGTGCTTATAATTGTCAGTGAGTAAAATTCATGTATATGAGTGCAATTTCTGGAAAAAAACTTGAAATTTCTCATTATTACGTGACATGTGCAAAGTGCATCCTAGCATCATTTTTGGATTTAAGGATACATTTCTTGCTGGAAAAAAGTGAAAACAACACAGTAGTACCGAGCAACAGCAGCTTGTGCTCTAGTGTTGTTTCTGCAAAAGACAGACGAATTACAGCAAAGAAAATCATAACTGGGAAATTCACAGGGTTTTTTTTGCAAGGATTTGCTGGTTGAGTTTTCATATTAGTCATGTTTTCCACATTAATGACACCAAAAGTTCCTCTTACGTATTTTGTAAGTAGAGGAAGTGGATGCCCTCACAAACTTCAATAGTCCTGAATAACTAGATGTTTGGCACAACTGAACGTAACGTAGAATCGGAAAAGGATAGATATACTCAGTGCTTAACTGGTAAAAAAGATAAGTGCCGGGGCTCTCGTCAGGAGGCCATTGCAGCTTGTGCCACCCATTGCCCTTCCAGCTCTCCCAGTGACAGTACCAACACAACTACTAACCATTACACTCATATACGTGTGACAATTCAGACTTTTCCAGGCCACCAAAAAGATATAAGAATGTCTTGGGCGGCAGGTAAAAGTCAAACTTAATGTATATTGAGCTTACACAATACTGTTGCTTTGCTAATCTCTATATTAGACAGATTGTGCCACCATGTGGCAGATTGTCACAAATACTGGTGTTGAAAAGTAAGCACCGATGTCGAGCCCCGGATACCATCGGCTAAAATTAAGCACTGCTGACAAACTATATAGAAAGTCAAACGTTTATTTTCTGGATTCCTACTATGTTTGGAGTACCTTTTTCTCCGTTGGCCTCACAGACCACCATCATACCTTTTTGGTTTAGGTGCTTTTAAAAAGGTGAGGACCAAACGGAAGTGCTCCTCCGTGCATTATGCTTACTTATATCGAGCTTTTTATGCATTTTTCACACACACAAAAATAATTCCACTGTGGAGAAACCTTTTTTCTTAAATAACATTAAATGTGGAATTTGCCTTCTGATCCCACCCTGGTGGCACAGGTACTCTTAATAACTTTTGCAAATAAATAAATGAATAAATAAAAAGGAAAAAAATGTCCTATTTGCGGTCAGGATAGGAGAAGCGATGTAAATATTTGTGAATGACTACCCACAAAGTTCCAACTTCATGGCTTTGAACAAGAGTTTGAATAGCTACGCTGCCTGGTGAGCATCTTTTTTTATTCACCTGGAAACATCCATTACGTAGGCCGATTATCACCTGAGTAAGTGGATCTGAGTTCTTAAAAATATTTGGAAACACTTCTCTGTGAATCAAAACCTTTATATTCCAAAGGTATATCCAGTGCTTAATTTGAGCCGGTGGTTTCCGGTGCTGAGTACCGGCACTTAATGGCCAACACCGGACCTTGTAACAGTCTGCCACATGGTGGCACTGTCTGTCTAATTTAAAGATGAGTACATGAACAGTTGTTTATTCACTTAATATACAATAGAAATAACTATTGTCTGCCGCCCAAGCCAATCTTATTGCTTTGGGGGCCTGGATTAGTCTGAATTGACACACTTGTAGGAGGAGTGTGATGATTAGTAATTATGTTGGTCCTGCCATTAGCAGCGCTGGGAGGGGCACTGTGTGGTGCAAGCTGCAGTGGCCTCTCGACGAGGACCTTGGCACCTATTTCTTTATAAATTAATCACTGAAATGACAGAACACAGGTTTGATGGCGTGAATGGACTTTGCTATTTCAATCCTTTATGGGGATTATCTGTATAAAATTGTTGCACTTCTGTATCCCTGATGGGAGTAACTGTTGATTTAAATTAAGAAAACATGGATCACTCATGGCTTAAAAATCGGTTACCTACTCAATTTATAGCATCTAGTGTGAAACTATGTCTCCTATAAAACATTATATGCACCGTTTCACGTTTGTGTTTTGTTTATCACTTTTCTTTTAGTATGCTATGTTTTTGTCCCTGGTGTTCCTGGCAGAACTAGTAGCTGGCATTTCCGGTTTTGTTTTCCGCCATGAGGTGAGTAAAGTAAATTTTCAGTTTTTTTATTGTTTGTTTTTTTAAATGCCTATTTCTCCAACAAAGATACATTGCATATTGTTCTTCAAAATGTTGGGTTTCAACGATCTTTGGCTTAGGTTTCGGAGTATGGCTCTGTTTAATGGCGCGCAAACAAAATCATTTGTCAGGATTTGATAAACTTCTTTCTGATTCATAGACTTCCGGTAACAAGCAGATGGAGCACTGCCACCTTGAGGATTGCTCTTGAACTGACTGTTTAGCTCTAGCGTGTGTTCAATTAGAGAGAAACTCTGCTTTGAGGACTAATTTTGTCGAATAAAGCTAATATAACTGACGGACTGAAACTCACACAGCCCTTTAAGGCTGCAGTCTAAAATAGGTTCAGTTGCACAAAAATGGGAGACCAGGCAAATATTTTGTTTGGTTTGAATTTTTCAAGAATTAGCTACTTTAAAACATTTACCTGTCATAATGTTCTGGAAGGACGTAATCTGCATTCGACGAGGGGAATCTTTCATCTTTTGACAGGTCTTCCCCAAACCCCTAGAAACCCCATCGCTACCTTTACACTGAATTGGGCCAATTGAAGGAGATCCTAAAAAAAGACAAACAATAACAAAATGAGCCAGGAAGAGTTTCCAAATAAGTTAAATGATTGTATTGGTCCAGTACGGTAGTTGATAGTTCGCTGCTAATTGCGTGGTTTAGTACTTTGGTGATGCAACTGACTGCACCACAGAAAGTAGAGCCTGTCTATACACCGGGGTGTATCATGTGCATTGCTGTGGATTTCTTGACATAGCCTCAGCACACTGTGAAAGGGTATGCGCCCCATAAAAAAGCCTTATGTACAACTTGAAACAGACTTGAGATATTTATTAGCTCTGTTCTAGTCACAGCTCATATAATGTCCCTAGTATTGACTCTTAGGCTACCTCTACTATTGGTTCACAGGTAAGTCTAGTATTGGCTCTTAGGCTTTCCATAGCTCCCGCTCTTAGGTTGGCCCTAGCATCTACCTTTAGGGTGAGCCTAGTATCCCTTGTTATGCTGGCTCCAGCATGGGCTCTTAGGCCGGCCCTAGTACTTGCTCTTAGTCAGTCCTTAGTATCAACTCTTAAGATGGCCTGTGGTTGGTTCTCAGTTTGGCCCTTACATTTGTTCTGAGTGGGCTCAAGTATTAGTTCTTTGGCTGGTTCTAGCATGCGTTTTTATGCTGGCTCTCGTACCTACACATAGGGTGGACCTAGCTTCTGCCTTCATGGTAGACCTAGTATCTGCTCTTAGGCTGTCTCTAGTATCAGTTCTTAGGCTGGCTCTAGCATACTCCCTTGGCTATCTCTAGCATCAACTCCTAGGCTGACTCTAACATTAGATCTTAAGCTGCCTCTAGTATCAAGTCTTAGTCTGGTTCCAGAATCAGATCTAAAGCTGTCTTTGGTATCAGATCTTAGGCTGGCTCTAAGAGACTCCCTTAGGCTGTCTCTAACATTAACTCCTTGGCTGGCTTTAACATCACATCTTATGCTGTCTCTAGTATCAGCTCTTAGTCTGGCTCCAGAATCCGATCTTAGGCTGCCTTTAGTCTCAGATCTTAGGTTGGCTCTAGAATCTGATTAAGGCTGCCTTTAGGATTAGATCTTAGGCTGGTTCTAGCGTGAGGTCTTAGGCTGACTCCAGCATCAGCTCTGAGGCTGTGTCTATGATCAACTCATAGGTTGTCTCTAGTATCAGCTCTTAGGCTGACCTCTGCCTGGTTCAACACTGGCTCTTAAGGCTGGTCCTAGTATCCACGATTAGGCTCTTAGTCAGTAATGGATTGTTTGCACTAAATTCATCTACGAGTAAATGTTTAAAAAACTTGGTATCTTCTAATGTTACTTTCAGATCAAGGACACCTTCCTTAGGACATATACGGAAGCTATTCACAATTACAATGGGAAGGATGAAGCGAGCCTTGCGGTGGATGACATCCAAACCAAAGTAAGTACCGCTCTTTCTAGCCCCCTGATTTAAACTTCTGTATCATCTCGTATGTGCTGCATCTGATAATGCCAAAGCTCCATTGGAAAATTGTTCTTGTTCTACCATTCCTGCAACCACAGCTGGAATGTGTGTGATGTGAGTGAAGGGGCTGAGGGTGTTGGTGGGTATATGTGAGACTGTGTGCAAGAATGAAATACCATGTGCGAGGTCTTTATGAGATTGTAGTAGGCATGGGCGGAAAATCCGTTCCGCTCGCGGATTTTGCGGATTTTCGGGAAATCCACAATCCGCGAGATTTGCGAATTTCCCCCAAAATCCGCAAATCCGCGAGCAGCGGATTTTGCTCGCACTGCTCGCACTGTTCGCGTGAGTTCGCGCCCCGCGAATAAGTGCAAAATTGCAGAAATACGATCTTAGCAAAACTGAAAGTAACTACTTACCAGGTTCAAAAGTTCAGGCTCATCATTAGTAGCCATTTCCTGTAGTGCTTCCTGAGGGGCCCCTCCAGAGTTCAGTTGCCAGTTGAAACTATTATGTGACCCTGCTCTGAACCTCAGAATAGTTACACATATGCCACAAAGGTCCTGAATTACAGCTAAGGGAGACAAGCAGGAGCCAGGCTGGAAGTTAAAATCCATTAATCAGCCCCTAATTCATTATTGTCAGTTGGGGCAGGGCAGGTGTTGTAACTAATTTTGCAACAATGAAAGCACTTAGCAAGTGCAAAAGATCACTAATCAGGGCGCACTAAGGAAGCAGGTGCCAGCTAAAAAAATATTCTGTGACACATTAATCAGCCCCAAATTAATTCAGGTCACTTGAGGCAGGGAAGGTGTGCTTTGCTTTGCCGAAAATAATGTACACTGGACAACCAGAGGGTGTGGTGATGAAACAGAGGGTGGCATGGGTGGGCCAGAGGGTGGCATGAGTAGTCAGAGAGTGGCAGTGGTGACAGAGAGTGGCAGTGATGAAGAAGAGTGTCCCAAACAGGCTGGACACGTAGAAACAACAAGTTCGCAAAACTTGCGACCCGACAGGTAAGTTCGCAAATTGCGAAATTGTAAAAACCCTCGCGAACTGGCAGAAACACGGGCGAACACAAAAAAAAAAAATCCGCAAATTCGCGGGAATTCGCGGATTTTGCGGATTGCGAATCCGCAAATCCGCAAAATTCGCGAACGCGAGATCCGCAAAATTCGCCCATGCTTAGATTGTAGTCAAATTAATCTATATCTTGTAGGTTTCCCCCTGTGTTCTAAGTAGATTTCTGACTTCCAAGGATTTACAAAATTCTCCATGGACACCATAAAAACTATAAACATTTCCATGCCTATGTTCGCAGGGCAGGCACTGTGCAAGAGTTAGGTTTTGCTGAGATATGATGTAGACAGAACATCCAATTATAGTTGTAGAATCTCCAGTCCCTACCCCCAATCAAAAATGGCAGCCTTTCAGGTCCTTTCCCCAACCTGGAAACACTCTATCTAGCTCCCACCTTTTGTAAAATATTTATGTTTGTGTTTCTACTGAAAGAATGACTACACCAAATGGTTTAAATGCCTCCAACGTTCTGACTGTACAAGTACAAGCACTTCCGCTTATTAATCCTTATTGTGCGATTGCATATAGTAATACCAAGACCCCATATAAAATGAACCAAGAAAAACGGTTCCAAAAAAGAATAAAAAGAATGAAGAGGTTTGCTAGCTATCTATCTTTATTCTGGTGCTGCAAACCCTTCAATTAAAAATGGTTAATTATATACCATCATTATTTGTTTGCTGCCGACATGTTTCGTTGCTCCAACCTCAGCAACTTCATCAGGGCAAAAGATGGGGTGCACTATTCTGAATCTTCACACCTTGTCAATTTAAAGGACCTTATGATCGACAGGGCATCACATACCAGCGATAATTTAGTGGACCCCGTGTCTTATAATCACGTGTCCTCCCAGTGCTCCACGTGTATAGAGCCACTGTTGCCACGTCCCTCCGGCGCTTCCGACGGTCCACGTCGGACCGTAAGCGCCGGAGGGATGCGGCAACAGTGGCCCTATACAAGTGGAGCACTTGGTATTACTATATGCAATCGCACAATAAGTGTTGGTAATTGTCTACTGTTGGTGTGTTTGTCACTATTCTTATTTGTGCACATATATATGTTTGTATGTGATTCTTTTTTCTTCACCCAGAGAGAGTGACCATTGATGAGAAGTGGGTAAACTGGTGATTGTTAACCAGGAACCCCCTCGGGTGATTCGACCGCGAGGCACTCTCTCTGTTTCCACTTTAATTTTTGGGTGTCCATGTACAGAGGCCTTTGTTTATCCATTTTTATAAATCTAAGCATCTTGACCTTGGGTACAGTGTTAATCTACACGTTAAGGGATTCTAGATTTTTGATGATATATCAGATCCCCCATTTGGTCTAAGTCTTTGATACGTCCCGTCTTGGTAGGGCTCTTTGTGATTAAGAGTTGTTTGAGTGGGGGGCGGCTCTACCAGGTACTTTCCCCCTACAACCCTAGATATTGAGGAGAGCTTACTTGGGCAACAAGTTTAAAAAATATATATATCTTTTTTATTCGCATTTGTTATTTTCACAAACATATAGTTCACCATTTCCGTTTTTTAATGCATATATTACATATAGTTCACCATTTCCGTTTTTTAATGCATATATTACATTTTTACAGTAATTATCACTGAGTATAGCATGTAGATTCATAATCTTGCAAAAACAAAACGGCATGCATGTGTTCGTCTTTACATCGGAATTCTTAAGCGCTTAAGGTACACCATACCATCGTGTAATGTTCCCAACTTTACTATTGCCCCTGCCACATTACAAAGGAAAGGGCAATCAAAACATCAGACAGTAAGGAAGAGTAAGTAATTCCATTTGTGTGGGCCCGTTATCCATACGGTAGTGGCAATGCTACGTGTCGAGGCTTTGATAGGGCACTGCATTATCAATCCCACAATTTCCCAATTGTATCCAAAAAACAGAAAATGAAGTGCAGTCAAGGTGTGTAAGATAACTTGCGCCAAAGTAATCTAGCAGATAAAAAATGAAACACAAGAGCGTTCTCTGTGTCTCTGTCTATTTTGTAAACAAAACTTTAAAACTAACTGCCAGGGGTCTAGATCAGTATATCTTGTACGAGTTATTAGTCCTGGGCTAGTATCATCTGGAGGGCAATGCGGGAGACCCGGGCGGTGAAGGGCTGCAAATCTCCCTCCCATGCTAAAAGAACACGGTGGAGAACAAACCTTCCCTACGCTCGAGTGTCATAGATGCTCATGTCCGGTCGGGAATGCCTCCCACATTAACACAGTACTTTATCCAGCTCTAATTGTCTGAATCAGACAACTCTATATCGGATGACTGTGGTGGTGCATGACCCTTATCTCAGACTTTCACTAAGTCAGCCCAGGGTTCTGCAAGCGGTTTACGTCTTTTAGTCACTCTATCTTCTTTAAGCAGAGCCCGATCCTCAGCTCTCACCCAACATGTCAAGTCATCCTCCCATTTGGTCAGGAACGGGGTCTGCTGTGCTTTCCACCCAAGATATATGCGGGGCATATTACCAAGGGAGGCAAAATGAAATTATCGCCGCTTTTGCGGCCGTTTTCGGCCGCAAAGCAGCGATAATTTCATCGCCCAATTAGCAAGCTGTCGCTAACATCAGTTAGCGACAGCTTTTAGGTGAAAGCAAGCGGTTTTGGGCCCGCTTTGCATGTCAGCGATATTTATCGACAATGACATGCAAAGTGGGTGTACCCAACCTGTTAGCGACTGAAAGCAGTCGCTAACATCGCTATCGCCTATTATCAGTGCAGGCGTAATGACAAAAAAATTCGCGCTAAGCGCGAATATCGCTGAAAACTAACGCCTGCTCAGACCAGTTCTTAGCCTGTATATCCAATGGGAGGTGGATATTCAGGCTAAGTCCCTGTTAGCGCTAATGCCTAAATATCGCTGGTTCACCGCTATCGCCGGATATTTTATCGCTTTGGAGATAAACGTTGCTAATAGTACGTAAGCTCTTGCGATAAAATCCGGCGATGCGCGAAGAATAAAAAAAAGTTTGCTAAGCTTATTTAGCGATAAATATCGCTAGTTGTTGATAATATGCCCCTCCATCTTTTAGCCAAGAGCAAGGCTAGGTCTACAAATCTGAACCTCAGCCATTTGGATTTAGGCCTCGGGAATATTCCCAGGAGGCAAACTGTGGTATTTGGGCAACAAGTTGTGTGAATCTGGTCTTTACCCTTTCCAGAACATTGCCACTGAAGAACCACTGACATAAAACAGAGACACAATAATTCTTCTGGAAGATGATGGAACTTTAGATCATTTAATATTCATTACAAATATGTCTCCCATTCAGAGTGGTGGAGTTTGTACACAAAGGGCAGCTGGGCCGAATTTTGCCTCTGCTTTAATGACAAGAACATCAGTCTACCACTAGGTACTGTGAAACCAAAAAAAGAGATAATATTTAACACCTGTTGTTTTTAAGCATGGGCGGAATTTGCGAATTCGTGATATGCGAATTTGTGCCAATTCGTAATCGCGATTCGCAAAAATCCGCTAAATGTTGCGAGCTTGCGAATTTTTTTTTTTGCGAGTTCGCGAGATTTTTTTACCAGTTCGGGAACGAGAGCTTGCGCAGTCGGTCGCAACAGTCACGAACATGTTGTTTCCACTTAACCAGCCTGCTCGCGATGCCTTTTTCCTGTTTCGGGTGGCAATGACGTGTTCGAGTTCGCAATTTCCTGTTTCGGGTCGCAATGACGTGTTCGCGATCGCGGCGTCGCTCGGCCAGCTACCAAAATCTCGCAGCGCACGCGAACAGGGAGGAAAACTCATCAGCTAACGCAGAATCATGGTAAGTCAATGCCGCGCGCGCGAGATTGTAATTTTGAAGCGCGAACAAGAAAATTGCGCGTGATTTGCGGATCGCAAAATTGCCAAAAATTCGCAAATTCCAAAGGCGGAATGAATTTTCCACCCCTACTTAGTTGTTTTCAGTGTCCTGAAATTTCAAAAATGTGATATGCAGCTCTCTGAATAATATTATTAATAATCATTATAATAATCCTATTAACCATGTAACAATAATAATAATAATAATAACAATAATAATGATAATTGATATTTCTAAGATTGTCATGAATATGATTATGATTTTTATTGTTGTTATTAAATATTCATATCGTTATTAAGAGCATGCTTTTGATGGTAATTCTTGTTATTGTATTCCTCATGATTATTATTATGCCTATTGTTATTACAACCACAAATAACTTCCGGGTAAAGAATGGTATACCACTTCTCCATGTTTTCTACCTTGTTGTGTATTTTAATTAAATTGAGTATATGACGTATTTTTCACGAAGTTATGTTAGAAGGCAAAGAAACAATATTACAAACAGGGACATTTATTTCGAGGTGTCATTTTGTTTGTGTTTGGGGTGTCTTAGTTTGTTCTAATTTTTTCTTCTAAACTCAAATGTATTTGATAGAAATCATTATGTCCAAAACATTGCACCAGTCTTTTCGGTTGTATTTATTCTGCACATTTATTTTTTATTTATTTTATTTTTTATTTAAAGAGTTTTATATAGCGCTGGCTAGACCCGGAGGTATCAGAGCGCTTTGCATGAGAATCAACAATGTAACAGAAAAAGTTCAACAATTACAAATTAAATCCCAGAAAAATAGGCAATATAATTAGGAGAGGAGAGAGAGAGGAGAGAGAAAAGTAGTGGAGGGGGCAGGGGAGGTGAGAAAGGGAGGATAAGGGAAGAGACAATAAGGAGAGACGAAAAGAAAGTCTGTCTAAAGACCGACTAAAGACCGACTGAGTAGGTGAGGCCCCAGGAAGGAATCCAAAGCCCATCTCACCTATAGCTAAACCAGGAAACTCATCGGGCATCAGACAAAAAAAGTTCTGTCTCAATACTTTGAGAGAGGGGAGAAGGAGAGACATAAATAGAGGGAGGATGCGGGAGGAGACGACAGGAGGGATGAAAGGAAGTGCAACAATGTGGTTTAACAGTGTAACAGAAAAAGATCAACAATTACAACATTACATCAGACAATCAGCAATACATTAGGAGAGGAGAGAAAGGATAGAGAAAGGAAGTGGGGGGTAGGTGAGGTGAGAACGTGAGGATAAGGGAAGAGACAACCATAGAGACGAGAGGAAGTCTATCTAAAGACCGACTGGGTAGGTGACGACCAAGGAGGGAATCCACGGTCCATCTCCCCTATAGCTAAACCAGGTAGCTCCATCGGGCATCAGACAAAGTAGTTCGGTCTCAAGTGTCGAGGGAAGAGGATCGCATAAAAACAGGATGGGAGGGAGATACGGCAGAAAGATGAAGGAAAGTCTGTCCAGAGAACCGCTGGGTAGGTGACGGTCGAGGGGGAAATCCCAAAACCCATCTCCTCTATAGCAATCATGTAGCTCCGCCGGGCTTTGGCCAAATAGCTAGGTCTTAATGAGAAACATTAAATAACATGGAGGGCAAAATAAATGGAGCGTAGAGGGGAGGGAACAGGGAAGGTGAGAAAGGGAGGATATGGGAAGAGACAACAAGGAGAGACAAAATGAAATCTGTCTAAAGGCCGACTGGGTACGTGACGACCAAGGAGGGAACCCATGGCCCATCTCCCCTATAGCTAAACCAGGTAGCTCCATCGTCGGTAGCTTTTTTCCATTTTATGTTATACAAAATCTATACAAGAAGATAGGTGCATCACTGGGATATTCATAATTTGTCCTTTTTTCCTTTGAAGCTGCGCTGTTGTGGTGTGCAGAGCTACTACAACTGGACCAGTAGCAGTTACTCGGCTGAGTATGGAATTCCTTCAAGCTGCTGCTCAGACCTCAACGACTGTAAACCTGAGGACATGCGTAACATGACTATTGCTGCTACTAAAGTCTACCAGAGGGTACGTATTGCTCTGGATGGTACCAAGAAAGTTGCAACCAATGAGTGAGTGGCGTAGCACATAACATTGATTGTGGGCCATTCCGTGAATATCAACATGTGTCAACTTTCAAACTTAAGAAGCATGGGCAGTGTGTTCATCATAAACATGCCACGGTGTAAAACACAGCTTTCTGTTTGCAGATATCCTAAAGAATATTACATAATGAAAACCTGTGCACACACATATGAATCAAACATCTAATATGGCAGTTTGTGAAACTGGAGGAAAGAACAGTTGATGCCTGTTGATCTCGTTCTTTTAATTGTTTGTTGAAGAAAATACCATCCAACACGTGTTTTGTCAGAATACAGTACACTCTGACTCTTCAGGGCTAGGTCCTAATAGATATGAAAGAATTAATCCCCCACAACCGGTGATAATTCCAACCCAGTTAGGTTATCTGTAGATTGTTCGGCGGGTGAAGCAAGAGAATCAATGGCTCCGATATATGAAAATTTCTTCACTGTGTTACTTCAAGAATTAAAGGCTCCTCGGTAATTGCCTGGTGGTCTGCCAGACCCCGGATACGGCGTCTTCCTCGTGGACAATGGAGGGCATCAGCGTAAAGTGAGGAAATTTGCCCTTCAGTTACGTGAAAGGGTCAAGGTTGGGGGAAGAGACGCAAAGGAGGCTGGAGATCTGGATATTGAGTTTGAGTTTTAAGTTTGAGTTTTAAAATATTTGTAAAGCGCTCATACACCTGCGGTTTCTTGGCGCTACAACTAACAAGGTCCAGGGCTAAAAGACGGGGGAAACTGTTGGGGATTTAGTCAAAAGACTTTGTGAACAAGTGGGCCTTGAGAAGTTTGCGAAAATGAGGGTACAGAGTGATGGTACGGAGTTCCAGGGGAAGGGAGTTCCAGAGTATCGGGGCAAGGGTGGCAAATTTTGAGCCTCCCCACTTCTTAGTCCGGTAGCGAGGGACGGTGAGGAGGGACTGGGAGGACGAGCGAAGTTCCCTGGTGGGTACGTAGGGGGTGATCTCTGAGGAGATAAATGCTGGTGCCAGGCCCAATCGGGCCAAGAAGGTGATGGAGGCGAGCTTGAATTGGATCCGGGCTCGCACAGGGAGCCAGTGTAGGGATTTCAAGAGGGGGGAAGAACGGTGGAATTTAGGAAGATTGAAGACCAGGCGGGCCGCCTGGTTTTGTATCTGCTGCAAATGCCGTAAGCTGTATGCAGGGATACCTGCATATAGGGCGTTGCCGTAGTCCAGGCGGGACACCACCATGGCTAAGATGATGAGTTTAAGAGCAGAGAAAGTGAAGAAACAGGACACCCTGCGTATAGTGCGCAGTGAAAGGAAAGAGGAAGATACCACAGAGCTAACCTGGGAGTGAAGGGTGAGTTGGGAATTGAGTTTTATGCCGAGGGTTTTTACAGAGGTAGTAGGTTCGGGAGAGGGGCCAAGAGAAGGGGGCCAGAAGAGAGAGGACCAGGGGCTGGATGAGCCACCCGTCAACACCAGCTCGGTCTTATCGGGGTTGAGTTTAAGGTGGTTGTGGCTCATCCAGTCCCGGATATGGAGCATGACAGATTGGAAATTAAGGACAGAAGCGGGAGAGGAGGAGAGGTTAAAGACAAGCTGGAGGTCATCCGCATAATTAAATACGGCGACCTCCATTTGTTGAAGAGAAAAGATAAGAGGGGTGACATAGAGATTGAACAAGAGGGGGGAAAGGGAGGAGCCTTGGGGGACCCCGCACTGGACTTTCCAGACGTCCGCTGTAAAATCACCCAGGCGGACGGCCTGGGTGCGGTCGCTCAGGAAGGAGGATAGCCAGACCAGAGCAGTCCCCCCGATCCCCGCCGCCCTGACACGGGAAAGCAAGATGGTGTGATCCACCGTGTCAAAGGCGGCTGAGAGATCGAGGAGCACTAAGGCCTGGCACTGGTTGGTATCCATACCCTCCCTGAGGTTGTCTAAGACCGAGATGACAACGGACTCCGTGGAGTGTGCGGGGCGGAAGCCGGCCTGGCGGGAAGCGAGAGCTCCATGAGTCTCTACAAAGGAGCTCAGAGCGCAGGTGACATGGCGCTCGAGCACCTTTGCCAGAAAGGGTAGAAGGGAAATCGGGCGGAAATTGGCAGGGACAGAAGGATCTGCCCCAGGTTTTTTGAGAATCGGCACAATAACCGCGGACTTCAGGGGGGGTGGTACCACACCTTGAGCCAGAGAACTGTTGAGGAGATGAAGGGGGGGGGTCCGGGCAGGTAACAAAGATATGGCGGAGAATGTGAGCAGAACAGGGGTCAAGTGGAGAGCCAGATTTAACCAAGGGTACTAAGGAGGACAGAGCTTCCTTAGATATGGGGGGGAGGGCAGTGAGTTGTCCCTTGGAAGGGGGAAATTGGGGGTCAACAAAGGAGGGAGAGGGGGGCGGGATGTTGGCTTTAATGGTCTCAATTTTGTGGATGAAGTAGTTGTTGAGGGAGTGGCAAAGTTCCTCGGAGGGGGCGGGTTTGAGAGCAGTTCTGGCTGCACATGAAGAAGGTCAGCAGTAGATCAGACCAATCGATATGGAAATCGGAGCAGAGTTCCTTCTACTGCCAATCTCAATGGAAAATATTGGATGATGATCACTAGAGGGACTTGCTGCATCTGTGTTTAGAGTAAGGGAGAGTCAAAGGTAGAGCTAACCTACCCGTTAGCGACTGTGGCCCGTTGCCAACCCCAGACATTTAAAGAGACCAAAGATTAAGAAGTGCAAAAAAGATAAACAAGGCAACAGGCCTGCTGCTTAACTACAATTGTCAAAGGCATGAATATTCCCCTAAAATAAGATTTTGCACAACAGGATCCCATGGACACACGAAGAAGCCTGTTGGTTCTGGAAATTGAAATATAGATGCTTCAGGGTCATAGAATGATGTGCCTGGCTGTGAAACCCAACCATGCACATCCTCATCCCTGTAAAGTTAGGGATTCTTCTGAATGATAGTGTTGAAAGGATATAGTGTAGTTACTAACGAGTGAATATAAGCTGTTTGCTCTTCTTGGAAATACAAGCACCGTATTCCTCTGTGATATAAAGTGAATTTTGTGTTAAATGAAAGTGAATACAACCAACATGCTTTGTTTTGTGCCCTAGCAAGTTACACCCTTGTTTCTGAAGGTAGTAGTAACTGTAAACTGATGAACATGGCCCGAGTGAATGTGTGGTATTATATTTAGGGGTGAGCGAAGAGTTCCGCCTGCCCACTCCGCACTCCATGTGGAGTTTCTCAGAACTCTGTAAAGTGATGCAGAGCAGAGTTTTTTTAATCTTAATTTGGTGAGCGCAGGTGAGAAAAATCTCATGCTAGATCTCCTCCGGGAGAGATTTCTCAATGAGTATAGTCATGGCAGGTCATGAACGCAGGCGATGAGAAGTCTGCCTCTCACCTTGAGTAAGCTGCCGCTCAAGTATATTATCTACACGAGTGGCAGAAAGAAGCAGAACCTTTGCTGTGATTCGTAGTGCTGTTTGCGCTGATTTTACAGCATGGAACAACCTCCTGGTGCTTAAAATAAGCACGAGCAGCACAACTTATAACACTATGCTGCTTGCAGAACAATGTGGAGTGCAGCAGAGTTTTCTCAGGACTTCAAGGAGTTCTGTGGAGCAGAACGCCACAAACGCCACCCAGGCCGATTTATATTACATAAGAGATAATGCCACCCAGCCCTCATGTAAATTTCTGCAGACTGCAGGGGCTCATTAACAGAAACAGCATGCTTGGATCCATGCAGCGAAACAGAATATCCAAATCTGATTAACATTTGATGAGGCTATGCAGTTATAAAGCTGTTTATGGGCCAGCTGCTCCAGCGTCAGACAGGCACAGCCAGTATTAAGAGCAGCGAAAGAGAAATCAGCCATGCGTCTTCTTTTTTGTTCTCTTTGATGCCTGTTCATTTATTGGAAGACATTAGTCTTAAACTGTGCACTATCTTAGCCATTTATTAAACCCTCCTTGGAAATGCATACTCTATTAGCATATATGGAAGAAAAATAAAAAATAAAAATAATATATATATATATATATATATATATATATATATATATATATATATATATATATATATATCCATGTCCTTCTTTTCCTGATGCCTGCTTAACCAGAGTTAATTTCGCCCAGCACCAGGTGGGCTAACAAGAAGCTAAGGTGCCTTCTTGGTCCTTCACCATCACGCCAAGCGTTCCCCAAACCCAATGGCTTCCAAATCTCTAGACCCATGCCCCTTGCTGTCCTGTTTACACACCTTAATAGGCCCGATACTTGCGCTCTCCTGTACTGAGTACTTTTTTAAAAAAAAGTTTCCCTTTATTGGTTTTCATTCCATCAGTGAAACCTGGTGTATTCTTCTGTTTTAATAGTGTGACACTTTAGATTTATAGTGCTTTACCCCTATTTCACCAGGCTTGTGAAGTCTTTTTCCACCTGAAGACCTTCTAGACAATTTGTTGGTTTCTGTGGGCAGAAGAGCCCTGCTGATTGTAATATCGTGTTTCAAACTATAGTTGCCCTGTGAAGCCAGACACAGAGCTCTGACTACATAGCCCTTTAGGATCAAGGACTAGGCCCAGCCAAAGGTGCCTCTTGTGGCATTTCACAGGGCTCTGCCCACAGTTTCATATCTAGGTTACATGACAGACTTTGGCCAACATGCTTTGTGGGGATTAAAACAGGAAATCGACCTTGGTGCCCTTAGCAGCTTCATAGCAATCATTTCCATAAGTGCCTTCTGGGGACAGATGCTTTGCTACACCGGAAAAACGGTGAGGCTGTGTGCCAAGCCCGGCTCCTGGGCACCATCTTGGTCCACAAGGCCTATCTGCAAACTTCACCTACTACCATTATTGGGTTTTCTTTTGAAGCTTGGACCTGGCCTTCACCCGACAAGCTCTTCTCTCATTTGTCTCTGTGAGGTTTTATGAAGGGCCTTCTGGGGGTGGCTTTTGATGGCTATCTTTTGCACTTTAAGTCTTCATTTATACATGCCAGGGTTTTCCCCCAAGGTCTACTATCCTGTGTTCCATGGTGTCTTGATTAGGACTTGGCCATGAAGACTTCATTGATCTAACATAAGATTTGCCTTTTAGCTCTTGGGTCCAGTTGTCCCCAGCTGCCTGAATTCCTCACCATGGCAGAATGCCCCTTCAATAGACATTCAGTTGTCCCAGTCCCTGCCTGTGATATGTCTGGTGATTTACTAATAATTTTTTTGGTAAGGTTTTCAAGCTCAACCTTTTTATTACAGAATCAGGGGAATAGGGTTAAGTGCCAGAAATCATAGTGCAGATTTCATGAAACAGACGAAACTTCCTTGTCGCACATCACCTATATTATCTTTCCCCATCCCCAGTCTTGAGCATAATCAAAGATTAACCTTATTATTAATTATATTGTAAAGGAGTTAGATTATCTAAAATCTATCTACACTGTGACCCACTGTAAGAATAAGACAAGGAGAACGGAGGAGGTTAACAAGAAATATCATGCTTAAGAACCTCTTATTATATTTGATATAGGAATTAGACGATAAACCTTTCCAGCTGTGTGTACCAGCTGTCACAGGCTGCCATGTTCTCTTTGTCAGTAGATGCCCCCTGCACCAGGGGCGGTGGGTGACATTTGAAAGTGGTTGGGCGCAAACTGATTTGCATACAGCACCGTAGCGAGCGAGCGCAGCGAGCGAGCCCGACCCCAAAAAGGCGGGTTTGAGGCAGTTACCCCCCCCCCCCCCCCCCCCCAAGAAAATTTGGGAAGAAAAATCGTGCATTTTCAAGCAAATTTGAGAAAGCAGGAAGGTTAATAAAGCAATTGCAAAAGTGAAGTTATTACATTAATAGATGGCATAACATAGGTAGCTACTTATTCAGTATAACCACAGAGCTTCATACATTCCGTCCTATTACGCTCAGGTGCTGAATTCAGACTATAAGACTTGCATGAAAATCTCAGCTCTAAGAGTAGAAGAAGTTGCAAAGCAATTGTGAAAGTGCAGTTATTACATTAATAGATGGCATAACATAGGTAGCTGCTTATACAGTATAACCACAGAGCTTCATACATTCCGTCCTATTACGCTGCTGAATTCAGACTATAAGACTTGCATGAAAATCTCAGACAGCCCTTCAGACAGTATTCTAGAAAGCCCTTTGGACATTGTTCTAGACATCCCTTCACACAGTGTTCTTGACAGCCCTTCAGAAAGTATTCTACACAGCCCTTCAGACACGGTTCTAGACATATCTTCACACAGTATTCTAGACAGCCCTTCAAACACTGTTCTATACATCCCTTCAGACAGAATTCTAGACGAAATCACGCCCAACAAAACGGCGCCGGCACAGCACCAAACCAGAAATCTAACATAAAAGCGGAAACACACACTGAGTTGCAGCTTCAGCGTAAGTAGAGGACCTGCAAAGAAAATGATGTCAGCCTGACGAAAATGAACAATTTTTATTTCATAAAAATTACTCTCTCAATGTAGTGGTGGTGGTGTAACCCCATGATATCCCCTCCAGACAACTCCCAGTCTTTGTCCACTCCACAGCCCGCTTCCTTTCTCAGTATGCACCCCCCTTTTCTATACATCTCCATATAGCAATATAGAGATAGTCCTGGTGGGAATATGATCAGCTAAAACTCAGCATGCACCCCAGGACACTTATTTAGAAGAAAGATATGTGAAAGTATTGTAATGTTATAGGTATGGAAGAATCCTCTTCACATCCTTGGACCTTCTGTCCCCTGATGGTCTACAACCTCCCTTTCATCCATTCCTCCTAGAAAGGCCTGCCAGGAGCAGTTTCCATCCGTCTGAACCCCCTCCAAGGTCTCCCAGCGTGGTATAGCTACATTCTCTGTCCCACTCCCTGAAGGAAATCTGGTAAGCTACACAGTCGATGTTCTCATTCCATACGTCCGAGGCAGTGTCAGATGGGCCTTCCATCACCGCCACAAACCTGAATGAATGTACCCACTCAGGCATAAAACCCATTCTTCCACCACCTTTCAAGGACAGGAATGTTCTCCTCATGTACATAAGAGGGAAGATGGTGAAGATACAATATATCCGGTGCAAAGTTATAGTAAAAAAAAAAAAAAGTGGAACAATGCGAAAAAGAAGTGACCCATAATAGTAATATAAAAAAAACATTTGTTGAAAAAGTGTTACAACTGTGACGTCACAGAGTCGGCTTGAATCCCTGGACGGAGAGCACGGCAGCCTCTCGTCTCTTCTGAAATGCCGCACTTCGCAAGGGCTTGAAACGTTCCACCAATGCGGCCCAATGAAGCCTCGCGGGCCTGTTCAACTGGTGCAGCACTCTCTCGCGGCAGGCTTGCAGGTCTCCTGGAACGCCGCACTAAGTCCTCACACTCTTACTGACGGTACTCGCCCATGGCAGCCTCGCAACATCCCTTGGCTGTATGAAATCTAATGCCGCAACAGAGTCATGTTCCCAGACCCATGGTACATTATTTCAGTCTTTCCCGCCAAAGCATTACACTTGGCCGGCACACTCCACGCACGCGCACATGTACACACACACACCTCCCTTGGCAACACGCTTCACAAACAGCCCTGATAATGTTAAAACAGCTGCCCTCCAATCGTTTAGCATGAGGTGGGGTTAAACACACCCCTATAAACATGCTCACAGTGGTGGCATGCATGCAAAGAAACAATATCCTTGCCCATCGAGTGTTTTGCCTCCTATACTCACTGTCAGTACAATTTTACTTGCTGCACGATAGATAGCATACACTTTAAAATCACGCAGGTAAATGCCCTCTTGCCACCAGTTCATTCCCTTAAGGCATGTACTGCCACACAATGAAATGCTGAATATGCCTAGTTCCCCTGTGTTGGCACACAGGTCCTGGAGAATCTAAAAACACGGCACAGTCGCTTCACAAATAAAAAAACAAAACATTATTTATCAGGTGCTGGCTCGGTAGGACAGAGTCAGGCGACTTACCTGAACGGGTCCGCTGCTTCTGGTCTGGTCCTGGGCTGGCTGGGGTCCCGTGTTCTGCAGCTGCCTGAGCTCCCTCGGAGGCAAAGCCACAGCATGCCACAGAGATAAGAAGCAGACGCACGCATCCCGGTGAAATGGCCAATCACTGCATGGCTTCACTGTGTGAAGCCATGCAGTGATTCAGTGATTGGCCATTTACTTGTGGCTGAGGCAGTGTGTGCCACCCCCACGCACGGCATCCAATGATGGATGCTGCGCGGTGGACCAGCCAATCCTGGGGCTGCATGCAGCGCCAGGATTGGCTAGGGGGGCACATTTGCTTCTCGCCCTGTCGCCCCTTGTAAACTCGGGCTACGGCAGGCTGAGAAGTACCCCTGGGTCCTGCTGGGGAACTGTAGTGCGCATGCTTGGGAAAGTTGGATCCCAACTTGCACTTGCGCACTACGGTCTGTCTGCTGCAGCCTGAGTGTACTGTCACTCAAGCTGCAGCAGGCGCCACCCCCTGTGCATTCCGAAATCGCCGGGTGTGTCCCGGCGGCTGAATCGCAATCCTTACAATAAATTACTCTGTACAACACACTAGTACAGAGTAATTTATTGTAAGGATTGCAGCCACGATGCGGGTCCATGTGGCTGGTGGGGCTACGCCCCTACGCCCCAATGGACGCACCGCGGCTGCCCTGAACTCTTCTTAGTTATCCATCATGTAAGGCACTCTGCAAACAACAAATCTGGTGATACCAATGGCCACTCTTGGTGCGAACTGGGGAAATGCAGGGCTTAAATGTGTCTTGCCACACCATAGTCCACCTTCTGTACCCCTTTTCCATTGTACTCACTGGTAGCAACATGTCCTTAATTTTGCAGTGCAGTAGCTCCACTCAGAAGTGATGCCTATTGCCCTGTGTTAATTATGTTCTGTGGCCACTTGTAGCAGAAACCTCTTTTTATATTTTTCTGAAAATGTTTTTTTGCCATTAGTAATATGACTGCGATTGTTTTGTTGACTGTCACAACCTGTTGCGTTGGTTTTGCATAGCTGGTCGCTAATATTTTTGCATAAATGTTATGCGCAAAATGGAGGTTAGACGCTGCCACAGATATGGCAAGGCCACTCCACCTCATCTTCTTCACCACATACTTCCTGGCTGGGATTTACAAGTTTTCCTCATTCATTAATCAGTCCTCCTAGGATTACTTTATGTTTGATGACGTATAGACATCATTACCTACAGAGCATGCTGGCGAGCAATATCTACTTTATCTCAGAAGGACAAAAACGTGACTTAACCAGAGTAGGTAGAGTTTCAAAAGTGTAAGATGCACCTGACCTAAGACATATTGTAACTCTTAATCATCAACCTCTCCCAAATTCTAACCATGACATTAGCACTCATCCTTACAATCACACATTTAACTGTCCAATTAAAAAAAAAAACTACCAAAGCAGAAACAATGCAATATTGGATCGTTTTCAAATTTTTCATTGCAAATAAGTTTATAGCCACTTGATCCCTATCTTGGCGGGTGAACAATGATAGTCTGTCTGTTATTTGATAATGTACTTATCATTGTCTTTCACTCATATATGCAAATTTATCAACATTGTTTTTTTTAATCTGCAGGGGTGCTACGAGCTTGTGACCAGTTTTATGGAAACAAATATGGGAATTATCGCTGGAGTGGCATTTGGGATTGCATTCTCTCAGGTACAAAATTGTATTTCTGCTTTTCTATCCTGTAGTGTGACTTTTGCAATGAAAAAAGGTTACATAGTTGAGAAAACCACAAAAAATATACGGGTCTGTACAGTGTTATGGCATTTTTTGTCACTCAGTGAAAAATGGTATTGTCTGTAACTTAGTTGAAAGTGAATAAAATCCTAATAATAAAAAGATTCTAGGACAAAAGCCCTCAGCCACATTCGGGTGGCATGCTTCATCATAGGGTTACTCCTTAACCCGGAGAAATTTCTGAGGTGAGGGCTACGGGCCTGATTCACAGAACTAACTTAAGATAAAAACCTTAACTTACTACCATTTTGGTATTCACAGAAGGCACTTACTCATTTTGGTATTCGCAGAAGGCACTTACCGCCTGATTCATCATTTTCCCGTTTTGCGAGGCCCTAATAGCGATTCATAGCGAATCGCTATTAAGGACTCGCAAAACGGGGTTCATGTAGAAATTGCATGAAGATATGCGATTCCTACATATTCCTTATTTGCGATTAGCAAATTGCTAATCGCAAATAAGGAATAACTCGCCATTCATTCCTATGGGCCAAAAGGCCCATAGGAATGAATGGGGAGTATTCCTTATTTGCGATTAGCAATTTGCTAATCGCAAATAAGATAGCGATTTGAAGGGTACCAGGGGTGTCCAAAGGACACCCTGTAGCACCCCTCAAATGAAATTTTACACAGGTGTTGCACACACACATGTTCAAAGGACATGTGTGTGTGTAACATGCAACTCAGAAAAATGCATTTAAATGCATTTTTCTGAGTTTTCGCAATTTACCACGAGGTCTGACCTCGCGGTAAATTGCGGCTAGAAATTGCGAATTCGCAAAATTAAATTGGATGATGAATTGCATTTAAGGAATCTCAAATAGAGATTCCTTAAATGTAATTCCTCGCAAAATTGCGAGATCGCAATTAGCGATTTTTACATTTGGGATGCTGAATCCCAAATGCAAAAATCGCTCTCGCAAAGGGACAGATTCTGAGAATCTGGCCCTTTGCAAGCGCTATTTTCTTTGATGATTCGGGCGGTTACTCATTTCGGTATTCACAGAAGTTAGGAGTCCTAACTTTGGGACTCCTAAATGCCTTCTGTGAATACCGAAAGTCTTAAAGTTAGGATTTTTCTCAGTTTAGGAGTAGTAAAGTTAGGACTCCTAACCTTAGGACTCCTAAACTGAGAAAAATCCTAACTTTAAGACTTTCGGAATTCACAGAAGGCATTTAGAAGTCCTAAAGGTAGGAGTTCTAACTTTCTTACTCCTAAACTGAGAGAAATCCTGACTTTAAGACTTTCGGTATTCACAGAAGGCCTTTAGGAGTCCTAAAGTTAGGACTCCTAACTTCTGTGAATAACGAAATGAGTAAATGCTTTCTGTGAATACCAAAATGGTAGTAAGTTTAGGAGTTTGTCTTAAGTTAGTTCTGTGAATTGGGCCCGACGACTCCAGATCCCACGAGGAGCTTTTCTACATGAAAGTTATCCCTATGATAGTGTCAGGTTTGGATGATGAGGCAGAGCAGAATGAGAAAACAATCAGTAAAAACTACCTTTTGGTGAAACTGTACTACTTTATTCAATCCCCAAAGATAGGAATAAAAACAGCAATGTAATCTTATCAACTCTAGCACCTTGTGGGGGTCGTAAACTCAACTTCTAAGTGTAAGCTTACTTATTTGTGTGAAAATATTCCCTTTTACCATTTTTACAATGTTATTGTTATTACCTCAATAACTCAGTATTTTTCCTGCTTGAACAGCCAGAATTGCTACAAATTAAAATAACTTCACAAACTATGTTGTCCAGGGTATGGTCATACATGGCACATAAGATACGATGAGTATTTATTGTGTTTAGAAAAATGTGTTAATATTTATGGGGTCATTAAAACCACTCAACCCAAAGTCAGCTTGCTATGCATATATTTAGATAGTTCTGCATACCAACAGTTGTTTGTATTAAGGCTTTGCAGTTGTGTACCCAGTACCAGCTTTGAATTGTCATACCCATTCCAAATGGGTCCTTTCCACTAGATCCGACTTCTTAAGTCAACTGGTCATCAAAATCACAAAGAAAGGGCGGGGAGAGCTAATGTAAGGCATTGTCCCTGTTTCAGTGTTGTTGTCTAGTGTCTTAAACAACGCTATAAAAAGTGGGATGTTGCCACCCTAGAGAGTGTTAATAGTTGTTTGTTACTGGAATTTTAAAGAAATGTGCTATTTTAACTGGAAATACAGCAGCATTATTTGGTGTCTCTAAACAGTGACAGAGTAGTATTTAGCAAAACAAAATAACAGCACAGCTAAAACATAAATGGCCAAGCACAGTGCAACAAAACCATAAAAATAGGACACCACATAACAATCACACCAGTGAATTAATGCAAAACAAAAAAAACAAAAAACAAAAAATCACTACCACAACCAAATGCAACACAACAATGGATCACAATAACACAATGACACAATACAATATAAGACCACAGTAACACACTTATTAGAATAACAACACAACAGAACAGAGCAACATGACAAATGCACTAACACAATACAACACAGTAACACAATAGTATTCATAAAATGCAGCACAACAATGTGCCTTAAAGCAACACACAAAACAAACCACAACCCAACACCTTTCTACCACACCACACCACAACACCAGAACACAACACAGTAAATCCTTACTGAAAACAGTTGCATGTTTGTGCTGTTGTATTGTTTTTTATTGGTGTATTATTGTATTCTGTGTTGTGACGGTATGCTGCATAAAATTGGTGTGTAGTTATATTGTTCAGTTGTGATTTTTTGTTATCATTGTTTTGTTATTTTTCTGTTTTGTTGCATTTTGTTTGTGTGTTCTGTTGCACATTTGATGTGTTATTGTTGTACTGCTGTGTTTCATTCATGTTTGCTGTTATTGTGCAGTGTTATTGTAACATAGTGTATTTGTGGGTGTTGTGGTATTTGAAGTGCATTCCGTGTGCATAGATATGCAGAAATATCAATGAAATACATTCCCGCCTCTACAAATCTGCTTTCACAAGACAGGGGAGAAAGGTGTATGTATCAATCACTATGTTACTTACCACAAATGGCATGTAATGGCTCAAAAATGTTTGTGGTCTGGCCCACGGTCACTATTGAAAATATGAGATTCATGCAAGACACAATCAATAAACTCCCAGTAGCACTATAATAGTTTACTTTTCTGTAAACTTGCTTTTTTCTGCCATGTTCCCACTTTCAGGTTCTTTTTATTTACCCACTTCCTGAATTTCAGCTTTTTTATTTCTCAGTATTATTTCTATTTTTCTAATTCCGTTGTGCTGCCTAATTTTTCAGTTGTTCCTCATGTTGTTATCAAATTGCGTCTGTGCCCACAGCTTACATTTTCTTGTGTCCCTTTATTTTGCCTTTTTAAATACATTTTATACACCCAATCTGTTTGTAGAGTCACAGCTTCTGTTTCTCAATTGTTCAAAATTTGCAAATTTGTTCCATTTTTTATAGCACATATCTGCTTCCAACCCGTAGGGCGTTCCTTTCAAACCCACCTATGATCTTATAATCATGGTTACTGGGCAGTCCCTTCCGCTAAAAACTGGTTCATGGGAAGGCTGGAATCCATAGAGGGATGCAGCAGTTTATGGGACTGGTTCTCAACGGATCTTTTTATTGATTGTTGCAGAATATTAAAGCAGGTCGGATGGTATCGAATTTCCAAACAATGCTAGTAATGTAAAATGTGAACGAAGAATAAAGAAATTACCAAAATCACAATGTGGTAATTTAATAATTTACCTTGTGCTTCACAACTAAGTGATATTTGCACATAATAAGTACTCGTGATGGCCTTCACGTTTACACCATTAATCGCATGAATTTTAATTAACAAGTACTATTATTAGGTTGCACAGTGATCAATCGCGTTAAATTTTTATAACCTTCGATGTACTGTTTATATAGCCATGTAAACATAGCGTTTATAGGCCCATGTGCTGCTGGACGTTCTGTTACATTTTGTGGCACTCCGGGTAAAAAAACTGTTTTCTCATTAAGAAAAAAAAATCGAAATGTAACTTTGATAATAAATTGTGATGATCTTTTCTGAATATGCTTATTAGATTTTGTTTCTTTGTGCTTTTCATAGTTGATTGGAATGCTCTTGGCTTGCTGTCTTTCGCGATTTATAACGGCCAATCAGTACGAGATGGTGTAATAAGGTGAGTGCTTCTGTTTTTGAATGCCACTTGATGACATGTATTACCCTTCCATTATTCATCTCAATATTTTCAGGGTGCGGTCGCTTTTTAATTTAATGAGTTTGGGAGATTCCTGTGAGTTGAAGAGCAAATTGAACTTAGGAGACAGAAATAACAAACAGGTGATTTGGTTGCACGTGAACATCCTAACCATTGGGATATGAACGTGTGGTCAGTAATTGACACAGCAATTGATCTTGACAAGCTGTATGGGGCTTGCATGTGTTTTGCAACTGTGGGCCTCTATTGTGCCTCCAGAACGTCCCTTTTTTGACGTTCCGGTGGCGAAATGTGCCACTGGCATATCTATAAAGCCATGTAAAACCACGTTACGTGGCTTTTCATGGGCTTATAAATATGTGCCCCTTACATGCAGAAAACTGCGTGAAAGGGGCGTTCCATGGGTCATCCATGGCTTTTTGACACTGCCCGAGATTTACAAGAAATCGTAAGTCTCCCCAGGTGCTGCCTATGTGTAGATGTAATTCTTGTCTCATATCTAATGCAATTTGAAATCATTGAGAGGTGAGTTAGGTGTGCTCTTTAATGTGGATTAAGGAGTTTGGGCACAAAGTATGCATTTATGAATATGTGTGTGTTTTGAACTGACTACGTTTTTTAAGAGCAAGCAAATGGAAAAGCTAAAAAACAAATGAAAAGCATATGATATTTTTTTCAATGAATTTTCAGCATCAAAGTTGATGAAAAGGAGGTTCGGTTAAATAAAGCATAAGATCACTTACCCTTGTCAAATGGGGAAGCTGAGCTTGAGCCCAGGTTTTCTGGTTTCAGATGATGCTATTCAGCCACTATATATGCATCTTTTTATTTCTTCTTTTTTACATCCAAGGTTAATGTTTTGTCTTTAATTCTTTGCACATGATATTAGAGCGTGTGTGGCCAGCAGAAAACACATGAAATCTAAATTTGTTTTGGAGATTGAGAATCCAAGAGGACCGCAAGCTGAACTAGAGCCAGGTGTCTTTAGCAGCTCAACCACTTCTAGTATCATTGACTGGGACTTCAGATTGGAGATAGACAAAAAGGGTGAATAATGATGAGTTTTATTACAAGGAGAGTAAATATTAATAATTCGTTGTGGAACTCATGGGATGGAGAGAAGAATCCTAAAATCATTTAATACGTTTGCAAAGAGATCTGGAAGAATGAGCAGGACAGAGGTTGCATATTTGTCAGTGGCTGTTGGGACAGTTAGCAAGAGAGAGCTCCTAACCAAAATAGGGGAGCATTTTCGTGAAAGGGTCTGAGGGTAGGTACGATGTACCCAGCTAAGTTTAATGTAAATTGGGATAAGCGCTACCTCTAGCAGGTTCATAAGAGAACTGAAATTCTACATTTCTCAACTACAGAGAACTTTTGAGGGTGAAAGACTGAAAAGTTAAACATGAAAACACATGATCAATGGTTGGTGGACATGGTTGTCTGAAGGACACACAATTTGCCATTGTAGCTTCTAGGCCACCAAGATAAACAAGTGGATTCTCAGAAGATATAAGCAGTGCCCACTGAATAGAATATGAAGTGACCTCCACGTGAAACGCCATAAAGTAATAGTCTTGTTTTATATTGGAATATGTTTTTCTCATTACCCTTTTTGGTTTTTTTTGTTGAGGAAAATGTAATAAAAAGAATAAATATCATCCGGCACTCCAACTGACATTAATGTTGAATATGGCCTTTTGTGAGGGTTGCATATAAGGCAAAGGTATATATCTCATTAACCCATTATTCTTTAGCATACCAACAATAACTTTAAAACTTTTTTTAAATTGCTTTAATATATTTTCTGATATCAAAATCAACTTCCTAACCAAAATCGTCCAGAATATGTATTTTTATTTTTTTCCCTAATTCAGAGATACTGTGGGTTCCAACAGTGGGACTGATATACACAGAGGGTTGAGGCAATAAGGTACTGCACCTACCAAGAATGTTATGGGTAGAGTTAAAAATTCTCTAGTGGTGCACAGAACCTGAAGTACAGTCCCTCTCTACTTCAAATTGGAAACTGCTTCAAAACTTTGCATTGATTGATAGTGGTTCAGCACCCACAATGTTGATTAAATTAGGTCTATCTCATATGAGTTTGGCACATATATCATGTCACTTGTAACAATGATTATCATCAAAGCATAACATATATTTAGCACATGAAGTGATGATGTCTGTGCTCATTTATTCTTTATTCATTTTCATCTTAAAAGCACGCCCAATAAGTAAGCAGTGATCAAAGTAGCCTACGCGTTTCGTCCTACTCGGACTTCTACAGGGCTCAAATATTAATGTAACAGTTCATACGTCATGACAGACTAGTATCGCATGCATGGTCCAGAATATTATCCTTCTGTTCAAGAAAAAGATTGAGTTTGTGTACTCGATATGTGATATTGCGTGCACAGCATCTGTTTGTGATGGGAACTTTCCCACGGAAGGATAATATTCTGGACCATCCTTGCGATACTAGTTTCTCATGACTCAGGAATTGTTACATTAATATTTGAGCCCGAAGAAGTCTGAGTAGGATGGAGCACTTTAGCTACTTTGATCACTGCTTATTGGGTGTGCTTTTAAGAAGAAAATGAATAAAGAATAAATGAACTCAGACATCACCTCTTAATGTGCTAATTATATGTTATGCTTTGATAATAATCATTGTTACAAGTGACATGACACATGTGCCTAACTCATATGAGATAGACCTAATTTAATCAACATTGGGGGTGCTGAACAACTATCAATCAATGCTGGGTTCCAAGAGTGCTAATGCACGTATTTACATTCAACAAAATGATGCGCTTTGTTAGTTATACGACGTGCAATCCTCAAATATGTTTTATGGCCTCACATCGAGAAGAGCCTTTTAACCTATTAAATGTTGTCCTCAAATAATACCTTCTTATATCAACATGTAATGTGCATGATAAAAATGGATGTGTTCTGTTTTCTGTTCTTCTGAAGCACATTGGTATTACTTCTTTTTGAGATCACTTCTGCCTACCAAACACAAATTGTAGTCCCTTCAAGCCTTTCAAATAAAAGTTGTGTTTGCTAAGAATAATACATAGATTTAAAATCAAATTATCACGTATATACATTCACATGGTTTCATCCCAGACCGGTATGGTCTGGAGCAAAATATTGTTTTGTAAATGACACGCATGCTCAAAGTGGATTAAACGTGGAGTAATAACTAGGAGTACTAACTAATCTGATACACAAATATTGGTCTTCTCCAGCATTAGCACATTTTCTCAGATCCCACAATTTTTGCCATTAGTCATCCTTTGTTTTGCATGGAATCCTGGTTTTAGTTTGAGTTCTTTAAATGACTTAACCAAGAATACTTTACTTTGGCTTAACTCAAGGCAACCACTTTAACCCGTTCACTGCTTCTGTCGGCCAACGGCCGTTGCGAGCACTACCTCCATAGTGCTGCGCACGTCCGTTGCCCGACACAGCCCTGCCCACTCAATGAAATGCCCGCACCGCGGCGGAATGTCGTACGTGGTTAAGGCGTTAAGGGCATCTTTAAGACATTTCTTTATAGCTCACACAAATATGCATGGACATTTCTCTTCAATTCTCACTGCATTCAAAAAAACACAAAGGTAGAATTAATCTTGGGAAAACATTTTGGATACAATAAAACCTTAAAATAAGTATATCCCCATACTTCACATTCATGAGTAATGGATGAAATATTGTCTTGAAATGTTTTTAAAAACAGGGGAATTAATTTAGACTAATCTCTTTTACAAACTCAACTTATTGTTGCTCACTGAAAACTGATTGCTGTGCAATTTGAATCGATGGCTGGATATCAGCTGTAGCTTTTATTTTAAGAATTATGGGGCATATTATCAAGGGGGTTTATCTCCGCTTTTTTGGCTTTAAAAGCCAAGAAAGCAGAGATAAAATGATCTCCCTATTACCTAGCTGTCGCTAACACCAGTTAGCGACAGCTAGTAGGAGATAGTGACCATCTTGGGCCCCACTTTGCATGTCAGTGATATTTATGACTAATGACATGCAAAGTGGGCGTGCCAAGATGTTAGTGACTGGAAACAGTCGCTAACATCGCTATCTCCTATTACCAACTTTTGGAGATATTCGCGCTAAGCCCGAATATCTCCAAAAGCTAACACCTGCCCTGAGCAGTTCTTAGCCATGTTATCCAATGGGAGGTGGATAACATGGCTAAGAGCATTAGCTCGCTAATGCATGAATATCGCTGACTTTTCAGCGATATTCATGCATTGTGGCCGATTTTTATCGCATTTGCGATAAACCTTGGTAATACCAAGGTTTATCTGCGATAAAAATCGCCGCAGCTCGGCGATAATTTTTTCACGCTAACCAAGCAATAGCGATAATTATCGCTATTGCTTGGTAATATGCCCCAGGGTTTGTTAGTAGCTACAGAGTTGCTGCTTTTATTTCCATAAAAGCAAAGTTGTTTGTGGGCCTCAATCTAGTTTTCATTTTTTTTAAATGCTTAGGATTTTCGCTTTAGTCTATTTCAGTTCTTGCAGCTACAGTTGCCAGAAGCATGCTTTCTCATTTAAAACCAGGCTGGTAGTGCACCATTGGTTGCAAACTCCTTTTGTGTATGCTTTTTCGCTAGGGTTGATGGAGAACTGAGTGCAAAAGAGGGTTACTTGTTAGAAAAGTGCAGAACAAAAACATGTGAAAAGAATATATCTAGTGTTCGTGTACTTGTATTCAATTTTCTTAAATGTGAAAATGTACTCACAAAAACCCCACCACAAATATTATTCTCTTCGAGGAATTTTATGGTCACATTTTGCTCCAGATCTTGTTGGTATGAGAGCTATACTGTTTAGATCATACTAAAGATATGATGTCTACCCACCAACCTTATAGGGTCGTTGGTTCATCCTCTCTTAGTAGCCATACCAAAGACATCAATTTTACAATAAATTGTTGAGTGAATTGAAAATGACAATCAGCTCGTAGACAGGAATTGTTAGGTACTCAAATAGTAGTAATGTGTGATGTTCATTGTACTAATCAGAATTTATGAAAGATCTGAAACTCTAGAAGAATGAGTAATGCCTATGTGACTAGGGTAACAGTTGCGTAACCTATGACAATAAAGGGACTGATTACGAGTTTGGTGGACGGGTCACCCCATCACAAGCTTGAAATAGATCCCGTTCTCCATATTACGAGTACCATTATATTGCTTTGGATATATTGGAACTCGTAATATGGCAGACAGGATATCCGTCACATTTCGGATCGAGTGACCTGTCCGTCAAACTCATAATGGGGCCCAAAGTTTCTTTGGAGCTAAATATTGGCGTATGGGTTAGTCGTTAGTGTGCTTGGAGAATAGCTCTCCTATAGATTTCTGCTTTTACCAATAATGTTCCCTTTTGTCTTTCAGCGAGGCTGTTGGAAGCTCAACTCCATTTCAACGTCAGAAACTGCAGGAAACGAGGACACCTTTTTGAGAATGTTAGAGCACATACCAAGCACACACTGACAAGAACTCACCACTCCATGTTCCATATCCCTGCACCATTTTGTTGTGTAGTCATTCCTTCAAGTACAGCTGTGCCACTAGGAGTAACTAGCCTGGTAGTACCCAAACACGCTCCTTGGAAAGGCTCTGCATATGATGGCACTGCATGTATGTGTTTGGTCATACCGTAGTGGCGTCGTAAGAACCGTAATCCATTAACGGCATCGATCTCGCTGTGCATGTAGTGACTGGAGGGCATAACTGGCCTTTCGTCACAGTTGATAAATGTTGCACACAATTATATAGAACGGTATACATACAGAGAATTATACATTCATATGAATATATATTTAAAAATCATGTTGGAATAAATCTTTTTGTAATGGCTTTACAGAGGTTTTAACCGTATCACCAGACCCATCTACCCGAAAAAGACCCACGATGCACCATGAAATACTTGAAAAAACGAATGTCGTAATATTGTTGTGCTTCAATGGGAACTGATATTTCTGATGTTAGACCAGAGTTTGGATCTAACTCTCTGTTGTACGCCTAGTGCTTCAGCTTTGTCTAGTGAATTTTGCATCTGAACGTATGTATTAGTGTTACTAAACTGTGTTGTAGCTTAGTGTAAGGGCAGTTTAATATGGTGTCTTTTTATCATACAAGTATGGAAACTAATTGAAGTTGTGCGGTAACACAGCTTTTTGTCCTTTTTTTGTTTTTGTGTTTTTTTGTTTCACTTGAATCTTACTGGCAACAACCAAATAACACTGTAAAACCAATGTGGGTGCGCACATAGGAAGTATCCCGGAAGACGGGTGGGAGGGAAGGCTGTAGAAAGTAATGATAAAAAGTGAAAAAAAATCTTTATAATTGAAATAACTATTATGAATTTGTTTTGTTATCGCCTCCGTCTAGCATGCCAATGAGAATGCTTTGATATTGTGACCATTTGTGATATACGTATTAATAAATTGAACCATGACAGCTCAGGCTCACTGTGAATTTTTTTAGGTTGCAACAATTTGCCCTCCATATGAAAAATAGGTTGTATGTTATTGGATGGGTTGCTATGTAGGTATGTCAAATCCTTGTTATTAGTCTGAGTTTCACTTGCTCTTTGAAGTACTAAGCTGTAGAGTCTATTTTCAAATATTTAGAGAGCATAACTTTTTCATGTCTTCTAACTGGCCACTAGTGGCATTGAGAACTAGTAAAGTCCTTGGGACAAACAACCTTGCTGTGTACCCCACCCCATTAACCCCTTTCTCTCACATCCACAACACGTGCTATACCTTTTCTGCATGTAAACAAAGTGTGCCCTGTGTTTTCTGGCTGTATCATTTTTTTCTATGTGGCGGGGACTTTGAAGATGCTTTCAGTAATACCTGAACAGTCAGACTCAATGTTTGCTGGTGACATTTGAAAGCGGTGGAGGCATAAAATTTGAGTATGACTTTTATGTAGCAAGCAAAGCGAGCAAGCTTAACCCCTTGCGTGCTGATGACAGAACGGTTCCGTCATTAGCATCGGTTGAGCTGTGCTGATGACGGAACCGTTCCGTCATGACTCCGCCCGCGCAAGGCGGAGTCAGCACAGGCGGGGAATACGCCCCGCACGCAAGGGGTTAATGGACAAACGTGGTTTCCTGTCACATACCTTCTAAATGTACACCAAGAAGAGGTACAACTCTAACATGTCACAGAAAAGCATTTATTTAGGACCATTTAATATCCCTAAAAGGTTTACCATGGGATGTAAACAAAAACGTGAGCACTTACCTCATGCACAGCATCCAATGCTCCTGCAGCAGTTGAATTAAAAACGAAGAATGGCGGACCAACTTTTGCTAAAATATCTGACAGAGTTTTCGGATTTGATCTCTCAGCCTGGCCTTATCCACTGGAAGTGTGTTCTGTTCTGTTTTTCCTTCATCGTTAACTCTGCAGGGAGATTCCGTGGAACATATGCCATGATGTACAGGTACAGAACATCGCACTAAGATACCCTTCTAGGTACACGTGAGGTTTTACAAATACTTATGCGTCTACCCAGTGATAATCAACCTGCTCCAGAAGGTCTTGTCTTACTAAACCTGCCTCCACACATCTAAACTTCATATTTCCTTTCCCTTTTTCCCCTTACTCTTCCACATTCTCACTTCCTCTACCCAACCTTTACATGTTTTGTGGCCTCTTGGTACAATTATGCTCTCTCTCCTTTTTGCACACAGCTGTCTCTATTCATTCGCCCATTCTTCATGCTACAGCACTGCTTTCCTTTCTCTGGGGGGGGACATCCTCAAGCAGCAATTTTCCTCTTTACCATGGTCAGTCACATACCCTCCTGCCAGGGTGAGGTGGAGAAGTTTGGACTTTGTAGCACTACACAGATCACGTTTAGCACTCTCTGGACGAGAGGGAGGTAGTACAGCTGAAAAATAGGATGCAGCAAGATCTGGAGACCTACAGAACTCTAGTTGACTGTACTTGCAGTGTATCAATGGACCAGGCAGCGGGCTGCATGGGAGCGTCGTACATCTTTTGCGAGAACCGTTACATGACACTAAAAAATACAGAACTTCATTATCTGTCCCATGATGCCATAGAACCATACTTTCTATCTTCTCAGCACTGCCACTTGATTCCACAAGAGTTCTTCTGCTATGGGGAGCCACCAGGAAAACACCTTTCTTCCAAAAGGGCCACCTCTAAACATGTAACATATATTTATTCACTCCAGTTGTTTTAACCTGGTATGAAATGCTAATGTTGTTCAATTGAATGTATATCAGCTCTACTGAGAAGAGCCAAATTTAGCCCATTAAAAGTACTACCACCTCTCGAAAATCGCCATTATTGACCCATTAAAATAAACGCTCTTTCTCAAGATTAGATTACCTTTTTGTTCCCCACGCTCGGATAGGGACGGTGGACTCGATGTCTATATTGCCGCGAGGCCTTTCCGATCACTCCCCGATTACTGTTGACCTTCTCCTGGATAGGAGGCGGTAACCGTTTCAATGGTGTCTCTCCACATGGCATCTACAACAAGACGATTATCAGACTCACATGAGGGAGGCCATAGCCCATTATTGGGAGGACAATGATGGGTCAGAGACGGACGACATGACCCTCTGGGAGGCTCTGAAGCCCACACTCCGAGGAGTAGATATTGCCTGGTGTGCGGCGGCCCGTAGGGCACGTAAAGAGGGCCTGCAGGAGACGGCGGATCAGGTCCGTGACTTAGAGGAGCGATGCACTGCGACGGGGGATGACAGCGACGTACGACAGCTACTACTAACGCAGCAGGCTTATGCGTCTTTACTCCTCGAGGATTCACGGCAGGTGTGGCTGGCTACGCAGAGCAGATTATACCAATGGGATGATAAGTCCAGCACGATGCTGTACAGGCTCTGCCAAGGCACTTTCCAGGCGCAGGCCCTGCCGGGTCTTCGGATGAGACCGGAGATTCCTTGTCAGCCCCTGAGGAGCTAGCGGACAGTTTTGCGCGATACTATGCGGCCCAGTATGCCCCTCGGGAATCCCTCCCAGCAGAGGCCATTGACAAATTTCTTGCAGACCTTCCGCCACAGGCAATTTTGGAGGAGGGACGGGATCGTCTCAAACTCCCTCTGTCGGCTGAGGAACTAGGAACGGCCCTTGGGGAACTGAATGTTGGGAAGGCCCCCGGGCCCAACGGGTTCCCATGCGAATTCTTTAGGAAATATCATCTTCAGTTGGGGGCGTACTATAAGAGGGCGTTGGAGGGAGCCAGGGATTGTGGCCGGTTACCGGCGTATTGGAGACATGCCAAAGTCATAGTCTTCTGTAAGCCTGGGGGCCCCCCGAAAACCACGAATCATATAGACCCATATCGCTTCTGAATGTTGAGGCGAAGATATTGGCCAAAGCACTCGCCAATCGCCTCCTTCCATATATCACTGACTTGGTCCACCCGGACAAAGCGGGATTTATGCCTCATAGAGCGGTGAGGCACAATATTAGGCGTGCATAGGTGGCAGTAGAGGTGATGCGGGCCACTGGAACCCAGGCGGCACTTCTGCTGGCCGACATAGATAGGGCCTTTGACTCATTGAGTTGGGTCTACCTACATGCGCTCCTACCTCGCCTGAATCTTGGGCCCCAATTTCTATTGTACTTGAAGTTGCTGCATACCGACTTGACGGCCTCTGTGAGAGTAGCTGGGGCTGTGTTCAACACCTTTCCTAGCGGACGGGGCACTCGGCAGATGTGCCCCCTCTCGCCGTATCTGTTCGCCCTTGCCATGGAACCATTAGCGGCGTGGGTACGAATAGACGCAAAAATGCGAGGCTTTGAATGGGTGGCTGGACCGTCAGACAGAATCGCGCTATATGCTGACGATGTTCTTTTCTTTCTCACGGAACTAGATAGGTCAGGGCCGAGGGTCCTGGAAATAATGCGGGTGTTCGGGGAAGTGTCGGGCTCCATCTAAATTTGCGGAAATCCACGCTGTGGAAACTAGGAGATCGCACAGCACTGGGGTCCTGGGCGTCGGCATTGCACGAGGCGGCGGGGGGCCTTAAGTATCTTGGAGTATTCCTGATGGACTTACCTGGGGTCCCTTGGGATCGTTCCAGTCTGGGACCGCGTCCTGTCGGAGATGAAAACATGGTCCCGTATGCCCCTGAATATTTATGGCCACTCGGCCATTTTCAAGATGGTGGCCCTCCCGCGTCTACTATATCAACTGCAGAACCACCCCTACACTATTTCGCCGCAGTGGTTTCGTCAGGTCAACTCGGCATTAGGCCAATTCCTCTGGGCCGGGGGTGCGGTGAGAGTGGCGCTCCGTACCTGTGTCCTCTCCACATATTGCGGTGGATTGGCATCATCAGATGTTTTGTCCTATTATCAGGTGTCTCACCTATTGATATTGAACGAGTGGTGGTATGGGGACCGGGGAGATCCAGCGTACGCCCTTGAGAGGTATGTAATGGAACCGGACACCCTGCACACTATATTGTATTCGGCTGGGAAGAGGAAGAAGCTCCCAGTTGTCACTCAGGTGGTCTTCCAGATTTGGCGACAGGCTCTACGCCGCATGGGATGGTGGAACAGACTGACGGAGGAAACCCCATTGTGGCAGAATGGTTGGTTGCCGGCTCTGGCGTCCCTGAAGGGGTTCCGCAGCTGGGACGCGATAGGAATGTCGGCGTTGGGCCATGTTATGAAAGGCACAACCCTTAAATCGTTCCAAGAGCTGAGGGACTACTATGACATGCCCCGAACCCAGTTCTTTAAATATTTACAGTTCCAACATGCCATCTCCCCCGCCCTAGAGGGCCTAGACTCCTTGTCTGAATTCAGCCCCCTGGAGACTAAGGTATTCATGGGAGAATTGGAGGACAAGAAGATATCCCGCATCTACCAGTCGCTAGTTACACATTGCTCCCCTTCGCTAGATAAGCTGCGTACCGCGTGGGAGGGGGACGTGGGTGAGCTAGAAGAGGAGGATTGGAGAGAAGCCCTTGCAGCCCCTAGGGGAGCGGCCATTTCCGTATGCCTACGATTTATCCAATTCAAATATTTGCATAGAACTTACTATACTAGGGAGAGGCTATGGCGAGCTGGCCTGATTGCGTCCCCTGAATGCCTGAGGTGTGGTCGGGAGGTGGGCACTTTTATGCATACGGTATGGTCATGTGGTGCACTGGAGAGGTTCTGGACAGGTGTTTGGGACTGTTTGTCCGAAGTGTTGGGAGTTTCCCCGTACGCCGCAGTTGGGCCTTCTCCATGTTATGGAACAAGTGGGTGGTAACGTCTATAAACGGCATTTACTTCTTCTTGGCCTTACAGTAGCTAAGAGGAATGTGGCTCGAGCCTGGAAGGACCCCAGGCCCCCCCCCCCCCCCCGGTGGGAGTATGGAAAAAGGGTTTAGATTACTGCATGGGGTTGGAGCGTCCAGTGTTTGAGGCCCGAGGCTGCCCCAGGAAGCACTATAAAATATGGAGGAGATGGGCAGATTACAGAGGACTGTGGCAGGAGCCGCCAGCGCAACATGATATGGATGCAGGACAGATGCGCTTGGATCTTGGGTGAGGGAGAGTATACATTAAATGTTTCATAACTGATCTTTTTTTTTTTTTTAGGAATGTGTGGACATCGTACAGGGGGGTAGGGTGGGATCCGGGAGGTGGAAGTTAGTGGGGGGGCAGGGGAGTGGGAGGGCTGAGGTAATTGTGTTCCTTTAAATTATTGTATGGATTGCCTTTCAGTGAATATTGCTTATATGCTCGCAGCTCCTCCGGTGTTCGGAGTGCTGCGTCTTTCTTGCAATCTCTCAATAAAAAATAAAATTTTGCTCTGAAAAAAATAAACGCAGCGGCCTTTACCTATTCTGGCCTCCCTGGCACTCTGCCAAGGAAATGATGACTCTTGTGATGAGAGGTGCGGGTAATGGCCCAATTAAAAGTATAGCAGTGCCACTGAGATCTTCTGGCACTGCCTTTCAGAAAGTGCAGCATCTTTGATGAGAAGAGCAATGACTGTCCCATTAAGGGATTTTAGCTCACCAAGGAGTCCATGTGATTTTCCAATTCAAGTAAAGGTACAGCTATGTTTATCAAGCAAACTGTCCGACCAGCATTAATAGCTCTGTTCTGGCGACCAAACTAAGATCTCTGCAATAGGCACAGTAACCAGCTGAGCTTTATTTGCCATGGAATGTAGTAAGGCCATTTACATGAATCAATATGAGGCAAATCCCAGACACATGACTGGTGGCTGGCTGACTGCTTCAATCTTAACGGATATTTATATGTGGAAAGGCCGGATTCCCCTGAGAGGCTAATGCTGCTGCAAGGTCCATGAGACTGGGGCAGTGTCAGTCATTTGCCGGGCAAAGGAGATGGAGACGTCATAAAAGTGTCAGTTTTAAAGCACTTGCGTCCTTTATAACACCACAGTCAAAACTTTGCTAGCATTCGCGCCAAGAATTTTCAATTCTATTAAGGACATTGAGGCGAGGATTATGCTTCTCTATTCTTTACTGCAAAATCACAGCAGCCAATAACAACATACAATTAGTTTAGATTAACTACATTGCCCATGATGCTATCTCATAAGCCACGCCTCCACAGCCCATAAGAGTCGTCTGCACATTCCCATAATCCTCTTTCTTTGCAGGGAACAAAAGTCCAAGAATCAACGTTAACAGGTCCACAACGTCCTCCAACGTGGAAGAATAAACCGGGAAGCCTTTAAACAAACTCTTGCGAGCATCCATCTTCTAATCAGACTTCTTATCCGATCTTGAAACAAAGGGAAATGAAAAAAAACTTAACCACTGTATAACACAACATGTCGTAACATCATTCATGGGCGGGTAAGCTTTAGTACAGTTTTGTAAAGCTGGGTGGGATAATCCTCGGCTCTGTGTCCTTAATAAAATTGATAAATCTTGGCGCGAATGCTAGCAAATTTTTGATTCTATTACAGGACCGGAGGATTCAGATTATGCTAGTTTAACTCTTTCCAAAAACCACTGATGTAATATCTCCCACCGGCTTGTAATAAACCGTTTTGAATATTGATTCTGAAGACCAATCAGCACAAAGCATGATATCTTGAATGTTAGAACCCAACATATAGGACTCGGAGGCCATAGCGCCCCTGACAGAGTGTGCTCCAAACCTTTGGAGGTCAATACCAGCTTCTTGCATTATATATCTAAGCCATCTGGTAATAGTGGCTGCCGCCACTGGTTTAAATGGTTTCTGTACGGCAATTAATAGCTGAGAATAACCCTGAGGTCTCAATAAACTTGTACATTCCTCATACACTTTTTAAACATTGTACCGCACATAATTTCCCATTATCAGGAAAAGCATTGTAGTCAATATGCAGTGAAAGTGTCTTAGTACATCCAGTAATAGTAAAGGAAACTCCCTTGGGAGTAAATACTCTACCTGTAATGTCAAGAGCTCTTACATCCGAGGAAAGTCTGCATGCAGACAGGCAAAGCAACATAGCTAACTTGGCCGATAATTGTTTTCTAGAAAGGAGATTGTTAGTCGGCCAACGATTGAATAAGGAAATGAACAAGGAAACATCCCACAGACCCGTATACTTGGGTTTAGGTGGGTAGGAGACTTGAATGCCATTAAGAAGCTTGCATACCACCGTATGCATGCCAACCGGTTTCCCGTCAACCAGCTTGTGACCCGCTGAAATGGCCGATCTGAAGTTATTGACCGAGCGATAAGCAAGACCATCTGAAGTTTTATCCGATAGAAAATGTAACACTTGGGGTAACTCAGCCCCCATGGGATCCAAATGCCATTCCAAGCACCAATCCACCCAGTTTTTCCAGGCCAAGGAGTAATGCTTCCGGGATGAAGGGGCCCAAGCCTGCTTGATGAATTCAGAAGCTTTGTCTGAAACCCCAGGCAAGTGCCACTGTTGCCGGAAAGCCTTCATGCCATCAGTGTGAGGCGTTCCTCTTGGATCATAGGATGACGTTCCTTGAGAGGGCTCAGGAGCAGCGATGTTGACTCGGGGAGCAACCTGGGAAGGTCGCAACTCCACTGTAGCAACATTGGGAACCAAGGTTGAGATGTCCACCACGGTGTCACCAGGACTATCTCTGCCTGTTGTTTGATTACCTGTGTCATCACCCTGGGGATCAGAAGGAATGGGGGAAAAGCATACTGAATCGCGCCCAACCAATCCTGAAGGAATGCATCTGTCGCCATTGCCATTGGGTCCAGCCTCCAGCTGAAGAACTGAGGAATTTTACACGTGAGCCTGGAGGCGAACAGGTCTATCTTAAATGGGCCGCAAATACTCTGTATCCACTGAAATACTTTGGGGAGCAACTTCCAGTCGCTGTAATCCCTGATATGTCTGGAGTTCCAGTCCGCCACTTGATTGGACTGGCCCGGGATGTATTCCGCAGTCACCGAAATCTGGTGGTTGAGGCAATAGTGCCAAAAATCCTTGGCTATCTCGACAAGAAGAGATGATCTCGTGCCTCCTAATTTGTTGATATACCTCACCGCCGACACATTGTCCATGCGGAGGAGGATGCAGCAAGAGGTCTGCTTCGGGGACAGTGTCCGAATTGTGAAGGAACCCGCAAGGAGTTCCAGGCAATTGATGTGCAAGGACAACTCCTGCGGGGACCATCTTCCTCCTGTGGAGATGTCTCCGCAGCGCGTTCCCCAGCCCCAACGGCTGGCGTCGGACTCGATGACTATCTCTGGTTGTGTACTGAATATCGCCCTGCTGTTCCACGCATTCACGTGGCCCAGCCACCATTGAAGCTCGGTCCTTATTTCCCGAGTTAACGGAATGGAGTCCGTGTAGGACAAGCCCTTCTGGAGATGTTGGATTTTTAGACGTTGTAAGGCCATGTAATGAAGAGGGCCTGGGAAAATGGCCTGAATCGAGGAGGCCAATATTCCCACCAACCTGGCTATGGCTCTGAGCAAGACCATCTGTTTGCTCAGTAATGCTAGAATCTCCTTCTTGAGATCCTTCAACTTCGTCTTGGGAAGGCATAAATGGGCTGTCAGCGAATTTATCGTGAAGCCGAGGAA
Organism: Lissotriton vulgaris; assembly: GCF_964263255.1. Classification (NCBI taxonomy): domain Eukaryota; kingdom Metazoa; phylum Chordata; class Amphibia; order Caudata; family Salamandridae; genus Lissotriton; species Lissotriton vulgaris. The sequence goes on along the minus strand of NC_141696.1, from coordinate 370,621,749 downwards.
GTCTATTGTCTGCGTCGGGGAAAGAACCAATTCGGGGAGGTTGATTACAAATCCCAAGCTCTGCAACAGCGCAGTTGTGCGCTGTAGATGCTGAAGAAGGATGTCCGGACTCAGAGCCATAAGTAAAATGTCGTCCAGATAAATGATTAGTCGCACACCTCGTTCTCGCAGGTGTGCTACAACCGGCTTCATCACCATGGAGCTGATGAGAGCCCGAAAGGAAGGGCCAAATATTCGTACCACTGATCGTTCCACCGGAATTGAAGGAAGCGCCGGTGAGGAGGAAAAATAGGAAGGAAGAGATAGGCATCTTTGAGATCTAACCTGACTAGCCAATCTCTTTCCTGCAACAAGTCTGCTAGAAGATGGATCCCTTCCATCTTGAAATGGTTCTAAGAAACTGATTGAAATCCCTCAGGTTCAGGACTAGCCTGTTTCCACCTCCCTTTATCTGCACTAGAAATATGTTGCTTCAAAAACCGTGAGGTCCCTCGTCGCATGGGGCTATCGCGTGTTTTTGCAGCAAGTCTGAGATTTCTTTGTCTATAAATCTGCATTCTTGTAGGGAAAAATGGAGCCCTAGTTGAAACGAAGGAGAATAGAACTCTAAGTGAAAACCCATGATTGCCTGCAACACCCACGCATCCTGAGTCAGTTTCTGCTAATTCTGAAGAAAGTGCTGTGTGCGACCCCCAAAAGGTAGATGAGATTGGTTTGCTACACTCACCTGAAGACTGTTGGGCTTTAAAGCCTGCTCTATTGCCGCCGCTCTGGAATCGCCCTCGGTTGAATCTGCGACGAGAGGGGTAGAAAGTTCCTCCACATGTGGAATCCCACTCCCTTCTGCCGTGTCCAAAGTCGCCTCTCTGGGAGTCTTGATTGAAACTGCGGCCTGATGAGCGCCCCCTTCCTCGTCCGGCCCTGTTAAAAACACCTTGCTGGAACACTCTTTTGATTCCTGATTGTGCCTTGTCTAGGGACGTAAAGGTTGCAACGTATTTGGACACGTCCTTTACAAACCGCTCTCCAAAGAGATGTCCGTCGGCCAAAGGCTCAGTGAGATTATTATCCATTCGCTTTAGAAGCGAATTTGTGTCTTTCGGCCAAAATAGCGCAATTGGCATTTCCCAGTAAGTATATTGCCTATTGGGTCCAGCCCGCAAGGATGTCAGGGTCAACAGGAGAAGAATTTTCCTTGGCCACAAGGGCCATCTCCAAATTTTTTGCCAATAACTTGTCTTGGCATCTGCGCCAAGCGCGGTCTATGCTTCTCTTCAGGTCCTTGTAGAATTTCTTCAAGAAAGGGAGGAGGCTCACGTCAATTTCTGGTGTCTCCGCTACTTTATCAGGGATGTCTGGTTGCAGACATTCCAACTGAAGTCGGTTTCGCACCTCCCTAGAATACTCTTTCGGAGAATCTCGTGCAGATAGTCCGAGACTTCTGGAGGTGGAGTCCAGTCCGAGGACCGTGGGTGCATTATGTCGGTTGGATCAAACGTGAATGGTGTATTTGGATGCTCCGAAACTGACGGGTGGATGTTTTTGCCCTTTTTGGTGGAGGAGGCTGCTCCTCAGAAGTATCGGTGTCGATGTCCGTGCCGGTGTCTACGTGCACCTTTTGTTTGCTTTTTGCCTTGCCACCAGCATAAGAATGTTCACCTGCTGCACTGTTTGGCAGTGTCAACAGGGCTTGTGTATGTGGCCATTGGCGCCCTGCATCTGTGCCTCCAGTAGAAGTTGAAGCTTCAGATCTCCCTTTCTGCAACTCCTTGCCATAACCATGGCGCTTCGCAAAGCTCTCAAGCTGCCTCTTGATAGGTCTTAATGCAGCTGCCAATGCCTGGTGAACGGTCTGAGGAACCGTGTTCTCAATGGCTTTGTTAACAGATGACTGGACCGAAGCGACCAAAGCCTCCACCAGGTGATCTTCCATGCCAATCTCAGTCTGCCCATCATAAACATCCTCCTCATCCTCATTAGGGCATCTCACCCACTCTTCCATGTCCCAAAAGAGGGAACAAGGTAAGTATTGTAAGTACTGAGTAAATATAGAACACTACTTACTAGGAAGAGTACGGGGGTCAGCCCACTAGCACACAAGGAGAAATAGTAAAACTCAATAGAGTTGAAACCCCCTCAGCAATGCTATAGTCAACAGGTCAGTGACCTTGTGCCTATTACAATGAAAACTATACCAGGAACGTCTGCTCACTCCTACTGGCACTGATTATTCAGCCAATAAGGCGATGTCAATGAATTAGGGATCAATCCGAGTAAAATGCCTGCAGGAATGCCGTGGTTTTTTACGTCGATGTGCGAAGCCCAATTCGCGCCCAAAGGCAGCCCAATTGCACACGCCTGAGGAGTGCACGTCGACTGAGAGCCACTCGGCAAAGACGGCGTGTGAACGGCGATGAGGGGAGCCCAGACACCAGCGCTAGGAGCGCCCAAAATGGGGACAAAAGCCGAGGTAAATCTGGCTCAGTACAGCTCGGAAAACACACGCTGAAATGCACGTAGCCCTAAGGGAAACCTCCCGCTCAAAGGGAACAGTCAGCCAACCTGTGGATCGTGTAAACTGATACAACAACTAACAAAATAGCTAAGCAGATAAAATCAAGACCACAATCGATAGTTGCCACATTAACATCTAGACAGAAAGGTAAGGTGCACTTAACTCTTGATGTGAGCAGCAAAGAAAGAGGATTATGGAACTGTGCAGACGCCTCTTATGGGCTGTGGAGGTGTGGTTTATGAGAAAGCATCATGGGCAATGTAGTTAACCTAAACTAATTGTATGTTGTTTTTGGCTGCTGTGATTTAGCAGTAAAGAATAGAGAAGCATAATCTGAAGCCTCCGGTCCTGTAATAGAATCCTCTGAATCTGCCTACCTCTAGGCACCTTGCAAGGCTGAAAGCAGCGTTCTGTTTAATTCTTTCAAACCCTCGTCTCTCACCTGAAAATGTCAAGCTTAGAAAGCAGAGTGAGTTTGAATACAAAATCAGAAACTTTGCCGCATGTTTTCCGACGCGCCCACTGCCCCCACGCTTCCTTGAAAGTGAGGCCCCACAAAGGCAGGATGTTATTGTCAAACAACAAATCAATCTAGGATTTACTCTCATGCAGCTTTAGACTTAAAGCTGTATGAGAGCAAACCAGCGATTGGTTGGAGCAGGGGAACATAACGCTCCAAAGGAAGCCAGAGGGGCTGTGCTGTGTTCCTCCGGTTCCCAAACAGAGTTCTGGGTTCTAAACCTGAAATGCACATGTCGGATCGGACACAGTATGAGACCTGCACAACCCGACATGCCCACTGGGTGCAGATGAGGTCTGCATAAGGTATTTACTGCCAATCTTCCATTGGTCATCCCCTGCCTTACGCCCTGCTCCTGCAGGTGGCACCTACATAGCTAACAACGATCCCAGTAGGCCTTGGGCATTAAGGACTTCATTTATGGCACTGTCTCCTTGTGGGCAACGCTCTTCTGCCCCGATGAGAAACCGCCGCTCAGGCTATGTATTCTTGATGGACTCCTAGATGCCACCTTAAGACTGTGTTCCTCTCGCCTTCCTCTCATTCCACCTTTCCCTCCTTTATCTGGTCAGCAGACCACAGAGACAGTCCATTTGTTTCTATCATATCAACTACTGCACTGGGTCCCACCTGAGGAAGAAATTGATGAGTATGTTATCCTGCTGCTATTTTCTCAAATTCTTTTTGTCTTGTACTGTGTTGTATGCTCATTTGCATAGGGTGTGGTAATTACAGTAATTAATCGCCATTGTTTGCAACTGCAGGCAATAACGGCTGTTAATTACCCTTCCTACAATTATGGTCCCGAGCCACAGGTGATTGCTCATAATGAGGGGTGACTACATAACAGCCATTATTGCACAGTAGGTAAGAGCATTGTGCTTAATAGCAACCCATCAAAAATCATAATGCGTGCTGCAAGTGTAGGAAGATAGCAAAACAATGCCCCCATTTTCCCGTGTAGAAAAGCAACCGTTTTACAATATTTTTTTTGGTCTGATTGGGCTTCCCTCCTAGCAAATCACAGAGAGGAGCCTGGACACCCGCATGTGAACTGGATGCCTTTGAAGAGGTTGAAAGAGCGCCGTGGGCGCATGGGCGTCCGCAGGGGGGGGGGGGATCAAGGAGGGGCGCTAGCCCCCCCCCTGGAGCGACCCTCCTTGCCCCCCATGCGGACGCCCATGAAAACTGTGACTCCAAGACGGGGTTCTCACTCCCTTTCCTCTCCTTTCTTTTATTTGCTTCCCTGTGAAATGGATCCAAAAAAGAAAGACGCTTTTGCTGGAAATGTAGTATTTTTCTGACATTTTAATTCCAAAGTGCAGCATTGGGGATAACAGGCTAAAATATGAAAAATAGATAAATAACTAAATAAAGTAAGACAGAGTGGTAGCAAACTGGCCAAACTGATTTTATTCACACTGAAACACATTAGCGCCACTTTTACAGAGTTTGCCAGTGAAGATCTATTTTTGTTTTCTTGTCTTTGTTTTCCCTGGAATTGGAACTAGTGCATCAATCCTGGAGGTTCCAAAATGTGTGGATAGGAAAACAAAATGTGTGCTGCGCCTCTGCGTCCAGGGATGTGGTCTTTTAACCATACTGCTTACGTTTTGTAAGGATATAAGCAATGGCCATTGAAATGGTTCCATTCAGGGCCCTGTAGTCATGTCCTTAACTTTTCAGGCAAAAGCACTCACTGATTTCTGAATAGTGAGTGTAAAAGCATTAAGGTAACCATGTTGCTCCTGCTTACATTTCCCATGGTTTGCTAAATTTTGCATTCCCTATAAGTGTTTGCTTCTTCCAGGATGTTATTCTTTTTTTTTTGTAGGCCGCATATTGCTCTTGTCTAGTATGTAATTTAAATTGCGCATCCAGGGGTTTACAGTGGGCAACAATTGGGTTGTAGTTGAAAACAGTGGGAGTTTTCTCAGAGGGGCAGTACGGTGTTCAGTGGGGGAGAGGATGTGGCACTATGGTCAGAGCTGCTGAATTTGGAACTGGGAACCAGGTTCAGCCTTAATAACCTGCCCACCAGACCACTCTCCTGCGAGAGCACAATCACATGCTAGACCTTAGAAGGCTTTGCAACACCTTAGAAGTCCTGGTGTCTTCGCACCAGCAGGTGGACCCCAGCATGACAAGTGTAGTTTAACCTTCAAGGCTTGTCCACCACTATCCATATTGAAGTTCACCTCCAGGCTTGCGGGCAGGCTTATGAAGCAGCACACCCTAGAACAACAGTCACTGAGGTCACAGGACCCTTGAGAAGGGCCAGCTCTAGGGCGGTGCAAAAAGTGTGACCGCACCGGGTGCTGACTTTAGGTGAAGGGATCATGTTTGCAATTATATTATGGTTTTAAAAACGCTTGCTGCCTCCTTCCTGGCTTCCAGCAATTTTCGGCAACAATAACAATGTCATGATGACTCTGGTGATGAATGTTCTTCCTAGACAGAGATCAGAAGTTTGTCTAGGGGAAGTTTTGACTCATGGAAAGGTAGCTCAGATGGTTAATGTACCGGCTGCAAAGAACATGCGCCATGCAGATCACAAAGTGCGCATAATGTAAATAGGTCAGTGGGCTACTGCTTTTGTCAGAGATCCTTTTGTAACTTGCAGTTTATAAGTTAAAATCCTAACTTAGAACAGTGAGCTATTAACTGTCATCTAAGAGCTGCATACAATATGCAAGGTGTAAATTTGAGCGTTATGTCCCCCCCCTCGTCCCCCAGTCTTTGATTATCCTAATGTCCCAAAAAGTGTTGTTTTGGACAGAAATCAATTCTGATTATTAAGTAGAACCCCCAACCATGGTATTACGTTTTAAATTCCGGGTATTGTGTATCTCCAGACCAATCACTATAAAACTATACGGGCTACTAGTATGGTTGTCATGTGACTCCTACACCTTATAGTCCTTAGTCGTTTGTAACATTTTCTATACAGTGATTTACACACATATTGATTGTCTCTGTGTGATGTAAAGTGCTCTGACACCCTACAATGGTTTGAGTGGCGCTGTAAATCAAATTAAATGCATCTGAGAGAGAGTGGTTATGTAGACTGGGGGGCACAGTTAAAGGGTGGTAGTGAGGGAATCCATGGCAGAGGTGGTCATTGGGGGGCACTTGCAAACATTAATGCACAGGACACCACCAGTGCTATGGCTGGCCCTGCCCTTGAGACCAGTCTGCCTCACCCATAGGTACCTCCATTGGCCTTGTTTCAGCAGTAGTAGCTGCAACTCACCAGGGATTGGCAATGCAGGACTTGCACGCACACCAAACTAGGTTTGCAAACTTACAGTCACCCGGCTTCATTCGCAAGCACTTTTAACATGTGTTGCCTTCTGTGGGGCCACTAGAATTAATTATGCAGCAAAGGATGACAACATTATGCCGAAGTGTTGACTATATTATGCATTAAAAAAAGGATGCAGCGTAATGCAGTATATTTTCAGATATTTTATTATTTTGACGTGTGTACACATGCTAACAGTCTCTGGAAAAATGTTGCCTTATTAGTACCAGTGTAACATACAAATGCAGCAGTGAGAAAGGTGACCAGTCAACCTTTACAATAGGCCATCCACTCCGCAGCAACACAAGTCATATTTTATATTAACTTTTGATATGTTTGAGCTACAAACAATTTATTAGTTTAAATGGTCAGATCATGCAGCAGATCTTGCATTATGAGGCACATATGGCAGAGCCATAATTTTAGAGAAAACATTTGCAAACTAGGATATTTTGCCATTCATGTTTGAACTGCTGTTTTTGAAAAAGGGTGAAGTGCTGATGACAGAAACTCCATGGCTCGGAGACAAAGTGCTTGTGTTACCATATTTTATCGTATTTGGTCCATTCTGTGACTAGAAGCATATCCCACTTTGTGAATATATTTTATTGTCAATAACTCATTATAACCTTGAATAATCATGTGTATCCATTGGTTGATTAAACTGGGCAGTGAAATGCCAAACAAATACTATAAAATTGGGATGTCTGCGCATCCTAGCCACCCCTCTGGCTACACCCACAGATCCAATCCTTGGGTTATTCCCGTCCTCTGATTCTCCGCCCACTGTTCCCATACTTTTTTCCCCCCACTTCGACCACTGTGTAAGACTCAGCATCCCTGGACCTTTGATGTGGCGCAGCTGTGGGCGCTGCATGTGCCACACATGTACGGTGCCGGGCTTCCGCATAAGGGAGCTGGCCATTATTGTATCCCTAAACGTGCGCACAATGTCAGTTTGACATTGAATACTCGTAGAGGGACTCTAAGTTTCTTTTAAAAAATATAGCTAACATTTGGACCTATACATTTTATTTTGTATAAATTAATTGAATGTATGTAAAATTTAGCAATGCCTAGGGAATTCTAGTAAAGGGAGCACCCATGGCACTGTCAAATCACTAGCGTGTGTGATTGCTGCATTATTTATTACTAACTTTGACGTTGTGCTTTAACTTTGGATAAAAGTTATCATGAATTCTAGCACCAAGAAGCCAATATTGGTAAATATGTGTGCTACAAATAATCCCTAAAATACACTGTGCATACAGTATATTTAATCTGGTGCTTTAATCATAGGCTGTTTTAAAGTATTCTGATAAAAATCGAATCGTGCTGAAGACAGCCTTGATTGGTGTTGGATCGAGGACCCAGAAGTCTGCACACCTAGCAGACCGAGATAAAGCACCTTGACAGAAAGTTTAGCGTTTTCCCTACAGGTGGTGTTTGTTGGCCCGTGGCAGGGTCAGTCACATGTCCTGGATTACTGGCATTTAACTGAGTCTATTCTAGTTCTGCACCCCAGTGTTTCGTGTGCCCCACCTGGCACACATCATGTCGGAGGATGGTGATGACGTTAACATTTTGCCCCCCCCCTGGAAAAATTTCTGCGGACGCCCATGTGTGGGAGAATACAGACATTTTTTCCCCACCTTTTCTTGAAGTAAGAGACAGCTTCTGCTCTCAGGGCCCTCATCACACCGGAGAGATATTAGGAGCTAGCAGCTCAGAATGCTCCCTCCATGGTACTGTAACAGTAGATATAGCCTGCTAAGGGTACATTCTGATTGGCCGGCCAGCTCTCAACGTTCCATCACGGGTGCTAAGCTGTCTAATGACACGCTCTGCCGATCAGGCCTCCTCTCTGCTAATCCCTGTGCGCTGAGACAGGCAGTCTGTTTCTGACCGCGAGGGGAGGGCTTGAGAGAAGGTTTATCCTTTTCACACATTTGCTGATCTCTTCTGCCACAAATGGCCTTCTGTCCCCTGTCCCTTTTTTCTGCTCTATTTGGCAGAGTAAGTGGATGGGAAGGGTGACTGCCCCTCAGGCTTCGTCAAGGCCTGTCGTTGATTCTCAGTCTCCATGTGTTGTTTATGCTGTGTGCGTATGATGTATGCTCTGTGATCGTTTTAATTATTTGCTCCACATCTAATACTTAGGTTTTGTTTGGTTATGTCTAATGTCATGATGCCATGCTGGTAGTAGCGATGAGAAGGGGTCTCATCAGCTTTGTTTTGGCGAGTCACAGCACCATTTGGAAGTGGACTTGGTTAGACTTTTCTCTTTCTTTTTTTCTGTCTGTTTCATCATCACAGAGTTCCACATTTCGCATTTATGGCAGACTTTTGTGCTATCAACACTTAGGTGCATTTTTACGTGGTTAACCAAATCATTTTTCATCTGCCTCTTTACAAAAAAAAAATTTGTACGTATTTCTGAATTTTCATCTAAAACTTTTAATAAAAAATTTGAACACAAATTAAAAAAAAAACATTCATCAGTGATTTATTTTCCCAATTTGGTAAGTGGTAATATACAGAGAAAAACAAGGAATGTGTAGCACAATAATGCTACATGTGGTAGCACCAGCAGTAATCATGGTAGCAGTCGGATTAGTAGCAGTAGCATTACGGAGAGCAGGAGAGTGCGCTGCTTTTCTCATAAACAAGGGGTCAGGCGAGGTGGTGCTTGGGCGCCAGCACTGTTTATCTGTCTTGCAGAAGCACTGTCCTCTGCGGCCTCGGATGCACAAAGGCTCGTTGATGAATTATTGAATGCTTACTCTTGACTGACGTGCGTCTGATTGCCAGGATACAGGATGCCGCTTTCATTTTAACGCAGGGGGTGGGTTCGGGGTGGACGTTGGCAGGCTTGCGATTCGGTTTTACAGCAGAGGAGAATGAACCCTTAAAGGGTGGAGGGACTACTTGATCCTTACATTTTCAAAGAGAAATGAAATCCAGTATTTGTAAAGCGCACAAATACTTGAGGGTGTCAAGGCGCTGGGGGCCGTCGGGAAGATTAAGCGAGCTATTGCCCAGAGTCACATGGTGCTGGGCTAACCTACCGCCAGCGCCGGGGATTGAACCGTGAACCCCGTGGTCTGGCTCCCTGGCCGCTGTGCCACACCTCTTCCACGAATGTCAAATGACGAATGTCAAACATATTTAAATTAGGAACTTCCTTGGCTAAGCTACATTACTTCTATATCATTTGCCCAGAGAGGCAAACACCCAGAGCTGGGGGCGGGGATAAATTCTAATAAAGATATATAGATAACCACTGGACCACTAGTTCATTGACTGCACAAAGGAAAACATTCGGTGTGAATTCCCTCTCATCCTTGACTGTCTTCAACCATTTTGTTTATCTGAGGAATATTTCTTCCTGCAGATTTATCACCTTATAACTAACTCCATTTGCCAGACTGGATTCAAAAACCTTTCCCCCCATCAATGGTTCTCCACAGTCACCAGATGATGACCTGTCACTGCACGTGGAGCTCTGTCCAACAGAACAGAGGTCTTCGAGAAGCACTGTCTAGCATGCTGGCGTCTGTTTTTCTATCTCTGACTGACTTAGATTTGTAGCTCTTCTTTGGCTTCAATCAATAAATTCCTTTATGATTTTGACAGTAAGTAGGTCAAATGTAACGTTCTAATGCCTTGAGGTTCAAACCCTGTCTACAGTGTGTAGGAAGGTGGATACCTGACTATGGGTGCCCCCAACTTTTTGCCTGGTGTTTTGCTGGTTTTTCGACTTAGTTGACCTGGGACCCTGCTATTCAGGGCCCCAGGCCTACTGCTCTCTCTGTAAAATGGATTCCGTGTACCTTAGGTGCCTTTACCAATTGGTACTGGGCCACCTTATCAGACCCTGTAACTCAGGGCATAGGTGTCCCCAGGGCCTACCAGGGGCTGCAGCATGTATTATGCCACCCCTGGCTGGCCATCTAATTCTGACACAACTGGCTGCACGACAGCTGGGGCAAGGTGGTGTAATCACCCTTTGCTTTAGATATAGTATACCTATATCTAACCCTAAAATGGACACATAGATTCCTATCAGTCACTCCTATGGCAGGCCTTTACAATCCTGAAGGCAGAGTGCTTGGAATCGTGTGAGATGGTGCTCTGGCATGAGCTGAGCCCGTTTAGAGCTTGCGGAACCAAGTCCTAATAGCTGTTCCATAATAACGCATACCATATACTCTTAAGTGCATTATAATCCTCGCGGTTATTTGCTATCTTTGGTATCGCTTTATCAAAACATGTCGAGTAAGGTGTCATACGAATTGGAATACTAACCCCTCGCCAATTCTAGCAACGGGGTTAGCATTCCACCCTTCTAGAGGGACACGATATGTATGTAACTGTGAACCCCGGTTAAAGTTAACTCGAGCCTCAGCATCACAAAATGGATGCTGCCACCACAGACACAAGTCTGACCTCCTGCTGCTGGGAGTCCTTCCAGCGAGGAGAGCTTGGACAAAGGGTTTCCTGTCAGGGGCGGTGCTAGCACCGACCCAGACAGGGTTTTGTGTATCCTAGGTAGGCAGGGCTGAATAGGAAGGTGACTGCAAGTGGCACCCCGGTGCTCACTGTGCATCTGCCAGTTTGAACCAGTTCCAGGGGCACACCAGCCCCTGAGCTGGGGAAAGTCCGGCATGGGAGAGGGGTGTAACCACCCCCCTTCCTGGTCCCACCCATGGGCAGGACCTAGTCCCATACCAGCCCCTTTCTTTAGTATAAAGGTGGGAGCGGGGACCCTTCCAAATTAGATCATCTTTGAATCCTGAAACTACTTTCTACGAAAGGAACTCAAGACTTCTTCTCAAGATTTCTTCCTTGTGACTAAGGAGTAGTCACCCTGCATCTGCGGGCACCAACTAAGAACACTGCGGTTTGCTGCACGTCCTTCCTCCGGAATCAGACTGACCAGCACGACGAGACCCGGCTTCCCTGGCACCTCTGACCTCTACCTACATCATCAGCCCAGCTGAGATCCGTGGGTGTGACGAGACCTCGAGGGACCGGCCACCTTCAGAACTGCACGACGCTTATCCAGCACGACCGCCGAGGGATCCTCGAGTGAGTGCTTTGGGGTTTGAGAAGCCCTAACCCTGAGCAGCTCCAGCACCGAAGTCCAGCCCCCCAGCATCCACGAGAACTGCGTGGGGCCCTTCTGCTCTTTGCTGCTCACCGCATTGTCCGGCTACTTGCCTGCTGGCTTGTAGCCCTCTTGACGACGAACGACGACACTTTCATCGCTGGTCTGGTTGCTCCAGACTGGCCCTTGCTCCCCTCCAACAGAGGAGCACCCGGACCCTCCTGGTCCACTCCAGACGCCATTTTGAGTCCACCGCGTGGGCTTGCATTTGCCAAGAGTTGTTGCCCCAATCCTGGGTCCAGCGACGTCGACAGCAGATACCTTCGTGGGACAGCTCGCACCTCCACCCTGGTCGCCGACAACGCCTCCTGGTCCGAGAGACTGCAGAGCCCAGCGTCGCCCACTCACCTGGTCGAGGTGACTTCGTCCGGTGCCATCCTGGTGCACATCTAATCACTGGCTAGTGATTCAGAACTTGGTCCCCTCTGCTTACAGGTATCCTCCATCATCGATCCAGGCTTGGGTCACATCGAACTTCATCACTGGTCGCCTGCCAGCAACTTCTTCTTTCAGGCTCCATAGACTGCAACAAGGATTCCCGACGTCTTTTCAGACCTATGCAGCCGCAGCCCCTGGGCTAGGTAACCTGAGCATTTCGGTGCTCCAGCATAGCTTAACTATCTAAGTGTCCAGATCCATTTTTGTTTCAGCTCTACCTAGTCGGATTTGGCCGATAACACTAACTTCCATCCATAGACTTTGTCCCGCATCCCGCGTGAGAGTGCACACTCTGCACCCGATCTCCCTAGGCCTCCTGCTCGTAATCTGAAGGTTCAGTAGTCCAGTCCTAGCGATCCTAAAGCCTTTGAGACTAGTTACTTACCTGCTAGTATTTTGCATTCCACTTTTGTAGTATATGGTTTTCCGTGCCCCTCGGGCATTTGCGTAAATTGTGCGACTTTCAGAAATTCTTTAAGAGCTTTGTATTGTGCTTAGCGCCCTGTCCTCATAAAGAGTCCAGGGCTGTTGTGTTCTAAATAAATATACTTTTATTTTCATAACAACTTGTGTGGTGTCCTTTCACTTGGTGTTCAAGGGGTATATGTGATGGTATAACAGCTGGCTTAACATGCCCTCTAGAGTTTAGCCTAAAGACTGCTCTTGTCCATGCTACTAGGATAGCTGGTCTAAAGGTTGACTTACAACCAATCATCAATAATGGTCGTTTGGAATGATACACAGTGATCACTAGAATAGTGAGCACTACATATCAGGCCAACTTCTCACATTGGCGAGCAGCGGTTGGGATTTGAGCTTGCTGTTGTTTTACCACACGTATCCTAAGAATATCATTTGAAAGATCACATAAGTACCAAGGTACATATAACTTAGCTTAGAATACTCTGAGTTCTACTGAACCAGCTGTTGTAGTTCAACAGGACCTAGCACACCCTGACTACAACTCTTAGCAAGGGATCAGTAGGCAAACAAATAGTGTAGGTAAGTGCACCACTTACACCTCACTAGAAAAGCATGTCAGACAAAGGAGGGAACTCAGAGGCCCCCCTTGTGTCAGTTGACGCTCCACAGGTCGTCTCAAGATATGCAGCTCTTAGCTTTCAGGAGATGAGACAGATATGTACCTCCAGGAAGCTAAAACAGGGTTCTAACCCTACCATTCCCTTTCTGATTGGTCTCTTAGAGACTTATGATGCCAGAAGGACTGCCAACACAGATCCTTCTAATCCATATGGGAACATGCCCCCCTTAGAGGGAACCCTGACCTCCAACTCAATGGAACAGTTAGTGCAGGAGAGGAGGAGGAGGATCAGGAGTTGTCAGGGGATGAGGCAGACAAGGGTCAGGTAGAAGTCAGTAGACTCACCAGGACCAACTTAAGTAGGCATGAGAATGGATTTGGGGGACCCCCAGGGCCACTCTCAGGCAGACTTAACATTGGGAATGGACGAGTTAGGTCTCTATCCAGAGGTTCTAACAGATCCATTCGAACCAATGGCTCTCAGACCTCTTCTCACAGAGGGATGACATCCCCTCAGAGAAGAGAGCATGAAGCTAAGATGAGGGAAGTCAATCTGAGGATTGAAAGGGAAGAACTTGCCCTGGCCAAAGAGAGACTTGCCTTTGCTAGAGAGCAGAAATTGAGTGGGGTAGACCCCACTGGTGGCAGCATTTTACCTCGAGAGAAGGACAGGAGTTTAGACACTAGACACCTGAGTAAGATAGTGCCCCCCTTTAAGCAAGGGGATGATATCCACAAATGGATACCTGCTTTGGAGAGGGCCTGCACTGTCCAGTGCGTCCCCCAGAGTCAGTGGGCAGCTGTCTTGTGGCTCTCCTTTGAAGGCAAAGGTAGAGATAAGCTCCTCACTACTCGAGCTGAGGATGCTAACAATTACCAAGTCCTGAAAAATACACTGATAGATGGGTTTGGCCTAACCACTGAGCAGTACAGGTTGCTGTTCAGAGACACCCAGAAAACTCAGTCTCAGGATTGGGCTGACTTTGTTGATTGTGCCACTAAGGCTCTAGAAGGCTGGCTATTGGGTAGTAAGGTTACTGATTACACAGGATTGTACAATCTGATTATGAGAGAGCAAGTCTTAAATAATTGTCAGAACCAGTTATTACACCAGCACCTGGTAGACTCTGATCTGACCTCTCCACAAGAATTGGGTAAGAGGGCAGACAAATGGGTCAGAACCAGGATTAGGCCTAAGAACCAGGGTGGTGACCAAAAGAAGGAATCAACCAAGCCTCAAGAGAAGGTTGGGAATAAATCTTCTGATCAAACCACAGGGCCCCAAAAATCCTCTGAAAAGGGTGGGTCCCAAACTTCTCCCAACACCCAAAAGAAACCTTATTGTCATACCTGCAAACAGGTAGGCCATTACAAAAGTGACAGCAGTTGCCCAAAGGCCAACAACAATAAGGAAAACATACCCCCAGGTACTACTCCCAGACCTCCTGTTACCACTAGTGGTAATCCCCCAGGTGGTGGGAGTGCCCCCAAGAATGTGGTGGGCATTACTTTGGGAAACCAGGTGGACTATGGCCTAGCCGGGTCCCCTAACACAACTCTTGTCTGTGATACTGGCATGGGGTTTGCCAATTTCACTACTGGTTCCCACACTTTGGGGAAGTATAGACAAGAGCCCCTTATCAATGGTCAGAAAGTTGAGGCATTCAGAGACACAGGGGCCAGCATCACCATGGTGATTGACCATCTGGTCCCCTCTGCTCAAATGACCCCTGGTTTCATTTATCAGGTGACAGACATTCATGGAGTGAAAAGAAGGCATCCCATGGCAGTAATCGAGCTCAGCTGGGGTAATGTCACAGGGCCCATGAGAGTGGCAGTGACAGACAACCTACCTGTAGATTGCTTACTGGGGAATGACCTGGAACTCTCAGCATGGGCTGAGGTGGAGCAAGAAACCCACTCCATGATGATAGTCCTACCCAGAAAGGTTAGTGGGGCAGTAATAGCTACAGCCCCAGTCCAAGCACCAGTCCTCCCTGAAAAGGTTGGAAGGGCAGTGGTAGCCACTGCCCAGGCTCAGACAGACTTTCCAGAACAGGATACGAGGGCTGTGACAGTCACAGCCCACACACAGACTGAGTGCCCTCCTGAAAAGGTTGGTAAGGTTGAAATGGTCTCAGCCTCTACTCAGACAGATAGTGGGGTTGTGAAGCCTGAAACAATGGATCACTCCACCCAAACTGAGAGCATTGAGGAGGAAGAAAAGTCTTCCTCCTCCCAGACACTAGGTGAGAGCAAGCCTCCTCAGGGAACTGACTCTACCCCTGGTGAAGGAACTGCCCCAGAGGTAGTCAGGCCTAGCCTGGCAGAGCCCCTGATGGCAGTGGACCCTTCCCAGGTGGGACCCAGTCTGGAGCAGGTAACCTGCCCCTCTCTACCCTGCCTCAGTCAGCCCAGGGCTATAGAGGTCAGGGAGGCCAGTGGTGGAACCCAAAGGGCCCCCTGTCCAAAAGAACTCCCCAATCAGAAGAGTAAGGGCACTGAAGCTAGTAATCCTAGCCCAGTGAAAATAAAACAAACTCCTGAGGGATCCCCCCTTAAAATTAGCTAGGGAACTCCCACAGCTGGACACTGCTGGGCACAGCCAAACCTGGGGCCTAAAAACCCCAAACCTGACCTGTCCCTCCAGTAAGCCAAACAGAGGGACTCAGCCTCCAGCTTTAGGTAGCCAGAGGTTGACCCTGAGAGCTCATAGCAACTCAGTCATGGAAAGAAAGGCAGATTTGGTGAGTAGTGATTGGAGGAAGTTGAGCCCAAAAGTAGTGGAGCCTCACTTCAGTACTCCATCCCAGCACCAGCCTTTTACTTTGCCAAAACACCCCACAGGTAGTGATTCCCTATGGTGGAGACCCTCAGATACCCTTAGGGTGAGGGATTGCCTAGTGGACCATGATACAGGGGGTAACCATGCCAGTGCATGTACCACCTCATATGGCCACTCGGGCAATATAGGCTTACCTGGTCAAGGATAGCCTTATCTCCTTTCGTTTGGGGGGGGGGGGGGGGTGTAGAAAGGTGGATACCTGACTATGGTTGCCCCCAACTTTTTGCCTGGTGTTTTGCTGGTTTTTTGACTTAGTTGACCTGGGACCCTGCTATTCAGGGCCCCAGGCCTACTGCTCTCTCTGTAAAATGGATTCTGTGTACCTTAGGTGCCTTTGCCAATTGGTACTGGGCCACCTTATCAGACCCTGTAACTCAGGGCATAGGTGTACCCAGGGCCTACCAGGGGCTGCAGCATGTATTATGCCACCCCTGGCTGGCCATCTAAATCTGACACAGCTGGCTGCACCACAGCTGGGGCAAGGTGATGTAATCACCCTTTGCTTTTGATATAGTATACCTATATCTAACCCTAAAATGGACACATAGATTCCTATCAGTCACTCCTATGGCAGGCCTTAACAATCCTGAAGGCCGAGTGCTTGGAATCATGTGAGATGGTGCTCTGACATGAGCTTAGCCCGTTTGCAGCTTGCGGAACCAAGTCCTAATAGCTGTTCCATGATAACGCATACCATATGCTCTTAAGTGCATTATAATCCTCGCGGTTATTTGCTATCTTTGGTATCACTTTATCAAAACATGTCGAGAAAGGTGTCATACGAATTGGAATACTAACCCCTCGCCAATTCTGGCAACGGGGTTAGCATTCCACCCTTCTAGAGGGAAACGACATGCATGTATCTGTGAACCCCGGTTAAAGTTAACTCGAGCCTCAGCATCACAAAATGGATGCTGCCACCACAGACACAAGTCTGACCTCCTGCTGCTGGGAGTCCTTCCAGCGAGGAGAGCTTGGACAAAGGGTTTCCTGTCAGGGGCGTTGCTAGCACCGACCCAGACAGGGTTTTGTGTATCCTAGGTAGGCAGGGCTGAATAGGAAGGTGACTGCAAGTGGCACCCCGGTGCTCACTGTGCATCTGCCAGTTTGAAACAGTTCCAGGGGCACACCAGCCCCTGAGCTGGGGAAAGTCCGGCATGGGAGAGGGGTGTAACCACCCCCCTTCCTGGTCCCACCCATGGGCAGGACCTAGTCCCATACCAGCCCCTTTCTTTAGTATAAAGGTGGGAGCGGGGACCCTTCCAAATTAGATCATCTTTGAATCCTGAAACTACTTTCTACGAAAGGAACTCAAGACTTCTTCTCAAGATTTCTCCCTTGTGACTAAGGAGTAGTCACCCTGCATCTGCGGGCACCAACTAAGAACACTGCGGTTTGCTGCACGTCCTTCCTCCGGAATCAGACCGACCAGCACGACGAGACCCGGCTTCCCTGGCACCTCTGACCTCTACCTACATCATCAGCCCAGCTGAGATCCGTGGGTGTGACGAGACCTCGAGGGACCGGCCATCTTCAGAACTGCACGACGCTTATCCAGCACGACCGCCGAGGGATCCTCGAGTGAGTGCTTTGGGGTTTGAGAAGCCCTAACCCTGAGCAGCTCCAGCACCGAAGTCCAGCCCCCCAGCATCCACGAGATCTGCGTGGGGCCCTTCTGCTCTGCTGCTCACCGCGTTGTCCGGCTACTTGCCTGCTGGCTTGTAGCCCTCTTGACGACGAACGACGACACTTTCATTGCTGGTCTGGTTGCTCCAGACTGGCCCTTGCTCCCCTCCAACAGAGGAGCACCCCGGACCCTCCTGGTCCACTCCAGACGCCATTTTGAGTCCACCGCATGGGCTTGCATTTGCCAAGAGTTGTTGCCCCAATCCTGGGTCCAGCGATGTCGACAGCAGATACCTTTGTGGGACAGCTTGCACCTCCATCCTGGTCGCCGACAACGGCTCCTGGTCCGAGAGACTGCAGAGCCCAGCGTCGCCCACTCACCTGGTCGAGGTGACTTCGTCCGGTGCCATCCTGGTGCCCATCTAATCACTGGCTAGTGATTCAGAACTTGGTCCCCTCTGCTTACAGGTATCCTCCATCATCGATCCAGGCTTGGGTCACATCGAACTTCATCACTGGTCGCCTGCCAGCAACTTCTTCTTTCAGGCTCCATAGACTGCAACGAGGATTCCCGACGTCTTTTCAGACCTATGCAGCCGCAGCCCCTGGGCTAGGTAACCTGAGCATTTCGGTGCTCCAGCATAGCTTAACTATCTAACTGTCCAGATCCTTTTTCGTTTCAGCTCTACCTAGTCGGATTCGTCCGATAACACTAACTTTACGAAATCTAGCATCCATAGACTTTGTCCCGCATCCCGCGTGAGAGTGCACACTCTGCACCCGATCTCCCTAGGCCTCCTGCTCGTAATCTGAAGGTTCAGTAGTCCAGTCCTAGCGATCCTAAAGCCTTTGAGACTAGTTACTTACCTGCTAGTATTTCGCAATCCACTTTTGTAGTATATGGTTTTCCGTGCCCCTCGGGCATTTGCGTAAATTGTGCGACTTTCAGAAATTCTTTAAGAGCTTTGTATTGTGTTTAGCGCCCTGTCCTCATAAAGAGTCCAGGGCTGTTGTGTTCTAAATATATATACTTTTATTTTCATAACAACTTGTGTGGTGTCCTTACACTTGGTGTTCAAGGGGTATATGTGATGGTATAACAGCTGGCTTAACACGCCCTCTAGAGTTTAGACTGCTATTGTCCATGCTACTAGGATAGCTGGTCTAAAGGTTGACTTACAACCAATCATCAATAAGGGTCGTTTGGAATGATACACAGTGATCACTAGAATAGTGAGCACTACATATCAGGCCAACTTCTCACACAGTGTTTATAGAAGATGTCTCTCGTAGGTCCCACAACATCTGTATGTGCCAGGGCTGGTGATCACGGCACCTCCATGATTTCAAAGGCCATCATGGAGCAAGAGACCAACTAGTCCATGGCTTGGACCATAAGGATACCACTGAATGATACCACTCCTATTCTTCATGTATGTCTACTGATGGAGTGATCTCCCATGGGATCTTACAACAACAATTGCCATTGAAAGAAGTCCTCTTCTTCTACAAGAAAACCCTGTGGCTCTCTACCCCACCACCAATATCTTCCTTGTCTTGTTTAGAGTTGATATTGTTTCTCAAAAAACTTAAACTGGAGTTTCTGACTTCATATGGCAAACCTTTCCAGGTCAAGACCCTTTGGCACGCCATGGACCATGTTCTGTAGGTATGATGATTCAGGTGGCCAAGAAAATATCAGCTCTTAAAGTGGGCAGAAATCAATGTAGTATCTATAGAAAAAAATAGGTCATAATTTGAGGATCAGACCCTGGAAGAGCCTAGCTCTAGAGCACTGACATTCGCCTGAATGGAGGAGCTCTTGCCTTGGATCCTGATGCTCCTGAAATGCATCAGCATTAAGGGTGCACTAAGAAATACAATTTAGAGGTTGATAGGGTAATAATCAGGGGTGGTTCACTAATATGGGCGAGGGGGGCCATGGCCAGCAGGCACAATTCATTCAATCTGCGGAGGCACCAGCAACCTAAGATTTGCCGGGCTGACAAGCTCACAGCCCTGAGGTTTGGACACCCTGATGCACCCCTGAAATTGCCATGTGACCACTTGTTGCGCACACACATGCCCAAAGGGCATGTGTTTGTGAGACACGGGACGTTGAAAAATGCACTTTAGTGCATTTTTCAAAGTTTTCGCAAATTACCATCAACTTTAAAATGATGGTAATTTGCGATCCCTCATTGCAAAATCCCAATTTGAAATTGCATCATGCATTGCATTTAAGGAATCACAATTTGCGATTCCCTAAATGCATTCGCAATTTAAGTAATCACAAAATTTGCGATTACTTAAATTGTGATTTTGCCTTTGAGTTCATAAATCCCAAATGCAAAAATACTGGTTGCAAAGAGGCAGATTCTGCGGATCTGCCCCTTTGCAATCAGTATTTAGAATGTTGCATGTGCCCCAAAGTGCATAGCCACAGTGCAATAAACATTAGCACACAGGCAGTCCACCTGGGAGACAAATAAGTGTTTCCGGTCAAATGTAGAAACAAAAATTATCTTTGAGTTAGTATTCTATTTTATGACCCTTTATCAACCATGGCTTCAATGTACGGCGGAACAACTATGTGCCTTACCCCTCTCACAGGTGGCTTTTAATAAAGTTATAAATGGGTGCAGTAAAAGATTGTCATCTTTATGGGATAAAGCAGTACTGGCAAAGAGATCCCATGCGTGGACAGTTATTGCTTCCTACGGTATGATAACTCCTCAGAGCTATCTAGGAGACTCAAATAGCCAAAGGGCAAAGCTGAAGCTTATGGATCTCTGATTTGGAAATAGCCAATTTCTTGGAAACGCCCCTGCATGGAAAATGATGAGTAGTGAGAGGATGTGTCGCCTCTGTAACCACAAGAGAGAAGATATTTGCCATATCATCTGTAGCTGCTCTGCTCTAATAGACAAACGTAGGAGGCTGTTAAGGTCGACTTTTAATAGTCAAATGATACGAACATGTCGACAAGCAGTCATAGCCAGTTTACAAGGAGAAAGTTTGCAATTTACAGGCAGACTTCTGTAGTTTATAGAAATAGTGGAGAAGAAACTGCTTAACTGTGGACAATGAGGATTATTTTATATATTCTTGTTTTTTTATAAATTGATGAATAGTACCTTTTAATTATGCAGTCTTAATATAATGATATGGAATTGATAATGCATGTAATGTAAGAAGAATTGTACAAAGGTGTTTTAATTGTAAGATTTTATTAACTGAACAATAAATTTTTCTTTCATTCTTTCATTCCATAGCTTCAATGTACGGTGCTCCCATAGTGCAAAGTGTAAATATCAATGTGTGCATTATAATGTGTCATTTGTTTCAGTGATGGATGCTCCCTGAGATGTTTGGTTTAGGTAGGTTGCCTGATTTTCCATTGCGTTCTGGTACTTGTAGTTCAACGTTTATAGAAAAAATCACAAACTAGAGGCACCAGAATTCAATTTAAATCCATGAAAGCTTGGGCTAACTGGGCTGTTCCTATTAGTTTTGGAAAGATTTCTAAATGTGGCTACTTCATTTATTGACCAATCAGCAGGTCACCCACCACTGAATGCTTCTGCAAGAGGTGTGCAGGATAATGCTGGCCTTGTCTCCCTGGCTCAAATCAGCCAATGACAAGCAAAATGCAGGTCAAGCCACAGCCCCTCTGTGTGGAAGTGAGTTGGAAGCTTGACAGCGCCTCTTTTGATTTACTGGGGTATTTAGGGAGGCCTGCCGAGGCATCAGTGCCAATGTTGGCATAAAAAAGTGTGCATGTCACTCACATTTAGCAGTGTAGGTAATAGGACCATTTATACAGAGATGCAAAAGGGCTACTTAAAAGTATGCAGAATGGGAAAGCCTGATTGGTTCACCTCAATTTTAAGTTTTATGAGCCATGTATGAAATGCCTAACAATTGTAATACTAGATACAAGTGTTACATGTCGTAAAAACATTTTATAAAACTTCTAGTTAAGGTGAAGGCAATGCCACCCTGGACATAGCCAGCATGGACAGGAAACACTTGCACAGTGTAGGAGAGGACAAGATTATGGTTTTGGGAATAGCAAAGGGGGTTTCATCGGGATTTTATGAGTCAGCTGGCTGCCTCCACAGGTGCTGCACAGCTGTAACAGGATGCAAAGTGTTTGTACAGGTAAGTAAAATAAAATATTAATGTCATGGCCTATATGGCATTGTATGAGTTCCGTACTTTCTAAGCCTACTTGCCAGCATTGCTTCCCATGATCAAAAATGTGCAAGTTTTAAACCACTGATTTTCATGACGGTGACATCAATGAAATTACAGCGCACAAACTTTGGTCTGATGGTGACATAAGAGTAAAACCTATCAAGCACCCCTCCACCAGTTACCCTTTTTTTTTCTAAGCCAGAATTAATTTAGCCCGCTGCTCCAAGAATAAATCCGTGCTGGTGTGAAATCTAATAGAAAAACATATTGTTTTCTCTCATCCTCTTTGATGCTTAAATCAATAACAGGGATTTTGTGAATGAGGGACTTTTTCAACCGTTTCAATGAGACTCAAGTAAAAGGAAGACTTGTAGGATCTGCTGCAGTACTTTAAAATAACACCTGAATTATGTTTTGATCTAACTGCACTTCTTGGGAACCATTTTACTCATTTTTTTAAACAACATTTTCAGTAGTAGAAACCTGTGAAACCCCCTTGGGACAGTTGTGCTTGCTCGCTACACTTGCTGACACCACCATATTCGTGATTTTGTCTTACACCTTACCACTTTCAAAGGGTTCAGCCGCCACTGCTAATATAACCTCCTCCTTCCCTATTGTACCCATAATGGAGACTACCTAGACCCTAAGAGTGCATGTTGCCTACCTAGACCCTAAGAGTGCATGTTGCCTATCTAGACCCTAAGAGTGCATGTTGCCTACCTAGACCCAAAGAGTGCATATTGCCTTAAAACATATATGTAAGATGTTATCCCATACTCTTCTGGCCTTCCTTCTGAGAAATATTTGTTATTCTCATCAGCAGTACACAACACATTTGGAGATGCTTGAATTTGCCCTCTCTGCAGCAATGTATGGATGCGTTCCACCGGTTTCTCTGAAGATGTCCAGGCAGCCCTAATGGACAAGCTCTTCGATGGTAAAAGAATATTTGAGGAGAACACCAACTCCTCCCTGTAACGATTTAAAAACACACTGCACAATAACTGGGCCATGCAACCTACCAGGCTTAACATTATCACCAACAATAATGTCATTTCCAAGGCTCCAGGGGCCATTACAGGTCATCAGTGACTTTCACAGCCAGGGCAGACCCCACTGCAGTTCTATCGGTCATGTATGTGGGAGAGGTAGACCTAAGTGACACCAGCAGCTGTAGCAGCACAACATTCCCCATCTTTCTGGATCTGCTGCTTCAAAACCTCCTTGATTTTTCCTTCCTTCACCATCAGCTTCCGGTGGGGGTAAACAATTCTCATTTTCCCACCAATCCTATTTTGTCCTCTGGCTAAGAGTGCCCACTTTCTGCAAGGAACTGTTGTCCGGTGCATGCCCATATTCTTGAGGTGACTGGTCTCATGTTGTTGTATGTTTGTGTGCATGTATATATTCATGTGGTATTTACATAGTACACACTTAGCTGTAAGGCAGAAGGGCACTGTACAGGGTCAATGAACAATTGGAGGGGTACTCCAGCACTATGTAGTAGTATTTACAAAGCTGTGTCTTCAGCTCTTTCCTAATTTGGAGTGCAGGGGGCTCTCCTAAAAGAAACAGGGAAATCATTCTAGATCTTGGGTGCATAGATGGGGAGACCAGTTGCCTTGTTTTGTTTGTACTTTTGTGTCTCCAGTTTGATGGTGTCTAGGCTTCAGGTGTACTGAGAGCCACAAAAGATGGGGAACTCGGCACCTGGCTGTCTTACTTTTCTTGGTGACTTGCTCCTTGCTCCTTTACATGAGTAGATTTACTCTAGTTGAAATAACTTTTGCCCAAAGCTTTGGCAAGTTACATTTACTGTCAGACGGCCACCATTTTTTTTCCAGACAAGATGGTTCTCATAACTGCCCATACAAAGTTGTATCACCCTTTCATATGGGCCACTCTATAATCCTTCCATGCTTCTTTTATCTTCTTCACTGGTTGGGCTTCTCTCTCAATGTTCAGATTTCCCACCTCACTGCCTTTGCCCAGAGGCTTGAGTGCTGAACACAACTTGCAGGAGAGCCGGTCTTCCACTTCATAGTATTTAGGATATTGTTTTGATCCTTCTGAGTTTGACTCAGATTCGAGTTCTACAGGCTCCTCGCCTGTTGGGTTTGATGCTCTTGTGTATTGTACTGATGCCACATGCCAGGCAGCTAATAAGGGTTCTTCATTGGTGACATTGTCTCCAGCATCATAGGAGTCTTTGGCCTCCTGAGCCTCCAGTGGTAGCTGTGCTCCTTCAATCTCACAGTGTGTTGTCCTTTCTGTCTGCTACAGTCACAGGCCTCCTTTGAATAGAATGCCTTCTCGTTGGGCGGAGTAATGGTTGCACATAGATGTCATGCAACTGGGGGCAGTTCATCCTACATAAAAGAGCCTTTCTTCCCTTCATTTTGGGGTGCATGATGAATGAGTTTCTTCCCAAAGGAACAGACATGATTTTCTCCCAGTTTGGGTTTTCCTATGTGGATCTCTTTGCAAGACTGTGAACATGAAGTGCTCTCTGTTCTGTTCTCTGAACTTTCCTTTGTGTGATTCCTTAGAGGACATCTTCTGCATCAGCGATTCACAGGTTTTCTTAATTCCTTTGTTTTCAGAAGTTCTGTGGAAGGCGGCAGAGGGTCAAACACAACTGATTCCTATCGCCCCAGACTGGGCGAGAATATTTGGTATGCTAATGTGTTGGAGCTCATCACTTGACCTCACTTCCCTTCCAACTCCTAATATCAATCAAACAATCAATCAAACAATTTATATAGCGCGCTACTCACCCGGGAGGGTCTCAAGGCGCTGGGAGAGAGGGGTCCGTTACTGCTTGAAAAGCCAGGTCTTGAGTTGCTTCCTGAAGGGGAGATGGTCGTGGGTCATCCGTAGGTGGATGGGGAGGGAGTTCCATGTCTTGGCCGCCAGGTAGGAGAAGGATCTTCCTACGGCGGTGGCTTTGCAAATGCGTGGTACTGTGGCGAGGGCGAGGCTGGTCGATCGTAGCTGGCAAGTGGGCTCGTAGAAAGTGAGGCGGTTGTTGAGGTACTAGGACTCCGGTCGTGGAGAGCCTTGTGTGCGTGGGTGAGGAGTCTGAACGTGATCCTCTTGCTGACAGGGAGCCAGTGCAGTTCCCTCAGGTGGACGGAGATGTGGTTGTGGCGGGGGAGGTCCAGGATGGGTCGTGCGGAGGCGTTCTGTATGCGCTGGAGTCTTTTTTTGTAGTTTGGCAGTGGTTCCCGCATAGAGGGTGTTCCCGTTGTCCAGTCGGCTGGTGACGAGTGCCTGGGTGACCATTTTCCTGGTTTCGATGAGGATCCATCAGAAGATCTTACGGAGAATGCGCAAGGTGTTGAAGCAGGCTGACGAGACGGCGTTGACTTGTCTGGTCATCGAGAGGGAGAAGTCCAGGATGAAGCCCAGGTTACGTGCGTGGTCCGTTGGCTTGGGGGTGGTGCCCAGAGCAGGGGGCCAACAGGAGTCGTCCCAGGCGGAGGGGAAGATCCCAGGATGAGGACTTTCGTCTTGTCTGAGTTGAGTTTCAGGCGACTGTTCTTAATCCATTTGGCGACGTCTTTCATTCCTTCGTGTAGGTTGGCTCTGGCGGTGGCGGGGTAGTTGGTGAGGGAGAGGATCAGCTGGGTGTCGTCGGCGTAGGAGATGATGTTAAGGTTGTATTGGTGTGTGATGGCTGGGAGGGGGCTCATGTAGACGTTGAAGAGAGTGGGGCTGAGTGAGGATCCTTGTGGTACGCGGCAGATGACTTCGGTGGCCTCGGATCTGAAGGGGGGAGGCAGACTCTCTGGGTTCTTCCGGTGAGGAATGAGATGATCCACTCCAGTGCCTTCTCTTGGATTCCAATGTTGCTGAGGCGCTGTATTAGGGTGCGGTGGCAGACAGTATTGAACGCTGCAGAGAGGTCCAGGAGGATGAGGGCAGCTGTTTCCCCTTTGTCCAGCAGGGATCTGATGTCGTCGGTAGCCGCGATGAGGGCGGTTTCAGTGCTGTGATTGGCTCGGAAACCAGACTGTGAGGGGTCGAGGGATCCGTTTGTCTCGAGGAAGGCGGCAAGCTGTTTGTTGATGGTCTTCTCGATGACTTTGGCAGGAAAAGGGAGGAGCGTAATGTGGCGGAAGTTCTTGAGGTCGGTGGGGTCCGCTGTCGGTTTCTTCATGAGGGCGCTGAGCTCCGCGTGCTTCCAGCTCTCCGGGAAGGTGGCAGTGTTGAAGGAGATGTTGATGATGTCTCGGAGTTGGGGTGCGATGATGGAGTCGGCTTTGTTGAAGACCTGGTGGGGGCAGGGGTCGGTTGGGGACCCGGAGTGGATGGTGTTCATCGTGCGGGTGGTGTCTTCGGTGCTGACCAGGGTCCAGGTGCAGAGGGTGGTGGTGGGGGGCGTTGGTTCGGTGGTGGGGTGTGTGGATGGTGCGCCGAAGCTGTTGTGTATGTTGGCGATCTTGCGGTGGAAGAAGGAGGCGAGTGAGTCTCAGAGGTCTTGCGAGGGAGTGATGTTGTTGTTTCCGGCGTTGGGGTTGGAGAGCTCTTTGACGATGCTGAAGAGTTCCTTGCTGTTGTGGGTGTTGTTGTCCAGTCGTTCTTTGAATGTTGTCCTTTTGGTGGTGCGGATCAGCTGGTGGTGTGTGCGGGTGGCTTTCTTGAGGGCAGTCATGTTTTCTGTAGTCTGGTCGAGGTGCCAGGCTTTTTCAAGGGTACGGCAGTTTTTCTTGGATGTTTTGAGTTCGTCGGTGAACCACGAGGCTTTCTTGCTGCCGGGTCTGCTGGGAGGGTTCTTCAGTGGTGCGAGGTCATCGGCGCAGTTGGTGAGCCACTGAGTGAAGATGCGGGCTGCTTCATTGGGGTCTGTTGTGCTGGTGGGAGGGTTCTGGCTGAGGAAGGTGGTGAGCTGGTCAGCGGTGATCTTGCTCCAGCTCCTGCGGGGAACTTGTTGCGGGTGGTAATGGGTTGTGGTTCTCCTGTAGCTGAAGTGGACGCAGCTGTGGTCAGTCCAATGAAGTCCGGTGGAGTGGCTGAAGGAGATGTGCTTGCTGGAGGAGAAGATGGGGTCGAGCGTGTGGCCGGTGTAGTGGGTGGGGGAGTTCACCAGTTGCTTGAGTCCAAGGTTGGCGAGGTTGTCCAGCAGGGTGGTGGTGTTGCTGTCCTTGTTGTTCTCCAGGGGGAAGTTGAGGTCCCCTAGGAGGATGTAGTCAGAGGAGGTGAGGGCGTGCGGGCTGATGAAGTCTGCGATGGCTTCGCTGAATTGTGTGCGTGGTCCCGGGGGTCTGTAGATGAGAGTGCCTCTGAGGGTGGTCTTGGGGTCGGTGTGTATCTGGAAGTGTAGGTGCTCGGCGGCGGTGAGGGTGTCGTCGGAGTTGGTTGTAATGCGGATGGTGTTCCTGTGGATGATGGCGATGCCTCCTCCGGTCTGGTTGACGCGATCCCTCCGGGTGATCTTGTATCCGTCCGGGATGGCTATGGCGATGTTGGGTGCTGAGGAGGCGTTCATCCAGGTTTCCGTGAGGAAGGTGACGTCTGGTGCTGTAGTGTCGAGGAGGTTCCGAAGTTCGACGGCGTGTTTGTGGACGGAGCGGGTGTTGAGCAGGATGCACTTGAGGTGGTTGTTGCAGGTGCCTGGCCTTTCGGGTGCGGTGCAGGTCCGGAGGCAGGTGAACTTGCAGGCTTGGCAAGTGAAGGGTCCGTGGGTGCATTTCGGGGTGGCTTGGTAGCAGGCGGGATTCAGGTCGGGTTTGAGTGCGTTGAGGGTGGCGGCGTCGTAAGTCCGTTGTGTGGGCTGGCATCGACGGGGGCCAGAGGTCCTGGCGCTGGGCGGGGTCCAGGCGTGGACGGGCGTAGACGGGCTTGCCTTTGGCGCGCCCGCTGCGCTTACGCGTGGGCTCCATTTAAGGCGAAGTGGGAGGGAGGAGCAGCTGGGAGGCGGGAGCGGGGCGGTCAATGGCAAAACAGAAAGGAAAAAGGGGCGGGGCCACGCGGGAGCAGCGGCGGGAAGCAGGAAGCGGAGGGGGGGTCACACCAGGGGCACAGTGACAAAAGAAGAAGCGCAACAAAACTTACTTACAGAAAAAAGCACTAATACAGTAGATATAATACAAAACAATGAAACTAGGCACAGAAGGGCAAAGTGGGCAAAACGGGCAAAAAAGAGCGAGCAGCAGCGAGGGGGCACCAAGGTCAGGGACAGACCTGTGGCGCTGGGGGAGAGACGCGCCTTCAGCTGGTGGGCCGTTCGGCGTGGGGGTGTCCTGCTTTTACAGCAGTGTTGTTAGGTCTACCCCAATGCTGTTAGGTCTACCCCAATCCTTAGGTTTCTGTTTACCTATATATAGATTTACTGGCACCAATTAGAGTCCTTTACCTGCCACAAGAGGTAGGGGATGTCACATTGGCTGCTGAAAAATACAGTTACCATGTCAGTTTCTGCAGACTGCTGGTTCAAATTCAATTCTTATTCTAGCTACTAGGCTTACAGACATCGAGGCTCGTCTGTCTGGCTTCATGCATTTTGTACTTTGCCTTGCTCATTAGGATTTGTAGTCCCTATAGTGAAGAAGTATCTTATGTCCTGTATGTGTCTTTTTGATCAAATATCTTTATTATTGTTACAATTGGAGTCAAGTTTTTGAAAGGCCCGCTGTATTTATTACCTTCTAAGTCCATAATTGTTACACATTTGGATTTAAACTTAGTATTAAGCGTTCCTGGAGCATCATCATTTGAACTAATGCTCACATTTTCAGTTCCCCTATTTAGTTTTAAGACTATGTGGCCTATTCTCAAACTGCATTTTGCAGTAAATTTAGTAGTACTACAACAGCTCTACTGATGTACTACAAAATGCTATTCACAAACATGTGCAGATCTCTTCACCTCTGCCTCTCCTACCTTTTATGTGTATAGATCTCCTCCCCGAATGTGGAGATCTCCACACACGTAGGTATATGTTTTAGCAGTAAATGTGAGAGGGACAAGGTGAGTGGCTAGCAAATGGGAAATATTTATTACTACAAGGAAAGGGGTTTGGAAAAAGTAAGCAGAGGTTAACAGAGGGCTATGGAGGGGTTTAGGGAGGGACATACCCCCACCCACAAAACACTAAGGGCCTGATTATGACTTTTGGTGGTGTGAGAATGGGTGGAATGCAACTGCCAGAGTCGCCGTCGCCCGCCACCCAGATTACAAGTAATTTTGTCGTCTGGCAAGCGGGCAGAGTGGTGGTCCCATGATGGTGCTGTGTAAGGGCTCATTGTGAGACTTAAACAGCACTGCAGCGGGGCCACCAGTGCATATTCCTGCACGGGAAGGAATGCACCATGTTGTGCATTCCTTTCCGTGCAAGAACTGGGGTAGCAAAATTACAGGGGGGCACAGCATGCACCCCCTTGTGTACAGGCTCACTTTTCTCACCACCAGCAGTTACATGGGGAAACAACCTCCATGTAACTCCAGGTGGTGAGGAAAGTCGCAACATGCTTGGCGTGCCTCATGGCACCACTAAGCATTTTGAGGCACTCAGACCACTGCAGGACCACTAATATGCAGCGGTGCAATGGCAGTCTGACTGATAAAGTCATAATAGGGTGGTTGAACTGCAGCACCACCACGATTCTGGTGGCCATCGGACCCCCAGACCCGTAATCAGGCCTTAAGCCCCTTCATATCCTCAAACTGCACTTCTTAGTTACTGCAGTCAAATAGCACCCAAAGCAGTAGGAATATACTCCTGCTCATAGCTGGATCAAATCTTGCACCATCCATGGCCACTCACAGTTACTGCAACACCCCCCCCCCATAGAAAATAATGGAGGTAGAGAATAAAAACAGGGAGTAACTTTAAAATAAATTGACTGACTCTATTTTTTATAAATATATACATATAATGAAATAATATTTGTTTATAATTAATATTTCATTTGTTCGCATTAATATATTTTTATGTGTGTTTGTGTGTGAACAAATGAAATATAAATTATAAATAAATATTATTTCATTTTAAAATAATTTAATGATCTTTACAATTTAAAAATAAATGTAGTTAAAAAATGTTTTTATTTGACATTTATTCTGACTCCACTGCCATATCAGGGGGATTGGGCATGTTCAGATACACTTTTGAGTAACTTAACACTTGTAAATGTTGAATGCACAAGTGTCGTAATGTTACTCAAAAGTTTAAAACTAATTTTACATGGGTAGATTTGTTCTAGTTGCAATAACTTTTGCCCATAGCTTTGGCAAGGTACATTTACTGTCAGACGGCCACCATTTTCTTTCCAGACAAGATGGTTCTCCATACTTGCCTATCCTTTCTTACAAAAGTTGTATCACCCTTTCATATGAGCCACTCTATAATCCTTCCATGCTTTTTTTATCTTCTTCACCATGCAATCGAAGAACTGAGATTACTCAAACTGGACTCCAGGCAAGCTGTCTTCTACTACACTGGCTATGCAAGTGAGGATCAGGTGGATGGTCAACTTTTGTGGGCTTTGCTGTAGACAAGAGAGGCTACACTGTGGCCTATCATAGTGCTTCACATTGGATCAGTCGCAGCCAGCATGGCTTGCGAGTTAGGGGGCAGGGGGGTCATGGGGGAGGGGGTGTTAATTTAATAATAATAAACAAAATCAATTTAAACTTACCTTTCCGCTGGCAGGGTCCCACGTCTTCTGGCTCATGCCCTCCTGCCTTTTGCAGGAACTGGAAGTAGGCAGCCAGTGTCCCACTCCTAATCCAATCACAATGCTGTAAGCAGCATTGTGATTGATCGGGACGGCGTCCAGCCAGGCACTTGTGGGGAGGCCAAATTCTAAGTGTAGGCTGCATGCAGCCTGCATAGCGAACCATAGAGTGTGCATGACTAGTTTAGGTGGCCCGAGAGGGTCGACAAAAACAGTCTTTGTGCACTCAGGGCAGGCGTGGGCACACCACTTCTCCCCTGCTCGCAGAGCAGCCCCGCCAACCCACCAACCCGCATTCAAACATAACATGGTAATAACTAAAAATTATTACCATTTTATGTTTCAACTTCTCGCACTGCGAGATAGCAGTGGGGCGACGCTCATCCGCCCTAGTAGAGGAGCCGCCCCTGCATTCGGTCATTCTTTGCATGAAGAATTGCTATGCCTCAGACAAGAAAGGCCCTATGGTGGGCCTGCAAACACATCTTATGAGGCCAAGGCTGCGTCTAGAGCTCTTATGAGGTGCCATATGGTTACTTACTTTTGCCCTGAGTCCACTTGCTCTTCTTTCCACACCTTTACTGTTAACATCTCAGGTGGACAGTGACGGGAAATTCACCAGGGCTCTGTTTCATGTTCTATAATTTGTAGCATTATAATGAGAGAAATCTGTCAGAGCAGTGTGTTGCTGGCAAGGTGTGTAAGTCTTCTAAAGCCTCAGTGAAAAATCAGTACGCGCTGTTAATTGCATCTTGCCTACGCTACACCCGCTATCCACATTTTTTATTTAAAGTTTATATGAGGGCCATGATTCCACATTTGGTGGAACCTACACCCAGTAAATACTGATAACTCACATTGAGGTGTTTGCTGGATGTAATAGATATTTCTAATTCCAAATTTGACACTTGACAATTTAATGCAAAAGGAGGTGCGATTTGAATCTATTTCTACATTTATCAAAGGTGTTCTCTCATTTTCCCAAGATAAATTTTGATAGATTTGACCTGCAGATATTTATCATGGAAAAATTGTTTGAGAGTGGACATTACTGCAAAACTCATAATTCTGATTCCTGTGCAAACTCCAGATTCTTATACATTGGCATCAGTCTCAAAACTCTGAATTGGGGCTTCAATATCCTTACTTGACGATTTCACAAGTTTTTGAAACAATTAGATGTCCACTACCTGCAACTGATTACTGGCTGCTTATAATGAGTCACATTTTAATAATTGTTCCCCCATTAGGTAAAAATCAGGAAGTGTTTGCAACAAACTAATTTATAATCAGTTTGTTGTCAGGGATAGCCCTTATGCTCTTATGTAAAGATATTTGACCATGTCAATCCACTTTACTCTTGGTAATTACAATTCGAAATTTTTGTTTCCCGAATCGGAATCGACCCCAAAGATGTATTTCCAAATAAAACACGAAATAGGTAGTAATATTAGTAACAGAAGTGCCAATAGTAAGTGGAATTCTAATAGTTGGTCACATTTTTATCAGTGATAATAATTATAGTAGCTGTGTACAAGTAAAAGCTGTAATTGCACTAGATCTAGCTGAACTACCTGGTAGTCCTGTAGAGGCAGTGATGATATTTGTACCACTAGCAAAAGTACCAGTGGTATGAATAGCGGTAGGACCAGCAGACATTATTTTAGAATAACTAACACTGCTACTAGCTAACGTGAAACTGTAGTAATAATAATATTTGATGTGTTAGTAGTATATTGGTATTAAGCTGATAAAGCTGCTTACTGCAGAAATCAGCCTGCATGTTACAAGTTTATGTCCTAGCTAGGCCAACTCAGCTTTTCGTTCTTCAGAAATTCATGAAATGAGTACCTTTGCCTAGTGTAATTGTAGCACCTGTTTGTTACCTCACTGAAAGGGGAAAACAGATATGGAAAACTCTACCTAAAAACAGAATCGTAATATAGTGCAGATTACACCAATATTGGTGCTCATCTGAAGTCTTTGTAACCTTAAAAACTTTAATTGCAAATACCTTTCGGTAAATATTTGACTCCAAATTATTGAAAATAGGAGGCTAGTTTGGTCATGGTTTGTTTCATTTGACCAGTAGGTGTCTCCTTTCCCGCTGCATGATTATAGCTACAGCAAAACTTTTACGTAGGAGCCCTTTGACGGCCATTCTGTTTAACCCCTTGCATGCTGATGACGGCCACCAGCCGTCATGCACTACGGTGCTCGGGTGCTGATGACTGCTGGGAGTCGTCATAAACCCGCCCACTCGCGATTCTGCTGCACAGGCTCAGAATCGCGGCCACATGGAAGGTGGTTAATGGCAGCAGCGCATACTTCTTGTGCTGTATTTTTTTTGTGCTCTATTTATTATGTTCTCTTTGTGTGCATATTTCAGTTTGTAAAATTTATTCAGTAAATTGCTGCTTCAATATTCGCTCCTATATATTTATTTATTATTTATTTTTACACTTATAGAGCGCACTGATACCGGACGGCGTCCTGGCGCTAAAGTGATAGTTCCCGAGAAGCAAAGATCTAGGTACTTATTGGGAGAAAAGCCATGTTTTTAGATCCTTCCTGAATGCCAGGAGATTTGTATTGAGTTTGAGGGAGAGAGGGAGGGAGTTCCACGCCTTCGCAGCTCCCCTGGCAAAGCTCCTTCCACCCCAGCGTGCCCTCTTGATTCGGGTGGTTTTAACCAGCCCCAGACTGGCCGACCTCAGTTGTCTACCTGGTCTATACCACTGAAAAAGATCTTGAAGAAACACTGGGCCAAGGCCATATAGGGTGGTCTTCCTCTGAACCTAGAGCAGGATGTATCAAAGGGGTTTGCCCTTTCTGTGTCTATAGGAACATGTGTTCGTATATGAGACCCTTAGTGCACTATGGTACTAAGAAAGGTCTAGACTCTTTCTCTATAGAAAATCAAAATAGGTTGTATCCCGGCTTGCTGTTAGTGTGTTCCTTTTTCTCCTCAGGCACTTTTTAATTTCTTTCACTTTACCGTTTGTCTGACTGGGATTCCCCTATATGCATTATATGTTATGCTTATCACAGCATAATGGAGAAAGAGTCAAGCTGGTAACAGATCACTGACAGCACAGCAGGGACTCCTATTTTAAGGTCTGGTTTAGATGGGGTGATTGCCAACAGAACTATTGCTGATAATACACACAGTAGCCTTTGACTCTGCGCCTTACACCCATTGTAATACTTTATTCAGCCAGTCTCTTTCAGACATTAGCTTGAGACTTCGTCAATCACATCTGTGTGAAGCTCAGTGGAGTATTTGTCTCTCACCTAATGCTATTGACAATTTCTGTGTATCCATCCGCCTCCACTTGATTGCTTGCACTAGACTGTGGGAGAGACTCATTTACAACTTTAGGCCTTGCTGCCTGCTCTTACTGGCTCCCTATCGTATTTCTCTAATGTCTTAACTTTGCATGCATAGGCATATTAAACCTAGACCTGTTGACTTTACCAAGGGGTTTTTATAAAGGAAGAAATAAATTAAGGACTGTCTCAGCACAATTATTTAGCTAAACTAGCTTTTAACCCTAACTGGAGAATTAAAAAGGCAAAAGCTGTTGTCTTTAATTTGGTATTGTTTTAAAAATATTTTACATTTAGATTGAAAAGAGATATTTCTATTTGAAAAAACTTTTCTAGTACTGCACATATAGGTAGAAATATTCTAGATTCCTAATTAATAACTGAGGTCAAGGCCAAATGGAAAACAAATGATAGACAATGTGCAAGACATGACATTCTGTCAATGTGTATAAATAAAGCACACTGCAGATGGCCAATGTGCTGTCAAACCTGAAAGGCCCACCTTAGATGGGGCAATCGGGTAATTCTGACCAGTTTGTGTAATGGGAAATGTACAATTAGAACTGACTACCATTGTTGCACCCGGGAACCACTGGATCCAACCATGGTGGTTGATGCCTTTTACTCTGAATATTCAGGGCGCAACCAACTATGGATCCTGAGAAACTGGACAAGTACCCCTTCTGCACATGACTCTCAGTGGTAGCTGTGGACGAACAGTCAAAGGCTCCTTTATGGGGGAAGTGTAGATACAGATAAGTGAACATGACTCATAACTCAAAGTGCACACAGTACGAACAATAAATCAATGTCCAGTCCATCACTTTTTAAAGAAAAATAATTTTATTTCCAGCCCTACACATTCAGAAGAAAAACAAAATTCATGAGCAATAACACAATCACCGTGAGGTTGGGGCTCTGGTAGTTGTCAGGCTCCTCCCTGCTCCAGCATCACAGCAGCATTCTGCATTTCAGTGGGTGCCATGAGTGCGGGCACTTGTGAGTTAAGATCCTGCTTGGAGAAGTCAGCTGATTGTGGCACACGGGGCTGCTCCTGGCAGGCACGGTCCAGCCACCAGCTTTGAGTCTACGGTAACAAAAGATTTGGGGTCCACACTCACCCGCTCCTGTTCTTCTAGGCAGTGTTTGATGTGGATCCCTTTCTCCAGGTCCCCCTTCATAGCAGCATCTTCCCCCTCAAAGAATAGGGCCCTGTTTGAGGCAATATACAGGTCAGTTCTGTTTGTACCATAGACCAATTGCCTGGACTGACCACATATGGGCCGTACTCCGGCAATGGGTAGGTGGTATTTTTCCACATGTATCATGCATATTTGTGCATTCGACACATATGCACTGCACTCCAGTCTGTGCAACAGTAGAGAATGTGTTGGATAGCCGAGTGGTAACATTTACTATTCTCACTCCAGTCTGTGCAATAGTAGAGAGATAGTAGTTCACTTCAAACAAATAAAATATTTTACCACCTACATCAAAAAACACAAATATAAATATTTAAATCTAAAATATATTTTTTAATATTTATTACAATGTTTAATAAATATTTTACATTAAAACAATAATAAAATGTTTAAAATACAATTCTATATTTTCACAATTATAACAACGAAAAACACAATGTTATTTACAATTAACAAAGCATAACACAATTAACACGCAACATAATAAATAACACATTTTTAAAATAATAAATAACTATTTTTACGTTTATTAGTCCTTAAATTACTTCCTATCCTATACCTCTGCAAATTAAACAACACACACATAAAAGATATCTTAAAATCATAATAATTATTTTTTTTACTGGATTAATTATCAACTAAACAATTAATAGTAATTAAGGAATAAGAAAATAAATATACTTAATTTCCCACCTGTTATCCCTGAAACCCAACAACGCGCAACTAATATATATTTTTAAAAATCCTAAATTACATAATTTACATAATTAATTCTCAATTAAACAGTTAATAACAGTTAACTAATAATACATTAATTGTATTTAATGAACTTCCCACCCTTTATCCCTACAAACACAACTCGCACCTCATATAAAACGTAAAACATTTCTTAATTGCACAATTTACATAATTAATAGCAATTAAATACTTATTAATGTTTAACTTAAATTATCATCATTAATTTGCTTCACAACCTTTAATCCTACAAAAACCACAACCAACACCAAAAACAGTAATAAAATAATAATGAGTTACACCATTTACATAATTAATTATCAATTAAGTAATAATAATAATGTACAATTAATTATTAAATAATTATAAATAAACTACTTCTCACCCTTTAACCCTACAATCCCCACAACCCGTACCTAAAATGAAACACCATTAAACAAATGTTAAAAACGAATTATTAATTAATTTAACTCCTACCCTTTACCCCTATAAACCCCACAACCCACTACAACCCTAAAAAATACAAATAAACTATTACATTAAATTTAAAAACAACAACAAATTGACATAGTATATTAAAAAACATTAATTATACAATTTATAACACATACAATTAAAATATATACTAAAAACACAAAAATAATAAATAAACAATATTATTTACAACAATTTTTTTGTAAATGATATTAACAACATAGCTATTTTTAACATTATTATTAAAAACATAGGGCCTGATAAGGAGGGCGGGCTGACTCACCTCCGCTTGCCACCCTAACGGAGATGGGGACAGTCCGACATAGTGTTGGGGGTCCCACATGCCAAATTACAATGTGATTGCCACCATGGCGGTCGCATTGTCCAGGGTTTCCATTGTGCTGGGTGCTGCTGGCTGCAGCACCTGCCGCAGTGGAAAAAAGGGATGTGTAATGCATCTCTGTACTACGTGCCAGACACCAAGTGGTGCCTGTCCCTTGGTACATGGATCTGTAAGGGGGCACCATAGGTAACCCCCACACCCTCAATTAAGGGCCCAGGATGAAGGAGGCCCACTACACTTCCCCAATATCCATTCCCGTCAGCCTTTCCATGGTGGGTGAACCGCTATGGAAAGGCTGGCAGGGAGGGACCAACCCAAACCCTAGCACAGTGCATGGTAGGCAACCACCACCATCATAGGGATAGGAAGGCCTCCGATGCACTGGCAGGCTCAAGGAGCCAGTTGGATGTGTGGCAGTGGTAGTTTGTCACTCAAGATAATGAATGACCACAAAGATGAAACAGGAGGACAACAGGCCCAAAAAGGGAAAAGAGGATTGCAAAGAAAGAGAGAGCTTGCCTTTCAGGAAAATGCTGGTTGACGCTCCACAGCTGGCAACAGAAACGTTCTGGAGGTATAGTCCATCAGTTTGATAGTTGTGTACACCAAGATGATACAGGACAAGAAGAACATTACTGCACAAACGTGCCGTCAGCTATACTATGTGATCACTTGTGAATTGCCTGTCTGAGCACTCCTGCATAGGGCCAGGTACTATTCTTCCCTGTTTCAAGCATGAAATAGGAGAGAAGTAAGATGTTCAGGACCTAGTCTTGCACTCAAGAGCTTTGTGTCATGTCCCCTGTAGACTCTAGGGGTAGAAATTCCTATTAGCCTGCTCTTCTCAAATCTTCAACCTTGATCCGGTTCAGGGAGGACCTGGTCTGGCAGTTCCGGCTGGACTATTACTATTGGAGCAGGGTCTAACGGATTTGCATTTGGCTGAGTCCAAACTGAGTGAACATGGTGGGCAAAGGAGCAGGGTTTGTAATGCTACCCCTAGTGATTGCCAGTGGTTAATCTCATTACAAGCATTCCTCCCATCTCCTATTGTGTGTTTCATGTACTAACTGTGACATATGTGCAGCTATCTTTGCATTTCTTTCATAAGGAGATATACATGTGGCATAACCCAGTTTATGTGCTATAGAAGGGAGTTTTGGGCACCTTACTTCAATGTGAAAGCTATCTAGCATAGCTTCCTCCATAGGAGAGGAGGAGCGTCGCCCCCTCCCACACTGCTACGCAGAAAGCATGAAAAATTAAATGGTAATAAAATGATTTATTACAATTTTACCTTTTCATTTTTACCAGTGAATGGAGTGTGGGGTCAGGGGCTGTGCATCATTACTGCTGATTGGCAGCACTGAGAACTGGCCTTTTCAGTTTGAAATGCGCATGTTGGTTTGGCCATCTGTCTTGCTACGTCCAGCCCAATATGCACAATTCAAACATCTTCAACCCAGCTGTCCTAGACACCTTGGTTGGAGAGCAGGCTGAGGCCTCCAGTGCCTTTTGGAGCGCTGAGGCAGCCTGCTCCAGCCAATCAACGTGCTTCACTCATGCGGCTAACTTTGTTAACAGCACGAGTGCAGCACCTGGATTAGGTAAGGCAGTCAGCTGTGGTACCTCGTGCACAGCCTCGGAGGAGTTCGGAGCCATGGATCAATGAGGACGTGCTGCAAGCAGTATAAGGTAAGTTAAACTTTTATTTTATGTACATGGCATTAATAACCCAAAACAAACTGAATTAGTGAGAGAGCATCCAATCCACTATCTAGCACGTTCACCTACAGAGCAAAGTGGCCTTCAGGCAAGTGGAAGGCATTGACAAGCCTTGTTTTTGCCCTATGCCTGCTTTTCCAACAAGCAGTTGCAAAGCAATAGGTCTCGCATTAGGAACGTTTTAGCTATTGGTATTGAAAATGACAATTTTTTTTATTTATGTTTTGTTTTTGAAAATAGCGAAATTAATAGCTTTGTCATTTACAATGCCAATAGTTATAACTCACAAATGTGACACCTATAGAATTTGCAATGCAATATGTTTTGTATTTACGTGACTTACATGTATTGATATTACAAATACCAACGGCTTTTAATTTTTTTCAATAATTAATACTTAAATAAAAGTTATTGTAATTTATAATGGCAATAGCTTAAACTTTTGTAAATAACTTTTGTGAAGATTATGTTCAGTGTATTTTATTGTGACGAAAATCCAAGAACAGAAGTGAAATATTAACATCTTTTTGTTACATTTGTAATAAAGCTTGAAACATTGAGAGAACATATTTGAACCAGGTGTTGTTGAATGGTTGCACAGATTGATGCTGTGGTGGCGCTGAGTGATGTTGTGATGGCGAACGAGTGATACTGTGGCGTTCAGTGATGCTGTAGTAGTGCATAGTGATGTTGTGGTGCCCCTGAGTGATGCTGTGGTGGTGCTGAGTGATGCTGTATGCTATGCTATGTTTTGTTTTGCTATCCTATGTTTTGTTTTGTTATGCTATGCTATGTTTTGCTATCCTATGCTTTGATTTGTTATGCTGTGCTATGCTGTGTTTTGTTATGCTATGCTAAGTTTTGTTATGCTATGCTATATTTTGCTAGGCTATGCTTTGTTATGCTATGCTATGTTTTGCTATGCTAGGTTTTGTTATGCTATGCTATGTTTTGTTGTGTTTTATTATGCTATGTTTTTTTTGCTATGCTATGCTATGTTTTGTTATGCTATGCTATGCTATGTTATGTTGTGTTTGGTATGCTATGTTTTGCTATGCTATTATATGTTTTGTTCTGCTATGTTATGTTTTGTTGTGTTTTGTTAAACTATGCTATGTTTTTTATGCTATGCTATGTTTTGTTTTGCTATCCTATGCTTTGTTTTGTTATGCTATGCTATGTTTTGTTGTGTTTTGTTATGCTATGCTATGTTTTGTTGTGTTTTGCTATGTTTTGTTATGCTATGTTTTGTTATGCTATGCTTTGTTTTGTTGGGTTATGCTTTGTTTTGTTGGGTTATGCTATGTTTTGTTATGTCATGCTATGTTTTGTTCTGCTATGTTTTTTTGTGTTTTGTTATGCTATGCTATGTTTTGTTATACTATGCTATGTTTTGTTTTGCTATGCTTTGTTATGTTATGCTATTCTTTGTTT
Source organism: Lissotriton vulgaris (assembly GCF_964263255.1). Classification (NCBI taxonomy): domain Eukaryota; kingdom Metazoa; phylum Chordata; class Amphibia; order Caudata; family Salamandridae; genus Lissotriton; species Lissotriton vulgaris. Next base: position 370,582,162 of record NC_141696.1, on the reverse strand, counting down.
TGTTATGCTATGTTTTGTTATGCTATGCTATGTTTTGTTTTGTTGTGTTTTGTTATGCTATGCTATGCTTCCTCACGTATACTATCAAGGAGAGAATATTATCTCTAACCTTGAGAGCTGGCCATCTTAAGTATAGTTCGTTCTCTGTTGCATTTTCCTTTTCCATTCGATCTGACATCTCTCACATTACTGCCACAAAGCAATGGGAACTGGGCAAAAGAATGACGACCTTAATGCATTAGGAGCTAAGACCCAATTGATATTTCCAGCGTCTCCGTGAATCATGTGGAACAATCACATGTATAATATGCGCCAACTTGATGAAGTCGACTCCCTAATAGATAAAATCAGAGAGGTAGGCAGGGGTGGAAGCAGTGGTGGGAGTGGAAGTCTTAGTAAGGCATAATCAGTAAAGGTATGCATGATATACAAAATGTACCTATTCGAAATAGGAAAAATTAAAACAGCAGGGCGAGTGCTAAGAGGAAACAGAATATGATAGGTTACGTAGCTGCAAAGGTCAGCCTATTAGCATTAAGTGTAGTATTATTTTATTATAGCCACACGTCAAGGGGGTTTCTGTCCAAGGGCGTATGCCCAGAGGAAAAGGGAGGGTTCCCCTAGGGTGTGGAGGATCGATGGGGTTGAGGGGAGAAGGGGTGCACGGGTGGGCTTGCAGTGGGAGAAAACATAAAAAATGTCCTCATATTCCATGATATTTTAAAGAGTAAGCTGTCTCTTAGTTTCTCTGGCCTATGGAGGCAGGGGGGGTCGGAGGAAAATCCGGTATAGTATGACTTCAACAAAAATAAAGTTTATGTGTTGGAATGTCAATGAGTTGCGATGCCCTCGAAGACCAAGGTTGATTATGAAATACCTGGAGCAGTCTTCTGCCAAGGTTTTCCTTTTACAAGAATCTCATCTGAGTCATCTTGAGGCTAGAGTAGTCTTTGATAAATATAAATGGGTTGAGTGCTTTCGCTGCTCTGAGCAAACAATACACAGTAAAGGAGTAGCAGTCTTGTTTAGATCTAACTTAGGTGGCTCCATTAAGTCCACATTAACTGATCAATCTGGTAGGTGGATCCTGGTGTAGGCTGTTGTAGGGGGGCAGAATTTGCCATAGTATCTTATTACGGCCCCAACATTGATGACCCTGTTTGTCTTCTCAGAGTGCAGGCCAAACTCGTAGAAGTCACTGTCCCAATAATAATTGGTGGAGATTTTAATGTTCTCCTTAACCCCTCCAAAGATAGGTCTAACCATAGCCGGCCTGTGGTAGCTCAGCGTACGCGTCGGACAATGCTTAATATGATGCACGATCTCGGGTTGGTAGGTATTTGAAGATCGAAGAGGGATGAGGAACCAGGTTTCACCTTTTTTAGTAAAAAGCATGGCCACTCTTAGAAAATAGACTACATCCTTACTGACAGGTGGGGGTTAGAGCACCTTGTGGATATTTCCACTCTTCCATGTATCCTATCTGACCATGCCCCAATAACGTTTCTATATTTAAGTGACAAACCGAAGCCCACTCCTAGGTGGACACTAAAAAGGGCAATGTTGTTGAACGAGGAGCTAATAAGTGTTATCAAAACATCAACTGTAGAGTATTTTACCGAAAATACAGGGTCAACATCTCCGGAATATGTTTGGGACGCATTTAAGACCCATACTCGCGGAGTGCTCAACAGTTGGATATGATCCAAAAATAAGGAAGAGGCGTTACAGCTTCAAAAGATGGAGAAGGAGATATCCAGGATGGAAAAAGTTAGATCTAGCTGTTCACCCGATCACCTGCCACAAGTTCTTAAGGATTTGGAGACCCAACGATTGGCATACAGAGGCAAACTGGATCAAAAAATTAGAGCTTAATGGGCAGTCCATAAAATGGAAAATTATGAATATGGCGAAAAGCAGGAGCCAGTTTGCCATGGAAGTTTAAAACCAAAAGAGTGAGGAATAACATCAACAAGTTGATTGTAGATTAGACTGGCGCGACCACATATGACCAGGAGGACATGCAGAGGTGCCTCTTGTCTTTATTTTCAAAGCTCTATAAAGAAGAGAGGGTGCCTTCCACCGATTTAATCCAAGACTGACTAAAGAGTAAGGCTCTGCCTAGTCTGTCAAGAGAGAGCTGGGACATCCTAGAAGGCACCATCTCAGAAGAAGAAATCAAGAGCTGTTTAAAAAGGATTAAAAATAACAAAGCGGCGGGGACGGATGCTCTACCAGGCGAAGTATATAAGACCTTGGAAGACGTCATAGTGCCTAGACTTAGCTAGCTGTTCAACTTTATCTATAGCCCTGAAGGTAGGATCCCTCCATCGTGGAAGGAAGCAATAATAGTACTAATCTTGAAGCCCGGCAAGGATCCGCTTAGAGCTGACTTGTATAGACCAATCTCCCTGCTGAATGCAGATTATAAGATCTTTACTAGCATTTTGGCAGGGAGGTTGGTCAGGGTCGCACCCCGGCTAATTAACGAAGATCAAAAAGGATTTTTGCCGGGAAGATACATCCAAGAGCAAACCTTACAACTAATTGGCTGTATAGATCTGGCGGTGGCACGGTCGGAACCATTGGCAGTGGCCGCATACGCCACTGCTAAGGCATTCGATCGTGTCAATTGGGCGTACCTCTGGGAGACCCTAAAGGTAATGGGGTTCTGACCATCATTTATATGAACCCTTACTAGGTGCTAAGAGGGGGCTTCTGCTGTCATCCTCCTTAATGGTTTATTGACATCGAGCTTTAGCATACAAAGGGGAACACGAAAGGGGTGTCCCATCTCGCACCGGTTATTTAATATCTTTATTGAACCCCTGGCTCAAGCCCTGAGACTGGATGCACAAATCACCCCATTTCAGGTATCTGACAACAATTGTAAGCTGGCCCTCTATGCAGCGACCTACTGGTTTATACTAACAACCCAGCAGAGGTGCTCCCCAGGGTGGAAAATACCCTGAACGAGTTTGGCCTGTACTCTGGATACTCAGTCAACCCCTCCAAGACTGAGGTAATGTGCTGGGGCGTCGAGGGTTGGACCGGGAGGTGCTGTGGGGAGATCAGGTATTTGGGGATTACCATAACACAAGATATAGAGGATATCCCTGTGATTAATCTGAGGAAGTTTCCAAGGAAATTGACCACCTCTTCCTGAAATGGCAGAATCTCCCCCTTACTATCTATGGCAGGGTTAACCTGGCTAAAATGGTTATCCTGCCTAAATTGACGTACCTGTTTGGTGGTATTCCCCTATGCTTTCCTGGGAAACTTTTGGGTAAAATCCAAAGCAAGATAGGGAGCTTCATCTGGTCTAATAAAAATTCCAGGTTATCCTGGAAGAAGTTTAAATGGAGGCTACTAAAGGGTGGACTTGCCCTTCCAGATGTGTTTTATATTCTCTTGCTTTTCAGTTTAAAAAGATTTGTTGCTTACTCTTTAGTCCTGCTAGAATTAACTGGGGTAAGATTTTGAACGCTATGGTCAATTTTGAGGGAGGAAGAACAGGGTTTCTCTATAAATTTGGGGCTCCCAGGTTTTTCAAAAAGGTACGATTAAAAGTAATAAGGTCAGCACTCAGTGTATGGCAAAATATTAAAGCGAGATGGGGGATAAGATATTACTCTGATTTTGCCCCAATTTGAGACTCCCCGGGCCTTCCCGTTTGCGTAAATGACAACCTGGCCATCCCTATCAAAAGAGCGGGAATATCTATCTGGTCCGACTTAATTTCTTTGGATGGAGTGCATCCATGGGAAGTGTTAAGGGAAAAAATAGGCGATTCCTTTTCTCGCTTTAATATTTGCAAATATGCTCTTGATACGCTGCAGAGAAGGACCTTGTAGGTGGAAACTGGGAGATTGAAAACACACTTCAAAATGTAAACCCCAGGAAGAAGGACGTAAGGCTATTTTATATGTGTCTTTCTTGATGCGGAGGACGTAGATATCCCCCCCCCCCTATACAGTATGGAATTCATCAGCCCTGGAAGATGCATATGTTAATTTTTATCTTCTTTCTCTCCAAAAACCTATACAAGTATGTTAAGTCAGCTTCTTTAAAAAAACTCACTTTTATGTTATAAATAGGTTTTATTATACGCCCAAAAAAATAGCTAGGTTCGCCCCAAACTCATCCCTTAAGTGTCCAAGGTGTGGTTTAGTGGAGCCGGATGATCTACATATGTTTTTTTATTGTGTTCTCTTGTGGAGAGGGAACTGGAGGGAATCTTTAAAGTTAAACTGAATCTTAATCTTGCATTAGTTGTTTTCGGCATCGATAACAGCCTTACAAACTGTCTTCCTAATATATCAATAGGTTTATCCCTTTGTTTGTTACTAATGGCTCGTAGAGAGATCTGTAGGTTGTGGAAAGACCCCAGACCACTGCAGTATGAGAACTGGTTGGGAGTAGCATTCAGCATGGTGAGATTGGACCGGGGGGGATATCTGGCTACCATTAATCACCTGGGGAACGGAAATGAGGTTGGTTTAAGCCCTCTATGGTCCAATGATTACACCAAGCCTCGCACAAAAGAAGCTGGCCTGGTCGTCCCAAAAGCTAATGCAAGAGCATGGACGCAGGGCGCCCAGGCAGGAAGAGGGTCTTCATTGTGAAAACTGCAGACGCTTATGGTGAAAGGAGGACAAAAAAAAGAAAACAAATGCTATTCTATGCTTTGTTGTGTTTTGCTATTGCTATGATTTGTTTTGTTATGCTATGTTTTGTTTTGCTATCCTATGCTTTGTTTTGTTATGCTATGCTATGTTTTGCTATCCTATGCTTTTTTTTGTTATGCTATGCTGTGTTTTGTTATGCTATGCTATATTTTGTTATGCTATCCTGACGAGGGAGTGTGAGGGTGAGTGAGGGTGAAGGGGGTGTGAGGGTGAGGGTGTGTGGGGGTGAGGGTGTGTGAGGGTGAGTGTTTGTGAGGGTGAGAGGGTTGTGAGGGTGAGGGGTGTAAGGGTGAGGGTGTGAGGGTGAGTGAGGGTGTGTGAGGGTGAGTGAGGGTGTGTGAGGGTGAGGGTGAGGGGGTGTGAGGGTGAGGGTGTGTGAGGGTGTGTGAGGGTGAGAGGGTGTGTGAGGGTGAGGGTGTGTGAGGGTGAGGTTGTGTGAGGGTGAGGGTGTGTGAGGGTGAGAGGGTTGTGAGGGTGAGAGGGTGTGAGGGTGAGGGTGTGAGGGTGAGTGAGGGTGTGTGAGGGTGAGGGGGTGTGAGGGTGAGGGTGAGGTGGGTGAGGGTGTGTGAGGGTGGGGGTGTGAGGGTGTGTGAGGGTGGTGTGTGTGAGGGTGTGTGAGGGTGAGAGGGAGTGTGAGGGTGTGTGAGGGTGTGTGAGGGTGAGGGGTGAGGGTGTGTGAGGGTGACAGGGTGTGAGAGGTGAGGTGAGGGTGAGTGAGGGTGTGTGAGGGTGAGAGGGTTGTGAGGGTGAATGGGTGTGAGGGTGTGAGGGTGAGTAAGGGTGTGTGAGGGTGAGGGTGTGTGAGGGTGAGGGGGTGTGAGGGGGTGTGAGGGTGAGGGGGTGTGAGGGTGTGGGGGTTTGAGGGTGAGGGGGTGCAAAGTTGTATGAGGGAGGGTGTGAGGGTGAGGGAGTGTGAGGGTGAGGGGGTGTGAGTGGTAGAGTGATGGCGGTAGAGTGAGGGCGGTAGAGTGGTAGAGTGAGGGCTGTAGAGTGGTAGAGTGAGGGCGGTAGAGTAAGGGCAGTAGAGTGGTAGAGTGAGGGTGGTAGAGTGGCAGAGTGAGGGTGTTAGAGTGAGGGCGGTAGAGTGGTAGAGGGAGGGCGGTAGAGTGAGGGCAGTAGAGTGAGGCCGGTAGAGTGGTAGATCGAGGGCGGTAGAGTGGTAGAGTGAGGGTGGGAGAGTGGTAGAGTGGAAGAGTGAGGGTGGTAGAGTGGTAGAGTGAGAGCGGTAGAGAGGGTGGTAGAGTGGTGTAGTTAGGGTGGTAGAGTGAGGGCATGAGGGCAGTAGAGTGGTAGAGTGAGGGCAGTAGAGTGGTAGAGTGAGGGTGGTAGAGTGAGGGCGGTAGAGTGGTAGAGTGAGGGCAGTAGAGTGAGGGCGGTAGAGTGGTAGAGTGAGGGCGTGATGGCGGTAGAGTGGTAGAGTGAGGGGGTGAGAGTGGTAGAGTGAGGGCGGTAGAGTGAGGGCGTGAAGGTGGTAGAAAGGTAGAGTAAGGGCGGTAGAGTGAGGGCAGTAGAGTGGTAGAGTGAGGGCGGTAGAGTGCTAGAGTGAGGGCGGTAGAGTGAGGGCGGTAGAGTGGTAGAGTGAGGGCGGTAGAGAGAGAGTGTGAGGGTGGTAGAGTGAGGGCAGTAGAGTGGTAGAGTGAGGGTGGTAGAGTGGTAGAGTGAGAGCAGTAGAGTGAGGGTGGTAGAGTGAGAGCGGTAGAGTGGGGCAGTAGAGTGGTAGAGTGAGAGCGGTAGAGTGGTAGAGTGAGGGCGGTAGAGTGAGGGCGGTAGAGTGAGGGTGGTAGAGGGAGGGCGGTAGCGTGGTAGAGTGAGGGTGGTAGAGTGAGGGCAGTAGAGTGAGGGTGGTAGAGGGGCGAGTGAGGGCAGTGGAGTGGTAGAGTGAGGGCGGTAGAGTGAGGGCAGTAGAGTAGTAGAGTGAGGGCGGTAGAGTGCTAGAGTGAGGGCGGTAGAGTGAGGGCGGTAGAGTGGTAGAGTGAGGGCGGTAGAGAGAGAGTGTGAGGGTGGTAGAGTGAGGGCAGTAGAGTGGTAGAGTGAGGGTGGTAGAGTGAGGGCGGTAGAGTGGTAGAGTGAGAGCAGTAGAGTGAGGGTGGTGGAGTGAGAGCGGTAGAGTGGGGCAGTAGAGTGAGGGTGGTAGAGTGAGGGCGGTAGAGTGAGGGCGGTAGAGTGAGGGTGGTAGAGGGAGGGCGGTAGCGTGGTAGAGTGAGGGCGGTAGAGTGAGGGTGGTAGAGGGGAGAGTGAGGGCAGTGGAGTGGTAGAGTGAGGGCGGTAGAGTGGTAGAGTGAGGGCGGTAGAGTGAGGGCGGTAGAGTGAGGGTGGTAGAGGGGAGAGTGAGGGCAGTGGAGTGGTAGAGTGAGGGCGGTAGAGTGAGGGCAGTAGAGTGGTAGAGTGAGGGCGGTAGAATGCTAGAGTGAGGGCAGTAGAGTGAGGGCGGTAGAGTGGTAGAGTGAGGGCGGTAGAGAGAGAGTGTGAGGGTGGTAGAGTGAGGGCAGTAGAGTGGTAGAGTGAGGGTGAGGGTGGTTTTATCGCGCTGCATTGCTAGAATTTTGATTTTAAAAAGTGCCTTTCCATTTGGTTTCATATCGCCTGCTGTATTAATTATTTCTTAGCGCTGCCTTGTTTGAACTGCTTTGTTACATTCCGCCTGCTGTGTTAACTATTCCGTAGCGCTGCCTTGCCTGAACTGCTTTAATTGTGCAATTTCATTTGGATACTCTTCATCTGCTGTGTTGCATATTGCCGCTTTGCTTCGTTAGCGCGTTATTAATTATTTCCACACTGCTTTCAGTCCTGTTAGCGCGTTTGACTGTAGCGCTACGCTGTGCCCCCCCCTCCGCCTCCATTTTGTTTGTTGTTGTCCTCGTGTGCCCGCCCCGCCTCCCAGCTGTGACGCCCTCCCACAGAATAGAAAGAGCGCTCCACTCCCTACATGCGCCGTGACTCGCTCCTCGCTTACAAGCTGAGTGGTCGCTCCCAGTGTCTCTTGCAGGCATCTGGTTTTATCGCGCTGCATTGCTAGAATTTTGATTTTAAAAAGCGCCTTTCCATTTGGTTTCATATCGCCTGCTGTATTAATTATTTCTTAGCGCTGCCTTGTTTGAACTGCTTTGTTACATTCCGCCTGCTGTGTTAACTATTCCGTAGCGCTGCCTTGCCTGAACTGCTTTAATTGTGCAATTTCATTTGGATACTCTTCATCTGCTGTGTTGCATATTGCCGCTTTGCTTCGTTAGCGCTTTATTAATTATTTCCACACTGCTTTCAGTCCTGTTAGCGCGTTTGACTGTAGCGCTACGCTGTGCCCCCCCCCTCCGCCTCCATTTTGTTTGTTGTTGTCCTCGTGTGCCCGCCCCGCCTCCCAGCTGTGACGCCCTCGCCCCTCCCCCTCCACTATCCATATATGACAGTAGTTCCCGCGCGCAGCGTTCACGCGCAGCGTCCGCGCCCAACCCGCGCCGAAGGTGCGCCAAAGGTAAGCCCGTCTACGCCCGTCCGCGCCTGGACCGCGCCCAGCGCCAGACCCCCTGTCCCTCGCGCTCCCCAGCCCTCCCGCATTACCTATGATGCCGCCACCCTCCTAGCCCTCAACCCCGGCCGCTCCCCCAACTGCGTCCAAGCCGCTCCTGGACACACCCATGGACCTTTCTCCTGCTACTCCTGCAAATTCATCGGCACCGACAACATCTCCGCTACGACCACACCACAGATTCCCGACCCCAACCACCTACAATGCATCCTTCTCAACACCCGATCAGTGCACAGGCACGCCATTGACCTATGGAACCTACTAGACTCCTTCTCTCCAGACGTTGCCTTCCTAACAGAAACATGGATGAACGCTTCCTCCGCACCAGACATCACCATTGCCATCCCTGAAGACTATAAGATCACCCGCAAAGACCGTACCAGTCACACAGGAGGAGGAGTCGCTATCGTTCATAAGAAATCTAACCGCATCTCAACTAGCTCTGACGCCAACCTCGCCAACTCCGAACACCTCCACTTCCAGATCCACATCGACCCCAAAACAACACTCAGAGGCACTCTCCTCTACAGACCACCAGGACCTCGCGCAAAATTCAGTGAAGACATCACGGACTTCATCTCTCCACACGCGCTCCCCTCCAAAGACTATATTCTTCTGGGAGACCTCAACTTTCACCTTGAAAAGATAAACGACCGCAACACCGCCACCCTCGAGGACAACCTCGCCAACCTCGGACTTAAACAACTAGTCACTTCCCCCACCCACATCGCAGGTCACACACTCGACCCCATCTTCACATCCAGCAATCATGTCTCCTTCAGCCACACTACGGTTCTCCTATGGACCGACCACAGCTGCGTTCACTTCACCTACAACAAGCCGAAACCCATCAACCACTCCCAACCTACCCTGCAAAGAAACTGGAACAAAATCACCACGGACCAAATCTCCGCATCGCTCCTTCGAAACTCCCCAGCCCTCTCTTCTAACGCCAACGAAGCCGCCGCCAACCTCACCCTATGGTTATCCAACACCGCCGACTCATTAGCCCCACTGAAAAAACGTCAAAGCAAACCTGGCAGCAAGAAAGCCTCATGGTTCAACGATGATCTCAAGAAGTCCAAGAAACTCTGCCGCTCCCTTGAAAAGGCCTGGAAAAAAGACCCAACCACCAGCACCAAGGACGCCTTCAAAAGCGCCACCCGCACTCACCACCAACTGATCCGAAAAGCCAAGAAAACAGCATTCAAGGATCGACTTGACAACAACGCCCACAACAGCAAGGAACTTTTCAACATCGTCAAGGAATTTTCCAATCCCTCGGCCAACTCCAACGACATCACCCCCTCTCAAACCCTCTGCGACTCCCTAGCCTCATTCTTCCACAACAAGATTGCAGACATCCACAACAGCTTTGACAACCAACCCGGAAACCAACCCACCCTACCATCTGCTGACCATCTTCCCCCCGTGAACACCCTTAACGCCTGGAACCCAATCTCCACTGAGGACACCATCCGCCTGATGAACTCCATCCACTCAGGATCCCCCACAGACCCATGCCCTCACCACATCTTCAACAAAGCAGACTCCGTCATAGCACCGCACCTCAGAGACGTCATCAACTGTTCCTTCAACTCCGCTACCTTCCCAGAAGACTGGAAACACGCTGAACTCACCGCCCTTCTGAAAAAACCAACAGCCGACCCCACCGAACTCAAAAATTACCGCCCCATCTCGCTTCTTCCATTCCCGGCCAAAGTCATCGAGAAAGCCGTCAACAACCAGCTCGCCGCCTTCCTCGAAGCCAACAAATCCCTCGACCCCTCACAATCTGGCTTCCGAGCAAAACACAGCACTGAGACCGCCCTCATCGCAGCAACAGACGACATTCGAACTCTACTGGACAATGGAGACACAGTCGCCCTCATCCTCCTCGACCTCTCTGCAGCATTCGACACAGTCTGCCACAGCACCCTTCTACAACGCCTCAATAACATCGGAATCCAAGGAAAAGCACTTGAATGGATCACCTCGTTCCTCACCGGAAGAACCCAGAGAGTCCGCCTTCCTCCATTCAAGTCCGAAGCCTCTGAACTCATCTGCGGAGTACCTCAAGGATCCTCACTCAGCCCCACCCTTTTCAACGTATACATGAGCCCCCTCGCGGCCATCGCACGCCAACACAACCTCAACATCATCTCTTACGCGGACGACACTCAACTGATCCTTTCTCTCACCAATGACCCCAGCACCGCCAAAACTAACCTACACGAAGGAATGAAAGAAGTTGCCGAATGGATGAAACAAAGCCGTCTGAAACTGAACTCAGACAAAACAGAAGTCCTCATCTTAGGTACATCCCCCTTTGCTTGGGACGACTCCTGGTGGCCGGAAGCCCTCGGAGAAGCACCCATCCCGACAGACCACGCACGGAACCTTGGCGTCATCCTGGATTCTTCACTCTCAATGAACAGACAAGTCAGCGCCGTATCCTCTTCCTGCTTCAACATTCTTCGCATGCTCAGAAAAACATTTCGCTGGATCCCCTCCGAAACAAGGAAAACAGTCACCCACGCTCTGGTCACGAGCCGACTGGACTACGGAAACACCCTCTACGCAGGTACCACCGCTAAACTCCAGAAGAAACTCCAACGAATCCAAAACGCCTCAGCCAGGCTCATATTAGACATCCCACGCAACGAACACATTTCTGGTCACCTTAAAGACCTCCACTGGCTACCCGTCAATAAAAGGATCACTTTCCGACTGCTTACCCACGCACACAAATCACTCTACGACATCGGACCAGATTGCCTCAACTCTCGACTATCCTTCTACACCCCCTCCCGCCAACTACGTTCTTCCAGCCAAGCCTTCGCCACTGTACCTCGCATCAACAAGACCACCATGGGAGGCAGATCCTTTTCTTACCTGGCTGCTAAAACATGGAACTCACTCCCCGCTTACCTTCGCCTCACCCAGAACCACCTAGCGTTCAGAAAGCAGCTTAAAACATGGATATTTGACAAATAATCCTCCTCCCCTTCCTAAGCGCCTTGAAACCCTCTGGGTATCTAGTGCGCTATACAAATTTCATGACTTGACTTGACTTGACTTGACAGTGAGGGCGGTAGAGTGGTAGAGTGAGAGCAGTAGAGTGAGGGTGGTAGAGTGAGAGCGGTAGAGTGGGGCAGTAGAGTGAGGGTGGTAGAGTGAGGGCGGTAGAGTGAGGGCGGTAGAGTGAGGGTGGTAGAGGGAGGGCGGTAGCGTGGTAGAGTGAGGGCGGTAGAGTGAGGGCGGTAGAGTGAGGGTGGTAGAGGGGAGAGTGAGGGCAGTGGAGTGGTAGAGTGAGGGCGGTAGAGTGGTAGAGTGAGGGCGGTAGAGTGGTAGAGTGAGGGCGGTATAGTGGAAGAGTGAGGACGGTAGAGTGAGGGTGGTAGAGTGAGGGCAGTAGAGCGGTAGAGTGAGGGCAGTAGAGTGAGGGCAGTAGAGTGAGGGCGGTAGAGCAGTAGAGTTAGGGCGGTAGAGTGGTAGAGTGAGACGGTAGAGTGAGGGGGGTCGAGTTAGGGCGGTAGAGTGAGGGCAGTAGAGCGGTAGAGTGAGGGCGGTAGAGTGGTAGAGTGAGGGCGGTAGAGTGGTAGAGTGAGGGCAGTTGAGTGAGGGCGGTAGAGTGGTAGAGTGAGGTTTTTTAAATAGTAAAAAGTTATTTGGGCTAATAATACTTATAGACCCTTAACTCATGACATTATCATCTCGGGTAAATAGTGCACTCTGAATTCTGAATATACTCGCCTATTGTCACTTGTCCTATCGGGGAACAGAGCGTGCAGTTCTGGGTGGTAGGGAGGGTGCTGCGTGAGGCAGTACTGGGCATGTACAACACCCACAGAAACACTGGGCCCGATTCACAGAATGAACTTAAGACTAAATCCTAAACTTACTACTATTTGGTATTCACAGAATGCACTTACTACTTTCGGGATTCACAGAGTGAACTTACTACTTTCGGGATTCACAGAATGAACTTACTACTTTCGATATTCACAGAATAGATTTAAGACCACTAACTTTACGTCCGCACTCGGGCTGTAAATTTTGGCCCAGAGGCGGAGTTTCCAGCTTGGGGCGGAGCTTCTGGGCCGGAGGCGGGGCTTGCGGCTTGGAGGCGGAGCTTCCGGCTCGGAGGTGGGTATTTAGCCATGGCTGAAATCTCCACCTCTGGGCTGGAAGCTCCGCCTCCAAGCCACAAGCTCTGCCTCTGGCCCGGAAGCTCCGACTCTGGGCCATAAGCTCCGCCCCCAAGCCGGAAACTCCACCTACGGGCCGGAATTTACGGCCTGAGTGCGGACGTAAAGTTAGTAGTCTTAAATCTATTCTGTGAATACCGAAAGTAGTAAGTTCATTCTGTGAATCCCGAAAGTAGTAAGTGCATTCTGTGAATACCAAATAGTAGTAAGTTTAGGATTTAGTCTTAAGTTCATTCTGTGAGAGCAAAGAGTGAGAGTAAGTAATGAGGGGTGAGTGAGTGAAAATGAATGAAGTGAGTGATGGGGAGTGAGAATAAGAATCTAGAATAATTTGGGCTCCCTTTCTTGGCTGGCATTCAGGGACGTAGCTTGGTCAGTATGAATGGGAGAGTGTGAGATTCAGATTTCCTAACAGTAGCGCTGGGACATCTTGTTAAAATACATTATATGAGAAGCAGGACACGAGGGGGGCTTACTTGGCAGTAGGCAAGAGAGAGGCGTGAAAACTGATGAGGATACTTGTAATGTAATATTTTATAAATTAATCAGCCATTTTTAAGTCCTTCAAAAAATAGGCGCTAGAGAGTGTGTGTGTGTTTTTCAGCAGTGAGGGCATGTAAAAATCCCAGGTGAAATCTGACAGACACTTAAAATTACCCAACTGAAAGCACTTGTACCCAACTATTTACTACAGAAAACATTAGTAAGGAGGTTGTAACACCCCTCCTGGAGCTAGGCCGCTGCTGCCTTTCAGTGCTTGCATTTCACCTCACCAGTTTCAAAGATCACCATCCACCACTGAAGCTATCTGGACACTAACTCAGTTGGTCAATAGAGACAGTGGACTCTGTGTTTTAAGGTCAAATATATAGACTACAATGAAAAATACACCACCCACACAGAGTGTTTGCCGAGAGGGGGCTGCAGGCAGAGGTGTCTGAACATACATATTGAGGGTTGGCAGGGAGGAGCAGCCAGAAGTGCAATAGTAGTTTAAACAGGAAGACTGACAGACAGAGGGTGAGTCAAACAGTAAGAAAGGCCCTTGTTAGAAAGAGCTCCAAAGTGCAGGAGAGGCTACAAACAGTTGAATAGTCCCCAACAGCAGGATGGGCCACTGGCAGGAATGAGATAAACAGCTGGAGAGGACTTAGAACATGGGGAGAAATGAAGACGTTCACAAAATAGCAGGGTGGGTGTTGGGACAGAATGTACCTAGGATGGGATTCCTAGCATGGACAGAACAAGTAACTCGAATGTAAATCCCTAATGTCTTTTTTTGCCTCATTATACCTGAGAATCATGAGTACATTATGAGGAATGCTTAGCTGAACTTATTTAGTAGACGCAGAGCATGTATTTGTGGTTTGAAGGGGTGCGCCATGTGTGCCTTCCTTCAAGAAGACTATTGTCCCTTTGTCTGCAGACAAGAGCTTGGAAGTGGTGACAGCATGTCTTTTCATCCCAACAGAGGACACCTTTTTCCCTTGTTCTCTGTACTTTGAAAGTGGCCCATCGGCCTTGCTCCTCTCACATTCTACCTAAGGGCCTAATTATGAATTTGGCGTTTCATCTGACCACCTTCAGTCTGACCACCGTATCACGACTATGGGGGTCGGACCGCCATAGGACCGCAGCAACTGCAGATCCCTGGCAATGGAGCAGCAGCCTGAGGCTGCAATATGCTTGACGGTGCTACTGCGGCACCGCCAAGCTTATTACAAGTTTCCTTACCACAGAGGTATCATGGTGGTTCTCACGCGATGAAAATGCTTGTGGTGAGGAAACGAAGGGGACCCTACAGGGCTCCCTGTTGCCTCTGGGCCTGGGGATACATGCAGGGGAGCATATAGTGTACTCCCCTGTGTGCATGCACCCCCTTTCCTCCATGGCATGGGTTTCACAATCCATTGGCTTACCAACACTTGAAGGTTTGCGGAGAGGTTTGCTTGGCACATCTGTGTTCCCTGGCAGCGCTGGGTCCCTGAGGCTGTCTGTTCACCCGCCGCCGAGTAGTTTCCATCACTCGGCCGCGGACAGGGAAGAACTACAGCTCCCAGCCTGCCCTGAGGCAGAACCACGCCCACTTCCGGCGGAGCGCGACCGGAGGCGCAGAAAAGGAGAGAGCTCCCACTGAGGAGCGGGAGGCTTACCAACTCTTGAAGGTTTGCGGAGAGGTTTGCTTGGCACATCTGTGTTCCCTGGCAGCGCTGGGTCCCTGAGGCTGTCTGTTCACCCGCCGCCGAGTAGTTTCCATCACTCGGCCGCGGACAGGGAAGAACTACAGCTCCCAGCCTGCCCTGAGGCAAAACCACGCCCACTTCCGGCAGAGCGCGACCGGAGGCGCAGAAAAGGAGAGAGCTCCCACTGAGGAGCGGGAGGCTTACCAACACTTGAAGGTTTGTGGAGAGGTTTGCTTGGCACATCTGTGTTCCCTGGCAGCGCTGGGTCCCTGAGGCTGTCTGTTCACCCGCCGCCGAGTAGTTTCCATCACTCGGCCGCGGACAGGGAAGAACTACAGCTCCCAGCCTGCCCTGAGGCAGAACCACGCCCACTTCCGGCGGAGCGCGACCGGAGGCGCAGAAAAGGAGAGAGCTCCTTCCGCGTCGCGGACGCGCGCGGACGCGCGCGGACGGCGCCGGGCGGAGCCCGGGCAGAGGGCGGGCCGTCTGTGGCCGTCCGGGGCCGGCAGAGGCTGGGCTGGGCCACCCCCCTTCCATCGACTTCTACGGATCCAATCCCTCCGAGCCCAACTGTAGCTCTTGAATTCATCATGTCCACCAGATCCGGTAAAGCCCTGAGGGGCGGCGGAGCAAGTGCTCTAGGGGGCTCCACGTTGATCGGCACAATGGACAAATTTATCACCCGGGTGGCTAACGTCATTGAAAAGGAGATCGCAATGACGGAACGCCGCCTCTCACTTGACCTCCTTCCATCCAAGCGCTCATCCTTGGGAGCTGCGGCATATGCCTTGTCGCCACCTACTTCCATCTCCAACCTACCTCCGCCTGGGCCCCCATCTGACGAGCAACACATTGTAGCGCTAGAGGCAGGACTAGATAGGATAGAAAGCCTCATATTACTGCCTTCCCCAGGCAGTCGCTGTACTGAGGCTCTTGCTTCTGGACCATCCCACTGCTTAGCCAGCTTTCCCGACAACAGGTCTCATTTGGATCCTATTGTCCCCTCACCTGACCCACAACCATTTCCCCAGACTAGACCTTCACGGGTACATAGGAAAAGGAAAAGGGGGATTAACATTCGGAGGGGAAATCACTCCATGCTCTACAAGCGTTCTAGGACACAGCTCCATAGGGGCACCTCACACCCAGACGCTGGAGAGCTGGAACTCCTCTGGATTTCTAGCTCCCCCCAGCACGCAGCTGAGTCCCAGACACCGTCCCAGACACCGTCCCCCCTGCCTCCAGTAACACCGGCCCTTACAAAACAGGGCACCTCTCTCGAGTCTCTCGAGAAACTGGTAAAGTCTCTGTTTAATCCACTACTTGACCAAGTTAAGAGCCTGGGGGTCAGACTGGACAATTTTGAACAGGCAACTAGGGACAACTTTTTCTCCCTGAAAACCCTCCTGAAAGTGCAACCTAAACCTAGTGAGATCAACCCAGATAGGAACGTTCCTAAGAGGTCCCAGTAAGCCAAACAACCAGAGTCCAGTCGTCGCTGCCGGCCAAAACACTGGCTACAGGGAAAGCTCCTACCCCAGTCCCTCTAGCCAGTGCAAAGCAGGCAATGCCGAGTGATTCCACTTACGTAGTTCAGGTGCACGGCACTGCCCCCACAGCAGCGACGGCTCTTGCGCCGAACCCTGCTCAAAAGACCTCTCAGAAGAAAGGGGCTGGTCCAAATGTGCATTCGGCTCCCGCTGCGCCTGCTAAAACCAATGGAGCAGCACCAATCTCTAGGGTTTCCCATTCCACCTCTTTGCCTAAAAACCCCCCTCTGTCTAAAAATCCCTCCTTGCCAAAAAATCCTCCCCCAGTGGCCACCCAGCAGATTCCGCCACGCAAGTGCCCCCCGGTAAATCTCCCTCCCGAATGCCACCCGTATGTTGTTGTCCTCATCAAAGTCCCCCCCCTAAAAGAATCACAGCAGGAAACACATCAGGCGCTAAAAAACAAAGTCATCCACTGGATGAAAACCAATAGACCACTTCCATTGGGTGTAGATGGCCTGATCCTTGGGGTGCGTAGGGTGGGTTGGATTGGCCACGGGAAGAAACCTTTTGAGGGAGATTGCGTGGTGGTCAATTTTCAAGATATAAGAGCCGCCCACTCAATATGCTCCCAAGGCCGAACGGCCGGCACGGGGGTGGATGCTGTCGACCTAACTTTTTTCTACCCGAGGCCGGACCTGACCACCCCGCTCTGCCCTGTCGGGCCACCTCCCCAAAATATTGTTCATGGTCATCCTTCCCCGGGAATCTTCCCACAGCAGCTATACCCAGCTCCAGTGATGCAGAATTGGGGTTCCTGGGGTTGCTGACTCTGTGACTCTCCCGGGGAGGCCCTTGTGGTTTTGAGTCCTGCTGCCGAGCCTACCCCCTTCCTTAAAACCCGTAGCCCCTCGACTACACCACAAAGCCAGGCTACTGCCGAGCTTGTAAAAGAGCAAGGGGAGACCAGGGCATCTTCTGACTCACTGGTTAGCCTCCCTGTTGTGGGTGTTGTGGACACGCTACCTCCTGTCGAGAACTGTAGCATTGCGGCTGTGACGGACCCCTCGTTTAGGGTTTTCAGCTGGAATGTGGCGGGCCTCGAGAGGAAGCTAGCGCTGCCGGACTGGAACTCGCTAGTGGAGCAACACTCCATATGCCTGTTCCAGGAAACCTGGAGCGGGGTGCCCCTGCACAAGGCAGGATACTCCACCCATTTTTTGCCAGCAGTCCATAGCGTAACTGGTAGGGGCCGCCCTTCGGGTGGCCTCTTAATTTGGGTGGCTTCAGAACTCAACTGTAGGGTGGTGGAGCGGGATACCAAATGCCCGGATCTCCTTAACATATTGTTGAAAACCCCCCAGGGCCGAGTCATCCTAAATATTTTTAACATTTACGCCCGAGGCACAAAGGGGGGTAGAGAATCCCCAGTAATATCTTGTCTAGAAGCCCTGCTTCGCTCGTCACCTCACAGGTCTTGTACCTTGGTGGCGGGCGATCTCAATTGTACCTTTGAGCCCCTGGACCTCGAAATCCTAACTGACCAAGAGGAACACGACACTAGGTGGGGGATTCCGTCCCTTGAACTCAGTCCCATTAAAAAGTGGACAGAAGTGGCCCTCCAGATCAATTCAATAGCTATGGAGTTTGGTCTGAGGGCTGCCAATGGCAGGACTAGGTCCGACAAAGCAGGGGCCCACACCTACAACAGGCCAGGGCACACGTCACGGATCGATTACTTCCTCCTTGACGTACATCTGTGGAGTTTGGTGGAAGACATGGTGATTATACCATCTGTCGAGATTGACCACAACCTCCTCTCTCTCACCTTGTCTCACAGGTGGTTAACTAGCACTGTGACCAGAACTTCTAGTAACCCCGCCCCGGACCTGTCAGTAGTCGCCAACTGTGGACGGCGGCTAAAGTGGGCGAAGTTGGCACTTTCAGAGGAGAAAACCTCTGCCATTAGGCAGCTTCTTGCCTCAGCCCTAGTCAATCTTGACCCCCAAGAGGATGGGTTGCTGGGGGTGGCCTCAAGGTTCTGCACCATAACCCAGGCTATCAGTGACCTCTTTATAGTCCCAGCTAACACGAACAGAAGGAAACCAAGCTCACGAGCTAGACAGGGCTGGTACAATCAGAAGTGCAGGGAGGCGAAGTCACTTCTCATTGAAGCAGTCAAGTCCAAATTACCATCCAGGACTAGGGTGGCCAGGAGGCACTATGCACTCTGCCTAAAAAACGCCAAGATGGAGTGGGAGGATAACTTCTGGCAGGACCTCTTGGCCACCAGTCGTGGGAAAGATGCCAAAGGTTTTTGGGATTTGGTGGGCAACAGGAACCGTCCCGACAACACTCTGAGGACCTGTACCATCAATGCCCAGACATGGTTCTCCCACTTCCAAAAACTTTATTCTGCCGCTGAAGGCCCACTAAACGACCCTTTTTACCTGCCGCCCTTCACCCTAGTTCAAGACCTGGAACTTTTTTTCTGTTTTGGATGTCACAAAGCAGATTAAAATCTTGGTACCATTAAAAGCAGCTGGTCCGGATGGCCTACCAGGCGACATCCTCCGAGCATATCCGGGAGAATGGGGGGTGCTAATTTCTGCACTCCTCAATGCAATCGCTGTGGGAGGCCCTGTGCCAGATTCCTGGAGAGGTGCTGAGGTAGTCCCCATCTACAAAAAGGGCAGCCGGGATCTACCTGGGAACTACAGGCCCATAAGCCTAATAGACTCGAGCCAGAAACTGGCGGGGAAAGACATTTTGGGGAGGATCACAGAATGGGTGGACGAAAACCACATCCTGTCCGATATGCAAGCCGGGTTCCGTTCAGGCACCGGAACTATCGAACAGGTCTTTAGGCTCCTGCTACTACAGTGGAAGGTGGTGGAGCTAGGCAAAGGCAGTCTCTACTTGGCCTTTATTGACCTAAAGACTGCCTTTGACCTGGTTCCTAGGGAGGAACTTTGGAGGGTGCTACATGGTCTAGGGATGCCCCCGTATATACTAAACCTCCTTATCAAACTGCATAACAACACCTATGCCCAGGTCAGATGGGGGTTGAATGGGGAAAAGACCGACAAGATCAGGGTCGAGAGGGGAGTAATGCAGGGCTGTGTCCTGGCCCCCACCCTATTCTCCCTCTATATCAATGGGGTGGTAGATCATCTACTCGGCGAACCAGCAGACGCTCCCACTCTGGGAGGCGTAAAAATTCCAACTTTGCTGTTCGCCGACGACACCCTCCTCATCTCTAAAACCCCCCAAGGTCTCCAGACACTACTGAATCGCTGTGAGAAGTTGGCCCGATATGCAACGTTCGCTATTCTAGCGACCGCTATGTATCGTTCCAACGACCCTTATGGTGTTTGGTTGTAAGTCAACCTATAGACCAGCTATCCTAGTAGCGTGGATACGAGCAGTCTAAGGCTAAAGACTCGAGAGGGCGCGTTAAGCCAGTTGTTTACCACACATGTACCCCTTGAACACCCAGTGAAAGGACACCACACAAGTGTTATGAAAATAAACAGTATATTTATTAAGAATCACAACAGCCCTGTACTCTTTATGAGGACAGGGTACTAAGCACAAACCAAATCTCTTTAGCAAATACTTCAAGTGCACAGTTTAAAGACAAGTGTCCGAGGACACGGAAAGGTTAAGGCAAGTCGGAAGCGAGAGACTCGGGACCCTAGAGTAAGGAGGCTATGCAGGCACCGAAATGCCGAGTTACCTAGCCACGAGGGCTGCGGCTGCACAAGTCTTACAGGCGTCGGGGTCTTCGCTGACGAGCCAGGTGCCGGAAGAAAAGGAGTTGCTGGCCGGCGACCAGTGTTGAATAGTTCGTAGAGATTGATGGAACCTGAAAGCAGAGGGGACCAAGTTCGTACTACTAGCCAGTAGTTAGAGGGTACCAGGAAGGCACCGGTTGGCCGTCACCTCGACCAGGTGAGTGGGCGACGCTAGGCTCTGCAGTCTCACGGACCAGGAGGCGTTGTCGGCGACCACGGTGGAGGTGCGAGCTGTCCCACGACGGATGTCGCTGTCGGCGTCTTGAGTGGACCAGGAGGGTCCGGGGTGCTTCTCAAAAGATGGAAGCAAGGGCCAGTCTGGAGCAACCAGACCGGCAGTGTTGATTCTTGGTCGTCGTCACAGAAGGGCACAAGCCAGCGGCTAGTGACCAGACAACGTGCTGAGCAGCGAGCAGAAGGGCCCCACGCAGATCGTGGAGATGCTGGGAGGCTGCACTTCGGTGCTAGAGCGGCTCCGGGTCGGGGCTTCTCGGACCCCAGAGCACTCACCAGAGAGTTATCTCGATGGTCGTGCTGGTTTTTAAGAGCGTGCAGGTTCTGATGATGGCCGGTCCCTCGAGGTCTCGTCGCACCCACAGATCACAGCTGAGCTGATGACGTGGGTAGAGGTCAGAGGTGCCAGGGAAGCCGGTTCTCGTCGAGCTGGGCCGTCGGATTCCTTGAGGAAGGACTTACAGCAAACCGCAGAGTTCTTAGATGGTGCCCGCTGATGCAGGGTGACTACTCCTTAGTCACAAGGGAGAAATCTTAAGAAGAGTCTTGAAGTCCTTTCGTAGAAAGTATTCTTGATTCAAAGATGATCTAATTTGGAAGGGTCCCCGCTCCGGCCTTTATCCTAAAGAAAGGGGTGGGTACATGACTAGGTCCTGCCCTAAGGGTGGGACCAGGAAGGGGGGTAGTTACACCCCTCTCCCCTGCCGGACTTTCCCCAGGCCAGGGCTGTCGCCCCTGGAACTGGTTCTAACCGGCAGATGCGTAGTGAGCACCGGGGTGCCAATCCGCAGTCACCTTCTCGCAAAAGCCCTACCTACCCAGAATACACAAACCCTGTCTGGGACGGTGCGAACACCGCCCTCGACAGGAAACCCTTTGTCCAAGTGCTCCTCGCTGGAAGGACTCCCAGCAGCAGGAGGTCAGACTTGTGTCTGTGGTGGCAGCATCCATTTTGTGGGGCTGAGGCCTTCGTTAACTTTAACCGGGGTTCACAGTTACGTACATGTCGTGTCCCTCTAGAAGGGCGGAATGCTAACCTCGTCGCCAGAGTTGGTGAGAGGACAGCATCCCGATTCGTATGACACCTTACTCGACATGTCTTGATAACGCGACACCGAAGTTACCGATATGGTACGCGTTATCATGGAACAGCCATTGGGTCTTGATTCCGCAAGCTGCAACCGGGCTCGGCTCGGGCCAGAGCTTAGTTCACACGAGCCCATGCACTCTGCCTTCAGGATTGTCAAGGCCTGCCATAGGAGTGACTGATAGGGACTCGGGTGTCCATTGGAGGGTTAGATATAGGGCTACTATATCTAAAGCAAAGGGTGATTACACGACTTTGCCCCAGCTGTCATGCAGCCAGTTGTGTCAAATTTAGGAGGCCAGTCAGGGGTGGCATAATACATGCTGCAGCCCCTGGCGGCCCTGGACACACCTACGCCCTGGGTTACAGGGTCTGATAAGGTGGCCCAGTACCAATTGGTATATGCACCTAGGGTACATCTCGTAATTTAGAAAGAGAACAGCCAGGCTGTGGGTCTGATTGGCAGGCCCACAGCCAGAGAAAGTCGTAAACCAGTGAAACAAAAGCGAAAAATCTGGGTGATCATGGGATTGCAGACCCTACTCTCCTACAATCGCTTCCAGGACTTTTGCACCACCAGGGGACTTGTCATCAACGTGGAAAAAAACAAGTACCTAGTTTTGCACCCACCCCGCAAACTTGGCCGCCCTCCCATTCTGAACTCTACACCCCTTGAAAGAGTGGCAGAATTCGACTACTTGGGAATCCGACTTAACGACGCGATGAGCTGGACCGCCCACATCAATAAAATGACAATGGCCCACAAAAGGGTGGGAGGGGCCCTCCTTAAGGAGTTCAACAACTCAACAAAACATTGTGTTGCCCCTCTACTAGATATATATAAAGCACGTGCGGTCCCTGCATCACTTTATGGAGCCGAACTGTGGGGCCTGGGCAAAGTGGATCTACTGAGCAAGGCTGAAAACAAATTCATTAAAGATCTCCTTGCCATTCCATCGAGTAGTCCGACTATCCCAGTGCTCATGGATGCTGGCTGTAAAGCAATAGGGGAACAGGCCCGTCTTCGACCCCTCTTGCTCTGGGCTCGCCTGTGGAGGGTACCGGAGCTAAAACCTTATGCCGATGGCCTAGCTGAGGTGATGCACTCCGACGGTTGGCACAGCATTAAATGGCTGAAGGACATTAAACATCTTTTAGGGGACCTAGGCCTGGACTCCTGCTGGCATAGCCACTCCGCTCCCCCGAAGGAGACCTTAAAAAAACTTTTTGGGGAGTGGGTCCGTGTGAAGCGCATCAGTAATCAGCAGCACTGCAAAACCACCGCAGCTTTTCTGCTGATAAAAGATGTCGTCGCCTACGAGCCGTACATGGACATAATAACAATCCTCATGGACCGGTCCTTGTACATCAAATTCCGGCTAGGAACTCTACCCTTGGCCGACCTCTGCTCCAGGTGGAATAAATCCCAGCCCTCATCACGCTATTGTGCTCTTTGTCCCGATAAACCAGAGACGGTGCCACACTTTCTTTTCGAATGCCCGGACTATGGTCGCCCCAGATCACGTTGGCTTGGACCTATCTGCAGAGAATTGGGTACCCGCCAGTTCTCTGTCGCCCTTCGGATTCTTTTAACCAATACAGCCCCTCCTATTGTTTGTGCCGTTGCCAAGTTTTTAAAATGGGCTTGGTTGATTAGACTTAGAAGACAGTCCATATCAATTTAATCCTTTTTTTAACTAATTTATGCTGATCAAATGTGTTTTACTCTTTTATCTAATGTACAGTCATACTTTTTTCGACATGCTGTTTTTATCTTTTGTACTGCTTTTATGATATATGCATATCGAAATAAAGCAATCAACCAACCAACAATCCATGCTGTGTAGAAACAAGCTTTGGCGCTCCCATTGCAGTTCCTTCCTAATAGACACCGCTTTGATATCACCAAAGGGCCGCCCGCCAGACCACAAGGAAACTCATAATCTGGCGGGTAGTCAGTGGTTGAATTTGGTGGTGTTGGAGTGGGGCACCTGGTAGAGGCACCCTCCCACACCGCCAAACTCATAATCAGGCCTTAAGTCTTATGTGGCCGGTCACTTGCTACATCCCATGTGCTTAGGTACTTGATAGTGTGTGACAGTGGACAGTGTGTACTATAGGAATGTTAGCAAGCATGCTGTACACGATGAAGGTTAGACGTGGCCTGCCATAATAACATTGTTCATTGTTAGCATTCCCTGAGGCTTTTGTACATCAGCACACTTCCAAGTATGGAACAATAGACACAGGGCTCACTTTTGATGTGGCAGCAGTGAAATATTCCTGTGTCCCACCTTTTGTTCCTTCTTGGAAAACTAACATTAGACTAGATTGGGGCTGTCAGGAGTCTGGAATGAACAGTTTTCCCTGAAGTGGCGGGTTAGAATTTGTCAAGCTTTGTTTCTACCTTCCCCCAGAGGTGCTCCTCCTGGGCATCAGATGAGAAGGCCTCTCTCTTCTTTGTGTTCATTATTATTATTATTTAGCATTTGTAGAGCCCCTGGCTACCCTTAGGCATCCCTGCGCTATTCGACTACAAGTAAGGACCAAGCCCATGATCAACCTTATTGAGGAAGATTCTGGAAGAGCAACATTTTCACCTGTTTCCGGGAGGATAGGGGGTTGACAGTTGCATTCAATTGCTCCGAGAGGGAGTTCCATAACCTAGCTGCATTGAAAGAGAACATCCAACCCCCTAATGGGGCCCTTTTTATTTTGGGGATTGAAGCCAGAAGCTGGTTCGCTGATCGGAGGCATCTTGAAGTTTTCTACTTAGGGATTATTTATCAGTTTGTTGGTCCACCCAAACTCACATTGGCATGGCGATGACTGTCCAGCCACTGCCGCCTTATTATAATTTGGGTGGTCGAACCGCCATTGCACCGCCACAACTGCCAGGGATCAGACATCCCTGGTGATGGCACAGCAGTATTGAGGCCGCAATTTGCTTGGCAGGACCACCGTGGTCTCGCCAAGCATATTACGAGTTTATTTTCCCACACGGTTTTTATAGCGGTTCCTACTCCATGAAAACTGTGGCTGAGGGAAAACAAAGGGGTCCCTGCAGAGCCCCCTGTTGCCTCAGGGCCCTGTGGTGCATGCAGGGGGCCACATGTTGTGCCTTCATGTGTGCATGCACCCCAGTGCCTGCATGGCATGGATGGCACCAGTATATGCTATGCAGGTACTGCCTTTGATATTCCCATTGCTGTGCCTATCACTTACACACCGGCGTG
Organism: Lissotriton vulgaris; assembly: GCF_964263255.1. Lineage (NCBI taxonomy): Eukaryota > Metazoa > Chordata > Amphibia > Caudata > Salamandridae > Lissotriton > Lissotriton vulgaris. The sequence continues at coordinate 370,557,713 of NC_141696.1, read as the reverse complement.
GGACCACCAAAGAACTGCCCGCCAGTGACTGTCAAAGTGGTAATCTGGCAGGTGGTGTTCACACAGGTTTGGCGGTGTGGAATCAGGGAGGTGGCATGGTGGTCCCACTCCCACACCGTTCAACTTGTAATCAGTAATTCAGTAGTGAACATGGAAGAGACCAGAGGAGTGGCTGGTAAAAAGGCCATACTTACTACTAAAAGGGAGGGGTTTAGGGATGAGTTAGAAGTGGTTTACTGAAGTTAGAAAGGGGTTTACGCAGACAAGCACCCACCCACAAAACAATAAGCATATTGCTATTGATAAACTGGACTTCTAAAGTTACTGCAGATAAAAAAGAACCCAGAACATTAGTAAATGTGAAACAGCTCATAGCTGGAGTAAGTAGAGCAGCATACATAACCAACCACTAGTACTGCCGTACCCTCCCATAGATAGGGACTTAAAATGAAACCCATATGAAATAATGTTAAACTAAATGTAATTACTATACATTTATTTAAATAACATTTTATAAAATGTAAGAAATATGACATTACTTTTATTAAAATATGATTTAAATTTCTGTTAATTGTATACATCATATTTAATATACATCAACACATAATACCAAAATATAATATTTTTACTATATGTGGGTTTTTAATATAAACTTCAGAAAAACAGCTGTAATATCATATACTCAAAATATTTCCAGTTCGAATTAAAAGTAACTTAATAATTCTGTAGCATTTTATCATTTTCTTCTGCATTTGACATAGATTACTTTAATATTTCACATAAAACTATTTTGACTATTTTTTTCTACTTTAATACTCTTTTTTATTTTTACCTAAACGTTACCATTGAGAAATCTCTGCTATCGGAGTGAAGATCTGCCTGTATAGGGATAAGTTAAAAGTTTATTAAACGTGACAAAAAGTAGTAAATATAAATGCAAATTAATTTTAAATGTTTATTTTAAATGTAGAAGAAAATGTAAATAATACTACAGCTATAGTACCTTAATTTTATATTAAACTAGCTTACCCGTCGCACGTTGCTGCGATCTCAGAAGAAAGGAAATTTAAGGAAACTTGTTATGATAACATTCAATTTACATTGTGCCATTTTTATTGAAACTTATTCATTTTAATATGGAAAACATTTTAAAGTGTTCTTTTAATTCCATTCATAAGCACAGGTGCACCACATGTAAAGATTGTGAAATCTATGTCACAAACATATTACAAAGACACTGGCAGTAATGTCCAATTTTTTACAAAAATCCACTTTAATGTTCCATTTGTAAGCAAGAACAGCCGACGCGTTTCGTCCCAGATGGGACTTCTTCAGGGCTGTATTATAATAAGACAAAACATATAAACATACAATTAAAATTATGACCAATTTATATGCTCAGCCGAGCAATAATAGTCACAAAATAAAAACATAGCTATTCATTTTACAATATCCAATTACGTCTTAATGTACAGTAGGCGCCTCTGATACTGGGCCATATAACATGGCCTCCCCAAATCTAGTACAATATCATGTTGTCAATACATTCAATTTACTAAGTCTCACTCCATTCCTGATTACGACATGAGAAAAAATGAATAAGACATAAGAAGACAAATTTATGAATTGTATCAGTAGAACAAAGGCATTTGTGTAAAACACTTGTTCCAAACAGACCTCATTCAGCACTATCCCTTGTCTATACCATACTCATTGAAGAGAAGGGACACAAACACTTAAACAATTCATGGCAACACCGCGCACCGAGAAATGACCAGGAATGAGGATTGGACCTACCGTGATTTATTGGGTCCTAGTGGATAGTTCAACCGGTAATATCGTGACGAGTGAATGTTGAAATAGCTGCTGCTTATTGCACTGTACGTGTGAATCTATACCAAGAGAAATTAGAGGAATTTACATGGGCTGAAAATTTAATTTTTGTTACACTTGATGTAACCAGCCTTTATACGTGTATAAAAAAAAATCCGGTATAAAGGCTCTCGAATTCTATCTGGGACAGAGAGCAGCGGAGCACCTTGGTCACAATGAGGTCTTGATTGAAATGACGAATATCATTCTATCAAAAAACTTCTTTCTCCATGACTCCACCTGGTATCAACAGACCCAGGGGACTGCTAAGGGGTCCAGATTTGCTCCCGCTTACGCCGGCCTCTTTATGGGCTGGTTTGAGTGGGAGCATGCCTGGGGCCGCCGGGCATCGCTGTGGTCGGAGCGGGTTATCTATTGGGGCAGGTAAATCGACAAAGTGATTATGTTGTGGAATGGATCTGCCCCAGATCTCCTGGCCTATTATGAATATCTGAATGACAACCCCTATAATGTGCCCTTCACGATGGAGTATAATAGCAGAGAGATTGACTTCCTGGAGGTGACATTTTTCGTGGAAAATAACAAGATCAATAGCAGGACCCATATGAAAGCCACCAGTTGTAACAGTACCTTACATTTTGCCAGTGCACATCCTCGTCATGTCAATAATAACATCCCCTATGGGGAGATGATTAGGATGCGACAAAATTGTAGCACCCCAGATACTTTTCTCAATAACATTAATGAGACTACAGAATGTTTCCGACAGAGGGGATACCCCCCTAAGATCTTGAACAAAGCATTCAAAAAGGTCACAAAAGTAACTAGGGAGGCGAACCTGGCCCCGTCGGTAAAAAGTCGAAACAATCCTATGTTGCGTTCAGTACACAATTTACAGACGAGAGTGGTAGGATTTACAACACTCTTCGCAAACACTGGCACTTGCTTACAGAGATGCCAAGTCTGCAAGGGATTGTGCCAGACAAACCTAGGGTAACATACAGGCGAGGCCACAATTTGAGAAACATGCTTTGCCCCAGTTACAGTACAAGGGACAAAAAAACAGATGGGTTAAGTAACAGTTTGGTGGGGTTTTACACATGTAGAGGATGCAACATGTGCAAACTGGGCAAAGACAAAACGAAGGAATTTTGCTTTAACACCACACGCAGACACAAGATCAACCATTACAGAAAACTGCAACACCAATTATGTAGTTTATGTGTTGGGATGTCCATGTGGACAAATATCCGTGGGCAGCACAAAAAGGGCGCTTAAAGTAAGAGTCCAGGAACATGTTAGAGCACATAGAAATGGTGATCTAAAATACCCAATGACCCATTATATGCAGGTAAAACATACATCAGAAGAAACTATATGGTTCATGGGTATAGACCATGTCCCCGCACACCCTAGAGGTGGGGACAGGCTAGTAGCCCTGAGAAAGAAGGAGGCTACCTGGATTTGTAGATTAAGAACATTTGAGTTTGGGCATAATTTTGATGATGAGATGCATCACTTTTTGACATGGTACTCTCTGCAATTGATCATTTAGAAACAAATATGCCCTCATGCTGTATACAATATTATCGCATTGCCTCCTGTCATTTATAATCAATGCCCCGTCTGTCGCTGTGTCTAAGTATATGGGGTGTTCAGATTATGACCTGTCTATGTGCAACTATAAGATATGCTCATGTACTCCTATAAATGGGTGCCAGTTCTCAAATCCATCTGAGAATTATGGTTAAAAAACTGCTATAAATTTTTTTCCTATAAAACTGTTTTAAACAATACTGTGCTCCATTGAACTGTACTGCCCAAAAAAATATACCCAGGGTCCTGCTGTAAGATCACATGGTATTATGTAAATATTCTTTCTCTCCTTTTTAGATTGTCTCTCAGCACAATGTTATAAATGTACCAAGGTGAGAACGCTTATTGTTGTTGGTGCGATTCACTTGATGTTTCTGTATATGAAAGGCATTTGTGACAACCTCTATTACCAAGGACACATAACTTGACATTTTGTGGCAATATTATGTTCATCCAAGAAACGATGGGGACTCCTCACTTTCACCTGTTCATATACACCTGTCCATTAGGACCTCAATCGCCTTTCTTGCCACAGCGTGCAAGCAATTTGCTTTTTTATCCCTTACTCAGTTTTGACCTATCCAAGATGGCCGCCGCCTTTATTCATAATGGGCTTCATAAACACCGGGGCTGACTCGGGTTTCCTTGGCAGGTATTAAACATAATTGTTATTGTTATTGTTATTTTTGATTTGTAGCGCGCTCAATCACCTACAGGCCTCTAAGCGCTCGGGAATCGATGGTAAACAACAACTTTGACAGTACAGAGGTCATCCACTAGCCTACGTGGCTCACAGGGCTCTCCTGAACAACAGCGTTTTCAGCCCCTTTCTGAAACGTAGGAGGTTTCCTTCCTTTCGCAGTGGCTCAGGTAGTGTGTTCCATAAATTTGGAACCAATACCGAAAAGGCTCTACCGCCCTTGGTGGCAAGTTTGTACCGAGGGCACACTAATAGCTGAGAGTCTGAGGACCTAAGAGCTCTCTTTGGGCTATACATTGCCAGGCGATCTTTGATGTACGCAGGTGCCATGCCATAGATGGCTTTATGGGCGATGCATAGATTTTTAAATTCCACTCGCTCCTTAATGGGGAGCCAGTGGAGGCTTTGTAGCAGGGGGGATGCTTTAGTGTGTCTTGGCTGTCTGAAGATAAGACGAGCGGCGTCATTCATCACCACCTGTAGCCTGTTTATCAAGGTTTTTGGTAGGCCAAGGTAGAGGGCATTTCCATAATCTATGCGTGAAATCACAGTAGCTGTGACGATGGAACGTAGCATAGATTGGGAAATGATAGGCACTAATTTCCGTAGCTGTCGGATGATATTAGTACAGCTGCCCACCACTGAAGAGATTTGGCTGACCATAGAGAGGTCACAGTCCAATTTAATCCCTAGGCTCTTCACGTTCAGACTGGGTTTTGGGGCCGGACCTAACTCTGCGGGCCAGTAGAGGTCACACCATGGTGAGGTGGTAGATGAAATAACCAGGACCTCAGTCTTATCTGGGTTGATTTTTAGGAGGTTACCTGTCATCCACTGGACCGTGTGTCTCAAAATATTCTGAGTGTGGAGTTGGGCGGTGTTTGTATTGTCAACACTCAGCAGCAGCTGCGTGTCGTCTGCGTAGTTATATACCGTGCAGCCCATACTCGCCAGGGAGGCAATCAGAGGCTGCAGATATAGGTTAAACAGCAGTGGGGATAGGGCCGAGCCCTGAGGTACCCCACATTCTATTTCTCCCACTGCGGAGATTTCTTCTCCGAGTTGTGTTCTTTGTGTCCTTCCTGACAGAAAGGACTGCAACCACTCGAAAGCCCGGCCAGTGATGCCAAAGTCACTCAGCCTTTCCAGCCTTTATTGTGTGAGCAGCAACCTCGGGCTGTACCGGCGGGTATACACGTTTTTTTGGGGCGCGGGGTGCCGTTTATTATGTTTATTCAAACTTTACTTGCCTCATAGGATCGGTTCCCACTATACTCTAAGATGGCGGCCGCTGGTTACTAGGGCCACTGGGACACCAATCTGCTCCATGTAGAACCACACAGGTGTTTTAGATAGAATAATCAATTCGGGTATATATACTAGTGCCTTCATGATCCATTTCCACCAGGTGCTATACGGACTGGAGGAATGCTACCAGGCATCTAAGGAGACTGATCGAGCATTTTTCATTGTGCTCCCGCGGTAAGCGTGTATGCAAATTTAGCGGTGTCCCAGGTTTTCTTCTTATCTGATACTTGGATTTGGGTCATGGGATTCCGGGCTATGTTCTTCTTTTTCGGCCCGATCTTTTGGTCAGTGTGTATATAAACCTTTTTTCTGTTTATGCATACCGTTCACACCGACAATGGGACTGTAAGCCTCACTTCCTACCCTCCTGCCTATAACTGAGGAGGACGGTCTTTGCGGAGCGTTGGGTAGAATACAGGCACACGTTATACACTTCACAAGACACATTTTTAATGGGGCAGTCACGTTGTCCATTTAGCCTCGTCTTATCGATATCTTGGAGGGGGGCGAGTCTGGACCATTCATGGGCCGGATAGATTAACTATGAGATTTGGCGCATAAGGTGTGTGGGGGTGAATTTTTGTTGGAGGCACGTTTGCTAAGGCTTATTTATTCTATTTCCTTTAAAAAAAAAAAAAATCTAACACTTTTTTTGCGTTTCAATAGTTTAACATATGGACCAGCTGTCATCACTGTCATTAATTTCTGCCCCTCATCCCCCTTAGAGTCGGCCGCGGACAGTGGAAGGGTTTTATTTATACCTCAAAACGCCGATCAGATATACAAGTTTGGAGATTAGGTAATCTAATTTTAATATTTTCCTGCTCCACAGATGCAGTGTTCCCCATGTGTTAGATCCCTGAATGCTTTGCTTTTCTTCCCTTTTTTTAGGTTTTAAGTGGCACATCAATTTGAAGGTGCACTTCCTGTTTTACACAAGCGTCTCGACTGTTGGGACTTATAAGGGTAAGCATCTTCCAAACCGGAGTGCTTTTCGTACAGGAAATCGCCCGGGGGTCCCCCTAGTGGGGACTCGGCAAATGACATTCAAATCTGGTCGTGTTCTTTATAAACTTTCTTAAATAAGAAAAAAGTATAAATTCTGTAGAAACAGTACTAGGCGAGAGATGGGAATTTTGCCCACTAGGAATATTAACGCGGGGTCTATTTCAATAAACTTATGGTATTTTGAGACTCTGGGGCCGGAACCCACACATGGTCCATAGACATACATGTACTTATACATTGTTTTCTTTTTTCTAATATCTTTTACAGTCTATACCACAGCCTTTTATCCATCCACCCTGACCAGGGATCTTTTCTCCTTTGAAGAAGAAGTGGATTGATAAATCTGACTATATATATTGGAACGTGAGTGACTCTCACTGCCTTCTTCGGCCAACTTACCGTTCTTGTCATTTTGCAATGGGAGGGGAGAATCACTAGACTATCGAGGGTTCTTGCTGGGCCCCCCTCCCCACCCCCACTTTTTTTGATTTTTTGGTTTTTTGATCTTTTGATCTTTTGATTCTTAGATGTTCCTCTGCTTCTCTTGGTATAGATTCACACGTACAGTGCAACAAGCAGCAGCTATTTCAACATTCACTCGTCACGATATTACCGGTTGAACTATCCACTATGACCCAATAAATCACGGTAGGTCCAATCCTCATCCCTGGTCATTTCTCGGTGCGCGGTGTTGCCGTGAATTGTTTAAGTGTTTGTGTCCCTTCTCTTCAATGAGTATGGTATAGACAAAGGATAGTGCTGAATGAGGTCTGTTTGGAACAAGTGTTTTACACAAATTCCTTTGTTCTACTGATACAATTCATCAATTTTTCTTCTTATGTCTTATTCATTTTTTCTCATGTCGTAATTAGGAATGGAGTGAGACTTAGTAAATTGAATGTATTGACAACATGATATTGTACTAGATTTGCGTAGGCCATGTTATATGGCCCAGTATCAGAGGCCGTCCTTGTACTGCATCAACACTCTGTGACAGACTGTGCCCCCGATCTCGCCTGCATCCTGGGATATATCATATCTGTGCCCCCTATCTCGCCCTGCTTTTTGTGGTATCGTATTTGCTGCTGTAATTAGTTTCTGTGCCACACTGTGCTTCGCGTGGTATCGTACTTGCTGCCTTCATTAGTATCTGTGCCAGACTGTGCCCCAATCTCGTCCTGCATTGCTTTGTTGTTGTCTGGTGCCATTTTGTTGTACCAGCCCGTCTCTCCTCCCCGCTCCCTGCCGCTGCTCCCCCGCGACCCACCCCGCTCCCTATAGCATCTACAATCAATCCCCTCCCCCCTCGCCACCCCGCTCCCGCCTCCCAGCTGCTCCTCCCTCCCAATGGAACATAAGGATAGACTGGAGCAGTGAAGAGCTGTGACCATCCTGACCTGGTCAGAAACGGTCGCTCCACCTGCTCCTGGCTGTCCTTGTACCGCATCAACACTCTGTGCCAGACTGTGCCCCCGATCTCACCTGCATCCTGGGATATATCGTATCTGTGCCCCCGATCTCGCCCTGCTTGGTGTGGTATCGTATTTGCTGCTGTAATTAGATTCTGTGCCAGACTGCGCTTCACGTGGTATCGTATTTGCTGCCTTTTTTAGTATCTGTGCCAGCCTGTGCCCCAATCTCGCCCTGCATTGCTTTGTTGTTGTTTGGTGCCATTTTGTTGTCCCAGCCCGTCTCTCCTCCCCGCTCCCTGCCGCTGCTCCCCCGCGGCCCCACCCCCGCTCCCTACAGCATCAACAATCGATCCCCTCCCCACTGGCCACCCCGCTCCCGCCTCCCAGCTGCTCCTCCCTCCCACTGGAACATAAGGATAGACCGGAGCGGTGAAGAGCTTTGACCGTCCTGACCTGGTCAGAAACAGTCGCTCCACCCGCTCCTGGCCGTCCTTGTACCGCATCAACACTCTGTGCCAGACTGTGCCCCCGATCTCGCCTGCATCCTGGGATATATCATATCTGTGCCCCAGATCTCGCCCTGCTTGGTGTGGTATCGTATTTGCTGCTGTAATTAGTTTCTGTGCCAGACTGTGCTTCGCGTGGTATCGTATTTGCTGCCTTCTTTAGTATCTGTGCCAGACTGTGCCCCGATTTCGCCCTGCATTGCTTTGTTGTTGTTTGGTGCCATTTTGTTGTTCCAGCCCGTCTCTCCTCCCCGCTCCCTGCCCCTGCTCACCCGCGGCCCCACCCCCGCTCCTTACAGCATCTACAATCGATCCCCTCCCCACTCGCCACCCCGCTCCCGCCTCCCAGCTGCTCCTCCCTCCCATTGGAACATAAGGATAGACCGGAGCGGTGAAGAGCTGTGACCGTCCTGACCTGGTCAGAAACGGTCGCTCAACCCGCTCCTGGCCGTCCTTGTACTGCATCAACACTCTGTGCCAGACTGTGCCCCCGATCTCGCCTGCATCCTGGGATATATCGTATCTGTGCCCCCGATCTCGCCCAGCTTAGTGTGGTATCGTATTTGCTGCTGTAATAGTTTCTGTGCCAGACTGTGCTTCGCGTGGTATCGTATTTGCTGCCTTCATTAGTATCTGTGCCAGACTGTGCCCCGATCTCGCCCTGCATTGCTTTGTTGTTGTTTGGTGCCATTTTGTTGTCCCAGCCCGTCTCTCCTCCCCGCTCCCTGCCGCTGCTCCCCGCGGCCCCACCCTCGCTCCCTACAGCATCTACAATCGATCCCCTCCCCACTCGCCACCCGCTCCCGCCTCTCAGCTGTTCCTCCCTCCCAATGGAACATAAGGATAGACGGGAGCGGTGAAGAGCTGTGACCGTCCTGACCTGGTCAGAAACGGTCGCTCCACCCGCTCCTGGCCGTCCTTGTACCGCATCAACACTCTGTGCCAGACTGTGCCCCCGATCTCGCCTGCATTTTGGGATATATCGTATCTGTGCCCCCGATCTCGCCCTGCTTGGTGTGGTATCGTATTTGCTGCTGTAATCAGTTTCTGTGCCAGACTGTGCTTCGCGTGGTATCTTATTTGCTGCCTTCATTAGTATCTGTGTCAGACTGTGCCCCGATCTCGCCCTGCATTGCTTTGTTGTTGTTTGGTGCCATTTTGTTGTCCCAGCCCGTCTCTCCTCCCTGCTCCCTGCCGCTGCTCCCCCGTGGCCCCAGTCCCTCTCCCTACAGCATCTACAATCAATCCCCTCCCCACTCGCCACCCCGCTCCCGCCTCCCAGCTGCTCCTCCCTCCCACTGTAACATAAGGATAGACCGGAACTGTGAAGAGCTGTGACCGTCCTGACCTGGTCAGAAACGGTCGCTCCACCCGCTCCTGGCCGTCCTTGTAACGCATCAACACCCGCCTCCCAGCTGCTCCTCCCTCGCTCCGCCCCCTCCACTCTCCACTTATGACAGATACACTCACGCGCAGCGGACGTGCCCTATGCGCGCCGAAGGTGCGCCAAAGGTAAGCCCGTCTACGCCCGTCCGCACCTGGACTGCGCCCAGCGCCAGAACCCCTGGACCACGCAAAGGCCACCCCTCACGCTGAACTTACGACGCCGACACTCTCACTGCACTCAACACTGGCCGACTCCCCGACTGCCACCAAGCCGCCCCAGGACGCACCCACGGTCCCTTCACCTGCCAATCATGCACATTCTGCTGCATCAGGACCCACAGTACATCCACAAACGCCAAACAGAGCTCCGACAACAACCACTAGAAGTGCATCCTGCTTAACACCAGCTCCGTCCACAGACACGCCGTGGAACTATGGAACCTACTCGACACCACATCGCCAGGCGTCGCCTTTATCACGGAAACCTGGATGAACGCCTCATCATCACCCGAAATCGCCATAGCCATCCCGGACGGATACAAGATTATCCGAACGGACCACATCAACCAAACAGGAGGAGGCATCGCCATCATCCACAGGAACAGCATTTGCATCTCGACCAGCTCCGAAGACACCCTCATAGCAACCGAACACCTCCACTTCCAGACACACACCGATCCCAAGACCACACTCAGAGGCACCCTCATCTACAGACCTCCAGGACACCGCACACAATTCAGCGAAGACATCGCTGAATTTGTCAGCCCACACGCCCTCCCCTTCAATGACTACATTCTCCTAGGGGACCTCAACTTCCACCTCGAGAATAACAACGACAACAACACCACCACCCTGCTGGACAACCTCGCCAATCTCGGACTCAAACAACTGGTGAATACCCCCACCCACTACGCCGGACACACGCTCGACCCAATCTTCTCCTCCAGCAAGCACATCTCATTCAGTCACGCCACGGGACTCCACTGGACAGACCACAGCTGCGTCCACTTCAGCTTCAGAAAGACCACCAGCAACAAGCTCCCCGCAGAAGCTGGAACAAAATTACCACCGACCAGCTCACCACATCACTGAACCAAAACCCTCCCGCCAGATCAACGGACCCAAATCAAGCAGCCATCAATCTCACACAGTGGATCACCCACTGCGCTGACAAATTAGCACCCATGAAAAACCATCCCAACAAGCCCGGAAGCAAAAAAGCCTCCTGGTTCACTGACGACCTCAAGAACTCCAAAAAGAACTGCCGCACACTCGAGAAAACCTGGCAAAGAAACCCAACCACAGACAACATGACCGCCCTCAAGATTGCCACCCGCAAACACCACCAGCTGATCCGCACCACCAAGAAATCAGCATTCAAGGATCGACTAGACAACAACGCCCACAACAGCAAGGAACTCTTCAGCATTGTCAAAGAACTCACCAATCCCAGCGCCGGCAACAACGACATCACTCCCTCTCAAGACCTCTGCGACTCTCTAGCCTCATTCTTCCACAGCAAGATCGCTGACATACATAACAGCTTCGGCGACCAGTCCACTCCCCTCACCACTGAATTGAAGCCCCCCCACCACCACACTTCGCGCCTGGACCCCGATTAGCACCGAAGACACCATCCGCTTGATGAACTCCATCCACTCCGGATCACCAACCGACCCATGCCCCCATCACATCTTCAACAAGGCCGACTCCGTCATCGCACCCCAACTCCGGGACATCATCAACTGCTCCCTCAACACCGCTACCTTCCCAGAAAGCTGGAAACATGCCGAACTCAGTGCCCTCCTGAAAAAACTTACAGCTGACCCCACCGAACTTAAGAACTACCGCCCCATCTCGCTCCTCCCATTCCCCGCCAAAGTCATAGAAAAGACCGTCAACAGTCAGCTCGCCGCCTTTCATGAGTCTAACGGCTCCCTCGACCCCTCACAGTCCGGCTTCCGAGCCAATCACAGCACTGAGACCTCCCTCATCGCAGCCACGGACGACATCCGGACTCTGCTCGACAACGGGGAAATAGCGGCCCTCATCCTCCTGGACCTCTCCGCAGCGTTCGACATGGTCTGCCACTGTACCCTTGTACAACGCCTCAGCAACGTTGGAATACAAGATAAAGCATTGGATTGGATCATCTCGTTCCTCGCCGGAAGAACCCAGAGAGTTGGCCTCCCCCCTTTCAGATCAGAGGCCACCGAAGTAAGCATGGGCGGAAAATCCGTTTCGCTCGTGGATTTTGTGGATTTTCGGTAAATTCGCAATCCGCGAGATCCGCGAATCTCCCGTAAAATCCGCAAATCCGCGAGCAGCGGATTTTATGGCTTGCTCGCACTGTTCACGTGAGTTCGCGGCTTGCCAGTACAACTTCGCACCCCGCGAGTAAGTGCTAAATTGCAGAAATACGATCTTAGCAAAACTGAAACTACTTACCAGGTTCAAAAGTTCAGGCTCATCATTAGTAGCCATTTCCTGTAGTGCTTCCTGAGGGGCCCCTCCAGAGTTCAGTTGCCAGTTGCAACTATTATGTGACCCTGCTCTGAACCTCAGAATAGTTACACATATGCCACAAAGGTCCTGAATTACAGCTAAGGGAGACAAGCAGGAGCCAGGCTGGAAGTTAAAATCCATTAATCAGCCCCTAATTCATTATTGTCAGTTGGGGCAGGGCAGGTGTTGTAACTAATTTTGCAACAATGAAAGCACTTAGCAAGTGCAAAAGATCACTAATCAGGAAGCACTAAGGAAGCAGGTGCCAGCTAAAAAAATATTCTGTGACACATTAATCAGCCCCAAATTAATTCAGGTCACTTGAGGCAGGGAAGGTGTGCTTTGCTTTGCCGAAAATAATGTACACTGGACAACCAGAGGGTGTGGTGATGAAACAGAGGGTGGCATGGGTGGGCCAGAGGGTGGCATGAGTAGTCAGAGAGTGGCAGTGGTGACAGAGAGTGGCAGTGATGAAGAAGAGTGTCCAAACAGGCTGGACACGTAGAAACAACAAGTTCGCAAAACTTGCGACCCGACAGGTAAGTTCGCAAATTGCGAAATTGTAAAAACCCTCGCGAACTGGCAGAAACACGCGCGAACACAAAAAAAAAATCCGCAAATTCGCGGGAATTCGCGGATTTTGCGGATTGCGAGTTCGCAAATCCGCAAAATTCGCGAACGCGAGATTCGCAAAATTCGCCCATGCTTACACCGAAGTCATCTGCGGCGTACCACTAGGATCTTCGCTCAGCCCCACCCTCTTCAACGTCTACATGAGTCCTCTTGCATCCATCGCACGACAACACAACCTCAACATCATCTCCTACGCTGACGACACACAGCTGATCCTCTCCCTCACCAAAGACCCAAACACCGCCAAAACCAACCTACACGAAGGGATGAAAGACGTAGCCGAGTGGATGAAGAACAGCCGCCTAAAACTGAATTCAGACAAGACGGAAGTCCTCATCCTAGGGTCATCCCCCTCTGCATGGGACGACTCATGGTGGCCCCCGGCCCTAGGCAACGCACCCAAACCAACGGACCATGCTCGCAACTTGGGATTCATCCTAGACTCCTCCCCCTCGATGACCAGACAAGTCAACGCCTTCTCATCATCATGTTTTAACATCCTACGCGTGCTCCGAAAGATCTTCCGATGGATCCCCACCGAAACAAGGAAGACGGTCACCCAAGCACTTGTCACAAGCCGACTGGACTACGGAAACACCCTCTACACCAGAACCACTGCCAAATTGCAGAAAAGACTTCAACGCATTCAGAACGCCTCCGCTCGACTCATCCTAGACATACCCCGCCACAACAACATATCCGGCCACCTGAGAGACCTACACTGGCTCTCCGTCAACAAGAGAATCACGTTCCATCTCCTCACCCACGCACACGAGGCCCTCCACGACCTAGGACATAGTTACCTCAACACCCGCCTGACCTTTTACACCCCTACCCGGCAACTACGATCGTCCAACCAAGCCCTCGCCGCGATTCTACGCATCCGGAGAGCCACCATGGGAGGAAGATCCTTCTCCTACAAAACCTGGAACTCCCTCCGCACCCACCTCCGCCTTACACAGAACCACCTCTCCTTCAGAAAGCAACTCAAGACTTGGTTGTTTGATCAGTAATGAACCCCCCTCCCACAAGCGCCTTGAGACCCTCTGGGTGAGTAGTGCACTATACAAATTTTCGACTTGACTTGATATTGTAAAATGAATAGCTATGTTTTTAATTTGTGACTATTATTGCTCGGCTGAGCATATAAATTGGTCATAATTTTAATTGTATGATTATATGTTTTGTCTTATTATAATACAGACCTGAAGAAGTCCCATCTGGGACGAAACGCGTCAGCTGTTCTTGCTTACAAATGGAACATTAAAGTGGATTTTTCTAAAAAATTGGACATTACTGCCAGTGTCTTTGTAATAAGTTTGTGAGATAGATTTCACAATCTTTACATGTGGTGCACCTGTGCTTATAAATAAAATTATATTAAGTTCTAGTTAGAACTTTCACTGTGATGGTAGGTGTATTTCGGTGTGCACGCAAGCCCCAGCCTAGAACATAAGGGGAAATTACTGTAGGGGGTTATTTTGGTTAGGTGCATTTGTAAAGAAGGTTCCACCGTCTGCCTTGCTCTAGTTCTGTTGTTATAATTCTGTTTATTTGTTCGACTGCTTGTGGATACACAGTATTTTTTGTTTTTCAGTCTGGTGCGTACAAGAATAAATCAGAAGGTTTTCCGACGCATGAGCTGGCCTCATACAGTTGTCCATGTGAGAAGCACGGATTCTCCAAATCTAGTCCACACACTTGCAGCGATTGTCCTTGTGCTTTGTTGATGGTCATTGCAAAAGCGAGTCGTACCGTAAACTGTAAACGTTCAGTATTGGAAAGATTATGAGGGCCCTTGGGGCCGGGGGGCCGATATTTAACAAATTTTTCTTTTTTTCTTTTTTTGCCAGAAACCTTCGCGGGAATGTTCTCAACAACTTTTAACAATTTTTTTTTTGTTGCCAGAAACCTTCACGGGAGTGTACTCAACAACTTCCCAAAGTTTCAGGGTGATCGGATGAATGGTGTAGTAATGCATAAAGGACAAACAGACATACTTTCGTTTTTATATATATAGCTATTTAATACATTTTACACAATGTTTTAGGTGTATTACAAAAAATAGCGCCTAAAAAAAATGTTTATATTAGTACACATTAAAAATTACAAAATGTTAAGCATAGAAATAATTTAAAGCAATTTACTTTATTTAAAAAAAATAGATGTATTACAGGGAGTCTATGCTGACCTACAAAGATATATAACATCAGTTAGCCTGAAAGAAATTCAGTAAGAAAATATGACACAAGCATGCAAATTTAGAACATAATAAACATTACTCTAGCATAGTATCAGGGCTTTACGTGTGATGAAAAAATAGGAGGGTCTCTCAAAGGGGTGTGGCCAATGTAATTAATGGCATGGCCTAAAACACAGAGGCTAAAAATCCGCTCTCAGCATAGTGTGCCACCTGACTGGGATTTTGCCTCTTCTGTCGTTGCATCCAGATATATAATACAGGTAACATTACACCTACAACAAGCCAGGGCTAATGGCTTTGTCAACAGTTGTTAGTTGCATGAGATAAATAAGCAACAAATATGGGGGCATATTACCAAGCAATAGCGATAATTATCGCTATTGCTTGGTTAGAGACAAAAATTTACCGCTGAGCTGCGGCGATTTTTACCGCAAATAAACCTTGGTATTACCAAGGTTTATCGCAAATGTGATAAAAATCGCCGCAATGCATGAATATCGCTGAAAAGTCAGCGATATTCATGCATTACCGAGCTAATGCTCTTAGCCATGTTATTCACCTCCCATTGGATAACATGGCTTAGAACTGCTCAGGGCAGGTGTTAGCTTTTGGAGATATTCGCGCTTAGCACGAATATCTCCAAAAGTTGGTAATAGGAGATAGCGATGTTAGCGACTGTTTTCAGTCACTAACATCTTGGCACGCCCACTTTGCATGTCATTAGTGATAAATATCACTGACATGCAAAGTGGGGCCCAAGATGGTCGCTATCTCCTACTAGCTGTCGCTAACTGGTGTTAGCGACAGCTAGGCAATAGGGAGATCATTTTATCTCCGCTTTCTTGGCTTTTAAAGCCAAAAGAGCGGAGATAAACCCCCTTGATAATATGCCCCATGGTTTTGTTGTACATACCATTAAAAATGCTTACGTTCTGAATTGATACTGAAAGAACTACAACGAGTCTCTTCGAAGTTACCCCAAAGGCAGTGAACGGTTGTACTGCTGCAGAGTTATGGGATATGGCAATAACATCAACATCCGACAAAAAGGCAATTAACAGAATAACAAAATGAATGTCATTGCTGAAGGATAAAGAGCTGTTCTCAAAAAGAGAACATGCATGGATGGTTCTGCATGAGTACAAAATCTCCAAAGCGCAGCCTTATTTAGAAATACCTTGGTCTGCAAATACAAAAAATATATTTATTAAAGCAAAATTCTGCCATATTTTAGGATCAACGCACTCAATTCCATGGTTGCGACCATCTAAGTCAATCCACTGCAGACCCATGCAACCAATGGAAAGAAAACATAATCCACTTAGTTTGCATATGCCCAGCAATGAAGGAAGAAAGAAGGAGATATTAAAAAAGTAATTTTAATAATCGAGGAAGCCGAACTTGTTGACAAGCTCTGGTAGTCTGGTTTAAGCCAACGGATATAATCATGAATGCAAACTTCACAAAATATTTGATTTTAGCAAAAAGGAAACTCGAATCTTGTGATTTGAGTATAGCAAACTTGGGGGCATATTACTAAGCAATAACGATAATTATCGCTATTGCTTGGTTAGAGACAAAATTTTACCGCTGAGCTGCGGCGATTTTTATTGCAAATAAACCTTGGTATTACCAATGTTTATCGTAAATGCGATAAAAATCGCCGCAATGCATGAATATCGCTGAAAAGTCAGCGATATTCATGCATTAACAAGCTAATGCTCTTAGCCATGTTATCCACCTCCCATTGGATAACATGGCTAAGAACTGCTCAGGGCAGGTGTTAGCTTTTGGAGATATTTGCGCTTAGCGCAAATATCTCCAAAAGTTGGTAATAGGAGATAGCGATGTTAGCGACTGTTTTCAGTCACTAACATCTTGGCATGCCCACTTTGCATGTCATTAGTGATAAATATCACTGACATGCAAAGTGGGGCCCAAGATGGTCGCTATCTCCTACTAGCTGTCGCTAACCGGTGTTAGCGACAGCTAGGTAATAGGGAGATAATTTTATCTCCTCTTTCTTGGCTTTTAAAGCCAAAAAAGCGGAGATAAACCCCCTTGATATTATGCCCCTTGGTTGTTTAAATCATCTAGTATAGAAAGCTAACTTGCACAGGACTGTTTGCACTTTTAAAAAATGGTTTAAAAATGTATGATCTTATTGGATATAATTGTCCTTTTTTATGTATTGATATGAATTATAGATCTGTAATATCGAGGACTCAAATTGGCCCACACTACCTATTTTTTATTACAGTAGGCAACTTTCCTGCTCAAGGTTTTATTGGTCCTCGGAACTGAAGCATTGCTTTTGTTATGGTTGTGTAATTGATGATTTTACATTGTATGATTTTAATTAATCAATAAATAAAACAATTGTTTTACTGCTGCAGAGTTAAGATTTCTTTTTCACCGGGGTTGATGTCAAAAATAGGGAACCCGAGCAACCCGTCTCAGCATCTGCTTTTTAGAACTTCGGGTGCTCAGCACCGACAGGACCCGGTCCACTTAAAGCCCTACTTAGTATGATATATTTTCTTTATTATGGAGCACAAGTTACACATACAGAATGCTATCGAGAACAATGTGTGTGAGTACCTGCTCCTCTGCCACCTTCTCCGCTGAAAATGTTGTGGTCATGTCTAATTCTGCCTTACATGGGCGTCAACATTTTAGTCAATCCATTATAGATGGGGCCCTATGTTTTGCCGACTCTGGGGAATCAGACACACAAGAAATGTTCTAGCAGGTTGCCCAAGCACATACAGTGGTTCAGGCAGATTTTACACAACTACATCCTTTATTTATTATTCTTTATGTAAACACTGTGAACTGCAATAAATCACTGCCTAGGTGTCTGTTTCAGTGACATGGATTCAACTCACTTTGTACTTTTCCTTTTAAAAGATATATGTGTGATGCAAATGGGTAACTGGTGTACTCAGGGGTCAGTACTGTAAGTAGGCCAATGAGTAAGTGCCTTCTGTGAATACCAAAATGAGTAAGTGTCTTCTGTGAATACCAAAATGAGTAAGTGCCTTCTGTGAATGCCAAAATGAGTAAGTGTCTACTGTGAATACCAAAATGAGTAAGTGTCTTCTGTAAATACCAAAAAGGTAGTAAGTTTAGGATTTTATCTTAAGTTAGTTCTGTAAATAGGACCCCCCATGCCTGCAGGAAAATCCGCTTTGTGTGCTGGGCTTCCATTTAACAAATTAGTTGTGCAGGCTGCGTTTCAGCAATTAGAATTTGTTAAAGAAACACCATATAATAATGACTTTTACTAAACATAAAATGGTAAATATCTTAGAGGAATACTAACATGCAGGAGAATATCACCTCATGTAACCTAGAAGCAGCAACGTCTCTGACCCTAACATAAAATATCTGGCTTTTGAAGGAGGATGAACACAGAAGGGTACGATGAGGTGGGCTGAGTCAATGTGCTTCTGTCAGAGCAGTAACCTACCAGGAGCCTGCCAAGCCCATCCGGTGACCCATGCATCTGTAAGATGGAAATTTGACTTGGGTTTGAGCCATTAAACTACACAGAGATGCGGCGAGTGCAAGATAAGTGTTTTTAAGAAATATTTATTTAATTTTCCCTATCCCGTCGTCTGTCTACTTTCAGCCCCCGCCGCACCATTCTTACCTGTGCTGGCCGCCACTGCCTTTCTTTGCATTTCAGTTCTTGCAGTGACAGAAGGTCAGTTCTTCTTACCCTATGGAGAATCAAGTTCAGTCCTTGGTACCTGTGGCTCAGCAGGTAGCTTTTCCATGTAACTGTCAGCGAAGAAGGCCACTTCCCTGCTGCTGTGTAGGAAGTAGTGTTCTGCACTGCATCCGGTTATGCCCTGTTCTTGTCCTGAACGCCAGAAAGCCAGGAGCCTATGGGAGATAAAGCTATTGTTATCAGTGGTAGGTGGGTGGGTGACATTCAGCCAGCCCTGGGATCGGTATGCCTTGGGCATTTTTCTCTACTTATGTAAAACTCTTCTGGGTGATTTATTAAATCTCCACACAATGCAGTGCAGCCCCCTGTGAGGCTGCACTGCATTGCACAACAGTGAGGGAGCAGGAGAGCACCACATTTCTAAAGATATGGCTCTCTTCTCCCCTTTCTCTTGCGCTGGCACTGATTTCAGCTGCCGTGTGCCATGCACAAACCTTAGCGTTGCAGCGCAAGGGTGTGTGCATGAGTGTACCATAGGTTTTGTACAAAATACTATGCTAGGTAATACTATGCTAGGCATGATGCATGGCTTTTCCCACTTTGTAAATGTGCTGCACAGTGCAGCACGCATGCAAAGTCGAAAAAGGAAGGAGAAATGAAAGAATTTCTCCTTCCTTGCGCCTAGTTGAAAATGGAGCAGTTTTCTCACACTAAACCTAATCTACTGTTTTTAGTAAATTGCATTTAGCATGAGAAACCTTGGGTGTTTGCATAGGAACGCCCATGCACCACCTGGTGTACGCCCCCATGGCGCAAAATAATGCGAAGCAGCGCAATGCGCTGCTTCGCATGACTTTTTCATTATTTCCAGCGCTAAACAAGTTTAGCGCTGCATAGTTAATTAGGAGAAATAGATTTTGCACCTTTTGCGTCATTTTTGTGTTACAAACACGGTGAAAAATCTTAGTACATCCCCCCCTTCAAGTGCTAATATTCCATGGACTCCTCTAAATGTGCTGCCATGGAGGTCACAGGGACTCGTCTTAGGTGGTTTATTTCCATAAGGTACTGTGTTGGCATTCTAACTTGGAACGTAACTAAACTTGTTCAGTACCCTGTAACTCTGGCCTTCCAGAAAAAAACAGGAATGTACCCTATTGCTCTTTTACTACTTAGGGCTGATTACGAGTCCGGCGGTCCTGAGGTCCATAGGACCGCCATACTCATGGTGGCAATCCGTCCATCGCCAGAGCTGTGGGCCTGCCCTCAGTATTCTGATTGTGGAGGTTGGACCACCACAGGACCGCTGCATCCACCTTGATCCAGGATCCCGCGGCATTGGCGCAGCTGTCAGGAGCACAAATATGTTGGCAGTGCCGCTGCAGCACAGCCAAGCATATTCTGAGTTGCCTGTCCAACGCCTGCTTCATAGCAGTGAGCCTGCCATAAAAAGGGTGGCATACAGGCAACTAACTGGGCTTGTGTGTGCATGCAGGGGGCACATGTTGTGGCCCCCGCCATTGCACCCCTGTTCCTGCATAGTGTGGTATGCACTACTTGGTGCATGTCACACCTTGCAGAATTGTGCAGTTGGCACTCTCATGGCAGCATGAGCCTAACATGCCACTGCAGTGAGACCGCCTGCCTTACTTGGATTACACTCGTAATCCAGCAGGCCCCCCATGGGCTTGGCAATCCTTCTATTGGTGCAGCGGTTCCAGGCTAACAAGAGGCCAGCCAGACTCATAATCGGGCCTTAAGGCACATCCCTGAAAGCCGCAGTCTTTCATTATCCCATCCACACTCCTGAAGATGGCCTGGCTCCTAATCTCTATCAGCGATGCCCTAGTCGGACATGGGGTGTTGACTAATAAACTCCCCCCAGCTCAGAAAATGCAGCCACCCTCTTAGGCCTACTCAAGCGAAATGGTAAAGGCAGGTTTCACTCTTGCGGTTGCAATGAAAAGCATGGAAACATGAACGTGGCATTATAATTGTCTTGTGTTATACTACAGCAAGACAGCCTTGCAGGACAATTTTTTAAAGTCACTCATGGGTGGTGCAAATCTACACTGCAGCTCTTTTGTGGCATTAGCTAGTCCTTTTACTGAGGAAAACAATGTTAGACAGAGAGAAAGCGTGCTCTAAATATTCTTAATAGTTTTAGTCTTGAAATGGAGACACCCAGATGTAGCCCCAAGGTATCAGCACTGGACATAAAATCAGTAATCACTTCTCTGTTTGGGTGCATTCGGAAAAATCGACTTTAGATTTTGCTGAATGATTCATCTGTCCGAGATTGAACTCCAGGCAGTTTGTGACAATTAAATCCCAAAATAATTTTCTTCCACTGCCTGTAAAGACCACTTCTTATCTTCTTCAGTTCTGCAAGCTCCTAAAACTTTACCTTTTTGCTTCTTCACTGAATTAATCCGCCTTGGTCTCCTATAACTATAACTACTGTTAGTTACACCAGAATACCCCCTGGGTAACTATGTACTACACAAAATCCAAATCTAATCAATCCAATATCTAATGTGTGTAGGAGAGTAGGGTCTGCTTCCTATGGTCACTCCCACTTTTTTGCTGCGATTCTCTGGTTTTTCGACTTTAGTGTGGCTGTGGGCCTGCTAATCAGACCCACAGCCCAGCTATTCCCTCTCTAAATTGATACCATGTACTTTAGGTACATACCTGATTGGGTATTGGGTCCCCTTTGTGAGCCCCTCTATAGTGTACCATAGGTACCCAGGGCATAGGTGCATCCAAGGCCTACCAGGGGCTGCAATGTGAAGAAGGCTCTGGACTACCAGAGTCTGAACACGGTGCACAGCTTAAAGGACAACTAACTGTTGGCTCCCATTTATTCACAATATATTTTTAAACAATAAACCAAATGGACTCAATTGTCATTCAAAGCTTAGTTCATTATTTGTATAATAATTGCAACAAAGCAATCTGATTATTGCAAAAAGAAGTGATGAACATAATCAACAATTTCAACAAAGTAAATATCCAATGTACTACATACAGTCTTTAAAGTATCAATGAGCAACTGTACAATGAGGTAAGTGCTGATTTGAAAAAAACAAAAAAAACAAATCCCAATGCATTTCGGGTTCCTACATTTGAACCCTTTGTCAGGGGAAGACAATGAATGAACTAAACATATTTGTGAGAATCAGCAAAATCCTCCAATCGTTATCATCATCCGCAGGACGCCTACAACACAAAAGTTGACTGCTGTCAATTCTAAATGGTATGCATAGTCATACCCAAAAGAACTTCACCTGTTACAAAGTGATAACATAGAATTTGCAATCATGTGGTAAGAGAAACATGCTTAGAAATGAAATGGGATAGAGAGAAGAGATAAAAGTAAAGGAGTGTGAAAAAGTGTGAAAAATGTGAAGTCCCCCGAGGGGTGAGGATTGTAAATGGTAATGCTCGTGAGTGGTATCCAGTGCAAAATGATAACATAATGAAGTGTGTTATCCATGCTGTGAACCACGAGTTAAGAGAAAGTGAGCGATCTACCTTAACCCCAACGGGTTAAATAAACTGTGTTCTTACCCGTGTTTGAAAGCAATGAGATAGAAAAGGAGTTAAACTCCGGGTAGTTCTGATACACGTCGATGAAGACGTGTGATGGTTCTGTCTGGAGGATAACAAAACAGTTGCACTTATCTGGCTGCTGTATAAACGCTAAGGTATGCGTGAGGTTATAGAGATAGGTCGCTTACCAGTAATCTGTATCTGAGTGAAGTATACAATCTTCGTGTTTACTGTGTGATGTCCGTTACTGAGCTATGCCTCCTGTTCTATACCTGATAAAAAAGTAAAAACTAATGAAAATAGTGTTTAGGGAAAGTGGTTGCCACAATGTGTGTGCAAGGCAATAACAGGATGTTACCTGTAATCTCGGGTCCGTGCTCGTATTCTCCGTATTCCGCATACGAAAGACGCTATCCCAAGGTCCTTTGCGGTTTTAAAGGGGTATGATCACCGGTAATCGGAGTTATGAGCAGGGTTCGAGTCCCGCGATTTCAAAAACGGGACTGGCTACGTGGCCAGAATAAATAATGATGTTTGTCAGGAAAAAAATATACATGGATAAACGAAATGGTATTTAGATATGAGTGAAATGGTATGGTATCCTGATATGTGTGTGGGTGTTTCGCAATAGGCAATGTTTTGTGTATAAATGGCCACTGAGATGTGGATCGATTGAGGTTTGAGAGTTTAGAGAATTATAAAACCCACGGATGATGTAGTGGCCTGTTTAAATTATTGTAGAGAAAGTGAACAGAAAAGGTTGCTCTCGTATGAAAAGGGTACATGAGAGTAAAGTAAAGAATGAGTGCAAATTCTGTACAATGATATCAGCTTCTATCAGAGCTAACAGTTATTTCACAGAAAGCATAACATTTCATAATGGTCATTTAAACCTGCTGGCGCCACCGTTCCCAACTGTTTGATCCAAAATGTTTCTCTGCGTGCTAAAGCTGTGTGTGTGTCTATTCCAGAGTGTGTGTTTATGCGTTCTAGCACTGTGAATCTTAGCTGTGGTATGGTATAACATGCCTGAGTCCAATGCACTGCCAGTGGTGAGGTGGTATTCTGATTACGTATCCGGCTCTTGTGCTCTACGATTCTCGTCTTAACTTTACGACTGGTTCTTCCAACGTATACCAAGCCACAAGGGCATTTTATGGCATAGATAACCTGTTCGGTATTGCAATCAGATGTGTGACGTAGTTTAATTATCTTGCCTGTTTGAGGGTGTGCAAAAGTATTGCCTGAATTACATTGCCACATTGTCCGCAATTGTAACATTTCCTCATGCCTTTGTGTGTGACAGGTTTAGGAGGAGTGGTTTTCAACAATTCCCTTAGATTCCTAGGTCTGGTGTGAGCAAAAAGTGGGGGACCTTGAAAAAAGACTTTAAAATCCGGTTCATTTTCAATGATGTCCCATCTGTTTCTTCTGATATTTTTGATTTTTGTAGCTTCTACAGAGTGTTTTAGTACAAACACTTCGCGTTTTTGCATAGATCTAGGTCGAGGTTTTAACAGTTCTTCTCTTGGTTTCTCTTGGATAAGAGATACTGCTCTATCCAAGGTAGCTTGAGGGTATCCTCTGTCTAAGAATCTTAGACATTGTGCTTGTATCTCCTGGTCACACGTACTGCTTTCCGATGTGATTCTCTTGATTCTCATTAGTTGAGATAACGGCAGATGTTGTTTCAACGTCGTAAGATGTGCGCTGGAAAAATGTAGGGTGTTATTGACATCTGTGGGTTTTCGAAAAACCGAAGTCACCAATCCTGATTCCGTTTTTTTGATTTCTATATCTAGAAAGTGAATGCACTGTTTCTGTATGTTGTGAGTAAATTGTATTCTTGGGTTCTGTGTATTGAGCTGTTCAATACTTTCTTCCAACTGTGCTTGATTACCTTTCCAGATGACCAGAATGTCATCGATGTATCGAAAAAAAGCTGTTGCATGTGTTTGCCAGATTGGGTTGGTTAAGATGTCGTGATGCTCAAAAAAAGCCACGAAAATGTTAGCATATGATGGGGCTCCCGGAAAGCCCATGGAAGTACCGGTACGCTGTAAATAAAAATGATCCTTCCATTAAAAAAAACTGTGAAATAATGCAAAGTGGAGAAGTTCCAGTAGAAAGGTTGAGTGTTCAATACTTATTTCAGGGGCTGCAGCATGTATTATGCCACCCCTGGCTGGCCATCCAAACTGACACCACAGACTGATCACTCAGCTTAGGTAAGGTGGTGTAATCACCCCTTAATTAGATATAGTATATCTATATCTACCTAATATATAGACACATAGTAACCTATAAGTCACTCCTATGGCAGGCCTTAACAATCCTGGAGGCAGAGTGCTTGGTTTTATGTGAGAGGGTGCCCTAGCATGAACTGAGGCCCTCTGCAGCTTTCGGAACCATCTCCTTATAGCTGTTCTATGATATAGCCATACCATATACTCTTCAGTGCATTATAATCCTCGCAGTTAATGCTAACTTTAGTTTGGCTTTATCAAAACATGTTGTGTAAGGTGTCAAACACTTTGGGATACTACCCCCCCCCCCCACCCCCCACCACCAATTCTGGTGGTGGGGGTAGCATTCCACCCTTCTAGAGGGAAAAGACATGTATGTTCCTGCTTTACCCGGTTAAAGTTAAACAGAGCCCCAGCATCACAAAATGGATGCTGCTGCCTCAGACACGAGTCTGACCTCCTGCTGCTGGGGGAAACTCCAGCAAGGGATGCCTGGACAATAGGTTTCCTGTCGAGGGAGGTGCTAGCACCTCCCCAGACAGCCTTTAGTGTATTGGGGCAGGGTGGGTTGAATGGAAAGATGCTTTTCCAGACACTGCCTGGGGTACACTAGGTGCTCCATGCATAGCCCGGTTCAAACCAGTTGCTGGGGCACTCCAGCCCCGCTCTGTTTTGAAACTGGACAAAGGGAAAGGGGTGTAACCACCCCTTCCCAGGTCCACCCATAGGAGGGACCTAGAAGGTAATCCAGCTCATTTTATTAGTATAAAGATAGGAGCTGTGTCCACAGAGTTTAGATTATCCTGGAACAAAACTCTGATATGAAACTCTTGGACCTTCGACATTCTATTCTGACTAGAAGACTGAAGACATCTCCCTTGTGGTCAAAGAGTGACCACCCTGTGCAAACAGGCACCGCCAGTAACTTGCCAGTCTGCTTTGTTGATGCTCCCGCCGGAACCCGAAGACTCAGTGACACAGGAACTGGACTCTCAGACTACGCTGACTTCGACGCACATCCACAGCAAAGCTGAGACCCATGGCGGACACGAGAGACGTGGGACTGGACACCATCGGCATCCTGCATTTTTCTAACAGTGCAACTACTGAGGTACCCTCGCAGTTGTGCATTGGGGTACAAGAATCCTCAGACCCGAGCACCATTTGTGCCGAAGCTCAGCCTTCCACACTCCACGAGTGCCGCGTGTGGCCCGCTCTTGCATTTCAGCTCAACTCGCCTTCCTGGTTGCTAGCCTGCTGGCTAGTGAGCCCCCTGAAGACAAACGTTTGAAACCAAACTACTTTCCTGATTGCTCCAGGCTTGCTCCAGCTTCCCTGCAAAGGAGAAGACCCTCAGACCTTGCTGGTCTGACCCGAAGCCAATCTTCACTTCCTGAGTGGATTGCGTTTGCCAAGGGTTGTTGGGTCCAATCCGGATACCGACACCGCAGTCAACTAGATCCTTTGTGGGACAGCTTGACTTCAGCTCCTGGTCATCGTCGACACCTCCTGGTCCTTGTGGCTGCAGAGATAAGCTTCACCTCTTCACCTGAGATCATTGCGACATCGCCTGGTTCCTTCCTGGTTCCTTCCTGGGCAATGGCTAGTGACCCGGACTCTGTCCCCTCTGCTTTCAGGTTCTTCACTTCTTCGATCCACACTTGTATCCACCTGGACACTCTTCCACTGGCCGCCTCCAGCACTTCTTTTGCAGATCTCCAATGAATGCATCGACAAAACCCGACACAAAAAGACACCTATGCACCCGGCTTCCCTGGGTGAGGTAACTCGAGTACTCCAGTGCTCCCATGGGTATTGACTCTCCAAGTGTCCTAGTTTATGTTTAAAGTATTTTATTGAAAGAGTACAAAGACAGAAAAGAGACATTCAAGAAATGGTATCAGTGCTATGATCCGGGGAGCCCATCTCAAAGTAGTGCCAGGTACCCCACGTTTCTAGTAGGGACTATGTTGGCTCCGCTCCCGTGTGCATAACCATGAAACAAAACCCAAAGGTATGAACAAACCCTCTGTACCCTTCCCATTTTGAAGAAACTCTTCCCCAACTCCCACCTTTACCCCACCCTTCCCTACCTCCCTCCCTTCCCCCATCCAGTGCATTGTTCAGCTGAACTTTCATGTCTCTGCCCCTGCCCCTTCCCTCTCGTGCTACCCGACCCGCTGGGTGTTAAGCAGTGTGATCTATCGGTGGTGTAAGTCTCAGTAATCTCAGGTACCTCGGACAGGTAAGTTCCTTAAATTCTGTGGCTAGTAGTGCGTGGAATGGTTGCCACAGCTCCTCAAATTGTTTCCCCTCCCAAGCCATCGTGAGTGATAATTTCTCCATGCCCAGGACATGTCATAATCTGTGCAGTCAGCCTGTAGTGGAGGGGGCAGTGGTCGTGCGCCAGTGTATTAGGATGTTTTGAACCGCTGAGCCCAGTGCTATTGCAATTTGTCTACCCCTGCGAGACTTCAGTGGGTACATCAACCCATTAGGGAGGCCCAATAGAACGTATGCTGGGAGGCGGGGCAACTCTATTTCAAAGTGAGCATCGATCTCGTCAAGCACCTCTTTCCAGTAGGAATGTAGTAGCGGGCATTCCCATAAGACATGTGTCAGTGTACCTGGTTGCCCACACTCTCGCCAACAGGTATTCTCAATATGCAGATTCATCTCGTGTAACCGTTCTGGGGTATGATACCAATATGTAGATATTTTGGTGAATGTCTCGGTGAGTCCTATATGATATGCCGAATGCCTTGCCCGATACGAAATATGGTCCCACTCTTTATGGCTCAGTGTCCTGCCCAACTCCCTGTTCCATCGTTCTCTACCAGGGTTATGAAAGTGGAAGGGAGGGGGTTGTAACATTTTTATAGAGATCCGTGATGAGTTTTGCGTCTGAAGTGCGTGTTACCAACCACTTCTCATACGGCAGCAGCTTCCTGTTCGCCGATTCTCTCAGCTGTGGCTGCATAGCCCAGTGTCGCACCTGCCAGTAGCGCATCCTGTCCATTTCGGACAACTGGTAGTCCTCTTTGAGACTCTGAAAAGGGAGGACCCGATCCGCCCCGTACAGTTGGAAAAGAGCACTGCATCCGGTTGTACGCCAGTGCGTGAAGGCTCCCGGTTCTGTCCCCGGCGTAAAATCTGGGTTGTCTACAATGGGCGTGAACGGAGAGGGGAATGTGGTGAGGTCGTGGGTCCTGTTGGTAGCGTCCCACACCTTTAGCGGGACCTGCGTGACAAAAGACGCGTAGAGGTTTGGAGGGCGGTGCACCCTAAGCTGGAAGGGCACCTCCTGTAAAGGACGGCCCGCCACCGCCTGGTCCTGCAATAGCCAGTGTTTGTCTGACTCCCACCTGCTCCATTCCACCAGATACCTCAGCTGCGCCGCTTGAAAATATTTGCGTAGGTCTGGGATACCCAATCTCCCGGACTCAGGAGCCAACGTGGAGAGAGCCCTCTTCATCCGAGGTTTGCGACCCTGCCAAACGAAGCAGGATAAGTCCGCCTGTGTCTGCTGGATCCATCCTTTGGGCGGTTGCAGTGGGAGTGCCCGGAACAGATACAAGATCTGGGGGAGGACCGTCAATTTGACCGCCGCCACTCTACCAAGCCAGGATATCAAGCCTTTACCCCATCTCCCCAATTCCTCCTTGATCTTTCTACCCAGGGCCGCATAATTAGCAGATACCATTGCCTGCAGCGTGGGTGCCAGCAGGATACCCAAGTACTGGACTTGGCGGGCCGAGCAATGCATGGGGAAGAGTCCCTGCAACTCCCATCTCGTTGCTGATGTCAGAGAGATGTCTAATGCTGCTGATTTCCCCATATTCATTTTGAAACCTGCCACCTTCGAAAAGGCCTCCAGTTCGCCAATGCACGCGGGCAGAGCACGCCTCGGGTCTTCTAGAGTCAGTATCACATCGTCCGCGTAGAGACTGACCGTATGGGTATACCCTCCCATCTGCACACCGATCGCGTCTGGGTTCTGCCGTATTCTTTGGGCGAATGGCTCCATATACATAGCGAAGAGGAGTGGGGAAAGTGGGCACCCCTGTCTAGTGCCTCGCTCAATGCTAAACCTCTGAGAGCTACAACCGTTCACCCGCACCACTGCTGACGGGAACCTGTAGCAGTTAAACACCAAGGGACGAAATTTCTCGCCTATACCCATCCTCTCCATTACCCGCTCTAAATAAGGCCAGTGCACCCTGTCGAACGCTTTTTCAGCGTTTACCGACAACAGCATTCTTTCCCCAGGGATCCGAGAGGCCTTTTCCAAGATATGTACCACCCTCTTGGTGTTATCCACCGTCTGCCTCCCGGGTACAAAGCCAGCCTGGTCCGACTCCACCAGACCCGGCAGATGGAGCGCCAGTCTCGCAGCAAGAATCCCCGTATACAGTTTGAGGTCAACATTTAAAAGGGAGATCGGTCCGTATGAGCTGCATTGGGTCCGGTCCTTTCCCGGTTTGGGTATGACTGGCACCGTGGCTCGTAAGAGATCAGGTGGGATAGCTCCCGGTGTGGAGAAGGAGTTAAACAGCCTGGTCAGGATGGGCGCCAGCGTGGCACTGAACGTTCTATAAAAGAGTGCGGTGTAGCCATCCGGGCCAGGGGCCTTCCCATGTTTAAGTCTAGAGATGGCAGTAATCACCTCCTCGACCGGATCTCTCTTTCTAAATATTCTGTTTGTGACGGTGCTAGGGACGAAAGGGTGACCGTATCCAAGTAGTCCTCCGACTCCCGCGCCATCGGACGCTCCCCTGCGTATAGCTCAGCATAAAATCGACGGAAGGCCTCTGCTATCTGGGTATCATTTGTGACTGTCATGCCGTCACCAACCGCAATCTCTTTCACCCGGTGACGTTCGTGTGCCACCCTGAGTTTGTTTGCTAAAAGGCGGCCACATCTATCTCCTCCCGTGTAATAAGCGTGCTTCAGCCGCAGCGCCGCATATTCCGCCCTTTCTATGTCCAAGGTCGACAGGAGTTTTCTCGCTGCCTTCAGCTGCCTCCAAATCCTGGGGGCCCCCGTACGGCGATGCACCTGTTCAAGTTCCCGGACTTTTTGCGTGAGTTCGTCTCGCTTTTGTCGCCGTTTCTTATTCTCCACCGAGGAGATCGCAATGAATTCTCCCCTCACTACTGCCCTAAGTGCCGCCCACTGGGTCGCCAACGAGGTGTCAGTGTTGTCATTGTGCGATTGGAAGTCCCTGATCACACCCATAACGCGTTGCACCACTGTCTTTTTGTGCAGTAAAGTGTCTCTGAGGCGCCAAACCCCGCGGGGAGCCCGGTCCGACGGCAGAGAGAAGGTCCCCGAGACCGGTGCATGATCTGATAGAGAGATGACTCCGATCTCAGACGTCATGGCTAAATCGCGGACCGGCCCAGTAACTAAGAGGTGGTCCAATCTGGCATATGTCTTGTGTGCGTGTGAATAGTAAGAGTAGTCCCGGGCTGTGGGATGAAATTGGCGCCAGAGATCGTGAAGATCCAAGTCCGCCAGTTGGGTCTTTCCTGCCTGCGACAGTTCCCCAGTCTGTGGGGAACGCTGAGCCGACCTATCCACAACTGAGTCAAACACCACATTTAGGTCCCCCCCTAAAATGATGTGTCTGTCTGGGGACGCTGTTATGTCCACTAACGCTGTTCGAAGGAAGCGTTCTTGATGCTCATTCGGATTGTATATTGTCCCAATTGTAAACGTCAAGGCCCCCAGTCTGAACCTGTGCGCTAAGAGCCTCCCTTTCTGCTCTGCAAATTTATGTAGAACCTCTCCCCTGAAGGACCTAGACACTAAGATTGCCACCCCAGCTGTTTTGGTGGTGTTCGAGGAGAAGAACTGCGTGGGAAATATGCGGGATCGCAGTCTGTGGCAATCACGTGTGAGTAGGTGAGTCTCCTGGAGGAGACAGGACCGCCCTCCTCTTAATGGGGTTTTTAAGCCCCTTGACATTAAGGGTCACTACCTTAAGAGTCGCAATTGTGAATCAGAATAATGTGATAGAAGCAGTGGATCAGTGACACAGAGTGACGGCTCGTGGGCCAGACGGCCATCGGCGCCCCATCGGGCCAGCGCGGATGCACCAAGAGCACTGGATGGACTTTTCCTACCCCTCCCCCTTCCCAACTCCCAACCCCACTGTCCCACAACTCCCCAACTCTCCCCTCTCCCACACCCACCCCCCTTCCCCAACTCCCCCCCACTCCACGCCCCTCAGAACATTCGAAAGTATTGTCCCAGCCATGTCCGAACTGGACAAGTCCGTGGTATGGTATCTAAGTGGATGTCCAGCCACACCCTGTCCCCCTTCGCCCCCCCCCCCCTCAGGTCCCCAAACCTGCAATAACAGCAATGCTATGTCGTTCTCCCCCCGGAGCAATCTTACGCTGTTAACGCAACACCCTCGTTAACAGCAGTGTCTCTGGATGCTGCTTGAATGGCGCTCGCCATGTCGGCCCGAATGGTGGGCGAGCCTGGCCTCTGGGATACCACCGATGTTCTGCGCCTCGAGACCCTGCGCCAACCGTCATCATTGGCACGTCTCCTTCGTGGCGTGGCGGACTCCTCTTCCTCCGCGGTGATCCCTAATACCTCACACGTGTCCTGCAAAGATCGCAATTGATGCATCTCGCCGTTCCATTTGAAGATGAGGCGGAAAGGGTGGCCCCACGAGTAGGATGTCTCGTGCTGTTTTAGAAAGTCGGTTGCTATTTTAAACGCTTTACGCTTTTGTAGGATGATAGCAGACAGGTCCTGATATAAGGCCCCAGGGTGACCCCGGAAAGCCAGTGATGGTTTCTTTCGTGCCTCTGCCATGATCCGTTCCTTCAACGGGAAGTCTGGGAGAAAGGCCAATATGTCCGGAGGTGGGGCCGTTGCACGCCTCTGGGGTCCCACTCTGTGCGCCCTGTCTATCCGTATAGTAAAGTCCGCTGCTTCTCCCAGTATGTCTCTGAAGAGCTCCCGTAGGTAGCCCCCAACATCTGAGCCCTCCTCCGTCGATGGTATTCCTCGAACCCTTATATTGTTCCGCCGAGACCTATTTTCCAAGTCCTCATTGTGTGCTTGGGGGTCCATCTGCTGGTCCCTAGGGCGCAGCACTTCCTGCTATAGTTGCGCAATCTCCTCATCCTGCCGTTGCGTAGAGCATTCCACCGTGGCCACCCTCTCCCCTAGGCCGTCCACCTCTCTCCGTATTTCACGTACCTCTCCTGCCACTTCTTGCTTTAGCGCTTGGAAATCGTCTCTCAATGTGCCAAAAAGAGATTCCAAAAAGGACCTGGTGACCGGAGGTTCCCCGTTTCCTGCCGAGTGAGAGCCACCCGCCGCGCTCGGCGAAGGCAGATTCCTGTCCCCTCTGGCCTGGGACCTGCCGAGCATCTCAGGGAGCGTGCGATCATTCCTCTTGCTGCCCTTCTGATTCGCAATCTCGTCCGCGGTGCCACCTCGCTGTTCTCAGGCCACCCGGCTAACCAGGCCTCAAGGCTCTGACCTCACGCTCCACCTTTCGGCGGGGGTCGGAGTGTCTCAATTATTCCAATCCGAGGCATTCCACACCCGGCAGACCGCAGCTGCGTTTTCCCCTCAGTCCGTGCCTAGGTCACCAGTGCAATAGCCGGGTCAGCGCCTCTGTATCGTCCAATCCTGTAGGCCGTGAGCCCCAGGCACAGAAGGGTCACCCGGTGTCCCCCTACCCCCTCCGCAGCGACTGAGGGGGGACTCTCCAGCTATTGGTCACTCGGGTTGCCCAGTGCTTGACACCACAGGAGCGAGACCTCTGCGCCGGCGGCTTGGGCCCCTGTGTCAGATCTTCTCGTGAATCTCATTCACGCACAGGCGGGCCACTTCGGTAATATCAGTTCTGTACCCTTTCAGCCGCTCCCGGCCTCCACACCCGGGGTGGTTGTAGACGAGCACTCAGACTCCGTTCTCTATGGGGGTGGGCTATAGCGGTCCCCGGTGCAACTGGGCCTCTATTGGTCTCCTGGTTGTCCCAGTGCGTGGTTCCACCGGATCCAGACCCCTGTGCGGTTTGCGCAGTCCCCTGTGCCAAATCATAGCATACAACTCATGCAGTCTCAGATGGCCCTCTTTGGTCGAATCAGGCTTGGACCCCTGTGGCCTCCCCCGGTCTTCACTCTCGGGCGGTTGCAGGCGGTCACCCAGGCTCTGTTCCCTACGGGGTGTCTGAAATAATGGTCCCCGGTGCGTTAACTTCTCCAGCGGCCTGCGCCTGGCGCCCCCTCCAGCAGGATCCCGAGGCTCCGGGCAACGCCCTCCTTCGCCCTGGTACCGTCGCCCCTCTCGCAACAGCTCTCAAATGGGGCTCAGCCTCTTTCTTTGTGCCGAGCGGTTCAGTCCCTCATCGGCGGGACCCTGCTCCCCGCCGGGCTCCCTCGCTGTAGGCCGCGGCCTTAATTCACCCTGCGGCTGGGCCCTCCAGATAGTGCTCCCTGTCGGCTCTCGGGAGACCCGGTGTGCCCCTGTGTCCTGGCGGCCCCCACCTCACCTCTCGGGGTGTCTCTGAATGAGATCTGCACCGCTTCCAGTCCCCTCGCAGCCCCGGCCTCTTCACGGTCCCGGGCGTCTTCCGGGGTGCTCTGAACATTGTACCAGGATAGACGTATCCGGTGCGATCTCCAGGGCTGCACCGGGTCCGGGGGCCCGTTGCTGCGATCTCCGGTCCCGCTTCCTGCGCCTGCGTCACCGCTCCGCAGGTCCGCTGGGCTCCTTCCGGCGTAGGCCGCAGTCGCGTCCTCGAGTAGTGGCGTGACCGACCTCCCGGGGTAGGGCTTCTCGATGGGCCGATCGTCCACTCGGGAGGTATTCCCAAGCTCCGCAGCAGTAACCGGGCCTCCTCACCGCCCTGCTCAGTCGCAGGCTCTCCCAGGCTCCGGGGGCGGTATCACCCCAGGCCGCGTCCCGGCCGCCAACCGCTGCAGCCGCTCACTCTCGGAGCCCTTTCTCCTCCGCCCCTGGTCTGCAGCGTCTTGGGCGTTCTCTGGACCAAACCCAGGTCCGGGATCAGCCCGATATCTTCCGACTCCCTCCTGACACTATCTAGCGCCAGGGGGGGGGAGAACAAACTAGTTTAACGGCGTAGGGCCCTGACGGGGTCGGGAGCTCCGGGCGAAAGCGTCTCCCTACTCTGCCATCTTGGCCACGCCCCAAGTGTCCTAGTTTAAAGGGGTTTTGTCATAGTCCATCCGGAAGTGCCCTTAAACAGTAACTTTGTAACTTCTTCGTTCTCCATTATAAGTCAATGGTAACTCGCGACTGTGTTTAGACACTGCACGCATCTCCCGTGGGTCTCCTACTTCCTAACCTTTGGTTGTCTAGTGTAGCCCCAGCGATTCTCTAGGCCTTAGGCCTATTCACTATTTCTGAAGTGGTTGTGAGGCCCCTAGGGCAAAACTGTATTTGTGCAACTTATCGTATGCTAATTGAGTAACTTGTGATGCACTTCGATCTCTGACCTCATAAAGAGTTCAGAGCGGTTGTGTTAGAAATAAATACATATATATTTGATATATACCTTGTGTGGTGTCCTTTCATTTGGTATTCAAGGGATTATAATTGGTAAAACAGCTTGCTTCACATGCTCTCTGAAGTCTTAGCCTAAGACTGCTGGTCCATGCTACCACTAGGATAGCTTGTCTATAATGTTGACTTTACAACCACCATCAATGAGGGTTGTTTTGACTGGTGCAAGGTGCCCACTAGAATAGTGGACATCATATGCAGGCTAACGTCTCACAATGTGGGTAGACCACAAGTATCCCATGATGTGGTATTTAATTCAATCCAAAATCAGAATAAAGGAGTTTGCATATCTAAACTTAAAGTTTCTCTAATTATTGGGTTGTCTGGTCAATGTCCTATACAATATGAATCCTTTAGGAGAAGCAGCACGCTCCACAACGCTCTCTCATGGGGCACATTTAGCTAGTACTTATTCAGGGAATTGGAATCTTTTCTCCCTCACTTCTGGTGATGGATGTAAGGTAAAATAAATATAAATATACGGAAAGAGATGTTCTGTTGCCCCCTGCCCAGGCTCATCCTAAAGATCTTGCCTGGGTGATGTATGTTTAGAATGTATATATGGAATTTAGCAAGAATTCATTGTCTATCTCTGTGAATTTCACTATACCCCCCACTTCATATTAGGATAATGCAAATATAACCCCTTACTTCAATCATTGACCATACGATAATTCAGATATGTTCTTATTATTGATATTTGTCGGTCAGTCACTTAGGTTATCTCCTTCTATGAAAGACCACAACACACATGGGCAGGTAGTCACTTTGAAGGTTTAATTCATAATGGAACTGACTTCCTTGCACATTCTATTACAGAATAATGAACATATTATTACTTCCCAATGTCATTCCCATCCTACTAACTTTTCGCTTAACTGAAAGACAATCACAACTCCACAACTCCCCTTGCCACTAGTCCTGCCAAAGACCCTTTATCTTTTCCCAATACTCTGTTATATATAAATGTTGTTGCTTATCATTGTTAATATATACAAATTAAAACATATTTTAATCACATATTTTAAGAACACTCCAAACCGCTTACTAAATGACATTTTAAAAATTATTTGTCTTATGATTGTGCCAATTGATATTTTACTACAAGTACTACAGGTTATCTGCTAAAGGGAATTTTCATTTACAAGATAAGAAAGCTACTTTGATGCTGTCTTTTCCTAGTATCATCAGCCGGGTGTATGACAGAATTTGAGGAACAAAAATATTGTGTCAAAATATCGTCTACAAAAATACTGGAATTATATATGCTGTCCCTAAACTACCCCAAAATATCATGCTATCGTCAAAATTCATAAGTATATCTTGTTTTTAATATATATATATATATATATATATATATATATATATATATATATATATATATATATATATATATATATATATATATATATATATATATATATATATATATATATATATATACCAAGAAAAAAACGACCCGTCTACTGAAGTCCGGGGCCCATTGACAGATGGCGAGCGCAACACCGAGTGGATCACTCGGTAATCAATACCACACAATAATCCTTCACAGGAAAGCTCGCACTCAGGATAAAGTTCACCGCAGTTTTATTCCAGCAAAGTAACGCGTTTCGACAGCAAAGCTGTCTTGTTCACACACTTGCATATTGGAACAGGAGGTCCATACATAGGTATACGACATAAACAAAGGACTAAAAGTTTGTTAACTGGTAAACAAGTCCTACTGTGGCGGCCATCTTTGAAAGGTATATGTATTTGTAAGGGGCAATACCAATTTACATATATACAAGGTCTTTGTGTATTTACATGTGAGGATCATATATTCTTTCGACATAGTGCCGATTATTATTATAATCCTGGTATCTAATTTATTATTACATATATATACATAAATACATATTGTACATATATACACAGAGAATTAAACAACTCACGGCTTTTGATCTAATTGTCATGATAGTTATAACTAGAGATATCTGTATTCAGCATAGTGCTGTAAATCCTCTGAAATGTCCTTGTAATCTAAATCGGTAAATTACCACACAATTTATATACAAATTATATATATAAGGCCGTCACATTGCATGAACAATACCTAAAGGACACAATCTGTGTCAATAAAGAGAAGATAAAGTGAGAAAGAAAAAAACATAAAAATTACACTAATACAAGAGCAGATTCTCATCTGATTGGACAGGACCCTCGGAAAGAAGGGGATAGGTGGTCAAGAATAATTACAACAATACACTGTTCAAGTACCATGTCCCTTCTTCTTAAAAGTGAAAAAATAATGAATTGTATTTACCATAAAGTTCAGAAAAAACACAACCATGTTTCAGAAAAAGTGCAGTTACAATGGCAATATATAGTTCAAAAATGAAATGTCAATGACCAGAACCAAACATTCTTTTAGATGATAAGCCAGTTCTTCATCCAGATTGTGCCCTTTTGGATGTCTGGTTTTGAGATTGATAATCCACTTCGATTCACGTTTACGAAGGGCAAGAGCTCTATTCCCACCCCTTGGACCTAGATGGACTTGTTCCAAAGCAAAGAAACTTAACAAATTGCTATTGGAACCATGACAGAGTTCGAAATGTCTCGCTATGGGGTAATGGGGGTCTTTGTTGTTTATTGCCCGCATATGTTCAAGAACTCTTTTCTTGGTCATGAGATTGGTACTGCCCACATATTTCATTTTGCATGGGCACATCAGTACATACACACAGAAGGTGGAGCTGCATGTCAGGAATTGTTCGATGTTTTTGGGGGTATTCAAACCAGGAATGGAAACATTTTTTACCATACTACTGTTACGACAGGCTTTGCAGTGCCCACAGGGGCAGAAACCTTTGAGTTGGTGATCATTTATTGTCTTTTTAGCTGTGATGTCATTACGGACAATAATGTCTTTTATGCTTCTGCCTTTTCTATAGGTGATTTGGGGCCTGCGTGGTATACTAGGACCGATGATGGGGTCACTAAGCAGTACATCCCATTTGTCAGCTAATATCTTAGAAATCTCTTTGGAATTACTGCTGAAAGTAAATATTGCCCTTGGTGTACCTTCAGAATCTTGGTTCTTCGTTTGAGTGTGAGTGTCATCATTCGGATTCAATAAAGAATCACGATCTACACTCAAAACTCTTTCTCTTGCTTTTTGCAATACCCATTCAGGGTAACCCCTCTCTTTAACTCTGGACATCATGATATCCATCTCTTTCTCAAAGGCAAAAACGGTACTACAATTTCTTTTCGCCCTCAGCAGCTCACCATAGGGAATACTCCATTTTAGAGTATCTGGATGGCTGCTGAGGGCTTGAAGAAGTGTGTTACCAGCTGTAGTTTTTCTGTACAAGCTGGTAGTCAGGATTTGTTGCTCAGGTGTTATCTGGAGATCTAAAAACTCTATAGTAGTACCACTAATTTGGCTCGTTAAACTGATGTTTAGATTGTTCATATTCAAGATGTTAATGAATTCCTTAGCCATAGTTTCGCCACCTGTCCAAATAACGAACAAATCATCAATATATCTGAGCCACACTTTTACTTTGAAAAATACAAGTTCAGAGTGTGGTCAGATCTAATCTCCTCTTCCCATTTTCCTAGCAAGAGGTTGGCAAAGCTTGGCGCAAAACATGTGCCCATAGCGGTGCCACGGATCTGTTGGAAGAGATTTCCATTAAACATGATGATGTTACTAGTGAGACATAACAGCATCATGTCCAATATCATGTTTGTATGGTCTAGATATTGTATGGATCTCCTTTGTAGATAGTGGCGGCTAGCTTGTATACCTTCTTTGTGATCAATTATAGTATACAAGGAGTTCACGTCCGTTGTAATGAGCAAATCAGTGGGTTCCCATATTACATGCTGCAGTTTCCAAATGAAATCAGTGCTGTCTCTCACATATTATGGTAATGAGGTCACATATTCCCTTAAAAAGAAATCAACGTATTTGGATACATTTTCTAGGGCACTGCCAATGAAGGATACGATGGGTCTCCCTGGTGGCAAAGTGGGGTTCTTGTGTACTTTGGGGAGGAGATATAATATCGACAGTTTTGGGAAATCTCTCTTTAAGAAACAATACTCTTCCCATGTTAGTAAACCTGCCCCTTCCCATTCCTTCAATCTTTCCCATATATCAGTGATACTGTTGTTGTACACATTAGTATTCACCGGAAGGTAAAATTGTCCATCGTCCAATTGTCTCTGTGCCTCCCTAATGTATAAATCTTTAGGCCACAACACAATATTATCTCCTTTATCTGTGGGGCGGATGATGATATGTGTGTCATTGGCTAAGTCCATTAGGAAATTTCTTTGTTTGAATGTGAGATTGTGACATACTTTTTTATTTGCTCTCCTTTTAAGTCTCAATACGATTGGGTCACAACATCTTGAAATATATCGATGTTATCATGAGGTAAACTCGGATAAAAGATAGAACGTGGTTTGAAGCCAGTACGTGGGATATGGCTAGTGATCATGCCCAGGTCTCTTTCATCGTTCATAATAACAACATCATCATTCACGATCAACAGTTCTTGTATATTCTCAATTTCTGGTGCGTCACCCACATTTAGGTTGGGGAAGGTACTGGGAATACTATCTGATTGTGAAGATATATCTATAGGATTTTGTTTATACAATTGATGCCATTTTTTAAGTTTCACTTTTCTCACAAATTTGTAAAGGTCTATTCTGGCATCCGCATAGTTAAAAACTTCAGAAGGACAAAATGTTAGTCCAAGACAAAGAGTACATTTTTCAGAAAATGTTAAATGCCTACTACTTAAGTTAATGATAGTTTGATTTACCGTAGTAGGATCCATCATTCCTTGTTCAGTGAACCTCGTGTTCTCGTTCCCATGGGTTCTTTTGCGTTTTTCTTTGTTATGTTTTTGTTTTCTCCATTTGCATCTTTGTTTACTCCTCCCCTCCCTCTTCCTCTTCCTCGCCCTCGACCTCGAGTTTTTCCTCTCATTGGTGGTGACTCTGGAGCTGGCTTGGATGACTGTCGGCCCTTCTTCAGGACCTTGAACTCATCTAAAAAATTTGGTCTCCTTCTAAGTACTGGTCTTTCAGATGCAGAGCTCACAGTTGAG
Source organism: Lissotriton vulgaris (assembly GCF_964263255.1). NCBI lineage: Eukaryota > Metazoa > Chordata > Amphibia > Caudata > Salamandridae > Lissotriton > Lissotriton vulgaris. The sequence continues at coordinate 370,518,471 of NC_141696.1, read as the reverse complement.
ACAGAGAAATCGGTATCAGATCCACTTGCATCCAATGTGGTATTTCCATTTGATATTGTGCTGCATGCCTGTGTATTTTTCTGTGGAGTTGGTTCTTCATACAAGTGGTCATACTTGGGTCTGTATGTCAGAATTCGACCAGACTCATAATCTAGACAGTCTCTATGTAATTTGCGTTGTTTACGCATTTTGATATCTTCTTCATGACGGTCTAGTTTCGGTTTTAGATCTTTGAGAAATTTCTTGACCAAATCCTGATCAGTACTCTTAGATAATTCTTCTTCTAGCGTTTGTATTTCCGCCATGATTACTTCGCGGTTTTCCCACGCGTATTTTATCAAGATATTCATCATGGTCCTGGATCCATTGGCCGAATTTTCTTGCCAGTCCAACAACACTTGAGGGTTTAAAGATTTATAAGATGGCATTATGTGTATTCGTAAACCTCCTTGGACCATTTGCTTGTCCACATAGTCCTGTAGTGAGGTGGCTTCCCACCACTTAGATGTCTCAGACTTTTTAAGTTTTTCCAATTTCCTTAGTTTACTAAGTAATGATGTGTCCAACAGATTGTCATTTCTCTGAATGTTGCCAGTACCTATGCCAGGAGCCCTAGCAAATAAGGCTGCTGCCGCTGCGCGGCGTTCTGCATCCATGGTTTGTGATTAAATAAAATGTGAGTCCTTGTGTACTAGTTGGATTCGTACATCAGCGTAATGCCATACAGAGTGATATAGTAGGGCACTTCTCTTTACATAAAGAAACAAACTGCGGTATTTATCCCCCTTCTGGGTAGAAGGTTTCTGCTGCCGTTATCGTTTCCGTTGGTCTGATACCCGTAAAATTCCTTGGATCATCACCAATAACACACCATACGTCGGAAAAAATTGTGATTCAATCGGCAATGTATCGCCACATCGTGTTTGTTATCCCAACTCTGATGCCGTCTCTTATGCACATCCTTTTCAACACGAGAATTATTTTTCTGCTGTTTTCGTTTGTCGAAAATATTCTCCTTCAAAGTCTATGTGCATAGCCAGCAATCATGCAATATCAGTCACACCGGAGAAAGCGTCTCCTACAGAAAACGAAAGGCAGATGAGCGGGCACGTCTGCTCCCAAACGCGCCTGCCCTCCCCTCCAAATGCTTCCCACACGAGGCGAAAGGAGATGCTTACCTCGACGGTGGATGCCTCTAATCCGAACGTAAGGATCAATGTCTCGGAACGTCTTCCACATGTACGTGTTGGAGTCACGGCCGGCCAGTGGACTTCTCCTTTTTGTACCAAGAAAACACATTTAATATCAATAAAATATTTATTAACAATATTTCAAAATAGGTTATTAAATAATTTATAGTGATATAATAATTACATACCATTTGTATATATTTTTAACATTAATTTATATTTATTTTATATAGCTGAATATTCAAAACAATTGAATTTAATTTAACATTATTTCCTATGAGGCTTTCCTTTAAGTCCCTATCTCCATTTTCAATGGGATAGTGCGGCAGTATCAGTGGTTGGGCATGTATAGTGCTGGACTCACTACGAAAGTGTACATTACTACAAAAGTGGAGGTTGCGAATGACAAAAAGTAGTAAAGTTACTCAAAAGAGTAAGGGGCATATTAACAAGGGCTTTATCTCCGCTTTTATGGCTTTAAAGGCCAAAGAAGCGGAGATAAAAATATCGCCCTATCAACAACAGGGTGCTAACATGCAAAATCACATGTTAGCACCCTTTTTCACTACGCTTCCCTTTGCATCTCTAATGAGATGCACAGTGTGGGTTCCAGAGCAAAATAATCGGAGAAATGTCGCTAAGCGACATTTCTCCTATTATCAAGCTTCATGCTAACTCTGCTACCACAGTTAACGCTGCTTTTTTACGTCTGCTAATTTTCAGACTTGAAATAATGGTTTGTACTGAGCACTCCTTATTAATACTAGAATCCAAATGCTAATCTAATCAAATGCTTAGTCAGAGCGTGCTAGGCAGGAAGGAGGTACCTAGTCTTCACTACTAAAGCAAAATGATACTTCAAGTGTCAACTGATCACTTGACCCTAGCTGCACTGTGTGATGCAAACAGCCGTTTGCTCAATTTTAAACTACAGTTTTTTACTGCTTGCAATGTTTATCTCAATTTCCTGTATATAACTGATTCATGAGATATTATTTCAATCAACTTTACAAATGCCATTTAATGAAACTTAAATTTCTGTCCACATCGTTAATACATTTCTGACATGAACAAAATCAACCTATACAATCAAGTTATACTTAGGTCATGTACACACCAGTCACATGGATCAACCTTTTTGATTTAGTATTCTTTTGGTGAAGGTTTCTTTCTTAGTCTAATTTTCAAATAGAATGAACTGTGTCCATTTGACTGACCAATAATAGTGACTTAAACCACTTTTTTGTTGTGCACAAAGACTTTGTTATTAATAAAGCATGTTTTATTTTCACAGTTTTCCTGAAGTAGGGATCTTGCATCCCGAAATGCATTGGGATCTACGACAGCATTAATATGAACTCATGATTATGTATAACTTGATTGTATAGGTTGATTTTGTTCATGGTAGAAATGTATTAACAATGTGGACAGAAATTTAAGTTTCATTAAATGGCATTTATAAAGTTGATTGAAATTATATCTCATGAATCAGTTATATACAGAAAATTGAGATAAACATTGCAAGCAGTAGAAAACTGTAGTTTTAAAATTGAACAAACAGCTGTTTGCATCACGCAGTGCAGGTAGGGTCAAGTGATCAGTTGACACTTGAAGTATCAATTTTCAGACTTAGCCCTGTAATCCAATGGGAGGTGGATTACATGGCTAAGTCCACCATCAACAAGGATATTCCTATCCTTGTAGTTTTATCGCTGCACTACCAGCGATAACCTCCCAAAATGCCTCTATCACTGGATTTTTTATCGCCTAGGCGGTTAGCGTTGTTAATAACGCTATAATCAGGTGATATTATGCAGCGATAGCAGGCGTTAACAAAATTAACGCTAAGTGCCCTTAGCGTTAATTTTCCCTGTTCCTTGTAAATATGCTCCTAAATTACCTTTGTTAATCAGGCCCAATGTGTGTGTGTGTGTGTGTGTGTGTGTGTGTGTGTGTGCGTGTGTGCGTGTGTGTATCGTGTGTGTGCGTGCACGTGTGTGTGTGCATGTGTGCGTGCGTGCGTGTGTGTGTATATATATTTTACTGTGGCAGCACACATGCAAAATGCACATGCCGTTTGTTCCTGGATGACAAATATTTGTGACTAATAATTCTTTATTGTCTCCTTCAACATACATGTAGCACTCAAACTATGTGCTCCTCTTCAACTGGGAAAGACATTCCTTAATGAGATAATGCACTATTAACTTTATTGTGGAATGTGTTTTTAGGATCACTTGCAGCAAGTGAATTGGGCCGCCCAATGCGTTCAGCTACTAGTTTTGAAAATATGCAGAATGTCCTAAACTTGGATTATTTGCTCATTCCATGAATGACCAGCCCAGGCGCTTCCTTCAATGGGCCAATTGAAGTGGTGTGAGTAAAGGGAAGCATTAATTGCACCCCCAAAGAAGTCACTGCCTTTCTCAGGAGGAGCAAATCTCCTGAAGAAGTTCTCTTATGATAGGAGTCTGCATGACTCTCCAGTGTCCTGTCTTACTGGACTGCAGCAATGTGGGTGAGTGGTGGGAAAGTGTCCAACAAATCAAAGCAAACTAAGAGGATACTGATCAACACTTCTGCACCACTGACAGCCTCACAGCGCACGGTCCTGCTCCACCAAGGAATATGGCTCACTGAAATTTGGAATCCCCTGATTGGAAGCACCAAAGGAGGAAAGATTAGAGTCCCTGCCCCAGTAGGACCATAGGTTCTTGGAACTTTATAAACAGAACACATTGCAGAAGGCCTAACAAGAGGACCCCATAATATAACCACTTCTGATGTGAAACTGGAGTCTCTGCACCCTCAAGTGGGGAACATCCTTTACAACGCAACTTTTACCACGCAGTGCTGTTACAACGCAGGTTTTACTACGCATACCATTACAACACATTACACTGGGGGGCGCTCTAGGATAAGGAATACGTTTAATTTACTATCCAACACCTTCCCTAGTGTCCACGGGGACTAGAGTTGGAATAGTAAATTAAACTATTCAGTATCCAGCACCCCAAAGTGTAATGTGTTGTAATGGTATGCGTAGTAAAACCTGCGTTTTAACGGCATGCGCGGTAAAAGCATGCGTTGTAACGTCATACATCCCCTTAAGTACAATGCCTATTGATAAGAGGAATGCCTCAACACTGAGCTCTCACAGCCATTCCTGTTCGGACCTCTATACACATTGGTAGGTCCTCATTCTTACTGGTAAAATATCTCACAACATCCTTGGATCTCTACGTTCCCGGTCATCTAGATCAAGGTACACCTAGACCTGAGATGGCAAATAGTTTCATGTGACAATCTGTGGACATGCCACATGTCACACGTCTCAAGGAAACCTGGAGGAAAATAGAAACACCCTTACTTCTCCTCCAAATACTCAGAAGTTCCCTATCAACTGATAGTGATCAACAATGTCTGTCCTCTTGACTTCAGTACTCTGTTTTCTTGAAAGATATAATGGATCCTTGCTACATCAGGGCCTGGTTTAGACATGGGGTGTAATTATGGTTCTGCAAAACAATTACAGAATTTCTGGTGGCGTGACTACCCTTGCTAAGATTTCCTTTGATGTCAGGCAGTTTGTCAGTGAAGCCTTTTCTGGCTCAGCCTACGGTCAGCAAAGGTGCAGAGGCAGCCCAGCAGAAATCATGGTGGGATAGCTTTTTAGGCTAGGATGGCCACGCTACCATGATTTTTCACTTAACTTAGCAAAACATCACCATGGCAAGAGTGGAGGACATTCATCAAAAAGAAGTTTAGTGCCTGTACTGGGCAGAGAGCCGACAGCTTCTTAAGACGACTAAGGAGGGTTACCATTTTTCCCCACTTTGAAGAGACATTCTCAGTGTTCACAAATGATAGCACAAATTTCACTATACGTAGGTGGAATTCGTACATTTCCGCTTTTTTCACTATCAGAGCTTATCCTCCCATTGCCAAGACATTCACTTGAGTAGAGATAACTCGCCTGCCAAGACAAAGAAACCTAAATCTAACAACAATGTGTGTGGAGAGGAAGAACCTCCACCGGACTTATACGATCTTTGACTTCCCATCTTAAGACAAGATGCTCTAGGCTGGGGAATATGACCAGCAGTGTCAATTTCCCTTTAGATACTGATAGGTAAGGGTGCAGCCTACTGGGACAAGGCTATTTCCAGTAAGGCATCCAATAAGTCAGCACATATGAGAGACAACACTCAGAAACTACAGTCAATCTGCATTTATAATTGGCTCTAAGATCTTCAGCGGAGCATCATTCTTTTCAATTGAATAGTTTGATGAATTTTTGTTGTCTTTGCCATTTCTGGATTTGGATCTTTCGGTACTCTAGGAACACTCATCGAACTATCATTAAATGTGGTTTTCTTGCACATGATTGGTTATTTTAAAGGGATTTCGCTGCATTTACCTCATTTTGTAGGCATTCTTTTGAATTTAGATTTCTTTTAGGCCACAAAATTCTCCAAATACTTATTCATATATGCATTTCTGCTGGAGACATTCCGGTTGAGTTGTTCTCCTATTGAAATTCATAGTTAGTATGGGCTTTTGGTGGTGCATCGTGGATGGGACTTTGAGTGATCCATCGTAGATGATCGTAGTAATTCAATAATACTCCACTGATTTTTTTAGTAATGCCCTAGTTCTAGATTTTCTTTTCTTTTATGTTCTTTTATTTACAGAATATTCCTTTTTGTTCTGCGGAATTTTATGTATGTCCTTACCCAATGGTGGCTGGTGACCTTTTAAGAGTGGTGGGGTGTAACCTTTGGCTCAAATTCCAGTGAGAGAGCCTGGGACTTCTCAGTGGGTTCATGAGAGACAACACTTGCATTCTCACTGGGACACAATAAGTCTCACTCGGTCTCATTCCCACTCTGACTCTGACTTATTCACTTAGTCTCACTAATTCTCAGTCAGTCTAGCTCAGTCTCACACAATCTCATTCATTCTCGCTCAGCCCCACTTAGTCTTACTCAGTCAATAGCACTATGGTAAACTGTCAAAATATCGAGTTTTTTATTTTGACCTACACTTATATCGAGTTGCTAATATCGATGGGACAGAATATCGATGTCCAGAATATCGATGGCCAGAATATCGACCCTAAGGTAAGTAATATCGAAATTACTTATATCGATAGCATATATATCGATGTAAGTAATTTCGATTTACTAATATGTGTTAGAAATATTAGTTAAGTATTTAAATTAATTGTTATAATATGTTTAATATGTTTTTATAATTTAAAAATATACAAAAGTAAATAATATGTTTTACTACCAGAGCGGGTTGTGGGTTTATAGGGGAATAGGGTGGGAAGTAATTTATTTGTAATTAAATAATTATTTTTCAATGATTAATTTATTTTGCAATTAAATATTAATTGGCAATGAATTATTTTAATTGATTAATTGATTAATTAATTGATAATTTATGTATATTTTTAACTAAATTATATGTTTTACTACTGGAGCGGGTTGTGGGTTTATAGGGGAATAGGGTGAGAAGTAATTTATTTGTAATTAAATAATTATTTTTCAATGATTAATTTATTTTGCAATTAAATATTGATTGGCAATGAATTATTTTAATTGATTAATTGATTAATTAATTGATAATTTATGTATATTTTTAACTAAATTATATGTTTTACTACTGGAGCGGGTTGTGGGTTTATAGGGGAATAGGGTGGGAAGTAATTTAATTGTAATATTAATTAATTTTGGGTAAAGGGGTATTTTTAGGGTTCAGGGTCAGTTTTCAGTTTTTGGGTAAAGGGGTATTTTTAGGGTTCAGGGTCAGTTTTCAGTTTTTGGGTAAAGGGGTATTTTTAGGGTTCAGGGTCAGTTTTCAGTTTTCGGGTAAAGGGGTATTTTTAGGGTTCGGGGTCAGTTTTCAGTTTTTGGATAAAGGGGTATTTTTAGGGTTCAGGGTCAGTTTTCAGTTTTTGGCTAAAGGGGTATTTTTAGGGTTCAGGGTCAGTTTTCAGTTTTTGGGTAAAGGGGTATTTTTAGGGTTCAGGGTCAGTTTTCAGTTTTTGGGTAAAGGGGTATTTTTAGGGTTCAGGGTCAGTTGTTAGGTTTTGGGTAAAGGGGTATTTTTTGGGTTCAGGGTCAGTTTTCAGTTCTTTGGTAAAGGGGTATTTTTAGGATTCAAGGTCAGTTTTCAGTTCTTTGGTAAAGGGGTATTTTTAGGGTTCAGGGTCAGTTTTCAGTTTATGGGTAAAGGGGTATTTTTAGGGTTCAGGGTCAGTTTTAGGTTTTTGGGTAAAGGGGTATTTTTAGGGTTCAGGGTCAGTTTTCCCTACTGTTGCACCCACTGGAGTGGGAATAGTAATTATTGTTAAGTTATTATATATTATATATGATTTATCATTTAATTTTTTTATTAAATATGTATTATTATTTTTTAACCATTATTACATATATTTAAATATGTTTAAGTAATTAATAAGTATTATTTACAGTTTTTTTATGCTATTTTAAATTTTTTAAAAATCGATATATTTAACAACAATATTTTTAACATCGATATTATTTTTTCGATATTTTGGTACTTACCATGTTGTACATAGGGCGTCGATATTTTTGCTATCGATATAATTACGCCGATATTTGTGTAGGTCGAAATTCTGTCTGTCGAAATTCTGTCATAGATCCAGCACTATGACTCACCTATCACTCAATCCTACTCTTACTCCCCTAGACTCACTTATTCTGACTTATTTCCACTTAGTTCCATTCTTTCTGATTCACTCTAACTTACTTATTCTCAGACTCACTCAATCTCACTCATTATCTAACTTACTCAGACTATGGCTCACTCAGACTGACTCACTAACTCAATCTCACTCCTTCTCAGTCTCACTTAGTCCCCCTCGTTTTACTCATTCCCAGTCAATCAGTCTCACTCTGATTCATTCAATATCACTGACTCACCTAGTCTCAATCATTCTCATTTATTCTTACTCAGTCCCACTCACTTTGACAAAATCATTCTCACTGATTCTCACTTTGATTCTCACTCTGTTTCACTCATTCTCATTCACTAAAGCTGTGCCTCAGTCTTACATAATGTAACACTCATTATATTCATTGTCATTTTCTCTCACTCACTAAAAATTATTCTCAGTCATACTTACTCTTCATATCACTCATTCTCACTCACGTCCACCGATTCTCCCACTGACACACACACACATAGACATGCTCCCACATGTACATGCACATGTATGTCAACAGATCACCTAGGATGAAGGCATATTCTATTTTGGCAAGGCACTAAATACACAAGTGCAAAAACTTAGGCGTCAGAGCTGAAGCAGTAGTACACAATAAAAATGACTAAATGAGATAAAATCAGGAGAAAAATCATAAGGGCTTGATTATCTAAATGCAGAGTTTGAAGTGCAACCATGCATCACTTTGGTACTGCGCAAACAAAAGTCCTATCCCGACGCTGCCACCAATGTTAGAAATGGGGTTTCTGGTTGGCTAGGGTATGCACCTAAGCCAGGAAGAACCCACCACTCTAGTCAGGGCAAGGGAGTTACAAACTAAAGATAACCCCTGCTCACCTCCTTGTTAGCTTGGCAGAGCAGTCAGGCTTATCCCAGAGGCAATGTGCAAAGCGTTTGCGCAACACACTCACACAGCAGTGACACAGTAGGCACCCCACCCCAAAAAATCCACACAGAGTTATATAAAAATATCCTTTGTAATATCCATAAAAACACATTAGATCACAATCACATGTAGTACTGTGCCACTAAGCACTTGTCATGACTTCACAGGGATTACAAAAACCTCTTGGCCAATCATGGCACTGTAATAAGCATCACAGTTAGGGCAACCCAGTAGCTACTGATATGGTTCCCTTTAGGAACAAGCATTTACAATGCAATGGTTTTGCCTTTGTTAAAGTTTGAGCTGTTGGCAAAGCTCTTGACCTTTTTTTTTAACATAAATAAATGGCATTGTTATTTGCAATGCCACTAGCTTTATCTTCTGCAAATGACAGCCACAAACACCTACAGAGAGCTCCCAACACACACCCACAGTGCGCCCCTCCCACACACACTGCGAGCACTACCACACTGCGAGCCCCCCCACACACATTGCGAGCTCCCTCCACAGACTGTGAGCATCCTCTATACACTGCGAGTCACCTCCTACAAAGCCCCCTCCACACACAGAGCCACCCTGCTCACACACAGAAAGCCCTCCCCTTGTTTGGCAATGTATAGTAAGCCCTTAGAGTTCTATAAAGCTTTGGAGAGTTATTTGCAACTGTTTATTATGAAGAATATATTCCTTTGTAACTATACAATGGTGTACAATATATCTTATTGAAGCTACTTTCAGATGGACGCAGGCAGCTGCTTAGAAAGTTTTTGAAACACCATATACAACGAGGTCAAGGTCTTAGAATGTGAGTGCATGTATTGTTGTAAAACATTAATAAGGTACATGTGGATGACACAGAACCATGCAGAGGCACAATATTGCACAGTGACTTTATTACTTTAATTAACCCTATAACTTCTGAAGAATATGAAGATTGATGTATTAAAAGTTGCATGGATGAATGGATGTGTGAAAATGTGGGTGAATTATTGATTGTTGGATGGATTGAAATGTGGATGTTGAAAGGATGGATGTATGGATGGAAGGATGAAAGGGTGTAGGGATGCAGGATGGATTGTTGAAAGTGTGGATGAATAGATGCATGGAAGGATGAAAGTGTGGATGGAAGAAGGATGGAAGAAAACGTGGATGTATGGATGGATAAAATGTTGCATAGATAAATGATGTATGGATGTGTGAAAATGTGGTAGGATGAATGATGTATCTTATTCACAATTTTTATGTTGTTGTGAGTATTATTACTGGAGTAGCACTTCTAATGAACGTAGGATATGTTTTTACCATTGTTTCTGAAGGTATAAGACAGATGAATTTGCTACAGAACATAGAATGAGTGCATGTGGTATAGCTTCTTTAAAACAAAAAACTATTGCACAGTAACATATTTTAGGCATTTTGCTCAATTTGCTATAGAACATAGAATGGGTGCATTTGTTGTATTTTTTCTAAACTAAATTTGCACAGTAACATATTTTATGTAGTTTGTAAATAATAATGCAAAGACATGATAAGGTTTAATTTTTTTATTTAAGTAAATATATTTATTATTGTATGAAAGCAAATTAAACTTTACTGAAAATACTTTTGCATTTTTTATAAAACGTAATTTCATTTTTTTTTTACTTCCATTTACAGTAAAGTATTGTGTCCTTTTTTTCAACTTATGAAAATATATCTTGTACAAGCCACTTTTAGATGGATGCAGGCAGCTGCTTCGAAACTTCTTTAAACAACATATACAATGATGTGAAGGTCTTAGAATGCGATTGCATGTATTGTTGTAAAACATCAATAAGGCACTTGAGGATGACACACAGAACCATGCATAGGCACAATATTGCACAGTGACTTTACTAGTTTGAAAAACGCCATAAGTTCTGAAGATTGATGTATAAAATGTTGCATGGATGAATGATGGATGTGTGAAAAGGTGTGTGGATGTGTAAAGGATGGATGTATGGATGGAAGGATGAATTGTTGAAAGTGTGAATGGATGAAAGGATGCGTGGAAGGATGAAAGGGTGGATGGAAGGATGGATGAAAGAAAAGGTGGATGTATGGATGTATAAAATGTTGCATGGATGAATGATGTATGGATGTGTGAAAAGGTGGTGTGATGAATGATGGGTGGATGGATGAAAGTGTTTGTGAATTGATGTATAGATGAAACGTTGGATGGATGAAGGATGTATGAAGGATGGATGGAAGAATGAAAGGATGGATAGTTAAAAAGTTGCATGGATGTATGATGCATGTGTGAAAAGCTAGGTGGATAAATAATGTGTGGCTGGATGGATGTGTTGATGTGTGTATAGATTGTGGAATGAAATTTTAAGATGGATGTAGAAAATGTTGCATGGATGAATTATTGATGGATCGTTGAAAAAGTTGTTGGACGAATGATGAGTGAATGGCTAGAAGGGTGGGTGTGTAAATGATCGATGTATGGATGGAAAGCTGAAAGTGTGGATGGATGTATTGTTAGTAGAATGAAATTGTAGATGAATGTATTAATAAAAATGTTGCATGAATGATGGATGGATGTGTGGGAATTTAGGTGGTTGTATGATGGGTGTATGGATCGAAGGGTGGATGAGTAAAGGATGGATGTATGGAAAGGTGGAAGTGTGGATGGATGCAGGATGGATGAATAAAAGTGTGGATGAAAGGATGCAAGGAAGGATGAAAGGGTGGACGGAAGGACGGATGTAAGAAAAGGTGGATGTATGGATGGATAAATGTTGCATGGATGAATGATGTATGGATGTGTGAAAATGTGTTGTGATGAATGATGGGTGGGTGGATGAAAGTGTGGGTGGATGGATGTATAGATGAAACGTTGGATGGATGAAGGATGGATGTTAGAATGAAAGTATGGATAGTTAAAATGTTGCATGGATGTATGATGTATGTGTGAAAATGTAGGTGGATAAATGATGTGTTGCTGGATGGATGCGTTGATGTGTGTATACATTGGAGACTGATATTTTAAGATGGATGTTGAAAATGTTGCATGGATGAATGATTGATGTATTGTTGAAAAGGTTGGTGGACGAATGATGAGTGGATGGATAGAAGGGTGGATGTGTAAAGGATGGATGTATGGATGTAAAGCTGAAAGTGGGTGAATGTATTGTTAGTGGAATGAAATGTTAGATGGATGTATTAATAAAAATGTTGCATGAATGATGAATGGATGTGTGAAAATGTAGGTGGCTGTATGATGGGGGATGGATCGAAGTGTGGGTGAGTAAAGTATGGATGGAAAGATGCAAGTGTGGATGGATGAATGAAAGTGTGGATGAAAGGATGCATGGTAGGATAAAAGGGTGGACGGATGGAATAAAACTTGTATGGATGGATAAAATATTGCATGGATGAATGATGTATGAAAATGTTGTGGGATGAATGATGGGTGGATGGATGAAAGTGTAGGCGTATGAGCATTATCACGGGAGTAGCAGTTCTAATGAATGTGGGATATGTTTTTATTTTACCATTCTTTCACAAGGTATAAGACAGATGAATTTGCTACAGAACATAGAATGAGTGCATGTGGTCTAGCTTTTTTAAAAAAAAGAATATTGTGCACAGTAACATTTTCGGCATTTTGCTCAATTTGCTATAGAACATAGAATGAGTGCATTTGTTGTAGTTTCTTTCCACTAAATTTGCACAGTAACATATTTTATGGAGTTTGTAAATAATAATGCAAAGACAAGATAATAATGTTTCAAAATGTTATTTAAGTAAATATATTTACTATTATTGTATGAAAGCAAATTAAAATTTAATGAAAATACTGTTTTTTGCATTTTTTATGAAACCTAATTTGAATATTTTCTCTTTTTACTTCCATTTACAGTAAAGTATTGTGTCCTTTTTTTAAACTTATTAAAATATATTTTGGTCAAGCTACTGTTAGATGGATGCAGGCAGCTGCTTAGAAACTTATTTAAACAACATATACAATGAGGTCAAGGTCTTAGAAAGCGATTGCATGTTTTGTTGTAAAACATCAATAAGGCACTTGAGGATGACACAGAACCATGCATAGGAACAATATTGCACAGTGACTTTACTAGTTTGAAAAATCCCATAACTTTTGAAGAATCTGAAGATTGATGTATAAAATGTTGCATGGATGAATGATGGATGTGTGAAAAGGTGTGTGGATGTGTAAAGGATGGATGTATGGATGGAAGGATTAAAGGGTGGATGGATGCAGGATGGATTGTTGAAAGTGTGAATGGATGAAAGGATGTGTGGAAGGATGAAAGGGTGGACGGAAGAAGGGCGGATGGAAGAAAAGGTGGATGTATGGATGTATAAAATGTTGAATGGATGAATGATGTATGGATGTGTGAAAAGGTGGTGTGATGAATGATGGGTGGATGGATGAAAGTGTGTGTGTATTGATGTATAGATGAAACGTTGGATGGATGAAGCATGTAGGATGGATGGAAGAATGAAAGGATGGATAGTTAAAATGTTGCATGGATGTATGATGTATGTGTGAAAAGGTAGGTGGATAAATAATGTGTGGCTGGATGGATGCGTTGATGTGTGTATAGATTGGGGAATTAAATTTTAAGATGGATGTAGAAAATGTTGCATGGATGAATGATTGATGGATCGTTGAAAATGTTGTTGGACAAATGATGAGTGAATGGATAGAAGGGTGGATGTGTAAAGATGGATGTATGGATGGAAAGCTGAAAGTGTGGATGGATGTATTGTTAGTAGAATGAAATTGTAGATGGACGTATTAATAAAAATGTTGCATGAATGATGGATGGATGTGTGAAAATGTAGGTGGTTGTATGATGGGTGTATGTATTGAAGGGTGGATGAGAAAAGGATGGATGTATGGATGGAAAGATGCAAGTGTGGATGGATGAAGGATGGATGAATAAAAGTGTGGATGAAAGGATGCATGGAAGGATAAAAGGGTGGACGGATGAAGGACGGATGGAAGAAAACATGGCTGGATGTATGGATGGATAAAAATTGCATGGATGAATGATGTATGTATGTGTGATGGGTGGATGGATGAAAGTGTGGGCGTATGAGCATTATCACGGGAGTAGCATTTCCAATGAACGTGGGATTTGTTTTTATGTTACCATTCTTTCACAAGGTATAAGACAGATGATTTTGCTACAGAACATAGAATGAGTGCATGTGGTGTAGCTTCTGTAAAAAAAAAAATTGTGCACAGTAACATTTTAGGCATTTTGCTCAATTTGCTGTAGAACATAGAATGATTGCATTTGTTGTAGTCTTTTTAAAGTAAAATTGCCCAGTAACATATCTTACGTACTTTGTAAATAATAATGCAAAGACAAGGTAAAAAGCTTTAAAAAATTTATTTAAGTAAATATATTTAGTATTATTGTATGAAAGCAAATTAAACTTTAATGAAAATACTGTATTTTTAGCCTTTTTACAGAAACATAATTTGAATATCTTCTTTTTGTACTTCTATTTACAGTAAAGTATTGTGTCCTTTTTTACAACTCATGTATTTTTAGTATGTATCCGTTTTGAAAAATGACATTAACATTTTTTGGCAAGTTAGGCATTTCAGCTTCTTGAATGTCGTCAATGTCGGCTGGTATATTGAAGAAGTCCAGTAGAATATTGTTATTTATTTCCACAGATTGTAAATGTTCGGTGTTATCAATATGTACATTTAGTGTACAGTGTTCCTGATTAGCAGTTTCTAGCCCATATATAGTCATATTTATTTCTTCTTCTGGTGGTTGTATTTTCTGTGAAGGAAAAAGAAGTTAGTTAATTTCATTTTTTTGAAGTCCTTTTGTTTTTTTTCTTGTGTTGATCTACGGAAAAATTTCGTGTTATATGCAGGCTTAAATAATGTTAATAAGTAGTGAAGATAGTTTAAGAAAGGATAGATGTGAGTAAAGATAGTGAAAAGGTATAATATAGTGTGTATAATAGAGGATTAGAGACTGTTTTGTAATGTTATAGTTACTTTAGTAAAAATACGTATTAATAAATAGTGAGTAGTAGGTACTAGTTTTGTGTTTTAGAATAGTATTGTAAATAGTGATTATAGTTAATAGTGCAGTGTGAGTTGAGTTTGAGTTATTAGTAGAGTGTGTATGAGTTTTTTAGTGCATTGTCAATTATTTTTGGGAGTATTGAAGTTATTGGCGTAGTAGTATAAAGAGAATTTGAAAACGACAAAAAATTGTGTACTTAAGTGTTAGTATTAAAGTCATATTTGTAAGTGATAGTTGGGCATTATTAGTAAATTATTTTGAAATAGTGAAAGTTATTTTTTTGTAATAGTGTTTTTTATGGTGTGAGTAATAAAGAGAGAGTAGTTAAGATTGAGTAGTAGATTTATTAGTGGAGAGTATTAGTGAGTTTTATAGTAGTGATTAGTAGAATATGTAGTATAGCTTAATCGATTTAGATAGAGAGTATTAGAAGAGAGAGTTTGAGGGAATTGTAATTAGTGAATATAGAGTTTGATAGTGTTTTAAAAAGTAAATAGTATAGATTGAGTAGTAGAGCAAGTTATTAATAGTTTAATAATTTGTACTTACTTGACATTGTGTATTTCTTGTTGTGTTTAACATTTTATTGCTGTTAAATTCATGCACTGTCAGGTGCGTCATCTTTATGTAGGATCCAATTTCTATCGGGAAGTCTGTGGCATCTCTCCAAAGAGTTATTTTCACTGAGTCCGTTGTATCTTTCACAGTTATTGATTTAAGTTTAGTATCTTGGCCAGCAATAATAATTGTTTTTGTTTCTTCTTCCTGTAAGACAAAAAATTGGTAATAGAAATTTGTTTATTATGTTACAGTGTTGGTGTGTAAGAGTGTGGGTGTTAAAGAGTGGGTGTGAGCGTGTTGTAGCAGAATGTGTGTGTTAAAGAGTGTGTGTGAAAGTGTGCGAGTGTGCGAAAGAGTGTGCTTAAGAGTGTGTATGAGAGTGTCAAAGAGAGAGTCTGTCAAAGAGAGAGAGAGTCTGTCAAAGAGAGAGAGAGTCTGTCAAAGAGAGAGAGTCTGTCAAAGAGAGAGAGAGTCTGTCAAAGAGAGAGAGAGTCTGTCAAAGAGAGAGAGAGTCTGTCAAAGAGAGAGAGAGTCTGTCAAAGAGAGAGAGAGTCTGTCAAAGAGAGAGAGAGTCTGTCAAAAAGAGAGAGTCTGTCAAAGAGAGAGAGAGTCTGTCAAAGAGAGAGAGAGTCTGTCAAAGAGAGAGAGAGTCTGTCAAAGAGAGAGAGTCTGTCAAAGAGAGAGAGAGTCTGTCAAAGAGAGAGTGTGTCAAAGAGAGAGAGAGTCTGTCAAAGAGAGAGAGTCTATCAAAGAGAGAGAGAGTCTGTCAAAGAGAGAGAGAGTCTGTCAAAGAGAGAGAGAGTCTGTCAAAGAGAGAGTCTGTCAAAGAGAGAGAGTCTGTCAAAGAGAGAGAGAGTCTGTCAAAGAGAGAGAGAGTCTGTCAAAGAGAGAGAGTCTGTCAAAGAGAGAGAGTCTGTCATAGAGAGAGAGTCTGTCAAAGAGAGAGAGTCTGTCAAAGAGAGAGAGTCTGTCAAAGAGAGAGAGTCTGTCAAAGAGAGAGAGTCTGTCAAAGAGAGAGTCTGTCAAAGAGAGAGAGTCTGTCAAAGAGAGAGAGTCTGTCAAAGAGAGAGAGTCTGTCAAAGAGAGAGAGTCTGTCAAAGAGAGAGTCTGTCAAAGAGAGAGAGTCTGTCAAAGAGAGAGAGTCTGTCAAAGAGAGAGAGTCTGTCAAAGAGAGAGAGTCTGTTAAAGAGTGAGAGTCTGTCAAAGAGTGAGAGTCTGTCAAAGCGGTAAGTATTGTGTGCAAGAGTGTTTGGTATATAGTGTGTGTGTAAAAGTGTGTTAAAGGGTGTGTGTGATAATTTTCTTTTTTTTTTATAAGCTTACCTCTGCAATTGTCCCAGAAATGCTCATTAATGAGCGTAGTGAAGCTGCTTTAACTGTTTTTATAGGTGATATTGGTGGAGCAGGGGGTTGTAGGATATATTCTGCCTCCTGTATTATTTCTGGAGGTATAGATAAGGGCATCATGCGTGATAGTTTTGTTTGTTTCGTGATGATAATCACATTGTTTTTGGCTAAGAAATTGCGAATCATAATAGCTTGTCCTTCTTTAGTTTGCTGGTAAAATGGCTCATTGTAGCACGTTGCTTTAATGCAACTACTTTCATCAGCTAGAGCTAGATGATACATGACTTTGTTCTCTTGTTTAGCATTTGTATAGTTTGTTTTTGTCGAACATTTTATAACGTTGGCTCGTATTGTTTTTTGGTACGGTTTGTTGTCTTCATGTTTCAATTTTTTGAGGTCTTGTATGGAAATCATCTGAAACGAGAGAAAATGTTAGTACACATTCTGAACATAAATTTTTCCCCTTTTGCTATTACCTGTAATAAAATAGCATGTTAATGAAGTGGTTGCATTTTAAACTGCCACCCATAATGCTTTGTGATCACTATAATATGATTCTAATGTACCGTAGTGCATGATGTTGTCATTAGTATAGATGTGATCTAGTGTTGAATTGTAGTCTGTTGTGTATTGTTGTATTTTCTGCTGGCATTGAAATTGCTGCAGCATATATTCTAATAGCAAAGTTCTGTTTGGTGACATTTGTGTTAAATCTATATTGAAGTCTCCCATGATGACATATTTCGAATTTGGATACAAGTTAATTATGCTACTTAAAACTTGTAATAATGTCTGCAAAAGTACATGTGGTGGTTTGTACAGTATAATAAATAAGTATTCAGAATCATTAAGATGCTGAGTGAAAAATAAAAAGTCAATTTCGTGTTGTGTTTTATATATTGGCGATAAAAGCATGTTTTTTTTGTAATAAATGGCATTACCATGCTTTGTGTGCTGGTTGTGAAATTTATCAAATAATACTAAGTGATATTGTTCTATTAAGAACGTATTCTTACCTGCTTTTCTAGTTGTGTTTATTTCAGTGAGGCATATAATATCACTGTTCATGATATTTTTGTCTGATTTAATAGCAGTGTAATTTCTTTGCAAGGACCGTATGTTATGGACAATTATATTACACTGTTGTCTATAGCTATCTAATTGTGGTACTGATACTTGTAATTGCATGTGTGTTCTTAAACGTGTCATTTCTTAATGTACTTTTGGATGTACAGCTATTTTGTCTTGCTGAAAGTTTCTAATGTATATGTTGTCTAAAGATTTAGCTCTGCTTAAAGCTACATAATGCAGATGATGTACTTTACTGTTGTTAAAGTGAATGAAAATGGGCTCAATTGTTTCTCCTTGTGTTCTATGTATAGTTCTTGCAGATGATTGTCGCAATGGGAATTGTTTGCGTATAATAGTTATAAATTTCTGTGTATATTGGAAATGCCGTGTAATAGCATGAATGGGTGTCCAATGAGGCAAAATATTACTGTGATATATGTGTTTGTTTTCTTGTCTTGTTAATTTGCCTACTGTTTCTTTATCAAAATTAATCCAAATTACATTTGGGCTGTTATTGATAGTTTCTACAAATTCTACTATACCTGTTGCACCATTTGTTAAAGCATCATTGACATTTATATTGTTAGTTAAATCATATCTTAATTGTAATGCAATATGTAATATTGATGGCAGGCTCATTGTTTTAGTAGGATCTGTGGGCAACTGTTGGAGTATTTTTTTTTTACTGCTTCACTTAAGTCTGCTGCAACTGTGTCTGTTGCTGTAGCTGTGTAAACTGGGTAATGGGTTATATGTTCTAATAAAACTGCATTATTTATGCTATTGACTTCATTGTTAGTTCCCATAATGTAAGGGATCGTTTTGCTAATGTTTTCAGGTGGCTCTATTTCTCGTGTTTTTATCTGTATAATATCTTCATTTGTTTGTTTCCCTTCTCTTAATCTGTTTAGTAGTTCAGCAAATGGCAAGTCATTTTGTTGTCTCATTATTTTAGTCAACTCAAATAACTTGAAATGTGTCTGCCATAAATTAGTACTTACTGGCCTATATGAATGTTTTGGGTTGTCAAATATGTATGGGTCAAAAACTGGCTTCAATTGGTAAAAGTCTCCAATTGCTAAAATAGATATTCCGCCAAAAGGGAGATCAGACATTTTTATCTCTTGCAATCTATTATGTATAAAGTTGAATACATTAGCCCCTACCATTGATATTTCATCAATTATTAGCAATTTAAGATGCATTAGCTGACCTTGTAGTGTGCTTCTATTCTCATGAGTTAGCTGTCTATGAGTTAGTGTTTGTGAAATAGGTATTTTAAAAGTACTATGTAGTGTTTTGCCTTGAATGTTATGTGCTGCTTTGCCAGTTGGAGCTGTAAGCAATACATATATGTTATCTGGGTTTTCTCCTGCTTTTGTATTGTAATAACGTACTAATGTTTGGTAAAGTGCTGTTATAAGGAAACTTTTGCCTACTCCTGCACCACCTGTGCAAAATGTGTAGCATGGCGTTTCTTTTGTTTTAACCCAATGCAAATGATGATATATAAAGTTAAGTTGTTCTGCTGTTAGATTTTGCATTATACTATCATATTGTTCTTTTGGCATTATGTTATTGCTTAGTGCTTCTTCTCTACTTGTACTTCTAATCCCTAAATCAAATGATAGGTCATACAATGGGTTTTCATTATTTTGCACTTCATGGAATATGGTGTTATCTTGTTCGGTATCTATTGGTGGTAGCAATGTATCTAATAGACTAGTTTCATTGCTATTAGTTGTTAGTTGTTTATTATGTTTATTATACTTATTATGGTTAGAATCAACTGCATCTTTAAGTTCCAGATAGCGTTCATAATACGTTTCCTTGTTATTAATTATATTATGTTCATTTCGCCATGGGTAAAAAAGCATGAGCAATTCTCTATAGTAATTTTCGGAGTCATTTTTGATGTTATATCTGCAATAGCGAATTACTCTTGCTTTTTTTCTTTTTATGTAGTTTGTTTCGTGTACTAAATTTATCTCAAGTTCTTCGTCATCTGAGCTATGAAAGTTATTTTCAATAAGGAAATTGTCATGGCCTGTTTCTTCTTTTCCTTTACATTTTTTCTTTTCATTATACATAGATGCATAGTCAGCTAATGTACATGTTTCTAATTTTACAGGGCGTTTGCTGTACCTCACTATAATATTATCATATTGTATTTTACAAGACTCATCTGGTAAAGAATTGATAGTTTCGATGTCTTTTAATAAGTATGTACGCTTTTCATTAGGACTTGTATTGATAAATACAAAAGATCTTGAACTTTTCCATAAAGGAATTTATTACATATGCTGCTTCTTGGGCACTTATTTCTGTACAGTTTAAGAATTTGTTACCTATATGCTTAAGTTGTTCTTTAATACTTGGATTGGCATGTACTTCTTTAGCAGCTTGGGCAATTAATTTGCTCATTCCTCACTGTGATTTACTAATGTATGAAACAATATACACAGCACATGCATATGCATCTAAGATGTATTGTATATCTATGTTTGCTTGCCATGCTTTCAAAATAGTTGGATTGTAGTTATTTATAAAGCATTCAGCTGGTGTCCTTTTCAAGAAAATAGTATTTTTTTCTATAATAGATTGTATACATAAAGTATATTGTTTTAGATCTATGTTCATTGAATGTAAAAACTGTTCAAAAGTATAATTTGAAAATTCTTGGCTGTTTATAGTTAGATGTATTAGTTCCATTTGCTGTAAGAGCTCGGTATTTGTTTTGTCTAGCTCTATTGGTTCTAGTATAAAAGTTTCAGGCATTGGATATCTGGGATAATGATATTTGCATGTTCTTTTATGTTTGATACGGCAGTTTTTGGTATGGCCGTGTCTTTGTAGAGGTAGTAAAGACTCTATATCTGGTTCTTGTGTTTTTGCACATGTAACACACTTATTTATGAAAGTAGTGACTTCATTTCTATCAGAAGTTTCATATAGTGGAGCATTTTCTATCCATATTATAGCATGTATATGTGGTGATCCCCGTTGTTGGAATTCTGCTCTATAAAAGTAATCAATAATTTTGCCAATCGGATTACTTTCATGCAATAAAATAGAATTAAATAATTTCCTAACTTGGAAGTCAAAATGTCTTGCACATGTAATGGGATTTTGCTGTATTAATTGGCATTTTGTTTCCCATGACATATTTTTAAATTCTTCTTTTGTGCATTCTGGTCTTTTTTCTGTACGTAATAATATGTTAATTAAGTGATACCATTTTGTTTCTGCAGCAGATAAAGTTAAAAAAAATGTTGGTAATCCTAATTGTCTAATCATAGCAAAGAGGTCTTTCTTGCATTGCTCCCAATATGGTGGTGAACTACGGATAGTTTTAAGTATTTTGTATCCTTCATTATACTGTAAAATTGTATCTAATTTATCTTTTATGTCTTTGGCAGTTATAATGTTTCCATTAATAAAGTATTTCCTGAGAGATATAAATATTTTGCTCTGTAATTGTTTAATGTGTAATGTTTTTAATTTAAAGAAAAGATTAGTAACACACTTTGCTACTCTTAGATCATTACTTCTTACTTCTGATTGACAGATTGTGCTGTAATGTATTGGGACATGCCTTTCTTTATTAGTTGGCCTTCGTTTTCCGCAAAATATAGTTGGGAATGCCAAATATTCGGAATCTTTGTCTTCATACAAGCCTCTTGGTGTGTTATATTCTGCAGGTGCTAAACTTAAAATATTATTTGTTTCTGTAGTAATAGTTTCATTATCTAACATAGTATCTAAATTTCCTGCTGGAATGTTGTCTGAGGAATCTGACATATAACTTGTATCTGAAGTCTCATCACAAGAATGTATATCTTGTGTTGTATAATCCCAATCTTTATTAATAGTGATTCCATATTCTTGAAACAAAGTGCTAGTAGTGGCTAAATATAAAGCTGCACGTTTTACTTTGTTTGGTCTAACATTTTCATAATGGGTATAAGATTTATAACTTAATTTTCTTTTTAATTTTATTGGAATTGTCATGTTATCATTAATTTGCCTTGGTAAAACAGTTACTGTTGTCATAACGTCTGCAGGTACATTTACTACTGCACCTGATAGAGATTTTTGGAATCCACGTGGTAATGTTCTAATTTGTAAAAAAGGTATTCTTGGTGATACTAATCTTTCTTCTAAGTTATGCAAGTGTAAGACTGCTGGGATATCAGGAAATGTCATCCCATTATATACTGAACATGGAGGTATTTTGTCTTTACATATATATGTGTAACATGTTCTGCATATCTTATCTGTTCTGTATTTGCTAATGTTACATTCTATGAATTTAGCTCTCTTACTAATACTGTTTGTTTTTTGAAGACTTTGCTTATGCCATAGTTGATTGCAAATAGTGCAAGTGTACTCAGGTCCATATCGTATTTCTTCCTGAAATATCCTAATTATATCATTTGTTGTTTGACCTGCTATATCTCTATGATTAGGTTCATTTTCTCTGTTTTGTGTCCGTTTTCTTTTTCTATTACTATTTATTTCTAGAATTTCTATATTGGTTGTTTGAATTAGTGATTCAACATCAGCTGTTAATGTGTTTATTATCTCAGTATTGTTAAGAGCTATGTGTGAAGCTAAATAACTGTGTTCTGTTACATGCAGTCTATTGTCTTGACTATTGCTGTTTTGTGTGTTTATTATTGTATTTTCTACTTGTAAGTTATTTGAAGGAATTTCCCCTAATGCATTTATAGATATATGTGTCGTATGAACATATATGCTTTTTCTAGACTTTACATTTCCTTGTTTATGATTCCATTGTGTTTGCTGTAATCCTTTTTTGCTAATTGTTGTTATGTTCACTGTAGTTAAATCTAAAATAATACTCTCAGAATTAGTAATTTGTTCTCTATTGCCTAACTTTAGGATGTATTCTATAATAAGATTAATAGAGTCAATTTGGATAGCAATACATGTTCCATTAGGATGTTGTATTGCATTTTCATTTTGGCTATGTGAATCAAATAGAGAGTATGTATGTATAGTTTTGAAGACTGAAATTATATATCTACCTATAGAGATCAATACACCAGTTTGTGAATTAATTGTAGAAGTTAATGCAGATATAAATTTACTATGTAAAGTTTGTGCTGATTTTGTTAGTTCTTCGCTAAAGCATTTTTTGAGCTTTGTAGAATAGATTATGTCATTGCTAACTATGTAATTTGGTAACTTTAGAGGTTGCATACAATCTTGTTCATCAACAGAGTGCATTTCAGTGTACAAAGCATCTCCAAGATTCATAATACAGTGCAAGTCTACACTATCCCAAATATATGCTGGTTTACAGTAGTTCTTTAGAATAGCAAATATACTATTTTGAAGAGAATGTGTATAGTGAATACTTTTATCACTATGTGTATTTTTTTCCTGTGGATGTGTGTTATGTAAAAAGGGAATTTCTTGTGGTGTTTGTGTTAAAATATTTGAATCTATATTGGTATTATTTGTGCTACTTTCCTTGTTGTGCAATGTGCTATTGTGTATATTATCATGAAGTAAACTGTCATTACTTCCAGTAATAAGTTTATATGTATTATAGTAATCACTTGAATATGTGTTTTATGTAAATTACTTGTGTATATTGTTTGTTGTACATTTATGTGTGTGCTATTAATTACATTACTAGAATATGTGTTGGTATTTAAATTACTTGCTGGTATTGTCTGTTGTACATTTATGTGTGTGCTATTAATATGTTGTTTTTCTGTGTTGCCCTTTAGTGTTTTCTTAAGTATACTTGCATATGTGTCAGTAGGAGTAGTCTCTTGTGGTGTATTAGTATATTGTGTTGTGCTGATCTGCTTGCTGTTGTTTTTAGATAGATTATTAGGCCCTGTTGTAGTGAGAATTGCACAGGAATATGTACTAGTACTAGGAGTATTATCTAAAGATGCTAATGGCTGTTCCTTATTCAAAAAAGTGTTTGTTTTAGATTGACATCTCTGAATGAAATTTTTGGAACTTTCTATACGCATTTCAAATGCTTGTGTGAAAATTTTTTCACTAGCTTTAGTAGAATACACATAAAGATTTTTCGGTGCTACTGCATTCTTATTTTTTTCATGAAGCACCATTGCTTTTTGAAGTGATTCTTTTTTAATCGTACTTATTTGTATTGGAGTTAATTCCTACGGTACACAATTCATGTTTGGTTTCTTTAGATAGTGTGCCAGATTTGTGATGTACTCTAGAAGTTTTTCAAATATGAACTGTATAGTAATACATGTTCCATTTGAGTGAGGCATTCCAGTGTTATCACGACTATGTGAGTCAAATACAAAGTACGAATCATTTTTCTTAAAAATGGAAATAACATAAATTTCCATGCAAAGTATAACACCGGAGTTGTAATCAAGTGCAAGTTTTAATATTTGGTTGAGATTTGGAAACGAAGGGTCACATTGTTGTAATATGTCTCCATAATAAGGTTCTTTAAGTTTAAGTGAATAGATAGTAGTATTGTGTTCAATAAAATTTGGTAACTCATCTGGATGCCTAAGTTGTTCGCTATTAAGTAAATGCATATCTATATATAAAGCATCACCTAATTTCATAATGTAATGCAAGTCTTCTTTAGTCCATGTATGTGCATCTTTGTAATAGTTGTGTATAATTGCAAATGTACTATTTGGCAAGCATTGATAACCTCTAGAATTGCATGTAAATTTGTCATGCCCTTGATGATAATCTGCTGCTAGTATTTGCATCTTAGCTAAGCGAATTTATTAAATAATTTGATATCGCTACAGTATTGCTAGATTTTTTGTTATACCTGAGTCTTTTTTGGTTCTCTCTCTCTTATACAATATATATATATATATATATATATATATATATATATATATATATATATATATATATATATATATATATATATATATATATATATATATATATATATCTAATTTATATTTGTCTTGTAGTTAACTATAATTCAAGGCAATTAATTTAATTTTACACTATTTTTTTGCTTTGTATTTTAGGTAGCAACTTTAGATGTATCTTTTTTACAATTTTAGTGATGTAGTAGCTATAATTTATACTATTAGGGTGTATATATATATATATATATATATATATATTATATATATATATATATATATATATATATATATATATATATATATATATATATATATATATATATATATATATATATATATATATATATATATAGTTATTTTACTGTTTTTAAATAGATTTCTAGTTACAGGTTGATAACTTATTTAAAAAAGATACTTGTAATTGTATATATTTCCCAACAATTAGCAATTGTCTTTACAAAAGAAACAATTGTCAATGTTAAGTATATAAATGTATATATAGTTTTTTAAAGAAATAATTATATATATGATTAGTTCTACTTTTTTTTTTATCTAAATCCACTCTATTGTTGTTTTTGACCTGTTTTATAGTTGGAGCTGGTAGCAAAACAAAGCAATTATTTTTACTTTGATGAAGTTTTGCTTAAGAATGAGCAATGTGAAAGAAGTAAACGATTGAACTTTTTCAATGTGATATATATCTATCTATCCCTTACCTTTTTTTTGGTAGTTACCTAAAAACAAAAGCAAATTATGCAATGGCTATATTATGTTGATTCTTACTTTATTTTTTTCCTAACTAATTTTTTTCTTCTTAAGATTAATCTTACCGATGTAAATCTTCTATATGATATTTCCTAGTTATAAGTATATACTATATACTATATATATATATATATATATATATATATATATATATATATATATATATATATATATATATATATATGTGTGTTGATATATGTGTCTTATTTTTTTCCTTGCTATTTCTATACTTACAAGTGAATACAGAAGCAAATTAGATACTTTTACCGTGATGATGTTTTCACTGATGATGTTGTGTCAAACAATTATGAACGTCTGATCTTATTCAATCAATTGGCAATCTAAGGAAGAATGGAAACAAGCATTATTATTGAGTTTACATATTAATATAATAAAAGTGGCTCGATACTCCTAATCATTGTTAGTATATAAAAATATTTAGCAAAAAGTTTTTTAATTTTAATTAATTACTAGTATTAAAAAGTGTATACAGTAAGTTATATTTAATAGTATATAGTGTATTGTATTCAGCGACGGCTCGTGGAGGGAGTTACGGTGGGCAGGAGGGCGGGGAGGGGGAGGGGCAGGGCGGAGGTTGCTAAAAACCGGCATATGGATAATTGCAGGTAAGTAAACAATTTAATTAATAAAACGAATTTCGTAGCTCGCACTGCATTGCATTTTGCGATGCAAGGCGCACTACGAAATTCGTTTTATTAATTAAATTGTTTACTTACCTGCAATTATCCATATGCCGGTTTTTAGCAACCTCCACCCTGCCCCTCCCCCTCCCCACCCTCCTGCCCCACCGTAACTCCCTCCACGAGCCGTCGCTGATTGTATTGTATGTTGATATATGTTTTTGAAACATTGTGACTAGAGTGCATGTGTAAAGAGTGCATGTGTAAAGAGTGCATGTGTAAAGAGTGCATGTGTAAAGAGTGCATGTGTAAAGAGTGGCGAACGTATATGTATAAAGGCATATGTGTAGAAATTGTGTGTACAAAGTGTATATGTAGTACATACTTTAAGACTATGTGTAGAAGTTGTATGTGTAGTATGTGTGTGGACTGAGTGATGAAGCATATTAGTAGTCGTAAATAGAGTATTAGGAGTAGTGTATGTAGTATAGAGTAACTAGTAAAGTATAGTAGTAAGGAGGATAAAGTGAGCAAGATAGAGAGAGATGGAGGGCAGGAAAAAGAGATGGAAATAAAGAGGGGTGGATAGGCAAGATTGAGAGTAGGGGAAAGATGAAAAGAGAAAGATAAAGTAGGAAAGATAAGGAAAAGAGAGAAGTATGATAAGGAAGAGAGAGGATATAGAGGTGTAGAAAGGAAGGTAGAAAAAAAAGATAGAAATGTAAATTACACAATGTGAATTTTATTTGAAGTTGTAAAGAGTGTATTAGAAGCATTGTTTGTAATTTTAAGCAAGTACAAAACAACAATAGGAGAGGCAGGGAGATTAAGGAACACTTAGTCCCCTGTTAAATCTAAATAAACAAGAGAAGAGACGTTAAATAAGTCTCAAATTGCCACAGAGAGGGAGCGATGCAACTGGGGAATTGCACACCCACTTTAGGTGGAAAAGAAAGCCCTCACACACCGACCTAGTCAGTGTCATGCTTCATCATTGGGCCCCACTAAAGAGGCCGAATGCCTCTTTGGTGTGCTACGACGCCAGAAGACTGCGGAGCTGGTTGTGTGAAAAGGGCATGTTGTGAGTTTTATAATTAAAGGTGCCTAATGTGTATGTACAATTCTATAATTCTTGATCCTTAGTACACAAATGAAAGAGTTATGTGTCTGAATTTAATGCCCAAGGTAATGGATTTGTTAATTCAAAATACTAATTAGTCAGTCAACATGTTTCATCCTTTACAGTTGTTTAAATTTACCTAGGCATTTATAATGACAGAATTATACCCCGGCGGTATGGACTCTCTAATTGTCCACCCTGACCTGGGGGCGTGAAAGTGAAAATATCAAAAAAATGATTTAGTGCATAAAAAAAAGGTGGAAGAGCAATTGCTCATTCCAAAAATACTCCTACTTGCGGAGTGTTTGTGCACCTGTAAAAGAAATAACAGACAAATATATAAAACTTTCACACAATTAGTTGTAAATATAGGTCATTGCGTTTGTCCAGGGTGCTCCATAGTTGTGGCATAGTGTGCCTAAACAAACACTATAGTTAACACCATCTATATATCTATATAGCCTTATAGGGATGCTAACACTAACTTTGGGAAGTGAAGTGGAAAAATGTGTGTAAAGCACACAAAGTAGCTAGAAAGTGTTGATGAAGAGAGAAGACGCATGAGAGAGATCAAGAGAGATGGAAAGCAAGAAGAAAAGTAAGTGCAGAATGGAGTGAGAAGACAGCAAATAAAGAGTGCAGGATAGAAAGTGAAGACAAGATGGAGACGTAGATAGAGAGTGAAGGCAGGAAGGAGAGAGGACACGAGAGAGAGAGAAAAAGGGAGGGTAGAATGTAGGGCATGAGCAAGAAGGAGGAATGGATGGAAGAAGGTGCAGGAGCAAGAGGCCCGTCTCAGTGGTGTAAGGACTTCCAGGTAAGCAATTTTGTCTTTTGTAAAGCTAATAATACTGTCACTTTGAATGCTCCAAATTTGACTAAATTTATTTTTCTTTTGTTGCAGGTATTTGACAGCAGGGGGGGCCAAGTATTTCCGGTTGCCATTTTGTCTTGGGATCTTTGGCTCGCTGTCTCAGTGTCCATGGTGCAAGGACCCCCATAGAGAGAGATGTAGATGGAGGGCAGTAAAGAAGAGAGCAGTTGGAAGAGTGGGCAAGAGGAAGAGTGATGGCACAGGGGAAAAAAAGCGGAGAGGGAGATAAAGAGAAAAATGATAGATAAGGAAGGAGAGAAAGAGTGGATGCAGAGAGTGAGCAAGAGAAAAAAACAGATAAAAGATCGAAAAGAGAAAGTTAAAGGGAGAAAAAAGGGAGAAAATGCAAGAGAGAAGAATAGTAGATAGGGAGGAAGAGAGAGGGAAGACAAAAAGAAAAGTAAGGGTACAATGGAGCGAGAAGATAGAAAACAAAGAGTGCAAGATAGTAACTATTTCCGGTCGGCATTTTGTCTTGGGATCCATCACTGTCTCCGTGGTACAAGGGATTTCAGGTACGCGATTCAAATTGTAATGTAATTTGTATTTCTCTTACAGGTGTTCGGCTATTTTGTTTATATTCTTCTAATATTTTTTTTTTTGGGCTGTTCTCTCTAGTGTTTCCGTGTCGGGTCTCCTCCTTGGCGTAACTACTTTCAGGTAAGCGATGTTGTGTTTTGTAACAAATAAATGACTGTCCCTTTTGAATGGTCGGAATTTTTTTTAAGTTTGAAAAGGATTTTTTGACTTCATTCTACCCTTACTTTTTTTTTGTCTCCCCTTTCTCTTCCTCCCTATGTACTATTCTTCTCTCTTGCACTTGCTCCCTCTTTTATCCTTTTAACTTTCTCTTTTATCTGTTTTTTCTCTTGCTCACTCTCTGCATCCTCTCTCTCTCTCTTGCCTTATCTATCATTATTCTTTATCTCCCTCTCCTTTCTGCTTTTTTTCCTTTTGCCATCACTCTTCCTCTTGCCCCCTCTTCCAACTGCTCTCTTCTTACTGCCCTCCATCTACATCTCTCTCTATGGGGGTCCGTGCACCATGGAGACTGAGACAGTGAGCCAAAGAGTGCAAGATAGAAAGAGAAGACAAAATGAGGACAGAGATGGAGAGTGAAGGCAGGAAGGAGATAAGACGCAGGAGTAAGAACAAGAAAGAGGAGGAAGGCAGAAGGTAAAGGAAAAGTAAGAAGTAGGGCATGAGCAAGAAGGAGGGAGGGAGAGAGAGCAGATGGAAGAGGGTGCAGGAGAGAGGGACGGTAGAGAGAAAAGAAAGCATAAAGGAGATAGAGAGAAGAATGATAGATAGGGAGGAAGAGGAACACGGAGAGTATTAGAAAGAGGAAAAGATAAAAGAAAAAGAAGAGAGTGCAGGACAGAAGCATGATAGATAGAAAAGGAGCAAGAAGAAAGGAGAGAGCAGATGGAATAGGGGGCAGGAGGAAGAAGGAAGAGAGCAGAAAGGAGAGATATATAGAGAAGAAAGAGCGATAAAGAAGTATTTAAAAAAAAGGAAGAGAGTGCAAAAGAAAGAACGGAGGCCGCAGAGAGAAGGTGAAAAGAAGAGAGAGAAAGATAAGGAAGAAAGAGGAAGAGAGTGCAGGAGATAGAAGTATGATAGATAAGGAAGTAGAGAGGATGCAAGCTAAATGCAGATCATGAGAGAGAACGTATAAAGGGGGAAAAGACTGCAGAATGGAGTCAGAGGGCAAAAAATAGAAGGAGTGCAAGATGGAAAGGGAGAACAAGATAGGGAAGGAGATAGAGAGTGAAACTCACAGAGTGCAAAAGGAAGAGCAAGAAAGAGAAAGAAGACAGGAGTTAAAGGGAGGGTGGGCATGAGCAAGAAAGAATTAAGAAGGGAGCAGTTGGAAGAGGGGGCAAGAGGGAGAGTGATGGCAAAGGGAAAAGAGCAGCAGGGAGATAAAAAAGAAGCATGATAGAGAGGGAGGAAGAAGGAAGGAGAGAGAGCAGATGGAATAGGGGGCAGGAGGGAGAGGGAAGAGAGCAGAAAGGAGAGAGAAGAGAGAAGAGAGTGCAGAATGGAGTCAAAGGGCAAGAAAGAGAAGGAGTGCAAGATGGAAAGGGAGAACAAGATAGAGAAGGAGATAGAAAGTGAAAGTAAGAGAGAGGGCAAAAGGGAGAGCAAGGGAGAGAGAGAGAAAAGGCAGGAGGTAAAGGGAGGGTGGGAAGGAGGGCATGAGCAAGAAATAAGTAAGAAGGGAGCAGTTGGAAGAGGGGGCAAGAGGGAGATTGATGGCAAAGAGAAAAGAGCAGAAAGGAGAGGGAGATAAAGAGAGAAGCATGATCGAGTGGGAGCAAGAAGGAAAGAGAGAGCAGATGGAATAGGGGGCAGGAGGGAGAGGGAAGAGAGAGCAGAAAGGAGAGAGATATATAGGAGAGCGATAAAGAGAACGGGTGGAAACAGATTGTGATGGAAGAAAGAAGGTGAGAGAGGGTAGATGAAGAAAAGCACAAGAGTGTGAATGTAAGATGGAGAGAGTGGGCAAAATAAAGAGAAATAAAGAAGGAATACAAGATAGCGACATAAGGAGGAGAGAAAGAAAGGAGAGAGATGGAAAGGGTATGCAAGAAGGAGAGGGGCAAAAGGTAAGAGAGCAAGAGGGAGAGAGATAAAGATAGAAGGAATAGGAAAAGAGAGGGCAGGAGAGATAAGCATGATAGAAAAGGAGGGAGAGAGCAAGCAGAAGGGAGAAAGGACGCAGGAAATAGAGAGATAAAGAATGAATTCAAGAGAGATAGCGAGATGTAGGAAGTAGAGAAAAAAGGAGAGAGATGGAAGGGGTATGCAAGAATTAGAGAGGGGCAAAAGGTAAAGGGAGCAAGAGGGAGAGAGAGATAAAGATAGAAGGAATAGGTAAAGAGAAGGCATGAGAGATAAGCATAATAGATAAGTAGGGAGAGAGCAAGCCGAAGGGAGATGACGCAAGATAGAAAGAGCATGAGAGAGAAGGTAAGGAGGAGTAAAAGTGAGAGCAGAATAGAGTGAGGGAGTAAAAGAAAGTGCATGATAGAAGGAAAGAGAAGATGGGAATACAGGAGAGAGAGTGTAGAAGAGAAGGGATGCAAAAGAGAGGGAGAGGAGAAGAAAGAAGGAAAGTAGGAGAAAGTGAGGGAAGAATAGAGCAGGAGTAAATAAAATAGAAAGACTGCTCGCAAAATCATGAAGGAGATGCAGAGTAAATGCAAGAGAGAGGAAAGGCAAGAATGCAAAATTGAAAGGAAAGGCAAGAGAGGGAGATGTATGTATGTTGCATGTGCTGTCTCAGTATCTAAGCATTTGCTGCAGGATGGGGAAGAAGATATAGGGTGTGTGCAGGGACCTGTAAACAAAGTCTTGGTTATAAGTTTTCCTTTAGCTTTGACCTCTCTCCTGATTACGACCTCACCAGTGCAGCTTTCATCTCCAAACTAAACTAAATGTTGTTTATGAGGGAAACTTTGTGTATAACCATCCAGCAAAGAATGCCCAGTACAGACAGCAAGTACTACCCCAAAAAATGTATAAAGTGAAATAAGTTAAGTATGAACGTACCGTGTTGAAAGAACGAATTTGAAAGATGTGTCTTTGATGGGGCAGTTGCACCAAATGGCAAATTTTTTGTCCTGTAAAAGTAAAATATCTTGTTAGCAAAAGATTGAAAAGAGTGAGGACATTTATGTGAAGTATATTAGAAGTTGTAAATAGAGAATTAGAAGCACTATGTATTATAGAGTAACTAGTATAGTAGTAAAGAGTATAAAGTAGCAAGGTAGAAAGAGAGAGGTCAGGAAGAAGAGAGAGATGGAAAGAAAGAGGGGAGGATAGGCAAAAAGAAAAGGAGTGAAAATAAAAAAGGAGAAAGAGAAAGAAGAAAGGACGAGGAAGAGTGCAAGTGAAAGAGAAGCTTGATAAGAAAGGAGAGAACGCAAAGAGGTGAAAAGAAGACAAAGATAAAGAAGGAAGAGAGTGCAGGAAATAGAAGTATGATAGATAAGGAAGTAGAGAGGATGCAAGATAAATGGAGATCATGAGAGAACATAGAAAGGGTGAAAAGAGTGCAGAATGGAGTCAAAGGCCAAAAAACGAGTGCAAGATGGAAAGGGAGAACTAGATAGGGAAGGAGATAGACAGTGAAACTAAGAGAGAGGGCAAAAGGGAGAGAGAGAGAGAAGGCAGAAGGTAAAGGGAGGATAAACATGAGCAAGAAAGAATTAAGGTAGCAATTGGAAGAGGGACAAGAGGGAGAGAGATGGCCAAGGGAAAAAAGCAGAAAGGAGAGGGAGATAAAGAGAGAAGCATAATAGAGAGGGAGCAAGAAAAAAGGAGAGAGAGCAGCTGGAATAGGGGGCAGGAGGGAGAGGGAAGAGAGAGCAGAAAGGAGAGAGATATAGAGGAGAGCGATAAAGAAGTGATCTAAAAAAGGAAGAGACAGTGCAAGAGAGAGAACGGGAGGAAACAGATTGTGACAGAAGAATGTGAAAGAGGGTAGATAAAGAAGAAAAGCACAAGAGTGTGAAGGTAAGATGGATAGAGTGGGCAAAATTGAGAGAAATAAAGAAGGAATACAAAAGAGCGAGATATAAGGAGGTGAGAAAGAAGGAGAGTGGTGGAAAGTGTATGGAAGAAGAGAGGGGCAAAAGGTAAAGATATCAAGAGGGTGAGAGAAATAAAGATAGAAGAAATAGGAAAAGAGAAGGTAGGAGAGATAAGCATAATAGATAAGGAGGGAGAGAGCAAGCAGAAGGGAGAGGACGCAAGAAATAGAGAGAGCAGGAGAGAGAAGGAAAGGATGAGTAAAAGTGAGAGCTGAATAGAGAGGGAGTAAAAGAAAAAGTGTGCATGATAGAAGGAAAGAAGATTAAAAGACAGGAGAGAGAAGGTATAAGAGAGGGGATGAAAAAAAGA
The DNA here is from genome assembly GCF_964263255.1 of Lissotriton vulgaris. Taxonomy (NCBI): domain Eukaryota; kingdom Metazoa; phylum Chordata; class Amphibia; order Caudata; family Salamandridae; genus Lissotriton; species Lissotriton vulgaris. The sequence goes on along the minus strand of NC_141696.1, from coordinate 370,485,435 downwards.
GGGAGAGGAGAAGAAAGAAAGAAAGTAGGTGTAATAGTGAGGGAAGAATAGAGCAGGAGTAAATAAAAGAGAAAGACTGATGGCAAAATGGGGAAGGAGATGCAGAGTAAATGCAAAAGAGATAAAGAAAGGCAAGAATGCAAAATTGAAATGGAAGTCAAGAGAGGGAGATGTTTGTATGTTGCATGTGCTAGCTTAGTATGTAAGCATTTGCTGCAGGGACCTGTAAAGAAGATGGGGATGAAGATATAGGGTGAGGGCAGAAGAGAGAGGATGCAGGAGAGAGAGGGAGAGCAAAGGAAAGAGAAAGTAGGAGAAAAGAATAGTGCGAGAGTGAAAGAAAGAAGGACAGTGAATGTAAAATTGTGAGTGAGATGCAGAGTAAATGCAGGAGAGAGAGATAAGGAAAGGCAAGAAAGAAATTGAAAGAGAAGGCAGGAAAGAAGGAGATATATGAGAATAGAGTGAGGGAGTAAAAGAAAAAGTGTGCATGATAGAAGGAAAGAAGATGGGAAGACAGGAGAGAGAAGTTATAAGAGAGGGGATGAAAAAAAGAGGGAAAGGAGAAGAAAGAAAGGTGTAATAGTGAGGGAAGAATAGAGCAGGAGTAAATAAAAGAGAAAGACTGATGGCAAAATGGGGAAGGAGATGCAGAGTAAATGCAAAAGAGAGATAAAGAAAGGCAAGAATGCAAAATTGAAATGGAAGTCAAGAGAGGGAGATGTATGTATGTTGCGTGTGCTAGCTTAGTATGTAAGCATTTGCTGCAGGGATCTGTAAAGAAGATGGGGATGAAGATGTAGGGTGAGGGCAGAAGAGAGAGGATGCAGGAGAGAGAGGGAGAGCAAAGGAAAGAAAGTAGGAGAAAAGGAGAGAAGAATAGTGCGAGAGTGAAAGAAAGAAGGACAGTGAATGTAAAATTGTGAGGGAGATGCAGAGTAAATGCAGGAGAGAGAGATAAGGAAAGGCAAGAAAGAAATTGAAAGAGAAGGCAGGAAAGAAGGAGATATATGAGAATATAGTGAGGGAGTAAAAGAAAAAGCGTGCATGATAGAAGGAAAGAAGATGGGAAGACAGGAGAGAGAAGGTATAAGAGAGGGGGATGAAAAAAGAGGGAGAGGAGAAAAAAGAAAGAAAGTAGGTGTAATAGTGAGGGAAGAATAGAGCAGGTGTAAATAAAAGAGAAAGACTGATGGCAAAATGGGGAAGGAGATGCAGAGTAAATGCAAAAGAGAGATAAAGAAAGGCAAGAATGCAAAATTGAAATGGAAGTCAAGAGAGGGAGATGTATGTATGTTGCGTGTGCTAGCTTAGTATGTAAGCATTTGATGCAGGGACCTGTAAAGAAGATGGGGATGAAGATATAGGGTGAGAGGGCAGAAGAGAGGATGCAGGAGAGAGAAGGAAAGCAAAGGAAAGAGAAAGTAGGAGAGAAGAATAGTGCGAGAGTGAAAGAAAGAAAGACAGTGAATGTAAAATTGTGAGGGAGATGCAGGAGAGAGATAAGGAAAGGCAAGAAAAAAATTGAAAGAGAAGGCAGGAAAGAAGGAGATATATGAGAATAGAGTGAGGGAGTAAAGGAAAAACCGTGCATGATAGAAGGAAAGAAGATGGGAAGACAGGAGAGAGAAGGTATAAGAGAGGGGATGAAAAAAAGAGTGAGAGGAGAAGAAAGAAAGTGTAATAGTGAGGGAAGAATAGAGCAGGAGTAAATAAAAGAGAAAGACTGATGGCAAAATGGGGAAGGAGATGCAGAGTAAATGCAAAAGAGAGATAAAGAAAGGCAAGAATGCAAAATTGAAATGGAAGTCAAGAGAGGGAGATGTATGTATGTTGCGTGTGCTAGCTTAGTATGTAAGCATTTGCTGTAGGGACCTGTAAAGAAGATGGGGATGAAAATATAGGGTGAGAGGGCAGAAGAGAGAGGATGCAGGAGAGAGAGGGAGAGCAAAGGAAAGAGAAAGTAGGAGAAAAGGAGAGAAGAATAGTGCGAGAGTGAAAGAAAGAAGGACAGTGAATGTAAAATTGTGAGGGAGATGCAGAGTAAATGCAGGAGAGATAAGGAAAGGCAAGAAAGAAATTGAAAGAGAAGGCAGGAAAGAAGGAGATATATGAGAATAGAGTGAGGGAGTAAAAGAAAAAGCGTGCATGATAGAAGGAAAGTAGATGGGAAGACAGGAGAGAGAAGGTATAAGAGAGAAGGATGAAAAAAGAGGGAGAGGAGAAAAAAGAAAGAAAGTAGGTGTAATAGTGAGGGAAGAATAGAGCAGGAGTAAATAAAAGAGAAAGACTGATGGCAAAATGGGGAAGGAGATGCAGAGTAAATGTAAAAGAGAGATAAAGAAAGGAAAGAATGCAAAATTGAAATGAAAGTCAAGAGAGGGAGATGTATGTATGTTGCGTGTGCTAGCTTAGTATGTAAGCATTTGATGCAGGGACCTGTAAATAAGATGGGGATGAAGATATAGGGTGAGAGGACAGAAGAGAGGATGCAGGAGAGAGAGGGAAAGCAAAGGAAAGAGAAAGTAGGAGAGAAGAATAGTGCGAGAGTGAAAGAAAGAAAGACAGTGAATGTAAAATTGTGAGGGAGATGCAGGAGAGAGATAAGGAAAGGCAAGAAAGAAATTGAAAGAGAAGGCAGGAAAGAAGGAGATATATGAGAATAGAGTGAGGGAGTAAACGAAAAACCGTGCATGATAGAAGGAAAGAAGATAGGAGACAGAAGGTATAAGAGAGGGGATGAAAAAAAGAGTGAGAGGATAAGAAAGAAAGAAGGTGTAATAGTGAGGGAAGAAAAGAGCAGGAGTAAATAAAAGAGAAAGACTGATGGCAAAATGGGGAAGGAGATGCAGAGTAAATGCAAAAGAGAGATAAAGAAAGGCAAGAATGCAAAATTGAAATGAAAGTCAAGAGAGGGAGATGTATGTATGTTGCGTGTGCTAGCTTAGTATGTAAGCATTTGCTGCAGGGACCTGTAAAGAAGATGGGGATGAAGATATAGGGTGAGAGGGCAGAAGAGAGAGGATGCAGGAGAGAGAGGGAGAGCAAAGGAAAGAGAAAGTAGGAGAAAAGGAGAGAAGAACAGTGCGAGAGTGAAAGAAAGAAGGACAGTGAATGTAAAATTGTGAGGGAGATGCAGAGTAAATGCAGGAGAGAGAGATAAGGAAAGGCAAGAAAGAAATTGAAAGGGAAGGCAGGAAAGAAGGAGATCTATGTATATTGCGTGTGGTAAATGAGTTTCTAAGCATTTCCTACAGGGACCTGTAAACAAAGTGTTGGTTATAAGTTTTCCTTATCTGCTGACTACAACTTCACCAGTGCAGCTTTCACGTACAAACGCGTAAGATGTGCTTTATGAGCGAAATTTTGTGTATAACTATACAGCAAAGAATGCCCAGTACAGACAGCAATTAGTACAAAAAGTAATGTATTAAGTAAAATAAATCAAGTATTAACATACCGTGTTTATATAACGAATTTGAAATATGTGTAGTCGATGGGTCAGTTGCAACAAACGTCTACTTTTTGTCCCTATAAAACAAATATAGCGTTAGCAAAAGATTACGAGTGCACGCAAAACAAGCAGTGATTTTCTCATGCAAACTGTGCAAATTGAATCTTAGCTAAAGCTTTGCGTATTAGCGATTAATGTGTTCCAATGTAATAGTATGGCAATTATTTTGCGTCACGTTACTGGTTTGTATGTGCCTTTAAAAATATAGAAATCCGCGCATGCACGTAGTGTAAATAAAACAAGGAATGTTGTCAGTGTTTTATTTAATTTCTCGCATCGTGCAAAGCAGTTTGTGAACTAAAGTTGTAACTAAACATATATATATATATATATATATAAATTCACAGAAAAAACCATAGGTTATAGTCGATATATAGTTAGGGATTTGCATTTACAAAACCTTGAAAATTCAATGAAAAAACCATTGGTTTTAGGCCATATATAGTTAGGGATTTGCATTTAGAAAACCTTATTTTACTCGCATAAAACCATTGAAATTCCATATATAGTTAGATGCGCTAACTATATATCGCGCACCCGCAATCCACTGCTGATGATGTCACATATTACATCATTCATGACATGGTTAGTGACATCACTGATGACATCACTGATGACATTATCCAGTGACTGTATGTTTCTGTAAAGTTAAAATATGTTTTACATATTGAAGAATGAGTGGATATATAAGTGTCTGGATGAAGGATTTACTAGGTGCATGACTGACTGATTGAGTAAGTGATTAAATGTGTCTCACTGAGTGCATGGGTTAGTGACTAAACTGTTTTAATTTGTGCATCATTATATCTGTTGTTCTACAAACTGCTGCATATGTTGATCAGTAGCTATATGAGTAACTGTATGGGTTATTGATTGGTTGTCCAAGTATTTGTATGGGAAACTGAGTGTGTGTGTATGGGTGGCTGGGAGGTGTGTGACTCTGTACATGGATGTGTGAGTAGTTGATTCACTATATGTATAGATTCAAAAGTGCATGTGGAAACAGCTGTATGGGCGGTTGACTGTGCATGAGTGTATTAGTGAGTGAATGGATATCTCAGTGCTACATGTTAAAGTAAGTACATATGTAAAACACAGTACATGTGAGAGGTGACATATATAAATAACTGTGCATAAGAGCCAGTGAATGTGTGAGTGGCTGTATGGATCATTGTGAACATGTATCAGAGATTGTATAAGAGAGTAAAGTAAATATGTGTTAGTATATGTTTGAATAAGTAAGGTGTGTATAACTGTATAGTTGAGAAAATGGAGGTGTGATTGATTTTTGGCATAACTGACTAGGTGTGTGAGTAACTCCTTGGATGAGTGACAGTCTGTGACTGTCTGTTTACACTGATTGTATCTAAGGTTATATTAGAGTCTGAAGAGGTTCATGGTATTATCACATGAATGATATCATCAGTGATGTGATCAGTCATGTCAAATGACATGTTATCAGTGATTTTATCAGTGATGTCATTTGAGATGTCATCAGTGATGTCATGAGTGATGTCACTAACCATGTCATGAATGATGTAATATGTGACATCATCAGCAGTGGATTGCGGGTGCGCGATATATAGTTAGCGCATCTAACTATATATGGAATTTCAATGGTTTTATGCGAGTAAAATAAGGTTTTCTAAATGCAAATCCCTAACTATATATGGCCTAAAACCAATGGTTTTTTCATTGAATTTTCAAGGTTTTGTAAATGCGAAATCCCTAACTATATATCGACTATAACCTATGGTTTTTTCTGTGAATTTCAATGGTTTTTTAATAGCAAATATCAAAAGCTGTCAAATGTCAAGTACGTGATAGGTAAAAACGTTTCGTATTTATGCACGCTGATGTGCTTTGAACGCTGCCCCCCCCCCCACTCCCCTCTTTTCTCTTAGTAGTACTCTCTCTTTGCAGATAGTGAACGGTAGTTAACGCAGACCTTTACCCCTGTTGTAATCCGTCGTACCTGCTTGTCTCTCCATTTGATTGATTATTATCCAAGCATTTACTGTTTTACAATTGGTTCTCTTTGGATCATTCTCTATTTACAAACAAGCACAAAGTCGCAATACTCTGTTTAGTCTTTGCAGATAGTGAAAAATCGTGTAAAAAAATAAAAGTAATCGAGCAAAATCAGTAGACCACTAATTCGATCTCTTTTTGACCTCGGTAAAATACAAACATTAGGAACAACCCTTCATGAGAAATACGAAAATAGTGAGATGAACTGAGCTCCACACCATGAGGGCTGCAAGACAGCTCGACTCCGCCACCCACACTGCCCAAAATAACGACAAACCCTATGCAAATATTATAAATATACACAACACACCAGCAAAGAAACAGAGTAAAACATTTTATTAAATACCTATTTACATAACTATTTTATACTTTTTATTGCCCGATCCGGCTAGCTCAATCGATCGAGCATGAAACTCATGCACTGATAGCAAGCGTTGAGAGTTTGTAGAACGATGGCTTCAGATTTTCCACATATGGTGTAGTGGCGCGAACTGGCAGTGGGCGTTTGGATTCTACCCCTTCCCCAAATAAGATTTTCATACGTGAATGTTCGTTCATGCTTTTTGTCCCTGAGTTGCTTCCATGTCACTGCCTTACACAAATGGCATAAGTCCTGGTTGTTGAGTGCCATACTTCAGAGTTCTAAGCAGCTCTTGTAACACTGTTTAAACCTTATTTGCACCTGCTGCAGCTTCACTATTCAAAGTAAGTGGGGTCCATTTGTGGACCTGACTGCATTGGAAAACAATGTGATACGGTGCCTCCCTAAACCGCTTGACGGAGGCCCCCGAGGGACGGTGAGATGGCGCGGACTGAGAGGGGGCGCTTGGCTCCTGCCCCCTCCCCAAGTCGTGTTGCCCTGGTGAGGCCTGAGATCGCCCCCGGCATAGGCGGCCGGCTCCCGGGGTCCGGCGGAATTTTTTCCCTTTTGAAGAATCTTCCATTCTGGACCTTGTCCCACAATCCGTTTGACCTGAAGACACGCTGTCGTGGGGCGCCCCTTTACCGTTTTAGTTGCCATTCCGCCCGCTTTTGGTACTCTGTGCCTCTTCCGCCATTCAGCTGTTTACCGCCCGCTCTCGCGACTACAACGTCTCGCTCACCATGTAGTTGAGTTGCTCCCGCTCTTAAGATTTAACCGAACTTTTTGGACTGCTGAAAGCGGTTGTATTCCGACCGCTGGTTGGTGGAGACATTTTGACTATATTCTGGACCTGCATTGTCGCGTAATGCGTCATATGACGCGACGCGTTAGCGCACCCGGAAGTGCTCCGGTGCGCAAGGCGCAGCTTCCCGGAAACGATCCAGAGCGCGCCGCACAGCGCGTAACGTAAGCATAACAGGTCATGTGACTTGTTAATAAAACTTTTCATTGGTTCATTTTACTTTTCTTTTCCTAATGATGTAAGACTAGGTCATGTGACCTAAAAATAACACTTTTCATTGGATTAAAACATTTTTTTTCCCAAACGATGAAAGCCCCACCTTGTTTCTGGATGTTTCAGACTGAAGCTGGCGTCACCATGAGAGCACCACCATCTCGTAGCTCCGTCGTGGCCATTCCGCAAGCAATCATGGCAGCCGCTCCCCACCGGAAGCCTGCGGGAGTCGACGGCCCCCAAGACTTTTGTACAATCTTCAAGGCTGAAGGGACGCTTTCGAGAATGGGACCCAAGCCCTGGCAGACAAGCGTCCGAGTTCCAAGGTGTCCCAGGGCCATTTTACTGGACCAGGCCCAAATCCGAAGAGCCGGCCGCCATTTTAAGAGTCCTGTGGCAGCCGCCTATCGCTGCACCGCAAGAGTGGGAGCAACTCAACTACATGGTGAGCGAGACGCTGTAGCCGTAAGAGCGGGCGCTAAACAGCTGAATGGCGGAAAAGGCACAGTGTAGCAAAAGCGGGCGGAATGGCGACTGAAACGATAAAGGGGCGCCCCACTACAGCAGACAAGCCTCCGCCATGTGCTTCAAAACTGCATATGTATCTCGTGATATCAAGGTTGGGCAACCAGTACACAACAAGCAGTTACGAGTCCCATTTACACCGGCGCCATTTTGGGCACGGCCGGGCAGGTCCAGGATCTACTGAAACATAACAAATGAGGCTGACGTCTCTGAAGCAGTTGACGAACAGCAGGACATAGCAAATAAACATGAACTCTCTAAAGCTGTTAACTCACTGCAGGACAAAACAAGTAAACCTGAAACCTCTGGAATAATTGTCGCTCAAAAGAACAACACACAAAACTCTGTAGAGCCTGAAGAAAAAAAAACAGAAGGGCACTGTAGTTTCAGACACACTTAACACTAATGACTAAACAAAGATATCGTCTGTTTATGAAGCAGTTATCATCTTCACAGAATTGACAAAGAAGTGTACAGACACCAATGCTATTAAGAAACACAAGGAAATCCTAACGCATCAGCATTCTCGGAAGAGGTTGACACAGATAACATCTTAAAGAACAAAGAAAGACCTGTTCACTCTTGACACCCCAGGTGCTGTGTATATTGCACTATAGTGCTGCATCGAGAAAACGGACAACCCTATTGATGTGGATTTTTCATTATTGATTATGGTAAAGAAATGGCGACTCCCCCCTTTAGCAGATTAGCTAAATGTTTGCGTCATTTAGGCATAAAAGTTATATTATTGTTGTTGTTGTTGTTGTTATCGTTATAGTTCTGGTTAATTTCAAAAAATGGTTAAATATATTTACAGTTTTTGTTGCGTTCGTTATATTTAAAAGTTAATAAAGTTTTAAAATCTAACTTTGTTGGAGTGCTATATATCTTTAAAAAATCGGGTGAATGGGGCCTTGAATCGGGTTATTGTCATGTGTGGGCTTTGCAAGTGTACTGCTACAAGATCGGACATTTCAAACTCAAATGCACGTTCTTTTTCTTACCTTTCCGAAGCATGGAGCGCAATAGCAGGCAGAGAAAGGGTGATGCACGTGTTGAACACTGCCTGGCCTGGCAAGTTGCTGGCAGTGCCCCCCCACCCGCTCCTGAAAGAGGGCACACACACACCGCCGCCCCGAGTACTTCACAAATCTTTAAAAGACCATGCGCTTGTTCATGAGGCTTAAATGGTTTATCACCCCTTCTAGAACCCCTGCATCGACCCTCTGACGTTTCCTGGAAGAATTAACACGTAACACAATACCAAGCCCTGTCAGCTGAAACCCCCGAGAAATCATGGGACATATTATCAAGGGGGTTTATTTCTGCTTTTTTGGCTTTAAAAGCCAAAAAAAAAAGAGATAAAATTATCTCCCTATTACCAAGCTGTCGCTAACACCAGTTAGTGACAGCTAAAAGGAGATAGCGACCATCTTGGGCCCCGCTTTGCATATCAGTGATATTTATCACTAATGACATGCAAAGTGGGCGTGCCAAGATTTTAGCGACTGGAAACAGTCCCTAACCATCGCTATCTCCTATTACCAACTTTTGGAGATATTCGCGCTAAGCGCGAATATCTCCAAAACCTAACACCTGCCCTGAGCAGTTTTAGCCATGTTATCCAATGGGAAGTGGATAACATGGCTAAGAGCATTTGCTGGATAATGCATGAATATCGCTGACTTTTCAACGATATTCATGCATTGCAGCCGTTTTTTATCGCATTTGCGATAAACCTTGCTAATAGCAAGGTTTATGTGCGATAAAATTCGCCGATGTGCGGCGATAATTTTTGTCTCTAAACAAGTTAGAGACAAAAATTATCGCTAGTTGTTGGTAATATGCCCCCGGGTTTTTCCTTGCAGGAATCGGGAAGCGAAAGACTAGCACTGAAATCAGTAGTCTCACGCCTGAATCGGGAGGGTTGGCATGTCTGGATACTCTACAGCTGGGGCCATAAACTACATCCGCAGGGCTAGGTGATAGCCTGGGTCCGGCCTGGACAATCGGACACAGAGGAAGAGGAGTGTCAGAGGGTGCGTTAGTGAATAGGGTGAAAAGAGGTGTCGGGCGGGCACAGGGTGTGATTCTCAGAGAAGAGCAGCGCAGATGGGGGGAAGTATATGGCCCATGCATGAGAGAGAGAGCGGGGGTGACCAGTGCGTGGGGGAGATGCTTGCGAGGGTGGGGAGCCATGCTGAGGATCGGCGGCGTGCAGAGAGTGGCCCTGGTCAAGGCATCTAAAATGGCTGCCGTGCACGACAAAATTGTGGCATTGGACAAAAACGCAAGATGGCGCAGACAATGTTTATCAATAAGGATTCATTTATAACAAAATATTTACTCGCAGTGACAAAATGGTGGTCAACACTTCCTGATTTCCATCGAATCGAACGTTAACAAACGTCACGCAGCAAAAAAAAAAAAAAAAGCTCACGCACAGAGCAGTTTTTAGACATGTTATCCAATGGAAGGTGGATAACATGGCTAAGAGCATTTGCTGGATAATGCATGAATATCGCTGACTTTTCAGCGATATTCATGCATTGTGGCCGATGGGCGGCGATAATTTTTGTCTCTTAACAATGAAAACGAAGCACAAAATGGCGAATTCCCGTTTCGCTACCAGTTTGCGGCCCAGTTCGCGGCCCGTGAAGCGCTTCTACCGTGAAAAATCATTTTTTTTTTATTTTCCCCACGGGACCCTTTAATAACCCCAACAACATTCCTAGGGGGTCAAGAGGGGTATACCTTGCCCCCTTTCAATAAATTCCCCCTTCGTTTTTCACCTCTTCTTCTCTCTCGATCCTACCGAGAGATAAGATGGCGGCCGCTCCGGACTGTTTAGAATGTTGACAGACACCGGAGAGCCAATCAGCTTTCTGCGCGCAAAGTTCCGTTTCGCGAAAAGTAAGCGGACCGGAGCGCAGCCCGGAGCGCTGTTACAGATATATATCTTGTTTTGAACGTTAATTTCTCAAAAACTACTGGAGCACATATATTGAGACCTAGCAAAGGCACATCGGGCTAACAGTCCCTACAATTTTGCCAAGTTTCGTGCAAATCCATTCAGCCGTTCGAGCTAAAAGTGAGGCCAACCGCCCTATGGAAAACTCAATGTTAAAAACGCGTTTTGGGACCCCCCTTTTTTCTCAGCCCCCCTTAACGAAACCCCCCCAAATTTTCAGGGGCTGCTCAGTAACAAAATGTGCCATTTTCCTGAAAATTTCAGCCGATTCTGTCCACAAACGCCAAAGTTATTAGACATAGAATTTTCAAAAATCCCATAGGGAATTAATCCTAACTATATATACCTACTGGCGATAGCCAGTAGGTAATATATATATATATATATATATATATATATATATATATATATATATATATATATATATATATATATATATATATATATATATATGTGTGAAAGATTAGTCTTACCTAAAGAACTGAAAGGCATTAAACAAAAACATGGTGAAATTGGCCAAATGTATATGCAACACAATATAAATGTAAAGTGATACGTATTCTTACTGCAAATTAGTTTCACAGAAAGGCATACTTACATGCGCAAACATTTTCATCCTAAATGCACAGTTTGCCGATGTATAACTTTGCACTGAAAGTCGTCGGGTCTCACCTTATCCTAACCGTTCTTTATGCTCTCAGTAAATGTAACGGGCCTTCATGCTTTGTGTTGCCACAAACACATGCTTGTGCTCAGCTAACTCTCAGCCCCACGATTTCAGAATATTAAATAAAATCTGGCATCGCACAAACAAGGCATCCAAAATGTACATAATGACGAATTAGAATAAACAGAAAGGCCTTACAATGTAAGCATTAGTTCGATTTTGCAAAGTCCATGAATAAAGTAGACATGGGCAAACATTTATATCATAAATGTACATATTGGCGATGTACCAAAAAGAACTCAAAGGCATTAAACAAAAAAGAACTCAAAGGCATTAAACAAAAACATGGTGAAATTGGCCAAATGTATATGCAACACAATTTAAATCTAAAGTGATACGTATTATTACTGCTTTGTTTGCGCGTATAAAACAGAAAAATGTGCTCGTAATACAGCTGCTCAAAAGGACAAATTACTTTCACAGAAAGGCCTAAACTTACATGCGCAAACATTTTCATCCTAAATGCACAGTTTGCCGATGTATAACTTTGCACTGAAAGTCGTAGGGTCTCACCTTATCTTAACAGTTCTTTATGCTCTCAGTAAATGTAACGGGCCTTCATGCTCTGACTAAATCTAGTGTTGCGACAAACACATGCTTGTGCTCAGCTAACTCTCAGCCCCACGATTTCAGCATATTAAATAAAATCTGGCATCGCACAAACAAGGCATCCAAAATGTACATAATGGCGAATTTGAAAAAACAGAAAGGCCTTACAATGTAAGCATTTGTTCGATTTTGCAAAGTCCATGAATAAAGTAGACATGCGCAAACATTTATATCGTAAATGTACCTATTGGCGATGTAGCAAAAAGAACTCAAATGCATTAAATCAAAACATGGTGAAATTGTGCAAATGTATATGCAACACAATTTAAATGTAAAATGATACGTATTCTTCCAGCTTTGTTTGCGCGTATAAAACAGAAAAATGTGCTCGTAATACCGCTGCTCAAAAGAATTAATTGTCAGTGAACTCTACGCTAAAAAAGCACATATTTCCACAATACTCTGTAAAGTAAACATGAGCAAATTAAAGCAAAAGTCTGATGCAACAGGCTATTTTATTCAGCTGTAGACTAAGTAACTTACAGTTTCTCTAGAGAGGCTCCAGTCCGCTGTCTCGAAGTATACCTCCTGAGATCGCTCGAAGATTCTAGAGAGGCTCCAGTCCGCTGTCTCGAAGTATACCTTCTGAGCTCGCTCGAAGAATTGTTTCTTTCCGTGGCTGTAGTCCTTTACATACTGTGGAAGACAAAAAAACGCAGTTAGTTCATTAAATAACAAAAGACTTGAAAACTTTGTTGTTAAGAACATGTAGGTGAGATGTTGTTTAGGAGGTTGCTGTCTCGACATATGTAAATTGCAGATAGGAGGCTGTCTGGCCGAATGAAAAGGTCGTGGATGTTGTGACTCGTTAGAGTACTTAGTGGCTACGTGCGACTTTTGCCTATCTTGAATATCAAAGCATGGTAGTAGACGAGTTGGCGCCACGCCGCCTGCAAATAAAAAAAAAAGTGCTGTTGAATATCATAATGGAAAAGTAGAAAAAACACGATAGCTGTTTGCAAAAATTCCCTACACAGAAAGCACACGATATAAAATAGGTATTAAAGTAAGCATAATAGAAATACGAGTGCCACCCATCCGTCAAATACCTGCAACAAAAACAAAATAGATGTATTAAAAAATATAGAGCATTCAAAGAAACAAAACTGCTTTATTTTACAAAAGACAAAATCGATAAAATCGCTTACATGAAAGGCCTTGCACCATGGAGACAGCGAGCCAAAGATCACAAAAGACACGAGCAAAGGCACCAAGCAGCTGAGGCGACACGAAAGTACCTAAAAAAGAAGCAGAAAAGAGAGATTAATATCGTACAGGTTAAATAGCTTACTTGCACCACGAACAAAGCACACGGAGGCCACGTCCGAACATATAAAGGAAACACGAGAGAGCTGCAAAACAAAAATATATTCTAAGATTATAAACAAAGGAGCATGAAGTTACCTGTAACAAAACACTAATTACATTACAAAGTATCTACGACGAGTCGCACTTACCTGAATAAGTCACGCCAAGATCACAAGACAAAATGGCGAACAAAAATACATCAGCCACACTTATTACTTTGAAAGAAACACAAAATAGCCTACATGAAAGTCCTTGCACCACGGAGACAGCGAGCCAAAGATGCCAAAACAAAATGGCGACCGGAAATAGTTGCCCCACCCCGCCCGAGACGGAAACACTAGAGAGAACAGCACAAAAAAAAGCAACATATTAGAAGAATATAAACAAAATAGCCTGAACACCTGTAAAAGAAATACCAATTACATTACAATATAAATGGCGTACCTGAAATCCCTTGTCCCACGGAGACGGAGACAGCCAGCCAAGGATCCCAAGACAAAATGGCGACCGGAAATAGTTACTACGCCGCCGCCGCCAAATTCCTGCAAAGAAAGGAAAATAAATGAAGTCAAAAAATCCTTTACCCACGAGCAAATCGCACGGAGGCCACGTCCGAACATATAAAGGAAACACGAGAGAGCTGCAAAACAAAAATATATTCTAAGATTATAAACAAAGGAGCATGAAGTTACCTGTAACAAAACACTAATTACATTACAAAGTATCTACGACGAGTCGCACTTACCTAAATACGTCACGCCAAGATCAGACAAAATGGCGAATAAAAATACATCAGCCACACTTATTACTTTGGAAAAAAAACAAAATCACCTACCTGAAAATCCTTGCACCACGGAGACGGAGACAGCGAGTCAAAGATGTCAAAACAAAATGGCGACCGGAAATAGTTACCCCCACCGCGCCGCCGCCAGATTCCTGCAAATAAAGGAAGATAACACTAGAGAGAACAGGCCAAAAAAATAAATACATTAGAATATAAACAAAGTAGGCTGAACACATGTAAAACAAATGACAATTACATAAAAATGTAAATCGCGTACCTGAAATCCCTCGTACCACGGAGACAGACAGCGAGCGAGCCAAGAATCCCAAGACAAAATGGTGACAGGAAATGGTTACCACGCCGCGCCGTCGGCATGCCACGGAGGAGACCCGACACGGAAACACTAGAGAGAACAGGCCCAAAAAAGAAACACATTAGAATGTAAACAAAATAGGCTGAACACTTGTAAAATTATTACAATTACATAAAAATGTAAATCGCGTACCTGAAATCCCTCGTACCACGGAGACAGACAGCGAGCGAGCCAAGAATCCCAAGACAAAATGGCGACCGGAAATCGTTACCACGCCGCGCCACCGACAAATACCTGCAAAAAAGTTAGATAAATAAACTCAAAAGTCCCTTTTCAAAGTTAAAAAACTCACGGGCATTCAAAAAAGACAGTCATTTATTTGTTACAAAACACAACATCGCTTACCTGAAAGTCGTCACGCCACGGAGGAGACCCGACACAAAAACACTAGAGAGAACAGGCCAAAAAAAATAAATACATTAGAATATAAACAAAATAGGCTGAACACATGTAAAAGAAATGACAATTACATAAAAATGTAAATCGCGTACCTGAAATCCCTCGTACCACGGAGACAGACAGCGAGCGAGCCAAGAATCCCAAGACAAAATGGCGACCGGAAATCGTTACCACGCCGCGCCGCCGACAAATACCTGCAAAAAAGTTAGATAAATAAACTCAAAAATCCCTTTTCAAAGTAAAAAAACTCACGGGCATTCCAAAAAGACAGTCATTTATTTGTTACAAAACACAACATCGCTTACCTGAAAGTCGTCACGCCACGGAGGAGACCCGACACAAAAACACTAGAGAGAACAGGCCAAAAAAAATAAATACATTAGAATATAAACAAAATAGGCTGAACACATGTAAAAGAAATGACAATTACATAAAAATGTAAATCGCGTACCTGAAATCCCTCGTACCACGGAGACAGACAGCGAGCGAGCCAAGAATCCCAAGACAAAATGGCGACCGGAAATCGTTACCACGCCGCGCCGCCGACAAATACCTGCAAAAAAGTTAGATAAATAAACTCAAAAATCCCTTTTCAAAGTAAAAAAACTCACGGGCATTCCAAAAAGACAGTCATTTATTTGTTACAAAACACAACATCGCTTACCTGAAAGTCGTCACGCCACGGAGGAGACCCGACACAAAAACACTAGAGAGAACAGGCCCAAAAAATAAATACATTAGAATATAAACAAAATAGGCTGAACACATGTAAAAGAAATGACAATTACATAAAAATGTAAATCGCGTACCTGAAATCCCTCGTACCACGGAGACAGACAGCGAGCGAGCCAAGAATCCCAAGACAAAATGGCGACCGGAAATCTTTACCGCGCCGCCGACAAATACCTGCAAAGAAAGTTAGATAAATAAACTCAAAAATCCCTTTTCAAAGTTAAAAAACTCACGGGCATTTAAAACGGACAGTCAGTCATTTATTTGGTACAAAACACACCATCGCTTACCTGCAAGTCGTCACGCCACGGAGGAGACCCGACACAGAAACACTAGAGAGAACAGGCGCAAAATATATAAAACAAAGAGGCTAAACACTTGCAAAACAAATAACTAAATTATTACAATTACATAAAAATGTAAATCGCGTGCCTGAAATCCCTCGTACCACGGAGACAGACAGCGAGCGAGCCAAGAATCCCAAGACAAAATGGCGACCGGAAATCGTTAACACGCCGCGCCGCCGACAAATACCTGCAAAAAAGTTAGATAAATAAACTCAAAAATCCCTTTTCAAAGTAAAAAAACTCAATATAAACAAAATAGGCTGAACACATGTAAAAGAAATGACAATTACATAAAAATGTAAATCGCGTACCTGAAATCCCTCGTACCACGGAGACAGACAGCGAGCGAGCCAAGAATCCCAAGACAAAATGGCGACCGGAAATCGTTACCACGCCGCGCCGCCAACAAATACCTGCAAAAAAGTTAGAAAACTAAACTCAAAAATCCCTTTTCAAAGTTAAAAAACTCACGGGCATTCAAAAAAGACAGTCATTTATTTGTTACAAAACACAACATCGCTTAACTGAAAGTCGTCACGCCACGGAGGAGACCCGACACAAAAACACTAGAGAGAACAGGCCAAAAAAATAAATACATTAGAATATAAACAAAATAGGCTGAACACATGTAAAAGAAATGACAATTACATAAAAATGTAAATCGCGTACCTGAAATCCCTCGTACCACGGAGACAGACAGCGAGCGAGCCAAGATTCCCAAGACAAAATGGCGACCGGAAATCTTTACCGCGCCGCCGACAAATACCTGCAAAGAAAGTTAGATAAATAAACTCAAAAATCCCTTTTCAAAGTTAAAAAACTCACAGGCATTCAAAAGGGACAGTCAGTCATTTATTTGGTACAAAACACACCATCGCTTACCTGCAAGTCGTCACGCCACGGAGGAGACCCGACACGAGGAGACCCGACACAGAAACACTAGAGAGAACAGGCGCAAAATATATAAAACAAAGAGGCTAAACACTTGCAAAACAAATAACTAAATTATTACAATTACATAAAAATTTTACAAAAAAGACAGTCATTTATTTGTTACAAAACACAACATCGCTTACCTAAAAGCCGTCACGCCACGGAGGAGACCCGACACAAAAACACTAGAGAGAACAGGCCAAAAAAATAAATACATTAGAATATAAACAAAATAGGCTGAACACATGTAAAAGAAATGACAATTACATAAAAATGTAAATCGCGTACCTGAAATCCCTCGTACCACGGAGACAGACAGCGAGCGAGCCAAGAATCCCAAGACAAAATGGCGACCGGAAATCTTTACCGCGCCGCCGACAAATACCTGCAAAGAAAGTTAGATAAATAAACTCAAAAATCCCTTTTCAAAGTTAAAAAACTCACGGGCATTCAAAAGGGACAGTCAGTCATTTATTTAGTACAAAACACACCATCGCTTACCTGCAAGTCGTCACGCCACGGAGGAGACCCGACACAGAAACACTAGAGAGAACAGGCGCAAAATATATAAAACAAAGAGGCTAAACACTTGCAAAACAAATAACTAAATTATTACAATTACATAAAAATTTAAATCGCGTACCTGAAATCCCTCGTACCACGGAGACAGACAGCGAGGGAGCCAAGAATCCCAAGACAAAAGGGCGACCGGAAATCGTTACCACGCCGCGCCGCCGACAAATAACTGCAAAAAAGTTAGATAAATAAACTCAAAAATCCCTTTTCAAAGTTAAAAAACTCACGGGCATTCAAAAGGGACAGACAGTCATTCATTTGGTACAAAACACACCATCGCTTACCTGCAAGTCGTCACGCCACGGAGGAGACCCGACACAAAAACACTAGAGAGAACAGGCCAAAAAAATAAATACATTAGAATATAAACAAAATAGGCTGAACACATGTAAAAGAAATGACAATTACATAAAAATGTAAATCGCGTACCTGAAATCCCTCGTACCACGGAGACAGACAGCGAGCGAGCCAAGAATCCCAAGACAAAATGGCGACCGGAAATCTTTACCGCGCCGACGACAAATACCTGCAAAGAAAGTTAGATAAATAAACTCAAAAATCCCTTTTCAAAGTTAAAAAACTCACGGGCATTCAA
This sequence comes from Lissotriton vulgaris, assembly GCF_964263255.1. Taxonomy (NCBI): domain Eukaryota; kingdom Metazoa; phylum Chordata; class Amphibia; order Caudata; family Salamandridae; genus Lissotriton; species Lissotriton vulgaris. Next base: position 370,467,632 of record NC_141696.1, on the reverse strand, counting down.
AAGGGACAGTCAGTCATTTATTTAGTACAAAACACACCATCGCTTACCTGCAAGTCGTCACGCCACGGAGGAGACCCGACACAGTAACACTAGAGAGAACAGGCGCAAAATATATAAAACAAAGAGGCTAAACACTTGCAAAACAAATAACTAAATTATTACAATTACATAAAAATTTAAATTGCGTACCTGAAATCCCTCGTACCACGGAGACAGACAGCGAGCGAGCCAAGAATCCCAAGACAAAATGGCGACCGGAAATCGTTACCACGCCGCGCCGCCGACAAATAACTGCAAAAAAGTTAGATAAATAAACTCAAAAATCCCTTTTCAAAGTTAAAAAACTCACGGGCATTCAAAAGGGACAGTCAGTCATTCATTTGGTACAAAACACACCATCGCTTACCTGCAAGTCGTCACGCCACGGAGGAGACCCGACACAAAAACACTAGAGAGAACAGGCCAAAAAAATAAATACATTAGAATATAAACAAAATAGGCTGAACACATGTAAAAGAAATGACAATTACATAAAAATGTAAATCGCGTACCTGAAATCCCTCGTACCACGGAGACAGACAGCGAGCGAGCCAAGAATCCCAAGACAAAATGGCGACCGGAAATCGTTACCACGCCGCTCCGCCGACAAATACCTGCAAAAAAGTTAGATAAATGAACTCAAAAATCCCTTTTCAAAGTTAAAAAACTCAGGGGCATTCAAAAAAGACAGTCTTTTATTTGTTACAAAACACAACATCGCTTACCTGAAAGTCGTCACGCCACGGAGGAGACCCGACACAAAAACACTAGAGAGAACAGGCCAAAAAAATAAATACATTAGAATATAAACAAAATAGGCTGAATACATGTAAAAGAAAACACAATTACATAAAAATGTAAATCGCGTACCTGAAATCCCTCGTACCACGGAGACAGACAGCGAGCGAGCCAAGAATCCCAAGACAAAATGGCGACCGGAAATCTTTACCGCGCCGCCGACAAATACCTGCAAAGAAAGTTAGATAAATAAACTCAAAAATCCCTTTTCAAAGTTAAAAAACTCACGGGCATTCAAAACGGACAGTCAGTCATTTATTTGGTACAAAACACACCATCGCTTACCTGCAAGTCGTCACGCCACGGAGGAGACCCGACACAGAAACACTAGAGAGAACAGGCCAAAAAAATAAATACATTAGAATATAAACAAAATAGGCTGAACACATGTAAAAGAAATGACAATTACATAAAAATGTAAATCGCGTACCTGAAATCCCTCGTACCACGGAGACAGACAGCGAGCGAGCCAAGAATCCCAAGACAAAATGGCGACCGGAAATCGTTACCACGCCGCGCCGCCGACAAATAACTGCAAAAAAGTTAGATAAATAAACTCAAAAATCCCTTTTCAAAGTTAAAAAACTCACGGGCATTCAAAAGGGACAGTCAGTCATTTATTTGGTACAAAACACACCATCGCTTACCTACAAGTCGTCACGCCACGGAGGAGACCCGACACAAAAACACTAGAGAGAACAGGCCAAAAAAATAAATACATTAGAATATAAACAAAATAGGCTGAACACATGTAAAAGAAATGACAATTACATAATAATGTAAATCGCGTACCTGAAATCCCTCGTACCACGGAGACAGACAGCGAGCGAGCCAAGAATCCCAAGACAAAATGGCGACCGGAAATCGTTACCACGCCACGCCGCCGACAAATACCTGCAAAAAAGTTAGATAAATGAACTCAAAAATCCCTTTTCAAAGTTAAAAAACTCACGGGCATTCAAAAAAGACAGTCATTTATTTGTTACAAAACACAACATCGCTTACCTGAAAGTCGTCACGCCACGGAGGAGACCCGACACAAAAACACTAGAGAGAACAGGCCAAAAAAATAAATACATTAGAATATAAACAAAATAGGCTGAACACATGTAAAAGAAATGACAATTACATAAAAATGTAAATCGCGTACCTGAAATCCCTCGTACCACGGAGACAGACAGCGAGCGAGCCAAGAATCCCAAGACAAAATGGCGACCGGAAATCTTTACCGCGCCGCCGACAAATACCTGCAAAGAAAGTTAGATCAATAAAGTCAAAAATCCCTTTTCAAAGTTAAAAAACTCACGGGCATTCAAAAGGGACAGTCAGTCATTTATTTGGTACAAAACACACCATCGCTTACCTGCAAGTCGTCACGCCACGGAGGAGACCCGACACAGAAACACTAGAGAGAACAGGCGCAAAATATATAAAACAAAGAGGCTAAACACTTGCAAAACAAATAACTAAATTATTACAATTACATAAAAATGTAAATCGCGTACCTGAAATCCCTCGTACCACGGAGACAGACAGCGAGCAAGCCAAGAATCCCAAGACAAAATGGCGACCGGAAATCGATACCACGCCGCGCCGCCGACAAATACCTGCAAAAAAGTTAGATAAATAAACTCCAAAATCCCTTTTCAAAGTGAAAAAACTCGCGGGCATTCAAAAGGGACAGTCAGTCATTTATTTAGTACAAAACACACCATCGCTTACCTGCAAGTCGTCACGCCAGGGAGGAGACCCGACACAGAAACATTAGAGAGAACAGGCGCAAAATATATAAAACAAAGAGGCTAAACACTTGCAAAACAAATAACTAAATTATTACAATTACATAAAAATTTAAATCGCGTACCTGAAATCCCTCGTACCACGGAGACAGACAGCGAGCGAGCCAAGAATCCCAAGACAAAATGGCGACCGGAAATCGTTACCACGCCGCGCCGCCGACAAATAACTGCAAAAAAGTTAGATAAATAAACTCAAAAATCCCTTTTCAAAGTTAAAAAACTCACGGGCATTCAAAAGGGACAGTCAGTCATTTATTTGGTACAAAACACACCATCGCTTACCTGCAAGTCGTCACGCCACGGAGGAGACCCGACACAAAAACACTAGAGAGAACAGGCCAAAAAAATAAATACATTAGAATATAAACAAAATAGGCTGAACACATGTAAAAGAAATGACAATTACATAAAAATGTAAATCGCGTACCTGAAACCCCTCGTACCACGGAGACAGACAGCGAGCGAGCCAAGAATCCCAAGACAAAATGGCGACCGGAAATCGTTACCACGCCGCGCCGCCGACAAATACCTGCAAAAAAGTTAGAGAAATGAACTCAAAAATCCCTTTTCAAAGTTAAAAAACTCACGGGCATTCAAAAAAGACAGTCATTTATTTGTTACAAAACACAACATCGCTTATCTGAAAGTCGTCACGCCACGGAGGAGACCCGACACAAAAACACTAGAGAGAACAGGCCAAAAAAATAAATACATTAGAATATAAACAAAATAGGCTGAACACATGTAAAAGAAATGACAATTACATAAAAATGTAAATCGCGTACCTGAAATCCCTCATACCACGGAGACAGACAGCGAGCGAGCCAAGAATCCCAAGACAAAATGGCGACCGGAAATCTTTACCGCGCCGCCGACAAATACCTGCAAAGAAAGTTAGATAAATAAACTCAAAAATCCCTTTTCAAAGTTAAAAAACTCACGGGCATTCAAAACGGACAGTCAGTCATTTATTTGGTACAAAACACACCATCGCTTACCTGCAAGTCGTCACGCCACGGAGGAGACCCGACACAGAAACACTAGAGAGAACAGGCCAAAAAAATAAATACATTAGAATATAAACAAAATAGGCTGAACACATGTAAAAGAAATGACAATTACATAAAAATGTAAATCGCGTACCTGAAATCCCTCGTACCACGGAGACAGACAGCGAGCGAGCCAAGAATCCCAAGACAAAATGGCGACCGGAAATCGTTACCACGCCGCGCCGCCGACAAATAACTGCAAAAAAGTTAGATAAATAAACTCAAAAATCCCTTTTCAAAGTTAAAAAACTCACGGGCATTCAAAAGGGACAGTCAGTCATTTATTTGGTACAAAACACACCATCGCTTACCTGCAAGTCGTCACGCCACGGAGGAGACCCGACACAAAAACACTAGAGAGAACAGGCCAAAAAAATAAATACATTAGAATATAAACAAAATAGGCTGAACACATGTAAAAGAAATGACAATTACATAAAAATGTAAATTGCGTACCTGAAATCCCTCGTACCACGGAGACAGACAGCGAGCGAGCCAAGAATCCCAAGACAAAATGGCGACCGGAAATCGTTACAACGCCGCGCCGCCGACAAATAACTGCAAAAAAGTTAGATAAATAAACTCAAAAATCCCTTTTCAAAGTTAAAAAACTCACGGGCATTCAAAAGGGACAGTCAGTCATTTATTTGGTACAAAACACACCATCGCTTACCTGCAAGTCGTCACGCCACGGAGGAGACCCGACACAAAAACACTAGAGAGAACAGGCCGAAAAAAATAAATACATTAGAATATAAACAAAATAGGCTGAACACATGTAAAAGAAATGACAATTACATAAAAATGTAAATCGCGTACCTGAAATCCCTCGTACCACGGAGACAGACAGCGAGCGAGCCAAGAATCCCAAGACAAAATGGCGACCGGAAATCGTTACCACGCCGCGCCGCCGACAAATACCTGCAAAAAAGTTAGATAAATGAACTCAAAAATCCCTTTTCAAAGTTAAAAAACTCACGGGCATTCAAAAAAGACAGTCATTTATTTGTTACAAAACACAACATCGCTTACCTGAAAGTCGTCACGCCACGGAAGAGACCCGACACAAAAACACTAGAGAGAACAGGCCAAAAAAATAAATACATTAGAATATAAACAAAATAGGTTGAACACATGTAAAAGAAATGACAATTACATAAAAATGTAAATCGCGTACCTGAAATCCCTCATACCACGGAGACAGACAGCGAGCGAGCCAAGAATCCCAAGACAAAACGGCGACCGGAAATCTTTACCGCGCCGCAGACAAATACCTGCAAAGAAAGTTAGATAAATAAACTCAAAAATCCCTTCTCAAAGTTAAAAAACTCACGGGCATTCAAAACGGACAGTCAGTCATTTATTTGGTACAAAACACACCATCGCTTACCTGCAAGTCGTCACGCCACGGAGGAGACCCGACACAGAAACACTAGAGAGAACAGGCCAAAAAAATAAATACATTAGAATATAAACAAAATAGGCTGAACACATGTAAAAGAAATGACAATTACATAAAAATGTAAATCGCGTACCTGAAATCCCTCGTACCACGGAGACAGACAGCGAGCGAGCCAAGAATCCCAAGACAAAATGGCGACCGGAAATCGTTACCACGCCGCGCCGCCGACAAATAACTGCAAAAAAGTTAGATAAATAAACTCAAAAATCCCTTTTCAAAGTTAAAAAACTCACGGGCATTCAAAAGGGACAGTCAGTCATTTATTTGGTACAAAACACACCATCGCTTACCTGCAAGTCGTCACGCCACGGAGGAGACCCGACACAAAAACACTAGAGAGAACAGGCCAAAAAAATAAATACATTAGAATATAAACAAAATAGGCTGAACACATGTAAAAGAAATGACAATTACATAAAAATGTAAATCGCGTACCTGAAATCCCTCGTACCACGGAGACAGACAGCGAGCGAGCCAAGAATCCCAAGACAAAATGGCGACCGGAAATCGTTACCACGCCGCGCCGCCGACAAATACCTGCAAAAAAGTTAGATAAATGAACTCAAAAATCCCTTTTCAAAGTTAAAAAACTCACGGGCATTCAAAAAAGACAGTCATTTATTTGTTACAAAACGCAACATCGCTTACCTGAAAGTCGTCACGCCACGGAGGAGACCCGACACAAAAACACTAGAGAGAACAGGCCAAAAAAATAAATACATTAGAATATAAACAAAATAGGCTGAACACATGTAAAAGAAATGACAATTACATAAAAATGTAAATCGCGTACCTGAAATCCCTCGTACCACGGAGACAGACAGCGAGCGAGCCAAGAATCCCAAGACAAAATGGCGACCGGAAATCTTTACCGCGCCGCCGACAAATACCTGCAAAGAAAGTTAGATCATTAAAGTCAAAAATCCCTTTTCAAAGTTAAAAAACTCACGGGCATTCAAAAGGGACAGTCAGTCATTTATTTGGTACAAAACACACCATCGCTTACCTGCAAGTCGTCACGCCACAGAGGAGACCCGACACAGAAACACTAGAGAGAACAGGCGCAAAATATATAAAACAAAGAGGCTAAACACTTGCAAAACAAATAACTAAATTATTACAATTACATAAAAATGTAAATCGCGTACCTGAAATCCCTCGTACCACGGAGACAGACAGCGAGCGAGCCAAGAATCCCAAGACAAAATGGCGACCGGAAATCGTTACCACGCCGCGCCGCCGACAAATACTTGCAAAAAAGTTAGATAAATAAACTCCAAAATCCCTTTTCAAAGTGAAAAAACTCACGGGCATTCAAAAGGGACAGTCAGTCATTTATTTAGTACAAAACACACCATCGCTTACCTGCAAGTCGTCACGCCACGGAGGAGACCCGACACAGAAACACTAGAGAGAACAGGCGCAAAATATATAAAACAAAGAGGCTAAACACTTGCAAAACAATTAACTATTACATAAAAATTTAAATCGCGTACCTACCCCCACCGTACCGTCGCCAAATACCTGCAAACAACAAAAAAACAGACAACGAGCCAAGGATCCCGACCGGAAATAGTTACCCCCACCGTGCCGTCGCCAAATACCTGCAAACAAAAAAAAAAAAGTCAACAAACATTTCGGCTGGGGCATTCAAAAGGGACAGTCATTTATTAGTTACAAAAGACACCATCGCTTACCTGCAATTCATTCCGCCAAGGATCCCGACCGGAAATAGTTACCCCCACCGTGCCGTCACGAGCCAAGGATCCTGACCGGAAGTAGTTACCCCCACCGTACCGTCGCCAAATACCTGCAAACAACAAAAAAAAATAAGTCAACAAACATTTTGGCTGGGGCATTCAAAAGGGACAGTCATTTTTTTTTAACAAAAGACACCATCGCTTACCTGCAATTCGTTCCGCCACAGACAAGGAAACCCGACACGTCAGCAAAAAGGCAGGTCCAACAACAACAAAAAAAATAAGTCAACAAACATTTCGGCTGGGGCATTCAAAAGAGACAGTCATTTATTTTTAACAAAAGACACCATCGCTTACCTGCAATTCGTTCCGCCACAGACAAGGAAACCCGACACGTCAGCAAAAAGGCATGTCCCGGCAATGCCGGACCAGATTCGGGGGCGTTCCCGGCTTTCGGCTGACGTCGCGTGACGTCGGCAAAAGCCAAAGAATCTCGGGAACGCCCCCGAATCTGGTCCGGCATTGACGGACAGGCCCCTCGTCCAATGGCTAGGCTCCATTTATGGAGCCAGCCAATAAATGACGAGGGCCGACCCAAACCCATACTACAGTACTCATTAGGTTTTCGCCTGCGCGAAAAAGCTGCGCAGAGCGCAGCTTTCGCCAGGCAAAACCTAAAAAGCATTAGGCGTAGACATCATCAACAGTGCACCATGGGAAAACACTTGCAGAGTGCACACATTATAAACACAGCAGGCATTTGGCATAACCATCATTACTGCACATCACTATTATGGTACCTCTAAAGTGTAACCCAGGCAAGAGAGTTATCCCAACTAAGAGGGCACCTGCGCTCCTGCTACCTGGACTGAGGCGGCTGTCTTTCCCTGCGTAGGCTCTTGGTCCCCCCTGCCCACCTGACCTACTATAGGGAATGTGGTAATGCTACGGAGGTTTCTTCCTCCTCCAGGACTCGGGGCCTCTGTCGAGGTCTCACCATGTCCTAATACCAAGGTCTGAAGCTCTAAAGTATGCAGAGGGATGCTGGGGACACACATGGTCCCATGTGGCAGGGCGACCTCCCTCGGCCACCCCACTTTTACACCAGTGTAAGGCCGCCACCCACGAACATACTGGGGGGCTTCCGATAAGAAAGGCAGACACGGGGCATGGCTTGGCTGCCGAGCGTAATGGCCGCGTTGCGGCGAAGCTCCCGTCACCATTGGCGTGAATCCAACCATTTATCTGCACATTAATCTGTCCCAAGCCCCGGGAGCACAGCGGAGGGTTGTTTCAAAACTGACTGTGGCTCCAGACCGACGGAATCGCTGGCGCACTAAATCTGCGGCAGGTAGAAGCCACGTTCAAACTGGGCCTGTGGATCCCGGGGCTCCAGTTACATCAGCCCGACCGAGGATTCCAGGAGGAGCGGCTGCTGCCCACTGACTCTGACGGAGTCCTGGCGAAGTGCGGCGAAAGTGCAGAGCGGGTCTCTTGATAATTACGGGAGGACAGACGGCACTTCCTTCGATCCCCTTTGGCTCCCCCACATCCCCTAGTGTTGAGGGGAAAAAGGCAGCGTCTCTAGAAAAAATGGCAACAGATAAAGAACTGTGACGCAGCTGGCATCTGCCCGAATGAAGCTGGTGCCTGGGAGGACATTCATTGCTCGGTGAGTGTGGCCCCTGGGGGCTGGGGAAGAGTGATGAGAGGGACAAGTCCTGCCACAGAAGACACAGGCCCCGAAGTAGCCCCTGCAGTACGGGGTGCAAAGAAGGGCCCATACTGAAGAGTCTTGGAGCTGCTGGGTGGTAACCGGCGCAAGGAACACTGAAAATAATGGTGTGGGCAGGGAAAGCCCGAGGGATATGGCATACCAGTAATTGCCCTACAGAGCAGACTCGGTCAGCGGGCTGTCCCCCGGAACCATGCCCACATACCTAGCTGAGACAGAGAGTCGGGATTACAATTTAGACAGTGAGGTTAATAAACCACATGTCTTCCAGCTGGTGGTGGAAATCTGGGTCTGGGGCACAGTTTTCGGGAGTCGAGTGGTAGTTCATTAGTGGGCCTAATAAAACTGCTGGCTGGGGCCTTTCTCAAGTGGTATCAATCGGACTAAAGTGTTAAACATACCCGGGCACCAGGACCACAGTGGCCTAACAAATTACTCCTCTCTGGTGATTGGCGCTATGTCTGGGACAAAGGGGCAGAGAGGCATGCTCCAGACCAAGCTTGATAAATTTACCACCCAAAAGGCAGGTGAGATGGAGGGACCAAATAAAGGGGAGGCAGAGAAGTCCACAAACGCATCCAAAGATGAGCCTACACTAGTAGATGTTATGGCAGCCATAGCAGGGGTACGTACCTCTCTAGAACACAGGATGGACACCATATCTATTGAAATGGCAGTGATCAGACCAGACCTGCAAAAAAAGAGTGAGAAAGTGAAAGCCATCAAAGTAGTGACTGTAGAACTTAGTACTTACACACAACAGATGCGTAAAGAGTTCAGGGAGCTACAAGCCGACACGAGAAAGTAGATTCTCAGCTGGATGACTGTGAAGGGTGCGCAAGATGCAACAACATTAGATTTATTGGGGACTCTGAGAAAGCGGAAGGGCCGGCCGTTGACCTATTCATGGAAGATCTGATAGTGAAGCAACTTCGACCTACCTCCCTATCAAAAATTTTCACAGTCAAATGAGCACACAGAGTGCCAGGGGGAAGACCAAAGCCGGTGCCACCCCCAAGGCCTATCCTGGCAAAAAACTCCTCAACTTCAGAAACCAGGACATTATTTTACAAACAGCTCAAGCTAATCCCCCCTCAAATGCGAAAATAGTGAATTCTCCTTTTTTCCAGAATTTACCAATTGCGGTCCAACGCCAAAGACAAACTTTTCTAGAGGTGAAGACAAAGGTCTTCATTACGCAATGTTATTTCCAACAAAATTGAGGTTTGAGGTAGACGGCAAATGCTGTTTCTTTTATTTCCCAGAAGCAGCACAAGACTGGTTGGAGGGCTGGAGTCCTGCGAAAGAGCATAACGCACAGTGATAATGAGGTCCCTGACCTTGCACGTACACCATCTTATCATAGTTAGGACTATTGACCGCAAATGTCTTGGGCTGCATTTCTGCTCCCTGAAGAGGGAGGATGGAGTGGATGGTCCCAGAAGATAGCAAAGACATACTGGGTGCTAAGTGATTTTGTTTGCATATGATAATGCTTTAAAATCTGTATTTGGGGATTTTAAAAGGCGTACCTGGAGCTATTGGGCGGGAGTTGTCAACCCTCCCCCTAGATTTTCTAGTTACCTAGAATATGGGCAATTTTAAACCCAGAGTATGGGTAAGCAGGGAGGAATCCAGGGAGGTGGGGTTTTGGGGGGTCTTTGTTGTATTATGTTTTATCAGTCACAGATTTACATTTAAGGACGTAGAGTAGAAGTGGTCTGGTCGGTGAGACATTGATTCAGAATGCACAGTCAACTCTGGCCGGTGACCTAGATCACATACCGGGGCTGTGGGGAGAAAAAGGGGAACCTCCCAAAGTAGTGCAAACCAAGTAACGCTATGAATGCCGCAAGTGAGAAACGACTAAAGTTGTTATTGTGGAATGTGAAGGGATTGCGGGACAAGCTGAAAAGGGGAATTGTACTGCAGTTTCTCAAACGGCATGCCCCAGAGGTGGTCTTGCTTCAAGAAACACCCCATATTGGAAATATGTGCATGACCTAGCCAGGTGGGGCTATCAATTAGTGGAACACACTGGGTTTTCAAAAGGTTCCTGGGGAGTGGGTATTCTGAAAAAGCGCTCGTTCCCAATGACAATTGACCAGGTCCACACTGATGACTTGGGGAGATATGTGGCAGTGTCAGGCCAGTGGGAGGGCGAGTCAATGATGATAATGTTGGTGTAATTGCCAGCTGGGCTACAGGAAACCACATTCGGGGATCTGGGGAAAGTGTTGCTAACATTGCCTAGTGGAAGAATGGTGATAGGGGGAGATCTAAATTCTGTTGTCTCGGGGACCTTGGATCGTTATCCTCCCAGGGACATACATTCCTCGTAGTTGCACCTCCCCAGTTTTCTTGATGCCATGGGATTGGTAGATGTATGGAGAACCCATCATCCTGCAGAGACATAATATACATTTCACCCGGGGGCCCACAACGGTCTCTCGCGCATAGACTATATCCTCACACCTGCTGCGCTAGCTGGAAACGTTAAGAAGATCAGACAATTGGCAAGAGGCATTTCGAATATCTCTCCAATTTGGATACAAATGGAGTTTGGGAGCGGATGCTGTACCAGAGTGGCTCCAATTAACCCCTATTTACAACAAGGGGTGGTGAGGGACAGAGTCTCTGAATTAAGCAGAAAGCTCTCACCCAGTCAAGAGATCAGGGCTAGATCCAACACCATTTTTTAGCTCACTGCACCATCCCAGTTTCAGAACCTGGCTGTATGGAAATTAGTCTGTTCCTGTCCCAGTGCATGATGGGAACAGGGCAAACCAAACTACAAAAGCCAATTCTTACACTGGGAAGGAAACAAGCTCCCGGGGACCGGTTTCTGGCATTACAGCCGTCTTCGGCCCGGTTTGCTTGAATCCTGATGGTGCAATGAGCAAGGGTCTCACATCTGAGAATACCCTTCCACGCTTAGGGTGGACAAAAATATTTACAACAAGGGGTGGTGAGGGACAGAGTCTCTGAATTAAGCAGAAAGCTCTCACCCAGTCAAGAGATCAGGGCTAGATCCAACACCATTTTTTAGCTCACTGCACCATCCCAGTTTCAGAACCTGGCTGTATGGAAATTAGTCTGTTCCTGTCCCAGTGCATGATGGGAACAGGGCAAACCAAACTAAAAAAGCCAATTCTTACACTGGGAAGGAAAAAAGCTCCCGGGGACCGGTTTCTGGCATTACAGCCGTCTTCGGCCCGGTTTGCTTGAATCCTGATGGTGCAATGAGCAAGGGTCTCACATCTGAGAATACCCTTCCACGCTTAGGGTGGACAAAAATATTTACAACAAGGGGTGGTGAGGGACAGAGTCTCTGAATTAAGCAGAAAGCTCTCACCCAGTCAAGAGATCAGGGCTAGATCCAACACCATTTTTTAGCTCACTGCACCATCCCAGTTTCAGAACCTGGCTGTATGGAAATTAGTCTGTTCCTGTCCCAGTGCATGATGGGAACAGGGCAAACCAAACTACAAAAGCCAATTCTTACACTGGGAAGGAAACAAGCTCCCGGGGACCGGTTTCTGGCATTACAGCCGTCTTCGGCCCGGTTTGCTTGAATCCTGATGGTGCAATGAGCAAGGGTCTCACATCTGAGAATACCCTTCCACGCTTAGGGTGGACAAAAATATTTACAACAAGGGGTGGTGAGGGACAGAGTCTCTGAATTAAGCAGAAAGCTCTCACCCAGTCAAGAGATCAGGGCTAGATCCAACACCATTTTTTAGCTCACTGCACCATCCCAGTTTCAGAACCTGGCTGTATGGAAATTAGTCTGTTCCTGTCCCAGTGCATGATGGGAACAGGGCAAACCAAACTACAAAAGCCAATTCTTACACTGGGAAGGAAACAAGCTCCCGGGGACCGGTTTCTGGCATTACAGCCGTCTTCGGCCCGGTTTGCTTGAATCCTGATGGTGCAATGAGCAAGGGTCTCACATCTGAGAATACCCTTCCACGCTTAGGGTGGACAAAAATATTTACAACAAGGGGTGGTGAGGGACAGAGTCTCTGAATTAAGCAGAAAGCTCTCACCCAGTCAAGAGATCAGGGCTAGATCCAACACCATTTTTTAGCTCACTGCACCATCCCAGTTTCAGAACCTGGCTGTATGGAAATTAGTCTGTTCCTGTCCCAGTGCATGATGGGAACAGGGCAAACCAAACTACAAAAGCCAATTCTTACACTGGGAAGGAAACAAGCTCCCGGGGACCGGTTTCTGGCATGACATTACATCTTTGGACTGGGTAAGAGTGGTCTGCTTAATTCAGACACTCTGTTCCTCACCACCCCCTTTTCTGAATCGTTTTTGGCCACTATAGGTGTGGCAGGGTATACTCAGACATGAGTCCCTTGCTCACTGCACCATCAGGATTCAAGCAAGCCGGGCCGACGACGGCTGAAATGCCAGAAACCGGTCCCCGGAAGCTTGTCTCCTTTCCAGTGAAGAATTGGCTTGGTAGTCTGGTCTGCCCTGTTCCCATGATGCACTGGGCCAGGGACAGACTAATTTGCATGTAGCCAGGTTCTGAGCTGGGATGGTGCAGTGAGCTAAAAAACGGTGATGGATCAAGCCCTGATCTTTGGACTGGGTAAGAGTGGTCTGCTTAATTCAGACACTCTGTTCCTCACCACCCCCTTTTCTGAATCGTTTTTGGCCACTATAGGTGTGGCAGGGTATACTCAGACATGAGTCCCTTGCTCACTGCACCATCAGGATTCAAGCAAGCCGGGCCGACGACGGCTGAAATGCCAGAAACCGGTCCCCGGAAGCTTGTCTCCTTTCCAGTGAAGAATTGGCTTGGTAGTCTGGTCTGCCCTGTTCCCATGATGCACTGGGCCAGGGACAGACTAATTTGCATGTAGCCAGGTTCTGAGCTGGGATGGTGCAGTGAGCTAAAAAACGGTGATGGATCAAGCCCTGATCTTTGGACTGGGTAAGAGTGGTCTGCTTAATTCAGACACTCTGTTCCTCACCACCCCCTTTTCTGAATCGTTTTTGGCCACTATAGGTGTGGCAGGGTATACTCAGACATGAGTCCCTTGCTCACTGCACCATCAGGATTCAAGCAAGCCGGGCCGACGACGGCTGAAATGCCAGAAACCGGTCCCCGGAAGCTTGTCTCCTTTCCAGTGAAGAATTGGCTTGGTAGTCTGGTCTGCCCTGTTCCCATGATGCACTGGGCCAGGGACAGACTAATTTGCATGTAGCCAGGTTCTGAGCTGGGATGGTGCAGTGAGCTAAAAAACGGTGATGGATCAAGCCCTGATCTTTGGACTGGGTAAGAGTGGTCTGCTTAATTCAGACACTCTGTTCCTCACCACCCCCTTTTCTGAATCGTTTTTGGCCACTATAGGTGTGGCAGGGTATACTCAGACATGAGTCCCTTGCTCACTGCACCATCAGGATTCAAGCAAGCCGGGCCGACGACGGCTGAAATGCCAGAAACCGGTCCCCGGAAGCTTGTCTCCTTTCCAGTGAAGAATTGGCTTGGTAGTCTGGTCTGCCCTGTTCCCATGATGCACTGGGCCAGGGACAGACTAATTTGCATGTAGCCAGGTTCTGAGCTGGGATGGTGCAGTGAGCTAAAAAACGGTGATGGATCAAGCCCTGATCTTTGGACTGGGTAAGAGTGGTCTGCTTAATTCAGACACTCTGTTCCTCACCACCCCCTTTTCTGAATCGTTTTTGGCCACTATAGGTGTGGCAGGGTATACTCAGACATGAGTCCCTTGCTCACTGCACCATCAGGATTCAAGCAAGCCGGGCCGACGACGGCTGAAATGCCAGAAACCGGTCCCCGGAAGCTTGTCTCCTTTCCAGTGAAGAATTGGCTTGGTAGTCTGGTCTGCCCTGTTCCCATGATGCACTGGGCCAGGGACAGACTAATTTGCATGTAGCCAGGTTCTGAGCTGGGATGGTGCAGTGAGCTAAAAAACGGTGATGGATCAAGCCCTGATCTTTGGACTGGGTAAGAGTGGTCTGCTTAATTCAGACACTCTGTTCCTCACCACCCCCTTTTCTGAATCGTTTTTGGCCACTATAGGTGTGGCAGGGTATACTCAGACATGAGTCCCTTGCTCACTGCACCATCAGGATTCAAGCAAGCCGGGCCGACGACGGCTGAAATGCCAGAAACCGGTCCCCGGAAGCTTGTCTCCTTTCCAGTGAAGAATTGGCTTGGTAGTCTGGTCTGCCCTGTTCCCATGATGCACTGGGCCAGGGACAGACTAATTTGCATGTAGCCAGGTTCTGAGCTGGGATGGTGCAGTGAGCTAAAAAACGGTGATGGATCAAGCCCTGATCTTTGGACTGGGTAAGAGTGGTCTGCTTAATTCAGACACTCTGTTCCTCACCACCCCCTTTTCTGAATCCAATTAACCCCTGGCATCTCCGAAACCCTGAAATCAAACAGAAAATTTGTACAGAAACAGAACACTATTTTAGTGAGAATGAAGGGTCGGTTGACTCATCCCAGATCCTTTGGGAAGCCTTTAAGACAGTGATACAGGGACACACAGTCTCCCTAATATCTCGGAGGAAAAGGGAGAACAAGCTAAGCTACGCTGCCTGGAGGAGGACATACTGAATTAGAGGGCGAACTTACCGCCTCAACAGAGCGAAATAACACACACATTCTCAACCTGCCCAAAGAGGAATATTGAATTGAGATGAGAGAGATGGACAAAACAATGATTAGCCATAAACTGGGGACTATATACGAGCTGGGAGATAAGGCGAGCAAACTTTTGGCCTGGTTAGTTAAGAGGGAGTTGGCAAGCTTCCTAGCTACAGAGCTGTGGACAGACACTGAGGAGCACCTCACGGACCCACAGGCTATTGCGGACAAATCCGACAAATATTATGAACAACTTTATGTATCCAGGACCTCTAGACAAAACATAGAAACTAAAGAACTATAGGAAGAAATTCCTATGCAGTATTAACAGAAGATGATAACATTTCGTTAGAGGGTGACATAGTGCAAGATGAAATAGCACAGGCCATTCGTTCTCTCCAGACGGGTAAGGCGAAGGGCCCCAATAGATTACCAATAGAACTCTACAAACTGTGACCAGATATAATAGCTCCCCATCTTAAGGCAATGTTTGTGGGGAGTCTTGAAAAGGGACTTCTTCCGTAGGACCAGAGAATAGCTACGTTGGTAGACCTACACAAAGATGGTAAACCTAAAAGCAGCTGTGCATCGTATCGACCCATATCACTGCTAAATGCAGAGGCCAAAATTCTAGCTAAATTATTAGCCACCGACTGGTCCGGGTTATACCTGGGTTGGTTCATACCGATCAGTTTGGCTTTATGCCATCACGAAACACAGCCCTAAACCTCGGCAGAGTGCATGGGATGATGAGTAGGGCAAACACCATAATCGAAGACGCGGTGGTGGTGTCTTTAGATGCTACTCTGGCATTTGACACTATAGAATGGCCATACCTCTTTGCTGTCTTGGAGAGATTGAAATTTGGCCCCAAGTTTATTAACGGGGCCCGCTTATTATATGCCGACCCACTTGCACAGGTCGTAGTCAACAATAAAAAATCTGCAAATTTTCATCTCCACAGGGGGACGAGACAAGGGTGCCCCATGTCCCCCCTGTTATTTGTACTCACACTGCAGCCTCTCTCTTGTTGGATCCGGAGGGACCCTGTAATTCGAGGGCTACTCTGGACGGAGGGCTGGGAGGACCGTATATCTCTCTATGCGGATGATATTTTGTTATACTTGGCCTCCTCAAAGAGATCCCTACATAGGGTTTTTAATATTTTTACAAATTTCGGCACATACTCATGATACACCATCAATTGGTCTAAATCACTAATCTTTGTATTAAAAGGCCACCCACCAACCCTGCCAAAAGAGTATCAAATAACAATAGCTATGGGTGGATTTAAATATCTGGGGATTTTTATTACTATGGATCCCAAATCATTCTATACCTCTAACTTGTTATCACCGCTACAACAGCTGAGGAGCGATGTGGAAAACTGGAAGTCTCTTCCGGTGTTGCTTTTGGGCAGAGCAACACTTTTTAACCCGTTCAGCGCAGCGCAAATTCCTGCGCTGTGCTGAACGTTCCATTGGGCCTATGGAACCATGAAGGAACGGTTCCGTCATGAGCACAGGCCAACCGACGCTCATGAAGGAACCGTTCCGTCATGAGCATGGAAAGGGTTAAAATGATGTCACTGCTGCGGTTTGTGTACGTTCTCCAGAACACACCTGCCCTTGTCCCAGCATCCTATTTTTGATTAGTGAAAGCTGCGCTGAGAACATTGCTTTGGGGTAATTGACCGCCTTGAATCTCATTCCAAAAACTTGTAAAAGGCTACCAGATATCAAAAAATACTACTGGGCAGCACAGTAAGTGCCCATCAATCACTGCATATATCAGCCCCAGAACGTTCCGGTATGGACATATGGCTACTCCACGGTAGCAATCATAGACGTGCATTGTATTCTAAGACCACAAGACTTCACCTGACTGGTCCCACAAAACACTCTGTGCAGGTGTGGCATTTGGTCCAGAGGAGTATGGGATGGGCGAACATTATAACACAGGCTACCCCACTATGGGATACTGAAAAACTAGGTTCCCTCTAGAGAACAAAGGAATTTGACAAATGGGATACAATAGGGATTTTACGGGTGGGTGTCCTTTGGGTTAAGGGAGGGGTGGTGCCTTTGTCGGCTCTCCAGCAGAGTTACAAATTAGCTGACACAGAGCAGTTCTGCTATATACAGGTGCAGCACGCCCTCCACACGTCGATCCCAAAGGAGGAAACCCCTCCTGAGTTCTCATCCCTTCGAGGATAGACTCCTGGATGAGTACGTGCCCCAGAAAGCCATTTTCCTTACATATTCCAAACTGATAAATCACTCACCTGACCCACTTCCACAACTTTGTGCACAATGGGAAAGCGACCTTGCAGATCTAGATGAAGAGGAATGGATAGAAGCACTAGCATCCCCAAGGGAAAGGGCAATATCCTCCAAACTAAAACTGGTACAGCTAAAAATACTGCACAGAATCTACGTCACAGGGCCAGCATTGGTCAAAATGGGATATAGGGAGGAGTCTAGCTGTATACGAGTATGTGGCCAAGAGGGCACATTTTTTCATATGATATGGGAATGCCCTCACATCAACCGATACTGGACCAGAGTTACCTCATGTATGGGGGAAGCTATGGGAGAACCAGTGGCAGCGGATGCCAAGCAGTGCTTATTACACATATGGGAACCTAAGAACTTGAGGAACAAGGAGAAAACATGGGTGACATTAGGCTTGATGGTTGCCAAGAGAAACATTGCTAGAAAGAGGGGAGTGCAAGCAGTTCCAACACTGAGGGAATGGGAAGAGGATATGATCTTGTGCATGTTTAGGGAAAAATCAGTGTACACATCAAGGGGCTGTCATAAGAATTGGAATCAAATATGGGGGAAATGGAAGACGAATAGGGGGAACATCTGTGAGCCACCCTCGCTACCGTCGCAATTATGACTGGAGGAGTCAGACGTACTAGTGGATGCCGGCCGGGATAGCATTAATATAACATTGTTGAACTGCGTGTACCACGTTACTGACTACTTTGATGTGTTATATGTAATAACGGATATCTGTGCTGTTGTTTTGTTAACAATAAAAAGAATTTTAAAAAAAGAAAGGCAGACACGGGCCCCCGCTACTCAAAGTGGATCCACAGGGGCAGCCCCACACACGACTGCTGCCTTCTTTCTTGCTGCAGCCCCGGATTCATCAGGAAGGCCCACAGTGTCACAGCCAACCACGCAGAAATTGGTTCTTCTTCTCTGGTGTCTATCTTCTTTCTCTGGCAGTCTGGATTCCTCAGCAGCTTCCAATGCTTTACTACCTCGAGGGAGCCGAACAGGGTTGCAGGGGCTGCAGCGCATCCCCTGAGGTGCTGTAGTTGGGAGCCTGCGAGACTCTGGTCCCTTCTGGGCACGGGGGCTCCACCCCTGCTCCTGACGTCACCAGGAAATCCCTGGTAGGGATTCCTTGTGGTTTGGGTGCTTCCTCGCAGCCTGGGGCCATGTAGCAGAGCCCCGGCTGCCAATAACTGGAAGTGCAACAGGGAGCACAGCCAGGTCCGAGAAAGCGCTTCCCACGACTTGGGTCTCCTTTCTGCTGCTCAGGCCACAGAAGAGAGGATGGGGCTGCCCATCCTGCAGGAAAAAAGTGCTCCTCTCCAAGTCACCCCCGCGTCAGCCCACTCTTTGGGCAGCAGAATTAGAAAGTGCTCACAAGCGCTGCAATCTCCTAGCACAGGGGCAGGGAACAGGTAAGCCAGCATGCAGGGCCCCTTAGCAGAGGGTAGTTCCTTCTGCTACCCAGCAGGCAGCAGCTTAGCCCCAAACGCCGGTTCCTGCTTCTACACAGCAGTCCATGCTGTGTCTTCTCTTCAGTTCTGTTCCAGTTTCACAAGTCCCCCCAACATGGGGTCACCGCCCCAATACTTATAGTCCACAAGCCTTTGCTCTCCCCTGGCACTGGGCTTTGAGCCCAGTCCAAACCAGTTCTGGGGGCACTTTAGTATATCTTTACACGTGCACAACAACCTCAAATCTTAGTGTAAGCCTTGGCCCCAGACACACCACAGGAGGGCAGAGCCATCAATGTGGCAGGCAGGCAGAGTCCTATTCAGGCGCAGGTGCTATTCCTCCCACCACTCCAAATGCAGACCAAGCCTATTCAGCCTAGCACTGATTCACCCAGGCAGGGCAGGACACACCTCAACCCCCCAGGGACTGGCGGAGTGAATGTACATCCCCTCTCTCCTGTCAGTCAGCACCAGACGGTCAATACACATCAGGCAGGCACAAAGACAAAAAGCGCACAGAAAGGCCCACTTATAAAAGTGGCATTTCTAAAATAGTAATAATGAATCTGCATTCACCAATAAGCAGGATTTATCTCTACTATTCCAAACATACCAAACTTGCTCATGCTACTCCTCTCAGATCAGGAATTGCCACTGAAGCAAATATCAGGGAATCCCTAATGCATCCCTGTGAGAGGGCAGCCTCACAGCAGTGAGAAACCAAATAGGCTGTTTGTCACTACCAGGACATGCCACACAGTTAAGGCACATGTTTATGTATTTATTTATTTTTATTGTCCTTTACATGCCCTACCTTTTACCGACACCGCACCCTGTCCATAAGGCTAGCTAGGGTCTACCTTAGGGGTGACTGATATGTAGTAAGAGGGGAGTTGCAGATGTGGCAACCACTTTATGTGCCATGTCACAGCGGCAGTTAACTGTGATCAGAGGCCCTGCAGTGGCAGAGGCCTGAGACAGGTTTGAAAGACTACTTTGGTGGGTGGCGCAAGCAACGCTGCAAGCCCACCAGTAGTATTTTAGTTACTGGCCCTGGGAATCTGTGATACCACTGTACAAGGGACTGATAGGTTAATTACATACGAAAAAAAACAGGTGTAGACCAATCTTACCAAGTTTACCATAGAGGAAGGCAAAATGTTCTGGGATGACCATGCACAAAAGCCCAAGTCCACCACTTACCCACAAACAAACGCTCTTACCCATATGCACAGCACACAAAATGTTTACGTTTTGAAGCTTTTTTTTTACTTACCTTGCTGCAGGTCCCATTAGGACTCTTGCTCCGTTCAGGTTCCGCGCTAGGGCATGAAATAAAGCATTAAACCTGTGCAGTTGTAAGGACATTTCAGTCTCTGATTCTTCACCCCACTCTCTCCAATGAGTTGGGAAAGGGTGGGCAGACAGGCTGATTGGCATGTAGCCAAGAGCTTAAGCCTACAGTGCCCATGTTTACCTCTAGTTATAACTCTTGGCACATCACCAATGTGAGAGATATGGAGGCATGCCAGCATCCCAAGACCAGGAATGGGATTTCTCCAGCCCTGGTAATCTCTCTCTGAAGGCTGGTGTGGGCATCTTAATGCGCCTTTGTAAGCCATAAGACAGAGACTGTTGTCAGACCTGAAAGAATTTGATATTTTTTATACCAAGAGTTTAGATTATTATTCACTCTTGGCATAATAAAACAATGGCCAAAAACAAGGAGGGCATAGCACTTGAGCCCATTAAGAGGAGCCGCCACTGTCCTTACCTATTTACAAACCTTTTAAATCAAACTAGTGCTGAAGCAATTTGAAGTTAAGTTATGATGGGGAAGCCATATTTACATAAAAAATTGAGTTTAAACCTTGTAACCCCATGCTGTTTTCGGAACGGACCAGACAGGCCTTTTATTTCACCAGGCTTCTCCCCATTGGGAAAGAATGGCTCGTCGGACCAGAAAGAGTATGGGTTTGGGCCTTCGGAGGAGCACGTTAATGTGGATTAGGCAACAGCTGGGATCTCGAGGACAAGTGGACCCTCTTCTCCAGATGGGCCTTTGGACCTTTCTAAGAAGTCCAAGGCTGATGAGAGTGGAAGGTTAGCACTTCACCGGCATGGAGAGGGATCAGCGAGTGTGTAGAAGGCCCTAGGGGCCAAGGTGGCAGCATGTGAAGGGGGTTATAGGCAGGAGCACAGGCACTCTGGTTATACACCTAATTCGGCCATGAGCAGGATGCTCAGGGGGCTACAGTGGGGCAGGCAGGGTTGGGGAGGTGTCAGTCCAATAAATGGCAAGGAGTAGACCTAGATGCAAGGATACAGTTGAGAAAGTGGGGCAGGTCAAGAAGGTCAATGGCCGGAACTAATAGGGGCAATAATGAGTCCATTACCGACCCGCAAGCTATTGTAAACCAATTTGCCACTTAGTATAAGATGGTGTACACAACCATCTCACCTCATACAGAGGAGGATTCACATGCTCTACTAAGAGACATCGCACTCCCAACCCTGTCCAGCGATGATCAGCACTTTTTAGAGAGTGCTTTAACACACGACGAAATAGCACAGGTAATTAGAGCACAGCACTCCAGGAAAGCCCTGGGACCCAACGGTCTGCCCATCTAACTCTATAAGGTCAAACCAGAAAAATTATCTCCATATCTAAAAGCCATGTTTGACGAGAGCAAGGAGCTGGGGACACTGCCATATGATCAGAAAATAGCCACGCTGGTCACTATTCAAAGCGGGTAGACCTAAAACTGATTGTGCCTCTTATAGGCCGATCTTTCTCTTAAACGCTGAGCCCACAATCCTGGCCAAACTCCTGGCTACCCGACTGGTCAAAGTGATCGGAGAACTGATACATCCGGACCAGTCAGGCTTTATGCTGCTCCGCAATACTGCACTGAACCTGTGCATGCTGGGAAGAGTGGCAACTATCCAGGAAGATGCCCTGGTAGGGTCTTTAGACGCAAACATGGTGTTCCACACCATAGAGTGGCCTTACCTGTTTGCAGTACTCGCAAAGATGGGCTTTGTCCCCGAATTCATCCAATGGGTGAGGGTCCTATACTCTGAGCACCACGCACAAGTCGTGGTTGATAATAAGAAATCAGTCCCATTCATCTTGAGCCGGGGTACTCGACAGGGCTGCTCGCTCTCCCCTCTCCTTTTTGCCCTCGCCCTAGAGCTCCTTGAGGCATGGATTTGTCAGGACCCTGAAATAAGAGGCCTGCGCTGGTCCCCCGAGTGGGAAGACCGCATCTCCTTATATGCTGAGGACGTCCTGCTATACTTGGCCTCCCGAAGATGTCTTTAATATGTGAACTAGACATT
This sequence comes from Lissotriton vulgaris, assembly GCF_964263255.1. Taxonomy (NCBI): domain Eukaryota; kingdom Metazoa; phylum Chordata; class Amphibia; order Caudata; family Salamandridae; genus Lissotriton; species Lissotriton vulgaris. The sequence continues at coordinate 370,445,332 of NC_141696.1, read as the reverse complement.
ATGAAGATCTTCAGCAGATATTCTGGATTTTCCATCAATTGGAATAAATCCCTCCTAAATGTCCTCAGTGGAGACCCACCAACCACACCAACAGGTTGCCCAATCCAGATCAACACGTCGGGCTTCAAGTATCTGGGCATCTACATTACGCTGGACCCCAAACTCTGCTATACCCAAAACCTTCTCCCACCACTGCAGGCTCAAGCGAGACATAACTAGCTGGAAAGCGCTCTCACTGCTGGGCAAAGCTTCCCTATTTAAGATGATGTCACTGCCCCGCTTTATATGCGCATTGCAAAATTCCCCCGGAACCAGTCCCAGCAGAGTACTTCAGAGAGAACGGGAGCCTACAAAGGAACCTGCTATCTTGGTGCACAGACATAATATCGATTCCAAAATATCGTTTGGACAAAATATCGAGTAAATAATATAGACTGGACAAAATATCGACTGGACAGAATATCGACTACAAAAATATCGTTTTTAAGGTAAGTGAAGTAATATCGACTGTATAAAATATAGATAGCAAAAATATCGAATTTTTAATAATATATAATATTTTATAGTGTCTTTTTATGTAATAATATGTGTGAAAAGTGTGTATTAATGTTATAAATAATTTAATTAAATGAATTTTGTTTTAATAATAATTGCGTAATGTAATTCTGTAGCGGGTTGTGGGTTTATAGGGGAATAGGGTGGGAAGTAATTTAATTATAATTAATTCAATATGTAAATTAATTAATTGATATTAATTTTAAAATAATTGTTAATTAATTTATATGTGTTAATTAATTTAATAGTAATTTCAAAATAATTAATAATAATTGATTAATTGGTAAATATGTAAATTTTACTAATTTAATGCAGTAGCGGGTTGTGGGATTATAGGGGAATAGGGTGGGAAGTAATTTAATTAATAATAATTAAATATGTTAATATATTTATTGATAGTAATTAGTAAATAATTGATAATTAATTTATATGTGTTAATTAATTTAATAGTAATTGTTAATAATTTTATATTAATTGATTAATTGGTTAATATGTCATTTTTACTAATTTAATTATTACAACTACGCTTTCCAACGCTTTCCTTACTGTTGCACCCACTGGAGTGGGAATAGTAATTTTAACCCCTACGCTATCCAACGCTTTCCCTACTGTTGCACCCACTGGAGTTGGAATAGTAATTTTAACCCCTACGCTATCCAACGCTTTCCCTACTGTTGCACCCACTGGAGTGTGAATAGTAATTTTAACCCCTACGCTATCCAACGCTTTCCCTACTGTTGCACCCACTGGAGTGGGAATAGTAATTTTAACCCCTACGCTATCCAACGCTTTCCCTACTGTTGCACCCACTGGAGTTGGAATAGTAATTTTAACCCCTACGCTATCCAACGCTTTCCCTACTGTTGCACCCACTGGAGTGGGAATAGTAATTTTAACCCCTACGCTATCCAACTCTTTCCCAACTGTTGCACCCACTGGAGTGGGAATAGTAATTTTAACCCCTACGCTATCCAACGCTTTCCCTACTGTTGCACCCACTGGAGTGGGAATAGTAATTTTAACCCCTACGCTATCCAACGCTTTCCCTACTGTTGCACCCACTGGAGTGGGAATAGTAATTTTAACCCACTGGAGTGGGAATAGTAATTTTAACCCCTACGCTATCCAACACTTTCCCTACTGTTGCACCCACTGGAGTGGGAATAGTAATTTTAACCCCTACGCTATCCAACGCTTTCCCTACTGTTGCACCCACTGGAGTTGGAATAGTAATTTTAACCCCTACGCTATCCAACGCTTTCACTACTGTTGCACCCACTGGAGTGGGAATAGTAATTTTAACCCCTACGCTATCCAACACTTTCCCTACTGTTGCACCCACTGGAGTTGGAATAGTAATTTTAACCCCTACGCTATCCAACGCTTTTCCTACTGTTGCACCCACTGGAGTGGAAATAGTAATTTTTACTCTATTGTTATTGTATATTAATAATATTGGCTATTATTTAATTATATTTTGTTACTATATATATATATGTTTTAAGAAATATGATTAAAAATTTTTTTTGTACTTTCATTAATTATTTAATTATCATTAGTTAATTTAAGTATTCTTAAGTATATTTTAGTACTTAGTTTTTAATATTAATTTAATTTAATAGTGTTTTTAGTAAAGTCGATATTTTTTACAACTATATTTTAGTAAACGATATTTTAAACTCGATATTTTTGTACTTATCTGTTTGTAGATAGAAACTCGATATTTTGTCAGTCGATATTTTTGACACGATATTCTTGCAGGTCGATATTTTGGAATTCAATATTATTTCAGTGATCCTGCTATGGGACGTAAACCCTGCATTGCTCTGACCAAACCTACACTTAATTGGTACAATGGAGGGATTAGCCTCCCTTATATCATAAAATACTATTGGGCAGCACACCTCGCAGCATTTAACCAAGAAACTTACGGTTGGATCGATGATCCCGGATATGCTATGGATAGGTGTACACTGCCGGGCAGGAACTACAACAGGGCTTTATACTCCAAACCCAAGCGATACCCTTTACTGGACCAACATTACACTCGGTCCGAATCTGGCTGAGGTCACCAAAACTCAAGGCTGGAAGCGAAAGCTCACTCTAGCATCCCTGTTGTGGGACTCCGAACAACTAGGCACCTTGTGGAAATCAAAGGGATTTGCTAAATGGGACCTTATCGAAATCTCACAAATCAAAAACATGTGGGAAAAAGGGGGAGTGAAGTCCTTTATATTTTACATCAGCAATATGAGTTGGCTGATTCAGGACATTTTAGGTATTCACAAATACGCCTTGCACTAATCTCTCAATTCTCGACGGGCCCCTCCCCTCCTGAACCCACTCCTCTAGAAGACAGACCATTTGACGGGCATTTACCGGAAAAAGCCATCTCACTGACTTACAAAAAACTGATCAACAACATGACAGACCCACTATGGGCGCTACGTGAGAAGTGGGTGAGGGGTGGCATTAAATTAGAGGACGAGGACTGGCAGGAGGCGGTGTCCTCACCAAGAGTAGTGGCGATTTCAGCCAGACTGAGGCTGATCCAACTAAACATTTTGCATAGGATTTACGTCACAGGGCCCACACTGGTCCACATGGGAAGAGCTGACAATGGGAATTGTAGAAGAGGCTGTGGGCAGGTAGGAACATTCTTATATATAATATGGGAGTGCGAATACATACACTTATATTGGCTTAGGATCCACAAAGTACTAAGCAAAGTGCTCAGAATCACAATACTCCCAGAAGGAAAAAGATGGCTCCTAAACATATGGGAACCCACAGACCTGAATAGACATCGCACACAATGGGCCACACTAGGGTACATGCTGGTCAAAAAAAACATAGCATAACTGTGGGGAGCAACACAGGCACCCAAAGTAAACGCTTGGAAAGAAGACCAATACTGGTGCATGTTTAGAGTGAAAACAGTCTACACAACTCGCGGTTGCACCAAAAAGTGTTCCAAAATCTGGGACCTTTGGAACTCCTACAGAGGAGATATTTGTAATCTTCCACTCAATATTGACCAGGATGACTCCCCCACCTCATAGTGATCCCCCATGGTGTTCTGGAATAGATGATTGTTCATTGCTAACCTCCCAAAGTGTACTATAATGTGTTTCTTTTTCCTCTGCACTGTATACAATATCACGATGTATGTTAATAAAAAGAAATAAAAATATTTTTTAAAAAACAATGGCAAGGTCGGCACAAGGACAGAGTGGTGGTCACAGGGCATTCCAGTGGAGGTGGGTCCTGAGTATGTGTGCCAGGTGAGGATCAGATGGGAGAGAGGTTTGTGAGGGCTTATGCGGTCATGGGCCTGATTGCATGAGGGACCTGCATGTTTGGAGAAGCCATGCGGTCGGTGTAGCTGCAATGCCTGTGAGTGAGGCTGATAGACAGTTCGATACACCAACGGGGTGCATGACAGCCTCTGGATGTTGGTCTGAAGCACTAGGGGGGTCTTTGGCAACCTCCTCTGCTTCTAAGTATCGGGCAGGCTATACTGTGGAGTTAGCAACACATTTTGCCAGGACGGTACCTGACGTGCAGAGTGAGAATGTAGTGGGAAGCCTGTTGAATGAGGGTTGTGAACAGGAGGATGAGCTGGTTTTAGACTATGCCAAAGGTAATGACGAGTGGGAGGAAGGTCCAGTGCGTGATGACATGAGGTGAATTTGCCGGTGGTGCAGAGTACGAAGAGTGGTGTTGCAGTGACCTCCTCAGTTGGTGTCTTGCAGGTGGCAATTTCAGACCCTGATGACAACACAGAGTAGAAGAAGGAGACGAGTAGCGGCAGGTGCAAGGTGAATAGGGAATCCAGATGGATACCCCTCCCAAATAGGAGAGATTAGTGGTCTGTATGGGATGCCCCGAAGGCTGGTGTGCAAACAAAATAGTGTAAATCATTTGGGGTGGGTGATGGCGTAATTGAGAGGGCGTGGCACAAACGGAGGACACAAATACATTGAAAGGGTAGCCAATGGATGCCAAGGTTGGTAAGACGACGGTAGGGACACGGGCCTCATCCGATATCATGTAGGTAGCTGAGGAACCGGGCATTGATGATAAGGAGGTAGAGGACACAAGACCACCTGCCTAATAAGGGTATGGTGATGGCCCTGAGGTCATACATGTGAGAGGAAAGAAATAATCACATCTGGAGACACAAGTCTGTGAATGTGTTCAAGCTCTTACATAGGGGCTTTCAAGCCAAAGAAGGGTGTAAGGAAGAGGAGTGGTAATGGGCCTGATGGCCCAGTATACCCATTACTATGGAGAACTGATGTCGGCTTTCCAGATATACCCAAGCATCTACTGTGAGAATTAAGGGGTTAGGGCCATTGCCTTATCCAAACACATGGATATCATATGGAAAGTGCAGATGCACTTTGGGGGCTACACCTGTTTCAGTTATGATGGGGAATTTAGGGCCAGGGTAAGTCTTAACCCAGACAAAACTTGGGGGATGTGGTCTTCGAACTAGGGATGCAAGTGTATGTCCTTGACAAAATCTGTGACCGTGACTCACACAGCGAGTTGCCTGTTCATTACTTATAAGCCCTTTCAGCCCTGTTCCACTCAGCAGGGGGTGGGTAACACAGCAAAGGCCCCAAGCACTAATGAAGGAGCCTGCTGGAATTTTAACAAAGGCTTTTCTTCACCACACCCATGCACATTCAAGCACAAATGTTCTAAATGCGGAGGCAAGCACCCTGTTCCAGAGTGTTTCATGTTGGCAAGCTCCTCCGAGCAATGGAGGGTGACCAGACGGAAGGGACCTCAGGACTCTACTGCCCTAAAAGGCTCCTATGCCAGTTAGACTAGGAAGTCTATTGCCAAGGTTGGCGCTCTAGCCTGACAAAGAGGCAACTTTGAAACTGTAATGGGAATTTCGGGAGGATTTCAGGGTTGGTTATCAAGGACCCAGGGGTAAGAGGTGGGCTGACAATTTATGGTCAGCCAAGGCAGCATCGGAGGTGTGGTGGCTGCCAAACTGCAAAAAGAGATTGAGGGGGGGAGGATAGTAGGCCTTTTCACTACTGCCCGTTGACAGACTTGATCATGTCTCCTTTTGGTGTGGCCCCTGAGAAATAGGAAGGGGAATTCTGCTTGATCCACCATTCATCCTGGCCTAAAGGGTTTTCTGTGAATTACTTTATAGCGACCACAAGTGTGCTGTATGCTTCTGATGATGATGCTATCCGATTGCTGACAGCGTGTGGAGTAGGGTCGGAAATGGTGACGTGTGACATCAAGTCAGCTTTTCTGCTACTACCTATGTACTCGGGTGATTGTCCCCTGTTGGGAAAACAGCTGGCTGGGGCAATTTATGTTGAGAGAGTGCTACCCAGGGGTTGCGCCATTTCCTGTGCTCAGTTTGAGACATTTAGCATATTTTTGCAGTGGGTCTTTATGAGTAGCATTGGGCATCACGAGGTGTCCCACTATTGGATGATTTTCTGTTTGTAGGGCTGGGACAAATAAGTGTCACTGGGGATTTTGAAGACTTTGAGGTCCCATTGGCCCTGGAAAACACAGAAGGTCCTTGGACAGATTTAACATTTTGGGGCATCAAATTGGACACGATTCAGATGTTAACTGTGTTGCCCAGAGCAAAGGTACAGAAGATTCATGATTCTCTGGAGGAAGTGGTGGGGGTAAGGAGATTGGACCTCAGGGTGGTCCAGCAATTGTTGGCCTTCCTTAATTTTGCATTCAGAGTGGTCCGGTGTGGTCTGAATTTTTGCAGGAGACTGGGCATGGCTATGTCGGGGCGGCCAGAGTGCTGGAAGGATCGTGCTGCTGCCTGGCCGGAAGGGTTCCACTGCTTTGATCAACTATCAGCGAGCTGTCAAGTCGCCAGACTGCAGGTGAGGAGAGCACAGCCCTGGGCCTGGGGCTGCCTGTATCCGCGCTATGTGCCCCTCCTTGGCCCCTGTCATCCTGGTGCCTGTGTGAGCGGCAAAGCAAACAGCATCGTGTTGGTTTCTTCGGCCCCTGCTGTAATGCATCTGACTAGGATGTCTGAAGACAGTGCACGCGACCTGCTCACGGCTTCCGCGCGTTCTTGATACTGAGAGGTGTTGGGGATAAAGAATGGTGTTTGCCTACGCTGATGAAGTTCATTGGGTTGCAATTAAAAGAGAGGAGCCTGTGGAAAAAAGATAGAGAGAACGAAAAAGGAAGAAACAGAAGTATATGAAAGCCACGGCCACGTGACACTGGTGGCCCTACTGTAGTGGTATTGGTTGACTATTGGATGGCGGCCAGGGGAGTAAAAGGAGGTGCGTCCTGGCGTTGCGCGAGCAAGAAGTGTGAATAAGGTTGATAGGCTGCGGCTTCACACTTCTCGCGCACCCAATGCCAGGACGCACTTCCTTTTACTCCCGCGGCCGCCATCCAATAGCCCTTCAAGGGTGATAGGCCGCCACCTCACACTCTACCAGGCCCGTAACCGGGGCCTGCGCTGCACACAAAGAAAGCAAGTCTCCGGGGAGTGCCAGCGCCGCCACCTCCTTTCGGCTAAGTGGGGACGAGGTGCGCGCTGTGTCCATGTCTGTGTCCCTGCCTGGGGCCTCTTCAAGACGCTTTGCATTCACTCTCCCAATTCCTGGCGCCCCTCTCACCATGGTGCAGAAGTAGAAGCTGCAGTCTGCAGGAGAGGAAGCAGAGCTACCACCCAGCCCGTGCACTGCTGCCCCGCCGGCCATGGTTCATCCCCCAGAGACTGTCGGGGAGGAGACCGAGACAGAGACTGCAGGCTCTCGCAAGTTCCTGTGCGGCGTAGTCGAAGGTGAGCCAGTGGTGGGTAGGAGGGAAAAGAGTTGACTATGATGTCCCTTGCTATCTCCACTCTGCGCACGCAGCACACTCAGCTGGGCATTTTTTTTTCAAGTCCTTCCAGGTCCTAGGATGTCGTTGCTACATTCCTTTTAGGGAGGGCATAGGCAAAATAAACTTTTTAAAGTTTTACTGCTGCTAGCATTCGCCCTTTGTGACCCTTCAAGGGATTTTGTTTCTGTTGTTTTCAGCGTTTATAGCTTGATCACCTCCCTGATATCGAGTATAAATATATTTGCTATTTATGTACACATTCCAATCAAACAAGCATCATACTATGCACTTAAGGATGATTACCTTTGTTTATAAAGAGTTTAGATACGGCCGAATCAATGTAGAGCGACTTCTTGGGAAAATCGTCACCGTAAGGCACACAGCTAGTTGGAAGATATTGCGTGTTAATGGCCATGTATAGCACTAATTCCAACATAAGTTGCACGGCTAAGTTTTAAATAATCATAGATATTATGTAATTCTGAAGAGGCCAAATTTTAAGGTTTTTATGTTCTGGGCCATACCTTTCATTTAAACACTAATAAAATACCAATATTTATGCTCGATATCAGGGAGGTGATCAAGTTTGCTAATGAATTTGAACTATCTAAGTGTTTCTCCCTATTTTTAGGGACCATACACATATTCCAGAAATTTGAACAAATGCCGAAGTCATACATAGGCCAGAAAGTATTTTACGATTACAACCGCACCTTAGAATCCTTTTATATTCTGTTCTCGAACCCAGTTGACACGATCTTGTTTATGCTTCAATGAAGGAGCTGAATCTAGATCTCAGTTATCACCAGTGTGATATTTTAACTCATATCCACCATTGGGATATGCACCTTCTGTGCTAGATATCCCGGTTGACTTGCGTTAAAGTTCATGAATAAGTTGGATATCTAATTATGAAATAACGTCTAATAGTGATATCTTCTTGAATTTCTTCTCAAATACCTTTATCTTATAGACTCGTTCAAGCTCAGAAATATTGGCGAACCACCATACACCGAAAACAAAATGTACTCTGTTTCCAGTTTCCTGACATTAGGTAAAGATTTCCAGTTGTTAGAAATGAATTTTCTGTACTGACATGTTTTTGGCTATTAAATCATTCACTAGAAATGGGAGAAATTACAAGTGACATCACAGCTCAGGGATTGATGCTGTCATTTTCTATGTCCCCTCTTTTGTAATAAAAATAAATTTTTTAATTTGATTAAAAATCTGTGTTTAATGTAATCTGTCCACAATGAGTTATGCCTAAAGACTGATACAAGTTTTGGAAATGCCAGACTATTCTATTTGTAACCTATCCGAAATGGGTGTTATATATATGATTCTGACTAAATGTAAATATTGTATAGTTTGGTAAATATTTGATATGAGTTTAATGTAATCTGTCCACAATGAGTTATGCCTAAAGACTGATACAAGTTTTGGAAATGCCAGACTATTCTATTTGTAACCTATCCGAAATGGGTGTTATATATATGATTCTGACTAAATGTAAATATTGTATAGTTTGGTAAATATTTGATATGACATAGAATGAACAATATTTTTTATTCTATATATATTTTTAGGGGTCCTCCTATATATCTCTTTTGTCCTGAGGATGGTCTCATCAATCTATTTATAAGAGACCGAAACGTCGACTCTCGCTTTTTCTTCGTCAAAATCAGTGCATGAACTGTACCAAAGAAGGAAAGTGCTCACAAGTGTTTGAATGAAGTGTTTTATTTGTGTAAAGAACATGTACTTCTTGCAACATTGTTGATATATATTATCTGTACCCTTCTGTTTTGATTCTTGTTAAATATCAATTCTTCATATACACCCTTTTCTGTTCTTTATATTTGGATCATTTGATGTGACTATTACAAATTGAACTAGTAACATTTGTTGCATATGTGCACGTCAGACCAACATTTCTTTGGGTCTTAAAGTAATAATTTTGCTATAAACTCTGAAAACAACAGAAAGAAAATCCCTTGAAGGTACCTTTACCCTTTCATATTTTGTGCCCGAACCCTCAAGGGTATATTGGGTTGCTCGCTTCCTCTGTACCAGTCATGGTCTAGCAATTTTTCACTGCCAGTGCAATTTCTTGGTGATTCTGAAAGCAGCAGTGGTGATCATAAGTCTAAAATAATGTAGGATTAGATTGTGGGTATACAATCATTTGTCAGTAGGATCAGGTGATTTACATCAGTTTCATTTTCTTTTCTTAGCTTGCCCTTGCTTAAATGAGTCTAATTTCTTATGTTTATCTGTTTACATAAACTTAATTTCTTCATTTTGCTCGCAAAAAAGTGTCACTCTTAGTGTCCTACATTTAGCAGTTGAATGTCAATCATAAGTACTCTGAAACCTTGAAAATGTCACACACAAGCACTCTTAAAATGTGGCAACTATGCCGTCTGTTTTCATGTTTAAAAGTGCCCTTCCATTTCTGGTGCTTTGCAATAGTTTTAAGATCTTCGTAGAGTTTCTCGTTCCTGAAATGGCTGTCATTTGTTATGTATGTTTCCCTCAACTTTGTTGATTGATTTTTGCTCGAGAGAAAGTGTCTCTCCTAATCGTTGAATGTCACTCATAATTACCCTGAAATTATGAAAATGTCACACATAAGCAATCTGAAACCTTGGCAGCTATGCACTGTGTCACTTTTCTCTTGAGTCGCAGACTGTCAGACCCGGCCTGGTGGTTCAGCCTTGTGCTGCTGTGGCCGTCGACTTGTGGGGCCTGGCCGCAGCATGTAGAAGCAAGCACAAATTGAATTACGTTCATTTATAGTAAGAGTAGGAATGAGTGCTATATGAGTAAAGCACTCTTAATCAGATGTTCTGTATAGACTTGGTATCTTTCATGTGAACATTTGCTGTTGTAGAGTTTTCTGATACCTTTGGATCTAGCTATTGTTACATAATAATCTCAAATAAATAAATGAAGGTTGCTGTGGTACTGTCTGTGTGTTACCTGTTCTGTGTGAGGGAAGCGTACACTGCTGCTGCCTCCAACACATGGCTGTGTTGATTGGTGGCTCTCTGATGGATGTCACATGCGTTTTTTCAGAATCCCCAGATAGATTATGCACTCTGTGTGTTGTCCTTTGTACTGCTGGTCACTGTTGTATTCAACTGTGTAGCTTTGGACCATGTCATGTATGTGCATGTAACTTGCAAGATTGATCGAGGTAACTATTAGTGGCGATACTATGGGGCATATTACCAAACAATAGCGATAATTATCGCTATTGCTTGGTTAGAGACAAAAATTTACCGCTGAGCTGCGGCGATTTTTACCGCAAATAAACCTTGGTATTACCAAGGTTTATCGCAAAGGCGATAAAAATCGCCACAATGCATGAATATCGCTGAAAAGTCAGCGATATTCATGCATTACCGAGCTAATGCTCTTAGCCATGTTATCCACCTCCCATTGGATAACATGGCTAAGAACTGCTCAGGGCAGGTGTTAGCTTTTGGAGATATTTGCGCTTAGCGCGAATATCTCCAAAAGTTGGTAATAGGAGATAGCGATGTAGCGACTGTTTTCAGTCGCTAACATCTTGGCACGCCCACTTTGCATGTCATTAGTGATAAATATCACTGACATGCAAAGTGGGGCCCAAGATGGTCGCTATCTCCTACTAGCTGTCGCTAACTGGTGTTAGCGACAGCTAGGTAATAGGGAGATAATTTTATCTCTGCTTTCTTGGCTTTTAAAGCCAAAAAAGCGGAGATAAACCCCCTTAATAATATGCCCCTATGTGTCTCTCTGACCTCTTTCAAGTGCTCGCCGTACTTTTTCCCCAGCGCCCCTTCCCCCACACCCCCAGGTGCGGCAACCTGGGGGATAGAGCCCCAGCGCCACAAGCTCTAGCTACGCCTTTGATCCCAGCTCCAGCGGCAGCTCAGCTCAGCACCATGTGACTCTGGGCAATAGCTCACTTAATTTCCACAATGGCCCCCAGCTCCTTGAGACCCATAAGGGTGAGTAGTTTGCGCTTTACAAATATGGATTTATATTTTTACATTTTACTGGCAGAATGCATCATAGATTTTTAGACAATTTGTATTAATAAAAGTCTTTTTAACATTATTTCCATGTGATCACATAGCCTTTTTCAGCATCACGTTGCAATTATGTCACATAATGCAAAGAACAATAATTACCTAGGGATTTGTTATTTACAGTTGTGCTGTATGGAGAGGTGCATTTGGCTGGGTATTTGGCTGTATAAATCCAAGATGGATCAGCTGAGGAGGGAAAAAAGGTCTGGTTACAGCAAGGAGGAAGTGAAGGGGCCTATACAGTGAGTGGATGGTGCAGCATTAATGATGACTGGCAAGGACTTTGACCGGAGGTGATTTTTGGTCACAAAAAGGAGGCCAATGTTACGACTTTCCAGCTGCTAGCGGTGCTCTCTGCATGGCTTTGTGGAAATTGGGTTGGAACCCAGCTAGTTTTGGGGCTCGTTCATTTCAGATAGGGGCGGTAACTGTGGCAGCATGAGTGGGGTTGAATAGATCTCAGATTTGCAAATTGGCAGAGGGAGGTCCCGGTGCTATGAGAAGTATGTGCACAAATAAAGTGTGGGCTATGGGTAGGGTGGTGTTGGGAGTCACAGGAGGCATGCTCATTTTGTTATTTTTTTCACAGAGTGTGTAAGAGGTCCTGACAGATATAAAATGGTCAATTGGATTGTGGGACACCCGTTTATACACTTGGCAGCAAAATATGCAGAACACCAGGGGGCAGATTTACAAGCCCCTTGCGCCTTATTTACGCCGCCGTTGCGTCACTTTTGTGGCGCAGCGGTGGTGCAAATCCTGTGCCATGGTGCGGGGTACTTACAACGTGACGCATCTGGGAGATGCGTCACGTTGTAAAGCCCTGCGCCACATGTAGGCGTTCCTGGGCATGGGGGGTGGGGGGCGTTCCGTTGCAGGAACGCCTCCTAAAAGTGGCTGGGTGAAATCTACAAGATTTCACTCAGTCACTTTTAGGCCCATGCTGCGTCAAAACCCTGCGCCTGCCTGAATCAGGGGCAAGGATTGACGCAGCATTAAGTAGATAGGGCCCCCAGAGCATTGTAGGAGCTGTGTCGCACTTGCGACGCAACTCCAGCAATGCGTCACTTTTACGGCACAGATGCGCCACGCATCTGTGCCGTTTTTGCCCCATGGTGCGTCGCATTGTAAATGCGGCGCATCCATGATGGCGGAGCTGTGGCGCACAATAACTGGTGCATCCCTGCTGATATGCAAGGATGCGCCAGTTATTGTAAATATGCCCCCAGATTTATAAACGTTAGTTTGCCCAGCATTCGGCATGAGGTGCTCTGGTGGGGCAAGAGTGGGATGAGATGGGGTTACCCTGTTACCATTTTTGGCAACCATGGTACCAAAATGGGTCTTTCCGGACATACTTGCTCTTCACATTGGGGAAAGTGACCTGGTTCAGTTACCAGAGCTCACCACACACTGCAACACATGCAATGGGACGCAATGTTAATTCAACAAAAGTTTTCAGGGACCTGCTTGGTATGGACTGAGTTTGCGCAGCTCCGAAAATGGAGGGGCGCGATTAAGCATGGGAAAATCGATAAAGCTAGAAGGAAGCTGAACAAGGCAATGAGGGTTTTTTGTTTGGCAAATGATGTCAAGGCCTTAGCACATGGGGGCATCAAGGAGGAGGACATGGGGCTTTTCGATCTGATGTGTCCTGCATATTTCATTCTGGAACTGCGAGATCTGATTGGGGAACTGAGAAGAAAGGTCTGCTACTAATGATTGGAAGGAGCTCATGGAGTAAAAGATTGAAAGAGTGAAGCATGATTGGCTGGGGTGAAACCTCGGGGAACTGATTATGAGGGGAATGTAAAGGACTGTTTAAGATGTTGTACAGTTGTTTAAATGTTGAAATGATAAGTTAATTGCAATCCCGTCCTATTAAATGGCCTTTTACCCTTGACTGGAGTTTTGTGTGTAATTATCTCGGGAGCCTTCGTTGACACTTTTAAACTAATTACTCGTTGGACAGGACATACTTTATTTGCTTACCTTTGGCCAGCAGAGGGCGCCCAAGCATAACATACTTGCTGAGCGTCATTAGCAACGAAATGTTTTCAGATTTTTGCACGCATGTTCTGCAATCGCAGGGTTAAAAAAACAATGACGCATGAAAGCTACGGTTTATATAGCTTTTAAAACCTAAGCATTTGCACAAATTTTACCGAATGCTCCTAAACCGGTACATCACTTTTTGCCATTTTACAAATGACGCATCGGCAGCGCAGGGGGCCCTTAAATAAGCAGCCCTATGGTATTTTCTTGTCAAGATCTATTGACACGCTTTCCTTAGATGGGCCGGTTCCAATGGTCGAAATTAAAAAACACAGGGGCATATTTACAATAACTGGGGCATCCCTGCAAATCAGCAGGGATGCGGCAGTTATTGTGCACCACAGCTCCGCCATCATGGATGCGCCGCATTTACAATGCGCCATACCATGGGGCAAAAACGGCACAGATGCGTGATGCATCTGTGCCATAAAAGTGGTGCATTGCTGGAGTTGCGTCGCAAGCGCGACGCAGCTCCAGCAATGCTCTGGGGGCTCTATCTAGTTAATGCTGTGTTAATCCTTAAACCTGCTTCAGGCAGGCGCAGGGTTTTGACGCAGCATGGGCCTAAAAGTGACTGAGTGAAATCTTGTAGATTTCACTCAGCCACTGTTACGGCTGGATTTTCTGAGTAGGTGGGATCAGCCCCCAGGGGCCCCTCCAACCCAGCCAGAACGTACTCACCTTCCCTCCCCAGGACCACCTATATCCAGGCACCTGGTACCTACCTGAGGATGGGGAACTCGCAATATACAAGCTCATATTATTAAAAACACCACTAAATCTATAGGGATACTAAGAATACTCACTGATTACTAGGGATATCCATACCCTACACCACACTTATTCACATCAGTTGGTCTCGCGGCCACCCTGACCCAGACCGTTCTACCCTAGGGCAGATCTGACACACAATCCGGTGTGTCTACACATGGGCCTGCAGAACCCAATGCTCCCTTTTCCAAACTGTTCGCAATCCTGCGAAACTACACACTAGTTCAACTACCTAGTGCTCTCATTTACTCAAGCCACAATCCAGTGGGTATCCACACTGGTTCGACCCCCCAGTGCTCTCACTAACGCCGCATATCAACGACGACCACATTCCTATGGACACCTATACATATATATATATATATTGGGAAGTCTCTTCACTAAGGGTCTGCTACTACAATAATATTAATATCTCAGTTGTCTACTCGGGATGAAACTACAATAATAACTTTGAATATAGTTCCAGATTATAGTGTACTCCCTGCTCTTGGCATCAAAGGTCCACTCACTCCCTATTTATGTGATCACCACTTACCTGATTGGGATTACTCATCCATTCACGTAGCAACTACCTAGGAGATATATTTACCTTCAGTGAACAAGAATAGGGGCTACACACCAGTTTGTTATAAACTGGGGGTTGTTTTATTATAACAATATAAACATTCACACAGATCAACACAGGCTATAGGTAGAACACACCGCTTGAAAGAGAAAAGATTAAACATAACAGGAACACTCCGCTGAAAGGGAAAAGATTGGACATAAAGTGTAAGTGTAGCTAATGTGATGAAAACAATATCACCTGATTAGTGTGAAGTCTTGTTCTAGCTGTCATCTGGGTTCCTCTCTCGTCTGTGCCTTGGCTCATCTCAGACTCTCTCTCTCCTGCACTCTTGGGTACACCTCTGCACTGATCACTCTGTCTCTGGACTCCTCTTCCCCACACGAACTGTCTCTCCACCTTCCGTCTTCAATCCTAATGGTTCCTGCCGCTCTGATCACCGTTCATTCCACTAGCTTATTCACTCTGTCTCTGCGCCAATGTCCAATTAACTCCATCTGCTTCCATAGGTTAGTCCACGAGCTCTCCTCTATCTCTTCTAAAAGGCATTACTTCAGACTCCAGCTATTCACACCTCCTCCTGATAAGCAACTGCTTCTGACTGCTTCCTTCAGTTCCAGCTCACTATTCAACTCAGCTCTTCTCCAGCTTGAACCCTCTCTCTCTCTCTGCCAACTCCACTCCACTGCTCGACTCTCTGCTGGACTGACCCTCTGCTTGACTCTCTCCTCGACTCCTTCCTGCTTGACTCTCTCCTCGACTGACTGACTCCGCCTCTGCACTTCACAAATATAGAATGCTGTTTACTCATGGAAAGTTCCAGCCATCAGCCCGCCGCCTACCAGGTCTCTGCATCACCTCGCATCAAGGACACACTCCCAGCTGGCCAGCCTTTTGTTGTGTCTTCTACACAGAGAATAATACAGCCTACCGATAAGGGCTGGCCCAGACCGGTTCTCTCCAAGTGAAAAACAGCCTTAACTATAAACTTCGCCTTTGCCCTGAAAAGCCTCCCAGTTTCATCAAAATGGAGTCTCTCTAGCTCTAGGCCTGTAGGCCTGAAAAGGGGTGAAATGCTCCTTAGCTCTGTCAGAATACCTACATAAACCATACCAATATGTCTAATATGTCAAAGCCAATAGGCAATAGACAGGTTAAAGTCAAGAATAAAGGCATATTAAGCAGCTATCCTCTTTTAGATCTGGAAAAAAGGGCTTAAAAAGGCCAACACAGGCTAAGAATACCTATACTAGATGCGAGCAAGACTAATGATCTATATCACTGCTAAATAAAGCCAAAAACTCTGCCATTACATTGCACCCTAGATCCTTATCTTGCGAGCATCTTATAAACAACAACAACCATCTAAACAAACATCAACATAATCTATCCAACATAGGCTAAGAATACCTATCCTAGATGTGAGCAAGATTAAGATCTATATCACTGCTAAATATCTCTGCCATCCACCCTTAGATCCTTATCTTGCGAACATCTGACAAACAATAACATCTAGATAAACAAACATCAACACAATCCATCAACAAATCAAAACCTAAAAAACTCCCTAAAAACAATGACAACTCAAGGAAATTCCACCTGAAACTCAATTGTAGGGAATAGAAACCTAAAAACAAATCAAAGCACCCTTGACTTGAATGCTGAAACATATCTGAGATTGGATCTGATAACAACAGAAACTAACCAAAGCATCCTCAAACTAAATGTGCCTCAACTTCTAATGATAACTGGTGAAATATAGTGATGTAGGGACTTATGTGTTGAGTGAAAACAGCAAGGGGCCTAAACGGGGCCTACTTCGGACAACTTAAGGCTAAATGAGGCCTACCTACTATTGTCAACTTAAGAACTAAATGTGTCTCAACTCCTAATGAGAAAACAAGAAAGGCCCTAAATGAGCCCTACGTACTATAGGCAACTTAAGCTAATGATGACTCATGAAACTATTGGTGTAGGGGCTTGTTTGTGGGATGAAAATAACAATAGGCCTAAATGAGGCCTACCTGCTGACATTTGTCAATTTAAAGTGAAATCTGAGAAATACAGTTGCAAGGTCTGGGCAAACATTAATACATAATCATACTAAAAGACACACCACCCAGAACAATCCAAATTTTAAGGTAACCACCCTTTGATCAATCAAGGTGAAAATATAAGAACAGTGTAACATCAACAACACATATGGGCACCACCATTCAAAAAAGAAGTCCTTCATTGAAATCACGCAAAAACTGTTTTGAAGAAAACAGAAAAACTATAATAGGTGACATATTTTTTTTTTTTGCTTTAAAAGTGGGACCCTCTTGTCCAAGGGATCATGCATCACATTCTTTTATAATACTGTTACAAATAAAACATGTTTTAGTTTTTTGTTTTTTAAAAGTGGGGCCTGCTCGTAGTGATGTCAAGAAAAAAAAAAAATTGCAGGCCAAGCCATAATGTCCAAATTCTTCAGTGTAGGCCACTACCCTGCATCCTCGGTATCCGGACACTTCCTCCAATGCGGCCATCCATCACCCTTCCGGTCTGGTCTGGTCTGGTCTGGTTCCATCATCCAAAAATAATAAACTAAAATAAAAACATGAAAGTAAAAAGCTAAAACAAAAAAAAAAAAAGTGGAAGGGGGGAGGGACCCACGCACAACCACAACTGCAGCAATCCTAGAAACAAGAGAACAAGTATCATTATTCTTGTAAAATAAAATTTTCCATTTAAAAAGCACCCCGGGTGCCTTTCATTATTGAAAAGAAAATATCCTAATTAATTAAAAACATTCAAAATTTAACTTGCAATAACATTGTGTGGGGCCTAACATACCCTAATCCTTACTAAACCAGCCCCTCCCTTCAGGGCAGGAGCCATGCTACAGTGGGAAGCTACTTTAAACACTGCAATATGATGAGCCTCTCCAAACCAACCCCTCCCTTCAGAGCAGGAGCCAGGCTACAGTGTGAAAAAAAAAAATTTGGATTACCGCCCAATGATGAGCTCACAGCATCAGCAGGGCACTGCAAGCCTCCCATTTCCCTGGTCAGAGAAGCCCGCCCAGGCCCATCACGACTAACTAACTCCAAGGGAAGAGCCAGGTCACCCCGCCCTTAAGTAAACAAGCCGTTCGCGGAAGAAAATTGAACTGTAGCCAATCATAACAAACTGGGACGTGATCGAAACTTGCAGAATGAAGGCACAAACCAGCTGGTCTGCCAAGGTCGAAAAACAAATTTCTCATGCCTTATTTTCTAACTAACGGAAGCTAGAATTTAACAAAAAACAATTCTGTTACAGTGTACTGCCAATTAAAAAAGCTCCATTTTTGAAAAAGACTTTTGTCCAACTAATTCAGCTAAAGGCAAGACACTTAAAATATGGGCACTTATTTAGAAAGGGGCAACTACCTTTGGCACACAAGATTATACATTCTGCATTTGAGAAAAAAACGAATTAACATGGTAAAAGAGAAATAATTTGCAAAACAACATAAAATGCAGATACATTTCAACATTGTATTTAAGTTAAGATTTTGCTGACACATTTATAAAAGCATACATTTTAATTTACATTTGGGAAAATAATAATGTTACATTTTAAAAAAATTTCTTTCAAAGGCACATGGTTGCCTTTCACTAATTAAAAGCACATGTCACCATGCACAGTCGGGCAACATTTATTATTTTCAAACCAGCACATTCCTGTCTAGATGGAAACCCCTCACAGAAATAATTAATGAAAACAGCTCCGTAGCGTGCACTCTAACAGGCTATCTTTTTAACATTTCACTCATTTTAAAAGAACACAGCTTTCTCCGTAAGGTTGATTTATAACCACATCAGTTCCAAGGTGAACCCACACAAAAATTCGTAGACGCATTTCAAAAGGAATGTGAAATGAACAGAACCCTTCTCAAAACACAAGATGTTACCTTCCCGTCAAGAAACTGACAAAGCACGTAGGCAGACCAAGGAACCAAACAAAGTCAAAATCAAACCATAAAATAATCCTTAAAATAATCCACTGACTTTTATAGTCAGGTCAGATAACCATGCATGTTGACAGCATGTAAAAAATAAAGACTGCCATCTCAACTCAAGATATTAACCCTTTGGCAGCTCAAGCAGGATCATTTCCCAACGTCCATTGATACATGGGAAAATCATTAGCACATTTCTTCACGTTTACAAATGACACGTACACATATTTTCAAAAACGTTATCCCCAAGCACCTGAGAGAGATCCAGCTCTCTCCTGCCAAACGTAATGATAACATGCCCTGTCCAAGCCATGACCACATGGCGCTATTCACAAGCCATATTTACAAGACAAGCCTTTCACAAACAACATTTCCAAGGCGCAATGCACAAGGAACACAACAGATCAACATGAGAACATGCACCTCACAAGTCACAATAATATGGCGCTATTCACAAGTCATATTTACAAGACAAGCTTTTCACAAACAACATTTCCAAGGCGCAATGCACAAGGAACACAATAGATCAACATGAGAACCTGCACCTCACAAGCCACATTAATATGGCGCTATTCACAAGTCATATTTACAAGGAGCTATATTCAAAGAACTCCACAGATCATATTACAATGAACATATTTCACATTGCACAGCATAAGCAGATGCAGCAAGCAATTGAATGGGCAATTTAAAAGCATTTTTTACACACATTTATACAATTGGACCATCACAAAGATGTAACTGGCTTCCTCATGTAATGCCATCCTTCAACTCTGACAGTTTAAACACCAAGATGAAAACCATTCCTTCCACCCTGAATAAACCAAATGCCATGATGTAATGCAATCTCCTCACGCTGCAACTGTTCAAGCCAATAGGTCTAACAGGCTACATAAACTGCAACATTACGCCAGATGGAACCAGCGTTCAGGGCACTCCCTCAGAACACATGGGAAACTCTCTAAGCACATGGCCAGGCACACAGGCTTCGTAAACTGTTCGACTACGCCAGATGTAATGTCTGGCGCTCAGGGCACTCCCACACAACACATGGGCAACTCTCTAAGCACATGGCCAGGCACACAGGTTTCGTAAACTGTTCGACTACGCCAGATGTTACGGCTGGATTTTCTGAGTAGGTGGGATCAGCCCCCAGGGGCCCCTCCAACCCAGCCAGAACGTACTCACCTTCCCTCCCCAGGACCACCTATATCCAGGCACCTGGTACCTACCTGAGGATGGGGAACTCGCAATATACAAGCTCATATTATTAAAAACACCACTAAATCTATAGGGATACTAAGAATACTCACTGATTACTAGGGATATCCATACCCTACACCACACTTATTCACATCAGTTGGTCTCGCGGCCACCCTGACCCAGACCGTTCTACCCTAGGGCAGATCTGACACACAATCCGGTGTGTCTACACATGGGCCTGCAGAACCCAATGCTCCCTTTTCCAAACTGTTCGCAATCCTGCGAAACTACACACTAGTTCAACTACCTAGTGCTCTCATTTACTCAAGCCACAATCCAGTGGGTATCCACACTGGTTCGACCCCCCAGTGCTCTCACTAACGCCGCATATCAACGACGACCACATTCCTATGGACACCTATACATATATATATATATATTGGGAAGTCTCTTCACTAAGGGTCTGCTACTACAATAATATTAATATCTCAGTTGTCTACTCGGGATGAAACTACAATAATAACTTTGAATATAGTTCCAGATTATAGTGTACTCCCTGCTCTTGGCATCAAAGGTCCACTCACTCCCTATTTATGTGATCACCACTTACCTGATTGGGATTACTAATCCATTCACGTAGCAACTACCTAGGAGATATATTTACCTTCAGTGAACAAGAATAGGGGCTACACACCAGTTTGTTATAAACTGGGGGTTGTTTTATTATAACAATATAAACATTCACACAGATCAACACAGGCTATAGGTAGAACACACCGCTTGAAAGAGAAAAGATTAAACATAACAGGAACACTCCGCTGAAAGGGAAAAGATTGGACATAAAGTGTAAGTGTAGCTAATGTGATGAAAACAATATCACCTGATTAGTGTGAAGTCTTGTTCTAGCTGTCATCTGGGTTCCTCTCTCGTCTGTGCCTTGGCTCATCTCAGACTCTCTCTCTCTCCTGCACTCTTGGGTACACCTCTGCGCTGATCACTCTGTCTCTGGACTCCTCTTCCCCACACGAACTGTCTCTCCACCTTCCGTCTTCAATCCTAATGGTTCCTGCCGCTCTGATCACCGTTCATTCCACTAGCTTATTCACTCTGTCTCTGCGCCAATGTCCAATTAACTCCATCTGCTTCCATAGGTTAGTCCACGAGCTCTCCTCTATCTCTTCTAAAAGGCATTACTTCAGACTCCAGCTATTCACACCTCCTCCTGATAAGCAACTGCTTCTGACTGCTTCCTTCAGTTCCAGCTCACTATTCAACTCAGCTCTTCTCCAGCTTGAACCCTCTCTCTCTCTCTGCCAACTCCACTCCACTGCTCGACTCTCTGCTGGACTGACCCTCTGCTTGACTCTCTCCTCGACTCCTTCCTGCTTGACTCTCTCCTCGACTGACTGACTCCGCCTCTGCACTTCACAAATATAGAATGCTGTTTCCTCATGGAAAGTTCCAGCCATCAGCCCGCCGCCTACCAGGTCTCTGCATCACCTCGCATCAAGGACACACTCCCAGCTGGCCAGCCTTTTGTTGTGTCTTCTACACAGAGAATAATACAGCCTACCGATAAGGGCTGGCCCAGACCGGTTCTCTCCAAGTGAAAAACAGCCTTAACTATAAACTTCGCCTTTGCTCTGAAAAGCCTCCCAGTTTCATCAAAATGGAGTCTCTCTAGCTCTAGGCCTGTAGGCCTGAAAAGGGGTGAAATGCTCCTTAGCTCTGTCAGAATACCTACATAAACCATACCAATATGTCTAATATGTCAAAGCCAATAGGCAATAGACAGGTTAAAGTCAAGAATAAAGGCATATTAAGCAGCTATCCTCTTTTAGATCTGGAAAAAAGGGCTTAAAAAGGCCAACACAGGCTAAGAATACCTATACTAGATGCGAGCAAGACTAATGATCTATATCACTGCTAAATAAAGCCAAAAACTCTGCCATTACAGCCACTTTTAGGAGGCGTTCCTGGGCCGGAACGCCCACCCCTGCACAGGAACGCCTACATGTGGCGCAGGGCTTTACAACGTGACGCATCTCCCAGATGCATCACGTTGTAAGTACCCCCGCACCATGGCGCAGGATTTACGCCGCCGCTGCGTCAAAAAAGTGACGCAACGGCGGCGTAAATGAGGAGCAAGGGGCTTGTAAATCTTCCCCACAATGTACTGGAAGTGCGCCTCAGTCGGCAAAGTTGTGGCAGTGGTGGGTGCTGATGGCAAGACAGGATCAGCGTGCTCACTGTAGTAAGACGCATGAAGCTTAGTATTACATGAAAAAAATATGTGTACCAGAATGAAAAGCGTTCTTAGAAACAATCTGCCTTTAATTAGTGTGACACATATGACATGTGGCCTCCTAGCAGATTACCTTGATATACATGTGAAACGAGCAGTCCCTATTTCCACATTTCTGGAGGTCATATAAGGTGATTTCGAAGAAGCAGTAGCGAAGGTGCAAGAGATGGCCTTTCAAAAGCGCATGCGCACATGAAAATGCTAATGTTCAAATATTTACACCCATCTGAAACAGAGGGGCTTGCTAACAACCAGTATCGAGCAAAATTAAAGCCACCACGATCGCGGGCCCTTCGCTAAGAGAACTCTGTGCAGCCCCACTCCGCGGGTAATGATTACTGCAAGACAATTTGGGTGTGTCGGAAATAATGTGACCTAAAGTATAGGAAAAAAGTACTGTTATCCTAAGCACTCAGTTTCTATAGTATTTATCCGTATTTATATATGCTTGAGGTTGGAACCCCAGTCGTCGCACGTAGTCAAGGGACGTGCCTGATAAACAAGTAAATGTGGAGGTTAGAGAACTAGCCTCAAGACTTGGCGCCAAATTTACAACGAAAACGACGTTTTCTTATCCAATTCACTCTGGTTTATTTGATTCATTTAATGCTATTCAAAAACAAACTCTCTGGTGAGTTAATCCATAAAGATCTTTGCTGACATAATATCCATCTTATGTCACAAGTACAATAGACATATCATCCACTTCTTTATACACCCAATGCATTTCGGGTCAAACCACAAAACGTGACCCTTCGTCAGGGGTCTGTAAAGGAAAGTCAGACAGGACCAAATTAGTCACCCTCTGTAATGTGAAACAGCACATTTCTCTCAATTTCAACGTGGCGTTACGATATCACAAAACAACACTCAGCGTGATCAGTGAGCTATGTTTCCGTTAACTAAGTGACAAGTGTTAACTGGCCTCCGTAAGAACATAAACAGTATTAACAATAGCAATAAACCTATGGAATATTTGGATGGTACAATTCATGGTTACACAAGGTACATAAACTTACGTGGGTTAGGACGCTAACGCGCCTCCGTAAGTTTCTGAGTGTAATCGACCGCGAAGGGTCAGCGGTTCTCATAGGCTGAAAACTCTGTCACGTGACCGCGACCGCATCCAATCCTGATGCGACTGGCAGGACACCTGAACTGAGTGAGAAGGCTTCAAAACATTACTGATAACCAGAGCGTGATGCTACGTGATGACCGAGATTGACAAAATTACAGTCACGATAAGAATAAATGCAGTTCAATTGATAAAAATAAATGGAGTGCAAATTGAATAAAGAGCAAAAGATTTCACATGCTGCATGAAGTAAAAAACAACTTTGGAGATATACATTACCACTCTAATACGGGGTACAGAATATTGCAAAAGACCATGCATGAAAATCAGTCCATTATAGAACCCAAGAATGTTCGATCCTATCATTCAACCCCAATGGGTGTGCGGAGTTCAGTCTTTTTATCCAATAATATTCCGCTCTCAGTCTTTGTTTTATTGGATCCATGTCGGGGCGCTGTTGAATTACCTCGATCACCGTGAAATTTAATTGTGAAATTTGGTGATTCTTCTCTTTCCAGTGGATTGCCACAGCAGATTTGAGGTTGTTGAGTCTGATATTACTCTTATGTTCCGTGATGCGGATCTTTACTTTACGCTCAGTTTGACCTATGTATATTTTGCCACATGGGCATTTAATGAGATACACACAATTGGCAGTGTCACACGTGCTGGAATGTTGTAATTCTATGGGAAAGCCTTTGGTGGGATGCATTAAAGTTTTACCACATATGACGTTGTTGCAATGGGTACAATTAAAACATTTAAACATTCCTTTCCACGTTTTAGTCTCCTTAGCCGGAGTGTTCAGAAGTTCCTTCAAGTTCTTAGATCTTTGATAGGCGAAAGTTATATGTTCACAATACAATCCTTTCAGATCTGGTTCTGCTTGTATCAGATGCCAATGTTTTTTGATGGTATTTTTGATTTTCTCGGAATCCGATGAGTATTTTAAAACACACACAGTTTTTGGTTCCGTTTGTTTGGTTTTAGGTGTCAGAACGTCGGTTCTTTTGATTTTGTCTACTTTCATTATGGCTTGTTTGAGGACATCATCTGGGTACCCTCTTTGTTTATACTTAAACGTTTGATCTTTGATCACGTTTGGAACTTCTTCCTCAACGGATGTGATTCTTTTGAGTCTTATGTACTGTGACAATGGTAAATGTTTTTTTAAAGGTTCAGGGTGGAAGCTCTGAAAAAGTAGACAGGCATTTCTGTCCGTGGATTTCCGAAACACTCTCGTCATGATCTCATTTTGATTCAATGTGATGTGTACATCCAGGAAAGGTATGCTTTCATTGGAGATAGTGTCGGTGAATTTGATTCTTTCATTGTGACTATTCAAATTCTTGATGTTGCTTTCCAGACTCTCTCTAGATCCGCTCCAGATTAAAAAAATGTCATCAATGAAACGTTTGAATGTCACTAAACCTTCAATCCATGCCGGATTTTCCAAAATGTGGTCTCTTTCGAACTTTTGCATGAATATATTAGCGTATGAGGGGGCCCCCCCAAAGCCCATGGATGTTCCATTGGATTGATTATAGAACTGCCCATTCCATTCAAAGTAGCTGTGGTACAGCGCAAACTGCATCAGCTCCCAATATGAAAATTCTCTGATATTCATCAAGTTCACTGTGTAGAAGACTCCATTCTAATGATTTGATACCTTCTCTGTGAGGAATTGATGTGTATAGCGAAATCACATCGATAGTGCATAACCAGTACATCTCATCCTGTTTTAATTCCACATTGTTCAGCATGTTTAAAAAGTCGGTCGTGTCCTTGATATACGTTGCACTTTTTTGGACTAGAGGTTGTAAAAATTCATCCACAAATTTACCTACTGGTTCCGAGATCGATCCACAGGCCGAGACTATGGGTCTGAAGGGTGGTTTAATCGGGTCTTTGTGAATCTTAGGCAACATATATAGTTGCGGTCTTCTTGGGTACTTAAGATGGAAAAAAGCATGCGTTTTCTGGCTGATCCATTTCATAGTAAGAGCGTGATCAACGATCTGATGTAACACATTTTGGTATTCATGTGTCGGATCTGAAATTAATGGCAAATAAATGTCTCGGTTTTGAACGTGTTGATTGACACTCTCATTGTAAAATTCTGTGTCCATCACTATGAGGGCGCCACCCTTGTCGGCTTTTTGGAAGGTTAATCCTTTGTCGTTACTCAAGTTCTTCAAAGTATTCCATTCTTCTGCACTTGACTCCGTGTCCTCTTGGCCACTTCTTCCTCTGTTTCTTTTCCTCCAGCCAGAAAATGCATGCTTTTTTCCATCTTAAGTACCCAAGAAGACCGCAACTATATATGTTGCCTAAGATTCACAAAGACCCGATTAAACCACCCTTCAGACCCATAGTCTCGGCCTGTGGATCGATCTCGGAACCAGTAGGTAAATTTGTGGATGAATTTTTACAACCACTAGTCCAAAAAAGTGCAACGTATATCAAGGACACGACCGACTTTTTAAACATGCTGAACAATGTGGAATTAAAACAGGATGAGATGTACTGGTTATGCACTATCGATGTGATTTCGCTATACACGTCAATTCCTCACAGAGAAGGTATCGAATCATTAGAATGGAGTCTTCTACACAGTGAACTTGATGAATATCAGAGAATTTTCATATTGGAGCTGATGCAGTTTGCGCTGTACCACAGCTACTTTGAATGGAATGGGCAGTTCTATAATCAATCCAATGGAACATCCATGGGCTTTGGGGGGGCCCCCTCATACGCTAATATATTCATGCAAAAGTTCGAAAGAGACCACATTTTGGAAAATCCGGAATGGATTGAAGGTTTAGTGACATTCAAACGTTTCATTGATGACATTTTTTTAATCTGGAGCGGATCTAGAGAGAGTCTGGAAAGCAACATCAAGAATTTGAATAGTCACAATGAAAGAATCAAATTCACCCACACTATCTCCAATGAAAGCATACCTTTCCTGGATGTACACATCACATTGAATCAAAATGAGATCATGATGAGAGTGTTTCGGAAATCCACGGACAGAAATGCCTGTCTACTTTTTCAGAGCTTCCACCCTGAACCTTTAAAAAAACATTTACCATTGTCACAGTACATAAGACTCAAAAGAATCACATCCGTTGAGGAAGAAGTTCCAAACGTGATCAAAGATCAAACGTTTAAGTATAAACAAAGAGGGTACCCAGATGATGTCCTCAAACAAGCCATAATGAAAGTAGACAAAATCAATAGAACCGACCTTCTGACACCTAAAACCAAACAAACGGAACCAAAAACTGTGTGTGTTTTAAAATACTCATCGGATTCCGAGAAAATCAAAAATACCATCAAAAAACATTGGCATCTGATACAAGCAGAACCAGATCTGAAAGGATTGTATTGTGAACATATAACTTTCGCCTATCAAAGATCTAAGAACTTGAAGGAACTTCTGAACACTCCGGCTAAGGAGACTAAAACGTGGAAAGGAATGTTTAAATGTTTTAATTGTACCCATTGCAACAACGTCATATGTGGTAAAACTTTAATGCATCCCACCAAAGGCTTTCCCATAGAATTACAACATTCCAGCACGTGTGACACTGCCAATTGTGTGTATCTCATTAAATGCCCATGTGGCAAAATATACATAGGTCAAACTGAGCGTAAAGTAAAGATCCGCATCACGGAACATAAGAGTAATATCAGACTCAACAACCTCAAATCTGCTGTGGCAATCCACTGGAAAGAGAAGAATCACCAAATTTCACAATTAAATTTCACGGTGATCGAGGTAATTCAACAGCGCCCCGACATGGATCCAATAAAACAAAGACTGAGAGCGGAATATTATTGGATAAAAAGACTGAACTCCGCACACCCATTGGGGTTGAATGATAGGATCGAACATTCTTGGGTTCTATAATGGACTGATTTTCATGCATGGTCTTTTGCAATATTCTGTACCCCGTATTAGAGTGGTAATGTATATCTCCAAAGTTGTTTTTTACTTCATGCAGCATGTGAAATCTTTTGCTCTTTATTCAATTTGCACTCCATTTATTTTTATCAATTGAACTGCATTTATTCTTATCGTGACTGTAATTTTGTCAATCTCGGTCATCACGTAGCATCACGCTCTGGTTATCAGTAATGTTTTGAAGCCTTCTCACTCAGTTCACGTGTCCTGCCAGCCGCATCAGGATTGGATGCGGTCGCGGTCACGTGACAGAGTTTTCAGCCTATGAGAACCGCTGACCCTTCGCGGTCGATTACACTCAGAAACTCACGGAGGCGCGTTAGCGTCCTAACCCACGTAAGTTTATGTACCTTGTGTAACCATGAATTGTACCATCCAAATATTCCATAGGTTTATTGCTATTGTTAATACTGTTTATGTTCTTACGGAGGCCAGTTAACACTTGTCACTTAGTTAACGGAAACATAGCTCACTGATCACGCTGAGTGTTGTTTTGTGATATCGTAACGCCACGTTGAAATTGAGAGAAATGTGCTGTTTCACATTACAGAGGGTGACTAATTTGGTCCTGTCTGACTTTCCTTTACAGACCCCTGACGAAGGGTCACGTTTTGTGGTTTGACCCGAAATGCATTGGGTGTATAAAGAAGTGGATGATATGTCTATTGTACTTGTGACATAAGATGGATATTATGTCAGCAAAGATCTTTATGGATTAACTCACCAGAGAGTTTGTTTTTGAATAGCATTAAATGAATCAAATAAACCAGAGTGAATTGGATAAGAAAACGTCGTTTTCGTTGTAAATTTGGCGCCAAGTCTTGAGGCTAGTTCTCTAACCTCCACATTTACTAAAGTATAGGAACACATCTCCAAAGATGAAGCAAGCATGGCACAACAATCCCCTCTAGTTCCCATCCAGTTCCACCTAATGGCAGCACTGACAGGCTGCGAGCATCTTCACTTCTTTTGATTAGTAAGGGGAGTATCAGCGCTTCGCAATAGTATGCAGATACTTTGGAGTAGTGAGTATCTGAGCTTCTAACTGCATTTCAAACACTTTACAAATAGTGCAACGACAACAGAGATCGTCCTGCAAAAGAATATCTGGGGCAGATTTACAAGCCCCTTGCCACAACTTTACGCTACAGTTGCGTCACTTCGGTGATGCAGCGGCGTTGTAAACAATGCGCCACGTTGCAATGTATTTACAACGTGATGCATCTAGGGAGATGCGTCACGTTGCAAAACCCTGCACTACATTATACCTGCGTCAGGTATAATAATGTATGTAGGGTGGGCGTACTGACAAAATAAAGTCTCGTAAAAGTGCGCCACAGTGTGCCGCATTGTAAATGCAAGGGGCCTTATTTATGAAGGCCTTGCGCCACCGGTGCGTCACTTTTTCCCATGTTAAAAGTGATGCACCAGCGGCGCAAGGCCTTCATAAATAAGGCCCAAGGTTTTTTTTATGTGTCGCAAATTAACTGGCGCATCTCTGCTAATATGCAGAGATGCGCAAGTTCTTTTAAATCTGCCCCTAAGAATGCAAGAGTTCAACCAATCGCAATGTTTTCTGGGTACTAAATATTCCAGAGACCTGAGAGTTTGTACTCTGTGACAGGAATGTCTCTGACTGCTTCCAGGAGTCAAATCTGAGATCTTTGGATCTTTCATTACCACTGTATGATCTCAAAACTAAAATTTAAAATGAGGTATATTTTGAGTCCCTGCACCCCACAAGCGCAATGATATAGCACTTTTGTACTGTATACACCCCTCCCACAGGAACCAGCAGGGGACGGTAGCCAGCCATTTAGTAGCTTACTGGAGAGGCAGTAATGTAAGTACATAAGGACTTTGCATCAGTGACTTATATAACCCCTTATTACAACTCCCATCAGCCCTTTTAAGTATGGTGTTAGTCAAGACTTTTTTGTGCTCATTTGTTTTTTTGCCATATGGCGGCGCAGCAGGCCTTGCTGCTGCGATGCCCTACGGCAAAAAAGAAGGGCAGGAATGCGCTGTATCAATTGGATTCCTGTCCTTTTCCCCTGCGCCGCCGCACAATGGGCTGCTGTGCAGCAACTCAGGCACCTTTGCAGGATGGTGCGAGGGTCCCTACGTTGCAGGGATGATTATTTTTGTGCAGGAAGGGAAACCGTCCTGCACAAAAACAATCACAAGAGGCTTTTTCCTCTTTCTACGTTTCACGCATAAAGAGTAAAAACAAGGAAAAATAAAGATATTTCGCCTCGTTATGCCTCCCTTACGCCTCCCCGGGGGAGGTGTACGTTTTTGGCACTGCCTCAGACTTACGATTTCTTGTAAATCTGGGGCAGTGTCAAAAAGCCATCGATGTTGCTGAGAACGTCCCCAGCAACAAATGCAACGCCCCTTTCACGCAGTTTTCTGCACGAAAGGGGCACATATTTATAAGGCTACCAAAAGGCACATAAGTTGGCTTTAGGTGGCCTTAAAAATATGTCAGTCGCACATTGCGCCACCGAAAGTAAAAAAAAGTGACGTTCTGACGGTTCAATAGAGCTGGTAGGGCCTCATAAATGAGGCCCTTTGTTTTTAGTAAAATTGTATGTTTTATATACTTATTAATAGGGAGTTTCAGCCAGCAGTCTTCATCCATTGTTTGGTTGTTGCATTCAGATTGGACTTTAATTTTATAAGATCTCTCAACTGGCTACCCATCAGAGAGGGTCTTTTTTCACTCTTTTCTTGGCCGACCCTGGCTGTCTCTCAGACCGATTTTTACCTTACTGTCCTACCAGATTTCTGTGCTCTGCATTGGCAGTCTTGGTGTTAGTGCCCCACATTAGGTGCTCCAGAAGGGGGAGTGGTCCTTTACATTTCTGGCTGCTAGACTATGGAACCAGCTTCCCCTGGAATTAAGGACTTTAGGGGATATTCACAAGGACCTATCTCTGCTTTATCTCCACCGTAACGCATCAAACGTTGAGATAGATTTAACACCCCATTCACAAGCTGGTGCAAACTGCAGACATCACCAGTATTCCTGCGATAACTGCCCCATAATGTATCTCCACGGTGGACATCATAAACTAACCCTAATGAGATGCAGGGTAGGCGTTCCTGTGCAAAAACAGAAGAAAAAACCACACCACCACTTTCACAATGAACTGCCAGATCCGCAATGCGAGTCAAAACCACGCGATAAGCCGCGGTAGCAGCAGGTATTTAACACCTACTTCCTGCAGGTGTAAAGCCGGACAACTGCCTGCAGTAGGCAACGGAGCCCCGCACACAGCCACACCCGAAGAACAAAGTACACCATGGGGTTATTCATCATGCAGCTGGAGCCCCAACAGGGCCACAACACCCACCGGCGCCCCCCCAGGACTCGGAACCCCCCCAGACCACCACAGAGGCAGCGCAGAGTAAGCCAGCGGACCTACCGAAAACGCACCACTCTCACAGACCTAACACCTGAGTAAGTCATTGAACACTATAGGCTCAAAAGGACAACCATCATCCGCATCACGACCCACATCACCCACAGGTTGACGGTCCACACACAGCGGAGAACCAAAATCCCTTCGCAGACAAACCTGCTGGCTGTGGGGCACCTGTTGACCTCTGGTACCTTTCAACCAACAACTGCCAGTGTCGGAGGGGTCTCACAACCAGCCCTATCAAAATCACACCTGTCCTGGATGCCATCCTCAGCTTCATACCCCAGTACCTTCACTTCCCCCACACTGCGCAGGAACAGCAGGAGATCAAGCAAGGCTTCTACGCCATAGCTGGATTTCCGGCCGTGTTGGGGGCAATAGACTGCACACATGTCCCACTTGTGCCCCCTGCGGATACTGCACACCACTACCGCAACAGAAATCACATGCATTCCATCAAGGTGCAGGCAATAGTGGACCACCGGGGACTCTTCACCAATGTTGTCGCCAACTACCCCGGCAGTGTGCACGATTCTTACATCTTCCGACAGTCCGTCATCAACCAGCGCTTCCAGAATGGCACATATGGAACTGGACTGCTCGTTGGTAAGTGCCAAATCAACACACCACACACCTCAAAGCCACAATCACACAACGCACAACTGTGGGAATGCACATGTGACCAAACCACATACAACATGTCAATCAACATGCCCACCTATCAGACATGACAACACTACTCCATGGTGATCCTGGGCTACCTCTGCACACATCATGGCACCACAGCCACACAACAGCTGAACGTGTGTAGATGAGGAATGCAACCATGTGTGAAGGATGCAAGTGACCCGTGAATGAGAATGTACACATCGACAAGTGAGGCGTGGATGTGTAGGACAGACATGGGTATGCAAACCACAGATATGTCCATGCAGACCACAACTGCTGGGGACTGAAGAGTAGTGAACAGTGGACGCAACCATGTCACCCCAGGCTGTGGCTCAGATAGCAGAAATGCTGCTTGGTGCATCCCCCCTGTGTGTGTGAGCGTAGTGGGTTGGCACTGAGTACGGCAGGGCTGCGCAGGGGTGCGGACAAAAACCTTGTGGCGCGGAGTGTGGTTCTCTCCCAGAAAGGCCAACGTCATTGACAGGGCGGCGCCTCGCAGCCTGCCATGAGGCCGACGCTGTGAGCAGCGGGGCCTGCGACCCTGTGTGCCTGCTGCACCCCAGGATGCTGATACCCAGACCAGGCCTGCCCGCCCCAGCGACCCAAGGCCGCACTGCTCACCTACTGACACCATCGTGTGTCAAAGAGGGCCCACCACATGCCAGTGCAAGCCCCAGGCCAGCGACCCCTGCAGCCTCCGCGGACCATCGCTGGCCCCCACGACGCTTGCCTACATTACTCCTTTCTCATTGACATACTCCATCAGCGTCCTCTTCATCCCAGTAGGTCTAACATGTGGAACTGTGTCCTGAGTCCTGAATGGCATTGACCCCAAGTCTGTGGCAGCGGCCACAGCACCAGACTCCCTTTGATCCGTGAGGCATAATTGCATAGCGCAGGCCGGCGACACATGGTGCCACTAACCCTGTTCAACACAAGCCGGCGACACGTGGTGCTACTAACCCTGTTGAACGGAAGCCGGTGACAAGTGGTGCCACTGACCCTGTTCAACTTAAGCCAGCGATACGTGGTGCCACAAACCCAGTGCGCTGTCAGTGACCGTCAGCCTCCGGCGGAACATCGTTGGTGTCTGAGCCTGTGGCCTGGGGGTTGTCATCAGCAATGGGCAGGTACGGACTTGGTGTCTGGCATGAGTCTGTGGCATGCATATATGCCATGTTGCCAGACATAGCTGGCATGTGCCCTCTGCATCATGCCTTGGGGGTAAACCTCCCATTCTCCCACAAGACACTCCGCGGAAGGCAGCTATGACACATACGAGACCCTGCTCTGCCCTCATGACCCTACCCCAGTCTCCCGCAGGTCAGCGTCCCATGGCGGTGGATCCGTGTCGGCCGCTGTGCATCCAGATCACTAATCCTGTGTGATTCAAGTCATCCCCCCTTGTTGTTCTGAGATTGCATTTCTGAGTACCTGATGACTGTTGAAGTTGTTGCCAGCACCAACTACTCCCCGAGGGCTGGCTTACACTCACCCCACACACAGCCAGCACAGGCGTCTCTGGATTAGTGGGCCTGCCATCACATCCTGCTGAACCAAGGATTGACTCTTTTCTCCCTGCACTGTCACAGGTGAACAAGTATATGCACTCTGCCCTTGGGTGATGACACCCTTCCAAGACCCGAACACACCCGCCCAGAGGCAGTACAATGTGGCCCACATACACACCAGGGGCATCGTAGAACGCACATTGGCTTGTTGAATTCATGTTTCAGGTGCAGACTTGGATAACTTGTGCTTTTTGTCGAGTTGTGACTCTTGGGCATGGTATGTCCACAGACGTGTCTTTGACGTCAGGGGTTGTTTGTGCAGGTGGTTGTGTCCGTGCGTGACCTGCTCCTTTCTGGTTGTGGTCCACACTCAGCTACCTCAGTGTCTTGCCGTGTACATTGTCATGGTGATTGGACTGCAGCCATGCTACTCGTCATGTGATGTCTCTTGCATTTTCAGGGTGGCTGAGGTATATGCATGTTTGCTGTGTTTCGCACCTGTGCATGTGTTGGTTGTGTGCTTGTTGATGTGTTGTGTGGGTGCCCCTTTGGGCACATGGTGTACGTGGGACTACTTGGTTTTTGTGTGTGTGCTAAAGTGTTCCTGTGGGATCAGGGACATGATCCTGAGTCATTGTGGGTGTGCAGTTGCTCTGCTTAATTGTGCATGTGTGCCATTGTACCCATTTCCCCCGTCCACCCACTCCCTGTTCGGTGTGCACCCTGTTGATGTGGTGTCAGGTCATGTTGGATAGTGTCCGGATCCCCAACTCCTGTCACCGTCTCTCGACTGGTGACTGTGGTCACCATCATCTCCTTGTCATTCAGCTCCTGATGTACTGTGTCTGCTGGCCCCCCTCCTCCAGGGTGCGTTGCTGCTTTCGTGTTGCCAGCGAGTTTCTGCTTGGTTTTGCCATTCACATAATTCCAGGGCCTCTTGTGCTCTTCCATTGTCATCCTCTGCCATGCGACGGCATTCACATGGTCCAAGGTGGTGTGCGATCTTTGCCTCTTTGTTGCCAATGACATGTTGGAGGTGACGTTCAGGTGGTGGTGGTGTTCTGG
Source organism: Lissotriton vulgaris (assembly GCF_964263255.1). Classification (NCBI taxonomy): domain Eukaryota; kingdom Metazoa; phylum Chordata; class Amphibia; order Caudata; family Salamandridae; genus Lissotriton; species Lissotriton vulgaris. Next base: position 370,411,238 of record NC_141696.1, on the reverse strand, counting down.
CTCATCCGTGGCGATAATCGGGGTTTGCTGGTGACTGTACCCCGTCTTCCTCTTCCTCTTCTCATTGGCCTTCCATGGGCCCTGTATTCCTGGGTGTTTCTCCGTGGGGATTGTGGTGTTCATATTGTCCTCTGCAGTCGGTCAGGGTGCATCCGTAGTACTTCGCAGTTGATGTTGTTTTTTAGTGTCATTTTCCGTATGCTGTTCTTATGCTTTTTCCCACATTATGCATGGGAATTGCTGGCCTCTCACTGGTTGTCACTGTTTTCTTGTCGCGTTTGGGCACATTGTGTCTTTTTATGCATTTGGGTTTGTGTTTTTATCTCTGTCGCAGTGGTTGTATCTCGGACATTGGCTGCATTTTCGGCAGACTATCGCATGGTACCGCCGTTTTGTGAATTCCATATTGACACAGGGTTGTTTTACTGCAATAGGCTGCAATGTGTAAAGGTGCGTTAGCATTTTTTGGTGATGTTTAACACACGTTCTTGTGAATAATACCTCTTTGTCTTTGGAGGCGGCTTTTTGCAAGAAACTGAAAACTTGTCTTTTTTCTATGCAACAGTGGGTTTTTCGGTTCAGGCTTTTCTGTTTCGGGATGTCTCAATAGTCCTCATTGCTGGGACACTCGGTTCAAAAGCTGTGCCCTTTAAATATCTTCTCATTCATTCATTAAACATGTGGTAGGTTCCTAAGCACTATCCCAGTGCATGTTCTCTTTTAAATTTGTTATCCATTTCCAGGGCTTCATTTATGGAAAGTGTTGCATCGCTGTGATGAAACAGCGATGCAACACTTTTCACTGCACCCTCCTTGCAAAACAATGGATGCACTGTATTTACTGTACAGCGCTCCATGTCGCAAGGATTGCCAGGTGCACCAGGAAACCCGACGTATCTGTTGGAACAAAACTCACGCATTGCTGGAGTTGTATCATATGCATGATGCAACCCCAGCAATGTATGGGGTAGACCTATACCTATTGCTCTGCGTCATCCTTATGCATGAGGTTTTGATGCTGTGGCATCCTAGAAGTGGCACAGGGAAATCTGATAGATTTCACTGAGCTACTTCTACGAGGCTTTCTTGTGAGGGAACGCCCACCCTGCATACATTATACCTGATGCACGTCTAAAGTGGCGCAGGGGTTTAGGAAGTGATGCATCTGCCTAGATGCGTTACTTTGTAAATATGGTGCAGCGTGGCACATTATTAACGCAACGGCTGCGTCACGAAAAACACTGATGCAAAAGTATCACAAGGGGCTCATAAATAGGCCCCCCATTGTTTTTATCGGATGGCTCGAAGTGGTCAGTTCTTGGGAGTTCATCAAGGTCAAAGGTTAGGTGATTTCACTTCCATAATAGCAGGGGGTGAAAAGGTGTGTGATGTCACATTTACTACCCCTGACACTTGTGTGAAATTACCCCAGTGCCTTGCAGGCTTAGTTGCTTCTCTAAATAAGTAGACAATGTATCTACAGCTATAGGAAGCCCAGTCAGACGAGAGACAGCAAGGAGACAAACGATAAAGATCAAAAACAATTCTGAAGCATCACCCTGGCCAGGATCTGTTCCAAGCATGACTCCTGGGAATCGGAAGAAACTTTGATTACTTTGCATATTCCTGCTGAGTTTCTCGTGTTCATGGCGTTCTCAGACAAGGACCGACATCCTGGATATCCTGCTTGTCATCTTCACCATTTAACAATGTGATGAAATGCTATCTAGCTTGTTTTTGTCCAAATGCATTCTATGGGGCAGATTTATGTTAACTGGCGCATCCCGAGGGATGCGCCAGTTAACATGCGCCACGTTTGCGCCACAGTTGCGTGACGCAAACGTGGCGCATACACAACATAAATCTGCCCCTACGTGTACACAAAGCAAATCATCTACTTCGTAGTTCTCTCTACATTGTCACAAATGTTGCAATATGTTTATTTATTTTAAAATTCAAACAATTTGTGGTTGACACTGAAATGTAAATATACTCATTGGTGCCTACAGTGTATCTACACTATCCTTCTGACTTTAGCATGCAATCTTTAAAAACAAAAGTATCGGTACAGTTCTCTGCTAGAAACATTTTCATAGAAAGTTTTTCAGTTATGGGAAAGAAGAGAGGGTGAGAATAGGGCATGTTAGGATGAAGAAGAATGTGATTAAGATCCCGTAAGTAAGCAGGAAGGTACACCAGATTATCCATTAGTAGGTGATACTTAAGTTTGTAGGACGAAACGCCAAATTCTCCATTAGTACATGATGCCTCTTTTAGTAGAAGAGGAGGCTGGTAACTTGCTGAAATAGTGGGGCCGGCACTCAAGCGCACACTCACTTCCACCTATCCATAAGCACCCACACTTACGCCCATCCGTTTACAATCACAAGCTTGCACACATACTTGCATCCATCCATTCACAAGCAGCCACGCGTACACATACTCGCATCCATCCATTCACAAGCATCCCCGCGAACACATACTCGCATCCATCCATTCACAAACAGCCCCGCAAACACATACTCGCATCCATCCATTCACAAGCAGCCACGCATGCACACACTCACACTCATCCGTTTACAAGCACAAGCTTGCACACATACCCGCATCCGTCCATTCACAAACAGCCATGCGTATACATACTCACACCCACTCATTCACAAGCAGCCACGCATGCACACACTCACACTCATCCGTTTACAAGCACAAGCTTGCACACATACTCACATCCATCCATTCACAAGCAGCCACGTGTACACACACTAACACCCACCCATTCACAAGCAGCCACGTGTACACACACTCACACCCACCCATTCACAAGCACTAACATTCACACACCTGCAGTCACCCATTTACAGCACACTCGTACAAATACACATACATTCATACATAAACACATACATCCAAATATTCAGTAAGGCACTTACTGGCAGGGTCGGATTGGGATCACAATTCGGCCCGGGCACTGACGAAAAAAGTGGCCCACATTAAAGAGGCGTGGCCCATATTTAAGGGGCGTGGCCCACATTCAAGGGGCGTGCCCTTTCATGAAACACCATTTGCACAGACAAGGAATGAAAGTGGGAGGATACTGTTCTTGCACACGACACAGGGCCAAGGTGACAATGGCCTACATGCTGAGCAACTAAAAAAAATAGCAAGGCCCCTTTTTGTCACAAAATTATTCCAGCCCTCCAGCACAGGAGCACCTGAAAAGCAGCAAAGCCCCTGCTATTACTAACCTACTCAGCCCTCCCCAGACCTTCAGCTCAGGAGCACATGAACAGAGGTAAGGCCCCTGCAATTAGTAAATTAATCAACCCTCCAGGCCTTGGGAAAATGTCCTGGCAGGGGAGCACAAAACACAGCTTTCTGGGTCATCCAAGGTAGCCAGGTAGCCAGGGGGGAGGCTGAGGTGAAGCTGGTGCATGGGAAGTGCCTTCCCAGTGTGTTCTGGCAGTTTGAGTATTTACCATTTACTGTAGTATTACCCTTGTACCTGTGTATGGTACCCTTTTGTAACATGCACACGTCACTTTTCTCTTGTAACACACTGTTTGCTACCTCTCACTTTTGTTTGCTTTAGATACTTGCACAAGTGCCACCATTGCCTACGTAACGTTTGTTCTTGTGCTGGAGTGTCTGCCATTAATTGCAGTATTATACCTCTACTTGTATTTTGTACGCTTTTGTAACCTGCACACATATCACTTTTTCCACCTGCAATGTATCGTTTGCTCCTCTTGTATTTTGGTTGCTCACTATTGTCACTTTTGATTCATGCAACTTAACGTTCGCTTTTGTAATTTGTCCACTTATAATTTTCGCATCATGTATTATTGCTGTTCCTAGTGTGAGGCGCTCTGACACCTTCGGGTAAAGTCCGCGCTATATAAAATCGCATACATAAATAAAACAAAAAAATTCCAAACATCACCAGGCCCCCACAGCAAGACCCATTCTTCCTCGCCCACTATGCCCTGAATGTGAAGGGCTGTGGGCGAGGTGTTAAGACTAACACCGTTTCTGGGCTGCATGGGCGCCAGGGGGCCGAGGTGCAAATGGCTCAAAGGCCTGAGAAACACCTGGCCCCCATGGAGGCCGATTATTGCAAACAATCACCCCTGCCCAGCCTCAGCTTGATTGCTTGGCAGGGCAGGGGTGAAGGAGAGGCCACAACTGACAATAGCTGTCCGGCCGCACAGCGAGGCTGCTTTCATTTTCTCTGTCTCTGTGCACTCTGTGGGCCGTTTTTTTTTTTCGCCCCTTCCCTAGTCCACTCTATGTGGACTGGGACAGGGGAGAAAAAAACGGCCCACAGAGGGCACTGAGGCACCGGCCCTTCGGCCCATTCCCGAATGCCCGCCTTGCCAATCCGCCCCTGCTTACTGGGCCACAGCAGTGATGACAGGAACAGTGGGTAGCAGAAGGGAGGCTTTGGGGAGGAAAACAGGAGACAGAAGATCCTACTGCCTCCTCTCATTAGCTAAACTTGTCAGGGGTTAGCCAATGAGAATAGGACCTTCCCTAACTCATCACCGAATGGTGTAGGGTCAGTGAGACCCACTGTTCCCACCCTATTTCCTGACAAGTTAGAGAAGGGTGATGTGAGGCACCACTGATCGACAGTCAACCCTGGGCGTTTCTGGTCTTATACCTGAAGATCCCAGGGCTGACTCCATCAATGATGCTCCCTCTCATCATGAGGGAAGGATACTTGCTGGGCTTTCCTGGGCTGATGATGTTACTGCCCTCAGGGCTGTCAAATCCTCAGTCCAGCAAACCTTGATTCACGCTGCAAGGTGCCTGCGCATTAACGCATGTAAAGCACCTGGCTGCCTGACCCTAACATGATGCGTGTCTGTCAGGCGGACCTTTTCCTCAGTCTGACAGACACTCATTATACTTTTAAAAAGAAAGTGAGGTGGAGCCCCTGCACTATAATGATTGGCCACCTCTGGATACCATTAGGTATTTGGAAAGTACACTAACTGTTCCATTAGAACATGATACTGTAGGTATGCAGGAGGGTACACCAAATTCTCTATTAGGTGATACCATAGGCATGCAGGAAGGTCCTCAAATTCTCTATTAGTAAGTGATAGGTTTTTTGTGCCTGTAATGGAGGAACGGTGTAACAGAAACCCTGAAATTAGTTTCTTGTGGAAACTGAGTTCAAGTTATTGGTTCTACCGCAAATGGCTGATGGCAAAGCAAAGCATCACATGGCGATGTCTGGACAAAACTGCATTTAGTTAGCAGGTCTGAACATAGAAATGTTGCACAGATCTAACAACACACACTAAGGGGCCTATTTACAAGGGCATTGCACCACCGGAATGTCTCTTTTTCCAACGTTCCGGTGGCACAATGCCCTGCTCCATATTTACAAAGCGGCGTTAAGCCACTTTGTAAGGCTTAATGCTTCTTTGTAAATATCATTCACTTTCACGCAGTATCTGCATGAAAGGGGCATGCAATGGGTGTTGCTGTGGGTGTTCCATCGCAACACCCATTGCTTATTGACGCTGACCCAGATTTACAAGGATCTGTGAATCTGAGGCAGCGCCAAAAACGAACGCCACTGAATAGCAGGCGCAACAAGGAGAAATACTTTTATTTTTTCTCGTTTTTGCTCTTTCCTAGTGTGCTGCATTTAGCACACATAGAAAGAGAAGTCGCCTTTAAAGATTGTTTATGTGCAAAAAGGTGTCGCTTTCTGCACATAAACAATCATCCTTGCAACACAGACACCCTTGCACCATGGTGCAAGGGTGCCTGCATTCCAGTGATGATTCCCTGCAACCCAGGGGCCTTATTTATGAAGACCTTGCTTCAGTTTTGCGCCGCCGGTGCGTCACTTTTTGTGACGCACCAGCGGTGTAAAAAGTGCGCCCTGTTGCGCCATATTTAAAAAGTGACGCATCTAGGTAGATGCGTCACTTTTTAAACCCCTGCGCCACATTATACCTGCGTCAGGTATAATGTATGCAGAGGGGGCGTTCCCCCGCAAAAAGCCTCGTAATAGTGACGCAGTGAAATCTATGAGATTTCACTGCGTCACTTTTAGGACGCTGTTGCGTCAAAATCTTGCGCCTGCCTCACAGCAGGCGTAAGACTGACGCAATCCCTTTCACATGGGGCTTTTCCCATGTGAAAGGACGCATTGCTGGAGTTGCGTCACTTTTGTGACACACTCCAGCAATGCGTCACTTTTGCGCTTACAGATACGTCAGAAATACTGACGTATCTGTAACTCCTTGCGACATGATGCGTCATACATTAAATATGACGCATCAGGAATGTCGAAAGCAGTGCGCAGTGAAAAGTGACGCATCGCTGTTTTCACGCAGCGATGCGTCACTTTTCATAAATGAGGCCCCAGGTACCTTTGCACTATAGTGCAAGGGTGTCTGTGTTGGGGCCAGGCAACTTTTTTTTAGCCCAGCGCAAGGGAAAACACAAGGGTGCGCTGTATTTTTGTAAATATGGCGCATCCCTGCGTTTTTTTAATAACGCAGCGTGGCAATGCTAAATTGTGTGCAGCACAGCGCCATTTCCTTGTTAATATCCCCCACCAAATGTTCCAGTTTATTAAAATGACACTGATCAGATATTGAACCTTAGGCACTGCATTAAAAATGAAATACAAAATACGCAAAGGCACACTAGAAATTGTGGGAGGTGTAATTTTAAGGCAGATAGGATTCCAAATGAATTACATCAAGTGACAGAAACATTATATTTTGCACATTCCAATGCCGCCTGTGCTCTTGCAAAATATAAGTTTGTAAAGCTCTATTCCTGCTGAGCATGGCATGAGCATTAATTATTAACAATTTTCTGAGTGGGAGTGATGCTATCAAAGTTACATCACCACTGAAGTCGCAGGGTTTGGGACCAATCAAAGCAAGCGCTACACGAAGACTGGAGTAGCAAATAAGCCATGTCGAGATTTGACTTGATGTATATTCTGTCGTCATTTGCTCTTTACCTGCTGCTGATATATTTGGAAATATCTGTGAAGTCCATTTTAAAGAATTTCAATCTGCTTTGTGTTAGAAAACATTTGGCATACTACAGCCTTCTCTTCCCATTCTCTGTACCCCATGAGGATTGAAAGCTGGTTGAAGAAGTCACTCACTTTGCAGTGAAAGAAAAAATAGTCTCGATGTTAAACTAAAGAGGAAGCAGCAGTTTGCTAGAAGACCCTGCCTGACATTTGACCTCTGTCTTTGACTGCCAGTCAATGCTGCAAGATTAAAACAAAATGAAAGGCTTTTTTATTGGTCATTTGCCCTTTCAAGATCTCCAAGGTTATTCTGGGGGTGCAGATGGACCTCCCACATCTCTAGTTACAGCGTCCCTGTTAGATAAAGTGTGACAGCTTGTTTTATTGGTAAACTACCATGTGAGACAACAAGGGATAAGGAACTCCCTACTACAGGTGTCCCTGTCATGAAAGCTTGCCTTATGAGCATATTTCAGACATGCAGTACAAGTGAAACTACCTGCTTCCAGGTCGGTTAGGATGGCATTTAACCCATCTTAAAGCTGTATTAGTTTACCTTGAACAGGAAATGCTTTTGTCTTATTTAGGAAAAAAGAGATGACCTGGGCCGTAATCATTTCTGTACGTTATTAAATTAACGTGAAGACCAAACACATTCCTACAGTTGTTTGATCAGGCATTTTTATTTTACCTTATTATTCAAACTATTTTTCTTGATTTTCAAAAATGATGTAAAAAAGAACACGATGTAGTCATATAAAATGTTCATACATCAATACAATAACATTTACAAAGAACATTCAACAATACATTTACAGGACATTACCAAAAAGACAACATTAATTTATATCCCCAATTTGAAGGATATAATACATTTTTGAGCCTAGACACTCTTGAAGAAGTACAAATGAGGTCTCGAAACAAACAAGGGGAGCACTTTAATATCTATACCAGGGGTAGATAGAATAACCCCTCTGTCTAGAGCGAAATTGAATACACAATCCCTCAATGTTTGAAATTTTGCCAACGCGTTTTGAGTCCCGGGCAAAAAAGTACAGGGACTCTCATCAGGGCGTCTGAATTTTATGGGGGATGGTGTTGTCTGACAGAAGATATTCTTTCTGTAAAACTATAGCTTCAATGGAGGGGAATGGAAATACATTCTTTACAAGGCGCAAATTCAATCCTATTTCCTTGGCCGTTTCTTTTTGCACAGTCGATTTTTCAATAATCTCTGTTCCGAATAGCTTCCTCAGCTTGCACTTCGATTTTAAACGAGTGCGTCGTGACGCACGCGGCCGGATCTTGCACAGATTATCCGACCATGAATTCCTTGTGTCAGGAAACACTTCTCATCACGATTTACGAATCCCTCCTGGAGATTCCTCGCATTTCTCCATCACTGTTAGCCTTCATTACAGCGCACTTCCTGTCAGCTGTCTCAATTCGAATTGAGACAGCTGACAGGAAGTGATGGAGGGATTCGTAAGCCCAGGACTCGAAACGCGTTGGCAACATTTCAAAACATTGAGGGATTGTGTATTCAATTTCGCTCTAGACAGAGGGGTTATTCTATCTACTCCTGGTATAGATATTAAAGTGCTCCCCTTGTTTGTTTCGAGACCTCCTTTGTACTTCTTCAAGAGTGTCTAGGCTCAAAAATGTATTATACCCTTCAAATTGGGGATAGAAATTAATGTCGTCTTTTTGGTGATGTCCTGTAAATGTATTGTTGAATGTTCTTGGTAAATGTACAGGAATTAATGTAATGATTTATTGTATTGATGTATGAAAACTTGATATGACTACATCGTGTTCTTTTTTACATCATTTTTAAAAATCAAGAAAAATAGTTTAAACAATAAGGTAAAATAAAAATACCTTATCAAAGAACTGAAGGAATGTGTTTTGTCTTCACGTTAATTTCATAACGTATAGAAATTATTACGACCCGGGTCATCTCTTTATTTCATAATTGTATGGCCCTACCTGGTCCTTGTTCTCTTTGGGCCTAACTCCTATAGTGAATGAATTTGTCTAATTTAAGCACAGAGGGAAGTATTCTATGCTAATTCATGCCAAGGCTTTGCCAGAGCACTGCCAATTCACACATTCAGCATTTCTTCAGTTTTAACATAGCCAGAGTTATTTTTACATATGGTGACAATAAGGGGGATATTTACACACAAAATGTCGGAGTGCGGTTTTAGTCCAAAATAGGTATTGCCGCGCCCTGACATTTTTTAAACGCAGGGATGCGCAGTGTTTAATACGGCACATCCCAGCATTTCCCCTAGCGATGGTGCTAAAAAAGCTGCCTAGCACCAGTGCGGGCATTCTTGCATCATGCTGCAAGGGTGTTTGTGCTGTAGGGGCAATTGTTTATGTGCAGGAAGGGAAACCTTCCTGCACATAAATAATCTTTAAAGGCGATTTGCTGTTACTATGTGTGCTGCAGAATGTGGGGAGAAATGAAAAATTTCTCCTTTTACCACCAGTCTAAGACCAGGAATTCATTAGTCTTAGTTTTTGGCTCTGCCCCATCCTTGAAAATATGGGGTAGCGTCAAAAAGCGATGGGTATTGTGCCAGAACACCCACTGCAACAACAATTGCACCCCCCTTTCACGCTAAGTGAAGCATGAAAATGGGTATTTACAAGACACTATTAACGCTGCTTTGTAAATAAGGAGAAGGGAATATCGCCACCAGAATGTCACTAAAAGTAACATTCTGGTGGCTATATCCCCTCATAAATATGCCCCTAAGTGTTGAACTGTAGTCTCTCTGCAGGGCAGTCTCTACCTCCCCCCCTACAGTCTATTTGCAGGGTGCGCTATTAGGTGCAAACATATTTTCCTCACAAGTGACAGTGTTACCAGCATCATGCTTAATGCAGATTCCAAGAATATATTTTGTTTGTGGGGGAGTGAGTAAGTAAGTAAGTAATCTTTATTGCTTGATTAATTAAAATCTTAGCAGTCATTACGATAAAACACGTATATAGCACAATTTCATATTTGTTTGTGGGGGAGTGAGTACCACTACATATCATATGTTCTAATTTCCTAACATTCAGAGTTGTGTACAGATGCCTTCAGGGGGGAAGTTTAAATAGACCCCAATACTTTGAGAAGTTCAGGGGTAACAGGTGTGCTCCACACAGGCATATTCATGAGCCCCTCTGCGTCGCTCTTCCAATGCGCATGGTGGTGCAAGAGCGACACAAATGTAAAATGAGATTTATGAAGTCACGCAGGGCCAATTGGCGTGGCCCTGCATGGCTTCATAGATATCAAGTAGCGTAATGCAGTGCAAATTGCTGGGTTGCATTACCCTGTGCCAGGGAGATATTTCCATGGGTGATGAGTGGGTGTTCCCATACAAAATACATGGATTTTGATGCATTCCTAGATTTACTAGAACAGGTAAACCTGGGCATTTAACAAAAAGATAAGCCTCCCAGGAGAGGCATAACAAGAAAAAATATCTTTACTTCTAGTTTTTTCAGCTTTCTATTTGTGCAGCATACACAGAAAGGTGAAAACGTATCTCAGGATTGTATTTGTGCAGGAAGGTGTCCCTTCCTGTATAAAAACAATCCTGTCTACAAAACATGCACCTTGCACCATGGTGCAAGGGTACCTGTGTTGGCGCTATGCTGCCAACACAACGCCAGCGCAAGGGAAAAGGACAGGAATGGGCAATATTGTATAAATACAGCTCTTTCATGCTCTTTTCCTGTGATGCAGGGTAGTGCCAAAAAAGTCATAAATATGCCCCTTAGATATTATCATTACTAGGTTGCGGGCAAGTGCCTAAGATACACTCTGGGCCCTTGCTTCAAAGCAGAAATTCTCCCATGAGCATACTATGTGGTTGATTCCATCACTGGTTTCGGTTTCCTGGCAAGCCTTCAATATCAGGAGGTAATGGACTTGTGCCTCTTCTGATAAGCTGTTGTTTCTATAAGATAAAAAAAAGACAAGTAAACAGTATTTTACACACTTTAGCAAACCAGTCAATAACCTGTGCACTAGTACAACTTTGGACAAGAAAGAGGACAGAAAATAAATGCAAGATTTTGAGTTTTCTTGCATTGCAGTTTCTGTTTCTATTTATCGCATATATAAAGTCTGTGGCTACCCCATTAGGATTTCCCGGCGCTAGGTGAACCCGAAAGAAACCATCCCACAGAGTCTCAAGGAAGAGACAAATTCATAATAGCCATTTTGTTGTTGTTTGTGGAAGCAGCTCTCTGTTGGGCAGTTGTACAACCATGTAGAAAGCGAGTTCCATTGTTTGGAAGCCAGATACATGAAGGCGCTGCACCTGACCCGGCCTGGTTGAAACACAGAACATGAGTCAGGTAGCGATAGGAAGAGCACAGAACTCTGGCAGGCCTATGGGGTGGGATCAAGCAATGCAGACAAACCAGGCCTACGTCAGTAAGGGCTCTGTAAAAAAAATAGAACACTTTAAACTGAATGTGCTTGCCAACTGTGAGCCAGTGGAGATCCCTAAATTGGGTAGCGATGTGAGAGTGCTTGAACAAATGTCCCAAGAGTTCTGAATACTGTAATTGGTGAATGTGAGCTTTATTGACTCACAGGTACAATACATTTCCCTTATCTAAGTGAGATATAATCACAGCCTGGACAATGGGAGTTATCAAAGAAACTTCCTTAAACATCTCAGAGGGCCAAAGCAACCAGCTGTGACCATGTTGATCTGACCATCAAACCTGAGATGATTATCAAGCCATAGGCCCACATTTTTAACCACAGAAGTGGATGCTGTACCAGATTCATTTTGTTCACTACTATTGAGGCCCCCAAAGAATGGGCTGATTGCCAATAATCTGAATTTCCGTTTCGGTGCCATTTCATTTTAGGCAATTATTGTCTATGCACTATGGACTCCATATAGTTTTGGAACAGATACCTTCCACTTTTCCATCTTTGATTTAGATTATCTTTTGTTTTCTGCAGTCACCACTGTTGATGACATTTTTTGTTGGTGTGATAACAGCTCATGGTATATCTTTCTTCAGGTTGTTGAGCTGCAGTGGAGCAAGGGAAGTGCAGTAGGTCTGCTGTCAGCGGTGGTCTTACCATAAGAGATGTTCCAGTTTTCTCTTCTGTGCTCCCCTTTGTTGGGCTGCAAGTGCCAGCGCTAAGGTCTTTTTCATGGATCCCATTGCCTGGAACATTGATGGCGACATCTAGCAAGTGGAAGCTGCTGCTTCCCCACTGTCTCTTTTCAAATGAGAGGAGGACGTGTACTGAAAAGAAGAATCATGTTTTCCCTGATACAGCCCTGCAGGCAGACGCAGATGCAGTGGAGCTGTATTCTGATCTGTAGTCTATAATTGCAGAGGCATTTGCTGCGGCTATGGCAGCTCTTGAGCCTTATGCTAAAAGACTGATACCTTTTCCCACTGAGATTGATGACTCGGACGTGGACCCCTGTCCTCTGGTCAAGTATATCCAACGTACACCGATACAGGATGTGCTTTCTCATATCCAAGAGATATAGGGGTTTCAAGCACCGACTAAGGAGGTCTCTGATGACTTTCACTTACAATATAAGTCTGCTTCTGCTGAGTCTCTCCCTTTTCACTGCATTCTTGAGATAATCCTCCCGACAGATTGGACTGGCACAGGTAACTCTCACTCTCCTTGTTTTTTACGCCTGTGCTACTTGTTACTTGACTTTGAGGTGGCTTTTATACAAATTCTTAAGGTTAACTCCATCCTTTCCAGCATGGCATCCACCTTCTTTAGTGGATTTTGGGGAAGCTTCCCATCTGGCTCTTGTGAATAAAATGTTGGAGGGGTTCTCGAAGAATGCTTGTACTGCATCTAATATCTTTAGATGGGTTGGTACATGGGCTATTTATGTTGCACAGATGTTGAATGACTTCTAAATGTTGCCTGACTGACTTCAGGATGGGAATGACCACATGTCTTTGTTAGCCAATATGGATCAGCCCCTGCCATGTATTTCATTTGCTCTGCTCTGGTCCTCGGCAACTGCCTCATGGCTTCTCTAGCAGCTTGCCATTATCTAAGGATTAAGCTGTGAAAACTCAAAGGTGGTGCTCCTATCCTGGTCTGAAGTTGTTTGGTCCAGAACTGAAACACCTTTTTCAGAAAATGGCTGATGAAAAGAAGATCCTCCAGCCCTTGCAAGACGTGCTTTTACACTCTTGGTCCTTCCTGTAGTGACAAGCCACATAGGGAATGATTGAAGGCATTGTTCCTTTCATAACCAGGTCTGGGGTGCCTTGCTTGTTGACAAATTCTGGCAACAAGAACCACCTCAACAGCAGCCTCTGAAGGCTTGACTGTACAGCTCTGAGGAATGAGGTAGTGGGAGGTGCCACTAAAAAGTCTTCATTGCCTGATCAAACCTAATTCGAGACACCTGCTTCCTGTCCATCGCTATTCCTTCTTTCCCAAGCCAAACTCCATCGTCACCAGCAATGTTTGCTTTCATATTCAGGAGCTGAGGTTCCTGTTGAATATCGCCATTTCACGCCGCATTCCAGTCTCAGGATCGGTTCTTTGTCAGGGCTTTCTTCAAGACCAAGTGGGGTCCATGTTTCTGCAGAAGCAATGAAAATATGTTTACAGTCCCTCCTCAGACTTGTTTCTCACATTACTTTGCTTCTGTGTGAGGCTAGCTGAAGGTACAGGGCCTCAAGGCAGCAACAACGTGTGGTTTCTCAGGCATGTCATCACCTCAAGCCTTTTTTACCTCACCTCCTTTCTCATTGGGTTCCAAATTCTGAGGATTATGAGACTCTGGTTCCAATTACAGCAGAGATTTGCCATGTCTTGGCATGGTAGCAGGTTCCGATAAATTACTGTGGAGGAGTGTCTCTTACTCCTCCAATTTCTTTAGTCCTGACCATGGTACCAGCTTGTTGGGATGGGGGTTACCTTGGAAAGCCTGGTCTTCATTCAAAGCCATCATTCTTTGAAATGGTGGAAACTCTTGGCTGTCTTCCAGGCTGTTAACGATTGTGCTCCTCTTCATCTCCTGGGTAATGCTGACATACTTAATATTGACAGTCAGGTGGCCAAGGAATACATCACTCACCAGGGGAGTACCAGGGAGGAGGCACTAACTTAGGTAGCTTGGGAACTTCGCTCCTGAGCAGAGTCTAGTGTGCTTTTTATCTTCCATGGCGTGGCAATATTTTGGTGGACCGGCTTGGTCTAGTTTTCCTCTGTTCAGTGTAGTAACATCTGAATCTGGTGATCTTCTAGTTCATGATCAGCCACATCAGAAATCCTTGGCTGGATCTGAGTGATTCTCCTAGCACCACTGTTTTATCTCAATCCTTTCCAGAGATGTTGCACCAGGATATAAAGGAATTGGAAAATCTGTCCTTCCTCTGGCCAATGGGTTTGCTTTGCGCCTTCCCTTCAATGCCTATTCTCTCAAAGATGCTAGAGAAAGTCTGGGGAGACAGTGACTTTGATAGGAGTGACTAAGTTTGTTGCCCCGCTGCTTGTGGCTCATGGCCCTTCTTTAGTTGTCTCTGGATTCTTCCTTCCATCTTTTACCTTCTGCTCTCCAGTTTCTTTCCATTTCTCTGTAGTGACTCCAACTTTGCCTCAAGGCTTGGAAAATGAAAGGGTGGGGTTGTAACAGTGGGGCTGCTTCAGAGAAGGAAAACATTTCATTCAGGTTTCCTATCGGCCATGTACAGTTGCCAGTCATCTTAACCACTGGAAGACGTTTGTGGACCAGTGTCTTATTGGTAATGCGGGCATTCGGTCAATGCCCGAGGGGCCGGTGTCCGAGTTCCTGCTGTGGGCTGCTTTTTTGAGCAGTCTGGGGCCCGATTTGGGTGCTGTCTCTATTGTTCGAACAGCCAGCTGCCCAGTGGGAGTCTGAGTGGCCTTTCTATAGGCAGATGGGTGCTCATTGCCTCCTGTTTAGCAACAGGCAGATGTGTCACTCCCTTTGTCTCGCTGGCCGGCCCATTAACGTGTGCACATACTGAGCGGGGGCGGGGGGCCTGAGTAGAAGTGGCCTCACTTGTTTCCAGGTGTGTTTCAGCAGCGTAAACTAACATGTGCATTCCCCCCGCTTTTTTTTACAAGATTACGCCGAAGCAGTCATTTGAGGAAAGGCATTATGCAAATTTGGGCCAATTTTTTTTTTTCCGTGCCCGGGCCGATTTTCAATCCCAATCCAACCCTGTTGTGGACTGGTGTGGTGAGAAGTCCGTTCTCCTTGGACTTCCACCTACCTTTGGTGCACAAAGTGCGGGTATTTGTAGCTTTCAGGACTCCTGGGATTCTGGAACTGGAATTGATCATTTAATTGCCCATTTGCTTAGAAGCTCCTCTGTCTGGAAGCCTCTAATTCCTGTTCCACTTCCTCTCTAATTTCTTTCCACTTTGTCTTGGGTTACAAGGTCCTCCTTTTGAGCCACGTGTATCTGCTCTGTTTTCGTTTTTATCAAGTACAGTGGCCTTCTTGATGGCCTTGACCTTGCTCAGAAAGTGTTTTCCCAAAGCACTGTCTTGTTCAATGTCTCTAGAACATTCTTTATTATGTTTGATCCTGGATCTTTTCCATTTCCATTTCTAAGGATGTCCACATGGTGTTGCTTATTTATTTGGACAGAACACAGGAGTCCCTTAATTCAAATGCTTTGTTTGTTTCAGATATTCCTGCCAATATAGGCAAAACAGACGTAAGTCACTGGTCTTGTTTGGCCATCTCTCAAGTCTTTAAATATTCAAAAAAGTTAGCTTCTGCCAGGGTTCAGGTACATTACACTAGGGAGTGGCAGCACCCTCAGCAGCAGTTAATAGATGACCCTTACCTAAAATGTATTGCACTGTTACGTGGGCTCACTCCTATACATTTATATCTTACTATTGTCTGGCTTTAAGAGATTCTGAGGGGGTTTCTTTTAATTCTGGTGGGTTTCTTGCTGATTCTCTATCATTGACGTTCTTAAAATGTGATTACAGCATTCATACAGTCCTGTGTGCTCCTGCAGTCACTTATGAACTGGTACATAATTACATATGCAATGACTGGGATGAGGAAGGTGAACAATGAGGTAAAAGTTTCGATTACTTACCAGTAATGGACCTTAATTCAAGTCGCAATCATCCTTGTTCCAGTCTTCTTCCTGTCTGCCATTCCATCTTCTCCATCTTGGGCACACTGAAAGACCCAGCTTGGGTCCTGCATCTTGCTGGCAGGTATTGTCCCAGGGGACCGGTCGGCTTACGGGAAAGAGATGAGTTTGCTGTTAATGGAAAGAGAAGAAAGACTCTAGGCTTCAATAGGATTATAAAGAAAGCCTTCTTCCCAGCTGTACACCTAAATCTGTCCTGGGGAGGAAAACCTTATGTAGGTATAGGCTCTGATGAGGAAGACAAGGATTCGGCGTAATAAAATTAACCAGTAGGTTACAGAAACATTCATGATAAATCCAGAGACCTCTATTAAGAGTACTTGTGCTGCAACTGTTCCTTGAGTGAGTAAGACAACGAGCGCTGATGTTTCCCATTATGTACTTGCCCTGTGTGTCTCTAGGATACCAGAGCTGCTGAATGTTATGTTCTTAGTTTTAGCGACTCTTGTCCTCCTGCACCCTGCATGGATGATATGTTGAGTCTTTTGTACTGAAAATTAAATATAGGCAAAGAGGCGGTTGTCTGGAAAAGAGACTGAAGGATACGACGAGACATTATCAGACCTCTTCCATCCAGATAAGCAGTTGTCCTGAACGAAAAGCCCTATACACCAGGGGGCAGATTTACAAGCCCCTTGCGCCCCTTTTACGCCGCCGTTGCATCACTTTTGTGATGCAGCGGCGGCGCAAATGAAGCGCCATGGTGCGGCGTACTTACCACGTGACGCATCTGGGAGATGCGTCACGTTGTAAAGCCCTGCGCCAGAAGGAGGCGTTCCTGCGCAGGGGGGGGGGGGGGGGGGGGGGTGAGGTTCCGTGCCGATTTGAACCCGTGTTTTCAATATTGTCGGAAATACATAATATTGGTATCGGCGAACCGCAAATGATCCATTTAGCATATCCTGGTGTTTTCGCTATGCTACGAGCAAGAGCACTCCTTTTATGAACACATTTCTGATCTACCCACGGCATCCATCTTAGATCATGGCAGCCATTTTGTGTTTCTTGCCCTCACATACGCAATAACCTCTGATCACTTCATTTCGATTAAGGACACGTAGCCTTAGCCGGAGATTCACCTCTTTCATGACACGTGCACCTTAAACCAGATCACGCTGTAGCTGCATGACTCGGCAAAGGCTGCCTCCTCTGCCCGAGGCCAGTCCTGCTAAACTGGTCTCCGTGTCCATTGTCCTGATCACGATTAGGCGGCCGAAACCGGTAGCCTTGCCCATTTACAACCCACAAACATCTCTTATCCCGTTTTTCTATCTTCCACACCTGGCTCCGTTCCTTTCTTTCTGAATCTTTATTAGGGGGAGGTAACGAAATTTACGATGAGGCGGTCCGGCTCTTGAATGCAATATTGACAAGGGATTGTGATGAACTAGTGGGAACCCCTCTTTGTAGATGTTTGGTATCAGATTTTATCAACGGTTCCTGTGTACGCCAAATATTTATTGTTTATGACACAAAGGTTTTGGGAATGTACCAACATGTGAAGAATTCGCCTGAAGGCCAAAATTTAGTATATAAGGAGCAACCCTCTTTGTACAATTTGAACAGGCTCCTAGTTACTGCCCATGCGTAGTTTCTGTGACTTCTGTGTCCCTGCAGTAATAAACCTTTGGTCTTTGACGCCACCATCGAGAAGCCCGTGTTTCTGTTCATTTGCGCACCAAGGCAGGTGGAACTCCGGGGTCTTCGGGTGTTGTTCCCTGACACCTCTGGACGGAACCAAAAAGTCCAGAACTCCAATTGGCGCCCAACGTCGGGCGACGTCATTCGGTACCGGTCCAAAAGCCTGAAGAGTTCGAGAAGCTTCGTGTGAAGATTCCTGAGGGAGGCGCCCCACTTCATCGATCCCGGCATATCGCAAAAGTGGCCCGAAGTTCTCTTCCACGAGGGTTCCCATTCAGGACGGCTGCAGTGGGCCGTTGCCTTGACCGTCGCCCTGAGGTGCAGTCCTTAGTACAGCGAAACGTGACGGGTTTCTCCTTGGTGACGTCTTCAGTGACTCAGTTAAGTATTTAGTGGTTGCTAGCTGGTTACTTCGTGAGGGTTGTTAAAATCCTTTTTGGTTCTTGGTTTGGTTTGGTTTCGTAGGATTATCACCGGTTGTTCTGGTTACGATAATCTATTTGGTTTAGTTTGGGTATCGATACATCAGTTCGTTTTGGTAGGCCTAAGTTCTTGGTTCAGGTGCACATATCTGTTTCTTGTTTTGTTTGTTTTGTGTTCCGGACTGAAAAATGGTAAGTCGGAGAAATTTGTTGTCTTGTTTTGGTTGCAACAGTGACTCACGATTGGAGGACTCCTGTCTGGTTCCTCCGATTGGGACTCCCCTATATGATTTATATTGTAAACATGGTGTGGGTCCTATATCTTATAATGAGGTGTGGGTCCGATACACTGAGAAAGATGGTGTCCTTAGTTGGCCACTGCATGGTAGTTTTGAACCCGAAATTCTTGACAATTTAGAAGCGAAATTGTTTAGGAAGAAAGCCCGGCCGGCAATGTTTGATTCTTTCCGTTACTGGCGAAAAGAATCCAAACAGAGAGAAATGAAAAGGTTAAAGAAAGAACAGAAAGAGCAAGAAGAGTTGACTCTGGAACAAGCGGCTAAGCAGCTGCAGGTTAACGAGTGTGAGAAAGCCATAGACGTGGCCATTAGAGAGCACAATTTAGCGATTGACAAGTGCTATCCTGCCTTGCCATCGAAAACAGCTAAGATACTAGAGGATTCCGAAAACGATCCTCTGCTGTCTTATTTGTTACGGTCACCTCCACCGTATGCGCAAGGTGCTACGGCTCCGCTTGTACCGAATGTTCAATTGCCGGTTGCTGGACAACCTGGTATTCCTGCTCCTGTCCCTCAGAATCAAGCTCCCGTACCTCCTGTGGTCAATGTGAATGTTCCTACGGCTCCTCCTCCTCCTGGGTTGCCGACTTCTATACCTGTATCTGTGTCGCTTACATCTGCTGTCCCACAAACTATTTTTCTCGATACTCCTACTGTTCCATTATCTGTTCCTACCTCTACTGTGTTCTCTACATCTGCGAGTGTGTTGACTCCACTTTCTGTTCGTCGAAGAATCACTGATTCTGTGTCCAGTATGCTGTCTCCTTTTTATAAAACCTTAATTAAGACTCCTACTTCCGACTCTGTTCAAAGACGTAGTCAGCTTCCAAGTACTGAGGAACGGGGAATTTTAGATTCCACGGCTCTCAGATGGATTTCGAAGAGTAGGAGATATAGTACGAGAGATGTGCTAGATACATTTATGCAGTGGAATGAGCCAACGCAACGATATGTCTTTGACGAGATGTGCTCGCTTTTACGTGAGGAAGTAGAAGAAGATGATGTTGAATCAGATTTAGAAGATTTAATTAAGGTTCAGAAAGACTTTGCTGCAGGAATGATAGTAGGCCCAAACATAAAAGAAGCGATGGAACTGATTTTAAGTTATAGAAATGACCCATCACTTCGTTCACCGAGAGATTTAGAGAAAAGCAAGACAAAGTTAAGTCGTCAATATCCAATGAGGGAGGTTCCACCAATTTGGCGCGAAGCTGTGCAAGCTGATGCACCAAATGGTGTTGTAGCTGCTCCAGCGCAATTCCAAAGGGTGTGGATACACATTCCGTGGAAGCGAGCTGAAGTGCTAGCAGTGAAGCAGGCCTTGCCAGATCCGCGTAAGAATCCTGCTGGATACTATAAGGAATTAACACAGACAGTTGAAGCTTGTATAATGAACTTAGCGGACATTGATATGTTATTTGGCAATGTAGTTCCACAACCAATTTGGGCTAAAATTCGTAGAGAAGATCATCAAGCTGCCTTAGGTGGTGATTGGGCAGCTATCACTGCAGCGGATGGTCAGCAAATAAGTGGTGCAAAACCTGAACCCCTAATCGCTAATCTTCCAGGTAGAATAATCGATCTAATGAAGACTCTGATGCCCGCATTGCGTGTTAATTGGGACAAGCTGTCCGCATGCAGGCAGAAGAAAGACGAAAGTGTCTCCGACTTTTTCACGAGGTTCGAAGAGACTTTTGTAGATCATAGTGGTCAGGATATGAGCACAGAAGGAGGACAGAGACTGTTTGTCGATAAATTTGTGCATAATTTGTTACCTGAATTATGCAATAAATTAAAGGATTCAGAGAGTGCGTGGGCTGTTTCCACAACTGCGCAAATACTTGCAACTGCACAGTATTATGAAAATAGGGATAAAGAGGAAAAAGAGAAATCAGACAAGAAAACGAAAGATTTAAAAACTAAAGTTCTTTTGCAACAGGCGTATCCGCCTCGCATGAATCAGACTAATACGCAACAAGGTTTGTATCAAAGGACAGATTATAGTTCATCGAGACCTCAATATCAGTGGAACCAGTGTGCGTACTGTAAGAAAGAGGGTCACTATAAGAATGAATGTCCGATCTTAGCGCAAAATAATGCAGCAGCAGCTCAGAGAGGTCGTGGTGGTTTTGTGCAGAATTCTAGAGGTCGAGGGCGAGGTGCTATGCCTCCACAGACGAATGATCGTCCTTCCAATCACTTTGATCAACGAAATGGACAGTCTACTCAGCAAAATAGATCTCAACAATATCTTGTTGAAGACTATTGTGAAGTGGATGAGGGATTTCAGCAAAATGGGTACTAGGACAGCCATGGACAGAGAGAGGGAGTAGTATCAGTTCCAGTGGATCAGAGTGGGCCTTATGTCGCAGTAGCAACATCAGGTGTAGTCGAACCGTTTCTGTTGGATACTGGTGCCGCAAAAAGTTCTATCATTCATGCGAAACTCCCTGGCGCACCTTTGTCCGGCTTAACAAATGTTTCTGTAGGTTTTTCAGGCGCCCCTGTTTACAACCCTATATCTGGTCCTTTGTCTATTTCTGTGGGACCGTGTCAATTGAAAGCACCTCTCATTTTGACGACAGGTTGTAATGAAAATCTGCTTGGTTTGGACTTATTAAAACGACTATATGCGACATTGTACTGTTCTCCGGAAGGAGTACAGCTTACATTGGGTAAAAATATCACATCTCCGATGTACTTGTCAATGGATGCACTCCCGCCAGAGCTGCGTTCACTCCCTGATTCTCTTTGGGCGACTGGTCCTAATGATGTAGGCCTTTTAGAAATTCCACCCTATGTAGTAACTTTGAAAGCAAATGTAAAATTTCCAAGAATTCCGCAATATAAAATATCTAATGAAGGTGAACGTGCACTTTTATTGATTGTGCAAGATTTGATTAAGAAAGGTGTAGTTGAAGAAACTAGAGGAAATGTCTGTAACAGTCCTGTATTACCGATTTTGAAGCGAACTGATCCCACAAAGCCTCCAGTGTATAGGTTTGTCATAGACCTCAGAGAAGTTAATAAGATTGTGGTCCCGCAGTTTCCTGTGGTTCCAGACATTACTGCCTTGTTAACATTGATTCCTGCTACAGCTACATGGTTCTCAGTTATCGACTTGAAAAATGCCTTTTTCAGCATTCCGATAGCCGAGGAAAGCAGAGATATTTTCGGCTTCTGTCTAGGAGGTCGAAGTTTCAGATTTAAACGCGCTCCACAAGGCTATTGTGAGAGCCCATCTATTTACAGTCAAGCATTTAAAAGCCAGTTAGATTCCTTTGTCCTTCCTCCAGGTTCTGCCCTAGTACAGTATGTAGATGATCTTTTAGTGGCTGCCGATGACAAGGAAACTTGCAAAGCAGCTACAATTTCCTTATTGCATCATTTGTCTAATTTGAATCACAAGGTATCACCTTCGAAAATGCAATACTGCTGCCAAGAAGTGACCTACCTAGGTCACCTCTTGTCAAAGGAGGGAAGGAAGTTGACCCCAGAGAGAATAAAAGCAATTACACAGATGAGTGTTCCACGCACACAGAGAGAAGTACGTGCCTTTTTAGGTATTACCTCTTACTGTAGGCAGTGGATCCCAAATTTTTCTCTTTTAGCGAAACCGTTGGTAGCCTTGACTGGGAAAAATGTTCCGAGTCCGGTGCCATGGTCTGATGAATGTCAAGAGAGTTTTACTGAATTACGAAAAGCACTGTGTTCAGCTCCTGTATTGGGTACACCTGATTACAGTAAGCCATTCACGCTCTACGTTCACGAGAGAGAAGGTTGCGCGTTGAGTGTTCTGACACAGAAGTTTGGTGATAAACAACGCCCTTGTGCGTATTTTTCATCAACATTAGATCCAGTAGCCAGAGCGTTGCCTAGTTGTTTGAGAGCTACAGCGGCAGCTGCGGCTTCCATTCGACAATCTGCTGGTTTGGTGATGAACAACATGTTAGTGGTCATGGTTCCTCATGCAGTAGACACACTCATGAACCGAACGAAGACACAACACCTTACCAGTGCGAGACTATCTGGTTACGAGCTGACATTACTAGCGAGTCATATTCAAATCAAAAGATGTAATGTATTGAATCCAGCAACGCTGTTGCCGACTGATCAAGAGTCGAGTGATTCCAAGCCACATGATTGTTGTTTTAAAACGGAGGAAGAGACAAAAGGACGAATTGACTTGAAGGATACTCCATTATCAGATCCGGATGGTACGCTGTATGTGGATGGATCATGTTTTAAACTGGAGAATGGTGATGTGACTGCTGCTTACGCAGTAACGACTTTGAAGACGATTGTGGAGACTGCAAGAGTGAGTCAGAATTCTGCCCAAGCTACAGAATTAATAGCTCTAACAAGAGCGTGTGTTTTAGCTAAGGGAAAGAGAGTGAATGTGTTTACAGATAGTCAGTACGCATTTGGCGTGGCCCATAGTTTTGGCCGTTTGTGGAGAGAAAGAGGTTTCATTACGTCCCATGGGACTAAGATTCAACATGGTCAGCTAGTTAACGACTTGTTGGAATCTCTAACCTTGCCGACTGAAGTTGCGATTGTAAAGTGCAGTGCTCATAAAGCAATCACGGATGATGTTGGTCGTGGGAATGCTTTTGCTGATGAAACTGCTAAACAGACAGATAGAGACACGATGAGCAGAATGTATGTTGCTACGTCTGCAAGATGGATTGCTGAGTCTGGAATGTGTGAGGATACAATGGAAAGTGTGAAAGAGATTCAGAAAGAAGCAACTGAGGAGGAAAAACGTGTATGGAAAGAAAGTACGGGCAAGTTGGATTCGAATGGATGTTGGATTGATTTGACAGAACAGCAGCGTTGGATGTTGCCTGATGCGTATGTGCTTGCAGTGGTGACGATGGCGCATGGAGTAGCGCATATAAGTTCTAAAGGAATCTGTAAGATGTTGGCTCCAGTCTGGAAGAATGATGGGATCAGTAAGTGTGCAGAGAGAGTGGTGAAAAATTGTATGGTATGCCTGATGCATAATCCTGGCAAGGGAACTCCAACTCCTGCTGGTCACTTCGCTCCTCCTTCCTGCCCCTTTGAAGTGATTCAGTTAGATTTCATTCACATGGATCGCTGTAATAATTTGAAATATGTCCTGGTGGTAGTCTGTGCTTTTTCCAGGTGGATCGAAGCATACCCACTAAAGGACAACACTGCCCTATCAACTGCCAAAATTCTTCTCAAA
The DNA here is from genome assembly GCF_964263255.1 of Lissotriton vulgaris. Lineage (NCBI taxonomy): Eukaryota > Metazoa > Chordata > Amphibia > Caudata > Salamandridae > Lissotriton > Lissotriton vulgaris. The sequence continues at coordinate 370,387,475 of NC_141696.1, read as the reverse complement.
GAATATTTCCCTAGATTTGGTATGCCACGGATTGTATGGTCAGATAACGGAAGTGAGTTTATAGGGAAAGTTATGCAGAGTGTGTGTGCCGGCCTAGGTCTGAAACAGAAGTTCCACAGTGCGAACCATCCCCAGTCTGCTGGTTTAGTGGAGGGTTACAATGGCACCCTCAAGCTGAAACTAGCTAAAATACAAGCATCCACAGGTTTAGCCTGGCCAGACGCACTTCCTTTGGCTTTGTTATCAACGAGAGCAACTGTACATTCTAGAGTGGGGCTTAGCCCTTACGAGATAGTGTTTGGCCGCCCGGCAATTATTTGGGGTGTGCCGAGGCCTAAGGAATTTTGTTCTCTAGAATATCCTATGTTGATAGACTACCTTTACGACTTGACTGCTAAATTGAGTCTTATTCACCAACAGGTTTTCGATGCTTTACCAAAGCCTCCGGAGAGTCCAGGGCATCAGCTGAAACCAGGAGACCAAGTGGTTATCAGGAACTTCGCGAGGACGAAGAACCTTCAGCCGAGATTCGTCGGCCCCTTCCAGGTCCTGCTTGTGACAAGAACCGCAGTTCGTGTGGCTGGTCGCAAGCATTGGGTGCACGCATCTCACGTAAAGCGTGTACCTTTGCCACTTCCTTACGACGACTGGGTGAAGAAGGGAATTGGTTCCTCCAAATGTGAACACACGCCAAAGTTCATCCCTTTCAGCGATGCCGAATTGATCACTGACACTCCAAACTCTGACTCTCCTTCTGAAAAGACTCCTTTGAACTCTGAACATTTGTCACTTGCATCAGAAAAGACTCTGTCATCTGCGAACTTGAACACTGCAACAGCTACCAGTGAAACGCTATTTGCCGATCAAACAGTACCTGCGAAGCAAAGATATAATCTACGAAACCGTGAAATGGACAAATAAAGCAGGCAACTGCCCATTATGATATTTTGAAATTTTGAACTTTTGCCTCCAGCCAGGAAGTTTGCTATTGTTTTATTGTTTTAAAAATTGCCTTGCCGTCTGGGTAGCCGTAGGGTCGTGGCTGTGTGCCTAGTTGAATCTGCGGGGGTCTGACACAAGGTCGATCTTTCTGTTGGTTCTGGGAACTCCCAGGGCTGATAGAGGCATTTTCATCTACGTACACATCATCAGTGGTCGCGAGCGGATTGTAGAAGATGGAGCTTCCTGCGCTGCAACGAGAAAACGTGATTTATGTTCGCAGAAACAGACTTTACAGAATCCTTCATAGCAAATGCTTTTTGATGCAATGTGCCATTACATTCTTGATTGTTTTGATAACGTTGGTGGGTGGAATCGTTTTCAGTATAAATTTGATTTTTGTGCCAGTTACTACAGTACCTCCCCTTGATCCTGCTACTTCTACTGTTTCTTCTATACACACTTTTCACTCATTTCCTGAACATGAGCAAGCCCGACGCTCAGAATTCATTAATAACACTTTTGTACAGCTCTTGCATCAACACCAACTGGTAGTTAACACTACAGACTGCTGGGTGTGTGGCTTGATACCCCACACTATGGATAAAGGTATTCCCTATCTGGTTTTGCCTTTCAGCTACAATGGATCATTTCAGGCCCTTCAAACCATCTTTGCTTATGCCCTTGAAACCTATCCTCCGCGTCCACCGCGTTCCACTAAATATAACTCTGCCAACAAAGCTTTAGTCCAGGGAATTATTGACATGATCAAGGACGTCAATAATACTCCATCTTACCCTAGAGACGAATTGCGAGTATATTTAAGTTGGAATTCTTCAGAGTATCGCCTTAGTTTGGGAGAAAGCAAGCGAAAAGCTCAACTCCAATCTGGGTCGTACCTCACCGAGGTCAGGTCTGTTTGCAAGGTAATGGGAGAAATCCGAGAGCTCAGCTAGGGAGGAGTGAGTGCGTAGAGACTTATGTGTTTCCGGCTAACTCTTCCCCTGCCTTTCTTACTGCTAGGGGTACCTACTTCATCTGTCGAGACAGAGCTTATACATGGTTGCCTGCCGACTTTTCAGGTTCATGTTATATTGCTCGATTGTTACCCCCGACATACACTGCTTCATCTGATTACCACAAGACCAGAGTAGCGAGAGGTGTCTTCAGCAAGGAAGATACTGCTGGTCAGGAAGCTGGAGACTTCTTCAAAGGCTTCCTTCCGTTTTGGGGGCCTATGGCCAATAGTAGAAACATACGTCAGCTAACACGGGTAGTTGAATCTACTATTACCGAAACTGCTGGTGCCCTTAGCAATCTGACAGCTGAGCTTCAGGCGGATAGACTCATGACGTTGCAGAATCGTATGGTTCTAGACGTTATACTTGCAGATCGAGGTGGGGTATGCAGAATGATCCAATCGAGCTGCTGTGTCTTTATTCCTAATAATGCTCCAACAGTCTATGAGGCGATCTCTAAGCTACACAAGATTTCCGACTCTATACACGTAGATAAGGGAAACTGGTCTTTTATGGAGTGGGTTTGGACTCTGATCTCAGCGTGGGGATGGAAGGTTCTAATGGTCATTGGTGTCATCTTAGTCTTCCTATTCTCATGCTGCCTGATTATCCAGTGTGGTCCTGCTCTGTGTAGTCTTTGTGCTGCAACTTGTCTCAGAAAACCACCTGCGTTTGGAGAAAAGGCGCGAGAAAGGATGATGATACAACAACATGTCACTGACCTGATGAGCATAGAGTTAGACTCTGACATAGACTGAGTAATTGCCTATGTAAGGGCAAAAGGAGGGTCTGAGGTTCCGTGACGATTTGAACCCGTGTTTTCAATATTGTCGGAAATACATAATATTGGTATCGGCGAACCGCAAATGATCCATTTAGCATATCCTGGTGTTTTCGCTATGCTACGAGCAAGAGCACTCCTTTTATGAACACATTTCTGATCTACCCACGGCATCCATCTTAGATCATGGCAGCCATTTTGTGTTTCTTGCCCTCACATACGCAATAACCTCTGATCACTTCATTTCGATTAAGGACACGTAGCCTTAGCCGGAGATTCACCTCTTTCATGACACGTGCACCTTAAACCAGATCACGCTGTAGCTGCATGACTCGGCAAAGGCTGCCTCCTCTGCCCGAGGCCAGTCCTGCTAAACTGGTCACCGTGTCCATTGTCCTGATCACGATTAGGCGGCCGAAACCGGTAGCCTTGCCCATTTACAACCCACAAACATCTCTTATCCCGTTTTTCTATCTTCCACACCTGGCTCCGTTCCTTTCTTTCTGAATCTTTATTAGGGGGAGGTAACGAAATTTACGATGAGGCGGTCCGGCTCTTGAATGCAATATTGACCAGGGATTGTGATGAACTAGTGGGAACCCCTCTTTGTAGATGTTTGGTATCAGATTTTATCAACGGTTCCTGTGTACGCCAAATATTTATTGTTTATGACACAAAGGTTTTGGGAATGTACCAACATGTGAAGAATTCGCCTGAAGGTCAAAATTTAGTATATAAGGAGCAACCCTCTTTGTACAATTTGAACAGGCTCCTAGTTACTGCCCATGCGTAGTTTCTGTGACTTCTGTGTCCCTGCAGTAATAAACCTTTGGTCTTTGACGCCACCATCGAGAAGCCCGTGTTTCTGTTCATTTGCGCACCAAGGCAGGTGGAACTCCGGGGTCTTCGGGTGTTGTTCCCTGACACCTCTGGACGGAACCAAAAAGTCCAGAACTCCAGGGGGCGTTCCGGCGCAGGAACGCCTCCTAAAAGTGGCTGAGTGAAATCTACAAGATTTCACTTAGTCACTTTGGGGCCCATACTGCGTCAAAACCCTGCGCCTGCTTGAAGCAGGGGTAAGGATTGACGCAGCATTAACAAGATAGGGCCCCCAGAGCTTTGCTGGAGCTGCGTCACACTTGCAACGCAACTCCAGCAATGCGCCACTTTTACGGCACAGATGCATCACACATCTGTGCTGTTTTTGCCCATTGGTGTGCTACATTTTAAATGTGGCGCATCAATGGTGGCGGAGGCATGGCGCACAATAAGTGGCGCATCCCTGCTGATATGCAGGGAGGCGCCACTTATTGTAAATCTGCCCCCAGATGTTTCAGTTGTTTCTCACTTGTTTAACATAGATGAGCATGACACAGGTGGAAGGGTCGTGTTACAAATGGTTGTGATAATTTGACACGTGTTTGTAAATATGATTTTTTTTGACAGGTGGCATTCTTAGGTTGAATGAAGAACAAGCAAAGCATAGTAGCAGCACATACATACTTAAAGAACAGTTAACAGTACAGGAATCAGCTGCGGAAACGTCCTTTACACGAGAAGATAGGCACAGTATAGAGAGCAACAGTGCAAGCAACTGCACAACCAAATCGTGTACAGTCCAGAAAGCAGCAGCATACGATTTCATCAGACATTATGGGCACCCGCGTGTAAAGCTTCTGTACACAAAGAACTCAAACAGCACAGACAGCAGCAGTGAAAGCTTTGCCACACAGAATACTTACAGTGGCACCTTCAGCAATCCAATTTTCACACACAGATAGAACAAGCACTACACAGGAGACTTCAATGCAGATTTCCTCCCTGTATATCCATCTAGCACTCTATCTCTCTCTCACTCACTCCCTCACTCCCTCCTTCACTCCCTCCTCTCCTGAATTCTATGAGATATGTGAGTCTAACATTTGTTTATATATGGCCATAGCAGGAATGGTAATAGTGAGGTCCCAACCTAAGCGGGAGGGAATTCAGTTACCTGAGAAGGGAGGGGTGTAGTTGCTCACGATATTTATTGCATCTTACACCCAACCATGTATAGAGGATCTATTGCATTGTGTAGCATTTAGTGGTGCATTGAGTTTACAGGCAATTTTTCCCCAAAAGATAAACATTGGGCTGGACATTTGCCTATAGAGTCTTTTGTTTGACTGTTTAGTTCTGACATCTTACCACCCACATTACCTCCCCGTGGATGCTGTGAATACTCACTCTTGCTACCCTGAGTCAAGCGCAGAAACGGTTGTACTTGGTTCAGCTTGCTGGTTCTTAGGTGAATGGGCCCCAAGATTCTAGTGGTAAACAATCTCAACCACCATCAGTGGCTGCTCCCCCCTCTATGGCAGAGGAGCGTCACCTCACCACTACTTTTAAAAGTGCGAAAAATAAAACGTTTTATTTTTCCTTGTGCCGAGGCTTGGGGGATAGGCCAGGATGGTGACAGGCTGGGTGGGGAGTGCTGGGCACTGCCTTCACTGGGCATGTAGGTTTGGCCATCCGTCTCAGGCTGGCCAAACCCACATGCGCAGGGACCCGCTCTCCAACCCCAGCTGCATTGCTGGGGCTGTAGAGAGCAAGCACAGGCTCCCAGTCTGTCCTGGGGCGCTAATTGAGAGTGCTCAGGCCAATCCTGAAGCTGCTCTCATGATGAGAGCTGCTTCAGGATTGGCCGCGGGGCAGGCCGGGAGCCTGTGCCCGCCTGGCAGTGGAAAGGAGAGGTCGGCAGGTGAGCGCAACGCAACGCGATCATGCATGGCGCAGGTCAGTTACTTTTTCTTTTTTTTCCATTTGTTTCTGTGGTCCCCCATTCTCCCCTCCCCGAGGCCCTCCACGCCCCACCTCTTTTCCCCAACACGAGCTGCTCCTGGCCATCATGGTTGTGCCCCTGTCTGTCCTGTGGCACATTAAATAGGGTATTACATCTTTCATATGCTACGACCAAGTCTGAGTTTGAAAACGGCTGAATAGATTAATTGAAATGTATGTAGATCTCACTGTCTCAGGCTGATGTGGACGAATATTGCAGACTCATATAGCAAAGCTATTGCTCAGGTGACCAAAGCCTCACACGTTCAGAAAGCAGAAAAGTTAATCCATTTGCATTCCTGCCAATTGTTACGCATCACAATGTAGACTAAGCCATTTTGATCATATCCCTGCATCGCTGCAAGGATTCAATATTGTCACACTTTTAGGAGCCATCAATTTCAGTCGGGGTGTGCCTGGCTTGTGCCTTCGGCGACAGTCCCAGCAGAGACACCTTGACACACAGACTACTGCAGTGCAGCCCAGACCCACTGCTGAGATGACAGGTCTTAATTTACCTCATGACTGTGTGAGAGTCATAATGTCACTCACGGTGTGTTCGGCTGAGTGAGGGCTCCCAGCGGACTTTCTGTAAATGCCACCGCGGAGGCAGGTTGAGGAGCCCCTCGAGTCGCTGCAGGTACTGATTTGCAAGCAGTGTGTTACTATCTACTTTCACTGATTTGCAGACCACCTACACCTCATGTGCACTGCTCGTGCAATCACCACAGACAGAACAACAGATTGTATTTTAGAATATTATGTACAGATATGTTGTCTATCAAAAATAATATGTTTTCAATATTGGTTTAAGAAACATCTCATCATCCAGTTTAGATTTTATATTATTAACTCCAGTGGGTCAATATTTTTGTAAATGATATGTAATATAATATTCTTACAATGTTAGTCCAGTATCATATTGAGACCGCCATTTTAATTTTTGAGTCAGGTTGACAGTGGTCTACCTCCCTTTGCCAGTTCCCACCAGTGGGAGCTGGAATGTTCCGTCTGGCATGCTGCGGCACAACCAAAGTAATCCTGCTGCAGCAGGGCCACAGCACTGCTGAATCCCACTGCAAACAGCAGAGAGTAACCAGTGTACCGCAGCTCTACTGTTTCCCACCGCAAGCAGAAGAGAGTAAGCAGTATGCTGCAGCCCTGCTGTATCCCACCGCAAGCAGCAGAGAGTGAGCAGTATGCTGCGGCTCTACTCTATCCCACCGCAAGCAGCAGAGAGTAAGCAGTATGCCGCAGCGCTACTCTATCCCACCGCAAGCAGCAGAGAGTAAGCAGTATGCCGCAGCCCTGCTGGATCCCACCGCAATCAGCAGAGAGTAAGCAGTATGCAGCAGCCCTGCTGGATCCCACCGCAAGCAGCAGAGAGTAAGCAGTATGCAGCAGCCCTGCTGTATCCCACCGCAAGCAGCAGAGAGTAAGCAGTATGCCGCAGCCCTGCTGTATCCCACCGCAAGCAGCAAAGAGTAAGCAGTATGCCGCAGCCCTGCTGGATCCCACCGCAAGCAGCAAAGAGTAATCAGTATGCTGCAGCCCTGCTGTACCGCACCGCAAGCAGCAGAGAGTAAGCAGTATGCCGCAGCCCTGCTGTATCCCACCGCAAGCAGCAGAGAGTAAGCAGTATGCAGCAGCCCTGCTGGATCCCACCGCAAGCAGCAGAGAGTAAGCAGTATGCAGCAGCCCTGCTGGATCCCACCGCAAGCAGCAAAGAGTAAGCAGTATGCCGCAGCCCTGCTGGATCCCACCGCAAGCAGCAGAGAGTAATCAGTATGCTGCAGCCCTGCTGTATCCCACCGCAAGCAGCAGAGAGTAAGCAGTGTACCGCAGCACTACTGTTTCCCACCGCAAGCAGCAGAGAGTAAGCAGTATGCCGCAGCCCTGCTGGATCCCACCGCAAGCAGCAGAGAGTAAGCAGTATGCCGCAGCGCTACTCTATCCCACCGCAAGCAGCAGAGAGTAAGCAGTATGCAGCAGCCCTGCTGTATCCCACCGCAAGCAGCAGAGAGTAAGCAGTATGCCGCAGCCCTGCTGGATCCCACCGCAATCAGCAGAGAGTAAGCAGTATGCAGCAGCCCTGCTGGATCCCACCGCAAGCAGCAGAGAGTAAGCAGTATGCAGCAGCCCTGCTGTATCCCACCGCAAGCAGCAGAGAGTAAGCAGTATGCAGCAGCCCTGCTGGATCCCACCGCAAGCAGCAGAGAGTAAGCAGTATGCTGCAGCCCTGCTGTATCCCACCGCAAGCAGCAGAGAGTAAGCAGTATTCTGCAGCCCTGCTGTATCCCACCGCAAGCAGCAGAGAGTAAGCAGTATGCCGCAGCCCTGCTGTATCCCACCGCAAGCAGCAGAGAGTAAGCAGTATGCAGCAGCCCTGCTGGATCCCACCGCAATCAGCAGAGAGTAAGCAGTATGCAGCAGCCCTGCTGGATCCCACCGCAAGCAGCAGAGAGTAAGCAGTATGCAGCAGCCCTGCTGTATCCCACCGCAAGCAGCAGAGAGTAAGCAGTATGCCGCAGCCCTGCTGGATCCCACCGCAAGCAGCAGAGAGTAAGCTGTATGCCGCAGCCCTGCTGGATCCCACCGCAAGCAGCAGAGAGTAAGCAGTATGCTGCAGCCCTGCTGTATCCCACCGCAAGCAGCAGAGAGTAAGCAGTATGCAGCAGCCCTGCTGTATCCCACAGCAAGCAGCAGAGAGTAAGCAGTATGCCGCAGCCCTGCTGGATCCCACCGCAAGCAGCAGAGAGTAATCAGTATGCTGCAGCCCTGCTGTACCGCACCGCAAGCAGCAGAGAATAAGCAGTGTACCGCAGCACTACTGTTTCCCACCGCAAGCAGCAGAGAGTAAGCAGTATGCCGCAGCCCTGCTGGATCCCACCGCAAGCAGCAGAGAGTAAGCAGTATGCAGCAGCCCTGCTGTATCCCACCGCAAGCAGCAGAGAGTAAGCAGTATGCCGCAGCCCTGCTGGATCCCACCGCAAGCAGCAGAGAGTAAGCAGTATGCCGCAGCCCTGCTGGATCCCACCGCAAGCAGCAGAGAGTAAGCAGTATGCCGCAGCCCTGCTGTATCCCACCGCAAGCAGCAAAGAGTAAGCAGTATGCCGCAGCCCTGCTGGATCCCACCACAAGCAGCAGAGAGTAAGCAGTATGCAGCAGCCCTGCTGTATCCCACCGCAAGCAGCAGAGAGTAAGCAGTATGCCGCAGCCCTGCTGGATCCCACCGCAAGCAGCAGAGAGTAAGCAGTATGCAGCAGCCCTGCTGTATCCCACCGCAAGCAGCAGAGAGTAAGCAGTATGCTGCAGCCCTGCTGTATCCCACCGCAAGCAGCAGAGAGTAAGCAGTATGCCGCAGCCCTGCTGGATCCCACCGCAAGCAGCAGAGAGTAATCAGTATGCTGCAGCCCTGCTGTACCGCACCGCAAGCAGCAGAGAATAAGCAGTGTACCGCAGCACTACTGTTTCCCACCGCAAGCAGCAGAGAGTAAGCAGTATGCAGCAGCCCTGCTGGATCCCACCGCAAGCAGCAGAGAGTAAGCAGTATGCAGCAGCCCTGCTGTATCCCACCGCAAGCAGCAGAGAGTAAGCAGTATGCCGCAGCCCTGCTGGATCCCACCGCAAGCAGCAGAGAGTAAGCAGTATGCCGCAGCCCTGCTGGATCCCACCGCAAGCAGCAGAGAGTAAGCAGTATGCCGCAGCCCTGCTGTATCCCACCGCAAGCAGCAAAGAGTAAGCAGTATGCCGCAGCCCTGCTGGATCCCACCGCAAGCAGCAGAGAGTAAGCAGTATGCAGCAGCCCTGCTGTATCCCACCGCAAGCAGCAGAGAGTAAGCAGTATGCCGCAGCCCTGCTGGATCCCACCGCAAGCAGCAGAGAGTAAGCAGTATGCTGCAGCCCTGCTGTATCCCACCGCAAGCAGCAAAGAGTAAGCAGTATGCCGCAGCCCTGCTGGATCCCACCGCAAGCAGCAAAGAGTAATCAGTATGCTGCAGCCCTGCTGTACCGCACCGCAAGCAGCAGAGAATAAGCAGTGTACCGCAGCACTACTGTTTCCCACCGCAAGCAGCAGAGAGTAAGCAGTATGCCGCAGCCCTGCTGGATCCCACCGCAAGCAGCAGAGAGTAAGCAGTATGCAGCAGCCCTGCTGTATCCCACCGCAAGCAGCAGAGAGTAAGCAGTATGCCGCAGCCCTGCTGGATCCCACCGCAAGCAGCAGAGAGTAAGCAGTATGCCGCAGCCCTGCTGGATCCCACCGCAAGCAGCAGAGAGTAAGCAGTATGCCGCAGCCCTGCTGTATCCCACCGCAAGCAGCAAAGAGTAAGCAGTATGCCGCAGCCCTGCTGGATCCCACCGCAAGCAGCAGAGAGTAAGCAGTATGCCGCAGCCCTGCTGGATCCCACCGCAAGCAGCAGAGAGTAATCAGTATGCTGCAGCCCTGCTGTATCCCACCGCAAGCAGCAAAGAGTAATCAGTATGCTGCAGCCCTGCTGTACCGCACCGCAAGCAGCAGAGAATAAGCAGTGTACCGCAGCACTACTGTTTCCCACCGCAAGCAGCAGAGAGTAAGCAGTATGCAGCAGCCCTGCTGGATCCCACCGCAAGCAGCAGAGAGTAAGCAGTATGCCGCAGCCCTGCTGGATCCCACCGCAAGCAGCAGAGAGTAAGCAGTATGCTGCAGCCCTGCTGTATCCCACCGCAAGCAGCAAAGAGTAATCAGTATGCTGCAGCCCTGCTGTACCGCACCGCAAGCAGCAGAGAATAAGCAGTGTACCGCAGCACTACTGTTTCCCACCGCAAGCAGCAGAGAGTAAGCAGTATGCAGCAGCCCTGCTGGATCCCACCGCAAGCAGCAGAGAGTAAGCAGTATGCAGCAGCCCTGCTGTATCCCACCGCAAGCAGCAGAGAGTAAGCAGTATGCTGCAGCCCTGCTGTATCCCACCGCAAGCAGCAGAGAGTAAGCAGTATGCTGCAGCCCTGCTGTATCCCACCGCAAGCAGCAGAGAGTAAGCAGTATGCCGCAGCCCTGCTGGATCCCACCGCAAGCAGCAGAGAGTAATCAGTATGCTGCAGCCCTGCTGTACCGCACCGCAAGCAGCAGAGAATAAGCAGTGTACCGCAGCACTACTGTTTCCCACCGCAAGCAGCAGAGAGTAAGCAGTATGCCGCAGCCCTGCTGGATCCCACCGCAAGCAGCAGAGAGTAAGCAGTATGCAGCAGCCCTGCTGTATCCCACCGCAAGCAGCAGAGAGTAAGCAGTATGTCGCAGCCCTGCTGGATCCCACCGCAAGCAGCAGAGAGTAAGCAGTATGCCGCAGCCCTGCTGGATCCCACCGCAAGCAGCAGAGAGTAAGCAGTATGCCGCAGCCCTGCTGTATCCCACCGCAAGCAGCAAAGAGTAAGCAGTATGCCGCAGCCCTGCTGGATCCCACCGCAAGCAGCAGAGAGTAAGCAGTATGCAGCAGCCCTGCTGTATCCCACCGCAAGCAGCAGAGAGTAAGCAGTATGCCGCAGCCCTGCTGGATCCCACCGCAAGCAGCAGAGAGTAAGCAGTATGCTGCAGCCCTGCTGTATCCCACCGCAAGCAGCAAAGAGTAAGCAGTATGCCGCAGCCCTGCTGGATCCCACCGCAAGCAGCAAAGAGTAATCAGTATGCTGCAGCCCTGCTGTACCGCACCGCAAGCAGCAGAGAATAAGCAGTGTACCGCAGCACTACTGTTTCCCACCGCAAGCAGCAGAGAGTAAGCAGTATGCCGCAGCCCTGCTGGATCCCACCGCAAGCAGCAGAGAGTAAGCAGTATGCAGCAGCCCTGCTGTATCCCACCGCAAGCAGCAGAGAGTAAGCAGTATGCCGCAGCCCTGCTGGATCCCACCGCAAGCAGCAGAGAGTAAGCAGTATGCCGCAGCCCTGCTGGATCCCACCGCAAGCAGCAGAGAGTAAGCAGTATGCCGCAGCCCTGCTGTATCCCACCGCAAGCAGCAAAGAGTAAGCAGTATGCCGCAGCCCTGCTGGATCCCACCGCAAGCAGCAGAGAGTAAGCAGTATGCAGCAGCCCTGCTGTATCCCACCGCAAGCAGCAGAGAGTAAGCAGTATGCCGCAGCCCTGCTGGATCCCACCGCAAGCAGCAGAGAGTAAGCAGTATGCAGCAGCCCTGCTGTATCCCACCGCAAGCAGCAGAGAGTAAGCAGTATGCTGCATCCCTGCTGTATCCCACCGCAAGCAGCAGAGAGTAAGCAGTGTACCGCAGCACTACTGTTTCCCACCGCAAGCAGCAGAGAGTAAGCAGTATGCAGCAGCCCTGCTGGATCCCACCGCAAGCAGCAGAGAGTAAGCAGTATGCAGCAGCCCTGCTGTATCCCACCGCAAGCAGCAGAGAGTAAGCAGTATGCAGCAGCCCTGCTGTATCCCACCGCAAGCAGCAGAGAGTAAGCAGTATGCTGCAGCCCTGCTGTATCCCACCGCAAGCAGCAGAGAGTAAGCAGTATGCCGCAGCCCTGCTGGATCCCACCGCAAGCAGCAGAGAGTAAGCAGTATGCCGCAGCCCTGCTGGATCCCACCGCAAGCAGCAGAGAGTAAGCAGTATGCCGCAGCCCTGCTGGATCCCACCGCAAGCAGCAGAGAGTAATCAGTATGCAGCAGCCCTGCTGTACCGCACCGCAAGCAGCAGAGAATAAGCAGTGTACCGCAGCACTACTGTTTCCCACCACAAGCAGCAGAGAGTAAGCAGTATGCCGCAGCGCTACTCTATCCCACCGCAAGCAGCAGAGAGTAAGCAGTATGCCGCAGCCCTGCTGTATCCCACCGCAAGCAGCAAAGAGTAAGCAGTATGCCGCAGCCCTGCTGGATCCCACCGCAAGCAGCAGAGAGTAAGCATTATGCCGCAGCCCTGCTGTACCGCACCGCAAGCAGCAGAGAATAAGCAGTGTACCGCAGCACTACTGTTTCCCACCACAAGCAGCAGAGAGTAAGCAGTATGCAGCAGCCCTGCTGTATCCCACTGCAAGCAGCAGAGAGTAACCAGTATGCCACAGCACTGCTGTATCCCACCGCAAGCAGCAGAGAGTAAGCAGTATGCCGCAGCCCTGCTGGATCCCACCGCAAGCAGCAGAGAGTAAGCAGTATGCAGCAGCCCTGCTGTATCCCACCGCAAGCAGCAGAGAGTAAGCAGTATGCCGCAGCCCTGCTGGATCCCACCGCAAGCAGCAGAGAGTAAGCAGTATGCAGCAGCCCTGCTGTATCCCACCGCAAGCAGCAGAGAGTAAGCAGTATGCCGCAGCCCTGCTGGATCCCACCGCAAGCAGCAGAGAGTAAGCAGTATGCCGCAGCCCTGCTGGATCCCACCGCAAGCAGCAGAGAGTAAGCAGTATGCCGCAGCCCTGCTGTATCCCACCGCAAGCAGCAAAGAGTAAGCAGTATGCCGCAGCCCTGCTGGATCCCACCGCAAGCAGCAGAGAGTAAGCAGTATGCAGCAGCCCTGCTGTATCCCACCGCAAGCAGCAGAGAGTAAGCAGTATGCCGCAGCCCTGCTGGATCCCACCGCAAGCAGCAGAGAGTAAGCAGTATGCTGCAGCCCTGCTGTACCGCACCGCAAGCAGCAGAGAATAAGCAGTATGCAGCAGCCCTGCTGTATCCCACCGCAAGCAGCAAAGAGTAATCAGTATGCTGCAGCCCTGCTGTACCGCACCGCAAGCAGCAGAGAATAAGCAGTGTACCGCAGCACTACTGTTTCCCACCGCAAGCAGCAGAGAGTAAGCAGTATGCAGCAGCCCTGCTGGATCCCACCGCAAGCAGCAGAGAGTAAGCAGTATGCAGCAGCCCTGCTGTATCCCACCGCAAGCAGCAGAGAGTAAGCAGTATGCCGCAGCGCTACTCTATCCCACCGCAAGCAGCAGAGAGTAAGCAGTATGCCGCAGCCCTGCTGGATCCCACCGCAATCAGCAGAGAGTAAGCAGTATGCAGCAGCCCTGCTGGATCCCACCGCAAGCAGCAGAGAGTAAGCAGTATGCCGCAGCCCTGCTGGATCCCACCGCAAGCAGAAGAGAGTAAGCAGTATGCTGCAGCCCTGCTGTATCCCACCGCAAGCAGCAGAGAGTAAGCAGTATGCTGCAGCCCTGCTGTATCCCACCGCAAGCAGCAGAGAGTAAGCAGTATGCCGCAGCCCTGCTGGATCCCACCGCAAGCAGCAGAGAGTAATCAGTATGCTGCAGCCCTGCTGTACCGCACCGCAAGCAGCAGAGAATAAGCAGTGTACCGCAGCACTACTGTTTCCCACCGCAAGCAGCAGAGAGTAAGCAGTATGTCGCAGCCCTGCTGGATCCCACCGCAAGCAGCAGAGAGTAAGCAGTATGCAGCAGCCCTGCTGTATCCCACCGCAAGCAGCAGAGAGTAAGCAGTATGCCGCAGCCCTGCTGGATCCCACCGCAAGCAGCAGAGAGTAAGCAGTATGCCGCAGCCCTGCTGGATCCCACCGCAAGCAGCAGAGAGTAAGCAGTATGCCGCAGCCCTGCTGTATCCCACCGCAAGCAGCAAAGAGTAAGCAGTATGCCGCAGCCCTGCTGGATCCCACCGCAAGCAGCAGAGAGTAAGCAGTATGCAGCAGCCCTGCTGTATCCCACCGCAAGCAGCAGAGAGTAAGCAGTATGCCGCAGCCCTGCTGGATCCCACCGCAAGCAGCAGAGAGTAAGCAGTATGCTGCAGCCCTGCTGTATCCCACCGCAAGCAGCAAAGAGTAAGCAGTATGCCGCAGCCCTGCTGGATCCCACCGCAAGCAGCAAAGAGTAATCAGTATGCTGCAGCCCTGCTGTACCGCACCGCAAGCAGCAGAGAATAAGCAGTGTACCGCAGCACTACTGTTTCCCACCGCAAGCAGCAGAGAGTAAGCAGTATGCCGCAGCCCTGCTGGATCCCACCGCAAGCAGCAGAGAGTAAGCAGTATGCAGCAGCCCTGCTGTATCCCACCGCAAGCAGCAGAGAGTAAGCAGTATGCCGCAGCCCTGCTGGATCCCACCGCAAGCAGCAGAGAGTAAGCAGTATGCCGCAGCCCTGCTGGATCCCACCGCAAGCAGCAGAGAGTAAGCAGTATGCCGCAGCCCTGCTGTATCCCACCGCAAGCAGCAAAGAGTAAGCAGTATGCCGCAGCCCTGCTGGATCCCACCGCAAGCAGCAGAGAGTAAGCAGTATGCAGCAGCCCTGCTGTATCCCACCGCAAGCAGCAGAGAGTAAGCAGTATGCCGCAGCCCTGCTGGATCCCACCGCAAGCAGCAGAGAGTAAGCAGTATGCTGCAGCCCTGCTGTATCCCACCGCAAGCAGCAAAGAGTAATCAGTATGCTGCAGCCCTGCTGTACCGCACCGCAAGCAGCAGAGAATAAGCAGTGTACCGCAGCACTACTGTTTCCCACCGCAAGCAGCAGAGAGTAAGCAGTATGCAGCAGCCCTGCTGGATCCCACCGCAAGCAGCAGAGAGTAAGCAGTATGCAGCAGCCCTGCTGTATCCCACCGCAAGCAGCAGAGAGTAAGCAGTATGCTGCAGCCCTGCTGTATCCCACCGCAAGCAGCAGAGAGTAAGCAGTGTACCGCAGCACTACTGTTTCCCACCGCAAGCAGCAGAGAGTAAGCAGTTTGCAGCAGCCCTGCTGGATCCCACCGCAAGCAGCAGAGAGTAAGCAGTATGCAGCAGCCCTGCTGTATCCCACCGCAAGCAGCAGAGAGTAAGCAGTATGCAGCAGCCCTGCTGTATCCCACCGCAAGCAGCAGAGAGTAAGCAGTATGCTGCAGCCCTGCTGTATCCCACCGCAAGCAGCAGAGAGTAAGCAGTATGCCGCAGCCCTGCTGGATCCCACCGCAAGCAGCAGAGAGTAAGCAGTATGCCGCAGCCCTGCTGGATCCCACCGCAAGCAGCAGAGAGTAAGCAGTATGCCGCAGCCCTGCTGGATCCCACCGCAAGCAGCAGAGAGTAATCAGTATGCAGCAGCCCTGCTGTACCGCACCGCAAGCAGCAGAGAATAAGCAGTGTACCGCAGCACTACTGTTTCCCACCACAAGCAGCAGAGAGTAAGCAGTATGCCGCAGCGCTACTCTATCCCACCGCAAGCAGCAGAGAGTAAGCAGTATGCCCCAGCCCTGCTGTATCCCACCGCAAGCAGCAAAGAGTAAGCAGTATGCCGCAGCCCTGCTGGATCCCACCGCAAGCAGCAGAGAGTAAGCATTATGCCGCAGCCCTGCTGTACCGCACCGCAAGCAGCAGAGAATAAGCAGTGTACCGCAGCACTACTGTTTCCCACCACAAGCAGCAGAGAGTAAGCAGTATGCAGCAGCCCTGCTGTATCCCACTGCAAGCAGCAGAGAGTAACCAGTATGCCACAGCACTGCTGTATCCCACCGCAAGCAGCAGAGAGTAAGCAGTATGCCGCAGCCCTGCTGGATCCCACCGCAAGCAGCAGAGAGTAAGCAGTATGCAGCAGCCCTGCTGTATCCCACCGCAAGCAGCAGAGAGTAATCAGTATGCTGCAGCCCTGCTGTACCGCACCGCAAGCAGCAGAGAATAAGCAGTGTACCGCAGCACTACTGTTTCCCACCGCAAGCAGCAGAGAGTAAGCAGTATGCCGCAGCCCTGCTGGATCCCACCGCAAGCAGCAGAGAATAAGCAGTGTACCGCAGCACTACTGTTTCCCACCGCAAGCAGCAGAGAGTAAGCAGTATGCAGCAGCCCTGCTGTATCCCACTGCAAGCAGCAGAGAGTAACCAGTATGCCACAGCACTGCTGTATCCCACCGCAAGCAGCAGAGAGTAAGCAGTATTCTGCAGCCCTGCTGTATCCCCCGCAAGCAGCAGAGAGTAAGCATTATGCCGCAGCCCTGCTGGATCCCACCGCAAGCAGCAGAGAGTAAGCAGTATGCAGCAGCCCTGCTGTATCCCACTGCAAGCAGCAGAGAGTAACCAGTATGCCACAGCACTGCTGTATCCCACCGCAAGCAGCAGAGAGTAAGCAGTATTCTGCAGCCCTGCTGTATCCCCCGCAAGCAGCAGAGAGTAAGCATTATGCCGCAGCCCTGCTGTATCCCACCGCAAGCAGCAGAGAATAAGCAGTGTACCGCAGCACTACTGTTTCCCACCGCAAGCAGCAGAGAGTAAGCAGTATGCAGCAGCCCTGCTGTATCCCACTGCAAGCAGCAGAGAGTAACCAGTATGCCACAGCACTGCTGTATCCCACCGCAAGCAGCAGAGAGTAAGCAGTATTCTGCAGCCCTGCTGTATCCCCCGCAAGCAGCAGAGAGTAAGCATTATGCCACAGCTTTACTGTTTTCCACCATAATGGAGGTTTGCTACTCCTATGTGTGCTGCATTCTGCAGCAGACATAGAAGAAACAAATTACCATTATTTAATGATTGTTGTTGTTCATGAAGGGACACCTTCTTGCACAAAAACAATCATTAATTGTGTTTTCCAAAACCAGGAGCAATAAAAGTATTTCTCCTTGTTGCCCCAATCTAATGCCTGCTTTTGTCAGGCATTAGTTTTTAGCACTGTCTCAGATGTATAGATCCTTGTAAATCTGGGGCAGCGTCAAAAAAGCAATGGGTGTTGCGGAGGAACGCCCACAGTAACACCCATTGCATGCCCCATTCACGTAGATACCTGCGTTCCCGGGTACCATATTTAGAAAGCCACGTTAAGCCATGCAAAGTGGCTTCCTGCCGCTTTGTAAATATGTTGCATGGCACTGCGCCACCGGAACATCACAAAAAGTGCTGTTCAGCTGGCGCAATCCCCTTGTACATATGCCCCATTGTGTGCCCAACATTATTCTGGTGATAATAAAAATGGTAAGATAACTTTGATGGTTAAAACATTTCTTGTAGAGATCTGTGTTTTGTCCAGTCACAGTTTTGGCTCATAAAGTAACCCAGAGGATTAAGGGGCTGCTACAAAGAACATCTTGTAACAGGCAGATCACCGATTTGTATTTTATGCAGCTAGGTAAGTGGGTTACTGTTTTTTACACAGCAATCTCTTTAATATTACACAGGGAGCTATGAGCCAATAGTGAGGCGCTACATGATAACTGCAAGGCACGGCTTTAGAACTTTCTTGTTTTTTTTCTCAATCTGTTATTCTAAGGTTTCTAAAAAGGGCTCCTTTTGTAGTAATAAAGTTGTTTGTAGCGCAGGTAACTCTGACCACTATGTTACATTTTAAATCCTGATTTTGCCATTTTGTGTTCTTCCTTACCATGCATTTTTAACATATATTGGCTACCTCTATGGATGATATGTGGGTCCAAAACCTTGCAACCCTTGTCTTTTGTAATATTGAATGTAAGTCGATTTACATGCTTGAATGATTTATTGTCTCTGTATAATGTGTGTGTGTGTGTGTGTGTGTGCGCGCGCGCGTGTGTGTGTGTGATGTAAAGCATTCTGACACCCTGCGGTTGAGTAGCATAACATCAGAATAAAATGAATAGGTGCTATTTAAATTGTAATTTGTAGCTACTTGGATGGATAGATACAACCGACATTTTAGAGTGCATGCATATCTCTTTCATAGTTGAACAATACCTGCCTCCATAGTCTTAAATAATTATGAAGTGATGACGAGCTGTGTGCCTTTGTTTCCCTCTATTGCATTACCATCTAGGTGTTGGGCTCCTGGTAGCTTCCAGACAGGAATTTATTCGAACAAAACAAGGACTGGTGGTCCTTTAAATCAGGCCTTTGATTTGGGTCCAGCTGGAAGTGAAAATAAGAACCTTTCCTCCCCACCTGCCATTACTGTTCCAAAAGAAAAGCAGGCAACATGCAGACAGTGCTAAATGTGTCCTGGTGTCAGCAAACTACACCTGGAGGAATTCAGCGTATTTCATTCATTTCACCCTGGTTCCTGCATCCGGCTTAATATTAGCTGCTGGATCTGGAATCCATTTTGATTCACTACACTGACAATAAGGGAAGAATGGTTAGCCCTTCGTGCTTATTAGTTCTTTTGCGGTACATTTTTGTAGGGGCCTGATTTGATTTGGAGGTAGGTGGTAAAAGAGAAAGCTTATACTGAAGTTGTGGCTAAATCTGAAGTAGAAGCCACCAATAGATTGTCCTTCCCTAGCAGGTCAATATGATAAAAGATATGCCAATGGTTTGTTATCCTCTCGTGTTAGCACTTTCAGTAATATAGGATTGTTCATTATCACCAGCTCTAAGAAGGCACTAGCCCTGCCAGAGGCCAGATTGTAAGCAATGCCACACCAATGGTGGCTGGTAGGAAATGGTGGCTGGTAGGAAATGGTGGCTGGGGAAGGTGGGGGTTAGGAAAAAAGAAAACTTACCTGCTGGTCGCCGTCATCTACCGTCTGCTCTCATCGACACATGAACAGGAAGCACACAGGCTACCAGACTCCCATAGCCAACACACAACGCTGCCTTACAGCAGCATTGTGATTGGTCTGAGCGCTGTGGTTCGGTGCTCACAGAGGGACTGGGAGGTTGTGCATGTTCTCCACCCTGGCTGTACAATACAGCCGGTGGAGAACATGCAAAGTGAGCCTGACTGTTTGGCCGGCTCGAGACGGCGTGCCAAACCATCACGCACACTTAAGTTACAGCAGCTACCTCTTCTCCTCCCTCTGGGTCACTGGAGCCCAGCCCCGCCTGCCCGACCCTCGCTGCAAAACAATACTAAAAATGAAATGATAATAACATTCCATTATTATCATTTTATTTGTTCCTTTGCACTGCTTTAAAGCAGTGAAGCGACGGAGCTGCTGCTGTTCCCCCCAAGTTCTAACTTCTTTGATATGAAGCTTGTGCATTTCATGGCACTTGGTAACATAAGGACAACGAGCCATTTATTTTCTGTGCAGAATCACCACCTTTTATACATACAAGTCTCCTGCAAGAGCTCATAATTGTAAAAGAATGAGTGGCAGTGCCCAAAGCTCTACTTAGACCCTGCGGCCAGTGCAATTAAATGCACTGAATACCAAGTCTGTGTGGTCCTAAATCCAGTTCATGTCTCTTTAATCCGGATGTATGACGTTACAACGCATACTTTTACCACGCATGCCTTTACAACGCGGTTTTTACATCGCAAACCTTTACAACGCATAGCGCTTTGGGGTGCTGGATAGTGAAAAGTTTAATTTACTATTCCAACTCCAGTCCCCGTGAACACTAGGGAAGGTGTTGGATAGTAAATTAAACTTATTCCCTATCCTAGAGCGCCCCCCAGCGCAATGCGTTGTAATGGTTTGCGTTGTAATGGTTGCGTTGTAATGGTAGTGCGTTGTAAAAGTTTTGTTGTAAAGGTTGTTCACCCTTTAATCCACT
The DNA here is from genome assembly GCF_964263255.1 of Lissotriton vulgaris. Lineage (NCBI taxonomy): Eukaryota > Metazoa > Chordata > Amphibia > Caudata > Salamandridae > Lissotriton > Lissotriton vulgaris. The sequence goes on along the minus strand of NC_141696.1, from coordinate 370,367,585 downwards.
ATCAGACACTATCTGCCTTTTTAGCTCACTCTTGTGGGTTCCTACTGTCTCCCTTAGTGATGTTTTTTCCGTCTTTCTCTTCCTCCACCTTTCTGCTCTGTGTGTTTTTCCTTCTTTTGCACTCGATACATTTCTGATGCGGAAAAATAAATGCTGATCCCCAAAAATGAGTGCTGGTGCCCTTCACTGCAACCTCCGGTTCAAATTAAGCACTGGACAGCAATGACGGCTGCTGTGTCTGATTATTTGGAACAGGTTGTGACTGTCACTCATCATACGTCCTAGTCATAATTCTTTTACCACCATTTAAGTGCATAGCTGACAGGTGTTCAGTATCATGTTAGAAAATTGGTAGATAAGTGACCTCGCCTAAGCTCTCTGGATGTGTTACAGCTGCTATAAGACATTCAAGAAAAGTGGTAACTGATGGCATTGATGGCATTTAGCTAATTACCCTAACATCACTGTTCTACTTGCTGTAAATTGTCATTCAAAATGTCACAAATAATATGTGTAAATGGCATCCGTAAGCTCACCGGAAACATGGAAATGTGACACAGACATAAAGGGAAAACTCAGCAGCCTTCAAAAACAGTATTGTATTGTATTGTAATAACATATATAAAGCGCGTTCCTACCCATTCCAATGCACAAAGCACTTAGCAAAATAATAGTCACAAAACGCTTCAGCAATATTGATGACAGAATAAGTCCACAGCAGCCATTAAATGTCATGCAGAGCAGCAAATGCAATGGAGTTAACATCACCACTAAGGGCCTGATTACAATGCCGGTCGGATGTAGCGGAAGCAGGACCGCCCGACTAGAAGTCGGCGGTCCCACTGCCCTAATTATGATGAGACCGCCTTAATGGCGGTTGCAATGTGTATATTTTCTATTGCGGTGTGTGCTGTGGGCTGCAGCACATGCACCAATAGAAAATAAACACATTAAAAACACCCCTGTACTGGGTGGCAGGGACCATGCGGTATCTGCCACATGGTGCCGGGATGTTTAGGGGGACAGCATAGGTGCCCCAGGCCCCATAGCAGAGGGCCAGGGGGGAAGCAGGCCTTTCTAGGGCCCCCGTAAGTCACTTTTCGCCTGCCTTTTCATGGCAGGTGAACCGCCATGAAAGGGCAGGTGGAAAAGGACATTGTAATCCCTATGGCAGTGCCTGAGCAACCATCGCCCTCATTGTAGGGATTACAAACTCTCTGACGCACGGCGGGCTCTTGAGCCCGTTGGTAGCGCAGCGGATGGTCCTTCCACCAGATGCCTCCGCCCACCGCATCGTAATGCTGCGGGCGGACAACAGGGGCAGATATCGGGGGTCTGACACCGACGAGCCGTCGGTGTCAGACCTACTGACATCGTAATCAGGCACTAAGTCTCCAAAACTCAATATGAATTATCACTTAAATAGCAGCTTTAAATACATTCCTGTCATGAAGCAGTTTACTCCCAAACATCAGCTTGTTGGCTTCTGAAATTAAACACATTGTTATCAACTACAAGTTTTTGATTTTAGATAAATAAATTAAAAATTCTAAACAGATGATTGCCATTTTCAATTTTTTAAAACCTCTATTTTTCCTGATATGCCAGCATTTCAATTGTATTAAAAGCATGAGCGGTTCCCAAGCATCAGCTTGGTTTTTCTTTAAGTCCTCACTTGCACTACTTTCACAAATGGAAAGAGTCTGCATTACAAGAACAAAGTTCACCATTTAAACACCAGGGATGCACATCATATGCCAGGGGGTCCCATTATTATTCAAAATCCACCATTATGCCAGGTGGAAGATTATTCATAATAAGGATGCCCACAGAATACCAATAATGACTCCCACTATGCCTGGTCCAGCATCCTGGCAGGAGTCAGCTTTAACATGTCAAATGAAGTATGCAATTTGCTTAAAATAATCACCATTATGGGAGGAGTGGGTCTCATAAATCAAAAGGTTGACCACAATACTCCAAAAATTGTCATTATTTCAGGATAGTTATACCAGGCGTGGGTTCCACAATTCTAAGGAATAACCACAAAAGCCAAGGAATTACCCCACTATAACAGAGAGTGGACCCTATAATGCCAAAGGATGCCTTCAATGTGCCAAGGATTGCCTGCTATATCAGTGAAAGCATTATGCCAGGGGTAAGCACTGTAACTCCAGAGGAAGCCCATAGAATGCCAAAGCACCATTATGACAAGAGCGAGTACCAAAATCCAAAGTTGAATCACATTAAGCCAACTTTTGCCGCCATTACGCGAGAAGTAGGACTTGTGATGCCCAAGAATGCACACAATATGCAATAAAGGACCATCCATTATGCCAAGGTTGACATTATGCCAGGAGTAGACACCATAAGCCAACAATATGTTAAGAATGTCCACTATTATCTCAGGGCAATCATGATGCTCTGAATGAGCTCCAAAATCTCCCAGACTTGTTTATAATATTTAAAAAGTAAGCCTCATAAGGCCATGTCCACTTACACTGAGAATGGCCGCCATTGTATCTGTGCAAGCACTATGAATGAATGAATGAATGAATGAATGAATGAATGAATGAATGAATGAATGAATGAATGAATGAAATGAGATTTGTATTGCGCTACTTAGCCCCAAGGCATCAAGGCACATCAGATGGTACAGCTGAATGAGAGGTAAAACCAGATGTCGACTATAGGTAGGCTTCTGTGTAGAGCCAGGTCTTTAGGGCTTTGCGGAAAAGAACGACGGACGCATGGCCCTTGAGTTCAACTGGAAGCATGTTCCAGAGTTTCGGGGCAAGGGAAAAAAAGGCCTTCCCTCCCCATCTGGCCTTAATAGTTAGGGGAACCGACAGAAGGTTCTTGTTGGCAGAGCGCAGAGCCCTGCCCGGGGTATAGGAGGACACAAGAGACCTATTGTCTTCTGCACCGGATCCATGGAGAGCACGGTGGGTAAGACACAGAACCTTAAAGTTTCTCCTGGCCTGCATAGGAAGCCAATGAAGTTTTTTTCTGATGGAGGAGCCTGATGACCGCCTGGGGGCATCAACTACGAACCTAGCAGCCGCATTCTGCACAACTTGTAAGCGTTGGACCAGCCTCCTATTTATGCCTAAATAGAGTGTGTTAAAGTAATCTAACCGTGAGGAGATGAGAACTACCAAGAGTTGTTTCCGAGCTTCCAGGGAGAGGTAGTGTGAAAGTTTTCTCAAAATCCTTAAGATCCCACAACAGGTGGAAACAGTCCTATTGACTTGCCTGTCAAAGGAAAGTGTGGCGTCAAGAATCTCATGGGATCCCTGTCACATCATACGCCGACGACACACAACTTGTCGTCACGATTGACAAAAAGTGTACGGGCGCAGAGTTGCGTTTCCAAAATTGTCTCTCGGATGTTTTCCAGTGGCTTAACAAAAACCATTTAAAATGTAACAGTGCCAAGACCGAAATCATTCAGCTGAGCAGAGATCTATCTTTCTGCCCGAAAGAGTGGTGGCCCGTAGGATCTGAGGCCCCCCCCAACGCAGTACCTTCAGCACGGAACCTGGGCGTGCAATTCGATTCATCTCTTTCTTTCGATGACCACGTCACGATCACTGCTGGACGTTGTTTCGCACTTATAAAATCCCTAAAAAAATTCTTTGCTCTCCTCCCCATTGCAGCTCGAAAATCAGTCACGGTAGCGGTAATACTCTCCCGCCTTGACTACTGCAATGGATTAATGGCAGGAGTGAAAAAGTGCACCCTAAAAAAACTGCAAAGCATTCAACATGCAGCTGCTAGATTGGTGCTGGGACTTCCTAGAAGGTCATCAGCTTCAACGGCGCTGAATACCCTCCACTGGCTACCCCTACACAAAAGGATTCTTTTTAAACTTCTCCTCACTGTCTTTAAAACCATGAAAAACACAGGACCCCATTATTTTGCTAAGCGTTTTACACGTTACAACCCCTCGCGATGCCTGAGATCCTCTGGTACAAATCTTATCATTATTCCAAGATTTAAGTACAAAACCAGGGGTGGGAAAACTTTCACCGTCCTGGCAGCAAGGGCATGGAATAACCTTCCAATCAATCTTAGACTAACTGATAAGGAGAGCCTTTTTAGAAAACTCCTAAAGACATGGGTGTACCAACAACCAGACACCTCTGTATTGGCAGCCATCTAGTCTCAGTTTTTTCATCACGTTCCATCTTCTACGCAACCACCCTCTGCACGTTAGCTTAGCGCCAAGATGCTCCCTTGGAGCGAACGTTTGCGCTCTATAAATATCCATAAATATCAAAAAATATCAAATATCCAAATTGCGAGCGGCAAGGGAGGGTGTGGGACAGGTTCCAAAGGCAGACGGCCACCAGTCAGCCGACCAGACCTCCTGTTTACCTCCGAAGATGAGGACGTTGGTCTTTTCCCCATTTAATTTAAGGAAGTTTTTGTTCATCCAGCCTGCCACTGCTTCCATGCAATTCCTAAAATTTAAAGCCGCAGTCTCCACAGATTGAGAGAGGGAAACCATAATCTGGGTGTCGTCAGCATACAACAGTACTTCCAATCCAAACGATCTTACTAGCCTGGCAAGTGGGGCCACATAGATGTTAAAAAGTGTGGGGCTCAAGGAGGAGCCCTGAGGGACCCCACACTGCACAGGCTTAGCGGGGGAGAGGAAGTCGCCCAGTTTAACCCTTTGCTCACGCTGATTGAGAAACAACGTCAAGAGGCTCAGAGCGGACCCATTCACTCCCATCTCACTGAGGCGGGTGGTCAGGATGGTGGGGGACAGGGTGTCAAATGCGGCTGTAAGGTCGAGCAGGATCAGAAGGGTAGTCTGACCACTGTCGACCTTGGCGCGGGTGTTATTGACCACCACTGTGAGAGCTGACTCCGTACTATGCGCCTTCCGAAAGCCATGCTGAGAAGAATCTAGCAGGCTAGAATTGTCCAGGAAGGCGCTCAGATGGTAGTTAAGATGGGCCTTGAGCATCTTGGCGAGAGCAGGAAGCAGGGATATGGGGCGAAAGTTTTTTAGAATAGCAGGTTCTAGGGTAGCCTTCTTCAAAAGGGGCTTGACAATGGCCATCTTCCAAGGCGCGGGGAAGACACCCTTGGAGATTGCCTGGTTCATTACCTCCAGAATGGGGGGTAGCAAAACATCTCTGCACTCCTTCAGAGTCTTTAAGGGACATGGATCCAATGGGGATCCAGATTTGAGCTTATCAAGGAGCTGATTGAGGAGTTCCAGGGTGAGAAGAGGAAAATTGGACAGGTTGCCGCAAGGCCCAGTGGTAAGGTCCTGCAGGGGGTGTGTGACAGGGGGAAGGGCAGCCTCTGGATTAGGGTTGAGGGCTTCCAAGGCTGTGTAGATATCTATGATTTTGGTGTGAAAAAAGGTGGAGATCAGATTGCACAGTTTTTGGGTTGCCACAATGGGATCTGGAAGTTGAGCAAGAGATAGAGAGTCTACGATTTTAAATAGTTCTCTGGGCGAGCTAAGGGAGGCCGTCAGTTTGGTGAAATATGCCTTTTTTTCTGCCAAAACTGCAGCTTTGTATCCTTTAAGCATACTTTTATGCTTAGTCCTTTCATTGGGATCAAGATAGGACCTCCAGAGTCTTTCTTGCTTCCTGCATTCCTGCCTAAGCAGTCTAAGGGAATCTGAAAACCGAGGGACGTTTCCTGGCAGAATAGTGTGGTTTAGCCGGGGCTAAGATGTTTATGGCATTCGAAATAGTGTTGGCAAGATCGAGGGCAGCCGCATCGGTGTCCATTATTGAGGGGAACTTAAAATTGGCGATAATAGGGCCGAGGGACTCGTTATTCAGGCCCCTATAGTTCCTTTTCAAAACCTAATTGTTAGTGTCCTCTATGGGCATGGCGGAAGGACGCGAAGTGAACTCAAGTGGGACAGCCATATGGTCCGACCAGGGTAGAAGGAGGGGGGGGCCTATTTCCAACCTAAGGTCATTGGTAAATACCCCATCCAAAGTGTGGCCAGCGGAGTGGGTGGGACTTCCAACTCTTTGCGAGAGACCACAAGATGCCAGCGAGTCTACCAAAGATGTAGTATCAGCCGAGTTAGAATTTTCCAGATGGAAATTAAAGTCACCAAGGATAGTAAAGTTAGGTTTATCAATAAATGGTTCCAAAATTTCCAGGAGGTCAGGGCTGAAAGCAGACCTGGGACCAGGCGGTCTGTAGATTAGGATGTCCGCAAAGGACACCTTAGGGGAGGAATTTAACGTAAAGTGCAAAGCCTGGAAGGAATCCTGAAGGGAAGGGGAAGGGAGGCACTTGATTCAGCATATTATGGAGCTTTTGTGTAGAATGACAATCTCCCCCCTACGCCCTTCTCTGTCCATTCCAGCGAGGGCATAGCCCTCGGGAATAGCATTGACAAGTTCGGGTCCGGAGAATTCTGAGGCCCAGGATTCAGTAACAAAGGCCCATGAGGGCTTCCTCTCCGGAATGAAATCTCTAAAAGCGATGTTGTTTTTGACTAGGGATCGGGCATTGATTAGAAAACCTGGGGCATATTACCAAGCAATAGCGATAATTATCGCTATTGCTTGGTTAGAGACAAAATAGTATCGCCGACCTGCGGCGATTTTTATCGCAGATAAACCTTGGTATTACCAAGGTTTATCGCAAATGCGATAAAAATCGGCCGCAATGCATGAATATCGCTGAAAAGTCAGCGATATTCAGGCATTACCGAGCTAATGCTCTTAGCCATGTTATCCACTTCCCATTGGATAACATGGCTAAGAACTGCTCAGGGCAGGTGTTAGCTTTTGGAGATATTCGCGCTTAGCGCGAATATCTCCAAAAGTTGGTAATAGGAGATAGCGATGTTAGCGACTGTTTCCAGTCGCTAACATCTTGGCACGCCCACTTTGCATGTCATTAGTGATAAATTTCTCTGACATGCAAAGTGGGGCCCAAGATGGTCGCTATCTCCTATTAGCTGTCGCTAACTGGTGTTAGCGACAGCTAGGTAATAGGGAGATAATTTTATCTCCGCTTTCTTGGCTTTTAAAGCCAAAAAAGCGGAGATAAACCACCTTGATAATATGCCCCCCTGTTTCCCTAGTAGGAGAGGGGAAATTTTTTTCCTTCTTCGCGATTGGTTTTCCTAAAAGTACGGGCAGGGTACCATTTTTAACCTCCCTAGTGCAACAGCACTTAAATGCATCTCGCAGTCTCTCGGATGAGAGCCTGTGATGACAGGGCTGCCAGGATGGCTTAAGTGCTAGAGGTGCACATAGGGAGTTAGTAAGACTTACTGAGTCAGGGATATTAGTGGCATTGGCCTCCCTAGCCCCTGGCACTTGCTTGGCGCTGACGGGCGCGGACAGGCTGGACTCTGGCGTGACTCCGGCGCTGATGCGGCGCGTCCGCTGATCGCGTCCGCTGCGCGGAGGCATGCTCGTCTCCTTAAGTAGGGAGAGCTAGAGCGCTGAAGGTGTTGCCGCCTCCCACCCAAGATGGCCGCTGCCAGATTTCACCGCCCGGGTCCCGGTACTCAGCACCTAGATCGGCTGGGACCGCCCAAAATGCGGGGAAAGGGGATTAAAACTGCCAAAGGGTCAGCCGAGTGATGGTGAGTGATGTGGGAAGTAAGAATACATTTTAAAATTCGCTGCGTTAAAATCGGTGGCGAGGTAGAGGCACACACGCTAGTATTCAGCAGTATACACACAGCAGCCCTCCTCCCGGCTTTCCGCCTCAGGAGGGAACAACAGTCAAACAGCAGAAACTCGTGTCTGCCCCGAATGTGCTCCTTAAGTAGGGAGGACTAGAGCGCTGAAGATGCTGCCGCCTCCCACCCAAGATGGCCACTACACCAGGACTGAGTTCTAAAATGCTAAAGGATGCTTAAATGTGGCAAGCATTATCACTGTTATGCCAGCACCAGCATTACTACAGGAATATGTTTAATTTGCCAATTATTGTCCACAATTTAAGTGGTACTTCAAGATGTTATGTGTGATTTGCCTGAGATGACAGGTGTCTCTCTCTCTCTCTCTCTTTCTCTCTAATAGCAGATGTGCACCAGCGCAGACACACTTGCGCCAAGGTGTAGGGAAGGTGCCTACGTTTCAGGGATGATTGTTTGTGTGCAGGTAGGGACAACTTACTGCACACAAACAATCATTAAAGGCGATTTGCTCCTATGTGTGGTGCAGAATGCAGCACACATAAAAAGAGAAAAAAATGAGGAGAAATAAAAGCATGTCTCCTTGTTGCTCCACCCGGAGGCGTAGGATTCTGATGCATTCCCATGATTACCACACATTGTAAATCTGGGAATGTGTCAGGTTCCATGGATGTTCTGTGGGAACACCCAGAGCAACACTCATGTCACACCCCTTTAACGCAGAGTAATGCGTGAATAGGGTCCATATTTACAAAGCCATGAAAAGTCACACAGAGCGACTTTAGGTGGCCTTGTAAATATGGGCAGGCACACTGTGCTGCCAGTGCGTCTAGAAAAGTGATGCTCCGGCAGTGCAAGGGGCTTCTAATGAGGCCCTTAGCCTTCAGAGAAATAATATTGAAAAAGCTCCTGAAAAATGAAGAGTGAGGGAAACAGCTTATGAAACCATTAATCAAAAAATGACGGCGAGGGTTAAGCCAGGTATGCACCAAGGTATATTCAAAGAGTAATCAAGTTCAAACAATTTTTGTATCTCCTTTCGCACTCAATTTCTTGTGGTTCGCCGTCCAAGCCACAGAAATGTCCAAAACTTTAAATAAACAGAGGAGTGCCCAAAATCAGCAAAAAAAGGTTTTTCAGTCCAATGCTGCAGTCCATCAATTATTTATTTTCTGCTTATTCCAATTTTCAAGGTTGTTCAACAGAACAAAATCTATACAGTCCAATGTAGAATATTCAAAGACAAAATTTCAGAGTTTCATAGTTCTTGAAATGATAATCACATTTGACACAGCTACACGTTTCGTCCTAGTCGGACATCATCAGGGCATTGACACTGCTGATTTATCATGGTTGGGTGTGTCGCTACAACAGGATGACGTGATCTACGTTTCTTGAATAGTAGAAAGATTATTGATGCGTTTTGAATTGACGAAAGACAGTTACCCAGTGAAGCAAGATCTTGGAGACTAAATTGTGACTTTGGGTCAAGCTGGAAATTAAGGGGCATATTATCAAGGGGGTTTATCTCCACTTTTTTGGCTTTAAAAGCCAAGAAAGCAGAGATAAAATTATCTCCCTATTACCTAGCTGTCGCTAACACCAGTTAGCGACAGCTAGTAGGAGATAGCGACCATCTTGGGCCCCGCTTTGCATGTCAGTGATATTTATCACTAATGACATGCAAAGTGGGCGTGCCAAGATGTTAGCGACTGGAAACAGTCGCTAACATCGCTATCTCCTATTACCAACTTTTGGAGATATTCGCGCTAAGCGCGAATATCTCCAAAAGCTAACACCTGCCCCTGAGCAGTTCTTAGCCATGTTATCCAATGGTAGGTGGATAACATGGCTAAGAGCATTAGCTCGGTAATGCATGAATATCGCTGACTTTTCAGCGATATTCATGCATTTCGGATGATTTTTATCGCTTAGGAGATATACCTTGATAATAGCAAGGTTCCTAAGCGATAAAAATCACCGCAGCTCGGCGATAGAAATATCGCCGCTAAACCAACATAGCGATAATTATCGCTAGTTGTTGGTAATATGCCCCTAAATTAATTATCGGAAGTACTTTGAATGATACACACGCCATTGAGAACTGATTGGTGCTAATCAATGCCCTGATGATGTCCGACTAGGACGAAACGCGTAGGCTGTGTCAAATGTGATTATCATTTCAAGAACTATGAAACGCTGAAATTTTGACTTTGAATATTCTACATTGGACTGTATACATTTTGTTCTGTTGAACAACCTTGAAAATTGGAATAAGCAGAAAATAAAGAATTGATGGACTGCAGCATTGGACTGAAAAACCTTTTTTTCTGATTTTGGGCACACCTCTATTCATTTAAAGCTTATGAAACCATATGTAGCTAATGTTTTGCTTGAAACACATGTAACCATTTTAAGACAAAAAGTGTATTTTTTTAGCAAACTGGAATAAACTGATTTCACGTAAACGGTTAACTTTTTCTCATTTGAAAAGTCAAAAAAGATTATTAATTTTCTGCAGTTCTAAGTATATAAACACAGCAAAGGCAGTGCGAAATCAGCATATGCCACGTTCTCCCTAATGTAAAGTTTGATTTACTCCTATTGCACAAGTACCAGGAACTGTACAAATGAATTTGACCTGCATTTTTGCTTCAGCTAAAAGGAAATCATTTTGCCCTTGTTCGGAGGGAATACATCACCCTCATGGTTATGCAGAAATTGTGTCGAGTTACCCATTGCAGATTCTGTAGTTTTACGTTTTGCCTCAGTGCACAGAACAATCAAGCATGTGCATTGAGGACTGCTGTGACATAGATTGTGACCAAAGGGTGGTTCTCTTTCTTCTGTAGATGCACACTATGTATAGTCCTCTTTTTCTGCAGAAGCCTATCCTATGCCCATCAGGCTGTTGAGGACTGACAGCGGCCAGGGGCGGCTCCTGCGCAATGGCGGAGGATCGTCACCCCACTGCCTGGCTCAGAGCCAGTAAATGTAAATGAAAACGATGTTCTTGCATAATTCTAATTTACATTTGCTGGCTCTTAGCCAGTGCTGTTGGGAGGAGCAGGGCCAAGGTATCGGAGGGGGGGGGGGGGGGGGGGGGGGGGGGTGACAGTGAACTTCACTCTTTAAGTGCGAATATGTGTGTTGGCCGGTCGTCTAAGGCCGACCAAAACACAGATGCGTACTTAGGTTTTCTCCAGCCCAGCTGCATTGAGCCGCCAGCTGGAGAAACCCTACAGACTCCCTGGTCTGAGCAGGGTGTCTTTTTTGCCTGCTTAGACCAATCCCCACGCTGATTGGACAGGGAGTCTGTACCAAGGGCTACTGGGAAGAGCAGGCTGGAAGAGAACAGGCAGTGCGAGGAAACGTGACGCTGGAGATGGCTGGCGCAAAAGGTAAGCTTTATTTTTTTTTTTTATATTCAGTGCCCCCTGCGCGATGCCTCTTGTGAGACCCCATCCTTCTTTTATATCGGCCGCCACTGACGGCGGAGACAGCAACAGATTATAGTGGTGGGATAGACTTTTTTTACCTGTAACCTGCCAGGGAGGGTCACCTACTGGCTTTTCCTGGTTCTTTTAACTAGTGTGCTAGTCCCCTACAACCAGGTCCTTTACTGCATGCGTGCGGGACATGGATGATGCGTGAGTATGTAACCTGTGTGTGAGAAGAAGATTGTAAGTGGAATGTGTCTGTTATATGTGACTGTGGCTACACAAGAATACATTTTGATTTCCTGAACCAAAGTGGTACATAAGATTACGTTTGGAGATCGCTCCAAACAGCAATTTGAATTGTCGGGGATTTTAATGCATTCCATAAGTCCTTTTCAGTGGACGAGACTCTCGGCTGTGGAGGATAGGAGACCTTGGGTCCATGTGAAGTGTAGTATCTTTGACCTTTTCTGCTTCATTGTTACCCGGAGATGCGGTGCTTAATTTGAGCCGGAGCTTTCCGGTGCGCAGCACAGGCACTTAATAGGTTTCTGGGGCGCGTCACTGGCACCTAATTGTCAACACCAGACTTAGAACAGTCCACCACATGGTGGCACTGCTCATCTAATTTAGAGATGAGCAAAACAACAGTAGTTTAGGACTACAATTTACATTAAAATTTCTAATACCTGCCTCCCCAGCCATTCCTTTAGCTTCGGGGACCTGGAATATCTGAACTATTGGATTTACATGTAAGAGAGATGGTTAGTAGTTGTTTTGGCAGCGATGACAAGGCGGTGGGTGGTGCAATCTGCAATGGCCTCCTGGTCAGAGCCCTGGCACTTAATATTTTACAAGTTAAGCACTGCTACAACCCAAGGTTAACAGATAGTTCAGTGGGGCAGGCTTTCCCTCCATTGTGCCTTTATTTTGTTTCTCTCCTGATGAGAAACTCCCAACCTTATCCCACCTTCCTGTTAGCACATGAAGACAAAGGCTATCTTTGGTCCAGTCTGGTAGGAATAAAGGAAAGGCAAGAACTGCCTGAAACCAGCCACGAGTTTGACCATTGGAATACACAGTGGTGGCTCCCAGTGGGAGTGCTGCGGGTGCGGGGGAGGGGCAGGGTGGGGGTAGTGGAGTCGGACAAACGACGTCCACAAGTAAAGTAAGTAAATAAATAAATAAAACTATTTACCTTGCCCTTGATGCATCGCAGACTTTTATTTATTACTTTACTTATGGACGTCGTATGTCAGACTCCACTACCCCCCACCCTGCCCCATCACACCGCAGCACTCCCACTGTGAGCCGCCATGGGGAATACACAAACTTTCTCTGCAGCCTCAGTATAAAGTTGCCACAGAAAGTACCAGCCAGTATGCCAAGATTTCTCTCATAATCCCAGGGTCCCACACTAGTGGCAACCGATGTCTTCTATTCTGTGGCTGGATTGGGGTCACTCACTGCTCACTACCCTTCACCAGGTTTGCATCAGCTACATGGGAAGTTTTGCAACCTGCCAAAAGAAAAGCTGGCTAGGGCCTATCTCAAGGAATGGAACTGAATGACTGTCGAGGAGGGGTGGTGAAGGTGCCCTTGCACAAGGAAGACACTGCCTTGGATGTGTGTGATGCTGCCTGCTGCAAACCAGAAAGGATCTGCTCTCCCAAGATAGGTGGTATGGCCTTGTGACACTATGTGGAGTACTCTAAACTTGAAGCCCCTGTGTCAGTCTGGTGCACATGGAGAACACATCTTTCCACCACGGTACCAATGCTGACATTAAATACGGCAGTGCTACATTTATAATCAGGTGGCTCACCTTCATGACAAGGTTCAGACAGAATTTGGTAAGAATACCATTGTGTAAGGAGTGGGTCTTATGTCTAGGAGATCTGAATGTACGCATGTCACTTTCATGTCAGGATTGGGCCATCATAATAGCAAGGAGGGCCGAAAGGTGGTAGAACCAACATTACATAATGAACAGGCTGCTTCTGCTTTGTTAATGCAAATGGATATCCTAGTCATTCTGGTCATCGAAGAAGAGGGCCACCGCATATCAGTTATTATGTCACAAGCGAGTATCAACAATCAGCTATAATTGAGTAAAATAAAATAAGAAAAGAGAAAGAGTTTGTTCATGATGGCTTAGGTGTACCCCAGTAACATCTCATGTAATTGATTACTCAGACCACTAGAGCATGCCATATTTCTGATTAAAGTAAGACGTCACAGGACTTCAGGTGAAATAAATAAGGCGCTCCCTCTCTAAAGTCAGACAAGCCCATAGGGCAATTAATCAGTCCCAGAAAGGTTGGTCTGAGAGATCAGCATGTGGGCCATTTGCAGTTTGTGGGCTTGTTTTATGGCCAGATGAGCCCTTTTTTACTGTTGAGTTCCCATTATTACCGCAAACATTGCCTGCAGAAAACACAAATGCATGCTTGTTGTAAGTAAATGTTAGTCCAGTACAAGTAGATTCTTATGTAGATTTATTTAGGTAAGTGTTACAAGAAGAGATCCCCACCAGGAGCAGCCTTCCTGCTTCTCAGCCCATCCACCAACTGCCTCACACACTCCTCAACATTCCACTCACCAACATTCTCTCACACAGTCACCCTGGCTGAGCAGCAGGTATAACAATGCTGTCTATCATACCTTGCAAAATATTCATAGAACGTGTTTTTTACAAGTTCAGACCCGGCCTTATTTGCAAATGTGGGGCACTTTTTTTCAGCTATCTGGCCCCGTATTGGGGGACACTTTTATTCTGTCAGTCAGTCAGTCAAAGTACTTTATTTCGGTAACATACCATAAAAAGGCCAAACATACAGAGTAAACACAGCATAGTAGCAAGGGATAAAACAAAAAGAACCATGTATTAAAAATCACATACAAACCGTTCCTGCAATATTAAAAGACATCGGATATTATACTGAAATATCAGTATGTAAAAGGTCTAAAATTAGATAAAAAGTGAGACACCTCCTAAAAATAGCCCTTAGTGCGAAATATGAACTTCCAGCTTTAGTATTGCACATCTCTTGTACCAAATGGATTGAAGAAATCTTGCTGTGGCAAAAACTATCAGGGGGGAAGTATCGTATTTGAGAATCCTGAAAACCTCCCTATAATCCCTAAAGCCCCTCGCCCTACACAGCTGCAAAATCCATTTCTCCCTAGCGTAAGTGGGGCAGAAGAGCAGAACATGCAGATCTGCCTCACTGCCGCTCAAGCACCCTGGGCAGGTACTTGCCATTAAGGTGGCGTTTTGCCATTTGTGCGTTACCGCTCTCAATGGCAACACGCTGTGTCTGAACTGTGTATAGAGTTTCTTGGCCAAAGTGGGCTGGATATCGTCCAGAAAGACTTTGAAGCGGGGATAAGCCTTAATGTTCAAGAAAGTGTCCGTTAGCCTACCCATCAAGAGATTGCTTGTAGTTGACTCCATGCGGTACCTCCTAGGAGCTACATTCAGTAGTTTTTTAGAAAGCAGAGGACAGGAATCTTGGGGAAACAACCACATATCTCCTCTGTCTAAAGCATGGCAGAGGTGCTCGATGTAGTTCAACCATGGTTTTTTCCCCAAGGTCCCCCTCTGCAGAATCTCTCAGGTCATCCCTATAGCTCGAAAGCTCAGGGGTAACCCAAAGGCGCCTCCAATACAGGAGAGGGCGATTTGCTACGATCTCCTGGATTGGGACCAGGCCCAGGTCCAACCTCAAGGGGATCAAAGGCGAGCTCACAGGAAGTCGGAGCAAAAGTCTAATAAAACTGTTTTCCGTGAGCATCAAAGGGGCAGCTGATGTGTGGCCCCAGAGCTCTATGCCATAAAGTGCACCCCCTCTTGCTTGGGGCCTTATAGATCTCGAGAGGCGGGCTCAGGAGTTATAGTAAGGTGTCGTTAAAAACCTTTAAAATGCCACCCGAAGATTGCGCCAGCTTTAAATTTGCCCTGGCCTTATGAAACCCCCAGTCCATCTTATCGTTCAGTGTGACCCCCAGATACTCGAAGGTGGACACACGGTCCAACACTTTTCCATTCATATGCAGGCGGGGGCAGTTGGCCGATTTATAGTTAAAGACCATAAACTTTGTTTTCGAGATGTTGATCTGCAAATTTCTCAGATGGCAAAAGGAGCAGAATGCCTCTAGTGTGCGCTGCATACCCCCTGATGATTTTGACACCAGGAGAGTATCATCTGCGAACATTAGGGCCGGTATCCATTGCCCCGCTGAACTGGGAGAGTCCAAATCTTTTGCTCCTGAAAGATGGTTTATTAGTCCATTAAGAAAGAGGGAGAAGAGGGTAGGAGCCAAAACGCACCCCTGCCTTACTCCCATTCAACCGGGAAGGGGGCCGACAGCTCCCCAGTCCTCCCATACCTCACCCTAGCATATATGCCCTGGTGCAGTCGTTTAAATAAGTGGCACAAATAAGGGGGGTACCCATCGCCAACAGTAAAGCCCACAACTTGTCCCTCTGGACCAGGTCGAAGGCGGACCAAAGGCCACAAAAATCAAAAACAAACTACCCGCCCCAATAGTGACTGTCTTCCAGTAGACCAACTGTAGTCTAAACAGTTGGTCTATAGTAGAAACCTTTGCTCGGAAGCCCGCCTGTAGGGAGGTTAGGATATGTTGGTCATCCATCCAACTCTGCAACCTTGATAACAAAAGGAGGACGAAGATTTTCTGGAGGACATCGATCAAGCTTATGGGGCGGTAATTAGCTGGGTCGAGGGGTGAAGCTTTCTTGTCAATCGGGATTATTTCGGCTCCCAACCAAGTTTCCGGGATCTCCAGACCCTGGAAAATGGCATTAAAATAAACACAAATGTAGGGAGCCCAAACCTTCTGTTCGCTACAGTAGAGGTCGCCAGGGTTCCTGTCCAGGCCCGGGGCTTTTCCTAATTTCAAGCTTACAAGGGCCATCCGTACTTCACGGACAGAGCAAGGTGGGCAGACCAGGGCCGGGGCTTCCAGGTGAGCCAATACTGTAGGGCGATTTTGCAATGCGGCCTCATCATGGTGGTCACTATGGCCAGATGAATACAAAGGCTCAAAATGATCTAGCCACGCGTCTTCACTCAGGTTGGGGGTGATGGCAGACTTCCCCATGGCCGACCCAACTCGCACAAGGTTCCAGAATTACCTAAAGTCTCGGGTTCCCAATGCCACTCGGATATTGTCCCACCTGTCGACTTCCCACTCAGCCCTAGCCTCCTTGATCAAGGTTTTATACACCTCCCTTGCCGTTCTAATGCTAGAGATTGAGCCCGATTTGACCTCCCTGATCAAACACCTCTTTGCATAACTACATTCTTTGTTAAACCAGTGGTCCCGCCTCTTTAACCCACCGCTCCTGACGCCCGATGAATAGAAGTAGCAGGCCAGGGAGCCGAAAAAATTATTATGTATATTTTGAAGCCCCTGGAAGTGGGTGGGGAGAAGTTCGCAACCTGCACCCAGAAGGTTATGAACCTCCATGAGAGAGTTTGCAACGAGTTGATACAGGTCTGCAAGCATCTCAGGAGCCAGTGCAATCCTCTCCCATCTAACTCTTTTCCCTCCCGCTGCTAAGACTAGAGTACAGTCAGTTGCTTTTTCCTCACAACCTGAATCATTGTGACAACTAAGGGGAACAAGCAGTTCTGATGACAGTAAGTTGTGATCGCTGTCAACCCTTGGGATCATAGAAAAGGATCTTAGGCAAGCCCAAAACTCTACATTCACTAATATATAATCTATGGTAGAGCTTCCCCCCGGTCTAATAAATGTACTGGTCCCTGGAACATCTGGGGCGAGTCTACCATTACAAGCCCTTAGTGAATGTAGGACGACCAACTTGTTAATCGCAAGGGCCAATGGTGGTAGGCGCTTTTCTGGGTACATGGTGCAGTCCGGAATGAGCCAACTTTCATCCTCTTCCACGGAAATAAAGGGAATCCCCGCAAGTGGCTCAAAATGACAGGTGAGGTTTGCACCAATAATTTTATGGGCACCAGGTGGAAGAGATTGTAAAGGAGTGTCCAGTGCTTCCACGGTTGATAGACCCAGCTAGAGCGGATGAGGGCGCAGGTATATATTAAGCACAACCAACACAGGCCCCTTGTTGAAGTTCAATATAACACATAGAATGTCCGGGCAAGGGGAATCTACTACCTTAACCGTGCATCCCAGGTGAACAGCGACCCAAATAAATAACCCTCCCAAAGGTCTGCCCCTCAAGCCCTGTACTGCTGGGATATGAAAGGATGCATATCCCTCCTTAACCGGAGGAGACAGCATCCAAATCTCTTGAAAGAGACATAAATCATAGCTCTCCATCAGCTCTCCCCACTCCGGATTTAGCAGCTTTCTCTCCAGTCCTGCTACATTCCAAGAAACTATAAGTGGAGACTGAGTTGAGGCAGGAACCTGGTGGTCCACCAATATTAGAGGCTCAATAGGGCAGGGAGGATTAGAATGTATATGGTTACCCACTTCCTCTAAAGAACAAAATAACCCCAGATTAGATAAGGGCGCGGGAATAATAGAATTTGTCCCTTCCGGACCAACTCTCTCGCCTGGAGCGCCCTTCGCTCTGCTGGGATTCCCCCCATTTTCCCACCCCGTCTCGGGCAAAACAGATCCTACGGGGGAGCAGGTTAATAGCAGTCAATCTATGTTGCTTAGAACAGATTATCTATTACCCATAGCGATGTTAAATTCATCATCATAACCAGTAAGAGAGGGGCGGAATGGGTAGTATCCCCCTAAAACTGGAGATTGTGAATAAAAGTACCCCAAGTGGATGGTGTTAATAGAACTCGTATTGGAAGACCCTCCATTATATAATACATGTTCCACAGCCCTTGGATCCCAGAAGTTCACAATCACACAGTCACCACCAATGTCCTTAGGTCTGTACCCAACCAACTTACTCTACGAGCAAAGATAATTTCACCCAGCCCAGCACCCATTAAAGGTCTATGCCTGCTTAACCAGAAAATAACTTGGTTCTTCAGTTCTGGAAAAGATTCCCTTGTATCACCTGGGAGGGCAGGGACGCCTGTGAGCACCACCACATAGGGCGAGGCTTCCGGCGGAATCTGGGGTAGTGGAGTGCATTTGGAAGAGCCCTGCAGGTTGTTATTTCCTAGCGGGCACTCAAAGAGCCCAGTTGTTTTTGCAGCTCTAGTGGTTCCTGTGCTTTACGTCCCAAGGCAAGTGGAAGGGCAGCAGGGCGACCTGGGCCATTAGTAGTTAATGTAGTGGTTGTGATCTTAGGAGGGATCAATACAGGGGTAGGGGGATTAGGGCAAAGGCTATTGGCCGGAGGCTGATCCTTCGCAGCCACATTAATTGGTCCTTTGGCCGATACCGAAGTAGTGTTCCCTGCTGCAGTGGCTATCTGTTCTTTCCCTAAGCCTTTACTGTTTATCAAAGAGACCAATCTATCAATCTTAGAGGACAGAGATTTGAAAGGGGTATTGATGAGCGCTTCCATGTGGGCCTGGAGATCGAACAAAAGGTCAGTAGCTCAGAGAGGGGCACCAGAGAAAACACGGGTGCCTGGATTGACATCTGGTACTGGAGCCTTAGTAGGTTTCCATTTTTTCTTAGGTTTTTTGGGTCTGGCACCACGCACGTGCTCCTGGGATGGGGCCCAGGCGGGTGAAGGGGAAAATCTGTGTTGCGCGCTCTCAATTACAAAATCAGGGTCAGACACAATCTGAGCACCGGGTAGGTCTGAGAATGAGGGCATAATGGAGTTTATAAAATCTGTGGGAAAAGCTGTGGCTACGGAGCAGTCTTCCAGAAGGGCAGAGGAGGGCATAGCAGGGGTAAGTGAAAGACGCCTTTCCGTATTTTCTATAGCGTTTGCCACAACCCCTATTGTTTTTTGGAGCATTTTATCAATAGCCGTAAGGCTAGGTAGGGGTTGCGTAGAAGCCGCTAATAGCCTAGTCATGGGGCGGTGGGCAATCGGCTTATCTCCCTTTCCCATGTTGCTGCTCTCAGCCAATTACAGCCAGTTGAGTATAAAATAAAATATCTAAAATACAAAGTTACACCAAAGGCAGGAACATATTGAACTATAACAGTATAACAAAGGTGGCCCAGTAAAAATATTCAAACAACAAAGAGAGTTGTTAATCACTTCGACTGCATAGTATAAAATGATATTAAAACAAGGTACCGCTGTAATGTTCACCCAAGCTGTCTTTAGCGGGAAAGTTTAAAGGGGTGACCCAGCCCGGCCTCTGTCGGCCCCGGACGGCCACAGAGGGTCCCGCCCTTGTCCCGGGCTTCTCCCGGTACGCTTAGTCAAAGGGAAATCCCTGGATGTGCACTAAAGCAAGTGTGTGTTGTGTTGCTATGTAGGCTCTACCCAATCATACACACATTCCTTCTAAATACATTAAGGGAAAAATATATGGAAATAAAACATTAGAAATGAATTTCCACACTAAAAATGAACGTTCACAATCGTTTTAATATTTTTATAAAAAGTGAAGACCTCTCTTCACAAAGGAATAAGTTAAAAATTCAAAGAAAACTCTTTGAACAAGTACAATAAAATTCAATGAACAGTTAATAACAAATTGTTACACACATGCTCAAAAACAATATCACAATCATACAAATTATACGACAAAAGATAAAGGAGAGAAATAATCAACACAAATACAATACAAAAAAGCAATTGGATCCTTTTCACAAAACCCCTAACACTGTGGCCTTAAGATTCTCCCGCCACTATTATTGTAGATCCACTGGTCTTTCTTTGATATTGGTGGTACAGTAAACAGTATCAATAATACATGAATATCTGTTACTTCCTTGACCTTGTTTGGATTCTAGTAAAAATTGCGTCTACGCGTTTTGGTGTTATATTACTTGATGTTGTAACACCTTCATCAGAACATACCGTCTCTTTGGCTTCACAGGCTTCTAGGCTTATACTTAAAAATCTCCCGTAGGTATTGTACGAGTCCCTCAGGAAAAACAGCCGTCAGGAAGGCCTCCTCCAGACGATCACTGTTGATCTAGGTTTTGATATACCTCGGGGTGATAAAGCTTCTCAGGATAAGGAAGTCTTTTTCCTGTTCTATGGTCAGGTGGACGTGGATCCCCTCTTTTTGTCGAATTTTACAAATATCTTTATATGGATTAAAACGTTCTCATGAACGGGCATGTGTTAGTGTTTCTTGGCTTGGGAACTGGATATGTTCTGCTCAAAAATCTGTTTACGATTCTGCCACGTCTTCGTGGCAAAGGTGTAAACAGATTTTTGAGCAGAACATATCCGGTTCCCAAGCCAAGAAACACTGACACATGCCCGTTCATGAGAACGTTTTAATCCATATAAAGATATTTGTAAAATTCGACAAAAAGAGGGGATCCTCGTCCACCTGACCATAGAACAGGAAAAAGACTTCCTTATCCTGAGAAGCTTTATCACCCCTGAGGTATATCAAAACCTAGATCAACCGTGATCGTCTGGAGGAGGCCTTCCTGACGGCTGTTTTTCCTGAGGGACTCCTACAATACCTACGGGAGATTTTTAAGTATAAGCCTAGAAGCCGGTGACCCCAAAGAGACGGCATGTTCTGATGAAGGTGTTACAACATCAAGTAATATAACACCGAAACGCGTCGACGCAATTTTTACTAGAATCCAAACAAGGTCAAGGAAGTAACAGATATTCATGTATTATTGATACTGTTTACTGTACCACCAATATCAAAGAAAGACCAGTGGATCTACAATAATAGTGGTGGGAGAATCTTAAGGCCACAGTGTTAGGGGGTTTGTGAAAAGGATCCAATTGCTTTTTTGTATTGTATTTGTGTTGATTATTTCTCTCCTTTATCTTTTGTCGTATAATTCGTATGATTGTGATATTGTTTTTGATCATGTGTGTAACAATTTGTTATTAACTGTTCATTGAATTTTATTGTACTTGTTCAATGAGTTTTCTTTGAATTTTTAACTTATTCCTTTGTGAAGAGAGGTCTTCACTTTTTATAAAAATATTAAAAAGATTGTAAACGTTCATTTTTAGTGTGGAAATCCATTTCTAATGTTTTATTTCCATATATTTTTCCCTTAATGTATTTAGAAGGAATGTGTGTATGATTGGGTAGAGCCTACATAGCAACACAACACGCACTTGCTTTAGTGCACATCCAGGGATTTCCCTTTGACTAAGCTGTCACTGTACCCTGTTCCCTGGTGATAGTGGGGTACTCTCTCTTGTGTTTACTTCTCCCGGTACGCTCCCGCGCGCTCCGGCGCAGCTGTTAAGGGGGTTGGTTATAAGGCTGTGGGCAATTGTCGGCGGAGTTCTCAAGGAGGGCCAGGTGTGTGGATAGGCAGTGGGCTCCTGGGATATTGAGTCCCTCTAGTGATCAGCACTCCTCCGTGGCTTCAGCGCTTTCCTGTCTCCGCGCTGCAATCAGAGACGCCTCACATCAAGCTGCAACCAAGTGGATTTTAAAGAGTCAGCAAGCCTCCAGCGGCGATGCGGCACCTGCGAAGCGGGTGCGGCGAGTCGTAATGAGGCTGAGGGCAATTGTGGGCGGAGTTCTCAAGGAGGGCCAGGTGTGTGGATAGGCAGTGGGCTCCTGGGATATCGAGTCCCTCTAGTGATCAGCACTCCTCCGTGGCTTCAGCGCTTTCCTGTCTCCGCGCTGCAATCAGGGACGCCTCACATCAAGCATCAACCAAGTGGATTTTAAAGAGTTAGCAAGCCTCCAGCGGCGATGCGGCACTTTTATTTTGGTTCCCCAGGCCACTTTTTGTCCCAGTCCGACCCTTTCCCAGGGGCAAGTTCAATCATACTGTTCGTTCTGCTGTGGTTGTGGTCGGTGAGAGAAGCTAGGGGTGATGCATGAGAGCGTTGTTACCCAACTGCTGAACGAAAAATATCCCCCATCCTCCAACAAGAGCACAGGAAAGCAAAGAGCGCTGGACCATGCTTCGTAGGTAGCATTTCCCGCGGTGCCACGCGCCAGCGATGTGTTTGTTAATAATGGATTCAGACCAGCCCCCACAGACTACGTCTAGGCAAGGGTCAGGGTTCACGATCCCCATGACACTTCTCACAGGTCAGTCATTGACAATAGAGACGTTATACTTCTCCAGCCCCCTTCCTTCCCCCTCCCCTGCGCAGCAAGCCGCGAGACATTTCTGCTCCAGTGTTCAGCTTTTGTACCTACCAACCTGCATGCGGATGCCATCGCTAACCTTTCCACAGATGGGTACAGCACGACGCCGCAGTAAACAGAAATATAATCCATTTATGATTAATATAAATCTAAGAACTAAATTATCTGAAGCTGCGTGTGTCTCCGCGGCTCCGAACCGAGAAAAAAAATTAAAAAGCTCAAGCAAGCAATCTCACAAAAGATTAATATGAAAGAAAAAAATATCTGGGAGGTTGAAGGGCTATTAATATCAGAAGACGGATAAAGGCGATAAAAATGAATGTGCCATTTTCAGGCCTTCCCTGGAGATGCTGTGGGGAATTATTCTTGACGAGAAAACTAACAGGGTCTTGAAATCCTCCCAGGCTGCCCAAAACACCGGTTCGCGCGGACGAGCCTCGCAGCAGCAGCAGGCACGTGCGGCCATGAACCAGGATGGGCGCCTGACAGCTGCTCCCGCCAAAATGCTGTTGCGACACTGCTGTTTGTGCAGAATAATCAAGTTGCTCGCTATATCCAGCCCGTAGGGTATTTATAAATCAGAAATATACCTAATGGAAACACTAATTTAGCCAGGTGCCATTGAGGGTTGCGGTATATTCACCGAATGAGCGTTTGACAGGGTTTGCATTCCTGTGTGGCATAAGAAGCTCGAGTGGCGTCGATGACAGAAAGAAAATGTGCTGGGCCTGTGTGACAGGAGGACAGGAGATGAGAGGCTGATTTTTTTAATGGATGCCCTACATCCTCTTTTGGACGTCTGATGATGATTGACAGGTGGATGGTTTTACTCACTTCAAATGTGTTTCAGTAGCAAAGATTTTGCAAGCAGCAACGCTAGAACCACCACCACAGACCTGTGCTGTGCGCAGGGCTGTAAGTGGGCTGGGTCTCCCTGGGTGCTGAGCACCGGAAGTTTTTTTAAAGGGGGCCTCGAAATGGGTTCTCATAGGGCTCTGTTTTGTGCCCTGGCATAGGGGTCCGTTTTTTCCCAGACTGCAGTTACAGCAGGCACATCAATGTGCGCGTGCTCACACTGCTCACTTCTCACCAGTGGAGAAGTTACGGCATGACGTAATGCCAGGTGAGTGTTGTAGGGGAAGGAAAATCCTTTAAAGAGTAATTTTCTCTCTGGATTCCCCTTCTCTATTGTTACTCAGGAGCAGCAACATTCTTGTGGTGTCATCAAGGCTTCAAGTGGAAGCTTTTTCAATATAATATACGAGCCATAGTATATCTTATGCAACTAAAAACCATTGACAAAGCCAATAGTCCTAAATTGTTGTAGGTATGATGTTACTTGTATCACATATCTGGATGCAACAACAGAAACAGCAAAATACAACTCTGGCGGCACACTATGCTAAACATAGATTTTCAGCTTACCTGTTTTTAAGCCATGCCCTTAATTACATTGTAGTTGTGAGTCGTACATATGTAACAGACTTAAAGTGTATCAACAGAGTATCACATTAAATCAATAAGTAGAATTAATCGAAGGAAGGAAAAACACACGGAGATAGTGAGTTATATTTCTGAAACATTTTTATATATATTTGATGAAGAAACAATCAATTGACCTCTTGGGAGACGGATATAAAGAAATAAATCTAAGCAAAAAACTGAGAACAGAGGTATAGATGATAATGACACTTCAGTTCACAGCTAAAACATCAACTCCTGATAGGTATGACAAACAACCCAATATAATTAATAAACAAAGGTCATAGGTCGGTGACAGTGCAACGTTTTGGAGATGATGGAGGTGTCGACGTTTCGGTCTAGTATGCAGTCGTCATGAAGACCATCATCAGGACAGAGCATTTCATTGCTGTAAAAAACTCCCTGAAATTTCACGAAAGATATTTTCAAATTTAGATGGGCAGCAAGGACATCAAGTTGATTGAATCAAATCTTTAGTATGGTATACAGAGAAAACCTTCCACTGAATGGTTATGGAGCAGCTGAAAGTTGGATAAACATCGTAACTCTGTGATTTTCAATCTCGCAGCTTGGGAAGTCCAAAAGTCCTTGCCGCACTGACAAGCACTGAGGCACTTTCAAGGCTCTTCTGGTCGCTGACCCTGCAATCACAGCGGCACTCCCTGAACCCGCCAGGACTCAGCAGGACTTTGCAGGACGACTCGCCGCACCCGCTCCGCGGGTGCCGCTTCGCTGCTTTGGACACAGGCTACCGGGTGAGTGCGGTCAGCGGGGCTGCGAGCGTGCAGGGGACTCCATTGCCCAGGAGTCCCTGCTAGACCATTGCTGACATCTGGTCCGCTCTCCCTGCTGCCGCCCCCCGCCCTCCGCCGCATAAGAACTCCATTCTCCTCTTCATCTGCGGGACGCACTGACAAGCACTGAGGCACTTTCAAGGCTCTTCTGGTCGCTGACCCTGCAATCACAGCGGCACTCCCTGAACCCGCCAGGACTCAGCAGGACTTTGCAGGACGACTCGCCGCACCCGCTCCGCGGGTGCCGCTTCGCTGCTTTGGACACAGGCTACCGGGTGAGTGCGGTCAGCGGGGCTGCGAGCGTGCAGGGGACTCCATTGCCCAGGAGTCCCTGCTAGACCATTGCTGACATCCGGTCCGCTCTCCCTGCTGCCGCCCCCCGCCCTCCGCCGCATAAGAACTCCATTCTCCTCTTCATCTGCGGGACGCACTGACAAGCACTGAGGCACTTTCAAGGCTCTTCTGGTCGCTGACCCTGCAATCACAGCGGCACTCCCTGAACCCGCCAGGACTCAGCAGGACTTTGCAGGACGACTCGCCGCACCCGCTCCGCGGGTGCCGCTTCGCTGCTTTGGACACAGGCTACCGGGTGAGTGCGGTCAGCGGGGCTGCGAGCGTGCAGGGGACTCCATTGCCCAGGAGTCCCTGCTAGACCATTGCTGACATCTGGTCCGCTCTCCCTGCTGCCGCCCCCCGCCCTCCGCCGCATAAGAACTCCATTCTCCTCTTCATCTGCGGGACGCACTGACAAGCACTGAGGCACTTTCAAGGCTCTTCTGGTCGCTGACCCTGCAATCACAGCGGCACTCCCTGAACCCGCCAGGACTCAGCAGGACTTTGCAGGACGACTCGCCGCACCCGCTCCGCGGGTGCCGCTTCGCTGCTTTGGACACAGGCTACCGGGTGAGTGCGGTCAGCGGGGCTGCGAGCGTGCAGGGGACTCCATTGCGCAGGAGTCCCTGCTAGACCATTGCTGACATCCGGTCCGCTCTCCCTGTTGCCACGCCCCCTTGTTTTACCCGGCCACTTATTTATTGTCCCAGCACTCCCGCAGCGCGGGACGCAGCCCGGGGCGAAGACAGGGCAAAGACTGGGCCGTTTGAGGCCGTTCGAGGTCTGAGCGGTCTGGTCTGGGCCCCATCTCTTACACCCTCGTCTTGTATTTCGGGTTCTGTGTTTACTAATCTGTGTTCCCCGGGTTGCTAGCCATAGATAGTCCACATGTGTACCCGCGCTGCACGCAATAGGGCGGCCAAGGGAGGGTTGGTCCACAACGGGCCTATGGATGACTTCATTACGCGGACAAGCAAGGCAATAGATCATGAAATTAATAAACTGCAAACCAGAGTGTCCCTTGACTTGGAAGCAGCTAGGAAGCTGTCACTCGAATTTGCTTCCCACAAGAAATCCTCCCTTGGTCACATAGCTTCTGTCATTTCCCCTAATCGCACTTGCAAAAGGGAGGGCGTTCTAACATTGGTTGATGTTCACGATATGCCTGTTTTGCCCATCCCCTCTCCACCTCTAGCCCTACCTGCTCTGCCTGATGGCCTGCCCATTGTCGAGGGTAGCCCTCTCGTTCCCCCCATCTCTTCCCCGCAATCCTTTGATACATCCCTGGCCTCCACTACATATGGCGGCCTCGACAACATCCCGGTGAATTCCAACAAGAGAAAACGTTCCCCCAGTTCCCCCAGTCCAACCTCTCCACGGAAAAAAATGCCAATGCAGGGGGCCAACGTGTCCACCATGGATAATATAATAGCCGTTGCAGGTTCGGCCACGTCTTTCCCCCCCCCATCAGTTCCCTGTGATGAAAATACTGTGGGGCAAGTCCCCTTAGACCCTGGAGGCTCTCTACCACCTGAGAGAACAGACCCGGGTTGGACCAACCAAGAAGGGAGGGAGAGGGAATTTATAGGAGTGGTTTGGGAGTCCCTAAAAAATCTTCTATCTCCCCTGGATTTGAGGCTTTCTCGTATAGAGAACAATCTCCTCGAGATGGAGAAAAGCATTATTGCCTTGGCCACTCTTGGCCTGAGAGGCCTTGAACGCCAGGGTCTGATAGATAGTAACATGGTCACACAGACTCCTACCCCACCTCCCACAGCTATCCCTGGTTTGCCCCCCAATTCCACTGTGCCCTGTCCTACCCAGCCCATTCCCAAACCCCGTACCAGGAGTCTCATTACTGCAAATCTGCCCCCCCGGGCCAGGGCAAACATCCCAAATGCCCCAGCAATACAATCTCATATTGGCATCACAACAGCTGCACCGAGAGTTCAGAACTCAGCTAGCTCTAGTTCCTGTCCTGCCCAGGCCCCTCGGAACAATACTACATCAGCTGCACCGAGAGTTCAGAACTCAGCTAACTCTAGTTCCCATCCTGCCCAGACCCCTCGGAACAAACCCCCTACTCATTCTGCTGGGGGTTCCCATACCGGGAGTAACTTCCGAGGAGGTTACATCGATCTCCCTCCCGAAGCAAATGATTATATGGTGGTTTTGACGGGTGTCCCGGTATTAGAGAATGGCCAATATGAAGACCAGCATTCCCTACGCAATAAAGTTATGCATTGGCTTAACACTTATAGACCTATCCCCAATGGTAGAAGGAGTAGAGTCTTAATGACACGAAGAGTTCCGTGGGTGGGATCCACGAGGAAATCGACCCCCGGCGACTGCATAGTCGTAACCTTTGATGATGTCTATACGGCCAAACATATCTGTTCTTGGGGGAATCAAGACTGGGGCTCCTCTATTGCTCCGAGGCCTTTGTCATTTTTCTATCCTCCCGGTGCTGTACGCCCGCAGGGGGGTTCCTAGCCCCCAGTTCCCCATCAGCCTTGTTGGGGATACCCTCCCAATGTGTATAATCCAAACAGTGGCTGGCTTGGTTTTGTAACTTCAAACAGGTTTGGCAGCCTGGAGGATGTCGACTGACTCCTAATGTCCCCAACATCAGCACTATTAAGTAATCCCAACAGTTCTACACTGGAGGCGGGGGGATCGTCTTTGGCGATTACCGTGGATGCGACTAGCACTGCCCCTCCGATCCAGTCTTCAACCCAGATCCCCTCTATACATGATCTGGTGCACCTGCCCTTAGCTGCTTGTTCTCCTACTACTCCCTTAGCCTTTAGCATGACCCCACCTGATGTCTTGTCACCTGCAGCTCCTTTTCAATCTCCTAGGGTTGGTGATATCCATACCACCTTTCCAGTTCCTGAGCCACAGCCTGGTAAGACCCTGGCAGGTGTTCCCCAGCTTAAAATCCTGAGCTGGAATGTGGCAGGGCTTGCCCGGAACTTTGATAAACCTGACTGGATTTCCTTTATGGAGCCTTTTGGGATCTGCCTCCTACAAGAAACTTGGTGCCTGGAGCCCGTGCACAGGGTTGGCCTCACGACCTACTCTGTGCCGGCCTCCAGGTCCAAAGGCAGTAAAGGCCGTCCTTCTGGCGGCCTTCTCATTTGGGTTAGTGTATCGTTGGGGATCACAGTAAAACATATAAATTCCCCATCCCCAGATCTTTTGAGACTCTCTATCCAATGCCCAGGGGGCAAGACTCTAGAGCTTTTTAACCTGTATCTCAGGGGGGCCAGGGCGGGGAACTTGAGCCCCTTGTCTCTAACGGGAGTTGAAGAGGAGTTAACTGGCTGTAACATTGACTCCTTCATTATCCTGGCCGGGGATTTTAATTGCTGTTTTGAGCCTCTGGACAGTGAGGACATTTTGGACACATGGGAGGACGATGCCAAGAGAGGCATTCCCTTGCTTGCTCTTGACCCCATCAAGAAATGGTCACAGAATGCCATCGATATTAACGCACTTTGCTTGGAACACGCCCTCAGAGCCACGAATGGCCGTTGTAAGTCAGATACTGGGGGTGTGCACACATTCAACAGGATTGGTCACACCTCCAGAATTGATTACTTACTGTTAAACTACAACTTGTGGGAATATGTCCATGATATGGTTGTCCAACAAACCACGGATAGTGACCATAATCCCTTGGTCCTCTCGCTTGCTCTCCCGTGGGACTCTGAGGCCACATCATCATCCCGGCTAACTTGGAAGTCATCCCATGAAGTTGTTCCCTCTAACTGCGGGAGACGATTGAAATGGGCTAAGGTTGCTGCTGATGCTTCAAGAATGGCCCATGCTAAGATCATAATGTTGGAAGCTAAGGGTGTCATAGGCACGCTGGACTCCGACACTCCTATCCTTGTGCCATTTGTAGAGACCATTGCATCACTTAGTAATCTTTTCTTGGTCCCTGAGGGGAGGGGGGGGTCCAAGCGGAGAAAGGAGATTAGGGGTAGAGATCAATGGTACTCCCCTGCTTGCCGGCAAGCAAAAAGTGAGCTAATCCGGGCGGTCAGTGATAAAGACCCGGCTCTGATTTCACTAGCGAGGAAAAATTACAAGAAAACCCAAGCTGTGGCAAAGGTCACTCACGAAACTAACTTCTGGAGTGATTTAATGGAGGCTGGCTCTAGAAAGGACTCAAGGGCTTTCTGGGCTCTGATTAGAGGCAGGGACAGGCCTGTTGACTCCCTGATAACATGTAACATCACTGGGGAAGTTTGGTTAGCCCACTTTTCTAAACTCTACGCTAACTCCTTGGGGGTTTCGGGTTCAAGTAGGGGTACTAGATACATAGTGCCAGATAATAGCCCTCATCCTGGCCCCATCTTTTCATCCAGGGAGGTGGAAATAGCAATCAGGAGTATCGTCCCCAATAAGGCGGCAGGCCCAGATGGAGTCCCTGGTGACTTGCTACGTAGCAACATAGAGGTCTGGAGCCTATACATTGCTAAACTCCTGAACGAGGCACTGGTGGGTGGCGGTTTCCCGGATTCATGGAGGGGTGCGGAAGTCGTCCCCATTTTTAAAAAGGGCTGCAGGGACGACCCTGCTAACTACCGACCCATAAGTCTGCTTGATTCCACCCAGAAGGTAGCAGGGAAGGTAGTTTTGGGTAGGATCCTGCAGTGGGCTGAGGAAATGCAGGTTTTGTCTGACTTTCAGGCCGGTTTCAGATCTGGAACCGGTACGATTGAGCAGACATTCCGCTTCCTAATGCTCCATTGGAAAGTGGTCAAACTGGGCAAGGGCAGTCTGTATCTCGCCTTCATCGATTTACGGACTGCCTTTGACCTGGTCCCACGTAACCAACTGCGGGCTGTACTTGAGGGCATGGGCATGCCCGCGTACTTGTTGGCCTTAACCATCAAATTCCACGAAAGCAACTTTGCCCAAATTAGATGGGGTCAGCAGGGCCAAAAAACATCTCGGATTCCTGTTGACAGGGGCGTCCGCCAGGGGTGTGTGCTAGCTCCCACTCTGTTTTCTCTATATCTAAACGGAGTGGTAGAGCACCTTCTCCAACTACCAGCAGATGCTCCCTCCCTGGCGGGCAGGAAGATACCAACGCTCCTGTTCGCAGATGATACCCTGTTAATTTCGAAATCCCCGAAGGGCCTCCAAACCCTGTTAACGAGGTTCCAGGGCTTTTGTGACGCAAGGGGCTTGGCTATTAACATCAGTAAAACCAAGTTCCTTGTGCTGAATCCCCCCAGGAAGACAGTCTACCCGCCATCTATAGACTCAGTACCTTTAGAAAGGGTCAGGGAATTCGATTATTTAGGAATCAGACTTTCCGATTCCATGTCTTGGAAGGCACATCATCAAAAAACCATTTTGACACATAGGAGGGTTACGGGCGCCCTCCTAAAAGAACACCGTGCCTCACCCCTTAAACCCATTGGGGTGATACTCGATATTTACAAGGCAAAAGCTGTGAGTGCGGCATTGTACGGGGCTGAGTTGTGGGGTACCCAGAAATTTGATACCCTATCCCATCTGGAGAACAAGTTTCATAAAGACCTAATGCGGCTTCCCCATAGCTCTCCCACTCTACCCCTTCTACTTGATACAGGAACACGATCCATAGCCGATCAGGCCAAGTTACGTCCCCTTCTTCTGTGGGCCCGCATATGGAACGTCCCCGAACTCTCAAGCTATGCGGACGCACTAAGCGAACTTCTCTCATCCCCGGGTTGGTATAAGATCGGTTGGCTCCTTGGAGTAAAGCGCCTCCTTTGTGATTTAGGCCTGGATGACGCTTGGGCCAACAGATCTTCACCACCTAAACAGCTGTTAAAGAAAATATTCTGGTCGTGGGTGGATAACGAGAGAGTGTCCCATCCGAATTTGTGCAGATCAGCTGAGGAGTTTTTGGCTTTCAAATGCCGTCCTATTAGAGAACCCTATCTTGATGTGATTTCGAATCCAGTAGCTATATTTCAAATTTAGGGCTGGGGTTTTGCCCTTAGGCACAAGGACAGCCAAATGGAAACCTCCATGGCAAACCACAGAAACTTGCCCTTTCTGCACGATCAGGGATGAATCCATACCCCATTTTTTGTTCGAATGCCCAGCCTACGCTGCTCCCCGTCGCAGATGGTTGAAACCGCTCTGCGCGAGGCTGGGCACTCGGTCACACTTGGAGGCCCTACAGCTGTTAAGATCAGACCCTCATCCACTGTTTGCCTGTGGCCTGGCAAAATTCCTGGGGTGGGCTTGGAGGATAAGAACCGCGAGGAGAATGATCCTCCAGTAAGGATGCCAACCTATATTTTATTGGCCCAGTTGTTATTGTATGTGTCCCTTCCCCATTATTCCGACTCGAAGGTGCTAATTATGTACTTCCATAAATGTTTTTAGATTGGATGTTGCTTATAATGTTGTATATTTTATAGTGTCCTTTTTGAGATTTGTTAGTCCTGATGTACAACTGTTTTTATGTTCACATTGATTTTTTTATTGTAATGCTTTTATGAAATGAAACATTTCGAAATAAAGCTATACAAAAAAAAAAAAAATTCTACTTATTGATTTAATGTGATACTCTGTTGATACACTTTGAGTCTGTTACATATGTACGACTCACAACTAGGATTTATTGTTTCTAAAAGCTAATCCCTTGTAGCACATTGTGTCTTCAAATATTCATTGCCCAAGCCTACAAGGGTTTATTGGGTCTCCCCTGCCTTTAATACCTTAATTACATTGGCCACGCCCCTTTGAGAGACCACTTCCCCCCAGTTTTTTCATCTCACTTAAAGCTCTGGCTTTGCGCATAGTTCTGCTTTGAAAAAGCTACATAAGATAGCGACAGGGTGAGAGAATTTTTCCGACGCTGTGCACCACCCAGCCCTATCGCTGCCCTGCCTCTCGCCCACTGCCCAACCATGTCAAAACAGCAAAATGTACCAGAGGTAGGGTGATCAACCGTCCGTAAATTGCACGGACTGTCCGTAATTTGGACTTCACGTCCGTTGTCTGTGAAGATCCCTTTCACGGATGCCTTTTGTCCGTAATTATGGCAATTACAGAGAGCAGCACGGCTCCCCTGTGAGAAGCCTTAGCCCCCTGATGGGGCAACCTCGCACTCCTCCAAGAGCACAAGAGCAGCCCACTCCGCCCATTGTCATTCTGTATGCTGGCTAATTGCCGCATACAGAATGACAATGTGGCAGTTTGGGCTGTTTAAGCATGTGGTGGCCTCCCCCTGCCTCAGTGTACAGCAGTCAAAAAACACGGAAGGGCCTTGACTCCTAACTCAGGGTGGCTGAGCCGAACTACAATTGAATAACAAAACAAGGGCCACAACTGAGAGCTTCCCTTGGACAAACGTACAGTTTATGTAAACAAGTTGGTTTGAACCAAACAAAAACAACCGATAGAACGTATCAAAACGTGTTAGTTTAATTTTTTCAAATTCTCATATGTTTGAAGCACTACGTTTTAGTGCATGGAAATACATACAATTCAATATACAATATATACAAACATAACATGAAAAACAAGCATGAAAGAAAAAATTATTATTAGCACACTTCATATACACTTGGCCAATCAATCATACAACGCATTCATACAAACAGGCAAAAGAGAAAAATGACAATGGGTCAACGTATCTGTCGTAAATGGAATAGGCAAAATCCTTTTTGTGATTTTACAATTATTTGCAGTTTTTGAGCATTTCAGAAAAAAATTTTTTTTATCCAATCTTTGGTTGATGGTGAAGTCTTTTAATGCATAATAGGTATCAGCCAGATACGGGACAGTAGTGGTCCACGCGTTTCGAACCCTGACAAATAAAGGGGTTCTCCTCAGGACCAAAGTGGTTCTGTAATAATAATAAAGAAACAGAAAAACTACTTAGAGAGGTGTTCCAAAAAAGACAAGCAACCTATGTTGCAACAACAGCAACCCCTACCTTATGCCCAATAAGTACACGATTCAAGCGTGGACAAAGAATTTCCAGGCTTAAAGATCAACGTATTTCCCGCTGTGGAGTGCACCCAGGGGCTGCGGAAGAGACAGATAGAAAGGTGCGCTAAGTATAATTCGACATACAGGTACAAAACTCGATCATTCACTCAATCTGGCCAGACCGGGGGGGGGAAGGTTAGTGAAAGCTTACCTGCTATGGTGTTCGATTCTAGCTCGCAAGACGATTCGGCATTGTTCATTTAGTGCATCGAGTCATTCCACCGCTGCAAGGTAACGAAAGGGGCGTTAGACCAAAAATGCCTAGTTGCGAGGCTTACATGTCCAGGACTCGAGGGACTTCTCCTGATGACATACCGTTGTCGGAAAGGCAAAAGTCCTAACTCCGGCGTACGAGGAAAATTCACCGTAGCTCGCTGTGGAACTTCCTGGTGTAAGCCAGCTCCCGTGTGGTTCTGGGATTTGTAGTAAAGGAAATGGAAAACGGAGTAACAAGTAGCGATTGGTCCTTCCAGGTGGTTCTGGGGCTTGTAGTTTACTGGCACCAGTCATTCAGAAGTGGAGAATCTTAAGACAGAATAGAACGTGCCATAGTGTGGACTAGTTGGATCATATATTAGGTTTAAAAATTTCAGAGATTTCGTTTAGACCTCGTATTGCCGTGTTGAACTTCATTATCAACAACGCTTCGCGCTGGGCTAATTTTATATCCAAATCGCCTCCCCTAGGATCTCTTTCGATTTTAGAGAGGACGGTCCGTTTTAAATCCGTTTGCTCATGTTTCTCATGTATCCAATGGTTGACCAACGGAGCGTTTTCCACCCCTCTCCGGATTCGTGATTTGTGTTGCGTGATCCTGCTTCTGACTTCTTGCGTTGTTTTCCCAATGTAGACCAGGGGGCAGGGGCAGACTATGGCGTACACCACATTTTTAGTTTTGCAATTTGTGAAAGTTTCATGCTTCCAATGGATGTTTTCAAAACTAAAGACAGAGTCTTCGATGGTGTCGTTACAACAAGTGCACGTACCACATTTATGATGGCCTTTGGTGGGTGGCAATCCAAACAGACTTTTCAATGTTGGAGCTTTCATAGTTGGAAGGGCTGCTCTCACTATGTGGTTAGCTATACTCTTCTCCTTTTTACATGCAAAAAGCGGGGGTGTAGTGAAATCCTCATGAAGCTCTTTCAATAGATGCCAATTGGACATTATGAGTTTTTTATATTGATGTGCCGCTGGGCAGAATGTGGTAACACACACCATCCTTTTTGTAGCAGTTTTGGTTCTCTTTTCAAACAAGGTCTCCCTCGAGGTCCACCAGGCTTGTTTGAGCGAGTTTTTTAGCAATTTCTTGGGGTACTCTCTTTGGATGAGGCGATCTTTTAAGAGGCCAGCATGCTTAAAATAGTTCTCTTTGCCAGAACAATTTCGACGAATTCTTAAAAATTGTCCATAAGGTAAGTTTTGTTTTAGGCTACGTGGGTGGTTGCTGGTGAAATGCAACGCTTTGTTCCTGTCGGATGGTTTCCGGAATAAGGTGGTGCCTAGGCCTTCTTCAAGGTGTTCAACTGTAACGTCCAAGAAGGTGATTGATTCGTTGGATGCTGTAATTGAGAACTTGATGTCATTTGTTTTTGAGTTAAGCCACTCCAAAAATTGGTTGAGTTCTTCGTGGCCTCCTGTCCAAATAAGGAACACGTCATCAATATAACGCATGTAGTTGGAAATGTGGTTGTTGTAGGGGTTATCGTTGTAGATGAACTTTTCTTTGAATAGTCCCATAAACATTATGGCCAGTTCTGGGGCGAAGGGACACCCCATCGCTACCCCCTTTATTTGGAAATAGAAATCTGAGTCAAAGATGAAAAAATTCTTCTGTAAAGCAAAGCGGGCCAAATCACGGATAAACTCAGTAGGGACTCGTACTGGTCTTTCCCGGTTTTCCAGGAAATACGTTAATGTTTCCAGAGCTTGATGTTGCGGGATTTGGGTGTATAAAGACACCACGTCTAGAGTGACTATAAGTTGTTTATTCTTGTCAAAGTTGAT
This sequence comes from Lissotriton vulgaris, assembly GCF_964263255.1. Taxonomy (NCBI): domain Eukaryota; kingdom Metazoa; phylum Chordata; class Amphibia; order Caudata; family Salamandridae; genus Lissotriton; species Lissotriton vulgaris. Next base: position 370,332,700 of record NC_141696.1, on the reverse strand, counting down.
GGTGGCTATCCGATTTAAGAAGGCAGTGGTGTCTCGCAGGTGCGCAGGGATGGTGTCGATAAATGGTTTGAGAAAAAAGTTGATATATTTGGCAACCGGTTCGAAAAGTGACTCACACCCTGAAATTATGGGGCGGCCGGGTGGGTTATTCACATCTTTGTGCATTTTTGGGAGCACATAGAACACTGGGGTTCTAGGATTTTTATTTTGTAGGAAAGCAAGTTCTTTTGGGCCTACAAAACCTTGGTCAAAGCCTCTTTGAATAACCTCGAACATTTGATTCTTTATTTCTAAGGTTGGGTCCTTTCCGACACGTCTATAGCAAGTATTGTCATCCAACTGGCGGTGGACTTCCTGTTTATATTTATTAATATCCCAGATCACAATTGCTCAGCCTTTGTCGGCCTGTTTGACAACAATAGTGTCATCATTTTTAATAGTCAACAAGGCGTCCTTCTCAACTTTTGGTAAGTTGTATTTGATGAAAGTTTTCTTTTTTTCAATTGAAGATATGCCAGATAGGACGGTACGTTCAAACGTTGTCACTTCTTTTGCAATTTTTGGTCCTTTGGGACAAAAAGTCGATTTTCTTTTTAGACCAGTGACTTCCTCTTGTTGTACTTCGTCAGAGTCCTGAAAGAAAGTTTTTAAGCGGATTTTACGACAAAATTCCAGTGTTTCCAGTTTCATCTTAACAAAATCCGTAGGTCTGGACGGAACAATATTTAGTCCTTTGGTTAGAATCGCTGTTTCGGCTGGTGAAAGGATCCTATCGGATAGGTTAAAGATCGGTGATTCATTTAATTCTTGTAGAATTTTTGACGTGTCCTCATTTCCCATGGTTGGGTGAAGCGGGTTCGACCCCAGGTTTTCTGTTGGCCTCGTCCTAAAAAAGGCGTTTGGTTTTGACCTGATCGATTGTCTGTTCTATTTTGAGGAGGACGATTGGTGTTATCTGACTCACTGTCCGAAGACGAGGTTGTGTCGGAAAAAGTCACAAATTTTCGGCGTGATCGGCCTTGATTGTCTTGCGAATCGGCGTGACTCCGTGCGCGTGTAAAAATCCTTAGCTAGGTAGGGGTAAATGGCCTCCAAAGAGAAATTCTTTTTGTCAATTTCAAATTTGTTGTTTTTTTGAGTGACGGTGAAGTCCTTAAATTCCAAAATCTCCTTCTCAATCTTCTCCAAAAGTGTTTTGGAATCAGTGATTAGTTGGTTATTCTCAATGTCCCTCTGTAAGGTTGCTATCTCCTCCAATTCTTTGAGGGATATTCTGTGTGCGGCCTCAATGGTTAAGACCACGAGGCCCCTGCTGCATTTAGTTTCAATCCCGCTGAAGCCCTTTTTGTAAGCCGGGTCGTCAGTAAAGACGACTGGTATATTGCGAATTACAAGTCCTGCTGGGATAGTTCCTGCCCGGAGATGTTGTGGTAAAAAATGTCCGTGGAGATCCGTTCGGATCTGTTTTTTGCGTAAACGGGTTAGCTTGTCTGACTCGTTCTGAGTGTTAGCAGTAAGGCTAAGGGTTGCTGAAGCAAACCTGGAGGGTCTCTCATAAGACTCTGAATGTGTTCTTCACTAAAGGCGAGTGTGTCTTTATCAGCCATAACATAAATGGGCACCTCTTTCAAACACAAAAAAATATAATAAATAAATAACAGATAAGTGAAAGGGGGAAAGGAATAGAAAACAAGCAACCCCAAAGTTTGTGACCATACACGGTTGCCCCAACAATGGGCAGAGAAAAAAAAATTAACAAGATACAATACCCTGTGGCAGATGCTTGCCTAACAGGACCTCGCGAGCACCAAGCCCGCACAAAAGTAAAAAAACACGGAAGGGCCTTGACTCCTAACTCAGGGTGGCTGAGCCGAACTACAATTGAATAACAAAACAAGGGCCACAACTGAGAGCTTCCCTTGGACAAACGTACAGTTTATGTAAACAAGTTGGTTTGAACCAAACAAAAACAACCGATAGAACGTATCAAAACGTGTTAGTTTAATTTTTTCAAATTCTCATATGTTTGAAGCACTACGTTTTAGTGCATGGAAATACATACAATTCAATATACAATATATACAAACATAACATGAAAAACAAGCATGAAAGAAAAAATTATTATTAGCACACTTCGCATACACTTGGCCAATCAATCATACAACGCATTCATACAAACAGGCAAAAGAGAAAAATGACAATGGGTCAACGTATCTGTCGTAAATGGAATAGGCAAAATCCTTTTTGTGATTTTACAGTTATTTGCAGTTTTTGAGCATTTCAGAAAAAAAAAATGTTTTATCCAATCTTTGGTTGATGGTGAAGAAGTCTTTTAATGCATAATAGGTATCAGCCAGATACGGGACTGTAGTGGTCGACGCGTTTCGAACCCTGACAAATAAAGGGGTTCTCCTCAGGACCAAAGTGGTTCTGTAATAATAATAAAGAAACAGAAAAACTACTTAGAGAGGTGTTCCAAAAAAGACAAGCAACCTATGTTGCAACAACATTAACCCCTACCTTATGCCCAATAAGTACACGATTCAAGCGTGGACAAAGAATTTCCAGGTTTAAAGATCAACGTATTTCCCGCTGTGGAGTGCACCCAGGGGCTGCGGAAGAGACAGATAGAAAGGTGCGCTAAGTATAATTCGACATACAGGTACAAAACTCGATCATTCACTCAATCTGGCCAGACCGGGGGGGGAAGGTTAGTGAAAGCATACCTGCTATGGCGTTCGATTTTAGCTCGCAAGACGATTCGGCATTGTTCATTTAGTGCATCGAGTCATTCCACCGCTGCAAGGTAACGAAAGGGGCGTTAGACCAAAAATGCCTAGTTGCGAGGCTTACATGTCCAGGACTCGAGGGACTTCTCCTGATGACATACCGTTGTCAAAAAGGCAAAAGTCCTAACTCCGGCGTACGAGGAAAATTCACCGTAGCTCGCTGTGGAACTTCCTGGTGTAAGCCAGCTCCCGTGTGGTTCTGGGATTTGTAGTAAAAGAAATGGAAAACGGAGTAACAAGTAGCGATTGGTCCTTCCAGGTGGTTCTGGGGCTTGTAGTTTACTGGCACCAGTCATTCAGAAGTGGAGAATCTTAAGACAGAATAGAACGTGCCATAGTGTGGACTAGCTGGATCATATATTAGGTTTATAAATTTCAGAGATTTCGTTTAGACCTCGTATTGCCGTGTTGAACTTCATTATCAACAACGCTTCGCGCTGGGCTAATTTTATATCCAAATCGCCTCCCCTAGGATCTCTTTCGATTTTAGAGAGGACGGTCCATTTTAAATCCGTTTGCTCATGTTTCTCATGTATCCAATGGAGCGTTTTCCACCCCTCTCCGGATTCGTGATTTGTGTTGCGTGATCCTGCTTCTGACTTCTTGCGTTGTTTTCCCAATGTAGACCAGGGGGCAGGGGCAGACTATGGCGTACATCACATTTTTAGTTTTGCAATTTGTGAAAGTTTCATGCTTCCAATGGATGTTTTCAAAACTAAAGACAGAGTCTTCGATGGTGTTGTTACAACAAGTGCACGTACCACATTTATGATGGCCTTTGGTGGGTGGCAATCCAAACAGACTTTTCAATGTTGGAGCTTTCATAGTTGGAAGGGCTGCTCTCACTATGTGGTTAGCTATACTCTTCTCCTTTTTATATGCAAAAAGCGGGGGTGTAGTGAAATCCTCATGAAGCTCTTTCAATAGATGCCAATTGGACATTATGAGTTTTTGATATTGATGTGCCGCTGGGCAGAATGTGGTAACACACACCATCCTTTTTGTAGCAGTTTTGGTTCTCTTTTCAAACAAGGTCTCCCTCGGGGTCTACCAGGCTCGTTTGAGCGAGTTTTTTAGCAATTTCTTGGGGTACCCTCTTTGGATGAGGCGATCTTTTAAGAGGCCAGCATGCTTAAAATAGTCCTCTTTGCCAGAACAATTTCGACGAATTCTTAAAAATTTCCATAAGGTAAGTTTTGTTTTAGGCTACGTGGGTGGTTGCTGGTGAAAGGGGTTCAACTTTAACGTCCAAGAAGGTGATTGATTCGTTGGATGCTGTAATTGAGGACTTGATGTCATTTGTTCTTGAGTTAAGCCACTCCAAAAATTGGTTGAGTTCTTCGTGGCCTCCTGTCCAAATAAGGAACACGTCATCAATATAACGCCCCTTTCGTTACCTTGCAGCGGTGGAATGACTCGATGCACTAAATGAACAATGCCGAATCGTCTTGCGAGCTAGAATCGAACGCCATAGCAGGTAAGCTTTCACTAACCTTCCCCCCCCGGTCTGGCCAGATTGAGTGAATGATCGAGTTTTGTACCTGTATGTCGAATTATACTTAGTGCACCTTTCTATCTGTCTCTTCCGCAGCCCCTGGGTGCACTCCACAGCGGGAAATATGTTGATCTTTAAACCTGGAAATTCTTTGTCCACGCTTGAATCGTGTACTTATTGGGCATAAGGTAGGGGTTGCTGTTGTTGCAACATAGGTTGCTTGTCTTTTTTGGAACACCTCTCTAAGTAGTTTTTCTGTTTCTTTATTATTATTACAGAACCACTTTGGTCCTGAGGAGAACCCCTTTATTTGTCAGGGTTCGAAACGCGTCGACCACTACTGTCCCGTATCGGGCTGATACCTATTATGCATCAAAAGACTTCTTCACCATCAACCAAAAATTGGATAAAAATTTTTTTTTCTGAAATGCTCAAAAACTGCAAATAATTGTAAAATCACAAAAAGGATTTTGCCTATTCCATTTACGACAGATACGTTGACCCATTATCATTTTTTTCTTTTGCCTGTTTGTATGAATGCGTTGTATGATTGATTGGCCAAGTGTATGCGAAGTGTGCTAATAATAATTTTTTCTTTCATGCTTGTTTTTCATGTTATGTTTGTATATATTGTATATTGAATTGTATGTATTTCCATGCACTAAAACGTAGTGCTTCAAACATATGAGAATTTGAAAAAATTAAACTAACACGTTTTGATACGTTCTATCGGTTGTTTTTGTTTGGTTCAAACCAACTTGTTTACATAAACTGTACGTTTGTCCAAGGGAAGCTCTCAGTTGTGGCCTTTGTTTTGTTATTCAATTTCAGTGTACAGCAGGGCATTCTGTTAGATGGATAAAAGGTAAAAGGCCCATGCTGCAATGTGAGAATGCAGTGTATATAAAGAAGCCTGTAAAACAAGTTAAAAACAACAGGTTATAGTTCTTTCACTGTCTCATCATTTTAGAACTGACACATTTTCAATATTCTATTCAACAAAGCCATGGTTGCTGCTTTTTTATTTTAAGCAACATATAACCATTGACAAAGCCAACAGTCCCGGCTTGTTGTTGATGTAATGATACTCCCCGTCCTGAATTTGCATCCATGCCAGTTGGGCACCCTAACCAGAGGCCGCCTGAAACACCTAGAGGTGCCCCGGGCGCTCGTACCGGTGAGATAAGCATATAAGTGCCTAGAATGGCGAGCACACAAGGCCACCAGACACCTTCAACATGGCGCTTCTAACACTGTTAGGACTCGAAAGCTAGGGTAATCTCCCAGAGTATAAGAGCATCTGTTATGTTATGTTATAGAAGTTTATACCGCGCACAGATAATCCTGGGAGTGTCCCGTCGCGAGCCTTGAGGTGCTGGAAAGACAGCGATTAGAACAGGAAAGTTTTAAACTGTTTCTTAAACTGCCCCAGATCCTGGATGCTGCGCAAATAAAAGGGCAGAGAATTCCAAGCCGTAGCTGCCCTAACGGCAAGAGACCTGCCCCCCATTCTTTGTAGGCACGCAGGGGCTATCAGTGTAAGAAGCTGAGTTTCCGATCTCAGGTGTCTAGCAGGCATGTAGAATGCAAAGCGCTTTCTAAGATTTTCAGGCCCCCCAGCATGCAGAGCACTGTGCGCGATAACCAGAGCCTTGAACTTTACACATTTCATCATAGGCAGCCAGTGCAGCATACGCAGATGTAGCTTGACGCTCTTTCTAATAGGAATGTTGAACACAAGCCTAGCTGTCGCATTCTGGACCACCTGTAGTTTATTGAGACCATAATCTGGGAGGCCGATATAGAACACAGGATAGGATCAGTGCCCGGGTCACTGTTTCCTTCGCTGTCCTAGGAAGCAGCGGAAGGAATTTCTTAAGGGCCTTTAATATCCCAAAACAGCTCCCAGACAGTTTTTTTAAATTTGGGCTGAGAAGGACAGCTGCTCATCGAACCAACCACCCAGATTTTTTACTGGTAGGCCAGAAGACGATGGCAGGGGATAGTCAGGCGGCCAGAAAGATTCTCTGAACCAGGTGGGCGGGGGGGGGGGGGTCTTCCATAAAGAAGGATTTACGACTTATCCTCATTACATTTGAGCTGAGCAGCACAGAGCCACTGGAAAACAGCTATCAGACACTCTTTTGCCTTCACAGTAGAGAGCTCAGATTTACCCAAAGTAAACAGAAGTTGGATATCTTCGGCATAAGCAACGATCTTGGCACACTGCTCTTCCACCAACTAGACCAACGGGGTGAAGAATATATTAAAGAGCAGGGGACTCAAAGAAGACCCCTGCAGTACTTCTGTGGTCACAGATTGAGGCGGGTAAAAGAATGGCGGGAGCCAGACCTGTTTTGAATGTCCCTCCAGGAAGGATTTCAGCCACCTCCAAGCTAACCCTGAAATACCTATGTCCCCCAGCTGGGCCAGAAGCAGCGAATGGGGAACAGTATCAAATGCTGCCGACAGGTCCAGCATTATAAGGGCAGCAATTCCATCAGAGTCCAAGCAGTCTCGAATAGCTTCAGAGACTTCAACTAAAGCGGACTCCGTGTTATAGGCAGCTCTCAACCCAGATTGCGCTGGATGGAGTAGACTAGAGCCTTCCACGAAATCAGTGAGCTGTTTGTTAACTGCCTTCTCACAGATTTTCGCCACACAGGGGAGCAGAGAGATAGGACGATAATTCCCTGGGTCCCCAGGATCCAGCAATGATTTTTTTAATAACGGGAGGATCTTCGCCTGTTTCCACTCCACCAGGACATTCGCCTCTTGAAAGGAAAGATTAATGAGTGTATTAACCTCAGGGTTGATAGACTCTGCAACGGAGGCCAAAAGCCTAGCTGCGCACGGGTCCGATGGCGACCCAGATTTCATTGACTTTTAAGGGACTCTGACAAGTGGATCGAAGAGAAGGACTCCAGCATAGGTGCGGGAGCCAGCACCTCAACAGAGAGCACAGCATCCAGCCTAGGCAAGCTCTGACTTGTGAACGTTGCCTGGATGGCACGGATCTTGTTGATAAAGAAATATGAGAGCTTTTCGCACCAAGCAGCTGATGTGGGGAGTTTAGTGGTGCCTGCATTAGAGGCCATAACGCTCTGAGCGATGCAAAAGATTTCCCTTGAATTATTGCAAGCTGACTCTATCCGCTTGGCATAATGGAGGCGTTTGGCCTCACTAATAGCTGTGTAATATCTATTCTGGGCTTCTCTAAGAGTCTTCTTAGCCACCAGACAATAGTCCTAATGCCTGCAGCGTTCCAGCAGTGTTCCAGCAGCGTTCCAGATTTGTACAATGCTGCTTAAGTATTTTCACATTTGCTGAGATCCGGGGTTTGGAGGGGGATTCCCTGCGTCGGATGCGACACGAGGGTGGTGAAAGACTGTCTACAGCCTGCATGATCCAGTCAGCAAAACAGGCCAGCGCCCCTCTAAAATTGGAGGGAGGACGGGTCTTGATTCTGCCAGAACGAGGCCAAAGGCCACTGGATCAATTTTAGCAGTGGCACCGTGATTTCTGGGCAGGGGGACAGTGGAACTACCTTTTACAACCCAAGAGAAACAGGATAGGAAGTGGTCCTACCAAGGGACCGGGAGCGGGTCCTCGATTACAATGGGAAAATTGGAACAGATGGGATCGAGGATGTGGCCACTGTGGGTAGGTGAAATAACCCAGTGAGCAAGCTGGGCCAAGTTCAAAGAGTCCAAGAAGTCGCGGGTATTCCCTAGCGCCGTATGATCCAAGTGGATATTAAGATCCCCAAGAAAGAGATTTTGTGAGAAGCACAAGGCACAGGGGACAATCACTTCTTCCAAACCACTACGAAAGGACCCAGCAGATCCAGGGGGCCTGTAGACTAAGGTCCCCCCCCAGCGTGGATTGTGCCGAAAGAACAATGGTAAAGTCCAAACATTCACCCTCCCCAGTATTATGCTCTCCCCATCTTACAGCAACAAGTGAGAAATTCTCCCCTGGTGTGCAAACGAGCATAGTGCATCAACACATCACCACAGCCGCAAGTAAAAGGCTTCTGGGAACAGGGGGCTGCAAGAAGGCCCAGATGGCGTGCACTAGTTCCTGGGTCCTTTGGACCTCAGCCCATCATATATTGCATGGGAACATTTTTGATCGCACGTTGACCCCCCACCCCAGGCCCATTTAATTCTATTGAATCCACAGAGAGAAGGGCCGCCCCATGTCAATACGGCAGGATTTTACAGGTCACATGACTTCTAACATGAGATCTGTGGGGGTTGATTCGGCATCAAAAGGTTCTCCCCCTGGCCCCCTGTCTCACTGCTGAGAAACTGTCTATGACTCTCACTTTACGAAATAGTGGCACACAAAAACAGGAGGGACAACACCCTGAAAGATACGCTTACCAAGTCCTGTACCAAGAAATAAGACTCTAGCAAGGGTCCAGAAACAGAGGGAGTTTGCAGTCATGATGCCTCTCCACAGAGATCTGTGCAAGGAACCTTTGAGGCGCCACTCAATCGCTCTTCAATGGAAGAACTGTCTGGCAAACTAAGCTCTGACTTCACAACACGACCAGAAGAGGTCTCCAGGGATCTGAAGGAGGAAAAACAATGAAATGGGGGAACTGGGGAAAAGAGTTTCGACACAAGATAATGTGTGGATGCCAGGGCAGAAGAGTTGGAATCCTTCAGAGAGATGTACTAGACTTACGAGAGCAGAATATGGACCTACAGTGCCACCTTGAAAACCTTGAAACAGATCAAGACAGTCCCACATCAGGGTAAGTGGTGTCCCACACAATGCATTGAAAGGGGATATTGACTGCTGTGTTAGGTGCCATGCACACACTGACGAGTCTCTCGTAAGCAGAGATCCTTCTCGACAGTACACTCTGCACAGGCCCCTCGATAAAGACGAACCTCAGGACATCCTAACCTGTGTGAGCACTAATCAGGCAGGAGGCAATCTTTACAGCAGTCCATTCAAAAGGCCCAATCTCCATTGAGGCTGCAACACTCAGGCCATACCAGACTTGTCCACCATTACACTGCAAAAAAGTTGGTTGCTTTGACAAGCGAACAACTTTTTGAAGGAGAAATGAAGGAGATGGGGAAACCCACTTCGTCTAATCTTTGCATAGAATGCTTCGATTGCTTACCAGTAATATTATTTCCCTGAGTCCTTCTCTCGCTTGACTTCATACCTACGACAAGTCAGGACTATTGGCTTTGTCAAAGTTGGTAGTTGCATAAGATAAATATGGCTTTTATACAATATTGAAAAAACTTCCACTTAAAGCCTTGGTGACACCACAAACGTGTTGTTGCTCTTGCGTTTCAAAAAGAGAAGGGAAATCCAGAGAGAAAAGGACTCTCTTTAAAGGATTTCCCTTCCCCTACAACACTCACCTGGCATGACGTCATGCCGTAACTCCACTAGTGAGAAGACAGCAGTGAGAGCACATGCAGATAGATGTGCCAACTGTCACTGCTGTCCGGAAAAAAAAGGACCGCCTGTGCCAGGGCACAAAACAGAACCCAATAGAGACCAGTTTCAAGGCCCTCTTTAAAACACTGCCGGAGCTCATCACCGGTGAGACCCGACCCACTTAAAGCCCCGCCCTTATCTAAAAAAAACGTTCTCCCCCTTCTGTATTGCCAACAAGCTCCATGGAAACCAGTTGGCCTGGAAGGAAGGGTGTAAGAAAGCCAAGAGAGAGAAGGACTCGGAGTAATGCACTTACCGGCAAGTCATCAAAGCATTACCTCCTCCTCCTTTCTTGGCTTCTTGATTACAAGAGATATACAGCATCACAAAAAATGATACATGAATGCTGAGCATTGTCAAACGTTCACCCCAGTCACAGATCTGGGCTTAATCCATTGTTTTCGAGTCCAGCCCAAACGGATATGCCAGGTCCTCCCTGGACCAGAAACATGCATTCTGGGGCCAGTTTCAGGGTATCATCTCTCATCAGCCAGGCTAGCTTGAATCCAGTGGCACAGTGAACACTGGACACACGGCTTGGGATACCCTTCCACTTAAGCTGACTATAGCAACACAAAAAGAGAATGGACGGAACATTCACCCCCCGTCACAGATCTGGGTTTAATCCATCATTTTTTGCTCACCATGCCTCCCCAGTTTGGACCCAGCCATATGCAAATCAGCCTTGGCCCTGCTCCTCATGGCCTTCAATTGCAACAGCGTTAAAATTCTGTCCCACAAGGTGCCTTCAAAGTGGGTTTCTGGCAACAGGAGTACAGGTGTACACCGAGTCTAGAAGTGGTGAGTTGAACTTGATAAAGTATTCGTTCTGAATGATGCTCAGAACCCACTGATCCATGATAGACGTTTTCCACTGAGGAAAAAGTTATTGAGTCTTCCTTCCACAACCTCCAGGTCCTGAGGATCGGATTAGTCAGGACCGGTGGACTCATCCTGAGACTTCCCTTGCTAACTGGTATAGTGTTTGCAACGTTCTGATGAGTATGATTTAGCATCACCCTTACGGAAATCCTGGAATTCCTAACCCAGGGTTTAAAGGTTCTAGTAGAAGAGGACTATAAGACCAGGAAGGCTTCTTGTCCTTAAAGGACTTTCTCATCACATCATCCAGCTTGCCACCAAAGAGCTTCTTAACCTCAAATGGAAGTTTCATCAGGGCAACAGATGCTGCCTTAATGATATCGGTCAATATGTCCATTAAACTTTTTGACTGCAGTTCCATGTGAACCAGGAGATCTGATACATCTACTCCCTCTTGCATCAGCTCAGTCAAGGAATCAAAATCCTTTACATAGGATTGCGAGGTCGATGCAGCATAGGAGGCTTTCCATAGTGCCAGGTTAGCAGCCCAAAAACACTGTTTCAAGCTGGTGTGATCCTTTTTTTCAGTATTGCTTGAGGGTGAATAGTCATCAGGATTCAAAGAAGACCTCCCCAGCAAAGGAGCTAATATTCGAGTCCATTTTCAGGATCAGGGGTAACACTGATTCCGCCTCCGCCAATTGATAGGATTTCTGCATAAATTGGTGAATCTTAAATTGATCTGCCTCCTTCCAACCCCCCAAAAATTGCTTCCTTCATTTTGGGGTAAAACAGAGGAAATATTGAAGTCACCTTGGCAAATTGAGGAAAGAAATCATCTGCATTTTCCTCCACATGGGGAGGACCAAAACCCAAACTGTCCTGAATCTGCAAAAGGATGGCCCCTAATTCCTCCCTAGAAATAAACGTCCCCCCAGAGGAACTAGATTTGAAAGGCAAAGCATCGCTGTCCAAATCTGAAGAAACATCCAAAAACAGATTTTTATTGCTGTGGGAAGGTCTGGCAGTCAATTCCTTTGCCACCGCCTCATCAATCATGACCTCCAGTCTGTCATCGGCATCAGGATAGTGACTGGAATACTGCTTAGACACTTCCCCCTCCTCACCCTCCAATAAGAGACAATGAGAATGCTTCTTCTTCTGACACTGTTTCCCCTCTATAGCCACACAAACTATGGGTGAAATAACAGTGTTTAAGTACAAATCAACCTTTAAACCTGGCCCAGTAGGAAAGAAACACATAGGTCCTCCCAAATAAGGCAACCAATGGACAGAAGAACCCAATCCCCAGGTGCCACAGCATAGCTCAAGCCACATAAGGTTCTTTCCTACCCCTCCTGTTTGACACTCCTGGGTGAGCACAGCTACACCAGCCATAGTTCGTGCATTCCTACTTTATAGAGGCATAGCTGTCTCGATTCATGAAATCCCTGCAGCAATCCAACGTTGCCTCAGGCCACCGAACCCGGAAGTATTCCATCAGAGTGCAGGTGCCAAATGAGGACACACAGCATACCTCTGTTTCTGCTGCAGCACCTGCCAGAAGCTTTCTCCAGGCTACCCGTGAAGAGTCTGCACTGGCTGGGGAAACCTGCTTCGTGCACGCTGGAGCATGTGCACTTCACCCGCCCGTCATGGAGACGACAAAAGAGTCCAGGAGGTAAGGAGGGGTGGAGGGGCTTTTATTATATTAGGGGGATTGTCGGGGAGGCGCAGGAGGCCTCATGTAGTAGGAATCCAAGAGAGAGGGAAGTGGAGGTAATTGGGAAACCGACACTGTCTGCACCATTTCGAGGCACAGAAACTACTTGGTCTTCTTAAACACCGTGGTAGACCTTCCCCACCAGGGCCGGCTTTAGGGCAGTGCAACTGGTGCGGCCGCACTGGGCACTGACCTATGGAGGGGGTGTTGCCCTGGGGAGGGTAGCGCTATGTTTAGCAATAACATGATTGGAGATATGAGGGGCATGTTTGCCCGGTGGTTGTGAGAGAATCCGAGGAGGCGGTAATGGGGTGTGGGGGTGACAAAAATGGTTGTCACAGTGGGTGCCACCATCACTAAAGCCAGCCCTGTTCCCCACTTCCTCTCTATGACCAGCCAGAAGTGTCCACACCAGTCAACAAGTGAAATGGACTAGAATTCCCTTTAAAAAAATCTTTCTTCAGACCAGCGGCAGTTCCTCCGTCGGAGCGAGGAGCGTCACCCCCCACACTGCTGGGCAGAAAGCATCAAAAATATAAATGGTAATAAAATTATTTTATTACCATTTTATTTTTGAGGTTTTCTACCAGCAAACAGAGTGTGAGGGCAGAGCGGGCCAGCATGTCACTGCTGCCAATGATTAGCAGCAGCGAGGAGTGGCCACTTATGTTTGTATTGCGCATGCTGGCTTGGCCAGCTACCTTGCTAAGCCAAACAACATGTGAAATTCAAACCTCTGCAACTCGGCTGTCTTGGACAGCTGGGTTGGAGAGCAGGCACAAACCTACAATGCCTTTTGGAGTGTGGAGCCAACCCACTCCAGCCAATCAAGATGCTTTAGAACAGCGTCTTGATTGCATGAGAGATTGGCTTTCGGCTTCTCGCTCGGAGGACATGCTGCAGAACAACGAGGATGTACTGCAGAACAGTTAAGTGAGTTTTTAGCCGCTTCGCTGCGGGGGTTAATGCCCCGCTGTGCTGGGGGAAGGGGGGCGCGCACAGCGCCCCCATGCTCATGAAGAGCTGAGCTCGTCATGAGGCACGGCGCTCTTGTGCTCATGACGAGCTCAGCTCGTCACGGCCACACCCGTTCCCGTGGAACGCTCAGCACAGCAGGGGAATTTTCCCCGCATGCGAGCATTCCACGGCTCATGACGACCTGAGCTCGTCATGAGCACCGGAGCGCCGTGGCTCATGACGAGCTCAGCTCGTCATGAGCCTCGAAGAGGTTAACGTGTATATTTGTAAATGTTTATATTATTGTGTATCAATTATGTGTATGTTATGTGTATATGTATATATGCATATATGTGTATGTGTATATATGTGTATAGGCTATGTGTATATTGTTGGTGCCCCCCAATGAAATTTGCCACCAATCGCCACTGCTTCAGACCCTCTCCATAAGAAAAGCTACAGAGAAAGAAGATCAGTCATCAATAAGCTCCAGGTTGAGGAGACAGAATACAGCTGCAGTGCAGACTAACCAAAGACCTTTCTGACCAGCTTTGCATCTGAATAACTATGCTACGTGGCCCAGTCTATATTTGACTACTACCGTCTCGCGATCATATAGGATGGGTGGATGGTAAGTAAGTTGCGCCCCACAGGCCGGTGGCTGTAAGTGGGAGTATGTGTACAAAACAAAACGCCAATAAAAAAAGAGTTAAACCTAAAATGCATATGAAAATTGACTTGCCTTTTCATCTTATTTATTAATTTTCATGAAGCGCAAACATTGCCCTTGGGCGTTATGGCAGTTTACTGTGAAGAGAGCCAAATGTGAATAAGGCAATCTCAATGGTAATAAAAATGGAAAACAAAAATTATGATGAACAGGCCAGATAGTACAATATTCTTCACAATGATAAATGAAATCTTCAAAAACAAAACAAATCTAATTATTGAAAGTGAGGCTGATCAAGATAGGACCGTGCCATATATCTGGGCATCATTATTCAGAATGAGTTTTATAAGGGCTCAGTGGGGCGCGGAATGCGATTCTGTGAGAGAAATCTAATAAAGCATGCTTTCGCAGACGAAGGTCAGGATTATTGTAGTTGTGAGACTAAGAGGGCCAGGAGTCATCATGGTGAGTATATAACTGGCTGGGGGGGAGGGGTAGGAAGGAGGCTGAACCTGCTAAAAGAAATTTATCAAAACCTCGTCAGGAGGAGTCTTTTGAAGAGAAGAAGGTGCAGTTTAAGGGTAGCCAGTGAGGGGGTGGTACAAAGGCTAGGCAGTAGAAAGTTCCAGGGGCCGTATTACCGAAGTGCATCATAGGCGCCCGCGCCGTATTACAGACGCAGGCGCAGAGGCCAACAAGCTGTCAGGAGGTGCCCCGACATTACTGTTAGTGAGCCCTCTGATGGCAGCTCTCGGGAGGGAGAAAAGGGGGTCCCATGGACCCCCCAGACATAACCTTCCAAGCGGGTGCAGTCACTCACTTCATCCGCCTGCAATGGAATCTCTAATCCCCTTTAAAAGTCCAGGCGGGTGCCGCCTGCGCTGTGAAACATGCAGCTGCTTCAAAGCAGCCGCTCCATTTTTTACATTAATGTGCTGCTCCCAGGGCAGCACGAGTTCGCAGCTGCCCTGAGGGCTACGCATTCATGCTAATACAGCGTAGTTTCCTTGATTGCACCGGACGTACCTTTTAAAAGGTGCACCTAGCGGAATGAAGGGAAATGCACCGTATGTTTAATACGGGCCCAGATTGGCTTAGCGCTGCCAATCAAGGATTGCACCATTGTACATTGGTTTTTGAATGGGGGGGGGGGGGTGGGGGGTAGAGTTTTGAGCAATACAACCCTTTTTATATAGTACCTTTTTTGAAAATTGGATGTTATGAGAAATGAAACCATGAAACTATACCTAGAAAAATATTCTTATCTAATAAACAAAAATACCTAAAAGAACATAATTAAGATGTAGGGGGCACGAAGACATCTGGGCCCGTATTAGACATACAGTGCTTTTTCCTTGGCCTGTATTTTAATTATCAAGAATAAAATCACATTGGGGTAAACAGTGATTTGTATCAATATCTTAGATTGCCACGGCTGTGTCTACCTACAGCTGTCCACCAACAAGTGCCCTCACTTGAATGCCAACATCACAGCTAAGGACTCCCTGGGCTCATAAGGGGCCTGCGTAGCCTGGTCCTTGTGGGTCCATAAATGCTGAAAATAGACTTTTCCCAGCCTTATTACCATCCATACAATGTCGCTATGAGTTCATAGTTACTCAGACCGTGGCTCGCCATCCACCTTTAACAGCATCACAACTGCATGTGTGAATAGAAAGTTAATAAAAAATGCCATCTGAAAGCAGGCTGGCCCATTGTCCCCTTGGAACCCTTAGATGCTCAAAACCATCCTGAGTGAGCCCTGCCTATAAATGGCTTTGGACATCCAGATCAGGATCCTCTACTAAGAGGCTCTATCGGTCTCAATTGGGTTGATCACAGGACAGCATTCCAGGGAACATTGGCGTTTGCTAGAGCGGTGCTCCAAACGACTGCAAAGGGAATACAAGACAGTTAAAAGGCCAGAGAGAGTAGCAAGCAAGAGAGGAAAATGTGGGCCATAACTTGGGGTGCACAGAGAAAAAAGGTAAAGATTGAGGAGGAGACACTGTTTTGTTGATCAAATTGTCCACTAATGAGCTGGTGTAGCTCAAAGTAGGCACACCAAAAGCTACTCAGTGGACAGCCAGGTTAGAACAGAGGATTTCAGCGCTGGAATAGCAGATGGAAAAGCGAGTGGACAAAAAGCAAAGGGGTGAAATCGTGGATAACGTGAGGCCAATCAGGGCACAAATACAAGAAGTAGAAAGCTAGAGTAAAAAACAGGCCAAGGGGATGAGCAAAAAGCAAGACGCAACTGAGAAAGAGGAGATAAGTTATCGACACAGTTGGGTAGGAGGACTAGGCACACCTCAGCTAAAGTGCAGAGTCTGCTTTAAGAAAAGGGTCATGAGGGGTCCAGTGGTGAAGTTAGAACAGACTAGGAAGGAGATAAGGAGCCTTAAGAGAAGGAAGAGAATTCAAGAGGAAAAGAAAGGCTGCTAGGAAGAAAAATGCTAGACAAAGGGTGAGGGTGTTCTCACCAATATCAATAGGATGTTGGACAGGGGGGAGTTGAAGAAGTAGAAGAACTGGTCTAGCAAGTATGGAGGTCTTGTGATAGGATGCCTATCTGGTTTATCAATAAAAGGGAAATCATGGGTTGTAGAGTGGGAAATTCAGGAGACGAGCAGGAACAGAGAAAGAATATGAAAAGTAAAAGGAACCATTAAAGGGCTGAGGAACAGCCATTATGTCACTCAGGGAGACGAAGTGAAGACTAGAAAAAGGAACAGGGCCAGTGGCAGCTGTCTGTACGGGGGTGATGGGGCGGGGGTAGGGCGCGGGGTGGGGAAGGCATGAACATTTTTTTTACATTCTTAGCTTCCACACGGGTATCCTCCGTCCTCGCTCTCTGCCACCGGAAGCACCTAGGCTCACGGACTCTCCCAGCTAATCTCTATGCTGCAGGAACAATGTTGTGATTGGTCCGAGTGGCCTGTTTGGCCACTCAGGCAGTACCTAGGAGACTGGGCATGATCTCCATTGGGCAGTGCAACACAGCCCAGTGGAGAACATGCCAAGTGCACATGACTGTTTGGTCAGCCCCAGAGGGCCAGCCAAGCCGTCATGCACACTTACGGAGGGAGTGCAATCCACTCCTGCTCCCTCTGATGGCGGTGAGCCCAGCCCCACCCCCTCCAACCTGGCTGGAGTCCCGCAAAGAAAAATAAAATGATAACTTCTTGTCAACGAGCAGTGAGGCAATGC
Organism: Lissotriton vulgaris; assembly: GCF_964263255.1. NCBI lineage: Eukaryota > Metazoa > Chordata > Amphibia > Caudata > Salamandridae > Lissotriton > Lissotriton vulgaris. The sequence continues at coordinate 370,315,562 of NC_141696.1, read as the reverse complement.
TCCTCTGCCTTAGCGGATGAGCCGCCACTGAACGGGGCACACTCTTGCAAAAGAAGACAGATTTCACACTGCAGCTTAAGAGACCATAGGCAAGATGGAGAAAATGAGAGTATAGGCAGTACATATGGAGAAGGAGTGAGCAAGAAGGGGGACACAAACGTTAATAAGTGAGACAGGGGGACAGCACGTCAAGAAAACTGTGCTAGTTAAGGAGTATTAAAGTAAGAAGGCTGAAAAGTGAAATGTAGGTAAAAAGATTCAGGGAGACAAAGGGGCATATGTACAAGCCCCAGTCGTCACCACAACGTCACTTTTAATGATGTTGTGGTGGTGATAGGGTCTTTGCCTTATTTACAAGGCAGCGTTAAGCCACTTAATGTGACTAAACGCTGCCTTGTAAATGAGGCCCCCTTTCACGCTGTGCTTACGATGAAAGGGGTGGGCAGTGGGTGTTGTGGTGGGCGTACCACCGCAACACCTATTGATTTTGACGCTGCTCCCTATGTACAAGGTAAGCATACATAGGAGGCAGTGCCAAAATTAAGACCAGGGAAAACCTGGTCTTAACTTGGCGAAATGAGGAGAAATACATTATTTCTCCTCGTTTTTGCTGTTTCCATGCATGATGCCTTGTGCAGCGCACATGGAAAAAGCTAAATGTCTTGAACTGTTTATGTGCAGGAAGGTCCCGCTTCCAGTACATAAACAATCTGTAAAAAAAAACACAATTTTGTGACTTTCATGTGTGCTGCATGAAGCAGCACACATAAAAGTGACAAAATGGTGTTTTAGGTTTGTTTATGTGCAGTAAGGGCCACCTTCCTTCACATAAAGAGTGTGAGCTGGACCCAGGATACAGACTGATGTGATTACTTGAAGGGAAAGTGGGTAGGAAAGTCAAGCTGAGAGAGATCTCTTGGATGAATGACACAGAGGAAAGGGGGTGTACACTTTAAGAGCATGGGTCTGAGTGACTGGGAGAGGGTCTGCGTGCCTACTGATAGTTGCCTACTTGAGTGAGGCCCGTTTTGGAGTACACCAATTGTGTGTCACAGGAAGGGAAGGAAAAATTTGAGGTGCCTTAATCGTTTTGTTTTTCTTCATGCTGGGGAAAGGAAAAATTAATCAAATATCCAGCCTGGAGTAAAATTTTGACAGAGAAAAGAAGATTCTGGACTCTGCCTTCTGTGGATGATTGAGGAATGGCATTTGAGGAACATGCTTACATTCAAAGTGATCCTCACACAGGGGCTATTCCAAAACCACATGAAGAAACAGAATCTTGTTGACAGGGATAAAGAGAAGAAGCCTTTCCTTAACTGGTCTTAGATTCATAATAATTATAAACCAGAAACGGGCCTCAATACACATCTGCATGGAGGAAGTAGGGTGATGGCCACCGAAAGGCAAGGTAAGTTTAAAAATCAGGCGTGGGTGTCCCAAAAACTTCGCCTCACTATGCGGAGTTCCGCAAGTGGCGGAGTGGGTTTGGTAATGCAGTTCTCATTGATTTACAGCAGTAGATGTTTGCCCTGCACTGTAAAATCAGTGCGAACTGCATCATGCACAGCGCAAGAGAACTCGAGTAAATTTTCTACCCGAGTGGCAGCTTTCTCTACGTGAGTGGAGTTCACCACCCAGGCCTAGTAAAAATTGACTTCTTAATATATTGTGATTTTAACAAATATTATCACAGCTGGGTCAAAAAGATTAACTGCCAGATTCATCAAAGACCCGTTTTGCGAGTCTGTAATAGCGATTCATAAGGAATCGCTATTACAGACTCGCAAAACGGGATTCATGTAGGAATCGCAAAATAAATTGCGATTCCTACACATTCCTTATTTTCGATTAGCAAATTGCTAATCACAAATAAGGAATAACTCCCCATTCATTCCTATGGGCCTAAAGGCCCAAAGGACATGTGTGTGTGCAACATGCAACTTAGAAAAATGCTTTTAAAAGCATTTTTCTAAGTTTTCGCTATTTACCACGAGGTTTGACCTCGCGGTAAATAGCGGCCCGAAATTGCGATTTCGCAATTTAAAAATGGATGATGAATTGCATTTAAGGAATCTCAAATAGAGATTCCTTAAATGTAATTCCTCGCAAATTTGCGAATTCGCTATTACCGATTTTTGCATTTGGGATGATGAATCCCAAATGCAAAAATTGCGCTCGCAAAGGGCCAGATTATGAGAATCTGGCCCTTTGCGAGCGCAATTAAGCTTCATGAATCTGGCCGATAGTCTACATTTTCTTTGATGAAATTTCAGTAGTCGATATAATCGGCTTCACGACTATATCTACATTTTCTTTGATGGCATTTCAGTAGTTAATATCACAGTATATCTCTGGATCGCTAGTTCAACCGGAATATTATACCGTGCACCTAAAGTCAGAAACCAGGCCACACAGGGTCTGGTAAGTAAAGGAGGCAAAGGGAATGCAAGGAGAATTCTTCAGGGCTCCTTACTATTAGAGGACCTGGCATTGTGCTAAGGAGTTTTCCAAAGACAGTCGAGGTTGAATTTCTATAAAATGATTTCTTGGGAATGGCGGGGGTGGGGGGGGGGGATTTATTGCACTGACGAAGGGGCCAAAATAGAAATGCTTTAGAAAATGGCAGTCTCTTTTCTCTTCCTTTCCATTCCTAATGTTAAGGATGCTTGGGCTTGGCAAGAGTGGGAATATTTAACAATGATACATCACTTGTAAACAATCATTTTGATAAGGTTGATTACCTGAATGTTGTCTTATTGCAAAGTGATAGCCATGAAGAAAGGCAAGTGTCAATGGGACTGGTGTCCAAAACAAAGTTTGAATCAACATTCGGATTACTGCCTCTAAATCTGTTAAACTATTCTATTCATCGGTTGTGTTGCCAAAAGGGTGTTTTGCTATAACAAGCCTCCCAATGATGTGCTCCTTAATTGTTGAGCTTTACTGTGTTTTCTGACAGTGAATGTAGACAGGATTGTGACTTGCCAGGCTTCCTAAACTCTGGGCTTAATTTGTGCAAGTCCTGGGCATCAGCATTCATATATGTGGCACGGGCTGATTTTTCATTGTAAGACTTTGACCCAAAGTTAAAGAAAAAGAAAGGCAGAAAAGGGGGAACATATAGTTATGAAAACAGTAGGAAAAGGAGAAAGTAAAAGCATGAAAAATAACCTGTTATAGTGAGGTAAAGTGACAGAAGGTGTAGGGTGGTGGAAGGAAGAGCCGCGAGGTGGACTAAAGACTAGGCAGCCTTGGCATTTACCATCACCGGCTTTTGGCGGCGTGGCTTTTGGCGGCAGGCTCCAAAGTAACATTTTGGGCTCCAGCACTGTTTTTGCATGCAGATTAAGTACTTGTTAATCTAATGAGAGTTTTAAAACTTCTACAGCCAGTCAATTCAGAAGAAGCCAGCGAATTAATTTGAAGGACTGAAATCAGTGTACATTTTAAAGCGAAGGCTGTCAGTGAGAGATGACGGGTATGGTGGTCTTAACCGAACAGAGTTGGTGACAGTTTAGTGTGTACAAAGGCAGCTAGCTGGCAATTTTGTAGTCTTTGCTAAGTGTGAAGTTTGCAACATTTAAAAATGTGAACCTCTTTAGCGTGTCTTCGCTGCAGTAGCAACTATTACAACAGAGGCACAGACTAGCATGGAACAGTAGATTGATACCGCATGACAACAGCCTCCCATCCTATGCCCCAAGGACCCAGGTCTAGCAATCTCCTGAATTCCATACCCAAAGTCAAGTTCTCCAACAGCCTATGGCCTAACTAAGAAACCCTCCCACTGCTATAACAGTACCCAGCCATAGTCTGCCACCTCCGCACACTGTTTGCGTCCGCCCACCCCAATCCACTTCAGCATTTTGTACCTTGACCAGCACAGGAAGGGTTCCAGGCTCAGCCATGGCTTCCTGTCGCAAGATGTGTGTTGTAAACTAAGTCCAGTAGCTAGTAGTGTAGGTTATAAGAAGACGGTTCATTGAGACTTAGTTATAGGTATTTAAAAAGGTACGTTTCAGGTAGGCAGGTAGTAAGAACATAGCTTATAGCCCCAGCAGGAGCAGCATTCTTGCTGCTCAGTCCATATCTTAAAGTGACCCTCAACCCAACTCAAACACTCTCAATATTCTATATGATCTCACACACTGGCTGAACAGCAGCAGGGAATTGGAACACTGGGGAGGACGCATTAAGTTACAACACATCTCCCTCTTTTATACAAAACAATAAAAATCACAATTGAAAATATCACACAACGTAAGATGGGAAATGATAAAGCAGTCCTATGACATTGGATGCAATAAAAATCACAGCTCTTCAAGATCACTATAATATAATATTGCAATTAAATTCACAACTAAATAATGCTGTGCAGGACTTCGAGAATTGAAGCCACAACAGGGGTGTACCAAGGTGAAGTACTATAAATCTCACGCACCCCCTCCTGCACACACAACTTTGTGCAGACCTGACGAAACCAAGGGTCTCAGGTAAAACCCACCAGGGTACACAATCCCACAATAGACACAAAGTTTTGCAGACCTGACGGGACCGAAGGTCTCAGGTAAAACACACCAGGCTATATGACCCCACAACGCACACCACTTCTTGCAAACCTGACAGGACCGAAGGTCTCAGGTAAAACACACCAGTGTGCATGGCCCCATAATGCAAACCACTTCTTGCACATCTGACGGGACCAAAGGTCTCAGGTAAAACACACCAGGGTGTATGACCCTTTTGCACATCTTACGGGACCAAAGGTCTCAGGTATAACATACCAGGGTACACAACCCCACAAAACACACATCTTTTGACACACCTGACGGAACCGAAGGTCTCAGGTACAACACACAAGAGTACACGACCCCACAACGCAAACCACTTCTTGCATTCCTGACATGACCGAAGGTCTTAGGTAAAACACACCAGTGTACACAACCCCACAATGCAAACCACTTCTTGCACATCTGACGGGACCAAAGGTCTCAGGTAAAGCACACCAGTATGCATGACACTTTTGCACACCTGACGGGATCAAAGGTCTCAAGTATAACATACCAGGGTACACAACCCCACAAAGCACACAACTTTTGACACACCTGACGGGACGGAAGGTCTCAGGTACAACACACCAGAGTACACGACCCCACAACGCACACCACTTCTTGCACACCTGACGGGACCAAAGGTCTAAAGTAAAACACACCAGAATACACGACCCCACAACGCACACCAATTCTTGCACATCTAACGGGACCAAAGGTCTCAGGTAAAACACACCAGGGTGCATGACCCCACAACACACACAACTGTTTGCACCCCTGTTAGGACCAAAGGTCTCAGGTTAAACACACCAGGGTACACAACCCCATATCTCAAAAAACTTCTTGAACACCTGACGGGATCAAAGGTCCCAGGTAAAAACACCAGTGTACACGACCCCACAACGCACACTGCTTCTTGCACGCCTGAAGGGACCGAAGGTCTCAGATAAAGCACACCAGGGAACACAACCCCACAACACATCCCACATACTGTACACCTGACAGAACCAGGAGTCTCAGGCAACTTCTCAGCATAAGCATGGCATTTTTCCAAATAAATACAGCATTAAAAATGAATCTCAGCAGTGGCAGGCATTGCCAACATAAACATAACATTCCGCAATCCAAATACAGTATTAAACATTAATCCCAGCAGCGGCAGGCATTGTCATAAAAGAAAATGGCTCCTCAAGTGTCTCAACTCAACGCTCACTGCAGGTACTTGCTTCACAATGAGCAGTGATTTGCAGGGTTTAAAAATTCAGTTCTCCTCAGGATAATAGTCAAACGTGTTCCACTGGCTGCAATGTTCCTTAAAGTCTACATTTCTCCTCATGCTCACATGGGTTCCAACGCACGCAGAATCCTCGCTGTGCACCTTGGATGACATACACTGTTTACTCTGAACATGCTATGACTGGCCCGCGGCTGCCTGTAAGCCACACACCCGTATGCTAGTCACATTCTGGTCTTTTCCTGTTCTTTGTTACATCAGTTGAAATGCGACGCCGCTACACTGCCTGACACCGCTCACACTCTAGTCTCTTTTCACCTTTTCATGACATTGGATAGGGCGCACAGTTGTCTGCATAGGCCGTCCCAATTGACATCACTGTACTAATCTCGCTCCTCCGCACACCGCCATGACTAGTCCACTAAGAGGAGAAATCTTTACATTCCTCCGGTGAAACACAAGAGCTCGAACTGTGGCACGCACGAGTGAGGTGTATAATTTGAAAACATAGAGGGTCAGATTTACAAGCTGTCACTTTTAACATGGGAAAAGTGACGCAAAAGTGGATCTAGGGGCTTGTAAATATGCCCCACAGTATTCAGAATGCTCACACTTCACACAATATACAGCTTTCACATGTAAATACTTAGCCAGACATTAGACTGCGCTTTATTTCACGCACGAAAAATGCACCCCTCACACCTTTCATGGCCTGTTCGCACCTTCAACTGCTCATCAGAAAGTGGGGGTTCAACACCGTAAATAAAGTGCCTCCTCCTGATCCTTCAAAGTTGCTTTAAACCTAAGCACCAACTAACGAGACCAACACATGCTCATACTACAATCCCGTTACACATGAGGAGGGGGTCAAATTCAGGAATCTAAAGGCAATTCTAGTGGCAGCAAGCATACAGCCAAACTGGCTCATGTGCACTCACCACTGGTACGCCGGTTCCCTCCAAGTAAATGCTGGTGTTAAAACAGTCCAAATACACCGCCAGTTCACTTCAATTGAATGCTGCTTCTGGTTCACTTCAAGTTCATTCTCATATAACATTGCCTATAAACTCAATTACTTGCCTCTCCTCTTCTGCATGATTTACACTGGACTGTTGAATTGTCCTGGACAGCAGGCTGTCTGGTTTATTTAGACACTGTTGGGACTGCCAGGCACAATTCGTCCTTAGATGCTTGAATCTTTTTTCCTTCGTAATCTTCTTTGTTCCTCTAGTTACTTCTTAGTTCCCAGTTCTCCCTAACCTTACACCTAGTTCCTCACACATAGTTTATTTTCCTGATCGTCGCCATTGTTGTAAACAAGGTCCAGTATCCTGAAGTGTAGATAAGAAGAGGGTTTATAAAGACATATTTACAGGTAATTAAGATGGTAAGTTTCAGGTAAGTAGCTAGTGAGTAAATAGAAAATAGCCCCACCAGGAGCAGAATCCTTGCTGCTCAGCTACTTCAACTGGCACTCAACCCAACCCAAAAACTCTCAACATTCTACATAACCTCACAGATTGGCTGAGCAGCAGGGACTTTAAACACTGGGGAGAATGCATTAAGTTACAACAAAGTGCCACCCCTGTGACATTCAGCAGGAGAAAACTGCCACTCACATTTGGCAAGGCACTTGATTGAACAGATTCATAGCTTTGAGGGGATCTTGGTGGTACTATACAACTCGCTAATAAATGTGTTATCTGTTTAGTGGTTGGGTACAGGGACTCCTAGTTGGAAAGTTGGTGTTGGATTGCACTTGTCATTAGCAACTTTGAAGTGTTTAGACCAAAGACTCAACCTCCTCCCACACCCACACACACATTGCAGGACAATCATTCAAATATCGATTAGGATTTATAAAGTGCAGCTAATCACCAGTGAGGGTATCCAGGCTCTCAGAGGCAATGCTGCTCAGGTGGTATCAGTTAAAGAGCCAGGTCTTGAGTCCCCATCTGAATCCTGAAGAGAGGGTAAAGTGCAGAGATGGAGGGTGAGGCGGTTCAAGGACTTTGTGGCGAGGTAGGAGACAAGGTGTCCTCCGCTGTTGCTTTGGTGGATTACGAGGTGTGAGCAAGGGAGAAGGAGGTGGAGTGCAGGAGTCCGGAGTGGAAGTGGAAGTTCAGACAGTGGTTGATGTAAGCTGGTTCTTGTTTTTTCAAATGTTTGTGGGTCCATCTGGGGAGGTCAAGGATGAATCTGATTGCGTAGTTCTGAATGGTCTGCAGTATTCTCAAGAGATGCGTGGTAATTCCTGCTTAGAGTGTGTTGCTGTGAACCAAGAGGCTTGTGATGAGGGCTTGAGTGAGGTGCACCTGGTCGAGGCTGGGTGCCATTTGAAGATATTTCTGAGCATGCGTAGTGTGAGAAAGCAGGTGGAGGAGACTGCGTGGATTTGGTTCTTCAAGGTGAGTTTGCAGTACAAGATGATGCAGAGGTTCTGGGCATGGTCCGAGTGGGAGGGTCCCTATGCAGCAGACCACCAGGAGTTGCTCGACGAGGAGGTGTTGTTCTCAAAGATCAGCACTACTTTCTAGTCTGTGTTGAGCTGGGGCAGTTGTTTTGCATTCAGTCAGCGATGCTGGGCATGCACAGGTGGAAATTGGCCTTCGTGGTGGATGGGTCTTCGGATAGAGAGAGGATGAGCGAGTATCATCTGCATAGGAGATAATGTTCAGTTCATGGCTTCTGATGACGTTTGCTAGGGGGATCTTGTAGGAATTGAACAGAGCTGAGCTGATGGATGAGCTTTTTTCTTTTCTTTTTTTTTTTGTCCTCATATAACCTCCATACTTTTATATAAGCATCCTCTCGATGGTAGAATCCCAAATGCTTATATCTTGGGGGTCTGATCTCAGCTGATGTTCTATGGGACCAGGCCCACATGGGACATCGTAGACTGACCGAGAGGTGTAATCATTGGACAGTTCTTACCAGCCATACCATTTACTCCTAATCTAGTAATCTCCAAAAAAGGCCATGCTCACTACTATTACTATGACAATGAACCTTTTGATCTAGATCTTTAAAATACGTAACTGAATTCCACAATTCCCTCCAGGATGGAGGGTCCACCTGATGCCATCTTTTGCACATTTCTCTTCTTGCTAAGAGAATCAAATAAAACACCAATTTACCCTGTTCAGCCATAATGTCCACCTCCCCCTCTGGAGGCTGTACTATACCAAAAAAAATTAAGACGAGGCTTACCTATATATCTTTACCCAGTATTTCTGCCAGAGTCCTATCCACATTATCCCAGTAGTCGTTCAACACTGGGCAGGTGTAAAACATGTGGATATCATCTGCCTCTTGGGTGCAAAATCTTGTTTTATCTCAACCTTTCAAAGGTTGAGATAAAGCATCATTCAGGCATTCCGGAGTGCCTGGAGAATCCCACACTGGAGCCTACTCACTACAGTAGGGAATTCCTAAAGTACTACGGCAGTCAAACTATAATTTGGCAGCAGCATGTAGAACCTTCAGGCGGACTTTTAAAAAAAATGTAGGGGCGCCAAACTTATACATAAAACCCTCAACTGGACTCTCGTGCAACATGGCCTTAAACATGTAACCAATCAGGTGATCATCTGGCCTATATAGGAGCATCCTACTGTTTTTCAGTTGGTATGTCCAACAATATATTAGTCGGTCTGCGAAGCTCGAGCCGCCGTGTGCCAAATTTCACCTGAGCTTTTACTATGATAATCTGATCCCTTTACCAGCCCATATAAAAGTAAAGATCTTTCCCTGAATTTTATTTAGAATAATTTTTTCAAAAGTCAGGGGGATAATATTAAAAAGATAAGCGAACTTCGGCAGTACACCCATTTTGACCAAGTTTACCCTACCATAATGTGTAAGTGGGAGATTCTGCCATCTCTTCAAAAGTGTATCAACCTCTAAGGAGTCTCTAAGGAGACTTGGGCTATATTTGTTTTAGGGAGTTCAGTCAGCTCCTGTGTGATGTTTATTCCCAAGTATTTTAACTCCTTTGAAACCCTAAAACCCTGCCCTTCTGAATTCCATGACATAATATCACTCTCACTGCTATTAATCTCATAGCCTGACATTTTTCCAAAGACCTGCACTTCCCTGAATAAACTTGGTAGAGCTTGGTTAACGTTAGACGTAAAAAGTATCAAGTCATCAGCATACAGAGCTAGTTTCCTTGAGAAACCATTCATTAAAAAGGGATGGATTTCTTTATTTAACCTTAAACTTTGAGCAAACGGCTCTATATATAGATCAAAGAGAATAGGGGACAATGGACAGCCCTGTCTGGTACCACGCCCTATTACTACCGGAGCTGAGAGTTTCCCATTAACTAAAATTTGGGCTCGTGGTTCGCTATAAATTTTCCCCAGCAGGTCTCTAAAGGTGCAGTTAAACCCAAAAGCCTCCAATACACTAGAAAGATAACACCAATTAACACGATCGAAGGCTTTTGCGGAATCCAACGTTATAATTGTTAAGGGAACTCTACCCACCGTTGCCAAATCTATTGCGCCTATTAAGGAGATAACAAGATCCTTCATCTGACGCCCAGGGAGAAAACCCTTCTGATCTTCCGGTATTATCGCCCCTGCGATTTTACTTAACTGAGCGTTCATAATTCCGGTAAAAGTTTTATAATCGCAGTTCAACAAAGATATTGGGCGGTAGGATTGACATTGTGTGGGATCTTTACCTGGTTTTAAAATCAGGGTGATAACTGCCTCTTTCCAAGTGTTAGGTAGTAGGGAGAATCCTCTCAAAATGCTGTTAAATAACTTTATGCACTGTAAGAAAGTCTGAAGCACACCCTTAGTTTATCACAATTTTTGTTCATCATATTGTAATCCAGTTTGGCGTGCATACACTCATTATGCGCTCTGTTCCTTAGCGCAAACTTTAACATTGTATCCAAACATTGTGACCCACGGGAATCGTGCCCCAGATGAGTTGTACAGCCTTGTACACATTTGAGAAACATATTCACTCGTACTCCATAGTGTTACCCAAGTTCATCCAATATTATTGTGAGAAAACTGAGCAGAAGGCTTGCCACCGCTTTCTAATCTGATCCTTCTAATGAAGTTTTGAGACCTATCCATTCTACTCTTTATTGCTAAAAGTTTTCCACAATCCTCACCCTGACCAAACTCTCTTATTCTACTTGCTTCCCATTTCTGTAACATAATTCCTTCCAGTGTCAGCCTATATTCACGTTGTAAATCCTCTACTTTACCCATCAGTGTATCTTTTTCCTCCCCCTGGGCTTGACCAAGCTTTAAACTAGTTTAGGATTTTCTCAACCGCTCCTCCAATGAGGCTATCTTCTCCTGCTGCTGCCCCCTTTAGCACCCCTCTCAGCCATGCTTTAAAAGAGTCCCAAACCAAGTAAATGGGCGAAGACTCTACGTTTCGGTTGAAAAGGCAGCAGCGTCTAGTTTAATTTTCTCCATAACTCCGGTTTGTGAGAGCAGCCTTCTATTCAATGTCCATCTCTTAACTGATGGAGTAGAGTTAAATTCCATACTTAGTTCTATTGCTCCATGATCTGATATATGGATGGGCAAGTACTCCATTTTCTTGACCTTATCTACTTTTAGAGGATCCATAAATATATAATCGATCCTAGAGTAGTGACCGTTCTTTTTACTGAAAAAGGAATAGTCCTTTACATCTCCCTTTTCTTTTGCCGTACATCGCATAAATTCAAATTATCTAACATAGCAAAAAGACAAGCTCTAACTCGAAGTGAACTGATTTGAGTGCAGGGTGAAGATCTATCCAGCTCAATATTCATTAATAAATTGAAATCCCAGTGGAATATCAATTGGGCCTCAAATTCAAGCAAGGAGGAGCATAGACTGTTCAAGAAAACTAACCTCATCCTCATTTGGTAATAGCTAGCTAGCCAGCGTATAGATGTTAGCACCAGTTTTTATCTCTGCAACCTCCCGGCCCCCTTTGGTATCCACCTGCATTTTACCCAGTTCAATTTCGGAGTTTTCTTTAATAACTATTGCAACTCCTTTAGAACAGCATTGCTGGTCTGTATCTATAACCTTATTTACCCATTTCTGTTTATTAAATAGTGCCAAACACTCAGACTTTAAAAGATGAGCCTCCTGAACCATAAGAACGTTTATGGAGGTATTTTTCAGATATTCTAAAACCAATCTATGTCTCCTTTTAACTCTCAATCCATTTACATTCCAACATAGTATGCCCAGACGCTCACTTCCTATAGCCTGTTTCCTATCCCCCATCTTTGGTCTTTCTAATTCTTCTGCTTTCAATAATATCAGCTATATCAAAAGAGGACGCTTTTTCCCTATGCTCCCCACCATGCTCCCCACCATCATCCAAGTGCCCCCCATCCCACCCCTTCCTCCCCTGGGAACTCTGCCTGCCTACTTATTGGCTAACACCAATTCGAGCCGCAAACCAACACCCACCTTCATTATAAACATTGTAAGCACTGACCTCACAGCATCTAGTCATCTTAATCAATTTTGTTTTAGTTTGCTCAACTAACTGCTTGCCTACAGCCTATCAAAAATTCATCTACCTCCTCAGGGAAATGAAAGTTGTACCTTTTATTGGCCCTCATCACTTTAAGATATGCTGGAAACCTTAACTGAACTTGGGCACCCATTTGTCTCATGGCGTCCATCCTCTTGCCCAGCTCCCACCTTCTATCTTCAGTGACTCTAGATATATTAGACCTTATTTAAAATGAGAAATCCTGGACCTGAATCAGTGTTAGTTTTAAGGCAGCCCCTAAAAGTTTTTCTTTGAGGGAATACGATTGCATATACACCAGGATTTTCCTAGGCTTCTTACGACCAGGCTTAAGCCTGAAAGGGTCACGGTGCACTAGCTGGATTTTCGCATCCCAAACTGAGGCAGAGGCAACTTGAGGAAAGGATTTAGACAAGATAAGCTTTGAGGGATGCTGCAGATGATGTTCTTGGGCTCCGAGGTGAATGGTGGAAGGTGGATTCTCTGTGTTCTTCTGGTGAGGAAGGATGCAATCCATTTGAAGGGGTCCGCCTGCATTCTGATCGGATGAAGCCTCCTGATCAAGGTGTTATGGGACATAGTGTCAAAGGCAGCTGCTAGATTGAGGAGGTTCAGGGCAGCCGCTTCTCTCCGTTCGAGGAGGGTTCTGATGTCATCAGTGTCTGTGATCAGGGCAGTTTCGGTACTGTGATTTGTTTGGAATCCGGATTGGGATGTGTCCAGAAGATCATTGGTCTTGAGGTATTCTGTGAGTGGGCGGTTGGTGGCCTTTTTGAGGATTTTGGAAGGAAAGGGGAGCAGGAAGATGAGCCATTGGTTCTTGAGCTTTTCAGGGTCAGTGGAAGGATTCTTGAGGGGTTGGACTTGCGTGTGTTTCCAGTCATCTGGGAAGGCAGTGGGGATTGAAGTGTTCAAGATGGCTGTGAGCTTGTTGCTGATGGTGCTATTATCAAGGCTGAATATGTGTGTCGAGGACAGGGGTCCGTGGGTGATCGTGAATGGATGGAGTGCATGATATCTGTGGTGCTTTGTCTGGTGAGCTAGTCCCAAGCGATGATCTGGTGGTCAGAAGTTGCGCCTATGGAGGGAGGAGGTTGAGGATGTCGGCAGCAACAGGTTGGGGTCCGAAGTTTTTGTAGATGGTTGAGAGCTTGTCATGGTAGAGTTATGCCAGGGTCACAGAGTTCTTGGGAGCGGTGATGATGTTTCCAGTTGCTGAGGGGTTAGAGAACTCCTTGATGACGCTGAAGGTTATTTTGCTGTGGTTGGAGCTGGCTTCAATGTGGTTGGGTAGAGCGTCCTTTCTTGTCTCTTTCAGAAGTCAATGTTGGTGGTTGAACGATGACTTGAAGGTGGTCCTGTCGGTGAGCATCTTGCTGGTGGGCCATTTTCTTTCCAACTGCTTGCAGTTGTGTTTCGTGGATCTAAGTTCTGAGGTGTGCCAGCTGGCATGTTTGGTGGATCTCTTGAGTTTGGAGGGTTTGATGGGGCTGACTCTATTGGCGCAGTTGGAGGTTTAGGTGATGAAGTTCTTGACAGTCCGTTCAAGGTTGGTGGTGGTGTTGGGGTGGGAGGTGTTGAGTGCATTGGTCCATTGGCTTTGGGGTTCTATGTTCCAGCTACAGTGTGAGGTGCTGGGTGGTCTGTCGACGGCGCTGGGGGCTGCTTGAAGGTGAAGTGGATGTTTGATTGGTCCGTCCAAGTGAGCTTGGTGACATGGATGTACTTGACTCCAATACTGGCTGTGAAGATGGGGTCTAGTCTATGTCCTGCGGTGTGTGTATAGGGTCGCTGACTAGCTGTATGAGGTCAATGTTGTACATGATTTCGAGAAGGTTGTCTATGTGGGCCTCATTGAGGTAATCGAAGTAAAAGTTTGGGTCTCCAAGGAAGATGTAGTGTTCGGTGTTGATGGCTTAAGGCGCAATGAAGTTGGGGATGGTGTCACAGAAGCTGGGGTATGGTCCTAGAGGTCCATAGGTGAGGGTGTCTCTGATGGTGGCTTTGCCATCTGTTCTGAGTTGGAAGTTGAGGTGTTCCATGATTGGGATAGTGTTGTCTGTGGCAGTGTGCCAGAGGATGAATTCTTTGTGAATGATGGCAATCCCACCTTTGTGTTTGTTGATGTGGTCCCTGCGTGCCATCTTGTAGTCGTTGGGTCTGGCGATGTTGGGTGTGGGTGGAGTGTTGAGTCTGGTCTCGGTGAGGAATACAACGTTGGGGTAACAGAGGAGATGGTGTCCCAGATCTAGGTGATGTGTCTGCAGAGCGATTGTGTATTGAGTAGGAGGCAGCGGAGATGTTCAGGCGCAGTCATGGTTGACGTGGTGGCAGCTGTTGAATACAAGGGTGTTCTGGTGTTGCAGGAAAAGAGGCAGTGGCAGCAGGCGAAAGGTCCCTCTGTTGATTGTGGATTGGTGCGGCAGTGGTTGTTGTTGCAGGGTCTGGAGTCACGGGCTTTCAGTTTAGGCGTCGATGTAGCTGCGGGTGACGGGTGATCCACGGACCCTGACGCTGGGCACCATACAGGTGCAGACGGGCTTGCCTTTGGCACACGTTCAGAGGACATGAGATCACTAAGGAAACAATTAATCCACATTAAGATCTAATAGCCCCAGTCTTACAAATATAAAGCTATTCACAGCTGCCCTTCATACTAGGTCCAATTACCAAAACATAAGTAAATGTGCACCCTGTAATTTATAACATCATATGGGTGTAGATTTGCTCATTTTCGAAATGTACTAAAGTTTTCCTGGTTATTTCTCAAAACCTGCCCCAGTCACAGGTTTCAAGAGGCACTCCTGAAAATTTATTGTGAATTCTTTTTCTGCTCGCACAAATGCATTCACATTTTTGTGAACAAAAAAATCAGATACAGTTCAATACACTTATTAAGCTTTTTCTCTTTTTTTCTCCAGTCCTGTAAGTATGTGTTTACAAACTCTCAGGACATTTGCATCTGTAACGCACACTTGCCACACACCCTCAACACCTTTGTTTGTAGATTTACGAACACAAATCTTTGTGTGAGTAAAAGCATATGTGTGTGCAAAACGAACTCATCTGCTTTAAAACAAAAATGAAGGGTACTCAGAAATAAGGCTATTTACGCGTTTTAGTCGGACTTAAGTGCAAAAACAACATTCAGCCTTTTGAAGAAACAACTATGGAGGCACCACTAGCTCTCAGGTGGCAGGACCCAACAACATCTTGCTGCTAGGTCATGTAAAAATTGTGTGAAGAAAATTGTCACATGATAAGGATTTTGTGGGCATGTGGCAGTGGTGGAGGTAGGGAAGTTGCCGAATGACTGGAGTTATTCTGACCTCGGTGTTGCAGTGTTGCAGTTTGTGTTGTGTGAGCTATTTTTTGTTCAATGGTTTGGCAGATTTCAAATGCTTTAAGAATATTCTTATACTTTACATATCACTTTTTTACCCAGAATTCCACAACCTTCTACCTCCACAACTCCTTAATGCTCTCCTCTTCTTCTTAATGCATCATCTCTTGGGGTCCAGATTTACTCAATTTCATGCCAACAGCACCAAGGTAAAACCTGCAACACTACATTGTGGAAAAGGAGAAAAAAGAGCAGCACCATGTTTCCCGAGAGTCTGCTCTAAAATGAATGTTTTTGAGCAATATTTAACGCTGAGGATTGGCACAAATCCAAGTCATTGATTTCTTGTATGAAACTTGTACTTGCAGTGCAACCTCCAGTCCAAGTTTCTACGCAGTGCCCACCTTTCAAATGTAAATTGCTCAAAACGTGTAGTTTTGGGGAAATGACACATTGGAATTTCTTGCGATATTCCGCTTGCACCTTTTGTGAGCCTGGTTTCATTTGGTGCTCGGATTTCATGCTATTATGCGAGAAATGGCTTTGTGTGAAATTCTGTGCGTGTTTTCGGTATTCCAACCATCTTTTACACTCTTTGCACTGATAAAAGTCACTTCGGACAAAATATGTATCTTGACGAACTCTACTGTCACACAAGCTCTCATAAATAGTAATATAGCAGGAACTTAGGGCCTAATTACGACTATGGCAGTCCACAGGACCCCCGCAGTCGCGATTGCTGACCGACAACCACCACACTGCGGGACTGCCCACAGTATTAACTGCAGCGGTTGAAGACCACGAGACCGCCGCAACCACTGCACCCATCACCCGCGGCAGTCGGAGGGCCTCCATATGCTTGGTGGTTCCCTGAGGCACTGCCAAGCCTACTGAGACTTTCCTCACTGCCAGCGGTGTCATAGAGGTTCTTCTTCCATGTTACTGCTGGCGGTGAGGAAAGAAAGCATGCCCTCCAGGCCCCCTCGTGCCCCCGTGCATGGGGGTGCATGCAGGTGGGCACATAGTGTGTCCTCTGTCTTTCTGCACCCCCAGTTCCAGGACAGCATGGAGTTTACAGTCCACGCCGTACTGGAATTTGCTGTGGCTGGCCCACGGCACTGCCTTTCCAATCCAAGGCTATCCTATGAGTGTTTGAAAGGCAGAGCCGTGGGATAGCCGCTGTAGGACTTCCTGCCGCATTTTAACTCGTAATATGGCGGGCTGGGTGCGGACTGCTTTGGTGGTCCTGGAGCGGGGCACCACGCCGCCGCCGCGCTCCAGCACCGCCAAAGTCGGAATCAGGCCCTTAGTTGGGTACGCCACTGTGAGATTTGGAAAATCTGTGGCTCAAACTCCCCCCCCCCCAACTCCCCCCCCCCCCCAACTTTACTGATCAAGCTGTGCCCTTAGAATGAACTTAGAAAATGTGAGGCAACGAGGTCCAACAGCCAGATAGCTGACTTTTGAACTGGGGGAACCAGGTTCGGCTTACCAGGTCTGCTCAACATTGATTGCTTCTGGGCAAAATCACTTAATTTCCCTGTGCCTAAAACAATAACAAAAAAATCAATCTGACCTCGTATAATGTAATCTGCTGCTGATGTCAAGCACTCCAATGACCTTGCGCAGAGTTTGCTATATAAAACTGCAAAAAAAAGAAAAATGTACCTTCTTTTTACAAACAGCAAAGTTTCTCGACATTACCTGACTTCATCAACAAAATTTGAAACTTAGGCCATTCCTCTTCGTGTATCTAGGGAATAAGGTAAACATTTTTTACACAGGAAGTTGAGATCTGTGCAATTACAACCTCTTACACGTCAAAATGAATTTCGCTACAAGCATAAATATCTTGGGATGACAGTGCTGTTGAAGGCAAGCAAGAAAGCTCATTTTTGGACACGCATAAAGGTGTAATCTCAAGAATTTGGGGGCCATGTTCAAGACATACTTTAGAGGCCACTGTCGATGGCAACCTTTTCATCACCAATTTGCTGTTAATTCTAACCCCAAGATCAATTACAATATACAGGGCAATATTTATCAAGTACTTGCATCGCACTTGCACCACGTAACGCGGGACATGCGTGATGCAAATAGAAAGTGAGATTTATCATGCCACGGAAGTCCCCCTTCTTTGGCCTGAGGGGCTTGATAAATCTAGAGCAATGCAGCACAAATCGATGACACCTTGCTGCACTGTATGACAGGGAAAGGGTAGAAATGCACTGTACTTAACTAAATACTGTGCATTCCTGTCTTTTCCCAGCACCGGTGCACAATGTGCTACCTAGCGCCAACGCAGGCACTCTTGCAACATGGTACAAAGGTGCCTGCCTTGTAGGCAGGATTGTTTTTGTGCAGGAAGGAGCAACTTCCTGCACAAAAACATTCCCCTGAGGCATTTTTCTTTTTTTATGTGTGCTGAAAAATGCTGAATGCAGAATGCAGCAGACATAGAAAGAGTAAAAAGCGAGGAGAAATAAAAATATTTGTCCTCACAACACTTCCCCTTGGGATGCATAGGATTTTGACTCATTCCCAGGTTTGCAAGTAATGGTAAATATAGAAATGCGCCAAAATCCATAGGTGTTACGTGGGGGGCACCCATGCACCACCCATGGAACACCTCCACGGGGCAGAGTAATGCAATGCAATAGTTTGTGCTGCGTTACGTTACTCTATGTTTATATATGGGGAGAGGATGTAGTCTTGCAGCTGGAGCAATCGACCTCGAAGCTGGAGAACCGGGTCCAAGTCTCTGCAACGACGCTCAACATCCTGTGATTCTGGGCAAATCACTTAATTTACCTGTGCCTAACAAAAATGAATGTGTCCATCTGTAATGAAACTGGTGCTCATGTAAAGCGCTCTGATGCCTTATATCTTCAGGTCTACTTCGCGCTATATAAAACTCCACACAAAAAAAGTAAATAAAGCCACTCAGTGCCACGCAAGGGGGCCTTGCATGGCTTGATAAATCTAACTAATGAGTTGTGTTGCTCTTGCACCCCGTTGCGTGGTGCAAGGGCGACAGAACTCATTGATAATTTGGCCCTAAATCTTAAATCAACACTTTACATCTGTTTGCATTACTTTTGGTGTCACTGTATCGATGCAAATTGTTGGCAAATTTGGCCCTATTTTGATGGGGAAAGGCGAAAATATATTCTGACGGTATACAAACTTCTATTTGAACCCAAATGGGAATTCCGATTAAGCCCATATTACAGGTGTTTGTTTCTGCAAATTGCAAAATGTGAAATTTGCTAAAATTCAGTGGAAAAATATAACTCACGTGGACTTTTTGAACAACATGAAATTGGATAATATGCACAGTTAGCATGAGATTCCCCATCCCAATATGACCAATTCGTAATCAGAGCACACTTGGCAAAGCCTATGCTGTTCCATAGTTCGCTGCTAATTTTTTAACCCCATCTTGATTGGGCCCTATGTGATTTGGCCAGAATCAAACAATTTTTAATTAACTATTGCAACCAGTATTAACAAGTGCTGGCAAAGACATATGATCTCGCTTTTGGGACCTATTGGCTTTGCCAATCCCTATTGGCGATGCTTTACAGCATCAGGATTTTTACCGACCCTGTGCAGCATGGTAATAAACAAATAAATAAAATATTGTACTATGACAAGACCGCTGGTGGTTGTGTCATTCTAATCTATTGGCATGCGCATATCTGATTACATATGCGCTTGCAGTATCAGAACACATGCACGCACCAGCAGAATGACGCAGGCACTATTTGCTTTAATTTCTTATGTACGGGAAACATCCTTTACCACGCAACTTTTACCTCACAGTGCTTTTACAACGCAGGTTTTACAATGAAAACCATTACAACGCATTGCACTGGGGGGCGCTCTAGGATAAGTAATAGTTTAAATCTACTATCCAACACCTTCCCTACTATCCACGGGGACTGGAGTTGGAATAATACATGAAACTATTCACTATCCAGCACCCCCCAAAGCAATGCGTTGTAATGGCTTGCGTTGTTAAACTTGCGTTGTAACAGCATGCGTGGTAAAAGCATGCGTTGTAAGAACGTACATCCCTTATGTACGGATCCAAATGTGTTTAGCGTAAAAGCACAAATTATACACAAAAAGGGTGGGAGGAGAAGTGAAAAGAATTGCATATAGGAGAGAGCGGGACAGAGTTTGGTGGGGAAGCCCATATGTAGAAAAGAACACAGGAGCAGGTGAGAGGAGAACCCTGAGTGGATGGGGCTGCATACACAAAAGAGCAAGAAGCATACAAAAGTGAAAGCAACAATGGCAGCGGTGAAGAAACACATGAGGGGAGTTAACAAAAGAGAGCGTGAGAAGGGGCGGGGGAGTAAATGAGAGAGAAACATTGAGTAAACGGGTGGGCATTTACTTGAAGCACATGGGATGAGGAGAGAAGGAAAGAGATTGAAAACACATGCACTCGCTTGGAGTGCTTGACCAAAAAGAAAAAAAAGTTCCCTCAGAGTGACACTAAAAGAATATACACCAGCCAATCAGACAGATGGCAAAAGGTCTGTGGTGCAAGGGAGGCACAAACACATGGTGGCAACGGTGGGACAGGGAAATACATCATAATAGAACCAAGCAAATCAGAGTAACGATTAAGCCAATGAATGGTATGCAATCAGCAGGCTGTAATCCCCTGTAAAGTTTTGTAATCCCACAGTAGGTCTTTTTCTACCAGACAGCTTGCACTGTTTGGTATGCTTGATCTAAAAACCAGGGGCCAAATTTATCAAGGGCTTGCATTTCCCTTGCTTCAGCAAGATGAGGCAAGGGCAACGCAAGCCATTATGTGAGATTTGCTGTGACACTCAGAGCCACCTTGCTTGGCTCTCTGTGGCATAGTAATTATGGATTACACAAGTCACTGCCTTGAGCTACTCTGGGCAGGAAAGGTGTTACATGGGTGGAGAGTGGGTGTTCCCATGCATACACCCATGCATTTTTGCACATTTCCAGGCTAACACTAACACTAACACTAGTAAACCTGAGAAGGCATCACAATAACATACCTGCCCAAGGGGAGGCGTAACAAGGAGAAATATTTGTATTTCTGCTCATTTCTTCCTCTTCCTAAGTGTGCTGCATTTCGCAGCACACTTAGAAAGAGGAAAGAGCCTCAGAGGATTATTTTTCTACAGGAAGGAGTCCCTTTCTGCACAAAAAAATACTGGCTATAATACGGGCAGTCTATGACTATGGCACAAGGGTGCCGGCGTTGGCGCTTGGCTGCCAAAAGGGTGCCAGCGCAGACAGCAAGCAGGAATACACCATATGCTAGTAAATATGGTGCATTCCTGCCTTTTCCCTATCGCGCAACGCAGCGCAGCAAGGTGTCTTGTTGAATTACGCTGCGTGATATTTTGATAAATCTGGCCCTAGATCTTCAAGATGGAGGATAAGCAAAAATTTAGCAAGATCTGATCCCTCAGGGTGCATACTTGAGCTATGATGAGGAGTGTATCTTGAAGATCAAAGTGGCAGCAGTAAGTCTGGTTGCAAGGTAGAGAGAAAAACTAACCTGTAAATTTCTGCCTATCAAAAGGTCCATGTACAAATATGATTAAACCTCATTAGATGTGTCATCCTACTTGAGTTTTTTGGCTTAGAGAGTGAGTGAACTAGGAAAGACCTGGAAAGTTAGGGATAGGTTCAGGAAAGAGGTAAAGTGAAAGGAGGACGAACAAACATGATTCTGCTTACCTATCTCCAAGACAGATCGCAGTGTCAAAGGGACAATCATCTCATTGGGACCTAAAGGTGACACTAGTGTTTGCCTAGTAGCGTCATCTAAGTATTTTTTTGGTCATATTCCATAGTTCAGGGTAGCTCCTGTTGAATGAGGATCGGACATTGTTATCCATCTATCAGGATCATAATATACTGAGAAGTTGATTTGTTGATCACAAGATATTTTTGGGTGTATTATTTTAGAAATGGATCAGTGTCCAAGGATGCATCAGTCAGGTTGTTTTGGTTAACTATCAAAGAGATATTTGAAATACAACTCCATAAGGAAATGCAATTGTATATGGCAAGTTGTCAGATGGGGCTCTTACATGTACTCGGAGAGGCATAGCTCAAGAAGAGCACAGAAAGGGGACATCCGGCTAAAACAACATGATACATAAAAATGCTGTGAGCTAGAAGAACTGTTTGCTCTGTTGAGGACTCTTTGAGGGCCATGCAGGCCAGGTGAGGGGTGAGCCAGGAGAATTTTGTTACATAAACCCCACTGTTTTTGGGGCTAAGTCCCAGAGAACAACCAGCCTTTGGATGAACACTGAGGAACCTACCATCTCACTGGCATGTAAGAATAGGTGTGCACTAATTAAAGGGCTTTTTCACGATGCATATTGGGCCTATTTTTCTCAGTATAGGGGGTGGTTAAAGGCATTTGTTAAAAGCAAGGATGCAGTGCCTTCATTTGCCTCTGTCTATAATTATTATGCTACAACGTGGCAATATGGCCTGTTGGAGGTAAACTGGATAGCTGTCCTCTACATACCTACCAACCCACCAGAAACAGACGAGAGGCTACCGATTTCAAGGCTAGTCTCCCATCTACAGGGTCAGACTGGGAACCAAAAACGGCCCTAGCAAAGTGCTCGGCCGGCACCCCCGGGTGTGTTGGGGGTACGGCCGAGCTGTTTGCCAGTGCTAGTTTTCGGCCGATTTTGTTACCTGGGCCGATATTGCAGCTATGCTGCAAAAAAGGCCCTGGCCCTGTAACAAAGACGGCTGCCCAGGGGCCCTAAACTGGCCCCCTCCCTGGTGACTCACCAGCGAAATGCCCAGTGCCCACTATGGCCAGTCCGGCCCTGCCCACCTACTGATTCCTGCGTGTAGAAACCTGATTTAGATTGCCAATCATGATCTGCTGGAAACAAGGTAAAAGCAAAACGTTGATGCCTGTCACACACGCTCCCTTCTCCCCCGCTAGGAATTACCTCTGACTTCAAAGGTTGCCACTTTGCAATTAATTCTTGGAGGGGGAGATTAGAGCGTGTGACAGGCCTCAACATTTTTATTTTAACACCTTCTATGCTCATGACGAGCTCAGCTCGTCATGAGGCACGGTGCTCGTGTGCTCATGACGAGCTGAGCTCGTCATGATCCGTGGAATGCTCACACGCGGGGATAATTCGCCTGCTGTGTTGAACGTTCCACGGAAACGGGTGTGGTCCTGACGAGCTCAGCTCATCATGAGCACACGAGCACTGTGCCTTATGACGAGCTGAGCTTGTCATGAGCACAGGGAGCACTGTGCACGCCCTCCTCCCGCCCCCAGCACAGCGGGGGAATTACCCCCGCTGCGGAGGGGTTAAGGAGTTTTACATAGTGCAAACAAAAAAGGAGTTTAGGGCACAGGTTTTTTTTGGGTGCTATTTTAGTAAACTACCAAAAATGAAAGGTCAGTAGACCCGATTCAGGCATAGTGCATTCTATTTCAATATGTCAATGGGGAAAATACATTCTACCAATTATTTTATTAAATCTCCCACTTACCTGCTCTAAAATGTTGGCATATGCCTCTGTCCCATCCAGTCGCGGCCATTTTGAAATGGGCTGGTGGTCTCCGAAAAACTCCCAGCGAGCCTGTGTCACTTCTCTAAAGAGTCATTTTACAGCTGTGAGAGATTTCCCCCTCAGGGTAATCCCAGGCAGCCGTCCAGGGAGAACAGAGATAAATGGTTCCAGAGCTTGCTACTCGTGCCAAGCTCCACCCGGCGCTGTGCTCGTTCAGTGCGGCCTAAAACAGCATGTCTGCTGGAAAGCCCTGGGGAAAGGAAAACGAAGCTTGTTTTAACAGCATGTGAGAGCTTACAGAGCGAACATTTTCTACAGCTGCTGCAGGCTGACACAGAGAACAAAACGCGAAATTCCTCCAAAGACAAAATAAACAGTGCAGTCCTTTTATGATTGGAGGTTTGCTTTTATCCACTTCGAGGGAAATCCCAAAATGCTGAAATGCCACAAAAAGAACGTTTGATATACACAGTTCTATGATGATGCTATAGAGACCAGTTCCATTAAATTAAGGGGTAAATATACTTAGGAATTGTATTGTCCTTGCGTGACGTGATTGCAAGGCAACGCAAATCCTTAGATGGTATTTTAAAAGGCACGCAAGGGGCTATGTGCACCATTTGGATTGGGCAAACAACACTTACAACGCAACTTTTACAACGCACTACCTTTACAATGAAACTTTTACAACGGAACATCCATTACAACGCATGCCATTACAACGCAACCATTACAACGCATGTCACTACGACGCATACCACTACAACTCATGTCATTACAACGCAGTCATTACAATGCATACCATTACAATGCATACCTACACTATCCAACACTTATCCTACTGTTGCACCCGCTGGAGTTAGAATAGTAATTTTTACCCCTACACTATCCAATACTTACCCTACTGTTGCACCCCCTGGAGTTAGAATAGTAATTTTTACCCCTACACTATCCAATACTTACCATACATGCAATGTAATGGTATGCATTGTAATGGTATGCGTTGTAAATGTAGTATGCGTTGTAGCGGAATGCATTGTAAAGGTAGTTTCAAAGAATTCATTGTAATGGCATGCGTTGTAATGGAATGCGTTGCAATGGATGTTGCAGTGTAAAAAATGCGTTGTAAAGGTATGCGTTGTAACGACATACATCCTTTGGAATGGCTTTCTAAACAAGTATAACACAATGCAGTGGCCGTTCATCCAACCTTGGAATTTAACACAATCTAAATCTAGGTCAGTAAACCTGGGATTCTTTCGAAATGGTGCACCTACCACAGAGAGGGTTAACAACAAGAAATATCTTTATTTCTCCTCGTTAATTTCTTTTTCTATGCATAATGCACTTGCATAGAAAGAGGAAATTGTCTCTTAGAATTGCCTTTGTGAAGTGAGGTATCCCTTCCTGCACAAAAATAATCCTGTCTGTAAAGCAGGCACCATTGCAGTATGGCGCAGGGGGAATCTGCATCACCTTGCTGTGTTGCAGCATTGCATTGCATGAAATATTAGTAAATCTGACCCTAAATTCCCATAGAATTAAATTTCAGTCAGTGCCCATACTGAATTTTGGATTCTGGTTTTATTTCATTTAAAAGTTTGGAACCCGTTACTTGAAACTATATTGGCTCAAATGAATGTACAGAATATTGTTTAACGTCTTTAATGGTAAGGAAGATTTATCATTTTTTCATAATGTTTTGACTTGCAATATCTTACTTCACTTTTGTTAAATTTATCGACATGGGTATATTTCCTGTGTCAAAATTCGTCCTGTTTACGGCCAAAGATCGTTCAATGTAGTTAGTAAATTGTATGAAATGAAAGCATGGTATGCATTTCTACACTTTCTAAATTACTAGACCTACAGAACCATGCTGCCCAGTGGTTGCCTTTAATTTGCAGCAGGGGTGGGGCGGGCACACATATTTGCACTCTCCCTTTCACATTCAGACACACATACTCACACCCAGCACGTACACACACCCATTCACAGAATGTGTGCATACACAAATTCACCGTCATTTATACATACAAGCGCATGCTCACACTCAATATGAAAAAATGAATCTCACCGGACTGTGGCGTGATATCGGGTGCTAGGAGTGAAGCCTCTGTTGCTTCATGGATGCTCGGGGAAGGAAGCTCCTGCCACCTCCTCTCACTGACTGAGCTTGTCAAAGGTCAGCCAATGAGAGAAGGACCTTCCTTACCTCGTCAAATAGTGGGATGGGCTCAGTGAGAGTTGCTGACCCTACTCCATTCGGTGACAAACATCACTGATGGTCACTTAACCCTGAGCAATTCAGGGCATAACACTGAAGCTAAACATAGAGGGGGACTAGGAATGCTTTAGGATCCAGCATACAGGCTCCATGGGATACTATGTAATACAAAACATATGTAGTTCTTGAAGGATGTAAATGTAAATGTACAGGAATTTATATAGCGCAAATCACCAACCGGTCTCTAAGCGCTTGCTTAGGGAACCCGTCCTGGTATTCCCCTGTGAGATAACCCCGGCAGGGTATCCGTAAGGTGAAAGCCAGGCATCCCGCCACGAGGGGCCGTTGTGGAGATTAAGTAAGCTATTGCCCAGAGTCGCAGAGTGTGAACCCATGAATCGAGTAGGCACCTGAGCGAGAATTATCGAGTCCATGGACATTTTAGGACTCAAGACCCCATCGAGCCGAGAATTGAACCCTGGTCCCGGGCTGACCTCTGCTTCCAGGTCTGCCTCCTCTAACCAGTGAGCCACACTTCTCCAGGAGGGGAAGGAAGGGAAGATCTAGGTCAGGTAAACTGAGACAACAGATCAGGTGACCAGATTTCTCAGAAGCAAGAGTCCTCACACACCCGTGTGGGTGTCATGTTTCGTCATTGGACTGGTGCTGCAATGGCCAGCAGTCCCCTCAAGGGGGCTCTTTGCCAGAAGTCTTTTAAGAAAGAGATGCCGATGTGAGGTGGAGGGTGGAGGTGCCCTAGATGCAGATAGGTGTAATGTGAATTAGTGGTTTTAAAAATAGATAAGAGGCAACCAATTATATTTATTAGGTGGGTCCTCTTGTTAGGATTAAAAGACAATGGGTAGCTGAATGTGGAAGTAATGGTCCTATCCAGGTCATAAAATAGTCTGTGTGTAGGCCAACATGTTTCTTGCCTCAAGTGTCGCTATTGATCTGGGAAATTCTTCAGGACTGATAGATGAAACCTAATCTACTTGTGGTTTAGGGAATGTATGTAGCATTAGCAAAAGGAACCCCAATCATACAACCAAATCCTCACAGTAAAGTATACCGGGGGGATATCTAAAACCCAACCTAAATTTGCAAAGCGTCTGACCCCTGATGTGATAGCAGAGACCATGATAGCTATGGACCAAAAGTTTTCCAGGTTGGCTGAATCAGCGCATCAGTCAATCCGGCCATCCAGAATCGTAATGTTGCCCTTATTTCTACCTTGGCAATAATAAAGAAACACCATAAAGCCTAGTAAATGCAAGACCCTCTATAAGTGTATGTAAAAATATCTAATAATTGATAACCTACTCATCTGGTTGGCCTTGATTATTGGTTTTATAGTGCACCCACCACCATATTGTTGTAAAATGTGATCTGGGCATTTTTCAAGATCAGCTTTTTAGATCAAAATTAAACCACAAAGAACGTCTTACAGCTAGGTTAATTACAATTATTGGCCCCCATCAACTAGATTTATTACCATTAATGAACCCCAGAAATCAGTAGGGCTCCACTCTTACAGCATAACGTCATTTAAATATCACAGAGTTCAATATCGTCACGTATGGAATGTAGAACCAATATGTTTCTGTTCCAGTTGAGAAAGGTGTAGATCCCCCTCTGTTGGATAATGATTGAGGTCACACAGGTAAAAGTTAAATAAGGATAATCCTTTGACACCCCCTTGTCTGACACTGTGCACATGCTGTATATCCTGCTCCTCAACTTATAGTTTTGTAAAAAAATAAAAAATAATTTCAAGGAAGTGAATGTACCTAAACAGGTTGCCTGGCATGCTCTACAACCCGGAATAATAAGTATTTTTAAGCATTTCCAAAAAGCTCTCATCTGCCTTAGGTGAGTTAAGGAGATCATGCGCTTGTGGGTGAAAATATAACTTCCAAAATATCCTGCTACCATAACATCATGTACAAACAAAATATTGAGGAGTGAAATATGAGGAAGGTAAGTTTAGATTTACTAAGATTAACTCCACATATATGTACCTTGAAAAAAAGGGAGTCACAGACTTTGACGCTCGGGTCAGCAGCTCCATTATTATGGCGGTTATGATGGACCATGTAGGAAGGTGGATATCTGACTATGGTTACCCCCAAACTTTTTGCCTGCTGTTTAGCTGGTTTTTGACATAGTTGGCCTGGGATCCTGCTATTCAGGGCCCCAGGCTGATTGCTCTTTCCTTAAAATGGACTCCATGCACCTTAGGGGCATACACAATTGGAACTGGTTCACCTTATTGGCCCCTGTAACAGTGGACCCTAGGTACCCAGGGCATAGGTGTTTCCAAGGCCTACCAGGGGCTGCAGCATGTATTGTGCCACCCCTAGCCTGGCCTCCATATTTGACACAACTGGCTGATCACTCAGCTGGGGTAAGTTCGTGTAATCACCTCTTACTTAGATATAGTATCCCTATATCTGACCTTAACTGGACACATATGTTCCTATCAGCCACTCTTATGGAAGGCCTCATCAATCCTGGAGGCAGAGGGCTTGGAAATATGTGAGATGGTGCTCTAGCATGAGCTGAGCCTGTCTGCAGCTGTCGGGAACCACTCCCTTAGCTGTTGCCATACCATATACTCTTAAGTGCATTATAATCCTCGCGGTTATATGCTGACTTTGGTTTGGCTTTATCAAAACATGTCGAGTAAGGTGTCATACGATTTGGAATACTACCCCCTCGACAGTTCTGTCGACGGGGATAGCATTCCACCCTTCTAGAGGGACACGACATGTGTGTAGCCTTAACCCCGGTTAAAGTTAACCAGAGCCTCAGCATCACAAAATGGACGCTGCCACCAAAGACACAAGTCTGACCTCCTGCTGCTGGGAGTCCTTCCAGCGAGGGAGGCTTGGACAAAGGGTTTCCTGCCTTGGGAAATGCGAGCACCACCCCAGACAGGATTTTGTGTATTGGGTAGGACAGGGCTGAATAGATTGAGACATGCCCGGGGCACACAAGGTTCCCAGTACATAAGCCAGTCCAAACCGGTCCTGGGACTTTCCAGACCCAGGCCTGGTGAGGAGCTGGACAAAGGAAAGGGGGTGTAACCGCCCCCCCTTCCTGGTCCCACCCAGAGGAGGGACCTAGCAGGTGATCCACCCCTCAGATTGGGAATAAGAGTGGGAGCAGTGCCATAGCACCTCAGATCATCCTGAATCAACTTGAAACTAAGAAGACGACTGGACTTCGACATTCTGCTGCACAGAAGACTGAAGAGCATCTCCCTTGTGGCCTAGGAGTGGCCACCCTGTGAACACAGGCACCATCCAGCAACTCGACATCTGCTTTGCCGCCGCTGGAGCCCGAGCCCAGAGCCTGACAAGACCCAGACTCCCAGACTTCTCACAGCCCGATCCACAGTCCCTGCAAAGAAGGGACCCGTGGAGGTACCGAGAGACGTGGGACCGGACCTCTTGAAAGACCCCTGAGAAGCTGATTGCGCCGCATCCGAGGCACCCTCGATGTTGTGCTTTGGGGACTGAGAAGCCCCACCACCGAGCAGCCTTTGCACCGAAGATCAGCCCCCCAGCATCTCCACGATCTGCGTGGGGCCCTTTTGCATCATGCCACTCGACGCGCCATCCCGGCCACTTGCCACGTGGTCAGCGGCCATCTTGGCAACAAAACCTACAATCTACACTGCGGGTCTGGTTGCTCCAGACTTGCCCTCGCTCCTGTAAAAGGGAGCACCCGCTCTGACCTTGCTGGTCCGAGTGATAAGCCTTTTTCGATTCCTGCGTGGCTTACATTAGCCAAGGCCTGTTTGCCAACACCACCAACAGCGATAAGCCTGCGTGGGACAGCTCGTGATTGACTCCTGGACGTCCTCAACCCCTCGTGTCCACATGGCTGCAGAGAGAAGCTACACCTCATCGCCTGTTTGCACGCGACATCGCCTAGTTCCACTCTGGTTCCACGGTAGTCACTGGCTAGTGACTTTGAACTTTGTCCCCTCCGCTTTCAGGTCATCACAACTTCAGATCCACCCTTGGATCCACCGGAACTCTTCACATCGAGCCGCCTGCAGCATCTTCAGCTCCAAGCACCATCGACCAGCGTGACGAAACCCAACACTACTTCGACCCTATGCACCCGCGTCCTGTGGGTGATGTAACTCAGCAACGCCGGTGTTCCTACACTGGTACACATGTCTAGTGTCTGTGTCTTAAGTTTCAGCTTTCTAGGTCACTCGGAAGGTTCCTAACTAACTAACTTTATAACTTTTACGCACCATAGACATTACATTGGTGAGTGCGTGCACTTTAAACACTGCACCCGAGTCCCGCGGGCCTTTCCTGACTTAGTCACTGCTAGTCCCGATCAGCTCCAGTGATTCCCAAGGCCCTAGGCCTGTTTCCTTTTCGATTGGTATCTCTTATACCACTTTCTTAGTATATGGTTTAGGTGGCCCCTAGGGCTCATCCATATTGTGCAACTTTTGTGTATTTTAAACTGTGTTTTGTTTAACGCTTGGGCTTCTGTGCTCATAAAGAGTTCAGGGGATATTTGTAGTTAATAAATGTATATTTATTTTCAATATATATCTGTGTGGTGTCCTTTCATTTGGTATTCAAGGGGGTTGTGTATGGTAACTGGCTTCACATGCCTTTCAGAGTTTAGCCTAAGACTGCTTTGTCCACGTTACCACTAGGATAACTGGTCTATAAGGTTGACTTACAACCGATCATCATAAGGCTTGCTTGGCATGGTACAAGGTGATCACTAGAACTAGTGAGCATCATATACCAGGCCAACTTCTCACAGACCAGAATCTCACACTCCAATTCTGGGATCCATGCAACAGGTTCCACACTGGACCTCGCTCCCTCCAAACGATCTCGGGCCCCTCACAGATCCCACTGGTCTGGGGTCAGACAGAAGATGATGCTCTAAATGAGTGTTCTTGACCCTTTAGGTGATGTCTCCTTGCCCAGCATGGGAGACTGGCAAACCCTTATTCCCCAGTCCTGATTACAACTGCAGAACTCATGATGAGCTTCTCCACACTTATTTACAGCTCCAGTTTGACAATTTGAGAGTCTCAAGTTCCCTTTTTACACTTGTGATCTATTGTTCCTGTATTCGAAGTTCGTGTTCTGAGGTTGCTCATTTTGAAGTGCCCTCTCCTTTGTTGTGCTCTTCCTCCACAGTTCAATCTGTCACAGGAGGACATTCTACAGTCTTGATAGCCCCATACACAGGACAAGGGAGTACTATCTGGATGTCAGCTTCAGTTATCCAGTATTATGGGTATCTTTCATAGATTCACATGCCTGAATCATTCCCCGTTGTCGGGGTGGGAGTCCCCGGTAAATAAATATAGTAATGTCACATGGACATATACTTAGTACTAGGCCAGAGGCCTCACATTAGTAGCCTATCTAGGTCCTTATGTAAAAAGGACCAAACTTTGGCCAGGAGCCAATCAGCTACTATCACCCTCCTCACCTTCCTGGAAGGAGCCCTAGTCCCTCAGATTTTCTACCGCACGTCGTGCTAAGGGAGTCTCCACTGAGCTCTGCTCAGGTTTTTTCCTATATCTTTGGATTTTTCCTATTAACTCTTCAAACTTCAGATTGGAAAGGAGTATTGATATTCAATATGTCTACTACTCCTAAAAAAGGGCTTTTTAGGCCATGTGCCTCTTGTAGTAAACTGAGGTTACATATAGAGGACAAGCATGAAGACTGCTTGTACTGCCTCTATCCTCAGCATTCTGCCAGGGAATGTAAGATTTGTCACACTCTCCCGGTCAAAACATTGAAGGACAGGGAAGGGCGACTGCTTCTGTGGCTTCAGAGACTGAAGGACAAAGAACAGCTGATCTACTCAGGTGAGAGTGAGTGTTCCTTCAGGAGCTTCCACTCCTCTTATAAAAAGCCTCGACAGACATCCCCAGGTCAGTCTGCTGCGCCTCCTCACAAGAAGCCAAAGTCCATGGAGGGTCATCCTAAGGTCAAGCCTTCTCTTCAGATGACAGACTTCAAGAAACCTGCTATGGTGTCTTCTGGCCTGCCTGTGACGGTGTCGACAGTCTCCATTTTGACATCCACGGCGTCTACTTTCTCCATGGCATCGACTGCTACAACATCGTCGACGATGGGTAAGTCAATTCCTTCTGTCATTCCTGTCAAACCGTCGACGACGCTTCTGTCGACGCTCCCGTCGACGTCTGCTTCATCGTCGACGAAGGCGAAGCTTCCAGCGTCGACGACAATCCCATCGTCGACGAGGAATACATTGTCGACGAAGATCCCATCGTCGACGAAGATCCCACCGTCGTCGACGAAGACTACATCGTCGACGAGGACACCGTCGATGAGGACACCGTCGACGAAGCCATCGTCGTCGACACCGTCGTCGACAAGACCGTCGACGAAGCCATCGTCGTTGACACCGTCGTCGACGAGCCCGTCGACGACGAGCCCGTCGACGAAGCCATCGTCGTCGACTACTACAGTGTCGACACCGCCGTCGACGAAGAAGTCGTCGTCGTCGTCGACGAGGACATCATTGACGTCGATGCAGTCGACGATGAAAATGCCTGAAAAATCAACAAAAATCGTAGACACTCCACAGTCGGCGGACACCGCGTCAACGGATCTACAACCTAAGGGCTCTCCTTCATTGAAATATAGGTATACACGTTTTAAAATGTCATCATGTCTGGAGACACCAGGGATGACCTCACCTAGCAAGGTCCAACAGCTGCTGCCAACGCAGTTTCTAGAATCAGAAGATCCCGAAGTAGAGAATATGTTTCCCATAGCATCCAGTCCCTCTCATCTTAACATCAAAGTTCATGAGGGTTCGGACTGTGAAGATTATGAAGAGGTTACAATTCAACAGGAAGTTCGGCAGCATACCACTGTTCAGCCTATGGTTTGCCTTCCAGCGTCAATTGTCTCTGACCTCCAATTTCTAATTTCGGACTATAAACAAAGATTTCCATCATCTTCTCCTGCACCGGGAGTACAGGCACAACAGGAAGCGCCAACTCCTCAACATCAACAGCGACCACCTCCGCTGGTTGTGCGTCAGGAGCAAGAGAAGTTACCTCCTCAAATTTCTTCGGATGAGGATGAATATGAGGAAGAAATGAGAGTTGATGAGGTCCAAGAGGAGGAAGGGGAGATACATGATGATGAGGATTCTGATGACAACGCCAACGCAGATCCAGCATCCCCAGACCAAATGCAGGACGATTCAACCCCTGAAGATTTAGGGGGATTCCATAATATAGTAGGGAGAGCGGCTGCAAGATTCAACATCCAAATAGCATCGGAAACGCAGGACTGTTTCCTTCATGATTTTAAGGAACCCTTCAAACATTCAGTTCGCTCCATTCCAGTTATCGATTATATATGGGAGCAAGGACTAAAAATAATGAAAAATCCTTCCTCTCTCATTCCAGTGCCGGCTAGGCTTGAAAGGAAGTACAAAGCCCCAGACACTGCACCCGCATGTTTAACTGGCCAAACTAAACCTGACTCAGTTATATCTCAGGCCGCCCAGCAAAAGTCCAGCAACCCGTCAGCGGCAATGACAGCGCCTCCTGATAAAGAGGGAAGAAAACTTGATGCCATTGGCAAGAGATTTTCCTCCATATCCGCCCTATCAGTCAGGGCTGCAAATTCTCTGGCATTAATAGGTTGCTACAATCGACAGATATGGGCAGATATAGCCCCATATCTAGGGGCGATCCCAGAAGACCAAAAAGAAGAGGTTAAGAAGATTTTGCTGGAGGGCGAACGCTCTGCCTCAGAAATGATCGATGTAGCCTTGGATATCGCTTCCACAGGCTTTCGTCAATTGGCAGGAGCAGCAGTTTTGAGGCGCCAGGGCTGGTTTAAGGCTACCACATTCCGGCCTGAAATGCAAGCCAAAGTTCTCGACATGCCATTTGATGGGGAGCGACTCTTCGGTGAGCATATCGATGACATGCTGCAAGGTATTAAGAAGGATACCGAAACGGCGAAAGCCCTAGGCACCCTGCAATACAAGATTAATTCCTTTCGAGGATCCAGAGGTAGAGGACAACAGAATCGTGGAAACTATCAAGGTTACAAGTCCTATTATAACTCTTCCCAGCTGTACAAACCTCAATTTCAGCAGAGGCAACAACGAGGACAATCCTCATACAACAAGTCGTCCTTTCGAGGGAAAGGAGGAAAGAAAGACAATTACAGACGCCAGTGACTGCTTTCTCCAGCAGGCCTCCGTCTCTTCTCCACAATTCGTAGTTGGAGGGAAAATTACCAACTTCCTTCACAACTGGAAGCAAATTACAACAGATCGTTGGGTGTTGCAGTTAGTTCGCTTTGGACACACTTTGGAGTTTGTGGAACATCCTCCTCCGAACCCACCAGGTCCTACGCAGCACAAGAATCTAAACCTACTTCAACAGGAGCTCTCACTAATGCTCCAGAAAAGAGCAGTGGAAAGAGTTCCTCGAGGTCAGAGGGGGACAGGATTCTATTCCCGATTCTTCCTGATCAGAAAAAAGGAGAAGAGACAGTGGAGACCAATACTGGATCTGAGGAACCTAAACAAATACCTCAAGAAGCAGTCATTCCGTATGGTTACCCTCCAGGAGGTATTACACCTACTCAATTCCAAAGACTATATGGTGTCCTTAGACCTCCAGGATGCTTATTTTCATATCCTCATTCACAAGAGTCATCGACAATTCCTGAGGTTTGCAGTAGCAGGCAGACACTACCAGTTCAGGGTATTACCATTCGGCCTGAAGTCAGCTCCACGCATCTTTACAAAGTGTCTGTCTCCAGTAGCGGCATACCTTCGACAGCATCATCACCAAGTCTTTCCCTACCTGGACGACTGGCTTGTCAAAGCTCCTACTCGAACGGGCGTAGCCAGGTCCTCTACAGCCTGCCTTCATCTCTTCGAGAACTTAGGTCTAACACTCAACCAGGAAAAGTCAACTCTACGACCGTCACAAAGTCTCAATTTCCTGGGGGCAACGTTGGATACACAACAGGAGAAAGCCTTCCCTTCCAGAGAACGTCAGGTCAAGCTAAGCACCCTGGCCTTCCAAATCCAGACCAAAAAGAAAGTCAAGGTTCGACTCTTCAAGTCGTTGCTAGGAATGATGTCTTCCAACATTTTTCTCATTCCTCACTGTCGCCTCCACATGCGGCCTCTACAGGAAGCTTTAACAAATCAGTGGATCCAAAGTACAGGATCCTTCGACGACTGGATCATGATCACTCAGGTCATGAAGAAGGCTCTGAGATGGTGGCTTCTGGGCGACAACTTGAACAAGGGCCTACCTTTTCTACTCCCAGTCTCTCCTCATGTGATAACGACAGACCCTTCACTGGAAGGATGGGGGGCGTTCCTTCAAGAACTGCAAGTACACGGTCAGTGGTCAGTGCCAGAAACACAACTCCACATCAATTTGCTAGAGTTGCGAGCAGTGCGCTTGGCTCTTCGAGCATTTCTACCCCGAATCAGGAACTCCCCAGTGCTTGTGAGGACGGACAACACCACCACAATGCACTACCTGAACAAACAGGGGGGTACTCAATCCAGGACGTTGTCTCGAGAATCTCAGCAAATTTGGATCTGGCTGCTCCAGCACAACATTTCTCTGCGGGCAGAGTATGTCCCAGGAGTAGACAACACCCTGGCAGACTCGCTAAGCAGACAGCGCTCAATTTGCCACGAGTGGGAGCTCGACCAGAAGACGCTCGACTCAGTGTTCTCCCGTTGGGGCAAGCCTCACCTGGATCTCTTTGCGACGGAATCGAACGCGAAATGCCAACATTACGCAAGCTGGCTTCCCCAGAAAAGGTCCCTAGGGAATGCCTTTTCGATGACATGGTGCAACGTCTTTGCTTACGCTTTTCCACAGTTTCCCCTGATCCCCAGGGTTCTCCGGAAACTGAAAGCAGAGAGTTGTACCATGATCCTGATAGCCCCAGCGTGGCCGCGCCAGCACTGGTATACAGAACTACACCTTCTATCGCTGGAACATCCAATTCTATTCAGGACATGCCCACATCTCCTCACAATGAACCAGGGACAAGTCCAGCATCCGGATCCAACATCTATAAAATTATCGGCTTGGCTCCTGAGTTCAGAGAGTTCCAGGATTTAGATATTCCACAGGAATGCAGGGTCGTCTTAGCCCGGGCCCGGGCTGAAAGTACTAATAAGACGTATTCCCTCAAGTGGAAGAGGTTCTGTTTGTGGTGTAGAACTCAGAAATTACATCCGTTCACTTCTACTCCAGCACAAATTCTGCCCTACTTGCTCCACCTAGCCAATTCAGGGCTGGCACACGCTTCAATTAAAGTCCACCTAGCAGCCATATCCAGATTCAGACGTTCTTCGTGTGGAGCTTCACTATGGACCAACAGACTGGTCAAGCAGTTTCTGAAGGGATTATTCAAAACTTTCCCTCCAGTTCGAGCGTCACCACCTACATGGCAACTAAATGTTGTACTAGCTCAACTAATGAAACACCCGTTTGAGCCAATCCACAGAACAGATCTTAAATATTTGTCATGGAAAACGGCTCTATTACTGGCGCTCACATCAGCAAGAAGAGTGAGTGAACTGCAGGCCTTCTCTGTGCAAGACCCATTCATCCAGTTCAAGAACGAGAGGGTCATTCTACGGACTAACCCTAAGTTTATACCGAAGGTTCCGTCCTCTTTCCATCTCAACGAACCTATTGTTCTGAGATCTTTCTTCCCGAATCCATCATCTGCGGCTGAAAGATCTCTGCACTCATTGGACCTCAAGCGATGTCTCAAATTCTACATACACAGGACGGAGCAATTTCGAAAGTCCAACCAATTGTTTGTTGCATTTAGCAGGCCCAGGAAAGGCCTAGCATTGACAAAACAGAGCATTTCCAGATGGATTTCAGCGGCCATCGCCTTCTTTCACCAACAGGCGGGCCATCCTCTACCTTCAAAGGTTCGAGCACACTCCACTAGAGCGGTATCCACCTCCATGGCGCTCTTCGCTGGGGTACCCATTGTCGACATCTGCAGGGCAGTGACATGGAAGACACCTCATACGTTCACCAAGCACTACTGCTTGGATTCTGAACTTATGAAGGAGGCAGAAAAGGGGGTGGTGATGGACAGAGTATGTGAATTAAACAGAACACTCATACCAAGTCAACAGATCAGGGCTTGATCCATCACTGTTTTTTAGCTCACTGCACCATCCCAGCTCAGAACCTGGCTACATGTTCCCATGATGCACTGGGCCAGGGACAGACTGATTTGCATATAGCCAGGTTCTGAGCTGGGATGGTGCAGTGAGATAAATAACGGTGATGGATCAAGCCCTGATCTTTGGACTGGGTAAGAGTGGTCTGCTTAAGTCAGACACTCTGTTCATCACCACCCCCTTTTCTGAATCGTTTTTGGCCACTATAGGTGTGGCAGGGTATACTCAGACATGAGTCCCTTTCTCACTGCACCATCAGGATTCAAGCAAGCCGGGCCGAAGACGGCTGAAATGCCAGAAACCGGTCCCCGGTAGCTTGTCTCCTTTCTGCTGAAGAATTGGCTTGGTAGTTTAGTCTGCCCTGTTCCCATGATGCACTTGGCCAGGGACAGACTGATTTGCATATAGCCAGGTTCTGAGCTGTGATGGTGCAGTGAGATAAATAACGGTGATGGATCGAGCCCAGATCTTTTAGCTGGGTAAGAGTGGTCTGCTTAATTCCGACACTCTGTTCATCACCACCCCCTTTTCTGAATCGTTTTTGGCCACTATAGGTGTGGCAGGGTATACTCAGACATGAGTCCCTTTCTCACTGCACCATCAGGATTCAAGCAAGCCGGGCCGAAGACGGCTGAAATGCCAGAAACTGGTCCCCGGTAGCTTGTCTCCTTTCTGGTGAAGAATTGGCTTGGTAGTTTAGTCTGCCCTGTTCCCATGATGCACTGGGCCAGGGACAGACTGATTTGCATATAGCCAGGTTCTGATCTGGGATGGTGCAGTGAGATAAATAACGGTGATGGATCAAGCCCTGATCTTTGGACTGGGTAAGAGTGGTCTGCTTAATTCAGACACTCTGTTCATCACCACCCCCTTTTCTGAATCGTTTTTGGCCACTATAGGTGTGGCAGGGAGTACACAGACATGAGTCCTTTTCTCACTGCACCATCAGGATTCAAACAAGCCGGGCCGAAGACGGCTGAAATGCCAGAAACCGGTCCCCGGTAGCTTGTCTCCTTTCTGCTGAAGAATTGGCTTGGTAGTTTAGTCTGCCCTGTTCCCATGATGCACTGGGCCAGGGACAGACTGATTTGCATATAGCCAGGTTCTGAGCTGGGATGGTGCAGTGAGATAAATAACGGTGATGGATCAAGCCCTGATCTTTGGACTGGGTAAGAGTGGTCTGCTTAATTCAGACACTCTGTTCATCACCACCCCCTTTTCTGAATCGTTTTTGGCCACTATAGGTGTGGCAGGGTATGCTCAGACATGAGTCCCTTTCTCACTGCACCATCAGGATTCAAGCAAGCCGGGCCGAAGACGGCTGAAATGCCAGAAACCGGTCCCCGGTAGCTTGTCTCCTTTCTGGTGAAGAATTGGCTTGGTAGTTTAGTCTGCCCTGTTCCCATGATGCACTGGGCCAGGGACAGACTTATTTGCATTTAGCCAGGTTCTGAGCTGGGATGGTGCAGTGAGATAAATAACGGTGATGGATCAAGCCCTGATCTTTGGACTGGGTAAGAGTGGTCTGCTTAATTCAGACACTCTGTTCATCACCACCCCCTTTTCTGAATCGTTTTTGGCCACTATAGGTGTGGCAGGGTATACTCAGATATGAGTCCCTTTTCACTGCACCATCAGGATTCAAGCAAGCCGGGCCGAAGACGGCTGAAATGCCAGAAACCGGTCCCCGGTAGCTTGTCTCCTTTCTGGTGAAGAATTGGCTTGGTAGTTTAGTCAGCCCTGTTCCCATGATGCACTGGGCCAGGGACAGACTGATTTGCATATAGCCAGGTTCTGAGCTGGGATGGTGCAGTGAGATAAATAACGGTGATGGATCATGCCCTGATCTTTGGACTGCGTAAGAGTGGTCTGCTTAATTCAGACACTCTGTTCATCACCACCCCCTTTTCTGAATCGCTTATGAAGGATGCAGCAGTGGGACAGGCGGTCCTACGTCATCTATTTCAATAGAGGTGAGCCTTCTTCCTATCATCCCACCTTCCAGGTAATTTATCGCACATTGCTTATCAGGTTGTGAGTATCATGTACACTGTGTAACAACTTATGATGAGATTATAATGTCTTTAGGGATGTATTATGCGAAATGTGCTTATTATTGCTTGCTATTCTGATTCAGGCATGTGAATCTATGAAAGATACCCATAATACTGGATAAGAAATGCGTTACTTATCTGTAACAGCAGTTATCCAGTATTGGTATCTTTCATAGATTCACATGCAACCCACCCGCCTCCCCTGGAAGGGCTCACCTTTGTACTCTCAGTAAGTACTCCTTAGCACTGTGCTTACGAAAATCTGAGGGACTAGGGCTCCTTCCAGGAAGGTGAGGAGGGTGATAGTAGCTGATTGGCTCCTGGCCAAAGTTTGGTCCTTTTTACATAAGGACCTAGATAGGCTACTAATGTGAGGCCTCTGGCCTAGTACTAAGTATATGTCCATGTGAGATTACTATATTTATTTACCGGGGACTCCCACCCCGACGACGGGGAATGATTCAGGCATGTGAATCTATGAAAGATACCAATACTGGATAACTGCTGTTACAGGTAAGTAACGCATTTCTTATATGTGCTTCAAAATGTTACCAAATGGACAGAGCCGTACTCTTTATGAGTCTCTTATCAGCAGCAGCGGCTCATCCTCTGGGGCTTACAAGCATTTCCCCCTTTAATCACCAATCCCGGCCGCCACCCCCCCAACACTGAGGTACCAGTGTTCAACAGTGGCAATGCCATTTCTGAGTCAGTGTGGATTGCAGGTCTGTGTTAACTTTACGGCAGGTAGTGGCATGTTCTAATGACTTGCAATGCATTTCTTTCTGAAGTCCAGTGCTCATGATGGGTTGGGCAGGTCTCAGACTGTGGCCAATCCAACATGTGCACTGTAGGCCTTGAGCCAATGCTCTGCTGGGGAGCCTGGGGAATACCGCATGGGCCTCCTGGTCTCCTTTAGAGTCCTGGGTTCACCTGATCCAACCAATCCTTGGTTTGTTATCTTGCAGTTTTAACTACAAAATGCATGAGAGCAAAGACTGGTTTGGTGTTACAAAGAGGCGCTTCCAAGCCAGCACTGTGTGGGACTCTTAAAGGGCATTAACAGTCATTGTGTTGTATTTATTTTAAATCCACAGAGTGATTGGTCATGCTTCTTTAACTATGATGCAATGATAATGCACCAGTTACAGCCTTGGGCCTGAAGGGAGTGGAGATTAGCAGTTGCCTCTTCTGATATGCATCTTGCAGGTCCCTTACTCCATGCATGTGGTAACAGGCCTGCCTTCTGTTTGTAACCGACAAGCCTGTGCTTAGGAGGACCCAGTGCCACAGCATTGTATTGAGGAGGATCTCAAATTGGGAGGCTCATAGTGAGTTTTCTAATGCTCTTCATTCTTTCCATGGGGGTCTTTGTCAAGGAACAATGATGGTTCCCTTTGTAAAGCCAAGTTCTTTCTTTATTAGTTTAAAGCACTGCTCCCTCCTGTAAACAGTCTGCTGCGGGGATCCCTAGGGGAGGGAAAAGAAAAGCAGCGGGTTTGCATTACTGCCACCAGAGCATTCTCTGTTCGTAACTACTTGACCATCATGCATTGTCAGCAGCAAGTTCTCTGGCCCAGTCCACCCGACCAGCACTTTACTCTCTATCATTATGTGGTGAAGCATGAACTGCATTGTTTCTCACTGTAAGTCAACTCTTTGAGGAAAGGTCACTGTTTGAGTTATTTTTTTGTGGATATGTTTAGTCATTTGCTGGCAGTAGAGTCCCATGTGTGATACTGCTGATGTAATGTTGCTTAAGGAGGGTATTAATTATTCAGTCTGTTGGGCTAACAGAGAATCTTGTGTCTGATTTTATAATCTGTTATAGAAAACAATGGTCCCTATTTTCAGAGGAAGCATCACTTATATACAATAATCATACTCTTAATAGGTAGTATGTCTTTTGTCCAGCCGGACAAGAATTTCTTTTGCAAATATATATAAAATTAACTTGTTAGAAACATTCAATGACAAGTGGGCACAGCCGTGACCCACGAAACAGTGAGACAACAAAAGGAAGCACAGAATGGCCAAAGGGCAAAGTGAAATACTTCTGTACACTCCTATTTGAAAGTTTTAACAGACTAAGATCATTTTCTTATACACCATTGCACATTACAATATTGCATAGTCATATTGCATATGGCGTTTTTTGGTGTCGACGACGTTGCGATGCCACCACTAGATACTGGGTATCATCCTCAGGACAACATAATATTTCATTGTTGTCTTTATGAATTTACAATTGCACTATGCCTAAATCTCATTACTGCAAGTTGGGTCAGAAGCGGGCGTGATAGCTCGGGGTCACAAGGAGCGGTTAGCCAGCTGATAGGGATCGTGTTAGTTCGGGAGTCCACTTGGATATTTGAGATAGGGATTCCTTACAAGTGCGCAATTGCACAGTTTCAAGATCAGGAGCTCGATGGCTGGTCCGGCTTCAGGATAGAGGAGGCTAACAGAGAATCTTGTGTCTGATTTTATAATCTGACACAGGTTTCAAACAATCATATGTACTAATGCAAAACGCTTCTATATGTTAATATAATACGTTTCTTAAATGTTGCACACAGCTTACCATAACGTGACGTTTACTGCACACTTTGCATGTCAGAAATTTCAGGCCTTGGCTCCTGCCGGGGCAGAAACTGGCAGCTATAAATTACAACAATTCACCATTGCACATTTGGCTGTTAGATGGTACGCTGCCAAAAACCAAGTGTTATATATTGAGGGGATTCGGACAAAATATATAGTAAAAAATAACAAGATGCAGTAATATTGAATTTTTTATATCGTGATCCACAAATATCATGATGCAGAAATATCGTTGACAAGAATATCGATTAACTAAGGTAAGTAATTTCAATATTAAAAAATATCTATCATGGGGAGGAGCTACGACACCAACCAAGATGGCCGCATAGTCTCCCGGCTCCGCTGACCTCCGTCCTTTGCTCTATCATCCTGTTGCTCATCCTGATTACCTGCACCGGATCTGGGTGTGTGATCCGACCCGCACTCCAGTTGTGCAATCCCGGAGTTTCTCCGCCATTGTGGAGCGGAGCTACGTCGATGGTCGCATTGAGGCCTAACCCAGCAGAGAAGCCGGGGTCTCGAGTGCTGGCTCTGCCGGGTCCGAGTTGAATAACAACGGACTGCTGAAGGTGGTTGGATCCGGTCTCTGAAACACTCGGACTTTTTTGATTGTTTTGCTACCATCTGCTGCCCGGTGCCCTACAGAAGGTGAGGTGACGAGTGACGCACGGTGCTGTGTCGCGGGGGTCCCTGACCGGAGGTCCAGCATTCACATCGCCGTTCCCCCGGATCGGTGCCTCGCTGCGTACTACTGCTCGCTAACCGTCAGTCCCTCATGGCTTACTCCTGCTCCGCCTAATTTTGCCCCGGAGAAGGCGCCTCTCCGTGGGGTCCACCATGTTGGAGGACGAAACGAATCTGGCGGAACAGGCTCGAAATGGCCCGTCACTGCGTACGGTGCTGGAGGCACTCATGACACTTAAGGGAACTATTGAAGTCCAGACTTGCAGTTTGTTGTCTGCGACGGATGGACTCACAGGCATGAGACCGGATCCTGACTCGACGCCCGCGACCCGGCAGCCAGCCCGCTTTTCAATGGATGTCTCGGGGGTGTATCTTGACCCGGCGATGGAAGCAGTGTTTGCCCCTATTGAAGTGGATCTACCTGACTGTACTGTGCCTTGTCACCCCGCAGAACCGTTGGAACCTCCGATTGTGTATCCCCCGGAACATTTACATGTCGTCTCCATTTTGGATCCCTCCACTTTCTATCCTTTGCTGTTTCGGACCGTGTCGACTCCCCTCCCCTGTCGGTCTTTCAAGATGGCGGATGGGGTAAAACTTGTTTCGTTTTTATTTTGTTCTATGGCCTCTTTTCTTCCTTCTCTTCCCTTGCCTTTTCTTTCTTTTTCCTTTTCCGGGTTAGTGTAGTGGGTTCGGCTTTCCTTACATCCTTGTTTCTACATCTGTACCTTGACTTTTCTGAGGTTTTGGTGCTGTGGGGCGGACCATAATGATGGCGTAGACAAATAATAGTGTGCTACTTATCCTGATGTCGTATGTCTTAACGCCGCTGACCTACATGATAGCGAACTTATTTTGGACACGTTGTTCTTTTGCTCGCCCCCTTTTGTGATCCGAGATACTGTACGACACCTGATCCTTTCAACTTTTTATGTGTAAAATGAAAACCTCTTATCCTGTTTCCGAGTTGAACTGCTTTTGCAACCGATGTGCTTTGTGGATGGAGTTCCTATGCTCCCCAGGGAGGATGGGGCTGACGTTGGATTGTAATAACGTACTGAAATGCTTAGCGGCCAGCCCTGGGGGTTGTAGGCCCGTGTCTGTATTTGATTGCAAATGTTAAATAAAGGTTTTCAAAAAAATATATATATCTATCATAATATAGTTTAAAAAATATCTATGTTGTTAATATCGATGTTAAAAATATCTGTGTTGTTAATATCGCTTACAAAGATATTATTAATAATTTCATTTTGTTAGTTTATGTGGTTTAGTATATGTTTTGTTTGTATGTGTTAAATTATTGTTAATTATAATTATTTAATTGATAATGAATGATGTAAATGGTATAATTTAGATATTTTTGAGTTATATTTCAGGTCGGGCTGTGTTTGTAGGGGTGAATGGTGGGAAGTTTATTAAAATAATTAATTAATTAACTACGATCTTTTTTAGGTGTGGATTGTTGGGGTTTAAGGGGTACAGGGTGGGAAGTTGATTTAGAAATAATTTGTGATCATTATTAATTTGTTATTAATTATTTAATTGATAATTATGTAAATTGTGAAATTATCATATTTGTCAAGTCATATTTAGGTTTGTGTTGTTTAATTTATAGAGGTATAGGATGGGAAGTTATTTAAGTAACAATAACTTTAACATTGTTTATTCATTTATTAAAAATTGTGTTATTTGTTATATAATGTGTTAACTGTGTTATCCTTCTTCATTTCAAATTACATTTTATTTGTTGGCTGTTATGATTGTGAGAATACAGTGTGAAATTTTATGAAAGTTAATATTTGTTTTAATTGATAATAATTATTAAAAAGTGTAATCATTATGTAATTTGTATAATTTTTGTTAACATTTTGATATATTACAATTTAAATATTTAGAATTTTTGGTATTTAATAGAGTTGTTAAAATATGTTATTTGTTTGAAGTGAACTACTCTCGCTCTACTGTTGCACTGACTGGAGTGGGAATGGTAAATTGTTCCCCTCCAGGGTCCAAAGCCTTCCCTACTGTTGCACAAACTGGAGTGGGAATAGTAAATTTTACCCAGTGGTGGTTCCCTTTCATGGGCGCCGGGGCTCCGCCCCCTGCATTTTTTCTCCTCAAAAAAACTATTTACACAATTCTTCATTTTTTTAATGTGAATAAAAAATAAAGATACAAGTTGCCGTCACACTCACTCACCTAAGTAAACTCTCTTCCGTGTGTACAGTGCGCTCTGTTAAGCACGGAAGTGTAAGTGCAGTAATATCCGTTATTCATTGCATATATTTGCCGGGCGGATGCTTCACACAGCCCTGAGGCCTGTGAGGTCATCAGCAGGGCACATTCATTGCCTCGTTTGCTGAACTCCACCCCTTGAAGGCGATGTAATACAGTTCGGCCTGGGCGTATAAGCCTGAAGCCCTGCATCTCTCGGTCTTCACGTCAATCAGGGAGTGCACTGGTCTCAGCCACCGTCAGATCACCCTTTCACAGTTCGTGATAGGGTGGGTGAGGTTAAGGCAGCGAGCCTAGCTGACCACACCCTGTTATGAATTCTGAAAGGGTGGTGTTTACTGTGTGTGATCAGCGGAGGATGGGCAGGCTCCATACTTTCTGGGAATCACGACGAGAAAGCTTGCCAGAGGCCCAGATTGTTTTACACCCTCTGTCTGTTTTAAGATTAGCAGAGACAGGAAGCATGTGCAGGCTCCGAGAGTGTGGTTCTGC
The DNA here is from genome assembly GCF_964263255.1 of Lissotriton vulgaris. Taxonomy (NCBI): domain Eukaryota; kingdom Metazoa; phylum Chordata; class Amphibia; order Caudata; family Salamandridae; genus Lissotriton; species Lissotriton vulgaris. The sequence goes on along the minus strand of NC_141696.1, from coordinate 370,270,801 downwards.
CTAGAGGGGACATATTCCACCCGAGCACAATGTGTCGTGTCCTGGAGGACAAAGCAGCAAGGGGCTCCCCTTCCTCTGGAAGCAGGTGACCGTCGCAGGGGCAGATGCTGCTTGTCTCTGATGGTAGCTCCCATGCTAGCACATGGGCCCTTCTGCAGCAGGGCCTGCAGATACATGAGGTGAGATATGTGAAGTAATGTCGGACACTCAAATATTCTACTTTTGGAAGGCAGTACGTGTACGTGGTGGGGGTCGTGTCATGGGGGGTAACCTAAATTCATGCTTGGGGGGTATAGCCGAGCAGACAGTCTTGTGGTGCAGTGGTGAGGTCTCTTGCCCGTATTCACATGCACCCCTACTTACAAAATGCACCAGCCCTCTCTTTGCAACATGCATGTGTAAAACTGTCTCACTGTGGAGGGTGGCACATGCACCGTGGAATACACACAGTGCGTCAAAAATAGTGCACAAAACACAGAAGCAGAGCGCTTGTTTCCCTTTACACCCCTTAACCAGGAGACTGGCAGTGAAGGGTGGGGAGGCTGTCAGCAACAGGCTTGTTACCAGGCTTGTTACGTAATGCCTTGGGTGCCCGAGATGGCAAGGTATTTTGGGGGGAGGGGCCATAGAATACCAGACAAATAGATGTGATGGGAACACGTCTAATACTGTGTCTCAGAGCAGTGTCTGTCTAGGGGGGCAAAGGTGGTACGTTCAAAGTCAAGCAGAAGCGCACGAAAAATGCTGTGGTTAAAGTGCCAAAGCAGAGGTTTGTTGGTCCGGGATCAAAGGTTTACTGCACTTCGAGCAGGCCACAAAGTTGTAAAAATAGGAATGACGTCAATCACCTCCTTCCTATCTGTATGTGATGATGTTTGTGCATGATTTCTATGCTTAATGGATACAGCCAAGCCAAGCCAGGCCATTGGCTCAGCTTTCCCTATGAATTTTGATGGCTCATATTCTGATTGCACATGCCTGAATGGAATGCATCCCTGGGGTTGGACATGCTTTCGCATCTCTTGGCAGCTAAAATCCAGAACCACAGGTTCAGCTGTTTAATCACCAGATATGCCAGTCTGAGGTTTTAAAAAGGGCGGATGCAGACGGTCTCAGGCCCCAGAGTAGAACAGTGATGGGAGTCTGTGCACGGAGATGGGCTTTCAAGGGGAAAATGCAGATAAGAGTAATTAGGAAAAAGTGCACGTTATAGTAATATGTACGAGCGCGCATGAACATTATGACACCCAGTCTGCATTTGATCTCTACTTTTCTGGTGCAACCTGTTGAGCTACGTATACAGTAGGCAATGTGGCTGGGCATTTTCCAAGCTTACATGAAGTTTCTGAAAGAAGGGTTATGCTTGATGCAAAGACAGATTGCATTCTTAAAACAACCCTCCACCCCCCCCCCCCCGAACCCACTTCAGGGTGTTCGGGCCCGCTCACTAAGCTTGCTCGCCACAGTGCAGTACCACAGTTATTTTATGCCTCACCACTTTCAATTGTCACCAGCTGCCACTGATTTTACCCATCCTGAGTCCAGCGCTTTCCCTACTGTTGCACAGACTGGAGTGGAAATAGTAAAATGTACCCCTCCTGAGTCCAACTCTTTCACTACTGTTTCACTCATTTGGAGTGGAAATAGTAAGTGTTACCACTCCTGCGTACAGCACTTTCCCTACTGTTTCACCCACTGGAGTTGGAATAGTAGATGTTACCCCTCCTGAGTCCAATGCTTTCTCTACTGTTGCACCGACTGGAGTGGGAATAGTACATTTTATTCCTCCTGATTCCAACGATTTCCCTACTGTTTCACCCAGTGGAGTGGGAATATTATATTTTACCCCTCCTGATTCCAGCGCTTTCCCTGATGTTGCACATATTGGAGTGGGAATAGTATATTTATTATTTATATAGTTTAATTGTTTTAGGAATATTGTTTAAATATATATTATTATTATGTATTTGTGTAGTTACATTAATTTGTATACATATATATATATACATTTATGTACTTTTAAAGATATTTTTAGTAAAACATGTCTTCATATTGTTTACTTTTTATGTATAATTAAAATGAGATTTTTTTAAATACAGTTAATATGTTGTACTTTTTCATTTTGTATGTTTATGTGATAAAAAAAGATATATATGTATAGTAGAGCATGTTGATGGTGCATTATGCTGACAATTCTTTCACATCAACTGTGTGTTTTTCTATACATAGTATTGAGGCTGGGTTCGTTGTAATTTACTAGCGAAAATTTTGCACACAGTCTTTCTTTTATGTCTACCCATGTTTGAAGAAGAAAGGGGAGGGCTATATATACTTTTGAATGTTTGGAGCCGTTTAGATTGACAAAGCCTGCTGCGCAGGTGAAACGCGTCTCTCTTTACTGCGAGCTCGGGGGTGACCTGAAACAACATTAAATTGGCCCCATACCTTCAGACCTGAGTACGTGCCTCTTCTTTTGGAAGTTGGATTGTGGTTGTGGATATATATATATATATATATTTATTTATAAACATTGTTACATTGGTAAATTTAAAAACAACTATAAAATGATATTATAAGTTAAAATTACCATTTAAAAAAATTGTTTTACAATATTTATGTGTACATAAACATACACACTTTGATATATATGTGTTTGTTTAAATTAGTAACTATTTATACATATTTTAAAATATTATTTAAACATATTTAATTTACAGTATATTAATGTTATATGTTAAAATATTTAAGTTCTACTAAATATATAGTAAACAATTATATTTTTGTACATTCTTTTCGATTAATCTATATATTTTTCAATATTTTTGTATTTACCATTATATGTATAGAAAAACAATATTTTTGGGATCGATATTTTTGACACAGTATTTTGGCATTACGATATTTATGGTTTCGATATTATGCCAGTGACCCATATCCAGCTGGCACCTCTCTTCCCTTTATACTGGCTAACAAATATAGAGAGGAAGAATCAGTGAATCCATTGCTGCATGTTTATAAAAGCAAGACATTCAATCAAGGGAGAGTTCTAATGGCTCACACAGTGGTACCGGTGATGAGGCGGTAGCTAGTTTGCAGTGTATGCATGTGGAAGAGGCTACAAGACCAAACAATGATTATTTCTTCTGGTTTGGTTGAGAAGAGCAAGAGAAAATAGCACCCCATTTGAACAGCTGTTATGGAAGGACACTGTGTGATGGCACCAGTGTCCATGCACCTCTAGCCCAGGCTCTTAAATTGTCAGGGGCAACAGGTTCCAAATTGTCCTAGATCCTTGCCTTCTTTGTAATACACAGAACCTTGGTGGTGTATGGGGTGACCATAGTTAAAAGCAGCCCCCACAGAGATGCGCAAATCTTTCTGCAATGCATTAAACCACCACTTCTTCTGCTGTAACCCATTGCTGTATCAGGCCCAGGACCACCCCTGCTTGTTCTCTCTCCAGTTGCTGCTGCCCATCTTCTTCCACTACTACTGATGTGGTGGACAGCACCACCTACCAGCCTTCCTCTTCCTGGGCAGTGTGTCACCAAACAGATGCAGTGCCGAGGCATCAGGTAAGACAATTAGAACCCTTCCTCGTTGAACTGCTGCAATTTGCACGATTAAATAAGCGATGAGCATATTTAATGCACTAAGATATGGGCGTGTTTAATGTTTTTAAATATTTCAAGACTTCAAGATCAGATTTGCTTTTTATATCTTATTCTCTGCTCTCAATTTTTTTAATTAAAATCATCTTTAAATTATGCCATCTGCAGCAAATTTAACAAACTTTTCTCAGGGCTGCCCTTATTTTAGGCAGATGTGCTCGCTTGATACGTAAAAGTCATCCCCAACTTTTACTGTCCACCACTTTGAAATGTCACCAGCCCCCACTGTTTATCAGCCATATCTCCTTACCCAGATGCGCCAGGCCCCTTTGACCAGTGACCTCCTTTCAGAATCAAAGAGCTCCTAATGAATTGTGCCAAAGAGCCTGGCTCTTCCTTCCCCCATTGTGTGCCCCACCCAGTTCTCAGGAATGCAGCAATGCACAAATCTGTCTGGGAGAATCTTCCAGCTTTCCCTTCTCTTCCAGCAATCACTGGGTCTCCCAAAATGTGAGCCTATGTCTTTTGTGTAATCTGCTCTTCCCAAGTGCGCACATACCCCTGTGCACACAAGCATTTAGACATGTGTAGTGTCTAATGTACTGTACCTCTTCCCAGGCACACATACATCCTAGCATGCTCATGCAATATTATTCACTATTTCCTATTTAATGTACCCTCCTGCATGCACACAAGCACCTTAGCACGCACATGCAACAGCATGCACTATTTCTGCTATCATGCACTCGTAAATTCTCATTTGCACTGTTACTTCTCCCAGGCACACATACGGCATTGTGCTGCACATGAACCAATGCAGGCAAGGGGTTGAGTTAAGCATGAAGCAGAAGAATTTTACCAGGGTCGGCCAGGAGGCAGCACTCTAGTGACACAGGTAAAATGGACCTGTTCAGTCTACTGATCACTAAAACCATGATATGGAACCACCACAGCGCTTGTGCTACTTAACTCCAACTGAAGGCAGTAGACTTACACCTCCTAAGGGTAACGATTGGGCACCCCTCCCAGTCTAAATGGACTGCAGTCCATGAGACATGCCTAGGTCATAGCACAAACACATTATCCGTGTTCGCTCATGACCAAAAATCATTACCAAGGAACCAGATATCACCGCTACTAGGGTACTCAGGGCAGGGGTACACACCTCACACCATTTGAAGCACTTTTCTGCCTCCAACACTTGGCTACTTTTCACACTTTGTCCCACTTTCCTGGTGATGTGCACGTTTCATTGTTGCTTGTCCAAAAACTGTAGTAGACTAAGGGCCTTTTTACGAGTTTGCCAATCCTCATGTGAGACCGTCACTGCTGCGCTAACAGCAGGACCACCAAGGTGTATCTGTCCGTCTGATTCCCAGTTGAACCCAGGCAGGGTGAGTGGTGTGGCGGTGGTGTCGAGTCGGCGGTCTGTTAGGCTCATAGGAGAACCTAATATGCAGACTGCCACAGTGACTGCGCCTATAGCTCTTTCCTACACTGTGTGGCATGCACCATGCCGTGCAAGCAACACAGTGCAGGAACATGGGCGCAAGTATAGGGGGCACAACATGTTCCCCCCTGCCCGCATGCAACCCTCTGGGCAAATTCACCCGGGGGCCCTGTTAGAGCCCCCTTATTTACATGCGTGCTACCCTTTTCATGGCGGGCTCACCGGTATGTGGGCTTTGGAAGTGCAACTCGAAATATGCTCAGTGGTGCTGGCATTGGCACCACAAGCATATTCTTGCCCCTTCACACACCACCACAGCAACAGGATCCTGGATCCCGGCGGAGGTGGTGGTCCTGTGGGGGTCTGACTGACGCACTCCAAATACGGCGGGCGAACTCACAAAGGTGGTGGTGGTCAGACCGCCACTGCGAGTACAGCGGTCCTAAGACCGCTGTACTCTCAATAAGGCTCTTACTCTTGGCTGCCAAAGATGACTCCTGTTTTTTCTTTTGAATGGTCAGCACAATTGGAGCCCACCATAGGTCTCAGTCCTGCTTCATATTCTCTTTGTGCCTGGACTAGTCATCTAGTAGATTTGGCTGGTGTTAATCCAATAATCACATATGTTTTCTATAGACACAACCTCTATTCCATGGAGAAACTGTGTATTGGAGATGCATGCTGGAATACTTCTCATGTCTATACATTTTTTGTAAAGCTTGTCCTTCTGGTCACTGTGTTGGATCTCAGCAGTGCATCCAGAAAATGCTGCTGGTTTTGGGAGTTTGTTAGAGTAGCTGGGGAGTATTAACAGTTCCCAAGTAATACAAGTCAATCCAAATGCAATAGGGCTGATTGAAAATTGGGATCCTTGTGGGAAAAGGTAAATGGCTGACAGACTAATAAAGGATTTAGGACTAGAAGCCCATGAAGTGGCAGACAACATGAAGGACAGTTGCACAGTGGTTGCAAGAGGTGATACCAAAGCCAAGACATGCCAGGAGAGGAAGCAGGGAAAAGGACTGGGAGGCCCAACACGAACAGGGTAGGGAGCTTGTCAAATATAGGTTAGGGGAAGAAGATTACAAGCGTCCTGTTGCTGAAGCAATGGATACCAGGAATAAAACATCCATTATAATTATTTAATTTGTTCATCATACCATAATGGGGAATAGAACAAAACAATTTTCATCTCATGCTGTTGACAAAGATCCTGCAGCTTCTAAAGACGCATCAACACGCTGAAGCGAACCTTGGAGTTATTATCACACGGCTTCTGTAATTTTATTTATGATGGTTCCATAAAGAAAGAGATGCTGAATCTCCACAGACTGTAAAATCAAGTAACTAGACTCTGCCTCCATTGCAAAAAATAAACTTGTATCACACTTACTAGCCATCATAGACCTGCATTGTCCTCTGGTGGCAAACAGAATGAAATTATAAAAAATTCTGCATCATCTTCAAAACTCAGGCATGACTCAGTCCAGAACGTCTTTGGACGTGATTCCAAATCTACACTCCTCATCACAATCTGAGATCCAGCAGTTCACATCTGCTTATTCAGGGTATATTTAGCTGAAACATCCACAATGGGAAGTCAATCCTCGTGGTACGAGCTCAGCTGAGGAATGTTCTCTGCTCAAATCTTAGAAGTCAAACTAACATGCAAAAGTTCATACAAATTGCTAGAAAACAAGGCTCTTCTAATAAGTTATCCAAACCATGCATTTGGATTGCCAACTCGCCCCCACCCCCTTTCCAAGAAGGGACAGGGCTCACCTCTGTACAGTGTGCCCCCCTCTAAAGATCAGAGGCGAATTTACTCCCTTTATTACCTGCCACTATGGTCACTGTTCCACCTAGGATGGGGACACGTAATTATCAAGACCTGCTGCCTGCAATGTCATCAGCACTGTCAAGTGACAATTCACCCCAAGACAGCACTTTACAAAACAAAGGCATTTGGGCACATTTGCACTAAAATGGCAAAGCGCAGCACTGCAAGCAATTTAGCTGTGCTGCGTGATTTAAAAAACACTAGGGTGGACCGTATTTACAGGTATATGGTGCACCACTGTGTTTTTCCTTGTGTCGGCGCAAAAAACAAAACTGCCTAGCGCTAACGCAGGCAGCCTTGCACCATGGAGCAAGGGTGCCTGGTTTGCATGGATGATTGTGTTTGTGCAGGAAAGGAAAATCATTAATACCGTTTTGCTCCTTTTATGTGTGCTGCACAATGCAACGCATTGTGAAAGAGAAAAAAACTAGGAGAAATAAAAGTATTTCTCCTCGTGGCGCCACTCTTACGCCTCCTTTTCAAAGATGTTAGTTTTTGGCTCCACCTCAGATTTACAGATACTTGTAAATCTGGAGCAATGCCAAAAGCAATGGGTGATGAGTGGGAGTGTCCATAGCAACCCCCATTGCACGCTCCTTTGCCGCAGAAAACTGCGGCGAAGAGGGCCAAATTATCAAGGTGGCGTTAAGCCACGCAAAGTGGCTTAGTGCCACCTTGTAAATATGGAGCAGGGCTTTGCGCCACCGGAGTGTCGGAAAAAGTGATGCTCCGGTGGCACAATGCCCTTAAATATGCCCCATAATGTTCATGACATACTGTAAATAATGTCGACTTCCTGTATCCTTTAAAATGCTGCTTGTGCAGCATGACATGAAAGCTTTAGCGAATGCTGAATTTTCAGTAGTCTGTGGTACAAGGAAGTGCAGTGGTGGCCATATTTCCATATTCACAACACTTGTGTGTCCATGCTGCTGAATCCTAAAACATCCTTCAGAAACATTCCCTTACACATTCATGTTGCAAAGACAAGAACCTTAAGATGTTTTCTAAGCTCCTAGCACATTTTGGACTCTAGTATGGACAGGTTTAATTAATATACTATGTTGGTGCCTTGGACTATTTTTGCTCTTATTACTTTAAACCTGGATACCGGCTAAAGTGGCCTTGCCATGGGATGTTTTCAAATTGTTAAACAGTAGCCAATAGTTTGTACAGTGGAAAACAGTGTATCTTTTAGATTTCCCAGGCATACATGTAAGGAAGACAGATTGGCTTTATTGATAACTAATGAACATCTGGTCCTTTTCATAATTACCAGTAACGGTTCTAATACTACAGCCAAGCTGATTGGTCAAGAACGGCTGACAAGGGGGAGGAGCCAAGCGGGCATCCTAAATGGCCGCATAGTCGCTCGGCTCCGCTAGCCCTTTCGCCCCACACATATATCCTGGCACTTATCCTGAGCCACGAAGGCGTCTTCAAATAGGAGAAGGAGAACGATCACTTACCATCTGCTTCTGAGGCTCCGGCTTGCGGCGGACCCGGAGAACTGTCCTCGATTGCTCTGAGGCCCCTGTGGTGTTGAGACCGGGGCGTTGCCTTGGGTGGGCTGCCGGCCGCGACTGTAACAACAACGGCTGTTGGTGGCAGTGAGGAGTCGGTCGGAGCGTGCCGTTGACTTGACGGGCCCAGATGGCAGTGATGGCCCGGTCCACTTGGCGGTGAGCCTTGAGGGGCTGCTCGGCGATGCAGGGTCGGTGGGGGCGCATGACTCCTGGCCCCCTCCCCAATCTCTTTGCCCGGGCATAACCAAGGCTTGCCCCCGACATGGGCGGGCAGCTCCCGGGGAGCGGCAGGGATTTTGTTTAGCCTTTTGGTGACTCTCCCCCGGGGAGCCCGCCTCACGATTATGGGTCCCGATTGTGCATCCTGTAGCGCCCTTGATTGGGGCCTGGTCCCTGTGGCGAGGTGAAGTGTACGGGGCCGCCCGGACTAAGATGGCGGCTGGCGTCCTCCTCTACGAACCATGTTCAGGTCGGACGGCATCCACACGGAGGGGGTCGGGATGCCAGTGGCATACACTGGAGCCCACATCCAAGGACGTATTGGCTGCCCTAACGATTTTGCACAAGACCCTGATCGATAACGCTCGGGGCCTGGGTGGAAGAATGGCCACCATTGTTGTCTCGCCATCCCTAATGGCCACGGATCGATCTCAACGGAGTACCGAAGTTCCCGTGACTATACCCACGGGGGGAGTCCCGGCTCCGCCTGGTTACCGGGAGCCGCCGAAGGACCCGGTGCCTGTGATTGCTCTAGCCGACATGGTTGTACATGTGAGTGTTGCTTTGGGGCGCATGTTCGATTGGCGGCTGAGGTCACAACATTGTTTTCCTTATTGGGATGCCCCGGCGCTGTCGTGGCGTTTGCTGGACTGTGTGACTCTCCTTTCTTGGATGGTACTATTGTGTGTGGACTTCGAGAAGCTCCCGGGGTCACCATCGGCACTACCGGATTTCCGCTGCGTGTACTCGGTTGGGTTTGGGATGCTGTACTTTTCTGTGGCTACACTCTGGCCGGGCCCGCCCGGTTTGTTTGGACCCCCCAAGCTGCTCTGTAAACTGATTGACAAGTGGACACCTGGAGGTTCCTTTGCTAGACAAGTCCAGGGATGATATAGTCCAGAGTCTAGTGGCCCTATTGTTGACTGACGGTGCACTGGGTATATTTGACCGGAATTCCATTGCTGTTGCGGCAGATGCTTGATGTTCTCCATTGATATTTTACCTTGCTTTTGAGATTTTCCTGTGTGTAGGGGTGAAGGGCGGGGTCGGGCGGCGAAACCGAGGGCCCTCCTCCGCTTATACTTTTTCTTCTTCTCTCTCTCTTTCCTATATTTCGGGTCTCTTATAGGGCAACAGGCACGCGGCTGGGGGGGGGGTAGGCCATGGCCTTCTGCGGGTGTGCAGGGTGGGGGGTGGGGGGATGATGTTTGTTCGATATTTGTTTCTATGGCCCTTTAGTCTTTTTTCTCTTTTAAGTGTCGTCGTCATTCACGACTCCTGCAGTATGTTTTGTCTCGAGGGGTGGGGTTTGGACTTGCTATGTACCGGGTTTGTGCCTGCATCTCTCCTGATTTGTGTATCCTACCCCAGGTGCTTCATTCCTATCTGTACTATTTGTGGATATCCTGATTTACGCGTAGTATTGTAGGATCATATATGGCTGTATGGCACTCTTTTTCAGTTCTTTCTTTTTGAAAATGAACCTTTCAAATCCTGACTTCAAACCTGCACGTCTTATTACAAGTTATGTATTGGCACTTCTGTGACCCTGGTTTTCGAGCTGCTATAACTTACATATTGCTTGCTGTACTCCTGCTCTGATTAGCGGCCGGCCGGGAAGGTTGTAGGCCCATACTTGTAACTGCTTCTTGTACTAATAAAGGTTTCAAAAAAAAAAAAAAAAAAAGGCTGACAAAAGTTATTATAGGAGACAGGGCCATTTTGGTGAAATTACTTAGAGTAATATTGGCTAAAGGTATAACTTCCCTCTGATGGCAGAGGAGCAGTACAAGTGCCAATATGTAAACAAGGGTTTGAAAGAAGTTGCCATCTAATTACAGACAGTTGGCAGTATTCGTATCCCTTGGAAAATATATTTCATTGACTTCTGAGTCTGTTGTCTTCGGCTCATTTTCACAAGAAGATGTCTACAACGAGTAGTAAGATGACACTAGGATGGCTAGTGGAAGCCTAAGATAATAGCTAGTGCCATTATACTCTGAGTAGGTGAACTATTCAACTGAGTTTTATTTTTAACGGTGGCAAAAAGGATCCCCGTGTGTTCTCTTAGTGAATTGTTTATTTCAAATGCTAATAAACATTTAAAAAATAAAAAAGGTTAACAGGATATAGTCGGGCGGGGAAACAATGCAACTTTTACAATGCACTACCATTACAACGCAGTCATTACAACGCAACATCTCTTACAACGCATGCCATTACAATGCAACCTTTACCACGCATGACACTACAACGCATACAATTACAACTCATGTCATTACAAAGCAGTCATTACAACGCATACCATTACAACGCATACCATTACAACGCATAGTACACTTACACTATCCAACACTTACCCTATTGTTGCACCCCCTGGAGTTAGAATAGTAACTTTTACCCCTACACTATCCAACACTTACCCTACTGTTACACTCTCTGGAGTTAGAATAGTAATTTTTACCCCTACACTATCCAATACTTACCATACATGCAATGTAATGGTATGCGTTGTATTGGTATGCGTTGTAAAGGTAGTATACGTTGTTATGGAATGCGTTGTAAAGGTCGTTTTCAGAAAATTTGTTGTAATGGCATGCTTTGTGATGGAATGCGTTGTAAAGGATGTTGCATTGTAAAAAATGTGTTGTAAAGGTATGCGTTGTAAAAGTATGCGTTGTAACGGTGTACATCCGTGGGGCGTAGCCTGGTAGGACAAGATGGTGGATGCCCCTTGGTATCGCTACAGTACAGAATCTCCTTTTCATTTGTAATAATAGTTTTTTTAGCATGAGCTACCAAATTCTGGAGGTGTCACTGAGCTGCTTCTGGGAAGCGCAGCCGGGTTCTTACCCAGTGACTCTCCATTGCTCTGGCGGTCACTGCGCCTTCCCCTGGTTGCGTTTAAGTGTGGTGAAAGGCTGCCCTGCTGGTTTCATTTCCACAGCACAGCCAGGGCTTTCGCATCTGCAGTGAGAGTGAATGGGCTGTGGAGAAAAGAAGGAATGGAACCCTATCTGTTTCCATGTGGATCTCGCTAACAGACTACAAGACAGCAACATTAGATGATGTGAACTTGGCGGTAGATCTGAGCTCTGGCTGCATGGGGAACTGACCCTGGTGCAGCTCTCACTATCCTGTGCCATTGCAGTCTGTGGGAAGGGATTGGACACTGTCTGACCTGTGGAGACAGAGGACCTTCTCCTTGGCTGGTAATTAAATTGAATATTGTGACATTATATGTGATACAAATGCCTGTATAAACGCAAGAAACTCTAAATTAACAATCATATATTCCGGTCTTTATATAACGTTTGTATACATATAATTATGAAAAGTTTCTAGTAACAACACTGTTATGGCTATTTAAATTCCCCATCCCCCACCCCCAATGTATTGTATTAAATTTGTGGATTCTGTTTGTCTTAAAAGTGGTCATTACTTCCTATAACTTTGGCAGTGCTTCCTGGCATGTATTTTAATTAGTTGATATTCGATCATCTCATCCACAAGCGCTTCAAAATGACAGGAGTTAGCTAAACCCAGTGCCGTGAGGAATTCATTGAATGTCTCATTGGGCTTTTGTGTACGGGTATTAAAGTGGTACCTCTCAAGGGTTACACTTATGGAAGTCTTGAACCACTGATCAAGTCTCATGGCTTCATCAGTCATTGCAATCTCCCTCCCTTTGGTCAGGATCTATACTGGGTAAAGTTCTAAGGGGCAGATTTATGTTGGGAATGCACCACGTTTGCGTTCCGCAACTGCGGCGTAAACGTGGCGCATCCCTACGACCCATTTACAACGTGACGCATCTAGGCAGATGCGTCACGTTGTAAAGCCCTGCGCCACTTGTGGGCGTTCCGGCGCAGGGTGGGCGTTCCGGGGCAGGTGCGCCTCGCAAAAGTGGCTGAGTGAAATCTATGAGATTGCACTCAGTCACTTTCAGGCCAATGCTGCGTCAAAACCCTGCGCCTGCTTGAAGCAGGCGTAGGTCTTGACGCAGCATTGTAAAGATGGGGCACCCCCGAGCCTTGCTGGAGCTGCGTCGCGCTTGCGACGCAACTCCAGCAATGCGCCACCTTTACGGCACAGATGCGTCACGCATCTGTGCCGTTTTTGCCCCATGGTGCGCCGCATTGTAAATGCGGCGCACCATGGGTGGCGGAGCAGCGGCGCAAAATAACTGGGGCATCCCTGAGGATGCGCCAGTTATCATAAATCTGCCCCTAAATATTTTTTGCCATCTGTAGCAAAATCCATTTGTGGCTGGCCCGCCGGTGCAGTTCTCCCGTTCGACCCTCCTCTCCATGGGGTAGGTGACACATGTAGCAGTTCATCCAGGCTGGCTTTCTCCTATCCAGAGTCCGTCTTGGAGCACCATCTGGAATGCACAAATTGCTAGGCGCTTTCTGTGTCAGCTGCACCATGGCTACTGGACGGTGTCATCCTTACCTCTGGCAGACACTGGGCCTCATTGACGAGGAAGAAGCGTAGGGCAGCGCCACTAGTGTTCTTGCTGCACTGCCCTACGCCAATGTGAAATGGTAGGAAATGGTAGGAATGCACTGTACTAATGAAACACTGTGCGTTCCTGTCCTTTCCCCCTGCATTGGCATACAATTTTACTGCCTAGCACTGCCTCCATTGCAAGCAGCATTCTTTCTTGTGCAGGAAGGGGCATCTTCCTGCACAAAAACAATACCAAGAGGCATTTTCCTCTTTCCGTCTGTGCTATTCCACAACACACATGGAAAGAGGAAAAAACAAGGAGGAATACAAATTTTTGTCCTCGTTACACCTGTTGTGGGAGGCGTATGGTTTCTTTGCACTGCCCCAGGTTTACGTCATTAAGTTAATCTGGGGCCGCGTCAAAATCCATGGGTGTTGCATTGGAAAACCCCTGCAATGCCCATGGAACGCCTCCGTGGTGCAGAATAAGGCAAGACAGCAACTTGCACTGCTTTGTCTTACAACATATGTGTGAGGCCATGCAAAGCCAAGCAGAGTGGCTTGCGTCACCTCATAGGTATGATTGAGAGGCCTGTGCCACCAGCGCGTCAAAATAAGTGACGTTTCAGCAGAGTAAGCCTCTCATAAATAAGCCTAAGTCTGTGAAGATCCAACCAACCAGGCTCTGAAGCAGTGCAAGAAATCCTTTCAAGTGTCAATAGTACAGAGGGAATGGAGGAGGAGCAGAGGCTAGATGAGTTCACACACTGTGGGAATACTGCAAGATGGCGCTCACACACAGCAGCAGGATGAGGTGAGTTTGTCAGAACCAACTCATTGCTGATAGATTTATTAGGTTAAGTAATGCAGCAATAACCTCATGGACCACTGACAGCCCAGCAACTGTCACCCACTGAACCATGGAATGTCTAGCACAGAGAGTTCTCAAGAGGCATGCTAAGGAGGAGATGAGGAGGAGGAAGATGGGGGGAGAACGGAAGAGGGTATAGAATAACAACCACACAGTACACTGAATATCATGACTATAACACAAACCCCAGAGCATTTATTGGTTTCATAGGATCACAAAATGAAACCGGTCATTTTCTGATTAATCTGAAATACTGAAAAGCTCTGAGAATGCTTGGAAGATCATCATTAGCTCGCTCAAGTACTAGGAGAAATGAAGTACTTCAAGCGGTTCATTGCAATTTCACATGATTACAGATTATTCTAATCAATTATGTCACCAGTGCACATATCATTATTTTCTCTTAAAGGTAGCATAATTTATCTGAGATTCTGCTATTTGCAGCCTGGTTAAAGAGAGAGAGGTAGAGAGAGGAAGGGAGAGAGAGAAAGAGAGGGTGAGTGTGTGTGTATGGGTGAGTGTGGGTGTATGTGTGTGTGTGTGTGTGTGTGTGTGTGTGTGTGGGTGTGTGTGTGTGCGTGAGAGTGTGTGTGCGTGTGCGTGTGTGTGTGTGTGTATTTGAGATAAACACATTAAGATATATAAGATGTTTCAATCAACGACCGGCCATGATGTATGTATTGCTGTTGTAACTAAGATGATGCCACACTGTACCATTGTTTAAAAGGACCACTATTATTTGACATAAGGTTTGTCTTTCCTAGTCCGAAGAAGCCGAAAAACACCAGACAAACATGGTCTTTATAAAAGTCCTCCAAGCACTGGTGGAGCCCTCTTGAATTCTACAGGAAGAAGGAGACCTGTCTTTAGTGAGAGGAAAGCTGTTTGCTCTCAGAAGAGGCAAGAATCAGATGGGAAACCCCACAAAGCGATTCCATAGTATCTGAGCCGTGCTAAAATGAAGTATGAAGAAGGTACAATCAATGAACTAGAAGTTAAACAAAATATCATAGAGTAAATTTGATTACATTTAAAGAAATATTGTCGAATACTTTTAAGAAAGGGTTTGGCAATGTAAGTAAGACTTAGGGCCTGATTCAAAGTTTGCTGGTAACTGTTGATGCTCTAAGTTACGGGTGGATTCCTCTCCATATATAGCGTTACCTCAAAAACGTGAAAGGTTTTTAGATTACCATCAGTTCGAAACAAGGCACTTAGGGAGTGAAATAAAAAAGCATTGGGATTTTTTTTCCAGCAATTCCTAAAATGATATTGGCATAAGTGTTGAAAACATTTTAAACAACGACACGCCGCAAACTGCTCAACGCGCAGTTTAAGGCTCATAACCACAAATTGTGTTGGATCCATGGTTATGGCCTTGACAAATTTGCAAGGAATGAAGTACTCCCAATCAGAAGAGCCAAAACTGGAGGGCAAGGGGTTGAGGAAGGGGCAAGTCAGTGGCTAAGTGTCGGTGAGGGCTCTATCACATGAGTCAGAAAGAGTTTAGGGCTAGAGGGCTAAAGGAGAAGTGGGATCATGTTTGCGCTATATAAAACTTTATAAGTAAATAAATGGACGGTGGTTAAATTATGTAAAAGTAGTAAAATGTGTATTTCATCACAGATGTAACTCACTAAATTGGTTTTATTCAAAGATGCAAATTAAATTGCAAAGGGTATTCTGCCATAATATAGTTCTTGAAATTAGTTTCTATCAATTCAAAGAATCGATTGCTTTTACTCAAGCATGACTAGATCCACATGGTATGTTGACTGATCTTCCCCTGCCCCCGAATAACTCCAGGAAAGTGTTTCCTGTATCAGAAATCGCAGAACTCAGGGGGTGTGGCTAGGAGAATGAGGAAGATGGCAGTGTGAGCCTGCAGCTCCGCTCTAGGGAGACTTTCATGCGATAGGAAGTCGGTGATTCTTATGTTCTCTTTGACCGAAAGAGATGGAATTGAGGAGATGATGAGTGGATGAAAAGAATCACACCCTTCAGCTTGATGTTAGCCCTCATCTAAGACACCGCTATCGACTGCCACAACCCTCTCCGGCCCACGTGCTACTCTCACAGGGATCAGAGTCGCACAGGAGCATACGGTGGCTATGTAACATCAAGCTCATGAACAGTGCCGGACATCCAAAATAACAAGTAAGCAAGTAGGGGGATAAACCCAATCAAAGTGGCACTTGAAAGCACAGCAAAGTGACCGAAATAAGATACACACTGCTGCAATATCTGAAGTCTTTCCGAAACCAAAATGGCGACTCCATAGCTACTCCATACGCAAAAGACCCCACAGCGGCCATCCCTCACACTGTGCAATTACCAGCAGCCATCTAGCCTCATCTTAGTGCAAAACTCAATGGTGGGCTAATCACCAACAATGCGACATAGCAACATGAGACATAGCATAATATAACATAGATCTCTGAGCCGTACACTGCTATCAATGCCGCAGTAGGATCCCAGCTGGGCCCTTTGAACGAATCTCACCTATCCAAAATATGCAGCTCCTCAACCATATCAGAAGGTGAATTCTGCCATCCACACAACCTGGACGAATCCCTCCTACCTAACATCTTCAACCCATGACCATAGCTGAAGGTGAAGTCTGCTAACCACGCAACCTGAACCGCTGCCCGCCATACTGAATTGCAGCCCAGTCGGGATACTAGTTCTCAGGCATCTTTGGGCCAGCCACAGCCCTGCAAGAGAGCCCTGTGCAAAGGTCAATGTGCACACTGCCTTGGTGATGAATTAAACACAAATTACCACATACTGAGTAGTATAAAATTTGTTTAGGCATCTTAGTAAATAAAAATGGGTGTAAATGTACAGGAATTTAAATAGCGCAAATCACAGAGCGGTTTCTAAGCGCTTGCTTAGGGAACCCGTCCTGATATTCCCCTGTGAGATAACCCCGGCAGGGTATCCGCAAGGTGAAAGCCAGACATCCCGCCGCGAGGGGGCGTTGTGGAGATTAAGCAAGCTGTTGCCCAGAGTTGCAGAGTGTGAACCCGTGAATCGAGTAGGCACCGGAGCGAGAATTGTCGAGTCCATGGACATTTTAGGACTCAAGACCCCGCCGAGCCGGGAATGGAACCCTGGTCCCAGGCTGACCTCTGCTTCCAGTTCTGCCTCCTCTAACCAGTGAGCCACACTTCTCCACAGGTGTGGCCGCTAATATTGTCAAGAAGCACCCGAAAACATATGAGAGCTTTTTACCTGCTATATATGAAACAAAGCAAGCCAGTAAATCGTACAGCTGCTGATTGCTTATTAGACTCATTCTGCAATCCCTTTACATACAGCCTCCAGTTGGCCCTGTTCATCGCACTCCAGGGATGGTTATACCACAAAATGGCAACTGCACAACTTACTAATAGTTCACTAACACCAATGAAGTGCCGATCAACCACACGGGTGCCACAGGGACAGTCATCTTACTTGGTTTGTTTTGCATAAAGGTGCTCTCCTGCAGCAAGCTGCAACGACCAGCAGGGTAAAGGTCATCTTGGCACTGCACTTCAGATTGACTCTAATTAATGCTAGATACAAATTACTTTGACCATATCCTAAACAAATCACTGCCCACAATAATCTAACATGGTGAACCCCATCCCAGACTTACTGGACCAACTTACACAACAAACAAAAGAAAATAGCATTTTGACTCACTGGAAAACTTGAACCGCAGATCAAGGCATGAAAGAAGAATAAAGCGAGTCTGAAAAGAATCAAGGTGGACCCACCGAACCCGGATTCACCAGTCAAGAATGATATAAATGCTACAATGAATATGATTCTGATTAAGCTGACAGATGTCCATGGATTTGCTAAGTCTACTAAAGACAATACTGATGCTATACAGAATGAGATCTGCACCTTATTCCAGTACATTAAACAAATCAATACCAGAAATGCTGAGACCGAAAGTAGAATTAGTATCCTTGAAGACTCTGAAAACAAAGCACACATAACTATCTCAGCCCTTAACAACACAACCCGAGCACTTGCTAAGGACCCACAGGAACTCGAAGACAGAAATAGACAAGGGAATCTCCGAATTTTCGGTACCCCTGAAGGAGAAGTGGACCTAGACGGTTCCTACATCCCCTTTTTAGAGGAATGGTTCCTGCAGAAGACAGAGATGATCTTTGAAAAAAGTCTGGAATTTGATAGGGTACACAGAGTTCCAACAAGGAAGATTCCTAACCAATCTCACCCACGCCCTATGTTATGTAAGTCCCTTTGCTACCAGCATGTCGAGCAAACCCTAGCATTTATGAAAAAGTAAAATCACATACAATGAAAAAGCAACAAAATCATTGTCTCGCAAGGGTATTCTAAATCTACAGTTACAATCAGAACTGTCTTCCTTGCCCTACAGCCCAGGCTAATAGCGATGAACTGCCAGTTTTCATTTGCAGACCCGCCAGATATCAGGTAACAATACAGGGCACCTCACACGTCTTCAATGATCACGCTACACCAAGGAAATTCCTGAATGAAAAAGATGAAGCTGAAATGGATAACTTGGCAAACACCATATCAGCCACAAGATCTAATAGATAACTTGTTGACTTGATTCCAATGTTTCACTGCTCACATACTGTTAGATTGGGCGGTCTCTGGTGGGCAGAGGTGAGTACTTCTGTCCCAGCCGGGACCTGCCTCCTCTAGTTAGGATAGGGTGCTATCCCCTTAGTAGTATCACCAAGCAGTCAGACTGAATCCCGAGGGCCAGTGTAAAGCATTTATGATCGTGTACAGTAATATTTTGTCACACTGCAAACGGACACCACACCGGTTTTCTATGAAAATATAGTATCCTTTATAAATTGATTTATCACAAGTCCCAATAACAAATCCACAATAAGGTAGGAAGGTTGGGGGCACTGTTCGGGGGTTGAAGATGGGGATGGGGTCAGTTGAGGTTGGGTTTGAGTAGCTAGGGCGACTTGGATACTAACACTCAAAGATTAGGTGTGCGATTCTCCAGGTACGAGCCGCAACAAAGTCAGCAGGGCTCATGATGGTGAAATGCCTTGCGTACAGGAGGGACGAGTCTCAGGGTACGAGCTGCGACGAAGTCAGCAGGGCTCGTGATGGTGAACTGCTTTACATACAAGAGGTACGATTCTCAAGGTACGAGCCGTGACGAAATCAGCAGGGCTCGTAATGGTGAAATGCTTTGCGTACCGGTGGTACGATTCTCAAGGTACAAGCCGCGACGAAGTCAGCAGGGCTCGTGATGGTGAAATGCTTTGCGTACTGATGGTACGATTCTCAAGGTTCGAGCCGCGTCGAAGCCAGCAGGGCTCGTGGTGGTGAAATGCTTTGTGTACAGGAGGTACGATTCTCAAGGTACGAGCCGCGACAAAGTCAGCAGGGCTCGTGATGGTGAAATGCTTTGCGTACTAGTGGTATGATTCTCAAGGTATGAGCCGCGACGAAGTCAGCAGGGCTCGTGATGGTGAAATGCTTTGCGTACAGGAGGTACGATTCTCAAGGTACGAGCCACGACAAACTCAGCAGGGCTCGTGATGGTGAAATGCTCTGCGTACAGGAGGTACGATTCTCAAGGTACGAGCCGCGACAGAGTCAGCATGGCTCGTGATGGTGAAATGCTTTGCGTACTGGTGGTACGATTCTCAAGGTACGAGCCGCGACGAAGTCAGCAGGGCTTGTGATGGTGCAATGCTTTGCGTACTGGTGGTACGATTCTCAAGGTACGAGCCGCGACGAAGTCAGCAGGGCTCGTAATGGTAAAATGCTCTGCGTACAGGATGTACGATTCTCAAGGTACGAGCCGCGACAAAGTCAGCAGGGCTCATGATGGTGAAATGCTTTGCGTACAGGCGGTACGATCCTCAGGGTACGAGCCGCGACAAAGTCAGCAGGGTTCGTGATGGTGAAATGCTTTGCGTACCGGAGGTACTATCCGTGAGCCGTGATGAAGTCAGCAGGGCTCTCTTGTGTCCAACAACGAACGGCCCTCTCGTTGAAGGGTTCCCTAGTTATATCTCAAAAGGTCTTTGAAGTCTTTCATCAGGTAGGGTGTTCCCCTCCACCCCGGTTTCTGTTGTCCCTCGTCTTTTCCAGATGGCACCCCTGTCCTGTGAAGGAGGGAGGCCGGGGTTTCAGACGCTCAGCGGGAAGTGGGGCTGGCATTGTTGCAGGCAGGACACTTTCCAGAACTACCCCGCCTCTCTTATCTGACGGCAGCCAGCTACCCCCAGGCTGTGTGAGACAACCCAGACATTTGACTACACATCTGGGGCACACTACGAGGTTAGGAATCTAGACATTTTTCTACCAAGGCCATTTCTATGCTCCGGATCTAACCTTCATTCCCCGAAAAGAATGTCTCAATTACCCCTGATGTTTGGGACTCTAATTTGGAGTTTCTACCATTTTCCCAAGGTCAGATACAAGGTTCGTGGTTATACTTTTGAAAGGGAGCACTTGCACCGTGGCCCTGGTTAGCAGGGATACAGTACTCAGCGCGTCTTAGTCCAGCACAAAAAAGGGGTCATACATGAAGAGGGCAAAAAAAGTAGACGGGGGACCCACGCCAAGGATGCCAGGTCTAACACATACTTATTTGGGTATGAGTTACCTTCCAACTACAGTCTTTTTCTTGATGCAGGACTCTTACACAGCATAAGTACCAACATAATGTATGTAATGATGTCAAGTAGTATGGATAGACATCCGATACAAATTTGTTTCTGGTGTGCAGTTGCCAACAAGTAAGGTATGAGAATCTACGTCTTTCACATATGCGTCTTATTATATGACAACAATAACACCATATAACTGGCCATAACTACAGTCTCATCCCTCATTCTCAGCAGTATGGCCTTACATAGGTCTCATGTATAGCTTAGTTTGCATCACATAATCTTCTTTGATAGTTAAGTACTTTTATGACCACAGCTCTATATCTCTATTTCCAAAAGATGACTTTATATATCTGTAGCCTTAACCTCAATACACAGGATAATGTTTGCTTTTAGACAATGGTTACTCCAACTAGCAAGCTTTTTGATTATAGTTCCAAAAAGATAAAAGCTACTCCATATGATGCGAGTGAGAGGTCTCCTTGCTGAGATAATGTTTGTAATCCTTTCTGTTTGATAATGATGGGTTGTTTCTCTTGAGGAGTGGTTTCTTCCTCTTATCGCTATCCCTACTGTGTACCTGGGGGAGCGGGGCAGGGAAGGCAAAGGGGTTACTAAAGGGAGAGTTGTTGGTTTACGTTACCTTATCTGATTACTTTTTTATGCTGTTTTCCTTCATCCATTTTATTTGCCATCACTAATATGAAATGGATTTTCCCTATACAAGTGGATACCTCCAAACAAAAAACTCAGACTGTACCCTGGAAATTAATGCACACCCTCAGAAACATACAGTGGAGCTCTGCCAGACCCTATAATAGCTTTAACAGGAACCTAGCTACATCATACCGACCTATACGAGTCGGCCTTAGTTATGTAATATCTAACTCACTAAATAACTCCAATAACTTGCATATAGGAATCACACGCTTTTACGGACCCATCAATGGCAAACTCCTCACATAATATTAAAATAGTATCACTATATGTGAAAGGAATCGACCATCCGACCAAGAAAAGAAAATCATTGACTATTTATACAAACTTAAAGGTGCCATTATCCTCCTTCAAGAAACAAAGTTGATTCCTCACAGCTGACATCTCTTAGAAATAAACAATTTTCCAATGTAGCATGCTCCACCATAATTGGGAAGAAAAATTGGGTTTTAATAATGGTCAACAGGAAATCAAAAATAGACATCATTTCAAGCCTCTCAGACAAGCAAGGAAGACACAAAATCCAGATGAAAGGGACTATATTTTTTATTCATTTCATTATATAACTTATATTCACACATTGACTAGCTACAAATCTCTGGGTACGCATTAGGAAAACACACAAATCTCTGGGTACGCATTAGGAGACCACAATTGAACCAAGAGTAATATCAGACCTCCCCATAGTCAAAACAAACACAATGGATGTTTAACGATGAAATCCAACCAACACCAAAATAATAAAGTATTGAAGATGTGATAGAGAACGTTCTTAAAGACAATAAAAAAATGATTTGCTGACCTCACCAGATGGGAGGCACTAAAAGTATCGGTGAGAGGAGTAATTTCAAAATAGGTCTTATATGAATAACGAAGCCAAATGTAAGCTCTTAAAATTAAAGAAAGAAATATTAGAACTAGCAAAACAACATACTACCACTAAAGACAGTTAGACTCTAAATGAAACAAGGGACTAGGCAAGCTGTCCCATCACTCCCTCTAGTCCTACTGGCACTAGAACCATTCCTATACCACCTAAGAGAGAACTAAGATATTACAAGTGTCTCATTCAGTGAAAGCATTGTGAAAATAGCAGCATACGCAGACGACATTCTGGTTACCACTGAGAATGACCCATCCTCTATAGCTGCCCAAATTACTTCTGTTCAGATATTGCCTGAGATATGGGGATACACACTTAATTAGAACAAATCAGAAGTTAAGATGCTCAATAACTATGGAAATAAAGACATCCTGTGCAACTCAGGGTTGGCGTAGCAGGTTGGATACATTAAATACTTAGCAATAGGAATCTCAAATGACCTCATCACTACTCTACATTGCAACAAAGGAACATTACTCAAGAAGATTATTGACCTTCTCAACGGTGGGTCACCTGAATTTTTCTCTTGGTGGGGAGGGCAGAGTCACTCAAAATGATGACACTCCCCCCTTAGTTAAGTATCTTATTAGCATAATCCCCATGACCCTAATTGAAGATGTATTAACAAAGATCAACGTCCCTTTCAATACATTTTTGTGGCAAAACAAAAGCCAAGAATTTCACTTAAAAAACTTAGACTCTCTAAAGACAAAAGAGGGATAGGTTCTCCTAAATGTAGAATTTACCAAACAGCCTATCTCTTCAAGAAGCGTACTAACTGGTTCCTTGAAGGGTTAGAGTACCAACCAATCTAGGTAATGCTTAAGAAATCACTCTTAAACTGAAAACCTATTAGTGCTTTTCTGACAATGCACAATTTTCACTCACCTCACTCCAGATATATAATGCATAACACTAAAAAGCCCATCTTAAGGTTGGACTATTTGTCGAAAACTAAACTTCTCAATTCTAACATGGCATCCATATTGTTCAACCCCCAAAATTAAATTGATGGCAATCCAATACTCTGGCCTGATTGGTCAAAAAGAGGGATTAATCTGGTCAAACACATCTTCGATGACAACCTACAGCTATCCTCCTACACCTTACAGTCACAATTCAGACTGGACAATATGAATTTATGTGCATTCTTGATGCCAAGAGTTCAGATTTATAAGCACCCACTACTGAAGAACAATCCCACACTCACGACACTAATTAGTGGCCTATACAAAACTGGACACAACGTGTCCAGAGGATATAAAATACTTCTCCTTAATCCCCGGAGAGCCCATACCCATAATGAACTAAAATGGGAAGTAGAACCAAATCAGAGCAATATAAAATTTGACTTGAAACCTATCTACAGATCCACTTTCACAAATAAGTTCTCACCGGCTATACCCATACCAAATACATGATTATTAATAGAGCATACTGGACCCCAGTTAAACTTCACAAACTCAATCTCATACAAGGCCCCAAATGTTGAAATTGTGGGATGCACAATGGAGATTTGGCCCATATGCTATTTTACTGCCCCATCCTTCAAAAGTACTGGGACAATATCTTTAAATTCAATAAAGAAAGATTGGGTATTACTCCCACCCAGGCATTCTCATATATATTACTCGATCAGTTAGACACTAGCCGTGGGCGGCCAGCTACGCTCCGTCTGCGGAGTGTGCGTAGTTCCGCCTACTCCGCATTTTGCGGAGCTGGCGGAGCCAGGCGGCACTACGCACGCTCCGCAGACGGAGCGTAGCTGGCCGCCACCCGCCTCCCTCCCGCCCTCCCTAAATACTTTACAATAAAAGAACGCAATAATTTTAAAAGCACTTACCTTGCCGCCGCTGGCCGCCGCGTTCCCCGGGGCTCGTTCTCTTCCGCCTTCCGTATTTTGCAGTAATGCGCATGCGCGGACGGCCGCGCATGCGCATTTTCACGAGAAAATGCGCATGCGCGGCCGTCCGCGCATGCGCATTACTGCAAAATACGGAAGACGGAAGAGAACGAGCCCCGGGGAACGCGGCGGCCAGCGGCGGCAAGGTAAGTGCTTTTAAAATTATTGCGTTCTTTTATTGTAAAGTATTTAGGGAGGGCGGGAGGGAGGCGGGTTGCGGGGCTGCCGGCCAGTGGTTTTGCGGAGTGGGGCTACGCGGAGTGCGGAGGTGGGCGTAGTTTCTCGCCCACTTCGCGTAGCTCCGCGAAGCCCCACTCCGCGAACTCCGCCCAGGCCTATTAGACACTCAACTAAAGTCTGTAGCCGACGGCTTATTAGTAGACCTAATACTGACCCTTGCATGCAAACTGCTTCTCAATAATTAGAAAAAATTCAATATAGTTTCATTCTATATGAGGCGAAAATGGCTCACATTTCTTAGAGGATCGGACAACATCTCATTGCAACTTTCCCAGTGGCGTCCACCACACAGACTTATAAAGGTTTCACTAAATGCCACTTCCCTGCACTTGAATCCCCTTAGGCTTAAATATTCCTAGTATATGTAGAATGCATTGTCTCCAAGACTCGTTAACCCAAGGTATCTCCCAGCCGTACTTCTCCTTCATCGAAACAAGACTTGTGTGGTAAATTTAAATTACCTATACTTAATTTATGCGGTAAAGTTCAATAAGAATAACTCAGTCAAAAATAAGAGACAGAATCCGTGGTATTTGAGGTTTTAAAAGGGGTTTTATTCCTTAAAAAGGAATTGGTTCGAACCAGGCAATCGGGTTCCGTCACCACGAAGGTTCGGGAAGGGATAGACAATACTTTATTGACAGGTTATCATATATATAGTCAATGCATTACAGTAAAGACATATGCAGGAGGCGTAACAGCTGAGAGAAACGAGATAAGGACATATGTACGTAACAGAAGGCGTGCATGAAGGCGTACACGGAGGTGTGTGCTAGACATCGTCACATGAAACGTATTACAAGTGGGTGGATCCATAAGAGAATCCTGCAGTATCAGCGAAAATATGTGGCAGAGATGCGCGCGCAGCAGCATGACGTGTAATTGACGTGGAACTGGAGGGTGAAGGGGACTTGACATTTAGCCCTACATGAGGAGACAGAAGTCTGGGGTGTCAGAACAACCTAATCCCAAATCATATCTAATATCTTGTGTTTGAGGAACTGTATTATCTAGAAGGAAAGGTTTCTCGGGCAGAGGCTATTCTATACTGACTGCTAGTGCGTGCATATGCGACTACGTGTCTACATGAGATGTGAGGGGCCATGGGCCTACCATGGTAACGGAAGCTATGAATTACTTGCATAGAGACAGTGAGGCCGGGCCCTTTGCTCTGCAGCTGGGAAGGATGTTTTCGTAACCTACTAGACAGGAATGTATTTTCGAGGAGCGGAGCAGATAACTTGAAGGTTGAATACAGTCTTGGCAGGCAAGGCAGGCCGAGCCTGGCACCGCTCGCCGCGCAGGGAGTAAGTCAAGGGTCAGTAAGCAGCAGACTGCAGCTTTCAGAGACAGAAGGCAGAAGAGGCTCGATGGCAGAAATCAGGGCCTAACTCGCCAGAGCTAGAAAACATGAAAGTGCACCATATAAAGACGTTGGCAAGGCACACTTAGGAACGGAATATCTGACCCATTCATGGTGGATCTGAAAGAGGACATGTTAATGTTGGACGCAAATGTATTTGCGTCTTCATAGCTGGAAGTGGAGGGAACATACATGTACTTAAAGCACGTACATGGAGCCGGTGGGGTCTACGATAGGGGACACAACTGACCATAAAATTCATATTACCTCATTCCCTCCTTGTCCCCTACGGACCCTTCATGATATATCAATCCTCATCAATCTATCAATCTGTTCATGTAACATCATTTGCTCTTCTTTCTTCTTACGGCGTTTTGAATGAGGACTTGAGTGAGGAATACATGATGTGGCGCACAGGCCGCAAATCGCTGGCCCACATTGCAGACATAGGCAGCAACTGAATACTATGAGAAGGCCAATACCTAGGAAGGATAGGATTTTCCATCCCCAGGCTGACAACGTGGTCCAGAACCAACCGGACCAAGTCCAGGTGCCTGGATTCTGGTGTATCAGACTTGCAATCTTGTGAAGACGAGTGATGGCTTTATATACTGATGGTGCGTTTTCTGGAATGAAAACACAGCAGCTCGACCCGATGACTCTACAGGCTCCGCCCCTATCGGCCAGGATGACGTCAAGGACGAGACGATTCTGAAGAACAACAATCCGCATAGCAGACTGCTCCTCTGTTAAGTTACCTAGGGCGGAAGTAGTTTCATTCACTACTGCTTCGAGGGTTCTGGTTAATTTTCGTATCAGTTTACTATTAAAAACAGCACCTAAGTAGGGAAAGAAACCTTTATTGAAGTCTGTATATTGTTCCCATGCCGTTTCATTATAGTCGACAATCGGGAGATCTCTCTGTGGTCTATTGTGTACTAGATGGGTGTTCCTATGATAATCAGGAGGGGCTAGGAAAACAGGTGGCAGAAGGAATGCAATGTAACAGGTGCCATCCCAATCTAGAGGTAAGCGTATATATGCGGTATGACCACAAACGAAGTAGGAATGACGTGAAGCTTTAAACGTAGACTTGCCCTTATCACTGAATTCGATTACAGTAGTACATTTACTATGACCCAAGTGTACTGAACCATTCTTTCTGACACATAATTCACCTTTGACTGGTAGTACGGACATAGCAGGCAAGATTGGTTCGGATTCGGATTCAACATTCAGAATCATGAGGTTAAGTGTAAAGTTACCTAATCCATATACTTCATTTTCTAAGTCAGTTCCTGTCCTTTTTGGTAGACCCTCCTTGTCAGGAAAACATACTTTATGCAGAACTGTGTTCAGATTACCCCATACCCAGTTGCCCTGGTAAACTACAGAATTAGAATCTAGAGAGTTCATTAAACTAAACCATGCCCCACAGGAACCATTGTGTGTAAACGGGTACGGGAAGAGGGGCAGAACTCCCTTGTATTTCTGATAGGGAGGGAGTCGGCCACATATCCAACAATTGGTAGCATTGCTGGTCTGATGGGAATGATGTAACATACTAATGAATGTGTTGTTGCGCAGCGCAAGTCGGTAAGATAACTCGTGCGGGGGCAGTTCACTGAAAGAGTGCTCGGCAGGGACATTGAAGGGAGAATGTGCACGCTTGAAAATAGGGTAGTAGATATGCAACAGTATACTTGCAGCAATAATCAGAAGACTTAGAAAAAACATAATCAATAGTGTCACGATGCAGTGGCTGCGAAGAGATTTACAATATTCACGTTTCTTGAGCTGTTTCTGTCTATC
The DNA here is from genome assembly GCF_964263255.1 of Lissotriton vulgaris. Classification (NCBI taxonomy): domain Eukaryota; kingdom Metazoa; phylum Chordata; class Amphibia; order Caudata; family Salamandridae; genus Lissotriton; species Lissotriton vulgaris. The sequence continues at coordinate 370,243,279 of NC_141696.1, read as the reverse complement.
TCTCTCTCTATTGGGGTCTAGGGGATACATGTCAGAAAACTCGTTCAACCGATTCACCTAGGGGAGGACTTAAACAATTAAACTGTCTGACTTGCTAGACCTCAATTTAAGTCTGTATTCCTGGGAAGAAGTTTTCTCGACCAGGGGGAGTTTCGAGTCAGTCTGTGGAGGAGGGCCGGGCTGAGAGTTCAGATCTGGAGGCAGTCCATGAAATTTCTTAATATGACTCGAGTGAAGCCAGCCCTTGCGGCCCTCGACTTTCACTGCAGTCCTTGTTGTTAAAAGTACTAATTTTGGCGTCTGCCAACGGGGCTCCAGCGGACTTCTTCGGTCGAAGTTCCTGATGAACACGTAATCGCCGGGAACCACTTCATGGGGCTTCACCTCGGTGTTGTCGGGAAAGGCTGCAGCTACCTGTGAACGACAAGATTGTAGTGCAGACATCAAGGAGGCAAGGTAATCGGTCAGCATAATACAGTCAACATCAGTGATTTTTCTAGGCAAAGGCGTCCCCCACATATTCGGTGGCCTACCAAAGACCACCTCATACGGGGATAGCCCTGTTCTGGAGTGTGCGACCATTCTTATGTAAAAGAGTGCGACTGGCAAAGCTACTATCCAGTCGACTCCTTTCTCTCTACAGATCTTGGCTAGGCGAATTTTCAGAGTCTGATTATGACGCTCCACGAGGCCTGCTGCCTCGGGATGCCGGACACAGTGGAACTTCCATATTACCTCACTTGTGAAGAACAAGTATGTGTATCCACTAGTTCATTGTGAGTATTAGTTAATTCATCCAAGTGATGGCCATTTATTCTGCTGTGCATACAAGATCATAGTATGAAGCTACCCTCAGGGTTTTAAGTGGGCGGGTCTCACCGGATCTGAGCACAGACAGTTTTTTAAAGGGGGCCTCGAAACGGGTCTCTATCGGGCTCTGTTTTGTGCCCTGGCACAGGCAGTCCGTTTTTTTCTGGACTGCAGTGATAGCAGGCTCATAGATGTGCCCGTGTTCACACTGCTTACTTCTCACTAGTAGAGACCTTACAGCATGACGTCATGCCAGGTGAGTGTTGTAGGGTAAGGGAAATCCTTTAAACAGAGTCCTTTCCTCTCCGGATTTCCCTTCTCTTTTTGAAACTCAGGAGCAGCAACATTGTCCAAGTGTCACCAGGGCTTTAAGTGGAAGCTTTTTCAATATTACAAGCCAGAGTTGCTCCTTATTTATCTTATGCAACTAACAACCATTGACAAAGGCAATAGTTCTGACGTTGTAGGTATGATGTTACTTGTTGTATCATATATCTGGATGCAATGACAGAAACAGCAAAATACAATTTGGGCGGCACACTATGCTGAGCACAGATTTTTAGCTTGCATTTTTAAGTCGCACCCTTAATTACATTGGCCCAGCCCCTTTGAGAGACCCTCCAGTTTTTTCATCCCACTTAAAGCCCTGGCTACCCTGCATGCTGTAAGACATTATTGTGTTACTCATGTAGTGTTCGTATATCCCCCATGCAGTGCCGGCTCGTGTAGGGCGTTCTACTGGGCGGTGACGTGGGGCGGGGGAGGGCAGGGTGGGGGGGTGTAAAATACGGGAACGGGCGATTACAGGTAAGTAACGTAAAAAATAAATAAAATGAATTTTGTTGTGTGCACTGCATCGCCAAATGCGATACAGTGCGTGCAACAAAATTAGTTTTATTTATTTTTAACGTAAATTGCGTATCGCTGTTTTTGTGAATCGATTCCTATTCCAGCAAACCAACCTATGTACTATTAGGTCAGTTCGCAAAGTCGCAATTCGAAGTGGGTAGCAATGCAACCTACCTCCCCAATAATGTATGATTGTTGTCTGTGTAATGCAAAGTCGGTATTTAAAATAAAACAGTGCTTACCACGACAGCCCTTTGTATACAAATATTCCTTCCCCAAAAATGTATATGTGTAGAATACCTACAAAAGACACCCGGCAGCGAAGTACTATCATTATAGATGCACACTCACACAACTCACATCAGAGGAAATAAAAAGCAAGGCATGTGCTATTAAAGGAAAAGGCTGGTAAAAGAATAAGGGCCCTCCTAGCAAAGATGCTAAAAAACAAAGTTAATTAACTGCTGAAATAAGTTAATGAAGTCTTAGTAGATACAAGGGTAGAGGCAATCAAATTCCAAATCAGTCACTTCTCACTGGGTGCATCTGACAGGACTGAGGCGGTCTGGTGATGGTGAATTAAGGGCTATGAGACTAGCTAGTTATTAGCAAGTGCTAACATGTTATGTGTGGTTGCTGGTCAGGTCTCGCGAGTGGGAGGAGTTAGTGAAGCCCAGACAATTCCTTATCAGTGGAGATTGGAATAACTAAATCTAGCACAGATGGAGCACTGACTCCTAGATGACACCGATGCACTCACTCCAGGAACATTCTGATGACACTGCCAAATTTCATAGGGCAAATAGGCGGGCGCAATTAAATCAAAATTATCAGGTGTATAGTTCAGCACATTAAAAACACTGATCAACGTTCATACAATTACATTCCGGTTAAAGAATCATTTGATTAGGCTTACATATAAAACTGCTAGAAAAGTCCACCGGGACCACAACACGTCGTGTTAGCCACATAAAAAAGATATTTCCAGATAGAAATACAAAAATGAGAGATTTAAACGACGCTGCCCAGGATGAGGCAATTAATATATCCATCCAAAAATATCACCTAAATGACTATGGAGCTGATTTATAATTTTGATCGTGGAATGGCAGAAAAGGTCACGCCAATAAAGTGCCTTACTCCATAATGCTAAAAGGTAATCTGGGGAAGAGGCGATTGTTAATGAAAAGTAGGTGTACATTGTCTTTGCCCATAACCTTTGACTCTTTAACCCCTGAACTGCTGAGGCTCCCCTCCCCCTGACGTGCTGAGCCCTTTCTGTTTTCTTTTTTTTTATAATTAGGGTCAGTTTAAGCTTAAGCTGCCAGGGATTTGTTCCACAATAATAAACCATTCCAAATTATTGTCCTTTTTTCACCACATGTTGAGGATCCTAGTTATCAGAAGGTTGTGGATTCACCTGGACGGAACTGAGAAAATACCAAATAAGTCATAAATATTTTGATTTTTTGTAAAATGGGAAAATGTCTTTGTTGGGACAGAAAAGTCTTCTGCATGCTAAAAGAAGTTTACTCCTGCTCTATGTGCCCAACTGACTGTAGTCTGGATCCCTAATGCGGATTTCTTTTTCATAGATGAACACGGATCATGCGTGTGCACCATGAAGTAGGCCTGTCTCATGGATTGTGGTCTTGTTGGACCAGGAGGGGCACACATAGCGCTTCCCTCATACTGGTGGAAAGCTACCACCTTCACCAGGAGTAAAGCAGCATAAGCGCTGTGGTGGCAGCATACCGTGTAGTACTCAGTAGGAGTGACAGGGCATTTTTACCCTGTGCCACTGGAGTGAGACTTACAGGCTCAATCATCTTTTAAAAGTTCAGCTCCTATGTGCTTAATTCACCCTTGGCCTAAATTTGCTAGATGTGGAGTGCTGTGCAACGCAGGATAATTGGTTCTGTGTTGGTTGTATGTGCGCCTGGGAAGGGTACAGTACAAGGATGGAGCAGAACTGTGCAGTGCATGTGTGGTTAGTGCATGTTACTGGGTATATGCATGCCTGAGAGGGATACTCTGCATGAGAGATGTAGTACTGTGCAGTGCATGCGCATTGAAAGCATGTGCTGGGTATATGTGTGCTTGCGTGGAGTAAAATACCTGAAGGGTGAAGTGTTGTGCAGCGCCCACATAGTGAGTGTGTGTGCTTGTAGTGTGTGTGTTTGTAAAGAGTGCACCCTCGGTAAAATGTAGAAAAGCTTCAGTGTTGAACAGTATGACAGAATGAGTGTGTGTTTTGAATGCATGCATGTATACATGTAAGGGGACAATGCATGGAGGATAACACTGGACAGAAAGTGTGCTGTGGATGTACACTGAGTAAGTGTGCCTGCAATGGTACATTACAGTGAGGAACCTGGGCTTGATTTTAGCAAGCCCTTTCCTGCCTGGTGAAGACTAGGGGTGGGTGGAATTCACAGAGTTGGATTCTGTGAAATCATGCAGAATTACAATAAAAATTTGCCAGATTCCACAATGGGGTGGTGTGGGCATTTTGGAATAGGTCAAACTTGAATCATGTAAAGTCAATTTAATGTCAATTAATTCTTCACACGGATACAATCTTGGTCCATTTCATTGACATGCATTAGGTCTGCCCACACACGGGCAGCATTTTTAAATCAGAAGTGTGGGAATCATGGATGTTAAGCTCTTGGTCATTGGCTGGACGTTTCCAAGACTTCTGTCACAAAAGATTACAAAAAGTATGTGTTTTGATCCATACTTTGATGTTCAAAGACCAATCTGGGTAGGAAAAAGTTCTAGGATCCACACAACCCACACCACCTTGGAATCCTCAGAGCCTCTAGCTTTTAGAAATGTCCAGGGTTGGGAGGGTTCAATGGGTGCCGAATTACTCCAGGCTGAAATGTTGCAGCCATCGCAATGGAAAGACGAAGAAAATTGATGTTTGCTTAGTATTCTGGGTAAGATAACGTGCCACCCTGGATTTTCTAAATTCTCTAGATTTCAGAAATGCCAGCGGTTGGTATGGTTTTGAAGGTGCCAGCTGACGCAGAGCACAAACACTGCAGCCATTCCCAATGGCGAGTACGAGGACAAAGGGATTTCTTTTGATGTTGTTTTAATACATAGACTGGAAGAAAGGGAATAACCACCCCACTCTCCCTCCTGGGGGATGAAATATTGCCTTGTGCCCTATACTGGTGCTCGATGTCAACAAGGTCCATTATCCCAGTCCATTCTTTAAAAAAAAAACAAAAAAAAACTCTGGTGCCTAGTGGGTTTTACTCTTCCCCTCTTACTCCCAAGGACAGATTGGGGTAAAACTCCCAATCTGCCTTCAGGGCACAAGTTACACTGTTTGGGATCTTGTTGGATGGGGAAAGCAATTGCCCATTCACGGAGAGCTATTCCTCCAACTTAAAAAACTCCCTAGCAGACCAGTGGGTGGATCCCTGCTTGGGAATTGCCCTTCTAAAGCCATCCCGAGCACCGATTCAATAAAGAGATGTGCTATAGGAAAAGCTCCCCTTCCCAACAGTTGTAATCAGTGCTTGTGGAGGCCAAGCTATGACCCTGATCCTTGATCGCACTGAAAGCTGCTGGATCCCTAAAGGTTCCAGTTGCTTCAACTTTAAGCTTTAGTGATGTCACTGCACATGGCATGCCGCTCATCACTTCAACTAAAAAGAAATACACTTCTAGCTACAAAGGATGCTCTTCCCATGCAGCCTGAAGTGAGGATATATAAAAGGGAATACCTCTGGTGTGAGCAGCAGAGCGATTGCTTCACTTTTGTCGGAGGACGTGATGTTCATTTTTTCCTCACTGTAGTGATAGTGCAGAGCATGTGAACATCATGTTCACTGCACTCAAGGGGTTCACATGCTGGGATAGAGTTAATGACTTGCGAAACAATTTTTAATGACATTTTGCCCTTTGCTTGAACATTCTTTCATAGTACTATTTCTATCAAACATTGTGGCCAATCTGGCACTGTAAATGGAGAAATTGGACCATCACCATTTTCAATGGAGTTGGAACTGTTCCTTGTCCAACCAATTATGTAGATGGAGGTGTTTTCACTTGCAGAAAATTTCTCCTGTGCAGAACCCTGAAATGGGAGAGTAAGTAGATGGAGAATCTGCTTGCTTTGATGGACTCTCTGTTACTACACTGTTCAAAATCAGTGCCTATTGAAGTTGTGAAATGACAAAGTCCAACTTTCACATATCCTCTTCAAAATCTCCTCTCCAAAATAGAATGTCATTGTTTCATGACATTGCTGTTAGTCAGGTAGATGTCACCTCCATTCCCATTGGCATTCTTGCAGGCTTTATTTGTTCACTAAGAAGAATTGCACAAGCAGCTATCAGAATTATAGTTAAAATTCCACCAAACGGATTTGGAAAAAAAACCTAACTAGTAATCCCAAATCCAATCAATAAGCCAGATCTGATGGTTTTAAAAACATGGACTATGCCTGTTTTATTTAACGAATGGAAGATAGTGTGCAATAAATCAGCAAAATGCATCGGGAACAGAGTCTGCAGAAGCTGTTAAATTTCAGGTCGACTCCGGGCTTTATTTTCTATGGTCGGATGTTGCAGAATCAGAGAAGTGTCCACGAGTATTGCTGGATGTACTGCTGTTTCTTTTTGGCATTAGTCATTAAAACTATAAAACTGGCTTCACCTCCTTTTTCAGGGTGTGGAACCATATAAGTCTACACTTTTGAGTAACATCACACTCAGGTTTTGTGACTAGCCAAAAGCAGAAAAGTTACTCAAATGTTTAAGAGCAAATTATACCTGTGAATTACTCATTAGTGTAAATTACCTTTATGAATAGCCCTATCAGTCTCTAACATGTCTATTTGCAGTCTTCATAAGATAGCTATAGGCGTTTTTCGTCCCATTCTCTCCAGAAATCTTTCAAGTGATTAATTCATATAACGGTTTAAAGAGGTCAGCCTAATGTGAGAATTAGGCTTTTCCAAAGTTAATCCCCATCAAAGCTTGTAACTTCCTCAATGCATTTAGAGGTTGTAAAGGAGCATGCTTCTGCTAGAAGTCAGGTGCCTATTCTTTACCCTCATTGGATAATCCATATCCAAGAAATAACATGAAGACGTGGAATTTTAGGTTTCCTGAAAATGATTTTATAGCTAAAGCATCACTATCCTTCCCACCCTAACAATGTTTTGAGTCGTCCTCATCTACGATATACATGTCATCGATATATGATAGCATCTCTGGCTCTTGTAAAATCTCCATAATCCTTTCTACAAAGTGTCCAGAGCTGTTCTTATACTTTTGAAGCAATCTTGTATAAATGTATTGCAAACCAAATGAAAAAGCAGTTAGATACTGCGATTCAGGCACAATAAGTTGACTAAAATACCTTGTTACATATATCTAACATATATTGTCCTAACTAAATTTGTCATTAATCCAATATTGTAGGCATTTTGTACAGCATGCATGCGTGTATATGCATTCAAATTTCTATACTCTAAAACTATTGTGTTTGAATTATCATGTTTGACATGGCACTATTATTCCATAATAATATGATCTAAAAAAGCTTTTATATTGTGCTTAGCTTCTGGCTTCAGAGGCTATTGACTCTTAATTTGTGACTCTCTTTTTAAAGGTATCACATGGGGAAGAGATTCTTTGTCCTACCACACTTGGCTTCTATACAACTCAGGAGCCTGCTTTAAATCCCATTCTTACACATATTTCTTCCTGAGTGCTTCAGGTATTAAGGAGGAACATTCTTGCATTATTATCTCCCCCCCCAAGGTGCATCCATTATAAAACCCAGAGACCAATCATCCTCTGTGAGAATGATATCATAGGAATCCACAAAATAAAACCAGAATATAGCTTTGGTTTAGTGCAATATACCACCCTCAATGTGTAACTCTACATTATAAACCCTGTTGGGAAGGTACACATTTCCATCCGGTGTCTCAACCTGTATATATTCTTTAGTTGGAGTTAACACCAGAGGATCCTTGAGAGTCTGATGAACTATTGCCACTTCCGCTGCGGCGCCCAGAATTGGTACTGCCCAGGTCCCATTCCACAGAAGCATCTATAGTTTGTAGGGCATGTGTTTTTGCTAAAGTGGTTACTTTCTTTTTCTTAGAGTAAGTCTTTAATTCCTAACCTTTTTTCTTATTTCGTTATGCTACCTTCAACTTCACCTGTCAGTTCACTTTTCTGTTTGATGTACATGTCCAGTTTAAGATACTCAGTTCCTCCACTCCTTCCTGTCCTTTTACTGTCCTCAGAGTCCTAAAAAGAAAGGGGAGAATTGCTATCTGAATACAGATACCAATCCAGTTTTCTGATTTTATCACAGTCCCTTCAATTGTATCTACTACAACTGCTCTCCAACATTGGAGGACATCCCGTTCTGGTGTTTTGTTTTGCGCTTTCCTTTTTCTTAGTTTCTCCATACCAGAGCTTTCATTCTAATTTTTTGCTTTGAGGTACAGTTTAAGAACCTATGGTATCCTGGCTCAAAGAGTTCTAAACTTCTGAAATAGTTTTGGGAAGCTCTTGTTCATGATCTTGGTTGGGATCCTCTGCCAACCTCTGGCATACTGCCAGAACAGTGACTTCTCTTCAAACATTACTCAGATCTATTGAGGAAACTTTCTCAACTTACTTATTAATTCCATTGCTAAAGTTAGAGCAGATGCAACTCCAAGCTCATTATATATTTATTTTAACACTTCCAGTAAATAAACACTAATGATGGTGTGCCATGCGCACTTGCATATTATATATACTCACAAATTCTGTTCCCCAGGAGTACCCACTACTACAGGGGGTACCATGCTAAGTAGAGCACACATGGTTAACATCCTATGTTGTACGAGGATAAACTGATTATAGCTCATTAGTTTTGAAAGCGATCCAAAATGGAATATCATGTTGCTTAGTAGGTGCTTTGCCCATAATGACATTAATAATCTGTGGACTAATTGCCTTACACGCTGGAAGCGCTTTTTGTGCGGGAGCGGGAACAAATGTTCCCATAGTAGTTGATTGTAGAAAATACTGTTGAAGTCTCCTATAAATAGCTAGTGTCTGGTTTAGTAAGTGTATTACTTCTGCAACTTTCAAATTGCTATGTCAGGATAAGGTGTAAGGCCAACCGATAAACAAAGAGAAAATGATGGTGGTGGTAATAACGGAAAACACTATCCCATAAGTCTAAAGTAAGTATGCACAGCAGAAGGTACAGTGTGCTCAAATGAATCTACACCATGCCACCTCAATAGTGTGAATTAATATGTAAAAACAACTTTTACATATATACAAATAACAAAGCAATCCAGAGCACTACTCAGGTATAGTTATTCTGATCTGCCAATCTTTCAGATCAAACTTTAATTTTTGAGTATTCAAATCCAGTTTCTTGATTAATTTCATATAAGCGACAAAAAATTAGAGGTGGGGTGTTACCTCGTCACTCTTTTTTTTGCTGAGTGAGTCAGACAAAAAAAGTCTTACTCTCATATGGAGAGAGGCTAGAAAATGTACGTTGTCCTTGGAGCCCCAAAGACAGAAATGTCTAAGCAGTGGTGTATGGTACAGACCTCTGTACTACCGAGTGCTAAAAAAAAAAAAGAAGAAAAGGAACAAAATAATATATTCAAATCACTCAATCGAGTTTGGAGAGACATTGTTGTATTACGATAGTACTATCATAAAGAACTCGGGCCATATTATCAAGAAAGGGCGATACATTATCGCTGCTTTTATCGGCAGGAAACTGCCGCTAAAGCGGCGATAATGGGCTTGATAATATACCCTTGTCAATTCCCATAGAAGCCCAGGTTCAGGTGTTAACCTGGGCTTCTATGGGAATTCACAAGGGCATATTATCAAGCCCATTATCGCCGCTTTAGCGGCAGTTTCCTGCCTATAAAAGCGGCAATAATGTATCGCCCTTTCTTTATAATATGGCCCTGGTTCTTTTGGATCAGTTAAATTGTTTCTCCCGCCCAAAACCAATTTATTTAAATCCTTTTTTCCAGGGTTTTAAGCTGTCGGGATACGTCATTTAGATAGTAAGTCCCTGGCCGCTCCTATTGAAAATATTACTCCTCAGACAGGCCTCACAACTCACCGATCATTGTAATAAAATTATGTTATTCAAAAGAACCAGGTAATTCCCAAAACAATAGAGCTGCGTCTATCATTATATATTACACTAGAAATAGGTATTCCATATTCACATTATTACTCACGGTGGCGCCATGAGTACAACAGGTGGCCAAAAACGGAATAGGTCATTGAGCCATTATAAAACAAATTCAAAACATGAGACTCAAAACTAAAACCAAAATGAGGTTTGACCTTTGATTAAAAAAACAAAAACACTTGATAAGCCCACAACAGAAAGTAAGCACATATCTGCACTGAAAGAGAAAACCAATATCACAACTGACATCTCCATTAATAGCAATAATTACTATTGTGAGTGTGTCATCCAAAATGATCAAAGATCTAGAAGATTGAGGCCAACAGCTGGGCACCATTGATATATGTACTGGATTTTCTCCATAGGCCCAGGCAACGGTAACAGGCTGCCTAGATCCCCTGCCACTAAGGGCTTTGCCACTATGCTAACCTGAGCTAACCTGAGATAGAAAAACTGTTTGACTGCAACCACCCCGCAACCCACTGAGCACTATTTGACTGACATGCGTTCTAGATAAGGACTAATATTGTGAGATATCATAGGGATATTTAGTGGAACCCAAACCACTTTCATCATGGAAAGGTACACCAAAGAGCGCTAGGAAATCAGTAATACATGAAAAGTTATATTTGAAAAAATCTAAATCTTATTCTAGTGCATACAATGTGAATTGTAACTATTAAGAAAATCAACAAAATAGTGGCATTGGTATTTATCAATAGGGGGAACAACAGAAAATACTACAATATGTTGGTGATGTCCTAGAGCTTGCTCTATAATAATATCTACAACCCACTCGCATTTTTCTAGGATAACTAAGCTAAGCTTTAGCACCAAAAGAAGGCCTAATTCAAGTTTCTAAGATGGCGCACACCTACATACATCCTCTGAAAAATAAAATAATTATTCAGCAAACTAACAGCATCTTCTATTCTTGTCTGAGTTGGCAGACAGGGAGAAAGGCCTACCAAGCGGAGAGAAGGCTAGATGTGACTTTGGGTAACCTTCCACAAAGGAAAAGGATTACAGCTCCATATGTCCTTTGTCTTGAGTCTCTATCTTCTTAAACGCAGTTCTTAGTTTATATATTGTATCCGAACATTGTTGAAAAATGTCAGAATAAGCAATTAGCAGGAAGGCCCTGGCACACTTTCACTTGCTTACATTTTGTGAAACTTTGCCTATTGTTTAAAAACAATAAACGAGAAGTGAAGTTATTAGCTCCTATGAAACCTTGTTCATTATTTAAAAACAATAACTGGAAAAGTGAATTCAGTTCATTCAGAAAAACATGAATATATTCAAGTAGACTTTATTCTCACATTGCATTGAATAACAACATGAATAAATGTAAAAGCTTGGTATTTATACTTAAATAACCAACATATGTATTTCAAGAAGGAGGATACATAAAAAAGATTATATATGATAATTACAATATTGACGGTAGGCACAATTCACTGCTTCCAAAATTTGCTGTGTTCATGAAGGGGTATCTCTGGCTTGTGTTTTGGTGTCTCTGGTCTTTCTGAGTCTGCCTGAGCCAGTACCCTCCTCCTCTCGTTTCTCAGTTCACAGTCCTGTACTTGGTGTTGACTTAAAAGCAGCTGCGGCCGGTGGTAGGAGTACCTGCCGGGCGGTGACGTGGGGAGGGAAAGGGGCAGGGTGGGGGGTTTTAATGTATGGATTATAGAGTTTAACAGATGATGCAGTGCACGTAACGAAATTCGTTTTATTTATTTATATGTTTACTTACCTGTTAAACACCGTAATCCATAGATTACTACCCACACGCTGCCCCTCCCCCTCCCAACGTCACCGCCCGGCAGGTACTCCCACCACCAGCCGCGGCTGCTTAAAAGACCTCTGAAGAGTCTTTTTTTTCGGAATACCAATTTACAGTGAAATAAGGTATGTTTGTCAGTTACTTACCAGTTCCAAAAATGAATCTCCACCAAGTCAATCCATAGAAACACCCAGGAAACCACACCTAAAAAGGGTGCAATTTTTCACAAGGTGTATTGATAGAGCTTGAGAGCATTGGGAGAGGGCATCAGCCCTAGAATAGACTTGTTGCCCTGATTGCTTAGATGCAAATCCACTTAGTTTTGGGGTGGCCATTTCTGGTTGCTGCACTGTATAGGCCTGATTTAGAGTTTAGTGGAGTGGGAGGAATGATGTAAATTACTAGTCGTCTTGCCCAGACACACTTGTGGTTCTCTGCACATAGTTTAATCAGGGATACATCAGGTTTACACTAGTGGGACCAGTGTTAACCTCTGACTTGAAAGTTTATCCACAAAAGGGCTGTGCTGGGACAGGAATCTCCCTCGCATGGCACATATTCGTGTCCCATGCCCAGTGTGCTTAACGATGAGTATCTAGTATCCTAGCTTCTTGATTATGGCCCGAGCCACACATGGATGTAGCATGTGTGTGAAGGCCTAAACTTGCACTTCAGAAGAGGCTGGTGATCTGTCCTGGACTTGGAAGTGTACACCAAGTGAACACTAATCAGTTTTCCTCACACAGGCTCATGCGTGTAGCACACTGGTGGGAGCATATTATTTATTTATTTTTATTTTTATTTAATGCGATTTTATATAGCGCAAACTTTACCCAAAGATGTCAGCGCGCTTTACATAAGAACCAGTTGCAAAACATAAGGACCAAGGATTAGATGCGTTACATAAAAGAAACAAACAGAAAACATTGAAAATGTACAAGATGTAAAGTCACACAAGGAAGAGATACACACAGAAAGAAAAATTGCAAATGTGCAAATAGTAAAGTCACTCAAGGAAGAGATACGAATGGATATACTCTAAGAGTCACATAGGAATGGTAGAGAGTACAAAGGTCTACTTCATATACTAGTGATTAGAGTTATCTCTATATACATAAGGAAGGAATATGAATGGATATACTCTAAGAGTCACATAGGAATGGTAGAGAGTACAAAGGTCTACTGCATATACTAGTGACTAGAGTTATCTCTATATACATAGGGAAGGGAAACAAATGGATATACACAATAGTGGGAGTCTACTGGCCCCGTGTATGAATTCCCCCTGCTAACGCTGAATGCAGAATCCTAGTGCTGAGATCCCAAGCACATGCATGAATGTAAATGTGTGTTTTGCGTGTGTAGCATGGTTTTGGGTGGAGAAAACCCAGGCTGTGTAGTGGGGAAACAGAGACAGGTTTTTCATTAGAAACATTTCTAACATGGATGGCAGGGGTGAAATTTGTGTCTATAGTACCTGTTGTCAGTTTGTGAAAGGCCCTTTTAGAGAGAGGTCATTATTTTATCTCTCTTCTTGATCACTGTCAGGTTTGGCTGTTGATAGTCAGGTGCAGCCGTTTTACACCTCTTGGTGCCTCTGCTGTTGGTAATCCAGCTTGGAAACCCACCTGCTATAAATAAGCATCTCTCCCGACAAAGGCTGAGCCTGGAAGACAGCCTGAAAAAGAGAGCTGAAAAGACAAGTGACCCAAACTGGTTCTGAAAGGGCAGACAGTGAATCCACATCAACCGTCTGCCATCTTTGAATAGGAGTGGGAGCTGCTGCTCCACTTCTAGTTCCAGTTTCAAGTTGTCTCAAGGAAGGAGTGCTCCACAGAGTATTAAGATAACTACTGTGCAACCAGAGCTGGTGTCTGCCTGACAGTCATCTTCCCAGAAGTGACAAACCATCAACTGGAGTCTGGTCAGTAAAAAGAACTGCCTGTCTTGTTTTCGAAGCCTGAGGAGTCCTGCTTGAGCGAAAGGGAAGGAGCGAGCTAACTCTACAAGAGATGCTGATTTCGGTGGGACATATGCAATTGACCGCCCACCAAAGACTCACAACTAATATGACCATTGTGCTCTAGCCAGGTAGTCAGTCACTGAACTCTTATGTGCAACAGTAGCACTTCCGAAGCATGCCCAAACTGTCTCTGCCATCATCCCTATAAATGGAAGAAGGAAGAGGAAGAAGAAGGAAAAGAATTATTCCAACACATGGTGCCCAACTCCTGTAACCCTATTTACCTGCCCCTACGGCTAGCCTGGAACTGACTCAGCATTTTCCAAACAGACTACGCTGTTCCAAATAACAAAGCTTCTGCGATGATGAACTTGGTGCTGAAGTATTGATTGTGCACTCGATCGAACTTGGCTACCCGTCACCACTGGAGCCCCACACCTTTAAGAATGACTACAATATCACCTTTTTCCGTGGAGGCCCAGTGCGATTCCGACTGATTTCCAATGAGACTCATCAGAGGGCTTAGTCCCATGCAAATACCTGGCCTGCCTGCTGCTGATACAGCCAGGAGCCCAGAATAAGGCCACTGTCAGAAGCCAACCAGTGTCTTCAGGATCCTACTGAGCAGCCTGTGCAAATATGACCTCAGCAGTTCTGCCGCATGACTGGACTGAAGCCCAGCTCAACTCAGATGAGCCAAACAGTGAGAGGCCAGCCCATCGCAGACTGTCACCACCTAGAAGAACAGGTAAGAGAGCAATTTGTCTATTCCTGCCAGAGAGAGACTATATGCTAACAGAGGGGAAACACTGCACCTGAACCAGGCTCTAGACTTTAACAAGCATTTGCAATGCAATAGGTCTCACAGTTACGCAAGTTTGAGCTATTGGAATTGTAAATGGCTAAGCCTTTTAATTTGGTTTTGGATTTTAAAACATAAATAAAAGGATATTGTCATTTACAATGGCAATAGGTTACACTCGCGTAAATGCGAGACCTATTGCATTGCAAATGCTTGTTCATATGTATTTTAAAGGCAATATAGATACACAGACCACCAGGGGCCTTCTGACCCAAATGAAATTATGAGATATGTCATTAACTTCAGATAGCTATTTTTTGTAAATGGGGTCATCTTCATTGAGCCCTTATTATTCTAGACATATATTTTGTTTGTATTGATTTTGAAGGCACCATAAATATGGGTTCATGAAACATACCAAGAATTCCCAAAGACTTAACTAACTAGTGTCTCAGAAACCATTTGGGAAGGAAGACGGTAGCTCAAAAATAGTCAAACAGAAGCAAGGTGGCCCAGTTTCCACAGCTGTCTCAGTCCTTAAAGTGACACTCAGGTGGATGGAGCATCAGTACACTGCCACGTGGTTTAGCCAAGTACAGACTGAAAAGTCAGCACCCTTGTGCTGCAGGCCATGGTGGGGCTCTTCAAGGCTGGCATTTATGCGTAGGAAAATCTCTACTGCATAACGAACAAGCGAATGCCTGGATGCCACGCACAAGTGCTGGGTCATTTGTCTCAACAGACATTGATTTCCTTTTCCCAGTTACGATTAGTCAACAGAACAGCCATTTGTCCAGCATGAGTGAAGTCCTGTAAGGGGCTCTGGTCTTTGTCAGCCAGATGCTACACCGTGATGAACTGGGAGGGAAAACGCATTATTTCTGCCTCCCGTTGTTTGCATACCTTTTCTCCAGAACAGTATTTTTTTGGCATCTCCAGTTAAAAAATTATTTGATTTAATAAAGCGACTCCATGGCATATTTACCCCAAAAATATGTCCATATTGTAAGAGCTTGGTGTTTAATGCGAAATCACTCAGTGTTAACTGTGCTGCCGTCAGAACGCGGCCGAGGCTAATTACTTAGCGTTGGCGGTGACCGCATCCATTTCCACTCAAGCGGCACCGTGTGTAAATATTAGAGCACTAATCACTTGATTTATCCCTGAACAACGGTGCCACGCAATTGTAGCATGAAACGAAACGTGATAAACTGCTCACTCTGCCGACGTCCCCTTTAAGGTGAAGTAAAATAATCAGACCCCCCAGGATATAGCGGCATGGATTGGCAAATTTAGCGGCACACAAATTAAAATTTAGCGGCACAAAAAGGGAAATTTAGCAGCATTTAGCGGCATTTTATTTTGGGTTTTTTGCAACACCAAACACAGATATCTTACTGTTTGAGTTATTTGACAACATGGAGCTATGTACATTTTGTTTATTTACAATTCAGCCCATTTGTTTTAGTTAAAAGGCATGTTAATCTTAGCCATGTACGTTCAATTCTTCTGAGCACTGAACTGGGATGAATATGTATAGTAGAGACTTACGGGCTGCTCCCCTCGAGCTGCCCGTTTATTCTATTTTGTCATGAACAAATGCCTTCATTTTTTAGGTACCCATTTTTTTTAATAATGGAATGACAGGCTCAATGTTTACTAAGGGAGTCTTGGGCACCAGGAACTAGGAAGAGTTATGTTGTAGCATGGAAGAAGCACCGGCAGTACTAAAATACATGAGTCACGCCCCTTTGAGAGACCCCTCCGTTTTTTCATCCCACTTAAAGCCTGAATTTATAAAATTGCAATGCACCCATCGTATCGCTCACACACTCAGGTCATAGACGGGCGTGCAACATTAAAATTGCAAGTATGGCTACGTTCCAAACAAATATAGTTAGCAAACTCAAATGAGGCTAGATATTATCTATTTAACTAACACTGAACGAATACAGTGTCTAATGAGTGAAAAAAAAGATAGCGACTGCAGACCTGGAACTCACAGAGATATTGTATTTTCTTGATTAGCCAGCAACTGGCACAAACAAGCATATTTGTTTAAGTGGGTGGTCACCACACTGAGCTGCAGAATTTGTAAAGAGGTACAGACAGACGCATGGAAACTCCCAACATTGTAAAACAAACCAAAGAGAAAAGAAAGGGCTTCAGGTCATTAACGACCATGACTTTAAAAGACAGTGGGTTAGTCGACATAACTGCAAGTTTATACACGTTTTAGAAAATGTGTACAGTGGTTTGGATGTAAGAGAATTCTGTCACAAGATCATATAAAGAATTTACTTCAGCGCAAACATCAATCCCTGCCACAGCAAGAAGCCTTGGAGGTTTTCGGCTGAGGTCAGCATCGGGCAGAAATAATAACATGTTACCGTGACGTCTGCGGCTACTAAAATAATAACATGTTTCAGCGAATCCCATGTTACCGCACACAACACGCACACACCCGCAGTGGAGTATTTAATTGGTTGATACATTGCACCCTTGTCTGCCCCCAGGAATAATCGACGTCGTTCTGCACTGGCTGCCAGGTGTCCCCACACAGAACGGCGCAATCTCGCGCTTAAATGCAACTTCACGTGTCTGTCTGCATCAACCGGAAACGGTCGGTTTCTTGACCGACTGCGCGTCAGATAAAGACGCGCAAAGGTGCAGCGCTAAGAGGGTTATTCTTAGAAATAAATGCGATTGCTAGGTCGTAGGAGGGTGTAAATATGGTTTCGAGAGTGCGTTGGAAAGCGCACTCTCGCGTCCTATGGGCAGGGGTCCGTCAGCAGACAGATTCGGTTAATGCGAGTCCAGGCTGCGGGTGTCGCGGTTCCCATACCCGATAGACACGCTCTCCAAACATTTCAGCGTTATTTCGAAAATCATGTCTCTTTTCATAACAACAGCAGCGGAATTGGCATTTACAAGAAAGGTTGACGTGTGTATGCGTAATTAAATGTTAAAAGTCAAGGTATCCTAGAATCAGTCTACATTCTGTGCATATTTAGTTAAAAATTGTGCGCCTTCTTCCGTTAACTTACTTCGACAGCGGAAACGGCAAATTTCGCCGGCTTTTTGCCAAATATTGTGGCATTTCCAGAAATCGGGCGATTTCGCGATTTTTTTGCAAATCGCGAAATCGCGATAAGCTGGAGGGTCTGAATTATGGAGGCAGCAGCCTTATTCTGCCCCAATACCTGCAGCCTACTAGTACAAGGCGCTTCGATGCCAAGCACAAGACACACAATTGATGTCAAGCACAAGACACACAATTGATGCCAAGCACGGCTGAGAGTGTGCAGACATTAGGATTAGTCGTGGAATCAAGCAACAGCGGCTCCGGCAGCGCTTGGGAAGTCAGCAGTCCCGGAGCCTTGCAAGCAGGATGTTTTTGAAGTTAAGGGAATCTTCGCCTGTCCCCAAGGAGCCCGTCTCTCAAGTGATTGGAGCCGGGTCTGTCAGCTATTGATATGATAGAGTGCATGAAAGCAATTGTTAATATACTTGCTACAGACTAGTATACTGCATTATTATTCATTCCAGACAAAAAGGATCTGGACTAGAACACTGCATTGCAGTTGCTTATGTTGTTCCAAGTCAGCAGTAGTTAAAACGGTTTTGTGCAAATTTTTGAAAAGGTGCAATATTTGAGCTACTCTACAATGAACTAGTGGTGCGCGTGCACCACAGAGGAGCAGACGCAGGAATCGAAACCAGTGGTGCGCGTGCACCACAGAGGAGCGTGGGCGAGGGAGCCTGTCATCTGTGACGCGCTGATGTGTGTGCTAGACACCGTTGGGAATGGGCAGAGCAAAGGCGGGACAGGCGCCCGCCTTTGCCCAATTGCATGTCTTATTTGTGTTTAAAAAAACGCTAAAGCCAATGGCGGCCGGTGAAAGCCTGATCACACGCACGAGCGCGTGGTCAGCTTTCAGAATCCTGTACAAGAGGTCTTGCGTTGCATGTGCAGTGCTGCGCGCTGCAATGCTCGGCGCGAGACCTAAAAAGGAGTGGATAGTAGAGTGAGAGAGGGGTGGACTTCCTTGAAACATACTAAACTCGTCCCTGTACACCAGATATCTGATGCATTCTTGTATTTTGTGTAATATTTTGCCAAATTGCAAAATAAAGTACTTTTCTTTTCTAAGGGGAAGCACTCAACTGGACAATCATGTTATTGCACTGCTAGGTGGGCTGCTGGGTTCTGACCCAGCTGTACACTCACACTAACCTCCCTGAGAAGCCTGTGACTGTTCGCCATTAGAGTAAAGCTCTGAAGGCGTTCTACTGGCCAATTTTGCAGAGCCAGAGAAGGACAGCACCTTGGACAGTAGAAACAATGCCTGCAGTGTGCCTCCCACAAATGGGGTCTGAGAGTCTGCCAGGTCACAGTGACAGTCTCCCAAAAACTGCTGATGGTGAGCTGAGCATCGGTCATTTTCCGTGCCAGTGTTTTATTGTGGAGAGTGGCAGGGAAAATACAGAATTGCTCCCATGCACAGTAAACATTGCACATGTTGTCATGTTTTTGTATTGAAGCAACAAACTCCCTCAGTACAAAAGGTGTGCAAGCCGGCGTTTTTAACATGGCACCAACTTGGCAAACCTTTATGCTATCAAGGGAATAGCTGCAGCCATAAATCCCTTCACTTCATAGAGATCCTTGCCCAGAAGGCGAGGATCTCTCAATAAGGAGGGTGTAACTAGAATTTGTGTTGTGACAGGTATGTGAACATCGTATAAAGTTTTAGTCAATATGCCCCATCCTATGAAAAAATATTTATTGGAGTTCCACAAGGTTAGCTGCAATTCTCCCAAAAATCAGGTGGGAATGTACACAAGCCATCTGGTTTGCAACTGGGCAATGTGCAGATGGTCTCCTTTCCTCCAGTCAATATCCCTGACAGGGTCCTTGCGGATAATGGTTAAAAGCTAGCTGCCTAAATCTGCGAATTGCTATGTTAATCTCTCTTGCAAAGTATACATCCACACACTCATATTTGCGAGTGCGCACACACACACACACAAACACACGCACACACACACACACACACACACACAGTATTGCCTTGCAGAAAGCAGCACATATTGAAAGAGGAAGTAACGAGGAGAATAAAGTTATTTCTCCTTGTTACGCCTCACCTGGGAAGGCGTAACCTTTTGGTGCATTCCCAGGACTACCATCAATGGCAAATCTGGGAATGCACCAAAATCCATGGGTGGCTGCATGGGAACGGATGCATGGGAACACCCATGCTCCACCCATGGAACACCTCTCTGGTGCAGAGTTTTGCAACTCAGGGATTTGCGCTGCGTTGCTCTGGTTTTATCAAGGCCCTGAGGGCCATGCAAGGTGGCCTTGTGTGGCTTAACAGATACTACTAAGGTTTTGTGTCGCCTTTGTGCCCCCTTGCGGGGCGCACAGGCAACACAAAACCTTCATAAATATACCACAGAGTCTCTGCTCTGCGGGCTAATTAAGCAAACACAAAGAGATGATGGAAGGGTCGCTGAAACTTTTCAGACACTCACCCCCAGTCACAGATCTGGGCTGAATCCATCATCGTTCTTCAGCTCACTTCACCACCTCAGTTCAGACCCAGCTATATGCAAATCAGTCTGACCCTGTGCCTCATGGAAACAGCCCAGCCCAAACTTCCAAGCCAAGTCTTCACTGAACCGGAAACAAGCATCCTGGGACCGGTTTCAGGGTAACACTCCTCATCAGCCAGGCTAGCTTGAATCCAGTGGCAAAACGAGCAAGGGACCCACGTTTGACACATTCCAGGGAGGGCAGTAGCTTCAGAGCTGAAAGCAGGGACGCTGCATGTGTCTGTTCAGCTAGATATGTGGTTGTGTCTATTCATAGGAAGGAGGGTGTGAACAGGAGTGAAGCAAGAGTGCCATGCAACTACTGCAAGCAATAGAATTGTTCCCCCATTCTCTGGTTTAGTAATAAAAAATAGCTATCATTAATGTGCTATGGGGTTTACAGGCTTGGGGGTGCGCAAATCGCCTGTTTTTGCTTCTTACCATAATACAAAGAATGCCCCGGAAAAAAAATTCCTATGGGTTACGAATTGCGACGGATGCACAGAATAAGGAACTGAGGTTCCGTGACAATTGTAAGTGGTGTTTTTAACTCGCACGAATATGGTCGAGTCTAGTATCTATGAACCGCAAATGACGAGTTTTGTAAGTGTGCGCAGTTTCGCTGTGCTAACTTAAACCGTTCGTTTGTTATGTGGGTTTGTCATCTGTACCCACGGGTTCCATCTTAGATACGGCATCCATTTTGTCTCTTGCCCTCAAGTAGCCAGCGAACGGACGCTGTCCGCTTCGCGACCCTGGGACTCCCAAGATATGGCGGAAGATGCATGTTCTTTGTAAGTGTCTTTATGACGAGGGGGATGCTACTGTAAGGCAGATGGCGCCGCTCGAGGCTCATCTTGCCGCACGGGCTTATTGTCTCAGTCGTGCATCTCATTAGGCACGTCCCTTTGATGCCTGTATCTCGTGCTTCTCGACACTCCCCTTTTACACCCTTTCCGATCTCCCTACTGTCTCCGTCTTCCTCTGCACCTGTCTTCGTTCCTATTTCGATCTACTTTACTGCTGATTGGAATTTGCTAATGGTGGGAAGATGGGTTTTTACAGTTGGGAACCGCCAAATGTTTCCGCACTTATGTTCCGGATCTTGTGTGTTTCAAAGTGATCTAAGCGACCCCTCTGAGAGCGACTTGTGGGAACCAGGTTGTAAACTATTGTGTATCATGTTATCCTATGGGTAAAAACTGTATAAAAGGAGCGATCCACAAATACAATTTGAAGCAGTCTCCCCGAACTACACTCGATGTACTTCCTGTGACTTCTGTGTTCCCTGCAGTAAATAAACCTTGACTCTTTGACGCCGAAGGAAGTGTCCCGTGTCTCTGTGACTTGTACGCCGGAGCAGGTTACCCACGAAGGTTTCAGGTGTTGTGCCCTGGCACCGCTGGGTCCAAAGAACCCAGTCCTTCAGTTGGCGCCCAACGTGGGGCTGCATCAGTGGTACCGGTCCAAGCCCGACGATCGTGAGGAACTTCGTGTGAAATCTCCGAGGGAAGGTGCACCCCGCTTCATCGATCCTGTTGTCGAAATAAGTGGCCCGAAGACTTTTCCCGCGAAGATTCCCGCCTCCTAACGGCTGCGACGGACTGCTGCCCTGACTGTAGACCTGTTTTGGCGCCTGGCGTAGACCTTGGTATAGCGAGACGATTGACGGGCCTTCCTGAGGACGCCATTGATCTTTGAGTTAAGTATTTGTGGGTCGCTCCCAGAGTTCTTGGTTGTAGACACTTTAGCGAGTGTCTTTGTTGTAAACACTTTAGCGAGTGTTTTTGTTGTAGACACTTTAGCGGGTGTCTTTGTTGTACACGCTGTGTGAGTGTTTTTGTCGGTGACACTTTGCTAGCGTACTTTGTTGTTGTTGTATTTGTTTGACGACTGCAGCCGCCAAAGACCGAGGGTTTAGTTCTTTGCTGGGACTTGGTAAATCCCGAAATCCCGTAACCCTTGAAGTTTGTGAAACTCGGCTAGTGTGCAAGATGCCTGGTCGCAGTACTTTGTTCAGTTGCTTTAGACCTTGTGGTGCGGATTCCCTGCTGGAGGACTCGTGTCCGATACCTCCGGTTGGAACTCCTACATATGACTTATATAGCAAACATGGGCTAGGCCCGATTGCTTTTAACGATTATTGGATCAAATATACAAAGAAAGACGGCGATCTTCGTTGGCCACCTCACGGTAGCTTCGAAGCGTCGATCTTAGATAATTTGGAAATAAAGTTGTTCGAACGTAAATCAAGGCCGGCCATGTTTGATGCCTTTCGGTTCTGGCGCAAAGAAGCCCGACAGAAAGAGATCAGACAAAATAAACGTAGTCAGCGAGATACTGTTGCTACTATAGTGAAGAAAGCTGAGCAGTTTCAGCGTGATAAGGAGGATAAGGATAAGGAAGTGTTTGAGAGATTACAGCGTATGTCCATAGACAAATGCTATCCTGTTTTGCCTACGGAGTCGGATAAGAAGGAAGAGGCAGTTGAGGATTCTTTAATGTCCTATCTTATGAAGTCGCCACCTCCGTACGTACAGGGTACCGCAGCTCCTGTGGTCCCTGCCGTACCTGTTCTTCCACCTGTTATTCCTCCACCAGTTCCTCAACCTGCACCTGCTCTTCCGACTGTTCCTGCTCCTTTGCCTATTTCTATTCCTACTGCTCCTCCGCTTCCACATACTCCTGTTCCCGCTACTGCTCACGCTACTGCTCCTGTGTTGTTAACCCCTGTTGCTGCTAACGTCTCTACTCCTTCTCTTGTTAGTCCTGTGTCTTACTCTTCTCCCTCTACTCGTAATCGTGATTCTCCCCTTGCGACAAACTTCTTTCAGTCGCTCGGACCTGTTTTTGGGTCTGCAGGTTCTGATGGTCCACAGAGACGTAGCCAGCTTCCTGGTAATAGAGAACGTGTTGCGCTATACAATATGGCGATGGGTTGGATGATAAACCCTGTTAGAAATCCACCTCGTGTTGTCCTCGAAACGTTTGATCAATTCAACATACCTACTCAGAGATATGTGTTTGATGAAATGTGCAAGTTCTTACATGATCAGATAGCGGCCAATGCGCCTGACGAGGTGCTGACCGCCCTGTCTGAACTCCGGCTTCAGTTCGCAACTGGACTGATAGTCGACACTAATGTCCGACGTGCTATTGAGCGGTTGCTATCTCTTCGTCCCGCTCCTATTCCTCATGCATTGTTCGTTGAGGACATTGAACAACGAGATGGGTCTGGCCAATATCCTATGCGTGAAGTTCCGCCAGTTTGGGTACCCGCTGATAATACTAATGCTAATGCTCCAATACCAGCACATTTCCAGAGAGTGTGGATACACCTCCCTTGGAAACGATCGGAAGTGCTTCAGGTGAAACAAACTTTGCCTGATCCTCGCAAAAATCCTGCGGGGTATTACAAAGAATTATCGCAGCTCGTAGACGCTACGATAATGAATCTGGCCGATATCGACATGTTGTTTGGCAATGTCGTACCGCAACCGGTATGGGCCAAGATTCGTCACCAAGATCACGCGAATGAATTAGGTGGTGATTGGGCTGCCATTACAGCGGCAGACGCTGGACAAGTGGCTGCTACTAAACCCGATCAGTTGATTGAACTTCTTCCCCAGCGAATCATTACATTAATGAAAACGCTTATGCCAGCTATGAGGGTAAATTGGGACAAGTTGTCAGCCTGTAAGCAGAAGAAAGATGAGAGTGTTTCAGACTTCTTTACGAGGTTCGAGGAAACATTCGTCGATCATAGTGGGCAGGATATGGGTACTGAGGGTGGACAGAGGTTGTTTGTGGATAAATTCGTATCGAACTTATTGCCCGACTTGAGCCATAAATTGAAAAATTCAGAAAGTTCATGGGCCGTTTCTACCTCAGCTCAGATATTGGCTACGGCACAATATTACGAAAATAGAGAAAAAGAGGAAAATGACCGTGCCGATAAAAAGACGAAAGAGCTGAAAACTAAAGTGTTGTTACAACAAGCATATCCGCCGCGTTCTAATCAGAATGCGCCTCAGCAGAATAGATCGCAGTCGCAATCGAATCGATCGCAGCCGCGTAATGATTCATCTTTTCAGAGATCTTCATTAGGGTACAATCAATGTGCTTATTGTAGACAGGAGGGACACATTAAATTCAATTGTCCTGCTTTAAATGACCGTAGTGGTGGTAATTCGTCTAGAGGAGGTCGTGGTGGTGCACAGCACGCATCACGTGGTAGAGGTCGTGGTGCTCAGAATGATCGCTCTGACCATTCATCAAATTCTAATAACTGTTTCGATCAACGTGGATCATCGCAAGGACGATCTGCGCAGTACAATGTAGACGATTATTACGTCGATCAGGGACCTGACGATAGTAATTACTAGGACAGCCAAAGACAAGGAGAGGGAGTGGTATCAGTTCCGGTTGATCAGAGAGGGCCTTACGTCGCAGTTGCTACATCGGGCGTCGTTGAGCCTTTTCTGTTGGACACTGGTGCAGCGAAAAGTTCTATCATGCATTCGAAACTCCCTGGCGCACCTTTGTCTGGCTTAACAAATGTTTCCGTTGGATTCTCTGGCGCCCCCGTTAGCAATCCAGTTTCGCGCCCTTTGCCCCTTAAAATTGGGCCACGTGAGCTCGAAGCTCCATTGATTTTGTCTACTGGTTGTGGCGAAAATCTTTTGGGTCTGGATTTGCTTAAACGCTTGTATGCGACTTTGTATTGTTCTCCTGCGGGTGTAAAGCTTACGTTAGGAGAGAGGGTAGTCTCTCCCATGTACTTGTCCCTCGATAAGCTTCCACCGGAATTGAGTTCTCTTCCTGCATCTTTGTGGGCGACGGGTCCAAATGACGTGGGCCTACTTGATATCTCCCCTTATGTTGTTCAGTTGAAATCGAATGTGCGATTGCCACGTATTCCCCAATATCGTATCTCCCTTGATGGTGAACGAGCTTTGTTAGCGATCATCTATGATTTGATCGAGAAAGATGTCATTGAAGAAACTCGGGGAAACGTGTGCAATAGTCCTGTACTGCCCATTCTTAAACGTACTGATCCTACCAAACCGCCTGTTTATCGTTTTGTTATCGATTTACGGGAGGTGAATAAAATTGTGGTTCCTCAATTCCCTGTTGTGCCTGACATTACGGCGCTACTGACTCTGATTCCAGCTACAGCTTCATGGTTTTCGGTGATTGATTTGAAAAATGCGTTTTTCAGCATCCCGATTGCCGAAGAGAGCAGGGACCTTTTCGGTTTCTCTCTTGGTGGACGTAGCTTCCGGTTCAAACGCGCTCCTCAGGGCTACTGTGAAAGTCCATCGATTTACAGTCAAGCTTTGAAGGGTCAACTAGATGCGTTTAGGTTGCCGGTTGGTGCGGCTTTAATCCAATACGTCGACGACTTATTGGTGGCTGCTGATACTCAGGACATTTGCAAAATTGCTACAGTGTCGTTGCTGCAACATCTCTGTGAGTTAAATCACAAGGTGTCACCTTCTAAACTCCAATATTGTTGTCAAGAAGTAACCTACCTAGGTCACTTATTGTCAAAGGAGGGAAGGAGATTGACCCCAGAGAGAATTGCAGCGATTGCGCGCATGGCTGTGCCACAAACCCAAAGAGATGTGCGTGCCTTTCTAGGTATCACATCGTACTGCAGGCAGTGGATTCCTAATTTTTCATTGCTAGCGAAACCATTGGTGGCTCTTACGTGCAAGGATGTTTCGACTCCTTTACCATGGACGGAAGAATGTCAGAAAAGTTTTTCTGAATTACGTGATTCATTGTGTTCGGCTCCTGTGTTAGGTACCCCTGATTACAGTAAACCGTTCACGTTATATGTTCACGAGAGGGAAGGTTGTGCTTTAAGCGTCTTAACGCAACCTTTTGGTGGTAAGCAACGTCCATGTGCATATTTTTCCTCGACCTTAGACCCAGTAGCTAGAGCATTGCCGAGTTGTTTGAGAGCAACTGCGGCAGCTGCGGTCTCCATCCGACAATCAGCAGGATTGGTCATGGATAATATGCTTACGGTGATGGTTCCGCATGTAGTCGATACTCTTTTGAACCGTACGAAAACTCAGCACTTGACGAGTGCGAGGTTATCTGGGTACGAATTGACGCTCTTGGCAAGCCACATTCAGATAAAACGTTGTAATGTCCTAAATCCGGCAACTTTGTTACCAATTAGTGCAGAGTCAGATGCAGTAACAGAACATGACTGTTACTTGCGGACAGAGGAGGAAACAAAAGGTCGTGTGGACCTTAAAAACACCCCATTGGAAGACCCGGATGGCATCCTGTATGTGGATGGGTCATGTTTTAAATTGCCGAATGGTGATGTGACTACTGCTTATGCTGTGGTGACATTGAATACTGTTGTTGAGACTGCGAGATTGAATCAGAATTCTGCCCAAGCTGCAGAGCTGATCGCTCTTACTAGAGCATGTGTATTAGCAAAAGGTAAACGTGTGAATGTGTACACCGATAGTCAGTATGCTTTCGGTGTAGCGCATAGTTTCGGACGATTGTGGCGAGAACGTGGTTTCTTGACGTCACATGGCACGAAAATACAGCATGGCCAGCTTGTGAACGATCTTTTGGATGCATTGACTTTGCCTGCTCAAGTTGCAATTGTTAAATGTAGTGCGCATCGTAAAGTGACGGATGATGTTGGTCGTGGTAATGCGTTTGCAGATGAGATTGCTAAGGAGACTGCCCGGAACCTTAGCACTCGAATGTATGTGACGAATTCGGTTAGGTGGCCTACAGAATCAAGTATGTGTGAGAATACTATAGAGAGTGTGAAAGCAATTCAGAATGAGGCCACCGACACTGAAAAGATGAAGTGGAAAGAAAGTACGGGAAGGTTGGATGTGAATGGTTGCTGGATTGATTTGTCAGATCAGAAAAGATGGATGTTGCCTGATGCGTATGTACTGGCCGTTGTGCAAATGGCACATGGGTTAGCACATATTAGCGCGAAAGGTATTTGCAAGTTGTTGGCTGATGTGTGGAAGAATGATGGAATTACTAAGTGTGCTGAACGTTTGGTGAAGAATTGTATGGTGTGTATAATGTACAATCCTGGCAAAGGAACCCCAACTCCCCCTGGCAGTTTTGCTCCTCCTTTGTATCCCTTTGAGGTGATCCAATTGGACTTCATCCATATGGAGCGATGCAATAACCTGAAATACGTTTTGGTTGTGGTTTGCGCATTCTCCCGATGGATCGAGGCCTATCCCCTCAAAGACAATACTGCTTTGTCTACTGCGAAAATCCTACTGAAGGAATACTTTCCTCGGTATGGAATGCCTAGAGTCGTGTGGTCAGATAACGGAAGTGAGTTTGTTGGAAGTGTGATGAAGAGTGTGTGTAAGGGCCTTGGAATAAATCAGAAATTCCATAGCGCCAATCATCCCCAGTCAGCTGGATTGGTTGAAGGGTACAATGGCACCCTTAAACTAAAATTAGCGAAGATTCAAGCTACGACTGGACTTTCGTGGCCTGATGCTTTGCCTCTAGCATTACTGTCAACTAGGGCGACTGTACACTCCCGAATAGGGCTCAGTCCCTATGAAATAGTGTTCGGCCGTCCTGCGAATGTGTGGGGGGTTCCTAGGCCAGGAATATTCTCTGATCTTGAGTTTCCGATGTTGATTGATTACTTACATGACTTGACTGCTAAACTGAGGTTAATTCATCAACAGGTTTACGACGCCTTGCCGACGCAGACGGAGGGTCCAGGCCACCAGCTCCAGCCCGGAGATTGGGTGGTTACCCGAAATTTTTCACGAAAAAACAATCTGGACCCTCGCTTCACCGGACCTTACCAGGTGCTCCTGGCCACGAGGACTGCCGTTCGTCTTGAGGGGCGGAAAAATTGGGTACATGCTACCCATTGTAAGCGAGTCCCTATTCCTTTGTCGGCAGACCCGTGGGTAAGGAAAGGCATTGCGTCAACAGAAACAGAAACATTGCCGGCGTTTGTACCTTTTAGCGACGCACAGCTTGTTGGAGAACCCTCAGCGCAGCAGAAAGCCACTGTTGAACATTTGTCAGCAAGAGACTCAAGACCAGACCAACGAACTGATCAGCAGGACGCTGTCTCTTCGACAGATCCTTTGTTCGACGTGCAGACACGTCCCGGGAAACATCGATATTCTTTGCGATCTCACACTAAGGACAAATAAAAATTTGCTTGCTTTGCTGAAATCGATAACTGCAATATCTTCGTTTCCCATGATCAACTTTGAACATTCGTATCATTGAAAATTGTTTTGTATATATATATATATCAAGCTTCTTCCTTGTATCTTTTTCTTCCACAGCTGAGAAATATTGTGCTAATATATACATATTGTGTATTGAGGGCCGTAGGGCCGCGCGCGTACTTCCTTCTGGACAGTAGGTCTTGACACTAGGTTAAAGACCGTCGGTTCCTAGGAACTCCTGGGGATTGACTATTGCTGCACAGAACGAAGTGCGTCAAGAAACGTTGCGGACGGTCGTAGGGAAATGGCATTTTCGAAGCTGAATGATTTGGAAGGAGCTCAGGCATATAGAGTCAAGCTGCAGAAACTTAGTCGTACGAAATGTTTTGTATCCCAGTTGTTTGTTTTGTTTTTAACTGCTTCTGCATTTTTGGCGGGTGGGGTGTATTACACTATGTCTTACTTCTTACTTCCTACCCCTACTCCTACTCCTTACCCTAACATTACTTCTACTGCTTCTCCTCATTCCTTTCATATGTTACCAGAACACGAACAGGCTAGACGTGTAGAATTCCGCAACAATTCCTTTATCCAGCTCCTCCATCAGCATCAGTTAGTGGTTAACACTACTAATTGTTGGGTGTGTGGGTTGATGCCACATACTACGGGTAAGGGAATTCCATATCTGGTGTTACCGTATAGTTCCCAAGGGTCAGCTCGAGCATTCCAAACAATGCTTCGAAGCGCACTGGGTTTCCACCCCACTCCAGAACAACGTTCCCCCAACGCTGGTCCTACCTCGTATCAGTGGGTGCTATCGATGGCAATAGAGGAGATGGAAGATGAGATCCATGATCCTTTTCTTATCCCTAAAGAAGAGGTACAAGCCTATAGGGTCCTAAGTAGAGGGGAATATAGTATGTTCATTAATGAAAAGCAGCTTAAAAGCTCGTCTCCAATATGGGTCGTACCCCACACTGGTAATCTTTGTCTTGTGGGTCGTGGCTCGCAAGCCTCACTTGGAGTAAGTGCTTGCACTGAAAGTTACGTTTTGCCAATGTCCCCGTCCCCTGTGTTTCTGGCTGCCAAGGGTACATACTTTATCTGTCATGATCGTGCATACACATGGTTGCCCGCAGACTTCATGGGCTCATGTTTTGTTGCAAATCTGTTGCCTCCGACGTTTACTGTAGATGCCGATTATCATAAGACTAGAGTTGTACGAGGCGTAATTAGCGAAGAGGATACTGCCGGTCAAGAGGCAGGAGACTTTTTCAAGGGTTTCCTCCCGTTTTGGGGACCTATGGTTAATAGTAGGAACCTGAGACATTTGACTCGAGTGGTAGAATCGACAGCTAACATTACTGCCAGTGCCCTTGGTAATATCACCACAGAACTTCAGGCGGAGAGACTTATGACATTACAAAACCGTATGGTTTTAGATGTTGTCTTAGCAGATCGCGGTGGGGTATGTAAAGTGATCCATTCGAGCTGTTGCATTTTCATTCCAGATAATGCTCCTACTGTCTATCAAGCCATCTCGAAGTTGCACAAGATCTCCGAATCCATACACGTGGATGTAGGGGATTGGACGCTACTTGGTTGGTTTTGGGGCCTGGTGTCGACTTGGGGTTGGAAGATTCTGACGATCATCGGGGTTGTGGTAGTGTTCCTGTTCACGTGTTGCCTTTGTGTGCAGTGTGGTCCTGCCTTATGTGGCCTCTGTGCTACAACGTGTATGAGACAACCATCTGTTACCAAGGGGACTCGGTTGGACAGAGCTATGCTACAACGACATCTTGATGGTCTGATGAATATCGAGTATGATTCCGACTAGTGCTTGCCTACATGAGGGCAAAAGGAGCGTCTGAGGTTCCGTGACAATTGTAAGTGGTGTTTTTAACTCGCACGAATATGGTCGAGTCTAGTATCTATGAACCGCAAATGACGAGTTTTGTAAGTGTGCGCAGTTTCGCTGTGCTAACTTAAACCGTTCGTTTGTTATGTGGGTTTGTCATCTGTACCCACGGGTTCCATCTTAGATACGGCATCCATTTTGTCTCTTGCCCTCAAGTAGC
This sequence comes from Lissotriton vulgaris, assembly GCF_964263255.1. Lineage (NCBI taxonomy): Eukaryota > Metazoa > Chordata > Amphibia > Caudata > Salamandridae > Lissotriton > Lissotriton vulgaris. The sequence goes on along the minus strand of NC_141696.1, from coordinate 370,212,969 downwards.
CAGCGAACGGACGCTGTCCGCTTCGCGACCCTGGGACTCCCAAGATATGGCGGAAGATGCATGTTCTTTGTAAGTGTCTTTATGACGAGGGGGATGCTACTGTAAGGCAGATGGCGCCGCTCGAGGCTCATCTTGCCGCACGGGCTTATTGTCTCAGTCGTGCATCTCATTAGGCACGTCCCTTTGATGCCTGTATCTCGTGCTTCTCGACACTCCCCTTTTACACCCTTTCCGATCTCCCTACTGTCTCCGTCTTCCTCTGCACCTGTCTTCGTTCCTATTTCGATCTACTTTACTGCTGATTGGAATTTGCTAATGGTGGGAAGATGGGTTTTTACAGTTGGGAACCGCCAAATGTTTCCGCACTTATGTTCCGGATCTTGTGTGTTTCAAAGTGATCTAAGCGACCCCTCTGAGAGCGACTTGTGGGAACCAGGTTGTAAACTATTGTGTATCATGTTATCCTATGGGTAAAAACTGTATAAAAGGAGCGATCCACAAATACAATTTGAAGCAGTCTCCCCGAACTACACTCGATGTACTTCCTGTGACTTCTGTGTTCCCTGCAGTAAATAAACCTTGACTCTTTGACGCCGAAGGAAGTGTCCCGTGTCTCTGTGACTTGTACGCCGGAGCAGGTTACCCACGAAGGTTTCAGGTGTTGTGCCCTGGCACCGCTGGGTCCAAAGAACCCAGTCCTTCAGAACTCCTGTGCCATCCAGCACAGTCAGGGGCTGAACAATGTAATTATATTAATGGTAGTTGCATTAGTTAATTTCATTGACCATTCCCTGACCTTGCATTATAGCAAGTTCTTCAGCAAGGTAGGAGTTTGTGGGAGGCAGCTGCCTGCTAGAGTGCCAGGAGAACCGTAAAACAGGAACTGCACACATGCCTTCCTGCTAGAGAAGTTGATTTCACAGTCGAGGTACATAGCAATGCATTTACCTTAATCAAGTTATCATTAAGGCATATATATTGTTTGGCCCCTCACGGCGGCTCCTCCACTATGGCGGAGGAGCGTCACCCCCCACCAGCATTAAAAAAAATGTATAAGTAAAACAGGTTTTAAACCTGTTTTAATATTGTTTTTATTTAGCTTGGGGCGGATCCAGGGTTATGATAAGCAGGAGTGGGAGTGTTGGGCTCTACCTAGAATGTACATATAGTTTTGGCCGGCGGTCGAAGGCCGTCCGAAAACCACATGTGCAGTGACCCCTCTCCAAACCCAGCTGCGTTGCTGGGGCTGGAGTGAGCAGGCACAGACCCCCAGTCTGTCCTGGAGCGCACATCATCAGCGCTCAGGCCAAACTTGAAGCTGTTCTCATGTCAGAGCAGCTTCACGATTGGCTGCAGGGCAGGCTAGGAGCCTGTGGCTGCCTGCAGGGGCAGAGAGGAGCAGGCACATTAAATTTTGTATTCGTTGTCTCCCCCATATCTTTTGTACAGTTTTTTTAACCACTGTTGTCCCTGTACCTCCCCTCCTGCCTCCTCCCCCACCCTGCCTCTTTTCCCCAATACAAGCTGCTGCTGAGTCTTAAAAGCAACTGTGTAGGCTTTTTGTGTCTGTAGAAAAGTGGAGCAACTGAAGAACCGGGTTTTAGAACCCAGCGGCACCAGGGGCACGCCCAAAGTCTTCGGGTTCACCTGTCTTAGAATACAGAGACACGGGATACCTCTCGGTGACGTCAAAGATCAAATTTATTGGCTGCAACCAGGAACAGAAGTCTACGAAGTACGACACGAGTAGGTTCGTCAGAGACTGCTCAATTTTCGTAGAGCGAGACATCGTCTTTTATGCTAAAAATCACATTCCGGACAAACTCCCACTAGTTACAATTTGTCCAATCATAAGCATCATTACAAAAGGTATCACATGACGGCAAACCCACTTTTCAGTTGTTCAGCCCACCATCAATTACACGGGAAAGCCCAACATTCTTTCTCGAACAGGCCAGACAAACCCATAATAAAAGACCACAACCCATATCATAAAGAAGCCATAAAAGAAGGAACAGAAACAGATAAGAAGTAGGATAAGGGGTGTGTGCGTGCATACCAAACTTTACAATCTCCTGTGCTCTGATCCTTAATCTTGATCAGCTACCGGACAAGGAACTGGCTTAGCAAGGTCAACTTCAGGCAACGAGGTCAGTTCACTCGGGTCATCTAGCAGCCAGCACAAACTGGAGCGAAAGGTGTACGTTTCCTAAAGACTCATTCGGCCGTAGTCATCGGCCTATGTGAGGGCAACCGCAAAATGGCTGCCATGCACAAAATGGAACCTGAGGGTTCAGAAGTTCAGAACGAAATCCCTAAATACATAGTGAATCCATCGATCTAACATGACAAAAAACACTCGTAATTGCCGCACTCACTAATTACGGTTCGTTACTATCAAATTCGTAACGAAACCATGATCTTTATGAAACGGGTTCAGAGTTCACGGAACCTCAGACCCTCCTTTTGCCCTTACATAGGCAATAACCTAAACTCACGTCAATCTGAATCCAGGTCTATACTCATCAGATCATCAAGATGCAGCTGGAGCATCATCCTATTACTCAGTATCTCTCTGGAGACTGGTCTCCTTGCACACGTAGTAGCACAAAGGCCACATATAGCAGGAGCACACTGTACACAAAGACAGAACAGAAAAAGAATCGCTAAAGCCATCCCAATGATCATCAGAATCTTCCATCCCCAAGTAGACAACAATCCCCAAAACCATCCCATCAACGACCAATCTCCTTCGTCCACATGTACAGACTCGGAGATCTTATGTAGCTTGGAAATGGCCTGGTACACTGTCAGAGCATTGTCTGGAATGAAAACGCAGCAGCTCGATCGGATCAATTTGCATACCCCTCCTCTATCTGCAAGTATGACATCTAACGCAACACGATTCTGCAACGTCATAAGACGATCCGATTAGAGCTCAGCAGTCAAATTACTAAGGGCACCAGCAGTCTCAACTATGGTGGACTCACCCACTCTCGTCAATTGCCGTATGTTCCTACTGTTAGCCATAGGTCCCCAAAACGGTAGGAAACCCTTGAGAAAGTCTCCCACTTCTTGTCCTGCAGTATCTTCCTTACTGAAGACACCTCTAACTACTCTCGTTCTGTGGTAATCTGCGGCTGCAGTAAACGTAGGGGGCAACAGATACGAAACATAACATGTTCCCGAAAAATCAGGGGGCAACCATGTATATGCTCTATCATAGCAAACAAAATACGTACCCTTAGCTGCTAAAAACGGTGGGGAAGTCTGGGACGCAAAAACGCACGTCTCAGTACAAACACTCTTCCCTAACTGAGCTCTCGTATTCTTGCCATTACCTTGCAGACAAAAATGACCACGATGGGGTACAATCCAAATCGGAGATGACCTTTTCCTTCGCTGCTTTTCACCCAGACTAACGCCATATCCAGTCACGTTCCATCCAATATAAGCTAATGTCTCATCTTTGGCAATAGTCTCATAGGAATCGATACCCCTAATCATATCCACCATTCCCTTCACTAGAGCACTATTACTCAGACTATCTTGCATAGAACGCAGGGGATAGACTTCATGGGCATAAATAAGCATCGTCCTATATGCCCATACAGACCCATTATAGCTGAATGGCAGAACCAAATAAGGGATGCCTTTATCCGTAGTATGAGGCATAAGCCCACACACCCAACAATTAGTGGTGTTCACTACCAACTGATGCTGATGCAGGAGTTGCACAAAGGAATTATTAACAAATTCTGATCTTCTACTAGATTCATGTTCAGGTAAAGGATGAAAAGAATGCAAAGAAGTAGTAGTAGGAAAAGACATAGGTTGTGTGGTGGGTGCAAACGTCACTTGGAAAGAAAAAACAACATATCCCACCAAAAACATCATTGTGCTAAGTAGTATTAAAAGACACGTTATCAAAAAACATTTTCTTCGCAGTAATCTACACATTTTTGTCTTAAAGTTCATTTCTACAACAGCTCTCTCGATCTCAAAAAACTCCATCCTCTAACCGTGCTGTTCGCGGCAGGTGGTTCTCTTCGCTCAGTGTACGTCTGTAAGTCCAGGGAACACCCTAGAACAAACCAGAACCGTTGACCTTGTGTCTACACGGCTGAACACTCCAAGGCTTTATACCGCGACCCTACAGCTGAACCCAGATGGGGGTTCGAAAAAGAAAAATAGGTCAAAACAGCTTTTTGGATGAGAGAGCGTAGTTTTCTAAAAGCAAAAAAAGAATACATTTTTTATTAGTCCATTGTTTCTCGGTCGTAGATTATAGCGGCCTTTACCAGGCAATGTCTGATCACGAAACAACAACTCAGGCTCAGTAGTGTCTAGACTCGAAGAAGGAGGAACAGCTGCTTGCAAAATATCGTCGTCCTCCCGCTCAGAGCTTGTCCCGACCAAACGCACGTCACTGAATGGAACGAATCTTGGCACAGTCTCTGTTTCTGAGTCACCAACACCTTCCTGGACCCACTGGTCATACGGCAGAGGTAAAGAAACCCTCTTACAATGTACGCCGTGCATCCAGTTCTTCTTGCCGTGGACTCTCACTGACTACGCGTTGACAGAAGGACTTGGTGAGGTCCAGTCCTGTGGGGCTGATCATTCTTCGTCCGCTGGAAGTTGCGTACTAACACCCATGAACCAGGGTCAATGGCATGTCCTGGATCTTCAGATGCTTGTGGAAGTGTATTGTAAACCTGTTGGTGTAAGACACACAATTTAGCCGTCAGATCATACAAATAGTCAATCCGCACAGGATGTTCAATTTTGCTAAACTTTGTCGGCCTCGGCACTCCCCATACGTTAGCCGGGCGACCAAACATTATTTCATAAGGACTAAGACCAATTCGGGAGTGTACTGTAGTTCTTGTTGACAAAAGGGCCAACGGCAAAGCATCGGGCCATTGGAGACCAGAACTCGCCTGAATCTTGGCTAACTTCAGCTTCAGGGTGCCATTATAGCATTCGACTAGACCAGCTGATTGGGGGTGATTTGCAGCATGAAATTTCTGCGTAATGCCCAAACCTTCACACACTCTCTTCATGACTTGACCCACAAATTCACTCCCGTTATCACTCCACACCATCCTTGGCAATCCGAATCTAGGAAAAAATTCCTTGAGTAGGGCTTTGGCTGTGGATAAGGCAGTATTATCTTTCAGGAGGTACGCCTCTACCATCACAAAAAGGCACAACCAACAACAAGGACGTATTTTAAATTGTTGCATCTTTCCATATGGATAAAATCCAGTTGCAACACCTCGAACGGATACGTCAGAGGCGCAAAATGACCAGCTGGAGTTGGGGTTCGCTTGCCAGGATTATACATCAGACAAACCAAGCAATTTGTAACCAGATTCTCCGCACATTTAGGAATTCCAGCATTCTGCCATACTGGAGCCAATAACTTACAAATCCCTTTCACACTAATATGAGCCATTCCATGCGCCATCGTAACCACAGCAAGCACATACGCATCAGGTAACAACCATTGCTGATGTTCCGACAACTCAATCCAACAACCAGTTGAATCCAATTTTCCCGTACTCTCTCTCCATACACTCCATTCTTTCTCCGTAGCTTCAGCCTGAATTGACTTCACACTCTCTATCGTATCCTCTCACATTCCTCTATCCGGAACCCATCTCGCCGGACCTGCAACATACATTCGACTGATCACATCTTTCGCCGTCTCTTTCGCAACTTCATCCGCAAACGCATTACGACGACCAACATCATCGGTAACCTTCTTATGTGCACTGCATTTCACGATCGCAACTTGTGTCGACAACGTAAGTGACTCAAGAAGTTCATTCACCAACTGTCCGTGCTGAATCTTTGTACCATGAGACGTAAGGAACCCACGTTCCTTCCACAAACACCCAAAACTATGGGCCACACCAAACGCATACTGGCTATCGGTATACACAGTCACTCTCTTTCCCTTCGACAACACACACGCTCTCGCCAGTGCAATCAACTCTGCTGCTTGAGCTGAATTCTGTGGGACACGTGCAGCTTCAACAATCGTATACAAAGTCGTAACCGCATATGCTGCAGTCGTATCACCATTCGGTAGCTTAAAACAATAATAATAATAATAATAATATGAAATTTATAATGCGCTCAGCTTACCCAGGGGCGTCCCGGCGCAACAGACCAGAAGGGGAGACTCAGCTAATCACTACTGTGGAAACAAGTGGGTCTTAAGAAGTTTCCTAAATGGTAGGAACATGAACCATCTACCCATAAGGTACCATCAGACTTCGCAAGAGGAGTATCTTTCAGATCAATTCTACCCTTCATTTCTTCCTTTGTCCTGAGAAAGCAATCATGCTGTTCTTGAACATCTGTCTCTACAGAAATCGGCAACAACGTTGCTGGATTCAACGTGTTGCATCGCTTTATATGAACATGACTCTCCAAAAGCGCCAACTCGTAACCTGACAATCGTGCACTAGTCAAGTGCTGGGTTTTCGTTCTGTTTAATAAAGTATCCACTGCATGTGGAACCATCACAATCAACGTATTATCCATCACCAAACCAGCAGATTTTCAGATAGAAACAGCTGCTGCTGCTGTAGCTCTCAAACAATTCGGCAACGCTCTAGCTACCGGATCCAAAGTCGACGAGAAAGACGCACATGGACGCTGTTTGTCGCCAAATTGCTGAGTCAAAACTGACAATGCACAACCCTCTCTCTCATGAACATAGAGTGTAAAAGGCTTAATGTAGTCGGGGGTACCCAACACAGGAGCCGAACACAATGCATTACGTAATTCAGAAAAACTTTTCTGGCATTCGTCAGACCAAGGAAGAGGATTTGGAGTATCCTTAAGAGTAAGTGCTAACAACCGCTTCGCAAGTAATGAAAAGTTCAGAATCCATTGTCTACAGTATGAAGTAATACCCAAGAACGCACACACGTCTCTCTGAGTGGTTGGCACAGGCATTTGCGCAATCGCTTGAATTCGTTCTGGGGTCAACCTTCTTCCCTCCTTCGACAAGAGATGACCTAAGTAGGTCACTTCTTGGTGGCAATACTGCAACTTCGAAAGTGACACTTTATGATGGAGGTCAGTCGAATGTCGTAACAAAGAAAGAGTAGCTTCTTTACAAATCTCCTCATCGTCAGCAGCAACTAACAAATCATCTACATACTGAATAGGAGCAGCACCATCAGGCAAAACAATCGCATCAAGCTGTGTTTTTAAAGCTTGACTATAGATGGATGGACTTTCACAATAGCCTTGAGGAGCGCGCTTAAACCGGAAGCTTTGACCTCCTAAAGAGAAGCCAAAAATATCTCTGCTCTCCTCGGCAATTGGGATACTGAAGAAAGCATTCTTCAGATCTATCACCGAAAACCAGGTAGCTGAATCAGGAATCATAGTCACTAAAGCAGTAATATCCGGAACAACAGGAAACTGTGGCACAACAATCTTGTTCACCTCTTGAAGATCGATCACAAGCCTATACACAGGCGGCTGAGAAGAGTCAGTACGCTTCAGAACAGGCAAAACAGGACTGTTGCACACATTACCTCTCGTCTCTTCAATCACACCTTTCTCAATCAGATCATAGATGATCGCTAAAAGTGCTCTTTCACCATCACTAGAAATCCTATATTGGGGAATACGTGGCAATCTAGCATGTGCTTTAAGCGTCACAACATAAGGTGGAATCTCCAAAAGATCCACATCATTAGGACCAGTAGCCCAAAGAGTATCAGGGAGAGAACGCAATTCCAGTGGAACCCGATCTTTAGACAGATACATCGGAGAGATCACTTTATTACCCAATGTAAGTTGTACTCCCGAAGGAGAACAATGCAATGTCGCGTACAATCTTTTCAACAAATCCAAACCCAACAAATTCTCACCACAACCTGTCGTTAAAATGAGGGGTGCTTCCAATTCACAAGGCCCTATAGAAAGGGACAAAGGACTAGAAACCGGATTACGAACTGGGACGCCAGAGAATCCTACCGAAACATTCGTTAAGCCAGACAAAGGTGCGCCAGGGAGTTTAGAGTGCATGATATAACTCTTCGCTGCACTAGTATCCAAAAGAAAAGGCTCTACCACACCCGATGTAACTACCGCAACATAAGGTCCACTCTGGTCTACTGGAACTGACACTACTCCCTCTCTTTGTCCATGGCTGTCCTAACAATCATTACCGTGAGCATTCTCACCATCAACATAATAGTCATCAGCATAATACTGAGTCGACTGACCAGTTGCACCTTTCTGTTGATCGAAACAATTCATAGAATTCTGCGGGGGAAAAGAACGTGCATTCTGGGGGTGCACACCACGTCCCCTACCTCTAGGAGCTTGCTGAACACCTCGACCTCTCACACCAGAAGCACCATTCGTACGTTGCAACAGAACCGGACAACTATACTTAAAATGCCCTTCTTCTTTACAATACGCACATTGATTAGGACCAACGGGAATTCACTGCTGAAAAGACTCTGACTTCTGTGCTACTCTCTGAAACTGCTGAGGCTGCTGAGACTCACGCTGATTATAACGAGGTGGATACGCCTGTTGTAAAAGAACCTTTGTCTTTAAATCTTTAGTCTTTTTCTCTGCTTTATCTTTCTCATCTTTATCCCTATTCTCGTAGTACTGTGCAGTAGCCAATATCTGGGCAGACGCAGAAACAGCCCACGAGCTCTCAGAGTCCTTCAACTTATTACACAACTCGGGAAGCAAATTATGAACAAACTTGTCTACGAACAACCTTTGGCCACCTTCTGTACTCATATCCTGACCACTATGATCGATGAAAGTCTCTTCGAACCTAGTAAAAAAATCAGACACACTTTCATCTTTCTTCTGCCTGCACGCTGCTAACTTATCCCAATTCACTCGCATAGCAGGCATCATAGTCTTCATATAATTAATAATCCTACCGGGGAGTTCCGCAACTAAAGCCTCAGGATTAGCCCCTCCACTTGAAGACCATCTGTAAGAACAAAACTCGCCCATGTATCACCTAACTCTTGCTCATGATCCACATGACGAATCTTTCCCCACAAAGGTTGAGGAACCACATTACCAAACAACATGTCTATATCGGCTAAATTCATGATGCACACGTCAGCTGTCTGTGACATCTCTTTGTAATACCCTGCAGGATTCTTACGGGGGTCAGGTAGAGTCTGCTTAAGGGCCAAAACTTCAGATCTCTACCACGGAACATGTACCCATACACGCTGAAAATGAGCCGGTACAGCCTGAATACCCTGATTAACATTAGCCACAATTGGCTCTTTCCATACCGGAGGAACCTCTCTCATAGGGTACTGTCTCGCTTTTCTCCTAACAGAAGGATCAGGCTCAAACAACGACTGGGAAGGAAACACACTCCTAAACGCAAGCAACGTCGCAACTGCTTTCTCGACATCGGAACCCACTATCGTTCCTTTCGCAAACTCGGACTGTACATCGAGCAACTCCAATGGGGTCTGACCCAACTCACTATCTTCCCATTCCTCACGGAAGAAAGTACACATGATATCGAAGACGTACCTCTGCTTCGGTGCTTCCCATTGACGGAAGACATCCATAACCGAATCCAAATCATATCTCAAAGAATTAGTAACCCATTTACCAGCCAAATGGTCTAACACTGCCCGCTCTTTGGGACCAGGAAACTGGCTACGTAATTGTATACGCGCAGAAACAGGGGTCACATTCAATGACCCAAAGAAAGGAGACAAAAGACCAGTAACAGTACTAGTCATTCTCTGCCGAACAGAAGGAGAAGTTGTCAGAAGGACAGGAGACAAAGCAGACTGAGATGAAACAAACGTAGGAGTAGTAGCAGAAGAAGTAGCAAGTACAGGAGAAAAAGTCGTAGGAGTTTGAGGCGGAACTGATAGCAAAGTCAGCGGCCCTAGAGAAGGCTGCGCCAGAGGAGGAGGAACCAGCTGAAGAGGAGCTGGCGGCTGAGCAACAACCAAAGGCTGAACAGCTGGAGGTTGCAGAGGTGCCGTAGCACTCTGCACATAAGGGGGTGGTGAACTCAACAAATGTGACATCAAAGGATCCTTTTCAGGGTCCTTCGTTGCACCTTGTAGAAGAGGTGGCAAAGCTGGATAGCATTTATCGATGGCCATTTTATGTTGCCAATGCAACTTTTCACTCACTTGATCTTCTTCATTATCTTTAAACTGCCTAGCAGCTTGCATTATCGATATACCTGTCTCTTTTTTATCTCTTTTAGTCTAGTCTAGTCTGGACATTTGTATTGCGCACATATCACATCCAAGGGAGTCTCATGGCGCATGCAGACAGTCCTGAAAACGAGGTGAGCCGTAGATAGGTTTAGCAGAAAAGCCAGGTTTTTAATTTTTTTCGGAAATTCATATGTTCAGTAATAGTACGGAGACTCAGAGGTAGTTTGTTCCAGAGGGATGGTGCCATAGAAGAAAAGGCACGACCACCATTCCTGGCAGTTTGAGCTCTGAAAGGCGTGAGTAATAACTTAGTGCTCGATCTCAACTGCCTGCCAGGTATGTACCATGTGAGATTTTGGGTCCAATATTGTGGGCCCCGTCCATACAAGTATTTATGAACCAGACATAAGGTCTTAAAAGTAATCCTTTTTTTTACAGGGAGCCAGTGTAAGGTTTTCAAACACGGCAATGAAGAAGATCTTCGGGGAAGGCCTAAGACCAGACGAGCAGCCGTATTCTGCAAAATCTGCAGTTTCCTAATATGGCACTCGTTTATGGCAAGGAGTAGTGAATTGCCATAATCTAGTCTGTTTACAATCAGGCCCTGAACCAGAGTTTTACGTGCTTCAGCTGGTATCCATTTAAAGACCCTGCGTAAACTACGCATAATTCCGAAACAGGTGCCCACAGTATGGTTAACTTGGTCCTTCATGGATAACTTGTTATCCATGCGGAAACCTAAATTGCGGACAGATTCCTTAGGGGCGGGACACTCCCCCAGTTCTGATGGCCCCTAGTCCTGGGTCCAGTGCTCACTCGCTTTACCAAACAGCATGACCTCTGACTTACTGCCGTTTAACTGAAGGTGGTTTTGGCCCATCCATTTTTTTACCTCTGCCATACAGTTTCTAAAACGCCCTTTTGTCTCATTTACATCGGGGCCAAGTGTGACCAGTATTTGCGTGTCATCGGTGTACGATAACACGTCAAAGCCAAATGCCCTGATCACTTTGGCCAGGGGGGCCATGTAAACATTAAGAAGCGAGGGGCTCAGGATAGAGCCCTGAGGTACACCCCTAATCACAGGCAGAGTACTGGCCAAGGTTTTATCTACTTGTATTGTAGTCGTCCGGTTGGCCAAGTAGCTGGTAAACCATTTCAGTACCTGCCCTCTGACACCACACTCCCACAGCCTTCTAACCAAGATCTGGCGGGAGATGGTGTCAAAGGCCGCCAACAGATCTAAAAGGACAAGAATAGAAGATTGACGTTTGTCCAAGGCAAGCTTAATGTTGTGAGCAACTTCAGTCAGTGCTGTTTCCGTGCTGTGGGCAGCACGGAAACCCGACTGTGATGGGTCAAGTAGGTCATTATTCTCCAAATAGTTAACCAACTGTTCGTTTACAAATGCTTCCAGCACTTTTCCTGAGTATGGCAGCATGGAAATGGGACGATAATTTATAAGGGCATTAGCGTCTGCACCAGATTTTTTTGATATTGGTCTCACTCTCGCCGCCTTCCAAATTTTTGGGACCTCAGCTTCTATCAGGGATTTATTTAAAAGGTTTGAAAAACAATCCACTAGCGCCGGGGCAAGAATGGCAAACAGTTTAGAAGTCAATTGATCATTTGGGGAGCCTGATTTTATTTTCTGCCCTACTAACATGGTCTTCTCCTTATCAAACAGTTCAAAAGTGGCCCACCTCGGGGAAGATTCGTTTATATATGAGTCCTGGTCTTGGTATTGAGTGGATACAGTGTCTAGTCCGAAGGAGTTACATATATTTGTGATTTTATCCTCTAGGAATTTAGAGAGCTGTTCCGTCCACTCTTCGGTATTTGGCGTTGATTGTGGACTTTTAAAGGAAGTAAATTCCTTTAAAATATGGTGAAGCTCTTTAGAGGAGTTCTCAGCTTTGATTATTCGTTCAGCTAAGTGAGTCCTCTTAACAGTTCTTATTTCCCTCATATAATTGGTGTGCAGGATTTGATAGGCTTTACGGTCAGTTAAGTTTTTACTTTTCCGCCATATTTTTTCGGCATTTCTTGTCAAGGTCTTAAGATCTTTTGATTGGTCAGTAAACCAGCGTGACAGCTTCTCCCTGCACTTGACCATTCGTAAAGGGGCAATCCTGTCCACTGCCGATGGCTAACTCCAGATGAATTGCTGCTAGGTTAACATTAGCCTTCAGATCTATTTGGTCTTTCTGGAAGTTATCTGAGAAGGCAGCAAGTGTGATCTTTTTCATATTTCTGCATGCTTTTTTGTTTATTTTACTAGGCATTTCCAATGTACAGTTATTTATAGCAAATTTCACCAGGTAGTGGTCAGTCCACAGTAATGGAGTAGGGGAGACCGTCCAAATATTAGGGGAATTAGTGAATAATAGATCCAGCGTGTGTCCAGCTGGATGGGTAGGACCCGTAATCTTTTGGTTCAGATCAAGGGTTCTCATAGAAGAGATTAGTTTTACTGTCTCCATATCTGAGTGGTCATCGGCGTGGTAAATAAAATCGCCCAGTAGCAAAAACCTGTCCGCAGTCAATGCATGGGGAGCTATGGTTTCTAATAAGGTGTTAGCAAAATCTCCTTTGGTCCCAGGGGGTCGATATAGCAATGCCCCTTTCCACACCTCTTTTCCCAGGCCACTCATTTTAAAAACTATAATCTCTGTCTCGTCAACTACCATACTTTCTATAATATGGACATGCATGTTCTCCTTAGCTGCAATCAGTACTCCTCCCCCTTCCTCCTATTCTATCAGACCTAATTATGGCATATTGCTGAGGAAAAGCTATATGAAGGTCGGGGATAGCATGCTCATGCAGCCAGGTCTCCGATATAAAGCACAAGTCGGGATTTTCAGTATCAAGAAGGCTCCATATCTCCAGTGCGTGCCTTGGAATCGATCTAGCCTTAGAATATACAACGTACATTTCGCCTGCACTGAGCTGGTGCGATCGGCCTGAGCTTCGCCCCCCTCAGTCCACCTCTCCACAGGTGGCTCTATGTTACATACACAAGGGACCACCCGAATGTCGGCTAATAGTGCCTCTGATGCCACGATAAAGGGGGAGTTTAAATCTAGAAGTTCCTTCCGTGCGCACCTGATGAGAGGTGATGTAATGGAAGCCTTTTTTGGAAGATCATAATAGCCGGGGAGAGGGGAACCACAAAAATACGATAGTAGTGTGGCAGCTGGCGGCGTTCTGGCGCGGACGGGCACAAACAGGCTTGCCTTCGGCGCGCCGCTGCGCACGTCCGCGCCTACCTCCCGCCTAAGTAGGGAAGGGGGCCGGATAAACTAGAGCGCTGCCAGTCTCTTCCGCATTGGGCTCAGGCGGAAGTGAGTATTTGCCTATGTTTAATTGCTCTCTGTTTGGCTTCCTTACGCCAAAGGCGGAAAGAGTCAAACATCGCCAGCCGGGCTTTCTTCTTAAATAGTTTAACTTCCATATTATCTAAAATCTCCGATTCGAAACTACCATGTTGTGGCCATTTTAAGACACCGTCTTTCCTAGTGTATCGGACCCATACTTCATTAAACGTAATAGGGCCCACGCCGTGTTTGAAATAGAGCTCATAAATCGGAGTTCCAACCGGAGGTATCGGACACAAGTCCTCCAATCGGGAATCCCTGTTACAACCACAACAAAATATCTTTCCAAGTTTGCTAAGACCAGGCATCTTTGCTCACTAATCTAGCTTCAAACTTCAAGGGATTACCAAAAAACGATAGTCTCGCAAATATACGAGTCTCTCATCTTTGGTACTTGCAAGTACCAAATCAAAGATCCAAAGGAAACCCAAAACTAAGGACTGGGAGTGACCCACTTATACTTAACTGAAGTATCAATCACGTCACCAGAAGACCAGTCTATCGTCTCGCTCTACAAATCGTCACAAAGGGTCCAAGACAGGGCGACAGTCAGGGCAGCAGTCCTTCGTAGCCGTCGGAAAGCGGGAAGCCTCGCAGCAAAAACCTTCAGTCCACATTCGACATGCTGGGGTCGATGGAGTGGGGGCCCTCTTCCAGAATTTCCTCACGAAGCTCCTCACGATCTTCAGGCTTGGACCGGTACCACTGAAGTCGCCAACTGAAGAACCGGGTTTTAGAACCCAGAGGCGCCAGGGGCACGCCCAAAGTCTTCGGGTTCACCTGTCTTAGAATACAGAGACACAGGATACTTCTCTGTGACGTCAAAGATCAAATTTATTGGCTGCAGCCAGGAACAGAAGTCTACGAAGTACGACACAAGTAAGTTCGTCAGAGACTGCTCAATTTATGTAGAGCGAGACATCGTGTTTTATGCTAAAAATCACATTCCGGACAAACTCCCACTAGTTACAATTTGTCCAATCATAAGCATCATGACAAAAGGTATCACATGACGACAAACCCACTTTTCAGTTGTCCAGCCCACCATCAATTACACGGGAAAGCCCAACATTCTTTCTCGAACAGGCCGGACAAACAAATAATAAAAGACTACAACCCATATCATAAAAAAGCCATAAAAGAAGGAACAGGAACAGATGAGAAGTAGGATAAAGGGTGTGTGCGTGCATACCAAACTTTACAATCTCCTGTGCTCTGATCCTTAATCTTGATCAGCTACCGGACAAGGAACTGGCTTAGCAAGGTCAGCTTCAGGCAACGAGGTCAGTTCACTCAGGTCATCTAGGAGTCAGCACAAACTGGAGCTAACGTGTACGTGTCCTAAAGACTCGTTCGGCCGTAGTCATCGGCCTATGTGAGGGCAACCACAAAATGGCTGCCATGCACAAAATGGAACCCGAGGGTTCAGAACGAAATCCCTAAATACATAGTGAATCCATCGATCTAACATGACGAAAAACACTCGTACTTGCCGCACTCACTAATTACGGTTCGTTACTATCAAATTCGTAACGAAACCATGACCTTTATAAAACGGGTTCAGAATTCACTGAACCTCACAACCCTGATTCCGCCCGCCCAGTGGAAAAAAGATAGGAACATTTTGCATGTTTTGAGATTTGCTCTCACCCACCCCTACTCTGACCTCTTGCCTTGGGTGCCTCTGCACTTGCTGAACTATTGATATCTATGCCTGTGATGGGTTCTCAGTCAAGAGGCAGTCATTTGAAGCTGGAGAGTTGGGTACAATGCTGGTGGTTAACTCTGAATATGGCAACAGGATTAAGAAAGCAAGTTCCAGAGGAGGGTGACTGAAAGGGAGGGGAAGCAAGTACCAAAACTGTTATTCAGAGAGACAGATGGCAGTAAATAAGTGAGAATCATATGTTCGTTCCTCACAGACCACACACACCCTCTGAATGGTCTGGTAGAAGATAAAGTCTGTGTGTGACAGAAAGCACAGATAGGAGCAGGTGAGGTAGTGGAGATTGTGTGTGAAAATGACACACAATACTGAGCTTGTGAGTTGGTTGTTATGGATAAAAGAGATGAGAGCACAGAGACCAGCCTTTGTCTAACCATTTTTATACATTCTAATGAAGGGTTTTTAGTGGTCAGGGAAATTATTAGGCGCTCTGCTTAATAGACGCAAAAGTCTGAATGGAAACAAAGTTAGTATGGTGCAACTAGGTGAGAGGATAAGCCCTATAACCCCCCCAATTGAGTGTAGGTAACACCCTCACAATACAACATAAACAATGACCTAGGCACACATAATAGTAGGTTAAACAGTATGTAAGTAAGTACAAGAACTACAGTATAATAGCCATCAATGAAAGAAATATCTTCGTATGTGTTGAATAATGTTCAGTCTTTTAATTTTTCTCTGGATAACAGCCAATGACCAGAAGACAACCAGCTGACACATGTTTCGTAATTCATAATTCCGCGACATCCTCAGGGCTGTATACAGAAGATGAATGTATTGATCGTCACTCAGCCGGTGATAATTCCAACCCGGCTGGGCTTGAACATTCAGGTAAACTTGGGTCGCTCTAAAAGTATCTGGTGATTGGAGGAAAAGAAAAGGAGTATTTAGGATCTCCTCATACCGTCAGATGTGACAAGCAACTGAGCGTTTCTGTTCACACTGAAATTATCACGAGTGAAAGAGTGTAAATGATGAAGGAATCGCTGACAAATATCAAAGTCAAATCATCTACACCCCTGCACATCTAAGCTCTCAAATCCAGCAAGACACATTGGCAAACTCCAAAAAATATGGTGCAAATCCAAATCACCCCACTACTTCCTAGGCAAAGCACCCAAACAGAATAAGTCACAGCGAATCAATGTTTGGGGCTGTCATGCACTAAATCATCCCTCTACCGCTTTCCTCATTGCATAGATCAATCTACCACCACAAGTATTTTGTTAAGAAAATCAACGTACATATGCACAGCATATGCACTACAAATGGCCATTTTGAAAAACACATTAACTTGCACAGCCATTTGCCCAAGCACCCTTTTCTGCCTTTACCCAGCCAAACAATAACAGTCATTATCCATTCTCTAAAAACAACAGCTAATGATGACAACATTCACTCCTGCTCAATCAATAAAAATGTCTCCACTGATGCCCTTTCACTCTTCTCCGACATCATCAATGCCTCATTCTCAATGGACACCTTCTAAGCTTTACTAATATTAGGTTAAATCCGACTCTTATTGAAGGAATCTAACATTGAATCTGACTCTGAAATGCTCTACAAGCCTGATTCATGAATGGGCCGTTTTGCGAGGCTCAAATAGCGAATCATAAGGAATCGCTATTTGAGACTTGCAAAACGGTATTCATGTAGGAATCGCAATATTAATTGCGATTCCCACTGATTCCTTATTTGCAATTAGCTAATTGCTAATCGCAAATAAGGAATAACTCCCCATGCATTCCTATGGGCCAAAAGGCCCCTAGGAATGCATGGGGAGTCATTCCTCATTTGCGATTAGCAATTAGCTAATCGCAAATGAGATTGCGAGTACAAGGGTGCCAGGGGTGTCCAAAGGACACCCTGTAGCACCCCTGCAATGGAAATTAACACAGGTGTTGCACACACACATGTCCAAAGGACATGTGTGTGTGTAACGTGCAACTCAGAAAAATGCATTTAAATGCATTTTTCTGAGTTTTCGCAAATTACCACGAGGTTTGACCTCGCGGTAAATTGCGGCCCGAAATTGCGATTTCGCAATTGTAAAATGGATGATGAATTACATTTAAGGAATCTCAAATAGAGATTCCTTAAATGTAAATCCTCGCAAATATGCGAATTAGCAAATAGCGATTTTTGCATTTGGGATGTTGAATCCCAAATGCAAAAATCGCACTCGCAAAGGGCCAGATTCTGAGAATCTGGCCCTTTGCGAGCGCAAATATGAATGATGAATCAGGCGGTATATTTCTTGTTCGCCACCCACCTCTCCCTGTTGGGGAAAATTATCAAAATGCAGCAGCCATATAACCTCAAGAAAGAGGACCCCTTCCCCTGTGTGGAGAAGTTACCACCTCCTTTAAGGTGTTGATAACGTATCAATTGGTTGCACCCAAAATCATTGAAAATCGCAATTTGGAAATGACTTCCTAAACATGCTCCTTCCAAATAGCGTTTCATTATGCCTTTCTAAACCCATTTTGCGAATCTGTAGTCTATGCCAACGTTGAAAATATCAGAATTTCACTGGCAGATTTTCTTATTTCTCAGGCTCTTTTTGTACGCTACACAGATACCTCAAAGTTTGGAGAAATCTGAAAGTACGCCTCTGTTCTAGAAACCACTTCTGCCATCATAAAATGTCATGAGAAAGGTGAGATGAAGGCAATGCTTCACTGGACAACAGACTTCACTCACAACAGCAGAAACCAGACTCAAAAGTAAAGAGCGAGTTTGCAGAAACATTGGCATATGCAAAATGTAGTTCATCTAGAATATTACCAGTGTCTGGGGTCCATATATTCTTCATATGCAAAAAACCTTGATTACTGCTGTAGTGTTGCTGGGCCCACATGTACTTTTTCCCTATTTTTATTTTTCCAATTAAGTTTACCACCCTCTTGGTCCTCCGATGGACCTTATTTTGTGCAGGGAGGGGTCGGATATAAGGGTCCCAAAGTCATCCAATGAGGAGCAGGAATTGGATAACTGGTCTACAAACTAGAAATTCGATTCATAAAAAATTACTCTCAGCACAATGCTATAAATGTATAGGATTACCACTGCAAGTCCAAATCTCCTAAAGAAACATAGGCAAGCCAGAATCATATACATCCTGAGCTCAGTTAAAGCTTTACAAAATAATAGTAATAGTATTTAATGCTCTGAGATCTCCCTAATTTGATCTCTCCTGGCGATTATTAAAACCAAACTAGGAATGCACATTCAATTTGAATGAAAGAAATCATGATAGCTGAGTCGATATGGAAATTCTAGAATAGTTTATCAAAGGTTAGGGGAAAACAATTCATCAGTAAAATTGTATCAGGTTATAGGACAATTTGGTGAAATTTTAATAAGATATAACAAAGCTCAAGAGTTCAGGAAGAGAAATGAAGCATGCCAGTTCAATCAGACTCCCAGAAAGGAAGAGGTAACTAGGCGCATATGGCATATGCGTCAGTTCAGAAAGGAAGAAAGGTGAGTCCACCTTAGGCAAGTCAAGATTGCCAGGAGAGTTCTGCAAGTGTCCACCAAAGGACTGTTAGTGTCCGAGGAACTTTGGAAGTAAGGAATGAGCCAGCTGCCCATCCGACACCTTCTGTGTGTGCTCCAGTCGATCAGCCAGTCAGCAAGAGAGCCACCGAGAGAGCCCCCATCCTTTAAAATGGGCAATATTATATTCTTAAAGTTCTGGGGGTGACACCTCCTAGAATCACCTCATCGGATCAGATCACTCAGTTCATGGGTCGGTTCATATAGGATAAGTGTCAGGCGGCATAAAGAAGACATAAAGGGGCATATTTACAAAAGAAGGGACGGAGCACGGCATTAGCCTTGATGGATTAACGCCGCGCTATGACACTTCGGAAGCACAGGGCTGCACCATATTTACAAAAATACAGTGCAGCCATGCGTTTCTCCTTGCTCTGAATTTAGCAGGCTAGCGCCAACGCAGTCTTCCTTGCACCACAGTACAAGGGTGACTGAGTTGAGGCGAAGGATTGTTTATGTGCAGAATGTTGTCTCTTCTTGCACTTAAACAATCTGAAATTGAGTTTTGTAACTTCTATGTGTGCTGGTTTGTGCAGCACACAGAAGTTGTAACTCGTCAGTTTTTTAAATGATTGTTTATGTGTAGGAAGGGATACCTTCCTGCACATAAACAATCAGTCATGGCGTTTTGGTGTTTCTATGTGTGCTGCACAGATAGAAACAGCAGAAACGAGGAGAAATAAAGCATTTCTAATCATTCCACCATGTTATGACCAATTTTTCCATGGTCTTAATTTTGGCGCTGCACCATATTTACGCCACCCTTGTAAATATGTCGGCAGCGTCAAAATCGATGGGTGTCGCTGTGGAACACCCACCACAGCACCCATTGCCCGCCCCTTTCACGCTAAGTATGGCGTGAAAGGGTGCCTTATTTACAAAGCAGCGTTAAGCCATATTAAGAGCCAGATGTAGGTAAAACCCAAATTGTGAGTTCTTAATAGCGATTTTTACTGAATCACTGTTAAGAATTCGCAATTCCCAATGTAGCTAAAAAAATGCTAAAAGATAGTGATTCGGTAATATCCGCTAAAATAAATGCTGAATCCTTATTACCGATTCAGCATTAGCTAATCCCTATTACTGAATCGGTATTTAGTGAATCCGGTATTTCAAAAAATCGCAAATCTGTGAATCAGCCAATCCTGTGCTTCCTGATGACCTCACAGCCAGGAAGTGGCCACACCCATGCAATTACACAGATCCTGAAGCTGTGGGGGAGGAAGGGAGCAGAAACAAAACCCAAGGAGCTGCACAGCAACCACCTTGCTGACACAGCAAAAATACCGTGGACACACAGGAGAAGGGAAAGGATGCCGAAGAGAGGAAGAGAAAACATAAGTTCAGTGAGAGGGAGTTGGAGGTACTAGTTGAGGAGGTGGTGAAGGATCACGACCAGCTGTTTGGGACAAAATCACTGCATGTTCCCGAATCGCAAAAAAGGAAAATGAGGCTTGTGATCCAGCAGAAAATAAATGCTATTGGCACCACCCAGCGCTCAATAGAGCAACTTAAGAAGCGCTGGTATGATCTCCGAAAGCGTGCCAAGGAGAGGGTGGTTGACAGGCTCAAACAAGCCAGAAAGACAGGTGGGGGGACATCAACAGCGACTGCACCAACTGCCTTGGAACAAATGGTGGAATCCACCCTCCAGCCGGAGAGGGTCAGTGGCATTGGAGACGTGGACAGTTCAGCCACAGGAGCCAACAGACAAGGTAAGATGCATGCATAGAATGCTGTGCCCCCCTCCCTAACCCCAATGCCCAATTACTCTGCATGAATCCCACTCTAGTCCATGCTTTGCCAATAATCAGCAATGGATCATGGGAGATGTAGTCCCAATCAACTAATAGCATAGCAGTCAGTCCACTGAACCCCAGACAGTTAGATTGGCAGTCATTACATTTATTGTAGGCAAATGCTGCTAGACAAGTGAGTAAATGGACATTCTGTATCCACAGGTGAGCCATCACGGCAGGCTGCAGGAGGGGAGACAGAAGAGGCACCCAGGAAGACCAACACACTGGAGGAGGATGTCCTGTCACTTGCTGAGGTCACACCACCATCACCAATACCACCATCACCAACACCACCACCATCACCGAGAGGCAGGAGGCATACAGTGGGTAGCCTCCAGGAGATGGAGGGCTCAGAGGAGGAGAGCATGGGAGCCCAACTGACCCCGCAGGATGAGGATGGACACACAGCAGGAAAACTGTCCCCATGGAGCTTGGCAATACAGGGGCCCGAAGACGCTGACCAAGGGCACACAGTCCTGAGGTAGAGGAGTTCAGTGTCTTTGCAGGTCTGGATGGGAAGATGCTGAAAGTACAGCACCTGCAAGGCAGAACAATGAGGGCAATGCAATTCCAGATGGTGGCCAACAAAAAACGCATGCGAGACATGATGGAGACCATATACTGCCTCAACAACACCGTGGCTGAGGGCATTCAGAACATGTCTAAGGGTGTTAGGCTATTATGCAGCAAGATGGAAAGCGACCGTGGGGCAAGGCGCAGGGACAGACAGAGATTGGATGGGTACATGAAGGCAGTGAACCGGCTATGCAATGCCATGCATGTCCTCAGCAGGCGCCCGGTGGCCATGCATTTGGAGATGGCCAAGTGCAGCCATGACGTCACAAGGGGATTGGTCACAGTCACCAGTGCCCTGGAGCTGCTGAACACCACGCAAATCGCTACCACAGGGTCAGGGGATGGGGTGAAAGTGAGGAGGCAACAAGCCGCAGCAGTATCACTCCCCCATTACAGGAGTCCAGGAGGTGCAGTGGAAGGCACAGACCAGCCGCAGGACGGACCTCTAGGGAGGACAGTGTGCCTAGTGAACGCAGCAGTGCTGCTCGTGGGCACAGAAAATAAAACTAGGCATCCCCTGGCATTGGTAGATGGGTGAAGTAGCCCATTTGACATAATGATGAGATTGGGAACATTGCATGGGGAGTCTCTATTCCATGTTGTGGTTGTTGAGGCACTGTGAGGCCATCATGATGTGGCGGTGTGCTGTCCTATTACCTGACTTAAAGTCAATTAAACACTGTTACGCTATTGCAGTTACTCGCTTTGTCTCATTATTTACTCAAAAATAGTTGTGTGTGATCTCAGCCCGTCTGTGTCTCCCAGCTTGTGCTGTTGTGATGCCTGCTGCGCTGTGCTGTGGCTGTGGACAATCCTCTCCCTCATCCTCTGATTCAGTGCATTCCACTGGTGTTCCTTTCCTTGAAGCCAGGTTATGCAGCATGGCACATGTTGCTATTATTTTGCCGCAGGTCAGAGGTTGGTACTGCCGTGCACCTCCACTTTTGTGGAGGCAACGGAACCTGCTTTTGAGGAGTCCGAATGTACGCTCCACTACATTCTTTGTTGATTTATGTGCAACATTGAATCGCCTTTCACGTGGGGTAGATGGGTTGAGGTATGGAGTCAGGATGAATGCTCGCACCACATATGCGCTATCACCTAGGTGTTAAGAGGAAGAAAGATTACTCGCAGTCAGCATTGGTACATCAAAGGTAGACATTTGGGTGTGTCACATTTATTTACCTAGCAGGTATCCTTCTCCAAATTCACCCCCAGCAAGACGGGTATATGTCCCACTGTTCCTGAAGATATAGGAATCATGCGTGCTCCCTGGAAATTTCTCAGTGATGTTGGTAATGATGTGGGATGCATCACATATGACCTGTACATTGATTTAATGTGTTGATTTGTGGTTACGGTAGATGTACTCAGTAGCAGAGGGGGGCAGATTTGTGTGTGTGTACCGTCAATGCACCCTATCACATGTGGGACTGGGCCTTCTGATAAAAGTCCCTCTTTGTTTTGTGCAGTTCTGCCTGTGTGCTAGGGAACCAGATATAGTGGTGCATCCTTTGCATCATAGCATCCAGGAATTTGTTGAAAAAGCATGACAGGCAAGGCTGTGAGACACCTCCAGCCACAGCTATTACCCCCTGTTAACTCCGGATGCTAGTAGGTGCAGGCAACAGAGGACATACACATGTGGAGGTATTGCGTTCACCCTTGGTGTCTGGTGCTCCAGGAGTGGGTGCAGGTCACGTATCAGGTCTAGGATGGTGGTGGGATGAAGCCTGTACCTCTCATGGATTCCTGCCTCTGTGAGTTGGAATAGTGAGATGTGCTGTCTGTATATGCATTCCTGTCTTCTCCAGATCCTTTGAGCTGCAGCTGCATCCGTATCCACCTTGCAATGACATAGAGGGCCGCCATTGTGTTCATGCAGATGCATTCTGGGGCTGTTCATATGCTCTGCACCTGGTTACCACTTGCTTTGAGTTAGTGGTAATTTGCAACTCTTATTTACCCTTTTTTACTGGAATCGGTATTATCGATTTTAGGTACATTGTTCTGCAACTTTAATTAGCGATTCCTTATTTAGCGATTAAATAAATAGTGAGTCGGGGTGGCATATTCGCTAAATAAGGAATCGCTAGGTTCATTCCATTGGTTTTAGCGATTCTTTATTTTGCGATTCGGTGTTTCTGTCTCTACATTACGCATCGGGTTTTAGTGATCGCAAACGTGGAAATTCTTCTAATTTTGGCATTTGCGATCGCTAATTAACTACCTACATCCGGCCCTTAGTGGCTTAACGCAGCTTTGTAAATAAGGCTAAGCCCATATCGCCACAGGAATGTCACTAAAAGTGACGTTCCTGTGGCAATCGAGGCTTGTAAATAAGCCTCAAAAAGTACACAGATAGGTGGGACAATTACGCAGTCCTTAAGCAATCCATTATGTGAAACCTTGGAACAATACTCCTTTAGCAAGAGCACATGAGCAAGTTCAAGAGGACAGTTTTCCAGGCAGATGGTCCACACTGTAACTAAAATGTTTCAAAATGTCTTATACAATACCTGAGAACTCAGGGAAGAAAACACTGGGGCATATTACCAACAACTAGCGATAATTATCGCTATGTTGGTTTAGCTGCGATATTTTTATCGCCGAGCTGCAGCGATTTTTATCGCTTAGGAACCTTGCTATTATCATGGTATATCTCCTAAGCGATAAAAATCGGCCGAAATGCATGAATATCTCTGGAAAGTCAGCGATATTCATGCATTACCGAGCTAATGCTTGTCATATCGTGTTGCTTGTTGGGCGGCACATCAACACAGGTTAGTCGGGTATTCCTTTATTTTCTCATGTCATACAGCTGCTCGTCAGCACGTCTTTACTCGTCCCTGTCCTGGTCATAGTCTGTCCCCTTTCCTGTCTCGTCACCGGATCCGGTGTCCAGTGACCTGGTCACTCTGCCTGAGGACCCACAGGGTCCTAGCGCCCTACTGTCCGTCGCCCACACTGTCGGAACACTACATCGCTCTTAGCCATGTTATCCATCTCCCATTGGATAACATGGCTAAGAACTGCTCAGGGGCATGTGTTAGCTTTTGGAGATATTCGCGCTTAGCGCAGATATCTCCAAAAGTTGATAATAGGAGATAGCGATGTTAGCGACTGTTTCCAGTCGCTAACATCTTGGCACACCCTCTTTTCATGTCATTAGTGATAAATATCACTGACATGCAAAGCGGGGCCCAAGATGGTCGCTATCTCCTACTAGCTGCCGCTAACTGGTGTTAGCGACAGCTAGGTAATAGGGACATAATTTTATCTCCGCTTTCTTGGCTTTTAAAGCCAAAAAAGCAGAGATAAACCCCCTTGATAATATGCCCCACTGTTTCACATTATTTGTTATATTGAGAAATTCTCTCATGAGCAGTGAGTTTAACAAGTCAAGAAACTTCATGTATGCAGTCAGGCCCACATAAGTTTAAGCTAATAAAACGTAAAATTCATATAATTATTAAGCATCCATTCATAGGATATATAGAGATGTCATGATTCCCGTATAACTCTGATTCATTTGAAACCATTTAGTAAAGTTACAATTAATAAATGTCAGTATGATATACTACTACTTTTCGAATGCACTAATGTGTACATATGTTTGAAAATACATTTTAAGAGTTTCCTTTTTGGTGTATAACATTAGTACATATAATCTCTGAAAGTTTCACAGATGCATCGCCACTTAGGAACGTATAACACCAGCTTTCTCTTTGGCATTTTTGTGCAAGCTTTTACTCACCCAAAATATACATTTTAGTAATACTCAACATCATTATCAGGTTAAATCATTACATTTGATTACTTTTATGTAGTTACACACACACACAGACACAAATGAAAATAAAGTATGATTAGAGGTAAACTCCATAATGTGAAAGCTCACCATTTACACATTTCCTATTACACATTAAAGCAATGTAGTACATTGTCAATTAGTAAGTCACAATCCATATTATGTAAACTAAAGATTCTACCTAGACCACATCTTTTTCTGCATGCTTTTGCGATGCAGTAGCTAACTTTTCTCTAGTCTTGTCATGTTTCTTGAATGTGTAGTTGGTGTACGTTCATTATTTTTCTTCCAAAAGTGCCATAATTTGTTTCTCATTTTATTAAAAGTTTAAATGTGATTTCCTCTCCAAAAACATATGCAATTTTTAAGATTGGGAAGCCCAGTTGAACGATGGCGCACCTGTGTGGGATGAAAATGAAAATAAATTTAAACTGTATGAAATGCAACTTGTGTGTGACAACCTATTTTTTCTGAGTAATGCTGTTGTCTTACTGGCTCTTTGAAATCCAGAGCAGTGCCGAGAGCCACTTTAAGGATTTGAGGGCTCTGATCAAGCCATATTTTGGGTCCCTCTGTTCCCTTGCAAAGTCTCGGTGTGTGTTTACATCTGATTATTACCTATACAAAAATAATAGGAACAAGCAAGTAGGATTGTTGTACTAGAGTTAAAAGATGTTCATCTCAGATGTCATAGGCTTCTGTGAACGGAGCTATCACACAAGTTGGTGTAGTGGATTTTGACTTTGAAATTGAAAAACACTCAGGTTACAAAGATCTTGTGAGAGGTGCTTCATGCTGATAGGCTATCAACGAGGTTACACAAATCTCGCAGGCTCAGCAGCGATTTCTACTAAGATATGGCTCAGGCTATATAATTGTCCCTTGGGTTATTTATTGCAAAAACCCAGGGGCATATTAACAAGGGAATGGTGAAGCATGGCGTTAATCAAACATTGCTAAAGCCAAGCTCCTCTATTGTGAAAATGCAGGGATATGCAGTATTTACCCTAGTGCTGGCGCTAAATCTAGCTGTCTAGGGCCAACCAGAGTGCAAAGGTGTCTGCGTTGGGGGGAATGATTGTTGATCATCCAGATTGAAGAATCGTAACTTCTATGTGTGCTGCATTGTGCAGAATAGACCAAGTAGAAGTTGCAAATGGTAATTTTGTAAATGACTGTTTATGTGCAGGAAGGGACACCTTCCTGCACCTACGCAATCATTCATGGCAATTTGCTATTTCTATGTGTGCTGGACAATGCAGCCCACATAGAAACTGCAAAAACATGGAGAAATTAACCATTTGTCCTCGCTTCACCATGTTAAGACCAGGTTTTCTGTGGTCTACATTTTAGCGCTGCCTCCAATTTACGCCATCCTTGTAAATAGGGGGCAGCATCAAAATCAATGGGTGTTGCAGCAGAACACCCACCGCCACACCCATTGTCCACCCCTTTCACACTGAGGGGTCAATTACGATGGCAGACGGACTGGAGTCCGTCCGCCATCGTGGTGGTGATCGGGACCGTCCGCAATGCATGTGGCGGCTCCGCACACCAAATTAGGATGCGACCACCACCATGTCGGTCACATCTTGCATTTTAACATTGCGACAGCTGTTGCTGACAGCAGCACCCGCCGTGATGTTAAAAGTGTGTGTTGTGCATTTCAGTGCAATACATGAAAGGTGCCTGCCACTTAGTGCACTGAAATGTATGGGGGTACCATGGGTACCCCCCAGTGCACATACACCGCCCCACAACACATTAGGAGCCTGAAACGAGCTCTTGAAAAGAACCTCTGCCAGCCTTTTCATGACCGTTTCGCCATCATGGAAAGGCTGGATCAAGCCTGCAGCATATTATGGTGGGCGGAGCCTGCTAGGCACCGCCACCATTTTATGCACACAGACCGCTCCGCCAGGCTATCAGGCCGATTGACTGTGGCGGTTGCGTGGCGGACGGTCTTTGCGTCCGCACGGTCGGTGTTTGGATCCACCCGCCATCCTAATCTGGCAGGCGGACAATCCACGTTTTATGGTGGATGGATCGCCACTGCATGGCTGGCGGTGGCAGTCCCTCCGGCATCATAATTAACCCCTAAGTGTAGCATGGAAGGGAGTCTTATTTACAAGGCGGCGTTAAGCCATGTTAAGTGGCTTAACACCGCCTTATAAATAAAGCAAAGGGATTATCACCACAGGACAGTCGCAAATAGTGACGTTCCTGTGGCGATAGGGGTAAATATAGCCCCTAATCTTCAATCGTTAGAGCTATCCTATGTTACACAGATATCAGAGCTATTGTATGTTACATAGATATCGGAGTTATTGTATGATATAAAAGCTATCCTACGTTACACACATGTCAGAGGTATTGTATATTACACAGATATCAGAGCTTTCATATGTTACACAGTTATCAGATCTATAATATGTTACATAGTTATCAGAGCTATTGTAAGATATCAGAGCTATCCTATGTTGCACAGCTATGGAGATTTTGTATGTTACACAGATATCAGAGCTATCATATGTTACACAGATATCAGAGCTGGTGTATGTTACATGGATAGTAGAGCTATTGTGTGATATCAGAGCTTTCACATTTTACACTGATATCAGAGCCATTGAATGTTACACAGATATCAGATATCAGAGGCACGTATGTTACACAGATATCAGAGCTGTTGCATGTTACACAGATATCAGAGGTACTGTATCTTACACAGATATCAATGCTATTGTGTTACATAGATATCAGAGACATTGTATATCAGAGCTATCCGATGTTACACAGCTATCAGAGATATTGTATGTTACAGAGATATCAGAGCCATAGTATGTTACACAGATATCAGAGCTGTCATTTTTACAAATATATCAGAGGTATTGTATGACACCAGAGCTATCATAGTTCATACAAATATCAGAGCTGTTGCCTGTTACACAGATATCAGAGGCACCATATGTTACACAGATATCAGAGCAATTGTATGTTATACAGATATCAGAGCTATCCTATGTCACAAACATATAATGCAGGCTGTGGATAGCAAATCTTCTGTTCAGATTAGAGATCGAGCAATCGAAGGTCTCAGACAAAAACCCAGTGGATAAAGTTTGTAACTTGCATGTTTTCTACCATTTGATAGTGCTCTATTGTTTAATGAATAGATTAATATGGTCCCTATAATTGCATTCTATCATATTTGTCTGCGGTAAGGTGTTCAGCCATTTCTTTCTTATTATAAAATGTTAATCATCTTTGTGGTGCTGATCCATGTGGATCATAGTAACATGTGAAACACAGGCTTCCCCATGCTACACAGAGGTCACAACTATACAGTGCACACATTTAGGGCCAGATGTAGGTAATTCCCATTTACCGATTCATAAATACCGACTCATACCAAATCGGTATTCCTGAATCGGTAAATGGTATGTAGGTAAAAAATCATTAAAAGTTACCGAATCAGTATGACTCGGTAACCCAAATCGGTAATTACCGATTCGGAAAAATCCGAGTCTGTAAAATCCGAGTCGATGAAACCCAAGCATCCCAATGGGCCTCATGGCCCATAGGAATGAATGGGATTCACCGAATCGGAAAAATCCAATTTGGATTTTACCGATTCGGAATTTACCGAATCGGTAATTACCGAATCAGGAGTTTGAAACACGCCATGTGAGCCTGACAACCAATCAGGGACAGACTACACATCCCACAACCAAGGCCCTGTGAATCCAACCAATCAGATTGAAGCACCCCACCCCAGTACCTGGTAGTGGCCACACCCATGCAGGTGCAAACCAACAGAACAAACAATCCTGCAGAGGTGAGAGGAGCAGAGCATCCACAGGCAAGCAGTGCGACAGAATGGAGACACATGAAGGCCAAAAGGAAGGTGGGGAGAGAAAAAGGAAGATCAAGTTTAGCCCAGAGGAACTACAGGTGGCTGTAGAAGAAATTGTAAGCCACTACAGCCACATTTTTGGGAGACAGTCTCTGCATGTTGCAGAGACTGTGAAGAGGAACATTTGGATTGCAATACAGGCCAAAGTCAATGCCATTGGTGTGACCCACCGGGAGATTGAGGACATAAAAAAGAGGTGGTATGACCTGCGCATCGTGACCAAAAAAAAGATTGCTGGCCAGAAAAAGGATGCTGGTGAGACTGGAGGTGGCAGGAGCAAAGCACCAAAGCTGACACCGATTGAGGAGCTAGTGGAAACCACCATGGAGCCAGAATGCATCCATGGGATAGGAGACCTGGATAGCACAGCAAAAGCTACAAAGAAACAAGGTAGGAGGCATGTACCCGTATCCACACCCATCAACTTGACCCCGTACCCCACTGTGTTCAAACATCACACTGCATAACAGCTCAGACTTGGTGGCAGCAATGCATCATGGTAGACGTAGTCATGTATACATAGATGCAAAGTACACAACACATGACTCAGCAAGGCATGCCACACACATCACCAAACAAGCAATGTGCACTGTGCAAAGGTGTGCAGACTATTTAATTAAGAACTACACACAGATGAACAACAACATTGACCCTATGTCAATTCCATTCCACAGGAGAGTCGTCACGCAGTTCAGCACCACCAAGGGAGGAGAGGGCACCAGCAACTAAGAGAGGGGAGAAAGAGAAGAGAAAAACTTGTCACAGCGCTGTAGAAGGAGGCAACAACACCACCCAGGAGGCCTCATCTCCAGACCGTCCCACAACACCTGTCCCACTTTCCCCTCTGTTGTTTGGATCTCCTGACCTGTCAAACACACTCATTGCAATGTCCAGGGGGTCCATGCCGGGAGGGGCAAGTAGGCATGCGGAGCCCCCGCAGAGGATCCTGCAAACCTCTGAATCTGAGGATGAGGATGATGTCCCCCAAAAGAGTGCACCTGTGGCTGACAGGCCAAGACCACCGATTGCAACAGGCACTGCACGCACCAGTGTCCTTGGCAGGAGGGCACGTGAGGGTGGGGAGGGCCAGGAAGGGGAGAGCGTCTTCTTTGGCCTGGAGGGCACAATGGTCAAAGTACAGCGCCAGCAGGCCAAAGCACTGTTAGCCATGCATAGGCAGGTTCGCTGCATGAACAACAAAATGTCCAACATGGACAAGGGCATAGGCCACATTGCATCGAGTCTGGAGCACATTGCAAAGGGGATCACAGACATCTCCACATACATGGGAGTACTGTCGGATAAGTTGGACAATGATCACCTACAGCGTGGCAGGGAACGACAGTATATGCACCAACAAACAAAGGCCATGAATAGGTTTGCAACTAATACAGCACTACTGTGCAGACGCTCTATTTCCATGCAGGATGCAATAGTGCAATGCTGCACAGACTTGACACGGGGCATGGGAAGAGTGACCTCTGCGATGGAGCAGATGCTCAACACCAACACAGGCAATGCTGGTGACATGGGTGTGGAGGAGACAGAGGGGTCAACCAGCAGGAGTGGCTCCAGCACACCTGTACCGGAGGTGCGCAGGAGCGGCAGGCACAGCCAAGCTGAGTCAGGCACCAGCAGGGAATCTGAAGGGTAGGCACAAAAATCCCACAATGTAGTGCGTGGACGCAAGCATTGACCTATGCGGCAGATTGACTCAACTGCACACAGTGACGACAACTGAGCAGGAGCAGCCAGAGATATTGACTTGGATTTATGGATCCTCTTTAGATGTGACAATGATGATGTAGTGCTGATTAAACTACACTTGTCATAAAATACACCTGTGTATGTGTCATACTTTACCTAGAAATATCGTTGTGTAATTTCTGTCTGTCTCAATCTACCATCTAGTGCTGCTGGTCCTGTTGCCTGGGGCTCTGCATGTTCTTGGTCGTCATCTATGTTCTCGTGATGTGTCAACTCAACCTCTGTGCCTTCCTTGGTAGCAAGATTGTGCAAAATGGCACAGGTCACTATTATCTTGCAACACACGATGGGGGAGTACTGTCGTGCACCTCCACTTTTGTGGAGGCAGCGGAACCTGCTCTTGAGGAGTCCAAATGTTCGCTCCACTACGTTGCGAGTAGACCTGTGTGCCACATTGTATCGCCTTTCTGCTCTGTTGGTTGGGTTGAGGTACGGTGTGAGCACAAAGGAATGCAGGGCATATGCACTATCACCTGGGAGAGAATGAGAGGTACATGAGTTACATTCACATTGCACATTCAGCTGACATCCATTTCAGGGTGTGTTACACTTATTTACCTAGCAGATATCCATCTCCAAAATCTCCATTAAGTAGCCATCTGTATATTCCGCTGTTCGGGAATATGTAGGAGTCGTGCGTGCTCCCTGGGAATTTGGCAACTATGTCGGTGATGATGTTCCCTGCATTGCATATCACCTGCACATTGATGGAGTGCGTAGACTTACGGTTTCAGTATATGTGTTCGGTGGCTGCAGGTGGGCATAGGGGAATGTGGGTGCCATCAATGCAGCCTATCACATGCGGGAAGTGTGCCAGTCCATAGAAGTCAGTTTTAGTCTTAGCAAGTTCCACAGGTGTGTCAGGGAACTAGATGTAATGTCCCATTCTCTGCGTCATGACATCCAGGAACTTCCTGAAAAAACGGGACAGACAGCTCTGGGATACACCTCCTACTGCAGCTATCACACTCTGGTAGCTCCCAGAGGCCAGCAGGTGTATGCTACACAGCACCTGGACATGGGGTGGGATGGCGTGGGCCCTGGGTGTTGGGTGATCCAGGTATGGGTGGAGGTCCCTTATTAGGTCCATGATGGTTGTGGGGTGCAGCCTGTACCTCTGGAGTATCTCAGGCTCAGTCAATTGGAACAGAGTGATCCTCTGCCTGTACACCTGCTCCTCCCTTTGCCATACCCTCAGACCTGCAGCCTGTAGCCTTCGCCTCCTTGCAAACACATAGAGTGCCGCCATTTTTCCAACACTGTTGAATTTTGGGCCCTTTTTTATAGCATGCACATGGTTACCACCTGCTTTCAGTCCATTGTAAATACCGACTCTTAAATACCGAATTTCATTGAATTCGGTATGTTTGGGCTTTCCTACATCTTGATGGGCATTTTTTCCGATTTCTTATTTACCGATTCGGTGAATAAGGAGTCGGTAAATAACATATCGGTAAATTACGATTCAGTAAATATGTATTCGGTAAATACTGATTCAGTATTTTACCGATTCATATTTACCGATTCGGTATATTGTTGACACCTACATCTCTTTTTCTCAATACCGGTCGGTAACAGCCGATTTTACCGATTTTAGGCCGTTACCGACCGGTATTTGGCTACCTACATCTGGCCCTTAGTCTGTAACAATATGATCGCAGCACTTCGGCCCTGAAACCCCTTTCTTTGTCTCTCTGTAAAATATACTTAACTTTCAAAACTCTCTAGTACATCCAGCACTCTATGGTCAGTCATTGAATTAGTTCTTTGGTTGAAATCTTCATAATATGGGCTCTTCCCCGTGAAACTCCCTATATTCAATGGTGAGCCTCGCTGACATAGCCGCTGCTTACTGGATGAGCTACCTGACTCTTAATCACTGTGCAAAGCACTAGCCCTCTATCTGCTTCTCTTTATTTGTATACACACCCCAAATTCCTGTAAAGCCACTTGTGTGTGGTTAATAGCACTTTAGAAAGTATAATACAGTTTTAAAACAAAAGAGCTATTTATCAGATTGCACAGATTTCACCACTATTTCCTAGCTAACACATATCGTGCAGGATCATTCAGCAGTTTTTAGGTTACAGAGTTCTTATATGCTAAGGCCTCGGAACTTAGCGGCAGATTTTTTTAAATGTCATGCTGTGACGGGGAGCGCCGAGACGAGAGCCTGATGGGGATATCACATACACGAGCCCTACCTATAGTACCTCTCCGTCTCTCTCCCCACAGCAACCGGAGATTTCACCATTCTGCCTACCTGACCCCGAGACGGGGCTGTGGTACTTTAATTGGGTTGAGTTTGCTGGAGTCCCCGCCCCTTTTACTGACGTCACGAAGGCGGAAGGAGAAATACCCGGGACTACGGAGCTACAGGTGTGTTATTCACCTGGAGGAGAAGAGTGCGGAATCGAGGAGGAAGACAGCGTGTTGAAGAATACGAGTGGAGCAGCGGACGAGGAACAGCCAGCGAGTCCAAGGAGAGAGTGAGGGCGCCCGCAACCACCAGCACGAAGTCTACCAGAGCTAGGGGGCCAACGACACCACGCTCTGCCAAGCCACACATCTCGAGGAGAAGTGTGGCTAGCACAGGTACGTTCCCGTATGCGGGCGGGGCGGGAAGAAAGGTTTAAACCGTCCCAACTAACACCGACCGTCCATACGCACTTCCCTTCCTGAGCACTTTTCGGCACCCGAGTCCTGTAGAAATAGTGCTGCACAGAGGGTCTCCTCACCCCCTGTCCCTGCATGCATTAGAGAAACACCCTAGACTAAAACTAGGTTTTCTTTCCTTTTCTTTATTCCTGTTTGCGGTTGCCGCCGAGTCTGGGCATCCTGGAGTGGCGTCAACGAGGCATACGCGGGAGCGGGTCTCCAGAGAAGGATCAAGAGGCCTCCCTTCTGTACTATCGTCCCAGTCCTAGGAGGAAGAAATTACTTAAACCAATAAAACAGTTGTTGCCTAACCTAAGAGTCTCCTCTGTGTCATCACTCCCGCTTACAAATGCATTGTGTGACATGGGGAGGGGAGGAATGCAGCATTTTTAACATTTTATGGTGCATTCCTGTCCTCTCCTTGCACTGGTGCACTACATGCTGCCTAACACCAACAAAGGCAGCCTTGCACTATGGTGAAATGGAGCCTGCATTTCAGGCAGGATTGTTTTTGTGTAGAAGGAACACCTTACTGCACAAAAACAATATTGTGCGGCTTTTTCCTCTCTTATGTGTGCTGCAAAATACAGCACACGTAGAAAGAGGAGAAAATGAGGAGAAATGAACATATTTCTCTTCACTACACCTCCCCTGGGAAGGCATAACATGTTGACCCATTCTCAGGTCTACAACTCATGATAAATCTTGGAATGTGCCAAATTCCATGGGTGGATGCGTGGGAACACCTGCTCTCCACTCATGGAATGCCTCCCAGGGGCAGAGTGACGCAAGGCAGTGGCTTGCACTGCCATGCGTTACTCCAAATTTACGAAGCCACTCAGGGCCACGCTAGATGGCCTTGCAGGGCTTGGTAAATCTCATTCTATGCCCAGCGTCCCCTTGCAAGGGCGACGCAAAACCACTCATAAATCTGCTCCTTAACCTTTGAGCTACAGGGTGTGTCCAGGCTCTTGCTTCAGACATAAGAGCGATTCTATATGTTACATAAATCTTTTGGCTTCCTTCAGGAAATGAATCCTTCAGGGTAGAAGTATCTTACAGGCTTCGGCTTCCCAGTTCTAAAGTCGGCAGCTCTGGACAAAACACCACATCCTCTGACCTCCAAGCTTTTGAAGAGAAAAGCTCAGTTACCCATCGTTTGTTTTTTTGTCTGCAGTTTCATACAGCCGGAACTCGACCCAAAGGTATAGGAGAGCTTTACATGAGCACCAGCAACATTACACATGGGCACATTCATTTTTTTGTACGCATGGGAAGATTACGCTATTTGCCCAGAATCGCAGGATGCTGAGCCAAGTCCAAGACTAGAATCTGGCTCCCAGGTTCCAAAGTCATTAGCTTTGGAAGTTAAACGGGGCGTTGCTTTGGGGAGTGGGGATTTGAGGTGTTACACTCCCCTAGTAAATGTACTTTCTGATAAATAGTTGAGGACAGGTGTTTTCTGAGATGCTGGGATGTCAGTTAGATTTCACCAGGAATCTCTAAATACACACAGACAAAAACACAATCATACTCTCTCCCTCTCTGTTTTGAAAGTGCTAAAAAATGTTGGTCATTACAAAATACTGGGGCATATGTACAAACCCCTATCGCCACCACAACGTCACTTTTTATGATCTTATGGTGATAATAGGGGCATTGCCTTAGTTACAAGGCAGCGTTAAGCCACCTAACGCGGCTTAACACTGCCTTGTAAATAAGGCCCCCTTTCACGCTATACTTAGCGTGAAAGGGTTGGGCAGTGGGTGTTGCAGTCCCATTGATTTTGATGCTGTCCCATATTTACAAAGGCAGAGTAAATAGGAGGCAGTGCAAAAATGAAGACCAGTGAAAATCTGGTCTTAATTTGGCGAAATGAGGAGAAATGCAGCACACATGGAAAAAGCAAAATGCCTTGGATTGATTATGTACAGGAAGGTCCCTCTTCCTGTACATAAACAATCTTTAAAAAAAGAAAGCCATTTTGTGACTTCCATGCGTGTTGCATTAAACAGCACACATAGAAGTGACAAAATGGTATTTAAAGATTGTTTATGTACAGGAAGGGGGACCTTCCTGTATATAAACAATCTTTCCCTGCACGCAGACACCCTACCACTATGGTGCAACGGTGCCTGCATTGGCGCTACACTTCTAAATGTAGCGCTAGCGCAGGTGCAAACGCAAGGCTACACCATATGGTTGTAAATGTGTTTTACACTATATGCAGCCTATTTGTTAGAAAATCTGAAGCTCAAACCCCAGAATCGTACTGACCAAGCCACGCCCCTTGCGTTAGGCCACATACTCTCCCATAAAGTTCCCACAGTTTCACCCTTCATGCATGGAGATATTCCTTAGGTTACAAGTCTTACAGCACCTGCAGTGCCAGCAATTTCAACCCAGCTACATTGACCACGGTGTGTACTGAACAGAAAGGTTGCAAAGTCTTTTTTCCTGCTGCGCTTTCATGCTGTCATTCCACCTATGAGCACTAGATGGCAGTAGCACGACATTTTTCACTCCTATAATGCCCTTGAGCTGGAATA
This sequence comes from Lissotriton vulgaris, assembly GCF_964263255.1. NCBI lineage: Eukaryota > Metazoa > Chordata > Amphibia > Caudata > Salamandridae > Lissotriton > Lissotriton vulgaris. The sequence goes on along the minus strand of NC_141696.1, from coordinate 370,177,012 downwards.
TTAGTATATTTGTTGGCAGCTCGATTTTTCAAGCCTGTCTTCTCCAATTTAAAGCTACCACATTACTAGGACGGGATGTGCTGCAAGTGCAGCTCAGAAAACAAATTAGAACGGTATTAACAAGGAACTACTGGCATAAGTACAAGGGGGTGCGCCACCGGAGCGTCACTTTTTTTGACAGTCCGGTCGAGTCCCTGCACCATATTTACAAAATGACATGAAGCCACTTTTTGTGGCTTAACCCCACTTTGTAAATATGGTCCCCTTTCATGCAGCACTCTGCGTGAAAGGGGCATACAATGGGTGTTGCCCTGGGAGTTCCACCGCAACACCCATCGCTTTTTGACGCTGCCCCAGATTTACAAGGAGGTGTAAGTCTGAGGCAGCGCCAAAATTGAAAGCCATGCAATAGCGGCGTTAGAATGGTCCAGTGAGGAGAAACACTTTTATTTCTCCTCGTTTTTGCTTATTCTATGTGTACTGCATTCTGCAGCATACATAGAAAGAGAAACATGCCGTTAATGATTGTTTATGTGCAGGAAGATGTGCTTTCCTGCACATAAACAATCATTAAATAATGGAATTCTGCAGCACATACAGAAGTAACAACTCACCATTATTGGTTGTTTATGTGCAGGAAGAGACACCTTCCTGCACATAAACCATCATTCCCTGCAACGCAGGCACCCTTGCACTGTGGCGCAAGAGTGTCTGTTTTGGGGCTAGGCAGCTATTTGTAGCACCAGGGAAAACAGAGGGGCGCGCCGTATTGTTGTGAATACGGCGCATCCCTGCATTTTGGAAATGGCTGCGCTTGACGCTGCAAAATGTGCTGCAGCACCGCTCGGCGCCATTTCCTTGTAAATATGCCCCATTTTTCCCAGTCCCAACATAGATCACAAAGTGACTCAACATGCACGTTTTTTTCATTATTGTGACTCCACTTAACACCCCCACCCACCCCCCAATGGATGTTCAGATTAGGCAGTTACATTGTTTACTGCATACAGTTGTGGTTTGTGGCGAATTCTAAACTGGGCAACAAATGACACAGGCATAAAGGAACACGACTGTTTCCATTAGAATATATGCTTATAAATCTTTATAAAAAACAATTGAGAGATGCAACTGGAAACAACTGAAAGCTTGTACACTGAAGTTCATTAGTTACCAAAAAAAAAAAGAAATGCTAGCATGTGGGCCCAGAAGAAACCATTAATTTTATATTTTATTTGAGGATGTCTGTTTACTCTTTTGTTTTGCCTCTTCCTTATATCCACAGTGTGCAATGAGCAATGAGTCAGCGAGTCTCTTTCAGGCACAGGAAATAGCAAAGGATGCGACTCGTGTCACAACATGCAGAATAAGCTAACACGACATCTGTCAAAAGAAGCTGCATATCTCAACCTCTGCTCCCATTACTGTGATTAACCAGTGCTTGTCATCACCTCAAATTGTATTTACTTCAACGGAGGAGCTTTGGTATTCTAACTCCAGAGGCAACATGCGGGCCGTGTGCAAGCACCAAGTGGAGGTAATGACAGGTCGAGGAATTGTCATGGGGATGTAATGCTCAAATCGAGGTATTGATCAGTTGATGTAATTACCTGAAAGGATCAGTAAATCACACATGGGCCAAAGCAGCCCCGGCGACCAAGTGTGAAGATTCAAAGCAAGCTTTTTCCTGCATCACCTTCTTCCAAGCTCAGCTCCTCCTCCACTTTCACTCACATTTTAGGTCTGGCCTAACAAACAGAGCAAGCTGTCTGTTGGCCACAATACCTATTGTCAGTTCAATGTGATCTTACAGTCCTCCATTGCTTACCATTGGTGGCTTTTCTGTCTCTTTCATTTGTTTGCTTTTTATTCATCAGTTTGTGTGGTCGTCACTTGCTCTTTAGGGTTTGCTGAGCCAGCGCATGCGCTGTCGGCAAGACATTTAGTGTGTGGGTTTTCAAAGTGCTACCAAACGCTTTTAGCAGACACAGAGCGTGCGGTTACGCGAACAATGACGAGCAGAGGAGCCATGTGGCTTTCCTCTCTCGTCATGGTGCGCGCACACCACTCGCCAACCTGCATGTTTTTGTTTCTTGTTTCTTTCTCCCACAACTCCCGGTCGCCAACTTTTATGTAAATGGACTTTTTTTTTGTGCTATTTCCATACTGTTGCTCAATCGTGCTCAATCGCGGCACCCGTGCTTTTCTTTAACATGGTTAAAGGTAAAGCGCCAGTGCTGCGATTGCTGCAAAAGTAAAGAAATAGAAAAAAACATCTATTTCTTTACTTTTGCTATAATGGCGGCACCCGCGCTTTACTTTAACCATGTTAAAAGTAAAGCGCGGGTGCCGCAATTGTAGCAAAGGTAAAGCAATATTTTAGCAAATCTATTTCTTTACTTTTGTGCAATCGCGACACCCGCGTTTTACGCAAAGCCTCCCTGCAGCTTGTTTTTTGTAGGTGCATAGACAGATGACTACTGCCTTGAGGAAAGCTGCCAACTAATGGTAAGTTGCAACAGCAACACTATACCCTTGATTGAATTTAGATATGTTCACATGAATTCCTTGTAGATATTTCCAAAAGGTTTCTTTTTCGCCTAGAACATAAATATCAACCTAGGGTATGGAAAGTGCTTTTCTATGAAATTGCACATAACGCCTCATTTTTTAACACTGCACCATCTCCATTAATGTTGGTCTAAAGTAAAATGAACATTGATCAAAAGGTGTATTTGTGTACCATGAAGTGCTAGCTGTTGTATCACAACGGAATGAATTCCATAAGACTGCTTGTATTGGATTCTATGTTTACCTTTGTCCGATTGGGTTAAAGGGTTGTCTCTATGTGCATATAAACACTGTTTTTAGACCCTGCAGTTTCCTGGCTTCAACTTGGTTTCATCTGTCTGCTCAGAATCACTGGCCCTTAGGCCAGACATTGGGCTGCAAGCGCTGAGTCTGCAGTAGTGGGCAGATCCATTCTTCTATATCAACTGGTCCTATTGTCTTTCATCCCAGAGCCCCTGGAGTACACGTCCTTCCCCTTCAGGCCACAAGAGCACAAGCTTCTTTTAATTTTCTTGTCTTTTACCTATGCTCCTCCAAGATGTTGTGACCCCTTTGCAGTTCTCCTATTTCGTTCTGAGCTACATCACAGGCATCCTGAAAATTCCAAGGAACCCAAGATACTTTTGCATACCCAACTCTAAAAGGTGGACTCTGCCCTTATACAATCGCAGGACTTTTTGGCTGAGCATTCCATGCCTTATAAGGAACAAGCACTGGCATAGCCAATAGGTATCGGCTTTGGGACCTTATAAGTGTTTATCCATGCAACAGTTGATGTTGTTGCACCAAGGATATTATGCTGCATAACTAAATACGTTTAAGGTCCCAAAAGCGAGACCTATTGGCTATAGCAATGCTTGTTTTATGTTTGTCCCCAGCAGGGCCAAACTGGGAACAGAAACCAGCCCTGGCAAACTGCTCAGCTGAACCCTCCCCCCCCACTCCCCGGGGTGAGGGGTAGTGCAGCTGAGCAGTTTGCGAGCGCTAGTTTCAGCCGATTTTGTTACAGGGGGCCGATATTGCCGACCCCTAGTAATAAAACCGGCCCCAAGGGGCCCAAAACCGGCCCCCAACCTAGCGGCCTATAGGGTAATTTCCCCGCTATGGCCAGTCCGGCCTTGGTCCCCAGTAGCGGCTGGTGTGTTTACAGAGTGTCAAGACAGGGATTGTGGGGAGCAGATGAAACAATTTTTTTTAAACACTTACCTGCCTCGCTGCATCACCACATCATGCCCATCTCCTCCGCAGGCACAGGCTCCCAGAGTGCACTGCGGCAAATCCTGACACTGCTTTTATGCTGCTGAAAGCAGTGTCAGGATTGGCCTGAGTGGCGATGATTTGCGCACCCAGTTAGACTGGGAGCCTGTGTATGCTCTCTTTAACCCAGCAACACAGCTGGGGTTGGAGAGAGCTTCAGTGCGCATTTTGGTTTGGACAGCCTGAGACAGCCGGCCAGATTGTTAAGCGCATTGAATAGCAGTGCCCAACACTCCGACTCCAGACTGACATCACCCTGGCCCCAAGCCTTGGCTCCACGACAAAAAATAAAACGATAATTAACATCAGTTTAATATCATTGTATTCTTAATTTTTTGCGGCTGCTGGCAGGTCGGGCGACACTCCTCTGCCGGGAGCCACCGCTGTTTGTCCCTCCCTGAATCTTGGATGCCTTACTTTTGTCCTTTCACTGCTCACTTCCGATACACTACTTTTTTCTTTTTGTTTGAGAACTTTACAAGTGTGCTTGTCTTTTTCAGCAGTTTCCCTCATGGATGTCTCTTCACCTCTCTGCCATGTTGCTCTCTCTCGCCCATATGCTTGCTCCATGCCCTCTCCGTATTGTGCCCACCATTGTTTTTCTCTGCCCCACGTTGCTCTCTCGCGCTTGTTGTTCCCCCCTCCAACAGTTCCATATTCCTCTCTCCAGCCCTTGTGGTCATCTTCCAGGGGCTCACTGTCCGTAACAGGTGCTTTCTCCTGAGGCTGGCAGGGTTAGGGCCGTTTTTATGTTACTGGGGGCCGGTTTTGCAGCTTTGCTATAATATCAACCCCCATGAACAAAAGCTGGAGTGGTTCACACTTGCACCCCACCACCCAGGTGGTTGTGGTGCTTCATGTTCCTCTACTCACCTTGTTGCTTCTCTCCGCCTTCTGTATTTCTTCCGACAACACCACTTGTAATGTTGCTTCCACCCCCTCCTTCCATGTTGCTTCTGCCATCCATGTCACTTTGTCCTTTTATTTCTTTCTTACCCACCCATGCACTCTGTGTTGCTTCCCCTTCCCTTGATGTCTGTGTTGTTTCCCCCTTTCTTGCCTCCCAAAAAAAAATCTCAGGGGCAAATCTCTTAATTTCTTTATTTATTAATCCAAATTGGATAAGTAAATAAAAAAGAAAACCTCTCACATCATTGTGCAAGTGTGTTGTGTGTGACTATAATTTGAGGTGGACATACACATCATACTGTCTTTTTTGTGTTTGTTTACTATCTAGCCATGATGTAATGCATAAGGGATGCTGTATAGCATTGGTAAAAAAACAATTTCAAAGACAGTGGGCCTCATTTATGGGGCCCGACTGGCACTATTGCTCCACCGGAATGTCACTCTTTTGACGTTCCGGTGGCGCAATGTGCCACTGGCTTATATATAAACCCACATGAAGTCACATTATGAGGCATTTCATGGCCTCATAAATATGTGCCCCTTTCATGCGTGAAAGGGGCGTTCCATGTGTGTTGCTTGGGGTGTTCCCAGCAACACCCATGGCTTTTAGACACTGCCCCAAATTTACGAGAAATCATAAGTCTGAAGCAGCGCCAAAAACATACGGAAGGCACAACAAGGAGAAATATCTTTATTTCTCCTTATTTGAATGCAGCACACATAGAAAGAGAGAAAAGCCTCTTGTGCTTGTTGGTGCAAAGGTGCCTGCATTGACGCTCAGCAGCCCATTGTGCGCCAATGCAGGGGAAAAGTAGAGGAATGCGCAGTATCTAATAGATATGGTGCCTTTCTGCCCTTTTCTTTTGCCATAGGCCAGCGCAGCAGCAAGTAAATGAGGCTCAATAGGTCCCCAAGGGAGGACCTATTGGTTTTGCCAATTCTTGTTTTTTAGGCAAGTGACAAGGAACCCTTCACCAAGCCATCACCTACCCCTTCCCCATTGAAATAACTTGTTTTTGTAGACAGAGGCTACACATTCTCAATGCTATGCACACATTTCGTTGCCCTTATGCCCTTGTTTGCACTGAAAAATAAACACTTTTTTTAAAGATGTCTGGCATTGGCTGTCAAACTCACATTAAAAGTAACTCTGTTTTTTAAGATGAGCTTCGTATTCTGAGCATTTCCCTAAATCTTGGTAGCTCAAGGTGGGCTTTTCTTAGTCAATATTTATCTAAACGCCTTGACGGCCTGCGCTTTGATCCTGAGATCAAAAAGATTTTATAAATTTTCGTCATTTGGAATTTTTTCCAGATGCCACATACTGCTCAGAGGGTTTCTTCAGGATACAGAGGCATAAAGCGGGGAAACGCGGAGGCATAACATCTGTGACATACAGTGCAAACACATAGCTAGCTCATTATTCAACGTAGCTCAATGACATTTTAATTTCTTTGACTTGTGTGTGGGCTGCTGGGTAGTCGGCACACTTCTGTTCTACTGAACTTTTAATTCAGTTGTTTCCATTTGTAATAACATTGAAGTCAGTCGGTAGTAGTGCTTTGTCCAAGAGCTAGGTTTTCAAGCACTAGGATACTTAGGGCCATGAATACAGTTCCACTGGGCCACTTTTACGTCACCAGAGCGTCACTTTTGTGATGCTCTGGATGGGCAGCGTGCCGGCCCATATTTACAAGACCACACCACCCTGCATGGCTTTTCATGGCCTTGTAAATATGGAGTAAGGCAATGCCGTACTCTGTGTGGAAGGGGTGTTCCATCGGCGTTGCTGTGGTTGTTCCTATGCAACACCCATGTGTTTTTCACACTGCCCCAGATTTACAACATAGCGTTATTCTGGGATAGTGCCAAAACTAACGCCTTCCCAAAGTAGACGTAACAAGGAGAAATGTTTAAAATTCTCCTCGGTTTTTCCACTTTCTGTGTGTACTTCATTCTGCAGCACACATAGTATGAAGAAAAAGCCTCATTTGAAGGTTTTTGTGCAAGAAGGTGCCTCTTCCTGAGCAAAAACAATCATTCCAACAACACAGACACCCGTGCACAATGGCGCAAGGGTGCCTGCTTTGACGCTCGGCTGCAGGTTGTGTGCCGGCACTGGCAGAAAGGACAAGATGGGCTGTATCTTGTAGATACGCCACATTCTGGCCCTTTTCTTTTGTTGTAGAGCAGCACAGCTAGAAGGCTTGCAGCGTTGCCCTACGCCAAAATATTGTAAATATGCCCCAAAGTTTTATTGCATCACAAGCACTATTTATTGACCATGTTACCTCATCTTTCATCCAATTTCGGTTCTCAGCTACTAACTATTTGTGTTTTTTTAATGACGCATTGTATGAAAATGCTGTGTTTTATTCAGTTGCAGTCCATTGTATTCAAATCTAGGCCACAAATCTTCATTGAGAGAGGACATGATGGCAGAGATTTTAAAGGCTTGCAATCCTTGGGGACTGAACTAATCTTCCGCATTCTGTTTCATTCCATGAGCAGAAAGGGGGGTAGATGTAAATGCAACATAATTACAGCTAGTCGCCAGCCGCTGGAGCAGTTGGAGAATGTCTCCACTGAGATGGAGTGCTGTGGCAAGCTGCTGCAACCCTCCCACCCCCTACCCACCCGCCACCTGCCCGACACCCCGCCAGCGCTCCCCTCCATATTGTGTGAATGCAATATCTTAACCACCTCAAATCTCACGGGGCTGGAACTTTGTATACAAGCTGTCAATCCAAATGCAAATTCTGCCAAGGCGAAAAATGCAAGAAATCTATTAGACAATTATCAAATGCCTGTCCAAGTGCCCCCTCATGTTGCAGCTGAGGGCTTGTGTCACATCAAACGTGGGATCATCTCCCTCTTTTTGGTTTAGATCGGCTCCCTGGCATTATTGTAATTATATGTTTTGCGTTTTCGCACGCTACGAATTCCTTCTCAGAGACAGCTGACGCATTGCGTTATTTTGCTGTGAAGATAGTGTCAACAGCCGCCTGTGCAGGTAAGAAAATTTAATTTTCCCTCTTCATCGTCAGTCGAAATCCTCCCCAACCCAGCTTCACTGCCCCACCGCTCTTACATGCAAGGGCCTCGACGGATAACTTAGGAGCAGGGCCTACCCTAAATCGGATTGACCGGGACAGCGCCCTGTCAGAAGGAAGATTTGGTGTTTGCTGTGGTGGGATAGCAGGAGGTGTGAGGAAGAATGGAGGAAGGCAGGGGTTGATGGGGTGCTGAGAATTACACTGAGGTACATTAAGGGCTGATTACAAATAATTTACCAGGATCTGATTGAGACCAGTGTGATGGACGAGTTTCTGTTTGCATGACATTAAGTCAGGCAGCTCCATGCTGCGTCCCTCAGAATATCGGCTCGACAGGCCTGGGCACAGCTCGCCTAATCCCAAAGCCGGCCCTGTCAGGACATATGGGGCCTCATTTATGAGGCTGTGCGCCACTTTTACGCCGCCAGTGCATCACTTTATGTGACGCACCAGTGACGTAAAAAATGCGCCTTGTTGTGCCAAATTTACAAAGTGACGCATCTAGGTAGATGCGTCACTTTGTAAACCCCTGCGCCACATTATACCTGCGCCAGGAATAATGTATCCAAGGGGGGCGTATTGACGCAAGAAAGGGTCATGGAAGTGACGCAGTGAAATCTATGAGATTTCACTGAGCCACTTCTAGGACTCAAATGCGTCAAAATCTTACGCCTGCCTCACAGCAGGCGTAAGACTGACGCAGGTTCTTTCACATGGGCCTGGCCCCATGTGAAAGGACACATTGCTGGAGTTGCGTCACTTTTGTGACACACTCCAGCAATGCGTCACTTTTGCGCCTACAGATACGTCAGAAATACTGACGTATCTGTAACTCCTTGCGACATGATGCGTCATACTGTAAATATGACGCATCATTGGTGTCGCAAGGAGGGCGCAATGAAAAGTGATGCATCGCTGTTTTCACGCAGTGATGCGTCACTATTCATAATTGAGGCCCCAGATATATACCCAGAGCCGGCTTTTGCTCAGATAGTGCCATGGGCGAAACCAAATTTGGAACTAGTCTTTAATTTTCTGTTTTGAAAAGTGTGGAGGGGTAAGAGGAAGGTGAAGGGCAAGTGCCCCCCCCCCCACCATAAAAAAACAAATCAGATGAGGACACGTGCAATGCAGTCTTCCTAAAAGTGTTTAAGCACACTTTTCTTTGAAGCTATGTCGAAGGGAGATTATTACAGACAGCTTCATCGCCCCACTGAATGGTAAAGGCCGGGCCTGTTTATACCAAAGTCAGTATAATTCCAGTATTACGCCAAGAAGCTGCCTGCAATGTGGTTTTCTGCAGCTGATGACGTACTGGGAATAGAGACTCTTAAATTATGGCATTCAAATAGTGCTCAAAATATAAGAATATACGCAGACATATTTTCATATATGCAGCATGGAAAGGAAAAATCTAATACATGTACAAATTATGGCATTCAAATAGTGCTCAAAATATAAGAATATACCCAGACATATTTTCATATCTGCAGCATGGAAAGGAAAAATCTAATAAATGTACATACAAATTATATACATGTTCTCAATTTAATGGCAAACAGTATTCATTCATGTTTAGAACACAAGGTGTAAACAGACATGTAGATCTGTCACCCAAGGTTTCCACCCTCTCGTGACCATCTCTCTTACTCTTCAAATGCCCTACTGGCAGGGTCTCTACGCACAAACCCGCCCCACATCACCTCCTGCCTGCTTGTCGGTGCCCTTAACAAGACTCACTGTGTGAAGTCCTCTCCCCTGCTTTACCTGCTCCCTCAACGCTCAGGAGAGCTGCCATTCCAAGAGTCAGTGGCCAAGTCAGTGCCAGCAGCAGTGCTACCAGCTGATGCAGATAAATGCCAATGCTGCACTGGGCGCTTGGCGCTAACCATTCCTTTCTTTTTTTTTGAGTTTGATTTATTGGAGAATAGAAAAAGGGGAGGATGAGGGGAGGGGGGTGAAGGAGAAGAGTTACAATAAGCGGATGAGAGAAATAAACAGTGTAATAAAAATTTCATAAAATAAGCATTACAAGCATGAAAAATTATGAACATATTATAAAAATAAAAATACAATAAGCAAAATACAGTATATAGAAATACAATAATTATAGCAATGAAATATATAAAGAAATAGCAGGTAATAAGAAAATCATGGGGGTTTGCGAACTTCAACTGTGTCAGGAGTAGGAGAGGGATGAACAGGGGCAGAGGGAGATAGGTATAATACCAAAGGAAGCCAAAGCAGGTCACGTTTGATAGCTAGGGAGATGGGAGATACATAATTGGTGTCTAAACGATGGTTAAAACAGATTGCATTCCACCAAGACTGATACGAAATATTTGCAGCCTGTTTCCAGTTAGAAGTGACAATGTGAAAAGCTACAGCAAGGAAAAGGTCAAGTAAAGGGTAGTGATTGCGGGAATGAGGAAGTTCCGATGAGAGGGAGCCAAGAAAAACTAGTGAAGGCGAAAAAGGGACTTGAAACTGGAAAATCTTTTGTATTTGCTTCCAGACCAACTGCCAGAACTGGGAAGTAGGGGGGCATTCAAACAACATATGTTTGAGATCAGCAGAGGGGCAGGGACAGGACCAACAGGAAGAGGAAGTGTCTGGTGAAAAACGGAATAAGGCAAGCGGAGTAAATAAAGTTCTGTGATAGATGAAAAATAAAGTTTGGGTAGTGTTAGCAGCCCTAGAGGTCTTGTGGAGTTTAGTCCAAATTTTATCCCAAAAAAGTACAGGCCAGTTCTGAGAAAAATCCAGCTCCCATGCAAGTTCAATGCGAGTTTTCAATCTATCAGTAGTAGAACGGAAAGAATTATATAGAGCGGATGCAGAAGAAGAAGATTCCAATAAAAGGGAAGTGGATTTGCGATCTACAGGAATTTCGTTGGAGGATGGAAGAGTTTGAAGATATGAGAGCAGGACTGGGTAAAGGGTATTGTATTGCGTTCGGGCAGAGGCGGGCAAAGAGAAAAGAGATTGAAGATCCTGGAAGGAGAGAGGTGTACCTTGAGAAAATAATTGAGAGATCCAAGATAGTCCTTGAGAGTGCCAAGTCTTCCAATGTATGGTACGGTTACGGATTTTGAGAAGAGAGTTATTCCAAATCGGTTGGTCGTGAATGGAGAGGAGGGATGGATAAGATGAAGATAAGTAGGGAGAAAGGAGATTACGAGAATGTGAAAGAATAGGCGAGCGAAAACGAGTTAAAGAAGATGTAAAGGACAAGAATTCACGGAAGGTAAAAGGAGAAATGAAAGAAGATTCCATATTGAACCAGACAGGGGGATGATGAGGCATGTTAGAGGATACCAGCGAGTCGATTGTTTCAGGGAAAAAGCACGATGGTATTGTTTGAAGTCAGGAAAGCGGACTCCAGATTGAGCTTTGTCCTTACGCAAAGAAGCAAGGGCTATTCGAGGACGTTTACCGATCCATAGGAATTTCAGTAATAAAGAGTCGATCTTCTTAAAGAAAGAAAGGGGGATGTGTAAAGGAAGCATGGAAATAGTATAGAGAAGCAGGGGGGAAAGCATAATCTTTATAGAGTTGAGTCGACCCCACCAGGACAAAAAGAGCGGATGCCAACGAGTGATAGCCGTATCCATTTTCTTATAAACATAATCAAAGTTTAGTTTGAGAGTGTCAGATAACAAGGGAGCAAACCAGACCCCTAGGTATTTGATTTTGGATGGTTGCCATGAGAAACCTGTACAAGAAAAGAGATGTTTCTGACATAGAGGATTCAAAGGCAGAATCTCACATTTGTCAGCGTTCAAACGATATCCGGAAACTGCAGAGAAAGAAGGAACTTGCGGAAGAAAAGAGGGAATGGAAGTGGCAGGGTCGGAGCAGTAGAAAAGAATATCATCGGCATAAACCGAGAGCTTGACTTGTTGGGAACCAAAATGAAAACCAGAGATAGTGTCATCTAAGCGAATTTTAGTAAGGAAGGGTTCTAAGGCTAAAATAAAAAGTAAAGGGGATAATGGGCAACCTTGTCGAACTCCTCTGTGTAGAGAAAAATAATCTGAAGACATCCCATTCACAAAAATAGAAGCTTGAGGATTAGAGTAAAGTAAAGAGATAATAGAAATAAATTTAGGGGGAATACCGATCCAACGTAAAGCCTGAAACATGAAATCCCATCCAATCCTATCAAAAGCCTTCTCCGCATCTAGGGAGATAGCTGCGAAAGGAAGAGTGAGAAAAGGAGATTTTCTAAGAATGTTGAGAAAAACCCGGGAGTTATCTGAGTAGAGACGTCCCTTGACAAAACCAGATTGTTCTGGGCCGATGATATCCGGTAAAAGGGGATCCATACGTAATGCTAATATTTTCGCTAGAATTTTGTAATGTGTTAACTAAAGATATTGGTCTATAATTTTTGCATAAGGAGTGATCTTTATCTTCCTTTGGAATTAAGCAAATTAAGGCTTGTTGAAAGGAGCCACTAGAAGAGCCGGCATCAGAGAAAGATTGGAATAAAAGTAGGAGTTTAGGGAGAAGGAGAGAGGCAAAGTGGCTGTAAAATTCAATTGTAAAACCGCCAGGGCCCGGAGATTTACCATGATGAAGTTTAGATACAGCATGGGATATTTCAGAAAGATAAATGTCCTGTTCTAAAGTGTGAAAATCAACATGTGAAATCGGGGGGGGGGGATGGAAGAGATTGAAAGTAAGCAAGAAGATCATCAGGTGTAGGAACCTGTTCTGGAGTATAAAGCGTATCATAGAATTTGGCAAATTCCGTAAGAATATCTTTATCTTTAAATGTGGATTCACCGGAAGAGGTTATAATAGATTGGATTTTGGTGCGTTCCTTACGGATCTTTAAGTAGTTGGCCAAAAGCTTCCCCATTTTATTCTTACCCCCATAGTATCTAGAATTACATTTTAGCAGGATATTAGAAGCGGCATCTGTTGTGAATTTATTAAAAGAAACTTTTGCTTCAATAAGAGCCTTAAGGGAGGAGTCGGATTTAGGGGCGTAATAAGCGTGTTCTAAAGCCTTGATGTCAGCTAATATTTTCTCCGACTTGGCCTCTTGTAATTTTTTACGCCGAGCAACAAAGTTAATAATAAAACCCCTAGAGGCGGCTTTGAAAGAGTCCCAAACCATACCAAAGGGAGAATCAGGGGTTTGATTTAAAAGAAAAAATTCCTTGGCAAAAGCAGTAAATTCCGTACAAAAGGTGGGGTCCAAAAGCAAAGCATTGTTAAATCGCCATCTGCCAGAATGTGGAGAAAATGGGAGTAGGTCCAGGTCTACAAAAACTGGGGCATGGTCGGAAAGTAAAATAGAGCCAATCTCAGAGCGGATAGCGTGTTGGGATAAGGGTTTACTGAGAAAGATATGGTCAATACGGGATTGGGATTGATGAGGAGGGGAGAAAAAACTATATTCTCGGGCATCAGGATTGCATAGTCTCCAGATATCTACTAAGGCATTATTTTGAAAGGAGTTCACAAATTGCGTGTGCATTCTAGAGGGAACAAAAGTGACTTTTGAGTGTCGGTCAAGGAAGGGATCCACAATCTGATTACAGTCTCCAGCAAGAAGTATGTAATCTCCAGAAAGAGAAGACAACTTGGAAGAGATAGCAGGCCAAGAGGTTCTATCGATTGCAGTAGGAGCGTACACATTAAAGAGAGTGAGTGGGATGTTATCAATGAGTAAATTAACAATAAGCCAACGGCCATCAACATCACATTCATGAGTAATCGAGGAAACATTTAACTTTTTATGTAACAAAAGTACAACACCATTTTTCCTAGATGTCGTAGGAGAGCAAAGAACATGACCTACCCAACAGCGTTTGAGTTTCAAAGCCTCCAGTTCAGCAAGATGAGTCTCTTGAAGGAGGGCAACATCACTTTTAAGTCTTGCTAAATGTGAGAGAACCCTCTGTCTTTTAATGGGATTATTTAATCCCTTAACGTTCCAAGTTGTTACACGGAACGAAATAATTTAGAATAACAGCTAAGAGCAACATGCTTAATAATGCATAAGAAATATAATGGAGAGAAAATGAGAAAAATAGAAGAGAAAAGTGAAAAGATGGAGGAGTCAAGAAGGAGAACAATGGTAAACCCAGAAAAGAAGAGATAAAAGCAGGGAGCTCATTAAATGTAAAAATCGAGAAGAGAAGAAACTGGTAAAGAGGAGAAAAGAGAAGAGAATCAGAAGAAGAAAGAAACAAGTTCATTGAGTCCAGAAGTCGGAGGAAGAGGGAGAAGAACACTGCTAATTCCGAAAGAAAAGAAAGCATGGTGCAGAAAAAAGAAAGGAAAAGAAGAAGAAAAGAGAAGGGCGTAGAAAGGGTGAAAGAGCTCAAGAAGAAAAGGACAGAAATAGAAACAAACAAGAAGACAGTACACGTTCAAAACGAACGACTGAAAGACATACTTACGGAACGAAAAAACTCAAGAACGAGGACGGGGTGGTGGTGCCGGGAGACAGCGACGACAACACCCAGATCAAACACCGAACCTCAACTACCATGGAACTAAAATGCAGCATATAAAGACAGTATGGCACATTAGGGTAAGAGGGAGGGAGTGAGGATGCATCTGTAGGAAAAAAAAAACAAGAGAAATGTACAAATAAGTGGATAGACGTGTCATAGGGGAACATGTCGATAAAACTGCGTAAGGGACATATGAGATTAAAACAACCATCAGGAGAATAGACAATAGGGGATACACAACATCAGCAACAATGGAGAGACAACAAAATCATGGCACAACGAAACCCAAGGAGAAGTAACAGAGCCTGTCAACCAGGTCCGGACTCATCCATAACATCCGGGCCCAGCCTTCGGAGGAACGCTTGCAAGGCTGCAGGGTCTTCATATGTGGTTGTTCTGTCTTTATACGTAACCTTGAAGAGACAAGGATGTAGTAGACCGTATCTTGCATTCAGGGCCCGGAGCTGAGGTCTCATGTCCAAAAACTTCTTTCTTCGATCTGCAGTGGCCTTGGAGACATCCTGCGACAAATAAAGGCGGTGGCCCTCCCACATAATTTGCTTTTTGAGCTTGGCAGCTGAAAGGACCTGCAGGAGGTCAGTGTATTGTAGGAAGAGCATAATGACTCCTCTAGGTTTGCTGGTGACCTTCGGTCCAAGACGATGAGCCCTTTGGATATTGATGGAAGTTAAAGCTGGAGCATCTAAGATCTTGGCAAGGAAGGATTGGAAGAAGACGGTTGGGTTTGATCCCTCCGTAAGTTCTGGAAGCCCGTAAAGACGTAGATTGTTCCTGCGATTTCTATTTTCCAAATCCTCCGTCTGGCACTTGAGTAGGAGTATCTCCACCTCCATCGACGGGTTATGAGAACAAGAGGTTTCTAAGGAGTCTGCAGAAAGTTCCAGAGAGTGAACCCGGACGTCCAGGGATGACCATTTTTCTTGCATAGCCTGCATGTTCTTTGTGGTGGCTTCCATAAAGGGCTTGAATGCACGAAGTTCCTCCAAGATGAGATCCATAGAAGAAGATGGGGAGTCACTCCCTGGTGATGGTGGATCTTTCTTCAGGTGCTTCGAGGAAGCTAGGGTAGACGACAGCTTGCCTTTGTTATGCGCCTTCGGGATAGCTCCACGTGTAGATTCCGATTTTGAGGCCATGTCGTCATCCAAGTCCTGAGGAGGAAAGTCTGAATCTGAGCCAACAGGCAACTTCACAGCAGCGGCCAGTAGCAAACCACAGGGCTCCTCCATGAAAGAGCAAGAAGTCCTATGAAAGAAAGCGAAGTGCCAGTGATGAGGGAACAGGAAATCCGTCAGTAGTACACCAGACTGCAAGGCCAGCGAGGAGGGGAAAAAGCCGCTAAAACTCCAATTAGGTAGTTGTGGAAATATAAAACAAGGCACAGGAGAAGAGTTACAAAAGGAAGCAAAAGCAGCAGCTGCACAAAACTGTGTTTAAAGATGTAAGAGTCACCTGAGGAAAAGGATGCAAAGTGTGAAAAACCAACATATTATGACAGGCTGAGCATTTGTTGTCTGCGAGGATTGTAGTCTCCGCACATGCCGTAGAAGTCTCGCGGCCCCATGAGGGAACCACGCTGAGGAATCCACAACAGTTAAGGGGGAGATATCCACAGGCGGAGAGTATTTAATCGCCAAGGGCAGAAGACATTGCAAGCATAAGAATAGTCCAGAAAAATAGAAGTTGTTGTAGCGCTTGAGTAAGGGTGTTGGTTGACAGGCAATGCGCTGAGCTGACTGAAGAGAAAAACTCCACAAAATGGCGGCCCCAGCAGCACTAGTGGGGCGCGACAGCGAGGGGGAAAAGAAATGGCCAAAGGTGACTCATGAAGCCCTATGAAGGCTCACCTTACTGAGAATGTCCGTTACAAGAAGATGCAGGCTCCGCACAAGTGCCGCGGTAATCCTTCAGCCGGCCGCCGTAAGGGAAACGCGGCCGGCAATTGAAATGTCGGAATGCGACGCGGAAGCCAGTGTCGCCGAACAGCATGAAAAAAGCGCGGAACCGGGAAACAATGAGGGCGCGGAGCTCACCTCATGTTCCGGACCGCGCATCAGCCTCTGTCACGAAGAAAAACCTCCAGCTGCCATGGGAAAGAGGTGCTGAGAGGAGGTTCGGTCCGGAGCTCCGGTATTAAGCCGCCATCTAAGCCGGCAGTTAAGCCACACCCCAGCCATTCCTTTCTTCATGGTGATAGTTCTGCAGTTTTTCTCTCTGCTTGGAAGTTCACACAGAAAGAAAACATATGTGTGTAATTTACACCATTTTTAAAGACTACAGCTAATTTGCAACACATAGGAGCATATGTACAAGCCCCATTCACCACAGGACCGGCACCTTTTTTGACGCTCCGGAGGCGTAGTGCCATTTCCCGTAAATGCAAGGTGGCACTAAGCCATATGACCCTTTCCGCTACAGTCCTCTCCGGCAAAGGGGCGTGCAATGGGAGTTGCAGTGGGCGTTCCATTGCAACACCCATTGCTTTTTGCTTTTTGAGGCTCTACCAGATTTACAAGGCTGAGGCAGCACCAAAAACGAAGGCCAGGGAATACCTGATCTAAGCATGGCGATACGAGGAGAAATTATTGAATTCTCCTTTGTTTTGCTCTCTCTATGTGTGCTGCATTATTCAGCACACATAGAAAGACCAAATCACCATTATTGATTTTTCATGTGCAGGAAGGTGTCCCTTCCTGCACATAAACATTCATCCCTGCAGCGCAGACACCCTTGCAACATGACGGCAGGCTGCCTGCATTGGAGTTAGGCAGCTTTTTTTGCACCCCCGCTAGGGGAAACACAGAGGTGCGCCTTGTTTTTGCGAATATGGTGTATCCCTGTGTAAAAATGTCAGAGCATGGCATTGCCAAATTTGGCGTAGAACCGCACTCCAACATTTTTGTCTACATATGCCCCATAGATGTTCTGTATAGAGGAGCGGGGCAGTGGCAAGAGTGCTCACAGCTAGTCCTCACAGCTACATTAGGGTGGATCACAGAGCCAATCATATATGGAATAAAGTACCCCCTGCCGTACATTACAAGGATTTTCTAGTCACCGAGCAGTTCTGAACCATATAGAGGAACAAGTTCATGACCTATAATAATGGTTTTGAACATCACCTTAGAGATCCATGACCTTTATAAGGTAATGGAACTCCCAGGTGAGGTTCAAAATCCTTATAATATAAAGCATGGGGGTACTTTATTCCTTACTGTATATGGTCATACAATCACTCTTTCTGTAAACCACTTACATCTTTAGTGTCTTGCTCTTTCATGTTCATTGCACACAAGAAGAATACAAGACGATTCTGTAGTGAGAAATACATAGACCAAAAAGCAGTCTGTAATTTTTGCAAAAAGATATCAAAATCAGGTTAATGCAAGCCAGGTTAAAAAATGCTGAACTCAGATTCTCTAAAAGCATCCGTCGAGTCTATATTTCCTTTAATCATCTATAGCGTGAAAAACTATAAAAGGTTCCATAAATATCTCTTTTCTGCTGATCGCTTTTTCTTTGTAGGGATGTATTTCAGATTAATTAAAAGCTACTTCCCCTGTTTTTGGTTTAAAATCAGGTGCGGCCGGCACAGGTAACATCGTTGGGGTGGTGGGGCGGGCGGGGGTGGTGGGGAATTAAAAGACAAGTTGGCAAGCGCAAGGTAAGTGGTTTTATTAATTTTCTTATTTTGCTTTCCCTATCCCGTCATTTTTTCCCTTCCTCCCTGTCCCCCCAGGCTGTTACTTGTGCCGGCCACACCGGTTTAAAATGTAGGTGTAATTATGCTTTGTGATCTGGCAGTAGGCATTGTGACATCGGAAATCACCTGTAATCAGTTATTACAGTTGAGCAGCTACATCATTTCTTTATTGTAGGTGACTAGAGACAACACAAGCCTCCTGTAATAAGGAAATTAGAGATGGACTTTTATATAGAGATTACAGTCTCCCATGCATTATAAGTATATAGGCACATGCTGTGCTGGTCCAAACTGGTGGCCACTCATGTCAAGCTTCCTTTTATTCTTCTGCACAGGCCAAGCCCAGCCATGGGGGCATGCTGTGCATGCGAAAGAGCCTTACTTGTGACATCTGGTATCCATGGGTGTGTAGAAGACGTAGCAATAGATGGAATTAAGAATGGTCATTTTATGCAGAAACGTCTGCGAACACAGGTTTTGGCGAGCCAGGCATAAGGCTCCAAGTAAATGGGGACGACAAGGACCTATGTTCACTAACCTTTACTCAGTGCTGCAAGGAAATCAGCAGTTCAGCATTACACGAATGATAAAAAACATTGCAGCGCCATATTTATTAAAAAGTACAAAATGGTGACTGTACAAAGAATTGCTATTTTATTACTAAGGAACAAACGTAATCCAGCACAGCCCTGAATGAGCATGAGTATGGTGATTGAGGTACACCCTCCAGTGCAAATTCATGTGCAAGAGTAACTATCCAAGCCACGAAAAGTTGCATTTTCCAGACAATTACACATCTCAGTGTTAGACGGACCGGGAGGGTCGGCCGAGGATAAGGGGAGAGGTCTCCGGGGAGAGCCGTCTCCAGCGATCGTACAGACAAGTAACTTCCCCCCCACAGACGGACACCACACAAGGTTAAAGTTCAACGAGACTTTATAGGCAATTCTTTAAGTTTACGATGGAATGGTACAAGGAGGTCTGGACTCAGGGGTCCCCTCGATTCTAGTCTCTGGTTTGGGAAAAGGGTAGCGGGACAGTCTGGTTACCAAAAAGATGAAAATAGCTCTCAATCCTCGAGCTCGGCGTTCTAGATGATCGGGCCGCGGCGGAGCCAGCAGGTCCCGAGATGGACGAAGGAAACGACGGTCCGCGGCGGAGCCTGCAGGTCCCGATGAAGATGATGGTTACAAACGGTCCGCGGCCACGCCAGCAGGTCCCGACGACGATGAAGGAGATGAAGGTTACGAAGGTTGCGGCAGCACCAACAGGCCAGACGATGGTGCACAAGACAGAGCTACGGCAGCGCCAGTAGTCCGTCAAGGATGAGTTCTTCTTTGCGTCTCTCGACTCCAAGATACAACTGTCTTCCTGCTCTGGAGCTGCCCCAGTTATAGGGCTGGAGTGCTTTGATGTCCGGACCCTCGCACTTGGAGGTCGGGAGGTCCGGGATGAGGGAGTCCAGACACCCCGCAGGGGGGTGGAGCCGGCGCCCGGGGAGGCGATGGGCGAGCGGCACTTGGCGGGGGAGAGCCATCGACACCTCTTTCTCCCATTGACTTGCCAAGTAGCCCACTCACCTCCTGGGTGGATGGTGGTGCCGGGATGTCTGAGGCCGGGCCAGGCCCAGGGTTGAGGTCGATCGGGGGCCAGGCGGCCTCGTGGTGGAGGGTCCAAGATGGCGCCCCAGGATGGGCGCGAGGGCCGGCAGTGGATCGGACCCACGAGGTTGACATGCTCGAGGGCAGGGGTCCCTGAGGGGACAGAGGACGTGCAATGGTGGTGTGTGGTACTTGTGGGCCTGGACTCGGGCCTGGTTGGGCCGGGGGAGAGCGGCCCTTCATGGGGCCTGTCCAACATGCGTCCCCCCCAGCTGAAGGCGGGGAGAGTTACCCATCCTCTTGGGGACTCTCTTTGTCGAGGCGGAAGAATCGGGACAGGCCATCCGCGTTGGCGTGATCTGGCCCAGGCCGGTGTTCAACTGTGAAGTCCATACCCTGCAGGGAGATGGACCAGCGTAGTAACTTCGGGTTTTCCCCCCGCATCTGCATCAGCCACTGCAGGGGTCGGTGGTCGGTCTGTACCCGGAAGTGGGTGCCAAAAAGGTAGGGCCGGAGTTTCTTGAGGGCCCAGACTACAGCGAAGGCCTCCCTCTCTATGGTGCTCCAGCGTTGTTCCCGTGGTAGGAGCCGCCGGCTGATGAAGGCCACCGGTTGATCAAGGCCTTCGGTGTTCACTTGAGACAGGACTGCCCCAATGCCATGGTCGGAGGCATCCGTCTGGACGACGAACTCCCGGCTGTAGTCGGGGGCCTGGAGCACAGGGGCGGAACACATGGCGGCTTTCAATTGTTCAAATGCAGCTTGACACTCGGGGGTCCAGTTGACTTTCTTGGGCTGATTCTTTGACGTGAGTTCTGTGAGGGGCCCCACTATCGTACCATAGTCTTTCACGAACCTTCGGTAATAGCCCGTGAGGCCCAGGAAGGCTCGTACTTCGGTCTGGGTGATGGGGGGCTGCCAGGATTGGATGGCGGCAATTTTTAGCTGCAGAGGGGCCACCAGGCCGCTTCCCACCTGGTGCCCGAGGTAGGTTACAGACCCTTGCCCAATTTGACACTTGCTGGCCTTGATCGTGAGGCCAGCTCGCTGAAGGGCTTGCAGCACCGTTCGGAGGTGGTGGAGGTGTTCGGACCAATGGTGGCTGTATACAGCGATGTCGTCTAGGTAGGCGGCGCTGAATTCTTCGAGCCCCGCCAGGACCTGATTGACGAGCCGTTGGAATGTTGCGGGGGCATTCTTCATGCCGAAGGGCATGACTGTGAAATGGTAATGGCCATCGGGGGTGGAAAAGGCAGAGCGTTCTTGCGCCCGGGGTGTGAGGCCGATTTGCCAGTAGCCCGCCGTCAGGTCGAAGATACTGAGGTAGCGGGCAGCTCCCATGCGGTCGATTAGTTCCTCTGCCCGGGGGATGGGATGTGCGTCTGTTCTGGTGACCGCATTCAAGCCCCGGTAGTCAACGCAGAACCGGAGTTCTGGTGTGGTGCCGGGGGCAGCTGCTTTGGGGACCAGTACTACAGGGCTGGCCCAGGGGCTGTCTGAGGGCTCGATGACCCCGAGCGCGAGCATCTTGGCTACTTCTTCCTGGATGCAGGCCCGTACACGATCTGGCACGCGGTAGGCCCAGTGGCGGATAGGGGGGCTGTCCCCCGTGTCCACATCGTGCACACACCAGGAAGTGACACCTGGGGTGAGGGAGAACAGGCTGGCGAACTGTGACAGGAGGACTCGACACTCCTGGTGTTGCTCTCTGGTGAGGGCCTCCGAGAGTCGGACCCCATCCACGGAGCCGTCTTGCTCCCGAGTCCGTAGGAGGTCAGGGAGGGGCTCGGAGTCTTCTTCAGCCCCATTGTCTGTGGCCATCAGGAGGCTGAGTTCTGTCCGCACAAAGTGGGGCTTCAGTCTGTTAGCGTGGAGGACCCGGAGGGGGTTCCGGGGCGATTCCATGTCGATGAGATAGGTGGCAGGGCCCTTACGCTCGATTACTTTGAAGGGCCCCGTCCATTTGTCTTGCAGGGCGCATGGCTCGGTGGGGGACATCACCCATACCTGCTGGCCAGGTTCAAATTCAATGGAAGAGGCATTCCGATCATACCACTTTTTCATGTCCTCTTGGCTGGCCTCTAGGTTAGCTTTCGCCAGCTCCCTGAACCGCCGGGTCTGGTTGCGGAGGGTTAGGAGGTACCGGAAGACATCTGGAGGGTTCTTTAGCGGGGGCATCTCCCAGCCTTCTTTGACTAGGCTGAGTGGTCCCCGCACTGGGTGTCCATATAGCAGTTCAAACGGGCTGAAGCCCAGGGATTTCTGAGGGACCTCCCGATAGGCGAAGAGGAGGCACGGCAGCAGCACATCCCACTGGCGACGGAGGGGTTCTTCCAACCCCCCGATCATCCCTTTTAGCGTGCGGTTGAACCGCTCAACGAGTCCGTTCCCTTGAGGGTGATAGGGGGTCGTGAATCGGTAGGTATCCCCGCACTGTTGCCAGAGGGATTTCATATATTTAGAAATAAAGTTCGTGCCTCTGTCGCTGACGACTTCTCGGGGGAAGCCCACCCGGGAGAAGATCCCCATCAGAGCCCGGCCGACTACCGGGGCTGTCACGGTCCGTAGGGGAACAGCCTCAGGGTAGCGGGTGGCGTGGTCCACTAGCACCAAGATGAATCGATGGCCTTGTTTTGTACGCGGGTCCAGGGGTCCCACGATGTCTATCCCGACCCTCTCGAACGGGGTGGTGACCACGGGAAAAGGTTGCAGGGGGGCCTTTAGTTTGCGGCCGCTCTTTCCACTGGCTTGGCACGTGGGGCAAGATCGGCAATGCTGGTGTACATCGTTTCTCATTTTGGGCCAGAAGAAGTGGGTCACTAGGCGACTGTAGGTTTTATCTTGTCCCAGGTGTCCTGCTAGGGGGACATCGTGGGCCAGGTTTAGCAGAAAGTCTCTAAAACGGAGCGGCACCACTAGTACTCGGCTGGCCCCCAGCTCTGCGATTCTTTGCTCACTGTACAGCAGATCATTGTCCCAGTAGACCCAGTGAGTTCCGGAGGTATCCCCTGCGCTTTGGGCAAGCGCTTGCTGGCGGAGTCCCTCGAGGGAGGGACAGGTCTTCTGTTCCTGGCGAAATTGCTCTTGCGTGGGCCCCCCCTCTTGAGGCCACTGGTCGAGGTTAGCGAGGTCGGAAGGTTGAGCTGGTTCGGGGGGGACGTCATGGTCGGTGGTTTCGGCTGGGGCGACCGGAGGCGGTGGCGCCGGCCATTCGGGTTCTTCTGGGCGGTGGTTGGCACGGGCGGCCATGGACCGGGTGGTGACGCACGCCCAGTCTGGGACGCCTAACATCCCCAGGTGCTCTCTTCGTTCTACGGCTGCCCACGGCGAACTTTCAAGGTCATTCCCCAGGAGGCAGTCTACGGGGGCATCGTCTCGGACCGTTACCTTCAACATGCCGGAGACCCCTCCCCATTCGAAAGGGACGCAGGCCATCCGACACAGACTTTCTGAGTTATCGGCTGAACGTACTGGGCAGAGAATGTTCGGTAGATACTGTTCTGGGGTCACCAGGTGACAGCGGACGGCTGTTACACTGGCCCCGGTGTCACGAAGGGCTTCGGCCCGGCGTCCATTGATGCTCACCCATTGGCTGTACTTCTGGGTGTTAGCGGGTAGGGGGACCCGCGGGACCAAGTCTCTCCCCCCTAAGCAGGCTAGAGCCATGGCGGCTGGCTCCCATTCTTGATGCTCTTGTTCATATTCCTCTTGTTCCTCTGTGATCTGTTCCTCCCCTAGGGCAGCAGCAGCCACCTGGCGGGGCCTCGGGCTCTGGTACTGGGGGCAGTTTGGGTCGTTCGCATAGTGGCCGACTCGTTGGCATCGATGGCACGTAACATTGGCTCGGTAACCCGGTCGCGCCGGGGTGCTGCCCCGGTTGGCCGGGGGGGTGGTGCTGGTAGCGGGGGCGACCGGGGCGTTGTCTCTTCCTCGTCCTTGGCCCCCTCCTCCCCCTCGGGGACGGTGCTGACCATTGTTGTTCCGGTTCTGTTCGTAGGACCCATTCCGGCCCACTCTGGTGATCTCCCACCGGTCAGCTTCGGCTGCGAGCTGCCGGGGATCCGTTAACTTGCTGTCGAGGAGGTGCTGGCGGAGTTCAATGAAGCAATTGTTCGACAGGTGCTCCCATACCATAAGATTAAACAGTTGTTCGTAGGTTGTGACGTTGCTTCCTTTGATCCAGCCCTCGAAGGCTCGACTAAAGTAGTTTACATAGTCCACCCAAGTTGTACCCGGGATGCGGGTGCAGTCTCGGAACCTCTGACGGTACATTTCGGGTGTGAGGCCATAGCGGGTGAGGAGTGCAGCTTTCATATGGTCATAGGAGGTCATCTGGTGGTCCGGGAGCTGTAGCAGGGCATCGCGGCCCTCATTGAGGAATCTCCCCCATAGACCGGCTCCCCAATCGCTTCTATCGATCCGGTGTGCAGTCATCGCGATTTCATAGGCCTTAAACCATTGCTGGATGTCGTCCTCTCGGAAGTATTCTCGGACGACATCCTTGGGGATGTGTACCTTTTTCTCTGTTGCCCCTGGGGAGTGGGGTTGCTCGGGTACCCCTACTCCTTTATTCTGCTTGCGTAGGTTGATCTCAGCTAGGTTCCGCTCGTGTTCGTACGCTAGTTTCTTTTCCTCGAGCTCCCTTTGTCTCTGTTTCTCCTCTCTTTCTTCTCGGAGACGCAGGTGCTCTAAGTTGATTTTTTGTTCGGCCAACTTAAGCTCAACGTCCATTTTGAGTCGGGCCATTTCCAGCTCGTGTAGTCGGGTTTTTTCTCTTTCCTGGATCTCGTCTTGCGAGAGACCCGTTCTTTGCTCTTCAGGGGCCGTGGTGGTTTTTGCTGCGGTGCTCTGATCGGGGGTTCCGGCGGCCCCGGTTTCTGCCCAAGACTCTAGGGCATGCTTAAAATCGTCTTTGGTACTTAGTTCGGTGGTAGCGATACCTAGTTCGATGCAGAATTGTTTTAGTTCACGATGGCTGTACTCATCCAATTTCTCCATCTGGAACTTCTTGGTTGATCCGCTTTCTTTAGTTGTCATTGTGATTTCGTCGTGGGGTGAGCTACTCTCTGTACGTTTATGCGGTGATTCGGATCGCGCCGCTGGCCACCAATGTTAGACGGACCGGGAGGGTCGGCCGAGGATAAGGGGAGAGGTCTCCGGGGAGAGCCGTCTCCAGCGATCGTACAGACAAGTAACTTCCCCCCCACAGACGGACACCACACAAGGTTAAAGTTCAACGAGACTTTATAGGCAATTCTTTAAGTTTACGATGGAATGGTACAAGGAGGTCTGGACTCAGGGGTCCCCTCGATTCTAGTCTCTGGTTTGGGAAAAGGGTAGCGGGACAGTCTGGTTACCAAAAAGATGAAAATAGCTCTCAATCCTCGAGCTCGGCGTTCTAGATGATCGGGCCGCGGCGGAGCCAGCAGGTCCCGAGATGGACGAAGGAAACGACGGTCCGCGGCGGAGCCTGCAGGTCCCGATGAAGATGATGGTTACAAACGGTCCGCGGCCACGCCAGCAGGTCCCGACGACGATGAAGGAGATGAAGGTTACGAAGGTTGCGGCAGCACCAGCAGGCCAGACGATGGTGCACAAGACAGAGCTACGGCAGCGCCAGTAGTCCGTCAAGGATGAGTTCTTCTTTGCGTCTCTCGACTCCAAGATACAACTGTCTTCCTGCTCTGGAGCTGCCCCAGTTATAGGGCTGGAGTGCTTTGATGTCCGGACCCTCGCACTTGGAGGTCGGGAGGTCCGGGATGAGGGAGTCCAGACACCCCGCAGGGGGGTGGAGCCGGCGCCCGGGGAGGCGATGGGCGAGCGGCACTTGGCGGGGGAGAGCCATCGACACCTCTTTCTCCCATTGACTTGCCAAGTAGCCCACTCACCTCCTGGGTGGATGGTGGTGCCGGGATGTCTGAGGCCGGGCCAGGCCCAGGGTTGAGGTCGATCGGGGGCCAGGCGGCCTCGTGGTGGAGGGTCCAAGATGGCGCCCCAGGATGGGCGCGAGGGCCGGCAGTGGATCGGACCCACGAGGTTGACATGCTCGAGGGCAGGGGTCCCTGAGGGGACAGAGGACGTGCAATGGTGGTGTGTGGTACTTGTGGGCCTGGACTCGGGCCTGGTTGGGCCGGGGGAGAGCGGCCCTTCATGGGGCCTGTCCAACACTCAGTAGAAATATTATGCAATGCTCCACTTGCCCCTGTAGGTAACTGATTAAATTTGTCTCTAGGATTTCATGCAGAGCCTGGTGCCTGATCCTTCTATTTTATTGGATGTGGCTTGGTGTGAAAACCTATGGATGTTTGGTCTGATCTCACCTAGTAGTTAATTTGAGGCCCATCGGGAGGGGGGGATGAAGCACCGACCACAGACACGAAATATGGTGTGACAAAGGCCGCTTTAATGGAAGCAGGTGCACCTTACAAACACAAAGCCTTGGCCTGAGCTGTACAAAACTAAATCTCACTAAATCCGAACTACCTAACAACCCCTCACGCCCACCCCTAAATGGTTCCCCACAAATAGCAACATAACCACAAATTACCAACTGCAACATGCCTAACTACCTAACTAAATAACTAAGTGTGGGCCGAAAATTTGTTCAGCTCGCGGAATTTGCGGATTTTTGGCAATTTCACGATCCGCGAATCTCGCGAAATTGCAGAAAAATCTGTGAATCCGCGAGCTGGACGAATTTTCCATGAAGCACTTACAGGGTTACAGCAGGTGCCCAAGTTGAAGCTAATTTCTTTGTAACCATTTACAAAATAGTTACAAAGAAATTAACTTCAACTTGGGCACCTGCTGTAACCCTGTAAGTGCTTCCTGAGCGGCGCCTCCAGAGTACGTTGCCTACTTGCAACTATTCTCTGACCCTGCTCTGACCCTAGAAGCAGGGTCAGAGAATAGTTTGGCACAAGGCTCCTGTCACAAAATTAAACCTCAACAGGAAGCAATTACAGATAAATAAAGCAGGTGCCCGAGTTGAAGCTCAAATTCAGTAACGTTTTAATCATCCCAAAACATTAGTGAGCACAGTCAAGGCTGGGCAAGTGTACTTTAACCCCATCTCTGCCGTCGAAAATTAGCTGTAATACTCGAGGGAGGTCTTTGCATCCATGAGTTTCTCAAGCGCGATCCCCTTGTAGTTCTTGTGGCCAGGAGGCTGCTTTCTCCTCACCTGCTGCCCTGCTCTCTCTCTGACCCTTTACACAAGAGGCATGTGCACACGCATAGAAGCCCCGCACCACACACTAGCAGTATCAAACGTTTTTCCCGCCCTTTCCCAACTATGATGGACAGCTCACTCAAGGGACCTCGGCGCCTTTTGGCGCGGTGGCAAAGTTACAGGAATACATGATCAGTGGAGACAAATCTTCTGGCCCTTTACGCAGCTGCAGTGTAGGAAAAGCACTATACATTTACCCAACGAGGTAGCACTTACTGATTAGCCAGTACTCCAGTTGAGTAGAGGTATTGCACAAAACGGTGGCATCTTCGTGGATAACTATGCAGGGCAGGATTCATTCTGGCACGAGGCTCCTGTCACAAAAATTAGACCTCAACAGGAAGCACTTACAGATATAGCAGGTGCCCGAGTTGAAGTTTAAATTTAGTAACGTTTTTAATCAACCCAAAACATTAGGGAGCACGGTTGAGGCTGGGCAAGTGTGCTTTAACCCCATATCTACAGCTCACTCAAGAGACCTCTGCGCCTTTTGGCGCGGTGGCAAAGTTACAGGCACACATGGTCACTGGAGAGAAATCTTCTGGCCCTTTACGCAGCTGCAGTGTAGGAAAAGCACTAGTCATTTACACAACGAGGTAGCACTTACTGATTATTCAGTGGAAAATACTCCAGTTGAGTATAGTGCAAATCGCAAACAAATCTGCGATTCCGCGGGAAAATCCGCAAATTTGCAGATTTTTTTGCGAATTCGCAGACCGCAAATCCGCAAAATTCACCCATACTTATAAATAACTTGTCATATGTACTCCCCACCCCTTGTCAAACAACCCAGGCCTCCTACTATTTTTCCCCCTTTTGACTAGAAAGAAACGCCACTCGAAAGCCGCCTAACGACTTTCGACCCCCCCATAGGAAGCCTGCCCCCTCGTATATCTGCGCACCCCCAGAGCCTGATCTAGTGCCTCCTTCAATTGGACAATATAGAGTTCCATCCCATACCGAGACAGATGGACTCCGTCTTCCCTGAAAAAATACACTGCGCCGTACCTGAGCTCCGGGTGCTCCATTCTACCCAAACCTTCCTTTGCACAAAAGCCTTCATATCCCTATTAATCTTCCTCTTTGTCTTATCTATGGCCCCTGGCCTCTCTGCCCCCCTCCAAACCCTCCTGGGAAGGAAATTCCACCAAATTACGTAACACCCTGCCCACCTTCTCCGTATCTCCAACAAATACCTCTTCATTTGTTTGACCAATGCCAGACCCTTGCACTGTACCAGGTCATTCTCCCCTAAGTGGATGACCACCACATCAGGACACACTCCCCCCTGTACCACATTATTCAAAACCAGCACCAACTCGTGCCAGCGCATGCCCCCTTTTCCCCTCCAATGACATTGAAACAACCGTTCGTCCAGTTCCAAATTAAGACTCCGATGCTTTTCCCACTCAGCCCTCTCTGCTCGTTTTACAAAGGAGTTTCCTACAATGTAAATGTCCAACACCGCCGCAGCTGGCTCCACCACAGCACCTGCAAAGACACACATGTAAGAGGGGGGGAAACTCTGTCATGTCAGTGCGCCCCTTCTACCCACCGCATCCTGACATAAGTCCTGTAGCAATCTGACTTCCACAGCCCCAACCGCTTGATATCCTCTTTCCCCCTTCCTCGACGCGCCGCCTCCGTCGCCTCCCTAAATTCGAAACAAATGCGTCCCAAAAGCCTTCGGGTCCTCACCATAGACCGTAGGGCATGCAGCAGGACCCACAACACCTGAGCCGCAGTCACCCTGCTGTTGTCCCCCTGACCAAAAACCTCCCCTGCCAACGCCCGCCGCCCAGCCACCAACCGCCGACCCCACACCGCCGGACACACCCCCTCAGACCTCCGCGACCCCAGCACCACCAGCCGCCCCTCCCCCCGCTGATCCGTCTTTAAGCGTCGCAGGCGCACCGTTACCTTCTGCTCCCAGACATCCACCTCCTCCCACAGGACCCCCGGTCCCACTATCGGGCCCACCAACTCCGAAACCCTAAAGGCTCCAAAAAACAACCACGACATGAGTGTTGAAAACAAAATAGTCTCCCCCCATTGCGGCAAATCGGCGGCAACGTCTGTAACAAGCACGCAAGCAGAGCTTCCGTAATAGGCCTCCGCTGACTCACCCGCGGCCCCTTTTCCCTTGCCCAACCTTCCAGGAGACGCGCCCCAAACTCCCCCGCCGACGGCGGATAACCCCACCACAGCTTCCCCATGAACGCCACCACCGACAACTTACCCGCAATCATCACCCTCGACAAACCCATGTCAAGCTCAACATGAACCGTACCACCTGCTCCTCCCGCTGTTTCTGGTCCCCTTGTCTTACCGCTCCAAACCGTCGAAATTCTTCCCATGCCTGTTCATATGCCTTCCAAGTGGATGCCGCCACCGACGCCCTCACCAGTTGAACGACCCGGTGTCTCCCACCGACCAAAGATCCATCGAACCGGCGTCCTGCGCTTGTCCGCCTCCATAGCTAGCCCATGGAACCTCTGCCACTGTGAACGAGACAAAGCATCCGCAATATCATTGTCCACCCCAGGCACGTGTCGAGCCTGAAATAAGATGTCATTCTCCAAGCAGCGTAGCACGAAAACTCTTATCAGTTTCAGCACCTGAGGTTCCCTAGCCGACTGCCTGTTAACCACCTGCACCACCGACATATTGACCATCCGCAACACCCACACCGTGACCGCCACCACCAAAGGAAACAACTCCAGATATGCATTGCTACTCCCCCGCTTGTCAATGCGGCGGCCATTGCTCCGCGCACCACCGCCCTGCCCAGTACAGTCCGAAGCCTCCAACTCCCGCCGTATCTGAGGACAGCGTGACGTCCCACTCCCAATCCTCCGGGGGCGCCATGGGCACACCATTGAAATGCCCCAGAAACGCCTGCCACATCTTTAAATTCTCCTTCGTCCCCGCCGACAAACGCGGATGATGGTGCGGCAGAGTCAAACCCAACAGCGTCAAACCTAGCCGACGGCAGAACGTACGCCCACACCACGCAGCATGCAAAATTTAGATGTCCCAACAAGACTTGCACCTACCGCACCGTCACCTTCCGCTTGTCCAACATGCTCCCCACCAAAGCCAACATTGCGGACCTCTTGTCCTCCTGTAGGCGTGCTTCCATGGCCGCTGAGTCAAGCTCTATACCAAGAAAGGACAGCACCGTACTGGGACCGTGCGTCTTGTCTGGCGCCAGGGGTAAGCATGGGCGAATTTGCGGATTTGCGAATTCGCGATCCGCAAAATTCGCGAATTTGTGCGAATTTGCGGATTTTTGTTTTTTTGCGTGTTCGCAGGGTTTTTTGCGTGTTCGCGGGGCTTTTTGCGTCTTCGCGAGCCGCTTGCATAGCAAAGTTACCCATGCAGTCGTTTATGGGAGAGGGAGAGAGAGATAGATAGATAGATAGATAGATAGATAGATAGATAGATAGATAGATAGAAAGATAGATAGATAGAAAGAGAGAGAAAGAGAGAGGGAGATAGAGAACGAGAGAAAGAAAGAGAGGCCGGATCTCTGAAGGGCCAGATTCCTGAGTTGCCCCTACAGAACATACAGCTTTGTATTTTTAGCAAAATGCATATGAAAATTGTGCTGTAAAGGTCTCTTTTAGTTTAACCCCTCCTGACAACTCAAAATGGGTGTATTTGCCATCCTCTCCCTTCTTCCTGTTTTTTATATCTGTAAGTGCTTCCTGATGAGGTTTAATTCCTTGGACAGGTGCCTCGTTGCCTACTTGTAACTATTCTCTGACCCTGCTTCAAGGGTCAGAGCAGGGTCAGAGAATAGTTGCAAGTAGGCAACGAGGCGCCAGGAAGCAATTAGCAGCAGGTGTCCAAGTTGAAGTTAATTTGTTTGTAACTCTTTTGTAAAAGGTTACAAAGAAATTAGGTTCAACTTTTGCACCTGCTGCTGTAACCCTTGCTTGACTTAAAATTCGTCCCCGCTGATTCGCGGATTTACCGCGATTTCGCGAGATTCGCGGATCGCGAAAGCGCGGAAAATCCGCAAATTCGCCCGCGAAACGGATTTTACGCCCACCCTTAGCCAGGGGAACACCAAAGTAACCCATGAGGTCCGTAAAACCGCCCAGCTGCTGCTGGCAGTCTGTAAAACCCGGCCGCCTCACCAGGAAGAAGTCGTCCAGATAGTATGTCACAATCTCAGAGCCTGTGCGCCAGGAAAAAGCCCACTGCAAAAAGGAACTGAACCGTTCAAACAACGCACATGATATAGAGAATCCCATGGGGAGCGCTTTGTCGACAAAAATGCCCCATTCAAACTGAATCCTCAACAACTGGTGATCCTCCGGGTGTACTGGGAGCAGCCAGAAAGCCGACTTAATGTCGCACTTCGCCATCAGGGTGCCCGTCCCAACCGCCGCCACAATCTTCTGCGTCACATCCACGGACGAGTACCACACCGACGTGAGATCTGCCGAGATGTAATCATTCACCGACGCCCCGGCTCCTTCTTGGGCACCACCCCAATCGGTGAGATAATCAGCTCTGGCAAAGGCGGCTCCGGGAAGGGGCCCACCATCCGGCCCACTTCACCTCTTTGAACAACTTCTCTTGCACAATCCCTTTGTGCGCTTTGACAGACTTCAAATTGTCCGCCCGCCCTGCGATCCACGGACCCTCATAACCCAATCGAAAACCTTCTCGGAAACCCCGTCGCAAAACGGCTGCATCCTCCACCCGCGGATACGCCGCCAACAAAGGCTCGAGCCGATCTAGCGTAACCGGTGTATGAGCCTTTCCCCATTGATGCTGCCCCTCCTTTTCCTCCCCCCGCCCCCTGGCCTGATTCCCCGCCGCCGCGGGCTGCCTGCTGCGCGTGCCCTTATTGAAATCCCAGCAGGCCCGACCGTGTTCTGACCTACCCTCTCTCCCTGCCCCACCCCCCACTGGTGGGGCGGGCCAAAAAGGGGGTCGGCGCAAGCGGCAAACCGCTGGCCGCATAAATGGTGCAGCCAAACTTTCCCTGCCCATTGTCTGTTGGTGCAAGTCTGAGTCCAGCTCTCCCCACTTCGCGTCCGGGTCCGAAGCCATCCTCTCCCGGAACTCCTCATCGTAATGAGACCAGTCGTAACCCCCGTACGTCACCTGAGCCCGCCTGACCACGTCCATGTACTTGAATAGCGTTATGGCCCTGTCCGGATACTTCTCGCAATATACGCTAGCGTATATCAGGAATGCCGCCAACCAATTGTCAATCGTCAGCGGTACCTTCGGGCGCCTGGCCAACTCCTGTTCCTCCTCCTTTGACCCCTCCTTCGACGTCAGCTCCAGGTGAATGAGCTTCAAAATCTCCACATACTCCCCCTTCAATATTTTTTCCTTTGTTGCCAACGACAAATGGGCCCCCAGCGGCTTAGTCACCCCCATGTACGGGAGCTTTGGCACTGGAACCACGCAACTCTCCTTCACCCCGGTGGCTTTCTCACCCTCCTTCGCACTCCCCGCCGCAGCACTCCCACCACTGCTTGCCCCGGGTCTCCCCAAACCCTCGCCATCCGTCACCCCCGCCCCATCCGGGCCTACCCCTGTGTCCTTCACATAACGCTTCCGTACCCACTGACACCTGCGCGCCGCGAGGCTTGCCCAAACCACTCCCCACTCCATCACCATCCTTACCTGGCGTCAAGGTCGGCGTCCGCACTGGATCCCGCCGCCTAAACAGTTGAGCTGAGGGGGCCGTAACTCTCGTCGCATCCTGCCGTGGGCGTTCCTGCAATACACTTCCAACAACATTACTCCTCTCCCCCTCCCCCTCCCGAATTTCCCCCTCCTCCTCAGACTCCTCCTCACAGCCCAAGCGCCCCCTTTCCAGATGCCCCCACTGTATCTCCCAGCCGCCCCCTAGGGACTCCAGCCAGCTCAAACCCGCCGTCTCCCTACACGCCCTCATCAAGTCACTCAAGTCTACACTCCCCCTCCACCCATCCTCTGCATATGTCCCCGCATCCTGATCCCTCGATGGAGCGGAGCCGCATGCTGCTCTCCCGAGCGCCTAGCCAGAAGATCCTGCCAAGAGAAAAAAGTGGAGTCCAGCATGCTGGGGAAAAAACGACCCCCTCCCCTCCAAACTCGCCACACGCCCCCACCCCTCCGTGCGCCCCTCCCCCACCCCATGGAGTGACCACCCCTCCGCGACGGCTGCTCCTTCCACCCCCCCAGCTCCCCCAACCCTGTCCCCAACCCCCCTCCCATTCTGGTCTCCACAACTCCCCCACCCCCCTCGCCCTGGCTCCCCCCAAACTGCACCCCCATCCCCCGCACATCCCGCACCCCCACCCTGCCGTGCCCTGACCCCCCACCGCCTCCCCCTTCCTGACATATCGCCCAGGCCCCCACCCCCACACCAATCACCTCCATCCTCCCCTCCCCCCACCCGGGACCCCCCCGGTCCCCCATCGATGGCGACCTGCTCGGCCCTACCTCACTCGCCCCCGATGATGACCCCCAGTCCAACTTGCTCCCGCCCCCCCCCTCCTGGCCAGACTCCTTAATCAGCAAGGGTGACCCTACCCCCCTCCCTCCCTCCCCCGCCCCCTCACTCCTCCCCCCAGCCCCCACTGCGCCATGCTCCTGGCCCCCCAACAGCTCTCCCACCTGCTGCACCGAATCCTCGCCTTGCCCCATGTCACTCACCCCCAACTCCACCCCCGCTCCTCTGCTCCGCCCACAAACGCCAAAGCAGGCCTGCCCCTTGCGCCCCTCTTCCCTCCCACCCTCCGCCGCACTCCCAGCACCTGTTTTGCCCGGCCCGGCCACCCGCCCTCTGCCGCGTTCCTGACCCACCTCCCCTCTCCACGAGCCCTACGCGGCCGCGACCGCGGGAGCTCACACGCCAGCACAGCCACCGCGGCATCACTCGCAGCGCGGCGGCCTTACCTGGACCTCGGGCAGCACCAGGTCCATGCGGCCTGCCTACCCGAGCAATGTTTCCTGCACATGCCAATCCACGCCGCCGCACACCAGGTCAACACGCCGCACTACCGCCCAGACACTGATCAGCCAAGCAAGAGGACAACACCACCCCTAGACAACGAGCAGCTCCCGGACAGAAACGCGACACCAGGTAGGCCAGCAGAACTGATGCAGGCCACGAAAAAGCTTGCCACCGACCCCCAGACCGTCTGCTGTGTCACTGCCACCGAAATGGTGGTCAGTGACACAAAATGGCCGCTTTTATGTGTCCCCAGCCCAGCACAAGCCCAACCATAGCCCAAAACTACCGCAAGCCCAAAAACAGCAACCAGCCCACGAACGATGCTGGATGGAACCCCCCCCTCCTTCCCGGGTCCCCAAAACCCCCCGGGGGTTGCAGGCCTCCCTCTGGTCGGCCACCCCCCCAAAGCCCTAATGTGAAAAAATAAGTGTCAGGGCTTTCATCAGGAGGCAGCTTGCACCAGCCCATTGCTCACATTGGCACTGCTTATAACAGAATCAACTACTAACCATGAAACCCTGCAAGTGGAGGGAGGATGCGGTGTAACAGCCAGAGCTGCTGACTTTGGAGCTGGGAAACAGGTTTGACTCTCGACGTTGGCTTAACATTCTGTGATTCTGGGAAAATCTCCCCTTGCCTGCCAAAAATTAATGTGTCCTTAACTGGTGCTCATGAAAACTCCAATACTTTTGGGTCGTGTTTGCGCTATAAGTGCTGGTATTGATGATTAATTGCCGGTGCCGAGCACTGTAAGCCACCGGCTCAAATTAAGCCCTGATAACACCCCAATTCACCCCCTTTGGACACGGTATGCGGGTGGTTAGCAATATGTAATGCCACGCCATTTTGCACTGCACTTTTAATAGCAAAGTATATTTTGTGTGGTAAAGTTGATTGGTGCTGCTGTGTGTGCTACTTTGAGTCGCATGCGCTCCTCTGTTACGTAATGTAAATCACACAGCCGAAACATTTATAGCATATACATTTATATACTGACCTAGTTTATGTTATATGCGTTTACTTAGCTGTAAAATCTCATTGGTGAGAGGGGTGTGCAGCAGATGCAGTGGCACGGGGCCCACCATAAATCCAATTATTGCTGTGTTGCACAATTCAAGCAACAGCCATTGGGGGCATTTCCTTTCTTGCACTAGGGCACTCAACACACTGCCTATGTCACTGATGCAAGTCGGGCTTCTGGGCTCTCTGTAAATTATGGGGCACAGGGGGGCCTTGAGTTCTTTTTTAAAAAGCAGGTGTGTGGGAGTGATTCTGATGGGCAGTTTTAAGTGTGGCAGCTTTATGAAACAGCCATAGTTCCTTGAAGGACAGGCCCCATTATTGTGGACCCCATGAGGCCCACAGAATCACGAATTACGAATTATGCCATTGTTGTCGGTGAAGGTTTATGAACAGTCTGGATCTTTATTTCCACTTCAGCCACATTTATTGATTATCCATGTATCTAGCCTCACTGTCATCAATGCAAGGAAGAGAACATGCTGCCTGTCCCTTATCTGTATCTTGTGGATAAGAAACAGGACATGTAAACTGGCATCTGGATGCAGAGGGCAGGGCATGAGGTCCAACACAAAGCCGGATAGGAAGGGATGATTACAAGTGGTAAAGCTGCTGTGGTAAGAGGAGAAAGGTAGAGTAGTCACTACTAGCTCCCTTTAGAGGAGGTGCTTCTGTGCCATGAAAAATCACCTTCAGAAGCACATGAGGAATTCAGGGGCATATTATCAAGGGGGGTTATCTCCGCTTTTTTGGCTTTAAAAGCCAAGAAAGCAGAGATAAAATGATCTCCCTATTACCTAGCTGTCGCTAACACCAGTTAGCGACAGCTAGTAGGAGATAGCGACCATCTTGGGCCCCGCTTTGCATGTCAGTGATATTTATCACTAATGACATGCAAAGTGGGCGTGCCAAGATGTTAGCGACTGGAAACAGTCGCTAACATCGCTATCTCCTATTACCAACTTTTGGAGATATTCGCGCTAAGCGCGAATATCTCCAAAAGCTAACACCTGCCCCATAGCAGTTCTTAGCCATGTTATCCAATGGTAGGTGGATAACATGGCTAAGAGCATTAGCTCAGTAATGCATGAATATCGCTGACTTTTCAGCGATATTCATGCATTTCGGACGATTTTTATCGCTTAGGAGATAAACCTTGATAATAGCAAGGTTCCTAAGCGATAAAAATCGCCGCAGCTCGGCGATAAAAATATCCCCGCTAAACCAACATAGCGATAATTATCGCTAGTTGTTGGTAATATGCCCCTTAATTTGGCTCTCCACAGAAGTCCACTCTACCCAGCCCGAGAGAACTAATAAGCATGACAACATGGCTCATCGAGTTAAACCCTCACCCTTCACGTCAGCTGTGATCAGTAGGCCACAGATTTGAATCCAGTTAAGGCCAACTCAGCCTTTCATGCTTCTGGGGTGAAAAAACGGAGTGATATGAGTTTAAGCACACCCCAGGTTAGGGCCAACTCGGGAGCTGGAGATCTGGGTTTGAGGCTCACATCGGCTCAACATCCTGTGATTCTAGGAAAATCGTATAATCTCCCCTTGCCCATGAACAGCGCCTGGATACCCTCATGGGTGATAAGACGTGCTATATAAATCTACAAATAGCAGTATTCGTTTCATGGTTTCTCCAACTAATAAAGCCCCTCAATAAATATCCCACCCATCCGGGCTTCTGAATATGTTGCATCACGGGAGTTGGAGTCCTAATTTTAATCCACGTGGGCCATATATAAATTATATATGCTGCCCTGTCTCCTGGTTCTGCAAGGTGAGCATAAAAGGACCGCCTTGGAGAACCATGGCAGACGGACTTTCCGACCGCCGCGGACACATTGGGATTCCCACCGCCATCCTAATTTGGCGGTGGGAATTTTACTGTGTGGTGGTGGAAGAACCGCCACCACCGGGTCCTTCCGCCATCATAATAAGCCCCCAAATCTCCTGGTGCCTA
The DNA here is from genome assembly GCF_964263255.1 of Lissotriton vulgaris. Classification (NCBI taxonomy): domain Eukaryota; kingdom Metazoa; phylum Chordata; class Amphibia; order Caudata; family Salamandridae; genus Lissotriton; species Lissotriton vulgaris. Next base: position 370,140,225 of record NC_141696.1, on the reverse strand, counting down.
GAAATGAATGTGTCCATCTGTAATACAACTGTTGCTCATGTAAAGTGCTTCAACACCTTCAGGTCGAGTTCGCGCTATATAACACTGCAAAAATATATATATATATTTCAACATATAGATGCAGAGCTGTAACCTCTGGTGACCACGGAAAACAGAACAAGAGATATATGGCATATGAGCTACTTGTGATGTGGAGCACGAGAAACAAGAGGGTGGTGAAGGGTTCTGTGATAGAAGCAAGGCAGGAGTAGGGACCGGTCATTATACAGTAATGGAGGCTGGTTGCATGCCCGGTCATTATCGTCCTTACAGAAGAGACAACAATCTATGCGGTTTCAACTCTATAGCTAAGGCGTGAATGCCATTTCTGTGCTAAAAAGACTGTGCACTTCCCCATACTAAATTATAATTTTATTTCAATTCCATCTGTATTTAATAATATTCAGATAGTGATTATATACACTGATTATGTATATTAATATTCATAGTTTTGTTATTTTGTCAGTGTTTATCCACATTCATTTTTTTTGCATAAAAAATTATTTCCACAAATATTCAAAAAAGTGCACTCATGCTAATATGCACGTATGGGTTATTTGCTATAAACTGTAGACAAGCCAATATATTTTCTAATTCGTTTTTTTAACCAGGTGTTGTGATCCATAGGACGAATAGAAGTGAGATTGTTTTGGTAGCAGAAGCAGGCAACAAGTAATGTTATCTCCAGTGTTTTGTTTCCTCTTTCCAGTCTCTCATTCGTCACAGCTACTAGCTTGGTTGGTTTCGTAAATCAAACACACAAAAGATGGTGGGAGGAATGTTTGCAATAAGCAGCAGCGGCTCCTCCGCTAAGGCAGAGGAGCGTTGCCCCACTGCTTTTCAACAGTGCTAAAATGGAAAAATAAAATGATAAAACCTCAATGTTATAATCATTTTATTTTTCCATGTTGAAGCCAGTTTTGGGGTGGGTGGGGCTTGGCTGTGATCGCAGACAGCAGGGGGAGGAGTGGTTGGGGCATTTAAGTGCGCATGACAGTTTGGCCAGCAATCTTGGACCAGCCAAACAGTGATGCGCACTTAGCATGTTCTCCGACTGGCTGTATTGCACGGTCTGGGTGGAGAACATTCACAGGCTCCCAGTCCCTGTCTAAGCGCCCAACCAGGTTGCTCAAACCAAACAAGACGCTGCTGTCATGCTGGTGACAGGAGCGTCATGATTGGCTAGGGGAGTCTGGGGGCCTGTGATCTTCCATGCTGCCAGGCAGAGAAGAGGACAGAGGAGAGGCGAGGGCAGGCCGGACGATCGGAAGGTAAGTAATAGTTTCTTTTCTTTTTAACCAACTGCCTCCCCGCACTCACCACTACTGCCCCGGAGCAGCCGCCACTAGCAATAAGTACCCACTGGCAATCGCTCACAATAGGATTCCAACCCATGTTCTTTTACCCGGCGCGTGCCACATCAGTTTGGAATCAGCCATATGCAAAAGTCTTGACCCTGCTCCAATAGGAACAGTCTAACCTGGACTGCCAGACCAGGTCCTCTGTGAACCAGAACGCAAGCCACCCAGAGGTCAGACTTATTGTAAATGTATTCCTCCGACCACCTTTTATTTGTTTGGGTGGTTTAGTGACAGCAAAGGAAGCTAGTCAAAACTATATGTGCCATTTTTGTCAATGTTATAAATAAAAGCAAGCAAGGGAACAAACAGTGGGGATTATTTACAACCCCCTGTGCCGCCGGTGAGTCAATTTTTCCCATTTAAAAAGTGACCCACTGGCGGCGCAAAGGGGCTTGTAAATAAGCGTCTGTGTTTTGCATGTACTCATAAGTAAAAATCAGGAACAAAGGAAAACTGGGAGTTCTACTTATATCATTGTTTAGTTTTCTAAATAGCAGGAATTATTTACATTGTTTCATTCAAGTAAATTAGGTCAGGGTGCTTCCTTGCTTGATTTGTCAGCAGAGCAAACAATAGCAGAAGGTGTGCCTCATATCCAAAAGCCTATTTATTTATTCTGTACAACTTGCAAAATGATTCATTGTATTTCGCACGAATTTCTGTGGAACACCTGCAGAGGGAAGCACCATGTAGCCAACTTCAGGAACAATAGCTGAGTCAAGTTACATTTTTAAAGGTTGACCCTTCGGGCACATTTCAGATAATCCAAGTAGAACCGTGCTGTTCCTCTATAATTTGACTTATTCATGGTAACTTCCTATTAAATATCAAATGTGACTAATGCTGAACAGTTTCTTGCTTAACCACAGGAATGCATTTAACACACCTTCTCGACTGTGAACATTCAGCATTTTCTTAGCAAAATAACTTTAAAAAGTTAACTAGGATCTTCCTAGGGTTGCCTTGTTTCGGACTGGGCCATTTGTGCACACTGAACCTTGATTGTCATGTCAGTATCTTGTAAAATAGTATATTTCTAATAATATTTATCATAAATCATTGTAATTCTTGACCCCTGAATAGGGGTTCTGTCACACGGAAGAAATGCAAGTTGTTTTTATGGAATCTGTTAGAACCCCCTTCAGAGGACCATGTGGTAAGCAGGGGTTACTGGTTCCACTGTGGGGATTGAGGCCTTTTAATCCTGATGTACCAGGGCCCGACTTATTATGGATCCTGAGCAACTGGACTAAGTACCCCTTCAACACTCGACTCTCAGTGGTAGAGTGGGTTGAGCAGACCAAGGCTCCTGGAGGAGGAGGTAGATACAGAAGTGTGTAAACAGGCTCACAGCTCAAAATATGTTGAATAGCAGCAATGGTTGCCCAGTCAAATATTAGTATTCATTAAAAAAATTAGTATTTGTATATGATCGCAAAGTAGAATACTGCATTCATAAATAATACACACAGGGCCCGATGTAGGTCGGTCGGTAACGGCCGAAAATCAGTATTTTCGGCTGTTACCGATCGGTAAATAGGCGAATGGTATGTAGGGGGTATTATTTTACCGAATCGGTAAAATTACTGATTCGGTAATTTTACAGATTCGGTAAAATAAGAAATCGGTAAATTTACCGATTCGGAGCCACCCATATGTAGGTGGGACTCTTCAGAGTCCCAGGAGCCTTAATGAATCGGTATTTTACCATCAAATCCAATTTGATGGTAAAATACCGATTCCGGTGTGCATGCACATGTGTGCATGCACTCCTATGCCATGTGACAGGCAGACCTGCCCTTAGGGCAGGTATGCCTGCCACATGGCACCCATGCCTGTTTTGGTGGTGCCAGAGGGTGTCAAAGTGACACCCCCTGCACCCTTGTGTAAATCGGTATTTACCGATTCGGTAAATACCGAATCGGTAATGCCCATTCATTCCTATGGGCTTCAAAGCCCATAGGAATGAATGGGCATTACCGATTCGGTATTTACCGAATCGGTAAATACCGAATTCATCCGATTCGGTATTCCAGCACATCTGGAATACCTACATGTCGGACCCATAGATTTACCAATTTTAAATTACCGAATCGGTAAAATTCGGTAATTTAAAATCGGTAAATCTTTTCTACCTACATCTAGCCCACAGTCCCCTGATGTCAGTGCTCTAGTGTTCAAATGGCGGGTTCCTGAATCCCACTTTATTCTTTCTAATGGTAGTGGTTATTCCCCCATACATGACAGTCAACATTCAGGATAAGCCCCACTAGTAGTCTGAGGCTCAAGAGTCTGTCTCCAACTCTTCCATTGTCAACAGTGTTTATTTATGACCTTTATTCTTTATCCTTCATTCTTTTTATTTATGACCTTATTCTACCTCATAGAGCTTGAGGCTCTATGAGGTAGAAGAAGGTCTCTTGGCCTTTTGGTCTGTGATAGGTCTGACCCACTCCTGCAGAAGTTGCACTATCAGAGCCCCAGAGAGCATTTCGCTCTTGGACATTGTAGTGGGCTACAGCAGCTGCTGCTGGTAAGTAGCACATGGGGCTTCACAGGGCCGTGGCTGGGTGTCCACAGTTCTCTCTCCAATGAAACTGTGATTCTTCTCCCAGGTAGGCATTTTCACTCAGGTTCTGATCCTTAGTCGCGACGTGGGCAAGCACCAGTGACCATGGTATTCGCTTCTCTTAACAACGCCAGAACCAGGCAATGTTTATTTTTCGTCACAATGGTCCCCTCCGGCCTAGGGGGTCACTGACCTTATTCCACACAATTGGGCCAATATGTACAGCAGTAACTTCCTCTGCACAGCAGCCCCCTGTGGCATATGAGGTTGCACACTTCACTTCACACACGGGTAACAGCCCGATTAGTGCAGCCACGGCTAACTTCACAGAGGCCCCTCTTGGCAAACGTTGTCACTGATGTGAATTTCCCCTTAGGCAATAACCTGATCAGTGCAGCGGCCATCTCCTCACACCTCGCCAGGATTCCCCACTAGACCTTGCTCCCTCCAAGCGCTCTTCTCTTGCTCACAGGGCACCCAGTTATTGGTAAGCAGGCAGGCACTGCCCCTCCAGGCCACAGGGCTGTTGGTCTTGGATTTCCCTGTGTGATTTCCTCTCACCCATCTGGGAGACAGGAAGACCTTGACGCACAGTCCTGGTCATAGTCAGAATTATTGCTGAGCTTCTCGACATACAGCCTGATTGGCTGCTTGACAGCAGACAATATCGGGGGTCTTGAGCTCCCCTTCCTATAGTCCATTTCCAGACACTTAATGTGATTTAAGGTCTGAGACTTCGATGTTTGTGTTGGGGGTCTTCTTCCTTTTGTAGTACCCACTCCTTTCTCCAGAAAGCAGTCTGTCATAGCAGGAGTGACTCCAAATCTGATGGACTCATAACACAGACCATGGGAGTGACTTGATGTTCACACCAGGATGTCAACAACAGTGATATGTGCATCAAAAGGTTAACCCAGGGCCTCAGATCTACTGTTTCTGATTCTCTTATCTGCTCCATCTCCTTCTAACTATGTGACCAGGCCCCTTTCCTTTGACCTCTCTTCAGAATCAGAGAGCACTCTTTGAAATGTACTGAAAAGCCTGTCTCTCTTCCCATCATCGTGTCCCACCCAGCTCTCAGGAATGCAGCAATCCACCCGCTGTCTGAGGGGACTGCTCTTTCCCCTCATGCTCTCAAGTCAACCTAGAGTCCTCCATGTATTGTACCATTCACAGGCCCACTGCACACACATGCAACCACATGCTTGCTGCCGCTCTCCTTACCGCTGACCACCAATGGTAGATTAGGGTCTCTAAGTGGCAGTTGTTTGCACCCTGTCCAAGTAGGGACCCTCACTCTAGTCAGGGTAAGGGAGTCGCACAGCTAAGATTACCCCTGCCCACCCCCTTGGTAGCTTGTCACGAACAGTCAGGCTTATCTCAGAGGCAATGTGTAAAGCATTTGTACCCACAAAGGTCTGGCTCTAGGGTGGTGCGAACTGTGCCACAGCACTGGGCGCTGACTTCAACGGAGGGGGGGAAGGGCGCCGTCTTTGCAAGCATATTATAGTTTAAAAGCACCTGCTGCCGTGTTCTCGGCCTCCAGCAATTTTCAGGCAACAATAAAAAATGTGAAGATGGCTCTGGTGATTGCTGTTCTTCCTGGAGAGTGATCAGAGTTTTGTCTAGTGGAAGTTTTAACTAACCATAAGGTAGTGCAGAGGGTTAATATGCCTACTGCAAAGAATGTTTTCTATGCGGATAACAAAGTGCATATAATGTAAATAGGTCAGTGGGTTACTGCTTTTGTCAGGGAGATCCTTTTGTTACTTGCACTTTATAAGTTAAAATCCTAATATAAAACAGTGAGCTGCTAACTGTCATTAAAGAGGTGCATGTAAACTGCAAGGTATAGATTAGAGCATTATGATTTTTCCCCAGTCTCAGTTTCCTAATGTTGCACAAATGATTCATTTGGGTAGAAGGCAATTGTTATTAGAGAACCCCCAAACATGGTGTATCATTTTAAATTCTAAGTTTGTGCTTTTCCAGACCAAGCACTCTTAAACTATACTGCCTACCAGTATGTATGCCATGTGACTCCTACACCTTGTAGTCCTCTGTTATAGGTAAAATTTCATATACCCTGATTTACACACATACGATTCATTGTCTCTGGCTAATGTGTGTGTGATGTAAAGTGCTCTGATGCCCTACACTGGAATGAGTGGTACTTTAAAGCAAAATAAATCATGTGAGGAGGAGTGGTTATCGAGACTTGAGGGGCGCTGTTAAAGGGTGGTAACCATTAAAGTAATGGGGTGACCCGGAAAGGTACTGGACCCGGGTTTTATACGATATAGAAAAATTGGTCCGAGACCTCTATATTTTGTAAGACCTGAATAAATCAGTAACCTTTATGATTCAACAATTTCAAAAGCTTGTCACAGGGGATCAGCTCTATTCAATAAATGTATCTTTTTACAAAAAACAACAAAAACCTTTTGAAAAAGCAACAGCAAAAAACACAGTATCCAACCAGGAACAATTTTTAATTTCTACTGGTCAACAAATTAATCATTTTTTGGAACTTTTCGAAGTTAATATAAATGGTTGCCCCAACTAGAGCGTGCAAATAGAAAAAGAGTTGTGTAAAAATGTGTGAGAGATTAAGAAAGAAAGGAATTCATAGAAAATATTTGTGACATAAAATATTCAAAACAATTTGTACATCACAGTCCGGAAAATCAATTAACCGTGCTGCTCAACCTGGCCAAAGCAAAGCAGAATAAGTCAAACTTTTTCTTAAATGTTGAAGACACATCAATGTCAATTTGGTGTTTGCACATCAATATTAGAAAGAACAAATTGGTCCAGGTTTTTACTAAAAGTGTTGACGTTTCGACTCGTCTTTTCGGCCTGTCGGTCATTTAAGCCTGGGCCATGCGAGTCTTCTTCAGGACAAAACTGAAGGGGCAACCCGGGATCATAGATGACCCTACAACGAAAGACATTTAAATCTATAAGCTGTTGCTAGGACATATATAAAAGTAATACCCTAATCTATCTAAGTTGCTTACCCTCGCAGGAAATGAAGTGGTGCTTGTTCCCACGTTCAAAAGGATTAGTTCAATCCTATAACAATAAGATATAAAATTATATCACACAATAGGGAAAACTTAATCCCAATGTGAGAGTCCTAAATGATAGTGGGACTACAATATCAATATTTACCTAGAAAACTTACATAGAGAAATGAATCACTCCATGGAAAAGCGAACATGGTCCTCGTCACAGAAATCAAGCTGTAAAGAATAACAAATAGCTTTAAGTCCCTTCATCACCCCAAAGGGGTTATAATGGGGAAGGGGTATTAAATTACCCAATTGTACCTTCTAGTACTCCGTGTATCTTCTATGCTTAATCCTTAGGCATATGACGTTGGCTCAATTGCGGAGTCATAAAAAATGTGGCCCAATTCAATATGTGGGTGCCACTGCCGGATACAGAGCCCTGCAAAAATAATGGAGCCATAGTTATATACTCCATATAAGCCGGTAATACCACACCAAACAGCGTAGTGAGGAGATCGACTGTACCTGTCTTCTTCTCCTTATGTCTTCACCCACTGTATTTAAAAACCAAAGTCGGGACTCTGCGATTCAACAGCCAGTATCTGTAAATAAGTAATAACCGAGCAGCATTAGAGACAATGCGCTGGTATTAGATCTTAACCCTACTCAGCCAGCATACAAGTTATTATTCACGCTTACCGGATATCTTTTTTGCCCATGTATCCATGTATAGTTCCAACAAAATTATTCTAGAAACGAAGTCACGGCAGTGTGTTTAAAGACAGCATCTGTAAGTAAATAATTGCCCAACCGGCATTAGAGGCAATACACTAATATTCCGGCTTAACTTTACTATACCAGCACGAAATTATCAATCGTGCTTACCGGGTATCGCAGTAGTCTCCCCCAAAGTGTCCACATTGGCTCACAGTATGTCAGAGCAACGCCCAGCCGCCTAGGACGTTACCCTTGAACGTTGCGGTGAGAGTGGTAAACACCAAAAAAGGACTAGTGCTCCTAGCACTCGGGAATAGAGAGCGAATGTGGTTATTTAATTGGTACACTTTTGGGAACCGGTTATTAAAAACATTGGGGAAATAAAGCGGGCACCTTGCCATTGTAATTCTGAATATTTAAAGCCTATTTACAACCACGATGGGTAAAAAACTGTCCGCCATCCTGAATAGGGATCATATAGTTTAACCCTGCGCCATCTTGGAACAGAACCGCGTGAATAACCACGTGTAGTACGTTCTTGTGTTTGTGACCCAAATCGATCAACTCAATCTTAATTATTCTGTAATGTGTGGACATGATTACACAATATAATAACCACAATGTACTTAGAAAAACTTTCAAAACATCTTCTTGCCAATTCCTAAACGTGGGCCACCATCTTGATCTGGGATCACAGACTTGGACAGTGACATTGAACAGACACATTGTTGCCACCCCACTATTTGCTGACAAGGGCTATAAAACAATTATATACAAACACAATACAATTTCATGTAGTTTAATAAATTTACATTCAAAAGCTGTCACAACAATGGCTTATACAATACAGATAAATCATGATGTTTGTGGTGATATGTTACCCGTGTTATAGCCCTATTACAGATAACGCGGGTAAGATCATTCATAATCCTATAGCTGAAATGTGGATCACTACTGATGCTCAGAACGTGATCATACTCGCAACAATGACACCTGTCTATTAATCTCTTCTGATTCTTTCAATCCTTTATTCACGGTGTCCAATTGGTGTATCCATTTACATTCCCTTCTGCTTAACACACCACTGAGGTCGCCACCTCTTGGATTGACCTTTACCTTCTCAATGATCCACCACCTTAAGCTATTAGCTTCATGTTTGAAGGTGGTAAAATGTTCCACTAAGGGCGCCCCTGTTGTTTTACAGCGTATGCGGCTCGTGTATTGTAAGATGCAGCATTTCACTCGCTGTATAGTCTGGCCTACATACATCAATCCACAGGGGCATACGATGGCATAAATCACCCCTGTGGAGTTACAATTGCTGTGTTCTTTCAACACATATGTCGGATCATTCTGGGTGAATGTGGTACATTCTGTGGTCAAGGGACATGCTTTGCACGTCCCACATTTCATGTGGCCCATCACTGGAGGAAGGCCCCATAGTGTAGTTTGCCTCTCAGTCTGGACAGTTGGTAAAAGGGATTTTATTAGATGGTCCCTGATATTTCTTCCCTTCCAAAAGGCATGAAGCAGCGGCGCAAGTCCACCTACTTCGTCTTTCCTTAGATGCCAATGTCGATTTATTGCCTTCTTAATGGCATTGCTCTTAGTATTAAATGTGGTCACACACACCAGTCTTTCCTCACCATTCACTTTTTGTTGTACATCCAAAAGTTGTTCTCGGTGATTGTGCCATGCCCGCTTCCGGGCCTTCTTGAGTAAACGTATCGGGTACCCTCGTTCACTTAACCTGGCAATGAGTAGTGAGGATTCATCAAAGAAATCTTCTTTCTTAGTACAATTTCTCCGTACCTTCAGGAACTGCCCGAAGGGCAGGTTGTCCCTGAGGTTACGGGGATGATGGCTTGTGTATCTAAGAAGCATATTTCGCTCACTGCTTTTTCTATACAGGGTCGTGTGCAGACTACCTGAATCAGCTTTTATTTGAATATCCAGAAAATTGATTGAAGCATTATCAAACTCCAATGTAAATTGGATGTCTACCAGACGTGCATTCAGCCACCCATGAAATTGGACCAAATCCTCCTTGTTTCCATCCCAAATCATAAGGACATCATCGATGTACCTAGCCAGCACCGAAATATGATTGCGGTATGTGTTACTAGGTAAATATTGATATTGTAGTCCCACTATCATTTAGGACTCTCACATTGGGATTAAATTTTCCCTATTGTGTGATATAATTTTATATCTTATTGTTATAGGATTGAACTAATCCTTTTGAACGTGGGAACAAGCACCACTTCATTTCCTGCAAGGGTAAGCAACTTAGATAGATTAGGGTATTACTTTTACATATGTCCTAGCAACAGCTTATAGATTTAAATGTCTTTCGTTGTAGGGTCATCTATGATCCCGGGTTGCCCCTTCAGTTTTGTCCTGAAGAAGACTCGCATGGCCTGGCTTAAATGACCAACAGGCCGAAAAGACGAGTCGAAACGTCGACACTTTTAGTAAAAACCTGGACCAATTTGTTCTTTCTAATATTGATGTGCAAACACCAAATTGACATTGATGTGTCTTGAACATTTAAGAAAAAGTTTGACTTAATTTACTTTGCTTTGGCCAGGTTGAGCAGCACGGTTAATTGATTTTCCGGACTGTGATGTACAAATTGTTTTGAATATTTTATGTCACAAATATTTTCTATGAATTCCTTTCTTTCTTAATCTCTCACACATTTTTTCACAACTCTTTTTCTATTTGCACGCTCTAATTGGGGCAACCATTGATATTAACTTCGAAAAGTTCCAAAAAATGATTAATTTGTTGACCAGTAGAAATTAAAAATTGTTCCTGGTTGGACACTGTGTTTTTTGCTGTTGCTTTTTCAAAATGTTTTTGTTGTTTTTCGTACAAAGATACATTTATTGAATAGAGCTGATCGCTTGTGACAAGCTTTTGAAATTGTTGAATCATAAAGGTTACTCATTTATTCAGGTCTCACAAAATATAGAGGTCTCGGACCAATTTTTCTATATCGTTAAAGGGTGGTAGTGAGGGAATCGGTGGAGAAGGAGGTCATATCGGTGCAAACAAACATTGTTGCACTGAGAGCTGCACACACAGTAACATAATGAAACCCCTACAAAAGGAGTTCACACCATTTCAGAAAAATTCCCAATATTTATCTTGATAAAACAAGACCAAAATGACAAACATCCAACATACACAAGTCAAAATATGACTTTTGAAAACTAAAGCAAGTTTAGTCCATATAAATCAATAAACGTGTTCGTTTTTTGCACAAAGTGCCTTTGATTAGTCAAAATTCAAGAACGGTGCAAGGCATAGAGTAGGTGAGGTGCAGGAAAGCAAAGCGTCCCTTACTAGACAGGGGAGGTGATGATGAGTCGGTTCCTTACTGGCAGGGGAGATGATGCATTGGTATCCAGGCACGGTGCCTCATGTCCCTACTGCGGCTTAGTGTCGATGAAGAGTCAGCGTATAGGGACAATGCATTGAAAATCCAGACATGCAGCGTTGAAGCAACAGCGGTGATGTAGGTGCTGTGACAATTTCACAGCCGCGAGGCAAGCGAAGTCGGAGTGGGTGCCTCGGACGTCAGTGACACAGTGCTCGGGAGTCACAATGCTGCGATTTGTTTGACGTGCTGTGATGGCGAGCTGGGGCCAGAGGTGAAAGACATGCCTGATGCTTCCAGCTGGAACCACGCTTCAGTGCTGGCAAAAGCGATGCATCGATCTTTTGCAGCGATGCATCGAGAAAGCAGGCACTGGGAGTCAATACGTGTTTTTCTTTATGATCACCAAGTTACACTTCTAAGAGCAAAGGGAATGGATTTAGCACCGCTTGGCAAGGCAGGACTCTCAGCGGAAGAGCCCAGGTACTGGTAAGTGAAGTCTTTGATGACCGTAAGACAAAAAACTAAGTTAAACTGACACAAAAGGCCAACTTTACTACTCGTAAATGCTCTTTGTGAATACCAAAAGTCATAAAGTTAGACTTTTGTCTCTGTTTATCTTTGTGAATCGGCCCACATGACTTTGAAGCCTAACGCTATAGACTTGTCCTTCTGAGGTAGATAAATCCAGCTCAATTAAATTAGGGAGCAAGCAATTTTTACTTAAAGGCTTGGAGATATGGGACACAAGATATTTAGGACTGAAATATCGTCCCTCAAAAATGTGGCACATTCAGTGCTGCATTAACTTTCAGCTAGGTACGAGCTACATAAATATCACATACCTTCATACATGTTGGTAACAAAAATAAGGTAAGTATAAATACATAAGTATACATTGATTCTTTTCAAATTCACACCTGTGTGCCATGGAAATAAATATATATTGTCAAGGTTCGGCAATGATGCTGGAACAATTTTTAGAGTGGGGTTGCAGCCTTCAATTTTACATCACTGAAGTCATAGGGGTTGTGTTGGATAGTGGGTTATTGGTAGGGGCAAATGTAGGTCTGCCACTGGCAATAAGGCCACTAACACATGATAGGACTCAGCAAAGGTATTCCTATTCTCAACCCTTAGTAACGTGGCTACGAGCAGACAGGCTTAACTTCAAAGACAGGTATGTAAAGCATTCAAAAACACCATTTCAGTAAATAATTAAGACACAACACAAAATAAATATCCCACACCAATTTATAAAAATAGGTAATATTTTTATCTTTTATATGACACCAAAATGAAAAAAATCCACTGTAGGGAACCAGAGATATGAATTTTTAAAGATTAGCCACTTTCTAGTGCTTCGAAACAACAGTGCCCCTTTTAGTCATTTTGTTTTCTCTGACAGGGACACACCTTTACAAATTGTTCTGAAGACTTTTCTCACCACTGTGGTGTGCCGCCTTTTTTAGCAAGCAGGGTCCAGTTAGAACACCTTCCTGGAGTTCTGCTTGCGGGTCCCAAACAGTGGCGGCTGGTGACTTTTTAAAGTGGTGTGGCGTAAAATTAGTGGTGGAGCACACCGTACGAGCGAGCGTAGCGAGCGAGCCCAAACCACCTACGGAGGGTTCGGGGGGGGGTACCCCCCCCTCCCCGAGAAAATTTTGAAAAATTAGTAGGCATAGTAGGCAAATGGTGCATTTTCAAGACTTTTGGAAGCCACTGTGATAAACAGAAACAGGCCACTGCCTCCCCTCAAACTATCATCAGTTCCAAGGCCTTCTAGAAATCCAAATTATGTAAGTTTCGACAGAGACCGTCCAACTCTTTCAGCAGTAACTGCAATGAGGCACAATCACAACACCTTAAATAGCGTCATCAAACTCATCTATCAAATCTTTTAATACACCCAGCACAGGCCATGCCACTTGTATTTTGGAGATTAGTGGGCCTTTCTGAGTGCAGTTTAGTTGGAAGAAGGAATGCTACTGTAATTGACAGACAATCACAGCATATAGTAGACAGTTAAACCTACAGCAATATACTCGGCCACATTAATTACAACCCAGACTGCGCCAGCATGGCCCCAAGAGAGGCCTGGGCTGTCAGATACATTAACGCTTACACATGCCCAGTACCTCACGAACCAGATCCGAAACAGGTTATTAGAAAGCTTTTAAAACGTGTCAGAATTATTCAGCAGCAGCCGAGGTGGTGGTTTTTCAGGCACCTCATTAAAAATGCTTTCATTTTATCAGTGTATAAAATCAAGTATGTATTGTATTCCTCATGTTTCCCTACACTTCTACTAAATAAGAAACATAATAATAATTAAGAACAAGCAATGGCATAGCAATAAGTCTCGCCTTTGGGACCGTATAAGTGGTTAGCCATGCAACAGTTGATGTTGTTGCACCAAGGATATTGTGCTGGATAACTAAACACTTATAAAGTCCCAAAGGTGAGACCTATTGGCTATGCAAATGCTTGTTTGTAATGTCTTTGTTGTTGTTTAGGTACATAAACAGCAATCACATTCATGTAGCAATATAAGCATACCCAGAAGCATATACAGACAAAATGTAGAGAGATATGCAGTGAGACAATACACAAAAGGCAACATGCAAACACAGGTGGTTGTCAATGAATGTGCTGATGGCTGTTATGGGGAATACATAAAGAGACTGTTGTATGACTGTATCTGCATATTATGGTGGATCGGTGTTAATCACATAACTAGCTTGATGCACATGCGAACATATGGGTAAACACCCGGGTGTTAGAGGATGGATCAATGCGCAGGTAAGAGTGGATGGATATGTGCTTGGTTGAAGGTGGTTTAGGGATGAATAGGTATGGGTGGATATACAACTTTACGCAGATCCATGTGGATAACTGAGCAGGATAAGTGTGCGTTCAAGGGTGGTTGGGCCAAAGATTAAGTGAGTGCATGGCTAGGGGTATGGGTAGGAAGTGTGGATGTTATTGCATATGTGAATAGAGGAATGCATAAGAGTGGGAGTCGATGCCACCATCAACATTTAAATTAAATGAGTCATGGTTTGCTCATGACATTCTAAACATAAAACATTGCATGACTAATTACTCCATTGATGAAAATGTCTATTAAATGATATCTTTCTGTTCACATAGATAAGCACAGACAGAAGAGATTTCGCTAAAAGATCAAATGCGTACAATTTGGGTTTCTGGATACTGATACAGGTGCCAGCAAACCTGTCAACACAGCAGTTCGGGGCAGGTTTTTGAAGCAGCTGATTTTATGGTGGCATGGTCTGATTTTTGTGTTGGTTTGTGGGTGGTTGAAGGGGTCTAGACAAAAATGCTGGTACAGGCCTGGTTTCTTCTCGGTTTGTGAAAGAGGTAGGGAAATTGTTGCTTAAGTGGTTTAATGAATAGGCTCTATGTGAAAGAAAGCTATGAGAAATCAAATCGCTGGAGGTGGTTGGAGGGCCTTGAGCACTAAAGTGAACTTATGGTTAGGCTGAGGGGCTCAAGTGATCAGTAGAAATACTGTCACTCGTTGCTGAACACAGGTAGCGGCCAAAGTGGGGTGAACATCTTCCACATGCTCCATACAGTGGTGGTTGGAAGCAAAATGTGAATGACAGTTGAATTGACAAGAGGACAATGAGGACAGACTCACATCCCTCTATGAACTGTAGAGAATGTTTTTGAAGATCAGGGATTTGTGTGGGCTGTTTGGTGATCTTTTACAAGGGGTTATGGCTGTAGCTGGAACATGCAGGGAGAGTAGGAGTTGTCTTGTGTACGGTGAGAAAAGTCACGTTTGAGGTGGTCTCCGGAGGCCTGTGTGGAATCTTTGAAAGTCACCTGGAGGCAGGATGCTTCTGCAGTTGGTGCTTCCGGTGGCCTATTGTGGGGTTCTGGATGGAGTGTTTGTGGAGGGTGTTCTGCTGTTGTAAGAAAAACATGAAATATCTTTCCCACAAAAGCTCTTTAAGACGCAGTACAAGCATTTTAGAGGCTTTAGAGCGTCTTTCATTTTAGTGGCTGTCTGAGCCTTTCACCCGAGAGAAAACAGGGGGTGATTACAAGTGAAGCACTTCAGCCGGCTCCTTTCCACTGCCTCCTGACGTCGGGTGAGTTAGTTTTATTTTATAAAACTGATGTAACAGGAGTTGTTGTTCCTTTCCCCATGGTGGGCCAATGAGAGTTTAAAGCATAGTTGAGCTTGTAAAGGAAACGCGACGGGCAGCCATCACCAACAAAAGAAAGGGAAATTGGGTGCTGTGTCGTCACTCTCAGCTAAAGTTGGACGCATGGCGAGTGCAACACAGTGGTGGCTAACTATGCCTATAGGGCCATAGGGGGTGGGAGGTGGGGATTAGGAGCTTGACGTTTTGTATCCCTGTATTGGGTATCACAACACACCTTTGTCATGAATTGTGGAGTGCGTCAGGACATGCTGATGATGACGTCGGTGTCTCAGCTCAGGATGTCACGTAGCGCGAAAGCATCTCTTTGGCACAGTGTGAGAATATGCAATTTGTGGTATAATATTTTCTAATATCACCACTGCGTTCAGCTTAATAAATATAACGGTTAATAAGTGTATTGCACAAATTGTATTGTATTGTATTGTAATTCTATTTATATAGCACTTACTACCCATGACGAGGTGTCAAAGCGCTTTTTCGGCGAGTAGCACGCTACTCCGGGACCCATAGAGGATTAGTGTTGAAGTAGTATAGTGAAACATGCAAGTACATTTTTAGTAGTGGATAGGTTGGTCAGTTAACCCCTTCCATGCTCATGACGAGCTCAGCTCGTCATGGACTTTCCATTGATTTCAATGGAAATTATATGAGACTACTGATAATGCCTTAGCACTAAAGGGGTTAATTAGATTTGTAATGATAGCAGAAGGATAGAGGAGGAAAAAAGGTTTGTATTTACAGCACAGGATCACAAAATGGAAACTCACTTAAAATCATGTAAGTGAGCAATAAGTGGTCTTAAAACAGGCACAAAAGCGAAATAGCAAATGATTCATAAAATATAGTAGCATGCCTTAGGGAACATATGTGGATTTGCATTTTAATACTACATAAGCTTTTTCACTATAATAAAAGAGCTTTCCTTGCCTACTCAAACTGTCACCCCATAACCATAAAAAGAGCTTTTCTCACCTCTTGTGCTCAGCTATAATTTTCTGCTTGTTTCTTGCTAAAGTGTTAAGGGGCATCAATTGACACATGACTACTGACTTTTTCCAAGGAAAGACTCTTTAGGGAGGAATGGGAAAACAGAAAGTTGTAGCTGGAATACATGAAGTCATCCCAGCCCTTGGTAATTACTCTTAGTTGAATTCCAATCCATTCTTTTTCTTAGTCTCTGTGTCACTGGAGACAAGGTCACACTCTATGAAAATCGGTCCAAGTCTTATTCAAAAAGGGACAGCCCAAACTACTGGACTCTGTCCCTTCTGATTGGGAACTGAAGACCAAATAACCTCACAGATGTTCCAGCTTTATTTGGCGTCATCATATTGGCACACCTGACCCACTTAGAATGACTCACTGAGAGTCAATCTCTGGCACTTTCCAGAGTTTTTTTCTTTTTACTCACTGTGCCACTAAAGATAGGGACACACCACATGCAAATCAGTTTTGTACACATGCTATGTGTGTGAATACAAGAGACCCCAAACTTGTTTCAGCCTTGTTCAGCTTTATCAGTGTGGTGCAGCTAGAGACCTGTACTAGGCCCAGTTTAGTCAGAACCCCTATGTCAGCCTATTACAGTTCCACATTGAAAATATCTGAAGTGTAGGGTGCAATTATTGACTTAATCTCAGTCAAATGTAACTACCCAGGGACGAATTCTAGTCTATTGCTATCTGTTCCAATACACTCAGCAAGCCCCCTCTGCAAATCAGTATAGGCCACACCACAAAAGGGACAACTACAACGAGGCCTACTATGTATTTCTGTGGTGTGCATATGTCGCCTGCTCCTCTATCTAAAAAAATCGCTTGAGGCTAATAGGATTCTTTTGATATACAAAACTAAAACTTTCATAACCCTGGCAGCACATCAAGATACTTCAGAGGGACTCTTTACCAGCTCCTTTTTGATTTCATGCTTTTGAGGAAAGGAGGACACAGCATTAAACCCTTGGCCTTTAGCACCTAACGTTACATCGGGGAGGCTTTCATTTATCATTTTGTTTACAAATGTGTAGTCTTCCCATTCATTTTTTTTCAAAATAGTCGGGGAAAAGAAATTAACTTGGACTTTTCATCCGTGTTTCCAAATGATTAGTTTCCTTTACAAACTCTGAAAGTCGCTGCCGGAAAGTCACTCCCGCCCTTGGAAATAAAATGAAATGCTCACAGTCACATTCACATAAAAAGAGCACGCTATAGAAAATGGACCGCATAATCTGCAG
Organism: Lissotriton vulgaris; assembly: GCF_964263255.1. Taxonomy (NCBI): domain Eukaryota; kingdom Metazoa; phylum Chordata; class Amphibia; order Caudata; family Salamandridae; genus Lissotriton; species Lissotriton vulgaris. The sequence continues at coordinate 370,122,705 of NC_141696.1, read as the reverse complement.
ACAGTCATAAGTTATTTTGGGAATGCGGGCCGCATTCACTGTCTGCAGATTTTCTTTAGGAATATTGCGCAGTGTGGCATTATCTGTTCTGGCGCAGCAGGCTAAACTATCTCCCCTTATTCCTCCGCTCCACATGGAATAACAGTAACACACGCAGCGCAGGCCTATAAGTTAAAAACTGCCCGCCCGGGAGCCTTACCTGGTGAACTGCCCGAGTTCAGAAGTCTGCTCCGGACAGCAACCACCTGGCAGCCTGCAACCAAATGGACTAGGCTGCTGCTGCAGGGCACGACCGGTCCGCTTCCTTCAGGCTCAGGACAGGACAGACTGAGGCTCCGATCTCGGGTAGTCTCCGCTGTAATGCAGTGATTGCAGTCTACTCTGTGACCGTCCGTCTGCATGAATGGCTGCCACTCCTCAGGCTCCGACTGCCAAATCACGCACGCGGGAAGCATTCTGAGCCTGCGCAGATGGTCACTTGACTACTCGTCACAGGGTGGGTCTCACCACGCCCTGTGATGAGTCTGGAGGGGGTGTGGTGACACCATGGAAAGCTCTCCTCCACTCTCTGATTGACGTGGAGAGTTAGAGATCCCGGGCTTCCATTAAAAACGCCCGGGGCTAACTTAATCTCCACGCCATCAGGGGTGGAGACTGGGCCTCCAGGCTATGTCTTTGCCTAGCTGATGACGTCACAGCCTTCAGGGCTGTGAGGTTCTCAGCCGGCTAAGACATAGCAGGCTTCTTTGGGCCCGGGAGCAGCAAAGCAATCAGTCATGTCACGTGATGACATGACGAAATGTAAACAGTGGAGGAGCTGGTGCAGAGGTATTGGTGAGGGAGGCAGCAGACTCTGAGACACTGCCCGTGTTCTTTGGGATTTTTTAAAATGAAATTAACGTGATCTCTATTTAAAATGTAATCACTTGACAATGTCAAAATGTACCTGGGGCGGAGCCCCGACGCCCGCAAAGAGAAACCGCCACTGGTCCCAAAGTATCCAACACACAATCCAAGGTTCTGGAAACTCCAAGAGGGTCCTTGAAAGTGTGAAACTTCAATTCCACAATCCACTTGAACAAAACCCTTACAAATCCACTGATGGGTCTCCAATGTGTAGATTTCGTTGGTGATGTTCCAGTTGAGCTCTTTTAACCTGTAGCCTTCAGGGAGTCCACCATTTTTAGTTGCTTTTGCAGCACAGAGTCCACATGGATGTAGTTTTCAGATGTGCAGTTTTCAGAGGTCAGGCCTTAGAAATCTTTGCACAGCAAAACTTCTCAGCAGGGTACTTCTTTCTTCAGTAGTTTCAAGCAGCAGATCTGGAGGATTCTGGGCCAGGCACCAGGTAACTTCTGACCAATGACAGCAGGTCTACTCCTCATAGTTATGACCACATCCTGTAGAGTGTGGCATTATTTTGTCCCAGAGTGCATCATTCTTCCAAATCCATAATGGCTGATTTTTCAGCCAGGAGGAAAGAGCTAGCTAAACACCCCCTGGGATGGCTTATTTTCATGGCCTCTTCCCCTACCATCTGCACATACCTTCCTTAAGCCTAGCCCTGACTCTGGGTCAAGAGTGTAAGAGTGAAACTGAAACCCAGGCTTCCTCTCTGCCTTTGAAGAGGATGGTTTACGACTTCACCCACTGACCTGGCATTCCTAGATACCAGCACACTGCCCTCCCAGCAGAGTTGTTAACCCTTGGGGTTCCTTATCACCCCTTCAAAGCAACCTGGCTAATCTACTTAACTCTGACCAATCAGGGCAGACCACTGGAAGGCTGAATTTGGACTTGCAAACAAGAAAGTCTTATAACTTCTTGTATGTGCACTTTAGGAGAAATTCAACAATATAATATTGTTGGATTTACTACTACCATTCTGGGTAGTCTTTGAATGGTCCGGCTAGTCCTCTCCTATCAATATTTATTAATCAATAACTTTCTACCATGTTAACCCATGGGCCATGGGGTTTGCAATGGGGAAAATGACTTGGGCCAGTTTTCTAGCATCAGGGCTTATAAAAACATATTTTATAAGTATTTCCTTAATTTCTACAGGACCCCCACCCCCTGTGCAACTAGGGGAGACTTCAGGGGTTCTGAATCTGCAGAAATATGGCAGATCCTCCTTACCCAGTAATCCTAGCATCAAAGTCGAATTTGAGCAGCACTTTAAAACAATATGGGATGTGAAATGTGAAATTTCACTTTACCCAGGCATATAAAAACTCATTTTATAAGGGTGTACCTTATAGATAACTGACCCCCCCACCCCACCCTTGGGATACCTAGGGTAGACCCTAAAGGGCTTTAATATGGCAAAACATTGTAGGTTTTTCATTTTTAAATGCCCCTACTACCAAAGTCGAGTTTGGGCACAATTTAAGGTTTAAAAGCAGTCCTGGCAACCAGTGCTGCCTTTAACCTGACCTCAGCCTTCAGCACTGCATACATGCTGGTGGAGAAAATCTGCTGGTTTCTAAAATGCCATGCCCCAGGATACTGAGGACTTCTAGGTAGTTTCAATCCCCTGCTCTATTATATACTAGGGGCTTATGGGGTAGGTCATGCCAATTACAGGGGCACCCCACCTTACCATAGTGTACCCTAGTGTATGTTGGGTGTCTTAACTGTATTCTAATGTGTTCCTTTTAGCTTGGCACTGGCCTTGGGCCTGGTTAAACAGCGCCCAGGGTCCGTCAGAATCAGTTACCACCAGTTCCAGTCGGCAATAAGTTGGGGTGTGCCTGGGGCACAGGATGACTTTACAACGGGTTGTAAAAAATCCAAGTGTCACAGAAAGGACAGGTGTAGCAAACAAGCCACGCCAATTGAGCAGGAGAGTGGTAAGGTTGTGGTATGTAGCCGTTAATGCATTTTGAAAAATACTGTTGTAAATATATTAATAACGCAAGGTGGGGTAGCACACTATCATTTACAGACAGCACATTTTCCATTGAAACAAAAACATAATTTGCACTGAAGTAGTTTTACTAATTAAACAGGGCACAAACAATAATGTATAGAAGTTAGCTTTCAGGATATAGCTATAATTTCTACATCACCAAGTGCCTTTATTTGTTTAGATCCAATTACAATCTTTGTTTCCATCGCACTTTACAATTATACAAAACTGTGTTTCACTTGTGCCTTCCTAACTGATATAAATAGAAATATTTGGTAGTTAATTTACAGGAATTTAAATGCTGTTGTGTGTTACAAAAATGCTGACATCCTACAGCCTGCTCTTTCACACCAGCAATATTGTCAGATAGTTCACCTTAGAAAATACCCTAACTTTGCAGCCAGTGAAAGAAAAGTAAACACAAATGTACATGTTATAAGAATAAGCAGCAATTTGAGAGAAGACATAGCCTGACATCTGACTTCTGTTTTTGAACCCATAGCAAATGTGACAAGATAAAAATAAAATGTAACACATCTTGATTGCTCATTCACCTTCTGAACTCCAGGAGGTTAATGTTCCTGCTTCCAACACCTATGGGGGTCACATATGTGAATGGAAGTTGAATAAACCTAAAGCTGCCTACATATTTGGTATATGTATACTTACCTTCATGATATTGTGTTAGTCAATATTTATGTCACAATATTTTTCTAGTGCAATATTTTATCCACAGGATTCGAGTACTATACCACACAAGTTTTCCTCTTCTCTTATAGATTGTTACTGATGATGATTCCATTGGGAGTATGTGCTAATTTACAAAAGGTGCCATCCTCTTGATGGCTTAATCATGCCAAAATGTGAATACTTTAGTTTGAATCCCACATGGTGGCATGGAGAAACTAGTTTCTGTTCGGTTTCATGTAATGGAATCCCAAAAGATCAAAGTTTTATTACAACGTCAGACAAGTAAGGTGATAAGGTGAACCTAACTACTATATCACTATCTAGGCAGCGGCGTACCTTCGGGTAAGGGTGTGTGGGGGGTGTTACACCCCCCTAATGAATGTATTTTCTGGTAACTAGTTGAGTATGGCTGATTTCAGTCAGGTATGGTGAGATGTGTGTCGGATTTCACCAGGAAATTTTGCATACATACAGACAAAAAGGCATTCACACACTCTCACTTTCTATTTTGAAAGTCAGCAAAAATGTTGGTTATTTTACACAATATTGTGTTTTCTCTCACTTAGTACCCCTACCAATCAGCATTTGTCTCCCTTTCCACTGCCCCTTTAGCACCTCTCATGCTTCCCGCTTGCCGTTTGATTTTATTTTAACATTATATGCCAGTGTGATTGTCAGAACGTATGAAGCTCATTCTCTCCCAATCTTACTGACCAAGCTAAGCCCCTGCGTCTAGGCTGCCATCTTGGGGACCTGGAGAGGTGGGTTCGGCACCAGGCACAACGCTCAAATAGAAAACAATCTGGTCCTGGGAAAATGTATTAATCTCATGTCACATAAATATTAAAATATATGAAATGTAAATCAATTGTAAATATGCCAATTGTGATATGAGTGATTAATTCAAATGCACGCGAGTCTCCATTAATAGACAGGATCAGTGAGTAGTGCCAATGCATAAATTGTCAAGAAACAAGACACTGCCGTGTATAGCTATGCATTCTTTATACATTTTGTGTTCTATGCATCATAGTGGGAAATCTATTCTGGCAGTGAGGCAGTTTGGTAGGTACAACACTCACTGTTAGATGGGGACCGGGAGGGTCGGCCGAGGACAAGGGGAGAGGCCTCCGGTGAGGGCCGTCTCCAGCGATCGTACAGACAAGTAACTTCCCCCCCACAGATGGACACCACACAGGGATAAGGTTAACGTTCTTTATAAGCAATTCTTGAAGTACGGTGATACGATACAATGGAAGCAGGACAAGATGATCCTCTTAACTCTAGTCTCTTGACAGGGAAAGGGGTAGCGGGACAGTCTTTGTTACCAATCTGGTACTGCGATGCGATGATGGTAGCTCACAATCCTCGAGCTCGGCGTTCGAGAGGGACGGGCCGCGGCAGCGCCAGCAGGTCCCGAGGTGGTCGTAGATAGGAACGGGCCGCGGCAGCGCCAGCAGGTCCCGACGAGGACGAAGGTTGCAAGAAGGCCGCGGCAGCGCCAGCAGGTCCAACGAGGAAGAAGGTTTCAAGAAGGCCGCGGCAGCGCCAGCAGGTCCAACGAGGATGAAGGTTTCAGAAGGCTGCGGCAGCGCCAGCAGGCAGGACGATAGTTCACAAGGCAGGGCTGCGGCAGCGCCAGCAGTCCGTCAAGGATGAGTTCTTCACAGTGTCTCTCGACTCCAAGATACAACTGCCTTCCTGCTCTGGAGCTGCCCCAGTTATAGGTCTGGCGCCCTTTGATGTCCGGACCCTCGCACTTGGAGGTCAGGAGGTCCGGGATGAGGGAGTTCAGACACCCAGCAGGGGGGTGGAGCCAGCGCCCGGGGAGGCTGGGGGCGATCAGCACCTGGCGGGGGAGAGCCATCGACACTTCTACCTCCCATTGACCTGCCAAGTGGTCCGTTCACCTCCTGGGTGGATGGTGGTGCCGGGATGTCGGGGCCTGGCCAGGCCCAGGGTTGGGGTCGAACTGAGGCCACGCAGCCTCGTGGTGCAGTGTCCAAGATGGCGGCTGGGCCGGGCAATGGTGCTGCCGGTGGCCCGGGCCAGTGATACAGAGATGTCCGGGAACAGGAGTCCCGTAGGGGACGGTTTGCAGGTTGCTTCTGTGGGTCGTACCTGGCGAGCCGGTGTCCGGGCCCTGTCAGGCGGGGAGGGAGCGAGCCCTTCATGTGGCCTGTCCAACATGCGTCCCCCCCAGCTGAAGGCGGGGAGAGTCACCCATCCTCTTGGGGACTTTCCTCGTCGAGGCGGAAAAAGCGTGACAGGCCATCCGCGTTGGCGTGATCCTGGCCAGGGCGGTGCTCCACAGTGAAGTCCATCCCCTGCAGGGAGATGGACCATCGCAATAGCTTGGGATTTTCCCCCCGCATCTGCATTAGCCATTGCAGGGGGCGATGATCTGTTTGCACCCGAAAGTGGGTACCGAAGAGGTAGGGCCGGAGCTTCTTGAGGGCCCACACTACTGCGAAGGCCTCCCTCTCGATGGTGCTCCAGCGCTGTTCCCGGGCCAGTAGGCGTCTGCTGTTGAAGGCCACTGGTTGGTCGACTCCCTCGGGGTTCAGTTGGGAGAGGACGGCCCCAATGCCATGGTCGGAGGCATCAGTCTGGACGATGAACTCCCGGCTGTAGTCGGGAGCCTGGAGCACAGGGGCGGTGCACATGGCGGCCTTCAGCTTCTCGAAGGCCGCTTGACAGTCGGGAGTCCAGTCGACTCTTTTTGGCTGGTTCTTGGATGTAAGTGCTGTGAGGGGCCCCACAATGCTGCCATAGTCCTTCACAAACCGCCGGTAGTATCCGGTGAGCCCCAAGAAGGCTCGGACCTCGGTTTGGGTGACGGGTGGCTGCCAGGACTGGATGGCAGCGATCTTGAGCTGGAGGGGGGCCACCAGACCGCTTCCCACTTGGTGTCCGAGGTAGGTCACGGACCCCTGGCCAATCTGGCATTTGCTGGCCTTGATTGTGAGGCCTGCCTGTTGGAGGGCCTGCAGGACCTCTCGGAGGTGGTGGAGGTGGTCTGACCAGTGGCGGCTATACACAGCAATATCGTCCAGGTAGGCGGCGCTGAACTCTTCGAGGCCCGCCAATACCTGGTTCACAAGTCGTTGAAAGGTTGCTGGAGCGTTTTTCATGCTGATTGGCATCACTTTGAAATGGTAGTGGCCATCCGGGGTGGAGAAAGCGGATCGTTCTTGGGCCCTGGGGGTGAGGCCGATCTGCCAGTAGCCCGCTGTCAGGTCAAAGATGCTGAGGTAGCGGGCAGCCCCCATGCGGTCGATCAGTTCATCTGCACGGGGAATGGGGTGAGCGTCGGTTCGGGTGACAGCGTTCAGACCCCGATAGTCGACGCAGAATCGTAGCTCAGGGGTGGTGCCTGGGGCAGCAGCCTTGGGGACCAGCACGACTGGGCTGGCCCAGGGGCTGTCCGAGGGCTCGATGACTCTGAGTGTGAGCATTTTTGACACTTCTTCTTGGATGCAGGCACGTACCCGATCTGGTACGCGGTACGCCCGATGTCTGATAGGGGGACTATCCCCAGTGTCCACGTCGTGCAAGCACCAGGGGGTGACCCCTGGGGTGAGGGAAAATAGGGTCGCAAATTGCAGCAGGAGGGCCCGACCGTCTTGGCGCTGCTCCGGGGTTAGGGCATCTGAGAGTCGGACCCCGTCTACTGAACCATATTTTTCACGGGTCCTCAGTAGGTCAGGGAGGGGCTCGGAGTCTTCTTCCACTCCACTGTCTGTAGCCATCAGTAGGCTGAGCTCCGAGCGCACAAAGTGGGGTTTGAGTCTGTTGGCGTGGAGGACCCGGAGGGGGTTCCGGGGAGATTCCATGTCGATGAGATAGGTGACGGGGCTCTTGCGCTCGACCACCTTGAAGGGCCCAGTCCACTTATCCTGCAAGGCACAAGGTTCGGTGGGGGACATCACCCATACTTGCTGGCCAGGTTCGAACTCTATGGAGGAGGCGTTCTGATCGTACCATTTCTTCATGTCCTCCTGACTGGCCTCAAGATTGGCTTTGGCGATCTCTCTGAATCGTCTGGTCTGATTGCGTAGGGTCAGGAGGTACTTGTAGACGTCTGGAGGGGTTTTCAGGGGGGCCATCTCCCAACCTTCTTTGACTAGGCTGAGGGGCCCTCGAACAGGGTGTCCGTACAAGAGTTCGAAGGGGCTGAAGCCGAGGGACTTCTGGGGGACTTCTCGGTAGGCGAAGAGGAGGCACGGGAGTAGCACATCCCACTGGCGGCGGAGGGGCTCTTCCAACCCCATAATCATTCCCTTGAGTGTGCGGTTGAACCGCTCAACCAGTCCGTTTCCTTGCGGGTGATAGGGGGTTGTGAATCGGTAGGTGACCCCGCACTGCTGCCAGAGGGATTTCATATATTTTGAAATAAAGTTCGTGCCTCTGTCGCTGACGACCTCCTGGGGGAAGCCCACCCGGGAGAAGATCCCCATTAAGGCTCGGCCGACCACCGGTGCTGTTACAGTTCGAAGGGGAACGGCCTCGGGATAGCGGGTGGCGTGGTCCACCAGTACCAGGATGAATCGATGCCCTTGTGCTGTTCGGGGGTCCAGGTGCCCCACAATGTCTATTCCCACCTTTTCGAACGGGGTGGTAACAACCGGGAATGGTTGCAGGGGTGCCTTGAGTTTGCGGCCGCTCTTCCCGCTGGCCTGGCAAGTCTGGCAGGACCGGCAGTGGTTGAGGACGTCATTTCTCATTTTTGGCCAGTAAAAGTGGGTCACCAGGCGGTTGTAGGTTTTGTCCTGTCCCAAGTGTCCAGCCAGGGGGACATCGCGGGCCAAGTTCAACAGGAAGTCTCTAAAGCGGAGGGGCACCACCAACACTCGACTGGCCCCCAACTCCGCGATTCTTTGTTCGCTGTACAATAGGTCATTGTCCCAATAGATCCAGTGGGCCCCGGCGGTATCTCCCGCGCTCTGGGCGAGGGCTTCCTGTCGTAGTCCCTCGAGGGAGGGACAGGTCTTTTGCTCTTGACAAAATTGTTCCTGGGTGGGTCCCCCTTCTTGACGCCACTGAGCCAGGTCTGGAAGGTCCTGGGGCTGAGCGAGCCCTTCTTGGGTTTGTTCCGGGGGGTCGGCATGGTCGGCGTCCCCCACTGGAGCGATCGGAGGAGCAGGTGCCGGCCATTCGGGTTCTTCGGGTCGGGGGATGGCGCGGGCTGCCATGGATCGGGTGGTTACGCACGCCCAGTCCGGGAGGCCCAACATCCCCAGGTGCTCTCTTCTTTCCACGGCGGCCCACGGGGAACTCTCGAGATCGTTCCCCAGGAGACAGTCCACGGGGGCATCATCGCGGACCGTCACCTTCAGCATGCCGGATACTCCTCCCCATTCGAATGGGACGCAGGCCATCCGACACAGGCTCTCGGAATTGTCGGCTGAACGGACGGGGCAGAGAACGTTCGGTAGGATTTGTTCCGGGGTCACCAGGTGACAGCGGACGGCCGTCACACTGGCCCCCGTGTCACGTAGGGCTTCAGCCTTGTGCCCATTTATATTCACCCACTGACTGTATTTTCTGGTGTTGGCGGGTAGGGGAGCCCGCGGGATCATGTCTCTTCCCCCTAGGCACGCCAGGACCATGGCGGCCGGTTCCCACTCTGGTTGCTCCTGCTCGTATTCTTCATGCTCTTCGTAGACTTGCTGTTCTCCTAGGGCGGCGGCAGCTACCTGGCGGGGCCCCGGAGTCTGGTTCTTTGGGCAGTTCGGGTCATTGGCGTAGTGGCCGACTCGCTGGCATCGGTGACAAGTGACATTGGCTCTGAATCCCGGGCGCATCGGGGGGTTGCCCCGGCCGGCCGGGGGCGGGGTGCTGGTAGCAGGAGCGGCCGGGACGGCGTCTTTCCCCCGGCTCTGGCCTCCTCCTCCTCCTCGGGGACGGTGATGACCTTGGTTGTTCCTGTTCTGCTCGTTCGGCCCACCCCGGCCCACTCGGGTGCTTTCCCATCGGTCAGCCTCGGCAGCGAGCTGCCGTGGATCAGTCAATTTACTGTCAAGGAGGTGCTGCCTGAGCTCGACGAAGCAGTTGTTGGAGAAGTGCTCCCACACGATGAGGTTAAAAAGCTGCTCGTAGGTCGTTACGCGGCTCCCCTTGATCCATCCCTCGAAGGCTCGGCTGAAATAGTTTACATATTCCACCCAAGTTGTACCCGGAATTCGGGTGCAGTCGCGGAACCTCTGGCGGTACATTTCGGGTGTAAGCCCATATCAAGTGAGGAGGGCGGCCTTCATGTGGTCATAGGACGTCATTTGATGGTCCGGGAGCTGTAACAGGGCATCGCGGCCTTCATTGACGAACCTCCCCCATAGACCGGCTCCCCAGTCACTTCGATCGATCCGGTGGGAGGTCATGGCGATCTCGTAGGCCTTGAACCACTGTTGTATGTCGTCGTTTCGGTAATACTCTCGGACGACATCTTTGGGGATGTGGACCTTTGGTTCTGTAGCTCCTGGGGTGCGCGGTTGCTCGGGCACCCCCAGGTCTTTGTTTTGCTTCCGTAGCTCTATCTCTGCCAGTTTGCGCTCGTGTTCGTATGCCAGTCTTTTTTCTTCGAGCTCTCTTTGTGTTTGCTTTTCTTCCCGCTCTTCTCGGAGCCGTAAGTGTTCTAGGTTCATTTTTTGTTCCGCTAGTTTTAGTTCTCCGTCCAACTTAAGCCGTGCCAACTCTAATTCGTGCAGTCTGCTTTTCTCTCGCTCTTGGATCTCTTCCCGGGAGAGACCCGCTCTCCTTTCTTCGGACGGAGCGGTGCTCGCCTCCGGTGCTTCGACGTGTTGGTCCCGGGGACCGGCGGCATTTGCTTCTGCCCACGATTCTAGGGCGTGTTTAAAGTCATCTTTTGTGCTCAGACCGGTGGTAGCAATGCCCAGTTCCATACAAATTTTTTTAATTCTCGATGGCTGTACTCCTCCAGTTTTTCCATTTGGAATTTCTCTGTAGATCCGCTCTCTTTGGTCGACATTGTGGTTTAGTCGTGGGGTGAGTTGCTTTCTGTACGATTACGCGTTGGTTCGGATCGCGCCGCTGGCCACCAATGTTAGACAGGGACCGGGAGGGTCGGCCGAGGACAAGGGGAGAGGCCTCCGGTGAGGGCCGTCTCCAGCGATCGTACAGACAAGTAACTTCCCCCCCACAGATGGACACCACACAGGGATAAGGTTAACGTTCTTTATAAGCAATTCTTGAAGTACGGTGATACGATACAATGGAAGCAGGACACGATGATCCTCTTAACTCTAGTCTCTTGACAGGGAAAGGGGTAGCGGGACAGTCTTTGTTACCAATCTGGTACTGCGATGCGATGATGGTAGCTCACAATCCTCGAGCTCGGCGTTCGAGAGGGACGGCCCGCGGCAGCGCCAGCAGGTCCCGAGGTGGTCGTAGATAGGAACGGGCCGCGGCAGCGCCAGCAGGTCCCGACGAGGACGAAGGTTGCAAGAAGGCCGCGGCAGCGCCAGCAGTTCCAACGAGGATGAAGGTTTCAAGAAGGCCGCGGCAGCGCCAGCAGGTCCAACGAGGATAAAGGTTTCAGAAGGCTGCGACAGCACCAGCAGGCAGGACGATAGTTCACAAGGGCTGCGGCAGCGCCAGCAGTCCGTCAAGGATGAGTTCTTCACGGTGTCTCTCGACTCCAAGATACAACTGCCTTCCTGCTCTGGAGCTGCCCCAGTTATAGATCTGGCGCCCTTTGATGTCCGGACCCTCGCACTTGGAGGTCGGGAGGTCCGGGATGAGGGAGTCCAGACACCCAGCAGGGGGGTGGAGCCAGCGCCCGGGGAGGCTGGGGGTGATCAGCACCTGGCGGGGAGAGCCATCGACACTTCTTCCTCCCATTGACCTGCCAAGTGGTCCGTTCACCTCCTGGGTGGATGGTGGTGCCGGGATGTCGGGGCCTGGCTAGGCCCAGGGTTGGGGTCGAACTGAGGCCACGCGGCCTCGTGGTGCAGTGTCCAAGATGGCGGCTGGGCCGGGTAATGGTGCTGCCGGTGGCCCGGGCCAGTGATACAGAGATGTCCGGGAACAGGAGTCCCGTAGGGGACGGTTTGCAGGTTGCTTCGTGGGTTGTACCTGGCGAGCCGGTGTCCGGGCCCTGTCAGGCGAGGAGGGAGCGAGCCCTTCATGTGGCCTGTCCAACACTCACCAATGAGTCCTGTCATGTTTCACAGCTCAGGAATGTTGAGTGATGATAATGCTGACTCTGACTTACAAGATTTCAAGGTCAACAACTTGACTACCATCAAACAGGATAACGGAGAAACCATTGTACAGCGCAGTGAAATGGCAGTAAAGCTGGATGAAGTGATGGCAATTTTGTTTATTTCATTCGTAAATTCAGATTGTTCATACTGCAAGCAGGGTAGAAATAAAAGGATTTTGTGTTGGCTTTATTGTCACTCTGTGTTTTTTGCTTTGTATTGAATGGTTTTCCTTGTCCATCCTGTTCCATCTCGTGTTCCTTCTTTGGAGCATAGTCCCATAATCATCCTTTGGCTTTACTGACTCTCTATCCTTCTACGTCTCACTTTTAGTTAGCTATTTTTTTCTTCTTGCTTAAGCTCTTATGAGAGTGCATGTATATTCCAGCTCTCTTTCTTTCACGTGCTTCTCACCTCTGCCAAATATCTAGCCCCACGCTCCATGTTGCTCTTTCACTCGTGCTGAAACTCTCTCTTCCACACTCTTCTCCCCCACCGAACGATCCTCTTCCCCATGCTCCATGTTGCTTTCTGTCTTGTGTGCTTCTCCCATACCGCTGTGTTGCTTTTCTCTTTTATCCTCAATTCTCCAGTGCTTTCCCCCATTCGCTCCTCCATTACCCCCATACTGCAGTCTTTAAAAAAAAATGTTTTTGTTTGTTTCTTTATATTTTGAAAGGAACAGGTAGAAAATAGATGCTGGCCCTTCCACATGATAAAAAAGATGCTTTCCAGCTGCTTCTATTTCATTTCGATCTTTCCATCTTGGATCAGTAAACTCGAAGTTGCACTCTTGTGTGTTGTTTCTCCTACTAGCTCTTTGTTGCTTCCCCACCTGCACCCTCCTCTTTCCCCCATTGTTTCTCCCCCCACTCATATACTCTCTCCTGTAAATTAAGACTGTAGGAAGGCAGCTTTTTTGTAACACGCAACAACATTTAAATTCCTGTAAATTAACTTTTAAATATTTCTATATATATCAGTTAGGAAAGCACAAGTGAAGCAGTGTTGTATAATTCTAATGTGCGATGGAAACACAGTTTGTAGTTGGATCTAAACAAATAAAGGCACTTGGTGATGTAGAATTTATAGCTATTTCCTGAAAGCCAACTTCTATACATTATTGTTTGTGCCCTGTTTTATTAGTAAAAGTACTTCAGGGCAATTTGTGTTTTCGTTTCAATGGAAAATGTGCAGTCCGGAAATGATAGTGCGCTACCACACCTTGCGTTATTAATATATTTGCAACAGTGTTTTTCAAAATCCACTAATGGCTACATGCCACACATTTACCACTCTCCTGCTCAATTGGCATGGCTCGTTTGCTACACTTGTCCTTTGTGTGACACTTGAATTTTTTACAACCCCTATGACTTCAGTGATGTAACATTGATGGCTGCACCCCCACTCCAAAAATGGTGCCAGCACCACTGCTGAACCTTGACAATATATATGTATTTCCATGCTACACAGGTGTAAATTTGAAAAGAATTAATGTATACGTATCTATTTATACTTATCTTATTGTTGTTTCTCCTCCCCACCTGCACCCTCCTCTTTCCCCCGTTGTTTCTCCTCCCCACGCCTGTTCATCCGCATGCTTCATCTCACCCACTGAGAGTTACTCTTCATCCATATGGTTCTCCTGCTCCCAATACTGCGCTATCCATTTTGCTTCCATCCCTGGGACCCCGCTGTTGCATCTCATGGCCCTCGCAACCATAATTGCTGTTTTGTGTTGCGTGAAAGGGAGAGAGCAGGACAGCACCACATCTACTAAGATATGTCACAGTTGCTCTCACGCCATGTGATGGCACAGTTTATGTGTGTGATGTCTAACACAGATGTACCCTTCCAGTAAAAATACCGTGCTTAGACTTATTTTAAAATGTTTCCAAGTTTGTATGTCTGCTTTACTTTACAGCACGCATGGAAAGTTGGCAAACTTTGGAGAAAGGAAAACTTCTCCAACTTCAATCCTGCAGCTAGGAGGCTTGATTTTTGGGTGCTAAGCCTTCTCTGCCATTTTTTATTAGAAGATAGGACTTTGCATCAAAACATATGGGTGGTTGCGGGAATGTCTATGTAACCCCATGGGACGCCCCCTTGACACAAAGTAGTGCGAAGCAATAAATAGAACTATTTGTGACACTTAAGGCACACTTGATTTGCGAAGTATATTAAACACTTTATCAAGACTTTGTGCTGGTTTATGTCACTTTTTTGTGACTTTCCAGCAGCAGAAGCCTTGATGAAACTGGCCCTAAGTGTGTCCCAGCTTGTCTATCATTGCATGGCTTAGCGTAGACTATTTTGGTGTGAGACAGAAAAGACGGACAATGGAAAAGACACGACATTGGCTTTGGCTTCTGTCTCAAGATTTATTTACTTGCCAGTCAGATAGCGCTGCTATGCAATACTTAGCGCCAAGTGGGCATACCATGGGTAGTGCATTGGCATTCCCATGCAACCACACAAGGTTTCTGACGTTAAACCCAATTTACTAAATAAAGTTGACAGAGTTTAGCGTAAAAAAATAGCGCACACAGGGCCGGACTGGGAACAGAAACTGCTCAGCCGCCACCCCCCCAACCCCCCGGGGGTGAGGGGGAGTGCAGCCGAACAGTTTGCGAGGGCCGGTTTTGGCTGATTTTGTTGCAGGGGGCGATGTTACCCCGGTAACAAAAACGGCCCCCAGGGGTCCAAAACTGCCCCCCACCCTAGCGGTCCACCAGTGAAATGCCCAGTGCCCGCTATGGCCAGTCCAGCTCTGAGTGCACCCTTCAACCAGGTGCTTTGTTTTCGGACTTCACATGTGCGCTGCACTGTACATTACACATACAAAGCGTGAAAATGTTTAAAATTAGTGTAAGCATAGTATTTTGTACTGGAAGGGTATCTTTCCAGTACAAAACCTATGCTTGACTCACAGAGACACCCTTGCACTATTGCGCAAAGGTGTCTCTGTGGCCTACGGCAGCTAATTTTAGCACCAACGTTAGGAGTTTGGAAGATGGGAGGAGAGTGCCATATTTCAGTAAATTTGGTGCTCTCCTGCGCTCTTCTTCTCAAGCAGTGCAGCACAGCATTTGCAGTTGCTGCACTGCATGAGAAATTGGTAAATCTGGCCCGAGTAGTTCTTCCTACTAAAGCTGAACATGTCAACAAATAAACTTTTAATTCTGGTGACAAATTACTTTTCCACAAACATAAACAAAACCTCAAAACGCCCCCGTCTACAAGTTAATCATATCATATGGCTGTGTACATGATACTCGCAGGCGTAGACCTTGGGAACTCTGTGCTTTTGACTACTTGCCTGAGATTCGTCCACACTGTACGGGACATTTTGCCGACTTTGGGCTGCTCTGCTGACAACCTTCCAGGTGCGGGACTGCGAGGACCAGCCTGCTTTGCGGCTCGTCATCTGCCGCAGCTGGGTCCTCTTCCCGCACCTTCCTCCCTGCTGCATATAACGCCACGCGACCCCCGCTCCGCGGGAGCCGCTCACAGGCATAGACCTTGGAAACTCTGTGCTTTTGACTACTTGCCTGGGATTTCTCCACGCTGTACGGGACAATTTGCCGACTTTGAGCTGCTCTGCTGACAACCTTCCAGGTGCGGGACTGCGAGGACCAGCTTGCTTTGCGGCTCGCCATCTGCCGCAGCTGGGGCCTCTTCCCGGCACTTTCTTCATCTACTTAGACACGCCCATAACCGCGGCTCGCGGGACACGCGCGGGCGAGCACCGGGCAAAGCCCGGGCCAAGGGCGGGCCCGTTGTACCCCGTTAGAGACCGTGTAAGACCGGACCGGGCCACCCCTCTTGGCTGGAGAGTGTTTAAGACTTTGTAACTAGACTCACAAAGATACACCGGTCATTGCATTACCACCAATTTTGGATCATGGCGGGCCGAGAAACCAGAAACAAAGCTCTAGCATCAAGCACACTGGTGGCAGGTACACTGGACAATTTCCTTGGTAGAGCAAATTCTCTTTTATCTAATGAAATAGTTATATTGGAACGCTGTTTGTCTCAGGGGATTGATAATGCCAAGAGATCTTCGCTGGGTCACATTGCTAATGCGAAAACACCCGAGAGACGCGTAGGTTCCCCTGGCGCTCCATCAAATAGTAATGATTATTCAAGACCAGCTGCTTTGCTGGAGTCCAGGAGTAGTTTGGGAGCATGCAGAGATCCCCTACCTGACATTCCCGAATCTAGCCCAGCACCTTCTGTTGGTGATAGCATGACCCCTGATATTAGGCCTGTCATTAGTACTATCCAGCTCCGAGGGAACAGGGAGGAGGCTGTTCCCAAAAGAAAGCGCGGGGCTCAGACAGGGGGTGGAAAGAAGCCATGGCTAGACAAATGTCCTTCTGGAAAACATCCTAATGGCCAGGCAAAAGGAGGGGAGGACCCGATAGTAGTTTGTGATACTGCAAGTTCCACGTTGCAAAGGTCCCCCATGGTACATCCCAGCATGTTTACTTTTGGAGAAAGAACACAGGCTTGTAGCGACCTATCTAGCTTAAATCTAGTTAGCATCTTCAAATCTTTGATTGAGCCGCTGGTTGCCAGACTGGATCAAATAGACCTCAGACTGGCAAAAATAGAAAAAGTCACTGGGGCAATGTCGGACAAGTGGAAATTAATAGAAACTACACAGGGGAAATCCAACGCTAAGGAGGGAGGCGCACCTGTAGTTAACACTACTACTACATTAAACTCCCCCGCACCAGCTACAATTTCTCGGGTAGTACAGAGTGACTCTACCACTCTCCCTGGTAATTTTTCTGTGGTAACGGTTAAAAAGCCCATTCAGAATCTGGAGCGAACTAGCGCGGAGGATAATTTATCTAGAATGAATAAGGTAGTAAACTTACCTCCAGAGGCAGCCCCCCTCGTAGTGGTCCTAACCGGTGTCCCAGAGCTCAGCACTTCAGTAGCGGAATCATTTTCCTCACTTAAAAACAAGGTGGCAAACTGGTTGAATAATCATAGACCCCTACCCCCCCCCCCCCATATTTCTAGCGAAATTCTGATGGTGAGAAGGGTTTCCTGGGTGGGACACAGCAGTAAAAACATCACCGGTGATTGTATCCTGGTTAATTTTAGGAACCCCGGGACAGTCTCGCACATTTGTAATTGGCAGGGCATTGAGGTAGATACTACAATTCAAACTTACCCACTGTCCTTCTTTTACCCTTCCAATAGTTTTCGCTGTGATTTAGGGTACGAAGAAGGTTGGACAAGGGTAGGACCTAGGGGACAGCTTAGAGGGCCAAGGACTAATTTCCACACTACCCATATGGCCACCCAATATTTTCATAACAATAGGTATAGCTGCCTGGAAGAGGTAGACTGACTACAGAATAAATCGGAAGAGGCTGGTCGAAAAAGAGGGATTGAAGGTACAGACTATACATATATACCATTGAAGCGGATGGATGTTTGTTTGGATGTGGGTAGGACACAGGTAGATGATAGTATAAAGAGTAATCATCTAGGGACACTGCTAGCTGTTCCCCTTGGTCCTAGTATCAGTGACTTTCAGGCACAGTATGAAGCTAATTTGCAAACCCTGGTAACCTCAAGTATTGGCACTGAACCAAGTCCACAAACCCATGGTTATACAACCAACGATAGAGTGTTGAAAATATTGTCCTGGAATTTGGCAGGTCTAGGTAATAAAATAGCTTGTCCCGAGTTAGGCTCTTTTATAGATAAGAGCGACATATGTCTGTTCCAGGAAACCTGGGCAAGGGAGGAAAAACTGCGGAACGGTTTTGCCTCATTTTCAGTTCCGGCAAGGTGGGGTGGGAAGGGCAGACCGTCGGGGGGTTTAACAATCTGGGTAGGATCCCAACTAGGCTGTAAAGCCAGAGTAATGAACACTGCATCAGAGGACATCCAGTGTGTGGTCCTAGAGTGGCTGAATACTTCAAAGCTCGCCTTGGTTAACGTCTATTCCAGACCAGTGAGTGTTACCTGCGAGTCAAGAATTATCGAAGAACTTTACACAATTTTAAATAGGATTCTTCAGGGTACCACATTCTTGGTCGGTGGGGATTTTAATTCCCAGTTTGAGCTACTTCCTGGCTTGATGGATGAGGTGGGATTGGAGGAGGACGAGCACTGGAAAATTCCCCCGGTGGTGGGACCATCTCCCAGGTCATGGGCACCGTTGGCCGTGCAAATCATGGCTTTGACGCTGAACCATTCTATCAGGGCCTGCAACGGACGTGTAAAATCGGACATACCCTCTAAATGTACCTATAACAAGCCTGGGTATCAGTCAAGGGTGGATTACATATTTGTCGAAAGTTGTGCTTGGCAGAAGGTTTCCGACTTTAGGGTAGAAACTGGGGGTGAATGTGACAATAACGCACTGATCCTGAACTTCACATCACCGGGTGTGCCCAATGATGATAGTAAGACAGCTAGCGCTTCAGATGACAGGGTGCTTCTGTCTAGTAACAGGCGCAGGGTTAGATGGGATACACTTGTAACACACCCAGAGGCAGTGGCTGAGCTATATGCTGGGGCAATCCCGGTACTGGAAGCTGTTGGTGCCTTAATCCTGCAACACCCCCTATCTGAAACACATTCTCAACTTTGGGATCTCAATCTGGAATTAACTACCTCACTAGCAGAGGTCCTCAACCCCTCAGTCCCAATAGGGAGAACGGTGCAACTGCAAAATACACCTACATGGTATAATGCTGCCTGTACAAAGGCGAAAACGCAACTCCTTAAGGCCCTGAAGTCAAATAATAACAGGGGGCTGATGAAAGAAAGGAGATTGGAATATAGGCAGCTAATACATCACGCTAAGGTTGAGTGGGATAATGATTACTGGGCTAATCTAACATCTGCTCTTAAAATTATGGACAAAAGGATTTTCTGGCAACTTGTAAATACATGGTCTGCTGACCCATCACCGGCAATAGTGCCTAATATTGCTGTGGCTGTGTGGGAAGATCATTTCCGTACCCTCTACGGAGGGGAAAACTCTGATTGTGGTATGGAACAAGGGGGAAATGTGATCAGTTTTTATGACCTAACTACCGAGTCTGAGTTCTCTGAGGGAGAGGTCCGTGCTGCTATTTCTAAACTTGCAGCCGGCAAAGCTTCAGGGTTGGATAAGCTCCCTGGAGACCTTTTCAAGCATGAACCCACGGTTTGGGCCCCCTACCTAACGGTTATATTTAATGCAATCCAAAGAGGCATGGCAGTCCCTAGTACTTGGCTGGGAGCTGAGATAGTCCCTATCTTCAAGAAGAGTTCTCCTCTCCTCCCAGCCAACTACAGGCCTATCAGCCTCATCGATGTATTGCAAAAGATCTTTGCGAGGCTTATCCTAGACCGCCTTCTGGAATGGATGGAGAAATACTCCATCCTTAGCCTCTACCAGGCAGGGTTCAGAAAAAATGTATCCACTAAGGATCAGATTTTTTGCCTGACCCTGCTATTTTGGAAAACCGTTAAAATGGAGGGTGGCTCTTTATACACTGTTTTTGTGGACCTTCGTGCAGCCTTTGACTTGGTCCCACGTGGGAAACTGTGGGCTGTGCTCCTAGAACTGGGTGTTCCCTTCCCCCTTTTGAGTATGATAATCAGACTCCACAAGGAGAACTACGCACAGGTTAGGTGTGGGAGAAATGGTTTTTTGTCTGCTAGATTCCCCGTTGGCAGGGGGGTGAGACAGGGGTGTGTACTGGCACCTACCCTGTTTTGCCTTTATGTCAACGGGCTAATTGCTCACTTGAACGCGGTGCCTAACAGTGATGCCCCCAAGCTCGCTAGGTGCCGGGTTCCTGCGATCATGTTTGCAGACGACACCCTATTACTCTTGAAGTCCCCTATGGGCATCCAATGAGTATTGAATGGCTTTGAGGCCTTCTGTTTGGAAAGGGGACTGGAAATAAACACCCTAAAAACAAAATGTATGATCTTTAATCAACCAGAAATAACCCGCCCAAATCCAAAGATTGGAAAAAATCGTATAGAAAGGGAACAAACTTTTGAGTATTTGGGCCTTACTTTAAATGAAACCATGACCTGGCTCCCTCACCTAATAAAATCTCAACTTAAGCTGGCCCAATTATCAGGGGGTATCTTGAGACTTTCAAACAAGTCCACTGTCAAACTGATTGGCCCACTGCTTGAAATATATAAACTGCAGGCACGGGGGTCAGTAACCTACGGTGGCGAACTGTGGGGCTACCATTGTAGACCAGAGATTGCCGCCGTGGAAAATACATTTTTACACCAGCTGGTGGCTTTGCCCTCTAGTACACCTTTATTGCCGCTCAGGCTTGACTTGGGCCTTAGACCCATAGATGAGGAATTAGGCCTTAAACCTCTGACATTCTGGCGGGGGCTTTGGACTACCCCCGAGCTCAAGAACTATAGGCAGGAGCTTGAGGGAATCTTAACGCTCCCAAATGTGGGCAAAATTTCCTGGTTAAAGTATGTGAGAGAGGAATTTGTGAGATTGGGTCTACCGCAAATGTGGTCAGACCCACAGACGGCCTGTACTAGGATACCTCGTAAACATTTGGCTAAATTGTATTATGAAAGCAAACCAATGGCTTCCACATTGAATGCACAAATCGGCACTTTAACTGGCACCTTTTTAACTATAAAAGATTTTTATCAATTTGAGACAGTTTTAGATGGTATTAGTCCAACCGCTCTGAGAAAGTTGTACCTCCAATGGAGGCATGGAACTCTACCTATTAGAGCTTTTACAAGTAAATGGACCATCCCAGCACCAAAAAATTGCCCTGGGTGCATTTCGGAACAGGAAGATGAATTGCATGTTTTATTCTTTTGTCCCGCTTACCAATAATCCAGGAGGTGCTGGATTGTCCCTCTATGTAAAAATATTGGGTTTAAGGACTGTATGCAAGCCTATAGAACATTTAAAACGGATCTCTCAACTGTGATCGTGTTTGCCTTAACAACATTTCTGGCAGCCATGTGGAATAAAGGAAGGTCGCTTGTTAACAATGCTTGAATTCGTATTTACCAGTAACAGCTGTATGATCTTTTGGTGTTTTGCATTTAAACTCTAGGGCCCTTATTTATGAGGACTTGCGTCAGTTTTGCGCCGCCGGTGCGTCACTTTTTGTGATGCACCAGCCACGTAAAATATGCGCCTTGTTGCGCCATATTTAAAAAGGGACGCATCTAGGTAGATGCGTTACTTTTTAAACCCCTGCGCCACATTATACCTGCGTCAGGTATAATGTATGCAGAGGGGGCGTTCCCCCGCAAAAAGCCTCGTAATAGTGACGCAGTGAAATCTATGAGATTTCACTGCGTCACTTTTAGGATGCTGTTGCGTCAAAATCTTGCGCCTGCCTCACAGCAGGCGTAAGACTGACGCAAGCCCTTTCACATGGGGCTTTCCCATGTGAAAGGACGCATTGCTGGAGTTGCGTCACTTTTGTGACACACTCCAGCAATGCGTCACTTTTGCGCTTTCAGATACGTCAGAAATACTGACGTATCTGTAAGTCCTTGCGACATGATGCGTCATACATTAAATATGACGCATCATTGGTGTCGCAAGGAGTGCGCAGTGAAAAGTGACGCATCACTGTTTTCATGCAGCGATGCGTCACTTTTCATAAATGAGGCCCCTGGTTGCAATGGAGGAACACATGTACATTGTCTATTTATTATTCTGTAATTGCAAGCACTACGTGCATCTGCACCTTCTTGTTGTCTCTTGTTTTAGATACTAGTATTGTATTAGATTGTTTTTTAACTGCCTAACCATGAGAATTCTTTTATGACAATATTGTCGAAATAAAGACGAAATGAGATGAGATTTACACTTTTTTGACTACTGTTCAAAAAGTACGGCTGTTTTCCAGTTGCGATAATGGAACTGGCCTTTTTGACATGGTCCTTGATGGTTTTATGTTAGAAGAGCAATAACAAAATCATCAATTGACATAAATATTGTGGCCTAGATATTCGTTGAAAATAATAACGATCCAATAGGTGCCAAATTTGCATTAGTAACTTCAATTTTTGTAAACTATATTTAGGGCACATTATTTTTGCCCGACAATACTTAGGTCAGGATATCACGATACCTCTTCCATTCCCCTGCCCCATATAAGGAGCGACAACAAAGGTTCTGCGATATTTCACAAACGTTCACTCTTCTGTTTCTGTGTCTTTGTCAGAGACAAAGAGCTCTTGTAACCTTTGAAGAACAAACCCCATCGCTTACAATACAGAAAGAACTGTTTATAGCATTTTAGTAGCTATCCTGCGAGCTTATATTTTTCATAACATAAATATGGAGTAATGTTTGAAATGTGTGGCTTAAACACACACAATCAGAACTAAGCAGCAAACAGCAATCGGGGGCGAAGCATTTAGAATATCAGTTTCGTCCACCATACAATACTTAATAAATATGTACTAACAAATCCACATCAGACAGGTCTTGAATTAGGTACACCTTTACTTGAACATAGCAGCATCTAACAACAATTTATAGTTATAAGGAAAATGAGTAGGCCAGTGAAAAAGTTTTTTTTGTGTGGACTACTAGAGACTTATTCTTACGTACAGAAAGCGACAGGGACCACAATAATTTCAATTTGTAAACAATCCAAGTATTTGTGGTGTAAGCCGGGACACACAAACAATGGTGAAAAACAACCAGGTGAGGGTGGAATGCTTGAATTAGCCTCAAACACTGGCAATTACTCGGGCCACATCCCAAAGCATTGTTTTTTGCCCAGCATGCTACCTCCGTTTGGACCCAACCATATGCAAATCAGCCTTGACCCTGCTCCCCATGGGAACGGTCCAGCCCAAACTGCCAGGCCAGGTCCTCCCTGAACCAGAACACAAGCAACCTCGGACCAGTTTCGTCCCAGTTAGGGTTCTTCAGCCTGGTATGGCTTGGTTACAGTGGCACAGTGTGCCAGGAACCCAAGTCTGGCCATACCCAGCACATTTAGGACAGCAAATGCTAAAACAATAAGGTGATGGATGGAATGCTTGAATTAGTCTCAGCTACTGGCAATCACTCTGGCCACATCCCAATCCATAGTTTTTTTGCCATTCATGTCACATCAATTTCCTAATCTGAAGCACTGCTGCACAGCGCTCTATGCCACTCCACTCAACACCACTGAAATCAATGCCACTCAATGCCACTCCACTCTACCCTAGACCACTCCACTCTA
Organism: Lissotriton vulgaris; assembly: GCF_964263255.1. Lineage (NCBI taxonomy): Eukaryota > Metazoa > Chordata > Amphibia > Caudata > Salamandridae > Lissotriton > Lissotriton vulgaris. Next base: position 370,099,657 of record NC_141696.1, on the reverse strand, counting down.
CCGCGCACCACTCCACTCTGCACTACTTCACTCTACTCTGAAAGAATCTACTCTGCACCACTCCACTTTACTCTGTACCACTCCACACCACTCAACGATACTCTGCACCACTCTACTATAGCCACTGCACTTTACTCTAACCACTGCACTCTATGCCGCTGCGATCCACACCAATGCACTCTACACCGCTTCACTCAAAACCAGTGCACTGTACGCCACTGCACTCCCTACCAACCTACTCTGCACCACTACAGTATATATATCACTATACTGTATTCTGCAACACTCTACTCTATGCCACTGCAATTTACATCACTCTTTTATACTCCGCACCATTGTACTCTATGCCACTGCTCTCTATGTCACTATGTCAGCACCACTCTACACCACTGCACTCTCTTCCACTGAACTCTATTCAACTCTACTTTGTGCCACTGCACTCTACTCTGCACTACTCTACTGCACTCTACACCTCTCTGCACCACTGTACTCTATGCCAATGCACTCTTCCTACCTCTACTCTGCTATGCACAACTGCACTCTTCACCACTGCACATTACGTCACTCCGGTCTAGGCAACTCCACTCTGCACCACTCCACTCTATGCCACTTTGCTCTGCAACACTGCACTCTATGCCACTGTACTCTCCGCCAATGCACTCTATGCCAATGCACTGTACTTTGTCCTACTCCACGCCTGTGCACTCTATGCCAAAGCACTCTACCCTGCACCACACCACTTCACTCTACTCTAAAACAATCTACTTTATGCCACTGCACTCTATGCCACTCTACCCACTCTGCACCACTCACTCTGCACCACTCCACTCTATGCCACTGCACTTTATGCTGCTCCACTCTACTCTACTTTACAACATTCTACTCTACACCACTGCTCTCTAAGCAATTCTCTAATTTAAACCATTGCACTCTCTGTCAATGCACTGTACATCACTGAACTTTACACCAACTTCTCTGCACCACTGCGCTCTACGTTACTATTCTCTTCTCTACAACACTGTACTCCATGCCACTGCATGTTACTCTACACCATTGCACTTTACAATGTGCTATTCTACTCTGCACCACCGCAATCTATGCCATTAGCTCTCTACACCACTCTACTTTCCACCACTCTACTCTACACCACTACAGTCTACACCAACACACTTTACACCACATCACTGCATGCTATGACATTCTACTGTGCAAGTCTGCACTCTCTACTTTGCACCGCTGCCCTCTATGCCATTGCACTCTACTCTGTACCACTCAACTTTACACTACTCTACTGCATTCTATGCCACTACACTCTGCACAACTCTAAACTGCATAACTTCACTCTGCACCAATGCACTCTACTCTGTGTCACTCTACACCAGTGTACTATATGGCGCTACTCAATGCAACTGCACTCTACCCTGTACCACTCCACTCTACCCTGCACCACACCATGCCATTTCACTCTACTCTGAAATAATCTATTCCAATGCACTTTATGCCACTGCAATCTACCCACTCCATGCCACTCCACTGTATGCCACTGCACTGAATGCCACTGCATTTTACATTACTTTGCAGCATTGTACTATACACAACTGTGCTCTGAGCCACTCTACTCTAAACCAATGCACCCTCTGCCAATGAACACTACACCATTTTTCTGAAAACAATGCACTTTATGCAAACTGCTCCGCACCATTGCACTCTATTCCACTATACTCTACAACACTGTACTCTATGCCACTGCAGTCTATGCCACTGCACTCTATGCCACTCTACACCATCGCACTCTACGTCACTGCACTCTTTACCACTCTATTCTACTCTGCATCTCTGTACTTGGCTCCATTGCTCTCTACACCTCTTTAATCTGCATCACTCTACACCACTGCACTCTACGCCAATGCACTCTGCACCACACCACACCACTGCACTCTACGACACTCTACTGTGCCAGAATGCACTCTTTACCACTTGAACTCTATGCCACTCTACTCTGCACCACTGCATTCTACCCACTACATTCGACTCTAAACCATTCAATTCTACACCACTCTTCTGCACTCTAAGCCATTATAAACTAAGACATTATACTCTACGCCACATTACTCTGCATCACTCCACTCAATGCCACTCTGCCACTCCACTTTACATCACTCTAATCTACTCTGCTCCACTGCACTCCACATCACTATGCTCTACACCTCTACAGTCTACCCAGCACCACTCCATTTTACATCACGTCACTCTACTCAGAAGCATTCTACTCTGTGCCACTGCACTCTATGCCACTCCTCCATGCCCCATTCCACCCTGCAACACTCCACTCTGTGCCACTCCACTCCTTGCTGAGGCACTCCACTTAGCGGTACACCACTCTCCACCATCTGCACGTCTAGCATGCTAGGACATGCCCTGAAACAACTGTGTGCAATAGTCTCGTACCTGTGTGCACTGCCATGCCAGGTGATAAAATTCTGCCCCCTCCCTCCTTCATCTGGCACACCTATCATCATCTCGTAACTTACATTTATGGAGTTTTGCAGGCGTATAATACAGTCTGTGCACATAATTGTAGAGTATAAGCCGCAGCCGACTATTGGCTGTGACGGCTGCTGTTTGTGAGCGACTGAACTCCCACTGCTCGTCCGTCAGAGGCGTTTCCATGTCATTATCCTACTCTGATCTAGCTTTAAGGGCACCTGGCCGTGTAGCGTTCTAGACATATTTGTATAAGAGTGAAATTAGGCGCCTATGAGGTCCTGGCTGTAGGAGTGCATGGAGCGGCTCTAACATCAGCGGTTCTAGGGGATGTGCTGGGGTAGCAGCCTGCACACTCTGGCGGAGCCTGGTGTACATAAATTGTTCCATGGTAGTGGGGTCAAGTGTACCAAAAAATTGTTCCTTAGTCCGGAATGTACCTGCCAGATAGAGGTCCCCCCACACTTTATATTGTAACTGGTCTAGCATTCAGCTGCATATTCCCTCAGATGTGACTTGCAATTCTGGGTGCTAGATCAGATGTATTTTGGGGGAATACAGCATTGGCACCACAAGGTTAGCAGTTATCTTTCTCCAAGCTATGATGGTGCAGTCCACTGTAGAGGGGTCCCGCATCCGGATCCTACTTGGCGTAAACAAGTATGCCGAAGGTGGGGTAGGGTTCATATACCTGTCTTCTATTGCTAAATGTGGCATGAAGGGAGAGGGGTGGAACCAAAAACAGCAAAAAGCGCCTACATGCAGTAGTGGATGGAATGCTTGAATTAATCTCAGCTACTGGCAATCACTCTCGCCACATTCCAATCCATAGATTTTTTTGACATTCATGTCACATCAATTTCCTAATCTGCAGCACTGCTGCACAGCGCTCTATGCCACTCCACTCAACACCACTGAAATCAATGCCACTCAATGCCACTCCACTCTACCCTAGACCACTCCACTCTAACGCGCACCACTCCACTCTGCACTACTTCACTCTACTCTGAAAGAATCTACTCTGCACCACTCCACTTTACTCTGCACCACTCCACACCACTCAACGCTACTCTGCACCACTCTACTATAGCCACTGCACTTTACTCTAACCACTGCACTCTATGCCGCTGCGCTCCACACCAATGCACTCTACACCACTTCACTCAAACCCAGTGCACTGTACGCCACTGCACTCCCTGCCAACCTACTCTGCACCACTACAGTATATATCACTATACTCTATTCTGCAACACTCTACTCTATGCCACTGCAATTTACATCACTCTTTTATACTCCGCACCATTGTACTCTATGCCACTGCTCTCTATGTCACTATGTCAGCACCACTCTACACCACTGCACTCTCTTCCACTGAACTCTATTCCACTCTACTTTGTGCCACTGCACTCTACTCTGCACTACTCTACTGCACTCTACACCTCTCTGCACCACTGTACTCTATGCCAATGCACTCTTCCTACCTCTACTCTGCTATGCACAACTGCACTCTTCACCACTGCACTCTACGTCACTCCGGTCTAGGCAACTCCACTCTGCACCACTCCACTCTATGCCACTTTGCTCTGCAACACTGCACTCTATGCCACTGTACTCTCAGCCAATGCACTCTATGCCAATGCACTCTACTTTGTCCTACTCCACACCCGTGCACTCTATGCCAAAGTACTCTACCCTGCACCACACCACTGCACTCTACGACACTCTACTGTGCCAGAATGCACTCTTTACCACTTGAACTCTATGCCACTCTAGTCTGCACCACTGCACTCTAGCCCACTACATTCGACTCTAAACCATTCAATTCTACACCACTCTTCTGCACTCTAAGCCAATATAAACTAAGACATTATACTCTACGCCACATTACTCTGCATCACTCCACTCAATGCCACTCTGCCACTCCACTTTACATCACTCTAATCTACTCTGCTCCACTGCAGTCCACATCACTATGCTCTACACCTCTACAGTCTACCCAGCACCACTCCATTTTACATCATGTCACTCTACTCAGAAGCATTCTACTCTGTGCCACTGCACTCTATGCCACTCCTCCATGCCCCATTCCACCCTGCAACACTCCACTCTGTGCCACTCCACTCCATGCTGAGGCACTCCACTTAGCGGTACACCACTCTCCACCCTCTGCACGTCTAGCATGCTAGGACATGCCCTGAAACAACTGTGTGCAATAGTCTCGTACCTGTGTGCACTGCCATGCCAGGTGATAAAAGTCTTCCCCCTCCCTCCTTCATCTGGAGCACCTATCATCATCTCGTAACTTACATTTATGGAGTTTTGCAGGCGTATAATACAGTCTGTGCACATAATTGTAGAGTATAAGCCGCAGCCGACTATTGGCTGTGACGGCTGCTGTTTGTGAGCGACTGAACTCCCACTGCTCGTCCGTCAGAGGCGTTTCCATGTCACTATCCTACTCTGATCTAGCTTTAAGGGCACCTGGCCGTGTAGCGTTCTAGACATATTTGTATAAGAGTGAAATTAGGCGCCTATGAGTTCCTGGCTGTAGGAGTGCATGGAGCGGCTCTAACGTCAGCGGTTCTAGGGGATGTGCTGGGGTAGCAGCCTGCACACTCTGGCGGAGCCTGGTTTACATAAATTGTTCCATGGTAGTGGGGTCAAGTGTACCAAAAAATTGTTCCTTAGTCCGGAATGTACCTGCCAGATAGAGGTCCCCCCACACTTTATATTGTAACTGGTCTAGCATTCAGCTGCATATTCCCTCAGATGTGACTTGCAATTCTGGGTGCTAGATCAGAAGTATTTTGGGGGAATACAGCATTGGCACCACAAGGTTAGCAGTTATCTTTCTCCAAGCTATGATGGTGCAGTCCACTGTAGATGGGTCCCGCATCCGGATCCTACTTGGCGTAAACAAGTATACCGAAGGTGGGGTAGGGTTCATATACCTGTCTTCTATTGCTAAATGTGGCATGAAGGGAGAGGGGTGGAACCAAAAACAGCAAAAAGCGCCTACATGCAGTAGTGGATGGAATGCTTGAATTAATCTCAGCTACTGGCAATCACTCTCGCCACATTCCAATCCATAGATTTTTTTGACATTCATGTCACATCAATTTCCTAATCTGCAGCACTGCTGCACAGCGCTCTATGCCACTCCACTCAACACCACTGAAATCAATGCCACTCAATGCCACTCCACTCTACCCTAGACCACTCCACTCTACTGCGCACCACTCCACTCTGCACTACTTCACTCTACTCTGAAAGAATCTACTCTGCACCACTCCACTTTACTCTGCACCACTCCACACCACTCAACGCTACTCTGCACCACTCTACTATAGCCACTGCACTTTACTCTAACCACTGCACTCTATGCCGCTGCGCTCCACACCAATGCACTCTACACCACTTCACTCAAACCCAGTGCACTGTACGCCACTGCACTCCCTGCCAACCTACTCTGCACCACTACAGTATATATCACTATACTCTATTCTGCAACACTCTACTCTATGCCACTGCAATTTACATCACTCTTTTATACTCCGCACCATTGTACTCTATGCCACTGCTCTCTATGTCACTATGTCAGCACCACTCTACACCACTGCACTCTCTTCCACTGAACTCTATTCCACTCTACTTTGTGCCACTGCACTCTACTCTGCACTACTCTACTGCACTCTACACCTCTCTGCACCACTGTACTCTATGCCAATGCACTCTTCCTACCTCTACTCTGCTATGCACAACTGCACTCTTCACCACTGCACTCTACGTCACTCCGGTCTAGGCAACTCCACTCTGCACCACTCCACTCTATGCCACTTTGCTCTGCAACACTGCACTCTATGCCACTGTACTCTCCGCCAATGCACTCTATGCCAATGCACTCTACTTTGTCCTACTCCACGCCCGTGCACTCTATGCCGAAGCACTCTACCCTGCACCACACCACTTCACTCTACTCTAAAACAATCTAATTTACGCCACTGCATTCTATGCCACTCGACCCATTCTGCACCACTCACTCTGCGCCACTCCACTCTATGCTACTGCACTTTATGCTGCTCCACTCTACTCTACTTTACATCATTCTACTCTACACCACTGCTCTCTAAGCAATTCTCTAATTTAAACCATTGCACTCTCTGTCAATGCACTGTACATCACTGAACTTTACACCAACTTCTCTGCAACACTGCGCTCTACGATACTATTCCCTTCTCTACAACACTGTACTCCATGCCACTGCATGTTACTCTACACCATTGCACTTTACAACATGCTATTCTACTCTGCACCAACGCAGTCTATGCCATTTGCTCTCTACACCACTCTACTTTCCACCACTCTGTTCTACACCACTACAGTCTACACCAACACACTTTACACCACATCACTGCATGCTATGACACTCTACTCTTCAAGTCTTCACTCTCTACTCTGCACCACTGTCATCTTTGCCATTGCACTCTACTCTACACCACTCAACTTGACACTACTCTACTGCATTATATGCCACTACACTCTATACAACTCTACACTGCATAACTCCACTCTACACCAATGCACTCTACTCTGTGTCACTCCACACCAGTGTACTATATAGCGCTACTCAATGCAACTGCACTCTACCCTGCACCACTCCACTCTACCCTGCACCACACCATGCCACTTTACTCTACTCTGAAATAATCTATTCCAATGCACTTTGTGCCACTGCAATCTACCCACTCCGTGCCACTCCACTGTATGCCACTGCTCTGAATGCCACTGCATTCTACATTACTTTGCAGCATTGTACTGTACACCACTGTGCTCTGAGCCACTCTACTCTAAACCAATGCACCCTCTGCCAATGAACACTACACCATTTTACTCAAAACAATGCACTTTATGCAAACTGCTCTGCACCATTGCACTCTATTCCACTATACTCTACAACACTGTACTCTATGCCACTGCAGTCTATGCCACTGCACTCTATGCCACTCTACACCATTGCACTCTATGTCGCTGCACTCTTTACCACTCTATTCTACTCTGCATCTCTGTGCTTGGCTCCATTGCTCTCTACACCTCTTTAATCTGCATCACTCTACACCACTGCACTCCACGCCAATGCACTCTGCACCACACCACACCACTGCACTCTACGACACTCTACTGTGCCAGAATGCACTCTTTACCACTTGAACTCTATGCCACTCTACTCTGCACCACTGCACTCTAGCCCACTACATTCAACTCTAAACCATTCAATTCTACACCACTCTTCTGCACTCTAAGCCAATATAAACTAAGACATTATACTCTACGCCACATTACTCTGCATCACTCCACTCAATGCCACTCTGGCACTCCACTTTACATCACTCTAAACTACTCTGCACCACTGCACTCCACATCACTATGCTCTACACCTCTACAGTCTACTCAGCACCACTCCACTTTGCATCACGTCACTCTACTCTGAATCATTCTACTCTGTGCCACTGCACTCTATGCCACTCCTCCATGCCCCCAATCCACCCTGCAACACTTCACTCTGTGCCACTCCACTCTATGCTGAGGCACTCCACTTAGCGGTACACCACTCTCCACCATTGCACTGACTCCACTCTGCACCAATGTGCTCTACACCACTTTACTCAAAACCATTGCATCTATGCTACGCCACTGTACAGCAGTCTACTCTGTCCTTTACAACACTTCTCTCCCGGCCACTATACTCCACTCTTACCCTCCACTCTATGACATTATATGCCATTCCATGGCATTCTACTCCATTAACCTCTACTCCACTCTATTCCGCTCTATTTTGTTCTATGCCACTCCACAACAATCTATTCCACTCTATGGCACTCTACAACACTAATTCACGAAAGAAAACTCAACGCAACCACATCTACACAACTTCATGCCAATTCACTCTATTCTATGACACACTACTCAACTCAACTACTCCACTCTACGCCACTACACTCTATGCTACTCCACTCTGTGATGCCCTTCTCAACTGTATACCACAGCACTCTACAACACTTTACTCCACTCTATACCATTCCACTCTGCTACACTTTTCCACCCTATGCCTCTCCACTCTACGACAATCTACTCCACTCTACGTAACACTCTCTACACAACTCCACTCTGCTCTACCCCACTCCACAACACTCTATGCCACTCCACTCTACTCCACTCCACACCCTTCCACTCTACAACACGTTACTCCCTCTACAACACTTCACAGCCCTATGCCACTCAGCTCCTGATGATATCTTGGAGATTTAGAATATTATGTTTACATTGACATCATAAGTATGGTTAGAAATGTTGTAGAATTAATTTTTATGTAATAAACTACTTTTATAAATTATGGTTATTTTGGTTTGTATGTTATATGGGAAGGAATTTGTGGCATTCTGACTGAAAAACTGGTGTAAAACCTTTTAGTCGAAATGCACATCAAGATTCCAGAGAATGGAGTTGATCGCGTCTTTCATATGTATTGTAGCAGAAATCATAATTAATCATACCTACTTACCACACATCTTCATGGCGTCATTGATAAGATGTGACACAGGAGTGCTTTTTGGGCACATGCTTCACCCACCCCTGCTGGATCAGTAGACATTCCATTGCCAAAATGTGTAACCAGTGGTTGAAAATGAACAAACAAGCATTTGCAATGCCAATATGTCTAGCTGGTGTATGGTAAGGGAAGCATTACCAGTACATAGCATGGAATTGAATTTGTATTTGTGTGGTAGCAAAGAATTATAGAATAATTTTGCTGTAGATTGAATGACCAGGGGACAGTTACACTGTGAAGCCAGAGCTAAACATCCCAGTGTGTTAACAAATGCCTCGCTCTCATCTCTGCTGCTGCCAAAGAAATACAACCACCATAAATGATCTAGCTATCTAAGACATTTTAATAGCATGACAGTGTCATGTGTACACCTCTGAAAATTCAAGCTCAGGCAGTTGGATAAATAAACGAAACAATCACATTTGCAGGGAGGCCATGTACTTTTTGTATTGAAGCATACAACTTCTGCCCAATCAAAACATGTACTCCGGGCACCCAACATGTGGGTGGAGCCAAGGCCCCTCGCCAGTGATGATCACATAATTGTCTGGCAGCAGCTGCTCTATTGAGCCAGTCCAAAAATAGTATGGGAACTGTAATCTAGAACATACAATGGTGGGGGCGAGCGGTGACACCTGGTACTGAGTCAGTGAGACAAGGTCAGAGACATGCATAGAAAATGCACACTGTCCTGGTTTTGATTATCATTAAAAAAATTATTTCAAAAAGTATTTGATCCAGCTGCAAACTGATCTGATGATAGACATGTTTAATGCATGGATTTAAAACTTTTGGAAGTACTCCATGCCCAATAAATCTTTGCCATCTGAGCAAAGACGTTCCATCAAGAAAAGTAAACAAACTGCTGGAGAAAAAAAGACCCTGTAGCTCTCTCTCGCCTGTCTAGTGATTTGCCCCTTGCACTTTCTCCCATTACTATCCTTTGTTTTGTGGTGTTTGGTTTTCAGATTTACACTGCAACCCTTCAATCATAGTAGCCTTTTAGAGACACCTGCCTGGCACATGGTTGCACGGCCCATCCAGACTGGATCCTTTGCTTCACGGCTTGTTTATATAACACACCTCCTTTAGATAAGAAATTGCTTCACCACAGCCGTGAAGCAAACGATACAGTCCGGATGGGCCATCCCAAAAGGAGAAAGGGCGGTAACAAAGAAGCCTCATTTTCAATCAGAGGCCACCGTTTACCATAAATGATGACGCTATCCAATGAGAATGAGGGGCTTCAAGACCCCTTCTGAAATCTCCTCTTTCACAACATGTCTCGCAGAGCGTGTGGCGCATGCGCGCTGCAACACTAGGCAAGACCTAATAAAGGAACATTGCAGCCATACTCGGTGTGTCTCCTGTGTTATGTAACACAACAAAAAGCATATAAGGAAAAGTGAGGGGGCCCCTGGGTGGCATGGAGACTCCCCTATACCAAAGCAGACATTAATTAAACAAGCATTTGCAATGCAATCGGTCCCGCCTTTGGGACCTTATATGTATTTAGCTATGCAGCATATTAGCCTGAGTGCCGAAACATCTACTATTGTTCCACATGGAGGGAAAGTAAGCACCAAACTGCGTGACACGCCAGGTATGGGAACACATGGAGAGAAATATTGCCATTGAGACGGCTGGTCTCAGCAGGAACTGGTATTGTCCAAAGCTCTGTTTTTAATATTAAATCAGGGCCTTCGGTGGTCATATCCCTGAAAATACAAGATTTGAAAAAAATATTATTGTCTATGCGTGCTTGTAGAAGACAATTTCTATGGGCTGGAATCTAGAGAATGATAAAGTGATTCTGGTATTTTACTGACCTCTGCTGGTCGTTTTCTATCAAGAAAGTAGAGGCATTTGCCAGAAAGATAAAAAAAGAAAGTCCCTCAGCAGAAAGCAATTCTGGTTTTTTACTGACCTCTACTGGTCGTTTTCTATCAAGACAGTTAAATAGAGGCAGTTGAACAAGCAGAAAGCATATCTGGTATTTTACTGATCTCTACTGGTCGTTTCTATCACGACAGTTAAATAGAGGCAATTGAACAGAAAAAAGTCCCTAAGCGAAAGCAGACAAGTCCTAGGGCTGATCTCCAGAGCCCACAAAGTACATACACATATAAGTATATCCTAAAGTATAAACAAGAGGTCTCGAATGCTTGACCTAAAAATGTGATAGGGCCCCAGATTACTTTTTAACAGCTGGCACAGGACAAAGATGATAGGTAGCAAAGGGGTGGTGGGGCCTCAGACCAGGAGCCCCCTGCACATTTGGGGATGTGGGTTCCTGTGCTATGCTTCTATATTCATTCAGTCATTATTTCCTTCGAATAGATCACACTTGAGATACTGACTGGTGATCATATTGAATGCTCTCAACCAAAGGTAAATATTAGCCTTCAAGTGCTCAGAAAACGCTTTTATTTGTACAATACAAATGGTCCCTTGAACTCCAGTAGAGATAAATTGTGTGGTTGTAGCTCTGCACGTAATTTAGATCCCTTCATATTATTCTAACCTACATTTTGCCATTCTTATTATATGTGGCCACAAAAGTAATATAGATCTAAGTGTATGGCCTTATTTATTTCTTGCCATGATGCCCACTTTCCCACCATATTTAGCAGAGATCTCTGTTCCTTCAGAGAAGCCATCTCAATGATGGCTCTTCTGAAACCATTGTAGCTTTACTGCATCGCCACAAAGTTTAATATGGTCACCCAGCAAAGTATTTTTGTTTTCAGAAACAAACTCCAAAAGCAGAATTTCATTTTTGAAAAACAGAAACTAACGGCCCTGACATGCTGGGATGTTTCCCCCACTATGTAGGGTCATTTTTAGGTCACCACATACCAGACAGCAAAGCTATGTGATATGCAAAAGACTGCTTGGGTACTTTCAGAAAATTGAACTGGGAATGCATTGTGCCTGCTGCTTGCTATTGACTTTGTAGTTGGTAACTCAAGTTTTCTGTCTTTTGATTTGCTGGCTTTATTTGTTTTAGGCAATGCAGCTTGATTCATACCTCCGCCACCCTAAAGTCGCTTTTACAGTATTTGTGCATGTACTTGTTTTCTGTAATAAACAGACTTTTAACCCCTTCACTGCTAGGCCTCCCCCGAGCTAAGCCTTTATTTGGCTATTTGGGGTAGTTCGCGATTCAGCCCCCTGTAATTGTTTGTTCACATAAGGTATCCCAAGCCAAACTTGCGTCCTTTTCTTCCAACATCTTGAGGATTCTAAAGGTACCTAGGGTTTTTGGATTATCCTGGAGAGAACCGAGAAATTGGCCAACATACACCTTATTTTTGTTTTGTTTTGGAAAAATGGGAAAAAAGTGCTGCAGAAAGCAACTGTTTTTTTCCCTGCAAAAGGTATCAACAAAAGGTTTATGGTGCTAATATCACCATCTTCCCGGCTTTCAGGAACAGGCAGACTTTTGTCAGAAAACCACATTTTCAACACAGCTTTGGCATTTTACTGAGACATAGCCTATTTTTCCTATTTTTTGTGCTTTAAAATAGATATGTCAACCCGCTGACCTTAAGCATAATACTGAACGGAGGAAAAGAAACTAACCAGGATTCCCTCAGTAACAGCGAGGTAAGAGGGAAGAGCCAATGCCAAATCCCTACCCGGGGACCGGCGCGGGAAATGTGGCATCCAGAAGATGGACTCGCCGGCGTCACTCAAGGGGTCCAATCCAGGCTCACCCCATGGACAGTGTTAGGCTGGTAGCGGCCCCTGGCACTCCAGGATCGGGTCTTCTCGTAGTAAGGGGTTCCTTGGGAATGCAGCCCCAAGCGGGTGATAAACTCCATCTAAGGCTAAATATGGGCGCAAGACCAATAGCCTACAAGTACCGAGAGGTAAAGTTTAAAAGAACTTTAAAGAGAGAGTACAAGAGGATGTGAAACTGTCGAGAGGTAAACATGTGGGGTCTATGCAGTCCGCCCAGAGGATTCAACATGGTGGGAAGATTGGTGGCCCAGGAGGGCGGATCCCTTCTGTGGGACTACCGCCCAGGCGCATATGGCCCCCGGGTGCATTGTCTCCGCGATGGTGCGCCACAACCGGCTCTGAGTTGACTGGGAAGGTTATGGAGTGGCAGGTGGTTCTCTCTTCTGGCAGAGGGTGTTATAGCACCCCTTGCAGCAGCTTCGCCGTGTCCACGGTGCAGTGGCAGATTCGACTGCCTCCGTGCCCTCCCCCTGCAACCATTCCCGGCCGTCCCTCAGGGCATGCCAGGGTGGGGAAGATGGAAGGGGCCCCTGCTCCTGGTGCAACTGTCAACTGAGACAGACTGTGCTCAGTGCACCCCAACAGCGTCACACCGCCGGGAGGCCCACAGAGGGCACCAGGGTTCTAGGGCAATGTTGGTTATCCACCAACCAATCTTGAAACACAGACCAAGGAATCTACTATGTGCACAAGTCAGAGAGCCAAGCAAAACTTGGTGGTGCAATGAAGGTGAGGGCCGGTGCACTCTGGCTGAGGTGGGATCTCACCATGTAGCCAGCAGCGGGCACACCACCGGCCCATCTCACTCACTCCGTCGGGGTGGTGGAACATGAGCGTGCATGATAGGACCCGAAAGATGGTGAACTATGCCTGGGCAGGGCAAAGCCAGAGGAATCTCTGGTGGAGGTTGGTAGCGGTCCTGACATGCAAATTGGTCGTCCGACCTGGATATAGGAGCGAAAGACTAATCAAACCATCTAGTAGCTGTTTAACTCCGAAGTTTCCCTCAGGATAGTTGGCACTCAGAGCCCCCAGTTTTATCTAATATAGCGAATAATTAGAGGTCTTGGGACCAAAACAATCTCAACCTATTCTCAAACTTTAAATCAGCAAGAAGCCTGATTCGCTTGTGTGGAGCCGGCATGGAATGCGAGTGCCTAGTGGGCCACTTTTGGGAAGCAGAACTGGCACTGTGGGATGAACTAAATACCCGGTTAAGGCGCCCCATCCCGATGCTCATCAGACCCCAGAAAAGGTGTTGGTTGATATAGACAGGTCCGTGGCCATGGAAGTCGGAATCCACTAATGAATCTGTAACAACTCCCTTGCTGATTCAACCAGCCCAGAAAATGGATGGCGCTGGAGCATCGGGCCCATGCCTGGCCATCGGCAGCACTGAGAGCCAAGGGGCTAAGCTGCAATGAGTAAGAGGGCAGCTGTGGTGCACACAGAAGCCTGGGGCAAGGGCCCGGGTTGAGCTGCCGCAGGTGAGATCTTGGTGGTAGTGGCAAATATTCAAATGAGAACTTTGAAGGCCGAAGTGGAGAAGGGTTCCAAGTGAACAGCAGTTGAACATGGGTCAGTCGTTCCTAAGAAATGGGTGAGGGCCATTCGGAAGGGACAGGAGATTGACTTTGTGGCAGAGACGGGTGCCCTCACGGCGTTCAGTGTGGTAATGCAAATGATTCCGGAGAAGACAACGGGAGGCCAGGTGAGAGTTCACTGTTCTTTTGAAGGGCAGGGAGCCCTGGAATGGGGTCACCCCGAGAGAGGGGCCCAAGAGAGGGGCCAGAGCCTTGGAAAGCATTGGAGTTCAAGCGGCATTCGGTGAGCTCTTGCTGGTCCTTATAAAGCTGGAGAAGATGGTGTAAATCTCGCGCCGGGCAGGACCCTTATCTGCAGCAGGTCCCCAAGGTGAACAGCCTCTGGTATGTTGGAACAATGTAGGTAGGGAAAGCCGGCAAGTCAGATCCGTAACTTCAGGTTAAGGATTGGCTCTAAGGGCTGGGTCGGTCGGGCTGGGGCATTAAACGAGGCTCAGCGCGCACCGTGGATGGATGAAGCACCGCCTTCTGGGCACCGGCGACTCTGGTCACGGCCTAGCCCTTCCAGTGGATCATCCCAGCTGCGGTGATCACCTCTCCCTCTGCCCCTCCCCAGAGTCAAATTATTACCTCCTTACCGATTTTGTCAATCCAGCACCCACTTCAAACAATGCAACTAGCAATGATTCAGGTCCCATTATAGCACCCTGTTCACCGTCTGTAACAACAGAAGAAGAAATAAGTTTAGACCTCGGTGAAACCATTGAATTTGTAGCCTCCTTAGCCAAGAGTGACACTATTGCATCTAATCTCGTAAATCTGCCTGATGTTTATGAGGTCAACAACGAACTCAATAACAAGAAAAGTGCTTACACTAAAAAGGTCACTTACTGTAAATACACAAATAATAAATATAAATGTGATCTATTTGGAGACACATTGGGAACTTTCAAAGAGATGAAAAAGCATGTCTCCAACAAAAATAAAGGGTTCTATCTGAAAACATATTGTTCAAAATGTGACAAGGAAGCTGAATACCACAATATTGCATGCCACCATGCAAAATGCAAAGGAAGAACAAAAAAGGAGAGCTGCAATATCTATGCAGCTTTTGTGACCTCAGATTCGGAAAAGAAATTGGAGTTTCACAACATGCTCGGCATGCACATTAAGAGCACAAAATGAGGCTAGACTGGCAGCTCTTGCAAGCAGCAAACCATCAAAATTATGGTCACAATAAGAACTACCTCTGTTAGCAGAATTGGAGAAAGTATACGAAAATAAAAGAAACATTAATGTGCTGATGGTTCTGCATTTTGACAATAAAAACAGGAAAGAAATTGCAGAAAAAAGGAGAGATAGAAGAGATAAGAGCAGAAAAGCGGCAAAGGATGTACTGCAAGCATTCAATAACACTGAAAGTGACTCCTGCGATGAACCTGAAGTTTCACTAGAAGCAATAACAGAAAGGCGTAAAGAGTTTATCAAACAAAAGCGTGCACCAAAAATAAAAAACTTTGAATAACTAAGTGATAGAATCTCAGAAGTTGAGAAATACTTTCAAAACTCAAAGCATCATGATGCTGCTATGGATCTAATGGATGAAATTGTGACATATATTTCAGAGAACACCAGTGTTATAAGTCCTGTACTAGCAAATCGAAATCAACCAACAAGTAAATGCAATAATGAGCCTATGAACTCTGCTCAAGATGAGCATCAGAATGCCTCAATGCAAAATAACATATCAAAAAAGATAAGAAAAATAGAAGGCTCAATTGAACATGTAAGAAAAAGTATGCTAAAGCAAAGGGCTGCTACAAGGAATACCAGGCTATGTTTAAGAAAGAAAAATGCTAGGATAATTACTGATGGTGCAGAAGATGCCACTTGCCAAATTAGTGCAGATGATATCTTTCAATACTATAAAGATACAATAAAAAAAGAAAATAAGAAAAACCCCACATTCATTCCTATTGACACCATACGGGATGAATGAGAGAATGAAAGACTTTGCAAAGAAATTACACTGCTTGAAATACCTGAAGCCTTGGACAACTCAATCTTAAAGAAAGCAGTGGGGCTTGACAAAATGCCTGAATGATCTGAACAATGTTTATAACAAATAACCAAGACTACTGTCCAGAATTTTATCGTCTTGGTTATCTATAAGAATAGTCTCCGAAAGTATTAAAAAAAAACGGTCAATATTAATACCAGTGAAAAAAAATTGTGAAGAAAAATATGTCCATTGGAGAGGAAAACAAACTAATATTCACACAGGTGTTATGTTATGTTATGTTACGAGTTTGTTGAAGCACGACAGCTGCCCCAGCAGCGGGGCGTCCCAGGGCTGAGAAACCATAGCATAACCAACTGAAGGGAGGGGGGTCAGGGTTTAAGGCAGTGGGAACAGATACGTTTTTATTGCCTTGCGAAAAGCTGATAGATTGTCCAGGCAGCGGATGTTCAGGGGAAGGGAGTTCCAGAGTTTTGCTCCTATGGCTCTGAAGGAGCGACCCCCGACACAGCAGAGTTTTGTGCGGGGAACCACTACAAGGTGTTGACCAAAGGAGCGCAAATTGCGCTGGGGAGTGTAGGGTATTAGGAGCGGGCGGAGGAGTTCGGGGCCATTGGTTTTGAGAATTTTAAAGGCAGTGTGGTAAGAGCCTTAAATTGAATTCGTGCTTCCACTGGGAGCCAGTGGAGTTTTCGTATGGTGGCGCTAGCAGAGCATCTCCTTGGAAGGCCTACTATAGCTCTGGCCGCAGAATTCTGAATGGGTTGCAACCTCGTTGTTTCTGCTTTGTTAGCGCCCAAAAGTAGGATGCTAGCATAGTCCAGCCGGGAGAGAATGATGGATTGGACTATGAGCTGGCGTGTTTTGGGATCAAAGAACCCAAGAATGGGGTTGAGGCTTCTTAGTAGGCCCACACACGTAGCTGCTACTCTTTTGGTGTGAGTTTGGTAGCTCAACGAGGAGTCCAGCCAGACTCCCAGGTTTTTTACCAAGGATTTAGGGGGGGGAATGGGGCCTAACAGTGGTGGCCACCAATGGTCGTTCCAACAGCTGGTGTTCCTGCCAAGGAGCAGGACCTCGGTTTTCCCTGCATTGAGTTGTAAACAGTTATCTGACATCCAGTTGGCGATTGCCACCAGGCCATCCCTGAATCTCATGGCAGAGGTTGGGTCTCAGTGAGGGTGAATACCAGCTGTGTGTCGTCGGCGTACGACACCAGCGTGATGTCCCATTCTCTGGCCACTGCCGCCAGAGGCTGCACATACAGGTTAAAAAGGGATGGACTGAGAGACGAACCCTGCGGGACTCCTTGGCTGATAGAGTGAGATTGGGAGGTGAATGGGGGTGCTGAGACACGGAAGGATCTGCCCGTCAGAAACGAGCAGAACCAGTCGAGGGCCAGGTCGCTGATCCCTATATCTTCCAGGTGGCCCAGCAGGATGTTGTGGGATACCGTGTCAAAGGCCGCGCTGAGATCTAGTAGTATCAGCGCAGCACTTTGACCGGCATCAAGTACCTTCCGGAGATGTTCAGTGGTGGAAAGAAGGGCGGACTCCGTACTATGCCCTGGCCAGAACCCGTGTTGGGTGGGGTCCAAGATGTTATGTTGGGCCATATGATTTGAAAGTCCTGTGTTGGCATGGGCCTCTGCTAGTTTGGACACCCAGGGAAGCAATGAGATGGGCCTGTACTTCTCCGGTTTTGCGGGGTCCAGGGTCGTTTTTTTGATAATGGGGGTAACCCAAGCTTCTTTCCAACAGGTACGAACAGTAGCCGAGGCGAAGGAGAGATTGAGGAGTGTGGCCAGGGATGGAAGAAAGAAGTCCAGGGCCTCTAGAAATTGAGCCGGTCTCATGGGATCTGAAGGGGCACCTGATTTCACCTTTCTACAGAGTTTGGCCAAGTCTCCGTGGGATATTGCAGGCAGGCATGTCAGTCTAGTGTCTTTGAGGAAAGGGTTGGAGGAATTAGTGTATTCATGAGGATTCTGTGGAAAGGTGTTTTTCCTTACCTTTTCGATAAAAAAGGTGGCGAGTTCCTCACATTGCTGCGTGGAAGAGATGCATGAGACAGGATTACCCGAATTTCGCAGTTTTTGAACCAGTTTATAAATGGTTTTCGTTGGGTTGGGGCTGTTGTCAATTTCCCTAGCGTAAAAAGATGCGCGGGCCGCGCGTATTGCTTTGTGATATGTTTTTAGTTTGGACAGGTAGAGAGCTTTATCCATGTCCGTATAGTCCTTTCTCCAGTTGCGTTCTGCTACCTTACATTCCTATCTAAGAAGTTTCAAGTTATCATCATACCAAGGGTTAGAGGGGGTGCTACGTCCTCTAGTCCATTTAGCAGGTATGAGGGCGTCGAGTCTATTAGTGATCCAGTCCTGAAAAGAGGCGTAGGACGTGTTAATGTCGTTAGTGGTTACTGGAGTGGGGTCACCTAAGATAGCAAAGAGATCCTGGTTTTGTAGTTTATGCCAGGGCCGTTTGAAACAGGAAGGAGGCGAATCCTTATTATGTTGGATATCAGCCGATATCACAAATTTTATAAGGAAGTGATCAGTCCAACCCATGGGCTTAGGTGGATCGGCTCTGGCTTCCGAGATATTAGTGAAAACGGGGTCGAGTAGGTGACCAGCAGAGTGAGTAGTGGACTGGATAAGAGGGATCAGTTGTAGGGCAATTAAGTCCGCCACAAGGTTACTGATGGTAGGGTCGGAGGTGGAGTCAAAGTGGAGATTGAGGTCTCCCAGAATAGCAAAGTTGGGGGAGCTCATGACCAAGGCGTGGGCTACCTCGAGGAGTTCCTCCATGAATTTAGAGGTAGGCCCCGGGGGTCGATAGATAAAAAGACCTGAGAGGGAGAAGTGGGGGCTAGTGATGATTTTAAAGCGGGCGCACTCACATCCCGTGATGTCTTCTTTCAGAAAGGAGCAGGAGAACAGCGTTCTATGGATAACGGCAATACCGCCTCCCCTAGAGTCCCTATTGATGGGTATCATGGAGTATCCATCCGGTAGCGTGAGGTTTGGGATACTAGTTAGCTCATCCTCGAGCCGATTTTCGCACAGGAACAGTATGTCAGGGTTTTCATCGTTCAACAGAGTATGGACCTCAGAGTGGTGTTTTACCAGTGACCTGACATTAAGCTGAAGGATCGTGAGGGGAGTGTATTTTCTCATGCTGACTTTGCGTCGAGGAAGGCTCGGCTTAGGTATGACAAGGTTGCAGCTGTTACAATGTAGATCGGTCTGTCCAGTGCAGCCCACTAGCTTGTTACATCGTTGGCCTGGGTTCAGTGCAAGGAGACAGTTTTTATCATAGCGGTACGCCATCCGAGTGGTTTGAGCAGGGGGACTGGCGAGAGGCGATGTCTTGGCGATGACGGGCGAAGACGGGCTTGCCTTAGGCGCCCCCGCTGCGCTCGTCCGCTTTCCGTGCCATTCCAATCAGACTCATGTACCCCAGCAAAGAGGGAGTGCAGATATACAGGAATCATTCAACTAAAATACCATCAGGCCCAAGAATGTAGTGTCAGAGGCTTTATTCATATATTTGCAAAAAACAGACTCATATTTTAAACATCACAGTTCTCATTTAAAAACCTTAGTTATCTTACAATTGTAAAACAAAAAAACACAATAAATCTAATGTGTATTAAAAACAGTTCATACTGAACACAGTAACTCCAATATACATTTAAACATAAGTCATTATTTTTGTTGCGACGAAGAATTGTAAGATAACTAAGGTTTTTAAAAGCCTTCATTAAGATGAGAGGTTGTCTTGAAAATGTTATTCTTCTTCAAAATATTATAAAAAGGGCACGGAAAAACAAAGATTCATTAGCAGTTGTGTTCACAGACATCTCCAAAGACTGTGACTCTGCCAGCCATGGCCACAGAGTTCCTTCATACATCAGAGACATAACAAAACACTTATATACTGACTCACCAACGTTTTTCAAGGGTAAGAATAAAGAATTTACACCAGAAATAATAATGAAATCTGGAGTAAAGCAAGGTGACTCTTTATCCCCACTGTTGCTTAACATTGCCATAGATCCTCTGATATGAGATCTTCAGAAAAACGTCAAGGGCTTCAAATTCAGCTCTGATGGTCACATTGAAAAGACCACCGCTCTAGTCTTTGCAGGTGATATCACAGTACTCAGCAACACCTGGGAAGGAATGAGACAAATCTGAAATTCATTGAAAAATTCAGTAAAGCAACAGGTTTAAAATGTAATGTGAAAAAACAAACACATGGATTTGACATAGGTCACCAGAGGGACACAACCCTGGTAAACAACTGCAAACCATGGCAATTTGAAAAACAAAATATTGAACATATTGATCCAGGAGAAAGTGGCAGAAACCTTGGATTGAACTTTGATTCGTATCGTAATTGGGCTCACAACTTGACAATTTACCACTTAAGCCCACTTAAAAACTAGAACTATTTTGTCAATACTTGATCCCTAAATTGTCATTTAAACTGGAAATGACAGGAACAAAAGCAAATACTTTAAACACTCTGGATCAAACTATAAAGAAATATGTCAAACATTTCTTACGCCTACCTGCATACACATGTAATGGTCTCCTCTACCCGAAAAGATCACATGGGGGTGTCAGTGTGCCAAAGCTATGCACTACAATCAGACTAAACAAAATCAATAGTTTACTATACCTCAGAGAAGCTCCAGATCTGTACATAGTTCATTCCTACATTCATGCATGAGAAGGAAAAAAGCGATAACATCATCAAAACACACAGACTCAACATTTTAGACAGTAGATTCCTGAATTATGGTTTGAATTTGTTAACAGCATATGATTGGAGGAAAGAGGAATTTGAGAAATGGGCAAATCTCCCTGTCCAAGGTGATGGTATTAACTATTTAGCAAACAATCCAATCTCAAATTTTTGGGATCAGCAAGCATAAAAACATGAAAGAAAATCAATACATAGCCGCGCTGATGTTAAGAGAAAATGTTTTGTATACCAGAGAAACCATCACTAGTGGAAGAAATTGAATATTTGCTACATGCAGATACTGTAAAGATGTTTGCGAAATAAATTCTCACATTTCAGATGCATTTCCTAAAACCAAGGACACAAAAAAGAGGAACCAGGAGTGTTTTGGCCAGGTTCAGCACACATACTTCCTAGTAGTATTAGTTCAAAATACGTGGGTGTGCAGTTCCTAAGGGTAAAAGTTGTGGTCAGGTCTCTGGAATAACCTCCAAATGGAGGAAGTACCCTCACACACCCTGAGGGGTGTCATACTTCATCATTGGGCATGCTCCTCATCTGGCTGGTGCTGCAATGTCTGACAGGCACACGCGAAGGG
Organism: Lissotriton vulgaris; assembly: GCF_964263255.1. Lineage (NCBI taxonomy): Eukaryota > Metazoa > Chordata > Amphibia > Caudata > Salamandridae > Lissotriton > Lissotriton vulgaris. Next base: position 370,077,903 of record NC_141696.1, on the reverse strand, counting down.
GCTCTATGGCGAAGTTCTTTTGATAAAGCCTTATGTTGAGCGAGGGTAAGTAAGCTAGAGTGTGAAGTGTAGTGGGGGGAAGTTTAAAATAGGTTTTTATACCTACCCAGTGAGGTAAGGGGGTGAGCCCCGTGGGGCTCTCGATTCTGGCTCCATAGGGCACAACCCGCTCCAGGGAATGTGGCAGGTAGGGAGTTTGACTTGGGTGGTACACCTGTCAAACAATAACACAGGTGTCCTAAGGCGAGCTCAGGGAGGACAGAAACCTCCCACAGAGCAGAAGGGTAAAGCTCTCTTGATCTCGATTTTTAGTATGAATACAGACCTTGAAAGCGGGGCTTCATGTTCCTGCTGACTTTTTGGGTTTCAAGCAGGAGGTGTCAGAAAAGTTACCACCGGGATAACTGGATTGTGGTGACCAAGTGTTGATAGCAAAGTTGCTTTTTGATCCTTCGATGTCATCTCTTCCTATCATTGTGAAGCAGAATTCACCAAGAGTTGGATTGTTCAACCACTAATAGGGAACTAGTGAGCTGAGTTTAGACCGTTATAAGACAGGTTAATTGTTTCCTACTGATGATGTGTTGTTGCAATAGTAATTCTGTCCAGTATGAGAGGAACTGCAGGTCCAGACATTTTGTGTATGTGCTTGACTGAGGAGCTAATGGGGCGAAGATACCATCTGTGGGATTATGACTGAACACATCTAAGTCAGAATCTCCCCTAAACCGTAACGATATCGCAGTGCCGTTGAGCCTCGGTTGGACTGGGATAGCCGGTACGTAAAAGCCGCTCGCTTAGGCACCGCAGCGCGGATAGAGGGGGCCGCCTCCATCGCCCTTATTGCACTGCATGTTCGTGGGACACCCGGTGCTAAATCATTCGTAGACGACCTGATTTTGGGTCAGGGTTTTGTAAGTAGCAGAACAGCTACCTCGCTGCAATCTATTGAAAGTCATCCTCTTAGCGAAGCTTTTTTCTCTGTCTGTAGGAGCCAGTGATCACCCCTCCAACACCCCTTAGGGTGGGTCCCTCTGCTGTCAGGCCGGCAGGAGGAATGCGTAGGGAGGAATGCAGCCCCGCAGGAGGCAGACTCCACCATGTACCGGTCGGCACTTGGGGCCTCCCCATCCCGCCCTGAGCCACTGGGTCCCCTGCGGGTCAGCAGAGTGACCAGATGGCCGGGTCAGGATCACTCCACCTCTTTCACTGCTCCGGCACAAGTCGCTGGGAGGTGAGCAGCCCTGGGAAAGGAGCTTCCCGAGTAGCGGCCTCAAGCGCCTGGTCACCCTCACCATTGTCAGACTGCTGTGCAACTGGGTCCAGTCGTCCCAAGCCATATGGTTGGTGGGTCATCCAGGGCCATCTGGTCACTTGGCTGCAGGATCAGATGGTCCGGTGGGCTGGCTGATCATATGGCCCGGTAGGCTGCACAACCAGATGGCTGTACAGCCAGACGGCTACCTCTAACTTTTGTCTTCCACAGGGTTCTGTAAGCCTCCACATAATGGGGGCTTAATAGTCAAGGAAAATGGGCTCCCCATGCAGGCCTGCGGGGAGAGGACGCGAAGGGCTTAACCCTCCTTGGCACCCCCCCCCCCGGGCTCCAGGAAGTTGGAAGGCAGCCCAGGGTATGGCGGTGACAGTCACTAGCCAAGGCAGGGTGGCTGCAGACCGGGGAGGACTCCCTTGCTCCCGACCCCACTGGGTCTGGGGAAAGGAGAAGAGGGAGGCCAGCCCTGCTTGAAGGCCCAGCACCTGGGGCTCCGAGCTGGAGCATGAGCTCAGGAGAGTTTTGAGAAGCCCACAGCAGGGCTTACCCTTCTCCTAAGAGTGAGTGGGCCTGGCATAGGGGAAGCAGCAGGCCCGGGTAGCTTCTCCCCCTCTTCTCTGGCAGGGAGGGAGGCCGTGGTCCGCCCTTCAGCCAGAGCTCCGGCAGGGCGGCAGGTGGGAATGGGCTCCACGCCCATGGTCCAGACGGACTTTGGTAGATCGGTGCAAGGTTGGGCCTATGTGCTGACTTTGGGCAGCTTGGTTGGAAACAACCGACCGTGGTCACAGTGAGGTATTCAGAACCTTAGAGTGGACAGGACTGGGCTGGGCATGATCAGGGCACCAGCAGGCCGGGCCTGCCAGCTCACCAGCGCCCGGGCTCCTTTCCCCGGCCTGGGGTATCGGTGAGGGGATGCTGCCCCTGCATGGCCGGGTTCAGAGGATTTGAAAGGTGCCCTGGGAGCCCCTGCTGGGCCTTAGGGTAGATGCCCTGGTCCGGGCCCCATCCTCTAGGCGCCTTCCACTTTGCGAGAGGCCCAGGGAAGCTCCACTCTGCTTGGCTGTGTCAGAACTAGGAACCGGGCCCAGGGCCTGGGCTCTGGCAGGCTCTGGGGTGTGGGAGCCCCGTCCTGTGGCCCACCAAGGGTCTGGGTGTCCATTTGGCCCAGGGAGGCTCCCCCGCCTTGGCTGTTTTAGAAGCAGGGACCGGGCGCGGGCCTGGGCTCCGGTGGGACCTGAGGTGCGGGAACCCCGGTCCTGCAGCCCGCCGTGGGTCCAGGCACCCGGGATGGGGGTCCATGGGGCCCGGAGAGTCTCCCCTGGCTTGGCTGGGTTCAGGAGCACAGGCCATGCCCTGGGACTGGGCTCCGGCAGGCCCTGGGGTGCTGGAGCTCCCATTCTGCATCCCAGCAAGGTTCCGGGCACCCGGGATGAGGGTCCATCAGGCCCAGGAACGCCCCCCGGCCTGGCTGGGGTTCAGAAGCAGAGACCGGGCCAGGGTGTGGGTTCTGGCGGGCCCTGAGGTGCAGGATCCCCCATTCCCTCACCCTGCCATGGGTCAGTACACGGGACGGGGGTCCAAGGGGCCCGGAGAGGCTCACTTGAATTGGCTGGGTTCAGAGGCACTGACCATGTCCCGGGCCTGGGCTCTGGCAGCTTTTCATTCTACCCGCATTAGGAATGTGGGGAACATAGAAAAATCCATTGAGAACCTATTAATCAAACCATAAATATTGTTTTGTGAATCGCATACTTTCCTGCCCATATTTTATTGTATCTTCCCTTCTGCCCCCTCGTTTCCCTGTTGTTGTAACAACGTGCATGTGCTGTATCTGCTTCACAATACCGGGCCGCCACAGTCTCACGGCAAATCTACAACTAGGAAGTAACATTTCTTTCCTGACCGTATTTTATTGTTATCTCCCTCCTGCCATCTCCTTCCCCATCGTCTCCTCGATATACATGAGCTTTTTCCAGCAAGTACTGCACCCAATACTTCTGGTGCTCCACATAATTTTAACATGGCAGCTCGCACTCAACAAACACATACTAGGGTGGACGCCCAATGTGATATGATATTTGATATTTATATTTATAAAGCGTGATGGCTACACTGAGGCCTCCCAGCGCTACAGACGGCACAGCCGATAGCCAAGCAGGAATGAGTTAGATACAGTCCCTGAAAAGCCAAGTTTTTAGAAGCTTTCAAAAGGCCAACAGATTGGGCTTGTTTCAGAGATGTAGTGGAAGAGTATTCCAAAGAATAGCCGCGTTATAGGCAAAAGACCGTCTGCCACATCTGGCTCCCGTTATTTTGGGGGGTAAAGAGAGAAAGGTGGCCGATGAGCGGAGGTTTCTCCTAGGTTGGTAAGGGGTAATCAGGGATTGAATAACAGCTGGGCCATTCTTCCAAAAGGCTTTGTGGGCCAAAAGCATGGCTTTGAACTGAGTCCTTTCCCTGATCGGGAGCCAATGCAGAGATTCTAGGGCTTGTTTTGCAGACTGCCGGCGAGGGATCTGGAGAGGCAGTCGGACGGCGCAGTTTTGGATAATCTGGAGCTTATTGATGGTGTATTGTGGAGCTCCCAGATAGAGGACGTTCCCATAGTCCAGGCGGGAAAGAATAAGAGCCTGGACCATGATCCTTCTGGCTTGGAAAGGGAGAAGGAGTAGAATCTTACGCAACATCCTTAGTAGGCCAAAACAAGTGGCTGAGAATTTAGCTGCCTGGTGTGTAAAAGTGAGCGAACGGTCCAGCCAAATGCCCAGACTCTTAATCTGGTCTTACGGGGCTGGGGCAGGCCAGAGACGGTTGTGCCAAAGCAAGGCAGAGTTGAAAGAGGTGGAGTTGGCCAGGAGCATCAGCTCTGTCTTGTCGCTGTTAGGTTTGAGGCACGAGAGTTCCATCCATCTGGTGACCTCCTCTAGGCAACAGCCTTGGGTGCCAGATGACTTCTCAGGGTGGTTCAGCGCTACTACGAGCTGCGTGTCATCTGCATAGGTGATGATTTTTATGCCAAATCGATGGACAATCTCTGCCTAGGGTCTCATATAAACATTGAATAAGGTGGGGCTCAGGGAGGAGCCCTGAGGAACCCCACAACTAAGAGGAAGCTGATTGGAGACAGCCTCTCCTTCAAAGACCCTAAAGGAACGCTCAACAATGTCTCCACAACCTATTCCAATATGGCAGCAGTGGTTTTCCATGCCTGATTGTTGTAGCGCTCACCATGCATCTTCCCTCTGGTCCTCCACGCAGGCTCTTGCTACTACTTTTGGTAGATTTACTGAAGTGCCAATGCCCAAATTTGAGGTTGGTGCCCTGATTTTCATGCTTGAAATTTCTTCCTTAGCAGTTCTTCAGTGCTGACATACCACTACTGTGTATCCCTGCAAGGCTGGGCTACCCTGCATTCCCATTGTAGTGATGCTCTTTCTCCCCACTGTAGCCCCACTGTAGCACTAAGTTATACAGTAGTACTGAGTAGCACTACATACATTCCTGCTATAGCACCACTGGACACCTCGAGTGCAGCGCTGTGTCCACCGCTGATGTAGCACTGTAGTGCACTACCCTGTACAACTGTCTTGCACTATACTATAGCAGTGTCGTTCTCACCAGTCCTGCTCTGCACACCCTTTTTCAGCACAGCCATGCACTACCGGGGATGCACTGATAAGCATCCCGGCCATGTCGTGTACCCCCTACTATTTCGATGCATCCCCCTGTAGCACTGCTGTACATCCCAGCCTTAGTTAGTAGTGCTATGCACTCTAGAATGGCAGTGTACTCTCTCTACAGCACTACTCAGCGGAGCATTACCTTGCACAATACACACACACACACATGCCATAGAATGAAAACACTGCTTCTCAAACCACTCATAGCTTCTGTAAGTACTACTTCTTTAGGCTAAAATGGTTAAATCTCTGCTAGTTAACCATCACCTTCCATATTAAAGAACATTAGAAGTTGCAGCACCCAGGATAATATGCTGCATGGCTAAATACTTATAAGATCTCAAAGGCGAGACTGATCGCATTGCAAATGCTTATTCAAATTGGCAAGGGGCAGCAACCCCCTCCTAACAATAAAGTTTTACAACAGAAAACAAGCATTGAGGAAGCTAAAAGGTCAGCAGTCAATGCAGACCTACTGGCTTTGCCAATGCTTGTTATATAATGTTCTTTTTTTTTTAACTGGCCTTTGCTCCAGTTTTTTTTTTCAGGCAGGCAAACATCACAAATCAAATTGAATGTTTTCGAAACAAGATTGGTTTTACCTTTCTTCATTCCCGGTACATGCTGTTCACATCTTGGCTGCTCAAGGTTTGACAGTAGTTTCTTATATATCATTCTTCAAAATTGAAAAATACCAGGTCTTCCGTTCTTTTAAAGACAATCCAGAGATCTGCCATCCTTCTTATAAGACAGTGCATGAGCTTATTAAGCAAAGAACCGCTTATTTTATGATATGCTTCAACTTCTACCTATCCATGCTGAATCTCTTAGGTGATTGTACATAGTTTATTTCTGAGATTAATGGTGCCGTTGACAAAAAACTGAGGAAGTTGGGGGTTATAAATATTGGTGATGTCTACGTAGCCAATAACATGAAGAAACACGTACCTTTTCAGCAAGACACCAGAAAGAATGAAGGCTAGTTCGACTGTACATAGGTCCAGTTATGCCATTACTACCTGTATTTACTCCCTTGACTAGTTTATACACTGAGACAAAGGGAAATTTAAAAGAACATTTAAGGGAAATACTGACAATATAAATTCAATATAACATGAAAAATGTCAAAAACCATATTTCTATATTTCTTGTGTGATGGATTTCTGGATTCAAGTAAACTGATGGGATGTGGCATGCGTTATTAGTGTAAGAATCTATTTTTCTTCTCAACCGATCATCTCCTCGTTCTGCTATCCTCCCTGGTGAACACTGTCCTCACTGATAAGGACAGCAACCACCAAAACAAAGATAAGAAAACAGATATCTATTGGTTATCAATTGTTTTCATAGGTTGTGAGCTCGGGGTACACATTTGAATTGGATTACAACAATGGAACGCTGAAAGCTCCATTGAAGATAATGAGTAGCTCCACGATTATAATGGCTGTTATAAGCCCGAAGCGTCAACATTCAATTGTTTGTCTTTCTGTTTCTCCCTTTTTAATTTAGAGCATTTTACTCTTAGTGGATGGAATGTTCTAATAGCCTTATAGCCCTCTGCCTCAGCTATACCGGTTGTTAAAGGCCCTCAACCAGGCCTTCAACAACCAGTATAGCCCTCGGCAGCAGGCTATATTAAATTACCAAATGGTTGTAAATTCATTATTTGCATATTGGTTGAAAGATGTGGCCCCCATTCTTTCAAAGCTTTATTTTGTGTAGCAAATCCTGTACACATCATTACAAGCTGATGAAATCATGCTATGCGTGTGCATGTAGTAGATAGGGTACCTGGTGTTTAAGCTGACAGCAGCAGATGAAGGAAAGACTATTTCTAAACCAGGTTACTCCATTTGAACAAATTGTGTGATTCTGGACTAATCTCTTTATTTCCATGTGACTCAATTCCTTTTTTTCCCAAAATTGAAAGCTCCCATAATCAGGCTACCAGCACCCTTTCCATTTGTACCAGAAAACGTCCATTCACTTCCACATACCATTGAGTTCGGTGACAATAACACCATTTACTATAGGATTTAGAGGTAGGAGTTCCATATGAAGAACCACATCAAAAGGTCCTGATGCTGTTACAGGTTGAAAGCTTTTCTTGTGCAAAAGCAGCAAGTGAGTCCTCTGCAACATCATGTTCAACCATATTTACATAAAAAGGCAATTTCAGAAAATGGAAAACAAACACTGGTCTATTTTCAGACAGTAACGCCCTGCACAACAATTCCTGTATTATGTACCAAGAGAGGTTGTGCCAAACTAATCACATCAAAAGACCATGCCACGCCAGTACATCCGTGTAGCAGATTAAAAGAGAAGGCAACATTTTGGAACCGAGACTATCACCAGAAATGTAACACCTGCACACTGCATTGAATCCGGGTATATGAACAAAACCACAGCGGGGTATTTTTTTAATGGGAGTACGTAGAGAACTGTAGATTATACTCAGAACTAACAGTGGCTCAGCGAGTTGCTGAATTCTGCACGAAACTTGAAGTCTACAGGTCTACATTTCAATAGGAAGGATTCAGATATGCATCTGTCTAAGTTAGATAAAATGTGTGCCACCTGTTATATGATGCAAAACGGAAGTGCATGTGATAGCCAGTGGTATGCAAAAAACAATTTCTTATTATTATAGGCTGAGAAAGGGTCATCATTTTTCGGAACAATATCTCATTGATAGAGAGAAAAGTATGCATTAGACCCTCTAGTAAGACATACATACACAATTAAAAACAAAGTTAAAGCTGTTTTCTTGAAGTCGAAGAAGGATCATCTTTAGCACCCCACAAAACAGATTTGCTTCCATTCAAAATATAGACCTTACTTAGGAGTTTGGTGGAAGGGATCAGAACATGGCGGCTATCCCATCTGCCGAATTACATGTGCCATAGGCTACAATGCACTCGCAATACTGCGGACATCATATCCACAACATTTGTAATGGAGTATCCTGTCTGCCAAATTCTATATAAGCCCCTTCCTTTTTTGGAGACATTAAACATGAGACTTGGTGTCCTCTGTGGAATTGTAAGCTTTGTGAATGGAGCAGCTAGAGAGGTATGCATATATTATGCATTGCCATTGGAGTTTCACTTCTCCACCATGGTGATGCCCAACCTATTTTTTAAGTGATTGCCTTGTAAAAATGTAATTCCTGTCCTTGTCTGTGATTGCAGTGCTAAACTAAAATGAGTCATCAATTTCAAAGTGGTTCAATAAGACATACCTTTCTCATAGCTCATTGCAACAACTTTTTGAATGGGACCTTCTCAGGTGTGTAGAAAAAGATGAACCCATGATCAGTGCTGGAGGGGATTCTGCTGGATCCCAGTCTGGCAGCTATTTCTAGACCGGATATTGAATCCAGCCGACTCAGAGAAACATACTGCATCTGTCCTCGTGTAATTTTCTGACACTGCAGGCAGAGAACTTTCTTATTTTTACCTGCTGTCAGGCCAAACATGAAGTCTGGATTTAAAGGGTCATCAGTCCTTCTATTGTTCATGTTTTATGTTGGCTGGTAGCCATCTGGAGCCTAACATCTAGATGTTAATGCGAAGCTAGAAACACAAGCACACAGATTATCACTTCACAAGTACTTTAGAGGAATAATAACTTGGAGGCAGGATTTTGACTTTCTTGAACACCCTATGTAAGAGATGTGCCTCTTCTGTAAGAATGCAAGATTTATCTGTGTGTGAGTAATTACAATAATAATGATCTAAATGGCACCAACAATTTTTTCATTTAATTCTTTTGTAACGCTTCTCATACCAGTGTAGGGTGTCAGAGCGCTTAACATCACACACATTGACACAATAAATCATACACGTGTGTAAATTAATGTACAGTAAGTGTTACATAAGACAATGAGGGAATAAGGTGTAAGAATCACATATCATCCATACCTGTAGACATTATGGCCCTAATCACGATTTGGTCCGAGTTGCCTCCAACCGACACTGCTTCGGTTAAACCAACATCCCAATCCCGACGGTGGAAACGTCGTCCTTAAGGGATTATGAGAAGCTTTCGACTGACCGACAGGCTCCATGAGCCCGGCGGATTGTGTCGGTCATAACTGACAAGCTGTCAGTTTGCAGTCCTAACCACAACATAACGAGGCCCTAAATATTTAGATTGAATGATCTGGAGAAACACAAAGTAGGATATAAATGTAACGCAGAGATTGTCGTTTTGGGGAATGGCACTTTGAAGTAACCCAAACTCTTTGACTTCCACATACCCTTTTTCTGTCCTTGTTTCTGCTGGCTCTAGGACTCTGAGCATTTTACTACTGCTGACCAGTGCTATGTGCTTCTCTCCTAAACATGTGTATAACTGGTGTATACATGATTGACATAATTAGTTTACTTGTAAGTTCCTTGTAAAGTAGTATGCATATAGGCAGGGCCAGAAAATAAATTACTACTAGTGGGCTTGCAGCACTGCCACCCACAGAAGAAGCCTTTCAAACCTGTCTCAGGTCTGCTGCTGCAGTGCTTGTGTGTGCAGTTTATTGCCACTTTGACTTGCCATTTAAAAACTACTTGCTAAGCCTTCAAATCCCCTTTTTTTTTTTTTTTTTTGAAAACCTTTATTTATCAAATGCACAATACGCAGCGTCTGCCTACAACCCATTCGGGCCGGCCGCTATGACAAGAGAGCAAAGTATCATCCACATTACGCTGCGGAAAGGCCATATGTCGCTTCATTACGGTATAGTGGCATAAAACATCATATAGAGGATACGGAAGGTTCAATTTTTGTAATTTTGAAGAAGTCAAACAAACAACAGAAACAGATACATGGTAAAAGCAATGGCAGGTCCATGGGGGGGAGGAAATCAATATATAAGAATAGAAGCAGATCTACTTGGGGAGGGAGACAATGAAAGGAGTGTGAAGAATGGGCGCTGATTAAGGGAACGTCAATTATGGGGAGGAGGGAATGGTGTCAGTGTAATCAAGTGGCGGGGTACAAATGTCGCCACGGTATTCGTTCCATTGAGCCCAAATTCTACCCCATTTTCTAGGACGACCCCGAGCCTCATAAACCGTCTTCTCCCGAAACATGCACCAATCCATGTTATCTTTCCAGGCACTAAGTCCAGGTGGTCTGTGGGAGCCCCAGAGCTGCGCTTTGTCCCTCTTGGCAACCATGTTGCCCAGGGTGATCAAAAAGGTCTGAGTGGCCTTACAATCGGTGGGTTCCCACACATTAAGTAAGCAGCGCCTCGCCTCGGGAAGGAGGGGGACCCCAGTAACACGCCCCATCACATCATGTACCCTGGACCAGAAGGCAGAAACAACCGGGCATTCCCACAGAATATCAAATCCCCTTTTATTACATATGTCACCCCTAAGGTAAGCCCTAAGTAACCCTAAGGCCAGGATGTTATATAAAAAAAAGGTAGAACATGTACTTTGTTTCCTTATATAGCCTGGTAGTGACACACAGAGCATTTCCTTGATCACAACTGTTAGGTCTGTTCCTCTCACACGTTAACATTGGAGATTCCTTAAAATACTTTAAAGCTGTAATTCCTGATTGCAGAGAAGTAGTTGCTTCATGTTTTATATCTTAGGATTGGTAATGGCAAATCCTCTTTACTTTTAAAGTGGGATTTGGCATTACTAGTTTAGGAGTGCCAATTTTAGAAAGTGGGCATTTCTCTGCTCTTATATGTGTGCCTTCCAACCTGTCTCAAATACACTTCTGAATTTGGGTGACAACTACACTTTCTGCATTCCCTCTAGACAGGCACAAACACAGGACACTCAGCCACATCTGCATTCATCTGCATAGACTGGGGTCTTCCTGGGCAGAGGGAAGGAGAGGGACTTACACACTTCAATAGCTAGCGGCCTGCCCTCACACAAAACACTGATCGACCCCCCTGAGTTAGCCTGGCAGACAGGACTGGGCTGAAAGGGGACTGTCTACTTCAAAGACTTTGCTTTGAAGTCACTACCACTTCAAAAGCACTTTTAGATGTAAGTACTTGGTCTCTGAACCCTTCTAGGGATGCACTTTTTGGACCTGCGCCCAGTCATCCCTGGATCTACATCTGACATTGCCAGAAGGAACTGCTGTGCTGCCAGGAGGGTCTGCCAGTCTGCAAATTGCTCTGCTGTGTTCGTCTGCTGCTTGTTGAGCTGCAAAAGAGACTGCCACTGTGCTACCTGCCTTGCTGTGCTGGCTTGCTGCCTGATACTTTCGTGATGTGCTGACTTTAATGCATTCTCCAAGGACTTGTTAGCGTGCCCCCTGTTCTGGAAATCTCAGGGCCATCAAAGATTTTCCCTTCTCACCCCTACTGTGGTACTCTTCCACTTGAGAGTCCGATAAGTGGCTGCCAAAAAACATCTGAACAAGTCTGATTGCTAAACCCTCTTGTGAATAAATCAAGCACTCCTATTTGGTTGCAGTTCTCTAGCTATGTGTGCCCAAGATCAGCACTTCCCTTAGGATTCACGCGGCACCCCTCCGAGACAGCGTTCCTGTGATTTCCGCTCAGCTGGCCCCTCAGCAGCAGATTCCCAAGACACATTGCCTTGGTGCTCCAGGCTGCTCCTGAGATACACGGCTCATCAGCCGTCTACACCCCCTAGAGCAGTGCGATCACTGGCCATCGCTTTCTGGAGGAAGCCAACCTCATAGACGCGGACCCGGTCCCTAGGCCCGTCGACACTACAGCCCCTTGTGTTTGTGCCATCCCATCGAAGCTGGGTTCTCCTCCTGCATCAGCGCCCCCACCAACAAGATACAGTGTGCAGTGGGGCTCGAGGGGGACCTGCAATTAATCAGCGTGAGTGCACAAGCTGCTGATATTAACTAAACGGGCCGGTCTTGGAGAGACCTGGTACTACGTTTCTTTGTTGGATCACTATACGCTTGTATAATCCCAGTTCCCCGGGAGAGGTCGCCTGTCTGTCACTCCGGTCCCAATTGATCGCAACAAACCTGCTAGACAGATGTCAGTGTTAAGTTAAACACTATTCTCCTGCATATTTAAGATATTCATAACTTGCCTTTATTTAGATTTTTAAACATGCATAACTAGAATAGTATACCTGTGATTTTTATCGTTTTGGTCTGGTTTTGTTCAGAATACAGAAAGTTATTTTTATAAATCGGTGTGGAGTCTTTTTGTGGTGTATTCCTTGTTTTACTGTGTGTATGTGTTGCTCAAATACTTTACACATTCCCTCTCTTGATAAGCCTGCCTGCTCTGTGTCAGCTACCAGAGGGTGAGGCAGGTTATATTAGTTGCATATCTAGCTTACCCTGACTAGAATGGTGGGCTCTGCCTGGCTTGGGTATACACCTTAGCCAACCAGAAGAACCCCTATTTCTAACAGCGGTTGTCTGCGCAAACAAGACTTTTTTACTTCCGAAAGAAACCCTTCTTTGAAACCCTTCATTGCAATCTTAGAAAAACAACAGACTGTGGAAAATACAATAAATATCTAAACCCATGGTTCACAGTTTGCATGCAGTTCCTTGATGCTGGTAAATAGATTCCTGTGCAACATTAGAGTATTGCAACTTATGAACTGGAAATAACAAGATGATCTGTGTCAAATCAGCAGCCCATTATCCTAACTACATAAAATACAAATATGTGATCTGCATGTTAAACGATGTACTTTGAAGCATGAACATTAACCCTCTATTTTACTTTGAGTCAAAAATGTGACTTGTCAAAAAGCAGACCTCTCACAGAACTACTTTAACCGCTAGAGTTATCTAACCACTATAATAAGTGCTTTAAAATTGCTGGACATGCAAAGAATTATGCATCAAATATCCTAACCCTGTAATATATTTTAAGTTGCAGTCCCTTTTTGACCAACTAGGTATGCTAGAATAGCTTTACTTTCACATAAGTCCTTATCACCACTTTTATTGCAGCAGATTTTTTTAAATATAAATAAATGTATACATTGACTGCCAGACTCTGCCTTTGAAACTCTACCCTTCCTGATCCCCCCAACCACCTGCGCTCTGCCCCATCTTGACCCCCAATGTATAGGTTCCTAGAGTAAATTGTTTCCAATACCAGTTTTGCTCATGCTAATGAAACAATTTGAGAGGTGCTTAGAAATCGTTTTTGAGCAGTTTGGTTTTTACATTTACTAATTTTCAAAACTCCAATATGAAAAAAATGAAATTTGTTTGAAAGCAGGAATACAAAAACAAGCGCATTTGTCAAAAAAGTTACAACAAAAGGATGATTTCTGTACAAATTGAAACCTGGTATAGCAGAAAATTCATAAATTGGAACTCGAATCACCAGCAGGGGACATGATAAAGGCTGCAGATGTTCACAACATGTCACTCAGAGCAATCCTGTAAAAAGTACATTACAATCAGGGGACACTCGCCCTGGCAGTGAAAATATTCATATATTTCACCGGTGCACACCAGGATCCTCCGGGTAGCAAATGTGATACTATCAAAACTAAAAAGTGGAATGCAGTCTGAGATTAACTTGCAATATTAATAAACAAAAAACTGCCTTTGTAAAAGTCAAACCAAGCACAAACTCCATTGTTTCTTATATATATGCTACTGTAAAGTAATTAGTAATTGGCAGCCCAGCGCTGCCAATTGCATTAATTCCCTGTACAAATCAATGAGAAATTTGATAAATAAAATATGTTGTCCTGGCTATTCAAATGTCTTTAATATTTTAGATTATAGATTTTTCGTGATAATAGCGAGAAAGAAAAAACATAAGTGCCCACTGCAGGTTGCACCACCCATTACTCCTGCCAGTGACAGTACCAACACAACTACTAACCATCAAACTCCTACATGTGTGACGATTCAGACTCTTCTAGGCCACCCAAAGCTATGAGCATGATTTGGGCAGCAGGTGTTAGTCATTTTAACGCCTTCCGTGCTGAGTCACAGTAGGCATGTGCTCATAACGGCCGGAAGCCGTCCGAACGTTGCCGTTTCGCCCACGCGGTATTAATTCCCCACCTGTGCGAGAGAATTGATCAGTGGGCAGAGTTCAGAGAGCTCCCGGCTGTCATGAGCACACGCCTACTGTGACTCATGATGGCCGGGAGCCGTCCGAACGATGCCGCTCCGCCCATGCGGTATTAATTCCCCGCCTGTGCGAGAGAATTAATCAGTGGGTGGAGTTTGACTCACGGCTGTCTTGAGCACACACACACCGGGAGCCGTCCTGAGTACGGGGGCGCCACACCCAACCCGCCCCCCTTGCACCGCGGCGGAATTTGCCCTGCGGCGAAGGGAATAATGTGTGTTGAATTATTAAACAACTGCTGTTGTTTATCTCTTAATAAGACAAACAGCACCACCATGTGGTAGACTGCCATAAGTTCCAGTGTTGAAAATGTTTTGCAGGTGCCGAAAACCCGAAACCACTGTCTCAAATTAAAGCACTTAAAAATCAAAACAGGAAATGTATTGCTAATGGCTTTGGGGCAGGTTCCTTTTGTGCAGGTGCAGCAAATTCGTTATGTCAGTTAGCGTTTGGTGGCTGTTCTGCTTTTATTCTGGTACTGCCAGGTTGTATCCAGGAATTGGCCTGTTTGGGTAGTCACTTCCTGTTCCTGGTCAATATCTTGCAACCGTTTGTCTAAAAGACCTGTGCCACAGATGTGGCCTCCTAGCGCTTTTGAGCTCTCATGGTGTGCACTTTATCGGCCTCAAGTAGGCGCCTCATTATTTGTTACCACAACCAAAAACATTTTGTAGCCGGTGTCCTTTCGTTCAGGCCGGTAACAGAAATAGGAAACGCAAAACTTAAAGTCAGATGCAAAAAAATATAAGAAAATACTTCCATTCAAAGCGTGTCCACTCCCACTTTTAGATGATTTGTCAAACTATTCAGTACAAACCAGCTTGTTTAAATTGCTGTATCCACGCGCAAATAGGCTCTTCAAAAAAATCACAAGGATTACAATGAATGGTCTTTCTATTGCTTCCAGAATCTTCTCAAGTACTCTGTAGGTGTGAGTAATTTAGTGATTCCTACTTTCTTCTTTGCATTCTGTGTAGTATGCTTGTATTTAGTATATTGTACCTTTCCTTGTTATCTCCCTTGCTGCTCATCTTTAAGAATACCTGTGGCTCATTGGACTTATTACATTCTGTTACATGTAGTTCAGCATTTGTAATGGAAAATACTTCAAGTACTAAAACACAGACTAAAAATAGGACTGGGTGAACTTCTAACGTGAGACAATCTGAGACCTCCTTGACATCATATTACGTGTACCTAACACATCACTTTGTACCCATTATTGTGTCCCCTGATGCGCAATATCCTGTGCCGCTACTGCACATCACCCTGTGTGCCCACCTGCACACAGTCATGTGCCCTGATCTTCACATCACCTGGTACCCCTTGATGCAGAACACCCTGTGCTCGCTTCATACGCCGCACCTAGTGCTCGACTTCTTCACAGCACCCAGGGATCCCCTAATCACATTTCCAATACTCTCATAAGGTGCTTCGCCCTGTGCACACAGCAGCCCCCAGTCCTGTGCCCTGATCTTCAGATCAAGTAGTACTCCCATGACTGAGAACACCCTGTGCTTGCTTCATACACAATAAATACCCAGTGCTCGACTTTTGCACAGTACCCAGGGTTTATGTAATGCACATTTCCAATCCTCCCCAAGGTACTTCACCCTGTGTTTCACTGAGACTCATTACATAGTGCTCCACTGAGGCATATTAATCCGTGCCTCTATGATGTAGTTTACCCAGTGCTTCCCACTGTACAACATACAGTACACCTCTGCTGCACACTGCCCAGTGTTCATCTGCTTCACAGCTCCCAACACTCCCCTGACGTAAAAATAATTTCCCAAGAAACCTAGTGCCTCTTGGAACACAATTCCCAGTGGTTCCATCAAGCACATCACCCACTGCCCAGCTGAGGCCTACTGTCCTGTGTTTTAGTGATACGCGTCACTTAGTGGTTCTTGGCGCACATCTTCCTGTGATTCATGAGGTACATAAACCCTTGGGGCCTGAATCACAAATGAGAGTTCTCATTGCAGAAATTCCGCCCGAGTGCAGAGACTCCCCCACGACTGCCGGGCCTCCGCCACAAGCGTGGAGACCCTTTGTGAATGAGGCCCTCTCTTCTGATAAACATCACCATGTGTTTCTCTGCTGCACATCACCACGTGCCCCCGCTGCATGATGATTAGAATGACTGCTGGTCTATGCACTTGGGTTCCATTATGTCCATTGGCTTCTATGAATGGGTACCCAAATGGCTGTGGAACGGATGTATGACGTTACAACGCATACTTTTACAACGCCTACCTTTACAACACAATTTTTACACAGCAACATCCATTACAACGCATACCATTACAACGCATGCCATTACAACAAATTCTTTGAAACTACCTTTACAACGCATTCCACTACAACGCATACTACATTTACAACGCATACCATTACAACGCATAACATTACATTGCATGTAAGGTAAGTATTGGATAGTGTAGGGGTTAAAATTACTATTCTAACTCCAGGGGGTGCAACAGTAGGGTAAGTGTTGGATAGTGTAGGGGTTAAAATTACTATTCTAACTCCAGGGGGTGCAACAGTAGGGTACGTGTTGGATAGTGTAGGGGTAAAAATTACTATTCTAACTCCAGGGGGTGCAACAGTAGGGTACGTGTTGGATAGTGTAGGGGTAAAAATTACTATTCTAACGCCAGGGGGTGCAACAGAAGGGTAAGGGTACTATGTGTTGTAATGGTATGCGTTGTAATGGTATGCGTTGTAATGACTGCGTTGTAATGGCATGCGTTGTAGTGGTGTGCGTTGTAGTGTCATGTGTTGTAATGGTTGCATTGTAAATGCATGCGTTGTAATGGATGTTGCATTGTAAAAGTTTCGTTGTAATGGTAGTGCGGTGTAAAAGTTGCGTTGTAAAGGTTGTTTCCCCCGTGGAACTGTCTGTATTAGCAGCAGGAATGTCTGAATACAGCTTGTTTGTGTACATGGTTGTGTCCATGGGTGGCTGCATATCTGTCTGCATACAAGTTGTCTGTATTTGTGTTTAATCAGTGGCTGTATGGGGTTTTAGTCTATGTGCATATGTATTTATGTGCTATGTGGGCATGTGCACCAGTTTACTATGGGGGCCTGATTCACAAACTGCATTTGTAGAGAGTGAGGAGTACTACACTACTACTACACAACTACTGGCAACAACAATTCATAAACCTAAAACCGAAGACCTCTGCCTCTCCTATTTTTCTTTGCAGAAATCTCCACCATGGTGATGGAGATCTCTACAGACATAGATAAATAAATTTGTAGTGAATGTGGGAGGAACCGGAAGTGTGGTGGGTCCCGTGCTCTCCATGCCACTGGAGTCAAGCTACCCTGGATGATGAGGGGTGAAACCCAGAAACCAGTCTTAGGATGCCTGTTTCCAGTCCAGGGAGGACCTGGCCTAGCGGTACAGGCTGAACTGTTCCCATTGGGGGCAGAGTCAAGACTGATTTGCATATGGATGGGTTCAAACTGGAATGGCATGGGGAGCGGAAGCCCAGATCTCTGTACTGGGGTGAATGCATGACATTGTTCTGCATCCTGTCCATCAACTGCTCTTTTTGGGAGATAAAGTCCACCTTACTTCTGCGGAACCTTGGGGACCAAGAAGCGCTCCCAGTACATCCCGGAAGTCAGACACAGCAGGATTCTTGAGATCTGGTCGGAGGCCCAGTCTCCTTTCTCCACCACTCCGCTTACATGGCTACTAGTTAAAAAAACATAGAACTTCACTGAAAAAAACAAAGGTTACATGGACATTATAGTTAGGAAATGGAATTAAAAATAAAATAGAAATTCACTGAAAAAAAACCAAAGGGTACTGAGATGTTATAGTTAGGCTCATGTGTCACTCATACAAAACCAGAGAAATTCAACCACTAACTATAACTCACGCCCCCGAAATACACTGCTTAGGAACTCACATATTACATCACTCATGACATGATCAGACGTCACTCATGACATCACTGATGACATCTCAAATGACATCACTGATACATCATCCACAGAATCTCTGACGCACCTACTCACACCCCCAAATTATCTTTCAAAAACCCACTCCAACTTCCATGCTACCATTCTCAAACTCATTCACACACCCATGCCAGTACTTGCGCAGTCTCTCACTGATTCATAGATCAACACACATTTCAACTCACTCACCCATACAACTACTCATACACCAACTCACTCACTAATACAGCCACTGATATATCCACTTATAAACCCATACAGCCACTCACACACTGTCAGTCACCCATAGATCTACTCACACACCTACTCACTTATCCATTGAGTCAATCACACTGCTACTTACTCACCTATACAGTTATACACACAGTCACTGACTTATTCATACAGATGCTATCACATACTCACTCACCTATACAGTCACCAACACAAGCACACACTCACCCATACAACCATTCTCACCATCACTCACAAATACAGTCAGTCATATATTCCAACACTCGCCTATACTGCTTTTCACATATGCAGTTACTCACCCATATATCATTGACACATCCATGCACTCACCAACACAGCTATACACACAGTCAGTCACCCACACATCCCCTCACAGATGTACTCACTAGCCTATACAGCCACTGACTCGCCCACTCACTCATCCATGCAGGCAGTCAAACACCCTCTCATCCACCCACAGACACTCAGACACCTGTTTAGAAACTAAATCAACCACTCAATCACCAATACAGCCACTCAAATACCCACTCACCACGCCAAACAGCCCCTTAGACACCAACTGACAGACTGATACAGACATTCACACAACCAAGTCACTCACCCATACATTCAGTGAGATATTCATTCACTCACTTATGCAGTCAGTTACACACTTAATGAATCATCCATATAGGCACTCATGCACCCACTGATTTACCAATATACCTTGGGATCTATATATTTAACACTCATAAACTTTTTAAAACTCTCTCACTCACTGGATGATGTCATTAGTGATGTTATCAGTGATGTCGTTTGAGATGTCATCAGTGATGTCACTGACAATGCCATGAGTGATGTAATATGTGAGGTCATAAGCAGTGCATTGGGAGGCGCGAGTTATAGTTAGCTCAGCCAACTATAACTGCTGAATTCCACTGGTTTTGTACGAGTGAAACCTGAGCCTAACTATAACGCCTCTGTAACTGTAGGTGTTTTCCAGTGAATTTCTAAGCTTTTCTAAGTTCTTCCCTTGTCAGAGGAGCTCTGTACATGTTTTTATAACTCTATCATCGATGCTTTAAACCCCAACATGATCTGCGTAGCTAAAATTGAGGAGGAGTTGTTCAAATTGACCCATATTTTTAAAAAACAGGCAGTTGAGATGCCCCCCCCCTTTCCTGGCCCATCTACATCAGCATTACACCCATCACATCCACTGCAACCTTCCATAGACGAGCCCCCCAACTTACTAAATAAGGGAGTCAACTTCAACATAGGAAGAGCATGTAGCATATCAAGGGGCATTCTCCCATGCAATCTAAATGGGCTATGTAACCCACCAGGGCATATTGCCAAACTACATGATTTTTCAAGCAATAATTAGGGGTGCTCCCAGAGATCCATGACAAGCCCAGTTTTGCATTTATCTCCCCAAGCTACCCCACTTGTAGTGGTGCTGAAAAGGGTTCCTCTGCCGAGGCAGAATATGAGGGAGGATCATAATCAACTTCTAAGAAAAATGGTGCATTTGGTAAATGGAAGTCAATGAGGTAGTTAACACAATCGGGAAAAGTAGTTCAGTGCTCAGATAGGAAGTGGGAGCCTTTGCATGTTCTCCACCAAAGCTGTGCATTAAGCCTGGTGGAAAACATGCTAAGTGCGCATTACTAGCTGGCCCAAGAAGGCCGGCCAACCCGTCATGCGCAATTAAGTGCCCCAACCACTCCTCCCGCTGCTGGCTGTGATGACAGCCCAGCCCGCCCTGCGCTGCCCCACCCTGTAAAACTGCATCAGAAAAATAAAATGATAAAAACAATATGTTATTATCATTTTATATTTCCTTTTTCCACTGCTCAAAGAGCAGTGGGGTGGCATTCCTCCACCTTAGCGGCGAAGCTGCCGCTGGTTGTTTCAACAAATGAGGGTTGGAACATCATCGACCTAAATATCTCAGGGTAACGTTCAAAGATCCAAAATCCTGATTGGCTAGTGTCTATAAACCCAGCAGACATTGTTTTGTTGCCAGGAAACATGGATGATGGAGAACTTCAATCTAAACGGGTATCAACTCTTCCTGGAGCCAGCTCGCGCTACTCTTGCCGGAAGGGCCATGGGTGGTTTAGCGACTTTCATATCTGTTCACATCCCTTCAACTACAGTGTCTAAAATCTGGTCTGCACCATTTTTCTTGGTAACACTCTTAACCTTCACTAAAGAATACCATATCCTGCTGGTTAACTTTTATTAGAATAATTTTAACCATTTGAAATCTGAGGCCATAGATCTATTTGATGACTTTTTGGATTCTTTCCTCTTAAAAGTTAAGTGCATGATTATATTAATCTGGGCATGCGATTTCAACACCACACTATGTGAGCTTTGGGGAACGAGTATGTGACTTTATGGATCTAAACAGGGTAAACCGCCACCATTTTAAACACACACCATACGGTGATGTATTGAACACCCTTATTTTAAAACACCACCTAGTCGTAATAGATGACCTGTTTGAAAAGGAGGAAAGCATACGTCCAACCTTTAGGGGTAGTAGTAGGGGAGTACTATCGATTTAATCCCTTTGTCCCCTGAGCTTGCACCATTTATTCTAGATTTTTAGATCCTTGCACAGTGCATAAGTGACCATAACCCCTTACTGTTATCGCTAAACCTCCAGATAACTAAGCCCATAAAGAACAAGTGTACTAAGATAGAGTATCTTATTGGAAAGGGCATTAGAACTAAATGAGAAAAGGAAAACCCGTAACACTTTAACAGGCAGTCTGTCTCAAAGAACTTATCTACAGTCATAAACTGTTTATGAGATAACATAGTGGGCCATTTGATATTAGAGGGTTTTGGTATGCTATATACAGCAATTTCAGAAAACCTGATTTCAAATAAATTCTTGAGTGAAAAGCCCCTCCACAGTTGCTTTAACTCTGCATGTAGCCAGGCCGATAAACAATTAAAGGCAATCATAAAAAAAACAATTGCGACATGTAGCTAAGGTCAGAGCAGCGAGGAATCTCTATTACGTTACGGTAGGAGAGAGGAAAAGGGAGATCCAGGCAAAAGCATGGGAGGATCTTCAGAAGGCTGCCAGTTCAGGAGATGATTTTGGGAAATAATTAACCACCCTTTTTTCTCAAACCACCATGAAACTCTGAAAATTGAGGTTCTGATACCCGCAGATCTATGGGTGGCTCACTGCACAAATCTTTCAATCAAAAACCAGCATATTTCCTTGTACTACCCCTGCACTACAATCCAGCCTGCATGTTGTAAATACACAGGAGGACGCACCTTTAATCATAGAAGTCCATGAGATAGTTAACACATTCGGGAAATGTGCACTAGGGAAAGCCCCAGGCCCAGATGGTGTACCAGCAGATATTTTGTTATCTAATCCGGATCTGTGGTCACATGTCTTATCAAATGTATTTAGGAGCGCAGTAAAGGGTCAGATTCCAGACTCATGGAGAACGGCCATAATTATCCTAATTTATGAAAACGGGGATCGGCATTTGACATCTTGCAATAGGTCCATATTGTTGATAGATTCAAGTATGAAGATCCTGGCTAGAGTGCTCTTGGCTCTTGGTGGAGTTATGGGCCTCTGAAAATAAAATTCTATCCAATGTGCAATTTAGCTTTAGGCCAGGTGTGGGACAATAATTCAGTGTCTTAATTTCATCCTGTTAGCAGGGAATTATGTAATGGTTAAGAAGGGTACCTCTATTTGGCACGCATTGATTTCTCGAATGCATTTGACAAGATAAATCGCACTAAACTCTGGACGATGATGGAGTCAATAGGGGTAGAAATAGAACTGCTCCCTCTAAACAAACGTCTCCACCATGAGCTGACAGTGAGGGTCCTTTATGGTTTGTAGGGTTAAACAACCCCCAAATAAAATCTACTTGTGGGGTGCAGCAGGGATGTATCCTTGCTCCTTTCTTTTATCCTTTATATATATAAATGGGATTTCCAAACACCTTGCAGAGGTAGGAAAGGATAACCTTCATATAGGTTGGCAACCAATTCTTTTCCTATTATATACGGACGATGCCATACTAATCGGTCGCATAGCAAACGGTCTTCACATCCTATTGGATGCCTTCTCGTCAGACATATAAAACCTGGACCTTAGAGTTAATTATTCAAAGTCCTTTAGTATCACAATGTGGGCCTCGTAGCACAAAATCAGAAACTTTTTTGGGGGGAAAAAATCAGCTATGGAGAAAGTGAATATTTTTAAGTATTTAGAGATCCTCTTCAGCTCCTACTTTTAATGGAATCCTCTTCTGAATGCCAGAGTACAACAAAACAAGAGAAATACAGAGACAATTTTTAGATTTTCCCATAGGTTGGGCTAGAAAATCATTAAAGAAATGCAAAATTTGTACATTAGCAAATGTATTTCTGCTGGATCATATGGAGCAGGCTTCTTGGGGGTACACAAATACAACACTCCTTTAATGGCCAAAAAATCATTTTCCACGTAGATTACATATGGTCCCCCAAGAGACTGCTACTTTGATCTGCTGTGAAGAATCAGGTCTCACTTACTTAGAAGACAAGCTGGGTCTTGCCCCACTTTTAATGTGGATCAAGTCCTGGATAAACCCGGAGGCAGCTTTGGCTAGATCCTGCATCTCTAGTTGTATATCTTTGAATGGGAATGCCTGGATTCCTTGGGTCAAATATCTAGAAGAATCCTTTGTAGCATTATGTATGTCAAGAGTTGTTGGACAATCCCCTTTTGATCACCTCTAAAAGTAAAGATGAAGTTTAATCTCATTTCCTTAACTGCCGTTCGGACCTAAGATTCTGAAGGAGCGGTATATTTATTAATTTATTTATTTATTCAATTTGCAATGCGCGGCTGCTACCCAAAAAGGGTTTCCCGGCGCAAAAACAGATTAGAGACAGAGAAGAGGGGCTAGGAAATTATTTGTTGAAAAGCCATGTCTTCAAGGATCTGCGGAAATGGATATAGTCAGTGTCGTTACAAAGAGCTGTAAGCATAGAATTCCACAAAAAGGGACATAAATGAGAGAAAGACCTTTCGCCCATCCGGGAAAGTTTAATCTTAGAAATGGTGAATTTCCCTTGGGTGGAGGAGCGGAGACAACGAGAAGGAACGTAAGGCGAGACAAGTGTTTGAAGATAGCGGGGGGCATTTCCTGTTTTTATTTTATGCATATAACTCAGGGCTTTGAATTTAACTCTGTTGTCTAACCTGAGCTAATGCAGATTCCGAAGGTGCCCTGAAATTGATGAAGTTCTTGTTACACGGCAGAAGAGCCTAGCTGCAGAGTTCTGCACCATCTGTAACCTGTTGGTTACCACCTTGTTAGAGCCCAAGTAGAGCATGTTGCCGTAATCCAGCCTAGACGTGATTAGGGCATTGATCACAGTCTTACAGGTGGATACTGGCAACATCCAGCATATTTTTTTTTAGCCATTTGAGTATGGTGTTGCAGGTTGCAGCACCTTTAACTGATTGAGAGTGCAGATTTAATGAGTCATCAATAATGAAACCCAAGTTTCGGACTTGGCGCAAGGGTGTAGGAAGAGTGCCCAACTCGCCAGGCCAATGTTGAGGGCCCCAGAGTTCCTTGTGTTTCCAGAATATGAGGAACTCAGTCTTTTTACCTTTCAATTTGAGATAGTTTTGTTGCATCCATGATGCTATCCTGCTCAGACGCAATTGAAGGGGAGACGAGCGTTCAGTGCTTTACAGGGAAAGAGAGAAGATGATTTGTGAATCATCTGCATATGAGAACAAGGACAGCCCTGACTCCTCTGCCATGTCTGCCAGGGGTCTTATAAATAAATTGAATAGTAAAGGGCTGAAGATTGATCCCTGTGGCACTCCATGTGTGAAAGAGTGGATTTCTGAACTGGCTAAGGGGGAGAAAACTTGAAAGGTGCGGTTGGAGAGAAATGAAATGAGCCAGTTCAGAGCTGGTCCGCAGATGCCCAGAGATCTAAGGGTTCTGATCAGCACTGCGTGGGACACCGTGTCGAACGCGGCACTCAGATCCAACAAAATGAGTGCCACGGAGTCCCCTGTGTCTAGATGGCGTCGTATTGTCTCAGTTACCCTTATAAGTGTGGGTTTGGTAGAAAAACCAGCTCTGAAGCCAGATTGAGCTGGATGGAGAAGATCATGTGGTTCTACAAACTGGGATAGTTGTGTATGGACGTGTTTCTACAAGATTTTAGAGAAAGCTGGTAATAAGGAGATCGGTCAGTAATTCATGGGTAGATCAGGATCCGCAGTTGTCTTTTTAAGGAGCGGAAGAATCATTGCATGTTTCCAGTCTGATGGAATATTAGCTTCCCGCAAAGAGGCATTGAGAAGTTCCAGGATCACATTCAGCGTTGATGTTTCCAACATTCGTAGTACGTGAATCGGCAAAGGATCCCTGGGAGATCCTGATTTGATAGTATTTAGAAGTTTTTTCAATGTGTCTAAGCTTATAGTGGACCAGGTATCCAAATAATTGGCAGGGGTGCTGGAAAGTTCAGCCTGGCTATCATTTATTGAGATGAGGATGGTATAAAAGGTGGTGGGGGATTCGTGTTTTGTGCAATCACTATGACCTGATATATTTTATCCACTTTCTGAACAAAGAACGAGGCCAAGGCCTCACATTTCTGTTTGCTGAGTGCAGGTGGGCTAGAGTGGGTTTTGGAGCCGGCAAGCTCTTTGACTAAGTTGAAAAGAGTTTTTGAGCCATTAAGAATTGGAAATGGTGGTGGAGACATAGTCTGCACGAGCAGCTTTACAAAGGGTATGATATCACTCACAAGATATGTTACGATTTCTACTACAGTCAATCTTGAACGATACCTTATTTAGGTTGTAGATCCTACCTTTTGCCGCTATCTTACTCTTTTTAGGTTCTGTATGATGCACTTTAAGGCTGCCTTCCCACTACAATGTTTATGGTCGCACGACTTACCTTCATATAGGTGTGACCAGGTATCAAAACAAAGCATGTGTCACTTTATATTGTTCTGCCCATTATGTACAGATCCTAGCTGTGTCTTTTTGATGCTTGTTCTAAGGAAGTCGAAAATGAGAACTCGCATGGAAGGCTTGACTCCTACATAACCTTTCTACTGTAGAAATATGTTATCCTGTCCATAATGTCATTAAAAAGGCAGTAGCAAATTAAAAAAGATAGGAGACCATTCTCATGTGATTCTAGGAACTGATTCGACCTGTATTGGTAGATGTGTTATGCCTTCCAAGTTTCTAAGATGTATTAACCGATGATGTTGACCTTGTCATCATATTGTTTTATATTACAGAATTTTGTGAGATGATTAAATGATTTTTAACAATTTTTAACTTTCTGCAGAAATTGTATTTTGTAGTTATTTTTCTCAAATCGTATATGAATTTGATTGATATATGATGCCAATAATTTCACTGCATTATTGAAAGGCTGAATAGTTTTATATCACACGGTGTTTTATTGACTTTTATGTCTTATGCCGAATAAAGATTTTCTGAACTGACCTGAACAGAACATATATTCATAAAGTAGAAACTTGGTCCCTGGAAATTAATGGACCAAGAGAAGAACTTGAAATAGGTAATTTAGAAAAATACTTTTGCATACAGAGCTAAATGCCAGTTCAGTATACGATGTGCAGGCTGAGGATGTTCTGGCTCAACTAAACCTTAACCTCCCAATGGGTGTGATTAGCCAGCCTATCACTGCCATCTTGTAATTAAAAAGGGATTAGAAGTATTCAAATTATGACATTCCAGAGAAACCAATATGATTTATTTCTTTAAATAAATAGGGATCATGCGTAGAAGGCAATCCTACAGCACACTAGGGAAAAGGTGTGCGAGTTATGTTTTTTAATTGATGTATGTATGCAAGGTAAAATAGTTTCCTTTGCATATAGTTCCAAGTACTTTGCTGAAATCATCTATGTTAATAGACCTCACTGTCCTGAAAAATAATAGCACGCACAGAGTCTAGGAAGAGAGCTGTACCCGCTCTCTGCAGCCGTGTGCCCAGGAGCTCAAACAGACATGGTAGTAAAAACTGTAAAATACTAGAACCTCACAAAGTCCTTATACAATCAAAAGAGAGTGGACCATAACCAGGCATTATGCCAGAATATTTTGGGTATTGCCCCAAAAACCCTCAAACCCTATTTGCCTCCAGCGGACTATATCACCTCTGCTGGAGCAGTGTTTCGGGTGGCATCCTCATCGGGCCCCTGGAGGGAGTGTCTGGTGGATAATACTGGTGAGATCCGTGAATTATATATAATTACCTCCTATGCCTAAGGAAACAGTTTTATATAGACAGGAAGGGATAGGAGTAAGGTTAAAAACAGAATGTGGCGCCAAGGGACGAACTACGTATCCTTGGCGTCAGGTAGAGTGGGCAACATCTTTCAGACCAGAATAGCCTCTAGGGGTTGGTGGCTTTCGTAAGGACCTTAGGTGGTCAGATCCCTTTTATATTTGTTAGTCTGGTAAGTACATCAACTTACTGAGCATGGTTTTTGGTTTTCAAATGATTGTGGTTGCAGGTTGACTGGCCTGCAAATAGGAAAAACTCACAGTGAAAGAGGTAACTCATTTTCATATATCTCCTCATTGTCATGCATATCAATCATTACCTGATGAGTGATGGGCCTAGCATGCATAAATGACCCCGAAAGTGTAGAGTGCTGTATTTTGCTCTACGCGTGGCTCATGTGGGTGAAGATCATGTTTCCAGAATTAGTCCTCATAAAATATACATTTTGATTTAAATTAAACCAGTCCATTGACTGTCGTCATTCTTATTCGGTGGACCTTGGAATACTCGGGTGTATAGTGTTACCTCTTTCGCTGTGTGTTTGTTCCTAGTTTCCAGATCAACCATAACCTGATTTTAGTCCACTCTCCTTTGATTATATGAGCATTCTCTGGGAGCTGAGTGGGCTTCTTCTTGCTCCTATCTCCCCGCTTTGACTTATGAAACCTCGCATAGACCATCAGGGCAAGGGGAGAGAGGGCCAGATATCCAGGACATGTGGCCCACTATGTAGGTCATTCTTACCTTTCTGAAGCTCTGGCCTGTCATGAAATGTTCCCTATTACCAAATGAATTTAAAAACATATTTAAATATGCTCTCCCACATAACTTACTCATTTATACTTATCCACCAGAGGGAAATTCCATATTTCTACCTGAAAATAAAGACCTGAAAATCTATGCATTTAAGGGATTCTAGGAGTGCTCCTGGGACTCTTTGTGAATCCAATAAAAATCTAGAATGTGCTCCAAATATAGGTATTAACTCATAGGAGTGCATTTCAGGTTTTTTTTATGTGACTCTTGTGAATCGGGTCAGTCAATATACCTCCCCCCCTCACAAACTTGTCTGAAATGCTCCACCAAAGGTGAACTTAGCCTGCAGAGAAATAGTGAGCATGTGTTTCCTTATGGGGACCCAAGTCCTCTACATCCCTGTGACAAATAGGAGTGGTTAATTTCCTTTCCCAGTCTTGGAAGGCCGGACTACTGCCCTTGAGAGTACTTTCACAAAATGCTAGTTTGTGTGTGTGTCCACAATGAGAACTTATCTGCATGGATTTAGTGGATACCAAAAACATATGTGTTTATGGAGCTTCTATACTACTGAGGTGTACCCCGATAAAGAAATGTATATAACTTATTACAACGACCAACCCAGTGTGCCTCTAGGACCTGGGTCTATATAGTACTGAAGTACTGGTACCGTGGGACTCTTTTAGGTGGAAGCTTTTGGCACACATCATCGATATCCTTCATAATTTCAATCTTTTTGATCAATGTAATAAATACTAGAGGTTGGCCTTCTTCATAAAAAAATAATTTTTAGTATTCCATTTCATATAGTCCTGTAGGTCCATACCAACTCCATTTGTTTTAAATGGTGCCAATAGTGCAGACGGAGCAGAGCGTGAGCAAGGTGCAAAAAGTGAATATGTACAAAGTAAAACAACATCTCTTTTAACCCTTTTAGTGCTGCGAACGTCCAACGGTCGTCGCGTGCACTACCTCGCTAGTGCTGCGCACGACCGTTGGACTTCTGAATCCCGTTAGCGCAATCGAACGTCCGCACTGGGGCGGAATTTGCGGTGCGCCTAACGGGTTAATAGAGTCCCTGGTCATAAACAACAGTCAATTGATGCCTGTTACACATCACAGTTCATCCCTACATGTATTCCAACATATAGATCGACCAGGATATCTTCATGTTGATGTTTCGACCCTAAGATTATTTACAGGGCCGATTCAGGAAACACTATCTTATTATTGAAACCATCTACAAGAGAAAACAGTAGGAGGCTCATTCAGCCATGGTAAACTCTGTTCAGTGACATAAAGATCTCCTTGTCGGCACCCCTTTTCACTGCAGTTAGACAGTGACCCCCTAATGATGGGAATGGACTGCGGTAAGTCTGGACAGTAGATTCACAGAATGAATGAGGCGACTGAATGAGCTCGGAAGGTTAAGGAATCTATCCCTTAAAGAAATTCCGGTGGAGGCAGACTACATTCCTGCATGTATATTTCATCTGGGGGCATTATATTTTAGGTGGTAGAATTTTTCAGTATTTGGTTCCCAGATCAACTTTTTACCCTGCTAGCACGGTACTTTCAACATCTAACAATGGCATGGGTTTGCTATGTTCAGAAATGTATATTCATATCTCTTTAATTTTCTTGGTGACAATATACCCAGATTTCTTATATCATATTCTTTAACTTAAGTTGTTTTAAACACAGTGCAGTAGCCTACAATGGTATTCAATTTTCAGTCACACAGACTGAAGATCAGGTCGATAACCATCATAATAATGAAAAAATGCGTCCCTGTCTCCTGTTTACCCCTTCTAAGCCATTAACTTTGCTATTGCACTGATATAGATACTTAGAAAACAAGCTCAGACAGATGAAAGCAGAGCTTCTGCCATTACATAATGTCAGCCTGTAGTAGTAGGGTTTCAACACAGAAAAATACTGTGGGAGTCATATTTTTAAGTTAAGGCTAACAGACAGCGCAAGCTGTCTGGTTGCAAATTACCAATTGTGGTTTACCAAAAACTTAAAGGGGCTTACAGCCCGCCCATTGATTACCATTGGTTGGCTTGATTGCCATTCTTATTCAGTGGTTTTCCCTGTTCCAGCTTGTCCATCTTGTGTTTGTCTCTCCCCAGGAACATAGTTTCTATAGTTTATCTCTGATTGGCTGGCTTCTATCCTTCCAATTTTTATATTTAGGGAATTGGGTTTTTATTTTCTGCTTAAGCACTCTAAGGGTCAGATGTAGGAAGGCTATTACCGGTCGGTAATGGCCGAAATTAACGAATTTTCGGCCGTTACCGACCGGTAATAGGCTTTTCTGATGTAGGGGCTGAAATAAATGATTCGGGAAATTACTGAATCGGTAATTTAAGGAATCGGTAAATTACCAATTTCTTAAATACCGATTCAGCAAATTACTGAATTCCTAATGTAGGGAGCACTTAAATGAGTGCTTATCCCATGTTGGGATTCGTTATTTACCACCAACTTCAAGTTGGTGGTAAATAACGAAAAAAAACAAAAAGCAATTTTATGCAAATTGCTTCAGTGCCATGTTGCAGACATACATGCCCTTAGAGCATGTATGTCTGCAACATGTGCACCTATACACAATTGAGGGGTGCAACAGGGTGTCAAAGTGACACCCTGCCACCCTTCAATGTTTTCCCCCTTTTACCGAATCGTATTTACCTAAATACCGATTCGGTAAATACCGAATCTTAACGATTCAGTAATTTTTTCTGATTTTTTAGCTACATTGCATTCGAAAATACCGAATCGGTAAAATTCGGTATTTTCGAATCGGTAAATTTCAATTACCTACATCTAGCCCTAAGTGTTTTCCAGCCCTCTCTCATGTGCTGCTCCCCCTCCCTGTCAAATATCCACTCCCTCCACCCTTCATGTTGCTGTCTTCATGATGCTGCAAACTCTCTTGTCTGCTTCCCTCCTGCCTTTTGTTGTTTTCTTGCTCACGTGCTTCTGCTTCTAACCCTATTTTTATCTCAATCGTGCGCTTTTTTTCCTCTAACCCTGCACGCTCCCCATTGCTTCCTCCTCCCATGCACCCCTCCGACGCCCCTCTCGTAAACCACAGTTGAAAGGCCTGCAGAAGCAGATTGGCGCACTGTGAAAAAGCCAGGGGGCCTTATTTAAAAACAAAATGAAGCAGCGTGGTGCCGCAAGCCATTTTGCTACTCTGAGCTGCGTCATTTTAAAAGCACATGGATGCATTAAATTTACAATAATATGACGCATCCCTGTGCTTTACCCTGCACTGACACAAAATTGGCTGCCATGCGCCAATGCAGGCACCCTTGCACCATGGTGCAAGGATGCCTGCATCGTAGGGATGATTTTCTTTGTGCATGAAGGGACACCTTCCTGCGCACAAACAATCACAAGAGGCTTTTTCCTCTTTCAATGTGTGCTGCAGAATGCTGCATGCACTAAAAGAGGAAAAAAACAAGGATATATGAACGTATTTTTTCTCGTTGCACCTCCTTACACCCCTCTGGGCGGGTGTAGGATTCGGACGCATTCCTAGGTTTACCAAATGTTGCAAATCTGGCAGTGTGAAAGAATCCATGGGTGTTGCGTGGGATCCCCCACTGCAACACTCATGGCACGCCCCCTTCATGCAAAGTAATGCGTGAAAAGAGTTCATATTTACAAGGCCATGAAAAAAAGCCACACTTTGCTTTGCATGGTCTTGTAACTATGGGGCAGCACACTGTTCAGCTGGTGCATCAAAAAACAGTTACGCACCGGCTGCGCACAGGGCTTGTAAATAAGCCCAAGGACTCAGACACGGGCTGTGCATCTTAGAGACACATATGTTAAGAGAGTCCGTCATATGCCCTTCCGCTATCCATAAACCCTACCTTGTTTTCGAGCCAAGGACCTGTCAGGGAATTCTTCAAACCCTCCTGTCCACGACTACACCTTTAAAAGAACATTCTCTCTAATTGTCTTTCCCTGGATCAATCCATAATTAGATTTATACGTTTGAAGGCAATTGATTTTGGCTAATGCCATGCGACAGGAAGCCATAAGAGCTCCCTAGTTATAAGCATATGTAAAGGGGTTAGGGCCAATAGCGTGCATTTAATGACTCAGCGTCACTGAATGCAGAAGTACTAGAGTGACCACGTTGAACCACAACTGTTAACTACATTAATGCTGAAACAGGCAAAACAATCATCATACTTTCCAAAGCTGTGCACTTAAGAGGTAGACAAGTAGGAGTTACCACCCTTGTGTACTAAACACAGTTCAAAGCCAAAAGATCGGGCTCTGTCTGGTTTATCTGAGTAGTAGAAGGTTTACATTGCCGCAGGCCGTGCAATGTGAGTACCACAAATATGTACACAACTTGCTCCACAGAGAGATCCTACGGGCAGGGTGTGTTTCATACAATTGGTGCAAAACAAACAAGCGCCGACACAATCCCTAGACAGAAGCAGAAGTTTGTGCTTTGTGTACACACAGTATGTACATTGATGCAAGCTGCTCATGTGTATGGGACACTTGACCTTTCTTCACCTTTCTGACGCATTCTGTGTGGTTTCCCACACCATCCTGCTTGCCAGGATTTCTTAGGTGGGCAGTACAGGGTCCATCCTGCAATGGTGCAGATCATATTGGGAAGGCAGACGGCAGGCATTACAACTTCCTCCTTTTATGTCTCAGTTTAAGTTACTGAAACAGGGCGTCCACAAGGCTCTGTAATCAGTCCTACTCTTTTTAATATGTACATCTGTCCCTTGGCTAAGCTTATAAGATCACATGGTGTGCATTAAATGAACTATGCAGATACTCAGTTGAGTACCTCATTTGATTATTCGGTGCCTTAAACTTTTGATTGTCCTTCTATGTATGAGAGACGTTAACGTTTGGCTGACGCAAAATTAATTAAAATGTAATGTTGAAAAGATGGAAGTACAATGCTGTATGAAGAGGAGTCCATCTTGGGCTCTACCTTATGACTTCGGGCCTTTAACCCGTTGGCTGCTTCCGCTTTTTTGCGGCAGTGCGGCCGTTTTAAAAAACGGGCGCGATCGCGTCGGCCATTTGCCGACGGCAGCACCAGCAAGGTAGTGCTGCCGTCGGCCAATGGCCGACGGCAGCAGCCAACGGGTTAATAGGCTATGTTGCCCTTATTTTTGTTGAGTCTGTTCAGACTTTAGGTTTCCATTCAGATAAGAAACTAACACCAATTAGCCATGCTAGTAAGCTGCCCGCTACCTGTTTCGCCTTATTGTACGTCATGTGATAAATCCTGCCTCTCCTGCCTGACGTGGTGCAGCAAGTAGTCATCCAGTCGACTATGATAATAAATTGGCTGAATTATAACAACTTCTAATTCTTATGACAGTCTGCTACATGGTGGCACTGTCAGTCTATTTTAGAGTTGAGCACAACAATTTTTGTTCATTAATTCAGTATGCATTGAAAATGACTAATACCTGCCACCCAATCCATTCTTACAGCTGTAGGGCATGGAATAGTCTGAATTGTCACACTTATAGGAGTGTGATGGTTGGTAGTTGTGTTGGTACTGTCACTGGCAGAGCTGGAAGGGCAACTGGTGGAGTAAGCTGCAGTGGCCTCCTGACAAGGGCCCTGGCATTCATTGTTTGCAAATTAAGGGATGTATGACGTTACAACGCATACTTTTACCACGCATACCTTTACAACGCGGTATTTACAACGAATACCGTTACAACGCATAGCGCTTAGAGGTGCTGAATAGTGGTAAGTATAATTTTCTATTCCAACTCCAGTCCCCGTGGACACTAGGGAAGGTGTTGGATAGAAAATTAAACTTATTCCCTATCCTAGAGCGCCCCCCAGCGCAATGCGTTGTAATGGTGTGCGTGGTAATGCCTGCGTTGTAATGGTAGTGCGTTGTAAAAACTTCGTTGTAAACGTTGTATACCCAAATTAAGATCGGCAAAAGAGTCATGTTTAAATCGTTACGTTTTGTGCACAGACCTTTTCATAAGACTGTCCCTTTATATGTGTAACAGAAATAAAACACACGGGCATGCTCCTGTCCTTGTGCTGAGCTTCTCAACTGCTAAGCTTGTAACTATCCCAAAGTACAGGTTTGAGCAATTCGAGGATAGAGTCTTCTCAGATAAGGTGCCTCGTGTTTGGAATAACACTTCTTCCTCCCTGGATAGGTCGTCTTGATTTGTTGACATTTAGAAAGGTTATCAAAACCTGGCTGTAGACTATATAATTAGTCTGCTGCAGATTTGTTACCGTTTTGATAGCAGTTTCCTAGTGTCAGGACACCTTCGTTGGTTGCAGTGTGCTCTACAAATTGATTAACATGACACAACTTGCACTAAACTCAGAGCTCTGTAGTTTTGGAAATGCCTAGGAGTGAAAACGAATGGGTATATATAATGATGTCACGGGAAGTGATGTCATGGATGCTTCACTATCAATGATCACAGAGAAGTGACATCAATGAACTCATAAAAAATCTAAATAAATATGAAACTAATAGAATAACTCAAAAATCTCAAGAATGTAGTCATGACTTTCGTAGGTAGTGGAGTAGTGTCATGATGTGCCCTTAGCGGCTCCTCATCATGATGTTGATCAGACAATTGATTCTGGTGGTCCTTGCGTCCTCAGTGGCAGCTGCACTGGC
The DNA here is from genome assembly GCF_964263255.1 of Lissotriton vulgaris. Taxonomy (NCBI): domain Eukaryota; kingdom Metazoa; phylum Chordata; class Amphibia; order Caudata; family Salamandridae; genus Lissotriton; species Lissotriton vulgaris. The sequence continues at coordinate 370,043,900 of NC_141696.1, read as the reverse complement.
ATAATCATGCCACTGGAAACACCCAGATCCCGCATTAGTGGTACTCACACCAGCAGTAATCCCACAGGCTGTGAAAATAGTCATGCAGTCCAGAGTCAGCAGACAAGGGACCACCGGACCAGGGCCGGACTGGCCGTAGCGGGCACCGGGTGTTTCCCCGGTGGGCCGCTAGGCAGATGGTCGATTTTGGGTCCCTGGGGGCCATTTTTGTGACAGGGCCGTTTTTGCAGCATAGTTGCAATACCGGCCACTGTAACAAAATCAGCTGAAACCGGCTGTAGCTAACAGCTCGGCCGCACCCCAAACCTCCAGGGATGCCAGCCAAGCACTTTGCCAGGGTCGGTTTTGTTTCCCAGGCCGGCCCTGCACCGGACAACCCTCTCTCTGGAAGTGATGAATAGCCAACCCCACAGTGCAGTCCCAAACCAGCCAATGAGGCTCTACAACTGAATCACATGGTCATTTGTCCCGCACCTCCTGCAACATCTTGGTTCTACTGAGGCTGTGACTGTTACCGCTTCGGATAAAAACATTAAGGGAAAACGTCCTATGCTGTCATGTGATGCTTGAAAGTGTGCATTCACCTACTGTGACCGGCTCTGATTGGTTGAAACATCAGAAATCTGCACTTCTGCCAGCCGGCATAATGAATCGAACTGCTCAATGTGTGTGAGAATCGGCTCCCTGTGTTATGCTCGTGCAGGCAGCAGGAGACTTGAGGTCTCTATGAAGCTAGTCCACAGCTGACAATTGCTGGCCGCATCTGGTGCATGTGAGAGATGATCTGGTATAGGCTACTTATAGAGCTCGCGTTCACCCGTTTGGACTCTTATGGCCCGATTACGAGTCTGGAGGTCTGACTACTGCCAGACACGTGGTGGCGCAGAGGTGGCAGTGTTGCAGCTGCCACATTATGACCCTAGTGGTCGTGCCACCATGGGACCACCAACTCTGCCAGGAAACCGCTGTTCCTTGGCGGTAGCTAGGCAGTCAAGAGGCCTCAATAGGCTTGGAGTGACAGACGCGGTCCCGCCAAGCATATTACGTCGTTCATCACTGTCATTGATTTCATGAAGTTTTTTCTTGCATGAAAACAGTGGCATTGAGGAAAGAAAGAGGGCTCTGCAAGGCTCCCTTGTGCCTCAAGTGTAGATGCACACAGGTGGGCACCACATGTGCATGCACAGAAGCTCATGCATGGCATAGACCTATCCGTCCATGCCGTGCTGGAACTTCCTTTGACTTTCCCATTGCGGTGCCTAGTTTATAGGCACCACCGAGGGAATGGCAAATGAAATGTCTGCCAATTACTAAAAAAGTAATTATAGGGCAGGCGGTCCATAAGCGTGTTTGGAGGTGCAGCGGGGCTGTCTTGCAATCGCACCATCAAACTCTCAATTAGGCTCTCAGTGCATAAGAAAGAGGATGAACTAACACACCCTGTAGACTTACTCCTGTGTCTTGTACTGGGCAATTGTAGTTTCAAGCCATGTTTTCCTGCCTCAAGAAAAGGCTTCCGGCAACAGGATATGATCACAGCAGGCTGGTCACTGCAGGCTGGTTGGTTAGACTTTGCTCGCCAGGGCCCCTAATCCTGTGTGAGTTCATTAGTAATTTCTTCCTTGACGATCTTTGTGATGTAACCTAAATTGTGCAGGACAATAGGAGTGTTTTGTGCTTGGGTAGGCAGCTTAACCAGAGAACTGTTCAACTCTTTGTTGTGCATAGTAACCATAAAATGCCATCAGCTGATTTTCTTCCCAGAATGAGGGCTTGCACTGAAATGGGGAAGACCAAGGCCCATAAGTACGAAGGCATTTTGCATTTCTTAACATTGAGAATTGCTATTTTGGGCCATTAGGAAATACAAAATACCATTTCCGTATGTATGAAAGACATTCGCGATGGAGAAAAATAGGATTTCTACCTTTTAGAAATCGCATTTTGGAAATCACAAAATGGGAAATCACAAATAGTAATTTCCTAAATGTGAATCTCAAAGCGCATGTACAACAGATTTCCTAATTGCGACTAGTCACAAAATGGCTATTTAGGAAAATCAATTACCATTGATTCTGATCAGGTGGTAACCAGGTGCAAACTGCAAAAAGGCCCTTTCAGAATGGTGGCCCTGTATGTTTTGCCAAGGAGGATGGGGGTTTTGGCTGTGAGGCAGAAAAGGAGGAGGAGACAGGAGAGGCTATTTGGGATAAGGGGCATCCTGTTGGACAGACAGAGGAGGAGATCCAGGAGAGGTACAAACTCATTCGTGTTTCACCACAATGGACTACAAACCCAACTCACACAGGGTGAATTTGGCAATGCCTTCCTAGTAGGCAAGAAAATCACAGACTCAATGCATACAGTGTCCAGGGCGGTGTGTGTAATGTGACCTATTGGTGTACCTTCTCATACCCTAATGGTGAAAGTACATATGCCTTACATCCCTGGATCCTCGCACTGTACTTGACTCCACGAAGAAGTCAAAGACAGTACAATAGGGAATACAGGACAACGTGCTCCACTCTAGAGAGAATCTTTGGGATCCTGAAGTACCACTTCCGCTGCCTTCACATGACCGACGGGGCACTACTGTCAAGATTGGATACATGCTGCAAGATAATTGCTAATTGTGCCATATAGCCCAATATTGGTCTGCACGACATCCCCATAGAGCCCGAGTCCAACTCTGATGATGACTTACCACCACTACAGGTGCAGCAGGAGGGTAGACATGCAGCAGAGGGATGGGCACAATGAAAAGAGATAACCAACAACTATTTCTGAGGTAAGAGATTCTAAAGCATCTGAAAAATTTGACATTTCACATGATGATGGTGCTTGGTGCACAACAGTGTGAACACCTTCTATTAAGGTGGCTACAAAAATATTGCAAGCAATGATCAACTGCATCCTTTGGCGGCTTCCGACTCTGTTCCACTTCCAAACCTCTTCCCTGGGCTCCTGCTCCACTCCGCTTGGACCCCCTCTTCCTGTGCCCCCCACCTACGCTCGCTTCCCAGGGCCGCCATGAGCCTAGAGCCGCCCCGCGGATCCATTCTAGGGCTTTGCCGCAGATGCCGGTGTCATGGAGTCTTGCGCAGATGGTGTGGTGGGAGATGTGTTGAATTTTTCTTGAGGGTGGGGGAGATGTAATGAGATGATGGAAGACTGCATGAGGATGAGGTAAAGCACAGTAAAGACTATTACAGCTCATATAAATTGTACAGGCATTGGAACTGGTTGGATGGATGTTTTTGGGGGATAGATTTAGATAGGTGGGGTATCGATGTGGCAATCTGCAAAATGAGGCTGAAGAAGACATTGAATGTGATTTCATAATGTGTGCTTACAGATTCAAATACCATAAAACGGGTGCCAAAAGGGGACTTTGAGGGGAATAAATCTGATAAGTTGGTGAGACTATGGATGGGAGTACGGCAGGGAATGCGGCATAGGGAGTGCCCAGATAATGGGTGGCTAGTAGCAGAAGTTGGCCAATGGGCAAAAGAACATTGGATGCAGCGGTAGGTGGACGGAGGTGGAAGGTACATCTGTGGTCAGCAGCTGGGAAGATAAAAGTCTGTCACTAAATCAAAGGAGAGAGGGAGGACTAGGTAAGCTAGTCTGGATCCCCGTTTATATATTCAAAATCAAAAGAGACTAGCTAGGTTTAAGCAAAAAAGAGACTCAAAGGAGTACGTATGTCAAGGGAAACCAGTAGGTTTTATTTGAAAGCCCTCACCCACCAACCTAGTTGGTGGCATGCTTCATCATCGGGCCCCACCGCAGTGGCACCTAACGTGCCCCGGGTGTGCTTCGACGCCAGATTACTGCGGAGCTGGTATAATTGCTGAGTGTGCAATGTGGTGAGTATGAAGGTGAAAATTTAAAAGACCATACAGAAATCCCAGCACCCGAGGGTAAAAAACTATTTTAATAAAACTGGGTATCTGTTGGTGCGTTAAAAAGGCAGACGGACACAGTGGAGTATGGATTATGACCTCCAGTGTCCTGTGTGGTCTACATGTTTCAGCCTGGCCTTTCTTAATTTGAAACAGGCTTTCCTCAGGACCAAGTGAGTATGTGTGGGGGTATTAAAATAAATTACAGTGAGTGTGTTTAAGGTTCTATGTGTAGCACACACTAAGGTGCTATATGGGTGAGAAGGGGGTTCCCTCTCGCTTTGCTACATATAACATAGAGGGGGAGACATACAGACGTACAGGGTAGAGTCATATTAGCATATTATTGCAAAAAACACAGTCGTCATTCCACCGTCTTGTAAGGTGAGTGAGCGGACTATACATGGCTAAAGTGTGGTCTTGACAGTAGCAAGACTCAAGTGAAGTTTATCTAGAAGCCGGTTGTAGTGGTGATCTAGAAAACGAACATGTCAATGTGAGGTTCAGGTAAGTGAAAGAAAATCAATTATTGTCCTCACACAGTGTTTAGCTGATCAAAGCCTCCTTGGGTCGCCTGGCAGAGAAAGGGACCCTAAAAGGAGGTAGTATTGGTTTTAAATCATTATCCGACCTGCAAGGGAAAAACTTCAACACCTTACCCCAACAGTAGCTGTAGTGCGCAGCCTCAATTACTCACGAGACTATCGGTCTAGTTCCTCCCTGGACCTGTAATCCTTCTGCGGCGCCCGGATGTGAGTGAGGGCTGGCCGGGCTTGTTTATTTAAAGGTTCAGTCATTGGTTACACCTGGGTTACAGTGGAAACAAAGGGAGGGGTAGTCGCGCTGAAAGCGCCATGTCATGCGCGCTCTGCGCATGCGTTAAGAGAATAGCAATCCCTAACCGCGCGTGCGTCTGCTAGTAATGCCTCTCTGCGCATGTGCGGGTAGTGCAAGACTACCGCGCATGCGTTAAAGGTGCCGCGCATGCGTGGAAGGGTGTGTAAGCGCTCATGGTAGCGCTAGTATGCAAAGAAACCTATTTTGAGGGGCAAAAATAGATATTGACATTGGAAGGTGGCCAATGAAAGGTATGATAATGTGAGAAGGATAGTTTGTGCCCAAATTACAGAGGAAGGCAGTCTCAGCCATTGAGTGTGGGCTATGCACCGAATAGAGAGGAAAAGGAAAACTCAGTCATTAAGTGTTAAGCGAATTCCAAGGTATGGAATCGTTGAGCCCCTCAGTATGGGTCGATAGGCGATAAATCCAACGTTGTTCTTTTTGAAAGAGAAAACTTTCATTGTTTTCAGTTATGGGGAATTGTTCAATCACGGTCCAAGCGAAATCATTGGGGGTGTGATTGTGGGACAAGAAATGGTCAGTAAGTCTACTTATGTTTTTACCACATCGGATGGTGCTACGATGTTCAGTCATTCTTGTCCGCACCTTCCGGGTGGTCATGCCCACGTATCGTAGGCCACATCTGCATGTCATGAGGTACACCAGGTTAGAGGAATTGCAGTTGGTAAACTGGCGTTGTGTCCATACCTTGCCCGGTTCTAAGTCCAGGGTCTTTGAGGGGGATGTAAGGTGGCACACGCTGCAATTATTGCACGGCTGGTGTCCCGTAAGTTTTGGTAAACCCCAAGCGTTGAGGATGGTGTTGTCATTAGTGGCACAGTTCGGTCTGGGTCTGGTGTGTACTAGGGAGTCTTTCAGATTCTTAGCCCTTTTGTATGCGAATCTGGGTTTTTCCCAGTTTCGGTTGCCTGAATTGATTATCTTCCAGTTTTTGGTGATTATGTTGGAGACCTGATTAGACACGGTATTATAAGTGGTGACGCATGTCAAAGTGGGTTCTTCAGGGGGCCTTGTCGTTGCCTCAAGCAGAGACTCTCTATTCTGGTTTCGAGCCCTCTTGCAGGTGGTGTTCAGAATCCTGGTGGGGTATCCCCTGTCTTCCAATTTATGGATTAAAGTGGCTGATTGTTGTTTGTAGTCCTGAATTCGGCTGCAGTTGCGTCTCAGTCGTAAAAATTGACCATAAGGGAGATTTTCCCGTAGAGGTCTAGGGTGGAAGCTGTCGAACCTCAAAAGTGAGTTCCTTGATGTGGGTTTATGGTAAGTTGTGGTTGTCAAGCCATCCACACCAGCCTTGATGGTGAGGTCCAGGAAGGCTAATTCAGAAGCACTGCTAGTGCAGGTAAACCTCAGGTAGTTGTCACGGGTATTGAGCCACATGAGAAATTGATCTAGGGATTCCTGATTCCCTTCCCAGATTACCAGAATGTCGTCGATGTACCGACGCCATACATTGATGTTGGTTGCGTAGGGATTGTTCACAGATTGTATGTGTGTCTTTTCGAAATGGGCTACGTAAAGACCAGCTATGCTGGGAGCGAAAACGCTCCCCATGCTGGTGCCATTGGTCTGTAGGTACAGCTTGCCCTCATACTCAAAATAGTTGTCTTTTAATGCCAGAGTGGCACAATCCATTATGAAGCTGCGAGGAGTGTGATGGTTCCAAACAGTACCAGCTAAGACTTCCTCCAGTACCGCCAATGTGGCGTCCTGCGGTAGGCTAGTGTAGAGGCTCTCAATATCTAATCCGACAAGGAGTTGGGTTTCCGGGTTGTAGTCGGTTTCCTTGATTACATTTAGAAGGTGTTTCGTATCCTTAATGTAAGAAGGTGTGAGTTGTACCAATGGATTCAAGAAAAAGTCGCAAAAGCGTGACAAGGGCTCTAGGAGTGATTGATTACCAGATACAATAGGTCTTCCCGGTGGTGGGGTTACTCCTTTGTGTATCTTTGGGAGGGTGTAGAAGTATGGGATTCTTGCATTTTTGCAGCACAGGTAGTCGGCCTCCTGTTTTGAGATGTGTTCTGCGTCCCGGGCATTTTTCACCAAGATCTGTATCCTCTGGCTTAGTTCCTCAGTGGGGTCTTTCCTGAGTGGTCTGTAATTCCTGGTATCACTGAGTAGTCGGAGACATTCAGTGTCATAATCTGTTTTATCCATGAGCACGATACCTCCCCCCTTGTCAGCGGGTTTTATGACAAGGGTAGGGTTAGCCTGCAGGCGTCTTATCGTTTCACGTTCCCGGTAGGACAGATTATTGAAGGTGTCTCTTTCTTGTATATTTTCAACCTCAGTGTAGACCGCCTGTTCGAAAGCAGCAATCTCAACAGGGATACTTGCAGGTGGAGGGATGAAAGTGGATTTTAATCTAAGGCCTGTCTCGTTGGGGACTTCCTCCTGAGAGTCGTTGGACTCTGTTTTCTTTTCAAAGAAGGCTTTTAATTTTAGTTTTCTGAAGAACTCCGCCAGTTCCATATGCAGTTTGAAATGGTCCAGTTTGGCTGTAGGGACGAAAGATAGGCCCTTGTTCAGGACTACTGTCTCTTCTTCTGTTAATTCTGTGCTAGAGACGTTGAAAACCAGCTGGTCTTTGGTTCTTGCCGCCGTTACTATTTGCTCGGTCCCGCCTGTTCCTTGGTTTTGTTCCTCGTGTTCGAACTCACTGGTTCCGCTTCTGGTGTCCAGTGGACCTGTGGTGCATTTCTTCTTTTTCCACGATTCCTGCGGCCCTGTGATAAAAAAGGATATCTTTGGTTTGGATTCCCTTGAAAGTATGGCATCTGTCCTGGTGCGTACATTGGAGGGAAACCATAGAAAGGAGGTGGTATTGGTCCAAATTGTGGGGGCCCAAAGTTCTGGTTCTGTGGTGGACCCTGCCAGGGTTGCTGCCAGTGTTGGCCTCGTCGTCCTCTTCCTCTAGATTGATTGGATTGATTGGATCCGGTGCTGGAATTGCTAGAGACCGAGCTATTGTCCCCGGAGCTGTTGGAGTCTTTTCTGGTTGGGGTATAGGCATCATCCGAATAAGGGTATGTCTTAGTGAAGTTGAATCTCTTCAGGTCTTTCTCAAAATTTTTAATTTTTGTCTGAGTTAAGTATTCTTTGTAGTCAGCCATCTCACGGTTTTGGTCTTCTAGTTTCTTCTTATAACCAGTTAGGGTGGTCTTGAAATGGTTCTCAGTTGCCTGGATTTCGATCAGGATAGCATCGGAAAGTCGCTTGGCGGTTTTAATGATGAGGACGAGCCAGTCCCTGGTACAATGCCAGGCGATCTGGGCCCAATCCTTCCTGAAAGTGGCGTCATCTAGGAAGATCCTAGGGGCATTGGTTACTATGAGACCTCTTGGAGCAGTGTTGGTGCGCAAATATTGTGCTAGAATAACGCCATGCAGGATGGTTCGTATTTTGTTCCTTTTCTTCTCAGTTAGTGCATCCCAGTCAGAGGACTGTGCAATGGTTGTGGAGACGTTGAAGTCCGCCGCAAGGGACGGGTCGGATAAGATTTCACTGATATCATCTTCAGTGTAAGTCAGACCAGGGTTTTCTGCCATGTTGTTATGTTGATATGAAAGTTAAACTCTCACAGCTGTGCGCTGCCTAAATATCACTAAATCAAAGGAGAGAGGGAGGACTAGGTAAGCTAGTCTGGATCCCCGTTTATATATTCAAAATCAAAAGAGACTAGCTAGGTTTAAGCAAAAAAGAGACTCAAAGGAGTACGTATGTCAAGGGAAACCAGTAGGTTTTATTTGAAAGCCCTCACCCACCAACCTAGTTGGTGGCATGCTTCATCATCGGGCCCCACCGCAGTGGCACCTAACGTGCCCCGGGTGTGCTTCGACGCCAGATTACTGCGGAGCTGGTATAATTGCTGAGTGTGCAATGTGGTGAGTATGAAGGTGAAAATTTAAAAGACCATACAGAAATCCCAGCCCCCGAGGGTAAAAAACTATTTTAATAAAACTGGGTATCTGTTGGTGCGTTAAAAAGGCAGACGGACACAGTGGAGTATGGATTATGACCTCCAGTGTCCTGTGTGGTCTACATGTTTCAGCCTGGCCTTTCTTAATTTGAAACAGGCTTTCCTCAGGACCAAGTGAGTATGTGTGGGGGTATTAAAATAAATTACAGTGAGTGTGTTTAAGGTTCTATGTGTAGCACACACTAAGGTGCTATATGGGTGAGAAGGGGGTTCCCTCTCGCTTTGCTACATATAACATAGAGGGGGAGACATACAGACGTACAGGGTAGAGTCATATTAGCATATTATTGCAAAAAACACAGTCGTCATTCCACCGTCTTGTAAGGTGAGTGAGCGGACTATACATGGCTAAAGTGTGGTCTTGACAGTAGCAAGACTCAAGTGAAGTTTATCTAGAAGCCGGTTGTAGTGGTGATCTAGAAAACGAACATGTCAATGTGAGGTTCAGGTAAGTGAAAGAAAATCAATTATTGTCCTCACACAGTGTTTAGCTGATCAAAGCCTCCTTGGGTCGCCTGGCAGAGAAAGGGACCCTAAAAGGAGGTAGTATTGGTTTTAAATCATTATCCGACCTGCAAGGGAAAAACTTCAACACCTTACCCCAACAGTAGCTGTAGTGCGCAGCCTCAATTACTCACGAGACTATCGGTCTAGTTCCTCCCTGGACCTGTAATCCTTCTGCGGCGCCCGGATGTGAGTGAGGGCTGGCCGGGCTTGTTTATTTAAAGGTTCAGTCATTGGTTACACCTGGGTTACAGTGGAAACAAAGGGAGGGGTAGTCGCGCTGAAAGCGCCATGTCATGCGCGCTCTGCGCATGCGTTAAGAGAATAGCAATCCCTAACCGCGCGTGCGTCTGCTAGTAATGCCTCTCTGCGCATGTGCGGGTAGTGCAAGACTACCGCGCATGCGTTAAAGGTGCCGCGCATGCGTGGAAGGGTGTGTAAGCGCTCATGGTAGCGCTAGTATGCAAAGAAACCTATTTTGAGGGGCAAAAATAGATATTGACATTGGAAGGTGGCCAATGAAAGGTATGATAATGTGAGAAGGATAGTTTGTGCCCAAATTACAGAGGAAGGCAGTCTCAGCCATTGAGTGTGGGCTATGCACCGAATAGAGAGGAAAAGGAAAACTCAGTCATTAAGTGTTAAGCGAATTCCAAGGTATGGAATCGTTGAGCCCCTCAGTATGGGTCGATAGGCGATAAATCCAACGTTGTTCTTTTTGAAAGAGAAAACTTTCATTGTTTTCAGTTATGGGGAATTGTTCAATCACGGTCCAAGCGAAATCATTGGGGGTGTGATTGTGGGACAAGAAATGGTCAGTAAGTCTACTTATGTTTTTACCACATCGGATGGTGCTACGATGTTCAGTCATTCTTGTCCGCACCTTCCGGGCAAGGTATGGACACAACGCCAGTTTACCAACTGCAATTCCTCTAACCTGGTGTACCTCATGACATGCAGATGTGGCCTACGATACGTGGGCATGACCACCCGGAAGGTGCGGACAAGAATGACTGAACATCGTAGCACCATCCGATGTGGTAAAAACATAAGTAGACTTACTGACCATTTCTTGTCCCACAATCACACCCCCAATGATTTCGCTTGGACCGTGATTGAACAATTCCCCATAACTGAAAACAATGAAAGTTTTCTCTTTCAAAAAGAACAACGTTGGATTTATCGCCTATCGACCCATACTGAGGGGCTCAACGATTCCATACCTTGGAATTCGCTTAACACTTAATGACTGAGTTTTCCTTTTCCTCTCTATTCGGTGCATAGCCCACACTCAATGGCTGAGACTGCCTTCCTCTGTAATTTGGGCACAAACTATCCTTCTCACATTATCATACCTTTCATTGGCCACCTTCCAATGTCAATATCTATTTTTGCCCCTCAAAATAGGTTTCTTTGCATACTAGCGCTACCATGAGCGCTTACACACCCTTCCACGCATGCGCGGCACCTTTAACGCATGCGCGGTAGTCTTGCACTACCCGCACATGCGCAGAGAGGCATTACTAGCAGACGCACGCGCGGTTAGGGATTGCTATTCTCTTAACGCATGCGCAGAGCGCGCATGACATGGCGCTTTCAGCGCGACTACCCCTCCCTTTGTTTCCACTGTAACCCAGGTGTAACCAATGACTGAACCTTTAAATAAACAAGCCCGGCCAGCCCTCACTCACATCCGGGCGCCGCAGAAGGATTACAGGTCCAGGGAGGAACTAGACCGATAGTCTCGTGAGTAATTGAGGCTGCGCACTACAGCTACTGTTGGGGTAAGGTGTTGAAGTTTTTTCCCTTGCAGGTCGGATAATGATTTAAAACCAATACTACCTCCTTTTAGGGTCCCTTTCTCTGCCAGGCGACCCAAGGAGGCTTTGATCAGCTAAACACTGTGTGAGGACAATAATTGATTTTCTTTCACTTACCTGAACCTCACATTGACATGTTCGTTTTCTAGATCACCACTACAACCGGCTTCTAGATAAACTTCACTTGAGTCTTGCTACTGTCAAGACCACACTTTAGCCATGTATAGTCCGCTCACTCACCTTACAAGACGGTGGAATGACGACTGTGTTTTTTGCAATAATATGCTAATATGACTCTACCCTGTACGTCTGTATGTCTCCCCCTCTATGTTATATGTAGCAAAGCGAGAGGGAACCCCCTTCTCACCCATATAGCACCTTAGTGTGTGCTACACATAGAACCTTAAACACACTCACTGTAATTTATTTTAATACCCCCACACATACTCACTTGGTCCTGAGGAAAGCCTGTTTCAAATTAAGAAAGGCCAGGCTGAAACATGTAGACCACACAGGACACTGGAGGTCATAATCCATACTCCACTGTGTCCGTCTGCCTTTTTAACGCACCAACAGATACCCAGTTTTATTAAAATAGTTTTTTACCCTCGGGTGCTGGGATTTCTGTATGGTCTTTTAAATTTTCACCTTCATACTCACCACATTGCACACTCAGCAATTATACCAGCTCCGCAGTAATCTGGCGTCGAAGCACACCCGGGGCACGTTAGGTGCCACTGCGGTGGGGCCCGATGATGAAGCATGCCACCAACTAGGTTGGTGGGTGAGGGCTTTCAAATAAAACCTACTGGTTTCCCTTGACATACGTACTCCTTTGAGTCTCTTTTTTGCTTAAACCTAGCTAGTCTCTTTTGATTTTGAATATATAAACGGGGATCCAGACTAGCTTACCTAGTCCTCCCTCTCTCCTTTGATTTAGTGATATTTAGGCAGCGCACAGCTGTGAGAGTTTAACTTTCATATCAACATAACAACATGGCAGAAAACCCTGGTCTGACTTACACTGAAGATGATATCAGTGAAATCTTATCCGACCCGTCCCTTGCGGCGGACTTCAACGTCTCCACAACCATTGCACAGTCCTCTGACTGGGATGCACTAACTGAGAAGAAAAGGAACAAAATACGAACCATCCTGCATGGCGTTATTCTAGCACAATATTTGCGCACCAACACTGCTCCAAGAGGTCTCATAGTAACCAATGCCCCTAGGATCTTCCTAGATGACGCCACTTTCAGGAAGGATTGGGCCCAGATCGCCTGGCATTGTACCAGGGACTGGCTCGTCCTCATCATTAAAACCGCCAAGCGACTTTCCGATGCTATCCTGATCGAAATCCAGGCAACTGAGAACCATTTCAAGACCACCCTAACTGGTTATAAGAAGAAACTAGAAGACCAAAACCGTGAGATGGCTGACTACAAAGAATACTTAACTCAGACAAAAATTAAAAATTTTGAGAAAGACCTGAAGAGATTCAACTTCACTAAGACATACCCTTATTCGGATGATGCCTATACCCCAACCAGAAAAGACTCCAACAGCTCCGGGGACAATAGCTCGGTCTCTAGCAATTCCAGCACCGGATCCAATCAATCCAATCAATCTAGAGGAAGAGGACGACGAGGCCAACACTGGCAGCAACCCTGGCAGGGTCCACCACAGAACCAGAACTTTGGGCCCCCACAATTTGGACCAATACCACCTCCTTTCTATGGTTTCCCTCCAATGTACGCACCAGGACAGATGCCATACTTTCAAGGGAATCCAAACCAAAGATATCCTTTTTTATCACAGGGCCGCAGGAATCGTGGAAAAAGAAGAAATGCACCACAGGTCCACTGGACACCAGAAGCGGAACCAGTGAGTTCGAACACGAGGAACAAAACCAAGGAACAGGCGGGACCGAGCAAATAGTAACGGCGGCAAGAACCAAAGACCAGCTGGTTTTCAACGTCTCTAGCACAGAATTAACAGAAGAAGAGACAGTAGTCCTGAACAAGGGCCTATCTTTCGTCCCTACAGCCAAACTGGACCATTTCAAACTGCATATGGAACTGGCGGAGTTCTTCAGAAAACTAAAATTAAAAGCCTTCTTTGAAAAGAAAACAGAGTCCAACGACTCTCAGGAGGAAGTCCCCAACGAGACAGGCCTTAGATTAAAATCCACTTTCATCCCTCCACCTGCAAGTATCCCTGTTGAGATTGCTGCTTTCGAACAGGCGGTCTACACTGAGGTTGAAAATATACAAGAAAGAGACACCTTCAATAATCTGTCCTACCGGGAACGTGAAACGATAAGACGCCTGCAGGCTAACCCTACCCTTGTCATAAAACCCGCTGACAAGGGGGGAGGTATCGTGCTCATGGATAAAACAGATTATGACACTGAATGTCTCCGACTACTCAGTGATACCAGGAATTACAGACCACTCAGGAAAGACCCCACTGAGGAACTAAGCCAGAGGATACAGATCTTGGTGAAAAATGCCCGGGACGCAGAACACATCTCAAAACAGGAGGCCGACTACCTGTGCTGCAAAAATGCAAGAATCCCATACTTCTACACCCTCCCAAAGATACACAAAGGAGTAACCCCACCACCGGGAAGACCTATTGTATCTGGTAATCAATCACTCCTAGAGCCCTTGTCACGCTTTTGCGACTTTTTCTTGAATCCATTGGTACAACTCACACCTTCTTACATTAAGGATACGAAACACCTTCTAAATGTAATCAAGGAAACCGACTACAACCCGGAAACCCAACTCCTTGTCGGATTAGATATTGAGAGCCTCTACACTAGCCTACCGCAGGACGCCACATTGGCGGTACTGGAGGAAGTCTTAGCTGGTACTGTTTGGAACCATCACACTCCTCGCAGCTTCATAATGGATTGTGCCACTCTGGCATTAAAAGACAACTATTTTGAGTATGAGGGCAAGCTGTACCTACAGACCAATGGCACCAGCATGGGGAGCGTTTTCGCTCCCAGCATAGCTGGTCTTTACGTAGCCCATTTCGAAAAGACACACATACAATCTGTGAACAATCCCTACGCAACCAACATCAATGTATGGCGTCGGTACATCGACGACATTCTGGTAATCTGGGAAGGGAATCAGGAATCCCTAGATCAATTTCTCATGTGGCTCAATACCCGTGACAACTACCTGAGGTTTACCTGCACTAGCAGTGCTTCTGAATTAGCCTTCCTGGACCTCACCATCAAGGCTGGTGTGGATGGCTTGACAACCACAACTTACCATAAACCCACATCAAGGAACTCACTTTTGAGGTTCGACAGCTTCCACCCTAGACCTCTACGGGAAAATCTCCCTTATGGTCAATTTTTACGACTGAGACGCAACTGCAGCCGAATTCAGGACTACAAACAACAATCAGCCACTTTAATCCATAAATTGGAAGACAGGGGATACCCCACCAGGATTCTGAACACCACCTGCAAGAGGGCTCGAAACCAGAATAGAGAGTCTCTGCTTGAGGCAACGACAAGGCCCCCTGAAGAACCCACTTTGACATGCGTCACCACTTATAATACCGTGTCTAATCAGGTCTCCAACATAATCACCAAAAACTGGAAGATAATCAATTCAGGCAACCGAAACTGGGAAAAACCCAGATTCGCATACAAAAGGGCTAAGAATCTGAAAGACTCCCTAGTACACACCAGACCCAGACCGAACTGTGCCACTAATGACAACACCATCCTCAACGCTTGGGGTTTACCAAAACTTACGGGACACCAACCGTGCAATAATTGCAGCGTGTGCCACCTTACATCCCCCTCAAAGACCCTGGACTTAGAACCGGGCAAGGTATGGACACAACGCCAGTTTACCAACTGCAATTCCTCTAACCTGGTGTACCTCATGACATGCAGATGTGGCCTACGATACGTGGGCATGACCACCCGGAAGGTGCGGACAAGAATGACTGAACATCGTAGCACCATCCGATGTGGTAAAAACATAAGTAGACTTACTGACCATTTCTTGTCCCACAATCACACCCCCAATGATTTCGCTTGGACCGTGATTGAACAATTCCCCATAACTGAAAACAATGAAAGTTTTCTCTTTCAAAAAGAACAACGTTGGATTTATCGCCTATCGACCCATACTGAGGGGCTCAACGATTCCATACCTTGGAATTCGCTTAACACTTAATGACTGAGTTTTCCTTTTCCTCTCTATTCGGTGCATAGCCCACACTCAATGGCTGAGACTGCCTTCCTCTGTAATTTGGGCACAAACTATCCTTCTCACATTATCATACCTTTCATTGGCCACCTTCCAATGTCAATATCTATTTTTGCCCCTCAAAATAGGTTTCTTTGCATACTAGCGCTACCATGAGCGCTTACACACCCTTCCACGCATGCGCGGCACCTTTAACGCATGCGCGGTAGTCTTGCACTACCCGCACATGCGCAGAGAGGCATTACTAGCAGACGCACGCGCGGTTAGGGATTGCTATTCTCTTAACGCATGCGCAGAGCGCGCATGACATGGCGCTTTCAGCGCGACTACCCCTCCCTTTGTTTCCACTGTAACCCAGGTGTAACCAATGACTGAACCTTTAAATAAACAAGCCCGGCCAGCCCTCACTCACATCCGGGCGCCGCAGAAGGATTACAGGTCCAGGGAGGAACTAGACCGATAGTCTCGTGAGTAATTGAGGCTGCGCACTACAGCTACTGTTGGGGTAAGGTGTTGAAGTTTTTCCCTTGCAGGTCGGATAATGATTTAAAACCAATACTACCTCCTTTTAGGGTCCCTTTCTCTGCCAGGCGACCCAAGGAGGCTTTGATCAGCTAAACACTGTGTGAGGACAATAATTGATTTTCTTTCACTTACCTGAACCTCACATTGACATGTTCGTTTTCTAGATCACCACTACAACCGGCTTCTAGATAAACTTCACTTGAGTCTTGCTACTGTCAAGACCACACTTTAGCCATGTATAGTCCGCTCACTCACCTTACAAGACGGTGGAATGACGACTGTGTTTTTTGCAATAATATGCTAATATGACTCTACCCTGTACGTCTGTATGTCTCCCCCTCTATGTTATATGTAGCAAAGCGAGAGGGAACCCCCTTCTCACCCATATAGCACCTTAGTGTGTGCTACACATAGAACCTTAAACACACTCACTGTAATTTATTTTAATACCCCCACACATACTCACTTGGTCCTGAGGAAAGCCTGTTTCAAATTAAGAAAGGCCAGGCTGAAACATGTAGACCACACAGGACACTGGAGGTCATAATCCATACTCCACTGTGTCCGTCTGCCTTTTTAACGCACCAACAGATACCCAGTTTTATTAAAATAGTTTTTTACCCTCGGGTGCTGGGATTTCTGTATGGTCTTTTAAATTTTCACCTTCATACTCACCACATTGCACACTCAGCAATTATACCAGCTCCGCAGTAATCTGGCGTCGAAGCACACCCGGGGCACGTTAGGTGCCACTGCGGTGGGGCCCGATGATGAAGCATGCCACCAACTAGGTTGGTGGGTGAGGGCTTTCAAATAAAACCTACTGGTTTCCCTTGACATACGTACTCCTTTGAGTCTCTTTTTTGCTTAAACCTAGCTAGTCTCTTTTGATTTTGAAGATAAAAGTCTGGGCATGCATACGGTCCTTGTCAAGTGGGGCGAATGAAGAGGTATAGAGGCCTTTGAATGGGATGAGCTGCTGTCGACCACAGCAGAACTACAGAACAGTAGATCACTTAGGTGAGAAACATTTGATCAGTTTCTCGGTATAGGTTTCTTGGCAGTCATAAAGAAAGATTTGTGGGAGATAAAGCTGCATTTGTTCGGTATGCATGTTATGTGACCTGTGTTGGATACCTGAAGAGTATGGCATGGGCGTAACAAGTTAGCAGCTGAGGTTAAACGTGGGTGAGTAGAGATTTACTGGCGTATTTGTAGGATGGAGATGTTTCAAGTTGCTAAGCCACACCAGCATTTAGACTTGAAGATTATGAACTTTTCAAGGATGCTTATTGGTGATGAACTATAGTGTGGGGTTTAATAGAGGAGGTGGTTATGGGATTGGTTTGCGGTTTAGAACCTAAGGTGGTATACGGATTGTAACGAGGAGGCTTGAACAGGAAAACTCCTGGTTAGGGATTTCATGGGTGGCAGAGTCAAGGGCAGATTTGGTTAGGCTAATGAAGGGAAGAGCCAGATCTGGGGTTGGGGAGTATAATAATAGTTTGTGGTAAGGGGTGCAGTTGAGCCCTGAGCCTATGAAAGTGATATGAAATTGGGCTTGCTTTTTAGATGTGTTTTACAACAGGAAATCATTGAGGTTTATTGTTCCCGCTGGTGGAACAGGACTGAATATATAGTTTGGTATGGCAAGTAGGAATGGTGAGCAGAGTTAGGTGTAGACTGATGGTGAAAGAAGGTTTCGCTTGGTTCAAGGAGGACAAGCCAGCACCAGAAGGGTAATGGACAAGGGTAATTGTCAGTCACAAGGATCTGAAAGTGATAACAATAGATGAATTTTAAAGTAGGGGACAATCACAGAACTGCAACTTAGGTGACAAATAAGACATTAAGATGTTTGCTGACCACCGGGCACAAGATAGAACTTTTAAGGGTTTTTGAGTGTTAGTTTCTTTGGATGTGTTAGTGAGGCTAGGTTTTCTTCTGCAAGACTTCTTGACAAGGTGTGTCAATTTAGTGTGGATCTGTTTCTTTAAAGCGACCTGAAATAAAATGCTTGTGTTTCGGTTCACGGAGGACCTGGCTTGGCAGTTTGGGCTGGACTGTTCTCATGAGGAACAGTGTCAGGACTGATTTGCATATGGCTGGGTCCAAACTGAGGTGGCATGATGGGCAAACAATGATAGATTGTGAGGGATGTGGCCCAAGCGATTGCCAGTAGCTGAAATTAATTCAAGCATTCCATCCTTCACCTTTTGTTCTTTATTTTGATGCCTAAAGTGACCTGGGTTTTCCCAGACGTGGGTACCGGGCGCACTGTGCCACTGAAACCAAGCTATACCTGGCTGAAAAGCCTATAACAAGGGCAAAACCGGTCCTGGGCTGCCTGTGTTCCAAATCAGGGAGGACCTGGCCTGGCAGTTTGGGCTGGACTGTTCCTATGAGGAACTGGACCTAGACTAATTTGTATATGGCTGGATCCAAACAGAGATGGCATGTTGGGCAAAAAATTATGGCATGGGATCCGCCCCCAGGCAACTGCCGGTGGCTGAGATTAATTCAAGCATCCTATCCCAACCTGGCTTTTCTTTGCATTTGATGCCCTAAGTGTACAGGGTATGTCCAGACGCGTGTCCTGGGCTCACCATGCCACTAGAACCAACCTATATCCAGCTGAAGAGCCCAATTCAGGGGCAAAACTGGTCCCTGGTTGCTTGTGTTCCAATTCAGGTAGGACCTGGCCAGGCAGTTCGAGCTGGACTGTTCCCAAGAGGAATAGCATCAAGACTGATTTGCATATGGCTGGGTCCAAACTGAGGTGGCATGATGGGCAAACAATGATAGATTGGGAGTGATGCGGTCCAAGCGATTGCCAGTGATTGAAATTAATTCAAGCATTCCATCCAACACCTTGCTTTTTTTGCATTTATTTTTAAACATACTTTATTGCTTTTGAAGTTTGAAAACATCTCATTACATCACAGTACATATTTGTTATATCAGCAATTCTTCCTTCGTATCGAAGTCACAGATTACTGGCACATTCCTGCCGTTTTACATCTGCGCAAATATATGCTACGCTATACTTGCAGCACATCATATTTCTTTTGGCATAGTACTTACAGGTGATGTTAATGCATTAGCATGCTGGTACAACAAACAAACGACCCCCAACTCCCCCCTCCCGTCCCATTCCAGTCCCACGCCCATGTCAGAGGCTTGATCCTTTTGCATCTTCCGGTACGTGCCCACATCAAATCCATGTGCCTTTACATTATTTCTCCCTTCTCCTATGTCGTAGACCAGGCCTGGTTACCTCTCTTAGAGATGTAAATTAACAACGAAGGAGTGACTGTGATAAAGAAGTGCTATCAACTTAGATAGTAAGGTGTGATGTTATTTCGCTATGTGCTGCAAATGTGATCAATGCTCACACACGTGCATGTACACAGCGAAATCTCTCTGTCTCCCTATGCACGCCCAACAGGTCCTCCTCTGAGGATGAAACCTGAAGGGCTTTATAGTCACACAGTGTTAGAAAGGGGAAAAGAACCTTGCTTTTTAGAAGGACCCTCACTCACCACTAGTTGGTGACATGCTTCATCATTGGGTCCCCTCTGGGGTGACCGAATGTCCCCCCAGCGTGCTACAACGCCTGATTACAGCGGAGCAGGATGTGGTGAGTGTAACAGTGCCCAAATTAGGAGGTGACTAAACGTGAATGTGTAAGTGTGTTAAAAAATGCAATAGTTGTGCCTTTACAAAAATCTTTAATAATGGCCAACCTGCATTAGATAAAAACAAAGTGGACAGACTACTCAAGGTTCTGAGTTAAGGAACATTTCATTGGGGTACAGGAGTGCCTACTCATGCCCTTTCTCTCTTGTTGGTATTGACTACCTCTCTTAGAGACCAGCTTTCTACCTTACTCATATCGCTAGTCATCAGCCACTGTTTTCATTGCTTCCAGCATCACATCCCATTCTAGCGCTATGGGCGTTTATGGCAGCCCCCTGAGTTCCTCCCTACGCAGTGCAGCACTTTCAGCATGCCCCACCGCAGTAAATCCGCATGCCAAGTTGATACGTCTGGAGGTTTCCGCAATTTCCATCTCATAGTTTTTATTTATTTATTTATTTAGAAGTTTTCTATAGCGCTAACAAGACCCGAAGGTATCAGAGCGCTTCACAGTAGTGGGCATGAACAAGAGAACAACATGAAACAAACCCAATAAAAGCAATCGGCGACAGACAATTTGGAAAGAAGAAAAGTTCGGACAGCAGGGCTTCTCAGTACTGGATTCAACAATACCGCATGGATTCTGAGACGTTTGCAGCTCCAAGTTATCCATAACCAAGGGAGCGGATCAGGCACAAGGATTTAAGTTGGCTCTTGAATTCTGCATAGGACGGTAGAGTTCTGATGTGCGGGGGGATGGCGTTCCATATTTTGGGGGCATTTCCTGAGAAAGAGCAGTACGCAGTTCTCTTCCTTCTGGTTTTTGGTAGGATGAGCAGTAGGGAATTAGAGCTTCTCAAATTTCTGGCTTGGCCTGCTTTTTTGAGCTTGTTAGCAGTAGGGAATTAGAGCTTCTCAAATTTCTGGCTTGGCCTGCTTTTTTGAGCTTGTTAGCCAGGTATTCCGGTTTGCCGGTGTGGAGGGCCTTGTGGGTTAGGCAGGCCGTTCTGAAGGTACTTCGCATTTCCACAGGGAGCCATTCGAGTTCTTTAAGAGCCGGGGAGATGCGATCATATTTTTTGCAGCCTGTGATCATTCTTGCTGCCGCGTGAAGTGTTGTTTTTAGTGGAGCCAGGTGGGATTTGGGGATGCCTGTTAGGATTGAGTTCCCATAGTCCAGTCTTGATAGAACTAGAGATTGCGTGGCTAGTTTGAGGTCCTTGTTGGGAATGTAAGGTTTAATTTTGTTCAAAAGTCTGAGGTTGAAGAATGCGCTTTTCGCCGAGTTCTTAATGTGATTTGTCAGGGTTAGTTTAGGGTCTAAGGTGAAGCCCAGGGATTTAACGGAGTCGGCTAGCGTGAGGTTACCCTTGAGAGCATCGATCGACTTTAGCCACTCGGTGATTTGAGATATTACGGGTAAACATCACTTACAACGCATTTTTTACAACGCACTACCATTACATCGCAACCATTACAACACAAACCATTACAACGCATTGTGCTGGGGGGCGCTCTAGGATAGGGAATATATTTAATTTACTATCCAACACCTTCCCTGCTATCCACGGGGACTGGAGTTGGAATAGTAAATTAAATAATTCACTATCCAGCGCCTAAAAGCATTATGCGTTGTAATGGACTGCGTGGTAAAAACCGCGTTGTAAAGGCATGCGATGTAAAAGCATGCGTTGTAGTGACACCAATCCATATTATGTATAGCTAAAATGAGCGTTAAATCTATAAAGCGGTATTGCACTTTGTGCTTGGATAATTATTTGTGGAGTCCTAAGATACTTGCTGTTTTTGCATTGGATAGCAAATCTCATCCAATTTGCACATACAACGCAAAACTGAAGACCTGTTGATACTCTCTGAATGTGTAAAAAGAGTGTCCCCGTATTGCAGATCACAAACTTTAAGAAATTATATTAATTTTCTTTTTAAATCATAACAGTTAGTACCTCTGTTGCATGTTTCCCACGTAGGGTCCTGTTCTTTATCCAGCAAGACGCATACTGAGTCTTCTTCCACTTGAGGGCACACTTGGTCAAACGTTGTGTGTGCATGCTTATAGTTGGCTCCATGCCACTTTGCTTGGCAGCAGCACTCAGATTTGTGTTTGTGCAGCGCGCTGCTCGCTCCCAGTCGTCTCCCCAGATGCCCTGCCCATAATGCCACGTCAGTGCCAGCAGGCCGTGTACATTATTTTGCGATTACTGTTATGAAATTATTCAATGTTCAAACCAGCTGTCTGGGCACCGCAGGTGCACCAGGATATATCGACATTAATAGAATAAGTCCGTCCTAAAGGGATGAAGTGCCTTCAGGGAACATAACGTCCCACTTAGTAAAGAACAACTCTGTCAAAGCAGGGGCGGCCTTAGGCATGTGCAAGCTGTGCACCTGCACAGGGCCACCAAACCCGAGGGGCCGCCACGCCAATATATATCCTAAATATAATAATTCTCTGAGGATGGATACATATTTGCGTGGTGGCCCCAGGCAGGGATTTGGCGGCTTCCGACTCTGTTCCACTTCCAAACCTCTTCACTGGGCTCCTGCTCCACTCCGCTTGGACCCCCTCTTCCTGTGCCCCCCACCTACGCTCGCTTCCCAGGGCCGCCATGAGCCTAGAGCCGCCCCTGGTCAAAGAGTTAGCTGCCGTTTTGTAGCATGAATGACAACCAAAATGTGCCTCCTGTCCCTATTTGGCTAGTGAAAGTGATGCAGAAAGTGGTGTAATGAGCCCTTCATGCCCCTGGGCCCAGGTGCCACTAAACTTACTGCATCATTGACAGTTACACCTCTAGACAGTTGCAGGGGAGTAACATAGGTCCATAGAGCCACTGCAGCACAGGGGTCCCTGAAACCTTCAGAGGGTCTTCAAACCTTCAGTGCAGGCATCATTCAGCCCACGGCCAATGAATATCTCTGCAATATGGGATGCTCGGTGGTCTCTCATCAAATTCTGGAGGAGAGGACATCATTTTGCGTTCTGCTACTGGAAAGCCGTTCATCCAGTAATAAACAGCATTTGTGCTCAATGAGTGAAGCGCTTACTCAGTTCTGCCAAGTACCAAGCATCAGGCGTTAAACTAGCGCATTTCAGTGTGGTACTCCGCATCACTGCACTGAAATGCATTCTCATGCACATGCATAGTGTCTCAGCTGTCACTGAAGCACTGCCTAAAACTGTTTCTTTCGGAGTGTGTGGCAGCTGGCACCACGCCGCTAATGGCATGCGTGCACTGCTCCCGCAGGCTTGGGGCTCCTGGCTCACTGCTAATGTATCAAGTCTTGATTCCCACAGCGTGGTTCTCTGGCCTGATGTCACATCGAGGTAGTTCCCAATGGCTACTACCGAGACATGACAGCCCGGCCAACCCGAGTCAGGTGAGATTCTGTGATACAGTTTGGTGCCGCAGGATGTCATGTCCTGCTGCTGGAGCGGAGTTTGTTGTCAGAGGCCTACTAGTTTGAGGGTGGCAATGGCACTCGCAGCACTACCTGCTGTGCTGCTCGCACCCACTGATCCTGGCCACCGCGTGCTTCTGTCAGCTATATTAAAATCTAGTATTGAGGACCCCCGCGCTGCAGCCCATGGGAAATTCAATTGCTGGGCTGAGGGAGGCAGAGTCGGTGACCTTGCTGGTTGCAGCAGCCGCCAAATTGATTTTATCCACACTAAGTGTGTGAGGGTATACTCAGACGTGAGTCCCTAGCTCATTGCACCATCAGGATTCAAGCAAGCCGGGCCGACGACGGCTGAAATGCCAGAAACCGGTCCCCGGAAGCTTGTCTCCTTCCCAGTATAAGAATTGGCTTGGTAGTTTGGTTTGTCCTGTTCCCATCATGCACTGGGACAGGAACAGACTAATTTGCATATAGCCAGGTTCTGAGCTGGGATGGTGCAGTGAGCTAAAAAACGGTGATGGATCAAGCCCTGATCTCTTGACTGGGTAGGAGTATTCTGCATCATTCAGAAACTCTGTCCATCACCTTTCCCAAAATAGATTTTATCCACACTAAGTGTGGGAGGGTATACTCAGACGTGAGTCCCTAGCTCATTGCACCATCAGGATTCAAGCAAGCTGGGCCGACGACGGCTGAAATGCCAGAAACCGGTCCCCGGAAGCTTGTCTCCTTCCCAGTATAAGAATTGGCTTGGTAGTTTGGTTAATCCTGTTCCCATCATGCACTGGGACAGGAACAGACTAATTTGCATATAGCCAGGTTCTGAGCTGGGATGGTGCAGTGAGCTAAAAAACGGTGATGGATCAAGCCTTGATCTCTTGACTGGGTAGGAGTATTCTGCATCATTCAGAAACTCTGTCCATCACCTTTTCCAAAATTGATTTTATCCACACTAAGTGTGGGAGGGTATACTCAGACGTGAGTCCCTAGCTCATTGCACCATCAGGATTCAAGCAAGCCGGGCCGACGACGGCTGAAATGCCAGAAACCGGTCCCCGGAAGCTTGTCTCCTTCCCAGTATAAGAATTGGCTTGGTAGTTTGGTTTGTCCTGTTCCCATCATGCACTGGGACAGGAACAGACTAATTTGCATATAGCCAGGTTCTGAGCTGGGATGGTGCAGTGAGCTAAAAAATGGTGATGGATCAAGCCCTGATCTCTTGACTGGGTAGGAGTATTCTGCATCATTCAGAAACTCTGTCCATCACCTTTTCCAAAATTGCAGCAGCCGCCAGGACAGTTTGTCACTGGGAATGTCTCACTGACGACAGGACTAGGAGGTTAGTGGCAAACCCGAATTGCCACGGTGGCTTGCCGCATGGCCTGAGCCTACCTTGTAGAGTTGATGCCTGCAACTAGTTAAAGTAGGTAACCAGCCAACCGTACCCCATGTGTGTTAGTATTAAGCAGCTCAATTAAGGGCTTGTGAAAAATATTTTGCTGAAACTGCTTATATTTCTGATAAGTATACCAACAGCAACTAAAACAAATACCTTTTTTTAATAAACATCCAAGGCAACAAATGTATGGCGGGTCCTGGTGTCACATTTTTGCAGTAGGCTTTCCTCCTGTGCAGATTGACCCCTGATTCTTTCTTGACTCCTTCGCGCGACTGTACATTGTGAGAGGCTCTAAAGAGTCTGTTGAACGTATTGTTCAGAATGACTTACAGTAAACACAGTATGAACAAGAGGTTAAAAGCAGGGTACTGTTCCTAACATAAATTCAAAATGGCAGTGCACAATCAGGCGTGTCTAACTGTTCACATTGTTGGCAGTGGCGTAGCAAGGACAGGTGGTACCCAGTGCGGAAATTTTCTTGTCACACATATTTTTGTCATTTTGCCACCCCCTCAGTGATGACCCCCGGGGCGGTGTGCACCCACCACACCCCCTTCCTACGCCACTGTTTGTTGGGACCTCTGACATCCCTTCTTGGACCGGGTCACGTCACAGAGAGGCCACGAGTCCTGATGCTCTTTGAATTTTGATGGAAGTGAGGTGGGGGCAGTATATATATGTACATATGGTCTATAAAAGCAGATTCAATCAATGACATTTATAGAGCGCACTACATACCCGTAGGGTCTCAAGGCGCTGGGGGAGGGGGGGAGCCGCTACTGCTCGAACAGCCAGGTCTTCAGCTTCTTCCTGAAGGAGAGGTGGTCTTGGGTCAGGCGCAGGTCGGTCGGGAGGGAGTTCCAGGTCTTGGCGGCCAGGTAGGAGAAGGACCTTCCTCCTGTAGTCGCTCTTCGGATGCGGGGGACGGCGGCGAGGGCGTGGTTGGCTGATCGGAGGTTGCGTTTGGGAGCGTAGAAGTTGATTCAGCTGTTGAGGTAGCTCGGGCCTTGGTCGTGTAGGGCTTTGTGTGTGTGGGTGAGGAGGCGGAAGGTGATTCTTTTGTTGATGGGGAGCCAGTGGAGGTCTCTCAGATGTCCGGAGATGTGGCTGGTTCGTGGGATGTCGAGGATGAGTCTGGCAGAGGCGTTCTGGATCCGCTGGAGTCTCTTCTGGAGCTTGGCGGTGGTACCGGCGTAGAGGGCGTTGCCGTAGTCCAGTCGGCTAGTGACGAGGGCCTGGGTGACGGTCTTCCTGGTCTCGGTGGGGATCCACCAGAAGATCTTCCGTAGCATGCGTAGGATGTTGAAGCACGCCGAGGAGACGTTGTTGACTTGCCTGGTCATGGAGAGGGAGGAGTCCAGGATGAAGCCTAGGTTGCGTGCATGGTCTGTTGGTTTGGTTGCGGTGCCCAGGGCGGGAGGCCACCAGGAGTCGTCCCAGGCGGAGGGTGAAGAGCCCAGGATGAGGACCTCCGTCTTGTCCGAGTTCAGTTTCAAGCGGCTGGTCGTCATCCACTCGGCTACCTCTTTCATCCCTTCGTGCAGGTTGGCTCTGGCGGCGGCGGGGTCGTTGGTCAGGGAGAGGATCAGCTGGGTGTCGTCGGCGTAGGAGATTATGCTGAGGTTGTGTTGGCGTGCGATGGCCGCGAGGGGGCTCATGTAGACGTTGAAGAGGGTGGGGCTCAGAGAGGATCCTTGAGGGACGCCGCAGATGACTTCGGAGGCCTCTGATTTGTACGGTGGTAGGCGGACTTTCTGTGTTCTTCCGTCGAGGAAGGAGATGATCCATTCCAGCGCCTTGTCCTGGATTCTGACGTTGCTGAGGTTGGAGATTGTTTATTTTATAATACAAATGACAATCTGCTGCATCCAGGAAGTATTTTTTTATTTAACTGCGAGTGTCTGCATATGTGCACAGAACTTTAATAAAGTAGTGCCTCTGAAAGACTTATTTAATATCATGGTTACACATTCGTTTAACAGTACAATCAGGTTATAAGAGCACTAAGTTAGTGCCCTTCCATTGCGGGTGCTTTGCAACAATTTTAAGATCTTCTTAGAGTTTTTTTGTTGCTCAAAAGGGTGCAATTTCTGATATTCATGTTTCCCTCATCTTCATTGCTTGATTTTGTTCGCGAGAAAATGTCACCCATAGTCATTGAAATTACACTGAAATTATGAAAATGTCACCCAGAGCAATCTGAAACCTTGGCAGCTATGCTCACTGCTGATATATGTGGATTCTACCGGTCATGAGTTCGAATCCTGTAAACGCTAATGTTTTCTCTGCCGAAAATGTGGTAATATGAAGCACTCTTTTAAAACAAATCATTATTATTGCTGGTGGGGAAAAGAGTGTCTGGGTCGTATCGCATAGTTTCTATTTGAAATGTTTGGCGGCATTGACAAAATCACATAAACATATTTGTTCTGGTGCTAAAAGCTGTCAGCGATGCCAAATTTTGTGCAAAATGTTATTTTTAAAAGTACCATATGCAAAAGTGGGCAATATATAATCTAGTGGCAACATTACGCAATGCA
Source organism: Lissotriton vulgaris (assembly GCF_964263255.1). Taxonomy (NCBI): domain Eukaryota; kingdom Metazoa; phylum Chordata; class Amphibia; order Caudata; family Salamandridae; genus Lissotriton; species Lissotriton vulgaris. The sequence continues at coordinate 370,017,064 of NC_141696.1, read as the reverse complement.
CAATCTACTTAGAGAAGCTGAACTGCCATCGACAGCTTTTACGGCTGGCAAATCCAAAGGGTACAGACACAAATCTACTTAAATGATATGGCAATTGTTGGGAACAACTTTGAATACCGTCAACACAAACCTGTTTTCGCGATTGTGTGCTCTTTGTTTCAGAGGAACTGTCACAATAGTTTAGAAGATAAAATGTATTGTTTTTGTTCCTAAAACATGACAACTTACAGCAAGCAGTCAGTAGTTTCGTCCCTTCAGAAACTTGGAGCAGAACACTAGACGGGAAACATCCTTTACGACGCAACTTTTACAACGCAGTGCCTTTACAACTCGGTATTTACAACGACAACCATTACAACGCATTGCGCTGGGGGCGCTCTAGGATAGGGAATAAGTTTAATTTACTATCCAACACCTTCCCTAGTGTCCACGGGGACTGGAGTTGGAATAGTAAATTAAACTATTCACTATCCAGCACCCCAAAGCACTATGCGTTGTAAAGGTATTCGTTGTAAATACCACGTTGTAAAGGCATGCGTGGTAAAAGTATGCGTTGTAACGTCATACATCCAACTAGACGATTGACATCTTTATAAGATGACCCAGGATACACAATACACAATATACTCAGTCGAATATTTAATACACACATTTTCTACTCAGGAGAATATAGTGAAATACACTTACAGTTTGCAGGGATAATATTGGCGCTGAAAATTAAACAAATGTGAAGAAATGTTTTATTATTTACAGGCCTGTAGCATAGGATATATTGTGAAAATATGCAGGGCTAGGCTAAAGCAAACAGCTGTGAAATGTGAACTCATAAACCAGTCATAATCAGGCGCCAAAGCATACATTTTATCTATGGATTCGGTAGTCTGCAGACTGTCTTACTGCACGTGTCAGTCTTTCTGGAGTGAGAATGTCTGTACGAATTACTATGAGAAGGTTTTGAAACAGGATTTGGTTAATTTACACAGTTTGGGCTAAATTGCAGTTTTTATCCTCATGTGTAATTGACCAACTGGCATGGATGCAAATTCAGGACAGTGAGTGTAAAAATTCAGGACAAAGGGTAAGAATTCAGGACAAAAATGTGTGATAAAAGGTAAGTTTTACAGACACTTCAGAGGAGGTTGCTCTGCAATATTACATAAGTAAATAGACAACCAGCACAAGTCAAAATAAACTTATATTCGGTTGAGACAACTTTGCTCTGCATCTGTTGTGTGCACGAGTGAAACTTAAACACCTGCGTTTGCATATTAAAAAAAAAAAATGAAAAAGATCTTACATGCCTCCTCTCCCCCATTGGAAAAATACACCCGATCTTATCACTCATCCCAAGGGGATGTGATGTGCACTGGGAAACAACCACAATGCAGTCATTACAACGCACTACCTTTACAATGCGGGTGTTACAATGTGACAGCATTTACATTGCATGCCATTACAATGCAGGCATTACAACGCATGTCACTACAACGCATGTCACTACAACGCATGCCATTACAATGCATACCATTACAATGCATGCCATTACAATGCATACCATTACAACGCATGCCATTACAACGCATTATGCAGTAAGTAATGGAGGATTTTTTAGTTTTTGGATGGGTATGAGTTTGGAGGTACATGGGAATAGTAATTTTCACCCCTACACTATCCAACACTTACCCTATTGCTGCACTCACTGGAGTGGGAATAGTAATCTTTACCCCTACACTATCCAAAATGTTCCCTACTGTTGCACTCACTGGAGTGGAATTATTAACTTTACCCCTCCACTATCCAAAACGACCCCAGTGTTACCCTAAAAGTATTATGCGTTGTAATGGTATGCATTGTAAATGTCGTTTGTAAAAATGCGTTGTGATGGCATGCATTGTAAAATCATGCGTTGTAATGGATGTTGCGGTGTAAAAAAAGTATTGTAAAAGCATGCATTGTAAATGCTTGCATTGTAACGTGTCCCATTCGATGCACCTGGGTAACATGTGCCAACATGAAACCACCACCCCCCCCAGTGCTAGGACCCTGGAGAGGTGACAGAAGCCCATAAACAAAAGCAGTTTGCCATGCCCTGGGCTCTGGCAGGAGGAGGCCCAGCAAATGCTGTCACTGCACACAGAGACCCATTATCATTCTGTATGTGTTAATTAGGCCCACATACATAATGATAATGGGCCGATAGCAGCTTGTGCCAGGACAGGGTGGGGCTGCTGCAGGCCACTAATCACAGCAGGCACGCGAGCTGGCCCCTGCAGTGAGAGTTACAGGACACTCAGACTGCTTGCAGGGGGACAGCTTGCTCCATGTCTGAAATTACGGACAAAGGGCGTCTGTGAAAGAATTCCTTACGGACAACGGACTAGAGTCCCAAATAACGGGCAGTATGTGAAATTAACCGAAGATTGATCACCCTATTCCTTTCTTAAACTCGCACTTTACAATACTGCGTATTGGTGATTTTTTTTTGTATCAATAAGCATAATGCAGTTTGGGGAGAAATGCCTCACTGTGTGCCAGGAATGTCCAAGTACGCTGTCCGGAAGTGAACCTCAGTTCTCCTCAACCAACTTGTGACTGTCTAAAAAGAAAATGAAAATAGAAACAGTCAAGGTACGTTAGGGAAAAAAATGAAGGAGCAAAGAGAAAACCTTGTTCACTGCAGTAAAAACTACTGGTTTCCGCAGCGTCTCGGGCGTCAAGATGGGGGGGGGGGGGGGGGGGGGGGGGGGGAACAGATATAGAGACATAGTATAAGTCTTCATGGTAGATAGTATGGATGGATATCAAATGGGAGGATGTTGATCACTTACAGAGTTCCATCCCATCAGCGCACTGAAGACAGTGGACGAATACCAGGAGAGGTTCACCACATTACGGGCGGAAGCGACTGTCATGACAGCCAGTAGAAGCTGTAAACTGAAGGGGTAATGAGAAGCAAAGGTAAAGGTAAATGTGTTCAAGTACTTCCTGCTACTCAAACCCGGATGTCAAAGCAGATTTCCCCAGCTGTTAGTAAAGGAAAGTTTTGATGTTATTAAAGGCGTAGAGGTGAGTACTACTTAGGTAAGCTTAGGTGTGCAAACATCCTTGTGAACTCTGCATCCAATGACTTTTAACTGCTCAGTTCTTGTGTAAATGAAAAAAAAGTTGGATCCAGACACACAATTGAAATAACTGAATGCAATAAAACCCAAGAGGCAGATGTACTAAAGTTTAGCAAGTATACAAAAAACTCCCAACAGCGGCTGACCAAAGGTTCATCACTTCAATCCCTATATAAGAGCAATAAGTGTCCTGTGCATCCACTTCCTGAGCTTGCCGCAGTTAAGCTCAACTAGCATCCAGCGAGACAGATTCTGTTGATAAAAGGAAGGTGCACCAGGGATGGAGTCAGAGTCATCAATTTAGTCCAGCGAAAAATTCTTAAAAATTGGACATCAGCCAACGCATTTCGCTCCCTTAAGGGAACTTCTTCAGGGCTTAAAGTATGTAGCGAAAAATCTTGCCTTTTCACCAATGTGTGCCTTTAGAGAAAATAATCTCTCAGGTGTAAGTCCACAGTAAGCTGATACAAATCCCTGACAAACCAGGTGGGAGTCTATTTCTCCAATCGCAAACGTGGTGAGTATAAGTATAAAGGGATCCGCCACAGTCAGGGTCAGTAGTGTCCCGGTTAATCCCCTTGATAAGGAAGGTCTGTATTTCCCGCAGATCCAAATTCGAAAATCAATTTTCGAACTTTTAAGAATTTTTCCTCAATAAAGGAAACGTCTGGACTAATTAGATGACTCTGACTCCATCCCTGGTGCCCCTTTCTTTTATCAATAAAGTTTACAAGTCCCAACCTGTCGAAAACTGGTTTGCAACCACCAAATATATACACTGGAATGTAACTGGAATTTTAAAAGGCCTATCCCTAATTTTACACATCAAACAAAACAATTAAGAAATCTAAATTTGTGCGACTTCACATAACGATTTCTTAAAGTGCAAATAAATGTGCAGTGCATAATTAACATCAAGTGAGAGCAAGTGGAAACCATGTGCAAACTATAACAGGAAGAGCAAAAACTCTTATTCAAAATGGGGCACTATATGTGATGGCTAGACGTATGAGGCTGTTGTTAATGCGTCAAAGGAACGATTTTCACGGTAAAGATTACAATACCTAAGCAGACAGATGAGGGAATCAATTTTAAGTACAGACTTGGGAGACAGAGCTTGAGTTGGCCCAAACACCCAAAGGCTATACTGCCACATATAAAGGTATCATACTCACTGTACCTCCAATCCTCTGGGATTTATAGGGGGATTGTAGCAACAACAGGAGGATTGTCACAAAGGTTCTTTGGATAATTTCCCGATTGCAGTGTTGGCAAGAATCCCCCATCATATCTTCTTTCCAAGTACAGCCCTGGAAATACAGGACACCAAGGTGCAATTCTATTGAAATTCACATTTTTCTCACATCATTGGTTGCACAGTTGGGACGCGTCTAGGCATGCCCTCCCTCTGCGACAGAACACCGTAACTGGAAAAGCAGGACTTCCACAATGTAACACTTAGAATCTGATCACCAACGTTGTGACTAGATAACCTGGGAGTTCCATGCATGTTCCACCATGGTGGACTGTTCAGCCGCATGACCAGAGGTGATTTTTGAGGCAGCTTTCGGTTACATGTGCCATAACACCATTGACAATGATGGTGAATATGCTTTAAATGCCAAGATGCTCACCCCATACATTCTTGCCCCACTCCCTGTAAAATAAGGTATAACGTAGTGCACAGAAGCTCACGTAACTTTGGGTTGCTTACAAGCTGATTCGATAGTCTGAACAAAAGGAGAAGGGCCCAACAAAACACACCTCAGGCCGCCTGCGACATAGTTGCTTGTTGTGCAATATTGCACAAAATAGTTACTAAGAAAGGCTCTTCTGATGAGGTCAGCTCAAATGACAATTATGTGCCTCCATCTCCCTATCCTCTATAGAATTCTACAAGGGATGCTGAGGGCAAGGCAACGCAAGTCTGAAATCACACTTCAAACTTTTGAGGTAAGAAACATTAAATATAATAAGACAACAGGAATACACATACGCATTTTTTGCTAACTTAACGTAAGTCAATTTATTAGATGATGGTGTAGGATCTGAAAGCATAACAACGAAGCATCTTTCTGTTCAAGAAGTATCTGTATGTGCATTAAAATCAGAGGTGTACGGAATCTGCATAATTTGCTTTTGCACAAATGTTGGTAAAATTACGCATAATTACACAAAATGCAAATCCTTCATTTCACGCAAAATTTCCGTGCAAAATGCGCCCTTGCACGAAAAAAACAAGAGCACCGTGTACAACAGCCCGCTAGCAAATGTCATTTAATTATGCAAAGTGGAGTCATTTCAGGAATTTCACACAAAAATCATAACACGAAATTACGCAAATGACACCAGCACAACTTAAATTTCACCAATGCCTAAATTAAAATGAAAAAAAAACAATTAAATAAAAATTTTAATTAGCAAATGTTGCTTTGCTAATGATTTTTTGCGTCCTTTGTAACTTCTTAGTACAGCTGTCAAGCAACCTTCTTCAAATTGTTGCCTACTGCCAGTTATAGTGTGCCTCAAACTTTGGCACTCACGCGTAGATGCTTTTTTGTTTTCCTGTTTAGGGGTACAGATTACACAGACGCACTACAGGGGTATACAGACGCACTAGTTATCGTGGATGATTTTCGTTTTCCTGTTTAGCGGCCCATTTGAAGATTATGAAGGGCCTCTAATGCACTAAACATTTGGGCCACAAGCTTTGGTACACCACCCCTGCAGGGTGCCATCTCACTTAGTCAAGGACAATTTAAGGATTTTGGGGGCCCTGGGCCAAAGTTATTTTTTTTGGCGGGGGGGGGGGGGGGGGCTGTTCAGAACAGCTTTGAATTTATGGTCCAATTTCAGCTCATCCAAATTCTAAATATATTCACATCTAATATGCAGGGATAGTGCCGTGTTTATAATTTTGAACCGCAGCTGACTAATATTACTGTAAATAATCACTGTGACACCCTCCAGCTTCTCATTTGAGGTCCTATTTTGTTCTAAAAGTAACTTTTTTATTGATGTTGCATGAAACATAAACACAATCTCTGCAAAATGTATGTAAGAGACTCTCACAGCACCCACATTACATTTTTTTTAAAGGAAAACGGTATTGAAAATAATCTGTTTAAGAATTATTCAAGGTCATCAGGGCAGGACTGAGTAGAACCGAACTGGCTCTAGCAGGAGGCGGGGTCCCTGGGCTAGAACCCACTTTGCCCATGACTTGAAACGTTAGTATGTTTCTAGCACCCGGAATAGGATGGTGGTGTTTGAAGCTAGACTGTCTACAGACCACACATTACTTCTTAGACCTGATACCATGTGTTGCTGCGGTTTTGTTTGCCTTTTACTTTCAGTTGAGAGAGCAGTTTGTCTTTATGGCATCAGACAGTTTGTCAGTGCTTTTACTTATATTGAGTCCTTCCTTTGTGTCACTTCTTATTCCAACCAAGTTATGACCGATATCAAACATGGCTGCCACCTGCTTACACTGCCCTGTCAGCATAGATTTTTCTAAATGCATAAAATCTGCTCTGGTGTAAATCTCACAGCTTCATAGCACACACATGTCCGTCTACGTGGTATGGCGGGTATTTACAATCTCGCCCTAGATGATCCAGGAGTCTTCGGCCAATAGTGTGTCTATGTTGGGGTCTCTCACTGTCACTTGTTTCTTGAGGTCATCTGTTGACTCTTCTTTCTTGCAGTATCAGTTGGTGGTGTAGGGGCAGCAGTGCAGCTAGCACATATGTCCCCACTCTCTGACTCACAATGCACTTTCTCCGCCACGTCATCCTCTTCCCATCATTTTCAGCCATGTCTGTGGAAAAAGGATGTATAAGCATCTAATACAGTGCACATGACTTTAAGCTTAGGAGACCATACTTTTTGGAGATGACGCTTGCCGACATGGCAGTAAGTTGCCATATTGTACTTTTGAAGGTAAATTTAAAAGTAACAAAGAATACAGTTTTATAAAAACTACCTTTCCCATAATGCAGTGTTATGGTTACACAGACTAGTGTAAACCCAGTAAACAAAATACACCAGTGGGTAATGTAAACCACACACACTTATAACTAACACGTTCACGATGTTAAATCTATACTGTGGTGTAAGCGGAGAAATAGTATAGACACTTGCCTGCTGGTTGTGCTGTAAATTAGTTAATATTAATCCCTCCTGTCGACTGCATCATGTGCCTGAGTAATTCAATATCTCCCCTTAGTGATGTTAGTGGTGGCTGTATTGAGGGAACTCTTCAAGTCCCAGCTGCCTCCTGCTCTCAATCCTGTCCAGGAGCACATGCTGTACCATCCTTTCCTTATTTCACTGCAGCAGTGACTGGTTACTCCCATAGCCTTTAGCTTTTCTTGCATCCTTTACCAGATGCGTCATAGAAAGGATTTTCAAAAGAGTGTGCTATTACAGGCAGGGGCATCTTAAGTATTTTTGGGACCCTGGACCAAACCTTTTTCAGGGGCCCTTGTTCCCAGCAACTTTGAGTTTCTGATCCATCATCAGCTGACTCACACCCATTGATCATACGTTAAAGGTTAAGCAATAGTAAAAGAAAGAAGAAAATATAGGAAATTACTTGTTTAAAGTCATTGAATATCTCTCCTTTGTTCTAGTTTCTTGCCTTGATCCGCATACAGCACACAGATTAGCAAGGATGTGGACAATGGAACAGCTCTGTATGACACTGTGGTATACTTGCCAGAATTCTAGGACCAAAAGAGGTAGAGGTGGTTATTAAATGTTGACTATTCAGATAATTTAATGAGGGGTCCTGTCCTGACCAAATAACAAATGGCCCCTTGAAAGGTGGGGTCCTAGGCCAGAGCCCACTTTGCCCATTTTATTTAATTATTTATTTATTTGTTTAATTATTTATTTATTGATTTTAGAGTTTAATAGAGCGCGAACCAGACCCGTGAGGGTACCAGAGTGCTTTACAGGATTGACAAGTGGTAAAAACAGTCTTAGGAAGGGTGTATACAATTGGGGTAGGAACAGGTAGATGCATTATACAAGGAAGAAATAATAGGCAGCAACATATCCTGGATACAGTTGGGATAAAAACAGGTAGACACATTTTATGAGAGGACAGCTATCTCAAATCCTGGATGGGATGCCCAGAAGTGCCAGGTAGGTATCATCCGGAACAGCCATGGGTAATGCCGTAATAAAAAGAGAAACAAATCGTTGAAGCGGTTGAAATGCAGACGTTAAGCGAGAAATTTGCTTAATGTCGTAAATGTCTCTGAATACAGGTGGGGTGGAGGGGCCATAGCAAGACTAGTCAGATCTCAACCCAGACAGACATTATGCACCCATAAGCATATACCACATTCTGTCAAAAAGGTCCCAATGCAAGCACTCATTCTTGCTTTAGAGAATATACTATCTGCTGGCCGTATTTGTTACACATCATAAACACACAGAAAAAAATTGTTTACATATTAGGTTACAATATGTACAGAATGCAATTATAATCATCACATGGACATAACTAATATGTGAGATTTCTTAGCAAATACTCCAAAGGGGCCACCCCTCAGGCACTTGTGGTATCAACTGATTCAATTGACTTGGGCCCAGGATGATCCCGCTAGTCCCGCCACAAGATGCCCTCTACAAGGCGAACTCACCTGCCCCCTCAAGATAGAGGTTTTTTGGGCGAGCATAACAGCTGGTCCCCCAAACAACCATGCCAGAGCCAGTCCAATACAGGGTCCCCCCCCCCCCCCCCCCCCCCCAGCACCCATTGACAGATGGGCCTTGGCAGTCAGGCCATACCCTGCTCCACTGGCGCACCCACCTTCCCACGGGTAAAAAATGTATTTCCCTTTTAATTCCATGATCAACCCGTTCTCCCAAGGCAGATTTTTATACAAGCACAGCTACTTTACACACACCACCTCTCTCCTTTTCTGTTTTACAAGGGACGCTGTTCCTGTTTGTGATTTGACAATTACAATACAATACAAATACAATAAAAATGAGCAACGTCCTCGGTTTAAATTTCCTGATTGTGACTTGCAATTTTCAATTAATACAGAGTTGGAAATTGGTAGTCTCAATTAAAACATAGCAAACACTTAGAAATTGCAAAATAACCATCTTATTTCGAGATTCGCTATTTTCAAATTGTTAGGATTTCCAATTACATAATCAAAAAAAATATGTAAGTAAATCAGACCCATGGTTATTTAATCTATGAAGAGGTGTCACCTCTCGGTTCAGCTTTGGATGTAGAAGCTCTACATAAATAACACATTTTCCAAATTAACCGATTTTTGGGGTCATACTTGACTCTTGAACCCGACTAGCTTAATATGCATATTAGATTGCTAAATGTTCACTATACCCCACAGTAAAAACTTAAACTTCTCATTTTGCTACTGGACGTCACGCCAATTGTCCAGACCACGATTACATCTAGAATTGACTCGATCTCTCCAATCTCCAGTATTCCACATTTGGTCAAATCAAATAGGTTTATAAGGCAGATACACGTATGGTTTTCTGGACTCGAAAAAATAGGATCAGGCAGATCAAAGTACTGGAACTAGAGTGATCCAAGAGAGAGACAGTTGGGTTCTTTTCTGTTCTGTCCAGTTGACAAGGTGACCTCAGAGTTAACTGCAGGATCAATATGTGAGCACAGGGGCACAACAGCTTCCATCAATGCCCCTATCATGGTCAAAATGCCAACAGGCTCCCCGGAAACCTCACAATGACTAACAAGGCAGTCAGAGAAACAGTAGAAGGAAAGTGAGTCTGAGCATTAGACTTCACGCTCTACTCGGAGAGCACCAACCCATCTCGCTATTGACACCAACATCCCACTAAATAGCAACGTTCAACCAGAGCCTACAGTCAGTCCCATTTCCTTGGCGACTACAGGTTGCAATTGTGCAGTTTGGGGATATGCCAGGCTCCGACTAAGCCAGAATCAGTGTCACTTTCCCATTCTTTTCCTGATCAGAGCCTGCCAGGTTGAATCACTGGCATGCCTCAATGGATATCTCAATTATAGTTGTGCCCTTAGTGACCGGGCTCTAGCAATGCTGGGTTTTGCAGGTACATTTTTTGGCTCCTCAGACGTAGACAATAGTTGGGGATGTGAGTACAGCACCCATCTGAGGAGCCTGTGGAAGGCAGACAGTGGTCATCAAACCCCTGCTGGAACCTCTGCAGCTCTCACCTGCTGTAAAAGCAGTCCAAAGTTGAGAGAGCACACAAGGCTTCACAGTGGCAACACAAGCCATATTGGCCTACTCGAAGCTCTTGTTGTACCAAGCAAGCATGAGGAGGTGGGAGACGGGGCACACCTGGCTTTTTCTCACCCTGTCCTTGAGGCATAGGAGGTGGAGATGACGTTTTCTTGAGTCCTGTCCACCACAATGTGTGATCTGACTCTGTGCGAGTAATTGGGGGGAGTCGTCCAGGAAGAGAGAGCCAGATGATGCCACAGAAACTAGAGTTTCTGTCCCACCCGCCCCACTCCTAAGGAGATCGTATTGCATCAATAAGAGATGAAGGAGCTTATTTACAAACCCCTTGCGCCGCTGAAGCATCATTTTTAATACGCAAACAGATATGCCTCTCCAGGCTCTAGCCTTTCCAGTAGCAGCGTAACTCCAGCCTTCAGACCCGCTCCAGCCCACTTGACTCGGCTACGACTCTGTAGCCACACCTTCTCTCTCACGCCTACTCCCGCGGGTGCTTACCAAAAAGATCAAAGGGACTTCGCCACGTCATTTTTAATATGGGAAAAAGTGAGTACCGGTGGCGCAAGGGGCTTGTAAATAAACCCCTAAATGTTCCCCTATCTAACCCATGCACCTCGATAGAAAGTTAGTAAAACATAGAAAAAGCATATAAGGGGTGCTTTCAGCCGACTTCCCACCAAATAGGGGGAATTTTTCATCCAGGCCACAGTAAGACCAACTCTGTGGTAAGTGGGTTTTAAGTTAGTGGAAGCAAAGGGGACAGATAAATGAAAGGGTATTTATCCTAAACCGTCCTTTCCCTATTTGCTGTAATTTTATGAACTGGAAAAACAAGGCACGCATGTCTGGCAGGGAGCAGTACATCACCACTGCTCTTGTGACGTATTTTCTTTGGCTCTATGGTCACCTTCCGATTGCAGGGTTTTAAAATGTTCTCTGTCTCAGCGTCGAATGTCACCTTAAGGCGGAAAACTGATAAAAAGTGATTACCTCTGTGGAGATACTACACAACTTGAGCTAAGTTGCCCGGTGTGTGCTGTGAAATGCTTTCACAGTAAATATTAGCTAAATTACGTGTTCGCTGGAAACAAACAGAACTGCCATTAACAAACTTCTTTGTGACAGGTTTCAGTAAATAAGAAATCAGCAGTAGCTGGATATATAACACGTAAGTTTCGCAGGTCCATTCAAGAGTGGTTTATCCTCCACACCAGGGTATTGAACTGCATTCTGGTACTTGTAGTCCTGTTTTTTTAACGGGATAAACAAGACTTTCAGTACTGGAATGCAAAAAAAAAAAAAAACGGGACCGGGTGAGCTACTCACTTGTGTACCTGAGAAACTTGGGAGCTCTGCAACAGCAGTCAATCAACATTAGGTCTCAGGCCAGGTTAAAAAATGATGGCTAGATGACACCTTTGCAGAGTAACCTCATGTAATCATTGTTTCTCTTGTGGGTTTCCACTGACACTTTGCCGTTTGCCATGAGGGTCACCTTCAGGCACTCAAGCTTTTTTAGATAACAGTGCAATGCATGCTGGTACATGTAGGGCCATCCTTAAGTATCAATAGCAGAACTACCAAATCTAAGACCAAAAGTGCTGTTGTCCATATACCAAACGCAGGCTGAACAGGACCATCAAGACATGGGGCCATTTGGTAGCTGCTGAGAGTGGAGAGACAACAAACAACCAGCGCATTACAAACAGGATGCTTGCCAGACAATCCCTCCGTCAGCACAAAAGCAAACCCTGGCAGACAAATCACCAAGATTGTCATATATTCACAACCCCGGAGCAAATGACCTGCACAAGTCAATTGAGAAATAAATAATGCTGACTCTGCTTCACAGAACTTTATTTGTGTAACTGAACCAATTGATCACTTTTCAATAGAACTAAACACAGTTAGTAATGCTCAATTACATCATCGACTGCGTGCTTTAGCCCCTCACAGGCACTTTTTGGTAATTTTGATACTGCCACTTGTAAACCCCAAATCTAGCTAAGGAGGATCTGAGCACTATACACCCATTTTGCTGTTTGCGGCCATTTGTAGTATTTGTTTCCCTTGTTTTCCTGCATCTCTGTTCATGTGTAGCCATTGATAATCGTCTCCATCTGCACTCTTCTTCCTCTCCCCTGTTATGTGCAGACTCCTTGCCTTGTGTTCTGTGTTCCTGCTTGTCTGTATATTTCTGCCTTGCCTTGTTTGAGTTCAGATCTTTCCTAGCCTTGTTCTCAGAATTCCAGTCCAGTTTCAGGCCCTTATTCCAGTCCTGCTTTTGCCTGAGCCCAGTTTCTGATTTGGTGTTCCTTGTTCTGTTCTCTCTTGTTCTGTTTTTTATCATTATCTTGATTTTCATCGCTTCCAAAGGTGCCAGTTAGAATCCAAGACTTGCGACTTTGGCACAGAGAACCACCGAGGCTCCCCTTCTCCGGCGGAGCAGCCGGGTGTCTCCCTAACTCTGCGAGCTTAATCTGCTCCTTGTTTCTTTTAAGATCTTTTCACTTCACAGAGAGATCATTTCCAAGGAGCAAACTATAAGTTACGACACTTTGTCCATCTCTTCTCTGCTTTTAATTTCTATTGTGTGCACTTCTGTTTTCCCTGCAGTCTTTAAGTGCCCTTTTCACAGCCTGTTCCACCCTGCTTCAGTCCTCTGCTTCTGGCCTGCTTTACCTTCAGCCTTTTGGTAATTTCTTGTTTGCATTCTCTTTAGAGGCCACACACAAACCCAGTATCCAGTCTTGTCCCGGTCTCACCCAACTAGCCTCCCGACTGATCACCCTGACAGATCCTTGACAAACACATTTACATACTAAGTGTATCAGTCAATAGATGTTATAACTATGATAACATATAATGTATGCAATTTGCCCATCAATCTATAGTTGGACATTTAAGAGACCCCATGACTTTGCCTCCTTCACAGATATGCAACTCCTGAATTCAGCCCAGGTCTCTTTACGGTTTTGCTTGGGATGGACCAGTACTCTTAAGACTTTTGCCCTCTTTTTAAACTAGGAGAGATCCCTCATCCCTGGACCGAACCCTGTTGGACATTTTCTCACCCATCAAAGCAAAATCCCCTTCTTATAAGGCATGAGGCACGATTTGTGAATTTCAACTGTTCAGTGCTTCCTTGTCTGAGCCAACATTGTTTGCATAGGATCAATTCCAGTTGCAAACTCAAACATGTTATTAACTTCACCAATCACCCTGTCCCAGAATTCAACAGTGTCTGGGGATCTCTATGGCAAGCACAGCAGCATTACATTCTGACAGCAGCACACAGAATAATTCAGGAATTTGCCCGGATTCATTTTATATAGCAGAAGTGGTATGATGTAGCGGCTGGTAAATATATTACTGTGTTTTACAAGACAATAGGAAATACTTCTCACCAGATAACGAGCCAATTTACACCTCCAAGCTATCCGTGCTTCATGAACAGCCTCTTAAATCAACGCATGCAAATGAGTTGTCTGATTCACACACATACCTGCCGGTATGAGGTAGGCTAAAATATCTGGTTTACATGAGAGACCACTTTATGCTGTGGCTTTTCAGAAGTTATAGAATGTTTAACCCCTTCCCCGCAAGACTAATTCCCCCACGGGGAGGGGGGCCGCGCCGCGGTGCTCGTGACGAGCTCAGCTCGTCATGCTGCACAGTGGAGCGCCCCGCACAGGAGGGGAATCATCCGCGCGTGGGCGTTCCGCGCGGTTATGACAAGCTCAGCTCGTCATGAGCACAACTCCACTGTGCCTCATGACGAGCGGAGCTCGTCATGAGCGTCGAAGGAGTTAATGTGGACAGATCTCAGTATTTTCGTAGTCAGAATGTTGCTATGAGCAGGTAGTCCTCCAGTTGAAGATCACACAAAGCATCTACCTCTTTAAAGTACTCTGTAGGTTACTGTTCACTCCAGGGATCTGTACGTGTCCATTTGAGTGATTTTGTGTAGTTTAGATAAGAAGTATGCGGTTATTGAATGCCATCAGCGCTTGATGGGTTTTTGTGTCTAAGATCTCAGTCTAAGAATGACATTCAGCAAAGCCAAGGAGGCGGTGGGCTTTACTGTCATTGATGACAAGGGATCCTGTTCCACACAACACAGAATGGTCAGCACTCACGGGAGAGGAGGTTCATCTCTTTTAATGAAATAGGTTTGCAAACAGATGCGTTTCAGCAACTTTTTTTTCAATTCTGTACAATTCATATAAAGTTTAGATCCTCACGCGTTGAACGTGGTATAGGACTGCCCACGTGTTTGCATTCTTTATGGTTCATTGTACCTATATTGCCATGACTGGTTTCCCTATTATCTAAAATAAGAACCTAAGGCCAACGACTACCGTAAATTGAGGTGATGACATAGTCATTGAGACTGGTCATCCAGTATAGCCGAATCCCGGTCACATTGGCCCATCCATGGCATCATAATGGGATGAATGACTTGCTGTTCCTTGATCCACAAATGTGAGAAGAGTTAAGAAACATATTATAAATTACACTGGCTGCCCATACAAGGCGTGAATCTGTGGAAACCACTATGCAATATGTGAATATGATTTATGCTTTACATTTCAAATGTAAAATTATGTTTTTGTTGGGCATTCTTTTATTTAAATAAGACGATTTTGAATATATCATACACTTCAGGATGGCGATGACAGCCCACGGCATTGAACATATTTTTTGTTCAGGGACCATGTCACGAGTGATGCAGTATGTGAGGTCATAAGCAGTGCCTTGCGGGCGTAAGTTATAGTTAGCTCATGTAACTATAACTGTGGAATTTCTACGGGTTTGTAAGAGTAAAATCTAAGCCTAACTATAACGTCCCTGTAACCTTTGTTTTTTTCCGTGAATATATATATTTATATCTCCAAGGTACATATATGTGAAGTTTAGTGTAATAAAATGTTGCCTACCTATAGAAATGTATCTTCATGGTATTTTTGTCCTCAATATTCTTGACACTATATTTTGTACACACAATTTTTTTGACTCAATATTTATAGCACAGTGATGGGTAGATAGTTGGCAAGGCCAAAAGGAGTCCTGTTTTCCTTTCCCAGTAGTGAGGATCTGTTCTGTTTTGAGTCTGTTGGGCATAATGTCTTGAGTGAGGGAGGCCCTGGGGGAAAGCAGGCAGTGCTTCTCAATGAGGAATGTTATCATATACAAAAGGATTACTTCTACAATATGGGATGGTTTTGAGGTTGGTAAGGATGTTCCCATGGTCTGTGCTTGAGTGTTCAGAAGGAGATCCAGCTGAATGTGCTGCATAGTGACACGCAGACATGATAGTGACATGCAGGCACGATAGTGACATGCATGGTATTGCTTATGTAGCGAATTTTTTTCTCCGTTTTTGGTGACACAATGGTTTGTAGCATTGAATTTGGCACTTTAAAGAGGTACTAGGGGAAGTAATCAGTGAGGTGAAATGTGATGTGGACGGTGGAATTACAGTTTATGGGTTCATGGATGATGCAAGCACAAGTGGCCTAGTGGAAGAATAAGAGACGTCTTCCACTTGTGCGTGTAGCCGATGTGCTGTAGCTTTTGGAGAAGAGCATATTTAGGATGAGTGAGGGGGAGCGTTTTTTCTGCGATATAGGTGACCTCCGCTTGTGAGTGGTTACGTAGTATGTCATATCTGTGGTGTGACGTACATCAAAGTCAGCAAGTGGGTACGCTTCTGCTCACCACAGGTAGGAAACAGACGGTGACGAGAGAGATAGAAATACAAGTATGGGGGTTGGAGGTGCATGTAGACTGCATTTGGGTGGAATGCTTTTGTGTGTCATGGTGGGGAAAATGTGTTGTTATGTTATATTCAGTGGCGGCTGCAGACATTGAAAAATGGTGAGCAGCGCGGGTGACAATAATAAAAAAACAAAAAACAAGCAAGAAAAGAAAACTTACCTTCCACCCGCCGCCTCAGTGCTCTTCAACTCCTGATTCACAGGCTCCCAGATTCCCCTGTGACAATCCAGATGCTGCTCTCATGCTGGTAATAGTATTACCCAGCATGAGAGAAGTGCCGGGATTGTGCGGAGCAGGCTGGTTTTATGCTCCCACAGGAGCTGGAAGCCTGTGCCTGCTCTTCTCCATGCAACAGCCTGGAGATATCTAAGTGTGCATGTTGGTTTGGCTGTCCTAAGGCAGCCGGCTAAACTGACATGCGCACTTGCAGTGCCCACCACTCCTCCTCTGTGCTTGTTGCTCTCAGAGGATGGTCCTGCACCCAAGACTTGGCTCCAGCATGAAAAATAAAATAATAATAAAATTGCTTTATCATTTTGTTTTACATGATGTTTTCACCTGCTGGCTCCAGCAGTGGGACGAAGCTCCTTCGCCATAATGGAGGAGCTGCCGCAGTTTATATATTGATTTGTAGAGCATGGCTGATTACCCGTGAGGGTATCTAGGTGCTAAGCAGGAGTGTAGGCCTTATGGTACTCCTAGTACAACAGCCAGGTCTTTAGCTTCCTCTAAAAGCCGAAGAGTGATGAGAACATCCCTATGTGTTGCAGGAGGTCGTTCGAGGATTTAGCGGCAATGTGAGACCGTCCACCGGAACGGCATAAGAAACAAGAAAGTACTGTGCCAGATATGAGAGTAGCACACTTGCTCTTTCTAGCCCTAAGTGGATCAAACAAGAGAGAAGCCAATAAAGTGTATGCAAGATGGGAGGCAAGAGGAATGCCACAGTTGCCTTGGAAACTGGCAAATCGTTTAATCTTAGCACAGCTGTCAACGTTTTCTCAAAATTCACCACACATCGCTGTAGTTTTGCTGCTAGAGACAAAGTTGGCACTGCTTCTTGCAAACGACCCTGCTGACGGCTATAGTCAGCTTCAGTTACATATATTTATGGCCCCTTTCGACCCCTGCAGCATGTGTGGGTGAAGGACGTTTTTTTCTGGTGCACGTGCACTGCACACCACACACTTTTTCGTGAGAATGGCAGAGCAAGGCTGTGCATGGCACAATAATCATCCAGTTTAGGGAAGAAAATGCAGAAAGTTTCACTGCTCTATGAACGAGAGGCACAATCAGACGCTCATACATGGATTTGGGCTTTGAATGTACTTGCACTACTTGTAATCCCGATTCTGTCATGGGAAAAACGGGGCTTCAAGTGTCAGAAACCAAAGAAAATCCTGAACAGGATGAGAACGAAAGATTCTGGAAATCTCAAGTGCTCCAAGGCTAGTGCAGACTTTGCCACAGAAACCTGACCTAGAACTTACCTTCCGAGATGGTGTGACATTGGCTACAACCTGCATTTCTGCCTTTTGTTTTGTAGTTTTATATAGCGCGAACTCGACCCAAAAGTATTGGAGCGCTTCACGTGAACACGACCTATATTAAACAAGGACACCTACATATTTAGGCACCGGGAGATTATTTCCCCATTATCACAGGATGTTAAACCGACGCCAGGATCCGAACACGATTCCCCAGTTCCAACATCGGCAGCTCTGGCAGTTACGCCACATCATAAACGCGAAACACGCTTACAAATAGATGAAACATAAGTACTGATCCCAATATTAACCTGTATGATTCAACTGCCTGTACTAGGGCGAGTATGCAGTGCAGTGCTATAACAGTATATTCACTCACACATTCGTCACTCTTAACGTATGGCTAGGGTGGAGGTTCAGCTGGAGATACGGTTGAAAGAAATCTTCTACATTGAGACTGCAGCGACGACACCCTTCGAAGCGTGTATGTAATGAGAGAGTAGCTAAGGCTGCGTGTACCACGGAGACAGCGCAAGGATCAATCGCTCTCTCGCGGCCGCGCGCAGCACTCGCTGCTCTGATCTGACAGCGCCGTAGCTTCCGCTCCACGTGACTCTCTTACTGAGGGGAGGAGCTACGCTGGCAACGGACCTGTTACCAGGGACGCTTGAGCCAAGGAGAGCACTGGAGTGCTTTTATTGGCTGGATAAAATAATGATTAATTTGCATACTCTGTCACTGGCTTGGGTGACGGCAGCTCCTCTCATTGGCTGACATGGGGGTAAGGCTGTGGGGTGATTCCGAGTGCTTTATTAATAACTGCAGACGTTGCGTGTGAACGCAGCTGGTGCTGCTTGGGGAGCGCGAGGAGGGGAGTACGCGTGCGCCCCAGTGGTGGGTTCAACATGGAGGCAAATGTAGATTCAGTTTTGCACACAAGGTGCTTTTATACTGCACAGCTGTGCTTAGAAGTATTGCATGCGCCGATTATGAGGTGACGTTTCAGCGTATAGCGTAGGAATCGTGAGGGAGCAGGGTGGATTTATCCGCCCCATATTTTGGAGCAGTAGGCTTAGGTGCAGTGTTTAATTTGTTAAAAAAGAAAGAAAATTGACAGGCGAGACCTAAAAAGTAAGGCACAGGGCTCTTCTCAGAAGGCCACAGCAGCCTGCTTCACTCATTGTCTATGTCAGCGCTGCCGATGACAGAACCAATGCAAGTACAAACCGAACCACCGCACTGCTAGAAGTGGGACACTTCAAAACTATCAGAGGCCACCCAAACTATAATAATGGTATGACCGACTGATGCTATCTGTAGTGGCGGCAGGCACAGGTAAGAGCGTGGGTTAGATTGGGGGTGGGGGGGGGGGGAGTAGACAGACCATGGGATATGACAAATTAAATAAATAAATAAAAGCACTTACCTTGGGCTTGCCACATCGAGCCCAAGGTAAGTGGTTTAATTTATTATTTAATTTTACCCATCTCATTGTCTATCTGGAAGCAAGAAGGATGCAACTGCAACTCTACAATCTCTAAACTGCACAATATGCATCCCTGCATTTAAATCCCGGTGCAAGTCATGTTTGGTCAAGGGCTTTCCCACTTGACCAAATTGTGTAATCTAAGGCTCATTGTTTTACTATGCTATGTATCATTTTCCTTAAACATCCAGCTTTTTTAAGTTTTCAAACAATTCAGCACATCATCTGCCCTTTTCAAACCCTCACATACATAGCTAATATAAATGTATTTTTCTTTACATTTAATGACAACATAGTTATACAAATAGACAACACGACAAAACAACACTTTTTGGATAACTCATGGCCATGTCGTAAGGGCATGGAGGAATTTTTGTATGCTTTGAGTTTCAAAAATATTATTTTAAAAAAAAATGTCACTCAGTTTCGTGATATGATCATATGAACTTAATTGAGACACCAGGAGATGTTACAAAGTACATTTTTGTCACTTTAAAGTCTATCATATTTTTTCATCTCTATTGTGGGGCCTACAATTCTTTTTTTCCATGTTATGTCTCCCATGTTTTTCCATCCCTATTTCGGGGACTGGTATTTTTTTCTTCTTCCTAGAATGTCTACTATGTTAAAATGTTGCAGATGTGTGCCAACGATTATCCCTGAGCAAAGGTCTCACACCCCTCACTAGCCCAGCTCATAAAAAAGTTGCCTGTTCAAACATCGTGCTGGCCTCAAAATCTATAGTCACACACATAAAACACTCAGCAGACCTAAATAACTGTTTCCTTATTGGTACCTGAACATAGCTTCCATGACACCAAAGTACTTTACACCCCTATAGGCCTAATGTTTCTTGTTTCTTTTGCAATATTCCAAAACACTGCCTTTAAAACCGACTATAAAACTCGGACCAGTTTCTCCTTAAACTTGGAAACGTCTCTCTGACACTATACATATTTGGTGTGTGAAGTGACCCCATGGCATATGTGAGACTAACAAGTTTTCATGGTTTGTTAGTCAACAATACTCAGTATTTTGGAGTTTTTAGTTTTGTTTTTTTTCAGTCTAGGACTACAAGTCTCAGCGTGCAAAGCAATGTTGACTAAAGAAACGGTACTAGCAGATTACATCAAGCATCACATCAGATCAACTGACATCTGTGCAGGAGTGGCCCGTATCAGGGACAAGAGGCAAGGCAGGTGGATGGGGGATGAGAGGGGCAAATGTAAAAAATTAAAAAGAACGTACCTGCTGCCCTCCAGCATCGCGTCGCTCTCTTCTGCTCCTCTCCACTGCAGGCAGGCACAGGTTCCCAGACTGCGGCCAATCCTGAAGTTGAACTCATGCATGAGAGCAGATTTAGGATTGGTCTGAGCGCTGATGATTTGCGCTCCCTCACAGACTGAGAGCCTGTGGCCGCCAACCCGGCAATGCAGCTAGGGATTGGCGAGAGCTTCACTGCGCATGTAAATGTAAATGTGAATGTAAATGTGTGGGACTTGTAAAGCGCACTGTTGCCCGTGAGCGTCCTGGCACTGAAGACCGCTAGGGAACCCGTCCTGGCTTTCCCTGTGAGATGGTCCCTTATGGGTATCTCCACGGTGAAGCCAGGCATCCCCGGCGTCTGTGGGGGGCCGTTGTAGAGATGAGGCAAGCTTAATGCCCAGAGTTGCTGAGTGTGATCCCTGGTTAGAGTAGGCACCGAGGCGAGAATTATCGAGTCAGTTGACCCTGGTCCACGACCCTGCCGCGTCGGGGATTGAACCCTGGTCCCGGGCCGTTCTCTGCTTCCGGGTCTGCCGCCTCTAACCAGTGAGCCACACTACTCCACGGCCAAACGATAATAAAACAGGTTTTAAATCCATTTTATTTTCACATTCTTGAGGGTGCTGGCAGGGTAGGTGACGCTCCTCGGCCATAGTGGAGAAGCGGCCAGCACTGCAACTGTGTTTATTTTAGTTGTGATTGTCTAGAAATGGCATAAACTACATCAATACTCTATAATGTCATTACAGACCCAACAACTCCCCTCGAGGAGATTGCAAAACATCTGCCAAGTAACTTCAATGATATGGCGATTAAGAAGATACAGGTAAAGCTGTTCAACATAAAGGGCAGCGGATAAAGTACAACGCAGACATGGTTTGAGTATGCACATGGTCACTGAAAAACAGCAGAGCATCTAAAAACAATTTGGGTAGACAAAAAGATTCAGGGGTGAAAAAAGCTATGCACAACAATTAAAAGCAGTACTCTATCGTTGCCCACTTAAACACATTTTCTAAAGTGGTTATGGGGTATTCCACTCCCTCACCAACCTGAAACAAGAAAGCTATACCAGCTAACGCAAATCCCACTCACATCATCTACTCAGCACAAAACAAGATTGCTTTCGTTGATAAATTAACAAATGGCCAGAAACCCCATCCCAGACCCTGAAATTACAACAAGCAATGCGCATTCCAGTCATGCAGCAAGCAGCTTACTGGCTATAAAAGCTCCTAAGCAGTTACTTTATAACATAAATGGTCACTAGATGCAATCACTCCTTACTTTTCCTCTTCTGTCCCCAGGATCATTCATGCCTCCCAGAGAGAGTGGAAAGCAGATGAGAGGAGGCACCGACAAGAGTAACTCTTCTCTCTAGTTGATGGCATGCTCACATGCCAGTGCGCAGCATTGATTGCTCACTCTGTGAGCACAGACCCCAACCACAATGTTTACTCCACACAAGGGAGAAAGAAGGTGAGCTGTGGTGCAAGCAGGTGTAGCTAAAAATCACACTGCTATACCAAGGTCCAACCTTTCCCAGCCACACATGAGGACAACAGGGCTAGAGCTCTTACATAAGTTGGGCGTGCTGGTGGATGCAGCTACCCTGTTGCAGAAATACAATACTGCTGTAGCATGCAATGCCAGCACATCATGACCTATATGCCAAAGGTGTCCTGATGGCAGCCTGGAACCCTGCAACATGATATCTGTGCACCCCTGATATTGTCTGTGCACCCCTGATATATGATGGCACATCCCCCAGTATATGAGGGAACCACACCTGTTACTTGACAGCAGCACAGCTGGCATATGATGATATCACCTGGATTAGGATGACAGTAAATCAATGATATTTAATAGAAGCATCTCACAAGTAGGCCAGGATGTGAAATTCCACTTGTGGAGATTGCAGAGTTTTTTGGAACTCCACACTCAGAGTTTTTTCCTCGCTCGTGCTTGGCACCATTAAGTTGGCAGGCGCAAGCGAGGAAAATATTACTCCAGACCACCTCAAGATGAGATTTTTCAATGCGGGAAGTCGCGGAAGGCTGCTTCCGATTGCGTTGAGAGACCTTCCCTTCGCATTGAGGAAGCTGCAGCTCAAGTACAACATCTACTCGAGCAACAGAAAGAAGCAGTGTCCTCTTGTGCTGGTCATGGTGCCATTTGCGCTGATACAAAACTAACAAAAATGAATGTGTCTGTCCGTAACGCAACTAGTGCTCATGTAAAGGACTCTGATACCTGATATCTTCGGGTCTAGTTTTGGGCTATATAAAACTCAAAAATAAAAAATAAAAAGAAGTTGTCAATGCACATTCAAGGAGACAAGTTTTTTGAAGAAATTAAGGCAAAATGTGTTTTTAATCACTCTTCAGCTGCCTATTTGGAATGGAACTCCCTCCCCATAAATATCAGACTAGCGGACTCAGAGACCTTGTTCAGAAAACGTCTGAAAACCCATCTGTTTTCCCTTTAACTCCCTCTCCTGGCCTTGACTCTCTTCTCCACAGCGCGGGGACACGCCGGGATGGCGTCACCAGGCGCTTTACAAGCCCCTTTATTATTATTATTATTATTTGTCGCTTAACTAATCAACATACTTCCTGATGTGAACATTGTCAGCTTGTGTTGTGCCGGCGAACCAGCAATAGTTTGCTTAACCTCCTTTTGAGGGACAATTGAGGGCACCCCATAATCTTGCACCAATAACAGACTTGCCCTCCCTTTCCCAGTAATTGGTGGATCAATGCAAAGTGTACCTGTGCCAAAATGAGAAACTAGTCCTTTCCACAATAATCCTCACCTAACAACATATAGAGGAAATTCAATGAGAACATAGACAGGTAGTTTCATGCGGCCACTGGCCAGAGCGAGACTAGACCCACACATCTGATGTGCGACAAAGGAGTCCAGTAGAAGCCATCAGTTCCAGCCTTATGTTTCTGTCCTAATATTTGCTGCTCCCTACGTTGAACAATGCTGAGATATGTTTTTTGCAGGGACAGAGGCTTTTGGTGGTCATACAGTTTGCTTGTCACTTATTTGCCTACGCAGTGAAGGATTTGTGGTTAAAGCACCATACAAACTGCAAATATAAACTTATTAAGGGGATTTGCGACATCTGAAAAGGTTTCAAGGTGAATGTGTTTGACATTCTTTTGAGGGAGAATAGTTTGTGCTGCAGTTTTTATGAGTTTCAGTGACGCTTCACTGATAACATTCATTGACTGAGTTCTACAATGTACAGTAAGTTGCTGCTGAAGCATGTGCCTTTAGTTTGTTAGAGGTTTCCTTGGTTTGCTTTACACTGTGTCCAGGGGAGTGTGTTGTTTAAATATGTGTTATTGTTTGTAGTATCTCTGTTGTAACCTGGGTGAGTGACTGAAAACAACTCTTCAGAACAGTGCCAGGCTTTCTAACGAACTGACGCGTATCTGGGCATGGCCAGTGCCCTTCCTTTCACATGAAATGTGTCATTTTGTTTAAATGTTATTGTAACATGTTGGTTACTTTTTTAGGCACTGGCTGGTGTTTCAAGGCTGTTAGTGGAGACAGAGGTGGAGGTGGGTTAGGTGAGAGGATGGAAGGAACTTTGAGAGCTGAAGGAGAGAATCGAAGAGAGGGAAGAGGTGAGAGGGTTAGGGGGTGAACCTGGGATACCTTCCTCACCTGAAGTTCATCTCCACTCTCTCTATATATATAAACAATAGGCTCATTGGTCTATGTGGACAGCATGCACTTGTGAATAATAGAGAAGTGAGGGAGTTTGTAGCAAATCACATTAAGTCAAGTCCTCTCTGAGGTGTTGACACACATTCCCAGTACCCTCTTTTTCAAGAGCTGCCAGGTTCCCCGTTATTCTGACCTAGCTTTTTTTTGTGTGCAGATATTATGTAGCGCGAACTCGACCCAAAGGTATTGGAGCGCTTTACATGAGCACCAGTTACGTTACACAAGGACACATTCATTATTTGGTAGGCGCTGGGAGATTAAGTGATTTGCCCAGAATCACAGGATGCTGAGCGGAGGCTTGAACCCGGTTCCTCAGCTCCAAAGTCGGCAGCTCTAGCCGTAAGGCCTCTCCTCTCTAGCTTTGCACAGGTGGCATGAAGGAAGGCCGTGGGTTCTAGGTCCAGCAGGGCTGGAGACAGGCAATTGAAAAGCATTAAAATACTGATTCAGCCATGGTCAAGAAGACGGCTCATCAATTTCCTACTATCCCTGGTCAACAGCCATTGATATCCGAGGGTCTCAGAACATTTAGAACCATACAAAAGAACTTACTTCGTCTGCCTGGATAGCCCACAAGGTTCTAGCTCTGAAAATACCTCGATTGTACAACGTATTCTATTTCTCCAGCTCCTTTTATTATATGCTTTCCATTTTATTAACTTGCCTCCGGGTCATTAGAGGTCACGGACAGAATGGACAAGCTCATGCTAACCAGGTTGCCTTGACTGTAACGTTCTTACTGGGCGTTATATACAGTGGTTTCAAGAGCTTTTTTACATGAACTGTTGTTGTGAAGTGGTTTGCTGAAATTCCCTCCACCCAATGTGCCGTGCCTCCTCTTCAGGCTGGGCCTTGTTGTTTTGGGTTTTTTGTTCTGGCTTCCACGGTTGAGCATTGTTCAAATCAAATGCTGCAACTTTGTGCCAGATAGTGGAACGGGAAGTGCTTTCCTTCCGCTCGTTGTGCAAAGAACTACAGTTTCGTAAATTATAGCAGGATGCGGCTGTCTTTGTTAGCTTACAAAATAAATACTTGGATGTTGCTACTGAGAGAACAGGCCATTTCTTATCTTTTCTGGAAATTCGATTGTATTGAAACAGTTGCACGACACAGTGAATCATTTTGAAAGATATTTAAAGTGCAGCAACATCTTATTTGGAGAGCTTTAAATTTCAGCTTTAAACAGTAATCTAGTGGGGTATTTTATTCTGGGCATGTGTGTTCCGTTTGCATGTTACACAAGCTAGCCTTGCAACTGTGTTTTTGTGTAAGAAGATTAATAACACTCAATATAAGGGGAACACTTCCAACTGACAACAATCTATATAGCGCTGTATATCCTACTTTATAATAGTTTGTTCACCTATGTATAAATATATTCGGTTTTAAAACCATGTGAAGTGATGTCACCGTTCATGGATCATTCCAAGAAGAGTCTATGTTGGCATACAAACGTGCCTTCCGGTCTCAGACATTAGCCCCAAGCGGTAGTGACGTGTTTTCTAAACCGGTCCTCTAGACAGTGATGCCATGAACTATGCCTTTCTTGTCACGTGTGATGTCATGGATATTGTAATCCTTGCCAGACGAACCCAGGAATAAGTTTGTGAAGAATCCATAACTTCTTCAAACTTACTTTACATTTTTTTGGTAGGGGGGTTCGTAAACATCTGTTGTTTTACTAAGTAAGTGTCGTTGACCCATTCACTGGTCATGGACTGCAGTTGCAAGCTATGAAGGTCAGAGTTTGACAAACCGGTAAACCAGACGGGCAAGTCCACCAATATGGAGTATAAAAGTGAACATTTTTCTTACCTGTTGATGACCAAGCATTTACAGTGAGTGCTGCTGCAACGCTCTGCACATACAAAATCAGTCCTCCAACCATGGACTAGGTTGTCATTCATCCGAAAATGTGCTAAAAATAATGTGTTTAATACATTATCACTGCAGTAACCTAACCTCGTAATCCATACTACCTCACTGCAATACAGCAATCCTTAATATGGTTTGATAACAATCAGTAAGTAGCATGATTCTATTCCAGTGCATGTTATCACACCATGTAGTAGTGCATTCAGTTACTCAAAAGTGCACACTCTCACGCCGTAGTTAGCTGTGTATTCTGTCACACTGTGACATTGGGCCATATCATACTATAGTGCAGTACCACATGCTGTTATGCAATAGTGAAACAGTCACACAATAGATATTTCAGTGCACATTTTCACAATGTGTTAAGGAGTGCATTTTGATTGACAGCGTGTTATAGAAACACCTGAAGTTAAATAATAGTGCATAGTGTTTTACTTAGTATTAAAGTCCATGATGTCTGAATTGTAGTATTGCACACTGTCATATTGTAGTGTCACAATGCCTTGCATTCAATAGTAGTGTAGTGGTGAACCATGAGAGTGAGTGATGCTTTTCCCGCACTGCATTACAGGACAACGAGATATATATGGTCGCGCACACTATCCTCGGTGGCTCAGCCGCCCCATATAGCAGATAATGGGGCCGCGCGGGCACATTTTTAGCAGCGGTGACAGCATGAGCAGCCTCCCTCGCACTCAGGATTTCCACAGCAAGCTGTTTCCTGCCTGGAGATGGGCCTGTGTGGGGGAGGTGCATGATGTAAGGAGCGGCGGGCGCGCAGGCCCCTCCCCCGCCGCCGCTGCTCACTGGACCGCCGCGCTGAGGCGAGGGGCGGAGCCGAGCGGGGGCAGCCGGTGTTACTCGCGGTCATTGCAGCCTGCTTCTCTGCAGCAAGGGGCTGGCGCTGAGGGAGGGGGCCGCCACACCGTCTCCTGAATGCTGCATATATATACTCCACCTGACTGGAAGCGGTTGAGCCGACCGGTCTTGTACTAAAAGAGCTGCTTCCGAAAGGGCCTGGTTGCAATATCCGGGGACACCTCCCTCGTCCATCCCGCCGGTACACGCTGCCTCTTCCGGGCCGGTGAAACTGCATTGCTGGCAGAGAACGAGCCGTAGTCGCCGGATGACTGTGGCTTGCTGCTGCTGGGGAAGTGCAGCACCCCGGCCTCGCGCAGAGAGCGCCCTGGGAAGCTAGCTGTCCATTCCCGCGAGAGCATACGGCAGGCAACGGAGCAACCCAACGAGGCATCCTGGGAGGCGACTGGTCGTTCCCGGGCGTCAAGGCGCTGCATTGGCCGCAGGACCGGCGTGCCGTCTTCCCGCACAAAAGCAAGTAAAAGAGCCGACTGGCCATCACGGAAGCAGCAAACCTCTGCCTGCAACCCCCCAGACACACAAAGGCTTCGAGGAGCAGCGCCGGCACGCTGCAGGGCCTGACACGGGGTTGCACCGAAGCCCACCGCAAACATGATGCAAATTTCGGACTCGTACAACCAGAAGCACTCCCTGTTCAACGCCATGAACCGCTTCATCGGCGCCGTGAATAACATGGACCAGACGGTGATGGTGCCCAGCCTGCTGCGGGACGTGCCCCTGGACAGCGAGGAGGAGGAGGACGACGACAAGGGCACCCTGCAGCATCACCACCACCCGCCCGCCACCTACTTCACCGCCCCGCGCCGGGACATGCACAGCTACTACGCGCTGCTCAAGTCCATCCGCAACGACATCGAGTGGGGCGTGCTGCAGGGCGAGGAGCGCCACAAGAAGGACAAGCTGCCCGCGGTGGAGGGCGGCGGGCGGCCCGAGGAGCAGCCGGAGGCCGAGCAGGAGGAGGACCTCCAGCAGCAGTTCCACTACCACCTCTGCGGCCTGCACTCCGTGCTGGGCAAGCTCACGCGCAAGGCTCACCTCCTCACCAACCGCTACAAGGAGGAGATCGGGGGCTTCGCCAGCTGGGCACACTGAGGTCCCATCCCCGCCCCAACAAAGACTTGGAAACCTGCCCCCCCAAACTGTTTAGTTTATTTTTTGTTATAAATATATATTTTGGGGACGATGCTCTTTTGTACTGATTTTTTTTTTTTTTGTATTTCCGTTGGGGTGGATGGCAGAGTGAATGGGGATTTGGAGAAGGGACGCTACTCTTAAGAAAGGTGGCATTTAGTAACTCGTTGTGCTGACTTGCAGAAATGTATTCCTGTCGACTGTTTTAGGCATAAAAATGACCAGCACTGGCATTGTTTGAGGCACTGATTTAACTACGTTTAAACGGGTATACATTAACCTTTTTGACCCAAACCTGTGAGGATATATAGCCCTGAAAACGTACACATAGTATCCCTCCTTAAGGCGGTCAGACTGGTCTTTTGGTAATTGTTGGCAACTTGGACGTATGTATCTATTTAAAGGGCTGCACCCTCAAGTCGCGCGCATCTTCCTCGAGGTAACCTTTCTCTTGCGAATTTAATCAAGTCTCACACACCCGTGATCATAATTGGCTGCATTAAAAAGATAATTAATTGGTGGTCCACATGATTCGTCTGCCTTAAATTTGAAGCCAATTGGTCTCGATAGATCGTATTCTAACCGGTGTAGTTTGATGGACAGACTTTCTGCTGCAATAAGGTTCTCTTAATGCGTGTGGATGGGGAGGTCTCTAGAACATGCACCAAAAAAGGCATTCTAAATTGGAAGTTTCATGGGGGAGGGCGTGCCTTGCGCAGAGCCGCCAGTTGTGATCTCTGGGAGGTACAGTGTTAAATGTAGCCAGGGCAGGGTTGGGCGTGGTGGCAGCAGCAATGCGAGTGAATATTGCATCACTTTTCATTTTTTTGCACTAGTTTTGTAACAAATCCTATGGGCACAGAACTCTGGTCACTCACCCCACTTGCATGCCGAAGCCGCGATTTATTTTGTGGCTGAAGGGCGCACAGAGATGTATTTTTAATCGGTACCAGATTTTTTTGTAAAATGGGAAAAACAAACTTTTGTATATAAGTATGTGCTGATACGTTTTCTCTCATCGAGAATGTAAATGCGGCGTGGACTCAGGCGTGGGAGGCTGTATTGAAGCCAGTGACCATACTGATGTTTCTTCCAGTAAATATTTGAATGTATTCCCCTTTAAGGGACCATCCGAGAGTTCTACTGGATTTGCTCTGGAAAAATGACGATGGCCCTGTCTGTAAACGCACATTTGAAAATGTGTCTTTTTTGTTGTTGTTGAATAAATAAACCTTTTCTTAATATCATTGTAATGCATATTTTGTGAAAATGGGGTGTATTAAATGTATGTTAGCATGCGTGTTGCCGTTGGGTACATTTTTCCTCCAGTATACAAAGATAAAACAGAGTGGGTCAGTCTTAATCGCGTTTGTGCAAGATTACAATGAAATACACATCTTCTTAAGAAAAGCAGAGCCGAATGTTTTAATTTTAAAACGGTAGATTGCAACGCAGCAAGTGCACGCCCTAAGCGGCGGCATGAATGCATTATGGCCGTGAAGATTACCGTAAATTGTTCAATGAGTCAAGTGGCCTTAGCGTGACTCATCAAAGTGTATGATAAAGCAGCTCAGTGGGTTAATGTGTGTGCTGTCTGAAGTACAGGCTCAGAATCCGTGTAGTGTAAGGAAGCAGGGTTCTTTGGGCTGCAAAGTATGCGAGTAGCCAGGCTGGTGAAGATTCCAATCCTAGAAAGGATGTTCATGTGGCTAATGCAACTGTTGTGCACATATCGACATCTCCCTCTATTCTCTGGTTTCCCACATCAAAACAATGCGTGCTGCGAAGATCCCTGTAATGTGGTGGTTTACGTCCTTGCAAATCAGCTCAGTGAATCAATGCTCCTGTTGCAGAGAATATATGTTTATGGGTGGGTCACAAAAGCCAGTGCCCGAAAATAGTGGAGCAGGGGGTGTCTGCTGTGACAGTGTTCACTCAATTTGCATATCGGGGATTCGCTCACTTTTATCATTTTATGGGCAATAGAATGAACGTTTATCAGTTGGGTAAGAGTGACCGTGGTTAACAGCGCAACTATAAAGTGGCTTACTTGGCTAGACATATGATATCAGTCATGGGTAAAGCAATAATTAACCTACATGCAATGCTGCAAACTGGATTGTCTCTATTCAAAAAGTCATTTAGTGTCATGGATTCAGCCTCATTGTTAAAGCTGTTCTTTTAGAAATCGAGTGAAGACGCATTGTAGAAAGCACACAGTTATCAGTTTTAGATAGTAGATGTACTGCTGGAGTACATACCTGTATCCCGCAGCCTTATAAACACACCTATCCAGCAGGTGCTCAACCTACCGGTCTCTCCTTTCACCGTAGTCTGATGTTTGAATCCCGGTGGGGCTGTTCAGAATGTCATCTTTCCAACGTCGATAACATGCTAATGTTGGCCTGTGTTACTTATACCCAGGGACAGACTGCCTTCAAAAACAGGCCCGGGCACTGACAGAAAAGTGGCCACCATTGGCGAAGGAGATAGCTTAAAATGTGTTAATATCAGTGAAATCGGTAAAACAGGGCGGACCTGGCCACAAAACCGACCCACAACTGCTTTAAACAAACGCCCCCTACACTGATCTGTCCGACCAGCCAATCGGGCCCTGCCTGGTTGCCCTACAGGCCAGTCCTACCCTGGTTTTAACTCGTAGTATTTAAATACTTTGCAGTTCAAATAAAAAACCCAGCGTTTAATGAATGTTGTGTGTAATGGCGCTGAAGTCAAATGGGTTTTCTTAAAGGAAGGGGTCCCCTGTCCGGGCAGTAAAACACGTTTCTATTCTACGCCTCACCATCTCTTTCTGGGGGACTAGAAATAATGCAGAAATAAATGTGCCCAGGCAGGAAAAACATGCCTCGTCTCCGAGCAGGGAGAACGTCTTGTTGTAAGACTCCTCTCCCATAAGCCCTGCAACCGCCACGCCCCCGCCGACTTTAGGTCATGAACCTTTTGTCACACAGGACACGCTCTCAGCTCTTAGGTTGGCTTTTGTCCCAGCCTGTGGGGAAGGTGGCCGGGTGATGGGGCAGGGTAATTGGCAGGCAGCTCGGAAGAATGCCCTCAGAGCGCTTCCCATTATAGTTGAGGCGATCTTGTAGCCGATGAACAAAAGGGCTCATCAAGCTAGCGCCTAGAGTGGAGCATGCTTTACATGCTGCGTGGGACGGGCGGAACTTGAGCTGCAGCATTGCTGAGCTGTGCATCAAAGGGCCACCAAACCTGCCTGGCCACCGCTCCCAGCTTCGGTCTGTCACTCCGGTTCTTATTATTTTTTTTATTTAACCTGTTGAGATTTTTCAGGCCACTTTCCATTTTACTGCCTCGTCGCCAGTATATGTAATTTGAGTACAAATGTCTGCTTATCGTTTCCCAGCACACCTTTTAAAGTTTCTTTAAAAAATCACATTCCACCACTAAAACAAAAATGTATCCTCCGAGATCGCCGTGTATCCTTCATGGCACGGGTTTTAACCCGAGTAGGATAACTCAGCATTTCATCCTTCCGAAAATTGTTTAAACGACTCTCACTGAGTCGGTATTATCACCATCTCTCGCTTAAGTTCCAAGAGCTTGCTGTATGCAGTTCTGTAATTTAAAGGATGTCTTTCTTCTTTTATTCTACTGTTCTAAGTCTGACCAGTATTATTCTTTTAAGCTGAACTTCAGCAAGGTGAGCCCAAAGGGTAATTTACAAGCTAGTCTCTTTAAAGGAATGCACACCAAAGGGCTAGGCTTGTCCCTCAGAGGCTTGACCCGTAAACAAACTGAACTGCTGCTCAAGTCTCACACCTGAATGGTGCTTATGCCTCACTCCATGGCCTCACAGTCATCCCTGGCACCCATTGTGGGTATCCACATGGCATATCTCGTGCAGGGCTTGAAGAAACATGAACACACCACCCTTACCCTTATGGAACTCCATTGACTGACCCCCCCCCCCCCCCCCCCGTGTCAAGCACGGTCTTCAAAACCAGCTGCATCATTTAACAAGCATTTGCAATGCAATAGGTCTCACGTTTGCGAGCGTTTTAGCTATTGGCATTTTAAATGACAATCAATGCCTTTTATCTGTCTTGATAATTAACACCTACTTAAAAGGCATTGTCATTTACAATGCCAGTAGCTAAAACTCTTGCAAATGCATGACCTACTTAATTTCAAAGAAGCATCCTCCATTGTCGTGGGCTACTTGGAAATTGAAAGCGAGCACAGCGTGCTGAATGTTGCAGGAAAGCATGTTGTGCCTGCTGTAGGAGAAACGCATTAAAGAAAAGAGTGCTCATCGACTAAATGAGAATTACCATGTAAAAACAGAATTTAAAGCGCCAGTCCTCATGGGAGGTACTAAGGACAGACTAACATGCCTATTAATGAATCGGAAGTCAGTATTTACTAAGGGCAATGACCACTATGGGCAGGGCTTAAGTCCATACTCTAATGCAGCATGCATTGCAGAGCATGAGCTGCCCAGGCTCGACATATAAAAGCAATCCTGACCAACCCCCTTACGTCTCTTAAAGACCAGCTCAGATTTTCTGGTTGTTTCTCAGCACTCCTGGAGCCAGGACACCGTCTGGCTGCTGACTAATAAATGTAAACAAGTAGAAAAACAAGCATTTGCAATGCAATAGGTCTCGCATTAGGAAAGTGTGAGCTATTGGTATTGTAAATGACACATTTTTTTAATGTGTTGGCGTTGAAAATATATAAATTAATAGCATCGTTATTCACAAAAGCCAATAGATTTCACTTTCCTAATGTGAGTCCTATTGGCTATGGCAATGCTTGTTGGTAGCAAGCAAGGACAGTGCTGTTGTGGTGCTGAGTGATGATGTGGTTGGGTTGAGTGATGTGGTGGTGCCCCCGAGTGATGTGGTGGTGCCCCCCCCCCGAGTGATGTGGTGGTGCCCCCCCCCCCGAGTGATGTGGTGGTGCCCCCCCCGAGTGATGTGGTGGTGCCCCCCCCCCCCCCGAGTGATGTGGTGGTGCCCCCCCGAGTGATGTGGTGGCGCCCCTGACTGATGTGGTGGTGCCCCAGAGTGATGTGGTGGTGGTCCCGAGTGATGCAATAGATCTCGCATTTGAGAGAGTTTGAGCTATTGGCATTGTAAATGATAATGCCATTTTTTTGGTTTTGGTTTTCAAAACAGATAAAAAAGGCATTGTCATGAACAATGCCAATAGCTTAAACTTTCACAAATGCAAGACCTATTGCATTGCAAATGCTTGTTTATCTGAGTAAGTGAGAGAATGTGGCCTATTGACCATGCTTATGTACTGCTCCGCAGTCATGTGAACCCCAGAACCTTGTATTTGCTTCCTATGTGCATGCCCAGAGCGTGTTTGCAGTGAGTCTATGACATGGGTGGTAGCACACACGTGTTGTATATTTATACATGCATGGGCACACACATATTGTGTATGTATAATATACATATATATGTGTGTGTGTATATATATATATATATATATATATATACGTGTGTGTGTGTGTATATATATATATATATATATATATATATATATATATATATATACACACACACACACATTATCACCTGAGCCTAATCCTTCCAACAAGGCGAGGGCTACAGTAGCGGGAATCTTGGCTGTAGTGGGAACGGAACAATACTTGGAAGGGGTTGCAGGGTCTCCTTTCAGATTGCAGCATGCTGCAGCCCTATATTTCGTATTCATTTAAATGTAAACTATTTAGTGAGTGTGAAAACAAAAGAGCATTCTTTTCCATGAGGGTAAACATTGGTCTGTGCAATATTTCAATGTGCTGTTGGATGTGTGCTGAGTTGTTAGCCGTTACCCCCCTCCCCCCCCCCCCCCCCCCCCCCCCCCCCCCCATATACTATCTCTCTGCGAAGTGGTTGAATGTAAGCCTGTGCTAGGGAGGGACAGGGAAGGTAGAGAGAACGTGAACTGGGAGGGAGGAGAGAATGTGAAAGAGAATGGAGGGATGGAAAGAAAGGAATTGTGTGAGGAGACTAAGGCAGTGGGGCGAATTCCAGCATTTTCCCCTCGGTTGCTTTTGGATCAACAATCCAGCACGGAGTACATCAGTTATCAGCGATCGCTCTCCTAGGCTCTGACGGATAAATAAAAGCTGAAAAGTGCATATACAAACTGATTATGTGTTGAGCTCTTTCAATGCAGTACACACGTAAAACAAACAGCTGTTATACATTCCTTTAATTTACAAACGCCCAAACCTCCTGAATTACTTGCAGAAACATTTTGTTTTAAAAAATGTGGGAAAGGATAGTAATTGCTGGTTCAGAAAGGCTCATGTTAGAAACCGAGAGGACATGCAAGCAGATCACTTTTGTGACTGAGCCTGTCAGAGTTGGTCTGCCTTGACACAAAGGCGTTGGGGAGGTTGAGGAGAAAGGATATCTGCAGCACAAATAGAGAGCAAGCGGCTTGAGGCAGCTGGTAAAACAAGCACTCGGCATTGCGTGGCAGGGGAGCGGCGTTCCTTTGAAGTTGGAAGGGTGGGAGGGAATGAGCATATGGGGTGTGAGTGATAACGAAAGTAAGGGGGAGCAGGAAGTGAGGCAGTGCACGCGCTGGCGAAGCTTCACGCTTGAATGCCTCACATGCACTGGGCGTAATCCGTACTCCAAAACCCTCTTGGTAGGATTTGCTGGTGGCCCTTTATGTGTCTCGGCAGCAATGCGCAAGCGCATTGGCAGGCCGAGACCTAAAAACAAGACAGGAGTACTTTGCCATCTATACACGGAGGATCTTCACAACATCCTGTATCCATTAGCACTGTCCCAGTGCTTCACGAGTTTAGGCAAGAGCTGAAGACTTGCATCTTAAGTAAACACTGCATCACAATGCAGTCACAGCACTCTCACCTATTACTTGCTGACTATAAGCTTGTCTTTGGCCATGTAAAGAGCTCTGCTGCCTTATGGCTTGTTTGAAACTATAAAAATGGCATACCCATATACAGAAACCATTCTGAGGCTCAAACCATTTGAGGTTTTTGTTGAGTAGTACCTTTTAGCTTTGATATCTGCTTTTAATTGGATTTTCTGTCTTTTCCGTGTTCTTTTAGACAAATAATTTAGATTTTTTTCCCCAAAAAGTTAATTTTGAAAATGGCCTATGATGCAGCAGTAGCAAGAGGAAGGGTAGCGCCTGTCTGGTTTGTGGGTTGATCTGGAGGTGTCCTCGAGTGATTATCCCATGATGAATTACTTCTAACATTTGCTGGATCTAGGTGGGGTGTATGGAAAAGTTTACTTAAAAATATAATCTGACAGTTTGTTCAAATTAAAATATGTTTTGTAGATTTAAAATACTTCTCCCACTGCTCAGGCTGCAGCCATATTATTTATTTTGGTCTTAATTAAGCTCAAATCAGGTCTTGACTCATTATGGCTATGCCCATGGTGGTCATCTGGGCATTATATATTAAATTTCTGGTAAATAGTGGGCTTTCTGCCCCCCCCCCCCCCCTTGGGCAGATTGGGAGTATCACCCCCATCTGCCCTCCAGAGGGCAGAAGGACAATCTCACTGTTTTGTGGGGGGTGGGGCATGTCCATGTCCATAGTGGGCAATCTCCACCGTAAGTTAATTTTGATTATAGACCCTGATGGGTTTGCTGATCAAAGGTAACTACCCTCATCTGCCCCCAGTGAGGCAAACGGGTGTGTGGACATGGCCCTGCCCATCGTGGGCATCCCCCACCTCTATATTTATTTTGCGAGTAGACTATGGTGTCTTGTTCTTTCAGCCCCTGATGGGGTGGATCCGGGGTAACTACTTCCATCTTTCCCCTGGTGCAGAAAGACTGACATTTCTATGGAGAGTTGGGGAGCACCGGCCCTTACTTATAGGACCACTCCCCCTGTCCCTCGTGCATAGTGGGTGGTTCCTGCTTGGAGATCGCTCTTTTGTGGCAATCCCCAAGCATGGATCCACTGGGAAGAGGTAGCATTGCAAATCAGAGATTTCCCCTTTCCAACAATACCTCACCCAAAAGATTTGGTGCTCGGGGGCTGAGATCTGACCGAGAACTGATTCAGTGAAAGTAAAACAAGCCCTTTGGCTCATTTCACTTTAACTTTACTACAATGATGTCAGTGCGCCCTGTGCGCGGATCATCATTACAGTAAATGAAAAAAAACGACTCTGGCTGCTGGTGGATTCCTGAGCAAAAAATTAAATAAAGTAGTCGCTCTGGCGCATATTTATATTTAGGCATTTATATACCTTCACAGTGTCAGCCATTGGCCCACAGATGCACTGGGGAGGTAGTGCATGTGTTGGCCTTTGGCTGACACCCATGTTTAAAAGGTAAAAAGTTAAGTCTGACTGCATTCTGCAGTGTGAGAGGATGGCAGTCATGGTTGGGAAAATTAAACAATTATGTATAATTATGAAATAGTTGTAGCTGCATAAAACCAAAAGTAACAAGCACAGGCAAAACCAATAGGTCCGACATTTGTATGCATGCATTTCTTACTTCACTTTTTTAAAACGTGCAATGTGCAAAAAAGAGACCCCCGTTTAAAAATTCAAGAGCAGTCCAGTAGATCTGGCATTGTAGTGCCTTCTTTTCAGGCAGCTGTGATCAGGGAAAAATACAGTCACTCTCTGAGCACAAGTGAGTTAATGATTAAAGTGGACTCACTTAGTGGCCCATGCTGTGATGGGTAAAATTAACTTATGACTGTTAAACAGGCCAATGGATGTAAAGGGCCTACCCAAAGCCAGAGTATGTATATTTTTATTTTCATTATGAATTTTTGGGAAAACATGAGGCTGGCAAGACTGCTCCAGCTGCCTCTAAGCCATACCTAAAATGGGTGAGGGAAAACAGGGTATCCATGAACAATACACTGTGAGAAATGATAAAAGTAGCAGTCAGCAATATGGTATCATTTGAATATATGTTGAAGTCAAATTGAGTGGTTGAAGGGAACAGGAAGGAGTGGAGCCAGGGCACAAGCCTTAAAAAAAGAAGTGGGGGGGACTAACCTAGTTAGGCATTACATCACACGTGGCATCACAGGAATTGACATCACCAGAAGTGGCATCACAAGCAAATACTTTACAGGAACTGGCATCACAAGAAGTGGCATCAGCTCCTAAGCCCTCCCATATAAGCTCAGCAGGTCTATCATGTGTATGTTGGAGCAATTGTGAGCGTAATAGCGGCACAGTGAGCTATGGAAGGTATGTTACTTCTACACCTTGTAACACATCCTGTACATTCATTTACAAACATATAGTTTATTGTAAATGTAATTTGCACGTCTGATATAAAGCTCTCTGACACCCTGCACTGGGATGAGTAGTGATCTACAAGAAAAAATAGTGGTACTTAAATTATTTCGACGCCTTACCAGGGGTAGTAAGCTCTATATAAATGCAATTAATTTTGTGTAAATAGTGGGAAAGACCAACACATCTGACATTCTGACAGTGCATTCATATGACCCCTCACCTCAGCTGGAACGTTGCACAGATGGATCTCCGACTGCGCCAACACCATAGCCCCCCTCAAGAAGAACAACAAAACACACCCCAGGAAAGACAACTGGTTCACCACCGAACTCCGAGAGTCCAGACACACATTCTGCTGCCTCGAAAAGGCCTGTAGGAACTCCAAATCTACAGAAGCCCACAACAACTTCAGAGCTGCCACCAACTCATCAGAAATACAAGAAAGAAAGCGATCCAAGACCGAATCACCACACACCCACACCAGCAAAAACTCTTCAGCATCATCAAGAAGTTCACCCAACCCATCAGCAAGTCTACAGACATCCCTCCCTTGCAGGACGTCTGCGACAAACTCAGCACCTTCCACCACAAGATCAAGAACATTTACGACAATTTCGATGAAGACAGCCAACACTCAGAACCCTCACCAACCACCCCGACACCTTGAACCCAACGGTTGACGGCTGGACCGCCCTCACCACTGAAGATGATGAAGCCCTCACCACTGAAGACGATGAAGTCTATCCACCCTGCCCCACCACATCTTCAACAGAGCCGCCGACCCCATCGCTCCCATGCTTCGCCACACCATCAACAGCCCCTTGCGAACGCCTCCTTCCCCTACGACTGGAAGCACACTGACATAAACCCCCTCCTGAAGAAACCCTCGGCAGACCCCACCGACCTCAAGAACTACAGACCCATCTCCCCCTCCTGAAGAAGCCCTCGGCAGAACCCACCGACCTCAACAGACCCATCTCCCGTTCCCACCGAAAGTTATTGAGAAAGCTATCAACAACCAACTCGCCACCTTCATCGAAGAGCACAACATCCTTGACTCCTCCCTATCCGGCTTCAGAAAGAACCACAGCACAGAAACCTCCCTCCTCACTGCTACAGACGACATCTGCAACCCTCCTGGACAGAGGAGAGATAGTAGCCCTCATCCTCCTAGACCTTTCAGTGGCCTTCGACACAGTCTCTCACCGCACCCTAACACGCAGATTTCAAGACCTAGGGACCTGGGACATGGCCCTCGACTGGATCTGCTCATTCCTCTCCGTCAGAAAGCAGCGGGTTAGACTCCCTCCCTTCCTCTCGTACCGCACACCGACCACCTGCGGAATCCCTCAAGTATCCTCCCTCAGTCCCACGTTGTTCAACATATACATGGCTCCCCTTCCCCATCTTCAAAACCCACGGACTCAACATTGTTTCATACGCAGACGACAACCAACTCATCTTCTCCCTATCGAACCCATCGCAGCCAAACGCAACTTTCAAGAAGGCATGGAAGCAGTCGCCAAATGGATGAAGAGCAGCTGTCTACAACTCAACCCAGGACCCCGCGCACAATTTAGTGAGGACATCACGGACTTCATCACTCCACACGCGCTCCCCTCCAAAGATTACATCCTTCTAGGAGACCTCAACTTTCACCTTGAAAAGAACAACGACTGCAACTCCACCACCCTGCTGGACAACCTCGCCAACCTCGGACTTAAACAACTGGTCACTTCCCCCACCCACATCGCAGGTCACACCCTCGACCCTATCTTCACCTCCAGCAATCATGTCTCCTTCAGCCACACCATGAAGCTCCTTTGGACTGACCACAGCTGCGTTCACTTCACCTACAACAAGCCCAAACCCAACAACCACCCCCAACCAACTCTGCAAAGAAACTGGAACAAAATCACCATCGACCAGATCTCCTCATCGCTTCTTCTTAACCCCCCAGCCCATTCATCAAACCCCGACCAAGCCGCCACCAACCTCACCCTCTGGCTATCCAACAGCGCCGACATCCTAGCACCACTGAAAAAACGACAAAGCAAACTCAGCAGCAAGAAGGCCTCATGGTTCAACGATGATCTTAAGAAATCCAAGAAACTCTGCCGCTCCCTTGAGAAGGCCTGGAAAAAAGACCCAACCACCAGCACCAAGGACGCCTTCAAAAACGCCACCCGCATACACCATCAACTGATCCGAAAGGCCAAGAAAACCACCTTCAAGGAACGACTAGATAACAACGCCCACAACAGCAAGGAACTTTTCAACATCGTCAAGGAATTTACCAATCCCTCGGCCAACTCTAACGACATCACCCCCTCTCAAGCCCTCTGCGACTCCCTAGCCTCATTCTTCCACAACAAAATTGCAGACATCCACAACAGCTTCGACAACCAACCCGGAGACCAACTCACCCAACCATCTGCTGGACCTTCACCCCCCTCAAACATCCTTAATGACTGGAACACAATCTCCACTGAGGATACCATCCGCCTGATGAACTCCATCCACTCAGGTTCCCCCACAGACCCATGCCCTCACCACATCTTCAACAAAGCAGACTCCATCATAGCACCGCACCTCCGAGACGTCATCAACTGCTCCTTCAAATCCGCCACCTTCCCGGAAAGCTGGAAACACGCTGAACTCTGCGCCCTCCTGAAGAAACCCACAGCTGACCCCACCGAACTCAAAAACTACCGCCCTATCTCGCTCCTTCCATTCCCGGCCAAAGTCATCGAGAAAGCTGTCAACAACCAGCTCGCCGCCTTCCTCGAAGCCAACAAATCCCTCGACTCCTCACAGTCCGGCTTCCGAGCAAAACACAGCACTGAGACCGCCCTCATCGCAGCAATAGACGACATTCGTACCCTACTGGACAATGGAGACACAGTCGCCCTCATCCTCCTCGACCTCTCCGCAGCCTTTGACACAGTCTGCCATAGCACCCTTCTACAGCGACTCAGAAACATCGGAATCCAAGGAAAAGCACTGGAATGGATCACCTCGTTCCTCACCGGAAGAACCCAGAAAGTCCGCCTCCCACCATTCAAGTCAGAGGCCACTGAAGTCATCTGCGGCGTACCACAAGGATCTTCACTCAGCCCCACCCTTTTCAACGTATACATGAGCCCCCTCGCGGCCATCGCCCGCCAACACAACCTAAACATCATCTCCTACGCGGATGACACTCAACTGATCCTATCACTCACCAATGACCCTAGCACCGCCAAAACCAACCTACATGAAGGAATGAAAGAAGTAGCCGAATGGATGAAACACAGCCGTCTGAAACTGAACTCTGATAAAACAGAAGTCCTCATCTTAGGTTCCTCCCCCTCCGCATGGGACGACTCTTGGTGGCCAGAAGCCCTTGGAAAGGCACCCATCCCGACAGACCACGCACGGAACCTGGGCGTCATCCTGGATTCATCACTTTCAATGAACAGACAAGTCAACGCCGTCTCCTCATCCTGCTTCAACATTCTTCGCATGCTCAAAAAAACATTTCGTTGGATCCCCACCGAAACTAGGAAAACGGTCACCCACGCACTGGTCACGAGCCGCCTGGACTACGGAAACACCCTATACGCCGGGACTACCGCTAAACTCCAGAAAAAACTCCAACGAATCCAAAACGCCTCTGCCAGGCTCATATTAGACATCCCGCGTAAAGAACATATCTCTGGTCACCTCAAAAACCTCCACTGGCTTCCTGTCAATAAGAGGATCACTTTCCGGCTCCTAACCCACGCACACAGAGCACTCTACGAAATCGGACCAGAATGCCTCAACACACGACTGTCCTTCTACACCCCCTCCCGCCAGCTTCGATCTTCCAACCAAGCCCTTGCCACTGTACCTCGCATCAACAAGACCACCATGGGAGGTAGATCCTTCTCC
Source organism: Lissotriton vulgaris (assembly GCF_964263255.1). NCBI lineage: Eukaryota > Metazoa > Chordata > Amphibia > Caudata > Salamandridae > Lissotriton > Lissotriton vulgaris. The sequence goes on along the minus strand of NC_141696.1, from coordinate 369,975,871 downwards.
TACCTGGCAGCTAAAACCTGGAACTCTCTTCCCACTCACCTTCGCCTTACCCAGAACCACCTAGCATTCAGAAAGCAACTCAAAACGTGGATATTTGACAAGTAACTCCCCACCCCTTCTCAAGCGCCTTGAGACCCTCTGGGTATGTAGTGCGCTATATAAATCCTTTGACTTGACTTGACTTGACCCCGATGCCTAGGAACGACACCTGGTGGCCCCCCTGCCCATGGCAGCCCGCCCACCCCCATGGACCACGCACACAGCCTCAGAATCATCCTGGACTCCGAACTCAAAATGGACCACCAGATCAACTTCGTTGTATCCTCTTGCTTCCACACCCTCCGCCTCCTACACATGACCTTCAAATGGGCCCCCCTTGAACACAGAAAGACCGTCACACATGTCCTCATCACCAGCAGACATGACTACAGCAACACACTCCATGCCGGAATCAACAAAAGCCTCCCCTCAAACTTCAAAACATTCAAAACGCAGCTGCCAGACTAATCCTCAACCTACCACATCACCCATCACCTGCGCACACTACACTGGCTCTGAATCGAGGCAAGAATCACCTTCAAGATTCTCACAGATGCACACAAAGCCCTCCACAACACCGGACCAGCATACCCGAATAGCCGACTCACATTCCATGCCCCCGAAAAGACCCTACGATCAGCCCAGCTCTCCCACGCCGTGGTCCCTCGCACCAGGAAGTCTAGATCGGAAGGCCGCTCCTTCTCCTTTGTGGCCAGAGCCTGGAACACCCTCCCGCTCTAACTCAGACTGACGACATCACTCCCCAACTTCACACGGGACCTCAAGACTTGCCTCTTCAGTAGACCTCCTCCTTGATGGACAGGACCCTGCGCCTCCCTCCCTCCCCCTGTGCCTTGAGACCCTTACGGGTGATAGTCATGCTTAACAAACCCGTGATTGATTGATTGATTGATACAACATCTGGCAAGGTATCTTCCCTTTACAGGCTTTCTTAAGAGGAGTGGATGCCAAGCCCCCATACCTCTGGTTAAACTTAACCAGGCATCCAGCTTGTAACATGGATCTGGACTTGATAATCCTTATGTGAGTTTCCCACTTTAAAATGAAGAGCTGGAGATGGCATTTGAAATCCCCATTTTAAGCGTGGAGATTTCTTTTCCACTCGCTTCTAAAACGCCCCATGAAAACTCAGTGTCCGCTCTAGCAGTTTAGGTGGATCTACAGAACCCAGACAGGGAGACCGCTCGCGGATTTGGGACATTGTTGCCAGTCCCTGCTTCACAGCACAGCATGCTGCAATGTTCCCGGCCCCTGGAGGGGCACTGATGCCATTTAAGCTTGAACGCGGTCCCACATCGCAGGAGACTGCTCGTACCGGATTTGGGACATTGCTGCCAGTCCCTGCTTCACAGTACAGCACGCTGCAATATTCCCAGCCCCTGGAGGGGCACTGACGCCATCAGGGCCGGACTGGGAACCAAAACCGGCCTGGCAAAGTGCTCGCCCGGCCTCCCTGGGGGAGGTTGGGGGTGCGACCAAGCTCTTTGCCGGGGCCGGTTTTCGGCCGATTTTGTTACAGGGCCGATTTTGCAGCTATGCTGCAAAATCGGCCCTGTAACAAAAACGGCCCCCAGGGGCCCAAAACCGGCCCCCACCCGTGCGGCGCACCGGGGGATTGCCCTGTGCCCACAACAGTCAGTCCGGGCCTGGACGCCATTTAAGCCTGAACGCGGTCCGCAGTGCGAGACGTGCCCGGCCCAGGCGAAGACCTGGCCAAGACCGGCCCGTCATAAACTGGTAGAGGCCGGGCTGGGCCACGGCTCTTTATTCTGCGTTCAAAGGTACTGTGACTCTGTGATAAGATCCATGCCGTTCTATAGAAGGAGAACATTTAATTACCCCAAGTCTTTCTTGATAAACTCCTCCTTATTGGAAAAGATCTTGTGGATTACAAGTTATATTATCTTACTAAGTAGTTTGGATAATACCAATTCTGATAAAGCTAATTCTTTCCTGGTCGTCTATGAATTGTGGTCGATTAGATATACTTTGTGTGTAACTATTGTCATGGGGAAGAGAAAAGCACAGAGTGTCTAGAACAAAAAGAAACTTAAATCAGGGGAGCACTCACGTCAGACCTTACTTAGTTATTTAATGGGAGCTATGGGTGCCATTAAGCAGCATATTATAACAGTAGAGGAGTCCTTGAATATGGGAAATTCAGGTTTGGGTGGAGGTACATCAGTGAACAATACAGAAAAGGGGTGTTCTGTTTTGTCCAATGAAGTTCCCAGGAGTCCATTAGGTATAAATGGCTGCATTGTAAACATTTCGGTGCACATATCAGGAAGTGACCAGGAGTATGATACCCAACCACCGACCAAGCGCGCCAGAAACCCTGACACTTCCCCCCCTATATTAGGGGATACAGGTTCAACGGTCAGGGGGACCCCTCTTAAAGTATGAAAAAAGGCCCCTAAAAGGGATACGTCTTTGTCGGCATACAGATGAGATAGTTGGGAAAAATCTATAGTTTTTAGTCCAATGCGCATACACAGAATGAGGGAGTAAAGATAAAAGCTAAGCTGGAAACCCTAGACACCTTTCTAAGAGAAACTTTAAATAGTTTAACATGTTGAATCGGCAAAAAGGAAGAAGCATTAATCCAATGCCTAGATAAATCCCAGAATCTTGTACAGGAGCCAATATCTGCACAAGCGAGTAGTCAGGACCGACAAACCAACAGCATGCAACGTCACACCACCGTTTCTGCCCCTGACAGTGATAAGGAATTAACATACCTATCACACAACATAGCCCAACAAATTTCTATTACCAATCGTGAGGCTCTCCCCTCAACAATTTCACTAGTTTTGGATATGCCCACGCATTCTTTAGGCTCTAACGGTATTAATATCGCAAGCACCCGGAACGACAATGAGGGAGAGTGGCAAAAAATCTAGATTTAGCACCAGCTGCCACACACTATGTAGTGGTGTTAGCTAACGTTCCGAGATTACAAACTGGGATGGCTGAATCATGAGAGATTTTAAGGAATAAATCACCACATTGGCTTGGTGGCGGTACAGGCCTATCTGAGAGGCTATTCAATGAATTTAAGAGGGTCAGGAGAGTGAATTGGGTAGGTAGAGGACAAAAGAACTTGGCTGGGGATTATGTGGTGCTGACTTTCAAAACCCCGCAGTTATTACAACTGATTCTGAGTAGAGCTGAAAACCATACCATTTCGTGGCTGGGTGTTAATTTAGTTCCATTCGGTTACTTCTATCAACCTATGCATAATAATGATGTTATTAAATACAGCAAACTTCAAACCCCGAGCCATATGCGTCGGTTTAATGTTCCAACTTTTAACCACTTTGAGACACTTACTAATCTCGAATCAGTTGACTGACCATGAATGGTGGAACCACCTCAGACTGTAGCATCCAGTAGAACGGGCGCTTCTCTTAGTGAGGGACCTCCAGTACCACAACCCAGTAATGTAAAAATCCTTCCACATGGTAATGCTATGGTAGTACATGCAGAGACAGTAAATGATTTAGTGTTTAATACTTCGGCTGTTTCTATTCTACCCCTTATTATACAAGCTGACCCCACACCAACTGACACATTTAGTGGGAGGGGGGACGATTGTGGTAAAGAACGGAAGGATAAGTGCCAGCTCTTGTTCTGGAATGTTGCTGGATTAAAATCCAAGGTGACTAACACTTTTTGGACTGAGTTTGTGAGCAATTTTGATATTCTTAGTCTGCAAGAAACCTGGGTGGTGGATCCTATCCATATAAGTGGCTATAAAACCTTCCACACTCCAGCAATTACATCACTTCATGGCAGAGCAGAAAGGGGTCTCTGCACGTATATTTCAAAGAATCTCAATACTGGGAAAATTGTACTAAATGTTACTGAACGGTATTATCAAATTATCAGCCTCCATATAGATCATGCATTCTGCATGTTCTTACTCAATTTTTATAATAACGCTACACCGGAGTTGATTGAGGGAATATTGAGATCTATGAGTCGGCTATCAGTTAGAGACTCATTCAACTAACAATGTATTTGTTATTTGGAGTGGGAACTTTCATTCTTCCCTTTGCCAACATACTGACAAAGAGGTTTGTGGTATATCTTATGAGAAAGGTTTTAGTATCTCACATTTTCCACATACACTTTACAGCGACCTATTGAACGATATTATGTTCATATTTAATATAGGCTTTGCTAATAATCTGTGTTCACCTATGGTTCCTTTCTGTCCTACCTTTAACGGCCGATGTACTTCCTCCACCATAGACTTTATATTAACATCGAGTAGATATTCCTCACGTGTTCAGGATTTTAATACTCATGAGATTGCTTTTAGCGACCACTCTTCCTTAAGGGTAGATGTGGTGGTGTATAGTCAGGGCATTAACACTAGAGTTAATCCCTCTTATTCTGTAGACAATATTACTTTGAGTAGGCAAAAGGGATATGCTCTTAGATGGGCTAACTTGGATTCTGATGAATTTATTAGAAAAGTTGTGTTGAATTGTAGAGATATGTTTCTATCCTGTTTGGATGAAAGGTCATCCGATCAGGATATTACAGAAAACTTCTCTGTTATCTCAAAATATATAAAAGATACATTCCTTGTTAAAGCAAAAAGAAAGTCACCCATAAACAAGGATGGTTTGACACTTACTGTACAAAGGCTTATTCTAAACGTAAACATTCCCTACACGCTACAGTGAAAAATCAGGAGTACATCAGGGAGGCAAGAAGGGATTATAAGGGGGCTTTAAAAGAGAGAAAGATGGCATTAAAAGAGGAAGCTTGGCGCGCCTTGCACGATGCCTCAGTAAACTGTGACTCTTCCGCCTTTTGGAAGGCTGTTAATGCACCCTTTCTGGCAGATAAGGATATAGCAACTATAGAGATTGCTATTACCGAATCAGAGTGGACCTCTTTAAATCCAATTTAGCACTATGGGGACTACTTTTAACACAGGTTTTTAATGCATGTAGTTCACAAGGTTTCTTATCGACCTGGTATGAATCTGTAATTTTGCCAATCTTTAAAAAAGGGGATAGGATGAACCCAGCCAGTTACCGGCCAATTTCATTGCTGGATTCAATAGTTAAGGTTATTGGGAAGGTTTTAGTAGATAGAATGCAGGCATGGGCGGAGGAACAGGCCATCATAAGTGATCTACAATATGGCTTCCGTAAGGGCCTGGGCACAGTCGAACAGGGCCTTAATTTACTTATTGGATAAATATACTAGGGCAAAAAGGGGTAGATTATTTCTGACTTTTATTGATTTAACGGCGGCATTCGACTGTGTCATTCATGATAAGCTGTGGTTGATTTTACAGGGCATGGGTGTGGATGTTTTAATAATCGCATTTCTAAGGCAGCTCTATTCTGGGGCAAAGGCGAGGGTTCGCTATGGGTTGGGCAGCAAATGCACTAGGCACTTTAGAGTGTTAAGAGGTGTGAGACAAGGCTGTGTCCTTGCCACATTACTCTTTATATTGTATATAAATAATTTAGAAACTATTCTAGTTAAGGAGTGCAGCGATGCGCCCTATCCCTGCACTCCTGATTGCGGATGACGCAGTATTAATGGCCCGTACACCGCTCAGTCTCCAAAGGGTCGTTAACTCTTTTTCTAATTTTCTGTCAAATTTGGGGCTTACGATTACTTGTTCTAAAATGTTTGCAATGAATTGCGGGTCAGGGTCTAACAAGAAGATTAACACCCTTTTTATAGACTCAAGGCCAATAGAGTGTACTAAAACATTTTCCTATTTAGGGATTTTATTTGGGGATCGATGGGGTCAAACAAATAAGATGTCTAGAACATGTCAACATTTTTCTATTAAAATTAGGACACTTAGAATATTTTAATGAGCTTCATACTATGTGACCAGGAAACATTTTAAAGCTAGCTGCATGTGCCTTCTGGGCGAAACCAGAGCTACAACCGAAATCAAAAAATCAGCAGTTCAAGCCCATCACCCTACTTTGTTGACCCCAACTATACAACCATATATTTCTATAATTACTGGCGATTATGACCGATTCTTGTTAACACACTTGAGAGTGAATATTTTATATTGATCCTTAAGTTTCCCCGAATTAACAGACTGGTCAAGAGTCCTATGTAAATGCCAGTATGATGATGTTTCTTTACACTCAACTATACATATATTTTTCTGCTGTAAATTTTATGTTATCAGAGAAGGCGATGGAATATTCCTGTACTAAAAAAACTTGGAGTGAGACAATATCGCCCGCTTTCTGAGCACTGCAATTACTAGAAAAAGAAATTGTTATTGCCTCTGTCATAGCTTTAAAAGGTTTTTTAAAAATTATCGTAAATCCATTATAATGTAATTTTACTTATGTATCTAACTTGTGTTGAAAGTAGCCATGATTTGATTACGTTTTTATAATGGAGTTTTAATTATTTGACAAATGTATTGTGCTTTTATGGTTATAATTTACAGTAACCGAATATTTCTCTTTTGATTTGATTTAGTGTAACAAAATCAAATCATCCGCATACAGCAGGCATGGGATATGCCATAACCCAAATTTTGGCGAGAATGATTTTGATAATTTTAATGCTGCTGGTAAATCTGTCAAAAATAGACTGAAAAGCAAGAGAGCCAAGAGACACCCCTATCGCAGGCCATTTTTAACTAGAATCTTTTATGATAATCTCCCAGACTTGTCAAGTTCTACCTGTGCCCAATTATCAGTATGTAATGCCTTGATCATATTAAGTAGTTCAGATGGTATCTACCATAGGCAGAGCTTTTCCCAGAGCAGACCCTGTCTACTGTTTCGAAAACCATACGGAAATCCATAAAGCAACAGTATAGCCTCTGATTAAGTTTCAAAGATTTCCGAATAATAGCCCAAAGATCAAAGCATTGATCTGCGGTAGAATGACCCCCCTGTGCCATTTTGTCCAAGTGTGACAATAATATTTCCTTTCTCAGAAATATCCAGGAGGCTAATCAATCTATAATATGAGGAATGTCCAAGGTGGATTGGACCTATCGCACCTGACCCTCTGTTACCGATGTGCTTGCCAGCAGACCGAGACAACTGTTTGGGCTCGTCTTCAGTGGAAAGCGAGTCCTCCAAATGGTCTCTTAGCTAGACACCCTTTTTGTTCTGAAGCCACTTCTGGTACACCTTGGGTTCCTCGAGCCCCTGTGCACTGGTCCAATGAAAGGTTGGAACTAAAGTTAAAATGTTTTGTGACAAATTTCCACATTGAAGTGGCGAGGGGTGAAAGAGTAGCACTATTGTTCCTTACAGTAGTTGCAGGGGTACTTGGTATAAAGTCTTTTGGTACTTTATCCACTTTCTTCTTCTTCTTACTGGGCCCCTCACACCCTTTACCCTTAGAATTTCCAAGTAGTGCCTTCTTATGGTGGAGAGTTGGAGGAGAGAAAGGCTCCAATTTTAGGTGCCCCTTGAAAAGCACAAAATTGTACGGAAGCCAGGAGAGCTGGAAGCCTTAACAACTCAAGCATTGTCTTGACGACGCTCAAAGAGGCTGCCTGCTCAGCCTAGGTGCTCCGCCTCCCATGATTTTGGGTCCAGAGGGGTTGGTGACTAGCCAAAATAGGGAGAGGACAACAAATGCCCCAACATTCAATACTCATGAATGCAGTCTAAGTAAAAGCAGTTGGAAGGTGGGTGGCGCAATGGGGCAGAGATATAACACAGGGAGTTTTTTTGTTTATCCAATGCAGAAGGCCTTCTCAAAGCCAGTGTATGTATATTTGTTTGTATTTTCATTATGAATTTTTGGGAAAACATGAGGCTGGCAAGATAGCTCCAGCTACCTCTAGGCTATATCGTAGTGAAACAGGGTATCCGTGAACAAAATACCCTGTGAGAAATGATAAAAGTAGCAGTCAGCAATATGGTATCATTTGAATATATGTTAAAGTCAAATTGAGGTATTGAAGGGAATAGAAAGGAGTGGAGCCAATTTTAAAATAATGGAGGGATGCTAGAAGTATACAAATATAACAAATTGAGTAGCAACAGCAGAAAATGTTGCACGAGTACAAGAAAGACAAGCATTTACAATGCAACGGTCTCGCCTTTGAAAAAGTTAGAGCTATTGGCATTGTAAATGACAACATTTTTATTTATGTGTTGGTTTTGAAAACATATAAATAAATGGCACTGTCATTTACAATGCCAATAGCTTAATCTCTCACAAATGCCACACACAGACCCACACAGAGTCCCACACACATACATACCTACAGAGCCACACGGAGAGCCACACACACACACACACACACACAGAGCCACACACACACATACACACAGAGCCACATACACAGACACACACACAGCTACAGACACAGACACACACACACACAGACTTCATCCACCCACTAAGTCCATCCACCTAGCCACCACTCAACTCCATTCATCCACTGACTCCATCCACCCAACCACACCTTGTCAGGGGTAGTAAGCAGAGCGACAAGTACACAGGTGCCCACCTATTGGAAGTGGCCTTGAATATGCGCAGACACCAAGCGCTGTGCAGTCCCAGTCTCGGTGCTGCACCTGTCCATAGTGCTGAAGGCAGCCACGTCACCCCCACCAAATAAACGGCAAAGCCATTTTGTCACAAGCATTCAAATACAGTATGTTTACATCCAGGTCGGAAACTTTATATTTGTCACTAATACAGACCAAGATTAAACAAAACCATGAACAAACCAATCTACCCTGGCCACACACAATATGCAGATAAAAAATAACAAATCCGTATTTATAGAATCCGTACTCCGGAAGTGCTGCGGTGCCACACATTGACAGTGTATTCTCCAAATGCTGATAACGTGACTTTAAAAAAATACTACTTTAGATGAAGGCTTTTTAGTTTAATAAATAATAGACGTTACGTTCCTGGATGTTTCCCCCATCTGTGGGAATGCCCAGCTGTAGTGTTTGCTACCGAAGACTCCCAGCAGCTGTTATTAGAGAGCTGCGTGCTCCGTTCCTCGGGAGAGGCTGGGAGTGGGCTAAAGACACGTGACTCCAACCTGTGCACGAACACAACACCAGACTCCCCTCAGGAGCGGGAGAGCGCGACCCTACAGAGGGGTGGAAGGGTGTCCGCAGCATGCTGACCTAGGCGGGGGTGCCTGACGGGCAGGGTGTGACAGGCACTATTCCTGGTAGGGAGGGAGACAGAGGAAGACTAAACCAACTTCCGGGACAGTTTAGACAAGTCGGACTGCAAACCACGAGGATCACAAAGTGTAACGTGAAGCGATAGACGGTCAGGGCAGATTCCATGTTACTAGAAAGAACTTCGATAGAGCCAGCTCTATTCTGCGACCACAGCGTTTTCCACAGGAATATGGATACGCATTTGCCACATACTCCATCATCTGCAGCATAATCTGCAGATTCTAACACACACAATAACAAGCCGAGGTGCCGTGACAGCAGGAGGGGGGGGGGCGGGAATGGGCACACGGACAGCAGGAGGGGGCGGGAACGGGCACACGAACAGCGAGAGGGGGATGGGAACGGGCACACGGAAAGCGGGAGGGGGGCGGGAACTGGCACACGCTGGTTCAAGACTGCAATGCGGAGCTTCTCAAGTAAGCTACTGCCTGGGCGCCATCTTCGGAGAAATGACCAAAACAAACCTTCAAAAAATAAATAAATAAACCACCGCCCACCGCCGCAATGACGTTCACAAAGGGACGAAGAGCGAAAAAATCGCCGGAACGCCCACAAATCTGCTCGGGCAAAGACTGACGCATCTCTGTTCCAATGGCTAGCCTCCGTTTATTGTGCTAGCCAATGGAACAGAGAGGCGGGTAAAAGCCCCATACTGATTCTCAAAAGATTTCGCCTGCGCAAACACTGCTGCGCAGTAGACGCCAGGCGAAACCTATAAAACATTAGTGGGGGTGTATGCTGTTGACTGGCAAGAGGCAGACCCCCCTTTAACAGCAGATTACACACTGCCTAGTACTCTGTCTGTGGTAACGTTTATTAGTATTTATTTAAAAACTCAATCATGCTGTCAATATAAGCTCTCCAAGACTATCTAAAATTGTGGAATGAGCAATTCAACCTGAAAGAAAAATAATCTTTTTAATATTTGCCCCCAGCGCCCCCAAGAACTCCATTAGCCCGTGCTTAAGCTGTATCTTTTTTTTTCCAGATCAGATGGTTTGGTTGTTTATTTTGACCTCTCTGTGTTCTGGTCCCTGAGTCCTTTTTAATTGTAAATGCAGAACGTAATGAGGACTGTATGAGCTACTAAAACCTGACCTAGAACAACTTGTGATCCTTGGTTTGCATGCAGGTAAACACACGAGATTACGATAATACGATAATGCCACCTTTAAACCGAAACATAGTTTCACACAGGGGGGGAGAAGGGATGCGGGGGCGCTGCTTACTGCCAGAGCTAAGCTTGTCACAGTGGCCCTCGTTCAGCTCAGTGGCTCTATTAAAGGAGTTACTTGGCCCATCGGGGTCACAAGATGTAGTATTTCACCTAGAGACTTCATCTGCTCTTTGCAAATGAGATCTTTGGGTGAAATACCAGAAAAAACATGTGGGGATTGCTGCAAAAGCACCAATTTCTGCGTTTTATTGACTCAAATCTCTTAGTCTGGAGTATTTCTTCTCTCTCTACCCCTGTGGAGTTAAACATGCCTCCTATACCTGTACTTCCCAGGGAAGGAGAGTATGGTGGAGTTCCAGCGCAACTCGAATAAATCCTACTTTTTGTAGACTGCATCTCCGTTTTTTCCTCCTTTAAACAATTCCAATACTTGCTTTCTTTCCCCAGTGACATAGTGTGAATGTACTGACGACGACCAATTGCCCTTTCATTGTGTCAGATCCCCTGACCCGGAAGAAGATAACGCATGCTGAATGTAAATGGTTGGAGGTTACCTCTACATATCCTGCTCACTTCTGATCGAGCTGGTTCTCACCATGCTGAAGGCCCAGCAGTGTTCATTGGTCTGCACTGGTAATAGTCCTGGAGGGGCAACAACCTAATACCAAATACAACTGTGGGCACTGTAATGTTGTGCAATGTGGGCGCGACCACCCTGGCCCACGAGCAGCGCTAATGTGCTTTGTCCATTCCCCCCCTGTAAGCGTAGGTCTAATGGCTCCGCCCGACGTAGGGACGGAGCGCACGTTAAACTGTTAATAAATAGCCCATGACCCTGGGCGTGGCAGGCAGTTGTCTGACCACTAAGCATACACACGTGTGGTCTCATTTACTATATTTGTGGGCCTACCTACAACACGACACTGGCGACGAGGTGGTCTCGCCACCCCACCGCGTGCCGCGCTCTGCCCTTCCACTCAGGGAGAGCCCCCTGCTGTGCCCGCAATCCTTCTGCATCACAACAGCCCAGGCGGCGCTCTCTCAGCCACCCTGCACGCAACTCCGTGCCTCGCCGTGTAGAGGCCCAACCACGAAGACCCGGCACCCGGCCGCCCTGCCACCATGCCTAGCTGCGGCATCCTGCGGGCAGTGCCGCGGTCATCCTACCTGTCGGCGAGCAGCCCCCGCCGCCTTCATCTCGGCAAGACCGGCCTCGCGGCCCCCAGGTGCGTGCTCCCTGCCTGTGCGTGTTCGAGCGGACCGCCGCGCTGCCTCTGGGTTGAGCCCCCACCTCCAATGCCCAGCCGTGCTCTTCCGGCCTGACGTCTCGCGGCCTGCCGGGCCCGCCGCACGCTCCCCGCGCCATCCCTCACGCTTCCCGCGTGCACTGTTGCGGCCCGCCTGCCATTTCCCACGCATCTCGCGTGAGGAAAGCCTGCCGTTTCTCACGCATTTCGCGTGCAACGCTGCCATAACCTGCCGTTTTCACCCAGAATTGCCTGTAGCTGCCACCAGCGTGTCTCAGGGCCCATAGCCCCCTGGTGTCTGGGTATCCCCTGGCCGTCAGCACCTCCCGCCTTCCCCGATGGCCATGGCCGCCGTGCCGCCACTGGAACCCTTCACGGTCACGGGCACACCTCCCTCCCAAGCTGCCCGGTGGAAGAAGTGGGTGGAACGCCTGGAGAACTACTTTGTGGCGGCAGACATCGCAGTTGAACGGCGGCGCGCAATGCTTCTGCACCTAGGAGGAGAAGCTATCCACGACATCTCGAAAGACGTGGTGGAAGGCGGCCCACCCCGGAACTACACCACGCTACGCAACGCCATAACAGAGTACTTTGAACCTTTCGCCAGCGCGGATTATGAACGATTCTTGCTCCGCCAAGCTCGCCAGCTCCCAGAGGAGTCCGTTGATGTCTTCTATGCGAGACTCAAAAAGTTAGCCAGCACGTGCACCCTGCCGGATGTGGATGACGAGATCCGCGCCCAATTTATACAAGGCTGCGCCTCCTCGAAACTACGCGAAAGAGTCCTAGAGACAGACAACATGCCCATGCGCGACATCCTAGCGCTCGGACGGTCTAAAGAACTATCGAAAGCTCGAGCAGCTCACATGGAGCCAAAACCAACGGTTGTAGTCAAAGTTGAACCAGTGTGCGCCATCAAAACAAATGCCACCGACACACGCACAAAACCATCCCGAAGACCTCGGCAAAGCCCCGCTCAGTCATCTCACGACCGCCCCTGCATGAGGTGCGGAGGGACAACCCCCCACAGCGGGGCGTGCCCAGCGCAAGGAAAAATCTGCAGCGCCTGCGGTAAAGCCAACTATTTCACGAGCGTGTGTTTATCCTCAAAGAGGAAGAAGCCCAGTGGCCCACCCCAAAGAGTGAGACAGATAGAGCCAACTCCAGGTACCGCCACCAACAGTGACATGGACGACGACGAAGCGGACGCAGCGTCAGTCTACGTGGTACGAATGCTCAACACACTAGCGGCAACACCGTCAGCAGAACCTATGTGCACGGTGGATATACAGGATCAAGCATTAGCAGCCCTCATCGACACCAGGGCAACGATCAACCTGATGGCAGCCTGCGTGTACCGGACATTAAACGAACCGCCAGAACTCCATCCCACGAGAGTTCAAGTGTATGCCTACGGCACCAGTCGACCCCTCCGCCTCTGCGGAGTATTCCGGACAACAATCTCACACGACTCCCATCACGTACACACCAAAATCTACGTGTCGCAAGAAGGGTCCGGATTCCTGCTCGGCTGCCGGACCGCTCAAGACCTTAGGCTGATCCACTTCGCCCTCACGGTCCAAGCCCACAGCCTCGACCATCTCGTATTACAACATACGTCACTATTCAATGGGATCGGCTACTTGAGAGGACCGGCCGTCCGCCTCCACATAGATCGCTCGGTCGCTCCAGTGGCCCTCAGACACCGGCGCATAGCGTTCCACCTACGACCCAAAGTGGAAGCAGAACTACGGGTGTTAGAGAGAGCCGGAATCATAGAGAGAGTCAGCGGACCGACTCCATGGGTGTCACCCATCGTAGTGGCCAAGAAACTGAAACAACCTGACGCGGTGCGGATCTGCGCATCCCGAACCTCGCGATCAAGAGAGAACGCCATCTGACACCAACCATAGACGACATCATCGGTGAGCTGTCAGGTTCGAAGTGGTTCTCGAAGATGGACCTGAGGTCCGGATATCACCAGATCCCTCTACACCCAACCTCCTGCCCGATAACCACTTTCTCTACCCATGCAGGCCTGTGGAGATACACTAGACTCAACTTTGGGAATTCCAGTGCGGCCGAAGTTTTCCAGAACATCATTCAAACTGGCCTGCAAGGCCGAGACGGCGTACTGAACGTGAGCGATGATATCTTAGTCCACGTGGCGACGCTCGACGAACACATCCGCGCCTCCAGGCCGTCTTCACCAGGCTACAGGAGAGAGGTCTGACCCGTCACAGGGAGAAGTGCGAGTTCCTCCGGAAGGACATCAGCTTTTTCGGATACCGGTTCTCCGACCAAGGCGTTGGGCCAGACCCGGACAAAGTAAAAGACATCCATGATGCCCCCGCTCCAACATCAGTGACTGCCGTCCGCAGTTTCCTAGGGATGGTAACATACTGCGGGTGCTTCATTAAAGACCTGTCTGATCTCACCGGCCCCCTTTGCAACCTCACTAAGGCCACAGCCACTGGTAGTGGGGACAAGAACAGCAAGAGGCCTTCCAGAAGACCAAAGCGGCACTCTCAGCAGACACAACCCTATCTTACTTCAACCCTCAATACGAATCACAGCTTGTTGTGGATGCGAGTCCAACCGGCCTCGGCGCGGTCCTGGCCCAGCAGCAACCCTGCGGAGAGTGGGCACCCGTCGCGTACGCAAGCAGGACCCTCACAGCAACAGAACAAAGATATTCGCAAATCGAAAGAGAGGCCATCGCTATTCTATGGGGGTGCCGCCACTTCCATATCTACGTGTACGGACATCCATTTGTGGTAATCACAGACCACAAACCACTCCTCCCACTGTTCCAAGGGTCCTCCTCAAGTCCTCCTACACGCATCGAGAAATGGGTACTCCAGGTCCAAGAATACCAGTTCACAGTGGAGTATCGACCAGGCTCCAGAAACCCCGCCGACTATCTGTTGCGGCATGCCCGCCCAGCCACTGAGACAGAAGCTGCAGAGGCCGACGCCACCGAAGAATATGTGAGAATGATAGTGGAGCGTTCAAGGCCATTACCCATCTCCCTTGAGGACGTTACACAAGCCTCCAAGGACGACGACTGCCTACAAATCGCCATCCAATCAGGGAACTGGAAGCCACTACAAAGCCTGGCGTCGTTCCGCACCCCAGAAGCTCAAGCCACACTAAGAGCGCTGTACCAAGTCCAGAGCGAACTATCCATCTCACCAGAAGGATGCCTCCTGCGAGGCCCCCGCCTAGTTCTACCCGAGAGCCTCACCCAACAAGCAGTCCTCCTAGCCCATGGGGCTCACCAGGGCATTGTGAAATCGAAAAATCGCATCAGAACCAAGCTCTGGTTCCCGGGGCTGGACAAGAAGGTAGAAGACGTCATCCAACGATGCCCAGTATGCATAGCGACCAGCCTGCCCAATCCCCCAGCACCGGTAATCACGGAAGAAGGGCCGACCGCCCCGTGGACACGAGCCAGCGCAGATTTTGGTAGCCTCCCAGGTGGGAAGTACATGTTTGTCGTGGTGGATGACTACTCAAGGTACCCCGAAATCGAAATTTTACCCTCCACCGCAGCATCCAAAGTGATTCCAAAGCTAGAGAAAATCATCGCGACCCATGGCCTAATAGGAGAATTACGCACTGACAACGGACCTCCTTTCAATGACGGGGATCTAGCAGAATATCTACAATCACACCGCATCAAACATCGGAAAATAACCCTGAGATGGCCCCAAGCCAATGGCGAAGTCGAGAGACTGATGAGGACTCTGAATAAGACAATCCAAATAGCCATGGCTGATGGCCAAAACTTAGAACTAGCCCTCTTCCAGTTTTTACGAGAGTACAGACTGACCCCCCACTGCACCACTGGGGTGCCTCCAAGCCGCCTGTGTTTCAACAGAGCAGTGGTGGATACTCTCCCACACCATCCCAGGAGGGCCTGAGCTCCAACCCCGAGCAACCGATCCATGGAACAGCGAACCAAGGCTAACAAAGAAGCATCAAGACGGAGGAGAGCTGCAGACAGCCCCATTCAGGTGGGCGACCGTGTGCTAGTGAAAAATCGTCACCCAGGAGGGAAGTTCCGTCTCTCGTTTGAGTTACATCCCTGGATTGTCACCGGCGTAAATGGCACCATGATCACCGCAGTGAAAGGGAGAGAGACTGTCACAAGAAACGTATCGTTCTTCAAGAGACTGTTGCATAGGGAAGAGGATGAATTCCCAGATCCAGCTGAACACCTCCCAGGGCTGACCCGAAGCCCACGAGAAACAGAAGGAGAAGATACCCCCGAGGAGGAAGAGACTCCGCAAGTAGACGCCACTGTACAAGTCAGGGGTGAACAGGAGCCGCAGGTGGCATACAGCCACCCTGGAGATGGTGCAGCCAGAGACCCTGAAGAACTGACTCCCACCCAGTCGGGTGAGCGCAGCCAAAGCAGGTACAACTTGCGCCCCTGCCCGAAACCATCCCAGAAGTACCAAGACTTCGTGGCCTGCTGCGGACGCTGAGAGAACTTGAGTTGCGCTGCAACCACCTCATAAGAAAGACTTCCTTTTTGCATTTATAGACCTCAGAGACTGTAAGCAGAGACACTGATGCATTATGCCTTGTTTGTTTATTTGTTTTTTCTTTAGGGTAAAGGAGGAATGTAATGTTGTGCAATGTGGGCGCGACCACCCTGGCCCACGAGCAGCGCTAATGTGCTTTGTCCATTCCCCCCCCCTCCTGTAAGCGTAGGTCTAATGGCTCCGCCTGACGTAGGGACGGAGCGCACGTTAAACTGTTAATAAATAGCCCATGACCCTGGGCATGGCAGGCAGTTGTCTGACCACTAAGCATACACACGTGTGGTCTCATTTACTATATTTGTGGGCCTACCTACAACACGACAGGCACAACGTAGGGGGACCAGAATATTAAAGCCAAAAACCGGGACATTTCCCAAAAATAGAAGAAAGACTACAATTTTATTGCAACCCAGCGCACAAAGTGAAAGTGATCCTCAGCAGAAAATTACAGAAGAGGCAGTAAAAACATACATAAAATCTAAATTTTAAAGCCAGTAGCAGGCCTGTTAATTAAATTACCTTCTTATAACAGCTGCTAACTATACCTGCCTTGCAAAACATAAAAATATACCTCCCACCGTTTTCAGCCGACTCTTTCTAAAAACTGGGACATGAGCTTAATTTCTTGAAATCTGCCGGGACAGCTGGCGAAAAACCGTGACTGTCTAGGCAAATCCGGGATGCCTGGTCACCCTAGCAAAACAGCATTTTATGTTGAGGTTTTGTTCAGGGCTCGAGTTGGGGTACCACGCAGGTGGACGGCGTCCCCCCACTTATTTTACCGAAAGCTCGAGAACTATAAACTGCAACTGAGTGGAAGCCATCTTTTGTGACGTCACTTCCTGTCGTGACGTCAGCGTCCCCCCCACTTCTTTTTTTAGGACTTGTGCCCTGCTTTTGTTCACATGTCCTTCATGCAGAAGGCTTGGGAACACACCAGGAACCCACTAATAAGAGGAGGACTAGTATTTTGTGGCACAGGACAGCAGGGGCTGCTGAAGACAACTTTAGGCCCACCAGCTATAATATGCATTACTTTCTACAAAGTTGAGAAGGGTTATGGGGAAGGTCATTTTTTGGTCTTATCCCCAATGCATCTTACAGACTCTAGTATCCATTATCACTGATGAACACTGAATATAGGACTCCAGAAAATTCAAAAACTTGCAGCCAGAAAGGAATACCAATAACATCAGGATCCCACCGCTGTAACACCAACGTAGGTATGTGGTGTATTATGTGGTGATGGTGGTTAGGCGTCACCATGCAATGCTCTCACAATACCCCAAAGATGGTCCTTGGATTCACAATAATAAATCCTTAGCTCAGTCTTGGTAGAGTGGCAAAAAGCTGTCAGGCTTTACTAGAAGAACATGGGTTAAGCATTTCAGAGTACCAACATGGATGATAAGTAATTGAGACGACTCGAAAGAAACTCAACACCAATTGTTTTAACAGAAATCAGATTTTTATGTAAATTTAGACACCAAAATGAAATAAAACAGATAAGTATAATCAGAGTTATGGATTTTAGAAGCAAAACAATACTGAAAAACGTTATAATTCGGTCAATGGTAAAAATCACTAGTGACAATTGGTCACTTGTAGGTCAAGTTGCATGAAACCCAAGGAGGGTAAAGGTGATGTGGGTCCAAGGAACAAGCAATGATAGTCAGTACGGCTTTACCGGACTCGAGAAACCCTGGTGCAGTGTTGTCCTGGCTGTCTGGGGTGCTGAAGCGGTAGCCGCAAAGGAATTGATTTTACAGTGCTGGTGGAGAAGAGGGTGCAAATAGTCGATAACGAAGCCACGTCTGACATCGGATGAAGGTTTTGCGGAGTTCCCTCGAGGTGCAGCACTGAGTAAAGGGGGTGGTTGACGGACTGATGACCAACAAGCCTTGGCAGCAGTAAGCACGGCAGGAATTATTTAAATGTCCAGAGGTGTGGGGGAACATGGTAGCTGCATGAAACTTCGTGGAGATCAGAACTATGTTTCCCACAATGCACTGGGCAATCTACTTATGGGAAATCCCTTTCCTACAGCAACTCATCTAGAACACTGATCAACAGACCTACATTCTTAGCAAATTCCACATGGGTCAATCAGTCCAAAATATCCCTCTGCTCTTTGTGGACCTTCACATTAGCAACTAGTGTGTAGCAGGAAGTAGGCCTTCCGGCTCTGTATTACAAAAAGGCCCAGAGATTTCCAACATGCATTTACACACACTTCTTGCACCTCAGAGGCACTCTGGTATTATGGAAGGGGCAGTAAATGCGTGTGCGAGGCCCCCTACAAATCAGAGAACATGTTTTCCTGCATGCCTACACCATATTACAGATGCAAATTCAGTGGCAAAGGAGCCGTTGTGAAGTGCATTGACTGCACTAAATAGAGGTGGCTCGAAGACTGTGCATCCCCAAAGGACACCCCTACGGTGGAGTTATGGGGGTTGTTCCTCTGCAAGCGAGTTCAGTAGCACACTTCACCCACTTGTGGGAGATCCATGCATCTTTTTAAACTGAGACCTGAACTCCAGCAGCAAGTGAAGGGGAGACCACCAGTTTCTAACAGCCTGAAAACCATTTCCTGCTCTGTTGTTTCGAATACAGGCATGAGTTCCTGTCTGACCACTATCTAAATCTGGCACACACCATAAGAGGGCCCACAGTCCTAGTCATTCACCCTGTTAAAGGAGCGGTATGGCTCAGAATGGGACAATGCACTATAAAATGCCCAGGGCCATTGGAATTATGTGATTGTGCAGTCATGGTGATTTTTGCATAGTTATAGATTTTCTGCATTTGCCACATAATCCATCATCAAGCACATAATCTGCAGTTTTTAACAATGAAAATATTGTTTCTAACTCAAATGGTCCAAACGTGTTGCTGAGCAGCTGATGACCCTTTGTTAAGCTGAACTGGTCACCATTCTGTTGATTATTGTTATAATTGGATGTTAAACTGGAAGTAATGAGGTGCAACCAATGTCCACAGAGTGTTACCAGGTTTAAAATGGTGAAATAATGAAGTAATCCCATAACCAAATATGCCACATTGTGACGCATAGTTTACTCAATCCTGCCGCATAATTTGTCCCTTTCTTGTTGCATAATTCCAGTGGCCCTAAATATGGCACATGGCATAATAGAGGCCTGTCTATGGCTTTGATGTGAGTACTGTTTGATAATTACACTTCTCTCTCACTTTGGTTTTCAGATGTTCTGCAATTGAGAATATAGGGATTCCATATATAAGGCTTTCATGCCATAAGCCCAAGCAACGTCTTCAAATTGCTTCCTAAAGCAAGCTCAAGTCCATGCAAATACATTGGGGCAACTTGATGATTGCCACGTAAAACCACGCTGCTGCAGGAGGACAACAACAGACAAGTGAGTTACAGGTATACACTATAGCAGCCGGCATAACTCGCAGGTGGCTGGGCGAGGGCAGGTGTGCAGGGTTGGTGAGGAAGCACAATTAAATACAAAAACAATAGAAAAATACAATTATACACTTACCTTGCCACCGGTCCAACTGCCACTTCTCAACTCCTTGCTCCTGCTCTCCTCATGGGAAAGGAAGCCAGGCTCCCTTGATCAATCACAATGCTGCAATGCAGCATTGTGATTGGTAAGCACCCAGGCTGCCCTGACCAATCACAACGCTGCAATGCAGCGTTGTGATTGTTTTTGAGCATCCTGGTTTGACGCGCCACCAGGGAATGGGGGCCTGGGCTTGTTCTCCATGCAGGCTCTAATGCACCCGGCATAGAGAACTGGCAACGTGCGCATGACTGGTTTGGACTGGCCGGGTGGGCTGACCAAACAGTGTTTGCACACATAGGAGTCGGAAATCAGTTCCTCCCCTGCCCTGCTCCGTGAGCAGAGCAGCCCCTCCCACCCGCAAAGGAAGGAAACAGAAAATGATAATAACTAAAAGTTATTGTCATTTTATATTTCCTTTCTTTTAACCTGCTCAAAGCAGTAGGGCAATGCTCTTCCACCACACCGTAGGAGCCGCCACTGGGTATACACCCAGCCAATACACTGAATTTCTAGTAATTTTCAATCACATTTTACGCAATTTTCATGTTCATTTAGAAATTGCTTAACAGATTCAATGGCCGCAAAATTTGTTTCGTTTTAATTCCCTTTGATTTCTGGGATATCAGGATTGTCTGGTTTGCTAATTGCGTTCCTCATCGTGTGTTTTACTCCTGTTCCGCGTTCCGTCACTCAATGTTCCTTTTAAAAGCTTCTTGCTTCGTTACTAACAATATTTCCTTTGTTTGCCAGTGACCAGGATTCTTTTTGCCTTCTAATATTTTCTTCCGAAGGAGTTTGTTTCTTTTCCTGTTGGCATGGCGACGAGGGATTGGCTGTAATCTCTAGATAATCACAGCTTAATCCCAGGGTGCCTTATTCGGCACAGACAGTGCTTCCTAGATGTTCTTTCTAATTTGCAGTTAGCGACCTTGACAGTTGAACTGTTTGGCTTCAGGGCACAAGTGGAGGGTGGACAGACATGGGCCTCCGCAGAAATTTTTCCAGGGGTGGCTAACCTGGCAAACGAAGGGGCGTGGCTAATGTTAATCAATAGGGGCGGGGCTAAAATGGCAGACAATCAGGATCGGGCAAATGATCAGGCCAAGCTGAGGAAAAAAAGTGCTGAATTCTGCATTTGAAACTGGACAACAATTAGAGCACACATATGAACCCTAAAATTACCCCCCTGGCCCCTTAACACTCATACATTCCCTGATCCCTAAAATTAGCCCCCTTGCACCCCAAAACCCATAACCCATACCCGCCCTGACCCCTAAAGGAGGTCAAAATTCAAGACAAACGGTAAGGTTTACAGACACATCAGAGAAGGTTGCGCAATAGTATATAAGTAAGTAAATAGACAACCACTAAAGTACAAGTGAAAATAAGTTTATATTAGGTTGAGACAATTGTGCACTTCATGGTTTGTCAGTATACGCGCAGCTTTAAGCAAATGTGCTGGTCTTTTTGTGGTAACAAAACCGCCTCCACCTTTCCAGCTCCCAGAGAAAACACCTGATGCCTGGTCCTGCCAGTCTGGCCTTGATATCACCCTCCAATGGCGCCCCTCATCTTCACATAGACCCTCTCTAATGTTTTTTCAATTTCTTCTATAGTGCTACTCATCCCAAGTATGTTAGGCAGAGTTTTGGAGTGCGTTACAACACACACATATTATATAGAGACAGTCACTCATATAAATGGGAAAGTCAATGTATAGGAAATGTTGCTTAAGATAATGGGGCTTTAAATGTGTAATCATACTTTAATCAATCATTCAGTCTTCCACCATTCATTCTGTCCTTCCATCTGTGTGCCCATCCATGCAGCCACGGTCGGTAGTGGGAGTAGCTGCCGGGCGGTGATGCCGGGAGGGGGAGAGGGAGGGTGGGGGGTAGTAATCTATGGATTACGGAGCTTTACAGGTAAGTAAACATAATAAATAAATAAAACGAATTTTGTTGCGTTCACTGCATCCCCAAATACGATGCAGTGCACGCAACAAAATTTGTTTTATTTATTTATATGTTTACTTACCTGTAAAGCTCCGTAATGCATAGATTACTACCCCCACCCTGCCCCTCCCCCTCCCGACGTCACCGCCCGGCAGCTACTCCCACTACTACCGACCGCGGCTGCATCCATGTCCAAATTCATCCATTAACAAACCTATCCATCACGTTTCCATCCATCATTTCACTCATCATCCCTCAATCCACCCTTTTACTCATCCATCATCCATCCATATTTTCATCCTATCCATCCATACACTCATCCATCACTCTTCCACCCATCTATCCATTAGCTCATCCATCCAGCCATTCACCCGTTCAGTCATCCATTTACCCATCCCCCTTCCTCTTTCAATTCCCCTTTCACTTAGCCATCCATCCCTCATCCACCCACCCATCCAGCTACTCATCCACTCATGAATCCATCCATTGAACCTATCATTCATCCATCCACCCTTTCACTCCTTCACTCATCTATCCATCCTTTTGTCCATCTACCCGCCCTTTCACTCACTCATCCAGCCTTACATCCACCCTTTCACTCATCCGTCCATACATTCACCCTTTCACTTATCAATTCATCAATCCACCTGATGGAGCAAGGTTGCATATGAAAGCGACCTGCTCGTAATCAACTGTCGCTAATAACCCGTAATGTACTAATCAACATGTTTTGTCTTATTAATATTGCATTACATGACATCTAGGTGAAGCTTGCATATGTGCTTTTACTAACGATAATCTGCTTGCATTAATATGGCCACTGCTATGCAGAATTTCTTACTGCGCATGCGTCTGTCACACTCACGTGACATGGCGTACTTTCTGCTTTGGAGGGAATCTTTTGCTTCTGCGCACTAAGACTAAGATGGCAGCTCTATGTCCTCACATGCAAGAAGCTTGCACCGCTGCTTATGCTAAGCTGTTCGACCTGCCTAATTTATATCACAAAAGTTAAAATTAAGTAATGGGAATAGAGTAGAGATAAGTGGTATACAGTGCATTTAGTTATTCTTTGTTCTAAAACTGTTTCTTTTCTGCTTTATTATCAGCTCCTGTTTGGGCCTGAAATGTATCCGTGACTCCATTTTGAAACCCACACCGTGCATGTGCAAAGTTTGCAAGAAAACTCAAGCTGTGGCATTGAACTCATGCCAGCTACTGTCCTACCAGATGATGTTCATGAGAGCGTGAACTCTCAACCCCACAAAAAGAAGCTGGACTGTACAAGCATAAATACATTGTTTGATATTGTTACATTCACTGCTGGGTGAAATAAAAGTGCATGGGAAAATAAATTGATGGGCGGGAACTCAAACATTAATATTCATTCTAAAAGTTTCATTTTGGTATGGTGTGATGACCTCTCCTCATCCTTTTGTCCAATCAAAATTGGGGATCCTTACACTTGCAACATTGGGGGGTGGTACACTGCCCTGGAAAATAGTATAACTAGAGTAGGTTTAGTTAGCTAATTTGTCTAACTTGTCCGAATAGCTGACCTATCACTGACCCAACGTACTCAATAGGTGATCATCAATCCATCCACCCATTCACTCGTCCATCATCCACCTTTTCACTCATCCATCCATCCATCCATCCATCATTTCACTCATCTATCCAACCATCCATCCACCCATCCCTTCACTTACTTACTCACTCAACTTTTCGCATTAATTATGAGACCCATCAAGAACTCCACCTTCGCTGTAGTTCCTAAAGCAAGGGGTGGGCTGGAGCAGGGTTCACTATGCCCCTGCACATAGACAATCTGAAAAAGTGGAAGGCATGATTCATGCATGATGCACAGTGGCTTGACGTGGGGAGACTGTGACATGGTGTTGTTTCCAGAGCTTTAAGTGGGATTAAAAAACTAGGGGGGGGGGGGTCTCTCCAAAAGGGTGTTTGATGTAATAAAATGCATGGCTTAAAACACATAAGCTAAAAATCTGTGCTTAATATAATGTGCCGCACCCTGGGTGTTTACTGGTGCGTTTTTGGATGCCTGTGGAGACGGCCAAGCTCCCCTTAGGTCCTAGGTCTGCACCTTTGGGCTTGTTTTTTAGGTCCTTGCGCTAGTGGCTTTGAGCTTAACTAACTACTGCAGTTCAGTATAATGCAGTTATTTTGCAGGTTTGGGCAACTGACCGTTGTCAGTCCGCTCGTGGGTTTGGGAGTTGTTTTGTCGCGTTTGTTGTTACACACCAGGAGGTTCACAACACTTTTACAGATTGGTGCTCTGGGGGAGGGGGAGTACGGGGAGGGGGGATTGTACTGAGAGATGGCCAGTAATATTAGCTTGGCTGAGGAGTTCAAACTCCTGACCTGGAACATTAGGGGTATGGGCTCTCCCGCCAAATGCTACAGTATCCTGAATTACATATGAAGGCGGGAAGCCGATGTGGTCCTGCTGCAAGAGACCTATCTCACAGAGGTGGAAGTGGCTAGGCTGCGACGTAGATGGTGAGGGCAGCTATTTGCAACTATGTATGCTGTTTTTGCAAGGGGGTTGCTAGGATGGGTCAGGCCTGGGGTTCCCTTCCAGGTATCTCGGAAAATCATAGACCCAGAAGGGAGATTTGTTGTGGTTAGAGGCAAGTTGAAAGGCAGGGAAATAACATTGGGAAGCCTCTATGTACCAAATCGTGATCAGATTTCCTTCTTAGAGCGGCTCTCTGCAAAGTTGGATGGAGTGGCACAAGATGCCTTGATTCTGGGGGGCGATTTTAACCCTTGTATGTGACTTGGGATGGGACAGATCTACTCCCCCGTTATGAAGTACAGTAGCAGCCACGATGACTAAGGGACTCAAGCACTGGATTAGGGGGTGGGAATTGATAGATGCTTGGAGACTGCATAACACACAAAAAAGAGAATATGCTTATTACTCTTCCCTGTATGATTTACATATGGGACTAGATACGTTCTTCTGTTCCGGCAGGCTGGCTCCGATGTTCTTAAAGGCTGAATACCTCGACATATCCCTTCCGGATCACAGTACCTTGCTAATACAATTCGCCCCTACCCCTGAGTGGGCCCGAATCCCATTATGGCACCTAGATCCCACCCTGTTAGAAGATGAAAGCTTTAAACAATGCCTCTCTGAAGCCATGGCCTTCTATTTTGTGGGAAACCATGGTACCGCTAGCTCCCATTTGATATAATGGGATGCCTTTAAAGTGGTAATCCGAGGACAATGCTTAGGGCAGGTACTGGGGGCTAGACGGGAGATTGTCCGGGAATTTGAATCCCTGGAAGCTCAGATTCTGACATTGGATAGAGAGATGGAGGTGGGGCTGAAGTGCAAGGTCGACTGGCAGAAGTGAGGAGCTTCTGTAACTCCACATGGGACAGGCTGCGGACACTGGACTACCGAACGTACCAAGAGCGGCAACATGTGGAAGGGAGCAGAGCAGGGAAGTTGTTGGCCTGGTTGATCAGACCGGAAAGCAGGGGAGCTCCAATTCCCAGTATCCGTGATAGGGATGGGCTTATACTAAGCTCCCCACGGGCCATCAATGATTAGTTTCGGGAGTACCACGAGAAACTCTATGGGCCACCGGGAGTCTTACGGGGAGATAAAAGACTGGACTATTTAGAAGAGTTAGGATTGCGGGGTTAGATTGAGACTCTCGAGACTCACTGGCACTGCTGGTAAAGGCCGGTGGAAATTTGGGCGGCCATTAATGAGATAGCGCGTGGGTAAACGCCTGGGCCTGATGGCCTCCTGGACGAATTTTACTCCTCTTTTATGGATATATTGGCCCCGAGGCTAGAAGAGGTCTATGCATCTGCACTAAAGGAGAAGCGACCACCAGCATCAATTAGGGAAGCAATGGTGATTCCCTTGCCGTAGACAAAGTAGGTTGTAGCAGAGGTAATGGAATTTCGGCCCCTGTGTATGTTAAACGTTGATTTTAAAATCCTAAGTAAGGCGTTTGCTACTAGGCTTTTAGCACTGATGCAGAGGCTGATCCATACAGACCAAAGCGGTTTTATCCCCTCACGCTCCACATACAATAACTTGAGAAGGTTATATCATGTTATGTTCCATAAAGACCTAGGAGACTATCCCGAAGCTGTGGTGGTAGCGGTGTACCTAGAAAAGGCCTTTGATTCTCTAAGATGAGACTTTTTACTAGCAGTCATGGGGAAAATGCAGATGGGAGATGGCTGGTCTCAATGGGTCCACCTCCTGTATGCGGATCCTAGAGCTCGGTGCACACGGACGCTGTGGTCTCTACTCCGTATTCCATATATAGAGGAACCCATCAGGGGTGTCCTCTGTCACCTTTGCTCTTCGCTCTGGCTATGGAGCCATTAGCGGAGCAGTTTAGGCAAGAAAGTGAGAGACTAGGGGTGGCTCTTGATGGGACTCAACATATAATATCTTTATTCGCCGATGACGTACTGATCTATCTGTGGAATGGATCACGCAGGATCCCGATTGTGTTGCGGATTTTTGAGGATTTTGCTAAGCTCTCGGGACTACGTATAAATAAAACAAAAACTTATGTGTTCCCATTGAGCCCTACCATTGACAGACCGCCAGATTTCCCGCTAGACCTGGAGTGGGCATCAACCTCATTCAAGTACCTAGGAATACAGATTTACCATCGTCAGGTGGACCTACTTGAGGGGAACCTTGGAGGTTCCCTGAGAGCATTGCCGGAAAATGTCTTCTTTTGGCGTTCCCTCAAATTGCCGGTAATGGCCAGGGTAGCACTGTCCAAGATGTGGTGCTACCACAACTGTTATACTTTTTCATCAATTGGTCTGTAGTGATCCCTAGGAGTTGGTTTAAAACCATGGACACTTTATTGAGGGATTTGGTGTGGGATGGTGGACGTAACACTGCAACTTCCACTTATGGGGGGAGGATTGGGTGCTCCTGATTTCGAAGCCTACTACATGGCAGCACAGCTCCAGTGGCTGGCCAGGTGGCTTGTTGGGCGAGGGCTTGACACATTATCGGTGCCGGCTAGTACTGCACAAGTGGCCTTGCTCCCTAGAATGCTTAACCATTGCCAGAAGATCAAACACATGGGAACATTACTCTCAGTGGCAGTGACATGCTGGGATGGATGCATGGCAAGATCCAAAGCCAGGCTGCTTTATACGCCAAATATTCCTCTTACGGGACTCCCACAGGTAGGGATGGGTCCCCCTCTTACTCAGCGACAGTTGCAGGGCTGGGAGGAGGAAGCAGTGCTGACGGTTGGGGATTGCTATCGAGATGTTACACTGCTCCAGTTGGAGGACTTTCTGGAATATCATGACTTACCACAGGAACAGTTTCTGAATTACCATAAGATACGGGGAGCACTGGCTGAGCTGTGGGGAGGAGACACTATAGAACCTGCCACTCATGCGGCCCTTCAGGCAATGGTAACTTTGGGTACGGCGGGACACCTGGTAAAATGGCTCTACCTAGCAATAAAGGAAATGACTACCCGTCCTTTGCCTCAAGTAAAGGAGAGATGGGAGAGCACCCTAAACAGACAGCTGACCAAGAAGGAGTGGAAAAAGGTCCTTGGAAGCCCATAAATGCAGCTTTTAAGCTCCTACAATTCAATATTCTCCATAGAACATATCTTACCCCACAGAATGTAGTGTATGATTGGGGTGATCAGGTCCGCACCAGATGATCATTACTCAACTTTGATCATAAGGTGTGGTCTTGTCCTGGGCATAACCCCTTCCATGCTCATGACGAGCTCAGCTCGTCATGAGGCACACTGGAGCTGTGCTTATGACGAGCTGAGCTCGTCATGAATAAAGGAGAATAGCAATTTCCAGCTCAAGATGGGAATTGCCTTAGCAGCCAAGGTGTTAAAGATTATTGGACCAGGGTAGTAGACATTGCCAACAGGGTCTTGGGGCGTAAATTGGTATACCCCCCGGAGGTATGCCTTCTGGGCCTATTCCCGAGACCCAAATCCCCAAAAATGGGTCACAGGTTTGTAGACCTAGCTTTTCTCTTGGCTAAGAGATGAATAGCCCCTAGGTGTAAGGCACAGCTGAGCCCCTTGGTCGTGGATTGGGAAACTGATGTATCCTGTTGGGCTAGAGCAGAGGAGAAGGCTTTGATCAGGGAAGATAAGATTATGAAGAGGATGGGAAACACGCAAAACACAGGATCAAGAGTCCCAAACGAGCACGACTGACTCTTGAGGGACCTGGGGAGGCACACAACCCCTAATCACTAGCTGACTAGCGTAGTGCTTGGGTGAAGTTGAGCCCCGGGGGAACTGGTTGAGTTAGTCCCCTATATCAGGCTGCTACTTGGATACCTCCCTGGGAGTATCTGTTGCTGGTCCCTACCCTCACTTATATGGGGCTCTCTTGGCATTCACCTCTTCTTTCCCCCTCCCTCTGGAGCCCCCCCAACCCAATAGTAGCGCTAATCACATTGTCTTTGTTAATGGACATGACTGAAGACCTCTGGCAGTCGTGCAGTTGTTTGTTG
Organism: Lissotriton vulgaris; assembly: GCF_964263255.1. Taxonomy (NCBI): domain Eukaryota; kingdom Metazoa; phylum Chordata; class Amphibia; order Caudata; family Salamandridae; genus Lissotriton; species Lissotriton vulgaris. Next base: position 369,947,608 of record NC_141696.1, on the reverse strand, counting down.
TGCATCAAGTTTATGGATGCGCTGAGTTAACTTTCCTTTAATTTTCTTTTTTTCTTTTATATTTTTTCCTTTCTCCTACTTATTTTATGATTATTGCGTGGCAGTCATGTATGCACTCAAAAACATATATCTTTGTGATCTTTAGTGTTGATAGCAAACCCAACCACTCACTCTCAGACATGCTGCCATAGCAAGGGTTTAATTTATTGTTAACATAAAGCCAGAGACGATAGTCACGTTGGAGACAATAACCATGAACTCAATGATGTAGAGACATAATATCTTGACTCAGAGGTTCATAAATAATGCGACAGTAAGAGAACTATTAGAAACTGTGTTAGAAATAATGCCCTTGATGTGGATATGAAACTGTATTGAATGTGTTAATGCTAATCATTTCCAAATGCCAATAAAACAGATCTTAAAAAATAAAATAAAAATCACAAACCCTTGAAATACATGAGTTCAGGATGTGTGCTGTTCAAAAACGTGCAATAAACACAAGGAGAGGGGAGACCCAGTTATTTGTGACAGAGTCTGTCTTGCCTGTATCTGAGACGAGTGTGCGTAAGGCACCCAGGTAAATCGGTGCTTGCTTCACAATTTCTCAGACAGTAAACTTTCTCTGCGATGGTGTGAAAAATAAAACTATAGGCTCAACCCTTTTGTAAGTGGAGCTCTTAGAGTGGTAGTAGTGAGTGATGGCAGGGTTGAGTGAGTTAAAATAGCCTTTAAATCCTTTGTAGCAAGTATATTATTCTAGGATCTAGGGCTAGGTTAAAATAAATTAGTATGATGCTTTCAGGAATTAATGTTCCCAGGCATCCAATAGGTCAACATGTTTCAGCCTTTATATAGCCCATTTAATGGTCAGTAGGCTTTCCCCTAGGACCTCGTTTTTACCCTGCTTTTTGCAACTGCTAATTTTTTGTGCAATTAAATAGTACAAAACAGCAAGGTAACCATACAGACCATATTTATAGGTCCTTTTCCTTTTATGGTTGTAACTAAAAACAGGAAAAGTGGGGGGCGGATTAGGCATCAGCGGGCACTTGTACTTTTTGGGAGCACCCCCAGTAGTGAGATTCTTAAATGGGCAATAAGTATTTACGTGAAAACCATGTGTTTGCCTTAAATAGTTGTCACCACTTCTAGAAACTCAGCATAATTAAAATTTTAAGTAGCACTAAGCAAACCACATTTAGAAGGAAATATAGACTAGACCTGCTACAAACATGACTTGTTCTTTATTTTTTTGTACAAAAACTTCTCTTGTGATTGATTTAATAGACTAGAAAAGTGTCTCTTAACCTGTGGGCCGTGGACCCTAGGAGGTAGGTGACACCGACTCAGGGGATCTGTGATTGTCTGGAAAATTAAATAATTTTAGCAGAATGATAAGGCTACATAAATAAAGATGTAAACTATAAAGCTGACATTTTTAAACTGTTCTGTAAATGTGAAGTAATTTGAAATTGGAGACAAAAAAATAAATTGATATCCTTTGCTCGATTATGTAGAGCAGCGCAAGTACAGCAAAGAGACTGCAATACGTACAATCGGTGAGCTCAATTGTAGAGCCAACAAAAAGTGCACATACATTAGGAGCAAAAAAGACGTAGTGATATACTACAGTTTAGCGTATTGCCTCGTATATTTTTTTTTTTAGAGAAGCTCTAACCTTCTCATTAAAATTACAGTTTGAGGTTTAAATCGTATAAATTGCTTAGGTCAGACTTATTCACCCTATGGAGGACCACAACTACCAGGGTGCAACGTGACCACACAGTTGTTTGGAGTTACGCTGACGAGGGGGAGGCACCGGACCATCTTCGCGCATAAAGCGCAGCCTCAACCCCCACAGCGCGGGATGTGCCGGGCGAAGCCCGGGCCAAGGGCCGGCCCGTCTGAGCCCGTCAGAGACCTAAGGAGACTGGGCTGGGCCCTCCATTTACATCTGTTACATCATAAGCTGGTTAGCTTTATTTTAAGATCTTGTGCAATTTTGCATTTGTATTACCCTTGTTATTACTAGTTTTTTGTTATTCTGAAGTTATGAGTAAGATTAAGCGCAAGGGGGGAGGAGGGCAGGTGTTGTGGGCACTTTGGATGCATTCCTGTCACAGGCTGAGTCCCTGTTAGTACATGAGATCCAGCTGACGGAAAGGAGACTTTCCTTACAACCTCAAAGATTCCCCATAGAAGTCTCTTCAACCCTACCGGTCTCCGCTCCGGAAATGGGTTTAGTACTTGACCCTACCGCCCTAGCGAGACACATCTCCCCAGTGCACCAGCAAAATGGGTTCACTCCGGTAGCTAGTTTAGATAGTACCTCACCTACACCGCCTGTATCACCGGCCAAGGTACTCACTCACCAGCAAAGGTCTATTTTGGCTCTTGGTGGGGAACCTATTTACAAAAAAAGGAGAGCGCGTGGATTGCCTAAAACAACGCAACAGGAGTCCAAAAGGGAGGAATGCAAGGTGGTACCTCCTGGCAGTGAGGGTGGCCCAAAGGATGTAATGAATTCAGTTACCTTGGGTACTGGTGATACAAGAATAAAGGTTATTAACCAACAGACTCATGGTTACTCCGAGTCTGCTCTGTTAAAAAGGTTTGAAGATAAGCTTAGCATCCTGTTAGATTCGCTACTGTCGAAGCTGTCAGGTATAGATAAAAGATTGGCTAAAATAGAGCAGTATTTAACTACTACCCCCCAGCCCTCGAGCGAGGCAGCGCAAGTGAGACTGACTGAACCCAGACTTGATAACAGGATCGAAATTAGATCACCTATTAATGTAAACGCCTGCCCCCCACTTAGTGGTGTGAGGATTCCCACGGCCAATCCCATGGTGGGTACACATCCATCCAATGACAATATACCACATAGAGGGGACACAATGGGTCTCCAGGCCCCCGCGCCGTCACAAGTAGGGGCCCTGAGGACTAGCATGTCTCTACATCTTCCCCCCAAAGCTACCCTTTATACAGTTGTACTAACAAATGTACCTGTGCTTCCTCCTCATGCCGAAGAACACTGGTCATCACTCAAGAATAAGGCCCTTCACCTGCTGAATTATAGATCCGGGGTGGGAATTTATTTATTTAATGAATTTAAAATGGTGCAAAGAATTCCGTGGGTTGGTAAATCCCAGACGGCCCTTAGAGGAGACTGCGTGGTCCTAAGTTTTAGGTCCCCACACTTAGTCAAGACTATCCTAGATAGGGCGGGGTCTGGGCATTTAAGCAAGGATGATATTCACATACTCCCGTTAGTTTTTTTTTTATCGTAACCCAATAGGCCATGCAAGAGGAAGGGCAGGAACAAGGGACTTAGATCTGGTAACAGGTCCCTATAACTATGCGCTCCTCATACGAAATAGTTTCGAAGCCTTTTCCACTTTGGAGGACATAGATTGACTTGGACCTAACTCCAGTACTATTAGCTCGGTCACACCTCCATGTGAGGAGTTGGGTATGGCTGAACGTGCAATAGGTACCAATAACGTAGGAGTTTCTATATCATCTCAACTAACTGTTCATAGGAGTGAGAGAACACCAGTTGATAACTTGATGAGCGAGGTTGGGGAATGGAGACCATTGTATACAAGCATTCCCTCTATGTAGGGGTCACTGGCCTTAGCGAAGCAAATCTCAACCAGCATTCTTTGTGCAGTGGAAATAATTCCGACCCTACTTCAGGATTTAAACTAGCCTCCTGGAACATAGCAAGGTTAATATCAAAGATTCCTTCAGCGGATTGGTCCACTTTCATCGACATATTGACCTTTCAGGAAACCTGGGCTAGGGATAATGTAAATCGACAGGGCTACCTTAAATTTTCTAAGAAAAGGCAAGGGGGGCAGAGGGAAAGACCGAAGGGGGGTCTAACAACTTGGGTGAGACAATCAGAAAGTTACAGGGCCGAAGAATTGTACATTGACTGCGGGGATATTTTAATAATCAGATTACAGATGGCAAACGTTCCGGATTTACTGATTATTAATGTTTATGCTAGGGAGATGCAAGGGGGGAAAGCTTCTACCATTGTTGATCTTTTAGACGTGTTTTTAAATGATCATAGAGGTGCAAGTAATTTTATAATAGCTGGCGATTTTAATTGCTCCTTTGAACCCCTTGACAATATTGATGTTAATTTCAATTCAGAGGAGGATGCCCAGTGGAATATTCCACCATTGGATCTTCCTCCAATTAAAAAATGGACAGGGGCAGAGTTGCAACTAAAAGTGTTCTGCATGGAGCAGGGTGTTAGGGTTGCTAACGGGCGAACTGTCTCCGATAAGCAGGGTTCGCATACCTATAACAATGGGTTGCGTAGTAGTCGAATTGACTTTATTTTACTTAATAAGTATTTTTGGCCCTCTTTAACCCGTTCTATGCTCATGACGGAGCCGCTCCGTCATGAACCTCGGTTGAGCTGTGCTCATGACGGAGCGGTTCCGTCATGGCCCGCTCGGTGCGCCTGCGCGGCGCGAATTTCGCGCCTGCGCTGGACGTTCCATTGAGCGGGGCGGGCCATGACGGAACCGCTCCGTCACGAGCACAGCTCAACCGCGGCTCGTGACGGAGCGGCTCCGTCATGAGCATGCGAGCGCCGCTCGGCCGCCCCACCCCCTTAGCGCTGCGGCGGAATTCCCGCCGCAGCGAAGGGGTTAATAGATATGGAAGTTTGTGAGCACACTGAAAGCGACCACAACCCCCTAGTGCTTTCCATGCATCCCACAGGTATTCCCATTACTGCTAGTCAGGTGTCTGGAACTGGCCATGTGGAAGCACTTTTGACTAATAATACTAGGAGAGTTAAATGGTCAAATGTTATTAAAAAAGATGAGCACTTCGAGCAGATGAGTGAGCTGGTGGCTAGTGCAATAGCTACTCTTCAGAACTGCGCCACCCAAGAGGTCAACTAAAAAATAGTAAAGGTCCACAGTTTATCAAGCTTAAAGGCTTTTTTATTACTACGACTAAAAAACCTCAGAAACACTCTGGATAAAAGGCGGCCGCCTGGTATGATCAATCCTGTAGAACGGCCTATAGATCCTTAGCTAGGGCAATCAGATCTAAGAATAGGGGTGATATAAAAAAGGCAAGGGTGGGGTATAAGCTGGCCCAACAACAATCCAAAAGGGACTGGGACAAACAATACTGGGCCGAGCTGCTTAAGGCTTGTTCAGGGAGAAGCATGGTCTATTTTTGGCACTTAGTGAAATGGGGTAGGGGCGAACCAAGCTGCGTGCCAGTAAACCATGTAGCTCCCGAACAGTGGGTATTTCACTATAAGGCCAGTTTGCAATCATGGATGAGGCACAGGAAAACTTTGATGTGCCACCTCTCCCATCCACCTTGTACCTCACTAAGAAAGAGGTGGAAACAGCATTATTATCAGTCTCGAGAGGTAGGGCGCCTTGGCCTGACTGTATTCCTGTGGGTCTGTTCCTCCACGATATATCTAATTCGGCATCCTACATCCAGCTCCTTGTGAATGCTATAGCAAGTGGAGCACCCATGCCCAATACATGGTCAGGAGCAGAAACTCTCCCTATTTTTGAGAAAGGAGATCGCTACAATCCAGGCAACTATAGGCCGATAAGCCTTATTGACTGCATACAGAAAGTTTCAGCTAGATTGGTACTGAGCCGAATCCAGGCCTGGATTGAGGAATATGATATCTTGTCTTCACTCCAGGTGGGCTTCCACCCATGTACCAGCACTATCGACCAGGTTTGTAGGTTTATTTTGATTTACTGGTGTGTAGTAATTTTAGGGGGGTACTAGCTATGCAGCTTTTGCCGAACTTAAGTCAGCTTTTGATCTTGTCCCACACAACAAAATGTGGACAGCCCTTATGGAATTACGTATGCCTCTAGAAATATTGGCTTTCCTGGTTACTCTACACGACGCCAACTATGCGCAGGTACGATGGGAGATGCAGGGGAGTGTTACCCAAAGGTTCCCTATAGCAAAGGGGGTTAACCAGGGGTGCGTTTTAGCACCTACCCTCTTTTCCCTGTATATTAATAAGGTGGTACAGTACTTCTTGAACCACCCTACTGACGCTCCTTCCTTAGCAGGTTTGAAGATCTTATGTTTGCAGACGACACCCTTATACTCTCAAAGATCCAAAAGGGCTTACAGTCTGCCCTAGCGAGATTCGAGGTGTTTTGTCAGGACCATGATCTCCTAGTGAATGTGGAGAAAACTAAATTTATGGTCCTTCATAAACACAAGGCCATGAAGAGTAGAGTTGAAAAGAAGGAAGGTACTCTGGAACAGGCTCAGAATTTCACTTACCTGGGGGTAACCATTGGTTGTAAACTAGTTGGAAGCCTCAGATTGACCTACTTACCATCAACCATGCCCAGCTTGCAGGTGCACTGCTGAAGGAGCAGCGTCTTTCTTAGACCAAACCTATTGCTCCAGCATTAAAAATATACAACTCAAAAATCTGTGCCTCAATTCCGTATGGGGCCGAATTGTGGGGGGCTTTGCCAATCTAGTTCCCCTAGTAACAGCCCAAAAGAAATTTTTGAGGTCATTAATTGGCCTTCCACAGTCTACAACACTATTGCCGCTATTTTTAGACTTGGGTTGCCATTCGATTGAGGATGTGGCACACATTAGACCAGTGGCCTACTGGAGAAGGCTCTTGGTCACTCCAGAGCTTTCCCAGTACGCACAGGCTCTTCTGGAAGTTAGGGAGGCTGATGGTATGAGTAAAATACCGTGGCTGAGGCGAGTAAAAAACACTCTTTGTGAGATGGGGGTGAGTAGATTGTGGGTAAATCCCGTCGAAAATCCTTTCCCAGGGAAAAGTGAATTTAAGGCAACGTACTGGAATACGCTTATAATGAATCGGTTTTCTGCCTCAATTCGACCTTCATTAACCAGAGACTTTCTAGAGCACAGACATGAAGCGGAGTATGAAGAATATTGGGATCTCATAACCTCGACAAAAGATAGGAAACTTTATCATCAATTTAGGGTGGGTTCACTCCCCATCAATTTATTTGTTAGTAAATGGCACACCCCGTATTACAGTAAATGCACATTTTGTCCAAACCAAAACGAATCGCTGGCCCACATACTGTTCACCTGTCCAGCATACAAAATCCCTAGGAACAGATGGCTGAAACCTTTATGCTCTAACTTAGGTACTAGGCTAAGTAGTGAAGCTCTTAGAATCTTAAGAACATCTACTAACGAATCCACTGTGATCGCTGTTGCCAAGTTCCTAGGTTGGATGTGGGTCATACGTGCAAATGGGAGGAGGCACTGTTAACTGTCCCCTGTTAAGGGTAAACACATTTTGTCTTCTGTATTGTGTTGTAATAGAACATAATGAACCCTACCTGGTCTTTCGTATGCAGGACTGTGAATTTCTTTGCACATGCCTGGGTGGTAGCCAAGTCCGAGTTCAGTTTAGCAGTTTATAGCTATTTATTATATATTTATGCATCCTATCATCGAGGACCTATTACATTTTTGTACATTACTGTTTTAGAGCTCAAATATGTCTATATTTTTCCTATGTACTTCATTATTATGTTTTAAATGAAATTGTCTTTTGTGATTTTTAATCGAAATAAAGACTTAATGATTGACTGACTGGCGTAGTTTGGGCCCCCCGTATTCCAGCAATGCTTCAGAGGGGATTCCCAGAATCCAGGAATGGTTTTGAGGGCTGGATTCCTTGATGATTCACTGAGGGTCCACATAAGACAAAATGCTGGATTAAAGTGTTGTTCCATTTATTATAACAACAACCTAGGCCATATAAGGGATGCACATTACGAATGACTTACCTCATAGTGCAATAATGGCATTGTGGGCAGAGATAGGGTAAGGCGATGAATAGTTCTAAATTCCCATTTGGAAACTATCACTTCTAATAAATGCCTTTCAATGCAGTGATATAATCAGATTTACTAAAGTGAAAATATTCCACGTGCTACAGAAATACAATTTTTTGAATTTCGAAAAGGATTTATCATATTTTCAGATGTTTGTTGCACAATGTCTTTAAACATGTAGGCAATCCTAAAGTGGTACATTAACCCTCTATTCCTCTTTCTTTTTATTTCATTAAAGATATACGTAAATGCTAGCTGCTTTGTTTAAATACTTCCTCTTGTAAATGTGTTTGTATTTATATAGCGCACTTCTACCCTGAGGTCTCGTAACGCTGTATTCATACCGCTGTGGAACCCTTCCTGGCTTTTCCTGTGAGATGTCCACTCCTGGGCACCCCCAAGGTGAAGCCAGGCATCCAAGCGCTGCTGGGGCCATTGTGGAGATTAAGCAAACTATTGCCCAGAGTTGCAGCGTGGGACCCATGATTAGACTAGGCACCGAGGCGAGAATTATCAGGTCCGGGGCCAGACCTCTGCATCAGGGTCTGCCGCTCTAATCATTGAGCCACACTTCTCCACGTTAGTGCTCCATTCTGGTATGCACCCAGTAGCCAGTGTTTCAGTTCACCAGGGAGCCATGTGAAGGTCAGGCGGGCCACACAATGAGTATTCCGGTCTTAACTCGATCAATCTAATTACTGAAAAGGCTCAGTCGAGCTGGGGGAGCCAAGGGAGCTCATAACTGTCCGTGGACAGACCTGCCCTCTGGTTACCCCATGATCACCCTAATCAGGGCCCTTGAAGGTCACTGTGCCTGGCCTACCAGTTGAAGGACGCCATTTTGGGCGTTGACATAAGTAAAATAAGTACCAGGTGGCTACTTTAGCATTACGTTCACGAGGGTGACCCATTATGTTACAATGAAAAAACACATTATTTATAAATACTTTACGAAGAATGTTGGTGCATACAACTAATTCGAGATTGAACCAGGTAGATAAACCTGTTTCAAAATAAACAACTTGACCATAATCTGATAGCTTTATTCAACTCGTTCTACCCTATAGCAGTATGTTTGGTGCTGGGAAAAAGTAAGGACAAAATCTGATGATTTAGCGTGTAGTCTGTGGCATGTGTGGGTTCTACTGCGAAGATGCTCATTGTTACAGAGGGCACATCATGGGTCAGTTCTATGAATGTGATTTAACCCACGCACAGGCTATTTATGTTGGATTCTGAGTCTCTCCTATGGCCTTGTGGTACTGTCTCACAGATCTACCTCCCCTAAATGAATGAACGAATGAATGAATCATATCTGTAGCACACTGTTACTGCAACAAGGGGTGACCTGGCACCGAGGCTACATATAGAAACAATTCACACCTATTTAATCAAGCAGTATTTGAGAGACTTTCTAAATGCAGGGAAGTCTGTGATCAATCGCAACATTAAGGGCAAATTGTTCCCTAAATTGGGTGTGTGAAGGAAAAGAAATGGACCCATCCTCATAGTAGTGTCTGTATTTTGGAACTTGTAAAAGTCTGGTCCCATCGGAGCGAAGATAGCATGTCAGACAATACACACAAGTCTTCCTCTAATGCTATATGGGACCGATGCCATTCATGGCCTTAAACGCCAGGCAAAGCCCCTTAAATGCACCTCTTTTCCTGATTGGTAGCCAATGGACGTCAGGAAGAAGAGATTTCACACATGTCCCGTGGGGTAGACTCAAAATCACATGGGCAGCAGAATTTTGAATGATCTGAAGTCTATCCAGGAGAGAAGAAAGCAATCCCAAGTATCGGATATTAGCACAGTCAAGGCGTGAGGTGATAAGTGTCAAGACAGTAGTTTTCCTGGCCGAAATGGGCATCTAAGGAGAATGTTTCAGATGGTTGGCAGCATCATGAAATAATTTGAGAATAGAGTGGTAATGTTGGTGGCAAAAGACTGGTCAGTATCAAAGAGTACTCCCAAGTTTCTGGCACAAGTAACCGGAGGCGGTACAGTCCCAAATTCCTCTGGACACCAATTGGAGCCCCATTTAAAATAATCAAAAAACAGAATTTCTGTCTTTTCTGCATTGAGTTTAAAAAACTGGAGTTCATCCTTTTCCAGATGTCCAACATGCATGTGTTTCCTCCAGGTTTTCAGTGATGAAGACTAATACACTATCTGATGATCATAAGCGTACATTTACACAAGAAACCATGTGATATGAACGGATCCCTCAATGAGGCAATATATACGTTGAATAGCATAGGTCATAGCGATAAACCCCGCAAGGAGAAATTTTTAGAAACATAAGGTGAAAAACTGACACAGTTTGTTCTATCAGTCAATAAGGATTTGAACCATTCCAGCCCTTTGCCTGATACTCAAATGTTTAACAACCTCTGTAGAAGTATGGAGTGAGCCACCTTATCAAAGGCTGCTAATAAGTCCAATAAGATGAAGACAGTTGAACCACATTGGTCCAAAATGCTTCTTATGTCCTCTTTTACAGCCAGAAGGGCTGTCTCTGTACTATGAAATGGATGAAAGCCAGACTGACTCTCATCTAATCTTATTCAGCTCTAAGTCTGAAGTAAGTTGATGATTAATATGACTCTCCAGGATCTTAGAGATGGAAGGAAGCAGAGAGACTGACCTCCAGTTAGTCAAGATTGCTGTTTCGAGAGATGGATTTTTAGGCAAAAGTGCTATAAATGTGTGTTTTCGGTTGGAAGGGACAAATGCAGTGGCTAAAAATGTATGGCATATGTCCATTATCCGGAGCACCACTGGCTTCTTGGACATAAACACAATGCAAGGAGGACAAGGATCTGACAGTGAACCTGATTTTATTGATGTCAACACAGAGTTTAGCCTATTTAGTGTCAGAGGTAAAACGTCCATCTAGCTGGCCGTGCTATGGACAATAGCTATTGCAGCTTCCACAACAGGGCTGGAGGGAATGCAATTAAGGTCGATAGAGGGCCATGTTTTCAAGACTTTCCCTGTAGAAGATTGCCAGGTTGCCACACAGCTATTAGTTGTGAGTGACTGTGTTAGAATGAACCTCTAGAGAAAGGAAGCTTATAAGAATGGAAACGATTTTTTAGCTTCTCCCATCTTAGTAGATTAGTACTTAGAGTCAGCTGAGCAAATGGTGTGGTAGTATGTCTTGATAGCTTTACGATAAATTTCCTTTACTTCCGCGATATAATCCTTTCTCCATAGACGTTCAAGGCATTTACAGTGTAGTTTGAAGGTTCTGAGCTTCTCAATGTACCATGGTGCCGATGGTTTAGACGTAAAAGAAATTACAGACTGTAAGAGGGCAATTTGATGTAGCAAGCAGGTAAACCAATTATTTAGTTCTTGGACATCGGGGCTCAACCTTGCAAAGTCCCCAAATTTCATCTCAAAACAAAAGGAGGCAAATCATTTGGCGTCCTAGCTCCTAAAGCCTGGAATGCCATGCCAAATGATCTCAGAATGCAACTTACGGAAGCAGCCTTTAGAAAGAAACTCAAAACCTGGTTATATACCCTGACAGACACATATGTACTTGCCGCCATTTAGCGCTTTTTCATCCACTCCCCTAAGCTACCTTCCGCAGCGCCAGGATGCTCCTTTCGGAGCGACAGTTTGCGCTCTATAAATACCTTTTTACATTACATTACAATACATCTTCAGACAAAGATGTAGACCGCTGCTGTTGGGTGGACAGAAGGGCAGATGTAACATTAGTCTTGTTAACCTTACTCCCTTTAGAATACAAGGCATTTGAACCAGAAGTAATCCAAATGCTGAACAGAACCAAAAAAAGACCAGTCCATGAAAGAGGAAGAGAAGAGGGATCAATACCAAGGCTAAGAGTGAAACAAATGCAATCACCATTGTGACCGGCCCTATGAGTGGGTAAATTACCCACTTTTTAAGCCTAATACTGCTAGTGCTGTAATGAGTGATAGGGTATCATTGTATTTATTTATTATCAATGTGAAAATTGAGATTTCCTAGCATAGTAAAATACGACTATATTAAAATTAAGACAATTTAAGAGTCTCCAGGAGAACCTTGACGACGTCTTGTTTGATCAGAGGCCATATATATCTATGATCACACTGGCCTATAGGGCAATCAGGCCGTGCCTGATGGGCTGGTCTGACAGGTCACTGTGTGGGCTGTTTTTTTAGCAGTATGGGGGCCTGTTTTATTAACAGATGGACCAGTTGTTACTGTTGGTTTACCTCAGTGTTACTCAAAGCACGGCCCGGGGGCCACTTGCGGCCCTCTTGACCTTTACATGCGGCCCCGGCGGTAAACAGCGGCACCAGGAAAATATAAAATAAAATGTTAAATAAGTGGGCAAGCATTTATTAACCTCCAAATAAATCTTGCCTGTTTATTTAACATGTTTTTAGACCTTCTTACACAATACTTGACTGACCCAGACCCCCTACCGCCAACCCACTGGCATCAGTGTGGCCATTGATCACACTACAAACCGTACTTTGTGGCCCCCAGGCCAATGTTTGTGAGTACCCATGGTTTACCTTATATTACCACAAGCATTGCCTGCAGCATATGCAATTGCATGCTGTCTCCCATACATTGCAACATACCCGTAGAGCTTGTCTTTGCTAGTTCAAAACTGGGCTGATTTGCAAGTGGGGGCAACTTTTTTAGCTATCATAATCGCTAATGGTGGCAACTTTTATTTTGCTGGTCGGGCCTATTTTTTGCCCCAGTCCGACCCTGTATATGTGACCTGTTACTCAAAGGTTCAAGGAAGGGCCAGAAATGAAATATGGTTTGAAAGATCTATGTTTTTGTTCTTTTATTATTCCTATGTCGCCTAATTTCTGAACTCCTCGGCTTATATTAGCCCGTTCGCAGACTAACAGTGGGATAAGATGTAGGAACTCACAAATTTAGTGATATCCCTGAACCATTTCCCTTATATGCTCTTAGTGGAGTACAGCCCAAGGGCAGTTGTTCTTCCCTCTGTAACTTCAGAGGGTTGGAACCCTAATAGGTGAAGCGCCACAGCAAGCTGCCACACGAGAAGGATGAAGGCATGGCTCACACTTATTGTCGCAATAGCACTAAGCATGGGCGAATTTTGCGAATCTCGCGTTCGCGAATTTTGCGGATTTGCGAACTCGCAATCCGCAAAATCCGCGAAATCTCGCGAATTTGCGGATTTTTTTTTGTGTGTGTTTGCGCGGGTTTCTGCCAGTTCGCGAGGGTTTTGTACAATGTCGCAAATTGCGAACTTACCTGTCGGGTCGCAAGTTTCGCGAACTTGTTGTTTCTACGTGTCCAGCCTGTTTGGGACACTCTTCTTCATCACTGCCACTCTCTGTCACCACTGCCACTCTCTGACTACTCATGCCACCCTCTGGCCCACCCATGCCACCCTCTGTTTCATCACAGCACCCTCTGGTTGTCCAGTCAGTGTACATTATTGTGGCAACGCAAGCACACCTTCCCTGCCTCAAGTGACCTGAATTAATTTGGGGCTGATTAATGTGTCACAGAATATTTTTTTAGCTGGCACCTGCTTCCTTAGTGCTTCCTGATTAGTGAACTTTTGCACTTGCTAAGTGCTTTCATTATTGCAAAATTAGTTACAACACCTGCCCTGCCCCAACTGACAATAATGAATTAGGGGCTGATTAATGGATTTGAACTGCCAGCCTGGCTCCTGCTTGTCTCCCTTAGCTGTAATTCAGGACCTTTGTGGCATATGTGTAACTATTCTGAGGTTCAGAGCAGGGTCACATAATAGTTGCAACTGGCAACTGAACTCTGGAGGGGCCCCTCAGCAAGCACTACAGGAAATGGCTACTAATGATGAGCCTGAACTTTTGAACCTGGTAAGTAGTTACTTTCAGTTTGCTAAAATCGTATTTCTGCAATTTTGCACTTATTCGCGGGGCGCGAACTCACGCGAACTCACGCGAACAGTGCGAGCAGTGCGAGCAAAATCCGCTGCTCGCGGATTTGCGGATTTTGCGGGAGATTCGCGAATCTCGCGGATTGCGAATTTCCCGAAAATCCGCAAAATCCGCGAGCGAAACGGATTTTCCGCCCATGCTTAAATAGCACACTGTGTCAGTGCCATGTGCTGCACAATTACTGACTGGACAATCACAGTGATGGAGTCAGGAAGACAGGTGCTTCTTGCGCCCAGGGGCCTCTTTAAAACACAGTCAACTGCTAAAAGTTTACACTTTATCCTGAAAACAGTTCCCTTTGGGCACAGGCACCTTGAGGTATGGAGACCAGACCAAGAATTTGTAGACACACAGTAGCGGCCTGAGCAGGTAAGAGCGGTGAGGCGGGGTGATTTTGACAGACGGCGAGAATGGAAAATTATTTATTTATTTAATTTTCCCCTCGTGGTTGTCTGTCAAATCCCTCCAAACCTGCCCACACCAATCTTACCTGCACGGGCTTCTGCTGTAGCCTCAAAAGGATTGTGATGCTTCAGGGGCCTTTGCAGGCTATTAGGACATAATGAGACTGAACTAGGCATTGGTTGCTTTGGCCACGTGATGCTGCATCTGCACCTCAAGCTCTTCCATCGGGAATTACAGGCAATACTTGTTCATTGTGAGGCTGGCTTGGGCGTATCTGCACATGTGGAATGTGCGGGGATTTCGGGCTAGAACTGCACGTGGGGAGGCTGCACTGCCATTTGAGACTATCCCTGAATATGGGTAGGCTGCACTGGGTATATGTGGCTGCACCTGCTCATGAAGAGCTGTCATGAGCGCTGGAGGTTAAACCTATCCAAAGCGAGGCGGCACTAAGCATTTGAGTCCACACCAATGCATTGTGATACTGGTGTAGGCATTTGAGGACCTACATGTGCACAGAAAGGCTGTTCTGAAGATTCAAATGTATACATTTGTGTGAGGCTGCACTGTGTATTTTAGGCCATACCTGCACACCAGAGGCAGCCATGGGCATATGCAGCTTATCCTGTAATGTAGAATTGAATTGGGTATTTTAGGCCAACCCTGCAAATGGAGAGTCTGCAGCAGCCATTAATGAGTTTCTTGTGTGGTGTTGGGTGTTAGCAAGGTGGGAGCTAACGCATTCTCTGCTGACTAGAAATTCCCCTATGAGAAAACTAGAATGTATCTATTCTCTATTTTATGATTGCAAAACCTACCACAACCCATTAATTCACTAGGAAAGTTTATTTTCAGATGCTCACTGAGACAGTGAGAAAATCAGCAGAAGCAGAGCTAAGCACAACCTTCCTATTAAACTATACAACTCCAATGGTGCTGGGTCCGAGAAGGAGTGAACAATTTTGTCACGTCAGGACCGTGTGCAATTGCTAGCAAAAGTAGCGGAGCAGCACTCTGATATTTTCAAAGCAGCTTCTCCACCAAATGAAGGGGTCTTTAGGACCCTGGCTACTTTTGCTTCTTAAAGCCTCTGCGTCTCCCAGGTCCTGCCCTGCCTATGGCAGAGCTCTCAAAAGACGTATATTTAGACTTCCGGTTCCCCAGGTGTGACATTTAGAGTGCTTTGAGTGAGAGCTTAACTCAGTCTTCAAATGAGACTTGTGTAGGGGAGTGCCTCCTGTGCAGGGGTCCTTGAAAAGCTCGAGTAATCATATCAGAGCACATATACGCTATATTGAGTCAAAAAATGAATGGGTGTCATTAGTCGATGGGAATGAATAACAATAGAGGCAGGCTCAATCTGAGAGAATAAACATGGTGGATGCATACAGTGCATACAGAATCATCTGAGATTAACTTTTCGAAAAAGATCTGCCAGTTGATGAAGTTGAGATGATTAAGTGTGCCTATTTATTTAGAAAGTTTTGTATGGCGAGAATGTGACCCTCGAGAGTACCAGGATGCTTTACATGGGGATAACACGATAAGCACTTGGTCTGATCAACAAGCAAACATATGCGTGAGACAAATAAATCAATGATTAAGAATAAGCTAACAGTGGTTGGAGTAGAATAAAGCAACCAAGGCAGGATAGACTACATAAAAGTTTGCTATCTGAATCTATTCAGTGTCATTGAAATGTTGAATTAGGGTAAGAACTTAGTCAGTAGATATGATTTGGCTTCTCTTTTGAAGGCGTAGGAGGAGGAGATTAGGCGGAAGTCCGGCGGTAAAGAGTTCCATATTTTGGGAGTGACAGCTGTGAATGGTCTAGCCCCCGTTTTCTTTTTGTGGGTTAGTTGGGTTTCATCAACAAGGTAAGCGCACTTCGTGAGGATCTGCTCCCCCCTAATTTTTCTAGCTTTTGTGCCTGGTAACTGGGGGTGTTGAAGTGTAGCACTTTGTGCGTCATGCAAGCAATGTTTAGATGGACTCTTGCTTCATATGGTAGCCAATTTAATGTTTTTAAGGCTGGTGAGATGTGTGCATTTCTTTTTGTTCCGAGGACAAGTCTTGCTGCTGCACTGAGGGGGGTTCTTAGTGGTGCTAGTTTGTATTTAGGTCGGCCACACAGTGTGGCATTACCGTAGTCCAATCTGGGTAATACTAGGGCTTGTACTGCTTGTTTTAGATCTTCATGAGGTAAGTATGGTTTCAGTTTCCGCAGAATGCTCAGTTGGTAGTTTGCTCCTTTGGTGGCAGCACTAATGTGATTCTGCATATTTAGGCCTATACACAGATGATACTGTTTTAGTTTCCAGGATGAACCAAGGTCTCCAAATTGTACTGACCCTGTTTAGCAAAAGCCATGGACACACTTGATCTAAGTATCAACTCCATTAAATCTCATACCAGGATAAAGGTACCAGAAACATCAAATGGAAAACCCACGTATGCAACAGTAATATACTCACTAAAGTCAAAACCTTCCCCCCCCCGCCGTGACATTTGGTTCAACTCTTCCAGGACCTGGTCACTATTGAATAGACAAAGGAAGCATGGCTTATTACCCCGGTCTTTGATTTTGCCACTAGGCTAGGGCGTAAATTGGTGGGGGTCATGATCGAGATTTATCGAGCAAAATATGTGCCAATAGCAGCTTATGGCTGCCATATTTGGGAGTATGCCAACATAACCATATTACAATATGCCAAGAACATATTTTTGCGAAGGTTTCTCGCACTTACCAGCACCTCAACTACTTTTATCTTCCACGAAGAGCTGGGGCAGGGCTTTTCGTGTGACATGATTCGACTGTGACCTCCTATTTTATGGTTGTCCGTCTTACTCAAACCTGAGTTGGATCTGAATATGAGTTTATAAAGGGTTGTCTAGGACTGGATAATGCATTATGGATACTGTGGATTTCTTATGTCAGGAAGAGTTTTTTTAAACTTAGGTCGACCTAACCTTTTTAGCAATCCTGAGAGCATTGTGAAAGCGGACTTCACCTGGGTAAAGGATGCCTTTGTTAGTCAGTCATGTTAGGAGAGGGAGCTCTTTGCCTTATCCATGGCCTCAGTTACGTCATAAATACTTGTGCAGACTACCTTGCTTATAGAGACATATGTTCTTTACGACATGGCCAGCTCTCATCATTATTTACACGTTAGGCTAAATATGGTTCACTCTTTATTGAATATCACTGGAGAATGGCTTTATGATGTGGAACATCCACCTTGCACTTATAATTCAATATCGAAACAAGACATGACTATGCATTTTACTTTAAATTGCCCAATCAACAGGCATCTCAGAATCCTATTCTTAAGGCCACTTTTAAATGGAAGAAATTTTACTCAGCCCAGCCCTGCTTTATTCTTTTTGCAGTTACTCAGTGATCCTTTTATTTGTTAGTCCGTTGCCTGTTTTGAAAACTGTGCCATCAGATTAAGGAATTGTATGATTCATGATTACTGATGCAATAGTTTACAATGTCTGGTTTGAATTTTAGTTGCAATGAGCTTTTATGGTTTTGTTATGTTATTCCGAATAACAATATTATGATGATGATGAAGAGGGCATTGAAAAACTCAAACTATTCTTTCACACTACCCACAGGAAAATGGTTAATTTTCATGTGTTTGTCTGTTATGTCTTGCGAGTAACGATTGCTGGATTCTCAACCCATACTCGTGGGTGATAATAGAAAAACAGAAATGTTAGGTGAACCAAACTCTTTTGGGTTCAAAATGCATGTTTAAGATGGCCCAAGAAGAGGATCACGAGGCTTAGTTGTGGTTAGGCTGCAGCCCACCTAAAACAGGAAATGAAAGCAGAACACACATCAAGTGTTTATGAGAGAGCGCAAACTGACTAAAATGTAGAAATACATCACACTTACACGTAGTAAGCACAAATCATGAAGAGAAATGCCATGAGTGCTGATAGTATTCAAAGTTGTGTTCTGAAATGTGTAGTTAATATAGAAGTTTAAATAGAAGTGGAACTAATACAGAAATGTGTGAAGTAATACAATTTTATTAAGCGTGATTATTCCTGAATCCATGTTGTGTAGCTGCTAAAATGTAAGATGGCATACGGAAACGTTGAAATGTGGTAGGCCTCAGGGCCAGAGCAAGGCGGGAGGGGGAAGGTGATTAAGATGCACAATTTGGATTGCACTAATGTTTAGTATTAATGAGTAGGCTTTTTGATTTATAGATGTGTTTACCGAAATCAGTAGAATATGAGTACTAACATGCTAATAATTAAAGAAGAAGTTGAATGCTATAAAATGTAGTAGAGCAGGAAAGCTTTAAATGTTGATTTATACGTATTAGTCTGGGTTGGGGAATGTTGCAATGCGGTTGGAAAACCATGAGAATGGGATTCGGCTGCAGATGTCTGTCTGGAAGAGAAAAGGGGGGTATTCAATTATTAATATAATGAATAGAAGCTTGTTCAAGAAATGGACCAGACATGGAGGAGGGTTCCGGAATGTTTAAGGGGTATCAGCGGGCCGGAGACGAGTCTGAGAAGCAAGGTCGACTCTAACCACAAGGCCTCATCATGGAAAAAGCCAGAAGCTACACCACGTGAGGGGCGTCTCACGAGGGGCGTCCTAAATGTTGTTGTATTTTTGTATTAGGGATAGCGCCCCTGGGTGGAGTTAGAGCAGACGCCTGAGGACCCTTTAGAGAGCGGATGGGTAGGCAGAGAGGGGTCATGATTGGAGATCTATAGGTTTTCACCAAGAGTTTGAGAGTGGGTGGCTTCCCTTGGGAGTCATTCACTGCTGACACCTTTGATAGGTTGAGATCTGGTTAAGTAGGGATACCATCTAGAACAGGGTAGGGAAAGCCTAACCTGTATTTTCCTTCCGCCTGTAAATGAGTGATAGATTTCAATATGTGTCTATGCTAACGGCACTATTGTTTTTAGAACTGGTATTGATAGTTTCCGTTGTTCGTCTGAGGGCTTTCAGAGAACACGTGTACGTAGTTGGGCCCGTGTATCTGGTGAATCTCATCTTGAGATGCTTGTACCTACAACTTATAATAAATCTTTGAAAGCTAGAAGTTGTTTGTGATCCTTTGAAGCAGAGTCCTTTACTGGGGGAACTAACTTGGTAAGAGATGCATTTTCTTTCCTCAATGACAGGCAATAAAGATTCAGTCGGCCAGACCGGGGTTTTAGATCGATAGTGATAAGGTATTGATCAAAATCTCAACTCTTCCAGTTGGTAGCTATAGAGAATGGTTGCCTTCTTGAGGAAGGTGATCTAGGCCAGGTTAGATTACCCCAAGCCCCCTAGAGACCGATGATCGAAGGAACCACCCGCGGAAGAAGGACCGGATGACGTGAGACAGAAAAGCAGCAGTATCGGTCGAGAGTGAGTATAAAGGGTCATGCGTGTTAAGATTGCGGTGTTTTGTATTGTATCTATGTTGTAATGTTTGGCGGAGTTGAATGACTGTAGAGAGACTGTGGAACAGGTTGTGAGCGCGCGCAACCGGTGGAAATCTTAAGCTCAAGGAGAGCTTAAGTGGTTCGGGTGTATCGGACACTCAGAGTAATTGTTAATCAGTCTAAAGGGGGTCATGAGGTACCAGTGACCACCCGAAGGACCAGATAGGGGGAGTGAGTGCGCGAGTAACAGACGCTGGTCGGAAGTTACTGTGTGCGTAAAGAACCTATCAGAGTGACGACAGACATGTCGTCAGTTGTGTTGATAATTACAGATAGACTGTGGACGTACAGTCGAGGGAAGTGACCGCTTGGTCGGAAGTAGTCATTTTTCGGAGTATGAATGGGACGCATGCATGACCGCGAGGAGAGTTGAGAAAGGAGGGGTGCTGCTGCGAAGCGGAGACTAGTGACGTCAGAAGGTGCCGCGCTGGGATTGGCCGGCCGGTGAAAGACCGCGCTGCGATAGGCCAGCTGGCAAAGCCGCGCTAGGATTGGTGGATTGTCATCAGGAAGTAAACAGAGTATTCAAGCTGGAAATCTTGCGCATAATTATGAAGTGTTTTAAATGGTTAAAAGCGCTGTTTAAAAGAGAACGCAGGGGATCGTATGAAGGGGAAGAAGCCCCGCCGGAGGGTACGCCAGCTCATTACATGGGGGTAAATGTTGGGCTGCACACGATTCTGTGGATCTCAGAGTGGAGTAAGATGACAGATGGAAATGAGGAACTTACGTTCCCGAAGTACGGGACGTATAGATTAGAGGTGCTACATAGATTAAAAGCAATTATGACCTCTACGAGACCCTTGCCTAGACCAACACAGTTTGAAGCCCTTAATGCATGGATTAGGGCAGCGCATGAGAAGAACATGAACAGACGGCAGGAAAGAGTGAAACGCTCGGTAAGAGCAGTGCAGGATGCCAAGTGGGATGAGGATGCTAAAAGATGGAGGGCGCATAACATGGAAGTAAACAAATTGTATCCAGTGTTAGAGATGCCCGGAAATAAAAGCCCCCTAGAAGAGGATGACGAGAGCGAGACAGAGGATAGCCTGATAAACAGATTATTGACAGACAGGCCGCCTCCGTATAACAGGGCAGAAGGAGATGCCGAGAAAGGGGGGGGCAATGCAGGAGAGCATGGGCCACTTCCCAGTTCCGAATGGGATCCTGCTGCAAAGAAAGAACTGTCCCAGCCTAGCCAAGTGCAACAGGTGGTCGGGAGGTTTGTGGTGCAAAGAGCGCCAGAAATGGAGTGTGCCACATCCTACGCGTTACCTGATGCACTACAGGTACCTGTTACCATAGGTCCTATAGTATCAATATATGACCCAGAGGGAGCAAGAGGGGAGGAACGGGTACGGAGGGACAGAGAAAGAGCAGAGATGGCAAGGAGGAATGATACGATCAACTCCCCGAGCCAGTTGCCGATACCAAGAGAGTGGAGTACCCCAGTACCCACGGCAGGGGATCTGGGGAACATTAGATACCCAGAGGATATGAGGGGACCAGGACGGAAATCCTTCCAAGAGTTAAACGAGTACATGAAGCAATGGGATGAGGCAGTTGAGGCTCACAAGAGCATCATAGTGGCGGAAGCTGAAAGGGAAAGGCAGGACAGCAGAGCCCGAACTCACTGCGGGGCTGAAGAGAGCAGTCCGGAGTGGGACGGGAGGGAGAAAGACAGTAGGAGAGGCACCCATTGGGCCCGGAGTGGAGGTAGATCAGACCTGGAAAACGGGGGGGTGTCTCGCCCACTATGTAGTGATGAAGACAGAAGGGCTCGGGAGTACAGAGACAGCTTTAAGTGTATCCACTGCGTGCCAGACAATAGAGAGCAGAGTGGGAGTTGCGAAAGGCCGCACCACAGTCCCTGTGATGACGGACATGAGAACACCCCAGGGTATATGGGAAACAAGGAAGGATCGTATCAGATACTGAGTGATACGAGGCCAAGAGAGAATGGTGATCGAAGGGAGAATAACAGAGAGGCTTACTGTGAGAAAAGAGGAGAGAACGGGCAGAGTAAATTAGGGGGTAACAGGCCTGTGTTCCATCACCTTCCAAGATCGGATGGCCGAGCATGGGATCTGGAGAGATGGGAACAAGAGAGAGCACTCCCCAACTCTCCCGAACCCAAACGAAGGGCCCGGAGTTGGGATGGGAGAGACACCTGTGAACCTCCCTCGAAGGAGATATTACGAGCAGAAATAAAAGCCAAAAGGCTCGATGTCTCCAGCTTAAAGTCAGATCTGGATGACATGGTAGATGGTACCCTGCCCTTAGAAAGAATAGACATGTATGAGCAGGGTGAAATTCTGTTCATGGCAAAGGACGTAACTCGAAAGGCGAGAGCAACCCATGAGAAATTAGTGGAACTAGCAGGCAAGTACATGGTAGACCTGTCAAGAACCAAAGCCTTACAGGGCAACCACAGGCTACATTACACAGACCGAGACCTAGATGAGAGGCGAACCATCGGATTGAAAACACACATAAGGGAACTGATCACTGGAATAAGGACATGGAGGGCCCTAGATAAGTGGGAAGAGAGGTGGTCCAAGAGAGGGACCGTCAGGAGAAGCACACTTATGATGACACCAGGAGGACAGCAGGGAGTAGAGACATACCCTTTGAGGGAAGTCGCAAATGGGACCTATGTCCACGTCCCTTGGAGTAGGGGGGATTTAGCTGCTTTTACCACCTCTTTCCCCAAATTGCGGGAAAACCCAGTGGAGTGGTATAAGCAAGTTGAGAGATTCGTAAAAATCTCAAAGGTCTTATGGATAGATTTGAACACGCTGTTTGACATAGTAGTGCCAGGAGATTTGTGGACCGCATGCAAGGTTAGCGCTGAGTGGCCCACCATAGAGCCCGAGAGAGATGCTAAGACTAATGGGCCGTCTGAGAGTGTGATGGCAAAGTTCGAGAGAGTAATGACTTGGCTGAAAGATAAGGTGCCAATGCAAGACATAGATTGGGTAAAAATTGACCGAACCAGACAGGAACCCAAAGAGACAGTTCACGAATACTATGAGAGATTGCTGAAGGCGTTCAAACAGTATAGCGGTCTGGATGTAATGGATCCAAAGGACATAGGGCAGTTTGTGTCCAAATTCGTCTTGGGTCTGAGACCGGATATTAGTTTAATGATACAGCAACACTTGATCTGTTGGCAAAATAAACCCCTAGACGAAATATTGAGGTATGCCAGGTACTGCTGTGATGAAATAGACTCCAAGGCTAAGAAGTTAAAGGAGAAACTGATGGTGGTACAGATGCAGGCAGCAGGGAAGGGGGGACAGCAGCAACAGCAACCAGGAACAGGTACTGGAGGAAAGAAACAGTACAGTCAGAACAAAGGCAATGAGGAGAACTCCACCTTTAGACCAAGGATAGATATAACTGCCTTAAAGAAAACAACTAGGTGCCACCAGTGTAACGAGGTGGGACATTGGAAACGCGAGTGTCCCTATAATGTTGAGATAGGAGACGAAGAGGTAGAAGAGGAAGCGACCCAGAGTGCGCCTGCAAGAGGGGTAACGCAGTACCAGGGAAAAGTGCTCAAAGGGGGGGGGCCACCTCCCCGAGCTCAGTTCCCACAGCCACCCAGAGTAGGGTCTATGGGTAAGACCTATAGACAGATGCCCCTGTTTGTCGGGGGAGAGGAATGCTATTATGTGGACCCACTAACAGGACAGAGGGTGGAAAGGGATGACTGCACCCTCGGGGCAGCTCTGGAGGTAGATCAGAGGGGACCCTATGTTGAGGCCGAAGTGGCAGGGTTCCCCACGACATTTCTAGTGGACACAGGAGCCACCAGATCCACGATCAGGTCAGCCGCCGTGCCAGGCCTGCCTATGTCTGGAGAGACCATACAAGTGGTGGGGGTCGCTAACAGAAGAATGACCAGTCCTCTGACGGAACCCGTACAGGTGAAAATAGGGAAGTACAGTGATGAGCACCAGTTTGTGGTTTGCGATTCTAGTCCTGTATGTCTGCTAGGAAGAGACCTTTTGTGCAAGTTAAATTGCACCATATATTGCACACCACAGGGCGTGGAGGTATTGACTAATGATGATGATGCTGACTTTAAAGTCGCCAATTCCAGAATATGTGTGGAACTGTATCCCACTTTGACAGTAGACGAGCTACCCTGGGATCTGAGAGAGACCGTTGCCCCGGAAGTATGGGATTTCACTGGGGAAGAGATTGGGTTGGTGAAAGGAGTAGACCCAGTGAAAATCGTAGTGAAACCTCATGCTGAGTTCCCAAGAACACCTCAGTATAAATTGACACCAGAAACGATTGCAGGTATACAACCCGTGATTGAGTCCATGATTAGGCAGGGAATACTGAAGGAAATCGTGGGTAGTCCATGTAACTCCCCGATTATGGGTCTACAGAAACCAAATGGGAAATTCCGGATAGTGCAGGACCTCAGAAAGATTAATAACATAGTCGTTTCGTGTTGTCCAGTGGTACCAAATCCATCAGTGATACTGTTTCAGATACCGTTCCAAGCAGAATGGTTCACTGTAATTGATCTTTGCCAGGCTTTCTTTTCGATCCCTTTGGACGAAGAAAGCCATTTTCTTTTCGCATTTAAGCTGGAAGGTCGCGTCCTAACATGGTGTCGTATTCCTCAGGGGTATACAGAGAGCCCATCGATCTTTAACCAGCTCCTGAAGAGAAATCTTGAAAGTCTAGTACTACCCCAGAGGTCAGTTCTGGTCCAGTACATAGACGACCTCCTTGTGGCGTCAGAGACAGAGGAAGCTTGCAGGGAAGACTCTATTGATTTGTTAAACCATCTAGCCGAAAATGGGCATAAGGTGTCCCCGGGAAAATTGCAGTACTGCCTGACAGAGGTACAGTACTTGGGACACAGAATTGAGAAGGGGAAACGGAAGGTGTCACCAGACAGGATAGAGGCCATCATGAAGATGAATGCGCCTAAAACGCAGAGAGAAGTCAGGATGTTTCTAGGAATGGTGGGATATTGCCGACAGTGGATCGCAAACTTTTCACTGAAAGCAAAGCCCTTACAAAAACTGACGCACAAGGAGGTGAGTGATCCGGTACCATGGGACAAAGACTGTTTGATGGCGTTCCTGCAGCTGAGAGAGGACTTGTGTCGTGCTCCGGCTCTGGGAATGCCAGATTACGATAAACCATTCTTGCTCTATTGCTGTGAGAGAGAGGGATGCGCGTTAGTCCAAATCCATGGGAATGCCCGTAGACCAGTCGCGTATTTCTCGGCTACTTTAGACCCAGTAGCCGCAGCGTTGCCCGGATGTCTCAAATCCGTTGCTGCAACAGGTGTCAGCATTGAGAGATGTGAGAATATTGTAATGGGGCACCCATTAGAGGTGCATGTGCCCCACTCTGTTGAATTGTTGATGACCAGGACTAAAACTCAGCATCTGACGAATAGCAGGCTCACGCGCTATGAGCAAGTCATTCTTGCTGCAGAGAACGTGACCCTCAGGAGATGCTCTGTTTTAAATCCTGCTACCTTAATGCCACTTCCAAATGATATTGAGGATGATGAAGAATGTACAGACCATGACTGCCTCGATGTGACTGAACTATGCACCAAACCAAGACCCGACATCGTAGATGAGCCACTGACCGACCCCGATGAAATTTTCTTTGTCGATGGCTCATGTGTAAGAGACGAAGTTGGGCAGTTAAGAGCAGCTTACGCTGTTTGTACAATTACTGGAGTAGTGGAAGCTGGATGCCTGGAAGGAGTACACTCCGCTCAGGTAGCCGAGATTGTTGCCCTGACGCGTGCCTGCCTGGCAAGCAATCAAATCCGAGTCACCATATACACTGACAGTCAATATGGTTACGGGGTAGTTCATGATTACGGGCAGTTGTGGTCTCAAAGAGGTTTCATGACCTCTTCAGGCTCTCCCATTCGCAATGGAGAGTTTGTGCGCCTGTTGTTAGAGGCATTGCAATGTCCAGCAGGTATCGCAGTTGTGAAATGCACCGCACATACCAGAAATATGGACTTCGTGTCACAAGGCAATAGATATGCCGACGAAGTCGCACGGTATTGCGCGGAAACAGGGTACTCTTTCACTGAGGTGGAAGTGGGTGGAATAAATGTAAGGACTGAATTAGCTATGATATTGGAAACTGTTGATACTTGGGACGAACTGAAGGAGATGCAAGAAAATGCTCCTGACTGTGAAAAAGAAACATGGCAAAAGGCAGGATGTGTAGTGGGGGAGGCCCATTTCTGGGTTTCAGCAGATGGCAGAGCAGTGTTGCCCAATGAGATGGTGAGCCCAATGGCCCGACAAATACATGGTCCTGTCCACTTAGGAAGAGATGCTATGCTGAGAGTGTTTAGACAGACCTGGTACAACCCCAAGTTCAGAGTAGCAGCCGAAGCAGTGTGCCAGCGTTGTGTGACGTGCCAGCAGTTGAATGTAGGGAAGAAGACACCAGTTGCACTGAGCCACATAGGGAGGTCAGGAGGTCCATTCAATCGAATGCAGATAGATTTCATTGAAATGCCAAGGTGCAGCCGCCTCCGTTATATCCTGGTGGTTGTTTGCGTTTTCTCCAGATGGGTTGAGGCATATCCTACACGCAGGTGCGACACCCTCACAGTAGCTAAGATATTGCTCAGGGAGCTTATCCCGCGCTTCGGGGTGCCGGCCTCTTTGGAATCAGATAGGGGAACGCATTTCAACAGCTCGCTTGTGAAAATGATTTGTGCAGCTTTGAATATAGACCAAAAACTGCATTGCAGTTATCGACCAGAGGCTTCAGGAATTGTGGAGCAAATAAATGGCACCATCAAGGCCAGAATTGCGAAAGTGTGTTCATCAACATCCTTGAGTTGGCCTGATGCGCTGCCATTGGTCCTTATGAGCCTCCGTAGTACCCCGGATAGGAGAACTGGTTTGTCTCCTCATGAGGTACTGATGGGAAGAGCAATGAGGTTACCTTCTGTCCCAACTGCTGCATTGATTAGCATCACAGATGATATGATCCTGGACTATTGTAAGGGGCTGTCTGACGCCATTCATTCTGTGTCCCTTCAGGTGCAGGCCGCCGAGGTACCATCGAGCCAGGACCCTTGTCATGACTTGCTTCCTGGGGACTGGGTCCTGGTGAAGAAGCACGTGAGAAGCAGCTGCTTGGATGTTCGTTGGCGTGGGCCCTTCCAGATCATCCTGACCACAAACACAGCCGTGAAAGTGGGAGGCCTGCCCAATTGGATCCACGCGTCGCACACGCGGAGAGTTCCAGCACCTCTGATAGAAACAGCTCCTCTCTCGGATAGACGTCCAGCAGCGGACCGAGAAGCCATAGAGGGGGCTAGCCAAGCTGTAGAGGTGCCAGCGGAAGCAGGGAACGAGTCTGACCAAGCTGAGGACGGTCAGTACAACAGCGAAACAGACAACGCTACTGAAGGGGAAAGTAGCTGGGAGTACGAGTCAGACACTGACAGGTCTGACAGAGAGCGTGAACCAACGAGAAGAAGACGGAGTAGAAGGGTACGCGGAGAAGCTGATTGGCCGCAGAGAAGGAGCTCTAGCCTAAGGTCAACTCTGGAGAGAACCCTTCCTCCAATATCAGAAGACTCAGACCCAGAAGACGGTGCTCAGGGCGCTGAAGCACCGGAGTTGAGGAGGTCAAGAAGAGTGCGGGTGCCTAACAGAAGATACTCCACCCCTGAGTGGACATATCTGGCGACAGATGGCTTCGAAACCAGTGACAGGGAGGATCCGAGCGGTGGTGGTGTCCAGTTCTGAGCCCATCGTGACAGTGGAGATAAGATTGTTAGTGCCCGGTGTCGAACAAGAAGGGTCACTGACATTCATGCTTCCCCGTCCTCCCCGCCTCAGCAAGATAAAGGACATGTTTCTCACAGAATTGCAATTCCCTGATTTTGGTTCAAAGATATCAGCCGCAGAAGAGCACAATCTTCGTCTGGAAATATTGAATTTTGCTGTCGAAGCTGCAGGCGAGCGCCTGATAGTGGATGCTTAAAAAGACTTTGTAAATAAGCGCGAAGAAAAGAAGATTACCTAGCGCCTAGGAAGCAGAGAATCTTAGGGACTTTCCCTGAGTGGATGGAGAAGGGCTAGGGTTGTCTATATTGGACTAAAAGGAACTTTGGCGGAAAAGGTTGTCAGCTTCCAGTGCGTGGTTCTCAAGACAAAAGGAGTAAAGAGACTGTAAAGGAAAGAAGGAAAGAAAGGAACTTTGTGCAGAGTTACGAGAGAGCCACACTATCTGACGAAATGGAGGCTGGTACCCAGAACCGCAGAGCAAAATGTATAATAGGTACACTAATAGTAGGAGTGATAATATTAATAGCTTTAGTAGTGACTGTCTCCTATGTAAAGGGACGTGAGGAAGAGGCAAAGGTAACTGATGTGAAATCTGTAGAGGCGCTTACACCCGCCGTTGCTGGTGGGAAAGGGGAGAACACACAAGAGAAAGCGTTATTAGCGGCAGAAGCCCGCAGGTTACATGTAGATGAGTCCCAAGGTGACTTTAGGTCAAATGCTTATGCAAAATTATTGTATGAATATGTGGATGCCATGGAGGTCAAGGACTGCTATGTCTGCATGCAGTTGCCGGCGTCTGTAGATGAAGGCATTCGTTATCATCACCTCCCGCTGACATATGGCATTACATGTAGCTTATTGCTTAGTATATTTTATGGGAGAGATAGTTTTGAATACTATTTCTCCAATTTCGATTCAGTGTTGCCGGAAGTCCCAAATTATAAGCAGATGAACAAGTGGGACTACTGGAAAAGTGAAGACAGATTGGCAAAATTTTTCATTCCTTGGATTACCTTAGATACTTCACATGCCCGCAGAAATAATCTGACATGCAAGGTGTCAGAGGTCGAGAAAAAGTTCATAGGGCAGGTGGATGATCGGAATAGGAGACAAAGGATTTTGAAAAAATCAGGACAAGTGAAAACAGATTGGACCGATGAAGAAAGGGTACACAAAAGAAAGGGAAGTAGTGGTCCAATAGCTTTAGATAGAACGCAGAGAGGAAAGTTATGTCTTCACAGAGCCAAAACGTATTATGAAAATGTATACGTGGGAGAAGTTAGCTGTGAACATGCTTTCAATTTAGAGTACTACACCAAGGACTTCCTGAAGGGAATGCAAGTGATTCCAAATGTATATTTCGTATGTGGAAGAAATGCTTACGTGAAGCTACCTGATAATTGGTATGGCTCATGTTACTTGGCAATTATCTTCCCTAAAATATACCATGCCCAAGACTTAGAGATCATCGAGGGCAAGACATCATCGAGGGGAAGGAGAGATGTAGGAGGTGTAGAAATGGTTGGAGATGTCTTTGGAGCTGTGTTCCCTCTTCTAGGATTAATTCTTAATGATGTTAAAATTAGACGACTAGCAACAGTCGTAGACAGGTTGTCTGCCAGTACTGCTCAGTCCTTAATGCTGGTAGAAGGAGAGATGCAATCGATAAGGGCTATGGTTCTTCAGAACCGTCTTGCCTTAGATGTCCTATTAGCAAAAGAGGGCGGAGTCTGTAAGGCTTTGAAGGTCCAAGAATGTTGTACTTACATTCCAGACAATTCGAAGCCCCTTGAAAAGGTTATTAGGAACATAACTGATATTCACAAGGAGATCGAAGACCTAAGCAGAGAAAATGTCTGGGAGAAGGTGGGCCAAGGGATAAGTGACGCTGGAGGTTGGCTCACCACTTTAGGCAAAAGCTTTGTGTGGAAAATACTAAAACCTATCATCATAATATTGATCTGTGGGATCGTGTTGTGGGGATTGGTGAGGGTATTCAAATGGTACAGATCAAGAAGGTCAGAGAGGGCTCGGAGAAAACAGCTGCAGAGATTGGCTGCCATACAAGATAGTCAGTACCGGAGTCTGAGGGCTTTGGAAACACAGAAACGAGTTATGCTAGCAATCACTGCAGTTTGAATATTAATGATGACCCCGAGAGGTCATCAAAGGGGGGAACTGAGAGAGCGCAAACTGACTAAAATGTAGAAATACATCACACTTACACGTAGTAAGCACAAATCATGAAGAGAAATGCCATGAGTGCTGATAGTATTCAAAGTTGTGTTCTGAAATGTGTAGTTAATATAGAAGTTTAAATAGAAGTGGAACTAATACAGAAATGTGTGAAGTAATACAATTTTATTAAGCGTGATTATTCCTGAATCCATGTTGTGTAGCTGCTAAAATGTAAGATGGCATACGGAAACGTTGAAATGTGGTAGGCCTCAGGGCCAGAGCAAGGCGGGAGGGGGAAGGTGATTAAGATGCACAATTTGGATTGCACTAATGTTTAGTATTAATGAGTAGGCTTTTTGATTTATAGATGTGTTTACCGAAATCAGTAGAATATGAGTACTAACATGCTAATAATTAAAGAAGAAGTTGAATGCTATAAAATGTAGTAGAGCAGGAAAGCTTTAAATGTTGATTTATACGTATTAGTCTGGGTTGGGGAATGTTGCAATGCGGTTGGAAAACCATGAGAATGGGATTCGGCTGCAGATGTCTGTCTGGAAGAGAAAAGGGGGGTATTCAATTATTAATATAATGAATAGAAGCTTGTTCAAGAAATGGACCAGACATGGAGGAGGGTTCCGGAATGTTTAAGGGGTATCAGCGGGCCGGAGACGAGTCTGAGAAGCAAGGTCGACTCTAACCACAAGGCCTCATCATGGAAAAAGCCAGAAGCTACACCACGTGAGGGGCGTCTCACGAGGGGCGTCCTAAATGTTGTTGTATTTTTGTATTAGGGATAGCGCCCCTGGGTGGAGTTAGAGCAGACGCCTGAGGACCCTTTAGAGAGCGGATGGGTAGGCAGAGAGGGGTCATGATTGGAGATCTATAGGTTTTCACCAAGAGTTTGAGAGTGGGTGGCTTCCCTTGGGAGTCATTCACTGCTGACACCTTTGATAGGTTGAGATCTGGTTAAGTAGGGATACCATCTAGAACAGGGTAGGGAAAGCCTAACCTGTATTTTCCTTCCGCCTGTAAATGAGTGATAGATTTCAATATGTGTCTATGCTAACGGCACTATTGTTTTTAGAACTGGTATTGATAGTTTCCGTTGTTCGTCTGAGGGCTTTCAGAGAACACGTGTACGTAGTTGGGCCCGTGTATCTGGTGAATCTCATCTTGAGATGCTTGTACCTACAACTTATAATAAATCTTTGAAAGCTAGAAGTTGTTTGTGATCCTTTGAAGCAGAGTCCTTTACTGGGGGAACTAACTTGGTAAGAGATGCATTTTCTTTCCTCAATGACAGGCAATAAAGATTCAGTCGGCCAGACCGGGGTTTTAGATCGATAGTGATAAGGTATTGATCAAAATCTCAACTCTTCCATTTACAAGTAGCTAAAGTCTAAATTGTTTTTAGTTACTCAGAACCACAGTTTACACGATGTGGTCATGCTTAGAAAGGTGGCCCAGGGATGGCAACTCAGCCTCCCAAACTGCTGAAGATGCCAGATTGAGTACCATTAGACTGGGTAAAAGTAACTCTTGTCCTTTACAGGGCTAGGAAATAGCTAAAACTGTGGTATAGTTTACATCTGGCCTATCAAAAAAAGTAGCACATAAATATGGCAGAATATGTTTGTCTTAAAAATGAGGTAAAACTTAAAGATCATACACATGTTTTTTACTGCACTAAATACTGAAAATTGTCGCTATGTGAAAAAAACAGCGAAGCATCCTCCTAACACTAGACATCGCTAATGGCCCATTGTCAGGTATGAGTCGACAAGTCAGCCCTATCTTTTTCTTTACCTTGAGGCAATTACAATTCTGAATTTATAATATGAGAAACAAAACTATAAGTAACAGAATGCAAAGAAAAGGCCAGGATTGGATGAGCTACTCAACCCTGACTTGGATCAGTTCGAAATCTCTCTGTGCTCATTCACGCCACATTTTCTGCATTACCCATAGGCTGCCGTTGTTCAGCCATTTTTTCACAAGGGCATTTTAATTGACCCATGGATGCCATGCACAAGTACATTTTCAGTGCACATGATGAGTACCTGATGCTAATGTCTGATTTTAACAATTATTGCATGCAGTGTAGAGATGTCTCCAAAAGGTCATTCACTTTGACAGGAGGATGTAGTTTGGTATTTCTATGGTGCCATAAAATATGTCTTCTTGGAAGAAGCGTTTGAGGTGCTATGTAGCCATGCCAAAGGGTGATTTAATACCACCCATGTATTCTTCCTTTATTTTGTTTGAGATATTAATTGAAAGCATATCACCTGGGCGACAGGGCTTTAATCGCTGAGGTGTGTGGGGCAGTGCGCCCCATACAGGTGTGCTGGCCTATTTCTCTGAATGTGGTCTTCCGTCATCTCTCAATGAGTGAATGTCATCCTTGTATGATTCATGGAAGGATGGCATCCTTATGGTATGGGTGAACTTGTGGTTGCCACCTGCTCACCTCCAGTGCTATGGTCATAGTGCCTGTTTGGCAGTCAAAGTTATCAGCTGCATTGTAACATTCATCCATTTGCTTTCCTTTTGTAAATCGGTTGGTTCTCAGGTCTGTATCTCAGATATGAACTGGGGAGGTTGCACACTGATCATCATGCTCATGTCTTGGTTTCTTTTTCTTCTGCTGTAGTCCACACATCAGATGTGCTTCGGTTTAGGGGGAGACGCAAACTCAATCCTGAAATAGTATTTGTTATTATTTAAAAAACATTTTTGATGTTGGGTAACTTCTAGTCGACAAACGTCATGCCATGTAATATCCAAGAAGGAATATAAAACAATGCCATTTCGTAGTCTACTTGTTGCGCACACACAATTCCGAGAGCTGTGTTTAATTTAACCGGAACTATTCGATTTTGCGTTTTTTAGTGTTTATACCTCAAACGTGAAATCTGTTCTTGAAATTCATTCCTTGTGATAAATAATTAGGGGCAGATTTACAATTACTGGCGCATCCCTGCATATTGTCAGGGATGCGCCAGTAATTGTGCGCCGCATTTACAATGCGGCGTACCATGGGGCAAAAACGGCACAGATGCGGCACGCATCTGTGCCGTAAAAGTGGCGCATTACTGGAGTTGCTTTGAAAGCACGACGCATCTCCAGCAATGATCAGGGGGGCCCTATGTGCACAATGCTGCGTCAATCCTTACACCTGCTTCAAGCAGGCGCAGGGTTTTGACGCAGTATGGGCCCAAAAGTGACTAAGTGAAATCTTGTGGATTTCACTCAGCCACTTTTGGGAGGCGTTCCTGCGCCGGAATGCCTCCCCCTGAGATGGTACGGGTCATCTGGCGCAGGGCTTTACAACGTCACGCATCTGGGAGATGCGTCACGTTGTAAATACCCCGCACCATGGCGCATCTTTTGCGCCGCTGCTGCGTCACAAAAGTGACGCAACGGCGGCGTAAAAGCGGCGCAAGGGGGTTGTAAATCTGCCCTTTAATTTTTTTATTGTGAAGTGAGCACCTCAAGTTTGGGGTTGGTGCACTAAACATCTGTTGGGTGTCTAAACTCAAGGTCTGGGTATTAGGAATACTTGTCCATTATTAGAAAAATTTAGTTCCTACTAAGAGTGGCAAAAATCTGCAGCTTTTCTGCCGTCATTTTGATCCTCGTCTTGTGGAACAGATAGCACTAGTTGTTCTGGAATGCTGAAGTCTTACTTCATGGCAGAACTAGCACCTGTCTTCACCACAAATTAATTAATGCCTGGGGAACACACCTACTCCCTTAGTCTTGCCTTTGTCTTCACTGCGCCTTGATGACCTTCAGTAGCCAGTGCTCTCTCGCGAAGAGGTTCATGGGTGTTGCACAGAATCAGCCCCTTTTCAGTGACTGATGACTGCAAACTGATTTTTGGGAGAATTCTGTTGCATATGGATCTTTCCATTGCACAGTCTCCATATTGTGCCAACAGGGTGTCCAAGCTTCCTCGTGGATGTACTTCACATACCAACTGAAGACAATCTTTAGTCAGCGTGCTCTCTGATCGCGTCTCACAGTTGAGGAATCCTTGTTGGGTTATAAAGCATGCTTCTAGCTCTGTCTTGTCAGGTTCTTGTCTCTCAACGGGTGCAATAGTCCTTCGCTGTTTGAAGAGTAAGCCATCTGTGTCCTTAGAGAGGTATTACATCAAGTCGAAGCATAGAAACAGAACAGTGGAGTGTTGAGAGTTGGAATGAGTGGATTGTGATCTTTTTTTAATTGTAGAAGATTGATGCCTACAAATGTAGTTGAAAGTGGTACAGCCCCAGAGAATTTCAAACGCTTCCTGCTCTCTTTATGTATACCGCTGTCTAGTGGATGTTAGAGCACAGTTGACAGAATTGGCTATTTGCATTTGACCATTTGTTAACTGATGTTTTGTGCAGATTTCTAATTGGTTATCTTCATGGGGGGTCTCCCCGGGATTAGCAAGTTTGCCTGATCTCGGAACAACTAGGATTTGTATCTTTTTGATGTCCAAGTCTCAGCGAGGGTCTTTGAGGAGCGCCTTTTTAGGTTTTGCCTAGCCAATGCGTACGAAGTAATCATGTGCTAGGAAAATACCTAATGAGTATAGTATATGGGGCTTGGAATCCGCCCCGTCTTCCATTGGCTAGCTCTATAAATGGAGGCTAGCCATTGGAAGACACGTTTGTCCGTCAATGCAGGACCAGATTCGGGGGCGTTCCCGAGAATTTTTGGCTTTTGGCGACGTCAGCCGAAAGCCTGTTCTCGGGAACGCCCCCGAATCTGGTCCGGCATTGGAAACACCGGAAGAAGATGTCCGGCCCGCCGCCTGGTTGTGGGCGGGGCCGGGAGGACGTGGTTTCTGCTTCCCCCTTCCTTGGGGAAGCCATTGCCTGCCTTGCCGGTCTCCCGTGTTGTGAGGGAGACCGGAGATGCTGCCCGCAGCGAGAAGCCGGCCCGAAGGAAGCAGCCGTGTGCCTCCAGCCAGGGCCGCTCTGGGATTGGCCCATCCCGGCCGAGCCTCCGCCACGTTAGATCTGCTGCTGAAGTGCCCGGAGCTCCTGCACCGGAGAAAGAAGCAGAGCTTCTGCTGCAGACACATCTCACACCGCAGAGGTGAGTGTCAAGGGTCGGAGGAGGGAGGAAACCGGTACCGAGGGAAGGTGAGGGGAGGACCGCAGGGGTGGGGGGCTGTCGCACTGGAGGGGAGGCTCCGCTTCTGAAGGCTCATCTCCCGCGGCGGTGGTCCTCATTTTCACCGAAAGATACTGAGGTGTACGGTTGTGATGTCCCGTTAAATATGTTACATTTTTAAGTTTTGTCTAGATCAGCAGTTCCATGTGCAGGAGATGCTCAGTGCAACCGAATGATAGAAGTTATGACTGAGGACTTAGGCGCTCATGTTAATATTAAAATAGAAGCTAGCTTTTTTGTGGAAGGAGACGGCGATATCATTCATTTTTTACAGACACCCGTATTTATTTCAGAGCTTTAATAAGGCGAGGGGTGAGGTGTGTGTCTGTTTCCGCTCCCCCCTTTCCCCCCCTCCGCTGTCAGTGTGTGGTCGTTCCCGCCCCCCCGCTGCATTGAAGGAGACGCACTTTTTGTTTCAACTTTTTTGCTTTGTGGGGGAGATGGGATTTCTTTGAGTGTCGCGGGTGTGTGTCTCCTGGGAGCAGGGAGAGGGGATATCTGTTGTTTAGACTTCATCTGAGGGGGCGTCTATGAGAGGGGGTGCCCGAAGTTGTATTCAGGTGAGAGGCCACTCAGGGGAGTTTACAAGACGTGATTGTGTTTATGTTAGAGACGGCGCACCTCCTGAGGGTTCGGGTAGGAGGAGCCATGGGTGAGGGTGTGTCCCGGCTTTGGTGCCTCTGGGCGTCTTTCCGAAGTGACGTCCGAGGCCAGACATCTGCGGCTCTAGACGACCTACTCGTGTTTACACACAAATTCACTTGTAGGGGGTCAGGTGTTATCGATGACTGGGGCCTCACACAGGCCCCTCATTTGGGACACACGCCTCTCATTCATTTTAGTGCAATCGCCAGTCCCCTGCTGTGAGCGTTCATACGTTTCCCCCCAATTAAGTTTGCAAGTTCAAGTGTGTTCCTTCTTTTCTTAGAACCGATGGTCTGTTTCCTGGTGTGCGGGGGGGGGCATCGGGGGTGTCTGCGTCTTCTGAGCAGATCTCAGCCAGTGAATTTTGCAGCTTGCACTGGTTAGTGGTCAAGATTTTCAAGGAGACACCCATTTTCTTTCTTTCATTTAAAAAAAAAAATAAATACAGTTTTGTTATTCGAGGTCTCCTGTTCCAACACATTCAATTGTTTTACTACGATTTTTGAATGTTTCCTACAAACGCCCAACTTTCCCCAGAAGGCTTTCGGAGGTGGTCCGAGCTGGTCTGTACGCGTGTTTACAGAAGGGTCTGTGGTGTGAGCCGGGCTCTTTGGGGGTACTGTGAGAGCCCTGGGGCGCAGTATGCCTGTGTGTGTGTGTGTGTGTGTGTCGCCGACCGCAGCCCTGGGAGCGCAGCGCCCGACACACCGCAGCACCATGGTAAGAAGGCGGGGAGGCCCCGATTAGGAGGCCAAGGGCCTTGGGACGGGGGGAACAAGCTTCCTCCCTCCCACCTGTAACCACCCCCTACGCTGTGTCTTCCCTGGCTGCCTGCGTTGGTGCCCCACTACGCCCCTTACCTTTGGCACCCCTACCGTCTCCCATCCCCCTGTTACGGTATTTGCGCCCTGCCACCCCACCAACCCCCCCCCCCCAGCCCAAACCCACGTGAATTTCACCGGGAGGTAGAGCATTCGAGCCTTTTTCTCCTGTAATTGCACCCCGTCACCCCCTCCCCCCGTGCACCCCTTACCACCTAATGCACTTTTGGCCGCTCACAATTTTTACTACCTCACGTATTCCGTCCGCCCACAATTGTCACCATTACCTTTACTACCTCATGTATTTATTGCTTGCTCACAAGTTTTACCACCTTATGTATTTTTGCTTGCTCACAATTGTCACCACTACCTTATGTAACGTAACGTATGCCTTCGCAAACTGCTCTTTGCAATGTCTCTCACTATAATTCCCCCTGCCCCCTTTCGTGACGCGCCCTGACACCCCGGGCAAAGTCCGCGCCACACAAAAATGCACAAACAAATAACCACTGACTTTCGTCCATGCTCCGTCATTCCCATCAGCCCTCCCGCATATCTTCACTTTGACCCCCGCAGTCCGGGACACTGCCGTTGCCCGCCCTGCGCCCATCCACCTTTTGTCATCTCCTGAGCCCTTCCGTTGGAAAACAGAGTCCCCACTGCTTCGAGAGCTGCCCAGCCCCCACCCCCCCCCAAATGCGCACTTCTCATCACACCTTCATTTCTTCATTTATCCATCTATGAATAACATGGTGAATAACATTCTTACATTACAAGGCATGAACAGTACCAAATGCTACAAAGCGCCTTCAAACCCAAACATTAACTCTTAAACACCATAACCAATGTTACTGAGCATCTGCAGCAATACTGTAACCAAAGAAAAACACGAGATACAACGGCAGCCAGCGTATCAGTTGTGTCGAGCAGCACGCATCGAACACCATCCTACATGTGAAGGTTATAGACTGAACTGCCTTATGTACTTTCTTAACTCGGTAGGAGTTTTGTTTAATTTGCACAAAGTCGTCATATTCCCCCAGCACATCCGCGTTACACACTCCCTTCTCTATCCACCATTCTGCTCACTACCACTGCCGATCTGTGTTTATGCTGACCCTTGCCTACTTATTCGACTATCAGGGGGAGGGGGGGGAAGGAGCGTTCCGACTCCTTGCCGGCACTTCCAAGGCTCCCTGCACCCTTCGCCCCCCTCCTCCCCCACTCCCCTTATCTGCCGCTCCCTGCCATGCCTGGTGGAGCGGGCTACGCCCCCCCCCCCCAAATTCGCCAGCCCTTACCCTCGGTGGCCCTCCCTGCTCTTCTCCTCCTACAAATTCCTTTCCTTTGCTCATTCCCTGCCTCTTGTCAGTAACCACCTATGCTGTGTCTTCCTTGGCCGCCCAGTCCCGCCCCCCACCTTGTGGCACCCATACCGTCCACCGCCCCCTGTTCCTCTTGCACCCTGCCACCCTCCCCCAGCCCAAACCCGCCTGAATTTCACCGGGACCGCGCCGGACATTATAAGCCTCCATAGTTCAACTTCGTGTTATCCCTTCATGGCAAGGTGAAACTCTTTCTCCTTCAATTTGCTAGGACCCCCCAAAGGCCACCAAGTTCCGTGTTACCCAATCTTTGCCTCATTCCTGCCGTATACCTTTAGTGCCTATTCGCCACAAGTGCAGGGATCGAGCCCCCAGGTCCGGTGAGCAGGCACCTCTCTGAGGCATGCTCCTTCCACGTGATTTTGCCGGAGGCTGGTCCAGCCTAAGGTTACGCTACTTCTTTCTAAGGGAGGTGGTGTCATTACTTGGCCAGGTCCGACTTGTACTTACTCTTCAGGGATGTTCATTTGCGGGAGTAAGGCTGACCGGGCGCGGCGTTTGATGGGCATCCTGTGCAGGTGTGCGTTTAGGTTGTTGCCCTAGTCAGTGAAGAGAGCTTGCACGCAGGTGGATGCCGTTCGGTATCATTGAAAACATACAAAGTAGAGACCCTTCACATCGAGTATTAGATAGCTTTAGAGTGAAATTAGGTCTCCTGCCTGTCCTCTCGCAGCCTGTCCTCTCGCATTATGTCCTCTCCTAGCCTGCCCTCTCCCAGCCTGCCCTCTCCCAGCCTGTCCTCTCCCAGCCTGCCCACTCCCAGCCTGCCCACTCGCAGCCTGCCCTCTCGCAGCCTGCCCTCTCGCAGCCTGCCCTCTCGCAGCCTGCCCTCTCGCAGCCTGCCCTCTTGCAGCCTGCCCTCTCGCGGCCTGTCCTCTCGTGGCCTGTCCTCTTGTGGCCTGTCCTCTCGCGGCCTGTTGCCTGCTTGTGCCTCCGTGTGCCCCTGTTGCCTGCTTGTGCCTCCGTTTTCGTGCCCCTGTTGCCTGCTTGTGCCTCTGTGTACCCCTGTTGCCTGCTTGTGCCTCCGTGTGCCCCTGTTGCCTGCTTGTGCCTCCGTGTGCCCCTGTTGCCTGCTTGTGCCTCCGTGTGCCCTTGTTGCCTGCTTGTGCCTCCGTGTGCTCCTGTTGCCTGCTTGTGCTGTGTGGGTGTGTGTGAAGGGCTCTGTGTGGCTGTGTGTGTGGGAAGCTTTGTGTGGCTGTGTGTGTAGGAAGCCTTGTGTGGCTGTGTGTGTGGGGGGCTCTGTGTGGCTGTGTGTGTGGGGGGCTCTGTGTGGCTGTGTGTGTGGGGGGCTGTGTGTGGCTGTGTGTGTGGGGGCTCTGTGTGGGGGGGCTCTGTGTGTGTTTGTGTGTGTCATTTGCGAGAGATAAAGCTAGTGGCATTGTAAATGTCAATGCCATTTATTTATGTTAAAAAAAAACATAAATAAAAATAATGTCAAGAGCAATGCCAATAGCTCTAACTTTAACAAAGGCAAAACCATTGCATTGTAAATGCTTGTTGGATTATGAGGTCCCAATTTTTTTTTATGTAACCAATTATGTCATGTAGCCACACAGGCTTGGTAGGTGTGTCATGTGAATCCTAAGGCTTCAGTCTGCGTCTGCACTGGTCCTCAGTGAGTTCATGATGAATTGCAGAGTAAAGAATGCAGTTAACGCCATGGCTGCTGATTAAGAAAGAAACGGGTTTTGGTGGGTAGGAAGTTGTGGCACTCTAGCTATATTAGCGTATAATAAATCATAGGTACAATGTCTAGGAATGGTGCTGTCAGGGAGGGGAGACCCTTCAAACCCCTCAATCCGTGTGAAACAAGCCACACAAACACAAATTCACAAAAGTCCTGCGCACTCAAATTAGAACCACACACAATGTGTAAGTCAATGTTCTGTAGAAATCATCCAACGTTGTCGTAAATTCCGGAGTATAAGTTCTCCCTTTTAATTGGTCATCTGATACAGGTTACATACAGCCAGCCGACACGTGTTTCATTGTGGACCAATAGTGTTCCACCACTCCTCAGGGCTTAATCGCTGTGTCCAAAATTAGCCAGGCCCATTTCCAGTCATAATTCCAACCCGGAAGGGTAACCGAATTTGTGGTGGGCAAAAGTAGATAAAGATAATATGGAGGCCGGATTTTGATTTGAGATGCCAGACGGAGAGAGCGGGGCTTCAATTTGAGCCACTGCTAACACGTATCCGTGTTTTTATGCGAGACGAGGCAGCACTACACGACGATCGCCCTGTCTTGACTTTATTTAAGGCGTATACGTTGTCCTTTGCTAATGCCCACCACAAATTCGGTTACCCTTTCGGGTTGCAATTATCACCGGAAATGGGCCTAGCTAATTTTGGACACAGCGATTAAGCCCTGAGTAGTTGTGGAACACTGTTGGTCCACAGCGCCATGGCTGCTGTTGTTCAATCTCACTAATCACCAGAAAGTGGAAGCGATTTGAAGATTGCATCTACATTCTTATAGGTAAAACATAGAAACATTGACCTATTAGCATATGGTTAATTGATAATAGTAAATACTTTCACCAGCATTCTAACCATAGCAACCACCTCAGGCCAATGGTTTCTGGG
The DNA here is from genome assembly GCF_964263255.1 of Lissotriton vulgaris. NCBI lineage: Eukaryota > Metazoa > Chordata > Amphibia > Caudata > Salamandridae > Lissotriton > Lissotriton vulgaris. The sequence goes on along the minus strand of NC_141696.1, from coordinate 369,907,297 downwards.
CTAAATAATCTGTCAAAGGTGGTAGGCGCTGCAGAGACATGACTATGTGGTAATCATGAATGGGTGTGGGGGGATCTGGCGACCCCACTTTGTGGCCCTCCATCTTCTACTGTGCTGTAACATGCATTAACCGCATCGATGCGGTGCAGATTTCCGCTGTGCGCTAACGCTAAACGGAAACCTATGAATTCCTGACGAGCTCAGCTCGTCATGAGCGTACCTCATGACGAGCTCAGCTCGTCATGAGCGTACCTCATGACGAGCTCAGCTCGTCATGAGCGTCGAAGGGGTTAAACAAAACACACAAACGGTGATGGGAGGGAAACTTGCAGAAAGTCTAAACCACTGGCAATCACTCTGGGTAACATTCCAACCCTAGTTTTTCACCCACTGTGCCACTCCTGACAAAGGTCCGCATTATGCAAATCAGTACTGACCCTCCTCTTGGGATCAATCCACCCTGAACTGTCCAACATGGCCACCTCCAGAATGGAATGCAAGCAATCCCAAACCAGTTTTGCCCTTGTTCTGACTCTTTAGAGAGGTATAGCTTGAATCCTATGACACATCATGCAAGGGACGCACTTCAGGGCATATAGCTTGCCACATAGGCCATTACATCAAACACATCAAATGTAATTAGAGGGATGCTTGCAAGCAGTCTAAACCACTGGCAATCACTCTGGGTAGCATTTCAATCGTCCATATGGTGATCATGAGTAGAAGGTGGTCTGGCGACCCTACCTTGTGTTCCTGCATCTTCTACTTAGACATGTCAATGCCACATCAAGGATGCAGATTGCATGCTCCATGCCACACATTATGTTACTTTATTAATCAGAGGCAAACAACAGACAACCACTGGGACCTGTAGTGAATCATGTCCTTGCCTAGGCATATCCGCAGCCAGGCTAAATTAATGAAGCATGAAGACTTGCTCCTCTTTTCACCCCGCATGCAAACAGTTGCACTTATTGAGAGGAACAGCAAATAAAGAACCCAGCTGCAGCCTTACAGGCTGCTCAGGAGGGGGGTAGGGGCTCTCTCTACATGAAAATTTGAAGAACTCAGTTCAGTTCCCCAAATATTTGACTCCAGCTAGAGAGCGTTTCTGATAACATCTCTGTGTGAAATGCAAAAGTGCAACCCAACCACATCCTTCCTCATTTTCTACCCAGGCCACCTTAGATCCATCCTGCAAGACAAGCAATGAGCTGCAACTTATCAGACACCCTCAATACTGCCAGGCCTTTGTCAGCCAACCCCCTCTCGGTTGCTCAACAGTCGTCCATGACCCCCCCCCCCCCCCCCCCCCCGCGCCACTCCACCCTCCCCATCACTCTTTTTCCGTTTCGGCCGCCACTGGTTATGTGGACATATAAGAGAAGTGCACTGTGAGGTGGGGCATGTTTGATAAAACACTGCTGCGCTACCAGTTCATGCTCCAAGTCATTTCTGAGAGGTTTGCACTATGAATATCAACCCCAGAATATCGGAAAAAAAGTATCAAGAGGTGGGTAAATCTAGATTTTCTAAACCTGACTCCACATATATGTACCTAAACGGTATATGTATCTTCAAAATAAGAAGATGTGAGGTTCGGAATAGTAAAACTATACTTGCTCATATACACTTATATTTCCATAATTTGTCCATCGATATTTTTGTACAACAATATTGTGGGGTTGCTTTTCAGTATTACAATACTCTGAGATGACTAGTGACAGCTCTGTCACTGTCTTGGCCTGTGACAACTCAGTGGATACTTCACTGCTTGGACAAGGAACATGTTTCAGGCCTGGACAGAGTCACATTGTGGGAGCTCTGTCATTGCCATAGTACTGGGATACCAGTGCTGGTGTAAGCCAAGTCAGTGATGCATTTTAAGTTATCTTTTAAAGTGTCGGTGTTGGGAAAACAGTACGTGGCCGTGCTCATGATAGAGAGCTGTGCTGTGAGGGCTCTAGGTGAGGACACATTATTCAATAATTGTATAATTCATGTATTTGGATTATTTGTGCAAACCTGTGTACAACCTTTCGGGGACTTCATTTCTTTGCATAGTTAAACAAGGATTGTGCAAGGACTCGTGGGACATAGGTGAAGAGTTGGGTGGGGTAAGGGTGAATCCCAATCACAATGTTCTTTATTGGTGCCCAGAGTTGTAGATTTCATTTAAATGGAATGCTTGGGGCGGAAAGGGGGGGGGGGCAGTTGGTCAATCCACTCTTGAAAAGCGTGCTTTTAGGTTCTGCCTTCAGGTTTATGTTCTACAGCCAGGAGCAGTCACCCCCAGGTATCTGCATCCGTTTTATCTGCTTGAAAACGTGTTCATTGTGGAATGTAGATGTATGGCTGGCTCATATTAGGTTTACACCCACTGGCAGTCTGGCAGGAAGTGAAGCACTTTCAGATCTGCCTCAAGGGGCCACACTTTAAGAGATTCTGGTTCAGTCTAGGTGCCTGGATTTATGACCATCATACCTTATGTAAACATTTCTTAGTGAGGTCGGTTTAGATGATGTTTCCATAGTTATGCATGACGTCAGCTGCTGAGCGTAGAGGAAAAGAGAGATTCCCTGTATAGAATGTTGGAATAGTTATTGCAAAGATAACGGTTCGCCTGATTTCATTTAGGCAGAATCATCTAGTGCATTATTACCAAAAATGTTATGGTATGCTAATTACTGATGCGGTAAGCAATTGTTGCTAGCGAAACAGCCCAAAACACATGCTCTGACACAAATAAAAAAATTCCTAACTCATAGGGACAGACAAGGTTGCATGTCTTTTTTTGCACAATCAAATGAGAAAAGTAGGTTAAACAAATACATTTTAAGGAAATAAAAATCAGAGCACGCAATGCTTTAGTGCGCATTATGGGGCAGATGTATCAAAGCATTTTTTAGTCGCAAACGCTGCGATTCGCAAAAAAGCAGCGTTTGCGACAAAAAATTCGCTAAACGGTATGTATGAAGGAAATTGCATAGTAAAATTAGGGAATCACAAAATTTGAGATTCCTTAATTTTGCGCAAATGTTTAAGGAATCGCAAATTGCGATTCCTTAAATGCTATGCATCAAGCATTCAAATATTGCGATTTTCCTTAAGAAATCGCAAATTACCGCCAACTTCAAGTTTGCGGTAATTTGCGATTTCTTTCACAAATGTACTTTTTGGCATTTGTGAAGGTGCCATATGGTGCACATACATGCCCTTAGGGCATGTATGTGCGCCATATGCGTACACATGTAAATTTCAGGGGTGCATCAGGTGGTCCTTATGACACCCTTGCACCCTTGAAATTATTCTCAATTTGCGATTCTCGAATTGTGAATCGCAAATTGAGAATAACATCACATTCATTCCTATGGGCCTCCTGGCCCATAGAAATTAATGGGAAATTATTCCTTAATTGCGATTAGCAATTTGCTAATCGCAATTAAGGAATTTTAAGAAATCGCTAAAAAATTTAGATTTTTTATATACATACCATTTTGCAATTCTCAAATAGCGATTCTCAAAAAATCGCTATTTGGGAATCGCAAATAGCCATTTTGATACATCCGCCCCTATGTGATTTATATTCAGTTCACAATACTAAGATGTGTTAAGCACAGTAAGACTGAGCAACAGTGATAGAAAGCCCTTGACAAACTGAGGCCTAGTAGGTGCCTTTCTAGTGGCAGTGGAAGAATATAGCTTTTAATTCTTATAATGTGTCAGTCGAGACTTCTAAAGGGGCTGTAAATATATAAATGCTTTATAATCCCCTTAGATGGTTAAAGGGCCTTTGGCTTTGTATGAGTACCTACAGGCCGTTATCACTTTACCTTTACATATTTCAACTGTCCTGTTGCCAGGGGTAGCACTTTGGTAAGCTTATGCCCCGTTCCTTTTGAATGCACGAGACAGTGTTTATTTTCACCATCAATTATCAATTATCACAGATATGAATGCTGTTAACATGACTGTGGTTAGGGGGCATGGGGGTGGACGGCTAACATCCCATACATTGCATTGACATCTGACCTCTTCACAGGGCGGAGCAGAAGGCCATCCAGAAATACCAGTATTTCAGGAATAGAACAAGACACTCATTTTCACAGACAGATTAAAGGACAGAAGTGCCTGCAGTCAAAATGGCTCTGACATTGACACTACAATGGTGTGACCCGCTGCAGACCTGTAATTTCTCCGATTAAGAGCTCAAACATATCAGGACTCAGAGAAGTGTGTTGCACACCAGCATTATTATTTTTGTGTTGAAATTGTGAAATGTTGCTTACATTTCCAAAAGTATTTAGCAACATTCCTAAAATCCTCTTTGAATATGAAATCTCTAGCACCCAACAGTACTTAAATGACATTGGCAGTCCAGATTCTTTATTCTTAATTTGTGGGTGTCCGCAACTGGCATGTGCGTGCCAGAAGTATGTTTAGCTAAAGCTTTGAACAACTAGTGGTTCACGTGTGTGTTCACGGGTGTATATAGCTACAAGATCACACTTTGAGACTACCGCAACTCCATGCTTTCTTGAGGGCCCGCCTTCACTCCCATCCGGAAGTGTACAGCGGTAGACCTACTTTTACTACCACAACCCTCATGGATAAGAGCAAGACTTCTCCGAACTGGGCTCAGATCATCTCAGCCCATCCCCATCTCTCTCAATGTATCCCTCTTCCACCACCATTCCTCCACCTTTCATGCTGTCCACGAGCATTAAGACCTTGCAAACACCAGTCCAAAATGTATCTCCCAACACCCAACACTGCCATCCACCAGAACAGTCCTTTCCTTCTAACACATTTATTACCTTTCACGCGGTGGCCATCTCAGACAACTTCCCTCCTCCTTTCTTCATGAATACCTCCAACCCACTATCCAGCATTGGTAATGAATCTCTTCTAATACCCTCATTCATAATTGATTCAAATCATTACCTTAAAACTTAGATTAACCAGACAATAATCCTCAACAACAATTAACACCGCCCCTTTCTTTTCATTCTCATCACTCAAACACCCTACTCACCACTTGGCTGTTCAACCTAGTACAACCAACACATTGCCTAAAAACAATCACCCAGTACCTTAATATCTCTTAATACCTTCTCAACTACAATCTTCACCTAACTGCTTGTACCTTTACCCTTCCAAACATTCTTAGAATCAAATTGACGATTAATATCAATATCAGCTTTTAGGGGATTCAGCTAAACCCAATCCCTCGCCCACTACCACTAACACACACCACGTCCTCAAGTTGAATAAACAACAGAAACTGAGTAAGGTCAAACATCCAGCTGAATTCTGGTTATCACATTTGCTTCACCACAGTAAACATCAACTTTACACACCCATGATGAAAACAACAATCATCACAGACTCAAGTCCACTTTACTACCAAACACACCACAATCTGCTAATCAGATTCAGATTCAGAATACTTTTTTCAGATGTAGCCACCATCCATAAAAGTAGCATATAAATACATAACAATTAAAAACACGTAATATTAAAAAGCAGGATGTCAATATACATAGCAGGAAGCAGGTAATAGTCTTACATTAAAACAGTTCTAAGAACAACCCTAAAAGTAAGGTCATGTAAATAGCATGGTCTGGAGAGCATAGAGCTACATGCCTTCACAGCAGATTTTAACAAGCATTTACAATGCAACGGTCTCGCCTTTGAAAAAGTTAGAGCTATTGGCATTGTAAATGACACATTTTTTATTTATGTGTTGGTTTTGAAAACAGATAAATAAATGGCACTGTCATTTACAATGCCAATAGCTTAATTTCTCGCAAATGCCACACACAAACACAGACCCACACAGAGTCCCACACACATACATACCTACAGAGCCACACGCAGAGCCACACACACATACACAGAGCCATATACACACATACACAGAGCCACATACACAGACACACACACAGCTACAGACACACACACACACACTTCATCCACCCACTAAGTCCATCCACCTAGCCACCACTCAGCTCCATCCATCCAGAGAGGGCGCGAAAACAAATATTGCTTCATTGCTGTGAGTGCGCCCTCCTTCAAAATGTGACCATATTTCAACACACAAATTGCTCAGGGGAGGCATCTGACTCCACCCCTTTCATTCACAGAACACGACCCCTGTCCTATCAAAGCCGCCAATTATGTCTTTACACTGTGCTGTCCCCCTCAAGGAAAATAACTATAATTTCGATTAATCTGGCCACAACTGTAGTGAGCCATCCGGCCACTATATCATTATGTGCAACTTGAACCATAGGGAGGCTGAAACGTTCTTTACTTGTAGTTATTCACGAAGCGTTGAATTTTGTTTTAAAATAAAAAAAACACCTAAGCAGCTGCATTGCGTGTTTCTATGAGCTGTACCTACTGAGATGGAAGGGCGTATGACCAGTGTCCAGCGCCGCCATGCTGCGTCCTGTCCCCTAATTTCAAAGAAAAGCTGCCTGGTGCCACCACAGCCGGGGCCTGTCTGCCACCACCCCCAGAGTCGAGCACCGACGCCAAACATAACGTTTCCCAGACCTAATGGACATTTTCAGCTCATCCATCGAGGCCTTGTGTTTACAGCACTCCCACAAAATCCGAGCAATTACCCTCTGTGACGGGCGGGGGCTCACAGAGACAACGGGACCCCTGAAGCCTTAGAGAGAATGACTCCCCTGTAGCCCGGGCCTTTATTGTTAGTAAATACCATAAATGCCTATCTTTAGAGGCAATCGACCCCGAGCTGTGACCCCGGCGGATCATGTGTCTCTCATCTGGGGGAGCCATTAGGCCTTCTTGGTTCGTTCTCAGCACGGAGCACCAGGGCCCCAGCATCAGTGCCCTTCCCAAGATGGGGGACACAGTGGCCCGCGTGGGGTATTTTCCCTCACCTGTATACGGCAGGATAAGTCAGCCCCGGTGATAGAGATAACTGGATGCGGGAGGGAGGAGAAGCCCTCCGGAACCCCTTACCTTTAAAGACGATACTGGTGACCAGGTCCGGCTTCCCCAGTTTGGTCTTGGGGATGTTGCTGGCACTTTCCACGATGACCTTCAGCATGGTGCCGGAGGAGCGGGGCGAGGACGCCGGGGTGCTGGAAGGATGAAAGGAGCTGGCTCGGAGTCCCCTGCGGGCTCTCCGAGGCTCTGCTCCAGACCTACCCCAGAGGCCGAGGCCCGACTCCTGCCTGCACGTCCTGGGACCGAGCGGAGCGGCTACTGGAGCTGCCTATCCGTCTACAGCTCCTCCGACATCGGCCAGCGGCCTCAGTGAGCAGCCCACTCTTGCAAAAGCCACAAACAAATGATCAAAACACATGCCGTCCCCCCCCCCCCCAAAAAAAAAACACCCGCCCACCGCCACATGACGTTCGCAAAGGGGCAGAGCGAGAAAAAATCACCGGAACGCCCACGAATCTGCTCCGAGAATTACTGACAGATCTCTCTTCCAATGGCTAGCCTCCATTTATGGAGCTAGCCAATGGAAGAGAGAGGCGGGTGAAAGCCCCTTACTGAAAAACATAAAATTTCGCCTGCGCGACACTGCTTGCGCAGTGAACGCCAGGCGAAACCTAAAAACGAGCCCACATGCAACACCATTTGTCGGTCACACAATTGCAGTAAAAATTCAAAGTTGGTCTCACCTGCCTGTTATCCCAATACTTTTTTTTTTTTAACTGGAATTAATAAATGTTCTGTATATCTTTCATAGTGTTTAAAAAATGCGTAATGCACCATGGCTTGTCCAGCAATACCTCAAAAAGAAAGCTACCAACCTTAACATACTTTAAGCAATTAACCCTTTGGGAATTACATAACCTGGACCAGCAGGTTCACCATCAGACTCATGCGGCAAACCTTCAAGAATAGTCTACTGTGAACCTCGGTGGCTATACCTACAATAAACATAATTAGCAACTCGTGGACCACCGGCACGTTTTCACGGGGCTCAGTACATCATACCTATGACCACTCAATGAGAAATAATCTGGATCCAACAAATCTAAACAATTACAGGTCAATATCAAATGGCCCAGGCATTAGAAAACTGATCGAAAGACCAGCTTTCTCCAAGATTTCTAACTTTCTTGATGATAGCCTCCTGTTATCTTATGGGAAGCACTACAAAATAAGATTTTACTATGGGTCAAGAATAATGTTGGGGGTGGAGGTGGAAGGATATGAGGAGAATACAACAAGTGCACATTCCCTGTTGGTTTGAGAATGACTTCATTATCATTGGCTGCAGGTCAAGAAATCTACCCACATTTTTGTGGTGCACTAGAAGCGAAGACATCAAGGATGAACGTAATCACTGACCCAGTTTGGAATCTATTCCAACTTCCATTAAAATTGCATAGACAGATTCAGTAAAGACCAAGAAGACGACCTGCCAAGTACCTTGACAAACAACCCCCCTCAACTTCTCTTTAACTTATGGATATATCCACTTCCCTAGTAGAATACCTTATTGGGCATGTATCCTTTTTTTATAAATTTGCACGCTTTACTTAATTTTGTTAAATGTATTTACTAGTTTATTATTATTATTTTTTCTTATCTCAAGCCTGCTACTTTATGTTTTATTTGAGTCTGTTGCACGAAAGGTAAAATAAACCAAAGGTGTTAGTAAAAAAACTCTTTAAATAGGTCTGTCACTGCCTTCGGCTCTATTCTGGTGGTTTTATTTGCTTCCTCCAGCTGGTAAGACATGATTCACTCATTTTTGCATCCGAAACGAGAATCTTTTTTCGGATCTCGGAGATATTGGCTATCTCACCATGCTCTCTTGGAGTCTAATCCTTGGCTCTGCCATTTCACATCGTCCCTGAGGAAGATTCTCAAAGGGCTTATGGCCCCCACTCTCAATTCTAAACGGCCTTTTATTGACTGATACTACATTTATTGTTGCAACAGGATGCCAGTCCTGATGAAGACCCGTGGTGATGTTTGATATAAGCGCATAACCTGAATGGGTCGAAACGTTGACGATAACTAGTGGTGTTCCTTACATCTGTCAGGCATAATACACATCGAAGCAAAAGAAGATATCTGCTTGAACAGGTATTTGTTTTCTTCGGACACCTTAATGAGTCATTTATGTTAATCTGTGTGATGTATTTTGTATTTAATGTGTTTTAGTCTTGATTTTCGCTGCTAATCTGGTATTTTTGTAATATTTCATTATTATGTATGTTACATAGCAGTTCTGTGTGTTCCCTTGATATGTTAGTATCTGCATTTCTTCACTATAAATGGTTAACGATATACTGCGCTAAATTTCTTTGTTGGTGTCTGGGTTTCTTTATGCTAATGTGTTGCTTTGCACAATTTACATGTCAATCCCTAGTGAAATCGGAGACTAAACAATTTTTGTAAAAGAAATAGTGCATCCCCCACAGAACTGATTGTTGTTACATGCCACTCTTCTAAATTGGACCAGGGTAGGGACAGTCATGATGGATATGGGAATGTTGCTTCAGATGCCGTTGGTGCGTAAGCCTACCATTCAACCTCTGCTAGGTGCTTTAATTGTGTGTGTGTGTGTTTGTATTTATATAGCGCCTTCTACCCAGAGGTCTCGTAGCGCTGTATTCATACCGCTGTAGAACCCTTCCTGGCTTTCCTGTGAGATGTCCACTCCTGGGCACCCCCAAGCTGAAGCCATTCATCCAAGTGCTGCTGGGGCCGTTGTGGAGATTAAGCAAGCTATTGCCCAGAGTCACAGAGTGGGACCCATGATTAGACTAGGCACCGAGGCGAGAATTATCAGGTCCGGGGAGATTGAGTCCAAGAGCCGCCGAGGCAGGAATTGAACCCTGATCCCGGGCCAGACCTCTGCATCAGGTCTGCGGCTCTAACCATTGAGCCACACTTCTCTGTAATTCTACCCCTCCCTGAGCTGCAGGTCTCTGCTCCACTTTCCCAGTAGTCTCAAAATTGAGCTGTGATCCTCCCCTCTCATGTCCTTCGTAGACCTCATGAATAGCTGGTGTTTACTTGAACCTGGTGGGGGTGGTGATCTTTGCACAGGTGTTTGCTTTGCTGGCTGCTGTGTAGTGTATGAGACAGTTGTTATGATAGCTTCGCAATGAATCATGTCTCTCACTGTGCTATATGGATACAAAGGGTACTGAGTGCTGGCGGCAGAGCACTGTACAAACACGAAGTCTTCCTCTGCCTCATTTAAGGATGGGTGCTTACTTTAAAGACATGCCTGTTAATAATGGTGGGAATATCAATATTGCAGCAGGTGCAGTAGCACTAGGGCCAAACGGTACCAAAGGTCCACTGCATCCCAGTTATGGCTGTTTTTTATAACCATCAAAGAGGTAGAGGGGCCAGTTATCCCCATTTGTGCTAGGGACCATGGCACCCTTTCTATCCCACTGCTCTAATTCAAGTGTTTTAATACTTTGATGTGTTATCACCAAGTAGTCCCTGCCAGGCATATGCAATGTAATATTTAAATCTCAAAATTTTGGGGACAAATAGCTTTCTCTGTCAGATATTGCTTGTGGTTTTCTCAGACGCACATGTCCCGCACATCCGCCGGTCTTCATGGTCAGACTGCAACAGAAAATGGGTCCGGAAACGAAATTAGAAGTGGCCCCAATAGCCAATCAGATAGCTGAAAAAGTGCTCCACATTTGCAAACAGGGCCGGACTGGGAAAGAAAACCGGCCCTGGCAAAGTGCTTGTCCGCAGGGGGTGGTCTTTTTGGGTAGCGACCGAGCTCTTTGCTCGGGCTGGTGTTCGGCCGATTTTGTTACAGGTCCGATTTTGCAGCTATGGTGTAAACATGCTCCTGTAACAAAAACAGCTCCCAGGGGCCCAAAACCGGCCCCCACCCTTGCGACGCACTGGGGATTGCCCGGTGCCCGCAACGGCCAGTCCGGCGCTGTTTGCAAATCAGAGCAGTTTAGCAAAAAAACGGCCCACTCACTGGATTGTCACACCGGCCCAGCTGGCACTGCCTGGTTGCCCTATAGACCAGGATACATGCCAACATTCTCTTGCTTCAAAAAGGACCTGAAACTCCTTCTCCTCAACCAATACTTTACTGAGTCAACCAACCTAGGCATCAATAACCTAATGGACTCCCCCCTCAATTTGACCTTCAAGGTTATCTGACTGTTTCAACCACCTGTGTATATGTAAAGCGCTCTGATATCCACGGGTCTAGATAGCGCTATATAAAACTTTATAAATACATAAAAAATAGAACAGTAAAGTGGGAGATTTTAAAAATAAAATCGGGGGAATGTATTTTCCCAGTTGACTTCTATTTATTGAAGCATAGGCTGTTTTAGGTGAGAGAAAGCCCAAAATAAAGCCATTGTTTGCTTCAGTAAATCGGGAGGGGGTGTTCCCGCCTGAATCGTGTGTTAGCATGAATGGGTCAGCCCGACCCTGTCACTCTTATTAACTGTGCAGTGCCATCTCAATGTTAACTTTAGAGTAAACCCAGCTGGTTTTCTCTCTGCCATGTAAGTCTCGCAGTTTCCCCATAAACTGCCTCACGCTAACATTAAGTCGTTTTTCAATTAAACTTTCTAGTAAATACATTTCCGAAGAAGGGAGAGCTTAGCCAGCATTTCTACGAAATTCCCTTCTCTTTATAATCCACTAGCAGCCCGCCCCAGCGTTGCCTGGGGCAGAAGGGGGCTGGGGTTGGCATTTTTTGGCCGGGGCAGAAGGGGGCTGGGGGCAGCATGTGGTGGAGCGAGCAGAGGTAGGTGTGATGTACCTCACGACCCCCGCAGCCCCGACCCCCTACGCTGGCAGATTGCTCCTCCACCCTGCTCCGCTCCGTTCTCGGCCGCCCTCAGCCGGTCAGCTCTGCTCTGCTCCCCTACGCTCGAAGTGCTGCAGCTGACGGGACTCCTCCTTCTCCTTCTTGCCGTCAGAACACGGACACGTTCACGGACACGGACCACCTCCCGCCCCGACATTTTCCGTGTTTGTAAATGCCTTACCTGATCCGCTGCTCCTCACATCACCACCGCTCCATGTCCCGTCATCACGCACGTCGTGGGCAGCTTGTTTGTAAATGCCTTACCTGATCCGCTGCTCCTCACATCACCGCCGCTCCATGTCCAGTCATCGCGGGCAGCGCGTCGCGGCCAGCGCGACGTCGCGGCCGGCGCTTCTTTCAGGGGACTACTTTGTTTTTAAAGTTAATTTTTTTAATTTATGTTTTATTTTTATTTTATGTAGCCTATGTCCATCTACACACCCTGACATTTTCAAAGATGTATCGGGTGTGTAGATTGGCGCTGTGGTTCCCGAGTTTACCTGGCTCAAAGGTGAGAGTTCTCTCTTTATAATAGTAGTATAGATTTACTTTTCCCCCCTAAAATTAACAAGCATTGGCAAAGCTGTAAAGAAGTAATAGTCCTTGTAAAGTTGATTAAATAAGATTTATTCTTTAGAAAGGATCCCATCCATTTGGTTACAAATCCCAATCAGCCAGTCAGCTCCAACTCCCAAGCTTTTCTAAACATAACATTCTAACTAGGCTGCTGGCACTGATGTAGAAACATTCTAATCTAAAAGGTGTAACATCAAGATGCCACACATCTCCCTTCCTACAATAAAGTTATATACACAGTAAAACTACTTAACAAAGTCTTTCAGATGTGCTGTTTCCCGAGTGATCCTTGACGACTTGCGAAGACACCGAGATGGACCATCAAGACGAGATGAATCTAAAGATGGATCAGGAATTAAATCAGACAGGTTACCACCAGAGATCAAATCCTTGCTGATGACCACCACTCTGTTGAGATTCCAAATACGATGATCCGCCGTCTTGATTGCATTTTGGAAAACCTTGATGACTTGAATAGGTTTCATGAACATAGCAGACAACATCTTATTCTTATTAGACAGATTTTTTATAAGAACCCAATCTCCCACTTTAACACAGGTTTTCTTGACACTCTTCCTCACATCAAAAAGTCTTTTCCTATTTTGTATTCTCTGAGCTTCACGTAATTTCCAGCCAACATGATCATTGGTAGAATTCAACCTGGGTTGTAAATCATTAACCCACGCTGGAGTTACCAATGTGTTGGCTCTTCTAGATCTAAAAAGCTCAAAGGGAGACTTACTGGTCGTGGCATGTGGAGACAGTCTATACACTTTAACCTTTTTAAAGATATCACACCTCCTGTCGGTACCTGAAGATTTAGCCATCCTAATAGTCTCCTTAAGTACTCGGTTGAACCTCTCAACTATGGGTGGTATAAAGATGACTTCTTGTGTTTTATGCCAAGTTTGTTAAGAAATGCCTCCATTTCTTTTGAGACAAATTGACAACCATTGTCTGTAAGTATAATGTCAGGAATACCTTCCCTGTCAAATAATTTCTCAAGGAAGTTGATGACATGCTTTGTTTCAATTCCTTGAGTGATAGCTATCTCAGGCCACCTTGAGTAAAAATCAACTAAGACCAAAACATACCAATCAGATCCAGATGATGAAATAGGCCCTAGAATATCTAAACCTACTTCCTTCCAAGGTGAGTCTGGACGATCTCTAATGATCATGGGTTGTGTTTTTGGCTTGGCTACTCTGTCACTTAAAGCGCATTGAACACAATCCCTAACTGTCCTTTCAGCTTCTAAATCCATTCCTGGCCACCAGTAGGAAGATCTTAAGGTTTCCTTAGTCTTAGAAATGCCCATGTGACCAATGTGCGCTAGAGTAATGAGTTCATTTCTAATGGACTGTGGTGGAACTAACCTAGTTCCCCTCATTAATAAACCATCCTGTTCGGCCAACTGATCTTTAACATGCCAGAATTTTTCCAACATTTCATCTTCTTTGTTTCTACACCTCCAACCTGAATTAATACGTTTCAAGACTTCTACAAGGACTGTGTCAGCTTCTAAGGCTTTGTTCCATTTTTCTCTGTCAATAATACTATCTTGTATGGAACACACCAACTCATCTTCCTCATCAAAGTCATCCTTCTCGCTAGACTCTCCAGACGGAACAAGGCGAGATAAAGCGTCAGCCACCTTATTTTCTATTCCAGGAAGATACTTAACTTCAAAGTCATAGTCTTGTAACCCCACAACCCACTTAGTGATTCTACTAGATATAGCATCTATACCTTTCTTCCTCAAAATTTCGCATAAGGGTTTATGGTCTGTCCTTATCTCAAAAGAAGTTCCCCACAATAAATTCTTTAATTTTTTGACAGACCAATACACAGCTAATGCCTCCCTCTCTACAACAGAGTATCTACATTCTGCAATTCTTAGACCCCTTGACAAAAATAAAATGACTACTTCTCCTCTTTCACTCTTTTGGACTAGAACAGCACCCAGACCTTTTAAACTTGCGTCAGTGATCAAAACAGACTTCCGAGCAGGATCAAAACTATTGAGTTTTGGGGCACGGCTCAATTTCTCTTGCAATAACAGAAACTCTTTCTCACACTTGTCACTCCACACAAAATTACACCCTTTCTTGAGCAAAAGTCTCATATTAACACAAAGAGAAGCAAAACCCTTGATAAACGTGTTATAGTACTCTGCCATTCCTAAGAAACTCATTAACTCTTCCTTGCTGGTTGGTGAAGACATTTTGGAAATGGTGGATACTAAACTGTCTTTTGGCAGAATACCTCCCTCTGAGATAGTGTGACCCAAATACTCAATGGAGTCTCTCCTAAATTTACACTTCTCAATCTTTACAGTAAGTCCAGCAGTACATAAAGCTCCCAAAACTCCCATAAGCCTCAGATCATGTTCCTCATTGTCTGAGCCAAAAATTAGTATATCATCTTGATATATATTGACACCATTCAAGCCTTTAGGTACATTTTCCAATGCTCTCTGAAAAACAGAGGCAGCAGAAACTAAACCAAAAGGCAACCTCACAAAACGGAATGTACCAAAGGGTGTGATAAACGCTGTTAAGTCTTTTGACTTCTCATCCAGACTAATCTGTTGGTAGGCAGATCTTAAATCTACAGTGCTAAAAACCTTAGCACCTTCTAAAAGGATCAACATATCAGAGATCTTGGGCAAAGGGTAATGGTCACTAACTACACACTTATTTAATTCTCTCAAATCTACACAGAGGCATAAAGAACCATCCGATTTCTTCGCTGCGACAATGGGGGCGACCCATTCAGTCCCCTCAACAACTTCTATGATGCCTTCTCTAACTAGTTTCTCTAACTCCGCCTTCACCTGATCCCTGACAGCAATGGGTACACTACGCACCTTACAACACACTGGAACAGCATTATCCCTCAACCTGATATGGTGTGTATAGTTTCTTAGACATCCTAATTTTTGTGAAAAGACACTAGGGAATTTCTTCTCCAGACCACGACTAAATACTAGATCATCAACCGTAACAGTTTTGAGATCTTGATTAAAAGGTTCCTTCAAAATGATTGGAGGTGACGAATTCGGGTCTAACATAACTCCAAGATCCCTTTGTGCAAACCAACTATAAGGCTGTCACCCTCTTGAGACACATAGACTTTAGTCGTGGTCAACCTTCCTTTGTAATTAATGTGTCCCATGAAATAGCCAAGTAGTTTGATGGGCTTATAGCCATATGCTAAAGGTCTGATATCAGGTCGAGACAAACATGTTTTATCTTTTAAATTCTTCAAAAAGAACTCTTCTGCAACTATAGTGATTTTAGCTCCAGAATCAAACAAAACATTAGTTCGATGTCCATCAACAAAAATGTCATCAGAAGGACTATTTTCGCTATCTTGACTGCTTATAACTTGTACCAAAATCTGACCACAGTCAATTTCATCAATATCTTCTGCTACTTCATCAAAATCATAATAAATTTCATTCACTTTACTTTTATAATCTTTCCCTTTACACATATGAGATACATGCCACTTCTTTTTACACTTACCACAGGTCATTTTGCAACCTGGACACTGTCTGTCGTTGGCGAAGTGTCCCATTTTGCCACATCTAAAACATTTAATTTGAGAAAAGTTGAATTTGCTCTGAGGTTTTCTAGGAAGCATACTGCTGGACACATTTTCTTCTCTATTTACCTTCTGAGAAGTATTAAGTTTGTGATTTAATTTTACAGTCTGAACTACATCTTTACTTTTTGCCTCGCCATTCTTCTTAATTACTTCTACACATTTAATGGAATGTTCAATTCTTTTCGCTATCGTAATGACATCATCTAAACATGGCTCATCCTTTTGCCACATTTCATCCCTAATCTTTTCACTGATACAACCCAACATAAATTGATCTCTTATACGCTCATCAACCAATGCTCCAAACTTACAACTCAAGGCAAGTTTTCTAAGAGCTGTAATATAATTCTCAATACTCTCTTCCTCTTGTTGAGCTCTGCGACCAAAATGATACCTTTCTAGGATGGTACTGACTTTTGGCAAATAATGTTTATCTAGTTTAGCCATGCAAATTTCATACTCATTGAGAGAGCTGTCTTGAAGTTCAGGAAGATGATCAAAAACGTCCTGTCCTTCGGAACCCAGACAGTGTAGTAATAAGGCTGTCTTCCTCTCTGCACTAAGGCTAGAACCACAAACTCTCGCATATCGTTCGAATACTTTGCGCCAATTTTGCCATCTAATCGGAGGATCTCCAGGAGAAGATAGGAAAAATGGCGGTGATGTGACATTTTGCATGTTGAAACCAATAAACGTGACCTAAACTATTCACTACAAATTAGTTTTTGTACTCAACAGCAATTTTAACAAGTATGAAAACGAAAATAATATCAATACCTTCTTCTTAACATGTTCCCAAAACAATAACACATTCTAATTTTGAGTTATGCAGTAATACATGAATAGTGATGCACTACTGAAAAATCCAATTAAATGTCAAAGTGTATAAATACACCAAAAACCTGATGATAGTGTGCGTGTCACTGGGATGTCATTGATACACGCAAAAATCCAAAACTCCTGTGAATCCAACTAATGTCTAAAAGACGAAGAATGTAGGAATGTAGGAATTCCTTGAATTTCTCAGGTAGTGTGCGTGTCACAGAATAACACGCTAAGAATAAACGATGTCAAGAATTTTCGAAAAAGTGTGTGTGTCACTGAAACGGCACACTGAGAGCTTCAAACCTTCGAAATAGTGTGTGTGTCACTGAAACGGCACACTGAGGGCTTCAAACCTTTTTAAAGATGGCTGCCACATTGAGCGTGGTGACGTAGACGCCCGCGTCCTCTGCTCGCATAGACGCTCGCATCACCTGCTGGCCTCCGTAGCCCGTAATGAAATGGAGAACGGTGAATAAAGCAATGCGTGCAGACCGACACGCGAATGGTGAGTGATGCAATGCGAGGCAGACGCGTGTTGTGTTGAAATCCGTTGATGCACGCTCGTAGGTTTCAAAGAATGCAGTTAGCAATTTCGTAGCTTTTGGGTAAAAAAAACAATGAAAAACGGCAAAATATCACAAGCTATAGCGCAATGTCAATACTGTGACTAACTCTGTGCTTTTGTTTAAAATCGATTTAAGCCAGTTCAAGAGTTCCAGTAAAACCAGAAAAGTCACTCCAAGGATGAAAAGCGCTAGTGTATGGTTATAGATATTAATCACCACAACAGTTTAAAAGCGCTAGAGTGGTTACAGGCTTAAGTCACAGTGACAGTGACAGTTCCAGTACGAAGGCACAGATGATTGCACAGGTTACTATTTAAAAAAAAAAATATAGAAGAGCTTGAATAAAATGCCAATTAAAGATGAAACCCAAAAGTTGTAATAGAAACGAAAGTCAAAATGAAAAATTGAGGTTTTAAGGAAGTACCTTTGAAATCTTGAGATCTTTTAGTAAATCTTCATCTTTAGTAAAATTTTGGGCTGTTGAGATCCTTTCATCAACTCCATCCCATCCTCGTCGCCAATGTAAAGAAGTAATAGTCCTTGTAAAGTTGATTAAATAAGATTTATTCTTTAGAAAGGATCCCATCCATTTGGTTACAAATCCCAATCAGCCAGTCAGCTCCAACGCCCAAGCTTTTCTAAACATAACATTCTAACTAGGCTGCTGGCACTGATGTAGAAACATTCTAATCTAAAAGGTGTAGCATCAAGATGCCACAAAAGCCAATAGGTTTCGCCTCTGCAAAATCCTTCGAACTGATAACACAAGGGCTTAGTAAAGCTTCTTCAGGCCTGTTGTCATTTGTTTTTTAACAGCAGGGCATTCATCTCCCTAAGCTTTAAAAATCCAGCTTTTTCCATTAATGTAGCTTGTCCTCCCCTCTTGCTTAAGTAAAACGGAAGCTCTTTGCTTAACACCGTGAATGTTACAGCTTATTTCAATTGTTACGATGTTTACTGTACCAAGCAGACCGTTATTGGACACTAAAACCTGCTTTAACCAAAAGCGCATCTGAACGCATGGGCGGGGCGGTCAGGCGGCAATGCCAATAAAAGAGATTTATGTTTCTTTTTTTAGGTCTCGACTATTTTATCCATGAGGGATAAATAGGCGAGATTTTAGTAAGCGGTTTAAAAAGTCTACCAAACTACTGCGGATCGCGTACAGTTCATGTGAGGCAGGCGTGTGAGGCACGCGCGTGCACATCAATCACCATCGGCCTCGGCATCAGACTTCAAAGGAAGCCATTCCCACATCACCATTCGTCTGAGCCTCGGCATCAGACTTCAAAGGAATCCGCTCCCAAGCTGCTCCCCCGCCCCCCCATCAGAATTCAAAGGAATGCGATCCCGCTCCCCCGCCCCCTGCCACAGCAATGCCGAAAGCTTGTTTCCTATAGGCGTTGAATGCTTTCTGCCGTGGTTTTGTTTTGCATTTCCGATGGCGTGTCTTTCCATTTTGGTGTTTCCTATAGGTGTTGAATGCTTTCTGCCGTGGTTTTGTTTTGCATTTCGGATGGCGTGTCTTTTCATTTTGGTGGGTGTGGCAGAGCCAATGAGAGGTCCCCTTCCGCAGTTCCAAGATCGGCACTCTAGATGTTGCCACATCGCCTCGCCTCACTGGAACAGTCGCCATCGTTTTGTTTTGGTCTTCTTTTGATTCTTTGGCACACCCCATGTGTGCACACGTACTGGCGGTCTGCTTGAGTATGGTTGGCGTGTCTTTCCATTTTGGTGTTTCCTATAGGTGTTGAATGCTTTCTGCCGTGGTTTTGTTTTGCATTTCGGATGGCGTGTCTTTTCATTTTGGTGGGTGTGGCAGAGCCAATGAGAGGTCCCCTTCCGCAGTTCCAAGATCGGCGCTCTAGATGTTGCCACATCGCCTCGCCTCACTGGAACAGTCGCCATCGTTTTGGTCTTCTTTTGATTCTTTGGCACACCCCATGTGTGCACACGTACTGGCGGTCTGCTTGAGTATGGTTGCAGGTGGAAGATATTTCAACGGTTTACAGAAGGACGGATTCATCTTGTGTAAGCACACAAAGATCACATTTGAGACCCGGGATATTAAGCCAGCCTGCACAAGCGCGGTCCGCTTTGGCCACACTTGTTTATTTATTTATTTGCTTAGTTGCACAAGCGGGTCGCCTTCGCTCTCTTGTCTCTTTCCTGCTCTCTATCTCTCGTGGTTCTGTTTACTATCAGTCTCCTTAAGTCTTGCTTCCCCCTCACTTTCTCGCTTCTTTCTGTCTGTCTTGCAATCTTGCTGTTCTCTCTCTCTCTCGCTGTTCTCTCTCTCTCTTGCTCTCCTCTCTCTTTCCTTCTCGCTCGTTTCCCTCTTTCATTCTCGCTCTTCTCTCTCTTTCATTCTTGCTCTTCTCTCTCTCTTTCATTCTCGATTTTCTATATTTCATTCTTGCTTTTCTCTTTCATTCTCGATTTTCTCTCTTTCATTCTCGCTTTTCTTTCTTTCATTCTCGCTCTTCTCTCTCTCTCGCTCATTTCTCTATCTCTCTCTCTTTCACCCTCGCTCTTCTGGCACTCACTTGATCTCTTAAACACACAGGTAAGTGCCGTCTCCGGCCCATGCCTTTAACCGGCGAGTGAGAGGGGGGGGAGGCCCAGCAGGCTGTAACCACCAGTGCCTCCACCGAGTGGCCCCACCTCTTTAGTTGCTTATATCGTCCACGGCCGATGTGATGACTGGTTCATGCTGGCTTGTATTTTACAAAAGCTGAAACTCAGCACAGTGATGTAATGAGTGAAACATTGAAGTGCATTTGTTTTTAAGTTTAGCCCCTTTTACACTGAGGCAGATCGGCAGAGGGCCGCTCATTCAATCGCAATTCCTCATGTGTTCCAGAGCGAGCCCAGCATACAGGCAGCTGTTGTGCTTATAACCGAAGGGTGTACGTCTGGCACAGGGGCAACTAAAATGGTTGCCAATCGCTTGGACTATCAATTTAATTCAGGATCATCTTGGGTTGAGGTCCCTTAACTCCTTCGCTGCGGCGGCTATTCCGCCGCAGCGCTAAGTGGGCGGGGTGGCCGCGCGGCGTTCACACGCTGGTGACGGAACCGCTCCGTCACCAGCCTCGGGTGAGCTGTGCTGATGACGGAGCAGTTCCATCATACCACCACCACTGTTTACGTTCTCTACTCTTTAGCCATGAGATTGCTGCTGCGGTTTTTAAATTACACTGGTTTTAAATTCACACCACACTAGTCACGCACACAGAGTGCTCACCCTACGACAACACTGGCATGTTTTGGTCATGTGTACTCCCACACACTACCGCTAATTCACTGCACTTTGTTGTTGTATTGGCTGTGACCGTGGATGCCTTTACTAGAGAACGTTACAACTGTTTAACCATGTTCTTCTTTTTTCCTTATTGTTTAGGCATAGGATTATCCCCGGAGGTAAATCCCTTGAGGTAATTCACACGAGACACATGAAATTAGCATGGTTTCCTTTTTATCCTTTCAACAACTTTTCACCTTCACTAGGTCCTGAAGAATCGCGGGAACTTCCCATGCGAGAAACATGTTGACCAACCCTCACTTTAGTCTCGTTTAGGGTTACGCTACCTAACCTGCCGTCACCCAGCGAGCTATTTTCACTTTTTAACTGCAGTAGGGGGACCCCCAGAATAAAGTGGTTTCCGGCACCCCCTGCTACATTTTAATTCACTCTTCATCAGGATACTGATTGCCCTGGCCCACATACCCGCACTTCACCAATAGGCTGTTGGACAAAAAGATCTCCGCCAAAGAGCCCCTCTCTGAGGTGAGCCCGTCGGGGATTGCACCGCCTCCCCGACGAGGAGCAAACGCCTATGATGAAGCATGACACCCTTGGGTGTGTGAGGCAAACACGTCCAACATAATGGATGCCCAAAGGTGTAAAATACACACCTTCGGTCGAGCCAATCTGTTCAATCTCCTTTAGGAACAGTTCAGCAACCCTCTTTTTTGAAACGTTTAGGCTACACGGGCACAAGCTGATACTGGACCTTCCTCCCTCTCTTTGGGTGGTAATTGGTGCCCGTCTGATCAACTGATCCCTCTCCCTCCTTTTTGACGACTGCTTATGCACGGTGCAAACCGTGGGAGCTCAACTGGCGGGTTAGAGTGTTCATATCCCCCACCTAGTGACTGTTATACCACATTGGTTAGTCACGCACCTTACCCCTAGTGGGTAGAGCACCTTCTTTTCAGTCTTCTTTATCACCCTTCAATTTTGAAGGATCCCTTTTCTTCCGGGAATGTGTCCCTTGACTCCACCAATATGGAAGGTCAGGGACTAAGTTTCGGGGAAGAGGACGCAGCGGCAATTATGAGAACTCCATCACTCTTTGGCATAGATGTAGAAACAGCCTCAGTGAGCAACACTACTGAGTGGCAATCCCTGGCAGATCTCAAACGGGAATGGATAAGGATTACAATACATGGAACGATGATGGCTGAATACTTCAAAGCCAAAATTGCTCCCAATGGCCTGATAGTTAAAAACTTCCCCAGGATTTTCTGGGAAGACGGACAGTTTAAAGTCGAGTGGTCTCAAGTATCGTGGAAGTGCACCCACGACCTCTTGATCCTCATCGTTAACACTGCAAAACAACTAGCAGACGCCCTCTTTGTCCGCATTCAGGCGGCCGAGGCAGCCCTTAAGACAGCGGCCCAAAACACAGGTTTCACAACCAAATTGGCCGAACTTAACAAAGAAATGGCAGAGCATAAGGAGTACCTCATGAACCAAAAAGTGGCCAAACTCCAAAAGGACATCAAGAGGTTCTCGAAGGAAAAAGTCTATCCTTACCTCAAGGAAGACTATGTCCCCCCAGGAACCAATTATAACTCAGACTCGAGCACAACCTCATCCAGGAGAGGTTCTAACAGTGGATCTGAGAACAGCGATGACAATGAAATGTCAAACATACAACCTAGGGCCAAAAGAGGAAGGGGTCGAGGGCAACAGAACTTTCATAATTACCCTAACGTTCCCCAACAAGGGCAACCCATGGGCCCCCCGTTTTGGCAATACCCACAATTTCCGCAGTTCCAACCACCCTTCGCTCCACAGTACCCACCATTCTTCGCACCTCAAGGGTCTGCACGCCCCCCTTTTTTAGGCAGAGGTTGGGGCAGAGGGCGCGGGCGAAAGCGAGGCAACGCCTCAGAGAAGAGAGTGCAATGGGAGGACACACGCCCCCAGGGGATGGACACACGGAGCACGAGCAGGTCAGGACCAAAATGAGCCTTGTAGTCAACCTTTCGGATCGCCTCCTGACAGAGAGCGAGGAAAAAGTCCTCCAAAAAGGACTAGGTTTTGTTCCAACGCCCAGAATTGACCTGTTCAATCAGACCAGGGAGATCCAATCATTCTTTAGAAAGGTCAGACTCAAAGCCTTCTTTGATGGTAAGCCCTGTGAACCAACAGAAGACTCGGGTCTACATAACCCATCTACCTTCACTCCCCACAATGGGATGGTTCCTAATGAGGTTCTGACTTTCGAACAAGCAGTACTCAAAGACATTAATGCTCTTGACCGACAAACTAGACACTCCAATATTTCCCGCAATGAGATGGAAGTGTTAAAATCACTGGCAGACGACCCCCTTGTCACCATAAAACAAGCTGAAAAGGTGGCACCACGGTTCTGATGAACACCACAGATTATGAACTTGAATGTTCTAGGCAACTGAATGATCAACGGTACTACACTCCCATTCCCAGTGACCCTACCCCACGCCTACAAACTACTATCACAGGCTTAGTGGAAACTGCAGAATGCGAGCGATGGATCAGCAAGAAGGAGGCAGAATTCCTGACGAAAAAAGATCCAAGGGTTCCTTATTTCTACATACTGCCCAAAATTCATAAGGGAACAAGGCCAATCCCTGGGAGACCCATAGTCTCAGGTATTGATTCTGTACTGAAACCACTATCGCAATTTTGCGATCACTTTTTACAACCTCTAGTCAAACGCATTCCCTCCTACATCCAGGACACCACTGATACCCTACGGCTTCTGAACTCACTCCAAGACCTGGGGCATATCGATCTCCTGATTACTCTAGATGTTGAGGCCCTCTATACCAACATCCCCCAGAGGGCCACACTAGAGGTCATTGAGTCACGCCTGGGACTGGAGGAATGGAACTCAAATACCCCACCTTCATTCATCATGGAATGTGCCACCCTGGCGCTCACGGAAAACTTCTTTGAGTTCAAGGGCAAATATTTTCACCAGACCCAGGGGACCTCGATGGGCAGCACTTTTGCCCCGTCAGTGGCATGTCTGTACATGGCAGATTTCGAAGAAAGACACATTCACCATCAATCGAATCCTTTCTCAGATAATATCAGAATGTGGAAACGTTTCATAGACGATATCCTCATCCTATGGACGGGCCCACCCAGCTCTCATGAGGCTTTCTTCGAATGGGTTAATACACTGAACCCTTATCTACACTTTACCATGTCTTCCTCAGCTAAGGAGATTGCCTTCCTTGACCTGACGATCAAATTGCTGGAGGGCAGACTCCAGACTACAATGTTCAGGAAACCTACAGATCGTAATAGCTTGCTACACTATGATAGCCACCACCCTAAAGCTTTACGCTCAAATTTACCCTTGGGACAGTTTCTCCGAATCAGGCGTAACTGCAGTGACATCGCAGACTATAAAAAAGAATCCATCATCCTGTCTAGGAATCTGCTCGACAGAGGCTACCCAACAAGAGAGGTCGCTAGAGCTAACAAACGGGCCAGAAACAATAACAGAGCAGCCCTACTGGAGAGACGAGAAAAAACACCCACTGAGAACCAACCCATCACCTGTGTCACAACGTTCACCCCAATATCGAACAAAATCAAGAGCACAATCAAACGCCATTGGGGGATCCTTAACACAGGAGACATCAACTTCGAACAACCTAGGTTCGCATTCAAAAGGTCACAAAACGTGAAAGACATTCTTATCAACACCAGACCAAAAACGACCAAGAAGTGCTCCCAACAGACCCTATGGAATCTACCCCCGGTCACCGGCCACTACCCTTGCGGCAATTGCGGGATTTGTAAATACACTGCTCCCCAAAAAACAATACAACTTTCTGATACCTTTAAATGGGAAATCCGGGGCCACACTAATTGCAATACCAGCAACTGCATATATATGCTCACATGCCCGTGCGGTCTTCAATACATTGGGATGACAACCCGCCCAATTAAGACACGTATCATTGAGCACCGCAGTAATTTTCGGTGTAAGAAAACACACACCAAAATGTGCAAACATTATGTGGAAAATCACCACAATGCGGACTCTATTGGGTGGGTTGTCCTTGAATCCAGTCCCAACTGCCCAAAGAATGCCCTGTTCCGTAAAGAACAAAGATGGGTTCATCGCCTCTCTACAGACAAACAAGGGCTAAATGAAGACATTCCCTGGCACTCGTTAAACTAGCCACTGTCTATTCCATCCACCAGTCGGTTGATAACCCTTCATGTTCAGAATATACATGACATTACTTTTACTAGTTCCTATGAGTTTTCCTTGTCTGTTCCACTTTTAATTTACTGATCCACTGGATCCGGACCAGTTCTACTCTGTCCAACACCACTTAACTATGGCTGTGTCTACCACACTAGATAACACGTGATCCACGTAGTGGGCGTCGACTGGCGCTAACCTATGACGAGGTCACCTATAAATAGTACACGCCCCCGAGCGCCTTTACCTATTCGAGCTCGGCGGTGATGGGTAGGTGACTTCGCATGGACACGGGTAACTAGAGGTAAGACAATCCCTTCCCATTCCTACACCCGGCAACCCCCTATGCCATAGTTAACCTTTTCTCAACCTCTACAAGGGGTTTATTTTACTTATACCTCCCAATTTACCAATACCTCCCCCTCCTTCAGCCAGCACTATAGGCAACCCCCTTTGTACCGACCCGCCGACAACTCAGGTGGCAATTAGTCCAAGACCTTTAGGTGAGTTTATATCATACCACCACCACTGTTTACGTTCTCTACTCTTTAGCCATGACACTCTCCTTGAGATTGCTGCTGCTGTTTTTAAATTACACTGGTTTTAAATTCACACCACACTAGTCACGCACACAGAGTGCTCACCCTACGACAACACTGGCATGCTTTGGTCGTGTGTACTCCCACACACTACCGCTAATTCACTGCACTTTGTTGTTGGATTGGCTGTGACCGTGGATGCCTTTACTAGAGAACGTTACAACTGTTTAACCATGTTCTTCTTTTTTCCTTATTGTTTAGGCATAGGATTATCCCCTGAGGTAAATCCCTTGAGGTAATTCACACGAGACACATGAAATTAGCATGGTTTCCTTTTTATCCTTTCAACAACTTTTCACCTTCACTAGGTCCTGAAGAATCGCGGGAACTTCCCATGCGAGAAACATGTTGACCAACCCTCACTTTAGTCTCGTTTAGGGTTACGCTACCTAACCTGCCGTCACCCAACGAGCTATTTTCACTTTTTAACTGCAGTAGGGGGACCGCCAGAATAAAGTGGTTTCCGGCACCCCCTGCTACATTTTAATTCACTCTTCATCAGGATACTGATTGCCCTGGCCCACATACCCGCACTTCACCAATAGGCTGTTGGACAAAAAGATCTCCGCCAAAGAGCCCCTCTCTGAGGTGAGCCCGTCGGGGATTGCACCGCCTCCCCGACGAGGAGCAAACGCCTATGATGAAGCATGACACCCTTGGGTGTGTGAGGCAAACACGTCCAACATAATGGATGCCCAAAGGTGTAAAATACACACCTTCGGTCGAGCCAATCTTTTCAATCTCCTTTAGGAACAGTTCAGCAACCCTCTTTTTTGAAACGTTTAGGCTACACGGGCACAAGCTGATACTGGACCTTCCTCCCTCTCTTTGGGTGGTAATTGGTGCCCGTCTGATCAACTGATCCCTCTCCCTCCTTTTTGACGACGACGGAGCAGTTCCGTCATGGCCCCGCCTGCTCAATAGAATGCGTCGCGCAGGCGCGAAATCAGCGCCACGCAGGCGCGTCAGGCAGGCCATGACGGAACCGCTCCATCAGCACAGCGCCACAATGGCTGATGACAGAGCGGTTCCGTGATCAGCATCGATGTGGTTAATTAAGTTACATTTTCACGAGTTAAGGAGATGAGCAGGGTGCCTTCTGATAATTTGAAAGTGTAATTTTTTTACAGGTGTGTGCACCAAATTATTACTGGCTCACTTAATGGCTATGTTGTAATGCTGTGATCGTGTAGAAGTGCAGTGAGTTACAAAAAATAAGGGGCCTTACTGCAAAATGTGGTCATCTGTAAACACGGTGGGTTGTATGTTTTCTAAAGCCCTATGCCCCACTTGATTTCGACCCTTTCTCCCTCCTGGTTGATCTTGTTTGGTATTTTGTAGCCACAGAGACGAAGTTCTTTTAAAACCTACATAAGAACTACTTTCATTGGTGGCATAAGTTAAAAAAAACAAAAAACACTAGCTTCACGTAAAGCAATCCGATGCTAAGCATTTGCCTGTGTGTTTATCACCGCATTGCTTGTGTACAAAGCAAGCGCACTATGGGTTAAAGGCTCACGCGGTCTTTGATGACGCGAAGGATGATCGTACTGCAAAATCCGTGATTTGGTTCTCTCTACTCATACCAACCCTCTCAAGCCTTCTGCCACATCCCTTGTGCTCCAGCTGGCTGTATACATCATACCTGTTCCCTTCCTATGCGGCATCTACACCTTGTCACAGCACCCCTTCCCGTGCGCTCGGTCTTTTGTACCTCCATACCTGCTCCCTGGCCGCCTTAATATCACGTTACTCCGCCCCCTTCCTAGCGCTTTTGCCTTGTGTTCTTTCACACAAGTGAAGTGACCCCTTTCCTGACATTCTCTGCTACTCGCCACACGTCTCTCGTTGTACTCTCTCATGTACAAGCCGTCATTTTTTTTTTTTAATGAAAGGCATTTCTTTTGAATTCTCTTGACCCCACTGAAAAACGTGTTCGAAGTTTCTGATTAACTGTGTGCTCACTACAGTAGGGCCTCTATAAGGAGAGAAAAAGACCTACACAACAGAGTTTTTTGTGTATTTTACATATCAATTATATACGTGTTTCTCCATGAGGCTCTTACTGATTAAAACTATAGGACTTTAAAAAGGAATACAACATTTTTGGGACTCAATCTTCCTAACTTGAGTGCATGAGAAAATAACTGGTTCTTTGAGAATACTAGGTTGTAAACATACGTTGGTATGAATGATGAAACGAACAGTTTCCCCAAATCTTTCTTTCCCATTGGATTTGCACTTACTGTTGTAGTTTGTTGCTGTGAAGCAAAGCTCCAGACCATCAGTTTCCCCCAACACATATTAAAGTGAGACAATATTAAAATAATCACTTTTATTTTCCTAGGGTGTGTCCACAATGCTTCTTCTAGACAAGTCCCTTTCTCGGAGGTTATTGCGGGTGGTAACTTAGAGACAGACTCTTGGCCTTAATTATTGCACGTTCCTTTGGGTGCCCTGTTTGTTGTTAACCAATCGTGCATTTCCTTCACTCATTTAAAAACAGAATGATATTGTTTTTCCCTACAAAGGGAGAGCCGCCTTTACTTTGTAAAGAATATATGTGTCGTCTTGTAAGCAGGTATCTAAAAAAAAAGTGGGTGCTGCTCTCGGAGATACAATACTTTCAAAATCACATGTACAAATTGCATGACCTTTAGATACAGAGCTCAGTGTGAATGATGTGGCTTGTACACACACAACCATACACACACACACAACCACACACACAACCACACACACACAACCAACCACACACAACCACACACACAACCACAGGCACACACACAACTACATACACACACAATCACACACACACACAACCATACACACAACCACACACACACAACCACACACACACAATCACACACAACCACACACACACACACAACCAACCACACACACAACCACACACACACACAACCACAAACACACACACAAACACAAACACACACAACCACACACACAACCACACACAACCACATCCACACACACAACCACACAACCACAACCACACACAACCACACATAAAACCACACAACAACCACACACACAACCACACACATACAACCACACAGTCAGTGCACACTTTCACCAGACACAGACACCATCAGTCATCAGTGCACGCTTTCACTGGGCATAAACACCACCACCGTCAGTGCACGCTTTTACCAGGCACACACACACCCACCAGCCGTCAGTGCACACATTCACCAGGCAGACACACACCACCAGTGCATGTTTTCACCAGGCACACACCACCAGCCATCAGTGGATACTTTCACACACACACCACCAGCCGGTAGTGCACACTTCCACCAGGCACACACACCACCAGCCATCAGCGCACAATCTCTACAGGCACACACACCACCAGCCATCAGTGCACACATCAATTGTTAACACATCCACAATTAACTATTGTAGCAATCGCAGTATGGCGCACTTTACTTTTAAACATATTCATCCAAAGCGCAGCATGCCACCATTGCTACAAAAATAAATACCCTTTTTTTGGCATACAATTTATAGACTTTTGTTGCAGTTGGTGTTGCAATTTTTAGCAATGCCAATAGCTCAAACTTAATTAAAGCGAGACCTATTGCATCGCAAATGCTTGTTTTAACTTGCCCCTAAAGGGCTCGTCGAGCCTGCTGCGGTTAAAGACGTTACCTTCAATTGTATGTTTCATCGGCATTAACATTTCGTGCTTTAATAGAAATGTCATGTTTTTATTCACAATTATAATTACAACATTTTTTTCAAACAAGATAAACACTACAAGGTACCAGGGAGGTCGAGGAGTGTGAGCTCTAGTGGGCACCGCTCAGAGGGCATGGGGCGAAAGCAGAGGTGCAGGGCACAGGGGTACTTCGTGCCAGCCCACGGCCAGTGTCCGCACAGCTGGGCACAGACTTGAGGGACCAGCCTGTGGAAGCGGCTCTTCCATGCTTGGAGGAGTGGGGGTGGGGAGGGGGGTCAATGACCTGGCTACGCAGTGCTTCGAGGAAGCGTGCCCGCTGCTTGTGCTCCGCGAAGCCACACATTTAAGGAGAACATCTCCGTGCCCTTTCTCACAACACGCGCACTGAACTGCCATGAGATGAAAATTATGAAGCAGAAGCGGTTTAATCTATGCTGTGATTAAATACATTCCATGTGCCTGAGCGACTGAAGGATAGGTCCTAAGCAAAATGGATTCCGGCGCTACTGATGGGCCGGGTCACACCGCACACGAGGGTCGAAGGGTGAGGTTTGGTGGTAAGAAAAGGCGTGTGCTTTGTGCTGAGGCTCCCATCTTTAGGGCAGCAGGCAGCTGTTATTCAACAGCTGCTGCAGGCGCCAACACCCATAGATCCAAAAGGGTTTTAGCCTCTCCCCACCCCCACTCCTTTGACTCCGGTGTGTCTGGAGTCTTATCTCCTCAGCACCCGAGTTTTACTCAGGTTTTTAAAAGATCATTCACATATTTACATTCCTTTGTGGACTCGTTAAACCGGGCTTTGCTGTTTTTAACTGGTTCCAGTACCCGCTGGGTCCCCACTCTGCCTATCGCTTACATTTGTATTTTATTTTTACTGCCACAGTGGGAGAATGTATTTTGTGAAAAGGCATCTCACCAGGAGGGATGCCACCTTTGGAAGAGAAAAATACAGGCCATTTGTTGTTTAAAGAGTCTGCAATGGCCTGGCCTTGACACTAAATAGGGCCATAATTAAAATGCTATGTGTTCATTTGTAACATGACCTTTCTGATTTTGTTTCCTTTAATTATTAGTCATGGGTCATTAAAGCAGCCCCAGAACACATTTAAAAGTGCTGTTTATATTTGCTGTTTGAAGGATGCAAACATAAGTGCTAAAATTACTGGCTGTAGGTGATTTTTCTTATTTTTGTACCGGCTGAGACCAGTGGTGCCAGTATAAATCCGATCATTAATATAAATGGGGTGACCCAGAAAAAGTCAAAGGACCTGGGTATCAATTGGTACAGAAAACAAAAGTGGTCCTAGACTTTATTATCAAATGTTACACTCAATGATAAACGTATTACGTATTCCTATGCGATTAAATCCTGAAATAGAAAAAGAGAGACAACAGCCAAATACATTCGCAAAAAAAAACGTACCCACTGGTATGATTAATGTCGTAAGCACATTTCATTGTCTTTGTTGGCAATTATTCGTATTAAATTCAGAACATACAAATGAACATACATTGATCACAGATGAAGCATAGCTGTGTTATGATAAAACAAGGATGATGACCATGTATTGAGTGACAGTAGGGGCAGGCTTTCAATACTAAGGACTTTGGCCGTAGCAAGATATGATACAGTAGAAATATTGCCTTCTTATAATTTCTCTGACCTTTTTGTCCTTTCACATGAGCACCAATCTCTTCACTTCTCTTCACACTACCTGGTAGTAACCCCCTCTCGCTTCATGTATGTTCTGAATTTAATACAAATAATTGCCAAAAAAGACAATTAAATGTGCTTTCGGCATTAATCATACCAGTTGCTACTGTTTTATTTGCGAATGTATTTGTCTGTTGTCTCTCTTTTTAGGGCTCGCCTGCTGTGCGCATGCGCACAGCTGGAAGCTCTATGGGGGCTTATCCAGTGTTTAACCACCACTGGCAATTCCTTTGGGTGCATGTGCTTTTTAGGTCATTGCGCAAGCGCAAGCCCTAAAAAGCGCGTGCACAATGCCACCAGCCATCTGCCTGCCTGCCTCGCATTACCACATCAAAGGCAGCCGTCCCAGGTCATTTGTCACCTCCTAATTATTCACTGCCTGCCGGCCGTATTTTCAGTTTCTTCTCCTAATCTTCCCTCCCCTTGCTGCAACAACTGTTTATGCTCTGCTTGAAAATAAACATGGAATGCATGCTGTATCCAGGACCACGAATTCCATGCTTCTTAAGAGGGCTTTTCGGAGTTTTAGTTTAAGTACCGAGTGCACTGTGTAGTAGCTAGCTAAGGCGCAGTTATGTTGCCATGTGCTGTTGCCGTGCCCAGACAACATTCATATATATTTTCTTTCCTTTCTGCACACATTGTTGCGATTTATTTTGCCCTGCTACTTATCATTTTCTAAGCAGACCTTTAAAATTCGTCATTCCTTAAAATATAGTGTAGCTTCGGTATTAATTAAACACGGACAGGTTTAACAAAACCTTCTCCCAATGCAGATGTTAACAAACAAACCTCTCTCATTTACGGTTCGTACTCTTTTCTTTTCTGTGATTTAGTTTTCCTTCCAGAATAACGTCCTACATATTTTTCTGCATGTATCTGTTGGAACAGTAGCAAGCACTTGTCATAATTTATCCAGCATCGTTAAAGGATAGATTTTTTTTAGGTCGAAGGCCTAAAAGGCTGCGCTTGCGCAGTCTTAGGCCGGAGATTTAATGAGTCTGAGTAGCGCCGAAGGTCCCGCCTCCGTGCCCCATCTCTCCTTCATTGGCTGGCTTCCTAAACGGAGGCCAGCCATTGGAGGAGAGATCAGTCACTCCAATGTAGCCCCGTCCTTTTCGGATTTGGGGGCGTCATTTTTGATGTTCTTTAGACAGTGACGTTGTCCGTCACTCAGAACATCAAAACCACGCCCCCAATTCCGAAAAATTTCAGGAGCGCCGGCCGCCATTAAGCTGTTTGTTGTACATGAGGTAGGTCGCATGCTCCCGCTGTCCTCGTTCCCGCCCCGAATCCGAAAGTCGTTGTGGCCGCCGTTTTGTTTTTGCCGTTTTATTTTTCTTTCCATGTTTTGTTTTTGCCGTTTATTTTTCCCGTCCCCCAAGGCTCTCCCGTCCCCCGAGGCTCTCCCGTCCCCCGAGGCTCTCCCGTCGAGGCTCTCCCGTCCCCCGAGGCTCTCCCGTCCCCCGAGGCTCTCCCGTCCCCCGAGGCTCTCCCGTCCCCCGCGCCTCGTCCCCCGAGGCTCTCCCGTCCCCCGAGGCTCTCCCGTCCCCCCCCGCGAGTCTCTCCCGTCCCCCCCCCCGCGAGTCTCTCCCGTCCCCCCCCCGCCCGCCCCGCGATTCTCTCCCGTCCCGATTCTCACAGTTATCTAAAGAAGTGTTCAGATTGTCCGAGGAGTGAGTCAAATTCTTCAAAAGGTGCACAGAATTCCATCTCTCATCTGCTCTGTGACAAAGCAGTATCCGCTTGTGAAAGACGCAGGCAAATAGAAATAAAACGAGAGAGAGAGATGGAGAGAGCGGGATAGAGAGACTACAACACCCAGACTCCCACAGTCGCCCCCACCTCGCGCCCCCGCCCTACTCAGCCTAAGACCCAAAAGGGAAAACAGTGGCTGAAAGCACGCCTGGAATTCGCTTCCTGCGACTTTCCTTCCAGAGGAGCTGGACAAGAGGAGGAGCTGAGGATGGAAGAGCGGCCGCTAGAGTTGGGGGGCTGCACTCCAGGGGGGCCTCGGGGACCCCCCTGTCCGTCCTAGAGTGCCCCCACCAGTTTCCACCATGGCGGAGCCTCTGTTGAAGAAGACATTCTCCAGGCTGCGGGTCAAGGACCGGCTCAAACGCAAGAAGTCCGATGCCAAGGAGCGGGGTAAGGCGCCCAGAAACTTTCATAGAGGGAGGTAAAGTGCCTAGAACTCCCAGGTAGGGAGTTAAGGCGCTCAGCTCCCAAAAACTTACAGCGAGTGGGGTGAAGCGCGCTGAAAACTCTAGGGAGCAAGGTTAGGCGTCCGAACACTTTCAGAGAGAGAAGTAAAGTGCCCAGAAACGTTTATAGGGGTAGATACAAGTGCCCCGAAACCTTCAGGGAGCGAGGCAACGCGCCTGGCACCAAGAGACTTTCAGAGAGCAAGGCAAGACAGTCAGAATCTTTCAGAGACCAAGATAAAGCGCCCAGAAGCGCCCAATGTGTGAAGTAAGGTTCTCGGAACTAGAGAGGTTGACAGTGAGAGAAAGCTCCTGAAATCGCCCAGGATGGGTTGCGGCAAAGCGCTTGGAATGACACTTTAAGATTTGCAAAGAGTCTGGTAAAGTGCCCTGAAACCTCGGAATGCACTGCAAGGCGCCTGGCACCCAAAGCTTTTCAAAGAGTGCGGCAAGATGTCCAGGGACTTCCAGAGATTGGGATAGGAAGGAGTGCAGACGCCTTCAGAACGTGATAGAGGCTAGAAACACCCAATGGGTTTGCTAAAGCACACGAGCGCCTTCATACTGTGGGGCACAACACTCTGACTTTTTAAAGGGTGGGCATAGAAGTCAAGTAGCCCATGGGTTTGCTAAAGCACACGAGCGCCTTCATACTGTGGGGCACAACACTCTGACTTTTTAAAGGGTGGGCATAGAAGTCAAGTAGCCCATGTCATTTATAACTTTAGGTTTTCCTGACTTTTTAGTATACAGCGGCACTCTGCATGTGATTTTAACAAATTCCATTCTAATACGGCTAAAATTGGAACTACAAGTCCGATTAAGCAATGTATTGTTTATTGAAAGACCCGAGCTGGCTGTAAATTTCACACATGACAGAGGCTGGGGTGTAGCTTGGTCATTAAGATTTTTTTTTTGGGGGGGGGGGGAGGGGTGACTTCGGATTTCCCAATAATCACGCTGGCATATAATGGCAAACTATATTATTTGAGAGGGAAGGAAGAGGCTTAAGGGGCAGTGGAGATGGAGAACAGTGCAGATTAGCAGGGTCTGGTGGCTTAGTGGACTAGTGTCTCCTGTAGGGGCCTATGTTTGACGTCATGGTCACAGGTTCAAATCCCAGCAGGTCCACTCACCCTTTCATCCTCCTGAGGTCGATAAAATGAGTACTATTGATTTGGGTAACAATAAACATCTGTTATCCATGCCAAGATACCCGTTGTGGTGAATGTGCACTTTACAAATACACCTTATGTTACATGGGATACAAAAAACACAGATTGTTGTAAAAATAACCAACAGTTTTAAGAACTTGCACTAAACTACACCAAACAGAAAGCAGCTGTATCCAACTATTTACTAGATAATCCATTTAATAGGGTGTGGTGTAACCCCCCGAAGCTACACCCCTGGTGATAGGTCTGTTTGGCTGCTAACAGTGAGGTAAGGCACCCAGAGACTTCAATGGAGCGAGGCAAAGGCCCTCAAAACCTTCATGGAATGAGGTTTGGGGCCCGCAGGCCTCAGGGGGTGTACAAGGCTTACAGCACTCTGAAATCATAACTGAGTGAGCTGAGGAGAATAGGGACCCCTGTATACTTAAATAACGCACTCCAGAAACGCCCAAGGTGGTAAGAAACATTAATTGAAACGTAGGACTTAGGAAACTGTAGATGAATTAAGGAGGGAGGGAGGCTAGAAACTTTCAAATAGTCCCTTAAGATGTTTAGTGAGGTCAGTGACTCAAAACCATAAAGTGATGTAAAGCGCCTAAAAACCTTGAGTAAGTGGTCAGTGATCCAAGCTCCATAGAAACCAGAGTGGGTTTAGTGCATTGCATTACCGTTGTATGATAATAAGGTGATGAATCTGGTCTCCCATGTGGTGAGGCCCATCAGCCCTGTGATTGTCAGTATCATGGTGTGTACTCCCGCCCAGTAAATCTGCAGTGTGGGGCATGTCCATAACATATGGACAAATGTGCCGTCGGGCATGTGGCAGCATGGGCATTCAAACTGTTGCAGGGAAGAAACACTTTAGTTGCTCCAGTGTGAGATATGCACAATGTAGTATGTTGAATGGGATGTTTTGAAGCAATGGTTACGCAACACTTATTTATGGTGCGCTAGGGCTGTGAGCCATTCATTATCGTGCAGTGCCTGACCGAATTCTTCCTCCCATTTTAATCGGAGCCTCGTTAGTGGCACGCACATGAGATCTATGGTAGATCTCCATAGCCATATGATGTGTTGCCCTGCGCCCATGTTTAGTATCGCATGTAGTGTGGGGTGCGTTTTGGGTTCTCTGTCCGGCAAATCCCATGTCTTCCTAAAGTCTGATATGAGCTGTCTGTGGAAAAGAAACTGACCTGCGAGGACCCCCGCTCTCATCTGCAACACTTCCTCCCCCCGCGAGAGTCTCCCCCCCGCGAGAGTCTCCCCCCCCGCGAGTCTCTCCCCCCCCCCGTGCGAGTCCCCCCCCCCCGCGCTCGGGAGATGTTTCCCAGACTTTCTGATATTAAGTGAGTCAGTCCCATATGCCTCGGGAAATTTTCACAAGTGAAAGTGGAGTTGTATTTGACCACTTCTACCCTTAATGCTGTGCATGGGGAAAAAAGCAAAAGGTGGTAACAGACACAGTTTGTGGAGAAGGCGCCACGCCAGCCCCACTTTACATTAATTCTTAAGCCATGCTATTTGCTTCTCATCCCTGATGACCACCTCCACGCATTTCAATTCCGCACCCCTTTAAGTTTTCTTCATCAACATGCTACTCTTTATCATGACTGCTCTTTTAAATGGATTTGAGGCATGTGCAATTTGTGATTTATTCCTACATTCAAACAGCCCCTTAGCATTTGTCAATTGAGGGATCCTTAGGTTTGCGCACACAACCTGTAATTGTAACTAACATATAAAATCACTGAAATCTCTGAAACACCGAGTTGCCTAAAGCCTGCACCTCGTTTCAGCTCTTACAAAAAGTGGCAGGCGTGAGAAACAAACAAAACCAAGGTGGCAACTATACATCATCCGAACTGATTCCCTCATTGACACTTGTGCCACTGTGTATTTGATGTTGTGGATGGACTGTAGGACTCCAATCCAAACCAACACTCACCAAATTGTAAGCATATGGCAAGAAGTGGCTTCACATTGCTGACATCTTCAACACTATAAGACTGTCAGAGCTCCTTAGAATGGAAACTGCTTCCTCTTTGAAAGCAGGCGGTAAAGTTGTGAGTGCACAGAGTTGTGAGTGCAGAGTTGTGAGTGCACAGAGTTGTGAGTGCACAGAGTTGTGAGTGCACAGAGTTGTGAGTGCACACAGTTGTGAGTGCGCAGAGTTGTGAGTGCGCAGAGTTGTGAGTGCAGGTGCAGAGTAGTGAGTGCTGTTGAGTGCAGAGTGCTGTGTATTGGCAATGTAAATGACAATGCCATTTATTTATGATTAAAAGAAATGTCATGAGCAATGCCAATAGCTCTACCTTTAATGATGCCGAGACCATTGCATTGTAAATGCTTGTTTGTTTTTGAGAGTTGTAATTTCCGTTAAGGCTGCCACCACACAGCGTCACCTACACAGCTCCACCAAGGCACCCACCACACAGCTCCACAGAGGCACCCACCACACAGCTCCACTGATGCACCCACCACACAGCTCCACCGACATAGCTCCACCAATGCACCCACCACCTAACTCCACCTACACAGCTCCACCGATGCACCCACCACACAGCTCCACCGATGCACCCACCACACAGCTCCACCGATGCACTCACCACACAGCTCCACCGAGGCACCCACCACACAGCTCCACCGAGGCACCCACCACACAGCTCCACAGATGCACCCACCACACAGCTCCACCGATGCACCCACCACACAGCTCCACCGATGCACCCACCTCACAGCTCCACCGATGCACCCACCTCACAGCTCCACCGATGCACCCCCCCCACACCTCCACCGATGCACCCACCACACACCTCCACCGATGCACCCACCACACACCTCCACCGATGCACCCACCACACATGCCCCCACTACACATGCCCCAACCACACAGCTCCACAGATGCCCCCACCACACAGCTCCACCGATGCACCCACCACACAGCTCCACCGATGCACCCACCACACAGCTCCACCGATGCACACAGCTCCACTGATGCACCCACCACACAGCTCCACCGATGCACCCACCACACAGCTCCACCTATACAGCTCCACCGATGCACCCACCACACAGCTCCACTGATGCACCCACCACACAGCGCCACCGACACAGCTCCACCGATGCACCCACCACACAGCTCCACCGACACAGCTCCACCGATGCACCCACCACACAGCTCCACCGATGCACCCACCACACAGCTCCACCGATGCATCCACCACACAGATCCACCGATGCATCCACCACACAGCTCCACTGATGCACCCACCACCCAACTCCACCGATGCACCCACCACACAGCTCCACCGACACAGCTCCACCGACGCACCCACCACACAGCTCCAACTACACAGCTCCACCGATGCAACCACCACACAGCTCCACCGATGCAACCACCACACAGCTCCACCGATGCACCCTCCACACAGCTCCACCTACACAGCTCCACCGATGCACCCACCACACAGCTCCACCGATGCACCCACCATACAGCTCCAACTACACAGCTCCACCGATGCACCCACTACTCAGCTCCACCGGTGCACCCACCACACAGCTCCACCTACACAGCTCCAGCGATGCACCCACCACACAGCTCCACCACCCAACTCCACCGATGCACCCACCACACAGCTCCACCGATGCATCCACCACACAGATCCACCGATGCATCCACCACACAGCTCCACCGATGCACCCACCACCCAACTCCACCGATGCACCCACCACACAGCTCCACCGACACAGCTCCACCGACGCACCCACCACACAGCTCCACCTACACAGCTCCACTGATGCAACCACCACACAGCTCCACCGATGCAACCACCACACAGCTCCACTGATGCAACCACCACACAGCTCCACCGATGCAACCACCACACAGCTCCACTGATGCAACCACCACACAGCTCCACCGAGGCACCCACCACACAGCTCCACCGAGGCACCCACTACACAGCTCCACCGATGCACCCACCACACAGCTCCACCGATGCACCCTCCACACAGCTCTACCTACACAGCTCCACCGATGCACCCACCACACAGCTCCACCGATGCACCCGCCATACAGCTCCAACTACACAGCTCCACCGATGCACCCACTACACAGCTCCACCAGTGCACCCACCACACAGCTCCACCTACACAGCTCCAGCGATGCACCCACCACACAGCTCCACCTACACAGCTCCACCGATGCACCCTCCACCCAACTCCACCGATGCACCCACCACACAGCTCCACCGACACAGCTCCACCGATGCACCCACCACACAGCTCCACCTACACAGCTCCACCGATGCACCCACCACACAGCTCCACCGACACAGCTCCACCGATGCACCCACCACACAGCTCCACCTACACAGCTCCACCGATGCACCCACCACACAGCTCCACCGACACAGCTCCACCGATGCACCCACCACACAGCTCCGCCGATGCACCCACCACACAGCTCCGCCGAGGCACCCACCACACAGCTCCACCGATGCTCCAACTAAGCTCCACCAATGCACCCACCACACAGCTCCACCAATGAACCCACCACACAGCTCAGCCGTGGCACCCACCACACAGCTCCGCCGTGGCACCCACCATACAGCTCCACCGATGCTCCAACTAAGCTCCACCAATGCACCCACCAAACAGCTACACCGATGCACACACCACTCAGCGCAACCACAGCATCACTGGTTCAAATATGTTCTTTCAATTTTTCAAGCTTTCACGCTTTATTACAAATCACAAAAAGATGTTAATATTTCACTTCTGTTCTTGGATTTTCGTCACAATAAAAACACTGAACATAATCTTCACAAATGTTGTTTACAAAAGTTTAAGCTATTGCCATTACAAATTAAATAAATAATTAAGTATTAATTATTTAAAAAAATTAAAAGCCATTGGTATTTGTAATATCAATACATCTAAGTCACGTAAATACAAAACATGTTGCATTGCAAATGCTATAGGTGTCACATTTGCGAAAGTTATAACTATTGGCATTGTAAATGATAAAGCTATTAATTTAGCTATTTAAAAAAAAACACATAAATAAAAATAATTCATTTATAACACCAATAGCTCAAACTTTCCTAATGCGAGCCCTATTGCATTTCCAATGCTTGTTCTATTTTACAGTATAAATCCTATCAGCTGGCAACCCCAATCAGGAGACTGAAAGTTTGTTGCAGAATCAGCACATTATTTATTTTCTCCATCCTCCATCCCTGATTGATTTCATAATGCAATAGTTTAACTTATATCTGAAGCGGCGGCGGCCGGTGCAGGTAAGCAAGTTAGGGGGGATGTCAACAGACGACAGAATAGGATTTATTTAATTTTCCCTTTTCCATCATCGGTCGACTTCCACCCGCCCTCCCTGCACCACCGCTCTTACCTGCATGACCGCCGCTGATTTGAAGCTCTATGCCAGCCGTCAATACAATGCTGAGTTACTCCAGGTGGGTGTCTGGGAATACTGCATTCAGACAACTCCCTCCTCATTCTCACTGCTCACCTTTCACTTTCATGTTCACCCTGCACTCACAGTGATCACACTGCTCACCATGCACTCATGCCATTCACCATCTTCCTACCCTGCAATCACAGAGCACCCGCTCACCCTGCACGCACATGACACTCCACTCGTCACTTTCACCGCTCACCCTACACTCACAGCAATCACACTGCAACCACACTGTTACTCTGCACTCACGTAGTTCATCCTCCTCTTACCCTGCGCTCACACGAGCACACCACTCACCCTACACTCACAGTGACCACCGTGGCCCTAAGCCCCTTGCCATGACCTTGTGCCGTTCTCCCTCCACATACCCTGTGGTTACATGAGCACACTGCTCACCCTGCACTTACAGTGATCACGCTGCATACACACCACTCATGCACTCACGCTTTTCGCCCTGCACTTACATGAGCCTGCTACTCACCCTGCACTCATGTGACACTTCACTCACTCAAGCAAGCACATCACTCACCATGCATTCATCCCTGACATGCTGCACTTTCCCCGCACTCAAACTCATGTCACATCACTCACCCTGCAGTCACTCCTCTCACCTTACTCTCATGCTATCACATCGCTCACTGTGCACTCACATTGGCACTTCTGTCACTCACACAGCTCACCCTTCACTCACATGGGCACCGCACTCATCCTGCACTCACATCATGCAAACAAATACAGCACTCACCCTGGAGTCACACCACTCACCCTGCACTTCCTCCTCTCATGCTGCACTCGCAGAAACAAACTTCTCAGCCTGCATTCAGTCAGGCACTCTGTTCGTCCTGCCTGCACACAGGCACAGTAGTCTGCTACTAGGTACTTCCCCTTCCGCATGGGACGACTCTTGGTGGCCAACGGCCCTAGGAACAGCCCCCACACCGACGGACCACGCACGGAACCTGGGCTTCATCCTGGACTCCTCACTCTCGATGACAAGACAAGTCAACGCCGTCTCATCATCATGCTTCAATATCCTACGCATGCTCAAAAAAACATTTCGCTGGATCCCCACCGAAACAAGAAAAACGGTCACCCACGCTCTGATTACTAGCCGTCTAGACTACGGAAACACCCTTTACGCCGGTACCACCGCAAAACTGCAGAAAAAACTCCAACGCATCCAAAATGCTTCAGCCAGACTCATACTAGACATCCCTCGCAAAGACCACATCTCCGGTCACCTGAAAGACCTGCACTGGCTCCCCGTCAACAAAAGGATAACTTTCCGTCTCCTCACCCACGCACACAAAGCCCTCTACGAACTCGGACCGGATTGCCTCAACACGCGCCTTTCCTTCTACACCCCCACCCGCCAGCTGCGTTCGTCCAACCAAGCCCTCGCCGCCGTCCCGCGCATCCACAAAGCCACCATGGGGGGAAGATCCTTCTCCTACTTAGCAGCCAAAACCTGGAATTCCCTCCCCACCCACCTCCGCCTCACTCAAAACCACCTAGCCTTCAGAAAACAGCTTAAAACCTGGATATTCGATAAGTAAACCTCCCCCCCCCTCCTCAAGCGCCTTGAGACCCTCTGGGTATGTAGTGCGCTATATAAATTATGAATTGACTTGACTTGACTTGACTGGAACGCATTGGGACACACCACTCACTCTGCACGAAGTCCTCTCACCATGCAATCACCAGTCACTCTCACAGATCACCCTTCACGCTCACCCTGAACCACACACAGGTACACTACTCACCCTGCATTTACACCACTCACACCACCCTGCTCTCACTCTGCACGCAGTCCTCTCACTTGACACTCACATGGATCCTCATCTCACACTGCATTTATGCAGCTCAAATGACACTCACATCTGCAAACTTTCAACCATACACTCGCACCACTCACGCTGCACTCCCTCACACTATTCACCATCACCCAACACTTACATGATCACACCTCTCACTCTGCACATATAAAAAGTACACAACTCTCATGAATATACACATATTTCTACAAAGGCAGCCACAGAATACCTTCTCTTTCCATAGTACTAGAAGCCTACTTAATTCCATTTGCAACAACGGGGCTGGTGCAAGAGGGAAGAGTGGACTGAGAATGTGGGATGGTGCGAGGATGGAGACTATGGCTGAGACTTTGGGGTATGGCGGTGGATTGAGGATCGCGCGACACCTTCAGCCATTCCTGGCTTTCAATTTATCCCAGTGCTTCATTCCGTGACTTGTAATTTTTTTTCATTGTAAGTTGGGTCACAAAAACCTAAAAATGCATTGTTACTGGATAAAAACCATGGTTGCTGAAGAAGTCAAACATTTCATAAGAACAGTAGGTTGCTGTGATAATATATGTTAGAACGTGGATTACTTCATATCCAATACTGTAACTGCTTGATACACACGTGAAACCAAATATAAGCCTCCTACATCTATTTTAAGGAAGTGTACTTTTAATTCACATCATACTTGTAACAAACATTAACAAGGCAATATATTATTTTTGAATAGCATATAGAGAATATGTTTTTATTAAGCTTCACTAAAAGGCAAGGGAGGTATAACAGAAGCAGCAGGGCAAGCTTTTATAACACAATAAAAGCAGATTGACTAATGGAAGTGTGAGTGGCAGTGTGTCTGTGTGTGAGTGTGACAAAATACAAATGTACAAATGACTTCAAGAGATATAGTAAAAATGTGTGTGTGAGAGAATGTGTGTGTCTCGGTGTATGTGTGCTGTGCGTGCAAGTGTTCCGCTGGTCTAGCATACTGGAGGTTATTCTTGCTTTATGGAAATGGCACTAATAGAATATGTATGGGAGGTGTTTCCTATATCAAACTGCAGGCCCTGACGTGCTTCTATTAAGACTAGCTGTGGGAATTCGAACTGTGTAACTGAAAAACCCGCCAACCCACTTATAACCAGAAGCAGAGACACAGAACAAACCCCACCACACCTGGCCGAAGGCCCTGACATGATGCACCTACTTCTTAGCATATTGGGTGAATCCATAAGCAAAACGTTGGAACTGATATTTGAGGTAACTTTTGTCATAGGATTTTCTGCACTCATTTTATAGGGGATGTCAATGGCAAAATGCTGACCCTTGTATACCTGAGGGCATTTTTAGAGGTAGCCATGGCTGTGGCTCAAGTATCCGTGGTAAATTACTGGCACTGTCCTATTGAATGTACTCCTTGGCGTATGGGTCTTACCCATGAAAAAATAATGACCATGGTATAGTGGAATTCATTTCTGAGTTAAGACATTTGAAAAAAAAACTAGATTTACTGCTAGAAAAGTCCAGGCTTCCCTGGTGCACCATGAAAGTAATAGTATAGTTCATGAAAGCCCATAAGGACCTGCGGCATTTTAGCAAATTTGATCCCAGAAGTTGCAAAACATTCTGAGGGAAGAAGTCTACTCGCCCTTACATCATCTACAAAAAATCTGTTAACTTGTTTTGCTTGCTGGTATTTGGGGGAAGTATCACTCCCCACCACTTGCATAGATCTTTTTCCTCATATAATGGGTATAAGGTTAGTTCTCACCCTATTTCTGGAAATGCTTTTCCTGCCCCATTGCTGGGGGCAGGACTGGCTTTAGGGCAACACCCGCGCATGGTGCAGTCACACCTGGCATTGACTTTGGTGGGGGAGGGGGGGCTGTGTTAAAAAAGAATTTTTGGTTTATAAGCACTTAAACTTCCCTGTGCATCAGGAAGTTTTCAGGCAACAATAAAAATATAAAGATAACTCTTTTGATTAATGTTCCTACTAGTGAGAGTTCAGAATGTTGTCAAGGTGCAGTTTGGCTCATCGTAACATAGCACAGAGGGTTAATGTGCCTGCTGCAAAGAACGCATGCCATGCAGATTACAGAACGGAGTGTGAGTGAAATATGAATAGCACTATAAAAAAATGAAATCTACTTTAGAGAGAGACTATGGAGAGTGGTAGTGAAGGAATTCCTGGAAAAGGAGGATTTGGGGTGGAAAGCAGGAACAGATTTAAAAGATATAACAATACAGTCCAGAGACCAAA
The DNA here is from genome assembly GCF_964263255.1 of Lissotriton vulgaris. Taxonomy (NCBI): domain Eukaryota; kingdom Metazoa; phylum Chordata; class Amphibia; order Caudata; family Salamandridae; genus Lissotriton; species Lissotriton vulgaris. Next base: position 369,863,456 of record NC_141696.1, on the reverse strand, counting down.
ATGTTCCAGTAAGTTGAGTCGTAAGAGAATAAGAAGCAAAATTGTAACAGCTACATTGCAGAGGAAGCAGATTGACACCATTACATGCTCCTTAATAGAAACTTTCTCTTTCTAATCTGAGCAAGAGTTAGGACTATGGACCATAAAGGATTTCTAAAAGGGAAGCATAGAAAGTGTTAGCATGTTTTAATCTTCAATAGAAGTTCAAAGGAAACAAAGAGTGTTCAGTATTAAGCCTCACACTTGAGAAATCCCAGCAGAGAGATCCGCTCTCCCTCAAAGTCTAGATACGGTCTGTTTAACTCACTATGAAATACCAATTAAAAGTACAACCAACCATTTCCAGAACATCCATATCTTGTTCCCTCCACTGAGAGCCAATCTCATAACTGCATTTGATGGAAGTCCACGTACCCCCTAAATACCCATTTCCACACAATTAGGTAAGCATCTGTTGTTGTGTTTCATTTTACTGTTACACCGTGATAAGAAGGCCTCCGTTCGCCATCATTGCTCCACCAATGTTACCAACATCCTTTTTTCAGGCCTCACCATCAGCAGTCTTAAATTAAACAATAAGCCTTTGTCTAGCAAACAAGAAGCACAATAGCACACCTGCAGAGCAAAGGAAACAGCATTCTGGCAGAATTAAGTAAACAATGTTACCTAAAACCTAATTTCAAGCTAAGTTAACTGAACAATAAAAATGAATGCACATTACAGTATTATAAATCAGTGGAATGCAAACAATCATAGTCAAACATGAATAAGAAATGAATATGGTTACATCAGTGTATTAATCAACCTAATACACCTATGTGTGAACTCTTAGTGAACATAATAATGTCATACTATTAATTCAATTAACTACCCCACATGTTAATGAGGTTAGACCACAACTTCAATATAAATTTTGTTTATAGGTGTATAAATGCATAGTGATGATGTTTGTAGGGTGGAGCCAAATTACGCTGCTACAATACTCTTGTCTCAATAAAACCTATGACATTTTGGGATTTCTTTTCACAATATACAGTCCAGTTTGCTGCCTGTGAGAACTCCTGCAGTGATCATGGTCAGGGGAAGGTGACTTTTAGGATGAGCCATTCATTCTTTAGTCAGATGCAAATGCTTTATTGACTACTTTCTCAAAACAGTGTCAAAAAGCAACACTAAATAACTCTGAGTGAGAAGCACTGATAATTTTCTGCGTGTTTTATAACTAAGCCTCAGACAGAGACTACCCCCTGTAATGACACAGAAAGCATCATCTTATGGAAGAGTAGAAGTCAGATATAGGGCCCAATTCACAAATTGCATTTTGCAGTACGTAACGTAGTACTACTTACTATAAAATGCAATTCACAAGTGTAAATCTCCACCTCCTCTTCTCCTTTTTTTCCCTAAGGTGATCCTCACACATTCCGATTTCGGTCAGAAGGGCACCGAATCGGGTTCGGCATTAGCGGATCCGATTCGAACGCTGAATTTCCGTCCAAGTCGTACACGGATCCGGATGTCGAAGTACTATGCTAACAAGCGGTAGATCTCCGTCCGAATCGTTTCCGGGTCCGAACCACTCCATACGACTCGGTCACAAGCAAACCGTGGCGTGCAATGGAGACATATCATGACCGAGCTAGTACGATGCTCGATTCGGACAGCCGAATCAAGTCGAAGCGTCCGGCTCGCAATAGCCCCCGCAGTTGAACTTTGGGGGTCCGCATTGGACCCCCTGTTACCCGCGTTGGACCCCCTGTTACCTGCAGCCTTACGACTCAGACACAGGGGGAGACTCATCAACACAGGCATGTACATTGTGGATGGCACGACGCATACCCACTGTAGGGGGCGCACTTGTCCGCGACGTACCCATTCAGTCAATGGGAGCCTATGTACGCGTCATACGACCGGCTCCCATTGACTTCTATGCGAGTCCGATCGAACCGAGTCAGACAGCATATGGCTGCATCGTACTCGCTCGGTCAGACTGCATGAGTCTGGATCGGTCGGAAAACACCCCGGATTCGGCTCGGTCGGGGTGCTTTCCGACTCAGATCGGAATAGGCCCCTAAGTAGTAAATGTGGGATGGAGCTGGGAGGGTATTACTTTACATGGTAAAATCTACCAACAATATGTTTTCCATGTTTATGACCAACTTCACCACTGCAGTACTTTTAGTCCATATAATAAATTGGTTAAATGTTCTCAACCTTGTTCCTATCCCATGGAATTTAAACATTGGTTTCAGTGCTCTTACTCTTATCTGGTGCAATTGAGTGCGCAAGAACAACATATCAGAAATCAAATCACTTGTTCTACCAATTCAAGCGTGGTATCTCGGTTTACCTGGGAATTTGGTTCCAGGCACCTATTTGATGATTGCATAGAAGCAGTCAAACTCTCAGTTTACAAAATTCTGTTCTTAATCTCTACTCACCACCATCCTTCTCGTTCAGCCAGGACATACTAAATGCTGCATCGGCAGGGTCTCTGAGACATGAACTGTGAAGTGAGGATTTCAAGTGCATGCACACGTATTTCTTCTAAAATGTGTGTCAGTCAGTAACTGTCTAAATTGATCCATTTTGGGCATATTTGATAAGTAATATTTCACTTACCTTTTAGATAATTATAGGCTACTTTAAGAACATCAAATTTTTTCCACAAGATTTTATCTGTGAGGCAATGTATTTTCTATACAATTGACAGAGCTTTAGGTAAAGGTTTATAAGTACCAGTGTTATTGGTAGCGCTTTTACAAGGATCCTGGCGTTGCGTCTGCGACACCTCTCACCAGATGCTCAGAATTCTACTTCATATGACACTTTGGACACTATTTTGCACCTGTAAACATTTACCAGCTCCTCAATAAAGTGCCATACGGGTTCCTATTGAAATTCAAGTGATGATCTTATTAAGTAGCATTTACTCAACTTAAGATAAAGTTTACATTTAGACTTTTGTATTTCTTTACTTTTTTCAAGATAATGGGCCTACTTTGCAGAAGGAACCTTTTTTCTGTTTCACTGAATGCAAGACTTCTAGTTTTAAATGTATTTACTGTTCGGAACTTTATTTTACATTGGGGAAAGAGTACTACTTTTTTGGGATTTCCCAATTGTAAATAATAGCACTTCACAATCTAGTTATCGTAAAATGTCATGTACAAACTTTATATTTCTTTAGAAATTGCTATTTAAAGATTTCTTATTCTTCACTATTTTCAACCACAGATCCGCAAAATGAAAATTGGTATTAGTCACAAATCGCAAAGCTCAAGTTGGAAATTAAAACAGAGAAAGAGTCTCATGATGATGCTGGTGGTGGCATAACCTCAAAAAGTGCCACATTCTACAACAGTTTAGGAAAGAGGACATGTGTGCAGAGTTGCTGTAGAGTTACCCAGGGATGTTTGAAGCTTTGAAATGGCCATTTAGGAAGGAGAAAGACATGAAGATGAGAAGAAAAGAAAAATAAATTTCCGTGATGCTGCAGTTTAGATTTTGGTTAAGGAGTATCTGTGCCTAATAATGCCACACTCTTTGGTAAATCAACTCTGACAGTCCCTAAAGCCACAAAGAGGCGCTTCTGGTAAAGGATACAGGAAAGAATTTAGGCCATTGGAGTTGGTGGTTGCAACATAACTGAAATAAGACTAAAGTGGTATGACATGTGCTCACACTTTAAGAAGTGACTTTTAAGCAGGAGGCAGGAGACTGTTGAACCATTAACCCAGCCAGCCTGGGAGTGGCCAGAGAGTTCATGCTAGCACCAGAGGCAGTTGCTGTAGTCAGTAGTGTTGAAACCTCCATAGAATCACCAGCACATATTTTTTTCTCTAGTACTGTATTACACCGTACTATGGTATTAAAATCATATATGTATGGTTCATAATTATGTGCACAATGACTTAGATTTTTTTAAAAACAAAATCTGTTTTCTATGATCCATATTACCATTACACTGCATTAAGGCAAATATCGTTTGGTTATAATTGAGTTTAATTATACCTTTTTTGCTTTGTGAATTATAACACTTTTGTAATATATTGCCTAAGACTGTAGTGAAAGCTTACACGTTCCCTCTTCCACAGACGTCAGTCTTGACCCAGGTGTTGAAGGATGGGAAGACCAAGATGTCCATGAGGAAGTGCATTATAGGGCAGAGAGTGTGACGCATAAACTCCCATCGCTGGCACACCAACTACAGCATCTGACGTACCAGCAGAAACTACACAACTTTAACTAACATCTGGCAGCGAGAGACAATAGCATAGACGCCCATTATCACAAAAGACATCTAGATCAGCTATGTCCTAGGTTACAAGCTGTAACAGTACTCCTTCAATTTCCCCATGTGAGCCATGAAGCTGTCAGTGGGATTCCAACTAGAAGAGAGTTTATCGCTGTAGAAAAAACAATGCTTTAAGTACAGCATAAACATTTGGCAGTAATGGTAGGAATAGAATCTTGTTGGCATGCGATCAAATGTGAAGAAGGAATTAAATGTTAAGAGTAAAAGCATTGATCACCTGAGTCAACTGTGAAAAACAAATGGTCCACTGTCAGCCAAAAATCTTAATGCTGAGTCGAGTACCACATATTTAACAGATTCACATATCCTTGTTGTAGCCCACATGTATTATCAAGGGGTCTTGGGGGAGCAATCGACTGATGGGACGCTTGCACGCCCAGGGATTTTGGGCCAGTGGTGCGGCCCAGAGCCCAATTGGGCTTGTTTGTGCGTTGTGTGGGCTGGGGGGGTGTGGGAGGTACATAACCGGACATTTTGTCTGTAGTGTCACCATTTCAGTAAGGTGACATGGCAGCCTGTCCGGGCTTGGGTGGAATCAGTTTTTTTAGGCAGTTAAGGTACTGTAGCTTAACTACTAGGATGGCTGACTCCGGCGTAGCAGAAGCCATGCGCCTGCTAGATGAAGCAGGGTGCATGGACTTGGTAGTGCCGGCGGGCGCAGGAGGCGCGGCCGGTGTGATGCGCAGCCTAAGGGGTGGCGGTGGCAGTGTGGGCCTGCTCACTGCCGCGGGCAAGACGCATCACATCAACGAAATCGGTAGGTGGGAGCGGCCGCAGGTAGAAAGCGGCCGCTCCAAAACCGCAGGCAAGAAGAAGGGGGTGGGCGCTGTGCAGTGTCCCATGCTCAATTCTGTTAAAGGAAAAGGCAGGGCTGCTATAGCAGAGACCAGCTATGAGGTCCCCCTAGCCAGGGAGGCTGTGCGTGACACGCCAGAAGGGAAGAGTGCGAGAGGAAAAATCTACGCCAGGAGGAGGCGTAGGCAGGGGCTGGGAGGGAACATCAGGAAGAAGGGCTGGGCTAGGCCACAAGCACAGGGAAAGACAGAGTGTCTAACAGGAGGGAGCCAGGTAGGGAGGTTGGGCAACATAGGGGGATGGGGGTTGAGGAGCATGGGGAGGGGAGGGGGGTTACAGGAAGGTACAGAGAATAGGGGGCAAGGAAGGGCAGGAAAAGATAGGGGACACAGGAGAAGGGTCTGGCAGCAAATGGGACCAGGCGGGACTGCGTTGGGTCCCTCCTTGGCTCTGGGTGGCTGGCTAGACAGTGCCCCATGGGGGCTCACTTTGCGCTGGTCAGAGGAGGGGGGCTGGCTTCAGGGGGAGCAAACAGGGGCGACTGAGAGCAGGGAGGGGGAGGACAGGTATGTGCCAGGGGAGGGATAGAAGTGGTTGGGGAAGAGGGACAGGTGACAGAGCCTATTCCCGGTGTTAGGACATATACGCATCGGGGAGCTCGGTTGAGGGGGGGCCCACACGATGGGAAGGGCATTCGACTGGGAGGAAACAGGCTTGACAGGCAGTCTCAGTTGAGGGGGGCAGCGGACAGGCTGCTTGAGGATACAAGGACACGAGGCAGGAAATAGGTTTTTTTTTGGCAGTGGTGCCCAGGGCCAAAGAGGGTAAGTGCAGAAGGGGCCACTAACCCCGGCTTGTCGAACCTTGCTTTTCCTTTGCTGTAGTGGCGGGATCAAGAGATAGAATACTTGGGTGAGTCACATGCGGCTCCGCACTCCTGAGGAGAAGTGATGGCACAGACAAAGGCGCCCAGCCTCAGTGGCGGCGGTGAAGGGGAGTCACGTATGGCTGGGGCAGAAAGGTCTTTCACACCACCACGGTACCCAGTGGTGGATTTAGATGAGCTAATACTCAATAAACTGAACAGTGCAGAGGCTCGGTTGCACGAGATGGCAAGCAACGAGGCCATAGAGGGGGATTTACAGTTGGATTACGATGAGGATAGCATTGAGAAAGGGGAGATTGTGGAGGAGGATGAAAGGGGAACACAGCAAGGATGGGGGGGACATAGTAACAATGTGCCTTATATGTTGCAGGTCGAAAAACAAGGAGATCTCCCGGCCTGGGAAGGCGTGGTTCAACCCCCTGCACGACTGGTTAGGCGGCTGGATCCGGTGCAGGTGCTGACCTTGATGCCAGGTAAGGGCGCGAAAGGGTTTGGTCCACCTTTAATGCCCAAAGGCAGGGTCTCAGTGGGGACTGATGAAAGCAGAGGTGAGGCCGAAGGTGCAGTGCCTTTGCACAAAGGTCTATATGTTAAGGATACAGGGGTAGGCAACGAAGGCTAAACATCGGAAGAAGTGAAGGCAAAAGGGGACTTAGCGGAAGGTCGGCGGAACGAGGGATGGGAGACGGTGCAGGCACGGACAAAATGCCAGGAGAAGGGCAGGACAGCGAGGGGGCCCAGCAAGGAGCCACTAAAGAGAGCCATGAGATAAAAATTAAGAACCTGCTATACATGGGGGTGATAAATCCACTGGGACACATCTTATGCTGGTGACTAAAGAAACGATTTGGAAAGGGGAGTACGTTGACATGCTGAAGTTACTACACAGGGAACTTAGGGCACAGGAGGGTTCAAAAAAGGAGGAACTAGAGTTATCCAAGAGGCCTAAAGTGCCTATGACTATTGAGAATTGGACGGCAGCCTTCCTGATATTTGTGAGCGTTTATTGCGAAAAATACCCAGAGAGGCCTGTCTCGCTTTTTAAATATACGTGAGCAGTAGGGCTCAGGTGACATATGGGGGCTATGGTCGGTCGCACTACGATGAGAAGTTTAGGTCCAGTCTGGCATGGGACCCGGAGGCAAAATGGGGGAGATTGATTCAGATTTGTACCAGCAAACTATGGGGGCAGTTAAGTTTTGGAAAACCACGTACATGGCCAGCGGGTTTCCACTGACTTACCACCCCTTTCAGAGCCGCCCCACCCGACGGGGGGTGGGTTACTTAGCAAAAAACTCAGGGGAAGTGCAGGGGGCCTGGGGGGCTTACAATAAAGGATCCTATACACAAGACTACTGTAGTTTTAGACAAGAGTGCTCCAAGTGTGCAGGGCGACACCTGTTGGTACAATGTTTTGGGGCAGGATACAACTGGGAAAGGTAACAGCATAACCAAGTTTTCAGCACATCAGCTCCTTTCAAGAGCAACAGGGACAGCAGATGTTCGGAGGCAGGGGAGGGGGGGAGCACAAGGCTCCATGGGAAAAGGCTCATACATCCATTATGCTGGAATGCTTAGACCACTGGCTGGCACACTATCCATGTCAGGAGGATGCCACATTACTGAGCTTCAGTTTTCGGGAGGGGTTTAAGTTCGGGTATGAGGGGCCAAAGTCAGCCAGGTGGGTGGAGAACTTGAGATCAGTTAAAGCACGCAAAGCAACGGTGCAGGAAAAATTGTTCAAAGAAGTGAAAGAAGGGCTTATGGAAGGACCATTCGGACACTTACCTCTCAAAGATTTGATCATATCACTGATTGGGGTGGTGCCCAAAAGGAACCGGGTCAATTTAGATTGATACAGCACCTATCTTGGCTGGAAGGGTCCTCAGTAAATTATTATATATCAGAGGACTTGACATCAGTGTCGTACTCGTCAGTATATGTAGCCAGGGCATTAGTAGAGACAATAGAAAAAGGTGCAGGGATGGTGAAATGTGACATTAAGTTGGCCTTTCGTTTACAGGGGTACACCCAGATGATTTCCAATTGTTGGGGATACAGTTTGAAGGACAAATCTTTTTGGACAAGGCATTGTCTAAGGGATGTCATGCGCCTTGTTTGTCCATCTCGAGCTGGATAGATAATTGGGTTTGAGGATACCGATTCTCTCCCCCCATATTAAGAGTAAAAGGGAAATTTGTTTTTTGTTTAAATGAGCCTTGTTTGAGCATTTTAGCTCGTTCTTGCAATGGTTTTTTTCATGACAGACAGGCAAAGAGACGGTGACACACTACCTTGACGTCTTCTTCCTGTTGGGTCGACCCGGTTCAACGGACTGTCAACAACAGTTGAACAGTTTTCAAATGCTCCTGGGTTTACTGGAAGTGCCCCTGGCACCAGAGAAGACACAAGGTCCAAGTACGGTGTTGTGATTTCTGGGCATTGAACTGGATTTAGTAGCGATGGAGGCATGCCTGCCGACAGACAAAAAGTTGAACATGATTATGCTGATTGATGACATGCTGGCCAGATGAAAGGTGACAGTAAAGGAAGTGCAAGTGCTGCTGGGACATCTTAATTTTGCATGTAGAGTAGTAAGGGCAGGAAGGACTTTTTTTCAGGAGACTGAGCAGGTCACTAGCAAGCTTCCACATCATCACATGCGATTGTCCACAGGGACGAAGGAAGATTTGCACATGTGGTGAAAATTCCTAAAAGACTTTAATGGCATTCCAATGGTGACACCCAAGGAATGACAATGGGATGTGCACATATACTCAGACACAGCAGGAGCTAATGGTTTTGGACTGTACTGTCAGGGTAGATGGTGTGTGGACAGAGTGGCTATGACATTGGAAGAACGGGGGCACGAGCATTGCCTTTTTAGATTTATTCCCACTAGTGGTAGTGACAACATTATGGGCACAGGACCTGGCAAACAAGAGGGTAATTTTCAGGATAGATAATATGGCAGTGGTGCAGGTGGTTAACAGGCAATCTCCTAGGGATGCATAGGTACTCAAGTTGATGAGAGTGTGCGTACTCAGTTGTTTGAAACATGATATCATGTTTCAAGCCAGACATGTGCCAGGGGTGGACAATGACATTGCAGACACTTTGTCTTGTTCAAAGTGTGAGAGATTCCATGGTCTGGCCACGGAGGCGGACACCTGCAAGACACCGGTGCCTGTGGGGATGTGGTCCATCAGAGACAAAGGATGCTGTAATTGGTGGTAAGGTCATTGGCTCTCTCCACTAGGAAGGGGCATAGGCAGGCTTGGCTGAGTTTATTGAAGGGGGCTCAGAGAAGGGAGGACAGGTGGGCAGGAAAGAAGACGTAGTACAGTTTATTTTGGCTATGATTGACAGAGGCTTGTCCAGAATTACGATTACAGGCAAGTTGGCAGGGATTGCTTTCATGGGTAAGCTGTGGTGAGGGTATGCACCTTCAGCGGGCGAGCTAGGTAGGCAGATTGTGGAAAGCTGAGCAAGAGAGAAGAGGCCAGGCCTGAGTTAGGAGGGCAGTGTCTAGAACATTATTGGCCGCCATGTTACAGTTGATACAGAGGATTCGTAGGAACAAGGAGCAGACAGCATTAGTAGCTAAATGAATGTCTTGGATTTATTTCAGGGCCTTTTGGGTTTCAGGGTTGGTGGGCAGGAAAGGTGTTGCAGGTCTTCAATGGGGGAAGGTGAACATGACAGAAGGGGCGGTAGAACTGAAGTTAAAACAATCAAAGACGCACCAAAGGGGAATGGGGAAAGGGATAATATTGAGAGCCTCAAATGACACGGCAGTATGCCCTGTGAGATGGGGTGCTCATTGTGGGTGGATTTCGGGTACAGTCACTGGGGGTGTGTTCAGAAGGATGTCTGAAAAAGGGCTCACTGCAGCTCAGCTACTTTGGGTGATGCGAAGAGCAATGTGGCTGTTGGGGGAAGCTCTGGGGGAATCGGGTTTCCGACAGACGCGGCGAAGCAGGGTTGGTGGCAGGACAGGATCATGCGCTTGGGGAGGTGGAAGTCTGATTGTTTTAAAACATACATTAAAATGGGGGAGCCAGGGTATGGTGATGCTTATTGTACACATACCTACGCTTGTGTCTTTTCAGGTGGAGTAGCTGGACCAGCTTCAGCAGAGCTGTCTATATGGATAGTGGGTCATTCTTTTGTTAAATAGGCAGAACAACATGAAATCCAAAAAGGAAAAGGTTTGAACCTTGGGTTGATTCTTCATTATACAATCTTTCTTGGCACAGAAAGGGGGGCATGCACTGACACGAACTCATACCTTGCCTGAACAACTTCATTAAAAATAAAATTTCTCCCGATGTGTTGATTGTGCACCTTGGTGAGAATGACCTGGTAGTGTGCAAAGGTTTAGCGCTTCTGAAACAGATGAAGAGGGATTTGTTAGAAATCAAGCATCAATGGTCGGGGGTTTTTTATCACTTGGTCGGAGATCATTCCCAGGAGCCATTGGAGAGGGTCTGAAAGACACACTGCAATTGCTAAGTCAAGGAGGAAGACTAATAGTGACATGAGAAACTTTTGTGAAAAGGAAGGCATCAGGATAGTAGAACACCCCGAATTGAAGTACGCAGCGGGGTATTTTTTCAGGGACGATGGTGTACATTTGCCAAGCTTCGGGAAAGAGTTGTATCTGAGACAGATGAAAGAGATCATAGATAGATCCTTCAATATAGAAGATATTCTAAGCACCCTATGTTGGGTGGGGTCAGAAAAGTCATGCTAGGCGCAGGGGGATGACTTTTTGGAGTGATGTGTGTTTGCCAGTGTTTTTACTGATTTTACAGGTTAAAGTTACAGAGGGCCACAAGATAGTCCAGGAGCAGGCAATAACGGTAAGTTAATTAGGAGATGCTTAGGAAGGAAAATGTTTTTGAAATAGGTAATAGGTTACAGGGTTAAAGTTCAACAGTTAATGATTGTAAAAGGGTGTATAGGGGTTATAAACAGTTGCAAGGAATTTGAGAGGGGAGAACCTCAGCGGTGGGGGGAGAGGCAATATAGGTAAACAATGTATAGCGAGGAATGGATTTGTAAGTCAAAGGCCAAGGGTTATGTTTTTGTGAGGTGCACTTGTTTTCAATAAAGCAACCTTTTTCACACCTACCTGAGAGTTTTGGTGGTCTGTGCTGCACCCTCTCCTTTGGCTATTATCTTGCTCCTACACAGCTAACATTTTAAAGCAACTCTGAACAATTACAGTGAATTTCAAGGGAGTTGGAACTATTTCTAACCTTGTAGGGGAAATAACTAATCATCGTCCTAATATTTGCAAGAACATTGTTAGAATATGTACTGACATAGATGGAAGAAAAAATACTTTGCTGACTGAAGATGGCAAATGTTAACTGTTTGGTACTATCTTTCCCCTTGTCGCCGCTGACTTGGATGATGGTCAGGACATAGAATAGATATAATTTCTCTTGCCTTGGTGACCTCCGTCCTTCTCTATGTGGATAGCACAGCAACTCTTTGCGACACATCTTGTAACACCTAGTATTCAACAAACATTGATTCAAATCTTCGGGTGAAGGTGAAATTAACAGATAGAGTTTCGCAAAAGCAGAAAATACGAGCTCAAAATATGTAGAGGTAGGATTCATTTTGGTCAATTTACATCTATGGCCAATGAAAGTAAAATGTTGCAGAAACAACAACAACAACATATGGTGCCTGGTGTCAGCACTCATGTGAGAGCTCTTGAAAGGTTCGCATCTACTATCACCATCTTATCTCGATGCACAACAAAATTAAAAATGAAATAGCACATTGCAGCATGAATGTAGCAAAAGGAATGGCGCAGATGACCAGTGCTTTGGAGGCTGTACATAATATTCAGATGGTCTCCAGCGCTATTAGCACTCCTTTCAAGTTTAAAAGTAAGTTTATTGAAGAACAAGGAATACAAAATACAAAATATGAGTAACAAAATATATATACAACAGAAAGAAAAAGAGAAGTAAATACAATGAAAATAAAATATCATACAATCATGGCTGTAACGGGATGGCAATACAACAAGATAGCATTATAAGCAATAAAATGAAATAAACTGAAATATGATGATATGATATCAAAAGGAGGAATGTCACGGAGGTTCGACAACTTCTTGCTGAATAGGGGTTAGGGAAAAAGAGCGTTTAGCACTAGCATCAATGAACAATGTAACTGGTGGCCATAGATGCAAACATTTTATAGCAAACTGAATACGATGAACAAAAGCTGTGTCAAGTCTTTGATTGTAACACATGCCATACCACCATGCCTGAAATCATAATTCTTTCAAATCCTTCCAATTTCTTGTGATCTGTTGAAGTGGAACAGCTAACAATAAATCAATAATCTTTACGTTGTGAGTATAATAATCCTCCCAAATGGTTGATACCCTTCATAAAAATAAATAAATAACGGAAAAAGGGAAATTAGAACCAAAGAATGAGTTAATCTGGGACCAAACAAGTTTGCAAAAATTGTTTACAGGTGGGCATGTGAAGAGGAGGTATTTCAAATCAGCAGATGGGGAAGAACAAGACAAACAAGTGTCAGGCATGTCAGTGTGTCTCTTATGTAACAGGACCAGGTGAAATAAAAGCCTATTATATATAAAAAAACAGTGTTTGAGTAGTGTTCTCGGCTCTAGAGGATTTCCTGATCTTGGTCCAGATTTTATTCCACATAAGAATTGACCAATCTGCTCTGAGGTCTTCTTCCCAAGCGAGTTCCACTTTAGTTTTTTGTCTAACCGAAGGTGATAAGCGCAGATGAGCATAAATAACAGAGGCTTTGGGGCAGAAATATAGGAGATTATGTAATTTGTTAATAGGAGAGGAAATGGGAGGAGAGTGAGAAGAAACTTGAGTATAAACAGTCAATACAGCCTGCCTATGAAGGTTATATTTAGAATGAAAAGAAGACAGTAAATCAAAGAATTGGCTAGCACTGGAGAAAGATATAACATTATTCTGAAAAAAAGTTGATGTACCCAAATTAGGCCTTTTGTTTCCAGTAAATAGATTTTCATTGAATTAGTATGGCTTTGCTATGCCACAGAGAGGAATTAGGAAAGGAGATTGGATCAGTAAGAGGTGACGGTGGACTAGAGTCTAGAAGTTTAAAAGTGTGTTTGATAATAGGGGTAGATAAAGATTGTAGTCTACTGGTGAAAGAAAGATATTCTTTAAATGAAAAAGGAGAAAGGAATGTGCGCTTGAGGTCTACCGAAAGAGGGCAAACTAACATAGAGTCATCAAGCCATCGGGAAGCTTGAGGAAGTAAGAAGGATTTGTTATAATTAAGAAAATCAGGATAGTTCACTCCACCTTCTGATTTAGGTGTTATTAGTCTAAACAGTGACATGCAAGATTTTTTGTTATTCCACAAGAATGATGTTAGTATAGATTTTTATTTTATTTTTTGTTTTAAAGGAATAGGAACTGGAATATTAGAGAGAGTATATAGAGTAATAGGGGAGGGCATCATTTTAATGGTATCCATGCGGTCCCACCAGGAGAGATATAAAGGATGCCACCTAATGGTTAGCGTGGAGATTTTTTGTATGCACTTCTCCAAACACAGAGAGATTGTAGTTGAAAGTAAAGGGTGAAAAAGAGTCCCAAATATTTAATATGCTGAGAATTCCAGGAAAAATTTGAGGCACTGAAATCATCTTTGAAAGTATAATTAGTTAAGGCTAATATTTCACACTTGCCTTTGTTGAGATTGTAACCCGAGACAAACGCAAAAAGCTCCACTTCCTGTAAAAAGGTTGGGATAGAGGAATGTGGGTTTGAAATGAATAATAAAATATCATCAGCATAGGCAGTCAGCTTAACTTGGGTGCCGTTCGCTTCAAATTCCTTTATTTCATTATTTTGACGCAATCTAAACAAAAAAGGTTCCAAAGCTAAGTTGTAAAGGAATGGAGATAAAGGGCAGCCCTGACTCACAACTCCTTTCTGATCGAAATATGGAGATGTATTGCCATTTACAAAGACTGCTGCATGGGGGTTGGAGTAAAGAATTGAAATCAAAGAGATGATCTTTGGGCTCAAACAGAACCATTTAAGCGTTTGAAACAGGTATGACCAATGGACCCTTTCAAAAGCTTTCTCTGTATCTAAAGCTATAGCAGCTAATGAATGGGATAAATGGGTGGATTTAGAAAGAATGTCAAAAAATAAGCGAGAATATCCGAAATAAGGCAACCTTTTACAAATCCAGATTGTTCCGCACTGAGTAATTGGGGACGGAAAGTCTCCAAACGTAAAGCCAATGCCTTAGAGAAAATGCTGTAACCTACGTTGACAAGGGAGATAGGCCTATAATTTTTACAATATTTTAAATCTTTGCCATCCTTAGGAATTAGACATATTAGAGCCTCCAAAAAGGAACAAGAAGATTCACCCACATGTGAAAATGAATAAAGGAGAGTGAGTAATTTGGGAAGGAGTAATGAAGCAAAGTGTGCAAAGAATTCCACTGTAAAACCATCACGTGCTGGAGCTTTATCTTCTTTTAGGCAGTGCAAAGCAGTAAGAAGTTTCTGTAGAGAAATGTCTATTTCTAAAGGAGTAAAATCTATTTGAGTGTCATGGTTATGATGAGTTGGAGGGGCGTGGCTTGGGCGCCGATGGCGATGGTCGCCTGAGAGCTCGGCTCCGGGACTAAGCCCGAGATTATCCTGAACATCGGAGGCTAAGGGGCGCCCCAGACCCCTCATTCGGTTGAGCGAGGCGACGACACCCTGCCGGGGGCCTTGGTGGAGTTTGGACGGGGGTGGCTACGAAGAACCGCCGAAGTTTGCGGAGTTGCGGAGTGCGACCCAACATGGCGCCCGGACTCCTTTGTCCCCTTGATCAAAACTACGAAGTTGAAGAGGTCTCGCGGGTGTCGACTGGCACCCGGCTTCACCATCCTCGCTTGTTTTAGACATTGGACATTGGCAGGCTCGGACCTTCTGCAACGGGTTCATACTCGATTGGACGACCGGGCGGGTGCCCACGCACTAGAGGGCACCGGGTGCGGGTGCCCTCTGATCCAGGCGGTGGTCTGCATCGCGACTCCGCAACTAGCCACGATTTCCTGGCCAGTCCAACTACATGGGAGGCGCGACACTCTGGCGCCACAGATCAACCGAGGGAGTTGGTGGCCCTCACCCCGGAGCTATAGTGGGTGAACGGGCCTGCCCGACCCGGCGACGGTTGTCTCCGCCCCCTCATCGGTGCCCCCAGACGCCGTGGCGGTGGCGTGAGCCGAAGCGGCGGAGTCTCCACAGGCTCTGGAGAAGGAGATCGCCCTTACCCGACGTGAGAACGAACTCCCGAGAAGGTCGTGCTGGACATCTGTACACGAAGACGCCTACTCCGGGACCCTTACGGAGAGTCCCTGGCAGCATGGGGAAACCTAAAGGAGCCAAGGGTTCCAACCAGACCACCTCGGACTCTGAAGCCCAGGACAAGGAAGAGCATGGAGACCCAAAAAGATCTGGTGGCGCACCACTGCAGCAACAATTTGACCGTGTACTGGAGGCGATAGAGGCAACTCGGTCGGCCCTCCAACAGGACATTGCTCAGGTGGCGACGGGCCTGGGCCTCCTTAGGGCAGACCATGGTAAACTCTCAGACCGGGTCAAGGAGGTGGAGGGCACAGTGAAAACTTTAGAACCGGCGCAGAGAACCCTGGCTGCGACGATAAAGGATGCCTTATCCCGAATTGAGACCCTCGAACGGAGGGCGGAGGATGCGGAAGGCCGCAACAGGAGGAATAACATTCGAGTGGTGGGCCTGCCGGAAAAAATCGAGGATGGCGATATGGTGCGATACTTGGAGACCTGGCTCCGAGACACGGTGGTCCCGGAGGGTCTGTCCTCCTTTTACACTCTAGAACGGGCCCACAGAGTCCCAGCACGGCCCCCACAGCAGGGACGCACCCCAAGGCCGGTGGTGGCGCGGTTGCTACATTTTCGGGACAGAGACCTGATCCTAAATGCCGCCAGGCACAATGGCCCGTTCCAGGTTGCGAACAGGCAGGTGAACATCTTCCCTGACTACACCTACGAGACGCAGCACAAGCGGTTCTCCTTCCTGGCGGTTAAGCGTGAACTCAGGAGTGAGGGCATCCAATATTCACTCCTATTTCCCGCAAGGCTCCGCGTCATTGTCGACGACAAAACCCAGTTCTTCGACTCCCCAGAGGAGGACTGTGACTGGCTCGAACTGTATCGGACAGGGAAAGATGGTTTTGGCGCCTCGACCCATCAGGCGGATGAGCCGGAACAAAGGAGGCGATCCAAGAGGGTCAGGAATCGACGCGGCCGCACGGGAGGGCCCTCGACTGCGGAGACATCATCGGAGCGGAGGGGAGTGTTGGAAGCTCTGTCGGAACTGTCGGGAGCAAGAGGCGAAGTCATCGAGGAGGAGGAAGAAAACCCGGGTGCTCAGGGGGCACCATCGGACTCGGAGGATTCAGTGGCAGACAGTACCCATACACCGGTGATCACACCGAAATCGGTGGAGGACCTTCTGGACGGACAAGGGTAACGGGGTATGCTGCCTTGGTTTTGGGTGGGGGCCCGGCAGGGGGGAGGCGGTTGCCGTTCTTTCTTGCTGACAACGAAGGAGAGAGGGTAGGGGGGCTCCTGCTCTTGCCCCGGAAGGTTCTGAGACCGGGGGGGGCTTGCTATAGTCCTGGTAGCCTGGGCGACGAGGGCCCACTGCCTCCGCCCAGCCCGCACCTGGCCCATAAGGCCTTCCTACGGTGGCGACCGTAGGACTAGTGGGGGTTTTGGGGTTGATATACATCGAGGTTTGGATGGGATCTAGATGGTGCAGTTTGGGTCCTGTTCTGGGGTGGTTGGGGGGGGGTCTTGTTGGTTTTTGGGTGGTTTGGTTCTGGTTGGGGAAAATGGCCGCCATCAGCGCTGGGAGGATTGATGCTTTTTCTTTGTGGGGACCCGAACGGGGAGACTGTGCAAGAACACTCTGGGACAATGGCTGATGTTGCTAACTTGAAATGTGTTACTTGGAACGTGAGGGGGCTTCACACTATGTCCAGGCGTCACAAGGTCCATGCTTATTTGGTGCGTAGGGGAGTGCAAATGGCGCTGCTGCAGGAAACGCATCTGAACAAGGCGGAAGGGGCGGCGCTTCAGCGTAGGTGGTGAGGGCAGGTCTTTTCCACGGCGTACTCTGCTTATGCCAGGGGGGCGCTAATATGGATTAGGGCGGGAGTCCCCTTCCAGGTCACGAGGACAGTGTTGGACCCAGAGGGGCGTTTCGTGGCCATCTCAGGCACTCTAGGAGGGAGGGACCTGAACGTTTGCTGTGTGTATGCTCCTAATGTAGACCAGACTGCCTTCCTTTCCAGGTTATCGGGCTCGCTGGCCCACTCTTTCGCCGGGCCCCTCCTGCTGGGGGGAGACTTTAACTCCGTAGTGGATGTGGACATAGACCGCTCGCATCCCCCGCTCCCCGATTCCCCGGTCCGGCGGACGGCTAAGGGTCGTCAAGATTGGCAGACCCGCTGGGGTTTGACGGACATTTGGAGGGCGCATCACCCCGCGTCCAGAGATTATTCATACTTCTCGAGCCTTCATGAGCTGCATGTCAGGCTAGATGGCTTTCTTGGTTCGTCCGAACTAGTTTCGGCAACGGTCCGATCAGAGTATTTATCGCGGACCATCTCGGACCACAACCCCCTCCTGCTGGACATTCGCTGGTTCCCCGGGACGCCGGCAGTACCCACCTGGAAGATGCGCCCTGAGATCCTCGAGGACAGTGTCTTCAAGGCGGACTTAGGGGAGAGAATCACGGAGTATTTTGCGTCCAACGGCGGCTCCGCGAGTACTAGGGCGTTCGAATGGGACGCTTTTAAGGTGGTGGTGAGGGGCTACTGTATCTCTAAGAAGGTGGGCATGCGGCGTGTTATCCTGGCTGATTTGGACGCAGCGGACCGGGCACTCCGCGAGCTCGAAGTTAGCCGCCCCGGACACCCGGAATTGCAAACACAAACGGTAGAGGCGAGGGAGAAGGTGGCGGTGGAGGTCGAACGGCTCCGCTGTTTCGATTATAAGGCCTATACGGTCCGGTCTATTGCGGAGGGAGACAGGTCGAGTGCGTTGCTGGCGTGGTTGGCCAACCCTACGCGCCAGTCCCAAACGACGACAAATATGCGTAGGGCAGATGGGACCGAGGTGTGCACCCAACCGGAGATTCTTAGTTGCTTCCGGCATTACTACGAAAGTTTATACCGCAGTCGCTCCGCACGTGACCCAGACCGGCTTGATAACTATCTTAGCCCACTGGAACTCCGCACAGTAGGACAGGAAGTGGCGGAAACCCTGGGTGCTGATATCGACTTGGGGGAGATCCGCGGGGCCATCAAACGGATGGCGAGGAACAAGACCCCGGGCCTAGATGGCCTTCCGGTGGAGTTCTTTGCAGCTTACGCTGACCTCTTGGCCCCTCGATTACTGGTGGTCTACAGGGAGGCGAAGAGGTTGGGTCGTCTCCCTGGCTCGATGTGTGAGGCGTTGGTGGTTCCTCTCCTCAAACCTGGCCGAGACTCATCTGACCCGGGGTCCTACCGTCCCCTTTCAATGTTGACGGTGGACTACAAAATATTGAGCAGCATCTTGGCCTCGAGGCTGCTGGGACATATGAGTTCCCTAGTGCATGAGGACCAAGCCGGTTTCATCCCACGGCGGAATACGACTATGAACATCCGAAGGTTGTTCCGCTTGCTTGGGGAACCATTCGTGGATGCCCCGGCCCCGGTAGTCTTGTCGGTGGACCTGGAGAAGGCTTTTGATAGCCTAGAGTGGGACTACCTATGCACGGTATTACGGAAATTCGGCCTCGGGGAGGGATTTGTTAAATGGACTGCAGTCCTCTACGCTTCCGCTTCGGCCAGGGTTAGATCGGGCCCTTTGATTTCATCGCGATATCCGGTGGAGCGTGGCACGCGGCAGGGGTGCTCCTTATCCCCGCTTCTTTTTGCACTAGCGGTGGAGCCGCTGGTGATGCATCTTCGCTCGGGAGCCCACTATACGGGCTTATGGACGGCGGCGGGCCCACATTATGTCTCGCTCTATGCGGACGACCTGTTGCTCTTCCTGGAGGATCCGGTCGACGCTTTGCGGGGAGCGGAATTAGCGTTAACGGAGTTCGGAGCGGTCTCAGGCCTCCGAGTGAATTGGTCTAAGACCTGCCTCTTCCCGATGCGTAGGGGTACCTCCACTCCTGCGCTACGTAAGGAGATCAGATGGGAGCCCGACTGCTTTAAATACCTTGGGGTATTTGTGTACCACGACCAACCCGACCTCCTGGATGGGAACATTGCCCGTTGCGTTCGAGCACTCCGAGGCTGCATGGACTTTTGGGCCACGCTGCCGCTCTCAGTGGCGGGACGCGTCGCCCTACTCAAAATGGTGGCGCTCCCCCGACTATTGTATTACTTCCGAACTTTGCCGATCTGGGTCCCACCGGCCACGTTTCGTCGCCTGCGTTCTATGGTGGTCGGGTTCCTCTGGGGAACGGGCCGGCGGCGGGTGGCCCTTAAAACCCTGATGAGGCCGAAGGACGAGGGGGGGCTCGCTATGCCGGACTTCGAGAAGTACTATCTGGCGGCACAGCTCCAGACCTACACCCAGGAGATAGCCAGGGAATTCAGAGGCCCGGAAGATAGTAGAGGGACGGGTATGGCCAGGCACGTCCTCTCCTTTATCGCGCTGCGACAACGCTTGGTCCTACGGGACTTGTCGATGGAGGAGCGGACTATCCGACTATGTTGGAATCGGGCTCACAACAGAGGCCACCTACGGACGCCATATGCGCCTGAAATACCGTTGGGGATGCTGACGGCCCTCCCCCACGGAGGGGATTGGTCACGATTGGCGGACTGGGAGGATTCCGGTTTACAGCTCGTCGGGGACCTGTACGAGGACGGAGCGCTCCTGTCCTTTCAGGATCTCATTGACCGCTTTGGGATTCCCCGGGGCGACTTTCTGCTGCACTCGGCCATTGTGCGAGCGATCCAGGCGCACTGGCAGAACGGGCTAGAGGAACCTCAATTGTCTCTGGTGTGCCAGTATGTAATGATGTCGGCGGGCACGGTGAAGGCGGTCACTTGCCTCTATGGCAGGCTGATTACCGAGGGGTTGGTTCCTCTCACCACACTGAAGTCCCGCTGGGAAGAAGACATTGGTAGGGAGATCCCGGAGACGACCTGGTCCCAGTTGGTGAGGCGCGCCTGGAAGGGTACACGTAGCGCCCGTTTCCAACTGGTCCACTACTATGTCCTCCATAGAGCGTACCTGACCCCGGTAAAGATCAGGCGTTATTTTGCCACGGCTTCGGCGGAATGCCCTAGGTGCCCGGCTCAGGAAGCGGACCTCCTACACATGCTATGGGCCTGTCCAGGACTGACATCCTACTGGCAGGAGGTGGCGACGACTTTGGAGGAGGTGACAGGGAGGCACTTATCATTCGATGTGGCGGTAGGGCTATTGCACTGGTTCCCCCATACCCCCCGGAATAAAATCTCCAGTAAATTTATTGACCTGGGGCTCCTACTTGCTAAGCGAGAGGTGACCAGGAACTGGAAGGCACGAGCTGGTCCTGCAGGCAGCAGATGGCACAGTGAGCTTTTGAAATGGGCGGCGGGTGAGAGCGCGCTAAGATATCAGCTGGCTTGGAGGCAGGGTAGTGAGAAGGCGCAGGAGGCCGCGTTGGAGTGGGAAACGCTGGTGCAGGCCCTCAGGGATCATTGTACCCCTAGCGACTCCGAAAGTGAAGCGGTAACTCGCCCCGAGTCCCGTTAAACATTAGCATTGACAGGACTATTACCTTCCCCGTGGGTCAAGCAGTGGATTCTAGGTTGATGAGCTCCCTGGCGCTGATGGTGGGGGGGAGGGGGGGGTTCACAGTTACTGGGACTTTCGAGGGGGGGGTTTATTTTAGGGGTTTTGGGTTTGTTTAGAAAAGCAGAGGACGGACAGTGTGTTATCCGGACCAGCTCCAGCATCCTACTGACCCCAACTGTATTTGCCGCCCAACCCCAGGGATATGGGCTGATTAGCTGTATACAAACGTTATGGAAGGGGGTCGGTGGGCTTTATTCGGTATATGTTGTTCATAATACAATGCTGGTCGCTACTGTATTGTTTTACTGATTCCTGCAATAAAAATATATTTAAAAAAAAAAAAAAAATGGTTATGATGAGTTTTGCCAAGGAACTGTGCGATATGAGAATGTGAGTGAACAGTTTCAGGTGTGTAAAGTGACTTGTAGAAGAGTTGGAATTCATTTAATATATCTGAATCATTTTATCACAGCGTGTTTTGGTCATCCATAATACAGTCAATATCAAACTTATTATGTTTAACTTTTAAGTAGTTTGCTAAAAGCTTACAGGCCTTCTTCTCCATAAAACGCAGCACTCAATTTTAGCAAATAAAGGGCTCCATTTTCAGTTGATTACTTATTAAATTGGAACTTTGTCTTAACAAGTTGAGACAGACAATGCTTGGATTTTGAAGTGTAATAAGAATGCCCCAGTCTCTTTATCTCATCTAACAGATCACCAGTGGCTTTGGCTGAATTTTTGTGTTTTCTAGAAACAAAGCCAATAATAACATCTCCTGCAGCTGAATTGAAAGCATCCCAAATTACATAGAAGGGAAGAGTATCAGATTGGTTTAAGGAGAAATATTAATGGAAGAAAGAAGCAAAGGAGAAGGTAAATTTGGGGTCTAAAAGGAGTGAGTTGTTAAAACGCCATCTCCTGGGAACGTTGGGTTTAGGTGCTATATCCAATTCTCTTGTAGTAGGATTACAAAGTCTTCAAGCATCAATGAGTTTATATTGCTGGAGGGTCTGGAGGAAATTTTGATGCGTTTTGTGTAGTTTAAAAGAAACTGACGATTGACGGTCTATAAATAAATCCACAATTTGATTGCAATCCCCAGCAAGGATACATTTATCATCAATAAACAATGAGAATCGTTGGGAAAGGGATAACCAAAACGAAGGATCACCAATAGTAGGAGCGTAAATATTAAATAAAAAAACTGGAGCATTTCCAATCAGCAATTTAGTATGTAGTCATCTTCCATACACACCGGAGAGTTGGAAAAGCGATTTAATAGTAAGTGATTTGTGACAAGGTGTTATTACACAATAACGTTTACCATCTCCGGGTGAGAAGAAAACATCCCCAACCAAATCTCTCTTCAATTTCATAGATTCAGTGGCCTTTAAATGTGATTCTTGTATAAGAGCAATTTCGGCCCCCAATTTAGACAGATGTGTTAGGACACGTTGTCTTTTGATGGGGGAATTCAGACCTCTGACATTCCATGAATCGATTTTCAAAGTCATAGAAATAATGTTGAGAGAACAAACACATGTGGGACTAAGCAAACCATGAACAAGTATAGAACAGAATATATGACAAGCTAACCATGAGAGCGAGAAGTAAGGCAAGAAAGGGGAACTAGGAAGAATAAGTAACAGAGTAAGAGTACAGCAATAAACCAGAAGAGGGAAAGAAAGATATAAAGAAAAGAAAATAAAGAGAGGTGAGACAACGAAAGAAAATGAGGGAAGAGAAAAAAAGAACAGCAATATAAAGATACAACATACCTAAATCTAAAGACATCATAAGGAGGTGGGGGTGTGAGATCACGTGGAACAAATGGCGTGTCCATACTCAACGGAACGAAGACGAGAACGAACCACAGCACTTCGTATAAGGTAAAGGTAAATAATAGGGTCAGACATCAACAAACCTGTGAAGAAGAAGAGAGAAACAGTCATCATAACAATGAAACAGGGAATACAAAAACAGTGACAAAACAAGATAAACCAACTAAAACACAATAACAAATAAGAAAATACTATAAATTGATATATTAAGTGTTAGGACCTTGAAACAACAGAGTGAAAAAGAGAAATTGCTATGTTAAATGGAATAACCAATCAAACAGTTTGAGAAGATGAAGCTCCAGAGAAATGCTTAGAGTCAGCTTTGCAAGAATTGACGAAGCTCTGCAATTTAACAGGATCCTGATATGTTGTTGTTTTGTTTTTATAGGTAACCTTGAAGAGGCAGGGGTGAAAGAGGCCGTATCGGTCCCCCAAAGCACACAGGTCAGGTCTCATGCTCAGAAATTCATTGCGCCTATTTGCAGTGGATTTGGAGTAGTCCTGAGCAAAAAATAATATAGAGCTGGACCAGGAAACAAGTTGAATAGATTTAACCGCTGGGAGCACTTTCAGAAGATCTGTATACTCGAGGAAATACATGATGACCCCTCTTTGTCTTCGAGAAGAGGATATGTCTGCACGTTGATGACCATGCCTGTGAGTGCATTGAATGGTGAGCGAAGTTCCTTTAGGTAGGTGCAATAGTTTAGGGAGTAAGGATTTGAAGAAAGATAGAGGGTCTGGACCCTCCGCCCTTTTCCTGTAAGCCATAAATACAAAGATTATTTCTTCTATTTCCTCAACCTGTTGCTGAAGTAATGAAATCTGAGACTGAAGAGTATTAACTCTCTCATTCGGGTGAGCAAAGGAGGAAACACTGTGCTCCACAGTGTTAAGGCGTTTGTTCACCTGGGACCAATTTTCTGTTAATAATTGCAGTTTGGTAGATGTATCCTCCATGAAGGGACGAAGCATGCGTATGTCCTCCAATAGCATATCTAGAGACACAGGAGAAGAGGACTTTAGTGGAGAAGGTGGATCTTTCTTCAATCTTTTGGTAGTCATTTTTCCAGCAGCAGATGTGCCAGTGTTCGAAGGAGAGGAGGCTTTGGAAATAAAGGATATTGACTCCTCCATTTTAGGAAACTCAATGAAGATTCTGAGAATTCTTAATAAAAGTGTGCGTGGTATGTGACACAGGGGGCCCCAGCTTTCTGAGTCTTCCCAAGAGAAGGTAAAGGAGATGATGCAATGAAGCTCAGTTGAGAATAAACAAGAAAATAAAAATAAATAGCTATGCTCCCTTAATTACAAAACCACGCTGAGTGAAGAATTAAGTCAAATGAACTTCAAATAGGATGTAGTTCGAACATCTAGCACAATAGTTCAACAGCAGGAATGAAATAGAACCCTCAGAATTTTTTTAAAAATTGCACAAACAGGCTCTTGTGCATTTTCCTGACAGGAGCAAAGCAGAATAACAAAATAGCGGGTATATAGCTGATTCATAGAGAAATGATCATTCAAGAGGCTCCATGTGTCACTAGGGCCCCCATTTATGATTTAATCTGGTTATTGAAAAGATATTTCATCGTGATAGGTGTAAAATTCTTCTCACCGGGACTCCATCTGAGAGGGGAGCTCCGCATTCAAGATGGCGGTCGCAGTCAGCGTGGCAGAAATGAGGAGTGCGACATATAGGATATCCAGTCACGTGTAACTACAAATGTCCCGAAAAGAAGCGCAGGAGGTCAATATATCTTCCTCTGCCTAAAACCCCTCCCCAGGTGCATGGAAGAAACCTCAGGATGCGGCTGTTCCATCACGTCCTACGGAGCCTCACACGGACGCCACCATTGGCCTCAGGTGTCAAGCCACACCCCCACTATAAGCACTCCTGCACTTAAAAAGTGAAGAGGCATCAACAATATGTAGTGCTGCTGTGTCGTAGATACAATATACAGACATGGGTTCTGCCATGGAAGAGACAATTGTTTTTCAACTAAATATGTCCACAGTGATTTAGGACTATCAATCAATGATTCACAGAAAATAAATACTGACCATAAATGACGAAACAGATAACACAGACTCTGTTGAATGCACAAGTGTGACCGATAGATTATTAAAATCAAATATCGTATACGATGATACACATATCAATATTAAAAAACACAGGACTGCTTCACAACATAAAAAAATTACATACATATGTGCCTGATACATTATATGAAAACTAACACAGCAGACAAGGAATACACTTGTCAAAAATGACATATATTTAAAAGCTTGATTGGGTGTCCATATAAACTAATCATCCATAATGAGACATATGTTATTCATTCCAGCATTGGATATGTCTAATCGGGCATAGAATGCCTGTTCAGTTTACGTTGATGTTTCGATCTCCAAATAATGAGTGTGGTTGAAAAACATCACCACAGGGTCTTCCTCAGGACTAAAAACATTATAGTGAACAGCCTGTTGCTGAAAGGTCCACAGTAAATACTGGGAAAGTTGGGCTCACGCACTTTCATCTCAAGTCAATAGATACCAATTCCACTACGGAGCCAAAAAGGGCTTTGTGCGTGGAAAACTTGCTTTATATTAAATAGAACACTACCACTCCTTGAGCGATATCATCAGCGGTGGCATCAATTACCAGGAGCAGCAGGTGGTTCCTGGGCTTCTCTCCGGCATGCTGCGAACTCAGTACACACTTTTGCATTTAACAGTGTCGATTTGATCTGTTTTGTCTTTTATGGTCAGTATTTATTTTCTGTGAATCATTGACTGATATCCCTAAATTACTGTGGACACATTTAGTTGAAAAGCAATTGTCTCTTCCATGGCAGAACCTCTGTCTGTAAACTGTCACAATTTCCCAAGTTCTGCATGATACAGGGATACCCCATTGATATTAAAGGTGCCGTAGATACAAAGCATAAGGCGAACAAGATATTCCAGTGGGGAACAAGTAGAAGAAGGTTTAGTCTCAAATGTCTAAATAGGTGTAAAAGGACACAAGAACTTTAAGTGAACATTGTTTTATTAGTTTACTATTGTATTTCATTGTAGTTGTTTTCAAAACTTACTTGAAATATTGGGTTTTTTGCAGCATAATGTTCTGACTTTTTCATATTTTAGATGTTACAACTGTAAAATAAAGGATTACATTTTATCTTTTCTGTTTGAGATATTATCAAAAAAACATATAATATTTAACAAAATAAAATATATGCTTCTTATCTTAGACGTCATTATATGGGATTTCTGTCCTGTTGTGTCTTCCCCCTGCAGCCATTGTTGTATCCAGTGTTGTGGTTGGGGTGGTAGGTGTGGCACTTCTTCTTTTCCGAGCTGTCCTTATCTGGCAGTAGAGGAAGCTCTTTCCTGGTTGCTATGTTGTGCAAACTTTCACAACATGCAACTAATAAATATGCATTGTGCAAGGCATATCGTAGAGCTCCTCCACTTAGGTGCAGACATTTGCTTTGGCTTTTCAGAAGGTCAAATTTATATTCAATAATTGAATATGTGCGCTTGCTGTCTAAGCTTGACATTTATTCAGCAGCAGTATGTGGATGAATCAAGGATGTGTGTCCACAGTATTAAATCATGTGTACTTTTACCTAACAGGGTTCAATATTACATGATATAAATTTAAAATAAGATATGCTAATGATGAAAAGAAACTGATAGATTACAACCGACCCAATAGATAGCTGTCTCCAAAATCACTTCTGAACAGATAGCTATCTAAGCCACCAGTGAAAGTAAGGCAGTAATCAGGTGTACTCTCAGGGTATTCTGCTACATGATCTGTGAATAAATTATTAACATTCCATATGATCTGTATGTTGAAAGAGTGCTGAATCTTCCTACTGTGATACAGGTGTTTTGCTGCGGTTGCAGGGCATATATAACACGAATCCCATTTATGCATTCAATCACACAAGGAAACTCTGCTATTCCACAAAATGGCACCTTCATATCCTGCATTTCTTGGGGCCGTGTTGGGAAGGAGATGTGAATACATATTTTGGACAAAATTGCATCCATAACATTTTGGAAAAATCTTAAGAGCGCTCTTTGCGATACTTATCCTGCTATTAGCAGAATGCCCCAATAGCTGCTAGCGCATAGGAGGTACAGTGAACACAATATCCTGCACTTGTGTGGAAATAGCCATGCTCTATCAAGTCCTTGGCGTACCAGGGTCTATTATTGAATGGGTCTCATAAATGAGATATATGTTCAAATATAGTGAACCCAACCCTAAAAAAACGTTTTTGTGTCTCTGTTGTCTCTGCTGCATTGCCAAGGGGCTTATCCTTCTCACCATGACACACTGTGCTTCCATTTTGAATAAAAAAAAGTTGGTCTTCATCTTTCATAGTTTATGAATTGTTTATAAAAAAGGTTTACAAATACCTATTTGCGAATACCAGATAGGAAATCGCTATTACCAGTGGTAAAAGCAGTGATTCCTAAAGTTTTCCAGCCACTGTTGAACAGTAAGAAATGGACTTTTGGAAGTCCATAGTAAATACCAATGAACAAATTTAGTGGTCGCAAACCAATTTGCAACTGGGTTTTGACTCACTACATTTTCGTACAACTGACCCATTGTTCCTCTGCTGCACCCAGTTTTCAATACAGACCCATTGGTCTGTGATCATTGATTTGCAGATCCAGAGAAAAACAGTGTTACTTCTAGAAATGGTGGGATATTACACAAATCAGACATTGAGAAAATCTGCTGTTTTTGTTTAAATCTTCCGCATATGCTGCCATCCACTGCCAACTTTGCCTGCAACCAAATATTTGAATCAAAGACTTTTGATAGCTAATGCAATCTGGGGACCACACAAAATGTTGCCCAATTTGCTGTGTAAGCCATGTAGAGAAGAACCGAATGTCAAGAAGACAACATTAATGATGCCCATTCTCTGTGCGCACCATCGCCTCAGGCAGCTGGGATGAAGTCAAACACAAATCCAAACAGCTAGAATTTGCCCTCTTCAGTCAGTCGAGCATCTTGTCTTGCACCCATTCCTGTAGATACTCTAACAATATCTGTTCAAATATTTTGCATGAAGCCTATACTAGGGCAATTAGTTAGGCTACCTGAGAGGCTAGCAATACTTCCACCATCCCTGTAATGTACATGTTCTTGGATTTGCTTTGAAATACTCATTGTGAAGCAGCAACATATTGCTTATATGTGTTACTTGAGTTCGATATCCCTTAAATAACAGAAGACTAGAGGCGTTTGGCAAACAGGAACAGTCACCCAGGCCCTCGTCACCAGCAGATTGGACTACGGAAACGCCCTCTACGCAGGAATGTCGGCCAAACTCCTGAGACGACTGCAACTCATCCAGAATGCCTCTGCACATCTGATCCTCGACATTCCCCGCCGCAGCCACATCACACCCCACCTGAGAAATCTGCACTGGCTCCCCATCAACAAGAGGATAACCTTTAAGCTCCTCATCCACGCACACAAAGCTCTCCACAACGCCAGCCCAGCATACCTCAACAGACGACTCAGCTTCTACACCTCCACTCGCCATCTCCGCTCCGCCGGCACCACCCTCGCCACAGTCCCCCGCATCCGAAGAACGACCGCCGGCGGCAGATCCTTCTGCCACCTCACCGCCAAGACCTGGAACACCCTCCCCACCAACCTATGGCAGACCCAAGACCTACTGGCCTTCAGAAGACTCCTCAAGACCTGGCTCTTCGATCAGTAGCAGCACCTTCAGACCCTCACAGGCATGTAGTGCGCTTTATAAGTGTCCTGATTGATTGATTGATTTGTTTAATTAAACATTACAACCAGGAGAACAGTTACAGGCACAAGTTCTGCGGACTGATTCAATTTACAATCAGTATGTGTCCTTCTTTTATACATATCATGAAGGGTAATAAAAGTTTTTGTGTACCATATATGGTGAGGAATGTTGGTTGCTGCCTTTGGAGTCATAAATTAATTGTCTAATGGTTACCACAGGTGGGACTCGACCTCATGTGGACACAATGTGGCCAGTGGTAACATGTCCAGATGTCCCTCATGGGGAGCATGTGATCACTTTGTGCGCTAGGTACTGATTGGCTATGTGCTCATAACTAATATGGCATTTGACTTTTTATGGTATTTTAGGAGTGGACATACCCCCTCCAGCCATGTGTGCTTTATTGGGGCAATCATCCTTGACCTTTATATTGTTGCTGCACCTATCCGTGGGATTGATCAAGAGTTTCCAGCCCGAGCGTTTGCCTGCCAGCTACGCACCCTCCCACCTGTGACATATCGTTCAGCAATCCCGGGCCTTGTTCTCAGAGCTTGCTTGTCTACATATTTGATGTGGAGTTCACAACGGGCCATTCTGTTAATACAGACAATATTTCATTTTCATTGATGAATTCCTTGATTTCCATTTTAACAATATGTGTGGGTTGCCAAAAGGATATGTGATCTGTTAAAAATAGATACTTGGCTCCCTATTAAAATTTGGGCCTCTGATAGATCGATTGTTTTTAACAATAAGAGCTTAATCCCATCAGCCATTGTTCTGTCAAACTAGCTCTCTTCGTTGCTTCTGTCCTAACCCTAGAGGTACCAACTTATAAATAAATCCAATCATCCCTGCACTACATTGTGGCAGCAGCTTAATGGCATGCTACACATGTCAGCATGGTGGACCATACAAAAATGGAATCTTCTTTCCTAGGTGGCATGATGGAGAGCTGCAAGAAGATGGATTTTAGATAGCACACGTGACCACAGCATCCGGAAGTGAAGGAGAGGGCTCCTCCTGTCGTGCAGGACTTGTTACAGTGAAAGAAGTGCAAACTTTTTTCTCAGGGGTCTATCTTGTCTTTTAGATGCTGGGTATACAACCCGTCAGAGTTATTGTCTGAGAGTCACTTTTTGCTTTTCAGAATTTGTTATGGTTCTTATCATCTTATGTTCCACTGCCTATGCCTCTATTGAGAAAGAGTTTTCGCCGGTGCAGATTTTTTAAAAGATGTAATTATCCGTAGTGAAGCCATTCTGGATATGATGTTTCTCCTTTGGCTGTACAATCTGATTTTAACTGAGGAAAGGTTGGTCCGGGTGAATCGATTTTCCACAGTGTAATGCAGATTGCTTTGGGGGAGATTCTTTTTGCGACTGATTATCAGAGTAGTGCAGTGGTTCCCAAACTTTTTTGACCTGTGGCTTCCTTGAAAAAATTGCCAGTTGGCCGTGGCTCCCGTTCATGACACTTTTGGCAGGATCCACAGGTGAGTTTTCAGTTTGGAAGAGGTAAGGTTAAAATGGTTCTTTAGCATTCAATGTAACATTGTAGTATACATTTGCAGAGTCCAAACGTTTGACCTCTTGAAGACATTCCATATGTTAATTAGTACTGATTCAGTGCTTCTTTCAGGACTGAATGATAATACTGTCTAATAATAGTTTGATTTGCTTGGGGAATCTTTAGATTTGGGAGAAAGTGGTCTTTTTGTCAAGTTTACGTAGAACTGGTCCACTGGATATCCAGTCTGTATTGGTGGCACAGTGTCACCATCATGTATTTGCACCTAATGAAATCTTAACCTGATTTATGCATAATCATCACCTATATGTGTGCACACATTATTTTGCACGTAGATTTAGTGAAACAAAGAATTTATACATGTTTTATTAACTATACATAGAAAATATGTATCTCAGCATTGATATGAGTCAACATAGGACCTAGGTACCCAACTCTTGAAAGATAAACGTAGCAATTCTGTTTGCTGCGCATAATTCTCTTTTTGTTACAGGCAGCAGAGTCACCTTGTTCTCATAAAAATTCTTTTCTGTTGGCTTACTACATGAAGGTCATGTTTTGTTGCAATATATTAGTTGGATGACGATTCTCTGCACCTACACGGGATGGGAGGCAGAGGAGGTAGATACCAAGTACAGAGGGAACACTGAGTTTTGACTGGGAATTTATGCAATGAATTACTTGGATTAAATGTCATGTTTTTACTGTGTGAAGCTCATTATAGTTAGTCAGTCTTGCCCCTGTTTACTGTTACAGGTGGACGTTCTCTCCCTTTCTCTAAATACTCAATGCGCCTTATATTTCTGCTCATAAACTGATTTTCTAGAGATAGTACATTTCTCCTTTTCTTAAGTGGAAGCTTCATTTGGCCCTACTTTCGATGCTATATTTGCTGACATCAGCTGCTTTTGAATGGTCTGGCTTACCCACAACCTTAGCTTAGCATTAGGGAGTTTCCCTTTATGGGAACAGAAGTATATCTTACTTTGCATATGCTATCTTTAATAAGGTGTACTTGCATTTCCCCATTGAAATGCTTGGATTTTGTTTATATGCTGTATTCAGGAGACTATGGGCCAGATGTAGGTAATCCAATTTTACCGACTCTAAAATACCGAATCATACTGATTCGGTATTTTAAAATCGGAAAATGGGATGTAGGTAAAAAAATCGGTAAAAATTACTGATTCGGTAAAATTCGAACATTCTGAATCGGAATTGGAATCGGAATGAATGGGAATTACCGATTCGGTATTTACCGATTCAGTAAATACTGAATCGGTAACTACCGAATCGGTAACACCCATACAACCCTATGGGCCTCCAGGCCCATAGGAATTACCGATTCGGTAATACGAATCGGCAACACCCATACAATCCTAAGGGCCTCCAGGCCCATAGGAATTAATGGGAATTACTGATTTGGAATTTACCGATTCGGTAAATACCGAATTGGTAATACGAAACACACCCAATTGAGCCTGTGAACCAATCAGGAACACCCACCACACCCCACAACAAAGCAACAGAGTAACCAACCAATCAAAGGCAGCTACCCCACCCCACACCCAGGAAGTGGCCACACCCATGCAGGTGCAGAGCAACTGAACACCATTGAGAGCAGTGAGACACTGAGGGACAGGCTGCCCAGAGCTGAGCTGAGCTGCAGAATGGAGTCACAGTATGCCCAGAAGGAAGGAGCTGAGTGCAAGAGGAAAGTCAAATTCAGCACAGCTGAACTGCAGGTGCTGGTGGAGAAGGTGGTGAGACACCACACTCAGCTCTTTGGCAAGCAGTCTCTGCATGTTGCAGAGTCTGTTAAAAGAAACACCTGGCTGGGGATCCAGTCCAAGGTAAATGCCATTGGGGTCACAACCAGGGACATTGATGACCTGAAAAAAAGATGGTATGATCTTCGGAGCATAACAAAAAAAAAGCTTGCAGCCCAGAGAAAAGAAGCTGGTGCCACTGGTGGAGGAAGGAACCGTGCCCCTGCACTTACTGACCTGGAACTGATGGTGGAGTCCACCCTGGAGCCAGAGAGTGTCCATAGGATAGGGGATGCTGACAGCTCAGCCAGAGCTATAACAAAACAAGGTAAGCTGCATGGACATAAATCCCCACCCCTTTCCCTGTCCCCCTTCCCCAATGTGGTAGTGTGCATCACACTCCAGTACAGGTTTTAGGATTTACCGGCAATGCATCATGGGAGACGTAGTCATAGAAACATACATCAATACAGTCATCACAGAAAACAGCAAGGCATGCCACACACTACATCCAGAAGCAGTTGAGAACTATGCAATTGTGTGACATGAATGTGATTTAATAATGACACACAGGTGTAGATCATCACTGAGCCAATGTTCATATCTGTCCACAGGAGAGTCATCGCGCAGTATAGCGCAGGAAAGGGAGAAGAGGGCACCAGCAACAGAGCGGAGTGAGGACGCAGCCAATGGTGCAGGTTAAAGCACTGTACTGCCACCCACACCCACAGCTCAGGCAGCAAAACCTGAGTGACCCACCACACCACAGCCTCTGTCACCTCTGCTGTTTGACTCAGAACAGTTGGAACTACCAGCACTGTCACCCACGCCAACCTCAGAGTCATCAGTACTGGTAAGGCCAAGGAGGCATGATGTTACCCCCCTCAGGATTCTGGAGACGTCGGATGAGGATGATGGAGAGGGTGAGACACACACAACTGGGATGGCGAGGATGGAGAGGGGGTTTTCTGTGGTCTAGAGGCCACCATGGTCAAAGTCCAGCGCCTGCATGCAAAGGGCATATTAGCAGTACAAAGACAGGTGCACAACTTGAATCACAGGATGGGCAACACCGACTGGGGGGTTGGCTCTATGGCAGAGAGCATGCAGGGAATGAGGGACATGTCACAGTGCGTGATGGCTCTCTGTGAGAGACTAGACTCTGACCA
Organism: Lissotriton vulgaris; assembly: GCF_964263255.1. Lineage (NCBI taxonomy): Eukaryota > Metazoa > Chordata > Amphibia > Caudata > Salamandridae > Lissotriton > Lissotriton vulgaris. The sequence continues at coordinate 369,830,454 of NC_141696.1, read as the reverse complement.
CACAGAGAGGCGCCGGGATCGACAGTGCATGCGCCAACACACAAAGGCCATGAACCGGCTTGCCACAGCAACCTCCCTGCTATGTTGGCGCTCTGTTGCCATGCAAGATGGCATAGTGCACTGCACGGATTTGACCAGGGGGATGGGGAGAGTTACCTCTGCCATGGGGCTACTGCTCACCAACCAGGCAGCCACTGCTAGGGACGCAGGTGTCGGGGACACAGAAGACTCTACCAGTAGGAGTGGCTGTAGCACTCCTGTTCCTGACATTCGAAGGAGCAGCAGGCGCCAACCTGCTGACCCAGGCTCCACTGCCACTGTTGCCACCCAGCCTCATGCATCCCGCCCTGTTGTGTGTGGGCGCAAACAATGAGGATGCCCACAACCCACAGGACATGTCACAGTGAGGCAACCTGTGACCACCCAGTGGGGTATTCAGACATTGTAGTACCATGGTGTGCTATAAGTAAATTGCCGTAGTGCCCATTAAACTACGTCATTCAAATACAAAGCCTAGCTGTGTCTCTTTACTTACTTAGAAATAGCTGCGTGTGATCTCTGCCCATCTCAGTCTCCCATCTGTGGCTTGCGCTGCTCCTGCTGCATAGTGCTCTGGCTGTTTAGTTCCATCATCAATGTCCTCATGATGTGTTATTTCCACTTCTATGCCTTTCTTGGTAGCAAGGTTGTGCAGCATTGCACAGATCGCAATGATTTTACAGCAGATGATAGGAGTGTACTGCTGTGCTCCTTCACTCTTGTGGAGGCAGCGGAACCTGCTTTTTAGGAGTCCGAATGTGCGTTTTACAACGCTGCGCGTTGCTCTGTGTGCCACGTTGTAACGCCTCTCACTCCTGGTAGATGGATTGAGGTAGGGGTGAGCACAAAGGAACGCACAGCATAAGCTCTATATTGCCTAGGTGGAAAAGAGAGTGCCATTACTTACATACCCATCATACATTCATCTGCACTTACTATCAGGGTGTGTCACAGTTGGTTACCTAGCAGGTATCCGTCTCCAAATTCTCCAGCAGCAAGACGTGTGTAGATCCCACTGTTCTGGAATATGTAAGAGTCATGGGTGCTCCCAGTGAATTTAGCCACAATGTCTGTTATGATGTTTCCTGCGTTGCATATCACCTGCACATTGATAGAGTGTGTTGACTTCCGGTTCCTGTATATATATTCTGTGGCAGCAGGTGGGCAGATTGGGATGTGGATGCCATCTATGCAGCCTATGACGTGAGGGAAGTGTAGTAGTTGATAAAAATCAGTTTTGGTCTTCACCAGTTCCGCTTGTGTGGCAGGGAAGCTAATGTAATGATGCATTTTCTGCATCATGGCCTTCAGAAACTTCCTGAAGAAACAGGATAAGCAGCTCTGGGACACCCCACCTACCACAGCAATGACACTCTGGTAACTCCCAGAGGCCAGGAGGTGTAGGCTACACAGCACCTGCACATGGGGTGGGATGGCATGCACCCTTGGTGTTGGGTGCTCCAGGTCCCTGATCAAGTCCAGGGTGGTTTGTGGGTGAAGCCTGTACTTCTGCAATATCTCTGGATTAGTGAGTTGGAAGAGCATAATCCTCTGCCTATAGACTTGCTACTCCCTTCTCCAGACCCTCTCTCCTGCTGCCTGTAGCCGTCTTGCAATGACGCAGAATGCCGCCATTCTGGTCACAGTGTTGCATTTTGGGTCCTTTTTATAGCATGCACCTGGTTACCACCTGCTTTCACTCCATGGTAAATACCGACTCTTAAATACCGAATTTCATCCAATTCGATATTTTTGAGCTTTGCTACATCTCAATGGTCAGTTTTTACCATTTCTTATTTACCGATTCGGTAAATAGGGATTCAGTAAATTAGAATTCGGTAAATTAGGATTCGGTACTTTCCGATTCGGTTATTTCCGATTCGGTAAGATACCGACTCGTATTTACTGATTCAGTCTATTTTTTACTCCTACATCTCAATAGCCCAATACCGGTCGGTAACGGACAAAAGTCGGACTTTTCGGCCGTTACCGACCGGTATTTGGCTACCAACATCTAGCCCTATGATTTATGCTTAACTGATTCAACTTGAGACTGTACTTCACTACTTTGTTAACAAGTCTTTATGGTTTGCAAATCTACCGTCTCTGTCGTTCCTGTGGGGCAAATCCTGCTGTCATTGATATATTGCTGAATTTGTTATTTTAGTTTCAGTTCGAAATAAAGGTCCTTCCCAGTGGATATAGTGGAGATGCAGTTTATGCCAAGTTTGTATGGTGAAAACACCATCCTTATCTCTCACTCCATCAGTAGTTTGCCTGGTTAACCTGGTCTAGCCTCTATGTGTTTAGGATTAGTTTAATGTGGCATGTTTCCATGTCACTTACAAACTTTCCAGTTAATAGACAAAAGTTGAGGATCCCTTGCCAGTATGGCAAATCAGGATACTGGGAGGATGGCTTTGAAAATGATTAGGGGTAAGGGCGTGGCTGAGACTTGCAAGATTATACCTTTGATCAAATGATTGGTATATTTTTATGTTTGCAGGTTAAAGGAGTTAGTTTAGGTTCTGTGGTGAGTCTCCATGCTGGTGAGGTTGGTAGTGAGAAACTGTGGATGCCTGTGTGTGAGAGGAAGTGAGATTCAAGATTATCAGACTTATCAATGAATTATTTAGCTAAGGTCTCACATAGTTCCTGGGAGTATGTTGCACTTGTTAAAGTACATGCTGAGGTATGGATTTCTGCAACTATTTTGAAGAGTTCTTTGGTTGGGCATGTAGCATCAAAGTTGTATTAAGACTATAAGGCTCTCTTGGCTTTCTTGAAGAAAGCTCAGTAGATTCTGTATTGCATTTCATTGTTTATATCATTCAATTGTATGTTTTCCTTCATTGATGTTTGAGGTATGTGGTTTTATTTTTTTTGAACTTTTATATCCAAATTTAATTAACCATGTTTCTAACCGTGGGACAAAAGCTGTATTGTCTGAGAGGAAGCACCATGTGAAAAGTCCCTGTTACATTCCAGTCCATGTACATTACTGAGCACAACATTCTGAATAGGGGTTTATACTGAATTTCTTCTTGGATGTCATAGATATGGTTGTGTAGGATACGTTAATATTTGGATTTCCATCAGGAGGTTGTGCTTGAAATGAATTATATGGTGGTCACACCCTGTAGACTACTGTAATGGCTGAGATTATTTATTTATAAAGTTTTGAATTGCACGAACGTGACCCTAGTGGGTATCGGAGTGCTTTACATGACAGAGAATAGTGCAACATTTGGTCTGGAGAAAAAAAAGGATATACATGCATGATAAACAAACAAATCATAAAGTATAATAGTATAACACGGATTGGTCTTGAATAAAGACATTAAGGAAACAATCCCCAAAGGAGTTTGCTGACTATACATTTTCAATGTGCCCGATATACTGTCTTAAGGCAAAAACTTTGTCAGTAGTAAAGATTTTGCTTCTTTTTTGAAGCCGGAGGTAGAGGAGATTAGGCAAACATCAGGTGGTAGAGAGTTCCAGATCTTGGGTGAAATAGCAGAGAATGCTCTGGCACCCATTTTCTTTTCATGAGTTCATTGGGGTTTCAGAAGCAAGGTGAGCGCGCTTCGTGAGGATCTGCTGCCCCCAGTTACCTTTTGAGCCAGGTAACTGGGGGTATTAAAGTGTAATGCCTTATGCGTCATACAGGCAATTTTCAGCTGGATTCCTGCCTCGTACAGTAGCCAGTTTAATGATTTTAGATCTGGTGAGATGTGTGTGTTTCTTTTGTTCCAAGGACAAGTCTGGCTGCCGCGTTGAGGGATGCTCTTACAGGGGCCAGTATCGAGGTAAGCCACATAGTGTGGCAATACCATAATCCAGTCTGGGTAATACTAGGGCTTGGACCGTTTGTTTTAGGTCTTCCTGTGGTAGTTAGGGTTTAAGTTTGAGCAGAAAACTTAGTTGTTAATTTGTTCCTTTGGTGGCTGCGCTGATTTGATCCTGCATATTTATGTGTTTGTCTTATGTGATACCTAATGATCTAGCTGAGTCTATGTTGTGAGAAGAGCATTTGAGGGTTGTAAGATGTTTCAACCAAAGATCAATTTTGAGGCTGTAGTTCGGTGGGGAGATGAGAAGAAATTTGGTTTTGGCAGCGTTGAGTTTGAGATGGTTAAGCCATAGGTGTGTGTTTTGTGTAAGATGGAATTGAGGGATATGATGTCCTCTGGGGAGGCGATTTTGAGATACAGCTGAGTGTCATCAGCGTACATGTGTTATTGGATATTAGAAGATTTTAGGAGGTAAGCCAGTGGTTCAAGGAATAGGTTAAACAGAATGGGTGAAACAGCAGTACCTTGAGGAACGCCAAGCGTGATCGCATGGAACTTAGACAGAGATTGATTAATTTTGACTCTTAGGGATCTGTTTTGGAGGAAGAAAGCGAACCATTGTAATATGAGCCCTGATAAGCCCATCCTTTGTTCCAGTAAGTTTTATAGATTATCATGTTTGACAGTATCAAAGGCGGCCCATAAATCAAGGAGTATCAGAAGGCATGATTCATTCTGATCCAGCATTTATAGTATGTCATCCACTATATGAGTACGTGCAGATTCGATTAGCCAATTTGCCGTAAATATAGTATTAAAAATGGGGCATTCTGAGTGGGTGAGTCCAGTGACCTGTTGGTGGGAATCAGGTGCTTCAAGGTTAGTGAGTAGGCAAGAGGGGCCAGTTTCGCAAAACATGTGTTGAGTTCTTCTGGATATAGGAATTCAGATAGTCCATCGTGAGGACAAGTATTTTATCCAGGAGAGCATCTATGAAAGCTGTATTGTGTGGGTGAGGTTGACAGATGAGAAGAAAGGAAGCGTAGGAGGTTGAAGACCTTGAGCAGTGAACAAGTAATTATTTGAATGCTGAGACTGTGCAGAGTTTATTAATGGGGTAGGGAATTGTTTGTGATCCACCATTTGCCATCCACTCTTTGTCTTGATCAGTTGTTTTCTGTTCAGGGTTGTGTATCGGAGATTACACTATGTAGTATCGGCATGGCATCATTATATAGCCAGATTTCTGTGATAAAGAAAAGATTCGGGATGAGATTAGCTAGCATATTGTAGTTGTGAATTCTTTTTTGCATGGTGATCAGGTCTTTAACATACAAGAGAGATGTTTGGTGCATTGCCCGGCAAGGATTGTGTTATCTATTTGGTTATATAATACTGATGACTGCCCTGCTCATAACTACTAGAATGAGGCATCTGTGTGGCTGTGGCGTCTTTCGCATTGTTATGATTTGCTGGATTTGCCAAATTATCCATCATCTGCTGCATTATCAGCGGACTTTAACAAAAAAAATCGTTTCTAGCTCAAACGGTTCTAAACTTACTGAAAATGCAGTGACACGTTGCAGCACAGTGGAAGACCCTGCTTCGTAAAGGTGGAATGGTCACCTTTGTGCTGCCTTTTGCTATACTTAGGTGTTAAACTGGTGCCAATGAGGTGCAACCTATTCCGTGACAGTTTCATCAAGTGTAAAAATGACAAAGTCATGAAATAATACTATCACAAAAAGTGCAGCTACTCCGCATAATTTGCCTTTTCTTGCTGCATAATTTAGTCAACCCTGCCGTAGAAATTTGCCCTCCCCCAGCCGCATAAATCCTGTAACCATGCTGTTGATACAGAGACCTTCGTAATCAAACACGATATTCACATACGAAAGTGTGGTTCTGAGAGACGTCCTGAAAACATGTTCAGACAGACCATACGTGAAGCACAACATAACCAAATTGGAGAGCGAAGCCCTACCTTCCTTCGAAGACAACAGGCAGATTGTGATAAAGCCCACGGTCAGTGGGGGAGCAATTGTGGTACAAGATACCATGGACTACAAAATGGAGGTCCACAACCAACTGGGTGATGGGTTTAGCTACATTCGTCTGAGTATGGATCCAACCAAGGAACTAGCAAAATCGATTTTGAAGGTGACAGAAGAGGGCCACAAACTGGGCTTTCTGTCAGAGTTGGAATTAAGTTACTAAAACAAAAACAACCTCGCCTACCGACGATATACACCTTACCCAAGGTGCACAAGAATATGGAAAACCCTCCTGGTTGACCCATAGTTTCTGGTTGCGGATCATTGTCAGAACCCCTCTGAAAGTATGTTGATTTCTTCTTGAGATCCTATTTAAAAGACAACATGGAGACCTGGTGGACAAGCAAGCGTTTGACCCCACGCCCCAATGTCTGGTGACTCTAGTTATTGTATCATTATATACAAGCATTCCTCAGTGACCAGCTCTGGAGTTCATGTGCACGGCTTTGAACAAGATATCTGCACCTACATTGATACCTATGGATTTTATCATCAAGCTCCTAGAGATTGCTATGATGCACAATTTCATTTTCTTTCATGGGGAGTATTACCTACAAACAAAGGACGTGGCCATGGGTGGGAGCATCGCACCAGACCTAGCCATCAAATACATAGACCATTTTGAGAACACCTTTGTATTCAACTAAAGCAATTCAAAAGTGCTTTATTCAAGTAATCACTCATAAAAGCAAGACATACAGACATATTAAAAAACAATTAAATATACAAGTAGTCAGAAATTACAAAGCACTTACAAATCCATAAAAACAATTATACAAAGATAAACCACAATATTAATAAGCAAGTAAGACGGTCTAAAAGTTCGTTATTGAAAACTTATTTTTAGATGACCAATAAGTTAAAAACATTAATATACGTTTCATGGAGACACTGATGCAGTACATGGGCAAAGAATAGTCAATTCACTAGCAGTCTCCGCCTAATATCGGCAGAGAATAGTTACATAACTAGCAGTCTCTGCCTGATTATCCAAGCCCAACCAAGGTATTTTGCAGTGGCAATTATAATCCATGTAAGGGAGGTTGAACATAAAATACGCAACGCAACTCTACTACATGTGGTACCAAGGTTCCTGCACATAGGTGCCAGCCAGACTCGTCTAGGGTCACTGTAAGCTTTGCAGGAGAACAAAAAGTGACCTAGAGATTCTCTTCCTAAGCCACAAGCAGGGCAGATAGTGGACCCTCCAGAGCCCCATTTTGCTATTAGTATTCTTAGGGTGAATGAACCAGCTCTCATTTGGAATAGAAGTTTCCTGTCTAAGGGTTTAGATATAAAATCCCAATACATTTCAAATACAGGAAACAATTTGACATCCAGAAAACTAACAGCCATGGACCCATTATTAGAATTACGCAAACTGGCATTAGCAACATATTCCCAAAACATATTCTTTAAGATTGACTTGGACGGAAATAAAGCTCCTGATGGGTCAACCCACAACTCACTTAGCCCGAGCTCAAACAACATCAATTTTAGCGATTTAAACCAAGTAATCTTATGAAAACAGTCTGCTTTGTATTCAACTAAAGCAAAGCATACCAATACCATGTGACCCTATGGAGACGCTACTTTGATGACGTCTTCTTCGTCTGGACTGATGACTCTACTGAATTAAACACTTTATTTATGTGGTTGAATCAGAGATCTGATGACATCAAGTTCACCATGCACTTAGATCCCAAGACCAACGATTTTCTGGATATCATAATTAAGGTGGGGGACAACCAACTATACACGACTCTACTCAGGAAGCCAACAGAGCGGAATTCGCTACTGCGATAGAACAGTCACCACCCAAGGGGACTGCAGGATTACTTGCCTTTTGGACAATTTTTGAGGAGTCACCGGAATTTCTCTAGTAAGGAGGACTATATGATGGAATCAGAGCCTCATAGATTGCCTCATAGAAATGGGATACCCGATGAGGTTGGTCAAATGTGCCCGAAAAAGAGCTTTGTTCAACCCGAGAGAAACCTTACTAACGCAAAGACATGGGAGAAAGATCTGAGTAGCAGGATGATATGTGTTACCACTTTCTGCACCCGAAGTCAAGCGATTAGAAGAATCGTCAACAACTATTGGAAACTTATCTCTGATGACTTGGAATTGGCTGAGCCACCCATGCACTCCTTCAAAAAAGTAAAGCATATACAAGATCATATGGTCCATTCCCATTTGGAGACACCCTCCACACCTTGCATCCAGACCCTGTGGCCCCTTCCAGAAATCACTGGCCACTACAAATGTGGCCATTGCAAGTTATGTAGCATAACCATCCAGACTAAACAACTCAATCACAAACATCATGTTATTGATTTGAAAGCCATACAAATTGCAACACATCAGATATACGCCATTATCTGTTCAAGCGACATGATGTATATAGGACAGACACGATAAAAGGGGAAAGCATGTGTTCTACAACACTGCAGCAGAGTGAGATGTGGCATAATTGGGGCACCCCTGGTGGAAGATTTCCAGAGTGCTGAACATTCACCGAAAGCTTAAAATGGGTTGTCCTAGAAAAAGTCACATTGGGTTGGGTGCACTCCCAAGATACCATCCATAATGGGTTGAACAAGCTGGATGCTTGCAGTGCTCAATTATCATGCCTCACAAACGAACAAAGGAACCATTTCACAGCAAACTTATAAAAGGAGAAGACCATTTGGATTTTTGAAATTCATTGTCACTATCTTTCGGAAATGTTGTTATCATCTGAATAACAATTGTTTTAAACGTGGTGCACCTCTTATTGCAATATTATTAAAGATTTCCCTATGTGAGGGTAGCATCCTTTAGGGCAGAGGGTGCACAAAGAGTAGTGCACTCTGTGAGAGATAAATGTACCCAATTGACTCAACTTAGGGATATTTTAGTGTGGGTGCGGCAGTGTGCTGAGGTCCACTGCCCTCTGCTGTTTGGTGTTTTAAATTACCTGTGGGGTAGGGGCACACGGGGCACACTGGGTGTGCGTGTTTGTGTATTTTAGTGCTACCGTCCAGTAGTGTATCGTTGTCTGGAGAAGCAAGAGGCCTTCCCTTGACCCCGCTGAGTCTGGGCAGAGAAGAGCTTGAAGTGCCCCTAAACGTAGTTGTGCAGGTGTATATCGAATTTTTAACAATTTATGATCTGCTAGCCAGTATGCTAACCTCTGTAGCTGCCCAGCTATACAAATCGCCCTAAAATCCGGAGCCCCCATACCTCTGGTTGCAGGCAATTGCACTTTGGAGAGACCAGGGGCGTAACAAAGGCCCCCGCAGCCCATGCGGTGCGGGGAGGCCCCTAGCTCTAAGGGGCCCCCTCGGCACTGAACTCTGGCCGGAAGAGCTCCTGATTGAGCCCGGAGGGGGCCCCCCTAAGTACTGTGCAGGGAGGCCCCCTCACTTTTCGTTATGCCAGTGGGAGAGACTTATCCGTCGGTAACTCATTCACCATATCAGGCTTATCAGTAAAGAGTCTAAGGACCCGACTCACAGAACTAACTTAATCCAAAATGAGTAAGTGAATACCAAAATGAGTAAGTGCCTTCTGTGAATACCAAAATGGCAGTAAGTTTAGGATTTTGTTTCAAGTTAGTTCTGTGAATCGGGCCCTAAGAGCTGGAATACCCATGCTGGGACCACTATTGGCAAGTTGACAAAGTGATATAATAGTCTTGCCAACATCCCCATTGTAGCCACTGCCAGTCGTTCCACTGTGGAAAATAGCTATTTAACCCAGAATGCCACCTGTGGTTTGAGGGAGTTGATTGTGCGAACTAGATTCCCTTCTAGTGCATCTTGGGTGTCTCTGTAAATGTGGATGCGTAGGTATCTAAAAGGGACTGGTTCTACCCTCAATACCCGAATTGCAAAGAGGGTAACTTGTAAGAATTGTAAATGGAGTATTCACTTGATTTGGAGGCATTTAACTGTAACCCTCTGATAGAGCCGAATTGGGTCAAAAGTGTGGCCAGTGAATGCAAGTCCAGTCATATATTTCTGAGATACAATAGCATATAATCAGCCTACAAGGACACTGAGTGCGTAATGTGACCTACTGGTATGCCAATGATGCCCATCACTTGGCGTAAGTGTTGGGCAAGGGGCTCCATTGCCAGTACAAATGGCAGGGGCGATAGGGAGCAGCCTTGGTGCGTCCCTTGGAATATTTGGAATGCGGGGTGATGTTGTGACCAGTTTTTGCTCTAGCTGTGGGCATTGCCTTTTGTGATATATTTGATGTATTTCTATGAATTAATTTTTTGTGTATGTTTTTGTCTTTCTACTTTTAAAGAAAATGATAAAATATTTAATAATGACAAATAAATAAAATATCAGTCTAGCTGTTCTGTGGGTGAATTTTTCTATATCTTGGAGCTATTGCCCTACTTCTACTTATAGTTGGGGACATCCTTTGATGTTCTTTAGTTTGGCATTAGGTGCGTTTCCTGGAGATATACTATCTGTGTGCAGTGTCTGTGCAGCTGAGCTAATATTCTATGACGCTTTTGGATTGGGCCCAAACAACGGACATTCCAGGTAAGAAAGGTATATGACTTAACTACTGTTGCCATTGGGGTTTAGTGTGTGAACAAAGCGCCCCCCGCCCCCAAACACGTGTAGGCCGACCTCATAAGCAGCATCATGACCACTATCAAGCTTAACGATTGAACAGGTACCCAATACTTAGTCAATCGAATCCACTTTGTTCGACCAAACTCCATAATAAACAAAAACATGGTAAACTGTAAGGTAACAAGTGCCTTCGCTTGAGCTGTAGGCAAAGAGACCAATCAGGTAACAAGGAGTGCATGAGTGGGGGGGCATAGTTACGCGTTGTAGAGGAGCTCTACACCGCCTGACCCGAAAGACCCCTCCATCCGCCTCAATAATCGGTGTCCTGCTGCGGGATCTGATTGTCCCGGGTGCTGTGACCCCCCCGGTCTGCCTCCTGTCTCCGGCAGTGGTGAGGGAGCGGAACACGGCCGGCAACAAGTAGCAGCCTTGGAAAAAGGTGAGGCCGCGACCCACGGTGCTTGCTGTTGCCGCCGGGCTCGCATTGAGAGGCGGGCACGCGCCTACTCGAGGTCGCGGCTCACGGCCTGGTCCACGACTTGAGCGCGCTGTTTGCCGGTTCTGTCAGCGCTTTTGGAGGTGGCCCGCCTCGGACTGCAAAGTGAGGGGCCGCATTGGGGCAACGGTAGATTGCTTGTCCCCTACGACCTGCTGATCGCAGCCTGCCTGGTGGAGCTTGACTAAGGGAGGCCCAATACTTCCGGTGAGAACCGGAGGCTGAGTGGGCGGATTGCAAGCGACCAACAGAGGAGAGTTTGAGCCTAATAACCTGGGGGGGCCTCTTGTCCTGTGGCTGGTGACTCCCTTAGGCACCCACAAGGCTCTACTATCATGCAACTGGTGAGTAACGTAAACCTCCCCCTGTCTGTGGCTATATCCCCAGTGACTGCCTCTGTAGGGGACCCTGAGGTTGAGTGCACATAGCAGCGGCTGGGGCCCTTGGTGGAGTACGGCACGGCAAGTGGAAGGGGCATGAAGGTTATGTGGCAGAACAAGCTGTACAGGTACACTTGCCCAAAGAGCTCGGCCCCCGTCCACCCGGCCCAGCAGGTATCCGCTGGAGGGTATGAGAGCTTGCTCCCTGAACTGTCCCCTAAAGATGTCATGGATACCATAGCAGGGATGCGCACCTCTATGGAGCAGCGAACTGATGCCATAACGGTGGAAGTGACTTTGATCAGAGCTGACCTTGCAAAAACCCATGAGAAGGTCAAGCAGTTGGAAATAACTGCTCAAAGTCTGGTGGATGACGTATTGCAGCAGCAGGCTGAGGTCCTGGATTTACACACCTTAAAAAAGTTTGCAATGGATAAGCTGGATGAATACGAGGGGCGATCGCGACGAAACAACGCATCCGCATCGTGGGTCTTCCGGAAAAGTCAGAGGGGTAGGCGCCGGACCTGTTTGTTGAAGACCTTGTGCTCCACCATCTCCAGCCGTGAGGCCTCTCGAAGTTCTTTGTGGTGGAACGGGCGCATCGTGTCCCAGGAGGTCGCCCAAAACCGGGGGCTCCGCCCGACCCATCTTGGCGAGACTTCTGAAATTCAGAGACTGGGACGTGATATTGCAGCACGCCAGGAACTCACCGCCTCTCAAGTACGAGAATTCAACTGTAAAAAAAAATCCGGATTTTACTCAGGCTGTCCAGAGACAGTGACAATCATTTCTGACTGTTGAAAAATCTTTGAGAGGTAAAGGACTGAAATATTCCATGCTCTTTCCCGCCAAGCTTAGAATAGAGGCCAATGGGAAGGCCTGGTATTTTGACCATCCGGAGGCAGCATCGGACTGGCTGGAGGGCTGGAGAGACGCCAAGGAACATTCCCCACGTTGAACCTGGTGATTATTGACACTTGTGGTAGGTGGATTTGAAAGTAACCTAAATATATGGAGGGGCTCACAAGTGCTCTGGTGGACTGACTGTGGGACATGTTGGGGGTACTCCACCGTGGACCTTGGTGTGCTGGTGTTACTGACAATATATCCGTTACTGTTGCCCGAGAGTAGTCTCCTCGATCAGGACCAATGTATTGTGTATTTTCTTTCTTGGGTGGAACGTCGGGCGGGCGGGATCCTTCATCCCCGCACTTATCTTGTGTTGTGTTCTTGGGGCAACAGGTACTCTGCGTAGGTTGTTGTTGGGCTGGTTTCCTGCCCGAGATGCAGGGAGGCAGGGAGGGGGGAGTTGGAACTGGGGTTGGGGGTGGTTCTTTGTTGTTTTATCGGTTTCAATGATGCACATGGCTTTGAATATGGTGTCATCCTTACTTGAGGTCATGGGATGTGAACACACACTAGTAATTCACCATGGCACCACACTGGGACAAAAGTTTCACTTTACTTAGTTGGAATGTCAATGGCCTGGGAGACAAGGTAAAACGCACAATAGTCCTACAATACATCAAATGACACTCACCGGACGTGGTCCTCCTTCAGGAGACACATCTGGTTGGTAACACGTGTAAGGGCCTGAAAAGATGGGGGTACAGGCTCATTGCCCACTCAGGATTTACTAGTGGGTCTCGGGCAGTAGGTATTATGACCAAAACTTCTTTTCCTTTCTCACCCCAATCCATGCATGCTGCTGATCGTGGGAGTTGTGTCACACTCACTGGTCAGTGGTAGGGGAGAACAGTGACCCTGGTGTCAGTATATATACCTCCAGGCCTACAGGCTCAATCATTCACTGTCCTAGGCAGTTCACTCCTTTCTTTGCCAGAGGGCCTTCTCATAGAGGAAGGTGACTTCAACGCAGTGTCATCCGGTGAGTTGGATCCAAGGTCCCACGTGCCCCATGGCACATGGGACCTTGGATCGTAGGCCCCCATGTGTAATGGGGCTCTCCCATAGCTGGCTTCCTGACTTCATCGAGGCATTCAGACTATCTGATGCCTGGAGAGCCCTCCAGCCTTGGGGACTTACAATACACTTTCTTCTACTGAGCCCACCATAGCTTCTCCCGCGTTGACTATTTACTCTTGCCTGCCTCTCAGCTGCCCTGCTTGCAAGAGGTCTGTCATCTGGTGAGAGGCATATCTGACCACTCACTGATGTGGATCAGACTGGTGTTGGGAGACCACAGAGTCGATGTGGTGGGAGCTGTTAATCCATGGTTTTTCCATGACACCTCTGTTCGTAGGGACCTGCAGAAGGCGATTGACCATTATTTTTGTGAGAACCTGGGTTCGGGATATTCCCCTCAGACGCTTTGGGAGGCGTTTAAGTCCGTTGTTCGATCCGAAAGGAGAATTCCAAGGAGCTTGAGGCGATTGAGAGGGATGTAATACGTCGAGAGGCAGAAGTGGAGACGGAGGGTACCCCAGACACTGAACATCTTTAGCGATTAAAACCGGATGAATACAAGGCTCTTGCCACTGAGCAAGCCAAGTCCTGGGGTAGAGAGAGAGACGGTAGAGTGTATGAATGGGGGATAAGGCTGGGAAACTTCTTGCCTGGTTGGATAAGAGGGAGCAAGCTAGTCGACTGGTGCCTGAACTCACGACTAGCTCGGTGTGAGGGTTAAAGACCCGGTTCTAATAACCGACGAATTTGAAGCACATTATACAGTGGTATATATATCACAATCATCCCTCGAAGAAGCAGATTTGGCTGATCTCCTCCAAGACATTAGTCTTCCATCCCTTTCAGAGGAAGACCTGAACTATTTAGATAGTGATATGACTAATGACGAGATTGCGCAAGCAATCAGGGCCCTTATATTGAGTAAGGCAATGCGGCCCAATGGGCTTCCCATTGAGCTTTACAAAATGTGTCCAGACAAGTTGGCCCCACATCTGCGCTCCATGTTCGAAGATAGCAGAGAGGTGGGAGAGCGGCTGCCTGACCAACGGTTGGCGTCAATAGTAGTCATCCTGAAGGACGGAAAAACGAAGGATAGGTGCACATCTTATCGACCCATCTCCTTGATTAATGCTGAACCCAAAATACTTGCTAAACTTCTAGCCACCCGCCTATAGCGAGTGCTTGATTCCTTAGTACACCCTGATCAGTCAGGTTTTATGACCCACCGCAACACTGCTCTAAATCTGAGGCGTGTTCACGGGGTGGTGGAGCGGCCTGGCACAATACAGGAAGATGCCGTAATTTTATCTCTAGATGCGTCAATGGCTTTGGACACCATCAAATGGCCCTACTTGTTTGCAGTTCTTTCCAAATTCGTATTTGGCCCCCAGTTCATCTCTTGGGTCAGACTCCCCTACTCCGACCCCTTGCACAAGTGGTGGTAAATAACAAACGATCTGAGTCCTTCATTCTTGGTCAGGGCACCAGGCAAGGATGCCCGTTGTCGCCCCTGCTCTTCCCCCTATCCCTGGAGCCCTTGGCTGCCTGGATCCAGCGTGATTTGTCTGTCAGAGGTGTGCGTTGGTCGGCAGATTGGTAGGACCGCATCTCCCTTTACGCAGACAACATTCTGCTTTATTTGGCCTCCCCCACTAAATCGGTCTGGTGCATCTTGGACATTTTTACATCCTTCGGTAGATTCTCGGGCTACTATCTCAACTGGGGGAAGTCTCTCCTCTATGTCCCGTCTGGTCGAACCCAGTCTCTTCCTAAGGACTGTCCAATACAAGTAGTATCTGATGGTTTTCGTTATCTGGGGATTTATGTCACAGCCGATGCCCGGCTCCGGTATGAGAGAAACCTGCTCCCGCCCCTGCAGTGCCTGCGACGGGATATCGCAGTTTGGAAGGCACTTCCACTCTCGCTGCTCAGACGTGCTGCTCTTTTTAAGATGATGTCCCTCCACCACTTCCTTTATGCCCTTCAGAATTACCCCGTACCAGTTCTGGTGTGCTATTTTAGGGAGATTGAAGGACTACAGCGCAGCTACTATGGGACGGAAGACCCAGAATTGAGCTCCACAAGTTAACCCTCAAATGGTATGATGGTGGGATCAGCCTTCCAGACATTCAAAAATACTTTTGGGCGGCATGGCTAATAGCAGGAATATTCGCCAGTTGACGAGAGCTTTCCAGGCACACCTCACTGCCATCAACCAGGGTACGTACCGGACCCATGGAAATCCAGGATATGCCATGGATAGATGGCTACTACCGGCTGGATCGTACAACTGAGCCCTCTTCTCTAATCCCAATACCCTGCATCTGACTGGGCCAACATCTCACTCGGTGGAGGTGTGGCACACAGTTAACAAAAGTATAATATGGGAACACAAATTGACACTTGCAACCCCCCTTTGGGACACAGATCAGTTGGGTGGTCTTCATTCCTCTAAAGGCTTTGATAAGTGAGACCTTATCTGCATTCCTCGGGTGGGTGATCTGTGGGTGAAGGGCCGAGTCTTTAGCTTTGACCAGCTGAAACAACACTATGAACTTGCGGATACAGAGTTTTTGCGATATCTCCAGATCCGTCATGCCCTAACCACCAGTATTAGCGATGGATCCACTCTCCCTGACTCCTCCCCACTGGAAGATAGGTTACTGGACGGGCTCCTCCCTCAGAAAGCCATCTCCTTGACATATAAGAAACTTGTCAACAACGCACCAGATCCCCTAATTAAACTGCGTGAGACATGGGAGGCAGATGGCCTCCTACTTGATGACGAAGACTGGATAGAATCGGTGGCCTCTCCTAAAGAGGTAGCGATCTCTGCACGTCTCCGCCTGATACAATTGAAAATCCTTCACAGGATTTATATTACAGGGCCACAGTTGGCCCACATGGGGCTTGTTGACAGTATAAACTGTAGGCGACATTGTGGAATGGTTGCCACATTCATGCATATTCTTTGGGAATGTAAGTACATTCAGAGCTATTGGAAAGGGATCCATAATGTCACGGGTGAGGTCCTGCACAAAGCTGTTAGCCTTGAGATCAAAAGATGTTTGCTTAATGTCTGGGAGCCCATGGACTTGGTAGCAGCTGAGAAGCTATGGGTCGCATGTGAGACCACTGTGGCCAAGAGGGACATTGCTCAACTATGGGGAGGATCGGCTCCTCTTACTGTCGCGATGTGGAAGTGCAATATGGACTAGTGCATGTTCCGGGAAAAGACTGTGTATGTCTCTGACCGGACCTCGGGGTGATGAGCTAAAAGCATTTTATAATGTCCTTTTGTTTAAGATCTAATAACATCACGTATAGTAGAGAAGGGCCGGTGTAGACAAAGAAAAACTCATTTGTAAGTTCTAGGTAGCATCAACCTGAGCAAGTTGACTCAATTATTTACAGTACAGTATCATTGTGGAAGATCCATGAGTGTCATCATCTCTTATCTATCCCCCTTCCCTGGAAAAGGGGCTCAGTGAGGAACAACTGTAGAAGAAAAAAAAAAGAGAAACCAGCAGGGAACATCTCATAGACCCTCAGATCAGCGGATCTTTGCTCAGCTATGTGGACATAGGGGAAAACAGAGTGATGCTCCCCACAGAATCTGCAACTGATGTTGCCTCCCATGAGGGACTGGAGCTGATGGGCGGGCGGACGTACCTCAGGGTTGATGCCAAGCAAAGAGCTTCCTGTCTGCCCTCCAAGTCCAGCTTAGGGGATGGAGCCCCAGCTAGGTTGTCCTGAGTGGTTAGTCCCCTTCTGCGCCTACACGGAGGTCTTTGTGATTTTGACTGCGACTGCTCCCGATGATTGCCTCTAGCAGCATCAGGAAAAGTGCTGTTCCATCCAGTCCCATACACTCTCTGTAGTTCTGCAGAAATGAGGGTCTTGATTATGGAGGATTTACAATTTGGCTGGAAAGAGGAGCGCAAAAGTGAGGCCAGCAGCACGGATGGGGGTTTTGTCGTCTTCAAAAGAAATGCGTTTATGTTGTACTGCCAGAGTATAATAAGGGAATATAGAGAATTTATTATTGTTGATCAGTAGAGGACCATTAGCACAGGCGGCTTGCAGGAGCAAATCACGATCTTTGAAGTTCAACATTTTTGATATGTTTGGACGTGGATTTGCACCAGGTATTGGTTTTTTAGCTGCCACTCGGTGCGCATGCTCCACTGTAAAGAGAGCTGATAGTCCCAAGAGAGCCACTTTAGTTTGAAGGCAGTCTTCGAAGAAGAGCGTTGGTTTCTGGCCCTCCGACCTTTCAGGGAGGCCCACTATGCACAGGTTGTTCCTGTGGGACCTCCCCTCCACATTGTCTGCTTGGGCCTGGAGAGACTCCACCTGCTGGTGCAGTAGCAGAAGCGGATTGATCTTTTAATTTAGTTGCCACCTTGTCAAGTTTCACCTCAGCAGTCTTGACTCTGTCTGATAATTTCCTGTGATCATCTTTTAATAGGCTGAGTTCATTGGAGATCGCTCCCAGTTGTTGTGCAATAGCTGACCTGGACTCCTGGATTTCCTGCAGAATCAAGGCAAAGGCAAAGATTGAAAACGGCCCCTGCCCACAGTGTCCCACCTTTAGGTCTTATGCACCACTGTAGAGTTAATGTTGGGGCCCGTGGTAGAAAGTGATGATTATATTTGCGCTTTCTATTGTCCCTACTACAGGCAGTGCCGCCAGCCTAGTTTCCTCTGCACTTTTGTGACCAGCTTGTTCCGGATTAGGCCCAATAGCGTGAAGGATGAGCCCAGTAGCATTGGTAGCAGGTGATGTATAAATGAGTTGGCTCCCAGTGCTCAATACTTGTTGATGTGTGAGGACAAATTAGTGGTAATCTGCACGGCCGTCTATGTGTTAGTTAGTAAGTTCCATGGGGACCTTGGATGTCAGTTCCTGGTGGGGGGCACAGGTATCTGGAGAAACAATCCAATTGGTAGGCCCGAAGTTCAGCAGATCATGCAGAGAGCCCTGTCTTCACCAGGCTGATGGAACACTGCGATAACAATAGGCCGCCCAAGGACCATTCGGATGAGCAGTAGGGGTCATGTGCCGTATTATTCAGGTGATTGTCCCCATCGAAGGTCACCGCTCTTTGGCCCCACTCAAGGACGTCCCGTGTCCCGTGAGGACGTGCAGGTCCCATCGTCGCCCCCGCCATGGATTGCATCCGCTCACTCCGACAGTCCCCCGGGTAGGCCGGGAAAGCAGCACTAATGAAATAATCTCAGCCCCCGCTTCTCTTCAGGGGGCGCAGGAGATGCCGGCCCGCTCACTTGGACATGCGAAACCCCTACAAGACAATCGGGGGAGTTCCAAATGGGAACTGTCATGCGCATTGATTACAGTGCAAAACACTCCTCCACCAGCCTGTCATCTCTGGCCCAGCCCCCAAGTCTTGACTCCAACAGCCAAAATAATACGATAATAAACAAGTGTTTATTGTGGATGTATGACGTTACAATGCATACTTTTACCACGCATGCTTTTACAACACAGGTTTTACATCACAAACCTTCACAACGCATAGCGCTTTGGGGTGCTGGATAGTGAAAAGTTTAATTTACTATTCCAACTCCAGTCCCCGTGGACACTAGGGAAGGTGTTGGATAGTAAATTAAACTTATTCCCTATCCTAGAGCGCCCCCCAGCGCAATGCGTTGTAATGGTTTGCGTTGTAATGGTCGCGTTGTAATGGTAGTGCGTTGTAAAAGTTTCGTTGTAAAGGTTGTTCACCGTTTATTATCGTTCTATTTTTTATTTTTTTGGCTGGTGTCAAGGGGGCGATGTTCCTCCACCATAGCGGAGGAGCCGCTGCTGTCTAATGCTCTCTGTTTTCTTAAACCAAAGAACAAACTGAGTCTTATACAGACTGCAAGCATCCTATGTGTTTTTAGGGAGTTCTCCAAGTGTAGCATTAGAGTAATTCAACTTGGAGTTCATAAGAGATTCAAGAATTACTTTTAATACATTTGGGGCAAGTGCTGTTCGAAACTAAAGTTTTAGTCCCATTAAATTAATGATGTAAAGTAAGTCATTGAGGCAGCAGTGTCTCTTGTGGTAGAGTCTCTGTTTGTTAAACTTGTGTATGTATTAACCACTTTTGCTCTATTTGAGCGTATTTGGTCTTCACTCTTAAAACTGAGCCACCCTCATATCCCAGATTTTATAATTTGGGATAATAGAAAATCTCCCTCTTTCTCATTAATTGGTTGTGCAAGATGCTTGTTTTATGGAATAGCCTATTAGACTGTAGCTCCAGTATTCCTAAAAACACTTTCCCTAATCTTCATGCTACAAATGTTCTAATGTTCGATGATCACAGCTGGTTTGGCTCTTTGTTTGTGGAGTAGCTGCCCCAGCATCCTTTTTTAGGTCTCGCGACCTATCGATGTGCGCAAGCGCATCGAGCGGAGCGAGAATTCATGTGGCGAAAATACCTTCAAACCAAAGGGCTTTCAGCCCCGCGGTTTTCATGCTGTTCACGTGAACCACGTGATAACATGCACGCGCATTCAGGGCCAGCCAGCCCAGCACATCAAAGGGCTTCTCCTCCCCTAATTATTCATGGCCGGCCTGCGGCCGGCCGTACTTTCAGTTTCCCGGAACGGCTTCTCCTCACCTAATTAGGGGAGGAGAAGCCCTTTGATGTGCTTCACACCAATGCGCCTCACAGTCATTCCTCTTGTTTGTATTTGCTTCCAGACTCCACGATCTGCTCATGTGCACAAGACGCTTTATACATTACACTCATCTGCCTGAAGTGGGAGTTTTAAACAAGCAAAGCTGGTCCTTCTGTACTTGCAGTTTCACTTCTAATGTGTGTTGTTATTTATCATGATTTTTAGCTGAGGTGTATCACGCTCGTTCATGAGTTTGATCTTTTCATACTGTGAAATGTTTTCTAAGTTGTTTTTGATTGTCTTACCGCTGGAGGTCTCCCTGTGCTACATTTAGCCTCTGACACATGCAACGCCACGCAACAACGCAACGCCACTAAACCATGCAACGCCACTCAACCATGCAACGCCACTCAACAATGCAACGCCACTCAACCATGCAACGCCACTCAACCATGCAACGCCACTCACACATGCAACGCCACTCACACATGCAACGCCACTCACACATGCAACGCCACTCACACAGGCAACGCCACTCACACAGACAACGCCACTCAACCACGCAACGCCACTCACACATACAACGCCACTCACACATGCAACGCCACTCACACATGCAACGCCACTCACACATGCAACGCCACTCACTCATGCAACGCCACTCACACATGCAACGCCACTCACACATGCAACGCCACTCACACATGCAACGCCACTCACACATGCAACGCCACTCAACCACGCAACGCCACTCAACCATGCAACGCCACTCAACTACGCAACGCCACTCAACTACGCAACGCCACGCAACTACGCAACGCCATGCAACTACGCAACGCCACGCAACTACGCAACGCCACGCAACTACGCAACGCCACGCAACTACGCAATGCCACGCAACTACGCAACGCCACTCAACTACGCAACGCCACTCAACTACGCAACGCCACTCAACTACGCAACGCCACTCAACTACGCAACACCACTCATCTATGCAACGCCACTCATCTACGCAACGCCACTCAACTTCGCAATGCCACTCAACTATGCAACGCCACTCAACTACGCAACACCACTCAACTACGCAACGCCACTCAACTACGCAACCCCACTCAACTACGCAACGCCACTCAACTACGCAACGCCACTCAACCACGCAATGCCACTCAACTACGCAACGCCACTCAACTACGCAACGCCACTCAACTACGCAACGCCACTCAACTACGCAACGCCACTCACACATGCAACGCCACTCAGCCACGCAGTGCCACTTTCACACACACTGTGCAGTGCACAATAGGTCTCGCAGTAGGAAAGTTGGAGATATTGGTTTTTTAAATGACAAAGCCCTTTATGTTTTTAACATGCAAAATAAAAGGCATTGTTATTTGCAATTGTAATAGCTCCAACTTTCCTACTGCGAGACCTATTGGCAACGCCAGTGCTTGTTCAGTGGAGTGGGTAACATCCATCAGGAATTCAAGAGAAAATACACAAAGTACAGCAGATTGAACAAGTGCATTTTTATAGGTTAGGCCTTTACAGTCGCTGCCGGCATGACTCGTGGGTGAGGGGGCAGGGGGGATCACGCGCGGGAGTGGTTAATTTAACAAAAAGTTACATTACCTTCACCGGACTGGTCTGGTCCCGCGTTGTCTCTGCTCCTCACGGGAAGCAGCCCAGGCATCCTCCCTCCCCTCCCCTAAGCCAATCACAACGCTGCTGCAATGGCAGCATTGTGATTGGTTGGGACGCCTACCACACAGACATCTATAGGGAGGTCATTTTCTCTATGTAGGCTGCATGCAGCCTACATGGAGAAAATGCAGAGTGCGTATGACTGGTTTGGTCTGCCCTGGGGCCGACCAAACAGTCAGCACCCTTAGAGTGGGCAAGCCACTCCACCCCTGCCCTAGAGCAGGACCACCCACCCCCCCGCCCTCCCCCAACCAAACCTTTCTGCTTTCTCACAGTGCGAGAAGCAGAAACATAAAATTGTATTTATAATACCATAAGCAGTGGGGTGACGCGTCTCCACCCACATGGAGGAGTCACCCCTGGGCGTTTACAGCACTTGTGCCATTCATTTCGAACCTATTGTATTCTATATTTACTTTAAGAGGTTTCGGATCAGCTTCCTTCACCCATTGGTTTCTGAACCTTCTGCTATTGGCTTGAGACATTGTCAGTCACATCTTAGATCAGCCGCAGCTGTATTTTAATCTTGTTGTTTATCTCTTGGTTATTTGGGTGTGTGCCTCCACATCAATCAAAATGAACAGGAAGTGTTTTGCAGCACTTGGCAAGCTCTGAAAAAGGATCTGAAAAAGGATACTGCAAAAAATAAAGCAACTCTTTTCTTACTGTAGGATCTATTTTACAGATTTCTCTGTCTGCCTTTTATCAAATTTTTTTGACATTTGCACAGTGTGCATGCACCTGATCTGCACACCAATCAACATCAAACGTATGAGCTTTACAAATGCTTGTCATATTTTTATTAGCAACTTGAACCTTGCCTTTCTTTTCAATCACAGAAGTTCGTCAAATGCCAATGTACCTTAGCCAGCCGTATTAACTTAGGGGCATATTCACATGGAGCTATCGCTGAATTAATGGCACTTTAGCGCAGCCAAAGTCATGATAAATTTACCCCACCATTCACAAGCTGGTGCTAACAGCAGACATCGTCAGAATTCCCGAGATAACAGTCCCAAAACCTAACACCACGCGGACACCACCAACTAACGCTAATGAGATGCATAGTAGGCGTTCCCATGCAGAAACACATGATAAAACAACAACACCACTTTCACAACAAACTGACAGATCCGCGAAGCTAACCGAAAACAGGCGATAAGCTGCGGTAGCCGCAGGTATTTAACACCTGCCTCAAACAGGTGTAAAGACGGACGACTTCCTGCAGTAGGCAACGGAGCCCCACACCCAGCCACACCCGAAGAACAAACAACACCATGGAGCTACTCATCATGCAGCTCGGAGCCCCAACAGGACCACAACACCCACCGCCACCCCCCCTGGGACTGCCACCACCCCCAGAACCCGGACCCGCACCCCCACCCCCACCCGGACCACCACAGATGCAGCGCAGAGTAAGACAGCGGACCTAAAACGCACCACTCTCTTAGACCTGAAGCCCGAGGAAGTCATTGCCCACAACAGGCTCAAAAGGACAACCATTCACCGCATCATCAAGCACATCACCCACAGGCTGACGGCCTCCAACACAGTGGAGAACCATCATCCCTCTGCAGACAAAGCTGCTGGCTGTGCTGCACCTGTTGGCCTCTAGTACCTTCCAACCAACAACTGCAAGAGTCGGAGGGGTCTCACAACCAACACTATTAAAGTTCATCACACCTGTCCTGGATGCCATCCTCAGCTTCATACCTCAGTACCTTCACTTCCCCAACACTGCGCAGGAAAATCTGGAGAAAAAGCAAGGCTTCTACGCCATAGCCTGGCTGTGTTAGAGGCAATCGACTGCACACATGTCCCACTTGTGCCCCCTGCCGATACTGCACACCACTACTGCAACAGAAAGCACATGTATTCCATCGGTGTGCAGGCAATAATGAACCACCGGGGACTCCTCACCAATGTAGTCGCCAACTACCCAGGCAGTGTGCATGATTCCTTCATCTTCCAACAGTCCATCACCAACCAGTTCTTTCAGGATGGCACATAAGGAATGGGACTGCTCGTTCGTAAGTACCAAGTCAACACACCACATATCCCAATGCACAACTGTGGGGATGCACATGTGACCAAACCACAATCAACATGTCAAACTACACGACCACCTACCAGACACAACCACACCACTCCATGGCCATCCTGGCCTACCCCTGCACCCAAAACAGACATTTCATGGCACCACAGCCACACAACAGTTAAACGTGTGGGGTTGCGAAATGCAGCCATAACACATTTGAAGTACTACTCTGCCCACATGACCCTACCCCAGTCTCCCGCAGGTCAGCGTCCCGTGGCGGTGGGCCCATTTTGCCTGCTGTGCATCCGGGGCCAATAGCCCTGTACGAATCGTGTCACCCCCCTTATAGTTCTGACATTGCATTTCTGGGTACCGATTGACTGTTGGTGTAGTTGCCAGCATCAGTTACTCCCTGCGGGCTGGCTCACACTCACCCCACACACAGCCAGCACAGGCATCACTGGATTGATGGACCTGCCATCACATTCGGCCGAACCAAGTATTGACTCTTTTCTCCCTGCACTGTCACAGGTGATCAAGGATATGCACTCTGCCCTTGGATGACGATACCCATCCGAGATCAGAACACACCTACCCAGAGGCAGTACAATGCGGCCCACATACTCACCAGGGGCATTGTGGAATGCACATTTGGCTTGTTGAAGTCACGTTTCAGGTGCTTGGATGGCACAGGTGGGAAGCTCCTGTACAGCCCAGACATCGTGTGAAAGCTGATTGTTGCATGTTGTGTGTTGCACAACATCTATGTTTGCACCAGGGTCCCATGTATCCCAGTCCCAGAGGTACCGGACGATGATGGTGGTGATAAGGCAGGTGGGCCACATTCCGCTGCAGCAGCGGCAGGAATGGCCTGAAGAAATACCATCATTGACACTTACTTCTCATGAGCACTTCACATTGTGGCTGTCCATGGCAATTAAGGGACAGTAGTAAATGTCCAAATGCACTGCATGTTTGCAGGTTTCAGCTTGTACTTTTGCATTTTAATGTTACTTTTCCCTGCGATTTCAGATGTGATTTGCCAGGTCCTGCACATTTGCGGAATCATTTGTGTCCTGTGCTCAAATTTGGTGGGGGTGCTGTTTGCACCGGGATGCTGTCAATGTCGAGGTGCACTCCTACCTATGTGCGTATGCTGCACGGTGGGTGTGTGCGGCTCTGATTTGTCTGCCACTGGTCTCTTTCATGCTGTGTGCCTGTCGGTTCTATTCTTCCATGGTGCTAGGTAGTTGTGGTGTATATATAGTCCTCTGCAGTTGGCCAGGGTTCATCAGTGGTACTCCGCTGTTGTTGGATTTTGTTCTGTGGCATTTTCAGTATGCTGTTCTTGTGCTTTTTCCCACATTACGCGTGTGTATTGCTGCCCTCGCGCTCGTTGTCACTGTTTTCTTATTGTGCTTTTGCCCATCGCAGGCCTTTTCGCGTTGGGGTTTGTGTTTTTATCTCCGTCGAGGTGGTTGTGTCGCGGGGCATTGGCTGAGGTGTCGGCAGACTATTGCATGCTACCGCTGTGCTGTGATTTACACGTTGTCACAGAGTTGTTTTCCCGCGATGGGCTGCGATGTTGAAAGTTGCGTTATGCTACTCTTGCGGTAGTTATCACACGTTCTTGTGACTTTACCCCTCAGATTTTGACAGTAGACATAGGATGCCCGCCCCAAGTAGTCAGCTAATAATCACATATCTTGTATGGTATCCAGCTTTTTCCTGCTTTACATTGTACCATTGTACTCCAAGGCCTAGGTAGTGCTATTTGATTTGTTCTGTGAACATTCAAACCAAGTTACACATTTAGGGGTTTATTTACAACCCACTGCACAGCCGATGCGTCACTTTTCCCCATATTAAAAGTGACGCACTTGCTGCGCAAGGAGCTTTTAATGAGCCCTTTAGTTTTTCAAAGAACAGTTAATACACAGATATGCCATTCATAAGCTCTCTAAATAACAGGTATTGCTGTAACCCAAATTAAAGGAACTCTGTTTATCATCATAAGGTGGAGAAATGCTGCAATCCCAATTCTAACATCATATTACATATTTCTAGGCAATGTGCCTATTGGCTCAATTTTTAGTGCGGCCATAAGCAAAAATGTATTTTTCCATCTTGTATGCATGATGGAAAATTGCCTAAATAACAGAACAGAAAACATTGATGTTTTCTGCAATAAAAACACTTCCCCCATAAAACAAGCATTAGCAAAGCCAATAGCTATCACCTATTCCAGTTATAATGGCTTTTTCAATGTTTCTTTAGCCATGTTGTACTGCGGGTGGCTGCTGTGCGGCATGGCTGAAAGTTTTTTAAAAAGTGCTATGACATGGTCATCGCTGGCCACGTTATAGCGCTTTTGTTTTTTTTACTTTCAACCTTGCCGCACAGCAGCCTTGTTGCTGTAGAACATGGCTAAACAAAACATTGAGATCTATTGGCTTTGCCAATGCTTTTTTCTGCAGGGACAGGAGGATGAGAGGAGGTAAGCAACAATGCGGGATCCTGAAAGGTGGAAAGCAACAACACTGAGAATGGGGGATAGGCAGCTTAAAACAGAATGTGGGGAGTATGCCATTGTTCTTCAAACATCAGTTAACCCCTCTCCTGCTGATGACGGAACCGCTCTGTCATCAGCCGCGGTCGCGCTGTGCTGATGACGGAGCGGTTCCGTCAAGGCCCAGCCGCTGCGCCTGCGCGGCGCATTCTATTGAACGGGCGGGGCTGTGACGAACCGCTCCGTCATGAGCATAGCGCAACCGACGCTGGTGACGGAGCGGTTCCGTCACCAGCATGCGCCCGCCGCTCGGCCGCCCTCCCCCCTTAGCACTGCGGCGGAATAGCCGCCGCAGTGAAGGGGTTAATGAGTTCTGTAAATGCACACATTTTTATTTAATTTATTCCTGTTTCTATTTTGGAACGCAGGTATATATTCAACCATGAAAAGGCCTCGGATTTAGCAGGCTGGGCTTCACAAAAGAAAGATACTTACAAGTAACCGGGGAGCTACCAGTAGCTCATGGGCTACTTGTTGGAGAGGCGTGCCTTAAACACTTGGGGCCTGGTTTAGATCTCAGCGGATGGACTACTCTGTCACAAACGTGACCAGTGGCGGTTTTACCATTAGGGCGTTTGGGCGTTGCCCCACCTATAATTATCAGGCAATTTATTCAAGCGGCGCGTTAATAAAAGTTTTATAAATTAACGCGCCGCTCGAGTAAATTGCCCGATAATTATTGCCCTGCGGCCGTGGTGTGTGTCATGGACTTCAACTTGGACAGTATGCACTGTCTGACACTGGGTGGCGCTGGACTGACTGTGCCGGGCCGGCACAGTGCGCACTCACTGCGCATGTGGTGTTTGCCCGGCAGGGCTTTTTTAGCTAGCAAACTATGTGGATTTAAAAAAAACAACCGATTAGGGGTTTGCCTGCCTAATGCAACGTACCCCATTGCTAAAAAAACGAACGACGTTTTTTTAATGCTCAGCCCAATCCTGATGCTACTCTCTTTAGAGAGCAGCTCTCCTCTAAAGAGAGCAGCATCAGGATTGGCTACTACTGTGTCTCGGCAAGTTGGCAGCCATTACTAATTAGTCTAGGCGCCAACGGGACCCCAGAGCAGAGATGGTGCGGACCCGGTCAAGTGAAGACAAGGTAAGTTTTTTATTTTATTTATCCCCACCCCCCTGGCCTCCACTGTGAGCGAGCCGTGACTGAGATTCAATATATTTTTTTTTACGGATGAATGATATAAAGTTATGGAGAAATGTACAACAATGATTAGGACAATTGGACAAAGTGCCCCCATACGCCTGCCACAAAAGTAGCCTAGCAAACATGATGTTTGCTAGTTGTGATAATCACTGTCCTGTGAGACACATACATGCAGATGCCACAAGGTGCAAGGAACACGGAGTGCAAGGCCACAGTGCCCTCCGTTTCTGCTGAGTGCATGTCATCCTCCTTAAGTGGCAGAGCCTGCTCTCTGGCTCAGCCCTTCATACTAAAATTTCATTAGTACCCAGGCCGCTGACATTTGCTCGATTGCTCTGAGGTGATGGTTATGTTTCGAGGCGTCCGTGCTGCTCATGTGTCTTTGAGGCACTGTTGTCGGTATTTGGATTGGATTCGGTATATTTCAGTTTAGTTCCTCTGGGCGCCTTAAATGTGGACTACTGAGTACATGGGCCTGTGTTGCTGATCGGACAGACGCCAGACACCTACTTGGCTGCAGCTGTTATTGTGCACTTGCTGATGCTGGGCTTGTTCCTAATGTTTACTGCAGAGGTAGGTTCGTATATATACGTTCTGGGACTGCTTGTTGATCAGGTTCATGGGTCACTGATGTCACTGTATGATTTGTTGTATTTTTGCTGAGTCTGGAGTTGTCCTGTGGGAAATAAGCAGACATAACATCCTAGTGAGATCACACTGGAGATATCACACATAACAGAAGAAGGAAGCAGGTGAGACAGTGGGAGAGGGGGAACAATAGAAACCGAGCAAGCGAGGGAGAATGCAGGAGAGAAACAGGGCCAGAACGAGGGAGAGGTTTTAACTGCAGAGTTCTGGGGTAGTTGTAGTGTCCGCCATTGTAGTGATGTAGTGCGTGGGATCGGTCTGTGTGTAGGGTGTGGTAGTAGCGGAAGGCCTTATCTTAATGTAGGGTGGGTGTGGTCTGTCCGTCTTTTGGTTTAGGGCGTCAGTAGTAATGACGAATATGAGGCAGGAGTCCGAATAGTGGGATTGCACTCTCAATTTTGCTTGCCATTGCACCATTTGCCCACTCTTTTTTTCAAAATGTTCCCCCCGTAGGTGGGTCAGGCTCGCTCGCTATGCTCTCTTGCCGTAGAGAAGTACGACAATTGTTTTACGCCCTACCACTTTCAAATGTCACCAGCCGCCACTGAACGTGACAGATATCATGTCTGCCGGATTACGATCTCCATAGGATAGAATGGTATTGTAATACGGCAGATGGGATTTCCTCACGTTTCTGATGGAGTATCCCCCTCTGCCAAGATCTAAATCAGGCCTTACTCTTTATCTGAGCAACCAAACTTGAACTCCTTCTAATACAGAGTGCCAAAGTAGGTCCAGGATGGCTCCATTCCCTTCAATTTCCTGAAAAACCTTTAATTTTGAAAATAAGCTCCATTCAGATTAAATGCCTGAGAATGTATCTATTGGGTAACAAATATCTAATACTCACCCATTGCTACAATACCCCTTGGGTTGAATCTGTTATTTACAAATTGCTATAAAGTTATGTGAATATGCCAAAATATCTAGCATGGAAAAGAACTCCTGGGCCCATGTTGGACATGTGAAGAGTCTTAAAGTGATGTTATATATATTACTATATAACAAACACAAAGAATTCTGTAACTGGTATCGGTGAGGGCCAAAGCTGAGCAAGAATAAATGCAGAGTTGTTTAATAACGTGGAGATGCACAAAGACACCCAGCGGCCCCATGAGTGCTAAGAAGCCTTCATCCTGCCAGCCCTGGCTTTCACCATCGATCTGTGAAGCGTCCTGCTTTGAGGAGTAAACTGGGAATAGTCAGAGCTGTTTTAAGACCTGCTTAGTCTGGGCAATTGCCCTGGACTCCCACCTTCCGGGGGCCCTTGAAATGGTGAACGGTCTCTCTGTTTGTTTTCGGTCTCTTCTAGTTCTCTATCACAACTCCTCTCTCTATCGCTCTCTCGGCCTGCCTATACTTGTCTTTCTCTCTCTCTCTCATCCTGCCTTTATATCTGGCTCTCTCTCACTTGACCTGCCTTTACCCTGTCCCATGGTCGCTCTTTACATCTGTCTGTCTCTATCTCCCGTCCTGCCTTTCCATCTCTCTCTCCTTCTCAGGCCTGCCATTGCACCTTGCCCTTTCTCCCTCTGCCTGCCTTTACATATGTCTGTCTGTCTGCCTGTCTCTCTCTCTCGGCCTGCCTTTACCCCTGGCTCTCTCTCTCTGTCTCTCTCTCTCTCTCTCTCTCTCTCGGCCTGCCTTTACCCCTGGCTCTCTCTCTCTCTCTCTGCCTGCCTTTACCCCTGTCTCTCTCTCTCTGTCTCTCTCTCTCTCTCTCTCTCTCTCTCGGCCTGCCTTTACCCCTGGCTCTCTCTCTCTCTCTCTCTCTCTCTCTCAGGCCTGCCTTTACCCCTCGCTCTCTCTCTCTCTCTCTCTCTCTCTCTCGGCCTGCCTTTACATCTTTCTGTCTGTCTGTCTCAGGCCTGCCTTTACCCCTGTCTGTCTCTCTCTCTCTCTCTCTCTCTCTCTCTCTCTCTCTCTCTCTCTCTCTCTCTCTCTCTCTCTCTCTCGGCCTGCCTTTACCCTTGGCTCCCTCTCTCTCTCCCTCTCTCTTCTCGGCCTGCCTTTACCCCTAGCTCGCTCTCTCTCTCTCTCTCTCTCTCTCTCTCGGCCTGCCTTTACCCCTCTCTCTCTCTCTCTCTCTCTCTCTCTCTCTCTCTCGGCCTGCCTTTACCCCTGTCTCTCTCTCTCTCTCTCTCTCTCTCTTCTCTTCGCCCTGCCTTTACCCCTGTCCTCTCTCTCTTCTCTCTCTCTCGGCTGCCTTTACCCCATGCTCTCTCTCTCTCTCTCTCTCTCTCTCTCTCTCTCAGGCCTGCCTTTACTCCTGTCTCCCTGTCTCTCTCTCTCAGGCCTGCCTTTACCCCTGTCTCTCTCTCTCTCTCTCTCTCTCTCTCTCTCTCTCTCTCTCGGCCTGCTTTACCCTTGGCTCCCTCTCTCTCTCTCGGCCTGCCTTTACCCCTAGCTCTCTCTCTCTCTCTCTCTCTCTCTCTCTCTCTAGGCCTGCTTTACCCCTCTCTCTCTCTCTCTCTCTCTCTCTCTCTCTCTCTCTCTCTCTCTCTCTCTCTCTCTCTCTCTCGGCCTGCTTTACCCCTAGCTCTCTCTCTCTCTCTCTCTAGGCCTGCCTTTACCCCTGTCTCTATCTTTTCTCTCACTCTCTCTCTCTCTCTCTCTCGACCTGCCTTTACCCCTGGCTCTCTCTCTCTCTCTCAGGCCTGCCTTTACTCCTGTCTCCCTGTCTCTCTCTCTCAGGCCTGCCTTTACCCCTGGCTCTCTCTCTCTCTCTCTCTCTCTCTCTCTCGGCCTGCCTTTACCCCTGTCTCTCTCTCTCTCTCTCTCTCTCTCTCTCTCTCGGCCTGCCTTTACTCCTGTCTCCCTGTCTCTCTCTCTCTCTCTCTCTCTCTCTCTCTCTCTCTCTCGGCCTGCCTTTACATCTGTCTCTCTCTCTCTCTCTCTCTCTCTCTCGGCCTGCCTTTACCCCTCTCTCTCTCTCTCTCTCTCTCTCTCTCTCTCTCTCTCTCTCTCTCTCTCTCTCTCTCTCTCTCTCTCTCGGCCTGACTTTACATCTGTCTCTGGCTCTCTCTACCCAGTGTCATCTTAGGAATTGTTGGGGGCTCTGGACAAGGCCGCTTTCTACTATTTGTGCTGTGATACTTTTTTGGAAATTTTAACATCTATTCTACTCAGTTTTTTGGGCATTACATGAACTTGAAATACTGGGAAATGGGTAATAAAATTCACCGTGGTTCTGAACAGGAGCCCCCAAAAAGTGTCTTGTTTGGGGCCACCATAATTCTTAACATGACACCGAGAGAAGTCAAACTACTTGTTCCAGATTACAAACTGCTACTGTACAACACGACAACACTGCTTCTTGATGGCACCTGTGGCTGGAGGTAAAACATTGGCACCTACCACAACGTGCTCTTTTACTTTTCACTTTATGGGTGAGTAAATAGGTTTGTACTTTTGCACACCAGTGTCAGACCGTTTTTTCGCTGGCAGCACTGGATTATGGTTAATGGTGAAAACCAGATCATAGAACAGTCACAGTCAGTGAGACGTCTGCAGACCGCTGATGGCTGCTACACACCACGCGAGGCCAGTCACTGTGCAGTTATATGTGCACAAGGGCAATCAATGAATCCCATCACTGAGGCCTACATCGGCTCCTTGTCGCGTGCAGCCACCAAGCAAGTGTTAAATGAGACTGGCACGGGCCCCGTCGGCCAGTCCTAGCCTTTTATCCAACTGCACCATGGGGCTTGTAGGTCCATACGCAACAAGATTCAAGTGAAACTCTAAGTCCCAGAATGCAGCGCTGCTGGCAGCTGAGAGAGGTGTGACCTACATCACGTCATAAGGGTCACACAGAGCTATGCATACCGGGATCTGAAGGCCCATACTTACAACGCTGGGTAGATCGCTCTAGATTTAATGCTCCCCATTCACATATTTTCGTCAGAACAACAGTTTAAATCGCTACAAGTTAAACTAGCTTTCAATCCGTCCGAGGCCCAATTGAGCACCAATACTCCGAGAAATGACATATTTTGTTTACAGCGCTTAGAAACAGGAGAAGCGAAGCACTATACAAAAACACATCATTATTATGTTGGGAGCATTCATGCATGCTTTTAGGGCGCATGGGGGTCCAAGCGAGTGCCCCCAAGCACTGTACTTATGAAATGACATGCAGCTCTGAAAGTCACGTTCATGACAAGGAGCCAGCTAACAGCCAATCAGATTTCAGACGTCACAGGTGAAACCAGTGAGAAAACGCGGCCGGTATGCCGTTTACCTGCATCACTTTGGCTCGGTAAAAAAACACTGCGGGCTCGAGTAGAAAAACGGGAACATTCCAGAAAGTCAAACAGGTGCACAAGAACAAAGGCGAGACACTGTACTGCTCAGTCATGCATACTATCTCGCCATGTGACCCACAGGCCCAGACACCCGAGCTCCACACGTCTGCACCACTCAAGAAGTCAAGAAATGGGGAGAGGGGGCATTTTATGGACCGATTCTTTTGACTGGTTTTTAATAAACAAAAGGTCACGTTCATGTTACCCAGCTTCAACACCTACAACTTGGAGGCCGGCAGCATATTCTTATGGCGTGACAAGAAAACAGAACTACAGCTACCTCCCTACTCTTCGCCCCAACCCCTCCCAGACTCTTGAGCTCTTGGTATGTAAATATTAGTCCCTCAGTATTTCTCTCATGGCTCCCTTTGTGCACCTCTTAGGCCCTTGTCTCGACCCCCGTCCTTGTGTATTAGGCTGTGGCCTTAATGGTTCCTGGAAGATGGGGGATCAGATGTAGCAGTTTAAGATATTTGGACCAGGTCAGTTCAGTAAATTCCCCTGACAGGAGGTTTACGAAGGGAGTCGACAGTTCACAATAGGTATGCACCTCAAGTTCGGATGCAATTGTCAATTTCTTAGCCCATTATGAACCACAATTAATGTAGCCATGAGGGACCTTGTGTGGGCCCTAGCTCGATGTGCTGCTCCCAGAACGAGCAGGGCTGGGCTGGCCGTAGAGAGCACTGGGCATTTTCCAGAAGGACTGGAAGGGTGGGGGGCAGGTTTTTGAGCGTTGGGGGCCATTTTAGGTCTCGGACTCGAAGGCTGCGCTTGCGCAGTTTCGCTCCGAGACTTTATGTATACAGTATGGGGGCTTGAACCGGCCCCTCTTCTCCATTGGCTGGCTTCCTAAACGGAGGCCAGCCATTGGAGGAGAGGGGCATCACTCTGTTGAAGACGGGATTCGGGGGGTGTTTATTTTTACTTTCTTTCTGTTTTCTTTCTCTCCTCTTCCCATTGGCTGGAATTTTACCTTCCAGTCAATGGGAAGAGGAGAGAAACAAAAACTACACCCCCGAAACCAAAAATGTTGGGGCTTTTCGGAAGCCGTTTGTGCTGGGCCGCCGCCGGAAGAAGTAGAGGAGCTGCTGAGTCCTTCGGTGAGTGCTCGCTTTTCTTGCCTCTGTTCCCTCGTTGTGATTGTTTTTCTGGCATCTGCCCCCTCGTTGTGTGTCTGCCCCCTCGATGTTGCGCTTGCTCTCCAGCCCCCTCGCTGTTGCGCTTGCTCTCCTGCCCCCTCGTTGTTGTGCTTGCTCTCCGGCCCCCTCGGTTTTTCTGTGCCTCTGTTCCCTGCTTGTCATCCCGGTTTTCTGTGCCTCTGTTCCCTGCTTGTCATCCCGGTTTTTCTGTGCCTCTGTTCCCTGCTTGTCATACCGATTTTTCTGTGCCACTGTTCCCTGCTTGTTATCCCGGTTTTCGTGCCTCTGTTCCCAGTGGCGGCTGGTGGAATTTGAAAGTGGAGAGGCGTAAAACCAGTGAATTATTTATTGTGCGAGTGAGGCCAATGTTTATGAGGGTAGGGTTCGGGGGCTCACCCTGAGAAAAATCTTGAAAATAGGTGTATTTTGGTGCTAGTTTCAGCAATATTACTGTCATAAATGGACAGAAAAAATAGAGCTCTTATACTAGATTCAGCCTGTCATCCTTCCTCTACCCAGGATGTAGTGTTATGGTCAGAGTTGCCATCTTAGGAACTGGGGAACTAGGTTTAATGCTCAGGATGACTATCCTGTGTTTCTGGGGAAATCACTTAATCTCACATGTGCCTATATAAAAAAATTAATGTGACCTTGTGTAATGTAATTAGTACCCATGAAAGCACTAAATTACTTTAGGTCAAGTTTGCACTGTACAAAAACTGAACAAAGAGGTTAAAAACAAAGCCTTAACATAGTGAAAGACAAATAGATACCAATTTAGTGGTTAATTTGTACAAAGTGAAACCGAAAAATATGTATAAATCATGGCTACCACACTTAGGCAAATATTTTATTTCACCAAAACTCAATTTTCTTCCTTATCATGTATAAAAGCACTTTTAAATATGTGAGTTCAGAATATCAGTTTTTCAAAAGGTGTGGCTAAAAATCAAAACAATACAAAATATTCTGTAACTATTGGATAACTAATCTCGTAGCTGGAAAAAACAAATCTTTGAAATGATAAACAACCACTGCACAAAGCTGACTGCCCTATAACTGACCAGGAGTAAGTGCCAAGCGTAACTACTAGAGATTAGAGAATATGCTTTCAATGGAAGCTTATTCCGGCAGTTTTTGCTTTATTAGTCATGCGGCTGACCTATTACTATGAATGATCTGTTTGCTGCATGCTTAGAGTAAATACAGAGCACAGTGGTAACACAACTGGATGCCGCCAGGATGAAACATTGCATTAAACCAAAAAGTGAAAATATAGCAAGATGACTCTTCACGGAAAGCATTGCATCATTGACTATTTACACCTCAGTTGTTTCAGCATTTATTAAACTATTGGAATCAACCGTCCTGGCTCTTAAGGACCCTCGCACTTTCGCTATTCAAATATTTAAATGTAAGTCAGAGCAGCTTATTTATTATAAGTAGTATTGATTGCATACTTTTTTAACGCACTCTGCACTTTTCTCTCTACCAGCTGCATTCATGCTAGGACTGTATGCCCTTTCCGTTATATTTTAAACTTTCGACAGGCCAAGGACAGGGAAAAGGAAGAAGTAATAGAAGAAGGGGGTTAAAGGAAGGGAAAGTGAAGATACAGAAAATCGAATACCACTGACCACAGGTGTCTGCATGGAAGGGAATTGGCCACTTTTAGAGACCCGTCACCCGCATGTTGTTTCTTCCACAGACCCTACAGATTACTCAAACTGCTAGGAGACAGACAGACAGCAACAGTGCTGCGAAGTGCAGGTACTTTCCCTTTCAAATTCAATTGAAGGCACTCTGTACCGGACAGTACATACCTAGTTAAAGCATTGACCCACTAAAGTTTTAGTGTATCCCATTTGACCAGGCTTCACAGCCACGCACAAAGCAGCACGCACATTTCAATCGAAAGAATGTGGCTTTAGGCCATGTCTTCAAACAAAACATCGTATCTTCTGTGGCTGACAAACTACACCCGAGTACTTCCTGAAACCCAGAAAAACCAACCCTGTCTCTCTCTGCCCTGTCTCTCCCTGCCCTGTCTCTCTTTAGTTGATGCATCTCGAGCTGTACCAATGCACTTCAGAAACGCACAACACACTTATATACCTTTGCGAACTCTCTTCTTTTACGAAGACCTTTATTTTGTCCGAACGGAAGCTCAACAAGCGGTCTCAGCAGGAACAGAACTGCACTGGTTAGGGATAGGGTACAAAGAATTTCGCAGCTAAGGCAGGAAGACCATCCTTACCACTGATATTCGTCCCATTTTTTTAAGCGACAACGTTTTCCAGAGGTCCACCGCTCTACTCAATCCGACCTGAACATGTGCACATTATTTTAACGAGTGTGAGAATTCTTAGCATATTGTTTAAAGCAAAAGTGACAACATTACTGGACGCATACCTTCTCAGCTGCGCCGCATGCACGTTCAACACAAAGAGTTTTAAAGAAGGAAATACATAGAAACAGGCCACAAAAATATATATCAAATTAAAAAAAATAAACTCACCATCCGGAGACTCCGACTCCCGCCTTCCTACTTTTGAAGTCCTGCAGCACGTCATCACAGGAAGGCGGCAGGCAGCCTCCCTCCCCTCCACCGCCGCGTTTTTTATTGGTGCGGCCGGCTGCCCCAGGCTACGTCATTTTCTCTCTGTATGCTGCTGCAGCAGCATACAGAGCGAAAAGGGAGAGTGAGTGTGTGGTGTTACACGAGGGCAGGGGGGAGTGGCTTGGGGGAGTGGCTTTCTCACTGTAGTTAATACTGTCTGTTCGTACGGCCTCAGGCTGCCCAAACAGTCAGTATTAACAACAGTGAGCAAGCCACTCCCCCAAGCCACTCCCCCCTGCCCTCGCGTAACACACCGCCCACTCTGACTCTAAACCACAGAAGTTCTGCTTTCTCGCCGTGCGAGAAGGCAGAAACAAATCACAAATGGTAGTTATATTACGGCAATAACTACCATTTGTTTCTGCCTTCTCGCACGGCGAGAAAGCAGGGGGGCGGCGCCCAAACGCCCCTATGTAGAAACCGCCACTGTCTGTTCCATGCTTATCAGCCCGGTTTTCGTGCCTTTGTTCCCTGCTTGTCATCGCGGTTTTCGTGCCTCTGTTCCCTGCTTGTGATTCGGTGCTTGTGCCTCTGTTCCCTGCTTGTGCCTCTGTTCCCTGCTTGTGCCTCTGTTTCCTGATTGTGCCTCTGTTCCCTGCTTGTGCCTCTGTTCCCTGCTTGTCATCCCGGTTTTTCTGTGCCTCTGTTCCCTGCTTGTCATCCCGGTTTTCGTGCCTCTGTTCCCTGCTTGTCATCCCGGTTTTCATGCCTCTGTTCCCTGCTTGTGATCCGGTGCTTGTGCCTCTGTTCCCTGCTTGTGCCGCTGTTCCCTGCTTGTGCCTCTGTTCCCTGCTTGTACCTCTGTTCCCTGCTTGTGCTTCTGTTTTCCCGGCACGTGCCTCTGTTTCCTGCTTGTGCCTCTGTTCCCTGCTTGTCATCCCGGTTTTTCTGTGCCTCTGTTCCCTGATTGTCATCCTGGTTTTTCTGTGCCTGTGTTCCCTGCTTGCCATTCCGGCTTGTCATCCTGGTTTTTCTGTGTCTGTGTTCCCTGCTTGTCATTCCGGTTTTCGTGCCTCTGTTCCCTGCTTGTCATCCCGGTTTTCGTGCCTCTGTTCCCTGCTTGTGATCCGGTGCTTGTGCCTCTCTTCCCTGCTTGTGCCTCTCTTCCCTGCTTGTGCCTCTCTTCCCTGCTTGTGCCTCTCTTCCCTGCTTGTGCCTCTGTTCCCTGCTCGTGCCTCTGTTTCCTGCTTGCGCCTCTGTTCCCTGCTTGTCATCCCGGTTTTTCTGTACCTCTGTTCCCTGCTTGTCATCCCGGTTTTTCTGTGCCTCTGTTCCCTGCTTGTCATCCCGTTTTTTTTCTGTGCCTCTGTTTCCTGCTTGTCATCCCGGTTTTTCTGTGCCTCTGTTCCCTGCTTGTCATCCTGGTTTTTCTGTGCCTGTGTTCCCTGCTTGTCATCCTGGTTTTTCTGTGCCTGTGTTCCCTGCTTGTCATTCCGGTTTTTGTGCCTCTGTTCCCTGCTTGTCATCCCGGTTTTCGTGCCTCTGTTCCCTGCTTGTGATCCGATGCTTGTGCCTCTGTTCCCTGCTTGTGCCTCTGTTCCCTGCTTGTGCCTCTGTTCCCTGCTTGTGCCTCTGTTCCCTCCTTGTCATCCCGGTTTTTGTGCCTCTGTTCCCTGCTTGTGATCCGGTGCTTGTGCCTCTGTTCCCTGCTTGTGCCTCTGTTCCCTGCTTGTGCCTCTGTTCCTGCTTGTTATCCCGGTTTTCGTGCCTCTGTTCCCTGCTTGTCATCCCGTTTTTTCTGTGCCTCTGGTCCCTGCTTGTCATCCCGGTTTTTCTGTGCCTCTGGTCCCTGCTTGTCATCCCGGTTTTTAAGTGCATCTGTTCCCTGGGGCGTTACTGGGCAGAGAGTTGTGTGTGCGTGTGGCTCTCTGTGAGTGTGTATGTGGCTCTCTGTGTGTGTGGCTCTGTGTGTGTGTGTGTGTGTGTGTCCCTGTGTGTGTGCGTGACTCTGTGTGTGGCTCTGTGTGTGTGTGTGGCTCTGTGTGGATCTGTCTGTGTGTGTGTGGCTCTGTCTGTGTGTGTGTGGCTCTGTCTGTGTGTGTTTGGGTCTGTTTGGCTGTGTGTGTGTGGCTCTGTCTGTGTGTGTGTGGCTCGGTCTGTGTGTGTGTGGCTCGGTCTGTGTGTGGCTCTGTGTGTGGGTGCGTGTGGCTCTGTGTGTGTGGGTGTGTGTGGCTCTGTGTGCTGGTGCGTGTGGCTCTGTGTGTGTGTGGCTCTGTGTGTGTGGGTGCGTGTGGGTGCAAATGCAATAGGTCTCGCATTTGCGAGAGATTAAGCTATTGGCATTGTAAATGACAATGCCATTTATTTCTAGGTTTTAAAAACTAAAATAATGTCATGAGCAATGCCAATAGCTCTAACTTTAACAAGGACGAGACTATTGCATTGTAAATGGTTGTTGTTACTGTGAACTGGTATTTCGGCCCCTTGAATCAACAAGCATTTGCAATGCAACGGTCTCGGCTTTAGTTAAGCTTAAGCAATTCTGTTTGTAATTAGGTAGCTTTTATTGGTGTTTTTTAAACGTTTATGTACATACCATGCATATGTATGTATATGCATGGATGCATTAATATTGGTATTTATATAGATATGCAGATGTTTATATATGTTTATATCTGTATGTGTGTATATATATACACACATACATCTGCATATATATATATATATGCATATATATGCATGTTATGTACATAAAAGTTTTACAAACACTAATAAAAGTAAAGCTAAAAAGCCACCTATTTACAAACAGAATTGCTTTAAGTGTAATAATGATGGGACCTATTTCATTGACCCTGCAGGGCGGCTGCGACAATGCGGGCCAGAGCAGCCCGTCGTTAAAAACAGAAGGTTGAAATACTGAAACAATGTGCGATAGTCGGGACAGGCCTTCCCATCATGTGTTGCGCTTTTCACACACTGTATCCATATCGCGATACTGCTGTGTGTTGGCAGCGCCAACCTGTTCTTCCAGACATGCCCAAAACTGCCAAGAACTGCTGGGAGTTTGGGCAAGAAAATGTGTCCAGGTTTGAAAGGATCATGCATCGTGCACAGCTCTCGTGTATGGCGCCTCGAGGTACATACCGAGGCACAGCATGCAGGCCCACAGTTCTCACCACCAAGGGTGGTACCACAAAGTGCAGCGCAATATTATAAAGCGCGTAGCTGCACTGCATCATAAGTACATCCATTTAGCACAGCAAACGTCACCGACCCTTGACAAAAGCCATCTTGTATAGCACCCTGATGTGCAGCAGAAAACGTGCAGCGCCCGCCATGCTACTAAGCGGTACACGTCACATCACCAAACACAAAGCGCAGCGCCACATGGCATAGAGTCTGTGCGTACCCAGCATAAATTGTGGCACAGCGGTGTTCAGCAGCTTAATACGCACCAACAAACGTTACAGCGCCACAAAGTGCAGCGTAATCTTGTAAAGCGCCACTTACACCAGTGCCTGGTGATACGCTTCATCATCATCGCACTGCACGGTCTCCTCGTGTGCAACACTATAACACCCCACATTTTGCAGAAGCACCGCACGTACGGCGTGCAACAACCCACCGCAATGCCCTACAGCAGAGCAATCACTTCCAAAAGAAAGACACATGTGGGGTCCTTCGGTGCACGCCCAACACTGCACAAGTGGGGCGCGAACACTGCGGCACTGCACAGCAGCGACGGCTTAAGCGCGCACGGCCGTCCGTCGCCAGCACTAGGTTGGAAACATGGCCCAAAAAAAACCAAGCACTGGCGTTGCCAATAGGTTTCGCATTTTGAAAGTTGGAGCTATTGGTTTTGTAAATGACATTTTATATTTATATATTGTTATTGACAATGCCAATAACGATATATAAATATAAAATGTTATTTACAAAACCAATAGCTCCAACTTTCAAAATGCGAAACCTATTGGCAACGCCAGTGCTTGTTAATCTCAGAACTGTGTACTGGTGGCCCTGTTACCCTGCCATATGCTAGTTTATTGGTTGAACACACGATTGACATACACACTCTGAAACCACAAGACTTGTGAGTAAGTTACACACAAAACACGTTATTGCTATTATTTTCGTTGTTATGTTTATTATCACATCTGCCAAGTGGCCTTGTGTGATTGGGTAAACTCTCATCCATTCCTGGCTTTTTCGAGGGCTTGGAAAACCATCATATTGAATGGCAAAGTATCTGTGAATGTTACTCACCCGTTTGAAGCTGTGCGGAAACCTATGTCAGAATGGCTGCTAAGTGCAAACTACAGAGAACTATTTAACAACCCGAACGCAGTGCGCCAGCCGCACAGAAATAAGCTCCAGACTAACATGGAAGCTGCCATAAAGGGAGAACATGCAAACTACTCTTCGCTTGCAGTTTGTGTCTGTGGAATGGGATGCATAACTTTTATTACAGAATATACAAACTGCCACGGAATTGGGTGGCAATTGAACCTGTTGAGTAAAGTGCCACGAATCAGCAAGACATTAAAAGCAAGTGCTGTATGTATGTGCCATTTGCACAAGCATCAGCAAGACCACAGAGCACGCTTTCTGTTGCCGGTGTCACACCTCCTCACGCATACCGCTTCCATCCTAATCTTGTTCTGCACTACGTTACCAAAAAGTGAAGTTGCACAGCGTCCTCACCCATACCACTTCCCATTTTACAATGCATGCAAAAAGTTTGTGCAGTGCGACCACCAAAGAATGTATGTATTATATGGAAGCAAAAGTTGCGCAAAATATATCAAACTTAATTTTTTACTTTTTTTTGTAGTACAGTACAGTTCTAGAAGTTTTCACATCCGTCAACCTGTACCAAGTCATGGGTTCGGCTTTCAGACATTTATGAAATTTGTGCCACCAATAGAACGCAAGTAACCATTCGAACCTTGAAAGAACTTGTTGCATACCCTTGAGTGAACATGGCGAAACTACAAGCCCCAGCATGCTTAGTGGTGCTCGCTGAACATTCAGGCATGAATCATTTTGACAACTATGTTTTCTTTATCTTTTCACGAGGTTATTTGCCCCGGGTCAGCAACAAAGGTGATCTGTGCCAGAAGAAACCATTAGACTGGTCAAGTGCCCATCGAGATGCGCGCGGCTTGGGGGCTCCAGACATCGCGAGAATAAGGCCAGAGCCGGAGATGCTAGACGAGTTAAAGACCAGCCTTGTGGTGTAACCCCGAGCAGCTCCCCATTTCTCTGCAGGAAAAACCTATGGGAATGTGATCTTGGGCACATATTTTTATTGTACATTGGCCCAGGAGGCCCCGAGTACCTACAACTTTAAAACTCACCGTTGGCACATATTCATTTATCAACCAGAAAACATGATTTCCAGTAGGAAGCAATTTAAACTAGAAATAACGAAACAACCCAAAACAGAGAGAAGGAAGGGGGCTGAGTAGAGTGGGGGAAAGGGCAAGAAGGGCTGGGGTTAAAGGCCAACGCGAGAGAGGGGAGAGAGGTAAGAGATGAGTGAAGAGAGAAAGTAGGGCTCGCAGAACAGAGGGTAAAGAGTTAGCAGGGTTAGCCTGCGTG
Source organism: Lissotriton vulgaris (assembly GCF_964263255.1). Classification (NCBI taxonomy): domain Eukaryota; kingdom Metazoa; phylum Chordata; class Amphibia; order Caudata; family Salamandridae; genus Lissotriton; species Lissotriton vulgaris. The sequence goes on along the minus strand of NC_141696.1, from coordinate 369,788,819 downwards.
CGAAAGCGCGATGCGCTTGGAGAGTGTATGCTGGCAAATGGCCGGAGGGAAGCCGGATGGGGGCGGGAGAGCCTGGTGGGGGGGGGGGGGGGCGGGAATGCGAGCGAGGGGAGGAGGCGGATTAGGGAGATGCGCAGTCTAGGTAGCATCAGTGGAAACTTAATTCACCACACACAGAAACAAGCTAAATTAAAAAAAAAATACAATTTTCTGAAACCAAAACTGTTTTTAGTGTCAAAAAGCATACTTTGCCCTAGTAGTGAAAGACACTAGTATACTACCTATGGGGATGTGCTCCTTGCAAAAGAACAAAATGCTGCCTCTCACAGAGAAATTAGCAAATGGCTGAAGCGAGCTGACCCACTGCCTCGTGCTGTATGCTGTAGTGGGTGGAGGAGATATGTGAATGACAAAATAACCGAGCAATGGACGAAAGGCGGGGACTGAAAGTCTGCCTATGTACATTATACATATAATTTGAATCAAATCAAAAGGCCTTGGCTAACGCCTGGCCTAAACGTCTAGGTCTTCAAAAAACAGGAATGCAAAGCAGATTGATTTCCCCACAGTGAGCAGGGCAGCAGTCAGTGGGCTGTGGGCCAAGTGCTGCTACCACGTGGCCACACACAATAGGCCTTGGAGCAGGCCCTTGTGAAGGTCACCGGATCAGCTACCAAACATGATCCTGTTTGCAACCTGGCACCCTATTTGGTAGCGTGCAGAATTGGCATCAAATGCCCTCACCGGCACCAAGGAATGAGAACCAGCACTTAGCCTGTAATACAAGGGCAGAAAGAATGTCAGTGAAAAGCGCAACCAAGCTTGCACCGGCTCAGCCCCTACGCCAATAACGCGAGTGCGTTGCTTAAATTCTGCTCGAACTGTGAAAAAAAAAGCTCACGCGTACATCGCAGGGTGTGCCAGTGCCCTAGGATTAATTAAGGTGAGTACCCGTAGCCAGCTAGGTTGCCAGGCACAGGGGAATATACTTTCTGCGCGTTTCTCCTTACCCCCACCAATTGCGCAAGTCAGGAGGGAAGCCATATGAAGCGTGAAAGGTAATGCGAGAGGTTAAAAGAGACTGTAACATGGAAAGACCGTGAGGTAGAGAAAAAACAAAAGGCAAAACGTAAGACGACAAAGCAAATGAAATGTGAGGTAGGGGAGAATAATCAATATAGGGCGTGTGTGTAGCTGAGGGAGTACAGCCCATGGAGAAACAGAAGGAAAAGGAAGTCTGGAAGGAGAGAGGAAATACGTTCTGGGAGTAAGAGGAGTTAACAGATGAAATGTGTAAAGGAGGATAAAGAAAACGATGGGAATAGGGGAGAAGTGTGGCAGGCAGATGGCTGCGCGGAGGGAAGCCGGATGGGGACGGGAGAGCCTGGTGGGGGGCGGGAAGGTATAGAATGACGAGAAAACGATGGGAATCGAAAAATAGAAACGAAAGAAAAAGAAGCTAAAACCGGGAAAGCAAGACTATTCCGCCATGCTCGGCTCGAAAAAGCAAATGGCCGGATGGGGGCGGGAGAGCCTGGTGGGGGGGCGGGAATGCGTGCGAGGGGAGAAGTGTGATAGGCAGATGGGCCGGATGGGGGCGGGAGAGCCTGGTGGCAGATGGGCCGGATGGGGGCGGGAGAGCCTGGTGGGGGGGCGGGAATGCGTGCGAGGGGAGAAGTGTGATAGGCAGATGCGCGGAGGGAAGCCGGATGGGGGCGGGAGAGCCTGGTGGGGGCAGGCGGATTAGGGAGATGCTCGTGCGTGTGTGGTCACGTGACCCGCTTTTGTGGTCACGTGACCTCACATGCACTGTAAAGAAACCGCAGTGGAAACCGCAGTGGTTTGACTATTCGATCGAGCCCATGAATTTTCGCCATTCCATTCGCAAGCGAATGGTAATAGGCGAAACCTAAAAAGGATTTCTGCAATTTTCATGCAACTGTAATGAAAAAACGTGAAGAGGGAAAAAAGAGCGATTGACGAGTAGATAGAGGAGGAAGGAAGCCAGGCCAGAGTGAACCCAAAGCGTTGCATCATGAAAATATGTGGAACAACAGCAGAGTTCCAGTGAGCTGGGCAACTAAATTACCTGTAACAGCGCCACAAAGTCTCTGGACTATACAATTAAGCGCTACAGAGATGAATGTTATAGGATTGACCGTTAACGGACGGAGCCAGGTGAGGTTGGGAGATGCGCCCCTGTCCTCGGACAACCACAAATCAAAATATGAGGCGCCAAAAAGCAACTCTTCTGTCCTAGAAGAGCCACACAAATCAGAAGCAATGCCGCTTAAATTCGCCATCGAATCGGCATAAAATGATTTTCAGCGACGTTGTGTCTGTCACCCCTAATATTTATCTAAATAATGCTGGGGTCCACCCCACACAGCCGAACGCACCCGTGCTGTGCGTCTCTTCCAAGCCTGGCGCGCAGCCTACTACTGTGTGATCTGCGGCAAGAGTTCCACACTCACGCCTTGCATGAAACCCACAGTTCGGTCCAGCACGCAGGGATTTCTTTTCACGAAGCTGCACGCGCTCTTGTGAGCTGTTAGACAGTAGGACTGGGTCTGCTTGTTTATTGTGCAGTGGGGGTTCGAATCTCTCCCCTACTAGCTATCTGTCCCTTACAATACACATTAGTTGCAACACTACTCTCGATTGTCAAGCAGCAAACCAACAGAGCGCAATGGGTCAGCATATTGAATAAAACTGTGCAAGTAGGTTATGTACCTCGTCCAAACCATGTGAGTGTGTTTGCATTGTGTACAGTTCGTGTGCCCACAAATTACTTGCTTCGACATGGACAGCTGTTTTGTGTTCTTGCCAAAGTAGTGAAAGGGTGTTTAAAACGGAGTTATCACAACAGGGTTTTGGGAACGTTTAATGGTTGCCTTTCGTTACTGAACTGCCTGCGCACAGAAACATGTCGTGTAAGAATGCAGGCGAGGTTCGCCGCTCCGTGTGATCCTGTGGCGCCGCTTCCTTTCAGCACCACATCGATGATATGCCCAAGCTGGATTCAGGAAGAAGCCGATCCTATATGCTAGGTTACACCGCATATTAGTTTCATCAGTTTAGTTAGGCTAGCACGCTCCCCACAGCGCTCTGGTGCAAGTGTGCAACATTTTACTTATTTTATATTATTTTTTATTTTATGCGTTTTTATATAGCGCGGACTTTACCTGAAGGTGTCAGAGTGCTTCACAATAGGCACAGTAATGATACATGAGGAGAAAATTACAAGTGAACAAATTACAAAAGCAAACGTTACAGGGTGATCCGGAAGCAGAGAGGTGCAGCACTGTACTTCAGCGGGCACATAGGGGTGCCAGGGCCTAAAACCTGGAACCTCATGGGAGGCGCGGGGAACCCGTGTCGGCGCCCCAGTAGTCCTTCGGGCGGTTGTGTGCCTGTGCAACCGGGGGTTTGCCTAGATACGCCCCGCAAGGGGCGTGAGTAGATGTATTACCATAATGGGGCAGCATATGGGTGGTTCGCCACGCCGCTGCTTGGCTCATCAGGCGGGCAGGTGGCGAGAATGCGGCCTGCCCTTGGATCGCCCGTAAGATAACCCACTATGATTACATAACGTTGTATGTAATAAACCTGAGGCAACTTTCCCCAAACTAACACTGGTGTCTTGTGTGTTATTTGCGGGATGTTTGGTGATGTTGCGGGGTGGGGGGTTCTGTTGACATGATGTGACTATGCGGCTGCCCGAGGCCACCCGGTGGCCATCAGGAGGGCGGGCCTGTAGTTTCAGAGCGCCTCCCCCGCCCCCTACTTTCTGTCTCCCACTCCTCCCCGGGCAGGTGGAGTCCCGGCGGGAGGGGGGTGGGCCATGACGCACGTCCGGGGCGGCAGGCAGGGCGAGGGGTATTTAACCTCCCCTCGCCATTTTAGAAGCCTCTTTGCCGCTCCGGACGCCGCGCGTCATACGTCAGGGACACTCTTTTCCCTCCCTACCTCTTACCCTGAGTGTCAGTTGGGGGGGGCACCTGTTGGAACTTTTAATGTGTACTTTTTTTGTTGCAGGCGGAGTTACAGGGCGATCCGGAAGCAGAGAGGTGCAGCACTGTACTTTAGCGGGCACATAGGGGTGCCAGAGCCTAAAACCTGGAACCTCATGGGAGGTCCGGGAACCCGTGTCGGCGTCCCAGTAGTCCTTTGGGCGGTTGTGTGCTTGTGCAACCGGGGGTTTGCCTAGATACGCCCCGCAAGGGGCGTGAGTAGATGTATTACCATAATGGGGCAGCATATGGGTGGTTCGCCACGGCGCTGCTTGGCTCATCAGGCGGGCAGGTGGGGAGAATGTGGCCTGCTCTTGGATCGCCCGTAAGATGTGGTAAATAAAGATTTACCGTATGCGGAATTTCTATGCGGTATAAGTTCAAACAAATAGCTCAATCAAATGAGAGGCAGAGTCCGTGGCATATGAGTTTATAAGGGTTTTATTCCATGTAATGGAATGGTTCGCACCATGGTATCATGTTCCATCACCACGAAGGTTCAGGAAGGGATAGACAATACTTTATTAACAGTGTACAATATATATAGTAAATGCATACAATGGTGATGGATACAGAAGGCGTAACAGCTGAAAGAAACGAGATAATAACACATGTGCGTAACAGAAGGCGTGCACAAGGGCGTACACGGAGGAGTGTGCTAGAAACGTCACATGAAAGTGTCACAGGTGGGTGGATTCATAGAGGAATCCTGCAGTGCCAGCAGAAATATATGGCTGGATGCGCGCGCAGGCAACATGACGTGTGATTGACGTGGAGCTGGAGGGTGAAGGGGACTTGACATTTAGCACTAGAAGGGGAGACAGAAGTCTGGCGTGTCAGAACAACCTAAACCCAATCATATCTGATATCTTGTGTTTGAGGAACTGTATTATCTAAAAGGAAAGGTCTCTCGGGCAGAGGCTATTCTATACTGACTGCTAGTGCGTGCATATGCGTCTACGTGTCTATGCGTAATGCGAGGGGCCATGGGCCTACCATGGTAACGGGAGCAATGAATTACTTGCATGGAGACAGAAAGGCCGGGCCTGTTGCTCTGCAGCTGGGGGGATGTTTACCTAAATCACTAGACAGGAATGTATTTTCGAGGAGCGGAGCAGATAACTTGAAGGCAAAATACAGTCTTGGCAGGCAAGCAGGCCGAGCCGGGCACCGCTCGCCGCGCAGGGAGTAAGGTAAAGGTCATGGATGCAGATCCAGGCCGCAGCTTTCAGAGGCAGAAGGCAGAAAAAGGCTCGATGGCAGAAATCAGGGCCTAACTCGCCAGAGTCAGAAAAACGTGAAAGTGCACCATGTAAAGACGGTGGCACGGCATACTTAGGAACTGAATTATCGACCCATTCATGGTGGATCTGAAAGAGGACATGTTAACGTTGGACGCAAATGTATTTGCGTCTTCATAGCTGGTTGTGGAGGGAACATACATGTACTTGAAGCACGTACATGGAGCCTTTGGGGTCTACGTTAGGGGACACAATTGACCATAAAAAATTCCAATTACCTCATTCCCTCCTTGTCCCCTACGGACCCTTCATGATATATCAATCTTCATTAGTCCATCTATTTGTTCATATAACATCATTTGCTCTTCCTTTTTCAGGCGGGATTTAGAACGTGGACTTGGATGGGGAATACATGATGTGGCGCACAAGCCGCAAATCGCTGGCCCACACTGCAGACATAGACAACAACTGAATACTATGAGAAGGGCGATTCCGAGGAAGGATAGGACTTTCCATCCCCAGGCTGATAACACGCTCCAGAACCAACCGGACCAAGTCCAGGTGCCTGGATTCTAGTGTATCTGATTTGCAATCTTGTGGAGACTGGTTATGGCTTTATATACTGATGGCGCGTTTTCTGAAATGAAAACACAGCAACTCGATCCGATGACTTTACAAGCTCCGCCCCTATCGGCCAGGATGACGTCAAGAACAAGACGATTTTGGAGAACAACAATCCTCATAGCAGACTGTTCTTCTGTTAGGTTGCCTAGGGCGGAAGTAGTTCCATTCACTACTGCTTCAAGGGTTCTGGTCAATTTACGTATCAGTTTACTATTAAAGACAGTACCTAAATAGGGAAAGAAACCTTTATTGAAGTCTGTGTATTGTCCCCATGCTGTTTCAGTATAGTCGACAATCGGGAGATCTCTCTTGGGTCTATTGTGTACTAGATGGGAGTTCCTATGATAATCAGGTGGGGCTAGGAAAATAGGTGGCAGAAGAAATGCAATATAACAAGTACCATCCCAATCTAGGGGTAAGCGCATGTATGCTGTCTGACCACAAACGAAATAGGAATGACGGGAAGCTTTAAATGTAGACTTGCCTTTATCACTGAATTCGATCACAGTAGTACATTTACTATGACCTAGGTGTACTGAACCATTCTTTCTGACACATAATTCACCTTTTACTGGTAATACTGACATAGCGGGCAAGACTGGTTCGGCTTCGGACTGGACATTCAGAATCATGAGGTTAAGTGTAAAATTACCTAATCCATACACTCCGTTTTCTAGATCGGTCCCTGTCCTTTGGGGAAGACACTCCTTGTCAGGGAAACATGCCTTATGCAAAACTGTGTTCAGATTTACCCATACCCAATTGCCCTGGTAAACTATGGAATCAGAATCTAAGGAATTTATTAAACTAAACCATGCACCACAGGAACCATTGTGTGTGAACGGATACGGAAAGAGGGGCAGAACTCCCTTGTACTTCTGATAGGGAGGGAGTCGGCCACATATCCAACAATTGGTAGCATTGCTGGTCTGATGGGAATGATGTAACATACTGATGAATGTATTGTTGCGTAGCGCAAGTCGGTAAGATAACTCGTGCGGGGGCAATTCACTGAAAGTATGCTCGACAGTTTCATTTGAAGAAGAAGGTGCATGTGTGAAAATAGGAAAGTACATGTGTAATAATATACTTGTAGCAATAATCATAAGACTCAGAAAAAACATAATCAATAATGTCACAATACAGTGACTACGGAGAGATTTACAATATTCTCGTTTATTGAGCTGTTTCTGTCTATCTCTCTCTCTATTGGGGTCTAACTGGTACATGTCAGGAACCTGTCTAACCGCTTCACCTAGGGGAGGACTTAAACAATTAAACTGTCTGACTTGCTAGACCTCAATTTCAGTTTGTACTCCTGCTGAGGAGTTTTCTCTACCAGGGGGAGTTTAGTATCAGTCTCTGGAAGGGGGCAGGGCTGGGAGTCTGGTTTTGGCGGAAGTCCATGGCATTTCTTATCGTGACTCGAGTGGAGCCAGCCCGTGCGGCCCTCCACCTTCACTGCGGTCCTTGTTGTTAACAAAACAAGCTTCGGCTCCTGCCAACGGGGCTCCAGCGGACTCCTCCTATCGAAATTCCGGATAAAGACGAGGTCTCCAGGGATGATCTCGTGTGGCTTCACCTCGGTGTTGTCGGGGAAGGCTGCAGCTACCTGTGAACGACATGATTGTAGTGCAGACATCAAGGAGGCAAGGTAATCTGTCAGCATATTACAGTCAACATCTGTGATTTTACGAGGCAGAGGCGTCCCCCACATATTCGGTGGCCTGCCAAAGACCACCTCGTACGGGGATAGCCCTGTTCTTGAATGTGCTATCATTCTCATATAAAAAAGGGCAACTGGTAAAGCTACGATCCAATCTACGCCTTTCTCTTTAGACACTTTGGCGAGACGTGTTTTCAGGGTCTGATTATGTCTCTCTACGAGACCTGCTGCCTCGGGATGTCGGACACAGTGGAACTTCCACTGATAACCTAGCAGGAGTGATACCTGCTTCATGAGTTCGGACGAGAATGGCTGACCATTATCTGAGTACACAACACGGGGCAAACCATACCGTGGGAAGAATTCACGTACCAGCTGCTTGGCAGTGGTCGGAGCGGTGTAATCTGGGACTGGATATGCTTCTGTCCAACGGGAAAGTGCACATACAACTACGAGGACATACTTAAATCCTCGACAACGTTCCATCTGGATATAATCCATCTGGAGGACTTCAAAAGGGTGATCGGGAAGATGAAATCCACCTTGCTCTACGGGAATGCCTTTACCTGGGTTGAACTGACAACAGATCATGCAAGTACGCACTTTCTGTTTTGCTGCTGCTCGTAAATGCTTATTGAACCAAAGGTTTTGAATACTGTCTAACATGGCCTTTTCTCCTAAATGTGCAGGACTATGTACAGTGTTAATGATAACTTGAACCATAGAGTCGGGGAGAAACCATGTAGATTTTCCCTTCGTCATCCATCCCTGTTCTGTCTGGATCCCTCCTAATTCAGTCCATTTCTTGATTTCGTCTGGTGCAGCATGTGTCTGTATGTCAATTACATCTAGGGCGGGATCCCTAACTGTCATGCAATGTGTCGGTGTCGGGACTACTGTCTTTGTCAGGTCAGTTGTGTGAGTCTGAGCTGTATGCTTGGCTGTTCGGTCTGCCAGGTCGTTACCCTGGGAAATGGTATCTGTAACTTTCGTATGTGCTTTACACTTCATGATGGCTATGGCTGTAGGCAAATGTATTGCCTCTAACAGAGCTTGAATGAGGGGACCGTGCTGGATTTTGGCACCGTGGGAAGTTAAAAAACCTCTCTCTTGCCAGAGGACTCCAAAGTCGTGTACAACTCCGAAGGCATAACGGGAATCTGTGTATATGTTAACTTTCTTATTCTTGGCTCGAATACAGGCTTGGGTCAGAGCGATGAGCTCTGCTGCTTGGGCTGACAGGGTGTCAATACGATGTGTTTCTATGACTTCAGTTTCTGTCGTTACTGCATATGCGGCCACTAACTCTCCTGTACTTGTTCTCATACATGAACCATCCACATAAAGTGTCAGGTCTGGATCTGGTAATGCGATGTCTGTCAAGTCTTGTCTGGGTTTCGTCGTAATGGTAATAACTTCAACACAATCATGTGCCAAAGGGTCTGTCTCACTTAATGGCAAAAGTGTAGCAGGATTCAATGTATTGCAACGTCTGATTTCTATGTGTGGCTGAAACAATGTCAATTCATAACCTGTCAGTCGTGCTATAGTCAAGTGCTGAGTCTGTGTTCTGTTTAAAAGAACTTCCACGGAGTGTGGAACTTGTACTGTCAATTGATGTCCTAACACTATGGCATCGCTTTGTCTGATTGCTAGAGCTGTTGCTGCTACTGATTTCAAGCACGCAGGCAGCGCCTGGGCTACTGGATCTAATGTACTAGAAAAATAAGCACACGGTTTGTGTGAACCTGCTTGATCTTGGGTGAGTACTGACAATGCAGTACCTTCGCGTTCTGTGACAAAAAGTGTAAAAGGTTTGCTGTAACATGGTGTCGCTAAAACAGGTGCTTGACATAAGGCTTTCTTTAAGTCTACAAAAGCTTGTGTATGTTCCTGAGTCCATGGGAGGACAGTCGATGACGCTGCCTCCTGGGTTGTCAACTGTATGAGTGGCTTGGCTAGAAATGCGTACTGGGGAATCCATTGTCTACAGTAAGAAGTGAGGCCTATAAAGGCCCGTACCTCCTTTTGCGTCTTGGGTTGTAACATATTTACAATTAACTGGATGCGGTCAGGTGTTAGCTGTCTCCCCCTCTTGGACAGCAAGTGCCCAAGGTACACCACTTGCTGAACACAGAATTGCAGCTTCGAAGGAGACACCTTGTGTCCCTTGTCAGCCAGGAAATACAAGACTGTCAGTGATGCTTGTTCACATTCTGGTTCACTACGGGCGGTGATCAATAGATCATCGACGTACTGGAGTAGGGCAGTGTTAGCAGGCATGTGAATACTGTCAAGTTGTCTTTTCAATGCTTGGCTATAGATGCTGGGGCTTTCTGTGAATCCTTGAGGTGCGCGTGCAAATTTGAAGCTACGGCCATTTAAACAGAATCCGAAAAGGTATTGGCTTTCTGGATCAATTGGGACACTAAAGAAGGCGTTCTTCAGATCAATTACAGTAAAGAACGTGGCCTCTGAATCAATAGCCGTCAATAATGAAGAGATGTCTGGGACCACAGGGTACTGTGGTACAATGCATTTATTCAATTCTCGTAAATCGATCACTAATCGATAAACTGGAGGTGCATTCGGATAAGTACGTTTAAGAATCGGAATGATAAGGGAATTACAAACATTCGAGTCGGTTTCTACAACCACTCCTTGTGCAATGAGCTCGTCAATGATTTTCAGTAAAGCCACTACAGCATCTGGAGGTAACTTGTATTGTCGGATTCGTGGTAAAACAACACCTTGCTTGAGTGTAACTCGGTATGGTGTAATGTGCATATAACCTACATCAGTGGGGCACCTTTTTCTTTCCATAGTCGACCAGTGGGGCCTTGTGCCCATAAGTGTGCAGGAACATTCTGTAATCTGGAATCAATATCTCTCAACACATAGTGACCCTTGAAGTCACGCAGAAACAATCTTACTCCTTCCGGAGAGCAACAAATTACAGCTCCTAGAGCTTTCAGTGTCTTGATACCTAGCAAGTTTTCTGGACATGATTTCGTGAGCAATAAATCTGTAGTGCGAGACAATGGACCAACTGCAAGGGGAACAGGTTTCGATACTTCATTAACAATAGGCTTTCCTGAAAATCCAAGGGAAACATTCTGTGAGCCTGAGAGGGGTGCCCCTGGAACCTCGTCGTGACTGATTGTCGTTCTGCTTGCCCCTGTGTCAATCAAAAACTTTCTATCCTTTCCTAATACTTGACTATGTACATAAGGACCCTCTTGATCTACAGGAATCTCGATAAGAGGCAAGCCAACCTCCCTCTCTAGGCTGTTTCATGTGTATCGCTGATATTCGGGATAATCAGTTTGTGCATATTGGTACATCTGCTGGGTTGCATGTTGTGTTGCGGCAATGGGTTGTGGCTGTGGTACCGCTACGGTCTGTACTGTCTGTTGTGGAGCATGCATAGGCTGTACATTCTGTGGAACGTGTTGTTGGGCCTGGTCCTGTCTGGGAGGACGCGGTCTTTCTTTAGTTTTACCTGTAGATATATTGTGTTTCAAAACTGCACAATCGTTTACATAGTGACCTGGCTGTTTACAATAGTTGCATGTCCCTTTAACAGGAGCTGCTGAATTATTGGACTGTGTCATGCCCTTCTTCTGACCGTCAGCTGGAACTGACTGAGCTACTAGCATTTTCATTTTCGTGTCTTTCATATGTCTTTGTTCGTGATCATGTTCTTCCCTAATTCTGTTCTGGTGGTACTGTAACATCTGTAACATTTTGGAAGGCGTATTTGCTTGCCATGTGCTCTCGACTTTCAATACACGATTCTTAACTTGGGGCAAGGAATTCTCGACCAATTTGCTTACAAAAAGATGTGGGTATGACTCGCTACTTGTTTTCAGGCCACTATTAATAATAAAACATTTCTCAAATCGGGAATAAAAATCACTAGTGTCTTCGTCGGGTTTCTGTTTGCAGGCTGAGATTGCATCCCAACCCTCCTTTTTAGTTGACAACAACCTGGGCAAAACTTGTACTAATAATCCTGGTAGTGCTTTAGTGTGGTCCCCAAGACCTAAACCTGGGGTTCGGCCAGTTTCTTCTGTTTCTAGTACAGCCCAATTAATCTTTTTGTCTCCCACCTCCCATTCTTTTTCCTTGAGTTTCTCGTAAATACCGGCAGGCAATAATACTTTCAATATTTTCATAATGTCAGGGTAGGTATAATCTTCCATGAGTAACATGTCCTTTATTTCACGGTGGAAACCTGCTGGGTCTTTATCATGACTAGGCACTATTTTCTTCATTTCTAACAATTCCATTTTTGTTATGGGCGTGTACACGAATACACGTTCTAGTGTGTTATCCGGATTCCTGATCGGGTGTACTTCTCGTAAGGGATTCTGTCTGTCTATGTAGAACATTTTCCTTTCTGGGGGTGGAGCTGAAACAAACTGTGGATTCAGGAAAGCACTATACCTGTGTCGGTGTTCTAAAATTACTTTAATTAAATCGGTACCTAGGCCTCTCTATTTATTCATGAGTAACTCTACTAGTACATCAGCTAGGGGACCTGGATCAGAATGTTGGCTCTTATACAACGTAAGGAGGTGTTGTATCATGTACATACCAGCTAGTCGCTGCTCGTCTGGGGAAAGATTCAAAAAGGTTTGTGCTACTGCGTCATCATTATATCTATCGGAATTGTCAGCCCATTGTACTGCTGACCTGGCTAATTCTTGTTCATCCATGGAATTGAGTACATGGTACCCCATTCGTTCTTGGAGTACTTTATCGGTAGCCTGAAATAGATGTTCAGGAGTCCTCGGATTTGACATAGCAGAGTGAAAAAGTCTCTTGCTTTCTGGGCGTAACGTTTTATTACAGGGTCTACCCTTACCTACATATGCCATTACTCCTGCATCTTCTGTCTCATCCTCCTCTGAGGATTTGTTCGTGTCTGTTTCTGCTTCCCTTGCATCCTTCTCTCTTTCATGCAGTACTATTATTTCTTTACGGACCTTTCTGTACATGGCCTCTATACATTTCTGTTTATCATGTTTTCCGTCTGCTATATTCTGTCCCCATGTAGTTAATGCCTCCATCTCTTCTTTATTCACACCAGGCCGATCTCGTTCTCTTATGAAACAGTTTATGAGGAATCTTAATATCATACCTTGAGTGTCTACTTTCTGATATGCCATCGCCTTGTGAATACATTCAGGACCTTCCCCAGTCTGAACAAAACGATATATCCTGTCTAGATATTCTGGCATTCCTGGCAATAAAACAACAAAATTTGCAGCACGTCTTAAACGTATTGAGGCTAACATCATGGGCCCTTCCTTACCTGGAACGGGATCATATCTACAGTCTGTAGGATATTCTTTAAGTTTTTCTAAAGGGGCCCCTTTCGGGGTACGTTGTGCAGCTAAGTCTCTCATTGTTAATCGATGTGTAGGTGGCGGGGTAAGGTATCCTCCCCCGGCACCTCCTGATGCATAAGCTTGAGCATAACCAGGCTGTAGGGTCGGTGCTTGTAACGGAGTCGGGCCCTGGGCAGCGCCAGACCCAAAGGGGTTAAGCGGGTGAATACCAGTATGAACAATAGGGGAAGTGATAGCAGGTGGGGGAAATGACGCGGGAGGGGTCTGCTGTTGCGGACCTGGGGGCAGACGATCAGCGGGTAGTACAGGTGCAGGTGGGACGGGTACATTGGTATATGCGGGAGCTACGTCATCTAAATAGGAAGAAAGAAAAATGTCTGCTGCGGTCTTATGACGTGATTTAGTCGGAACCAAGGGAGGGGGCAGATCTTTCGGTATTTCCGGGGTCGCTTTAGGCAGGCCCTCGGCCAGGACTGGATACAATCCTGTCATGATTGCATTTCTCTGTCTTTCGTGTTGTTCTGTTCTGACTCTCTGTCCTTCTTCAAGTAGTTCTTTTTCTTGAGCTTTTTCGGAATCCTCTCTACTTTTCTCTACCTTTCTGAGTGCTTTCTCTGTCCGTCTATGTGATTCTTTACGCCATAGTTCAATGGCATCTTTCTGTGACTGTCTGGCTTTCTTTTTCCATAACGCTTCCTCTACTCATGATGCACTCGGCATCCCATGTCCCTGTAACGGGCCATTTCTGGTTCTCTGCTAAGTCTTTAGTATACTCCACCCACAAGTCTAGATATAATATGGCATTTAAGCCGTGCTTGTGATACATAAAATGTCCAGGAGTATCCCTGGGTGGGATGGGAACTGCTTCTTCGAGTACCCCTTTCCTAGTTCCTAACTGACGTAACTTAGTAAACAGTGGCATTCTGTAACTCGATACTTGATACTTGGTACTTACTCGAACTTGAATACAACTAATACAATAAACACAGTAATGAAGATCAAACAATCACTCATACCACGACATTAAAACACATTTAAACATTTCAGAACGAACAATAACTAGATAACTGGATACTGGATATACTGCTAAACAGTACAGATACACTGCTAAAACAGTGCAGACCGGGTCTGTGTACCCAAACCCGTCTTGACCGGACACAAATTAATGCACCCGTCTTGATGCATCCCCAGCAACGGTACTCACCGGGAAGCACGGAACAGAAGGCCTCGGAAACTCGACACTGGACTGGACCGGACTGGACTCGACTCGACTCGTGACGTAGGTACTTCGGAACTGGTGGGCCTCTAGACACCTCGGACCTTGCTCTCTCGGCTGGGCTCTGGTCGGGATCCTCCGCACTCCTCACCGCCTCGTCTGGGTGTCGATCGCAGTCTCAGTCACCTCCGTTGGCCTGAGGGAGATACAGGAAATCCTGCGGGTACGCGTAGTTGTCCGTCATGGCTGTGGCAGGGGGCTAGGCCTGCAACGCACCGCCGGCGTGTAAGGTGGGGGAGGGGTCCCTGTTCGGGCACCAAATTATGTGGTAAATAAAGATTTACCGTATGCGGAATTTCTATGCGGTGTAAGTTCAAACAAATAGCTCAATCAAATGAGAGGCAGAGTCCGTGGCATCTGAGTTTATAAGGGTTTTATTCCATGTAATGGAATGGTTCGAACCATGGTATCATGTTCCATCACCACGAAGGTTCAGGAAGGGATAGACAATACTTTATTAACAGTGTACAATATATATAGTAAATGCATACAATGGTGATGGATACAGAAGGCGTAACAGCTGAAAGAAACGAGATAAGAACACATGTGCGTAACAGAAGGCGTGCACGAGGGCGTACACGGAGGTGTGTGCTAGAAACGTCACATGAAAGTGTCACAGGTGGGTGGATTCATAGAGGAATCCTGCAGTGTCAGCAGAAATATATGGCTGGATGCGCGCGCAGGCAACATGACGTGTGATTGACGTGGAGCTGGAGGGTGAAGGGGACTTGACATTTAGCACTAGAAGGGGAGACAGAAGTCTGGCGTGTCAGAACAACCTAAACCCAATCATATCTGATATCTTGTGTTTGAGGAACTGTATTATCTAAAAGGAAAGGTCTCTCGGGCAGAGGCTATTCTATACTGACTGCTAGTGCGTGCATATGGGTCTACGTGTCTATGCGTAATGCGAGGGGCCATGGGCCTACCATGGTAACGGGAGCAATGAATTACTTGCATGGAGACAGAAAGGCCGGGCCCGTTGCTCTGCAGCTGGGGGGATGTTTACCTAAATCACTAGACAGGAATGTATTTTCGAGGAGCGGAGCAGATAACTTGAAGGCAAAATACAGTCTTGGCAGGCAAGCAGGCCGAGCCGGGCACCGCTCGCCGCGCAGGGAGTAAGGTAAAGGTCATGGATGCAGATCCAGGCCGCAGCTTTCAGAGGCAGAAGGCAGAAAAAGGCTCGATGGCAGAAATCAGGGCCTAACTCGCCAGAGTCAGAAAAACGTGAAAGTGCACCATGTAAAGACGGTGGCACAGCATACTTAGGAACTGAATTATCGACCCATTCATGGTGGATCTGAAAGAGGACATGTTAACGTTGGACGCAAATGTATTTGCGTCTTCATAGCTGGTTGTGGAGGGAACATACATGTACTTGAAGCACGTACATGGAGCCGTTGGGGTCTACGTTAGGGGACACAATTGACCATAAAAAATTCCAATTACCTCAGTAAGATAACCCACTATGATTACATAACGTTGTATGCAATAAACCTGCAGAAACTTTCCCCAAACTAACACTGGTGTCTTGTGTGTTATTTGCGGGATGTTTGGTGATGTTGCGGGCGGAGTTCCTCACCATAGGTGGACACTATATAATGAGCCAGCCTCCTACACCCGCCAGCCCAAGGAGGCTAATCATCAGGTCATTCAGTGGGAGGGGGTGTTACGCCCTCTTCGCGGATAGGCTTTTGTTCTGGAGCTCCTGGGAGCAAACAATACCACCCTAGAAGGTCAGAACAGCACCTCGGATGGGAGACTGGCAAACATCAGTCAGCAAGTACCCCACTGACATCAGTGTGGGTTTACCAATATGAGATGTTTGATACCAAACATCCCTACTTTCAGTGAAGCTATCATGTAGTTGGGGAACTCGTTTTCACCAGTATCCAGCACATCTTCTAAAATGGCTTCCCTGGTATCTTGTACTGGCAGTAATAGGACTGACCAGCACAGGGGCATTTCTGCTCATGCAGGTATAGCCTCACATGTAAAGAAGCCTACTTTAGGGCTGTTAGGTCCTGCTGTAGGGGTGACTTACAAAGATTACATGCAGTGTTAAGGACATGGCACACAGGTATGTGTGACATGTTGTGTTTCCTCTTTTCCTCTCTCTTCTTTTTTTCCCTTCTAACTTTCCTCCTTGCTGCCTCCTGCCTTCTTCTCCCCTGTGTCCTTTGCCCCATCCCTCGGCTCTGCCCCCTCCCTACCCCCCAATATGCCCACCTTCTCTAGACTGTTATAGGCCCGGACCTGCCTGTTGTATTTCGCACTGTTTCTGTACCATGTGAGCCACTGTATTTTCTGTTGGCTATGAGCAGCCAGCCTGGAGCCTTGAATCACCTGTTGTATCCTGTGATTGTATATCCCCCTTCCCTTTGTAAACTTGAGTAAAGAATTGTGAACAAAAAAATCCAATCAGTATAACTGCAGACATGCAATTTTAAGATTTGACTGAAAATAGTGCCTAAAAACACAACCACCCAACAGTGGTTATCTGGCTCCACCAGACCGTGACAAAGTCAAAAGTTCAGACCAATCACAATAGAGCGCGGGCTGGTACAAGGACCAAGTTAGGCCCGCTGAACAAAGTCCCTTAAAACCGGGTTGCAGAGCATTGCGAGATCCCGCGTGGAGGATGCCTCATGCAGAGGCAGTTCTGACGGGCTGTGGGCTGCATGCGAGGTTGTGGGTCGAGAATGCATTGCGCTGCAGCAATTCTGAGAAGCGTCACACAGTGCCAGTTTCGAGGAGTTGCATGGCTGCAATGCAAGGTCCTTCATCCAGTCCTTTTCATCCAGGCATTAGGGCAGCAGTGCAGTAGAGTAGCAGAGCAACAAAGTAGCAGTGCTTCCTAAGGCAGAGCAGCAAAGCAGTCCTTCTGAGTCTTCTTCCAGAGGTGCACTGAAGAGTTAGATCTGAGGGGCCAATATTGATACCTCGGTCCAGCTTTGAAGTAGAAGAAGGTTCTGGAGGTATCCACCTCCAGAAGTGTTTAGAATTTTCTGCCTCCCTGCCCTGGACCCAGATTGTCTGAGGGCACAAAAGATTAGTGCCAAACCCTGTGTGAGTGTGCTGGAGCAGAGCCTTTGTGATGTGCAAGTGTGGTAGGTGACAGCTCCTTCCACTCATCATGTCAGAGATGGACCATCCTCCCAACATCTTGTCCATTTTGTTTCATTGTCTGCGAGCAATACACAAAGACCAGCTGCCAATCACATCTGACATGTGATCCAAGATACAGGCTTCAGGCTTCAGACACTAAATGGATAGGTCAAGAAAATTTAAACTTTCTAAAAGTGGCATTTTCAGAATTGTGGTGTAAAATCCGAGTTTACCAATAAAGAGTGTTTTAAATTACAATTCTTTAGACACCAAACTCAACATTCCTACCTGCTCCCAATTTAAAGTTATCACTTGTTAATGTTATGCTATGGAAGAGGTGGGCCTTACAGTGGTGAACATCAAATTTGAGTTATTCACAACCAGGCCATGTAAAAGTTAAGAGTACATGTCCATATTTATAAATACACTGCACCCTGCAATTTGGGCTGTGGAGGGCCTATCCTAGGGATGACTTACATGTATTAAAAAGGAAGGTTTAGGCCTGACAAAATGTTTATTTTGTCAGGTTGAAATGGTACTTTTAAGCTGCACACACAGGCTATAATGATATAGCTGAGGCATGTTTAAAAGGCTACTAAAGTGGGTGGCACAAGCAGTACTGCAGACACAGTTACAGCATTTAATTTACAGGCCCTGGGTACATGTAGCACCACTTTAAGAGGGACTTGCAAGTAAATTGAATGTACCAATTGTGTGTAGGCCAATGTTACCATGTTTTAGGGAATAGTGCACAGAGTCCTAAGGCCAACAAAAATGAGATTAGCAAAAATGGAAGAGTAAGACAAAAGGTTTAATGAAAGACCACCCTAAGGCTGACAGGTCTAACAGGTATGCGTGGTTTTGAGTTGGGATTACACTACTACAGAGTCTCAATACGCCTGTGGTATACAACCTCAGTTGTTACAATTGAGGCCTGTAACCCCCGGATGGCCCTGAGACCGCCAATAACATTCTTGCACTGGTGCCATTGTTGTTGGGTCACTGGATACAAGGTCCATGGTACACTAATATAATTTAATATGTCCTGTTTTGGCATGCATGACTGTCTCATAAAGAATCACATAACACAGTTGTAGGCTCTGCACCTAGCTGGCTTCAAGACATTGCCAAGGAGGACCAAAAAGGGAGGATATGGACTTTCCCGAACCATATGCCTTTTTGCTGAAGACATAGTTGCCTGTTTTAAAGGGATAGAACTAGTCAACCAGGTTTCTTCTGTGTGGATAGAAAGGTGGTGTAAGACCATAAGAGGGACCCATTTGAAGTTTAACACTCCACTATACATCTGCATGAGGCAGTCTCAGAAAGGTAGTTTAGGGACTGTCAAAGGTATTCAGGTGTTATGGGTCCTCAACTAATAGCTGCTGGGGAAAAGAGCTGTCCTATGGAGTTTTACATGTAATACTAAGCTTTATTTGAATTGAAGTATGTTTCCTTTTGCCTGTGGCTTGGGCCTATAACTCGGGCTCAGGACTTTTAACAAACTGTATAGCCCTCAGCAGTGGGCAACTTTATTGCACACTGCACACCCTAGTATCGCCCTTACTCATCTTTAACCAGATTCCAGAAGCATAGGTTTAAGCAAGTGCTTTCTCAGCTCATTGACCCAAGGGCGCGAGAACATTAACTTCATCTCGTCCTCAAAAGAAGCATCAGCAATGGAGCCTCCACACGATTTGCTTTCCATCGATCTTGCTGTAAAATTGATCTAGTCAAAGGGAGACCTTTATTGTACTCTCCTTGTGATCCTCTTACCATGTATGCATGCTCCTTCCCAATCTGATCCAAAGCTCAGGCCATGCAACCAGGAGCCCCAGGTTTCTCCCTTGCACACAGGTGTGACCCTTTGCAGCCTGCATACGTGTGTCTGTGCACTGCTGCAGCTTCGACAAGCCATGTTTTCCACCAGAACCTCTGGCAAATGACCACAGAAAACTCATGGTTCATAATGCTCCAGATCTGCAAGGGCAATGCTAAATCACCCAGAGAACCTGATCCTTTTTCAATCACGGTCTGTGGCCCTACCCATGCAAGGAAATTGATAACATTTGCGCCCAAGTTTACATCCTTTGCTATCAGTTTTTCTTACCTTAACAAACAGAGTAGCAACTGCACCAAACATGTATTGGCTGCTTCGTCTAATAAGAAAATATGATTATAATTAGAGTGTATATTAATCGCAATCACTTTCTGTAATCTTTCTTGTATATTAGTATTTTTCCTCTCATTTGTACTGAACAAAGTGTACTATTGTTTTTTAAGTTTTCTTTTTTTATTGTATATAGGAAATGATTGTTCTTTAGTTGTTGATAGTTATGTGATACTTAAGTAAGGAACATTGCCCCCCTCCCTCCACTCAAATTGGAGGTAATATATGGCATATGTATTTTGCTGATACTGGTATATATACAAACTGGCTGAAAGTCAGCCGTGCGCGATACAGGGGTATATATTATTGTGCCACTATAAAATATATGCATTTGTGTGTGCATTGTGGAAAAGGAATCTGTGTATTCTGGTGATATAACACCATTGGAAACTGATGACACCATGACCAAGCATGAAGTTAAGAGATTTGTAAATGCCAACAGCACTTTGCAACATGTTACATGCTAAGAATGTTATATATTTTATGTTTTTTGAACAGGAAGATGTAATAAAAGCAGTATTACAAAATTCTGAATATTATGGTATATCATGTCAAATTTTAGGTTTTGCATTGGTTGATGGGATAATATCATTGTCAAACCCCGATCGGGAGACCATGTGCATGATTTGCAGGGTAGCAAGGACAAACATTTATAAACTTCTTAGGGAAGCAGTTTGGGGGCTCTCATGCACAAAGTTTCACAATCAAACCAGTAACCCATTAAGGTCACTTTTTCTGACGCTCCGGTGGCGTTGTACCATTCCCCATATTTACATGGTGGCGCTAAGCCTCTAACACAGTTTAACACCACCTTGTCAATATGCCTGTCAAAGGGGAGGGCAATGGGTGCTGCTGTGGATGTTCCACAGCAACACCCATTGCTTTTAGACTCTGTCTCAAATGTACAAGGCTGGGGCGTAGTGCTAGAAACTAAGACCAGGTAATAACTGGTCTTAGGATGGCAATACGAGGAGAAATTATAAATTGTTCCTCCCTTTTTGCTCTTCCCAAATCACCATTATTGATTGGTTATGTGCAGGAAGGTGTCCCTTCCTGCCCATAAACAATCGCCCCTGCAGCGCAGGCCCCCTTGCAACACGGTGACAGGGTGCCTGTTCTGGAGCTAGGCAGCTTTATTAGCACCAGCACTAAGAGAAACACTGAGGTGCGCTGTATTTTTTGTAAATACACATCCCTGCTTTTTGAAAATGGCAGAGCGCAGCACTGCCAAATTTGGTGTTACACCTTGCTCCAGGATTTTCTTGCGAATCTCCCCCACAGTACTTTGGGGGCATGACTGGGACGCCCCCAAGATGGCCACCAGGACCTAACGCTCCTGCTTTCCCATGCTTACTTATGAGAATTTCAACCACTTGTCCACCATTTATGCGGTGGAGGAGGGCGAGCTGAGGTAGAAGAAGCAAAAGGGAGCAACTAGGTATGATTGTTTTAGGCACGTTTGTGCCTTATTTTCTTATCTCCCTAATTGCGTCCTGCCTCCCGCTTTGACGGAGCCATTTTAGATTTTATTTTTCTCAAGTGAGGCGAGTTGATATCCCATTATTAAATGCAGTTTTCTCCAACTTTCCACATACACTCAATGACACCCAATTCAGCTTAACTGGGACATACTGAAGGCCGTTTGTTTTTTCTACAAGGAGTCTTTTTCTCAACTATATAATGGCAACTTTGTATATGCCTTCTTATGGAACTACCCATTTAAAGTGCTGTATTCCTGCACTGCCTGCTCTGATCTAGACTTTTTAGCCTTGGATGGGAAGGTCACCAATAAAAAGGCACAGTGGTATACTGGCGCTCCACAACAAAAAAATGTCCTCACAGCCCCCTTATTATGGTTCTTCCTCTGGCATATGTCTTTACATTCTAAAATGGATCCCCCAGCAAGTTCCACTCCTAAACCACCTAATTCTCCGGCCTCAATGGTTCAGCCATGTAAGGACGGTTCTGGTAGAGGTGATAATCATCAGAAAAAGGATCCAGTTTCTAACTCTAATTAATCTTCCCTGCTTACTTTGGAGGACTTAATGGAGGACCTTTTGTATTTGAAACTAATTGCACCCTACAACGAAATGAAAAGAAATGGTGTGGTCTGGAGTCAAGAGTTATGGAGGTTGAGCAAAGCATTAGTGATGCACAGGACATTGTTGGCAAGGCGGACTCTATGACTATGGTAATTACTCTTCTCAAAAAGCAAACCCAGGAGTTGGAAAACCGAAATAGACGTAACAACCTGCACATATATGGTATTGCTGAAAGTGAAGAAGGTTCCGATACAATTGCTTTTCTTCAAATTCAGTTGGTCTCTCGAGTACTCCTTCCTTTTACAAACAGTGAGCTAACTTAATTGGATCTCGACTGCCCACACCAGCCCAATCTACAAAACCTAGAGGCATTATCACTTTCTATTCACAATATACTGATCTCATGATAACTCTTCGGAAGGCGAAACAGCGGAAGCAGATGTTGTGGTTGGGCCACAAAGTGTACTTGGCTCAAGACATAGCAAGAGCCACAGCTATTCACCGTAAGGAGCTTCTTGAGATGCATCCAGCCTTGAGATCAATGAATGGCAGGTTTCATCTCATACACCCATGTCTCTTTAAGGTTACTTTTAAGGATAAGACTACTGTCTATGAGACTTCGGCTCAACTTTGAGAATTTTTTCATCTACATTGAAGAGACGCCATGGAAGTTGGAATTTCTAGATAATTTTATTGCGAATTTTTAAATATTTTCTTTTTCACTTGAATTGTTATCTCATCATTGATGTTTCTATCCATTATTAGTGTGTATAGTCCCACTGGTATATATGTTACATTGTGGGAACAGATTACAACTGAATTTATGTTATGTTCATGTGCAGATTTTATTGTTGGAGGAAACTGCAACCAACCTATGGATCCATTCATAGATAGAAGCTCTATGGTCCGTGGTGTACCTAGTAAAATGCAAGAAAAGTTTAGAAAATCTATTCAAATACAAAGGGCTTAGAACCCGGAGGACATGGCGTATACTTTCTATTTTCTGGTCCAATGATCTAAATCTAGGGTATGCTATATTCTTTGATCCATGATTTACATACTTCTTTAGTTAACGCTGAAATAGGCCCTGTGTTGATCTCTGATCATGTCCTGGTCATTTTAGAAATGGATCTATTGCCGGAGTTATCCAGTTTTAATAGATGGCATTTTAATAACAGTTTGTGCAGGATAAACTTTTTGTGGGACAATTCAAAACTTTTGTAAACAATTTTTATGACACCAATATTTTTTCAAGTACCTCAATAAATTTTTTGTTTGATGCTTTTAAAGCCATGGCTATAGGATATTCTATATATTATGTCACACAACAACAGAAGAATGCCAATAAAGAATCTTCTCTTTAATTAGCTTCTATCAAAAAACATGAACACAAATATTACACCTGTAATAAAGAATCCACTCTAAAACGTCTGATCCGGGCATGATTGGATTTAAATAAAAGATCGGTTGAAGGGGTTTCTGATTAAGTCGGGGTGGTGAACTCCGTGTAGCTGAGATTTTTTCTCTCGCTCGCTCTCATCAACTTCAAGCTGACGAGAGTGAGTGAGGAAAATCCACCTCCCGGCGAGATTTTTTCTCATTTGCAGTCGTCAACTTCAAGTTAGCGTGCGCGAACGAAGGAAATCAACCTGCCGACGAGATTTCTGAACGCGGGCGGTCGAATTTCTCAATGCGAGTGGCTACGTATGCTCGTGACTGCTCACGTTGAGAGACCGTCCGTTCGTGTTGAGAAAGCTACCGCTCGAGTAGACAATCAACTCGAACAGCAGAAAGGAAGTAGCGCCCACTCGTGCTGTGCATGGTGCCGTTCTAGATAATTTCACAGTGCGGATAAACACCTAGCACTGAGAATGATCACAAACTGCATTTTTTCTAACTCACCTCGCCGCTTGCGGAACTCCGCATAGCACGGCATAGTTTCTTTTGCACTTTACGAAGTTCCGCTACGCGGACCTCCATGATCTCCACCCAGGCTTACTTCTGATATGTAATTAACAATCTACGCGTAACTCCGCCCAAGCTTAATTTTGATATGTTATTAACAATTTATACAAAATACTTAAGAGGTCACCATAGACTTGATAGAGCAAATTCAATTTCTACTCTGCAACTAATTAGGAAAGACGTATTTTGGTTACCATGGCCATCATATTTGTCTCGTCCACTTGTACAAATAACTGATGCAACCATTCCTTTCCAGACTCCATGAATATCAGTCTCTGTAAGTATTTTATTACATTATCAACTGATATTTCGATTTTGCAATTACATTGTTCATATAATGTTTGCTTTTCCTCATGCAAGGTATTTCAATCTCTGTTTCCTTGTCTTTTTCCCTTTTCTGTCTTTTCCTTTTCTTTCTATTCTCTCTTCACCTGAAATTTCTCAAAACCACAAAATGCTACTTTCTATAGACATATTTAATATGCTTTCTTATACTTCTTTAGAGCGTTAGAATATTCTATCAAATACTACTAAGCGTCTAGTTACATGCCACTGTTTTAAAATATTATCTTCATAAATACTTTTTTCTAGAAGAATATATTCCCAGTTATTTTTCTATAGTGTTTTCAATAAAGCATTTTCAAACAAAAAGAAAGAAGGTATTTTATGTAAAAGATGGTGCTCAATACTGCAGTCTACTAGTAATACAAGCATTGGAAATGCAATAGGTCTCGCATTAGAAAAGTGGGAGCTATTGGTATTGTAATTTTTTTTTTTTGTGTAGTTTTTCCAAATAGCTACATTGATAGATTAGTCATTTACAATGCCAATAGTTTTAATTTTTTTGAATGTGACACCTATAGCATTTGGAATGCCACCTGATTTGTATTGACGTGACTTTGATGGAGAGCTTATGTTGTTATGCCGTATTTCTAGAGAGCAGGAGAGTGCAGCAGGGGATAGAAGCACAGCCCTGCAAGCTGAGCGTCCTCCCATCGCACACCCATCTGTGGCTTGAGTGGTGTGAGGGTGAGGGGTGTGAGAGTGAGGAATGTGAGTGTGAGAGGTGTGAGCATGAGTGTTGTGAGTGTGAGGGAGTGTGAGTGTGAGGGGGTGTGAGTGTGTGTGATGGTGAAGTTGAGTGAGTGTTTGTGAGGCTGAGTGTATGTGACGGTGTGTGTTGGTGAGGGTGTGTGAGGGTGAGTGAGGGTGTTTGATGTTTAGTGAGGGTGTGTGACGGTGTGAGGCTGAGGGTGTGTGAGGGTGAGTTAGGGAGTGTGATTGTGTGTGAGTGGGTGGGTCTGAGAGTTAGGTGTTGTGATGTTGATTGAATGTGAATGAGGCTGAGGGGATGATGGTAAGGGTGTGTGAGTGTGAGGCGTGTTTATTGTGACAAGTTGCAAGGCTGAGCGTGGGTGAGTGTGTGGGAGGGTGTTTGATGGTGAGTGTGCGAGGTGTAGTGAGTGTGAGAGTGTTGTGACGGGTGTCAGGGGAGGGTGTGTGTGTGAATGTCATGTGTTTGAGGGTGAGGGGGTGTGTGTGTGAGGGTGAGTGAGGGGGTGTAAGGCTTCGGGTGTGTGACGGTGCGTGAGTGTGAGTGTGTGTGAGGTTGAGTGAGGGTGTGAGAGGTGTTGTTACGCAGAGGGTGTGTGACGGTGTGTGAGGGTGAGGGTGTGTGAGGGTGAGTGTGAGTCATTGTGAGTGAGTGTGAGTGAGTGTGAGTGAGGGGGTGTGAGGGTGTTGTTGTGAGGGTGAGGGGAGTGAGCGTGTGTGAGTGTGATGGGGTGTGAGGGTGAGGGGGTGTGAGTGTGTGTGAGGGTGAGGATGAGTGAGGTTGTTTGTGGCTGAGAGTGTGTGAGGTGTAGTGAGTGTGAGAGTGTTGTGATGGGTTTTAGGGGAGCGTGTGTGTGTGAGTGTAAGGTGTTTGAGGGTGAGGGTGTGTGTGTGTGAGTGTGAGGGTGAGTGAGGGGGTGTGAGGTTTCGGGTGTGTGACGGTGTGTGAGTGTGAGTGTGTGTGAGGGTGAGTGAGGGTGAGAGAGGTGTTGTTAGGCAGAGGGTGTGTGACGGTGTGTGAGCGTGAGGGTGTGTGAGGCTGAGTGTGAGTGATTGTGAGTGAGTGTGAGTGAGTGTGAGTGAGTGTGAGTGAGGGGGTGTGAGGGTTTTTGAGGGTGAGTGTGTGAGGTGTAGTGAGTGTGAGAGTGTTGTGAGGGGTGTGATGTTGTGATGGGAGTGTGGGTGTGTGAGGGTGATGGGGTGTGAGGGTGAGGGGGTGTGAGTGTGTGTGAGGGTGAGGGTGAGCGAGGGAGTGTGAGTGTGTGTGAGTTGTTGAGGGTGGGAGTTAGGGTGTGTGAGGGTGATGGTGTGAGGGTGATTGAGGGTGTGTGAGGGTGAGGGGATGAGGGTAAGGCTGTGTGAGGCTGAGGGGTGTTGATGGTGAGAGAGTGTGAGGGGTGTGAGTGGGTGCGGCTGTCCGGTGTAGTGAGTGTGAGCTTGTTGTGAGGGGTGTTATTTTTTGAGGGGAGTGAGGGTGTGTGAGTGTGTGTGAGTGTGAGGGGGTGTGAGTGTGTGTGATTGTGAGTGTGAGTGTGAGTGAGTGGGTGTGAGGCTGAAGGTGTGTGATGGTGTGTGAGGGTTATGTTGTGTCAGGGTGATTGAGCGTGTGTGAAGGAGTGTGAGAGTTTTGGTGTGTGAGGGTGATGTTATGAGTGTGTGTATGTTAATATTAATTGTTTAGTATGTGTTGTGTAAAAAAAAACGTGATAGATCTTCCCTTTGTAATTGTCCTGCCTTATGTGTATTTTTGTATGTAATAGAACTGTGTATGTTTTTTAATTACTGTGTGGTGTTATGTGTGTTTTAGGTGTCTGTGGAGTCCCGTATTAATTTTATTATTTTAAAAATGGCCGACGCAATGCGTCACCTTGACGTTCCCTACGTTAGCGTTCTAGTTTATTTTTGTGTTGTGAGTGTTTACGTTTCCTTGACGTTTATTTCTAGCCAATCGGAGCGCGACGTTTTTGACGTTGCGTTCCGATTTGCTTACGTCAACGGTGGAATTCCCCAGAAGATCGGGAATGTTGGTGCGCGGAAGGCGTGTTCTTGTTCCTGTGCTGTTGCTGCGTCGTTTGACAGGTAAGAATGTATTCCAAAGTGTTTTTTTATGTAATGTAATGTAGTATCTATACTATCTTTAAGTTAACGACTGAATAGGAGTGTGTTTTTATAACTGTTGACAATTTTTTTTTTCGATCGTAATATTTGTAAATGTTTGTAATGTAATGTAAATTAAAGTCTTGTTTTCAATTGTCGATATGTAATGCATATGTTTTCTAAAACTGTAATGTAATGTATTTTTTGCTGGTGTTTGTTATTTGACGTACAAGAGCTGTTATTTGAACTTTGAAGTGCTATTTAGTTTATAATATATTTATGTATGTTGTGTTTGCATTGTTTTTTTCCTGTGCTGCTGAAGTAGCCGGATTATATGTTATTGGGGTACTCGATGTATTAAAGGAAACTTTGTGTATTTGCTGAATTTATTTTCCCTAGCAATGTATTAGGAGGATGTACAGTGATGTAATGTGTGTATTTTATGCGTTTTGTGAAAGAATTGTTTTATTTTCCAATCCCTGTTTGCATATTTGTGTATTAATAGCTGCACCCTCCTTGCGTTGCTTTAAGTTTGCATTTTGGACTAGCTGCAAGTGTGTAATCCTCTTTTTACGTATAATTCAAATAGTTGCTTAATGATATTTATGTGTACAGTTGGAGGCTGGAGTTGTATTTGGAGTGTAGAGTTGTAGAGTTGTATTGTAGTTATAGGGTGTAGTTGGAGGCTGGACTTTGACGGTGTGAGTGTGAGGGTGAGTGCATGTGAGCCTTTTGGAGTTTGCCACAGTATGTGTGAATTTGTAGTACTGTATGCAGTCTATTTTCTTCCCCAAACGTGTTTTGTGTTTTTTAGCTTAGTATGTGTTAGATCAGAATGTGTATGTGAACTATCTTTGATGTATGCAACAGTGAGAATAAGGGTGTTGCTTTTAATTTATGGGCATAAGGGTAGACGTCTTAGGATGTTTTTGTATTTTCTGTACTTCCCTAATTTTTTGTGAACAGCTGCGTGGGCAAGGGGCGTTGGCTGTTGTGTTGTTGAGTAGTGCTCTTTTGATGTTGTTTGATGCTGTTTTGGTGTATGGTGGTCCTGTGGTTGTGCACTTAGCACCACCAAAACACTTCGTGCAACAGCAGCATCAGTCAGAGCAACACCAATCAATCAATCAATCAAAGACATTTATAGAGCGCACTACTTACCCGTAGGGTCTCAAGGCGTTGGGGGGGGGGGGGGGGTGCTGTTACTGCTCGAACAGCCAGGTCTTCAGCTTCTTCCTGAAGGAGAGGTGGTCTTGGGTCAGGCGCAGGTCGGGAGGGAGGGAGTTCCAGGTCTTGGCGGCCAGGTAGGAGAAGGACCTTCCTCCTGTTGTCGCTCTTCGGATGCGGGGGACGGCGGCGAGGGCGTGGCTGGCTGATCGGAGGTGGCGTCTTGGAGCGTAGAAGTTGATTCGGTTGTTGAGGTAGCTCGGGCCTTGATCGTGCAGGGCTTTGTGTGCGTGGGTGAGGAGACGGAAGGTGATTCTTTTGTTGACGCGGAGCCAGTGCAGGTCTCTCAGGTGTCCGGAGATGTGGCTATTGCGTGGGATGTCGAGGATGAGTCTGGCAGAGGCGTTCTGGATCCGCTGGAGTCTCTTCTGGAGCTTGGCGGTGGTACCGGCATAGAGGGCGTTGCCGTAGTCCAGTCGGCTGGTGACGAGGGCCTGGGTGACTGTCTTCCTGGTCTCGGTGGGGATCCACCAGAATATCTTCCGTAGCATGCGCAGGATGTTGAAGCACGACGAGGAGACGGCGTTGACTTGTCTGGTCATGGAGAGGGAGGAGTCCAGGATGAAGCCCAGGTTGCGTGGGTGGTCTGTCGGTTTGGGTGCGGTGCCCAGGGCGGGGGGCCACCAGGAGTCGTCCCAGGCGGAGGGCGAGGAGCCCAGGATGAGGACCTCCGTCTTGTCTGAGTTCAGTTTCAGGCGGCTGGTCGTCATCCACTCGGCTACATCTTTCATCCCTTCGTGTAGATTGGCTTTGGCGGCGGCGGGTTCGTTGGTCAGGGACAGGATCAGCTGGGTGTCGTCGGCGTAGGAGATTATGTTGAGGTTGTGTTGGCGTGCGATGGCCGCGAGGGGGCTCATGTAGATGTTGAAGAGGGTGGGGCTCAGAGAGGATCCTTGGGGGACGCCGCAGATGACTTCGGTGGCCTCTGACTTGTACGGTGGTAGGCGGACTCTCTGAGTTCTTCCGTCGAGGAAGGAGATGATCCAATCCAGTGCCTTCCCCTGGATTCCGACGTTGCTGAGGCGATGCACTAGGGTGCGGTGGCAGACCGTGTCGAATGCCGCGGAGAGGTCTAGGAGGATGAGGGCCGCTGTGTCTCCGTTGTCCATCAGGGCTCGGATGTCGTCGGTGGCGGCGATGAGGGCGGTCTCGTTACTGTGGTTGGCTCGGAAGCCAGACTGTGAGGGGTCGAGGGATCCATTTGTCTCGAGGAAGGCGGCCAGCTGTTTGTTGACGTCTTCTCGATCACTTTGGCTGGAAACGAGAGGAGCGAGATGGGGCGGTAATTCTTGAGTTCGGTGGGGTCCGCTGTGGGTTTCTTGAGTAGAGCGCTGAGTTCGGCGCGCTTCCAGCTCTCAGGGAAGGTGGCGGTGTCGAAGGAGGTGTTGATAATGTCCCGTAGGTGGGGTGCGATGATAGCGTCGGCTTTGTTGAAGACGTGGTGAGGGCAGGGGTCGGTTGGAGATCCGGAGTGGACGGAGTTCATCATGCGGACCGTGTCTTCGGTGCTGATCGGGGTCCAGGCGCGGAGGGTGGTGGTGGGTGGCGTTGCTGCGGTCGTGGCGTGCGTCGGTTGGTTGCTGAAGCTGTTGTGTATGTCACCAGAGTCTTGTGCTTTTGTGATGACGCATTTTGTTTGTGTTTTTGATTATTTCTGGCATTGTTTACTTGTTTATTTTCCCTTACTTTAGTAAGTGCTTTCTGTTGTGAATTTTTTTCCTTTAGTTCACTTTGTCCACTTAAAAATTGTTGTATTTTTTGCTGTGTATTCATATGTTTGTCTATTTTGTGTGCATTTATGATCTTTGTGAAAGAACTGTTTTATTTTACAATCCCTTTCTTTATTTTTGTGTATTAATTGCTGCACTGTCCTTGCGTTGCATTAAGTTTTAATGTTTTAATAGCTACAAGTGTGTAATCCGAATTTTACGTATTAAAATAAATGTTGCCTTACGTTATTTATGTGTGGATTTGGAGAGTAGAGTTGTAGTTGGAGTGTAGAGTTGTAGGGTGGTATTGTAGGTATAGGGTGTAGTTGGAGGGTGGACTTGGACTGTGTGAGTGTGAGGGTGAGTGAATGTGAGTCTTTGGGTGTTTGAGGGTGCGTGATGGTGTGTGAGAGTGATTGAGGGTGACTGTTTTAGTATGAGTGAAGGTGTGAGTGTTGTGAGTGTGTGTGTGAGGATGAGGGGGTGAGTGTAAATGTTGACTAACGTTATTTTTGTGTGGAGTTTGAGGGTGGAGTTGTAGTTGGAGTGTAGAGTTGTAGTGTGGTATTGTACTTTTATGGTGTAGTTGGAGTGTTGTCTTTGACGGTGTGAGTGTGAGGGTGAGTGGATGTGAGGGTCAGGGGGTGTAAGTGTGTGTGATGGTGTGTGAGGGTGAGTGAGGGTGACGATGTGAGTATGAGTGAGGGTTTGAGGGTTGTGAGGGTGGACTTGGATGGTGTGAGGGTGATTGGATGTGATTTTTAGGGGGTGTGAGGGTGTGTGATGTTGTGTGAGGGTGAGTGAGGGTGACGGTGTGAGTATGAGTGTGGGTGTGAGGGTGATGGTGTGAGGGTGTGTGAAGGTGAGGGTAATGGGATGTGATAGTGTGTGATGATAGGTGTGGGTGAGTGAAGGTGATAGTTTGAGCGTGAGTGAGGCTGAGTGTTGTGAGGGTGTCAAGGTGAGTGAGGGTGTGCGAGTTTGAAGGTTGAGTGTGTGACTGTGGGTGAGGGTGAGTGTTTGCGAGGGTGAGGGGGTGTGAGGGGGTGGGAGGGTTTGGGGGTGTTGTTGAGTGATGGTGTGTGATGGTGAGTGGGTGAGGGTGATTGAGTGTGTGTGAGGGTGAGGCTGTTGAGGTTGTGTGTGAGGGTGTGTTGCTGAGTGATGGTGCGTGATGGAGGTTGTGGGAGTGTGATCGTATCACGCTGTAGAGGGATGTGAGGAAATAGTAGGCCAGCTGAATGGGGTGTTTAAAAAAAAAAAAAATTCGTTTTGACACAAGCCTTTTGAAAGTAAAGCTAGCCATCCCTCCTGTGCCTCAAACTTGCTGTCATTTTTCTTTTTTGGGTGTGCGTGTAATTTAGTATGTGTTGTGTGTTGTGTGTGCGTCAAAATGCAACCCAAGGAGACGTAATAGAGTGTGTGTGTGAAAGTCCCCTTGATCCGTGAATGTGTGTATGAAAACTTTGTTGTGGTGTGGCGAAGTGGTGTGAACGGAGTGTGTGTTGTAAGAAAGGATCCGTTGTTAAACGAGCAACATTTGTAGCGAGTCTGGATGTATACTGATCAGCAGTAAAGTATTGCCTGTGAGTTGTGTTTTCCTGTGTGTATGTGTGCAAGATGCAGAGTGGTTGCAAGCTGCAGAGTGGGTGCAAGCTGCAGAGTGGGTGCAAGCTGCCGAGTGGGTGCAAGGTGCAGAGTGGGTGCAAGCTGCAGAGTGGGTGCAAGCTGAAGAGTGGGTGCAAGCTTCAGAGTGTGTGAAAGCTGCAGAGGTGATAGATGCAGAGTGGGTGATAGATGCCTAGTGGGTGAGGAGGTACGCCTGGTGTATAGGGATGTCTGTTACTATGCATATGAATCCGAGATTGTGTGCCCGATTTGTGTCCCAAGTGTAATTAGAAGCTCTGGCCACTGTCTAGCAGGTTGGTAGTGTTAAGTAAGCCTAAACTGTGTTAGCAATCCATAAGTTCTGCGTGTAATGTAGTATGTGTTGTTAGTTGTGTGTGCGTAAAAATGCAACTGAAGGAGACGTAATAGAGGGTGTGTGTGAAAGTCCCCTTGATCCGTGAATGTGTGTATGTAAATTTTGTTGTGGTGTGGCGAAGTGGTCTGAACGTAGTGTGTGTAGTAAGAAAGGATCCGTTGCTAAAGGAGCAACATTTCTAGTGAGTCTGGATGTATACTGATCATCAGTAAAGTAATGTCTGTGAGTTGTGTTACCTGATCAGCAGTAAAGTATTGTCTGTGAGTTGTGTTTTCCTGTGTGTATGTGTGCAAGCTGCAGAGTGGTTGCAAGCTGCCGTGAAAGTGATTTTTTAAAAGTTATTTGTGGTGTGGCGAAGTGGTCTGAACGGAGTGTGTGTTGTACGAAAGGATCCGTTGCTAAACGAGCAACATTTCTAGCGAGTCTGATAATGAACAATAAATTACAATGCCAATAGCCTGCGTTCAAATGCTGGTGAGCCCACCCAAATCAAAAAACAATGGCAGCCCTCTATGTGTTTCGTGTGGCTTGATGGGGTGGGTGGCTGAGGGTGCTTTCAATGCGGCTTCCCTTTGCAGGCTCAGTTTGAAGGCCTGGTCTTAAGTATGCAGGCTCGGCACTCGATACAAACTAAGTATCAGCAGAAAGGAACGGGCTGGAACTTGGGAATGTGTGTATGAAAACTTTGTTGTGGTGTGGCAAAGTGGTCTGAACGGAGTGTGTGTTGTAATAAAGGATCCGTTTGTAAACGAGCAACATTAGTAGCGAGTCTGGATGTATAGTGTTCAGCAGTAAAGTATTGTCTGTGAGTTGTGTTTTCCTGTGTGTATGTGTGCAAGCTTCAGAGTGGTTGCAAGCTGCACAGTGGGTGCAAGCTGCACAGTGGTTGGAAGCTGCAGAGTGGGTGCAAGCTGCAGAGTGGGTGCAAGCTGAAGAGTGGGTGCAAGCTGAAGAGTGGGTGCAAGCTTCAGAGTGCGTGAAAGCTGCAGAGGTGATAGATGCAGAGTGGGTGATAGATGCCGAGTGGGTGAGGAGGTACGCCTGGTATATAGTGATGTCTGTTACTAGGCATATGAATCAGAGATTGTGTGCCAGATTTGTGTCCCAAGTGTAATTAGAAGCTGTGGCCACTGTCTAGCAGGTTGGTAGTGTTAAGTAAGCATAAGCTGTGTTAGCAATCCATAAGTTGTGCGTGTAATGTAGTATGTGTTGTATGTTGTGTGTGCGTATAAATGTAACCCAAGGAGACGTAATAGAGGGTGTGTGTGAAAGTCCCCTTGATCCGGGTATGTGTGTATGAAAATTTTGTTGTGGTGTGGCGAAGTGGTGTGAACGGAGTGTGTGTTGTACGAAAGGATCCGTTGCTAAACGAGCACCATTTCTAGCGAGTCTGATAATGAACAATAAATTACAATGCCAATAGCCAGCGTTCAAATGCTGTTGAGCCCACCCAAATCAAAAACAATGGCAGCCCTCTATCTGTTTCGTGTGGGTTGATGGGGTGGGTGGCTGAGGGGGCTTTCAATGCGGCTTCCCTTTGCTGGCTCAGTTTGAAGCCCTGGTTTTAAGTATGAAGGCTCGGCACTCGATACAAAGTAAGTATAAGCAGAAAGGAACGGGCTGCAACTTGCAACCAGCATTTGAACGCTGCCGTTCACTCCCACACATGTACATGTTTTAGTACTCAATGCGAAGCTGTGAAATGCGTGTTTAAAACGAGACACGTTCGTGATACTGCAGGGAGAGAGAGGGGAGGTGCTTGCGGATGGGGAGGGGGAGGAGAAATGCGAGGCTGGCTATGTCCAGGGAGAGAGAGGGGAGGTGCTGGCGTCTGGTGAGGGGGAGTAGAATTGCGAGCGTGGCTGTGTCCGGGGAGAGAGAGGGGGAGGGGGAGGACTATTGCGAGCCTGGCTGTGTCTGGGGAGAGAGAGGGGAGGTTCTGGCGGCTGGGGAACAGATGTCGAAGGCTGGCGAATTTTGTTTTAAAAATAGTGTGTTTCAGTGTGTGAGTTGTTCATGGTTAAGGGAGACAAGACAGAGGAGCTGGTGGCTGGGGAGGGGGATGAGAAATGGCAGCCTGTCTGTGGAGGAATGCGACCCTGTCTGTGTGCGGGGAGAGAGAAGGGAGGTGCTGGCGGCTGGGGGTGGATGCGAGAGAGAGGGGAGGTGCTGGCGGATGGGGTTGGGGATTGCCGTGGGAGGGAGGCTTGAGGGGGAGGAGAATTGCGAGCCTGGCTGTGTCCGGGTAGAGAGAGGGGGAGGGGGAGGAGAATTGCGATCCTGGCTGTGTCCGGGGAGAGAGAGGGGAGGTTCTGGCGGCTGGGGAACAGATGTCGAAGGCTGGCGAATTTTGTTTTAAAAATAGTGTGTTTCAGTGTGTGAGTTGTGCATGGTTAAGGGAGACGAGACAGAGGAGCTGGTGGCTGGGGAGGGGGATGAGAAATGGCAGCCTGTCTGTGGAGGAATGCGACCCTGTCTGTGTGCGGGGAGAGAGAGGGGAGGTGCTGGCGGCTGGGGGTGGGTGCGAGAGAGAGAGAGGTGCTGGCGGCTGGGTGCGAGAGAGAGGGGAGGTGCTGGAGGATGGGGTTGGGGATTGCCGTGGGAGGGAGCCTTGTCTCTTTCATGTGCACGCGCTTTTAATGTCAATGCGCATGCGCATTGAGCTTGAATTTCACGGGCACTGCAAGGAATCGCCACGATTCCTTGCAAGTTGGTTAAAGTCTGTTTAAGCCCCCATAGTCTCGCAAGCTCAATGCGCATGCGCATTGACAGGCGAGACCTAAAAAACTAGTATCAATTGGTGCTTCTTAGAGGGGTGCAGCACTCAACCCATTCCCTCACTGACATCTGCTTCCCCAGGCTCTCTCCCTGGGTCTAGGGGGCCTGTATTTCTAGGGGAAACTAGGAGAAGCCTCCGTTTATAACAGGAGCAGTTCAGTCACCCCCCAAAAATATGTGTGCAGAGCTCCTTACCTCCTTATGGGGAATTAGTCTTTCCGGACTGACCTGTTCTCTGACGTACACCCACTCACTCAGAGGAGTTGCAGTGAACTGGCTGGCAGTTAAGAAGTACCTCTCACCTTGAGCACTGCGCTGCGTTCAGTGCCACACCTGAACTGATTCTTCCACACTGATTCTTCGACCCGACTGCTTCAAAACAACCGTTGTTAACAAATGCAATTCCGCTTGGACCAGGTGGTGAGTGTCATCCCTTGGGCTTCTGAAGTTGGCAGCTGGGGCTCTCACCAGTGATGGCTGGACCACACATAATAATCCACATTTGTAAAGCGAACAATCACCCGTAAGGGTCTCTAGGCGCTGGGGCCATTGGGAAGATTAAGCAAGCTATTGCCCAGAGTCACATGGTGCTGGGCTAATCTGCCGCCGGCGATCGAACCCTGATCCCCAGATTCTGGAGTCAGTCACCCTACCCGCGGCGCCACACCTCTTCCCTGAAGTCAATGATAGGGCATTGCAGCATTTGTCAGTTGCAGCTCTGCATAGCCTGGTCACAACTTTGGAAGTTGCATCCCCGTAGAGGCCTGTCACAACTCTGGTACTTGCAGCCCCTCATGGGCTATTTACAACTGTGGTAGTTGCAGCCATGCAAGGCCTCCTTATAACTTTTGCAGTTGCAGCCCTGCATGGGCTGAACAAGTTTAGGTAGATGCAGCTCTCACACAGGCTGAATGGTAACACACAGTTACATCCCCTACCAGACCTCAGAAACCCCATAGCCAGGGAGTCATGGAGCCTGCCTGAGAGTCAGTGAGCCCTCTTGGATCGCTCTCCAGCAGTCTGCTCTTCTGGGTGTCCCACAGCCACCGGGTGAAGCTGTGCTAAGCAGCTCACTCCTTCCTCGACAGTGTCTCTTCCTGCAAGATTACCATTCTTAACAGTCTTGCACACCTCTAGGCACTTTAGGACAGGTGCACTGCTTATCTAGCAAGGGATCCGCACCTTTGGGATATTGGCTGTCAAGTAGACAACACCCCTACTTGCACAACAGCCCTCTAAGTCCTCTGAATGACATTCCCTTCCTTGGCCAAGGCGGCTTAAAAACTGCAACAACAAAGTTTGGTATCGGGTCCCACTTTTATACACACCTGTCCGACAGGATATGTGGATCCACTGTTTGAAACTGTATAACTAATTTAGAGTGGTTCTCCCTTCAAGTATTTTCCAGGATTTTCTCCAGAAAGCCTTTTTGTAGAGTGATGCTCCTCACAGCAAGGTTATCTCTATAATGGAGCACCCACAACAGAGACATAAAGAGCTGCATGGGATCTGCACTTATGTGCCATCAACCCAAATGAAGGAATAATCAGGGGGAAGATATAAGGACAGCTTCACCTAAAGGTTTTCCACATTTCACAACGGAGTGTGCAGTCCCACCCCTTATCTTTCACCGAATGGCAGTGTTCAGGCAGACTAATCAGCTGCTCCTAAAGAAGATGTGTTCCCTTTTCTTCCACATCAGTCTCTAGGTCTCCTCTCTTTGGATACATAAAAGTGAACAATACACTTCTACTGTTTGGGAGCATTATCTTCATCTCCATCTGTGAAAGCCACGCCCGGAGTACCCAAAATGTATCCTACTGACCTCCCTTACTTTGGTTCACTCACATATACAATGCATGTACCACACAGGCTACACACATCAATATGCTTAATGCTTACTCAGGATGTTAGGACAAAGGACAGGGTAAGCATATAGAAATGGAACTTTACATGAGTGGGCCATTAGACCTCCACTCCAGTGACTCAGTTATAAAGGTCTGGTAACACTAATCATTCTCAAAATAGGCCATGCTGCCAACAGCCCTGTATGAGCTAAACCCATGACTGATGACCCACTGTCATCAGATGAGGGCATGCTTGGAGTGCCC
The DNA here is from genome assembly GCF_964263255.1 of Lissotriton vulgaris. Classification (NCBI taxonomy): domain Eukaryota; kingdom Metazoa; phylum Chordata; class Amphibia; order Caudata; family Salamandridae; genus Lissotriton; species Lissotriton vulgaris. The sequence continues at coordinate 369,752,395 of NC_141696.1, read as the reverse complement.
CTCCAGGTCACAGGTCAAATCCAGGACATACTAAGAGTAAGTAACAGGCCTAGGCCTGTGCTTGCATGCAAGCATGACTCCAGCGCCAAAAATCAAAAGTCATAAAACCAGATAAACAAAGTCAGGTTATCAGGGCAGTGGAACAAGCCAGTTTAACATGACGGAGACATTTCAGTCCCAACAAATAATTTACACAAATTATTGTAATAATTATTTGATAGTCGTGGAATGATAATGTTGCTACTGCTGTCTGGGCAGTAACAATAGAAAAACTCAAAAACATGTAGTATATATGTAACTATACAGAGTGTCATTTGCTATTTATTACCAGCATTGACTGTGGAGAAGGACCATTAATTACTGATGGTGAAGACAGGGAATGCAGAAGAGCCAGACTCCTCTTAGCCACGGAATAGAGATGCCCCTTGACCCTTGCAAGAGACTTACACTTCAGGTCCATCCACTGGATCACTGAAATAATATCGAGGGACAAAATATCGACTTGCAAAAATATCGTTGACAAAATATCGACAGACAGAATATCGAGTTTGTATCTACAAACAGGTAAGTACAAAAATATCGAGTACAAAATATCGTTTACAAAAATATAGTTTTAAAAAAAATCGACTTTATTAAAAACAGTGTTAAATTAAATTAATATTAAAATTTAATTACTAAAATATACTTAAAAATACTTAAATTAACTTATAATAATTAAATAATAAATGAAATAATAAAAATAAATTTTTACAATCATATTTGTTAAAACATATATATATAGTAACATACTATAATTAAATAAGATACTATTATATTACTGTACCATAGCAGAAGTGTAAAAAATACTATTCCCACTCCAAAGAGTGCAAGCGTAGGGAAAGCATTGGATAGTGTAGGGGTTAAAATTACTATTCCCACTCCAGTGGGTGCAACAGTAGGGAAAGCGTTGGATAGCGTAGGGGTTAAAATTACTATTCCCACTCCAGTGAGTGCAACAGTAGGGAAAGGGTTGGATAGCGTAGGGGTTTAAATTACTATTCCCACTCCAGTGGGTGCAACAGTAGGGAAAGCGTTGGATAGCGTAGAGGTTAAAATTACTATTCCCACTCCAAAGAGTGCAACAGTAGGGAAAGCGTTGGATAGCGTAGGGGTAAAAATTACTATTCCCACTCCAGTGGGTGCAACAGTAGGGAAAGCGTTGGATAGCGTAGGGGTCAAAATTACTATTCCCACTCCAGTGGGTGCAACAGTAGGGAAAGCGTAGGATAGCGTAGGGGTTAAAATTACTATTCCCACTCCAAAGAGTGCAACAGTAGGGAAAGCGTTGGATAGCGTACAGGTTAAAATTACTATTCCCACTCCAGTGGGTGCAACAGTAGGGAAAGCGTTGGATAGCGTAGGGGTTAAAATTACTCTTCCCACTCCAGTGGGTGCAACAGTAGGGAAAGCGTTGGATAGCGTAGGGGTTAAAATTACTATTCCCACTCCAAAGAGTGCAACAGTAGGGAAAGCGTTGGATAGCGTAGGGGTTAAAATTACTATTCCCACTCCAGTGGGTGCAACAGTAGGGAAAGTGTTGGATAGCGTAGGGGTTAAAATTACTATTCCCACTCCAGTGGGTGCAACAGTAGGGAAAACGTTGGATAGCGTAGGGGTTAAAATTACTATTCCCACTCCAGAGAATACAACATTAGGGAAAGTAAATACTTCATAAATAATTAAAAAATGTATAAAGGAATATCTATTAATAATTAATTAAAAATAAATAAAATGTGTATACAATATAATAATTAATATATTAAAATTACTATTTAACAATAATTATTTCAATTGATCACCTATTAATACTAATTAATAAAAATATTTACAATTAAATATTTAATAATGATAAAGTATTTAACAATTATTTGAAATTAAATAAATATAAATACATGTAATTAATTAATTAATTATAATTTAATCACTTCCCACCCAATTCCCCTATAAACTCACAACCCGCTACAAAAATAATTTAGTAAAATTTACATAACTACCAATTAATCAATTAATTAAAATTAATTACCAATTAAAATTTTATTAATTAACTATTATAAATTAATTAACAATTAATTTAAATTTACTATCAATAAATACATTTAAATATTTAATTAATTATAATTAAAATACTTCCCACCCTATTCCCCTATAAACCCACAACCCGCTACAGAATTTAATTATAAAAACAAAAATCATTAATAAAAATTAATTATAACATAAATACACACTTTTCACACATATTATACCATAAACATACACTATAAAAAATTAGATATTATTAAAAATCGATATTTTTTACTATCTATATTATATACTTCGATATTTTAACTTTCTATATTTTTAACAGTCGGTATTATATCACTTACCTTAAAAACGATATTTTGGTCATCGATATTCTGTCCTGTCGATATTTTGTCCAGTCTATATTTAAAACTCGATATTATGTCCAGGCGATATTTTGGAGTCGATATTATGTCTGTGCACCCCATCCACTGTCTGCGGAGAAGGTGCTGCACAACAGGATTGTCAAAGATAAAACCAACTATTCATATGCCTATATGAAGCCTAAATAAGTTTATTCTGCAAAAGAAGCAAAGTGCTATATCGCTATGCAAAGAGGCAGCATTTCCCCTCCATTAGTAGTGAGCACCAAATGTCAACCCCCTCCTCAATTTGCATGCCTTTACACAGATTTTCTTAATACAGGCTTCACACAAAGGTACTTATAATTGAAACTGAAAGTCAGAGAGCAGATGCACATCTCTCTCATGAGAAGAACGAAAAAAGTCCTTGAAAAAAAACCAAGAAATGGAATCAACCAGTTGTTTGTGAATCCTCCTTTATTGATGCCAAGCAGAAGAGTGAGGCTAAATAAGTCAGATGCGAGAAAGCAGTACAAGCTATACACAACATGGGCAAACAAAATGGCAGAAAAGGAATCAACATGGTGGTAACCATGTCAGTTTCAGGGCAATTCTGTGCAATTTCGTAGGAAGAGCAGGCCTGGCGAACTGTGAAAACCAACTTGCACAGTCTTCATCCAACTGTAAATAAAAATTTGAAGAGAAGTAACCCATAGCCTCTTGCAAATCATCCGTCTGAACATTTTTGCCACAAGGGCTGGAATCCACCTTCAGAGACTCGTCAGTTTCATCCTATTACTCATGGGACAGCCATAATAATGCAACAGAAGAATGAGAAGACACAGCAAAGTGACGTAAATCTGATCATGCCGGAGTGAGAGCTGGTGTCCATGGTGGACTCCCTGGGGCTTCTCCACAACCTCGGATAAGGCTAGTATCCAACTCCTTAAATGGTCTCTAGAAAGAGGAGAGAGCAAATTAAATTAATTGGTAGATAATTGCCCCATCCCCCAGCTTTCTCTCCCCCAACCCTGTATGGGGAAGAGGAGACATTTTGTTGCCTCTCAGGGTATGCCCATGGTAGTATGAAGGAGCCCATCCACAAGCAAACAGTCCAGAACCAACAACTAGGTGTCATATATGAATGCCACAAGGATTCGACAGGCACATCTGCCAAGGGTGGGAAGCTTTGAACGATTGGTATAACTCGGAAAATAATCTCTAAGTGGATGTACAAACTGTATTCAGCAATTCTAAGGAGTGTTGTATGACAGAACAACGCTGTGAACTACTCTGCTTGCCTTTGTCACACATTTTTGCCCCGCATTTATTTAGATCACATTGTCATGGTGGTATGCAAAAGAGTAGGACAGAACACTATTAACACATATTTTTACAGTGTGGAGAAGTGTGGCTCAATAGTTAGAGCGGCAGACCCTGATACAGAGGTCTAGCCTGGGACCAGGGTTCAATTCACTGCCTCGGCAGGTGTTGGGCTCAAAAAATTCCACGGACTTGATAATTCTCGCCTCGGTGCCTATTCCAATCATGGAGTCCCACTCTGGGCAATAGCTTGCTTAATCTCCACAATGGCCCCCACAATGCTAAGGATGCCTGGCCTCCACCTTGGGGGTGCCCAGGAGTGGATGCCTCACAGGGAAAGCCAGGATGGGTTCCACAGCAGTATTCGGAGCTCCTGCTCCTAGGCCCAACCTCCCCTGTGTCTTTCACCTCCTTGTGGCCCAGTGCTCTGGGTCCCCCTCCCACTCACAAGGAAAGTGTTAAAAGCCTGGGAGTATGGCTAGACAACAAACTTTCCTTCTCCACCCAGGCCAAAAAGCTGTCCGCCACTTGTTTTGGCCTACTTAGAATCCTGATGAAAGTGCTCCCGTTACTTCCCCTAGAGGCCAAAAAGGTGGCAGTACAAGGTCTTATCCAATCCCGCCTGGACTCAAACAATGCACTATACTTGGGGGCCCCGGAGATGACCCTCAGGAAATTGCAAATTGTTCAAAATTGCGCAGCACGCACCCTGCTGAAAATTCCGCGCACCCAGTCGGCCAAACCTGCTCTAAAAAGTCTCCACTGGCTGCCAGTGAGGCAGAGAGTGGCCTTTAAGGCGCTATGCTAGCGCACCGCGCCTTTTGGAAAACGGGCCCTGCCATAAACACCGACCTGGTCACCCCCTACCACCCTAAGAGGAACCTTCGGTCGACGGAGGCATTCCTCGCCGTTGTTCCCAGAGTGAAGCGAGCCAGGTCTGGAGGTAGGCTGTTCTCCCTGAATACCGCCAGGCTCTGGAATGCTCTTCCCATCTCACTCCGTTCCAACCCAGACCTCCTCGCATTCCGGAAAAATCTAAAGACACTGCTGTTTGCTCAATCCTATGCACCTTAGCTCCTTGCCAGTCACTTTCCCTTCAACCCAGCGCTTGGACGCCTGCGGGCAGCAACCGCGCTCAATAAATACTTTTACAATTACAATTACAATTACAATTCGTACACGCGCCTTGAGACCCTTGCGGGTGAGTAGTGCGCTATACAAGTATCAATTTACATTTACACATCTCTTTTGTATAACGGGGTGGCTGGTCGGAGAATGCGAGGTGGCAGTGAAAACTACACATCTCAGAAAACCTGGGAACAGTACTTTAGAGACCCAATTGGAATCACCTGCAACCCTTTTATAAAAGCCCCACTCAGGATGAGCCCGGTGCCTGACAATCCTAACTATCCCTGAACTCGTTCCTCGTGCAGTAGCATGCGTCCAGCTTGCCCTTTTTTCTTCCCCTGAGTGCTCGATAGCCGGCATGCTCGTGAACTTGATTTCTCTTTAATTAGCTGCACCATTTTCCTTACAGCTCAGTGCAGAGGAAGAAGCATGCCGTATGAGCAGCGGTTGGAAATTGACACATACTTGCGAGGAGCCAAGCTTCCCCAGTGTGCAATTCCTTGATGCGCTCTGTTTGAAGGCTTCATTCGTTTGTTGAATGAACGTTCAGTTGGAACGCTAAACAAATGCGCCCGGACCCGGGCTTCCTTCGTGAGCATTTATTTCCTCCCACAGGCAAGTGGCAGGGAATTCTCCTTTGTCGCAAAGGGAACTGCTGCAGCTTACATGAAACTGCATTTGGGAAGCGGTATATATTTCTATTGGCATGCTCAGTGGAACCGAGTGGGGCAGCCCAAACAGTCAGTGCACTCAGAGTGGGAAAACCACTCCTCCCCTGGACTCCTGCAGGACCGCCCACCCCCAACCAGGCGTACTCTTCTGCTTTCTTGCAGTGCGAGAAGCAGAAACATAAAATGGTATTTAAAATGCCACTCATGTCAAGTAGCCCCCTAGGTTCAGGGCTAAGTTGTTGATCAACCTTCTGCATCCTTGATTCCGGCAAAACCTGTCTACTTGTGCTCCTTGATCTCTCTGTTGACTTTGATATAATCAACCGCCTCATCCTAATAACACCCTAATAGAACAAATGTTATAGAGAGGATAGTCATTGACTAGTTTACCTCCTATTTGATCAACTAATCACAAGTAGTGAAAAACTGGAGCTCTTACTCCATGAAATTCAGTTTTCTACAAGGGGTTGGGCAGATCCTCTCACCAACTCTGCTCAACTTATACCTAGAACCAAGCTGTGGGTTGCTCAGTAGTTCACAGATTCTTTACCGCCCAAACACTGATCACACACAGATCTGTGTGAAGATCTTATCTTCAAACAATATCCTCCTTCTCTCTAAAACCCAGCAAGAATTTAAAAATGGATGTTCACCCACCATCTCAAACTTAACCGTGCTATAACGGAACTCCTGTCCATCTCTGCAAATAATTTTAAAAAACCAATGCCCTATAGAGTAATTCTCTGCCTTTGAATTGCAAACCAACCGTTGTTGAGAATGTCAAGTCTTTGAGCTTTTTCCCGATAGTTATCTTAACCTTCAGAGGTAAATCTAAGCTACGGCCAAGTGTGCTTGGCTCCAACTATATATTCTTTGGGGCACCAGATAGTTAATCTCAGAACAAGACTTCAAATCAGTAGCCCAGGCACTGATGCTCTCTGACTAGACTACGATAAGCTCATTTATCCCACCCTCAGAGCAGTTCTACATAGACCAACTCTCTTATTTACAGACCACAAGTTCTTGGACCATGCCACTCACAACCTGCTAACCCTCCAGTGGCACCCACTGAATCTAGACCTCAATTTAAAAGTCTTTAAGCTAGGGTTACTATCTTTCTTAGAAAGAAATACTGACCATTTGTTTACCTTTTGCTATTCTGAAACAGTCAAGAGATGGTAGGTGACAATTATTTTGTCTAAAAGTGTGAACATTCTTTTATAACATGTCAATTATCCTGCTGCTTGCTCAAATAATCATTCTAAAACAATTTAGACAGCCCTCAAATACTTTTGAAATTGATTTTTTCATTTGTTTCCTGTTTTATGTTTTTGTTCCAGAACGGAATAATACAGTATTTGTCTATTTTTACTATAATTTTAACTACCCTGGACTCAAAACAACCAGCCAGTAAAAAGCAGCCAGGTAACAACCCTACTTGAAACACATAGAGTCTTCCATGTCTCCTCTTCCACCTTCCCATTTAGAAAACTGAAGATCTCTAGTCTTACCACGGCTCAAGAAACTCAGAAATCCTTCGTTTGGAGCCTCCGACATTCAAGAATGCCACCACATGAATCGATCCTTCTCTGTCCAGCTACTTTGTTTACTTTATTTTGGAACTCCCTTCCTACTGCCCTCCTCGTGATCTCCTGACTCCTTTAGAAGGGAACTTATATCACTTCTCCTTGAAAGACACTTTGGATAAGATTACGATCACCCACTTCCATAGAAGTCTCCTGGCGCCATTCCCTACTCGCTTTTATTACTGTCCCACTGTTTTTGCTTAGTCCTGCTTCAACGATTATCCAAACATGGTCCTCTTATTATGCATGCCATTGCCCTCGGCCCATGTAACTCTCTCATTGCTTTGTTTATATGTATGTTTTTTAAGATTGGTCTAACGTTTTCTTTTATAAAACGCTTTAATGCCCCCCCCCCAGTCTCCGCTTCCCATCATAATTCCCTTATATACACCACTAATAAATAAATAAACTTTAATGGGGTCCTGCAGAGGCTTGGCATGCAAAGCATGCATTAAGCTGGTTGGAGCCATAATCAGGAAGAGGGCACGTTGGTGTTAAAATGGCGTTTACGTAGGGGTCGCCCAGGCCCGAAGTGGCAAGGGCAGAGCGCACCAAGGTTGAATGTGGGGATCCCACGGCGCACAAAAATAGAGGAGGCCTCCCGCCATGGCGCTCTTCAAACTTGTTGGTCAATGGCAAAAGCCTGCTTTCTAATTATCCAATGGCAGGGGGCAGATAAAGGTAGGCGATCAAGGTTACATGGAGCCTGACTCTGTGGAAGAGGCGCGGGGTGCAGGACCTCACAAATACACAAGAAGTCCATTCAGCAATGGATAACTTTTTCGATTGGGCTTTTAGAGGGCGAAAGACAACATCATGGGTACACACACATCTAGCAGTGGTAGATCACGATACGGTTGGAAAGGGCATGGAGCCCACAAAATAGCCCACAAAATGTTTTTATATAAGGGCTGCAATGAAAGGTTGGATTCACATTAGGGCTGAGACAAAGGACAGCAGGTTGCAAATTGACTTAAAACAGCTAACAGCACTGATGGCAGCACTGGAGATGGTATAAGATATTACTTTTCCAGACAGCCTTTTCCGATGCCCTTTTATTAGGCACGTAGGGTATCGCGGATGGTCCCACCAAAGAAGTCGGTGGTGGGCGAGTACTGCTTAACCTTTGGGAACATACAACTAGATCAACATTACTTGGTCTTTAAAATCTGGGAATCACAGATGGTTCAAAATGGCAGAGGGGTCAAGCTCAAATGTCTTACAGCACCTGAGTGTTGTCCAGTATGCATCATGACGGAATATGTGGAAAGAAGGCCGGCGGGTGGCATACCACTAATGGTGTACCAGGGTGGGTCATTCCTTAGTAGGTACCATCTCAGAGAGGTCATACGAAAAGCAATGAGGTTTCCCTTCACCAAACTCTGTGGTCCATTCATTCAGAATAGCACCAGCAACAACTGTATCAGCCCCAGGCCTGGACGAAGCAAGGATCAAACAGACCAGTAGATTGAAATCTAGGGCATACAAATCGTACATAAGAATGGAATAGAAAGGAAAGGAAGTGGCTAGCGGAAAATAAATAATACCCTTTTTCTTAACAGGTCGGGCTCGTGAAGGTGTAAAGACGGTGTGTTTATTTAGACACTTTTTCGTGAGAAGGGTATAGAGATTAGCAGCCAAAGGCCCGGTATGGTGAGTACTGAATAACATGAAGGTGACATGGGTGGGTATGCCAGGAATGAAATGGGAAAAGATAGAGGGTATCCTAGACAAGTTGTGGGAAAGGATATACAGGCCAGACATACTCCTCATACACCTGGGGGAAACCACTTGAAAGCACTGGGCAGAAGACTGCCTTACATCAATCAAGAAGGGTCTCATCAAGGCATTAAGGACTCTAGGCAACACTAGGATAATGGGGTCAGAATCATCCCCTGTTACCAATAGAGGGGTGCAGCAAAAGGACAAACAAAATAAGTATACATAAAGAAATCTCATTTAAAACCATGACGTGATGTCAAGATATCGACATGTACAGAAAAACACACCCTACCGTAATATCAACCTTTAACCCCTGGCTGATATTTTCAATACGTTTGGCCCCTGAACATAAAGTGTTTTTCTGTCCATGTCGATATCTTGACATCACGCCATGGTTTTAAATGGGATTTATTTATGTATACTTATTTTGTTTGTCCTTTTGAGCATTAGCCCTACACTATATATCGATAGCCCACTACATGAATAACTTACTGTATAATTACAGGAGTTGTCAATATTATGAGCAGATGGTTGACCAATAGGGACCTTGGCTCCTCTTTTATCGTACCCTTCTGCAAGGGTCTTATAATATATTCACTCTCTCTATTTTGTCTCCTTTGTCGTTCCAGATTCTCTACTATAATGAGTGGGACTACGTCCATTTGAGAGGCCTCTTCACCACACAAGTTCTCACTGCACTTTCATATTGGTCCCGAAGAAGCGCAATGGTCTCCTCCCGAGACCACCAACTGTGCAAAACATGTTGACCTTCAACATGCCCACAATGGGTATGGCACTTGTCTAGCTACCGAGAGCCATTACCACCCTCAAGCAGCACAACCTTCGGGTTTTTTTACTGATAACAATGGGGCTTTTCCCTATTAAATTCACTAGCCACCCATCCAGCCATTTTTTAACCTCTCACTAGGAGACTACTGCCACTCTGACCCACACACACTCTTACGGCTTTTTCACTTAAAAGATCTCAGGTAAAGTGACACTTCGGGGGAGCCGTAGGGCATTGCAGCGTCGTCCCAACGAGGAGCAACGCCCAATGATGAAGCATATTTACAACAAGGGGTGGTGAGGGACAGAGTCTCTGAATTAAGCAGAAAGCTCTCACCCAGTCAAGAGATCAGGGCTAGATCCAACACCGATTTTTAGCTCACTGCACCATCCCAGTTTCAAAACCTGGCTGTATGCAAATTAGTCTGTTCCTGTCCCAGTGCATGATGGGAACAGGGCAAACCAAACTACAAAAGCCAATTCTTTCACTGGGAAGGAAACAAGCTCCCGGGGACCGGTTTCTGGCATTACAGCCGTCTTCGGCGCGGTTTGCTTGAATCCTGATGGTGCAATGAGCAAGGGTCTCACATCTGAGAATACCCTTCCACGCTTAGGGTGGACAAAAATAATTACAACAAGGGGTGGTGAGGGACAGAGTCTCTGAATTAAGCAGAAAGCTCTCACCCAGTCAAGAGATCAGGGCTAGATCCCACACCGTTTTTTAGCTCACTGCACCATCCCAGTTTCAGAACCTGGCTGTATGCAAATTAGTCTGTTCCTGTCCCAGTGCATGATGGGAACAGGGCAAACCAAACTACAAAAGCCAATTCTTACACTGGGAAGGAAACAAGCTCCCGGGGACCAGTTTCTGGCATTACAGTCGTCTTCGGCCCGGTTTGCTTGAATCCTGATGGTGCAATGAGCAAGGGTCTCACATCTGAGAATACCCTTCCACGCTTAGGGTGGACAAAAATATTTACAACAAGGGGTGGTGAGGGACAGAGTCTCTGAATTAAGCAGAAAGCTCTCACCCAGTCAAGAGATCAGGGCTAGATCCAACACCGTTTTTTAGCTCACTGCACCATCCCAGTTTCAGAACCTGGCTGTATGCAAATTAGTCTGTTCCTGTCCCAGTGCATGATGGGAACAGGGCAAACCAAACTACAAAAGCCAATTCTTACACTGGGAAGGAAACAAGCTCCCGGGGACCGGTTTCTGGCATTACAGCCGTCTTCGGCCCGGTTTGCTTGAATCCTGATGGTGCAATGAGCAAGGGTCTCACATCTGAGAATACCCTTCCACGCTTAGGGTGGACAAAAATATTTACAACAAGGGGTGGTGAGGGACAGAGTCTCTGAATTAAGCAGAAAGCTCTCACCCAGTCAAGAGATCAGGGCTAGATCCAACACCGTTTTTTAGCTCACTGCACCATCCCAGTTTCAGAACCTGGCTGTATGCAAATTAGTCTGTTCCTGTCCCAGTGCATGATGGGAACAGGGCAAACAAACTACAAAAGCCAATTCTTACACTGGGAAGGAAACAAGCTCCCGGGGACCGGTTTCTGGCATTACAGCCGTCTTCGGCCCGGTTTGCTTGAATCCTGATGGTGCAATGAGCAAGGGTCTCACATCTGAGAATACACTTCCACGCTTAGGGTGGACAAAAATATTTACAACAAGGGGTGGTGAGGGACAGAGTCTCTGAATTAAGCAGAAAGCTCTCACCCAGTCAAGAGATCAGGGCTAGATCAAGCATGACATCCTTCGGGGTGTGTGAGGGCACCAAGACAAGGACAGACTGTCCCCAGACACTAGAGTTTGAGAACAACTCCAGCCTTTAACATGCTATTATACTTCTCTCTTAGAGGAACAGTGACTCCCACTAGCTGCGACTACAAAAGGACCGACAGTGCAAGGACTGCCAAATGTGGATCTTTAATTCAGTAAGGAAAATAATGAGATGGAAATGTTTTAATGTGTGCCAGTATAACCGTTAATGGATGCTTCCCGCCGGTGTGCAGTGGCTGAACTTTGTTGAAATCAACTGCAGGCAGACTACTCCAAAAGCAGTGTGAGGTGCATGCAAGTGGGGGAGAGGGTTGCAATGGACTTGCTGTAGTGGGCTAACTTCACAGGATAGTGGGGAGGCCCTGCTTGCAAAGCATGCATTAGGCGGGCTGGAGTTATAACTGGGAAAGGGCACGGAGGCATTAAAATGGCATTTAGTTAGTGGTTGCCAGGGCCAGAAGTGTCAAGGATGAGGACGTGCCAAGGTTGCCAGCTTGTGGCCCAAGAAGCACGAAAACAGAGGAAGCCTCTCGTCATGGCACCCTTCATACTGAATGGTTAAGGGCGGCTTTCGAATTAGCCAACAACTTAGTGGCAAGGGACATATAAAGGTTAAGGTTACAGGGAGCTTGACCCTCCATAAGAAACTCGCTGTGGAAGTTTACCCACACACTCATACCAGAGAAGCAAGCAGGAAATGAATGTATCAGTGGGGAAAAGGTGGACAGTCCAGGCAGCTAACCTGAGGAACCCAGGCCTCAAGTGGCCCAAAAAGGGGAAGGATCTCCCTGGGGCTCTGGACTGCCAAAAGGCAGAGCCCAAGGAACGAGGCAAGGGAGTTGAGGGGTAGGGGGTACCCGACAGGGCAGACTCGGCAAAAGCCCAAAGGCCTAAGGACTGGCAACTGAAGCAAAGCAGTCAGTAGCAAGTTGTAGCCAAGAATCTGCTGAATTAGACAAACCCCCCTACTAATTAACACCCGGACACTACAAAACTACCACTAGTGCAAGCGAGGACTGCCAAATATGGATCTTTAATTGAGTATGGACAGTAATGTGATGGAAATTTTTCATGGGTGCCGATATGACCATCAAAGAATGCTTCACATCTGTGTTCGGACTTTGTTGAAATAACTGCGACCGGACTACTCCAAAAGCAGTGTGAGGTGCATGATGGAGGGAGTGGGGTAGCGATGGATTGGACTTAGCGTTGCAAATGTACCCGTTATGAATGAGGTGTCTATCCAGGAGATGCTGGTCGGGGATTGACTACTGGATGTTTGAGGCACCGGAGAAGGGAAAGTTGAACACCAAAATGTCCTTGCGATTGGCCAAGTGCCTTACAATAAGAAATGGCCATCTCAGGCTCTGGTGTCCTTCAATAAACAGACTGGATTGGCTTTTGGTTCGGTTTTGGAAATGAGCAAGGATTCCCACAATGGAAGTGGATCTTTGGTTGACTTTCAGAACTTCGATTAAGGTTGAATTGAAAATCAGATACAGTGGCTAAAAGAGCGCTCTAGCGTTCTGAGTACTGAGGAGAACCCTACAAATAAAAAGAGGGGTTTGAAACACGTCGACTGTTTTCATCTACCAAACAAGTGCATTTTTAATGTGGTATTACGGGAGTGGAGCTCAGAACTAACACAGTCTTCAAGTGTATTAGATTTCTCCCTAAGCTCAGTATGGACAGTGTTTGGATATGGCCCTTATAATATGAAGCTAAAAAATACTAGACAATAACGGAAGCTCCTGAGGCAATTTTCAAAAAACAGAACCTGGCTTGAGAAACACTTGTATTTAATGGTGGCATGTTTTTTCGCATGGTTTTTTTGTATATATTTTGTGATTTGTGCTTGTTGGACATACTGTGTTATTAGTGTCTCTGTGTATTGAAAAATATTCAGACGCCTGTGTTTTTCAAAACATGAGAAAGTTATACCTAAAAAAAAGGTATTTTTGATAAAAAATGAATAAATAAATGGTGATCATGTTAATTGAGTTGTATGATCACGGATTTGAATGACGGTGTGGAGTGATATCAGTATCGGCACTTGTGAGGATTTTTGAGTGTAAATTAGGGCCTATCCTTACTGATTAAGGGCCTAACCATGTGAGATTATACGGCATTCCAAAACAGCAGCGTTGCCAATGAGAACCCTGTATCAGCTCAGTCGGAGTTTTCAGTATAAAATATACAATAGTCAGTTCTGTTTGGTGTTCTAAAATCAGAACTTTTAATTACAACTGCGATTAGCTGTCCCAGGCAGAGAGGCATGTTTTCAACAACCAATGGACAGCGAGGTGGGGAGAGAATGGAGCAGGAAAGTGTGGGTGTAATTAGGAAGAACACAGGAGGGACGAGGGAGAGGCGCGCAGATAATGACTGATCTAATTAAAGTGATTGATACTGTACTGCTGCCCACGAACATGAGCCTTCAGCTAGGTCAGAGCAGACCCGCCTCGAGGAAAATGCGCAGATAGTACAGACGTGCGAACTGCACCGCGGAGCCTTTTCCCGCCCAGCCTACCAGCAACGCATGTTTGTTTAACAGGAAAAGGAACAAACGTCTGTGCTTATCTCAGATTCAGGGGAGAAAAATAACTTGGGTAAAACCTGTACCAAGCAGGCGGGCAACTAGAACCAAATTTCGGGGGAGGGGCTAAAAAATATTTCGGGGGGGGGGGGGCAAATTCTTCCAAGCATAGACAGAGTGACTTAAAGGGGTGAAAACACAACAAACGCCTAATTTACAAGTAAATGGTCTTTTAAAGACCTGTTAAGTACTCGGGTGTGGCTGCAATTAGATGGTCGCCAGCCCACAAGGCTGTGGCAGCCCGGGGGGGGGAGGGAGGGGGGCTGAAGCCCCATGAGCCCAGTGGGTGTTGTGTGCCTGGTACCAAGGGCCCCTTTCCAACACAGAACAGTTCTGCAAGCAACTTCTTATGAACTGTTCCTGTCGCTGCCAGGGACTTCTTAAGGATTTTGGGGGCCCTGGGACAATCGTATTTTGGGGACCCCTGTTCAGAACAGCTTTGAATTTATGATCCAATTTCAGCCCTTTAATGCCCTCTTTGGCCAGTTCACTGACCGAGCTCAGGCACAATGGTGCAAATTCTAAACCTGCTTACATCAATGTGTTTTTTCAATATTGTAACACAGCAGCAGCTCACTAATATTGCTGCAAATAATATCAGTAACACCCTCCCATTTCTCAAATGTGAGGTCCTGTTTTATCGAAAAGAAACTTTTTTGATGGCTGTTGCATGACACAAAACAATTTTTTCTGTAAAATGTCTGAAATGTACTCTCACAAAGCACACACTTTAAAAATAGATTTAAGGAAAACAGTATTTAAAACCATCTCTTTAAAAATTATTCAAGGTCATCGGGGCAAGACGCTCTATCAGGGGGCCCTCCTAAAGACTGAGGTCCTGGGCCAGAGCCCACCTTGCCCATACCTTAAAACGTCTCTGGTCACCGCAACTTGAAAACAAATTTTTGTGAGACTAACAGTAAGCGTTCTGGTCATATCGTCTTACTGTGGAAAGGATGTGACATAAACAACCAGAGCTGCCCTGTGGAAACAGGCAGCTCAACATCCTGTGATTTGGATAACTTAATCTCCCCATGCCTACAAAAAATGGATGTGTCCTTGTATAATGTAACAGGTCCTCATTTAAAGCGCTCCAATACCTTCGAGGTCACGCTATATAAAGCAGCAAAAAATAAAAAGTGACACTAACCCCATCTGTACGTAGGAGGGAAAAGGCTGTGTTGCTACGTTGTTTGCATTTGTAAAGTGCAGTTCTGCCATTGGTAAGTCTAGCAGTGATTTGGGCTATCTGGGTTGTCTGTTTATGCGTGACTCGGTTTTTACAGGGCAGACTTTCTCTAGAGCAGGGATTTAATCATTGTTTTTGTGTTACCCTGGCGCTGGTCTGGAGCCCTCCAGTCGTATACTCAGCGTCTACGTACTTCTAGCATATTTTAGATGTTAGAATGTTTACATTTGTATATTTATTTTTGTGAATTTATATAGCGCTGACTTGGCCCGGAGAAATCAGAGCACTTTATAGATGGACCGAAAGTTGATGTTGCATACAGACACCCTAGGAAGAGTGAACGCCAGGCTACCCCTCCCGGAACAGAGGGCGTTTTACGCATACTCATAACATAAAGTAGCACTGAAAAGCAGTTGATATGTATGATTCTGTGAACTGTATTATCATATGGCAGTTTTCTTTGTCTATGCAATACATTTATATGTCAGCCTTTTGTCTCTGTTTTTTAGTGGTCCTGGGTATAAGTGGTAGGGTGACCAACTGGCATTGGTGCAAATTCAGGACGGTGAGTGTAAAAATTCAGGACAAAGGGTCAAAATTCAGGACACAAATTCAGGACAGGAGGTCAAAATTCAGGACAAAACTTTAGGACAATTGGATAAGTTTTACAGACACATCAGAGGTCGCGCAATAGTATATAAGTACGCCCAGCCATATCCAAACATATTCAACCATTTGCAAACCTATCCATCATGTATCCTTCCATCTATCCTTTCACTCATCCATCCCTTCATCCAACCTTTATCCGTCCATCCACCCTTTCAACCTAGCCATCTGTACACTCATAAATCCCCTCTTATACCCATCCATCCATTCACTCATCCATCCCTCCATCCACCCTTTCACTCATCCATCCATTATCCATCCATCCACCCTTTCACCCTATCCATCTGTACACTCCTTCATCCACTCTTCTACCCATCATCCATTCACTCATCCATCCAGCCATTTACCCGTTCACCCATCCAGCCAGGTGTGTAACACTTACAACGCAACTTTTACGTCGTAATGCTGTTAGAACGCAGCTATTACAACGCAGGATCCATTACATCGGATGCCATTACAACGCATGGCATTACATAGCAGATGCTATTACAACGCATACCATTACATCGTAAGTATTGGTAAGTATATAATTTTTTTAAATTTTATTTTATATTATATAATTGATTTAATTATAATTAATTATAAATAAAAATATTTATTTATGTTTTTAAATATTATAAATTAAATATATTAATTTAAGTAATTTTTTAAATAAGGATGAGTATAGGAGTATATGTTTTGGGGTACTGAGGTATATGTTTTGGGGTGTTTGGGTATTTTTAGGTTTTAGGGCAGGGTTTGGGTTTTGGGGTACAGGGGTGTTTTTAGGTTTTAGGGCAGGGTTTGGGTTTTGGGGTACAGGGGTGTATTTAGGTTTTAGGGCAGGGTTTGGGTTTTGGGGTACAGGGGTGTTTTTAGGTTTTAGGGCAGGGTTTGGGTTTTGGGGTACAGGGGTGTTTTTAGGTTTTAGGGCAGGGTTTGGGTTTTGGGGTACAGGGGTGTTTTTAGGTTTTAGGGCAGGGTTTGGGTTTTGGGGTACAGGGGTGTTTTAATGTTTTAGGGCAGGGTTTGGGTTTTGGGGTACAGGGGTGTTTTTAGGTTTTAGGGCAGGGTTTGGGTTTTGGGGTACAGGGGTGTTTTTAGGTTTTAGGGTAGGGTTTGGGTTTTGGGGTACAGGGGTGTTTTTAGGTTTTAGGGCAGGGTTTGGGTTTTGGGGTACAGGGGTGTTTTTAGGTTTCAGGGCAGGGTTTGGGTTTTGGGGTACAGGGGTGTTTTTAGGTTTTAGGGCAGGGTTTGGGTTTTGGGGTACAGGGGTGTTTTTAGGCTTCAGGGCAGGGTTTGAGTTTTGGGGTACAGGGGTATTTTTAGGTTTTAGGGCTGGGTTTAGGTTTGGGGGTACAGGGGTATTTTTAGGTTTTAGGACTGGGTTTGGGTTTTGGGGTTCAGGGGTATTTTTAGGGTTTATTTTTTTAAAGTACGACTTAAATTAAATTAAATTAATTAAATTAATTATAATTAATTTAATTTATTAAATCAAATTAATTTCAATTTTAAGATTAATTCAATTATATTAATAAAATAAAATTAATTAAATTTAAATAATTACTATTATAAAATGTATTACATTAAATTAATAACATTATATTAATTTAATTAAATTACATTAATTCCTATTTAAAATTAAATTAAACTTATTTAAATAAATTATATTAATTACATTTGTACAATTATTTTAATTATATTAGTAAAATAAAATTAATTAAATTAACTTAATTACATTTTTTTTAAAAAAGTTATACTTACCTATACTTACGATGTAATGGTATGCGTTGTAATAGTATCTGCTATGTAATATCCTGCGTTGTAATGGCATCCGATGTAATGGAACCTGAGTTGTAAAAGTTGCGATGTTACAGCATGCGTTGTAAAATAACGCGTTGTAACATCATAGATCCATCCAGCCATCCTTTCACTTACTCATCCATCCACTCAGTCACTCATCCTCCCTCCCATCCACCCTTTCAGTCATCCATCCATTTTCCCTTTCTCTCTCCATCGACCCTTTCACTTAGCCATCCTTCCTTCCATCCATCCACCCACCCATCCATCTACTCATCCACTCATGAATCCATCCATTGACCCTATCACTCATCCATCCTTTCTCTCATCCATGTATCCTTTCACTCCTTCACTCATCTATTCATCCTTTAGTCCATCTACCATCCCTTTCACTCACTCATCCATCCTTACATCCACCCTTTCACTCATCCATCCATCCATTCACCCTTGCACTTATCAATTCATCAATCCATCCATCCTTTCACTCATCCATCCACCCTTTTACCCATCCAGCTACCCTTCCACCCATACATCCAGCTATTTACCCTTTCTCCCTTCCATCCTTTCACCACTCACTCATCATTCCACCCATCCTCTTTTATTATCCATCTATTCAATCTTTCATTCATCCATTCACCCTTTTACTAATTCATCCAGCCATCCACCCATCCCTTCACTTACTCACTCGCCCACCTTTTCATATTAATTTTGAGCTGAGCCTTTTTGAGCTGCAGGAGCCGTTCCTGGACTGGGACAGAAGCCACCCAGGGCAGAGACAGGATCCACCACAGATTGGGGGGGGGGGGGGCCAGGGACATGAGCCATCACTGGGGGAGGGTAGGCAGGAGGGGGACCAGGATCCACCAGGGTGGGCACAGGGGTGGGCATGCGGTATTCTAGTATCATCTTGGTCTCTTCCAGGGTGGGGTAGGGCTCCTCGCCCCCTCCTGGACAAGATAATGGGAAGTCAGTCTCTCTTTCCAAAGAGTTACTTTTGTCATCCCCCACTATGATGTACAGTACTTAAAGGAGATAATCCAAGAGAACTAATTTAGCCGATTGTCCTCCATACTTTGTTAGTGTGGGTGCGATTGTGCCATTTCTTAATTTTATTATATTAAATACTTCATGTTTGAAGATTCGAGGTTTGTTTACAATTTAGTGACCGTAATTAAGCTCTGTGCTGTGAAGAGAACCACGTGCTGCCTCTGTGTAATCCAGACCGGTTGTAGGATGTTTGGGGCCCTGAGCAGAAAGGGAATGTCTCACACAAATTGCAGAGCCATGACGCATTCAGGGCTGTTTGCATCTGAATAGATGCCCCCTGCTCCTGAAGCTGCAGCCCCCCCCCCTCTCAGTCACCTTCGAGCACCTCTTAACTGCTCATCAAGGGCTGGAGGTGTGAGGGGTGGGGGCTGCAGCTTCAAGAGCAGGGGCATCTATTCAGATGCAAACAGCCCTGAACGCGTCATGTCACGTCAAGAAGGGAGGCGAGTGGAAGCTGTGCTGGCTTTAGGGAGGTGCGACCGGTGCCCGGTTAAAATTACGGACAAATGGCGTCCGTTAAAGAATCCTTCACGGACAACGGACAGGCGGCCGAAATTACGGACTGTCCGTGAAATTTACGGACGGTTGGTCACCCTAATAAGTGGGGTTAGTTCAATATGAGCCCAGGATATTGAGATTGCGTGCAAAATACAAATCGCCACTAGCCAAGAGAACTGGGATTTTCTACCCACAAAGCGTTGGAAAAGGGTAAATAGATATAAATGTCAAAGTCCAATGTTCAGTTGCAGTTGCCATTAACTATCTGGAGGATGATGACATCGACAACGGACGCTGTTCTGCAGGACCAGTTACAACCCCGAATGGTCCCAAATATCAATGCTTTAAAGGGGAATCCATTGTTGTTCAGAATGGTCCTAGTACTGAAAGTAGGCACCGCAAAGGTTCCAAATTTCTGCACTGCTGCCAGGAGGATGAAATCCACTTTAGTCCTGAGGTCTTCAGACCACAAGAGGACCTCTTCACCCCACCTGCAATGCACCGAGAGGCTCGTTTGCAGAGTGGTGTAAAAAGGGGCATGGCCTCGGACCACCTCTCAGCAATCTCACTGTGTGGAGCTTACTGGGGTTACCTGGTGGGCTGGTTGGCCCCCAGGGACCCTCGGGATTCAAGGGGACTTAATCCCCCAACTTAGAACGCACCAGGAGGTGCGTTTTCAGTGTGGTGCAGGGAGGGGGCGGGGCCTCTGGTGATATGCAGGCTTTTCTTTTATTTTTGTTACAAGGGGGCTGTGTGCCCCCTTCTCCTAATATTTTGTGGGCCCTGGGGACCCCATCCCATCTGGAGAAGTGTGGCTCAATGATTAGAGCGGCAGACCCTGATGCAGAGGTCTAGTCCGGGACCAGGGTTCAATTCCCCGCCTCAGCGGGTCTTGGGCTCAAAATTCCACGGACCTGATAATTCTCGCCTCGGTGCCTATTCCAATCATGGAGTCCCACTCTGCAACTCTGGGCAATAGCTTGCTTAATCTCCACAACGGCCCCCACAATGCTAAGGATGCCTGGCCTCCACCTTGGGGGTGCCCAGGAGTAGACGCCTCACAGGGAAAGCCAGGATGGGTTCCACAGCGGTATTCGTACAAGCGCCTTGAGACCCTTGCGGGTGAGTAGTGTAATATACAAGTATCAATTTACATTTACATTTACATCCCCAGGACCTGACCCATTTTTATAAAAAAAAAAAAAAATAATTAAATGGGAATGGGGCCGCACAGCCCCGCTCCAGAGGCTGACTTTCAGCCTCAGGACCCTATCCCCTGGGGCATGGCCTTGTTTGAAAAATATTTTTTTATTAGTTATACCGGAGGGGGTCTGCGTGTCCTCCCTTCCCTGGGCTACTTTTGGTCCTGGGGACCCCATCACCCGGGCATGGCCTCGTATAATTTTTTTTTTTTTTAATTACAGGAGGGCGGCCGCGTGGGCCCCCTTCCCTAGGCCAATTCTGGCCTGAAACCCCATCCCCCGGGGCCTGGCCAGCCTTTAGTTATGTTTTTAATTTAATGGGGGGCCACGTGGCACCCCTCCTGAGGCCAATTATGGCCCAGGGGACCCCATCTTCTAGGGCCTGCCTTCACATTGGGGAACGCGGGGGGAGCCCCAATGCCCTTGTGGTCCCTGCCTGCTCCCTGCCTTCTGCAGCAGCCGGCATTGCTTTTGGACAAGGTGAGCTGCTGACATGCAGCTTGCCTTGTCCAAAAGCAATCTGCTTTGCTTTGTTATGTTATGTTATGTTATACGCACTTGTATAGTGCACAGCTGCCCCAGCAAAGGGGCGTCCCGGCGCTTTGGACAGGCAAAAGACACAACACAACAGACATCTAAGAGTCAGGTAGACAAAAGGCAGAATACTAAGATGCAGAAGGGAACAGATGGGTTTTTATAGCCCTCCTGAACTCCAGCAAATTATCCAATGCACGAGTTTGAGATGGAAGTGAGTTCCATAACTTAGCAGCTAAAACTCGGAAGGAGCGTCCCCCAGCACGGCAGAGCTTAAAGCGGGGGACCACAACCAGATTTTGACCCAAAGACCTTAGTGACCGAGATGGTACATAAGGAATAAGAAGGTTCTCCAGTATCTGGGGGGAGGACAATTTAAGGATCTTGAAAGACAAGCATAGAGTCTTAAAATCGATCCGTTGAGCCATAGGCAACCAATGTAATGTCCGGATAGTTTCTTTCACGGAACAAAACCTCGGTAAACCCACCAAGGCTCTAGCGGCAGCATTTTGAACACGCTGCAGCCGGGTGACTTCTGCCTGATTGGCCCCCAACAGGAGCGAACTGGCATAGTCGAGCCTAGGATAGTGGCCTGCAGGATCAACTGCCTGGTAGGGGCATCAAAAAATTTCAAAATAGGCCTGAGCCCTCGCAGGATTCCGAAACAAGTAGCTGCCACTTTTTTTGTGTGACTACAAAAGCTAAGGGCAGAGTCTAGCCAGACACCCAGGTTTTTAACCTCCGACACCAAGGTTGGAGTAACACCTAGCTCTGGAGGCCACCATTCATCGCCCCATAGGCTGCTCTGTTTACCCACGATCAAATCCTCTGTCTTCTTAGCATTGAGCTGAAGACAGTTATCTGTCATCCAGCCCGCTACTGCCAGAAGTCCAGCCCGAAACCTGGGGGCATCAAGGTCAGCCCTCCCACTCAGTGTCACCGCCAGCTGCGTATCGTCAGCGTAAGAGACCATATTCATGTCCCAATGCTTGGCGACCTCAGCCAGCGGTTGCACATACAGGTTAAACAAAGTGGGGATCAGTGCCGACCCTTGAGGCACTCCCTGTTCGAGAGCATAGGATTTGGACTCAAAGGGCGGAATCGCTACCCTAAATGAACGATCAGCTAGAAATGACCGGAACCAGTCAAGTGCAGTGCCAGAGATACCAGCCTGCTCCAGACGTTGCAGCAGAATCGAGTGTGAAACCGTGTCAAACGCGGCACTGAGGTCAAGTAACACCAGTGCTGCAGTCTGACCAGAATCCAGCACTGACCGCAGATGTTCCGTCATCGAGAGTAGAGCTGTCTCGGTAATGTGACCGGCACGAAAACCATTCTGGGTAGGATCTAAGATTTTGGCCTTCTGAAGATGTTCCGGCAGCAAGCCATTGACAGACCCCCCAGGATATAGCGGCATGGATTAGCAAATTTAGTGGCACAAAAATGGAAATTTAGCGGCACAAATATGGAAATTTAGCGGCATTTTATTTGGACGTTTTTCATACAACAAACACAGATATCTGACCGAAAACGTGCTCTGTGGAGTACTGTGTGTTAAGCTGACTGCAGCAGATAGCTAAAGCAGTCTACCAGGTCACTACCTGACACGAAACGGTGTAGACAAAAAATAACTGCATGAATGTAGCTATTCACACACTCATCACTAAAGTAAACCGACAAATTGTATATGCACAGTACATGTGAGTGATGTCTACACTACATGAGTATCTCACACACACAAACTCAGACGGAGACTGAACAAGATATAGCTCTTCTTCCCAGCCCTTCGAATGACTGTCTTTAGATGCTCGATGACCGAGAGGTAATCTGCAACGCCAAGTGTGCCCACCAGAATGCCAACAACCTGGGCATCACGAGCCCTCTCAATCAAATAGTAACGCTTCATCAATGCCCTGCTAATGTTCAGAGTCTCACGCCGGCCGTGCGCACTGGATGGGTTGAAAGTGCAGAATGCACACTTGTTCCACGTCATCATGAAGTTCGTCAGCGTCAGACTCTCTTCACCAATATAGAGCACACTGTATCCTTCAAGTCCAAGTTTGCCGTCAATAGAAAACCGGCGCCCAAACTTCCTCACTATCTCTGCATCTGGGCACTCTGTGGAGTCATCAATCTTGACAGGATGGAGGTTTGTTTTCTGGATAGAAAGTGAACCTCTTTCTGATTCGATACTGGAGAATGATACACGCGGGTACTCAGACCTCAATATGGATTCAAGACCACCAATGATATAGGAGTTCACCACGTCACTAACTACCACCACGTGGCTCAGCCGGTCAGGGTACAATGTCCAAAAGGCAGCAGCACAGCTTTTCACATCCACAGGTTGGCACCCAAATATATAGAGCACAGGCAACCTGGTACTCGGGCTCAAGCAAGCCCTTCCATAGTGAACCAGGGAATCTGCCTGCACATGCTCCGCTGCAACCTCGTCCACGCAGCAACTGCCGTATGACGTGTCCCCAAGGATGAACGTCTTGGAGCCGGTGGCTCCCTCTATCTTTGCTGCGATGGCAGCAGAGTCAACAAGAAGCTCATCTGGGAACTGGAGGGCGCCCCTCTTGAATTGGTACTTTTGGATGAAGTTTAATGTTTTCTTCATCTCATAAACCTCTTCCAGGTCATCAGCCAGCGTTCTGCCGCAGGTCTCCTTGGCGACTGAGGCGTGCTTCATGACCTCAGTGCTGTCGCTGCTGAATTGCATCGCCATGGTCACCCCAAGGTCACTCTCACTCATGCTAAGTATACGCTGGAATCCGAGAGTAACAGATTGTTGGCGCTTTGCATTTCAGCTCCATGCAAGGCACAGAGTAAGGTAGCTAGACTGTCCAGAAATGCTGCGAGACTGCAGCTCCCCCTAGTGGAACCTCGGAGTTAATCCCATGAACAGGATTACATCCATTAGAACCCCAGGATATAGCGGCTTTGTAAAAAATGCCGCGATTTCTACTAAAGTGCCGATTTCGCGGGCACTTTGGTAAAAATCGTGGCATTTTTTAAAAAGTGCCGATTTCGTGGCAAATCGCGAAATCGCGAAATCGCGATATCCTGGAGGGTCTGATTGACATGGGTCTCTGCCACCTTTGCAACCCATGGCAGCAAGGAGATAGGTCGATAATTCTCCAATTTAAGGGGGTCTGACGTAGGTTTCTTTAAGATCGGGGTAACAAAAGCCTGTTTCCATTTAATTGGTACAGTGCCCGAGGAGAAGGACAGGTTGATGAGCTGATGTAGAGGGGGGGGGGGGCAAAGAATGGAAGGTTCCCTAAACTGCGCCGGTCTAAGAGGGTCCACAGGAGATCCTGATTTTACTTTTGTAGCCAGCCTGTTAAACACCTCCTCCGATAGACAGGGAAAAGTCGATAGGATTACATTTGTGGGCAAAATAGCTCTCGATACCTCGCTCGAAAGAGTAGAGCAAGGAAAAGAACGATAAATAGCCTGAAACTTTTCAAGAAAGAAGGCCGCTAGATCTTCACAATGAGATTCAGAACAAATTTCTGCAATAGGAGCTCTTTTCACAGTCAGGTCCTTCAAGACTTTAAAGATCAATTTCGACGCATTGGAGCTATTTTTAAACTCCTCAGAGTAGCAGGCCGCACGGGCCCTACATATGGCTCTATGATAGCTTTTGAGTTTAGCGAGGTATAAAGTCTTTCTCCCAGCTTCATAGGTTTTCCGACAAACCCTTTCTGCTTGTTTACATTCTTTCTTCAGCAGTGTCAAAGCACTATTGTACCATGGACTTGGTTCAGAGGAACGGCATTTGCTCCATGTGGCAGGAATCAAAATATCTAGTGCCCGGCTAATCCAGGCACAGAAGATATCATAGCCAGATTCTACCTCATTAAAGGGACCAAGCAGATTTTCAACAAGAAGGCAATGAAAATCATCAAGCTTCAATTTTTTCCAAGGACGTTTGAAAATTACTCTATCTGATGGTTTAAAAGGAAGATCACTGATCGTAAAATGCAATTTCACTAAAAAGTGATCAGACCAGGCGACCAGGCTTGGCTGCAGCACCTTGGACCCCACCAGATTCGAGAATATGGGGTCCAGTATATGTCCACCCACATGTGTAGGGTGAGTGACCAACTGGCTTAACTGTAGTGCCTCCAGATCTGCAATGAAGCTGTTGATCGATGAAGTGAGGTGACGATCCAGATGGAGATTGAGATCTCCAAGAATGCTAAAATTAGCGGGGCCCAAAGCAAGAGAGCTAACCATTTCAGGAAAAGCTTTCCTGAAGGCAGTGTCATTGCTAGGCGGGCGGTAAACCAAGAGACCAGAGAACGAAAAATGATGGCTGACCGTGACCTTAAAGTGTGCACTCTCACAGCCAGCCAAATTCAGTGCCTTCCAGACGCAAGGATAACAAGACTTGACTACCATAGCAATGCCCCCTCCCCTCAAATTACGATTATGGGTATAGATGGAATACCCCTGCGGGAGTGCCAGATTCACTACAGCTGTAGCCTCCTCCGATAGCCATGTTTCAGTCATGAGGAGAACATCTGGGGCCTCCTCCATAATGAGATCATGGATCGCAGCATGATTTTTAACCATCAATCTCACATTAAGGTGTAAAACACTAAGTTCTCGGTGGGTCCAAGACCCTGCCTGTGGTAGATCAGCATTAATAAGCTCAGAGGACGCTGAGACGGGAGTAGGGGACCTAAGGGAAAAGTTGCCACAAGCGCAGCTGAAAGGACCACATAGCGGGTCATAAGGCCCAAGGGCACAGCATGGGGACAGATGTCTAACGTTCAACAACTCCTCCATAGAATACGAACCTCCTGTAATTGGAGGGGAAAGTCCCTGGCGCCTTGCGCCTCCTTAGCGCTGACGGGCGCAGACGGGCCTGATTCTGGCTCGACTCCGGCGCGATTACCGCGCGCCCGCTGCGCGTACCCACGTGGAAGCGAGAGTACTCTTAGTGTCCAAGGAAGGCAACAGCCGGACCGCGTTTGTTTTTGCACGAGTTCAAATATAAAATAAAACTAAGAACTCACCCTGCGCTTTTCTCTCCTTTGGAAATATTGCCTAAAGGGACTACGGAGCTCATATATATATATATATATATATATATATATATATATTCACTTAAAAAAACATAGGTTTCAGGCCTTATATAGTTAGGAATTAGCATTTAAAAGACCATTGAAATTGCTCCTATATAGTTAGTTGTACTAACTATATTTCGCGCACCCGCATTCCACTGCTGATGATGTCACATATTACATCATTCATGACATGGTCAGTGACATCACAGATGACACCTCAAATGACATCACTGATGACATCACTGATGACATCTCATTTGACATCACTGATGACATCACTGATGACATCACTGATGACATCCTCCAGTGACTGTGTGTTTCTGTAAAGTTTAAATATGTTTTACATATTGAAGAATGAGTGGATGTATGACAAGCGCGAGTATCCAGAGCGCGCATTTAGGACCCGGCCCCCCGGCCCCCGTCCCTACCTCGGCTAGTCCAGGGATGGCCGGTCAGCCCCAATGGGTGACCGGCCACTTAGTTCTTCCGGGGGGAAGGATGACGCACTTCCTGTGGAGGCGGAGGCTGGGGACCTATTTAGGTTCCGGGGGCAGGGACCCCAGCCTCTCCTTCCTCTGCAGCTCCGGACGGGTTGCGCGTCTCCCTCTCCCCTCCACCACCTTTTGTAGTTTTAACTCCCACCCACCCGTCCCTTTAACTCAGTAGGTAGGAGGGGCGTGTTGCGGTAGAAAGACCTTGGAACAGTCAAATTGAAAGACGGAATGGACGGGAGTCCGCCTTGCGGACTCCCTAGGCCAGCACTGAGGGGGGAGACGGTAAGCTCTCCGATGGAAAATATGGCCCCGGCTGGGGAGGCTAGGGCGACATGTTACGAGCCTCCTGCGTTCCTGGGCAGCCTGGTGGTCTGAGGGTGGGCCCCTGGAGAGGGCGGACAAGGATCAGAGGGTTGGGGCCCACTCCTCATGAGCGCAGGTGGGTTGCACCTTGCGTGGATACTCTGCATGGAAGATGTGAGGTGGAAGGCCCCTTAGTGCTGGAGGACTAGAATCTGGCTGAAGAAGATCTGGAAAGTCAATAATAAAATTGTGTTGATAAACTGTAAATGCATTTGAAATGCCTTGTCATGTTGTCGATAGTAAAATTGTGTTGATAACTGTAAATAAGGCATTTGAAATGCCTTGTCCTGTTTATGAAATGTCAACTATTAAACATGGCCGTTTTACACCCACGCAAATCTCTGTCGATGATTTAATGTGGGTTGTTAGGTTATCAGGAGGGAGCGGGGAGCATACTGGGGGATCCGGGTCCTATAAGTGTCTGGATGAAGGATGTAGTAGGTGGGTGACTGACTGTATGAGTGAGTGATTAAATGTGTCTTACTAAATGCATGGGTTAGTGACTAAACTGTCTGAATGTGTGCATCAGTATGTCTGTTGTTGTTTATTCTGCTGCATGTGTTGATCAGTAGCTATATCAGTGGCTATATGGGTTATTGATTGGTTGCCCAAGTATTTGAATGGGAGACTGAGTGTGTGTGTGGGTGGCTGGGAGGTGTGCATAGATGTGTGAGCAGTTGATTCAGTAGGTATATGAGTTCAAGAGTGCATGTTGAAACAGCTATATGGGCGGTTGACTGTGTGCGTGGGTGTGTTGGTGAGTGAATGGATATCTCAGTGCTACATGTCCAAGTAAGTACATATGTAAAACACAGTGCATGTGAGAGTTGGCATATATAAATGACTATACATGAGAGCCAGTGAATGTGCGAGTGGCTGTATGGATCATTGTGTACTTGTATCAGTGATTGTATAATTGAGTAAGTATGTGTTAGTATATGTTTGAATAAGTAAGGTGTTGTGTGTATAACTTTATAGTTGAGGAAATGAAAGTGTGATTGATTCTTTGCATGACTGACTAGGTGTGTGAGTAACTCCATGGATGAGTGGCAGTGTGTGAGTGTCTGTATAGGTGTATGAGTGCATATGATAGTGTTGTATTGATGAGTGACTGTATGTATGAGTGATTCTATGGGTGAATGAGTGAATGTGTGTGTAGACCTAGGAATCAGTGAGTGCTTATGTAGTAACTGGTATTGGTGTGTCAATGGTTTCAAGAATGGTAGTCTGTATTTAACAGTGGGTGTATCAAAGGTTATATTAGAGTGTGAGGAGGTGCATTGTATTATCACATGCATGATATCATCAGTGATGTGATCAGTGATGTCAAATGAGATGTCATCAGTGATGTCATCAGTGATGTCATTTGAGATGTCATCAGTGATGTCATCAGTGATGTCACTGACCATGTCATGAATGATGTAATATGTGGCATCATCAGCAGTGGATTGCGGGTGCACGAAATATAGTTAGTACAACTAACTATATAGGAGCAATTTCAATGGTTTTTAAATGCTAATTCCTAACTATATAAGGCCTGAAACCTATGGTTTTTAAGTGAATTTGCAATGTTTTTTAAATGCTAATTCCTAACTATATAAGGCTTGAAACCTATGGTTTTTTCAGTGAATTTGCAAGGTTTTTTAAATGCTAATTCCTAACTATATCATGCGTGAAACCTATATTTTTTTCAATACATTTCAAAGGTTTTGTAAATGCTAATTCTATTAGCGGATAACGTTTATATATGTTATTATCCTTCTGGGACCACCTGAGCAGCCATCTTGTTTCTCAGGAGAAGTTAGGCACAAGAGAGCACAAAACAAGAGTGGAAAACGCGAAAAGGGGGCAGGGTTGAGACCCCTTGACCCCCTAGCCCTTCCCAGGGGGTTCCAGAAGGACCACCAAGTGCAAAAAAATGTTTTTTTTTTTAAATCGCGGGGTACGCGCACGGTACGCGTACCGTACGCGTACCGTGCGCGTACCCCGCGATTTTTTCGATTTTTTTTTGGGCCCTTGGGGGTCCTTCTGGGACCATCTGAGAAGGGCTAGAGGGTTGGGGGGTCTCTACCCTGCCCCCTTTTCGTGTTTTCCACTCTTGTTTTGGGCTCTCTTGTGCCTCAGTTCTCCTGAAAAACAAGATGGTGGCCAACACTTTCTGGTTTGGACAGTTTGGAATATTGACAGTCGACTGCCAGCCAATCAGAAACTCGCTCGCGCACGTAAGGGTACGTGCACGTACGCGTACGGTGCGCGTACGGTGAGCGCACATAGATATATAATTTGCTCAAATTCAATTTTTTCGACAACTACTGTAGGGATTTTCACCAAATATAGAAAAGGCACTACTGCATACCTGTCCCTACCTTTTTGCCAAGTTTGGTGTAACTCCGTTCAGCCGTTCGGGCTGTAGCCGTGTCTGAAGGTCCCATAGAAAATGCCATTTGAACAATTTCAAATTCAATTTTCTTAAGAACTACTGGAGGGATTTTCACCAAATGTAGCAAAGGCACATCTGCATACCAGGCCCTACCATTTTGCCAAGTTTGGTGTAATTCCATTCAGCCGTTCGGGTTGTAGCCGTGTCTAAATGTCCCGACGAAATTAACATGGGGAAAACACATTTTGGGACCCCCCTTTCGGCCCCGCTTGACGAATCCCCCTGAAACTTTCAGGGAAGAAGCGGAGCGGAGCTGGCCAAAATTCTGGAAAATTACACACAGATTCCTCAATCGGCGCCAAAGTTATTCCCAATAGAATGTTGAGCATATATAGATATATAATTTGCTCAAATTCAATTTCTCAACAACTACTGGAGGGATTTTCACCAAATATAGAAAAGGCACTACTGCATACCTGTCCCTACCATTTTGCCAAGTTTGGTGTAATTCGGTTCAGCCGTTCGGGCTGTAGCCGTGTCTAAAGGTCCCATAGAAAATGCCATTTGAAAAATTTCAAATTCAATTTTCTCAAGAACTACTGAAGGGATTTTCACCAAACATACAAAAGGCACTGCTGCATACCAGTCCCTACCATTTTGCCAAATCTGGTGTAATTCCGTTCAGCCGTTCGAGCTGTAGCCTTGTCAGAATGTCCCTATGGAAATTAACATGGGGGAAACAGGTTTTGGGATCCCCCCTTTTTTCTCAGCCCCCACTTGACGAATCCCCACGAAACTTTCAGGGAAGGAGCGGAGCGCAGCGAGGCAAATTTAAAATTTAAGGAAAATTACAGGCAGATCCCTCAATCTGCGCCAAAGTTCGGAATTTCCTATGGTAACTAGGTCCTAACTATATATACCTACTGGCTAACGCCAGTAGGTAAAATAAACATATATATATATATATATATATATATATATATATATATATATATATATATATATATATATATATATATATATATATATATATATATATATACATACATACACATACACATATATATATATATATATATATATATATATATATATATATATATAATGATCATCCCATAGATGTTTTTACTACTATTCTTGAAGTTAACAGGAACCAGTAAAGAAAATGTGCTTGTCTCCATCTGGTGTTATATTGACTACACTTTATAACACCAAACTTCCTACGACTGCTAAGCAGAAGAACCCTTCCCTTCCCACCACTCACTTTCATTGTCTGTGATAACAGACACAATAACCATGAGGTAGCCAAAGGGCATCAGGACCAAGACAAGGGGGGGGGAGAAGCCAGCCTGCCCTGCTGCTCATGGACCACTGACAAATGCCCCTTGCCACCACAAATTAAGCCTATTTTCATGGGCCCTCTTAGGTATTTTGGGACTAGTTCAGTTTGTGTAGATGGCCACCTTAAAGCGAATGTATGTGGTGTGGCCAGTGAAATGTGGCACATAATGTACCTGACAATTTACTATTTCATGTGACTGGCCTAAACTTTTCCTTCTGTTTTACAATATAAAATGTACATTGTGCCAGTTCACCCTCCCACGTTATTGCATTACAAATTGCTACCATCTTTCTTTTCTACTATTTGTGAAATTGAATTGGTTAACATAACTCATTCAGACCATGTTATTTGCCGTTTTATTAAAGTAAGCATGGACTTCGTTCATTAAGTATCGATTTAGACAATGACCTCCCCATTCCTACAAACAAATCGCCTAAAATCATTTGCTCGCCTTAGAGCACCATTAGTCATCTATGCCTTGGCGTTCATTATTATTTTCCATACACTTTTTAATTTTCTTCTGTTGCAACGCGTTCCTGCATTGTAAATGTTGTGTTTACTTTGTAATGTATTTAACATTTTCAATTAGAAAAGTACTTACTGTTGCCTGGAGAGGATATTCTTCTTCTTGATGCTGACATATTTTCCTGTAGAGCGGGCATGCACGTGTAGAGTATTATTGGTTTCACAGTGATTTACATACCTTTAGCTCATAGGTCTACCATGACCCTTTAACCCACATTTCTCTGGCCCATGAAATGGTTCAAGTGACATATGGCAAGGATATGGCCAAAGTAGGTAATGTCTTTTGGTAGAGTCATGGTTCCCCATAACTATTTAGGTCTAAACAAATGGTGACTTAAAGAAAGTCTCCATGCCGCCTCTCACTAGAGGCCAGAGGATCTGGACTTCTTCCAAATACAGGTCTCGCACCATCAAGGCACCTTTGGCAATTTACCTAACCTGCCAGAATACTGCCACTACTTCCCAGTACCTTGCTTAAGTCCATCTCCCAAGGGGAATCCTTTCCATGGAAAACAAGGTCTCAGCATCATCTGCCCTGTCTGCTGTCAACACTATCTACTTAGTGAAATTAATTGCTGCATAGTAGGCCATAGAGACATACTTTGAAGATAGCTCATTTGCTATTCTTAGAAATTATTTTTAGAAAAAAAGAGAGTCTAAAAGAGGCGCGGTCTTACTTGTTGAAGTGACTTGCATACGAAAGCCTGACACATCTTACTCATCTTAGCTTTCAAATTCTGAGTTCCTTGGTTCACTATTTACACTAACAACTCAATCAACGTACCAGTTGTCTATTGCCCTGAAGGTAACATCCCAGTATTAATGGTTGAATTCCTTGAGATGATCCTAAACCTTCCAGAGCCTAATCAATTAAAGATTGTTAATAGGCAGTTTTGACCTCTAGGTATGGTGACCAGACAAAATACCACTGAGGGACCTCTTAAAAAACGTGCAGGCTCTGAGCTTCCACCCAAAATGTGTCCCTTGGGTGCAGACGGTGACTCCTTAGATAGTGTTCTCTTCTACTGTGGTACTGCTTATTCATCGGTGCAACTTCAGATCTGGTTGCACCATTTGTTTATTTACACATACCCCTCACATCTAAAATGCTGTCCCACCCACAGCAGTAGCAGAAATCTATTAACCATTCCACTCAGAAACCAAATTATTGTCCGTACAGGGGTGCTAAAATAAACTAGCTCTGAGGAACAGCAGGTCCAGAAGAACTGGGAATGATCTTTATGCACCTACTGTTTACGTTCCCCTAGCTTATGGCTCAGTCAGGGACTAGCTGAGCCGAAACGTACCAGTCAAAAAGGAAATTATTGATCTAAGTGCCTGACTGAAGAGGAGAAGTCCCCCTGCAAAAACACATGAGGCGCTCTCTGCTTCGGGCCCTATGAAACCAGAAGGGCATAACGAGTTGCAGGCAGGCCGTGATGCTTTGTTTTAATCCCGAAGAAACTCAGCTAAATTGCAGAACAACAAAATACTTCGGCATACTGGCCACAAGACTAAATGAAAAATCCAGAGGGTTTACTCAAAGCATTAGCCAAACAATAACAAAGTAAACACCCCTGGCTATCTTCGCTTTCGAAATCTGGAAGCATCATGGCCACGTAAACCCTACTGGTTCTTATGCAACCTAAGCTGAGACTTTTATGCTCTTAAATACTGGAGCTACAGCTCCCTTCTGTTTTAAAAGAAGTTATTGACTTTTAATATTTGTACGTTTTAAAATTGTGAGTTTTTATTAACTACAATAAACCTAAACCTAAACCCTGCAAAAACACTGAGAAGACTCCCACAAAACCTGTGAAGAGGGCCACTCATTTCCAAGG
Source organism: Lissotriton vulgaris (assembly GCF_964263255.1). NCBI lineage: Eukaryota > Metazoa > Chordata > Amphibia > Caudata > Salamandridae > Lissotriton > Lissotriton vulgaris. Next base: position 369,719,453 of record NC_141696.1, on the reverse strand, counting down.
GCATTCACCATTTCTTTAAGAACAAATAGATCTCAATCTTTCTTCATTTTTAGAAGCCCTTTCCCTGTGGGCTGATACTTCATGGTCTTTGAATGCCCAAGCAAGACATTTCCAACAGATGTCCTAGTGGAGAGCTGGGCAGACAGGAAACGGTCTGAACACCACTTGTTTCTACCCAACTGATAGGAGAGGGGTTACTTGCTGTAGCCCCTTCAAACCCATGAGTTACACCCTGGCAGAAATAGAGACCACCAAGGTGGAAATTATAATTTTTAGTTGAGGTCCTTCATATTGTTGGTTAGGGTATCTGTATAACAGGTTGCTTGTTATCAGGGTTATGTACCATATTGTATAGAGACATGTTCCTGAACTTCATTTAATTGTTATGGCAAATATGTTGTACATTATTATTTTGACCTCACATGTGAAAGATGGTACTCAATCTAAGACAAGCCCCATGATTTTTGGAAAACAATTTGCTCTACGCTGCAAGGAAGCTTTATGGTAAGGTACAGGTAGGTGACTGTCTTAGCGCTCCTCATAGGATGGGAAGCAGCCCATGAAAGTAGCAGTTTTATATTGGGTACACAGACAATCGGGTTGTCCTGTGTGCCAAGAAAAAGAGTGGCAAAAGTCACACAAATGATGGACAGAATGCAGAGCAAATCAAACATTCACCTCCAATCAAGAGATATGGATTTAAGCCATTGTTCTATTGCTCACCATGCCACCTCAGTTTAGACCCAGCTATATACAAATCAGACTTGACCCTGCTCCACATGGTAACAGTCCAGCCCGAACTGCCAGGCCAGGTCCTCCCCGGACCAGAAACAAGCATCATTGGACTGGTTTTGGGGCATCACCCCTCATCCGCCAAGCTAGCCTGAAATCAGTGAGCCCTGGACCCAAGTCTGGGGATACCCGGTGCACTTAGGACAAGAAAGAAAAAGAGACACAAATGGTTGACTTGTGGTGGCGGGAATGGTCAGATGTATCAAAAGAATGGTCCAACAAATTGGTTGCAAATTGTGCACCAACTTTTTATGACCAGTCTTTAATGTTGCAAGGTGGCTTATGTGCTAATAGGTCACATCTCAAAATGTCCAATTGCAGATGACTGCAGTACAACTGACATAAGTAATATTAATATGAAATAAGCAGCTCTCTATTTGTGATCCCCTGCAATTGACTACAAGCACAGGGATGGTGGCCTTCAGAGAGCAGCTGACCACAATCTCTGTGTTTGCACTCTCAAACAGATTTTTTTTTCATTTTTAAGCAGCACATGTTCCTTAAAGGAACCTGATGTTTTAAAAAAAAACAGTTTTCTTTCTGGGAGGGTACGGCCTATATTCCCCAAGGCTGCCAACACAATTCACAAATGGGAAGGTGTCTCAAGGAGACACTTTCCTCTTTACAAATGACTTACCACCTCTTTAGACCAATGGTTTGCAACTGTAATTCCATGGTTTGAAAGCCCTTTCACTTGAATATCTCCCCTTGTTAAGCCCCCTCCTCTCTCGTCCAAACCGGCCCAGAGCCCCCGCCAGTTCCATTGACACAGCTCTCCGTGACCATCTCTCTTCCCCTACTATCTCCAATACCATTCCCCTTCACAAGCAGCTTCTCGCCCTAGAAGTTCTCTGACCTGTCTTGCGCCCAATGAAATTGACAACCTCCTCAAGTCCTATTCGTCCAGCACGGACATCAACATGAGTCCAAAGGGAATAATTCAAACCATTCACTCTAACTCGAACAGAGAACCGTACCAAACCTCAGAGTAATAAACATCGACAACCTCATGAGAGTGAACATCATTCAGACTCCTCCCCCAATACTCCGGCTACACTCAAATGCATACTACCCAACTGTAGGTCTGTCAACAAAAATGCCTCAGAGATCTTCGACCTCATACAACATAATGAGATAGATATCATTATCCTCACAGAAACTTGGCTCAACCCCTCGTCCACTTCAATTCTAGACCTCTTGGTGACTCCCACCCATGACATAATTCGTCTGGACAGAGTAAAGAAGCTGGGAGGTGGCCTAGCCTGTATACATCGAAGCACGTTCGCAGTCTCCCTCTCAGAGTCCTCTTCGCCATTAACCTGCGAATACCTTTGCCTAAACATCTCTAGTAACAATCATCTGGTTTGCAAACTACATACATTCTATCAGCCCCCAGGCGACAACCTCCACTTCATTGAACAATTAATGGAAATCATCTCTGACAATGTGGAATCAGTGCAGTCCCTCATCTACCTGGGGGACTTTAACAATCACTGGTCAAACCCTAATGATCAAGCAGTAGCATGCCTCAAATCCTTCTTGAAGGATCACAAATTGGTTCAACATTGTGACCAGCCTACCCACATTAAAGGCGAAACTCTTGACCTCATCATCTCCAAAGGGCACACCATCACATTGGACTTCATCATACCCTGTGATTGGTCGGACCATCACATAATTTCCTTCCATATCAACTCGGAGGTATCTCAGAGTAAGGCTCAAACAACTACACCAAAGATCTGGAAAAGAGACCTCAGAGAAATCAATTCAGTTGACCTAGCAACGCGCTGTAAACATGCCCTATCTCCACAAGTGGACATACACGAAGTCCATGCACTCACAGACGTCTATAACTCTTCTATTTCTAGCATCATGGACACTATGGCTCCACTCCAACAAAAAAATGCACCTACAAAAATATCTAAACTTTGGCTCAATGGCAACCTAAACTCAGAACGTCGCAATCTAAGGGTCATCGAATGTTCCTGGAGATCCACTCCATCCGAGAACCTTCTAAACATCCTTAGATCAGCTAGAAGATCTTATAACAAAGAAAGCAAGACAGCCAAGGTGGAATATTTCAGATTCCAACTTAACCAAGCAGCTAATCAACCCAAGAAACTGTTTGAACTGGTTAAACAACAATCTGTGGTAGCCCCTAACCGGTCATGTTCGGATGTCAGTCCTCCCTCATGTGATGACCTGGCGGTCTTTTTTACTGAGAAAACTAGACTTATTAAAATTGATCTAGAAACCAGAAGGGATCTATCAATACCCAGTGGTCCGGCACCCCCCTGACCTTACCAGACAAGGCTGCACCATGTAGCTGGGGTATCAAGCGCAACGCTTGCTGGGACACCTTTACCACCCTAAAGGAAAATGATATCAAAAAGGTTCTTCGGAGTATCTACCCATCTAATCACTTCAGTGACCCGTTACTACCGACCATCTTCAAAGCAATTAAGGATACAATCTCCCCCATCTGGACAAAGATCATCAATGCATCTCTGTCAAAAGGCATGATCCCAGAATGCCTAAAAGAGGCCCAGGTAACACCTATATTTAAAAAAAAAACTACAGCAGACAGTACAGATCCTAACAACTTCAGTCCTATCTCCAGCATCCCCACACTAGCCAAACTCCTGGAAAAATGTGTCCAGTCACAACTATGTGCGCATATTGAAAATTTCCTTCTGGTGGACCAACACCAATCAGGCTTTCATAGTGGGCACAGCACTGAATCGGCTCTCACTCACGTGATGGATGACATCCTAATAATGCTTAATCTAAATGAATCCTGCCTCCTTATCCTATTCGACCTTTCCTCTGCATTTGACACTGTCAATCATGACAACCTCCTAGATATTCTGGAGCTGCAATGGTTCTCGTCCTTCCTCCAGCACAGGTCCCAAAGAGTTAAGGCGCTCCACTCACTCTCCCAGCCATCCCGAGTCAACATGGGGATTCCCAAAGGGTCCTCCTTATCTCCATTCTCTTCAATGTGTTCCTGGAACCATTAGCTAATGTACTAATATCTATGGACATTAGTTTCCATATGTATGCAGATGACACCCAACTCTACCTGAAAATCTCCTCCCCGGATAACATGACTTCACTCAACTCAACCCTACTGACTACTCAAAACTGACTAACTGAGAACCACCTACTTCTAAACACCTCCAACACTAAATTCCTCCTCATTTCTCCCCTTAAACACACTCCTAAAATTGACCTCTGGATGAACCAACTCACCGCCTTCAACTGCTCCCCCCACATTATTGACTCAGCTAAATCTCTAGGAATCCCCCTGGACAAACATCTGAATATGAAGACTCATATTAGCAATGTGTGCAAGGGAGCTAACCACCTTTTAGGAACACCCAGGAATCTCAAACCTTTCCTACCTCAAGCAGATTTCAAACAAGTGGTCCAAGCGCTTGTTTTGCCGAGGCCTGACTATGGCAGTGCTACGCTATGTGGCCTCCCCAAATACACTTTGGCCCCTCTAAAGGCATCATTGAACGCGGCGGCCAGATAGATAACGGGCACCAAGCGAGATGCCCACATCTCCCCGATCCAAAAATCTCTAAACTGGCTGCCCTATGAAGCTAGAATTGAACTAAAGATTGCCTGCTTATCGCACAAAGCCCTCCACTTCAAAATCCCCAACTATCTTGCGCAAAAGCTGGAACTATCCAGAGGGGGCAGACCGTCGAGGTGTGCTAATTCCCTCCTCTTGAAACCCCAGATCTTCTGCAAAAAGAGAACATGCCTACGAGCCTTCTCGGGCTTTGCACCAAAAATTTGGAACTCTCTTCCACCGGAAATCCGTAGAATCTATACCAAGGTTGCTTTCAAATTCGGAAGCAAAAAGATTCCTCATGAATAAGTTCTTACCTTAACAAGAGGAGCGATTGTCAGCTCTATTCGCATCGGACATTCTACAGTATTGGTTGTCAATCTTGTATTTTACTATTGTATTTGCTCCCCTTTTGTCATTATGTTTCATCAACTAGCCCATTCTTCACTTACCCCAGGTTTATAAATGGTCTTTTATGTGTGCACTATTTGATTCAATGCCTATGTGTATTCCCTATTTGACTCATGTACTGATCTGTTACCTTCATTTCCCTCAAACTGTAAAGCGCTCCAATATCCTTCAGAATCAAGTTTGCGCTATATAAAACTTTATAAATAAATAAATAAGTAATCGCCTTACTAAACCATTCATACATACCATTGTGACTTGCAGTTGGCAGGGATGTCTCTTTCATGCCCCCTTTCAGGAGTTGGAAAGTGTTTTATGACTCGCAAAATGGGTTTAGTACAAATAAAAAGGCTAATCACAGGGGTTGTAGCCACAAAATGGCTTTGTACATCTGGCCTAAAGATCCAACTCTGCAAAAGATAAGGGGGCATATTACCAAGCAATTATAATTATCGCTATTGCTTGGTTAGCGTGAAAAAATTAACGCTGAACTGCGGCGATTTTTATCGCAGATAAACCTTGGTATTACCAAGGTTTATCGCAAATGCGATAAAAATCGGCCGCAATGCATGAATATCGCTGAAAAGTCCGCGATATTCATGCATTAGCGAGCTAATGCTCTTAGGCATGTTATCCACCTCCCATTGGATAACATGGCTAAGAACTGCTCAGGGCAGGTGTTAGCTTTTGGAGATATTCGCGCTTAGCGCGAATATCTTCAAAAGTTGGTAATAGCAGATAGCGATGTTAGCGACTGTTTCCAGTCGCTAACATCTTGGCACGCCCACTTTGCATGTCATTAGCGATAAATATCACTGACATGCAAAGTGGGGCCCAAGATGGTCGCTATCTCCTACTAGCTGTCGCTAACTGATTTTAGTGACAGCTAGGTAATAGGGAGATAATTTTATCTCCGCTTTCTTGGCTTTTAAAGCCAAAAAAGCGGAGTAGGAGTATATCTTCCCTACTGGACTTGCAAGGACTGCACTCAATTCATTTAGCATGAAGGGACCAGAGGCCGTCCATGCTGTGACGGTCCTTGGGGTCCAGATTGAATCAAATGCACATGTTAAATGAATTCATATGAGGAGCTCATTAACCACTCAGTAGTGGTTATAGTTTTCTTGGATATTTTTTTTTTTAGGTCACGGTGTTTTAGCCATGATTTCGAGAATTTCACCTTCTGCCAGGTGCATTGTAAAAATGTGCTGCTTCCAAAAGCTATCAAATGAGAGGTCCGGTGTTGTGTTTTAAATAGATGGTATTTTTGCTCATTAAAATGCATGTTTCCATCACAGATTCATACTCTCTCGCGCTTTGGTTAGTTGACCTCTTTCATGAATTTACGCGTGCGTGACTAAAATGCCGGGTCATCGAAACTGGTTTGAAACCGGTTCACACCTTTGTGCCTTGCATTCACTGAACGACGTTGAGAAGTTATAAAAAACAATTGGCGGTACTTCTGCTATGCCTGTTTCCCTTCGGCTGGGCCAGGGGTGCGCCTATGAATCATTGCAGCTCCTCCCTCGAAAGTGCACTGATTATTTAGATTTCTCCGCATGACATTCGGATAAAGAATGTTTCTTCAACATACTTCATGAATAGGTTGACCAGAATTTTAAAAACAAAAACTAGAACATTTCACAAAATTAGAAGGACTATCATTTTACTTCAACTGAGAGCACACTCCTCCTTAGCAGAGAATTACAGAAGAAGCAGTTAGAACGTAAATAAAATGAAATTTTTAAAGCTGTAGCATACCTGTTAATTACATTGCGTTTCGTATAACACTGGTAACTATCCCTACTTTGGAAAGCATAAAAAGGCACTTCCCGCCGTTTTCAGTGGACCCCCTTCTAAAAGCCGGGGGCAGATTTACAAGACCCTTGCGCCTCTTTTACGCAACTGTTGCGTCACTTTTGTGACGCAGCAGCGGTGCAAAACCAGCGCCATGCTGCGGGGTATTTACAATATGACACATTTGGGAGATGTGTCACGTTGTAAAGCCCTGCGCCAGAAGTAGGCGTTCCTGCGCGGGGGGGGGGGGGGGCGTTACGGCGCAAGAACGCCTCCTAAAAGTGGCTGAGTGAAATCTACAAGATTTCACTCACTCACTTTTGAGCCCATGCTGAGTCAAAACCCTGCGCCTGCTTGAAGCAGGTGTAAGGATTGACGCAGCATTGTAAAGACAGGGCACCACAGAGCCTTTGCGGAGCTGCGTCACTTGCGACGCATCTCCAGCAATGCTCCGCCTTTATGACACAGATGCGTCACGCATCTGTCAGTTTTTGCCCCATGGTGCGCCACATTGTAAATGCGGCGCATCCATGGTGGCGGAGCCGTGACGTACAATAACTGGCACATCCCTGCTGATGCAGGGATGTGCCAGTTATTGTAAATCTGCCCCCGGGACTTGAGCTATATTTCCCGAAATTTGCCGGGGCAGCTGGTGAAAAACGGGCGCAGTCCCGGCAAATCCGAGACGCCTGGTCACCCTATTCACAGAGTTATAGTTGCAACTTGCTTCCATTTCCCCAAAGGCTGGTAGCCCTGAAAGGCTATATGTGTACAACACAGTCACACTTGTGACTTCCTCTGCCGCAGTAAATAGCCTTTAAGAAGCCCCAGCGTATGAGGTAATGCCACATTGGCCTACAGTGTATTTCTGAAACTGCTGGAGTGTAAATTCTAAGGGGCAGATTTACAATTCCTGGCGCATCCCCTGTAAATCAGCAGGGATGCGCCAGGAAACGTGCGACGCGCATCACAATCCTTGCGCCACCAAACATGCGCCGCAACTGCCGTTGTAACGTTGGCGCAGTGCTGAAGTTGCGTTGCGGGCGCGGATGCAACTCCAGCACTGTGCCAACCCAGCCTATCTTGCACATGGTTCGTCACACATTACGCCTGCTTCAAGCAGGCTCAAGGTTTTGACGCAGCGCGGGGTTGCAAAAGTGACTGAGTGAAATCTGGTAGATTTCACTCAGGCACTTTTCCGAGGCGTTCCTGCGCCGAAAAGCCCCCCCCTGCGCCGGAACGCCCACATGAAACCTGACGCAGGTTTCATGTGGCGCAAGGCTTTACAATGTGACGCATCTCCCTAGATGCATCACGTTGTAACTCCCCGCAGCATGGCGCTAGCTTTACGGCGCTGCTGCGTCACAGAAGTGACGCAACGGTGGCACAAAAGTGGCGCGCAGGGCTTTTAAATCTGCCCCTCAATCTTTAGGCCTGATTCACAGGGATATTTGGAAATCTACAGGTTTAAGACTCGCATGCTTTAAAATTTCAGTATCTTGGAAATTAATAGAGGTTTGCCAGAGGGCACCTGCTCTTTGAAAACATGGATTCGCACTTGCAACTATGCAGAGACATGTATGCATGTGCAATGTGCATAGTGTATAATTGCACACGTGAAACGCAATTGATTTTGTGAAATGGCACTTTTTCCTTTTTAGGTCGAGGACTCCGTCGCACTACTGTAAGCAGTGTGGGCGGAGCCCGAAGATTTAATGTTTCTTAGAGATGGCTTGGAACCCGCCCCTCTTCTCCATTGGCTGGCCTAGTAAATGCTGGCCAGCCATTGGAGGAGAGGGGCGTCCCTCGGTCAAAGCCCCGTCTTTTTCGGATTCGGGGGCATTTTTTTAAGGTTCTTTTTGTTTTCTTTCTCTCCTCTTCCCATTGGCTGGAATTTAACATTCCAGCCAATGGGAAGAGGAGAGAACGAAAACACGCCCCTCAATCCCAAAAATGATGCTGGTTTCTCCGAGGCATTCCTGCCTCGCCTCGGAGAAACATGGTGGCACTTGTTAGGCCTTCCGTGGCTTTTTTATTTTAATTATTTAGCAGCGCATTGGCTCTACTGCCTATTTCACTCCCCTGCCCATCTCCATGATCTGGCTGCCGAAGGCGCCCCCGTTTTGGCTCTTGCCTACTCCGCTTGGCTCTTAGCTCCCTCGTCGAGATCTGTGCAGTGAGTAATTGTCCTTAATTTCCCAGCACTGGCTCTTAATAAACGTTACCCCAAACCTCGATGGCTGCCAAGTGAATATCTACTTGAGAAGAGCGTGATTCGCTGTCATCGTTGCAATAAAGATCCTAAACGGCGAGGGCACGGCTGACAGTAAATAATGCGGCCATGTTCCAATTGAAACAGCAAGACTCTTATTATTGGTATTACTTGCGCTTCTGTTTGTGAGATTTTTTATTACATACTATTCCATTATATTTTGTAAATATACATTATGTTTCTGTGTGTTCTGTGTTGCTGTTGTTATTTTGATCATTGATGTCACTGTTGTGGTTACATTCGTTCTTTTGTTTTTCTGTTATTTTTAGAGACGTTATTTTCGTTGTTACTATTATCACTGTTCACTGTAGTGGTGCAGGCGGTACCGTTGTCCTTAGTTTCCAAACTAATCATGCAGGTTTTAGAGAAGGTGCACGGAAGTTGTCCCTTCCAGGCCTCGCCCCCACCCGCACCTGGCCGTGGGGGTCAGGGTGGATAGGTGTGGGTCACCCTGCTACCAGGAATCCGGGGGAGGGGAGGGACGAAGAGTAACAAAGTGTTTAAGTGCACAGGTTCAATCACGGCGGGGCCCTGCCCCCTCTTTGCTCTCCCTCCCCTTCTTGGAGTCGGCTCGCTGCATGTCCGGCCGGTGCGGTCTGTCTGTCCGGCCGGCTCTGCCTCTCTCGTTGGTGGCGGTGCCGAGGGTCATTAGGGCTGTGCAAACAGCGCTGTGCATGTAGCAGAAGAGCAGAAGTGATTAATTATTGCACTCACATTAGGTGGACACTGCACACGTCCTTTGCACTGCACTATTCACCGAGCTCCCCCGCCTCGAGGCGCTGGAAGAATCAGCCAAACTCACATGGTCTGCTCTGCAGAATGCTAAACAAAAGCACAATGACGCTTTTTAAAGGGCTGCCCACTCCAGACATGGCATTCAGTATAGACAAAAAGGTTTGAAAGGTATTCATCACACACAGACATTGTGTGCGGTGTCTAGAGCTGGTCAGTGTGGCGCAGAGAAATGTATGTGGATTACTAGCTAATACTACACAACCAGCGCTATATAATACACAAACGCCATCGATGACACATCCAGCGCCATCTAATTCTACACAACCAGCGCTACTACTAGACAACCAGCGCTATGTAATACTACACAACTAGTGCTATCTAATACTACACAACCAGCTCTACGACTACACAACCAATGCTAATGCTGCACAACGCCTCTATCTAATACTGCACAACTAGGGCCATCTAATTATGCACAAACAGCGCTATCTAATATGGCAATGAGACCAGTAGTGTCGAGGGAGAAAAAGGTATCCGAGAACCCTGCACAATAATTGTGCACTTTCTCTCTTAGCAGAAAAGTGTGATCCTGGCCAAATCACATAATCTGCCCATTCCCTGTTTGATAAAATCGACAGTGCCTAAACAAAACATAAGATCTAGACGCTATATCACTTCTGCAATGCATCACAATGTGACTTTACAGACGAGTGCGCGGGAGACGGGTGTGTGGAAGAAGCAGCAGAAAGCACACATCAAACAGTATGTGTCTTGCTTTATCCACATTTTAAATTGTTAAATAGCGCACACTTGAACTGAATTGCCTCATGGCACTGTGGATAGCAAATGTGTTTGTGAAAGGCAATTAAGCACTGTCTGGAGAGGGCAGGGGGCGGTCAAGTTACTGTTTCATTATGCCATACCCGGCCTCCGTTCGATGCAGACTCCGTCTAACATTGGACAAGTGGCCCCTGGCTAGGTGTGAGCAGCACCAACAAGCGCTGGTCTGATACTTCTTTACATCTTTTCAAGGACCGCATATTTTGAGTCCCTACTCACAACTGAGCTGGAGGATTGTTAGATATCTGCAACAAGTTCACCAGGCAGCTTAATTTCCTATGCTAGGGCTGAGTATCTCACCAAGGTCTGTGTTTTAACTTTGCATTCTGGGGCTTGTAGTTCTGAATGGTGTTAGGCACCGAAAAGAGTACAAATAATAAAAAGACTGGAGTGGACAAACCGTTCCTACCCACGTGCCATCTTTAATCTTGTGCCTGTTCTTATTGTATGATAAATTCCAGCTAACCCTCCCCCCTTGCACTGTGGCCCGTGGTCACATCCTGGTCAGGTGCGGGCCACTAAAGACAGTTAATGGCCTCCCTATGCAAACGCTGCCAGGCTCGTTTGAGGAGAGTGAATTGTCCTTTTTAAACAGGTCTCACTCTCAGCTTTCGCAGCCTGAATCTCGGCCCAATTTATCCTTCGGAAGATTAAAAACGCGAGGTTGGGGTGGAAAATGTCACTTCTGAGGCACGGACACATCCCCGTCCCTTAAATTGGAAATTGCTGGAGTGAGCTGTCCTATCTGGGTGATTTACACCTCTGTAATCCTCGGGCGCAGGTCTCCTTAAAAAATTTCACTTTGGAAGGCAGGCAATATGCCTCAGTAATTAGTGCTTTTAAAGCAGGTTCCTCCTTTAAAGTACCCGTCCTGCCTGGACGACCCGCAAAAACCGGGCTGTGTTCGTGAGATCAAAAGGAGACCTTAAAGGCAGCTTTTTTTGTTGATTCACTTTTTGAAATGCTGTTCATTTATTTATTTATTTATTGCTAATATGGAACGGCAGTTCCTGCTCCGCTATCTTTGAAGGATTACTTTATAAACAACTTTAAATCCCACAGTAGGAGACCTTGGATGCAAAATGTGTGTGTGGGGGGTTCTGTGTGTGTGTGTGTGTCTGTGGCTCTGTGTGTGTGTGGCTCTTTGTGTGTGTGTGTGTGTGTGTGGCTATGTGTATGTGTGTGGGGCTCTGTGTGTGTGTGGGGCTCTGTGTGTGTGGGGCTCTGTGTGTGTGTGGGGCTCTGTGTGTGTTATGGGCTCTGTGTGTGTGGGTCTCTGTGTGTGTGGGGCTCTGTGTGTGGGGCTCTGTGTGTGTGGGACTCTGTGTTTGGGGGGATCTGTGTGTGTGTGTGGAGGGCTCTGTGTATGTGGGGGGGCTCTGTGTGTGTGTGTGTGTGTGTGTGGGCTCTGTGTGTGTGGCTCTGTGTGTGTGGCTGCGTGTGTATGTGTGGCTAGCTTTTTTTGTAGGTGGCTCCATTGTAAATGCTTGTTTTATTTCCACTTGAAAAATGTTTTGCTTACTGGAGAAACCTTACCCTTTGCAACGCAAGTACCGTTAGGAGTGTACCAAGCTTATGCCCACCTCAGCCAGGAATTTACAACTGCACTTTTCTGGAGAAAGTCTCCAAATATTTGCAAGGTGGAAAACGGCTAGAAAAAAAGTTTGTGAGTGTGTCAGCTGTTCACAAACTTTCCAGGACATTCCAGTCCTAGAAAGTCCATCCCTTGAACCAAGATAGGGTTTACGTATGCACAATATTACACCATTTTGGGATATTATTACTATGGAGCTATGAGTTCAAGATCACCTTTTCTGAATAGTTTGCACTTGTAAATGAGGCCATTGTCAAATTGCTTTGAGAATAAGGCTGTTGTCATTCCTTGCCCGTTCAGAAGTATTTAAGATATCATTATGTCTTCTCTATTGCAAGCATCTGTACAAGCTCAGCTTATGCAAGTAGGTTTGGTCATGTTGGCTACTCTAGGCACCAGTCATATTTAGGTTAATTTCAAGTCAGAAATAAAATGTTGATTTTATATGGACTCATGCCTAGAAGTCACACACGAATGACTGTTTTGAATGATGTATGTGGTACACATTCTTCATAGCTTGAAAATGCTGTTTAGGGGAGGAGCCAAGATGGCGACCGGAGCGGACGTGTAGTCGCCCGGCTCCGCCGGCCCTTGAGCTCCGCAACATTATCCTGAGACTCTTCCTGGCTGAATTCGGCGGTGAAATGCGTGCGAGGACGAGCTGAGTGCAACGTCCCTTTTCCGACTTTTCGGCGCTACTGAGTGTCGGAGAAACTGGTTGCAGGTCTCCCGCCCCGGACCCTCGCCTACATGGCCGCTCGTCGGCAGCGCCTGGCTACCTGTATGAGGTCGGCTCGATTGGACAGCGCGGATGACTCAGCGAAGGCGCCTTCCCATCCGCGGCAATCGCCGCCGCACTGCTGCTGCAGCTCATCGCGGACCACGCTTCTACCGGAACGGCCGCTTTAGAGTAACCCGCCGGTGGTGTTCCTACGCTCTGCAGGGGAGGTGAGCGATGTACGGCGCCTGGCGACCCACATCAGCGCAGACGATTGCTCTCGTCCCGTTACTTAACCGGGTGAGAGACGTCTTGTGGGAGGTGTGCCTGATTTAACTTTGCCGCTGGTGGTCTTGAGGCTCCCCAGCGATATCCGCTACTGTTGCACTCTTCCAGCTCCGCTACTTTGTTACTGGCGCCATGATTCCCTTTGTTCTCCCTCGGCTAGAGAGAGCTACCGCACCCCTGCCTGTGGACAGCCGAGCCCTGCCGGAGCGATATACGAAACTGCGAGAACCAGCGCCGGCACCCGCCTTACGAGAACATCAGCCTGCACTCTCCTACGGCATTATCCTGGCTGCCCTCCGTGGTCTCCGTTCGGAGATAGTTGTTGGCTTCCAAGCACTGAGTGATCAGCTGGACGCCATGATGTCTACAGAGGCTCGTGAACGCAGCGCTTGCCCCCAGCTGAGTGAGTGTTTACCCTTGCCTCCCTACGATGACACAATGTTTTCCGGTGCCTGTTCTGCAGTTAGCCTTGTGGATGTTTCATTCGGACCCGGCGACTGGCAGCCCCTACGTTCCGTGACTTCTACATTGTTTCCCCTCCTCCCTGAGCCTGGCTTCATGTTGCCTGCACCGCCGAGCTCAAGGGGTGACTCTGCTGCGCAATTCTTATCCTGTGTGTTGACTATCGACTGGGGGCCCTTCCTTCTCCTCCCGCCGCATCGGTACTTTATTGATGCCCTGTCAGACCTAATCGTGGAGGACAAAGGACCTTGTGTTGGAGGCCGGCGGCCATTTTGGGATCCTGCTTCTTCTCACAGGCAGCCACATTATCCTGATGTGCACGGGGGGAGGGGCTCTCCTGATGTAGTTGGCGTGAAACTTCGCCCGAGATCGGGCCAGGGCTAAGCTGCTTTCTCACTGCGGACTGATTTTGCTGGCTGTAGGGGATGGGGTTGGGTCTGCTTAACGTTTTTTGATGGGCGCATATCGTACGCTGTTTTTTTACACTCGCATTGTGGGACTGCTTGACAATGTACTATACTTTACTGAAGGCCGATGTTTCAACTGTGGATCTCGAAGGGCCGGGATATACGGGTGTTTAGTATCGAGTGGGCTCCTCCCCGCCATTTTCTTTTTGGGAATGTTGATTGATTTTTTCTCTCTAGTTCCCTATATTAAAGGTATTACTGTCTTTTTTCCTTTTTCCTTTCTTCTTTATTCTTCTTCGTCTATATTTCGGGTTTTCTGGGGCGACAGGCACTCTGTGGGGGGGGGGGCAGGCCGTAGCCTCCACAATGTTGCAGGGTGGGTGGGGTAATTTGCTGTACTCTTGGTTCTATGGGCCTTTTCTTTCTATTTCTGTGCTTTAGACTCTGGTTCGTTTCCGGGACTGGGTTGGGATTGGTAGGGTTGGAGCGACGATGGCTGGGGTGCATGATCATTAGTAAATTGCTACCACTGTTTTACACCGCCACGATATACCTGGTGTTCCACCTTCGTTGATGTTTTCAGATTGTAACGTCGCCTGCCCGTAGCGTGAAGACACTGTGCGGACTCGAATCTTCTTATTATTTTTCCTTCACTGTATCTTTTGGTGAAAACGTTTAAAAAATTAAAAAAATTAACCTTCATTCCTCCTCTCCCCCGGCGATACGACTCTTTCTAATGTAAAGTTTGATGCTTGCTAGACTTATTGCAGCTGCTGGGGGGATTGTATTGCCTGACTTGTGCTGATGATGTTTCGTGGCCGGCCCGATGGTTGTAGGCCCGTATCTGTTCTTCTGATTATGCACAATAAAGGTTGGCAAAAATTTAAAAAAAAAAAAGAAAATGCTGTTTAACTGTGGAAGAAGCAGATTAGCAACTTTGGAAGAAAGTATTCTAATCGGCAGGGCACAAGTCCTAAAAAAAGATGGTTTTGTAAACATATAAATAAAAGGCATTATCATTTACAATGCCAATAGCTCAAACTCTCGCAAATGCGAGACCTATTGCATTGCAAATGCTTGTTCCTTTTATTGTGAGAACACCATTTGTACCGTTCCATGTGATGCCGCACAAGTTCATCCAATAGGACACTTAGCACAGAATATTGCACACGCACCCAACACAACCCAGCTAAGCCATACAGAAAAAGCCCAGTGAGAACACACAGACATGCTCTAAAGGTGAATGTCAACATTCTCACAGTGGCACTACCCAAGAAAAAACACCTCACTAGAGTACCTATTAAGTTAGAACTCTGAACATACATGCAACAAAGCCGTGATAAGTAAATAACTGGCATCCAACAGCATTTGATTGTATCTGCTACTTCCCAAACATATACATGCCCCAGACAATGGGCACGTGTGCCAACTAACCAATCAAATAAGTAAGCAATATGGTACAGCCCTCCGGTCTCATAGAGCAAAAAACTTGTAACTCACTAAAATTGCCTCTAACTCTACAGGCTGCAAGCCTACTGTATCCAAATGTTTTGGGAAGTCGTACTGTAGGTTCCTGAAATGTACTGTTATGCCTACTAATTGCACATTGTGTGCTGTGCAAGTGCTCTACAACAATATCAACAAGAATAATAGATATTTGTGCAGTCAGTGAAGAAATATGTGTGGGAGCCCGATGCACTGTGCATCTGCGTAGCCCAGATGCAGCAGGTACAAGTAAAGGTGTGCTATGGCCCATTGGAAAGGTGCATAACAACTTTGTGTGCACTGAAAAGCCTGAAGTAAAGGTTTCTTTTTGTGACTACAGCAATCTGTCAGCCCGCAGCCCCGGTAGCAACCATATTGTCTGGTGCAACATCATTCAGAAATGGTCAGGACCAAAAACTATAAGCAAAATATCAAGTTGAACAAACCAGTGCAGTAACTATCTACACATCTCTCTCACGCACCTCTTCATCCACTACACTGCTAAGCGCTGTGCCCATAACACACACCTTGGTAGCCCTCAAGCATGACAAAGAAACACATATCACCGAGGACAAAAACAAAGACAACACCCTTTCAACCAAACACCCTACACGGTATAGCGGTCCATGTAGAGAAGTACTTCAGTGCGCCACGTAAGGGTAGAAGGCGCTATCTAAATGCCACAGTTCAATGCAATATTGTCTCTTATTGGCACGTTCAATGAGACCGACAGCATATCGGCGGACGTTCATTTCCCAAACCAAACTACTCCCTGTAGCACAAGTATCCCCAATGGACTCACCCCCAAATTCATCATAAGACTCCAACCTCTTTGGTTGTCTTAGTTAGCATCATAATGTTCAATGAGGGAACTAAGCTCTACCCTGTCCCTTACGACTAGAACAGAAGGCTTGTTCGAGTATGCACAGAGAGGACTGACACCTCAGGAGACTGCCATTCCCGCCTCCTCTTTCTCTTCGTGTTTTAATTCTTGACAAATGCGACATTATGGAATGGCGACGGCGGCAAGCACGCGAGTGGTGCATGCGCTCGCACCACAGCGAGCCATGTGTTTTGCATTATCGTGCACGCGTCTGCGCACGATAATGCAAACCACATCTTACCCTGTGCGGGTAAGAGACACCAATAGGCCATGGGCGGAGCAACGCGCCCACCTTTGGCCTATTGCGTGCTCTGTTTCTGAAATACAAGCACGCAAAAGCCAATCCTGTCACAAAAAAGAAAAAGCACACACACAAGCATGTGCAATTTCTAGGTACAGTTTTAAACCCCCTACAAAAGGGCTCTCGCCTGCGCGAGCAGTGCTGCATACTGCATCGCTAGGGTCGACCCCTAAAAATGAAAGAGAAACATTTCATTTTCTTTTCGAAATACATCCCGTTTTCCTTTAAGGAAAACTGGCTGCATTAAAACAAACTTCTTTATTTAAAAAGCAGGCACAGACATGGTGGTCTGCTGACCCCAGAATGTCGCCGTCCCTGGGAGTGCTAGCCATTCTCAATGGGGTACAAATTGCACCTGACTCATGAATATTAATGAGGCAGGAAATTTACGACCCCATTCGGAATGGGAAACAGTGTCTAAGACTCTGCTGTAAGTTCCATTTTGCGAGTCGCAAAAGTGGCTGCATTCAAATGGCCCAATCAGAAGGAGGGACTTTTGTGCAGGACACATTTAAAGGGGCAAGTGGTGGCACACTTTGCAATGCGCCCCCAGAAGATTGACCCGCACCAGAAAACCGTGGGCGTCGCAGGTGCAGTTTTCGAAGGGTGCACTGGTGGAGACAGCACGAAAGAACAGCTAGGACGAGCGCAATAGCCTTTAAAGGGGAGCCTCTAAGTACGTGTCCTTGGTATGGCTTATGGCGGGGCACTGGGGAGCAGGCCAATGGCCAGTAAAGGGGGTCAGCACAGGACAGACACAGCACTTAAAGCCCACTCGGATCTCGGCAGCAAGAGGAAGCCTAGGGGCTGCATAGTTGGTAGAAGCCCACAAGAAGGAGAGGATAGTGATCAAGGTGCTGTCAGAGGGTGCTGTGATGTCAAAGGCCTTAAACGAAACCTAAAGTTAACAATATCAGCTGTGCCTGGAGCTTGTGTTGATCCTGGATTTGTTGTAAATGTAAATTGATACTTGTATAGCGCACTACTCACCCGGAAGGGTCTCTAGGCGCTTGTACGAATACCGCTGTGGAACCCATCCTGGCTTTCCCTGTCAGGCGTCCACTCCTGGGCACCCCCAAGGTGGAGGCCAGGCATCCTTAGCGTTGGGGGGGCCATTGTGGAGATTAAGCAAGCTATTGCCAAGAGTTGCAGAGTGGGACTCCATGATTGGAATAGGCACCAAGGCGAGAATTATCAGGTCCGTGAAATATTTGAGCCCAAGACCCGCCGAGGCGGGGAATTGACGGGCTAGACCTCTGCATCAGGGTCTGCCGCTCTAACCATTGAGCCACTCTTCTCCATTGTTGATGATACTTGATATAGGAATAAACTGCATCCGTTTTATTTTGCACCAACAATGGCTATTGAGTGTAAATAAAGAGGGTAAAGTGCATCTGACAATGGCCTGGGAGCTCCTAGGGGGTACTCGCCCATCTGGGAGGAGTTGTGGAATGTCTCTTCTCATGCTTTTCAGCACCGGGTGCCCCAATCCATTAGTGCCGCACTCCGCGGGTCATCAGTACAAGCGAGAGGCAGTTTGCACAGACAGTCAACGGTACACTGGTTAACTGCAGTGAATGTGCAGCTCTCTGAAATTGTCCTGGACCCTTGTTAGTGTTAAGATGACAGACCCAACCCTTGCAGCTTTTACCTTTGCAAAGGACTGTGGGTCGCAGCCTATGATCAAGGACATAGAAAACAATGCTGCACAGAAAACACGGGGTTAATAGCTTCAATTGGAAAAGCAATGACTACAAATTATTCCACTGGGTCATAGCAGGAAAAACAGAGGCATTGCTGTAAACAGCCTTCTTAAACAAAGTCATAAGCATTACTGGGCACAATCCAAGCCTTAAGTAAAGAATAACAGAACGATCATTAAATAATACCCAGTACATAAACAACACAGTCATGACTTCTATCACTTGAATGCAGAAATAACAATTATATTTAGACATGGGGGAGTCTGCAGCTTTAGAAAACATACATTTGTTGAAAACTAATTTTAACTGCATAAGCCATGTATAATTTAAAACATTTTTGAAGCCCCCAAAAGAAGCAGAAACCCTTTCAAGGACGTGAAACACTGTCAGTTACCTACCAGAATCAACTATACATTATTAACCTGACAAATATAACGCTATTAATAACTTCCGAGTGACACAAGCTATTGGGCATATTTTGAGAGAACAAGGGTGCACAAGTAAAGTAAGCCAGGGTTCTCAGGAATCAATTATTTTAAGAAACAGCGGTCCCTAGGGAAATAGGGATATATGTACATAAATGAACATAGACCTAATAAGTACTATATTGGTTAAACTTGTCCAGCTGGGCAGAGGTCTAATTTTTAATAGTTAACGTTTCTTTGAAATTTGTACAAATGAAAATACAGACAGTGAGACACAAGCCTGCATCCTACTACAGAAACAGAAACAAACATTTAAGAAACACTTAAGGGGGCTCAGGCAACGCTCACAGGGGCATATTACCAAGCAATAGCGATAATTATCGCTATTGCTTGGTTAGCGTGAAAAAATTAACGCTGAGCTGTGGCGATTTTTATCGCAGATAAACCTTGGTATTACCAAGGTTTATCGCAAATGCGATAAAAATCGGCCGCAATGCATGAATATCGCTGAAAAGTCAGCGATATTCATGCATTAGCGAGCTAATGCTCTTAGCCATGTTATCCACCTCCCATTGGATAACGTGGCTAAGAACTGCTCAGGGCAGGTGTTAGCTTTTGGAGATATTCGCGCTTACCGCGAATATCTCCAAAAGTTGGTAATAGGAGATAGCGATGTTAGCGACTGTTTTCAGTCGCTAACATCTTGGCACGCCCACTTTGCATGTCATTAGTGATAAATATCACTGACATGCAAAGTGGGGCCCAAGGTGGTCGCTATCTCCTACTAGCTGTCGCTAACTGGTGTTAGCGACAGCTAGGTAATAGGGAGATAATTTTATCTCCGCTTTCTTGGCTTTTAAAGCCAAAAAAGCGGAGATAAATCCCCTTGATAATATGCCCCACGGTTTGTTACAGAAAAGATTCTCAATGGAATAAACAAATCGCAAGGAACACCTTTACATAGTCAATAATAGTATTTCAGGTAATGTATAAGGTGTTTTATGGTGTCGACAGCTTTTGGATCCATATGAACAATGTGTGAATCATCATCAGGACATTTAATTAAGCATGCCTATGTATTATATTGCCTTCGATAACTTTAATCAATTACAACTGGGGGAAGAAAAGTGGGGGGAGAAAATTAAAAAACATGGGGTTAGAGGAGGTAAGGATTTACATACACACAGCAATATGACAAGCTGGTCAGAGCAAAATGTTGGCGGCACCATGCAGTGAAATGTACTTCGGATTCGTACTATTAGACTCAATCAAAGTGGTATAGTAGTGCGGCCAACTTTCGGCGCAGCGAGCAACCTTTGGCGTACCATGCAGTCAGCATGTACTTCAGATTCGTACTATTAGAGTCAATCAAAAGTGGTATAATAGTGTGGAAAACTTTCGGCACAGTGACATGGTGGGCATAAGAGATAGATACATCTTTCTACAGCGAGGACTACAGACGATAACATACTGCTCGGGGTGCATATTGGCGCCCTGTGTTCAGGTGAGTAATTCAAACCATGCTGTATGAAGTATTATTACATGTGTGCCTGGTGAGGCTAGTATACTGGTCATTGTGCACATTGGCGCAGTGACAAGGGAATAGCAGGGGGGTTAAAAAGCTCAGAGGATATCGGTGAGAGTATATACGTGTTGGTGGAACACATGTCGAGATAGTGAACGCCGTGATCTTGAGTGGCGCCCTGTGATACAATGAGTATTTTAAAAAATGCGGCATCATGAATTTCTAAGTGTGTGCCTGTTAAGGCTAATCATGGCGCACACTTCGCATCTACAACACTACTTCACTCTACGATGCTCTATGCAACTCCCTCTATGCAACTCCATGACATTGTACTCCATTCTATTCTACGACACACTACTCCACCCTACTACTCCACTCCTCTCGACTCAACGCCAGTTGACTGAGCAACAATCCACTCCACTCTACGACAAGCTTCTCCACTTTACACCCTTCCACTCTACTACACTCTACTCCCCCCACGTCCCTCTACTCCACTTTGACACTTCTCTCTATGACACTCAACTCCCTCCACACCCCTCTACTTCACTTTATGACACTCCACTCCACGCCACTCTACTTCCTCCACACCCCTCTACTCCACTTCATGACTCTCCTCTCCAAGCCACTCTTACCCTCACCAACTTTTAGCCATGCTGAACAGCAGCCACACTGGTGTACAGCATAGCTAAAACATATTGGCAAAGTCAATAGGTCTTGCATTGGCGAAACCTTTTTGATTTACTAATGTTTGTTAAGGTATGCCAAGCGTGCTCTCGGTATCTGAGAATGTTTGTCACCAAAGACCAGCCACACTTTATAACAAAAATGTTTTTAGAATCTCCGACCAGTTCAAATTGGATGTTGATCATTGGTCAAAACTGCCCCTCTTCCTGAAGAGAGAGCCTTTATATATGAGGTTACCTTGCCCAGACAACTATATGCACTTCAGAATACCCAGCAAGAGGTTAAGGAAGATTACTTTTAAAACGCTGTATGCCACTTACTCTAGAATGATGGCATTCCTTCTAATATGGCTACCCTGCAAAGAGGGAGTATTTGGTGGGCGAATGGTCCTATTATATATTAGACAGTATTACTGGGTCCCTCACCTAGTAGACTTAAACAAATAAATGATCAATCACGTTTTTTCAAGAGACGTCCTTGAATACTGTTGGGGACGCTATAGGCCAAGCAGTGTATCTGGGGTGTATATATGGGGAATGAAGGTACGTGCCACACTCTCCAATTGAAGCAGTGACCTGCATAAGGAATCTTTACACAAGACATTTGAAATGGGTGTTCGACTTATTAGAAAAACCCTGTTGTGACACACTGCTCTCCCGATGAGGATATTACCTCTAAGCTATCAGTGGAATGGAAGGTGGGGGTGCTTATGGCTTGATGTCAGTGCTTAATTTGTAAAATAATAAGTGCCAAGGCCCTTACCAAGAGTCCACTGCAGCTTGCACCACCCATTGCCTCATCATCACTGCCAATGATGGTAACAAAACAACTACTAACCATCCCTCTTGCCTACAAGTGAGACAGTTCAGATTATTTTAGGTCCCGGACGCTTAAAGAATGGCTGGGGAGGCAGCTATTAGTAATTTTTTAATGCACATTGTATTCATAAACAACCATTGTTCTGCTCATCTCTAAATCAGATGAGCAGCGCCACCATGTGGCAGAGTGTCATAAGTGTGATGATGCCAATTAAGTGCCGAGCCAAGCACCGTAAACCACCGGCTCGAATTAAGCACTGCTTGCTGTCATTTTGAACAACTGCAGCCCGACTCTGCATTGTCTGTGACTGAGATATAGATACCTTTTGTTTCAGACCTGCCATACAGAGTTGTATAACTCTCATGGATGATATCTTAGAGGAGTGAGTGGCTCGTGGAGCTTAGACCATTCTCCATCCAGGAGAAGATGAAAGCTGTATCTATAATAGACACTGTTGTGCAAGTCCCTGGGAGACCTAGAATTCCTCTAAAAATGGGAGGGTGACAGGAATAAAATGGTGGACTCTGAAATATTCCAGGGAAGTTGCAATTAGTTCTGGTTTCTGGAAACAGGCAAACAATGATGGATGCCGGAGGAGATGCAGTGTACAGTGTCATCTGGCCGGTCTATAGAAATGAAGGCTTCTTGGCTTTGGTGTGGGAAGCGCTGTAGGCTGTGATGGCGAAAACTATCCCAAGTGATGGTAGAATTTTGATATCCAGACTGCAGTGTAACAGCCCTTCCACAAAGTTTTGAAAATGACTATGAAATCTGGGTCTCGTGGTGCCAAAAGCGCCTTGGGTAAACTTTGGGGCAATCGTGAGTTATGGAGATCTGATGCACAAACGTGGATTGTTGTATGGGGGACAGTTGTAATTGTAAGGGCTTGTTGGAAGATATTCAGAAACTTATGGGGACAATGAATGTGCCTCTTTCAGTTCAATTGACTCCTGGTGGGGTAAAATGTGGTATGACCAAGGAGATTGTGAAATGAATGCCCTATTCAGATCTCACATGGTTCGAAGCCAGAGGACCCCAAATCTCTGCTAAAACTGTAATGTGTGCCTAGTGTGCTCTACAGTCATCCAACGCCTCGTTCTTTGGTTCTGTGTGAGCTGCTATTAAGAACCAACATGTTTTTGGAGGTGATATGGCCAAAATACTGACCAGGGGGCATATGTGGGTAATTTCCTTTTTGCGATTCTCAAATAGCGATTTTTAAGGAATCGCTATTTGAGAATTGCAAAATGGAATGTAGGTAAAAAAATCGCAATTTTTTTACGAATCTCAAAAATTCCTTAATTGGGATTAGCAAATTGCGAATCTCAATTAAGGAATGAGTGTCGCATTCATTCCTATGGGCCAAGAGGCCCATAGGAATGAATGGGGATACATTCTCAAATTGCGATTTTCTATGAGAAAATCGCAATTTGAGAATCGCAATTCCAAGGGTGCCAGGGTGTCCAAAGGACACCTGTTGCACCCCTGGAATGTGCCTGTCAGTACATGTGGCGCACAGACATGCCCTAAGGGCATGTCTGTGCGCCACATGGCACTTTGAATTTTAAAAAAAACTCTTTTTGAAAGGAAATTGCAAAATACCATTTACTTGGAGTAGGTGGTATTTTGCGATTCCTTAAGCCCAAATCGCTATTTTAAATGCACCCCTACATAGCATTTAAGGAATTGCAAAATTGCGATTTCTTAAATGCTTGAGCAAAATAAGGAATCACAATTTTTCCGATTCCTTATTTTGCGATGTGGCACCTACATACCAAATCACCATTTGGAATTCGCAAATGCCTACCTACATATGCTCCCAGATCATTAAAAATAAAAAAATAAAAAACACAAAATTGAGCGCAGCTAATTGCATTTATATTCTAAATTAATAAAGTGGGCTTCCTTAAACTCTTGTGAAACAACTCCGTCATTTACTTGTTTAACTTCATGATCAAATCGATCAAAACTTTCAGGGACATTGTTGGGGTAAAAGAGTAAATTTAAATATAAATTTGTCACCTGGCGCATAGGTTATTAGCAAATCAAAAAACGCATTTGCCACGACAACTAAAGTGGGGCTTACGTTCATACTACTCTTGACGTATATTTGTCATCCAGTCCGTCCTCCGTAAGAGTAGCTTTAGTCGTCAGGCAACTGTTTTTGCGAATACTGTTGAACTGTCAGTTGATGTGTGATGCTGTTAGCCCCCTTACATCAGCAAACACCCTTTCTGCTTTGAGCCTGTTGGGCGCCATGTTTTTTGTTGGAATGTCTTTCACACCTGTGCAGCCCATCATGCTTCAAAATGGCCTCCACGTGGGCAAGGTGGGGCAGAGGTCCGCTGACCCTTCTGACTTTTGCACTGGAATGCCTTTCTGTAATGTGACTTTTAGGGTATGCCTTGTGCTCCTCAAACTGGTTTAAAAATTGGCATACCAGTTGCTAGCCCTCTTTTGTTAACTGAGGCCGTATATGAATGTCTGTCCTCAACAGAGATCTGTCTTGAATCCAGGGCCAGGTCAACTAACTAAAGACAGTAATTAATAATGATTAACTTTGATGGCGCTTAGAGAGTCAGTCTGTGCCAGTCACACCAGCTTAGTCCTGCTTGTTAAGTTGGTTTAGTTTATTGAAACACCATAGACCAGAAATATGCGTTGTACTGTACGCGTTACAAGAGCTGTAATGTGTCCCATATGTGATCTACAGTCCACGACCCAAAAGGTTTGTTCTGTGGTCCTGGTGAGCGCTTGTTGAAACAAAGTGGCATATTTACAAGAAAATGTCGGAGCACAGAGCTGCCCCAAATTTGACAGGGGCGGGCTCAGACATTTTCAAAACGCTAAGATGCACCGTGTTCACAAGAATAAGGCACACCCCTGAGTTTTCCCCTAGTGCTGGCACATAAAAAGCTGCAGAGTGCCAGCACAGGCACCCTGCTGCCATGTTGCAAGGGTGCCTGCGCTGCAGAGGGGATTGTTATGTGCAGGAAGGGACACCTTCCTGCACATGAACAATCAATAATGGCGATTTGCACCTTCTATGTGCTGCAAAATGCAGCACACATGGAAAGAGCAAAACAAAATCCTTGGTGTTAGTTTTGGCGCTGCCTCATCCTTTTATATCTGGGGCAGCGTCAAAGAGCAATGGGTATTATGGAGGAATGTCCACAGCAACACCAATTGCACGCCCCTTTGAGGCAGAGGACTGCGGCGCAAAGTGGGCATATCTACAAGGTGGCGTTAAGCCACGCCAAGTGGCCTATTGCCACCTTGCAAATATACAAAATGGATCTGCGCCACCAGAGAGTACCAAAAAGTGATGCTCCGGTGGCGCTGAGGTCTTGTAATTATGCGCTAAAATGTTTTCGGGATTGGTGTGGAGAACACAGCTAAAGTACTGAACAAAAAACTCTTGGAGTATGCCACTGACAGTGCTGCTTCATGTCTGGCCCTTCCAAGAATGTGTACTTTTTTCTGATTGGGCATCCGAGCTGTCCCGCCGCATGATTTGAAGTGACCCACTGGGGTAGGTGTGACTGAGGTAGGTCTGTCATGGGTTCAACAGTTGGCCAAACCTCCATGTTAACCTCCCAGGACCTCATTTGTGCCCTTTGAAACTGACTCCACAGAGCAGCTGCTGCTGGTTATCACTGCTTGAGTCCTCGGATCCATGGGTTCACCCCCATAGTCATTAAGGTGATGTGAGCAAGAACTTGGCAATATTTGTCCATTTAATCCAATGACGCGTTTCATTTTTATTATTATTAATAATATTATTTTTCTAAATTTATTGGTTGCTGTTTGAACCCACACAGGGAATCTAAGTGTAAAAACACAGGGCAGAGTTGGTACTTTTTATTCCTTCACCCTTCTAGCATCGCACATTCCACAGAGACCACATAGGGGCATATTTACAATAACTGGCGCATCCCTGCAAATCAGCAGGGATGCGCCAGTTATTATGCGCCACAGCTCCGCCATTAAGGATGCGCCGCATTTACAATGCGGCGCACCATGGGACAAAAACGGCAGAGATGCGTGACGCATCTGTTCCGTAAAAGTGACGCATTGCTGGAGTTGCGTCGCAAGCGCGACGCAGCTCCAGCAATGCTCTGAGGGCCCTATCTAGTTAATGCTGCGTCAATCCTTACGCCTGCTTCAGGCAGGCGCAGGGTTTTTACGCAGCATGGGCCTAAAAGTGACTGAGTGAAATCTTGTAGATTTCACTCAGCCACTTTTAGGAGGCGTTCCTGAGCCGGAACGCCCCCCCTGCACAGGAACGCCTACATGTGGCGCAGGGCATTACAACGTGACGCATCTGGAAGATGTGTCACGTTGTAAGTACCATGGAGCAGGATTTGCGCCGCCGCTCCGTCACAAAAATGACGCAACGGCGGCAAAAATGAGACGCAAGGGGCTTGTAAATCTGCCTCTTAATGTTTTTTGCTGCTCCTAACCGACTGTAAATTCGTTTGGGCTGGGCGAGAGGACTCCTTTTTCTGACGGGAAGCAATGGTGTAGGAAACGAGGCAGTTGTGTAAGTACATCACACGTTACTTCACTGCTTGCACCGTGCTGCTTGCGGTTCACTTCTCCTTTGTTTAAAGCTTGGCCAATAAAACATTTGTACATTACCAGATTTTGCTGGCTGATGGATCGTGTGGTTGACAGACTATCTCCACTGTATATCCTGCCACAAAGACTAGCCTCCCCCAGGGAGAGCTGTGCAGCCAGCAGGCTACTATAAATGCACAAAAGAAATTGCTTCCATCTTTTGTTGCTTATGCAGCTTTCAATTTATTTGCCTCGTGAGCCTGGCTTTTATTGAGTACATAACCTTATCCTTCATACATGCGGCAAAACAAAATACATGACCTACCATCAAAGTGCAGTGCAAATCCATGGGATTGGGATCGGATTACTCAAACCTTTGGCATTCTGTGTCCTTAAAAGCTAAGGGGCTGGATTCAGAATTTGATTTTCTATTGTGTCCCTGTCCAGGAACTCAAATTATTAGACCACATGGGGTCTAATGCGAGAAAATCAACAAACAGGTTTTTGTGGCTCAAACATCAAAGCAGTATAGTGAGCCATTTTTTGGTCTCTGCTGTCTAAAGTTGTCTGTTAATAAGATCAACCATTCTGCCTCAGAAGCTACTTTACACAAAAGAATACAACATTTATGGCAGCTATAACCTGGAAATGAACACCTCTTCAGAAGCTGTTCATGTTCCACCAGCCTACAATATCTTGCTAGCTATTTATTTTTAGTCGAACTGTGCTAATTCAACTTCTGTGTCCCAACCTTTACCGTCGCCTAAACCCCTCTGGCTGCCGCTGGCGACGATTAAGAATTAAAGCACAATATATTGTCCAAAACACTTAAACCCTTCCATTCCCAGCTCCAGGATTGCAACATCCTCACCTAGTGGACAAATATAAATTACGCCTGTGGCTTGAGTCATCTCACACAGTCCCTTAACTGGAGGAATCACTCTTCGTGCCACCTCTGGAGGAGATGTAACATTTATTGCGGCACTATTCTTGCAGCTTGAAGGTGTCCTAGAGTTTACCCTCTTGAATTTGGGTGACTGGTGATGCAGGAAGGGAGACCAGTCTGTGTTAAATAACTTATTGCATTATTCTACAGTAGCTTACTTTTAGACTTGGCATCCTTGGTGTTGTTTTCCCTGACTCTTTGCCTCTACCTCCTGTATTTTTTACGGTATGTTGAATTTCGTTTTGCTGGCTTAGATGATTTGGGCACTTTGCCACTGCTGATCAGTGTCAAAGTGCAAGTGCTCCCTGGGTAAATTGTTATTATGATTGGTTATCCATGATTGGCATATTTGATTTACTGGTAAGTTCCTAGGAAAGTGAACTGTGTGTGCTCAGAGCATGTAAATCAAATGCTACTAGTGGGCCTGCAGTGCTTACTAGGAACTTACCATTAAATCAAATATGCGAATCATGGATAACCAATCATAATAACAATTTACCCAGGGAGCACTTGCACTTTGACACTGATCAGCAGTGGCAAAGTGCCCTATTCATCTAAACACACCAGCACATGTCTTACCTTTGACATACACTGCATCCTGCACAAGGGGGTATCTTGGGCTCACCTGAGGGGTGCCTTACATGCAAGAAAAGGGAAGGTCAGGGCCTGGCAAGTGGGTGAACTTGCCAGTCAACATGGCAGTTTAAAGCTATGCACACCGACACTGCACCGGCAGGTCTGAGATAATTTAACAAGGTTACTCATATGGGTGGCATAATCAGCGCTGCAGGCCCACTAGTAGCATTTGATTTACATGCTCTGAGCACACACAGTGTAGGTTCCAACCCCGTACTTCTACATGACGCATTTGCGTGCCAGTCTTACTACCCCAAGGTTGCCTTATGACTGTGAGCAATCGAGTACAATACCTCCATGCTTTCCACGGGATAGGGTGAGTCGCATTGTGTTTCAGACGTTGGAACCCCCTGGATGCAAAGTTTCTATGCGTTCGTAAAGCGCGCTTTCACTCAAATGGGGTGACAGAGGGGGATGTTTGAGTGACCATGATACAATACGGGTTGTATATTATTGATTTAATGCGATTTTATATAGCGCGAACATTACTCGAAGGTGTCAGAGCGCTTTACAGAAGAACCAGTTACAATACTATGCTCGCTTCTTCGGTTAAGAGTTCTCAAAGTAACCTACTGTATTCTGCAGCGCGTTCAATGGGGGTTAACTAAAGGCTCCCTCCGCGCTTCTTTTGTTCGGAGATCTCAAATCTTGGCATCTCTACCTGCATGAGGAATCGATAGAGATGCGAATGCGTCGCTCTTTGTGCGCCTGGCTAATATAATATGCACGAAATCAAGCCAGGCGGATAATGCCGCATCAATTATTAGCGGTTTGGCTGCCCAGGCCAGTGCGCATATCTTTCACGCAGCATGGGACAGGTAGCCCGTGAGCAGCTATAGTAAAAGTAAATACAAGGCATGATGTATTGGTATTCTTATATTGGTTTGTACTACAAACACGTAGGTAACCTTTAAGGACATCTAATTTTAGTTTAACTTTTAAGGAAATCGAATTTTAGGAATGAAACAGCATTGTGCCACAATGACAGTTATTCCAATTGGATTGGGCCCAGACCAAAAAAGCATGTCACTGCCTAACGCGCCATAATTTGAAGTCCATTCTTCACCCGCCGAATCTGTGCTTCTCGTATCTCACCAATGCAGGGCAGTAAAGAAGCGGTGCATTACGTGGTTTTCCTCAAATGGAGCAGGCAGGGCCCACACTGTTGCAGAGCACTCGACAGCGAAGCCCGCGAGGCTGCTCTGGAGTGGTGCCAGATCCGGCCGCCATTACCGGCCACGCGCTTTGCCATACCCGGCCGCCATTACCGGCCATACGGCATGCAATCATCAAAGACAGCAGTTAGCACTTTTAATAATAAAACAACCCCAAAGGGATGCAAATGCTTTCTGCAATTGGTACTAGGAGTGAGCCCTCTTGGGATTCAAGCGCCTACTCACAGGTTCAAACTGATAAATGCACCCACTGAGTAGTCGTATCAGCTCAATGGCGGACTTATAAACAATATTCAACTGCTTAACAAATCACAATCTTGGACATTGAAGTAGTCAATATGATTGATAGAGAATTGCTGTTAGCTATCTCTCATTGTCAAGGTACTGAAGATGTTTCTTGCAGCTTAGTTCGCCTGTCAGTTACCATCCCTGATGCAGTTACCATCCCTGATGTAGTTTGTAAACACGCCCTGGTTCAATCTTCTGCAGTGTCCTAAAAATATTTCAGTCCCTTGTTATACTGGAGAACAAGAGTATTGCGATCTCTTAGTGCGGGGTCCCAGTCACGGCAATCCCTAGACAGTCAATTCCACGACTGAAATCACATGCACATCATCCGCATGACAAACAGCTTTTAGAAAATGGCCTTCTCTAAAGGGGCACACAGAATGTGTTGGTTAGCCTGAAGACCCCGAGCACCATACCAACCATTGTGAGATGAGGGCTCTGGTGGTACATACATGGCCCCTGAGCACCAGACCAACCATTGTGAGGCGAGGGCTCTGGTGGTACAGGCGTGGCATTGTGTGCAGTGGATTGAAGGTAGTGCACAGTGACTGCAGACGTTATGTAACAGTATTAGGTAAAATGTATCTGTTTAAGGGAGGCATCCCTGTTACTTGTCCAGGCTATATATGAGTCCAGGTACTGTAAGATTACTAGACGCCTTGTTGGTTCCTTACTTACCCAAATAACGATTGTCAGCACTATTTGGGCCCTGTCACTCTATACACATGCAGAGGCACGGTAAGATCCAGATGTCTTTGGCTGTCCAGCGGAACAAGGAAAGTGAACAAATATACGTCAATTTTCTGTAACCTCCTTCAAGTACAGAATGAAGAAGAGTTAGTAATAAGACTTCAGGTGAGCAAAGACATAACTCTGAGAAGAACCAGAAAGCGAATTTCTGAGTGTTAAATTTCACTGGGGTAATACTAAATGCTTAGAACACTTGGAGTTGAAAGTACCCCTATGATTTTGGGCAGGCGAAGGGAGTGCAGGTTAGGAGCTCCCAAATACGCAATGGGGATAGGTCGTTTGTTGCAATTTGCTAACCACGGCAGTCACTCGGGGAGTAGTT
Source organism: Lissotriton vulgaris (assembly GCF_964263255.1). NCBI lineage: Eukaryota > Metazoa > Chordata > Amphibia > Caudata > Salamandridae > Lissotriton > Lissotriton vulgaris. Next base: position 369,689,058 of record NC_141696.1, on the reverse strand, counting down.
GAAGCCATAAGGCTTTTTTACCACCATGCCACTTTTGGATTGAGTGGGGCAACAGATCCAGGCAAAAGTGGATGGAAAAGAGAAGCCTGGGGTCCTTAGACATGCACTCCTACAAGAAGAACTGGAGGGTATCGTGCAGGAGGATGTGGTAGCAGGGGGCAATAGGTTAAGAGTGAGCGAGTTCCCGTGGTCTGAGGGTGGCACTCGCCGGGCCAGATAACCGATAGCGATAGAGCATGCCGCAGGATGGGCAACGGTCCAATGCAGAAGTTAGTTGGAAGGAGGTCTGGGTGGTACCAGTACAAGAGAAACTGAGGGTGAACATATCCCTTCTGGATGTACAAGTGGTACGAGACAGCGTTGTGAAGTAGCTAGGTGAGTGGGGGGCTCTGTCATCGACGGGGGCCTCCTCCAGAGCTGTGGCGGAGTCACAGGGCGATCTGGAAGCAGATGGACAGTAGGGGTACCTCTGCGGCAGAAGGATACAGTCTAAATACCTCTGCCTGGCACAGTAAGGGTGCCTTAGCCAAGAACCTGGAGCCGAGGGGGTTCCAGGAAACAGCGTTGGCGCCCCGTTAGTCCTTCGGGCGGTCGGGGGGCCTAGACCGACCGGGGGTGTGCCTCATCGCTCCGCCCTGACAGGGGGGGCGGGAGTACAACGAAATAAAGTGATAATTGACTGCACCGTCAGAGCATCGACTCGCCGTGCAAGATGGCTCCTTAGGCATGCGGGTCAGCGAGGGGCTGCCGCATTGGATCGCCTGTAAGATGACCCACCTTATCAGCTACTTGTTGTACGAAATAAACCTGCACCACTGCTTTCCCACAATTATGTCTCACGAGTTTCCTTGGTGTGTAAGTGTTAACGTGCGCAGTGTGGAGCGAGCGCTGGCGGTGTGGGCACTATGTCGCTGGCCGCGCGACACAGAGGGGAGCATGGGCGAGACAGCGTCCTAGTCCCACACGTCACGTGAGAGGAGCCTGCAGCGCGCCAACCCCCTTCCTCACTAACGGCCAATGGGAGGGCGCTCTCAGGCGGGGGGTGTTCCCAGAGGGGTTTATAGCTGGCCCAGCAACGTTGCTCGGTCTTTCCTGCCGCGTCGGTTCCCTGGGCTGCTCTGCGCTGTTCCCACCCTATCCCTGACCCAGCGGCAGAGCTGAGGGCGAAGTTGTGAACTTTCAATGGTCATGTTTTGTGTTGCAGGCGGAGTCACAGGGCGATCTGGAAGCAGATGGACAGTAGGGGTACCTCTGCGGCAGAAGGATACAGTCTAAATACCTCTGCCTGGCACAGTAAGGGTGCCTGAGCCAAGAACCTGGAGCCGAGGGGGTTCCAGGAAACAGCGTCGGCGCCCCGTTAGTCCTTCGGGCGGTCGGGGGGCCTAGACCGACCGGGGGTGTGCCTCATCGCTCCACCCTGACAGGGGGGGCGGGAGTACAATGAAATAAAGTGATAATTGACTGCACCGTCAGAGCATCGACTCGCCGTGCAAGATGGCTCCTTAGGCATGCGGGTCAGCGAGGGGCTGCCGCATTGGATCGCCTGTAAGATGACCCACCTTATCAGCTACTTGTTGTACGAAATAAACCTGCACCACTGCTTTCCCACAATTATGTCTCACGAGTTTCCTTGGTATGTAAGTGTTAACGTGCGCAGTGTGGAGCGAGCGCTGGCGGTGTGGGCACTATGTGTGCTCAGAGCATGTAAATCAAATGCTACTAGTGGGCCTGCAGCGCTGATTATGCCACCCATATGAGTAACCTTGTTAAATTATCTCAGACCTGCCGGTGCAGTGTCGGTGTGCATAGCTTTAAACTGCCATGTTGACTGGCAAGTTCACCCACTTGCCAGGCCCTGACCTTCCCTTTTCTTGCATGTAAGGCACCCCTCAGGTGAGCCCAAGATACCCCCTTGTGCAGGATGCAGTGTATGTCAAAGGTAAGACATGTGCTGGTGTGTTTTACATGTCCTGATAGTGAAATAGTGGCAGTTTTTTTTTTGCTATTAAAAGACTATCTAGCCCTTACAAGTATCAAATCAAATCAAATCAAATCAAATAAGTACAATTTATGCAGAAGAATTAAAAACAATTTTCACTTGAGCAAGGTTACAAAATAGATAAAACATTTCTCTAAAATTTAAAATCTACAGCAATCATTGGACAAAGGGCCTCGTATTCCACTGATCAATCAATATTGACGAGTACTACTTAACACATTGAGTTTCTAAATTTCATCACTGACTTCAAAAAGCGAGAAACAGCAAAGATAACATCCACATCTTCTAAGAGCAATAATTTCAAATATACAGGTTTACATGTTCTTATCCCCCAGCGCTGAAGTAAGGGTAGAAGAAATAGTTTCCTCGGGCTGGTATACAGATTACAGAAGAACCTGATATGAATATTACTTTGTGTTGAATGGTCATCACATGGACATATTAATTTCAGCGAGGCCCAATCATTCTGTTTCGGTAGAGTGACCATGCGGAAGAAAGTCCCTAGGCGCAGCCTAGTCAAAAGCATGCTAGGATAGGGTGCTATTTCAGTCCCAAGATAAAATTGTAGGTCTTCAGTAGGGGTAATTTGCTGATAGCTTAGGATTGTACCTTTAGGTTTCTCTATGTCCCATCTTGCACTTTCAAGGTGTGTAATTAGTAGTTTTTTAAGGGCCGGCCTAGTCATGCTTTGTAAAGTCTCTGGATCATCGTAAAATTCAGAGTGTCCAATGTTAGAGAACATCGTTTGTACATATCGCAGCCATTTGACTTTTGCTGCACCATCCAGAATCATGCAGTCTTTAATGAGGTTTCTATTCAATTTACACTCCTCTGTAGTCCAAATCTTATGCCAAAGCAAACAGGGTGATATTTTTATGATGTCGCTAAGGTATTTAACGCCGGTCTCAATGTGAGTCATAAAAGTCGACGTAGTTTTTGACACACCCAGTAGGTAACAAATGAAAATGTTCTCACAAGTTTGTAACGAGGACACATTCTCAAAGCCCCAGAGACCTGCGCCATATGTAGCCGTGGCTATACACTTTGCCCGGTAGATCTGTATCATTTCTCGAATGGGTTTAACCCCAATTTTGCCTGCAAAGGTTCGTAGAGCACCTATGGCACGACTGAAGGCGAGTTTCCTAGCTGACACTGCATGTTTCCACCTTCCCCACCTGTCAAACACGATGCCCAGGTAGCAAAATGTGTCTGTTATGGCAATCTTTTGCTGGTCCAGATATATTGAGCATGGGGGTCTATTGATCTTTTGGGAGCAGGACATGGAGAAAGTTTTAGAAATGTTCACCTTCAAGTTTCTTTTGCCCATATAAGATGAAAATTCGTTTACTGCTCTCTGCAAGCCTACTTTTGTCCTTGACATAATTGCCGCGTCATCGGCATATAAAAGAATGGGTATGGGCCTACCATTGACAGCCGGGTAATCGCTTGACAGAGTTAATAAACTCTCAGCGATAGAATTTATATAAAATGTAAAAAGCAAGGGCGCAAGTATGCAGCCTTGCCTCACCCCTCTGTTTATGGCAAATTTTTGTGAACATTCCCCCTGAGTCCCAAACCTTACTCTAGCCCCTGCGTCTCTGTATAATTCTTTGATGAATGTGAGAATAATTGAGTCCACCCCAATGTCCTCCAACGCCGACCAGAGCAGCGCGTGGTCCACGCAGTCAAATACGGAGCTGAGGTCGACAAAGGTTACAAATAGGTCCCCTTTTTTAGCCTGCGTATACTTAGAGACTAATAGGGACAAATTTAGACATTGCTCAAGTGTCCCTAGTCCCTTTCGGAACCCATATTGGAACTCCGAGATGACCTTTTTCTCTTCTTCCCAATGTTGTATTTTCTTGAGAAGAATCCTTCCTGCGACTTTCATAAGTCCGTCCAGTAGCGATATTGGACGGTAACAAGCAGGGTCCTCCCTGTTCCCTTTTTTAAATATGGGGACTACAATCGCGTCCGACCAGGAGGTAATGAACCCACATTTATTTCCCATATTCAGTACATTAGTTAGCAAAGGAACCCAAAAATCCGGCTCTGATTTATAGACATCCACTGGGGTGTAATCAGGGCCGGGGGCTTTGCCTGAGGCACTTTCCCTAAGGGCATCTTCAACTTCTAAGGTAGTAAATACCAGTTCAATCGGGTAAGGGGGTGCTGGGGAAACAGTTAGCTGATTATCCTGTATTATACTATCTGCAGATGAAATCACCCTACATGGGTTCGGGACATTCCCCTGGGTATTGTTAGAATAAAGATTACCATAGTGTTCTACCCAGAGCTCACCCGTTATGGCTACTTCCACGGAGTTGTCTCTATCTCTTAAATTATAGACAGATCTTATAACTTTCCAAAAGGCGTTACTATCCTTGTTCCTAGCAGCTTCCCCCAAGGCTTCCCAGGCCTCCTTCTTCAGTGTCGCCCTCCGCTGTTTGATAGCCAGCTTATAATCTTGTCTCGCCTGGCGAATTTGAACCCTATCTTTTGGATCAGCGGACAGAGCTTTCTTTAAATTTTTCAATGTAGATGTGCATCTAGAGTCAAACCACCCACGGGTATGCCTCCCATTGTCCTTGTAGTTCCTAGTCAGTGCATTTTTTATGTGACGCTGTATGTTAGAAAATGCAGCCATAATGCTCTTTGGGTCAGAATCTTCCTCTAAGCAGGCAAGAATGTCCGTGGAACAAGAGGATAGGAGGTTTTGAAAGAAGGATGTTGGGTTCATTTTCTCCCATTTAATTACATACCCGTTAGTCTTAGTTAGGGTAACCTCGTATGGGTATGAAACCCTACTAGGTTCCTTTGCTTTGTCCCCCATCAGTTTTACCCCGAAGGTGATGGGATAATGATCGCTCATAGGGTCATCCCCAATTTTCCAGTAGGTTATAAAATCAGGATGAGTTGGTGATATCAACGCAAAATCAATTGTGGTTTTACAACCTCTTCCATTATACGTTGGGGCAAAGGGAACCGGGGGGGAGCATGCCTGGTTGATAAAAGTGAGGCCAAAGGTAAATATAACGTTGTTAAGAAGAGACCCCATGTTGGTATGGGAGAAGTGCAAGGGACCATCCTCCCCGGGATCTGACAGGCCGCACAAACCTAGCTCAGAAGACGGGCAGATGGTACAATTGAAGTCACCCACCCACAACATTATATGATCCCCTGTACCTTGTTCTCTCAGTTTGTGGATATGATGCATCATAATGTTCATATTTGATTCCACTTCACTAGTTGGCAAATTATTATAGAAGTTCACAAGAATCACCCTTTGTGAAGTGCCCCATTTAAGTGATATAATTTGAATATACTGACTGGATTGGAAGTTGCAAACTTTTACATCCCCTACATTCGAGATGTATGTGCACAGGCCCCCCTTGTTGCGACCCTGGGCTGATTGCACAGCAGGAGAGTGAAAGGTTCGATAGCCCAACATGTGGGCTTCCTCTGTAAGCCAGGTTTCTTGAAGACACAGGATGCCATACTTCTGCACAATCTCCAGCCAAGGTTTGTGGGTGATCTTACTACCAAGGCCTGCTACATTCCAGGAAAGAAGATAGTGCATTGGGTTTCTATATTCCTGTGTATGATGCCCTCCATTCCCCTTTATGCCTTTCAGATCTTGCGAATGTGCGGGCTCTACCTGTCGTGTAACCTGGGCAGTAAGAGCGTGCTGTTCAGGGGGGTTTAAGTCTAGCCCAATGTGACTTGGAACTTGGGATCTAGGCATTGATTTTTCACTCGAGTCAGTCTCCATTGGGGGATTATGGGCATTGGTAGGGATTGAAGCAACACTCATTCCCAGTCAATCCACCTGATCCAGACACTCAAACCTATTCATAGTGGGCGCTCCTTCCCACCAGTTGTTAATAGGTTGCCAACCATTCCCGTGTCCTTTCCATCTGCGATTGTGCACTATTGACCAAGCCCCAGGTGGCTCAACAGTCTGTTTTGGAGGATAGAAAAAAGTAAGGGGTCTGATGACAATAGATTGGTCAGTATCACCTGAATCCCATGAAGTGATATGTTGGGCTGTGTGGGGGTCTGCAAATGAAACCACTATGCAGTCTCCCGGGATGGATTTATGTGTACGAACCACCCATGGCACTCTCCTAACCATTAGAACCCTACTCCTAAGAGTGTTAGGAAGCTGCCTATTGACATTAAGCCAGTGAATCACCTTATTCTTTAGGGACCACTGGGTCTCCATGGAATGTGGGTCAAGTACTGGTACACCAGCCAGTACAACGACATAGGGTCCGGCGTCAGGAGGGAGATCATATAACCCCCACGAAAGTTCTGGCGACCATGGTACTGATTGGCTATATGCGCAGTAGGAGGCATATTAATCTTATTGGGCTTGTGGGCAACCTTAGGGACTGGTTTGGGTAAAGTCAGGTTCTCAGGGCCTTTTGTCACTGGTATTGAGAGTTTCGGTATGAAGGGAACTGGAACATTTGGCTTAGACCGGGATTTGGGTATTGGGGTAGGTTTAGATGGGGGTAGAGGCAAGACAGGGGGCACCATTTCAGGGGCAGGGGAACTAACGTCAGTTACTGGAGCCGGATGGATACCATCATCACCATCCTGGGGAGTACCTTCAGCAATACGAGGAAAACTTGCTTCCAGTTGCTTTAGGCTAAGAGTGGCCAGGGAGACTAAGGTCGTATCCATCTCTAAAAGATTATTCTCAATACGTGAAAGTCTGAGTTCCAAAGGTGACAGTAACTGTTTTAATGTGACCCAGACTGTTTTAAGAAAATCTTCGTCATCACCCCCCTTGTCTCTGTCCCTCCCTGGCTCACTTTGCCCTCCCTCTATGAGTTTCTCGCCGTGTGTGGAAAAAGGCCCTAAAATAGGGTCAGGGACCACATTAAGGTTGCTGTGTTCCTTGCCCCCCCCTTTTAGGTGGCTATCCAAGTTTGGCACTTCTATGGTCTCCCCCGTAGTGGGTAGTGTTCGGCTATTGTTAAAGAACTGCAACCTTGCAATTTTGGCTTTTTTGCGAGCGTAGGCAGACCTCGCGTTGCTTTTCTTTTTTAGAGTTGGCCCATCTTTATTTTTATTTTCACTGCAGGGGGAGGGGGGTCAGGACTGTCAGGCAAAATGATGGCAGTCCCAGGTCCAATAGGCACGATTCCCTCGGACGTTTTAGGGGGCACGGCAGTTAAGGTGGGTATAGGCTCTAGTAGAAGGGGAAGAGAAAGGGGAACATGGTGAACATCAGCATTAATTAACAGTGAGGGTGGGCAAGAAGCATGTTGTGGTGATGCAGCAGACGCAATTTTCCCCAGAGAAGATTTTTTAGAATGGGCAAAGGTCTGTGAAAGCCTACGTGCAGGATCAAGCTCAACTGACACCCTCTTCTGCATTTTAGTGATTTCAGCGTCAATTGCCAAGTTAGTCTTCACAAGAAAATCATCCAATGTCCCGCTGGGCTTACTCAGCCCCATTGCAGTTTTACTGCGACTACCCCGTGTGCTCATGGTAAGTCTGAATTACAGTACAGACAATGTACTTAATAATAACAGTAAGCAAGCCAGTAAACACGAACCAAGGGGGGTGGGCCAGGCCAGTCCTCTTTGTCCTCGAACGGCCTCAAACGGCCCGCTCTTAGCCCGGTCTTCGCCCGCTTCTTCGTCCGCGCGCGTCCCGCGTTCGCGTTCGGGGCAGAGTTAAAATGGAGGAGGAGAGGAGGGGGCGGGAAGAGGAACCAGGTGCGCGGTGGACGGCGCAAGCACTTCTGGTCCTCGCAGTCCCGCTCCCTAGGCAGGTGACGTTTGTGGCTCTCCCCCAGCAACAGAACAGCGATGGTGACCGAGCTAGTGTGCTCCCAGGTCACAGGAAAGGCTCCACAAAGGGCTCCGCAGTACAAAGTGCCCCAGGTACGGCCACAAATAAAGTCCACACTGTATTACAATTCTCGAGCGGCTCCCGCGCCAGCGGGGGCCGCGAGGAGTTTTTATGCCCGCAGAAAGGTCGGAGGGAGGAGGGGGCGGGAAGAGAAACCAGGTGCGCGCGGTGGACGGCGCAAGCACTTCTGGTCCTCGCAGTCCCGCTCCCTAGGCAGGTGACGTTTGTGGCTCTCCCCCAGCAACAGAACAGCAATGGTGACCGAGCTAGTGTGCTCCCAGGTCACAGGAAAGGCTCCACAAAGAGCTCTGCAGTACAAAGTGCCCCAGGTACGGCCACAAACAAAGTCCACACTGTATTACAATTCTCGAGCGGTATAACTTCCCATTGGGAAAAGATAGAGAGAAGGAGTTTAGGCTCTCTGAACTCTAAATTTTATAACACATCTTTTAGTAAAGACGGTTTTCAAATTGTGTGTTTGAAAATGGCACTTTTAGAAAGAAAGCATGTTCTTGTTCAACCATTCTGTGTGCCTCGGCATTTACTAAAAGGTGGGTTATTAAATTCTGAGTTCAGAGACTGATACCTCCGGGTCTAGCCAGCGCTATATAAAATCTTTAAAATAAATAAAACAAATAAACTCTCCAAATCTCTAGCTGTTCCCAATTGAAAGTTACACATGTAAAATGTTACAAGGCAGCTCCAATGACAGCCCACGGGAGAGCTAGTCCTTGCAATAGCGAAAAACAAAATACACAGTATTTAACTATCATGAAATGTAACACACACCAGTACATGTCCTACCTTTCTCACACACTGCACCCTGCCCAGGGGGGTACCTCAGGCCTACCTTAGGAGTGACTAACATGTAGTAAAAGTGAAGGGTTAGGCCTGCAAGTGGGTGCACCTGCTGGGTTGACATGGCGATTAAAACTGTGTACAGAGACTGCAATGGGAGGTCTGACCCACATTTGAAAAAAGGCTGCTTGTGTGGGTGGCACAACCAGTGCTTCAGACATACTAGTAGCATTTGAGTTATAGGCCCTGGCACCCTCAATGCACTTTACTAGGGACTTAACAATAAATGAAGAGTGCCAATTATGGATAACCAATCATAATTACAATTTACAGAGGGAGCACTTGCACTTTGACACTGATCAGCAGTGACAAAGTGCCCAAAGCATCTAAGCCAGCAAAAACGAAATCCAGCACACAATCAAAAAAAGATGTGGAGGCAAAATGTCAGGGGAAACTAAACCAAGGAGGCCAAATCTGACAACACCTATAGCAGCTGACCAATAAGGAACAAGCAAATGAGAGTGGCAATTAAACCAATCATTGGTAAGCAATTAGCAGCCTCCAAGCCCACTGTTAGAAAATAATATGTATTGAAAGAGATAGTATGCACTTTCTTAGGTGTGACCTAAAAAGGAGAAGGATTCACTGAATGCATATCAGCATAATTAGCATTTTTGAGGAGCACATGCTTACAATCTACATGTGTAATAGTCTATGATGCAGAAACTAAGGGGACACTGAGTGAAATTGACAGGTACTTACAATCCGGAATAGCCATTGGGATTATCAGTGTCTTCCAGTCATTGGAAAATCTGCTATCTACCTTACATTCATGCGCAAAAGGCTCAATTCAGGACATGTTAGCAATGACCTATGGCGTAATAGAGATAGCATTCTCACAAAGTCCAACAAATGTGGAAACCCCTTTTGAGAAATGGCAGCAGGTCTATCAGCTTCTGGGGAGCTGGCACTGTGAACTGTACAAAGCAAATTTTCTATCCGAGTTGGATTTCCTTGCCTTATAAGTACCACTTCACATGTGTGAAAGTTGCCCCCCAATGCACAGGAGATAATTGTCAAGAAACCAAGCCATAATGAGCATTCAGCCAATCTATGCTACACAACATTCAGATGATATGCTGAGTATTTGGGATTCAGACATGACTCTATGAACTTTAGTAAGAGCTTCATCCTAAACATCAAAAGCACAATTTGCTGTAGCAAAATATGGCTCACTGTTAAGATATAGGCCTAAGTTAAGCAAAAATGCACGGTACATGTTGATGTCACAGTGCTGCTAAAGATTAATAGAGTAGCGGAACCTGAGCAGATCTCACTTTTGATTCTTTAACCCGTTAAGTGGGTGCATCGGCCACCAGCCATCGCGAGCACTACCTCGGTAGTGCTGCGCATGTCCGTTGGCCGACGCGGCCCCGCCCACGCAATAGAACGCCCGCACCGTGGTGGATTTTCCACTGTGGTTAACGTGTTAAAATAGACCATGAATAACAGAGTGTTGTTACTGTTAAAATCAATGTGTGATCCAGGCCAGAAACCCTGACATTAGAGTAACATTAAACAAGCATTTGCAATGCAATAGGTCTCGCATTAGGAAAGTTTGAGATATTGGTATTGTAAATGACCCATTTTTTATTTATGTATTGGTTTTGAAAATAGCGAAATTTATAGCTTTGTCATTTACAATGCCAATAGTTTTAACTTTTGCAAATGTGACACCTATAGCATTTGTACTGCAATATGTGTTGTATTTACGTGACTTAGATGTATTGATATTACAAATAACAATGGCTTTTAATTTTTTTAATTAATACTTAAATAAAAGTTATCGTAATTTCTAATGGCAATAGCTTACACTTTTGTAAATAACTTTTGTGAAGATTATGTTCAGTGTATTTTATTGTGACAAAAATCCAAGAACAGAAGTGAAATATTAACATCTTTTTGTGACATTTGTAATAAGGCTTGAAACATTGAGAGAACATATTTGAACCAGTTGTTGTTGAATGGTTGCACAGAGTGATGCTGTGGTGGTGCTGAGTGATGCTGTGGCGTTCAGTGATGCTGTGGTAGCGCATAGTGATGTTGTGGTGCCCCTGAGTGATGCTGTGGTGATGCGATAGATAGAGTGAGGGCGATAGAGAGAGAGAGATGGATAGAGAGAAAGAGAGAGAGAGAGATGCATAGAGAGAGATGGATAGAGAGTGATGGATAGAGAGAGAGAGAGAGAGATGGATAGAGAGAGATAGACAGAGGGCGATGGATAGAGATAGATAGAATGAGGGCGATGGAGAGAGATAGATAGAGTGAGGGCGATGGATAGAGATAGAGTAAGGGCGATAGATAGAGTAAGGGCGATAGATAGAGTGAGGGCGATTGATAGAGTGAGGGTGATAGATGGAGTGAGGGCGATAGATAGATAGATAGATAGATAGATAGATAGAGTTGCAGTGCCGGGCACTGTGGGGCCCGACAGCCACAGATGAAGAGCAAGAGTGATTTGCACATGGGGGGTGGGGGTTAGAGGCACCAGTTCGGCAATATGGGGAAACACTGGGTTGTGTGGTGCACGCTGCTGTGAGAAGGGGAGAGAAGGCAACTTGTGGCAGCAGGGGCCTGCGTTATGCCCCTGACTCATGGTCTGGTGGTCTGCGTGGCGCAACAGAGCTTGGTAAAAATATGCCCTCCCTATCTTAATTAAACTCTGTTGTGTGTGTCCGTTTAAGCTCTTCTGTTGTATATACTCCAAGCAATGCAGGGCACGTTTAATATATAAATAAGCACAACAGTTGTGTCCTACTTTCTCACGCTCTCTTAAATGAAAACAAAAAGAACAAGCACTGTGAAAGTAAACAAGAGCATCAAGGGCACTCACTCAAGAATCTTCCCTGCTCTGCATAGCTCCAGTCAGACCTCTTGGCTGTCAAATAAAGGATAATAAAGAGGATAGTTGCTTTTTCTGTTGGGGCTACTAGCTTTTGTAGCGGGGACAATAAAGCAAGTAATATGCCCCCCAAAAGATGCGTAGGAAAAAAAGCAAGCTCCATGGAGCGGATCGCAGACCCCAATTATGCTGACACTGCTGCAACTCAAGCGGAGTTGTCGATGTGCAGACCAGCTGGCAGGTCTACCGCTGATGCGAGCCGCACCTTTTACTCGGGCACAATTAAAGGCATAGTCCTGCTAGCAGGTCTACCACTGACACGAGCCGCACCTCTCACTCGGGCACTGTTATCAAATGCGTGGGCCGACTCGCAGGGCTACCGCTGATGCGAGCTTTACTACTTTGATGATTCCTTCGCTGTTGCATGCACTGGATCATGGCTTCACTTAATAATGCAGCGAAGTTGTCCCGCTGCCAAGCCACGGCTTACAGCAGTTCTGGTCCCAATGGAACTTCTCCTCCGGACTTGGACCGAATTAGTGAAAGTGGGGCATGCAGTACTTGGATGATCACGCTGCTAGCTCCCATGACGGCCACAGGGCCGGGCAGACGATATGCAGAAACACTCACACCATGTTTGCAGCGCCTGAACTATATTTTTATTAGCGCAGAAGTTAAAGCGCTTGATCGTTGCCAGAAGTGGGCAGAAGCCATTTTATGCATTTATGAAAGTTAGAGCTATTGGCGTTGAAATTGACCGTGTTTTACTTCTTTTATTTTGTTTACACTGGAATGTATGTTGTATGTATGTGTTTATTTTCAGAAGGCTGCGCTTGATGAATCAGATGTCCATTTAAGAGACTCAGGCTGTGTCTAGTGGAAATAGACGCCCACGGGGATGGGCACTTCAGATGTGCCACCCGAGCGGGGCTTGTTAATGCTGTTTTCTTTCTCATGTTCCTCCCGCACTGGCAATGCATAAGTTCCGGCCTGTGGTTGTTCATTTAAAAAAAAATCTTTGAATTTTTTTTATTTTATGGAGTTTTATATAGCGCGAACTTGACCCAAATCGGGTATCAGCGCGCTTTACATAGCACCAGTTGAGTTACATGAGGACAATTTTTTTATTTTTTTATTTTTGTTAGGCGCAGGGAGATTAAGTGATTTGCCCAGAATCACAGGATGTTCAGCGTCGTTGCCGAGACTAGAACCCAGTTCCCCAGTTTCGAGGACGACCGCTCTAGCCGTTACCATGTATGGGCAGCAGTAAATTGCGGGGAGATTGCTGAGTGGCCCTTATTAGTTTGGTGGGGGGAAAAGGGGTAGCGTTGTGTTTCCATGCCATTTTTTGGCAGGAAGGAATCCTACATATGGTGATTTAATGAAGGGCATGGGCATTATATCTGCTATACCCGAGCAAAGGGTGTTGTCCAAAGCGGCTCATAGTTTGAGCCCAAGACACGGCGGCCATGCCCTGCATAAATTATTAGAGGCGTGTACTCCGGGAGCTTGCTGGAGCGCGGCCTCAGTGAAGTGGCTTAATGCTCATAAAGTGAAACAGCAGGAAATGTGTGCGAAGAGCAAAAGAAAAGGAAGAATGAAGTGTCTGTGCTATACTGATAATGTCAGGAAAAGGCCACTTTAAAGTAAATAAATAAAATAGCGTGGTCAAGTAGCACGAAGGGATTCAGTGTGGAAAAGTGGCGCATGCGAGTAACAGGCTGCACAGCTTTCTTTGTTGAGAGCGACCGTGGGAGGGCACTTAATGAAAATAAATAAGCAAAACAACGTGGACATGCAATACGAAGGTTATGGATGTGGGGGAGAGATGAAAAATGATGCATGTGAGTAAGTGACAGCACAGCTTTTTTATGAACACGGTGCACGGGGAGAAGAGCGGACCACGCTGATCAAAGAAAACCATGCAAAAGTGCACCAACACAAAGGGTACAAGGGAACGGGAGGGGGTGGGAGCAAAGGCAACAGGGATAACGGTGCTTGCAGATGATAGATATTCAAAACGAGAGCTGTAGTGGGCAAGCGAGCAAATGCATGTTTGGTGAGCAGCCTGCAACGAGACGTGCAACCGCCATTTGTGTTGTCAAGTAGCACAAAGGAATTCACTGTGGAAGAGTGGCCCGTGCGAATAACAGGATGCACGACTTTCTTTGTTGAGAGCGACCGTAGGAGGGCACTTAATGAAAATAAATAAGCAAAACAACGTGGGCACGTAATACGAAGGCTATGGATGTTGGGGAGAGATGAACAATGATGCGTGTGAGTAAGTGGCAGCACAGCTTTATTCTGAACAGGGAGAAGATTGGAACACGCTGATCAAAGAACACCGTGCAAAAGTGCACCAACACAAAGGATACAAGGGCAATGGGAGGGGGTAGGAGCAAAGGCAACAGGGACAACGGGTAGCGCTTGCAGATGATAGATATTCAAAACGAGAGCTGTAGCGGGCAAGCGAGCAAATGCAAGTTTGGTGAGCCAACTGCAACGAGACGCGTGGCCACCATTTAAGTATGTAAATTATGAGACCAGATTGTTTTTATTTAAGACAGCGCCCGCCTTGCAGGCGTTCGTGCAGCGGGGGAGGGAAGGGAGTAACAGAGCGTATTTAAAATATAAAGCGCAATGCTCCATTAAAAAAAGCACGTCATGCCTGCAGTCAGAGTAGCTCAGTAATACAAGAAACAAGGTGTGAGCAGGGGGCAGGGGAGCGGATCCCTTTGAAGTGAAGCTCTCGGCAGAGCACTGCCTCGCAGCCGTGAAAGTGAAACAGCAGGGATGTAATTAGGGGGGAGGAGAAGTGAGACCGAGCGCACACTGGGGTGAATGCCTGAGGCCGAGTGCACGCTGGGGAAGCTTCAGATGCCTGTGGGAGGGAGGCTGATGGGTTTGATGTGGACGCGCGTTCCGAACGAGTGCACCACATGAACTGGACGCAATCCGCAATGGTTTCAGAGCTTGGTTTGCCCTCTATACTCTCGTCTATTTATCCCTTACGGGATAGAATAGTCCAGACCTAAAAATGCATGTGATTCCTTTAGGCAAGTTGACTATTCTGGGAGTCCATGGTTGCTAACCCCATTAGGCAACACCTTGGTGTAACATAAGTAACAATTCAGGTGCAGTCAAGATATAGTATTGAACAAGTGTTAGGGATTCTCAAGATATGCATACAGTATTTTCACCACAATGGTGGTGAAAGATGATATACCTCTACGAACCTCTTATGTATTAATCCTTTGTGAAATGTTGTCATTAGGTGAGGAGCGCTCTTCGTGGATGATGATGATGATGACCGACATAGTGATGCAATGGTAGCAAAGGCACTGAAGCCGAGAATGACAATGAAACAAGAAGTTCTTCAAAAAGTACACAGAGAATAGAATTTACAACAGCTATACCTTTTTACTTATTTTTATTTGTGTTCGGCTTTCTTCTTTGTGTAAATTTGTTTATGAAATATAAAGTTTTAATCATAACAATTGGTAACTCAAAAATCTATTTGAGAATATATGTGATTCGAGTTAGCCGAAAATATGTTTTAAATGTTAAAAGAATACAAAAAACTAAATAATTAGACTTCTAACCCAAAAATTGGGGGTTTTACTAGTTTTTCTTCCGCAGCAATCAATTAAAGCTTATGCATTAGAAATTATCTGCTTTCCACTTATCAGTTAATTTGGAGCAAAAAAATACTCTTGTTGAGAATTAATAATTAACCTTTTCTAATGTGCTAATGCAAGTTAAGTTGAGATATAAAAACAGATGCGTCTATGAATATCCCATGTTGCGTCACATATGGAGGAGCATAAACAGCAACCCACTCGTGTTGCTAGAGATCGGTAACATGAAAAGCGTAATGTTTCTCAAACCAAACTTCACATAAACCACAGTGGAACATTACAACAACTTTTAAGACACTGTATACACATTAAAAACAAGCTGATGGAAGGAATGTTTGAACGGATATCAGCAACTAACAATCACTCCGGCCACACCCCAAACCATCATTTTTTTCCACTGTGCCATTCTAGACAGAGACATTCCTTTTGCTGTGCAGAGTTTGTCCTGTTACACTGGGATCAGCCCATCCCCAACTGCCTGGCCAAGATTCCTTAGATGATAATACAAGCTACCCAGACTGGTTCCAACCTGCTTAGATCATGTCAGTGAGGTTTAGCTTGAGTCCTATGATTCAGTAATAGTGGACCCATATCTGTGCATACCCGTCGCAGGTAGGGTGTCTACAGCAAAAACAACAAAGTGATAGAAGAAATGCTTAAATTCGTCTCAGCCACTGGCAAATGCTCTGGCTTCAATCCAGACAATTGTTTTTCCCACTGTGCCAATCTAGACAGAGGTTTACGCAAATCAGTCTTGTTCTTATGGTTGGGTCTAATCTAGTGAGACAGATATGCCTACATGCAGGTCCCATGCTCACTGTGCCAATGGAACCAACTAGGCCAATTAGGCCGAAACTGGTCATGGGTTGATTGTGTTCTGGTTCGGAAAGGACCTGACTTGGCAGGTTGGGCTAGACTGTTTCCATTGGAGCAAGATCAAGGCTAAATTGAATATGGCTGAGTCTAATCTGAGGTGGCATGGTGAGCAAAAAAAAGATAGACTGGGATGTGGCCCGACTAATTGTCTGTAGGTGAGATTAATTCAAGAATTCTATCCATTACATTTGTGTGTTCTTCACTGTGATGCCCTCAGTCAAGTGGGTATGCCTGGACGTGGGTCCTTTGCTCACTGTACCACTGGAACTATGTTGCACCTGACTAAATAGGCTCAAATAGGGTGATACTGGTCATGGGTTGCTTGTGTTCCAGTTCAGAATTGACTGAGATTGTCAAGCCAAGTGCTCTGTTCCCATTGAAGCAGTGTCAAGGCTGATCTGCATATACCTAGGTGTAACCTGAGGTGGCATGGTGTGTAAAATAATGATGGACTGGAATGCAACCCTCAAGTAATTATCAGTTGTTGGAATGAATTCAAGCATTCCACCCATCCCTTTCCTTCATTGTAGTCACTGGATTGGAGTGAGGTCTACTGCATCCCTCGTCCTCCATGTTGGCCATCTCTCCAGTGGACCTCCAGGTTCTCTTGTGGGTTAATTGCTAAGATGGAATATCAGACCTCCCTAAAGGATTAAGTGTAATGTTGTGTCGGAATACTGCTCTGTTCTGAGTCTCTAATGCTTCACCTGGACCTGAAAATAATAACCTACTTATAAAGTAACTTAGTATTGCCTTTTTTACCTCAGCATATTGCTAGCTGATTGACTGGTTGAGAAAGGACACTGAATTTATGTCCTGCCTATTGCTTGTGTGCCTGCATGAAAGTTTGTCAACAAACTTCTGCAACCATCCCTAACTGTACTTTAACAGAAATATTATGTTGAATGCACTGCTAACAAAAGTTTCATTTTCTATGTGCATGTTGTTGATGCACTCTTACATTTTTACTACTAAGTGATGTCCTGCATCTCAGCCTGTTGTTGTTAGTTCAAGCACAATGACAGCTTTAACGTGTAAATTATCCAACTTTGTCCTAGACAGAAACATGGTGACCCTTTTAAAAATGTTTTAACGTTACGTTCTTGTGAATCCTACACCAGAAGTAGCATCAGTAAAAAACATTGTAGGCTATAGCCCAGATACAATTTTAAGTGTTTTTGCTTCACTTGGCATGACTCCTACAATGTTGTTATGTTATGAATGATGTCGGAAGCTGGCATGCCAGGTACAGTGCTTGTTCAGTTGTCTTAGGTTAAGGCACCTTTCCAATATTTTCAATGATCAATGGATGCCTTTTTTGCCCTAATGCTATTTATAGTTTTAGCTCTTCTTGGTGCTGCCCATTCATGGTTTCTATTTTTGTAGCAGTGGATAGATGAGGGTTAGTCTGTGTGATTTCTCCTTGCACTCCATCTCCTTTTGTTGGTGAAATATAAAGAACAGCATGTATAGGAGAGTGCTAGGAATTATTTTTTTTTATGTTTATAGAGTGTTACTTAAATAGTGCTTAATTTGTGCCAGTGTTTGCAGGTGGTGAGCGTCATCCCCAGTGCTTAATTTGAGACGGTTTTTGCAGGTGGGGCCCACCAGTGTTCAGTTTTGGAAACTAGCACTAATTGTTTCTAAATAGACTGATCAATGACAAGAGAGAGAAAAACACAAGAGTGAAAGTAGGAGTACGAGAAATACCATAAAACACTTACAGAGGGAATAAGCAGAGATGGAAAAAAACCTGCAAGAGTTAATTAATTTTATTTAGTTGTCCTTGTTTCACCTCAGAAGCTGGAGCTATTGCTTGTGCTCCGTCAATGGCTCAGACGCAGTCAGTAATGCGCATTTACGGCTCCGTGGTGACACCCACGGGTAAGTAGCTGTGCTATATAAACTCCTGATTGATTGATGGACCCACCTAGCCATTTCTGACTTGAGAGGTAAAACCTCTGGGCTCATCTGTGACCTTTCCATCTCTCAGCTGGACCTCAAAATCGTGTACGATCACTCCCTTCCTCACTTTTCTTATCCAACCCGTGGAAGTATCTAAAAGATCTCCGCCACTCGTGCCAGGATGCGGGTTCTGGCTGGCACCACATCTTACATGTTACTTTGAAGATTTGCTTAGACTGATTTGGTGTAAATTTATCTCCCCCTCGTCCTTTATTAGAGTATCCAAAAAATCGTATTAGGCCTTACCTCCACCGCTACTGCCTAGATTTCTGATATCGTCTTAGCCACTTTTAGCCCAAAACCTCTCAAGACAGAGCAAATGGCAAACATGTAGATATTGTCCGCACCTTGGGCTCCATACCTCTTTCATCTGGCATTGTCGGTCTTTCTAAACATAGCCAGCTTCAGGGGCACTAAAAGGCTTTGTGGAGAGTAAAAAAGTGAACAACCTGCAAGAGTTAGATAAAGTGACAAGGAGTACCTGGTGATGCATTACACAAGCATGAGTGGAATCAAGACTACATAATCTTAGTATTTGGAACCCCGACCTTCGATAGGGCCGACCATGGGCTTTTGAGTTAAAATATGGGCCAAGGCACTTAGGGCCAGATGTAGGTAAAATCAGTTTGCGAGTCCCTAATAGTGATTTTTAGGGAATCGTTATTAAGGACTCGCAAAATGCTATGTAGGTAGGAATCTCAATCATTTTAGCGAATCCTATACATTCCTTATTTGCGACACGTAAATTGGGACTCGCAAATATGGAATGGCTTCTCATTCATTCTCATAGGCCAAGAGGCCCGTAGGAATGAATGGGAATTGCGCTCGCAATTTGCGAGTATCCTATAGGTACTTGCACATTGCGTGCACAATTTTAAGGGTGCAAGGGTTCCAGAAGGACACACTGTTGCACCCACACATACATGCCCTATGGGCATGTATGTGTGCCACACGGCACTTTGGCAAAAAGCAAAACAGAGCTTTTTCCAAAGGAAATCGCAACTTACCACCAACTTGAAGTGGTGGTAATTTGCGATTCCTTAAGGCATTATCGCAATTTGCAATGCCTACTAGCATAGCATTTAAGAAATCGCAAATTGCGATTCTTTAAATGCTTGCGCAAAATAAGGAATCACAATTTTTGCTATTCCTTATTTTGCAAGTAGGTATTTGCCTACCTACATGGCACACAGCTAAATTGCGATTGCAAACATTGATATTCTGCGAATTTCAGCGTTTGCGATCGCTATTTCGCCTGCAACATCTGGCTCCTATTCTTTTACTAATTAAGCACTGGTTCAACAGGACAATTAGGCAAGTCTCTCTACTCCCAGAGTCCCACAGCTTGTTGAATGGAAATGTCCTGGCATGTAGAAGACACCACAGCTGCGATCAGGGCCAGCTCACGGATTGAAGGACCTCAATTTTCAATAGTTTTCGTAAACATTTGCTGCTTCAATGTATTCATTCCTAGCTGTGCTGAAGACTCCCTGTACTTCAGGTAATTTGATCAAGGACCCTTTTCTTGTCAAGGCAAGATTGTAGCAGCAGATTGATGCATTGTAGAACCGGCTTTAGGGCGGGTCTGGGGTGCGACCAGCATGGCTGCACTGGGCGCTGACCTCAGTGGGGATGCTGTGTTAGCAATAACATAAGATTTAAAAGCACCCACTGCAGAGTTACTTGTCTGTCCAGCTTTGACCCTGCTTGCAGGCAGGTCGCTCCCTACGCCACCACACAGCCGCCAGCTGACTCCTTGCTCCTGCCTATCTGCCGCCACTGTTTCCCGCTCCCTCGTTCCCGCCGCTGCGTCCCTGCAGCCCCGCCCCCCTATTCCCCATTGGATACCCTGCTCCCGCCTACCAGCTGCTCTTCCCTCCCTTCCCTCCACTTAAGCAGGCTGAGCAGTGGCGTAGAGGCGACCTTTGACCCTGGTTGCAGGCAGGTCGCTTCCTACGCCACCACACAGCCGCCAGCTGACTCGTTGCTCCTGCCTACCTGCCGCCACTGTTTTCCGCTCCCTCGTTCCCGCCGCTGCGCCCCTGCAGCCCCCCTGTTCCTCATTGGATACCCCGCTCCCGCCTCCCAGCTGCTCCTCCCTCTCTTCCCTCCTCTTATGGAGGCATGACAAAGGCAAGCCCATCTGCGCCCGTCCGTGCCAGGACCGAGCCCAGCGCCAGAACCCCTGGACCCCGCGAACGCCACAACACCAGACTCCGCTACGACGCCAGCACCCTGTATGCACTCAACGCTGGCCGAAAACACACCTGCTTCCAAGCCACACCGAAACAGACTCACGGACCTTTCACCTACCACACCTGCAGCTTCACCTGCGACAGAACCACCAAACCTCCAAGGACCGGACCCAAACACCTCCGTTGCAAACTCTTCAACACCCGCTCCGCATGCAAGCACGGCGTCGAGCTCTGGGACCAGCTTGACACCTCCGCCCCAGACGTGGCCTTCCTGACCGAGACTTATTGGCACCCAACATCGCCATAGCCATCCCGGACGGCTTCAAGATCACCCGCAGGGATCGCGCCAACGGAACCGGAGGAAGAATAGCCATCGTCCACAAGTCCACCCTCAAGATCGCCACCCATGCAGACGACACCCTCAACACCGCCGAACACCTGCACTTCTGGATCCACATTGACCCCACCACCACCCTCAGAGGAACACTCATCTACAGACCACCCGGACCCCGAGCACAATTCAGCGACTCCATCTCCGACCTCGCCAGCACCCACGCACTCGCCTCCACAGACTACATCCTCCTCGGAGACCTGGATTTCCACCTCTAGAACAACAACGACGCCAACTCCGCCACCCTGATCGACAACCTCGCCAACCTCGGCCTCAGACAACTCATCACCGCACCCACCCACGCCACTGGCCACACACTGGACCCCATCTTCTCCACAGGCACCCACGTAACCTTCGACCACACCACCGAACTCCACTGGACTGATCACCGCTGCATCCATTTCACCTTCACAAACCAACCACGCACCACCACACCCAACAGCTGCCTCACCGCTGCTGGAGCAAAGTCACCGAAGACCAGCTGATCACCACCCTCGCCCAGAACTCACCCACCAACCCCACCAACCCAGACAACGCAGCCCGCAACCTCAGACAGTGGATCGACGACTGTGCCAACACCCTCGCCCCACTCAAGAAACAGTACAACAACCACGCCAGCAAGAGAGCCACCTGGTTCACCGACGAGCTGCAAACCTCCAAACACGCCTGCCGGAAACTGGAGAAGATATGGCTCCATGAACGCACTTCGGACAACCGCGCAGCCCACAAGGACGTCACTCGCAGACATCACCATCTCATCAGAATAGCGAAGAGGTCCTCCTTCAAAGACCACCTGGATAACAATGCACACGACAGCAAAGAGCTCTTCAGCATCGTAAAAGAACTCTCCAACTCCAGCGCCAACAACATACCGCCCTCACAAGAACTTTGCAACTCACTAGCCATCTTCTTCCACCGCAAGATCGCTGACATCCATGACAGCTTCAACACCATGACCACCCTGACTACGCCAGACCCCACCCCCCCCTGTGAACACCACCAGCGTCAACCGCCTGACCTCCTGGTCCAACGTCAACGACGACGAGACACGCAAGGTCATGAACTCCATCCATTCAAGATCTCCGTCAGACCCGTGCCCACACCACGTATTCAACAAAGCAGACGCTGCCATCGCACCCCAACTACAGAAGGTCATCAACATCTCCCACGAAACAGCAACATTCCCGGAAAGCTGGAAACATGCCGAAATCAACGCCCTCCTCAAGAAGCCCAAGGCGGACTCCAAGGACCTCAAGAACTTCTGGCCCATCTCCCTGATCCCGTTCCCGGCGAAGGTCATCGAGAAAATCGTCAACACGCAACTGGCCCACCACCTGGAAGACAACAACACCTTGGACCCATCCCAGTCCGGGTTCAGACGAAACCACAGCACCGAGAGAGCCCTCACCGCCGCCACAGGCGACATCAGGCGCAAACTTGACAATGGCGAAACATCAGCCCTCATCCTCCTGGACCTGCCAGCCGCCTTCGACATGGTCTGCCACGCACTCTAAAGACACGCCTCCTAGAAGCCGGAATCCAAGAGAAGGCCCTTGACTGGACCACGTCCTTCCTCTCCGGCAGAACCCAGAGCATCCGCCTCCCACCCTTCCGATCCGAGGCCACCAACATCATCTATGGCGCCCCCCAGGGCTCATCCCTTAACCTGACGCTGTTCAACGTCTACATAGCCCCCCTTGCACAAGTGGCCTGCCAAAACGACCTCAACATCATCTCCTACGCCGACGACACCCAGCTCATCCTTTCACTTACCAAGGACCCGCACACTGCCAAAACCAACCTCCACGAGGGAATGAAGGCCGTCGCCGACTGGATGAAGAACAGCCGTCTGAAGCTGAACTCGGACAAGACGGAGGTACTCATCCTCGGACCCACCCACTCAGCCTGGGATGACTCCTGGTAGCCGGCCACACTGGGAACAGCACTGACACCCACCGACCATGCACGCAACCTAGGATTCATCCTCGGCTCCTCCCTCTCCATGTCTAAACAGGTCAACGCCGTCTCCTCCTCCTGCTACAATACCCTCCGCATGCTCCGCAGGATCTACAAGTGGATCCCGACCGAAACAAGAAGAACGGTGACACCGGCCCTCGTCAGCAGCAGACTGGACTACGGCAACGCACTCTACGCAGGAATCCCAGCCAAACACCTACGACGACTACAACGCATCCAAAACGCCTCCGCCCGACTGATCGCCAACGACACCCACCACAGCCACATCACCCCCCACTTGAGAGACCTACACTGGCTTCCCGTCGACAAGAGGATAACCTTCAAGCTCCTCAGCCACGCACACAAAGCAATCCATAACGCCGGACCAGCCTCCCTGAACAGCAGACTCAACTTCCTCACCCGACCCGCCAGCCTCGCCCTCGCCGATGTCCCCCGCATCCAACAAACAACCTCCGGCGACAGATCCTTCTCCTACCTCGCCGCCAAGACCTGGAACACCCTCCCTACTCACCCACGTCAAACCCAAGACCTACTCGCCTTCAGAAGACTCCTCAAGACCTGGCTCTTCGAGCAGTAGCGGCACCCCCTCCCCTCAGCGCCTTGAGACCCTCACGGGTAAGTAACGTGCTTTACAAGTGTTCTGATTGATTGATTGATTCAAGCAGCAAAAAAAATGTCAAGATAACTCTTGCGATTAATGTTCCTGCTACAGGGGGAAATTGGAGTTCTGTCTAGTGGTAGTTTTGACTCGCCATAAAGTAGTGCAGAGGGTTATTATGTGCTGCAAAGAAGAGATTTGTATTCTATGTGGATAGCTCAGTGGATTAGTGAGGTCAGCCTTTACAAGCACTTCCAAACAAATGAAATGTATATAAGATAGGGGCTACAGAGGGGTGAGGTGCACTTTTGCTGGGTGTCAGTGAAGGAATCAGTAGAGATATTGGAGGGGCCTGCCCAAAAAAATTGTCGCCCTGGGTGCCACCAGTACTAAAACCAGCCCTGATGCATTTCCTTTTATGAAATGCACCCAGCTGCAGACCATGCAGGTAAGAGCGGTGGGGTGGATTTTGACAGACGACGACAAGGGAAAATTAATTATTTATTTAATTTTCCCTCGTGGTTGTCTGCCAAACGCTCCCCCCAAACCGGCCCCACTGCTCTTACATGCACAGGCCGAGGCTGAATGCACCTACATCTTGAATAGGTATTTAAAAGCAGCTTGCCTCTTTCAGATCTTTTCAATACGACGCATATACATGCAATACCCAATTACACATACTTAGCATTATTGGATCACTTATCTCAATAAAAAGTACACTATATCTGCAATTTTTTACACAAAAGCGTACTTGGAATTTCATTTGAAGTCATCCAGTGTGTGGCCTTCGGGAATTGGCTGTGAGTTTGAGTTTCTTAAAGACAAGGTTTGAACTTTACAAATGGAGAATTGACCACAATGTAAAATAAAGTAACGCATAGCAATGATAAACTTTTTTTTATTTAGTTATCTGTTTTCTATTGTGAAAAATGGCGTCATTTGCCCAATTCAAAATGCCATGAATATATTAGAATCACCATTGGCGGTATCTGAAGGTGCATTTGAGCGGTTTTGATTGCTCGTTGGAGGCAGTGGGAGAGTTGAGTGTGTCTCCGGTATTGGGGGTGCACTGGATTATATTCCTTTCTCAGTGACTAGAAAGATTTGAGAGAGTTTTCTTCTGTCATAGGCACTAAGCCGCTCCTTGTCTATCCATGGTGTCCAGTGTAGTGCTCATGCCCCACTTGTATTGCTTTGTCATACCATATCGGTGCTTTTAGGGCTCGCCTGCTGATGCGCTTCTGCGCATCGCTGGCGAAGCTCTATTACGGCTTATCCAGTGTTGATCCACCACTGGCGATTCCACTGGCGATTTCTTCAAGTGCATGTGCTTTTTAGGTCATTGTGCAAGCGCAAGCCCTAAAAAGCTCGTGCACAATGCCACCAGCCCCCTGCCTGCCTGCCTCGCATTACCAGATCAAAGGCAGCCCAGCCCCCCTCCCACAAGCTTCTCAGCGTGTGCTCTGCCTCAGGCCTGCATTTCTCCTCCCCTCGGGCAAACAGATAGCCGCAATAACACCCTCCCTGCTCAGCTTTTTTCTCAATTTCTCCCCGTCTACACTTCCCATTAGGAGCCCTTCCTCCCCCCAGATAATCTATCTCCATAAGAGATAAGCAGCTCTTCCACCATCTCAAACCCGTATTAGTGCTCCTCACTATGCATGTTTTTTACTTAGAAAATCAGCACAATGCAGCAGTGTGACATCAAGCCAGGTTCATCGACATCACTGCAAAAGTAAAGTTTTTATTCCCCATTTCCTCTTCAAGAAAGTGACTGCGCATCAGCCTCTACGGATCAGAAAGCGGAGCCCCTCCACTGACCGGGCTGCGAGTCAAATGGCCATGTTTCACAAATTATGGTTTTCGTGGTCTTATTCTGGAGTAGCCCTGTTGGCAAGAGAGGAAGAGCAAGGCTCTGACAGTCAGTCCTCCTCTGCTTCATAGTATGCCGCGCCACTATAGTAAGTTGAACAAGGGATATTATTTGACAGAAAGTGGCAACCTGCATCTATTCACGGAAATACATTGAGCAGTCTACATTTTTATTTTTTAAAGCTACATACAATGCACCATAACTATTCTAGGTCTACAAATGGAAATACATAACAAGCAATATTTTTATTTATTTTTTAAGAGGTGCATACTTAAAAAAATGATTACAAAAATTAAACATCAACTAGTAATTAAAAAACCTAGCAATTAAGATATGCCACGTCAAATAATAACTTTTGTCGCCAATTAATTATCAGTGTCTGGAATGGATATGGTCACACCCTCACTCACCCTCAACCCCTCACCCTCACTCACCCTCAACCCCTCACCCACACCCTCACTCACCCTCAACACCTCACCCTCAACCCCTCCCTCACGCTCACCCACCCTCACCCTCACTCACCCTCAACACCTCACCCTCACTCACCCTCAACCCCTCACCCTCACTCACCCTCAACCCCTCACCCTCACCCTCACTCACCCTCAACCCCTCACCCTCACTCACCCTCAACTCCTCACCCTCAACACCTCACTCACCCTCACGCTCACCCTCACGCTCACCCACCCTCACCCTCAACACCTCACCCTCACTCACCCTCAACCCCTCACCCTCACTCACCCTCAACCCCTCACCCTCAACCCCTCACTCACCCTCACTCTCACTCATCCTCTATCACCCTCAACCCCTCACCCTCAACCTCTCACCCTCACTCACCCTCAACCCCTCACCCTCACTCACCCTCACTCACCCTCAACCCCTCACCCTCACTCACCCTCAGCCCCTCACCCTCAACCCCTCACCCTCACCCACCCTCAACCCCTCACCCTCACTCACCCTCACTCACCCTCACCCACCCTCACTCACCCTCACCCTCACTCACCCTCACCCACCCTCAACCCCTCACCCTCACTCACCCTCACTCACCCTCACCCACCCTCACTCACCCTCAACACCTCACCCTCACCCTCACTCACCCTCACTCACTCTCAACCCCTCACCCTCACTCACCCTCACTCACCCTCAACCCCTCACCCTCACTCACCCTCAACCCCTCACCCTCACTCACCCTCAACACCTCACCCTCACTCACCCTCAAACTCAACATACATACATACATACATACCCTCACTCACCCTCAACCACTCACCCTCACTCACCCTCAACCCCTCACCCTCACTCACCCTCACTCACCCTCACTCACCCTCAACACCTCACCCTCACCCTCACTCACCCGCACTCACCCTCACTCACCCTCACCCTCACTCACCCTCACCCTCAACCCCTCACCCTCACTCACCCTCACCCTCACTCACCCTCAACCCCTCACTCACCCTCACTCTCACTCATCCTCACTCACCCTCAACCCCTCACCCTCACTCACCCTCACCCACCCTCAACCCCTCACCCTAACTCACCCTCACCCTCACTCACCCTCAACCCCTCACCCTCACTCACCCTCAACCCCCCACCCTCACTCACCCTCAACCCCTCACCCTCACTCACACTCACCCTCACCCACCCTCACTCACCCTCACTCACCCTCACTCACCCTCACTCACTCTCACTCACCCTTACCCTCACTCACCCTCACTCACCCTCAACCTCACTCACCCTCAACCTCACTCAACCCCTCATCCTCACTCACCCTCAACCCCTCACCCTCACTCACCCTCAACCCCTCACCCTCACCCTCACTCAACCTCAACCCCTCACCCTCAATACCTCACCCTCACTCACCCTCACCCTCACCCAACCTCAACCCCTCACCCTCAATACCTCACCCTCACTCACCCTCACCCTCACTCACCCTCAACCCCTCACCCTCACTCACCCTCAACCCCTCACCCACACCATCACTCACCCTCACTCACCCTCACTCACCCTCACTCACCCTCACTCACCCTCACTCACCCTCACTCACCCTCACTCACCCTCACCCTCACTCACCCTCACCCTCACTCACCCTCACTCACCCTCAACCTCACTCACCCTCACCCACCCTCAACCCCTCATCCTCACTCACCCTCACTCACCCTCAACCCCTCACCCTCACTCACCCTCAACCCCTCACCCTCACTCACCCTCAACCCCTCACCCTCACTCACCCTCAACCCCTCACCCTCAATCTCTCACCCTCAATCCCTCACCCTCAGTCACCCTCAATCCCTCACCCTCAGTCACCCTCACCCTCACTCACCCTCAACCCCTCACCCTCACTCACCCTCAACCCCCTCACCCTCACTCACCCTCAACCCCTCACCCACACCATCACTCACCCTCACTCACCCTCACTCACCCTCACTCACCCTCACTCACCCTCACTCGCCCTCACTCGCCCTCACTCACCCTCACTCGCCCTCACTCGCCCTCACTCACCCTCACTCACCCTCACCCTCACTCACCCTCACTCACCCTCACCCTCACTCACCCTCAACACCTCACCCTCACTCACCCTCAATGCCTCACCCTCACTCACCCTCAACACCTCACCCTCAACCCCTCACTCACCCTCACACTAACTCAACCTCACTCACCCTCAACACCTCACCCTCACTCACCCTCAACCCCTCACTCACCCTCACTCTCACTCATCCTCACTCACCCTCAACCCCTCACCCTCACTCACCCTCACCCACCCTCAACCCCTCACCCTAACTCACCCTCACCCTCACTCACCCTCAACCCCTCACCCTCACTCACCCTCAACCCCCCACCCTCACTCACCCTCAACCCCTCACCCTCACTCACACTCACCCTCACCCACCCTCACTCACCCTCACTCACCCTCACTCACCCTCACTCACTCTCACTCACCCTTACCCTCACTCACCCTCACTCACCCTCAACCTCACTCACCCTCAACCTCACTCAACCCCTCATCCTCACTCACCCTCACCCTCACTCACCCTCAACCCCTCACCCTCACTCACCCTCAACCCCTCACCCTCACCCTCACTCAACCTCAACCCCTCACCCTCAATACCTCACCCTCACTCACCCTCACCCAACCTCAACCCCTCACCCTCAATACCTCACCCTCACTCACCCTCACCCTCACTCACCCTCAACCCCTCACCCTCACTCACCCTCAACCCCTCACTCACCCTCACTCACCCTCACTCACCCTCACTCACCCTCACTCACCCTCACTCACCCTCACTCACCCTCACCCTCACTCACCCTCACCCTCACTCACCCTCAACCTCACTCACCCTCACCCACCCTCAACCCCTCATCCTCACTCACCCTCAACCCCTCACCCTCACTCACCCTCAACCCCTCACCCTCACTCACCCTCAACCCCTCACCCTCACCCTCACTCACCCTCAACCCCTCACCCTCAATCTCTCACCCTCAATCCCTCACCCTCAGTCACCCTCAATCCCTCACCCTCAGTCACCCTCACCCTCACTCACCCTCAACCCCTCACCCTCACTCACCCTCAACCCCCTCACCCTCACTCACCCTCAACCCCTCACCCACACCATCACTCACCCTCACTCACCCTCACTCACCCTCACTCACCCTCACTCACCCTCACTCGCCCTCCCTCACCCTCACTCACCCTCACCCTCACTCACCCTCACCCTCACTCACCCTCAACACCTCACCCTCACTCACCCTCAATGCCTCACCCTCACTCACCCTCAACACCTCACCCTCAACCCCTCACTCACCCTCACACTAACTCACCCTCACTCACCCTCAACACCTCACCCTCACTCACCCTCAACCCCTCACCCTAACTCACCCTCACCCTCACTCACCCTCAACCCCTCACCCTAACTCACCCTCACCCTCACTCACCCTCAACCCCTCACCCTCACTCACCCTCAACCCCTCATCCTCACCCTCACTCACCCTCAATCTCTCACCCTCAATCCCTCACCCTCAGTCACCCTCAATCCCTCACCCTCAGTCACCCTCACCCTCACCCTCAGTCACCCTCACCCTCACCCTCACTCACCCTCAACCCCTCACCCTCACTCACCCTCAACACCCTCACCCTCAACCCCTCACCCACACCATCACTCACCCTCACTCACCCTCACTCACCCTCACTCACCCTCACACTAACTCACCCTCACTCACCCTCAACCCCTCACCCTCAATCTCTCACCCTCAATCCCTCACCCTCAGTCACCCTCAATCCCTCACCCTCAGTCACCCTCACCCTGACCCTCACCCTCAACCCCTCACCCTCACTCACCCTCAACCCCCTCACCCTCACTCACCCTCAACCCCTCACCCACACCATCACTCACCCTCACTCGCCCTCACTCGCCCTCACTCGCCCTCACTCGCCCTCACTCGCCCTCACTCACCCTCACTCACCCTCACCCTCACTCACCCTCACCCTCACTCACCCTCAACACCTCACCCTCACTCACCCTCAACACCTCACCCTCAACCCCTCACTCACCCTCACACTAACTCACCCTCACTCACCCTCAACATCTCACCCTCTCTCACCCTCAACCCCTCACCCTAACTCACCCTCACCCTCACCCTCACTCACCCTCACCCTCACCCTCACTCACCCTCAACCCCTCACCTTAACTCACCCTCACCCTCACTCACCCTCAACCCCTCACCCTCACTCACCCTCAACCCCTCATCCTCACCCTCACTCACCCTCACTCACCCTCACTCACCCTCACTCACCCTCACCCTCACCCTCACTCACCCTCACCCTCAACCTCACTCACCCTCAACCTCACTCACCCTCACCCACCCTCAACCCCTCACCCTCACTCACCCTCACCCTCACTCACCCTCACTCACCCTCACTCACCCTCACTCACCCTCAACCCCTCACCCTCAACCCCTCACCCTCACTCACCCTCAACCCCTCACCCTCACTCACCCTCACCCCCTCATCCTCACCCTCACTCACCCTCACTCACCCTCACTCACCCTCACTCACCCTCACTCACCCTCACCCTCACTCACCCTCACTCACCCTCACCCTCACTCACCCTCACTCACATTCACCCTCACTCACCCTCACTCACCCTCACTCACCCTCACTCACCCTCACTCACCCTCACTCACCCTCACTCACCCTCACCCACCCTCACTCACCCTCACCCACCCTCAATCCCTCATCCTCACTCACCCTCATCCTCACTCACCCTCAACCCCTCACCCTCACTCACCCTCAACACCTCACCCTCACTCACCCTCAACACCTCACCCTCACTCACCCTCAACACCTCACCCTCACTCACCCTCACCCTCACCCTCACCCTCACCCTCAACCCCTCACCCTCAATCCCTCACCCTCACTCACCCTCAACCCCTCACCCTCACTCACCCTCAACCCCTCACCCTCACCATCACTCACCCTCACTCACCCTCACTCACCCTCACTCACCCTCACTCACCCTCACTCACCCTCACTCACCCTCACTCACCCTCAACCCCACTCACTCACCCTCACTCACCCTCAACCCCACTCACTCACCCTCACTCACTCTCAACCCCTCACCCTCACTCACCCTCACCCTCTCTCACCCTCAACACCTCACCCTCAACCCCTCACCCTCACTCACCCTCAACCCCTCACCCTCAACCCCTCACCCTCAACCCCTCACTCACCCTCACTCTCACTCACCCTCACTCACCCTCACTCACCCTCACTCACCCTCACTCACCCTCACTCACCCTCAACCCCTCACCCTCACTCACCCTCACTCACCCTCACTCACCCTCAACCCCTCACCCTCACTCACCCTCAACCCCTCACCCTCACTCACCCTCAACACCTCACCCTCACTCACCCTCAACACCTCACCCTCAACACCTCACCCTCACTCACTCACCCTCACTCACTCTCAACCCCTCACCCTCACTCACCCTCACCCTCTCTCACCCTCAACACCTCACCCTCAACCCCTCACCCTCACTCACCCTCAACCCCTCACCCTCAACCCCTCACTCACCCTCACTCTCACTCACCCTCACTCAACCTCAACCCCTCAGCCTCACCCTCACTCACCCTCACCCACCCTCAACTCCTCACCTCACCCTCACTCACCCTCACTCACCCTCAACCCCTCACCCTCAACCCCTCACTCACCCTCAACCCCTCACTCACCCTCACTCACCCTCACTCACCCTCACTCACCCTCACTCACCCTCACTCACCCTCACTCACCCTCAACCCCTCACCCTCACTCACCCTCAACCCCTCACCCTCACTCACCCTCAACACCTCACCCTCACTCACCCTCAACACCTCACCCTCAACACCTCACCCTCACTCACTCACCCTCACTCACCCTCACTCACCCTCACTCACCCTCACTCACCCTCAACCCCTCACCCTCACTCACCCTCAACCCCTCACCCTCACTCACCCTCAACACCTCACCCTCACTCACCCTCAACACCTCACCCTCAACACCTCACCCTCACTCACTCACCCTCACTCACTCTCAACCCCTCACCCTCACTCACCCTCACCCTCTCTCACCCTCAACACCTCACCCTCAACCCCTCACCCTCAACCCCTCACCCTCAACCCCTCACTCACCCTCACTCACCCTCACTCACCCTCACTCACCCTCAACCACCCTCAACCCCTCACCCTCACTCACCCTCAACCCCTCACCCTCACTCACCCTCAACACCTCACCCTCACTCACCCTCAACACCTCACCCTCAACACCTCACCCTCACTCACTCACCCTCACTCACTCTCAACCCCTCACCCTCACTCACCCTCACCCTCTCTCACCCTCAACACCTCACCCTCAACCCCTCACCCTCACTCACCCTCAACCCATCACCCTCAACCCCTCACTCACCCTCACTCTCACTCACCCTCACTCAACCTCAACCCCTCAGCCTCACCCTCACTCACCCTCACCCACCCTCAACTCCTCACCTCACCCTCACTCACCCTCACTCACCCTCAACCCCTCACCCTCAACCCCTCACTCACCCTCACTCTCACTCACCCTCACTCACCCTCACTCACCCTCACTCACCCTCACTCACCCTCACTCACCCTCACTCACCCTCACTCACCCTCAACCCCTCACCCTCACTCACCCTCAACCCCTCACCCTCACTCACCCTCAACACCTCACCCTCACTCACCCTCAACACCTCACCCTCAACACCTCACCCTCACTCACTCACCCTCACTCACCCTCACTCACCCTCAACCCCTCACCCTCACTCACCCTCAACCCCTCACCCTCACTCACCCTCAACACCTCACCCTCACTCACCCTCAACACCTCACCCTCAACACCTCACCCTCACTCACTCACCCTCACTCACTCTCAACCCCTCACCCTCACTCACCCTCACCCTCACTCACCCTCAACCCCTCACCCTCAACCCCTCACCCTCAACCCCTTACTCACCCTCACTCTCACTCACCCTCACTCAACCTCAACCCCTCAGCCTCACCCTCACCCACCCTCAACTCCTCACCTCACCCTCACTCACCCTCACTCACCCTCAACCCCTCACCCTCAACCCCTCACTCACCCTCACCCACCCTCACTCACCCTCACTCACCCTCACTCACCCTCACTCACCCTCACTCACCCTCAACCCCTCACCCTCACTCACCCTCACTCACCCTCACTCACCCTCACTCACCCTCACTCACCCTCACTCACCCTCAACCCCTCACCCTCACTCACCCTCAACCCCTCACCCTCACTCACCCTCAACCCCTCACCCACCCTCAACCCCTCACCCTCACTCACCCTCAACACCTCACCCTCACTCACCCTCAACACCTCACCCTCAACACCTCACCCTCACTCACTCACCCTCACTCACTCTCAACCCCTCACCCTCACTCACCCTCACCCTCTCTCACCCTCAACACCTCACCCTCAACCCCTCACCCTCACTCACCCTCAACCCCTCACCCTCAACCCCTCACTCACCCTCACTCTCACTCACCCTCACTCAACCTCAACCCCTCAGCCTCACCCTCACTCACCCTCACCCACCCTCAACTCCTCACCTCACCCTCACTCACCCTCACTCACCCTCAACCCCTCAGCCTCAACCCCTCACTCACCCTCACCCGCACTCACCCGCACTCACCCTCACTCACCCTCACTCACCCTCACTCACCCTCACTCACCCTCACTCACCCTCAACCCCTCACCCTCACTCACCCTCAACCCCTCACCCTCACTCACCCTCAACCCCTCACCCTCACTCACCCTCAACCCCTCACCCTCACTCACCCTCAACACCTCACCCTCACTCACCCTCAACACCTCACCCTCAACACCTCACCCTCACTCACTCACCCTCACTCACTCTCAACCCCTCACCCTCACTCACCCTCACCCTCTCTCACCCTCAACACCTCACCCTCACTCACCCTCAACCCCTCACCCTCAACCCCTCACTCACCCTCGCTCTCACTCACCCTCACTCAACCTCAACCCCTCAGCCTCACCCTCACCCACCCTCAACTCCTCACCTCACCCTCACTCACCCTCACTCACTCTCAACCCCTCACCCACCCTCACCCTCACTCACCCTCAACACCTCACCCTCACTCACCCTCAACCCCTCACCCTCCCTCACCCTCAACCCCTCACCCTCCCTCACCCTCAACCCCTCACCCTCGACCCCTCCCCCTTAACCCCTCACCCAGCCTCACTCACCCTCAACACCTCACCCTCACTCACCCTCAACACCTCACCCTCACTCACCCTCAACACCTCACCCTCAACCCCTCACCCTCACCCTCACTCACCCTCACAACACATATTGTGTTACAATAGGTGTCACATTTGCAAAAGATAAAACTATTGGCATTGTAAATAACAAAGCTATTAATTCGCTATTTTCAAAACAAGCACATAAATAAAAAATGTGTCCTTTACAATACCAATAGCTCAAACTTTCCTAATGCAAGACCTATTGCATTGCTGTGCTTCTCTCCCCTGCTGCACTCTCCTGCTCTCTAGAGATGTGGCCTAACAACAAGAGCTGCCATCTAAGTCACGTAAATACAAAATATGTTGCATTCCAAATGCTATAGGTGTCACATTCGCAAAAGTTATAACTATTGGCATTGTAAATGACAAAGCCATCAATTTAGCAATTTTAAAAACCAACAAATAAATAACATATGTCATTTACAATACCAATAACTCCAACTTTTCTAATGCGAGACCTATTGCATTTCCAATGCTTGTTAATGTTTATTTGCTTTAAGCGTGTGTACTGGGGGATTGTATGATCGGGGATCTCTCCCTGACCTTCCAACAATGTCCTGTTTAATAGACACCCAGTCCACCTAAAGCTCTCGTTTGTCTTAGCTCATGCTTGTATTTCTCTGTGTCGGTAGCAGGAACGCAGCATGCGTCTAATTGGTGTTCCTGCCAATATGGTTTCATATGTGGTAGCTGCACTTTTTTTCTGGTGGTTGAATGAAACTTTGAGCTATTCAGTCTGGTTTCTCGTCACCCCACACACACCTATTAATGCTGCTTTCCAATGCTCGAGTCAGTTCATGCGATATGTTAAGAGGCAACATTCCACTATTAAATCTCTTTGTGATATTCATTTTAGTGACCTCTATTCGGCGCCAGAGGGAAAATTGTAATTTCGACCACTTTTTAAGCTCTGCTTTCGTTTTAGCTAGAAATGGCATTAAATAATACTTGACTCTGTTTTCTAGCTCTCTATTCATGTAAATACTAAAGTATTGTAAATGAAATCATTTCCACTGAAATGGCACATCCCCTGTGGCAGCACTGGAATGGCCAATGCTTCGCATTTCGATTATAACATGAAAAGTCTGAAAAATTAAATAGTCAGGGACATAAGTGACGAGATTGGTAATCCGATAGTCAACAGTACATCATGGGCATAGTATATCGTTTTTATTTTCAATACCAGTTGTAAGAATACCTGTGATCTTCTATTCTTTACAAATGGCTGCTGCCAATGGTTTGAGCAGCAACAGAACAAGCAGGGGTGAAGGGGCCATCCCTATCTGGTGCCCCTTTGAATCTTTATCCACAATGACAAACCACCGGCACAGTTTATGGGCGCTGTGATGGAGCAAGGATTCGCACGTAACGCGACTTGCTCTCTTTCATGAACCTCGCCTTAAATCATAACTGTACTAACTCCGATTGTTTGTCATTTATTTGTATTTCCCCAACACACGGGTGTCCCTAGGAGGCTTGCCTATGTGTTTTTCATCGTAATCAAGCTTGCACATTAATAAAATGGCCGCTTTGCAGAAATCCAGTCTGCGCATGCGTCGGTCATACCCATGTGATGTGACGCACTCGCAATCTGGAGGGAAAAGTTCGCTCATGCGCAGTGGTGTTAAAATGGCCGCTTGTCACTAATCATGCTTCATGCTATCTTAAGCCACTTTTGTCTATGCATCTTTTCTGCACTAACTCTTAATGCTATAAGTATTATAAAATAAGGGATTAAGAGTAGTTGGTCATGGTGTACAGTGTATTCATTTTATTCTGTGTTATTAATTTGTTTTCGCTTACTTTTCATGTACCGCGTAAATGAGGGCCTTGAAGTAGGGATGGGAACCATTTTGAAGCTGACGTATCCCTCATCACGTGATCAAAGATCTGGGACGTGCAGCAATGGAACCTGGCCGGTTGGCCATTGAAAAGGGGACTGTCCTTTCCAGGCGCACCTTCGCCCTTGAAGACCTGCTATTTTTACTCTGAAATGCGCAACAATGTTGCAAACCTTTTCTTCACTATTGTACTTTCCCACACGTATGCCTGGGAACCCAGATGTTAGGGGGAGGGTAATGTCACGTGAAATACGTAATAGAAATATAGGTGGTGACAAATGCCTTAAACCACCTCCCTTGACCAATCAGAAGATGGGACTTTGTCATTTTGCAACATTTATGGGTGGTCTTGGGGACTCAAAACAGTATATATAGCCTAGCTTAGCTTAGAGAAATTGTCCGACTTGTCCGAGTAGCAGACCTGTCACTGACCCTACGAACTCTATAGGTGCCTGATACAGAGTGCTGCGGAGCATTCTGCCTGAAACTTTCCACAAACTCCAAGGGGTGGAAATTTGTCCTAAGTGCTAAAAGCGAAGCACTTTGCTGGGAGATTCGAAAACCCAATCGGGGTTTCGGCAATTCAGTGCAGAAGAGGGGGTAACGCTGGTGTTACATCTGAAGCTGTGAGGGGTTGGTCGTGCCTTGGTGAACCCAGTCCTGACCCAGACCTGAGGGGTATCCTGTCCCGACTGTCCGTGAGCTGTACCTGCTCGCCTTCTGGTATTCCTGAATCCTTGAGGGTCCTTGTCCCGTTCTTTCCCAACTGACCCGTGGCCAGGGTTAGTTCTCATTCTCACCTAGGTAAATATTGGCATAGGTGTCTGTCTATACTATACCCTCAACTTTTCCTCCTCTGATTAAAGCAATCTTGCCTGCGATAATCTCCATGTTTCTTTTGAATGTAATTTCATGCAATTGATTATTAGTAAATGTTCCACTTTTACCTTTCCTTTAGGACATTGTAGAACCCAACTGTTTATTCAGATTGTTACACTTATTCCCTTTCCCTTAGTATGATTGCCGTGAAGTTAGAAAGATAGCATAAGGTTTAGGAAGTAGTATAAAATTATTAGGTCACACATTAGGTCTTCCTCACGTCCTTGCCCTAGATTAAACTGTATTAGATAAATGTTCATTATGATTCATGCCCTATAGTGTTCCCTTTTTCTCTATGATACTCACTCTCATTCATAGTTACATCCTGGTTCTGATTTTAATCATCGATGTATTGCTTTGCATTTGCCTCCTTGTAATGGCATTTTCGTTCTAAACTTATACTATATAAAACCCTTAAAACCATCAAGGTGTCTGTGGTCATTATACATTAAAGTAATATTAAAGGTATTAAATGTGTAAAGTAGAATTTTCTCCCTTTTAGGAAAACCCTTATCACCTGTCCACTGCTAGCTCCTGATCCGTCAGGAGTAATGTGCCTGTGGTAAGTCAGGTACATGAATAGTGAGTGGTGTAAGAGTCGCCCACCCGATTACTGATAGTAGCGTGATAGAGGTTTCACCCGGTTCATTGCAAAACACTGTCATCATATGCACGCCAGGGCCCAGTGCGTGGGAAATTTGGTAATCTAAGTGACCCGGGTGACCCGCGCGCTCTATCAGTAATTTCTGGTAAGCAGAGGAATGGTTAGGACTAGTAAGATAGGTAGATAAGATAGTTAGAAAAGAAACCGTGAAAAATAAATGTGCTGCTAAAATTGTTTTTTAATATTGATTGTGTTACTTAATACTTTATTGCGCAACTGTTTTAATTGTTTTGAGATAATTTTATATATGTATTGCTGCTAAATATTATATGTTTTTTTTAACCAATTGTGTGTGATTGTTGAGTGTTGTCTGAAATCCCCGGGGAATTGTATAACGGATGGTGAGTAGAATCCATCGCGTTCTGAGGTCATTTGTAGGGAGGAAAGGTTAGTGCATGGTTCAAGTGGAACTGGAAGCGCTAATTAGGTCTTTTTCGGAAAACTGTATGAATGAAAGTAACGGGACTGCTGATAGAAACCTTGGTCTGATATCACCTAGTAAGGGTCACACTAAGGGAGTAATAGAGTCATCGGAGCTTGTATGATAGCAAAGGGAAGCGCTGACGAACCCCAGGCTTAGTATATATCCCGGGAAGAAGTGGATGAGACTGGGTAATAGCAGGTTTTCTAATGCTTGCGTGAGGGTAGGCAAGAGAAGTCTATCCGAAGTGTATGAAAAGTAGACAGAAGTGGTTTACTTGTAGTAAAAGAAGAACTTTCTATCTCTTTAGAACACTCCTACACAATGGCGAATGTTACACGTTGTTGACTAAAATTAACAATAGCACCTTAGAGAAAATACAAAGTTTCCGTTACCTTGTAAAGGAGGGAGACAGTCGAAGGGCTGCTCTGACGTCACTCCGTGCCGCGCTGGTATTGGTTAAAACCAGCAGGTGTGCAGTGAAGCCGAAATTGTAAGGGAGGGGTGAGTGCCGGAGCGTGAGAACGCGTCTCGCGAAAAGGCCGCACACCCATTGGTCAAGAACTTTTGCAACCTCTGCACTGATTGGTTGTTGAGAAATTGGAGTCGCGCTAGCATTGGAAGCACAAACGAAGTAAACATTTTCCGCACCGAGCTTATAGATTGTTACGAGCGGTGTATGTGGTACCCTGATTTTCTGCCTGATCCACGAAATCTAGGGTGTCATAAAGAGTTGATGAGCAGAGGCAGACCTCACAACATGTACGGAGGAAAGAGAAAAATGTCATTTGCCAGCAAAATAAAGAATTTCTTCAAAACTGACAAACCCGTACGAACTAGGGAGGGCGTGATCATTCCTCCGCCAGATACTCCAGCCTCTTTCATGATGTTAGAAAAAGGGTATCATACCTGTGTATGGTTAGAGAACTGGGTAAAGTACACTGCGGAGGATGGAGTTTTAGCTTTTCCCATTGATGGTACTTTTAACGGGAGAGTCCTATTTAACCTGAGGACCCGAATGAATGAATTACATCCCAGACCTAGATTAACTCAGTATGAAGCTTTAGAGGAATGGGAAATTGAGGCTCTAGAGCGAGACAGACCCCGAATGGACAAGGGAGTGACCCGATGGTATCCAAAAATGGTAAAGGAAACCAAGGAGCAGAAATTGAAACAGTGGAGACAAAATATGATGGTAGAAGGGTTATTCCCCATGTTCGGAGCTAATGAAATGATGGGAGGGAAGAAATGTACTGAGAAAACCCGACACATGATGCCCCTGGGTGAATCGGAAGATGAATTTTTAGAGGACTTATTTATGAAAGGTCCCCCGCCTTATAATGAAGACACCAGATCTCAAAGCTTAAATACTCCATTGAGACCTTCTGGAAGAAGAAGTACTAGTGAAGCCGATTCCACAGGGATAGAACAGACAAGAGCGGGAGGAGAGGGATTTGGTAGACCCGACCCCGTGGTCCCGAATTACAACCCCTTTGGCGAGGAAAGACCAGTTTTATCCACTCCATCTGCTCCGAATATATATCCTTCTCTAGTACCCCAAATGATACAGGATCCCCCCATGAATCGAGTATTACACGAGCAGGAAAGGGATGCCCTGAGAGGACAGCGGAATGATCTCATACATGCCATAGCTCAGATTAATCCAAATCCTGAAGCCCTGACGATTCCAGTAACCATTGGTCCAGTTTTTCCTCTATATGGGGACCGAATGAATACTCCAAAAACTCCAGTCATAACCCCGATGATGCCCCCGCCCAGAAGGGAACCACTCATTATTGATGACCAAGCAAGTGAATGTGAATCCATGGCTTCCTTGATGGATCTGCCTAACAGGGAACAGGGAACTAGTATGTCTCGAACGGGAACTCAGACTGGGAACAAAGACGTACTAATAGAGTCTTCATCAGGAACTCAAAGTGCGACAGTGGTAACTCCCGAGGAAATAGAAAGATGGACCCGAGAATTAGAAAAGGGAACCCCTCATCCGAAACCACTAGATATTTATAAGCTAAGAATAGAGCTAGAGGAACTAAGCGCAGGGAATGTGGGTTTAGAACGATTGAATGTCCGGGAGGAAGATGAGTTGTTGTTCATGTGCAAACACCTTACTCGGAACGCAAAAATATACTATGACAAATTAATGGACACGGCAGTTTGTATGGGAATAGATATCAGCAGATCCAAGGTACTACAGAAATCCTATAGGGTAGAATTTTCAGACAAAGATCTAGAAAACCTGAATACCGCAGGGAAGAAGACGCAGATTAAGGAACTGATAAACTTAGCACAGAAATGGGGAGATCTAGACAAGTGGAAAGCCAGGTGGGCAAAGAAAAAGGAGGATAGCAAGGAGCGACCACGGACTGCTGAGTACGCCCTACAAGAAGTGGACAAACCAGAAAAATTATGTCCCATGAGAGAAGTCCCAGGGGGAAAATATGTCCATGTCCCTTGGTCCAGACAAGATATAGTGTCATTTACCAATGACTTCCCTAAACTGAGGGAGAAACCGGTAGAGTGGTACCGACAGGTTGAACGCTTCATAAAGGTTCAGAAATGTCTCCTGAAAGACCTGGATGGGTTTTTCGACATTGTGGTACCTGTAGACCTATGGACCGAATGTAAAATTGAAATCGATTGGCCCAATGAGGAGTACGAGAGAGACTCTGTAACTGGAGCTCCCTCACCTGACGTAATGAGAAAATATAACCAAGTCATACAATACCTAAAGAAAAAGGTACCTGCAAAGGAAACTGATTGGACCCGTATAGATAGAACTACCCAAGAGCGTGATGAATCAGTCCACTCCTATTATGAAAGGTTACTGCAGGTCTTCAAAAGTTACAGTGGAATCGATAATGTGGACATGAAGGATATGACACATTTCTGTTATCGATTCGTGTTAGGATTGAGACCTGAAATATCCCAGTGGATTAGGGATAACAAAATCAGTTGGCAAGGGAAACCCATTGATGATGTTCTCAAATATGCCAAATACTGCGAAGATGAGATCGAGAACAAAAAGAAAGCCCTAAAGGAGAAGGTAATGTGGGCTCAGGTGAAATTAGCTGAACAACAAGAAAAACAGTTAAGTAAAATGACTAACAGTAATAATGCTCCAAATCCGACTACGGGGGGTGGAGGCAGGCCCCGGGTAAAAATGAGTAGGGAAGAGGCTATGGAAAAATTCCCCTGTCACGGATGTGGTCATATGGGGCATTGGAGAGATAAATGTCCGCACTTGCAGGCTGGTAATGCCCCCGTAAATGGTTTAAATCCACAGGTGCAGAAAGAGGGGATCCGAAAGACCCAACAGCAGGTAAATCAACCCCCGGTGCCACGCGCTCCTAGACAGAATTATAGGAATCAGGGTCAACAGAATGAAAGGGTCGAAGTGTGGGAAGGAGAGAATGAAAGAAATGCACCCATTCCACAGTACCTGTTAAATGATACTTTTCTCTGCGATGGTCAATACTGACGGGGCCTGAGAGGGGAGGACAAGGAGTGCGTGCTTGGCGCCTCCTTACTGGTAGACCAGACTGGACCATACATTGAAGGAAAGGTTGAAGGGACAGATGTCACCTTTCTGTTGGACACTGGTGCTACCCGTTCCACTGTGAGAACAGCGGACGTTCCCTAACCTACCCCTCTCGGGAGAAGCTATCCAAGTAGTGGGAGTTTCTAATCAAATAATCAGTACTCCGGTAACAGAACCTATGGAAATTTCCATAGGAAATTTCAAGGAAATGCACAGATTTGTGGTCTGTGATTCCAGTCCCGTAAACCTATTAGGACGAGATTTGTTGTGCAAAATGCGTTGCACCATCTTTTGCTCACCAAATGGTGTTGAAATCCAGACCCCAGATGAAGATGGCCTGTATAAATTGATGTTACTGAGGCCCGACACAGAAATTAAGCCCATGTCCATTGAAAGTCTACCTGAAGAACTCCAATCGAGCGTAATACCTGAAGTTTGGGATTTTACTGGAAAAGATGTAGGCTTAATGGCAAATGTAGACCCAGTGAAAATAGCTATAAAAGCAAATGCTGTATACCCAAATACCAAACAGTATAAAATGAGTGCAGAAGTGAAAGAAGGAGTCGCAAGGGAATTAAACAGATTGCTCAAAGCAAACATCATCCAGGAAGTGATGAGCAGTCCCTGTAATTCACCCATACTTGGAATTAAGAAGCCTAGCGGAAAGTATAGGGTAGTGCATGACCTGCGCAAGGTAAACCAAATTGTAGTACCTTGCTGTCCCATAGTGCCTAACCCCGCAGTAATACTGTATCAAATTCCTTGGAATGCGGAATGGTTCACCGTCATAGACCTGTGTCATGCATTCTTTTCTATCCCATTGCATCCAGAAAGCAAATTCCTTTTCAGTTTTGAATTCAACAGCCAGGTCTATGTCTGGAATCGTGTCCCCCAGGGGTACACCGAAAGTCCATCGATTTTCAACCAGATTCTAAAGAAATGTCTTGAATCCTTAGTACTGCCTAAAGAGTCTGTCCTGGTACAGTACATAGATGACCTGCTGGTAGCATCTAGAAGTCAAGACGACTGTGTCACTGATACCATTGCCTTGCTGAATCACCTAGGAAAAGGAGGACATAAGGTCTCACCAGACAAATTACAGTTCTGCAAGAACTCAGTAAAATATCTGGGGCACCAGATAGAGAAAGGGATCCGGAAAGTCACTACAGAAAGAATTAAAATAATTCGGGAAATGTCACTACCAGTAACCCAGAAAGAAGTAAGAATGTTCCTAGGAGTTGTTGGGTACTGCAGACAGTGGATCGTGGGTTTCGCGGCTATAGCTAAACCCTTGATTAACATGACAAAGAAAGGAGCAGAAGACCCAGTTTGTTGGAATGATGAATGCATGACTGCTTGGGTAACATTGCGAAATTGTCTGTGCACAGCTCCAGCCTTAGGAATGCCTGACTATTCCAAGAACTTTGAACTGTTCTGTGACACGAGAGACAATTGTGCGCTCTCGGTCTTAACCCAGGAACATGGTCTGATTAGACGTCCCGTGGCCTACTTTTCGGCCGCCCTAGATCCAGTGGCTGCTGGATTACCTGGGTGCCTGAAAGCAGTAGCTGCTACCTGTACAAGCCTAGAGCAGAGTGAGAACATTGTGATGGGACATCCTGTCACTGTATTTGTTCCACATTCAGTTGTGATCTTGCTCACCCGAACCAAGACACAGTATCTCACCCCTAGTCGGCTGACTACGTATGAGAGGATTCTCATTGGTGCAGAAAATGTAATAATCTCCCGATGTAATATTCTAAACCCTGCCACTCTATTGCCCCTTCCCATTGATGTAGAGGCAGGAGATGAAATTGAGCATAGCTGCATAGACTTGACTGAATTTAGCACAAAACCCCGTCCTGATATCAGAGAAGTGGCCTTGGTTGATGAAGACCTCAAAATGTTTGTGGATGGTTCATGCTTGAGACATGAGAATGGAGGTTTGAGTGCTGCCTATGCTGTAGTCACATTGGAAAGAACCCTGGAAGCTTCCTATCTTTGCGAAGTTAAATCTGCTCAAGTAGCGGAGCTCATTGCTCTAACAAGAGCTTGTAAAATAGGGAAAAACAAAAGAGTAACTGTTTATACTGACAGTCAGTACTGTTATGGGGTTGTTCATGACTTCGGCCAGCTCTGGTTGCAAAGAGAATTCATGACTTCCTCAGGTTCTCCTATCCGAAATGGAAAACCAGTACAAAACTTACTAGAAGCCATCCAATTGCCCAAAGAATTGGCTGTGGTCAAGTGTGCGGCTCACCGATCTGGAAATGACGAGGTGACAGCCGGAAACAGATATGCTGACCAAATTGC
Organism: Lissotriton vulgaris; assembly: GCF_964263255.1. NCBI lineage: Eukaryota > Metazoa > Chordata > Amphibia > Caudata > Salamandridae > Lissotriton > Lissotriton vulgaris. The sequence goes on along the minus strand of NC_141696.1, from coordinate 369,645,470 downwards.
CCAGTACTGCGCCCGACACAAAATGTCCCTCCTAATTAAATTATGGGGAGGTGAAAGCAGCTGCCAACTGATGTTGTTTGAAAGACTGGGAACATGGGATGAATTGAGAGAACTACAACAGACAACAGACAGGGAAGAAAGGAACAGGTGGAGGCAGGATGAATGTCGACCAAGGAAAGAGGATGGTGTTGTGGTCCACGTGACTGGTATGCCTGTACTACCTGAACGACTGGTTACCGCAATGGCACGGATAATACATGAACCAACACATATTGGGAGGGATGCCATGTGCCGAATGTTTGAGAAGGTGTTCTACAGTCCAAAATTCAGGAGCACAGCAGACAAACTTTGTCAGAGGTGTTTAGTGTGTCAACAGTTCAATGCAGGAAAGAAGACAGTTGTGGAACAAAGTACCATTGGGAGAGCAGAAGGTCCCTTCATTAGGATGCAGGCAGACTTCATAACAATGCCCCTGTGCAAGGGATATCGATATGTCCTGGTCATAGTTTGCTTGTTTTCCCGGTGGGTGGAGGCTTACCCAGCAAAGAAGAATGATGCCCTGACGGTAGCTAAATTATTACTTAGGGAACTGATACCACGCTTTGGAATTCCAGAGACAATTGAAACAGACCAAGGTGGACATTTTTCAAACGAGGTCCTAAAGGAACTCTGCAGAGCATTTAAAATGGAACAAAGGCTGCACTGTGCCTATCATCCAGAGGCTTCTGGGATAGTCGAGCAGATAAACGGCACTCTCAAGTCCAGGCTGGCAAAACTGTGTGACTCCACAAAAATGAATTGGATAGAAGCTTTGCCCATGGTGCTGATGAGCTTGAGAAGTATTCCAAACAGAAAGACAGGCCTGAGCCCCCATGAAGTGCTGATGGGAAGAATGATGCGACAGGCATGGGTACCTGGACACAAACTGCTAAGTATTTCTGATGATATGGTGCTAGAGTACTGCAGGCAGTTGGGTGACCAAGTGCGTTCTATCTCTCACCAGATTGGAGAGACTGCTGTCGAATGGCCTACAACTCCAGCACACAATCTGAGACCAGGTGATTGGGTGGTGTTAAAGAAACACACCCGGACGAGTTGCCTTGGACCGAAGTGGGGCAGGCCTCGACAAGTGATCCTTGTCACCACAACTGCTGTGAAGTGTGCTGGTGTACCGAAGTGGATCCATGCAAGTCACACGAAGAAGGTGACTGGAGAAAACGCGACTGAAGCCGAAGGTAGTCCAGCTGAGGAGACTCCAGAAGAGGGTCCGGATCCCGCTGACATCGAACTACCAGGCACAAGTCAAGAAGTTGAATGGTTTCCTGCTGAGGACCAGGTTCTTGATCCAATAAGAACCAGAAAATACTCTTACCTAGGTAGTGAGTGGGACAGTGCAGGTGAGTCAGAACAAGAAGAAGAAGGTCAGATCATCAAAGCCATCATAAAATCTGATCAGGGAATAGGCCAAGTAGGGACAGATCAAGTCATCGACACTCCTTCTGAGACAGAGGAGACTGGAAAGGGACAGATAGTAGTCAAAGCAGAAGTTCATGCGGAAGAAAATCAAGAGATCGAAGAGCATGAACAGGATCAGTTAGTAATAGATGAACGTGTTCAGGAAGAAGAGTCCAGTGAATCACTAACAAACGAAGATCAAATACAGTCTAAACCTGAACTAGGTCAGCTTAAGGACCAGGCAGAAGAAATAGATGAAAGACCTGGAACTAGTCAGACAGGAAGGGAAAAAGACACTGCTGAAGCAATAGTGCGACAAAGAAGAAAAAGCAAAAGAGTTCACGAGGAAGAGCAAGTTTCCTCGACTACAAATAGGATCGAAAAGAAGGATGAACCCCGATATGTAAAAAGACTAAGAATAAGAATAAAAACAGTCGAAGAAAAACTAAAGGACCGAAAAAGGGCTGAAAGTGAAGGAAAAGAAGCCCGAGGAAAGTCCATCCGAAGGGGCGGCAGAGTAAAGAAACAGAACAAACTGTATCGGAGCCCTGAATGGACTTATTTGGTGTTGGAAGAAATTGATGAGCCCGAAGCCTGTGGCAAAAGTGACGAAGAGCCAATTGCTAATCGGAGTTCTGACGAAGACCCTCCTTGAGGTGAAGCAAAGTAAAACCTCTGCTGAGAAGACACGAAGAGGGGTTGGAAAACGCCACCTGTAAGATAAAATGTCTGATTCAAATGTCACTGGAAGGTCCAGATTTAGCTGTTGCAAGACATGCTGTAAAATATGCATCTGTAGTGTAGTACTGATAGTAATGATATGGATAGGATTAACAGTGTTTATACCTTTTATGATAAGCAAAGACCCTAACATATATCCTACAGACTTGACGACACAAGACGCAGAAGTTGTACATACTGAGGAAACACCACGAAGAATAGAAAGACGTGACAATGCAATGAGGCTGAGACATACACGACCTGACTTAGAAGCATCAGATGAGGGTGAACTACATTATCACCAAATGAAGAACAGGACACACTTGAATGTTTTCGCAAACCTTTTAGTGCACTATGTAGAAGCTATGGAAATAGAAGATTGCTATGTCTGCATGATGCTACCTACTTCAGTAGCTGAAGGCGTGACATACCACCATTTACCCCTGACCTATGGAATTTCCTGTAGTATTTTAGCTAGTTTATTTTATAGAAGCACTTTACAGTACTATTACTCGAACACTGACGTTATCTTTTCAGAACTTCCTATTAGAGGGAATCTGAACCTTGTACATACCCTTGGTGGAGTGACTCGCTACATGGGAGAATATTTCCTGACTATAGGTGACATAGACTTAAATGAAGCCAGAAAAGCTAACTTGACTTGTTCTTTACATGCACAAGAGAAAATGTTCTTGAAAATGGCAGAGAAGAGAAGGGAAAAGTTTCAGAAAAAGGCAAATGACGAGAAGGACAGAACACCTAGATGGGCAGAAAACATGGATAACACCTCACAAGGCGAAGTTACTCCTGCTCTGTTGCTGGATTTTGAACGGAAAGGGAAACTCTGTCTTCATAGAGAAAAGACTAGTTATTATAACAATGTATTCATTGGTTCCAGCGAGTGTGAACATAATTACAAGGTAATTGGAGGTTGGGGTTTCAAAAATGGGTCAGAACCTGTGTTTCCAGGAATTTATTATATATGTGGAAACAAGGCGTATTTCAAATTTCCGGATCACTGGTATGGAAGCTGCTACTTTGGCATTGTCTTTCCGAAAATATACCATGTGAACAATGCAGCTGGAAGCAATGAGATTACTAATGGCTTAGTGCGTAGAAAACGTGAAAGTGTAGGAGAAATTATAGGTGATATTTTTAGTGCACTGATACCTGGAATGGGGGTAGTTCTGAATACTCATAGAATCTGCAAATTATCTACAGTAGTGGATCGGTTATCAACTGACACTGCTGCTGGATTTCTGATGATCAATACCGAAATGGTTGCGATCAGATCAATGGTTTTACAGAATCGTCTTGCTCTTGATACCTTATTGGCAAAAGAGGGCGGAGTCTGCAGGATGCTGAGGGCACAACATTGTTGCACTTACATTCCTGATAAAAGTGTCGAAATTAAGAAGTATATAAGAAACATTACTAATTTGGAAAAAGAACTCAAACCATTAGAGGTTGACAGTGCCTGGAAGAGACTGACTGATGGTCTCTCCTCTGTAGGTAGTTGGTTCTCTAACTTAGGTAAAAGTCTTATATGGAAAATACTGATGCCAATAGCTGGAATAGGTTTGATTGTTCTGATCATATTCATCTGTTGCAAATGCCAGAAATGCAGAAAATATATAGTGAATAAAAGAGGAAAGCGAAAGGCTGAAGAATTAGAATTAGAAGAATTAAGAAACCAGATATATAAGAAAATAAAGAACAATCATACACACAGAGAGGCGGAGAGAAAGCTCAACAATAAGTTCATTGAGATTGAGATGGATGAATTGGATGAATGAAGTTGGCATCTGTTTTCATGTGTAGTGATGATAGTAAATATCATCAAAGAGGGGATTGATGGAGCAAGGATTCGCACGTAACGCGACTTGCTCTCTTTCATGAACCTCGCCTTAAATCATAACTGTACTAACTCCGATTGTTTGTCATTTATTTGTATTTCCCCAACACACGGGTGTCCCTAGGAGGCTTGCCTATGTGTTTTTCATCGTAATCAAGCTTGCACATTAATAAAATGGCCGCTTTGCAGAAATCCAGTCTGCGCATGCGTCGGTCATACCCATGTGATGTGACGCACTCGCAATCTGGAGGGAAAAGTTCGCTCATGCGCAGTGGTGTTAAAATGGCCGCTTGTCACTAATCATGCTTCATGCTATCTTAAGCCACTTTTGTCTATGCATCTTTTCTGCACTAACTCTTAATGCTATAAGTATTATAAAATAAGGGATTAAGAGTAGTTGGTCATGGTGTACAGTGTATTCATTTTATTCTGTGTTATTAATTTGTTTTCGCTTACTTTTCATGTACCGCGTAAATGAGGGCCTTGAAGTAGGGATGGGAACCATTTTGAAGCTGACGTATCCCTCATCACGTGATCAAAGATCTGGGACGTGCAGCAATGGAACCTGGCCGGTTGGCCATTGAAAAGGGGACTGTCCTTTCCAGGCGCACCTTCGCCCTTGAAGACCTGCTATTTTTACTCTGAAATGCGCAACAATGTTGCAAACCTTTTCTTCACTATTGTACTTTCCCACACGTATGCCTGGGAACCCAGATGTTAGGGGGAGGGTAATGTCACGTGAAATACGTAATAGAAATATAGGTGGTGACAAATGCCTTAAACCACCTCCCTTGACCAATCAGAAGATGGGACTTTGTCATTTTGCAACATTTATGGGTGGTCTTGGGGACTCAAAACAGTATATATAGCCTAGCTTAGCTTAGAGAAATTGTCCGACTTGTCCGAGTAGCAGACCTGTCACTGACCCTACGAACTCTATAGGTGCCTGATACAGAGTGCTGCGGAGCATTCTGCCTGAAACTTTCCACAAACTCCAAGGGGTGGAAATTTGTCCTAAGTGCTAAAAGCGAAGCACTTTGCTGGGAGATTCGAAAACCCAATCGGGGTTTCGGCAGATTCCGTGCAGAAGAGGGGGTAACGCTGGCGTTACATCCGAAGCTGTGAGGGGTTGGTCGTGCCTTGGTGAACCCAGTCCTGACCCAGACCTGAGGGGTATCCTGTCCCGACTGTCCGTGAGCTGTACCTGCTCGCCTTCTGGTATTCCTGAATCCTTGAGGGTCCTTGTCCCGTTCTTTCCCAACTGACCCGTGGCCAGGGTTAGTTCTCATTCTCACCTAGGTAAATATTGGCATAGGTGTCTGTCTATACTATACCCTCAACTTTTCCTCCTCTGATTAAAGCAATCTTGCCTGCGATAATCTCCATGTTTCTTTTGAATGTAATTTCATGCAATTGATCATTAGTAAATGTTCCACTTTTACCTTTCCTTTAGGACATTGTAGAACCCAACTGTTTATTCAGATTGTTCCACTTATTCCCTTTCCCTTAGTATGATTGCCGTGAAGTTAGAAAGATAGCATAAGGTTTAGGAAGTAGTATAAAATTATTAGGTCACACATTAGGTCTTCCTCACGTCCTTGCCCTAGATTAAACTGTATTAGATAAATGTTCATTATGATTCATGCCCTATAGTGTTCCCTTTTTCTCTATGATACTCACTCTCATTCATAGTTACATCCTGGTTCTGATTTTAATCATCGATGTATTGCTTTGCATTTGCCTCCTTGTAATGGCATTTTCGTTCTAAACTTGGAATTTTGGAATTTGGATGGGTATTTATAGAGCGCGGACGTTCGCTCCGGAGGGAGCATCTTGGCGCTGTAAAAACTTATACTATATAAAACCCTTAAAACCATCAAGGTGTCTGTGGTCATTATACATTAAAGTAATATTAAAGGTATTAAATGTGTAAAGTAGAATTTTCTCCCTTTTAGGAAAACCCTTATCACCTGTCCACTGCTAGCTCCTGATCCGTCAGGAGTAATGTGCCTGTGGTAAGTCAGGTACATGAATAGTGAGTGGTGTAAGAGTCGCCCACCCGATTACTGATAGTAGCGTGATAGAGGTTTCACCCGGTTCATTGCAAAACACTGTCATCATATGCACGCCAGGGCCCAGTGCGTGGGAAATTTGGTAATCTAAGTGACCCGGGTGACCCGCGCGCTCTATCAGCTGTTGCATTATTTATTTATTTATTTTATTTATAAAGTTTTATATAGCGCAAACTTGATTCCGGAGGATATCAGAGCGCTTTACAATTTGAGGCAAAGGTAACAAATCAAAACGTGTGTCTAACATGGGGAATCTAATAGGCATTGAATCAAATAGTACACACATAACAGCTCATTTATAAACCTGCGTGAGCGAGTAGGAATGGGCTGTAGGATGGACCAAAGAGGTATGAAGCCTCTTTTTGTCTGATAAAGCTATGACCAAGTTCCCTCCTTTCGATACTGTGAAATAGACACAGCCTCCACACTTAGTCAAATGCTTTTCCACCATCGAGCGGGATTGCCACTTGTCCACCTTTGTCATTTTTTGTCTGCCATAAGAGACGCATGAGTGTCCATAAGTGGTAGATGGATGACCGGCCTGGGACAATCTCACTTGTTCGTGATGGATAAGAAGTGATATGTAGACTTTCAGTCAGTCAGCTATGACTTTTGCAAGTCTCCTAATTTCACTACTAATGGCCTATAATGTGTGATTTTAAGAGGTCCCTTCTTTCAAGGATATCTTTTCCCTATTAAATTCAACCAATTTCTCCGATTACTTTATAAATTTTTTGTATAGTAATCAGGCCACAAATTCCTTATTAATGTTGTAAAATTCTAGGGTGTGCTTCATCTTCCCCGGGAGCCTTACCTGTGGCCATATTATCAATCATTGTTCTTATCTCACCCTCAGTTTTGGCATTATCCAATGTCAATTTGTGACCATTGTAAAGTCCGGGTAAGTGCAAATTCTCTATAAAGTTATCTACAACAGTCTCTGAACCCCTAACGTCTGAGCTATAAAGCTTTTATAAAACGTGGCAAACATTATCCAAGTGGGTCAGCAAGTAATGTGCCTTGATCATTTGCAACAGTCGGTACTGTTTTATTGGATTCCTGATGCCTCATTTGTACTGTGTGTGAAATGGGTTCTGCCTTTTAATCCTCCTAGATTTTCTCGCTTTTTATTAGACTACCTGGTTTATGAACTAATGCAGTAAGTGAGTCTTACTACCTAAGTCTCACTCACTCACTGTAAGCATTATTATAATTAATTGTGAGTGCTAATTGCCAGTATACTCCTTTTAAGGTAAGGTTGTCTGCTGTGCAGCTAGGGCAAGAGACTCTGGGCTTTTGTAGATGACGACGTGTGCACACACCTGTGCACACATGTGTAGGCTGAGCAAGTGAGACTATTGTGTCTTCAAGCTCATCCCAGTATCTATGCACAGGTAGCCTGTTGTAGAAAGAACTGTTCAGGGATTGGTTCTGACTAGGGCATTAATATGAGTGGGTGTTAATAGGGTAGGTACGTACATCTGTGGTGATTACTGAAAAGTCTGCGGGGCATATTATCAAGACAGGCGATACAATTATCTCCGCTTTAGCGGCAGAAAAATGCAGCTAAAGCGGCGATAATGGGCTTGATAATATGCTCTGTGGAATTCCAATTGAAGCCCATGTTAGATGTGAAGGACATCTAACATGAGCTTCAATTGGAATTCCATAGAGCGTATTAACCTGCCCATTATCGTCGCTTTAGCAGCAGTTTCCTGCCGCTAAAGTGGCGATAATTTTATCGTCTGTCTTGATAATATGCCGCTGCATTCTTTGCTGTATGATATCCACTGGGAGAAATATACACTAAGTTACAGGTTCACCCTAGTTAGACCCAGAAACTCAGTTGATGCAGCAAAGATATGGTGTATCATAACCCATAACGCAGATTTGACATTAATTCCCACATATCTGTACTCCTTGTGGCACTTCAAGGTTTATCAATTTTCTCTGACTCAGTTCCCAAGTAGATTTGGGGGTTTGAATCGCCCTTCTGGCCAGCTGGAGAATCACACGATAGGGAATTTAGCCAGTAACTAGGCCTGCTCCTTGGAAAGGGGAGAATGAGTACTGAATCTACATGTGGTAATTACTTTTGATTTTTGCACTGGACCTGGCCTGGGAAGGCTCAGTCTCACAGATGCAAGGGAGGATAGCCAGACTTCTGGACCCAGTCACAGGATGGGCTGCCCTTAGAAGTTTTGGAAGGAAGGATCCTGGCAACTGCGGCAGTTAGGGCAGGACTTAGACTCTTGGAGAAGATCTTTCAATGCACCACCTGGCTATCCCATCTTGGAAATTCCCATAATGCTGTGCATGAAGGGTGGGGCATGGCTGGAGTGATTATGTGTCATCCTAGGATTTGGAAGAGGTGCCTACCTTCTATAAGATTCTACCCCACCTAAAACCTAACCTAAAAGAAAGAGGCATTTGAGAGTTTGAGAATGTTATGTTACGTATCAAGGGGCTGAAGCGGGAGCTGTATGGGCTGAGCCAGGGTCGGGGCTAGGTGAAAAGGAAGGTCTTCAGTTTCTTGCAGAATTCAGGAACTGGAGAGGGTGCTCTGATGTCCAGGGGCAGGCCATTTCAGGCTTTGGGAGTGAGGTAGAAGAAGGCATGACTGCCAGATCTGGCTCTGTATATGCATGGGAGTGCGTGTAGGAGTCAGGCTGAGCATAGGGGTTTGGTAGGTTTGTGGAAGTTTATGCAGTTGTTGAAGTATGTGGGGCAATAGTTCTGAAGGCTCTGTATGTATGTATGAGTAGTTTGAAGAAGTCTTGTTTGTGGTATAGGAGTCTGTGGAGCTTTTTGAGGTGCAGGTGATGTGAGCACAAGGTGCGCGGTTGAGGTAGAGCCTAGCCGCTGAGTAATGTAGGGACTGGAGTCTTCTGGTCAGTTGAGCTTTGATTCCAGCATAGACTGTGTTGCCATTGTCCATTTTGCTGGTGATGAGGGCATGGGTGATGGTTCTTAAGTGTTTGTGGAGAGCCATTTGAAGAGCTGCTTGAGCATCTTGAGTGTGTGTAAGCAGGAGACGGAGACTACAACTCACTTCTGTGATTGGTTCCATGGTGAGTTGGTTGTTGATTACTATACAGAGGATCTTTGCATGCGTTGTTGGGAGAGCTGTGGACCTGAATTTGGCATGCCACCAGATGGAGTACCAGAGCTAGGTGTCTTTGCAGAAGATCACTTCCTCCCTCTTGTCTGTGTTGAGCTTGAGGCAGTTGGTTTTCATCCATATGGTGACTTCGGTCATGCAGGCAGAGAAATTGGTCTAGGTGTTCGGCATCTTGTCAGAGAGGGAGAGTATGAGCTGTGAGCCGTCAGCATAGGATATGATATTGATTCCATGGACGTACATGATTCTGGTGAGTTGGGTCATGTACGCATTGAACAAAGTGGGGCTGAGTAAGGATCCTTGTGGAACTCAACAGATGAGATTGATGGTACACATGTTGAAGCGGGCCTGACTGACTGACTGACTGGGTGTGGCCTGTACCCAGAATAGTCTGGGCCTGGTGGAAGCCATGACGGAGGAATACCCAGCTAGAATCGGAAGCAACCTTTCCCCACGCTTTAGATGAATTCAAGGATGTTTTATTTTAGTTGGCCCCCAGGGAATATGATTAGTCTCTTCAGGAGAGGTGGCACTGGCCCGGTCACATGCTCTAGGGGGCAGTAGATGGATAAACCTGCTGGGGATGGGCTATGGAGGGCTGCCCTGGATCTTCTGCAGAATAGTCCTGCAGGAGTGTGATCTCCAGAAGGAGGGGAACCGTGACTTCAGATGATACAGGTGCTGTACAAGTGGCAAAAGAAAGCTGTGAGATCCAGAGGGGACAGGCAAAGAGGGCACTTTGCCTTCGGGCCTTGTGGTGCAGCTGAGGTTAACTCCAGACCCAGGAGAGATGCCAGCCATCCAGACAGAGGACAGGCCAAAAGGCAGAGAGCAGTAACAAAGAGAAATCTAGTTCTCTAATGCATACACACATTTAGAGGCCAGGAGGCTAAAGAAAACACTCCAGAGGCCGGAGATGGCCCCCGGGAGCAAAATGAGATCCTCTCTGTCCAAATGTGCCCACCAATGCCTTATAAATGTAAGACAAAAGCTCAGTCTCCTTTGGGGCACTGGCTGGGACTGGACATGTGTGGCATCCTCCCTATTTCTTTAAATCTGTCCCTGAAACCACCATCACTCCAAAGACTAACAAACCAAAAGTGGGTCTGGTAGAGGACATGCGTGGAGCCTTTCCCCACTAGAGAATTTACCTCCAGGGGTCCTCATCCCCCAGGTGCCCAAACAGACCAAGTGAGAAACAGGAGGCCTGCCCTCTCCTCCACAGTCCATGCCTGTGTCTGGGGCTTGAGATCACATCACACAATAGCAACCGGCCCATTTGAGCATGGGCTGGAGATGGCAGCTCCCCAATGGCACACAACAGCTGTGCTGGCAGAGGGAGCCAGCATGCCCCCTGCAATCTGCACATTCTGGGTGCCCAATTGGAGGGGCAAAGGGACCCAGCCTTAAAAAATAAGAATGATGATCTCGAGGCCACTAGACACAAATTAAAACGGAGCATTCCACAGCCACAGCAATGAGTGAGCCGTGGGCAGATCAGCAGGAAGAAAGTAGCATCTCAGGACCCTCTGGGGTGGTCACATATTTGTGTATTTGTGTTCCATGGTGCCCCAGGAAGGGTAGGAGCAGCCCTAATATGAAGCAATGTGTTCTATGAACTACCAGGCGTGCAGCAGTCCACAAAGAAGCAACCACAATATTTCCTCCAGATTGCTTCAAATTCTCCTATGTGTTTACATTGATGACCCCAGGAGAATTTTTCTAAGTTTTTAAGCACTCGTGAAGCTTAAGCTTCAGTTTAAAGGCTATGAGTAGAAGGATCTCGGTGGTGGTTTCTAAGGCAATGTTGCAGCATGTATAAAAATAAATGAAATCAGCTCATGAACACTGCAAATGCTTTATAGACAATGTAAGAGTTGACATTAAATCCTTCTGTGTTTAAATGGAAGTCATGAAAAGACTTGGTTGACAAACTCAAAATTAACAGTAAAACATTATTTGTTTCAATGAAGGTTATTGAAATGTTTTGAAATGCTTTATTGACAATATTGAGTCTTGGCAAGCCTTAATAAATGTCATTGGAAAATGGTACCATCAAAAGCACTGAGTTATTATGACATGTTTCTTTCAGTAGGCATGCCTTTTGCTAACTGCTCCCCATCATATTGTGTCCAGTATAGTGGGAGTATTATAGTTTTCAGTTTGATGGCTCAATAAGGGTGTGAACTGTTAGGAGGGTATCACCAAAGGTATATTCACCAGCCACCATGCACATATTTGTAAAATAATGTATAGTATTAAAAGTGTCTGCATAATAAAGTACTTATCCTTTTTATAAGTAAAAGTACTGACTAGACAGCTGGCAACTGATTGTTGCATGATTGCAGACTGCGGTATTAGCCCATACCACCTCCCTGGAGTAGGCTTTGCTACCTTGAGAGAGTCAAGTTCTACAACAGAGTGCTTGATTCTGAGTAGACAGAAGGTTGTAGACGTATTACTTGTGAAGTACCAACATCCTTCACAAAATATATCTAGCATTCTCATAGGCTACAAGAAATCATCTGGCTTTATCACCCTTTTGTAGTACCATTCCTGAAACTGGAACAGCATGGATATCGCCTGTGTAGTATATGATTTCAGATCATGCTATGACTAAATCAACTTTCTGAGGTTCTCTGACATGGGAGTGTCTTTATATAAAGAAGCTAGGTTCTGCACTTCTTCTCTAATTACTGTTTTTTCACCATATATTTCTCTTAGTGATTGCTGTATCATTCATCATTTTGACTTGGGTTTAAGACTTACTGGCTGCCAATAAGGTTTGGGCCAAAGTTACCATCCTTTTGTTAAGAGCAACATACGTCTTCAAGAAGGCACATTGTTTTTCGTTCTTTGCCGGGGACCTGTATTTGTTGACCATATCACTGGCGAGGGAGCAAGTATGCCCATATCAAGATTGATGTCTACCGTGTATTGGTCTGAAATATGGCAGACCGGGGACCGTCTGATGTGTGAGAAGCCGTACCTGCTCCTTGATGAATGTGTGACTACAGGAGAGGTGCCCCTGATCATGACCTACACACTATGTAACTCCCCAGAATAGGGTATAGCTCAAGACAGAGATGAGAGATTTATGCCTCTTGATTATGCATGGAATGTATGTAGTAGTTTGGTAGAGATTCGTTAAGATGAAGAAGACCGGGGAGTCATGTTGGTTCGCAAACTGATCGAAACATGTCAGCAAAAAGAATGGATTGATGAACCATTGTGCTTCAACAAAAATCCTCCGAAAACCTAGTGTGCAATGCAACCTGTACCTAAAAAGGTTGCTGCAAGTTTACTCTGTGCACGCAAACACATTTTACAAAGTTATTTATGGTCTAAAATGGTATCAGCAGTGATGTGTCCAGACATGAGTCATCTAGTTATTGTGGTGGGCTGTAAAAAGAAGTTAAACCTAGTATGTGTTTCATGAATACAGGATCAGAATGTGTAGTCTCTTTCACCTGGGTACAGCAGTCAGATCACTGAAATAATATCGAATGACAAAATATCGACCTTCAAGAATATCGTTGACAAAATATAGACTGTCAAAATATCGACTTTCTATGTACAAACAGGTAAGTACTAAAATATCGAGTTTAAAATATCGTTTACAAAAATATAGTTGTAAAAAATATCGACTTTACTAAAAACAATGTTAAATTAAATTAATATTAAAAATTAATTACTAAAATATACTTATAAATACTTAAATTAAGTTATAATAGTTAAATAATTAATGAAAGTAAAATGTCATCATATTTCTTAAAACATATATATATATAGTAACAAAATATAATTAAATAATAGCCAATATTATTAACGTACAATAACAATAGTGTAAAAATTACTATTCCCACTCCAGTGGGTGCAACAGTAGGGAAAGCTTTGGATAGCGTAGGGGTCAAAATTACTATTCCCACTCCAAAGAGTGCAACAGTAGGGAAAGCGTTGGATAGCGTAGGGGTCAAAATTACTATTCCCACTCCAAAGAGTGCTACAGTAGGGAAAGCGTTGGATAGCGTAAGGGTAAAACTTACTATTCCCACTCCAAAGAGTGCTACAGTAGGGAAAGCATTGGATAGCGTAGGGGTTAAATTACTATTCTCACTCCAATGGGTGCAACAGTAGGGAAAGCGTTGGATAGCGTAGGGGTTAAAATTACTATTCCCACTCCAAAAAGTGCTACAGTAGGGAATGCGTTGGATAGCGTAAGGGTAAAAATTACTATTCCCACTCCAAACAGTAGGGAAAGCTTTGGATAGCGTAGGGGTCAAAATTACTATTCCCACTCCAAAGAGTGCTACAGTAGGGAAAGCGTTGGATAGCGTAAGGGTAAAACTTACTATTCCCACTCCAAAGAGTGCTACAGTAGGGAAAGCATTGGATAGCGTAGGGGTTAAATTACTATTCTCACTCCAATGGGTGCAACAGTAGGGAAAGCGTTGGATAGCGTAGGGGTTAAAATTACTATTCCCACTCCAAAAAGTGCTACAGTAGGGAATGCGTTGGATAGCGTAAGGGTAAAAATTACTATTCCCACTCCAAAGAGTGCTACAGTAGGGAAAGCGTTGGATAGCGTAGGGGTTAAAATTACTATTCCCACTCCAGTGGGTGCAACAGTAGGGAAAGCATTGGATAGCGTAGGGGTTAAAATTACTATTCCCACTCCAAAGAGTGCAACAGTAAGGAAAGCGTTGGATAGCGTACGGGTTAAAATTACTATTCCCACTCCAGTGGGTGCAACAGTAGGTAAAGCGTTGGATAGCGTAGGGGTTAAAATTACTATTCCGACTCCAGTGGGTGCAACAGTAGGGAAAGCGTTGGACAGTGTAGGGGTTAAAATTACTGTTCCCACTCCAGTGGGTGCAACATTAGGGAAAGCGTTGGATAGCGTAGGGGTTAAAATTACTATTCCCACTCCAAAGAGTGCAACAGTAGGGAAAGCGTTGGATAGCGTAGGGGTTAAAATTACTATTCCCACTCCAAAGAGTGCAACAGTAGGGAAAGCGTTGGATAGTGTAGGGGTTACAATTACTATTCCCACTCCAAAGAGTGCAAAAGTAGGGAAAGTGTTGGATAGCGTAGGGGTTAAAATTATTATTCCCACTCCAGTGGGTGCAACAGTAGGGAAAGCGTTGCATAGCGTAGGGGTTAAAATTACTATTCCCACTCCAGTGGGTGCAACAGTAGGGAAAGCGTTGGAAAGCGTAGGGGTAAAAATTACTATTCCCACTCCAGAGAATACAACATTAGGGAAAGTAAATCTTTCATATATAAATCAAAAATCGAACAAGAAATATCTATTAATAATTAATAAAAAGTAAATAAAAATGTTATGTAATAGAATAAATAATATTTTACATTTACTAATTAACAATAATTATTTTAATTATTCACCTATTAATACAAATTAAACATTAACCATTAAATATTTTATCATTAAAAATTATTTCACTATTATTTCCAAATAAATAACGTGTATTTTATTTTATTATTTTATTAATTATTAATATATTACTTTCCACCCTATGCCCCTATAAACCCACAACCCGCTACAGAAATTAAATTAGTAAAATTTACATAATAACCAATTAATCAATTAATATAAATGAATTAACAATTATAATTAAATTAATTAACACATATAAATTAATTAACAATTAATTACTAATTACTATCAATAAATATATTAACATATTTAATTATTTTTTTATAAATTACTTCCCACCCTATTCCCCTATAATCCCACAACCCGCTACTGAATTAAATTAGTAAAATTTACATAATTACCAATTAATCAATTAATAATAATTACTTTTCAATTACTATTAAATTAATTGACACATATAAAATAATTAACAATTAATTACAAATTACTATCAATTAATAAATGTACATATTTAATTAATTATAATTAAATTACTTCTCACCCTATTCCCCTATAAACCCACAACCCGCTACAGAGTTACATTACGCAATAATTATAAAAACAAAAATCCTTTAATAAAATCATTTATGACATAAATACACACTTTTCACACATATTATAACATAAAAATACACTATAAAATATTATATATTATTAAAAAATCGATATTTTTACCTATCTATATTATATACTTCGATATTTTAACTATCTACATTTTATACAGTCGATTTTGCTTCACTTACCTTAAAAACAATATTTTTGTTGTCTATATTCTGTCCTGTCGAAATTTTGTCCAGTCTATATTAAATACTCGATATTATGTCCAAACAATATTTTGGACTCGATATTATGTCTGTGCACCACAGCAGTCACCAGGGATTTATGGTGATCATGGCCCGCCATGGTGTCATGGAGTAGAATATCGTTCTATTAAGGTCTGATTTAACTGAACGGTTGAGGAATGAGTCCATTACCATATACCACTCACAATTGAGTTTGCCTTTTGTGGTTCCTAAGGACTACAGTAATCTAAATATAGTCAGTAAGAAGTTTGTATAAATTGATCCTACTATGATAGTGAAGTCTTAAACCTTTACCGTTGTAACTATGCATCTACCTAGATCATCTAGCCATGTTCACAAAATTCTTCGTGGTAAGGACTTACACATCTAAATTTCAACTCCTCTATGTTCTAATAAAGTTGGTTGTGTCACTGTTGGACGTTGTGTTCTGCTGCTAGGTATGCTACTTTCCCTACCTAATATTGCATCAACGTGTCCCTTTCTGTTGGGTCCAAGTGAGTTTTCTGTGCTAAAACTAGGTCAGTATGTCGGGATCCTAAGAACATTAACACTTTTTGTTTATTAGTGAAATGTATGATCCATTAACATTGAGTGATATGATTAATAAGTGTCTACTGAACATCCGAATTCATTGCATCTAAACTGTATAATGTAAACCATAAGAAAGGTTACAGTCTAGGCCATTAGTTGCTGTAGAGCAGTACTCACAACCATTTCCAACAGATGCAGCATAATCCCTGTATGCCCAGCTCCTCATGCCCTCTCACAATCAACAAAACAAATCTCTAGTATTTCAATGTAGACCTAGACTTGTCTCTTAGAGACTAATATCTCCTCCGTCTGTTTCTGAAACCATCCGCCCAAATCTGTGTTACATTTGTGAGTTGATCTTCCTCATCTCTTTCAACAGAGTATTTCACAATTGGGTTTAAAATGCTCCCAGTTGTGGTGGGTGTTGAAGACCATCCATATCTGTCATTTTGGGGTCCATGGAGTCCAAGAATCTCTCCAGTACTTCTGGACCCTCATATTCTGTAGCCTGCCCTGCCATGGGGATACACACTATATATAGCCAGCTCCAAAAGTCCATATCTAAGGTCTCATTTCTTCAATTTTTGTCTTAGATGCAGAAAAAAATTCCGCTTTAGGTTGTTTTATGTGAGAGAAATGTGCTGTGATGTTCACTTGTTAGTTTTGATATTGATATAACCCACACTTTTTCGTTGTCTGTTAATGCTGTAAAAAATATGCCAGGATTTGTCTGGGAGTTTTCAGTTAATGATCACCAATACTTGGCACTCAGTGTGCGCTTGGAAATTATATTTGTCTGTGCTTTCAGAAGCTTTTTAAGAAACCACTTGTGACATTTTTTTCATGTTCCGGTAATCTTGAGATTCTACATTGTCTTATCTACTTCAGTCCTCCAAATAAATAGCCCTAATATGTAATGTTCCCATTTCCAGATCCCATTCCGTTTTTACAGGTCTACTACCATTTCTTTTGTGGAGCCCAAGTGATTGTTTAAAGCAACAATGCCCGTCCTTAGTGATTGGGCATTAGATGCTGTTTTGGCCATTGTTGTGTCAACTGAGCCAATGGCCGCTTCTAGACTGGAAACAACCTTTACAACACAGTCATTACATCGCACTACACTTACAACGCAGTCATTACATCGCAACATCCTTTACAATGCAAGTCACTACAACGCTGGCATCAGAACGCATACCATTACAATGCATGACACAACATCGCATGTCACTACAATGCAGGCAGTACAACGCATACCATTATAACGCATAGTACCCCTACACTATCCAACACTTACCATACTGTTGCACCCCCTGGAGATAGAAAAGTAATTTTAACCCCTACACTATCCAACACTTACCCTACTGTTGCACCCCTGGAGGTATAATAGTAATTTTTACCCCTATACTATCCAATACTTACCTTAAATGCAATGTAATGATATGCGTTGTAATGGTATGCGTTGTAAAGGTAGTTTTTTAAAAATGCCATGTAGTGTCATGTGATGTAATAAAATGCGTTGTAGTGGATGGTGCGATGTAAAAACTGCGTTGTAAGTGCATGCAGTGTAAATGTATGCGTTGTAACGTCATACATTCCTTTTAGATCAACGAGTTCCTTTAACATGGTATCAAGTGTAGTTTGAGTTCCTGCGTTTGTCTCAATCATGACTATCGTTTGAGTTGCCTGGTAGATGTTGTCACTTCAGGGAACAGCAAATTTCTGTCTTCTGTTTTGACATGAGTTAAAGTGTCTGGAATAGACAAATATATGACAATCTAGTGTTATGTTCTCAGGAATGAAATCTACTTAGACTCCTTTTTGTTTCTTTGGAACTTTAGTTTCGTCACATGAATAAAGGCAAATGTCAGTATGCCTAATGCAGCTCGTTTCAATCGTGGTTGTAGAGTGCTTCAATCGGCTGCCTTGCATCCACAGATGAATGTATAACTGGGGGCTTTGGGTCTAGACACCTTTCAGCACTGCAGGGCTTGTTGCCTCAGTCAGAGTCATGAGTTTAATTTGAGTTGCCAGAAACTCTGTGGGTATACAGTGGACCTGTAATGGTAGGAGATATACAGCCTTTGGGTAAGCACTGTAATGGGCAGCCACCGAACCCTGAAGACAAGGAGGCGGGGGAGGGTGTTTTGTCATCCGCAAGCTTCCATACAATCATTTATCGTGCCACCAAAGTCCAAATTAGTGAAACAGATAGGATTTAGGATACCAAAATGTGAGTTTGCCACATCAAAGATGGTCACCGTTGTCCTCAAACAATAGTCCTCTTTCTATTGCATATGCAGTCTGACAGTTCCCAGTCTCATGTTCCAAACTGTCTACAGAAAATGGGTGGACATTATGGGGTGACTGACCAGTGTGGCTCCTGAATATTGAGTCTAGGATGTCATGGAACCCTAATATCAGAGACAAAATATTGAGGGCCAAAATATTCTTGTGCTCGACATTCAAGAGTTCAATCATGCCCCCTCGGTGCTTATCTTTCCCGCCCTTCTGCTGGGACACTTCCTCTACATCAGTGCAGTTTTCTCTACCCTTTACTGCAGCTCTGTGGATTGGTAATTGGAGCTGCTGTTGGCTGCCGACCAGATGAGGGTGGTCTTCTCCTCCTCTTCTTGTGGGTTGCTTCGATCCAGTACATACCAAACAAGCATTTGCAATGCAACAGGTATCGCATTTGTGAGAATTTGAGCTATTTTTATTGTAAATGACATTGCCTTTTATTTATGTTTTGGTTTTTGAAACATAAGTAAAACCCATTGTCATTTACAATGCCAATATGTAAAAACTCTCGTAAATGTGAGACCTATTGCATTCAAATGCTTGTTTAAAAAAGCTCGGTAGCACAGCTTGTGTTATTTTGCAGATTGGGCCCTCTTGCTGCGTTTGCCTGTATGTACTGCAAGAAACCCTGCAGCGCTTCCCTGGTTTATGCAATTTTTCAACAAAAGCTTCCTGCTGCGAAGGGCTGCTTTCTCTCAGTCTGCTTGCCCCAAGGAGATCATCAAATAAAACGAGGCACACTTTAAACAATGATTAGAGGAACTGATTACAACCTAACATTAGCTTCCTTGAGGCAGGCGCCCTGACTCTACCGGGGAAGCCCATGTCAATGGGTGCGCACAAGGATGGGCCTGTTCTATGGCAAGGTAGTCTGCGGTCAGAGCACTGACAGCGGAGATATTTGCTAAATTAAAATGTCACATTTAAGTATACAAGGCACCAAATAACGTTCACAATGATTTAAACGTCCCAGTAAAGTTGAGCAGTTTTAATCAACAATGAACGCAATATATTAAGGCATTAAACATTGACAGAGTCCTGCATGGAAATTATTACACTGGGATTCACCCACTTGGCAGAACAGAAGCACAGAAAACTCCAGGGCATTCCAAGTGTCACAATGGATCTGTAGGGGGAGCGCGGGCGGAGGTGGGGGGGCGATTGTCCTCTTATTAATTAAATGTAGGTTACAAATCTTAACACTTCCAGTGGGGACAAACGGAACACATCACGTTATAACGGGCTCTCAAACCCATCACCCAAGTCTTTAAATTCCATAATTTCCAGCTAGCTTAGAGTTTTCAAACCTAGACAAGCTTCAAATGAGAAACTTTCATCCCCGGTCAATGATTCATCATGAATATGCAAATGTATCCTCAATACATTTTGCTTCTCTATCTGCCTAGTGTTGCATAGAGCTGCCACCTTACCGGACTCCACAAAATACCTTCAGAAATCAAGGCTCATTTTTAATCCAATAGTCAAGAAGCAATATTCCTCGTTTGCAGTAAAATAAGTATAAAACATTGCGCTACCAAAGCAACTTGAAACAAGGGTGAGTGGCAGGGAGGTGAGGAGTGAATGCCAGGAGGGAAGCGGACGTGGCCGTGAAAGTGAAACTGATTGCATGAAAGTGAAACTGATCACGATTGCGCTGCCTGGCTGAGAGGAGGCTGATAGGCAGTGAGTGGCCGGGGTTTGGGGGCCGTGGGGTGTGTGTGTGTGTGTGGTTGTGTGTGTGGTTGTGTGTGTGGTTGTGTTTGTGGTTGTGTGTGTGTGTGTGGGTGCGGTTGTGTGTGTGTGGTTGTGTTTGGTTGTGGGTGTGGTTGTGCGTGTGGTTGTGTGTGTGTGGTTGTGGGTGTGGTTGTGTGTGTGCGTGTGGTTGTGGTTGTGTGTGTGGTTTTATGTGTGGTTGTGGTTGTGGCCCCTCCATTGGTCGGTTACAGTTGTCAACTCAGTAGCCCAGGGGGTTCTAGTGACCATTCCCTTTTCATTCGCGTCAAGTTAGGGGCTTCGCTCAATACTTGTGGAATTTACAACTCTTTTAATTGGCTTAGTTGATCTTTATGGCAAGCCTTTGGTCAAAGTCGGCTTCCATAATTCAACTGCCTGCTAATGCTCAGTAGACATGTTTCTCCCAGCGTTGCAAATTAAAATTTATATGTAGACCCAACCATCACCAGGTCAGTCTCTCTGGCATTTAGTGCTTACCATCTCATGAATGACTTACAGGTAGAGTGAGCATTTTTTGGCAGCTATTCGATTACACTATTGTTGGAAGGCTCGATG
The DNA here is from genome assembly GCF_964263255.1 of Lissotriton vulgaris. Taxonomy (NCBI): domain Eukaryota; kingdom Metazoa; phylum Chordata; class Amphibia; order Caudata; family Salamandridae; genus Lissotriton; species Lissotriton vulgaris. The sequence goes on along the minus strand of NC_141696.1, from coordinate 369,624,889 downwards.
AAATGTCATCAGACCAAGAAAAGCTGACTTTTCTTGTTGTCCTGTCTGATCAACAATATTCAGCTGACCTTAACCAACCCCTTAGTCTATCACAGGAAAGGATCTAAGGTCTAAAATTAGATGGGCATATATTCGTTCACATTGCTTTCTTGGCAGCCTCAGTAAAGAGGCCAGAGATTGAATGGGCCCAGATGCACACGTATATTCCCCTCTTTTCCGTCAGGCAGCACATCATAGCAGAGCATGTCCTGCTGCTCACAATACCGACATAAAAATAGCAAAAACGAACTGCTACTGGGAAGGGTGCATAATGAGTGGGCACGTGTGTGATTAAAAAAAGATCAGAAGAAGCCATGTTTGTGGGCAGAGTCTGCGTGGCCATGTTGAAAGCTTCATTTGCTGTGTTTAATGCGGAGTTGAAAGCAATGTGGGAAAGAGCAAAGGAAGTGGGCAGGCAGACACAGAAGCCAAACAGTCTGTGTAGCTGCCTTTAAAAGAGCACATATTAGTGGCGGAAACGTCAGGGGGTCTCGAGGAGCCCATGCAGGATGCAGTGACTGGGCTTATCAAAGAGGCATTGAAAGGGTTGGCTCCCCCCAGTAGGCAGCCTGTCTGTCCTTTAGAGACATTTTAAAGACATGCACTTGCAGACCTGGGCTCTGTGAGGGCTCATGGAAGGTCTGGATGTTTACACAGCGCGGCTCACTGAGAACATCAATGGGGCGCCGCAAAAGTGGCCGCGGGCGTTTAATAAGTTATGTACCTCTCAGGTGGCCTTTGGTGGAGGGGGCTGGTCTGTACCCCTGCAGTCTGACTGGTGAGCGGCAGAAAGAAAATACTGCTTTTGTATGCGTTCGTTTGGAACGGCTTAGCTTTCATGTTAATTTGTAGTGGTTAAGGCAGTGGCACTCGGAGCCCTGACTGGCTATATTTTGTGCACTTCGGTGGACCTACTCCGGCTACCAACCAGTCTTTGCACTGGTGGGGATGTGCAGCACCTTTGACTGGTTTTCTAAGCACTAATTCACTAGTTCACAAGTGGGACTGCCGAACCTAATGTTTAGTACATTTCACAGTTGGTGTGCTTGTAGGACGAGATTCATCAAGAAGACCTGGACATATGGACATCTGGAGGCTAAGAAGCTAAGAAGTGACGCAAGAGACTGAGTGGGAAGCAACACTTGGGAAGAAAGCAGTACAGGGTGTGTGTGATCACTTTTGCGGGTGCTTTTATGTTCTCAGTGGCCGCACGGCTCACTCAGAATATCAAAGCGGCCGCGAAAGTGATTACCCAGGCTGACAAATGGTGCATGCGCCCGGTGCATATGCACTGTACCTGATCCGTCTGCAACCTTTGGGAGCACTTTCAGAAGCCCCATACTTAATTCTTGCAGAGCATCGCTTACCCAATAGCTAGGCGAGACCTAAAAAGGTAATGCATTCAATTTGGTCCTCTTGATGTGAATCAAGCTGTTAGCGGGAAAGCAGAATTTGAGGGTAATTATTCGGGGATTGGCAGGGCCCAATTCCTAAATAAAGAAGTGGGGGGGACACACCAAGTTAGGCAGAGTGGGTGTGGCATCACTCTGTGTGACATCACAGGAGGTACATCACCGTATGTGACATCACAGCATATGACTTATATCTGGCATCACAGGAAGTGACGTTAGAACTTAAGACCTTACATTTGTTTAGCAAGTCTATCATGAGTACATTTGAGCGCATTACAATATTTAATAAATTAGATTTTGCATTTGGGTTGTGGCGAAATATTGACACAACCCCGACGCAAAATCTGGGCCTCAACTTTCACGTTGATTTTTTTAAACCCTGCCACAAAGAAATTGGCAAAAAGGAGAAATGAAGCAGTAAATGTTAATTGGTTGCAATGTCTGTATTTTAAAATATGTTATGGGGTTAAGGCACCTGCTGCAGAGAACTTTGTTTGCCAGCTAAATCTCAGAGAATAATAATAATGGTAAGATAATTCTGGAGGATAATGTATTTGCTGGAGAGATCTGTGTTTTGCCTCGTCCTAGTTTTGAATCAAAGTAGCATAGAGGGTTAATACGTCGCCCACAAAGCACATTATGTAAAATGCAGATGACAGATTTTTATTCGATAAGTGGGTTACTGCTTTTAAGACAGAGCTCCTTTTGTTACTTGCAGTTCATAAATTATAATATTTCTAATATAGCACAGTGAGGCATGAAGGATACGGGACTACTACACCTTGTAACCCTCACTGTCTTCCTTTATATTGATGTACACACACATATAATTTATTGTCAATGTGTAATCTGGACATGTGATTTAAAGTGCGCTGACACCCTTCACTGAGATGAGTTGTGGCACTACTCATCCCAATGCAGGGTGTAAGAGCACCTTACACCACACGTGCACGAATAACGATTTAAATACCACTATTTGTTTTATTTCTTTTCTAGCACTTTAGCACTATTGTAGTGCTAAAGCACCATAAACGCAATAAAACTAAATAGTGATATTCATCTTATGTGTGTAAATACTGGGGTGACTTACACATCTGACATTCTTACAGTGTATGCATATCTCTTATATACAGGAACTGAAAAAAGTCAAAAGCATTGCTCTCTTGAGTACCTGTGAAGCGCTTTGTTTCCGCTCCATTGCATCTAGGTGCTAGGCTGCCGGCAGCTCCCAGCCAGGATACTCCAACAAACAGAGGTGTGATGGCCCCTTAACTTTCTCTGTTATTAAGGACGAAGCTGGAATCTGATAAGCCCCTCCCCCCCTTTCCCCACCTGCACCAACTGCAGGTGCTGCTCAAAGTGTCCAGGTGTTAGAAAATTACACCATGACGAGTTCAGAATATCTAGAGAAGTAGGTTAGGAAAGGAACGTGGCACTTGGCTGAAAGCGGCCATCTTTACAGCAGGGTAGACAGCGTCTACCCTCTGAAAATACTGGGTAGACGGCGTCTTCCCACGTCTACCCTCGCCTATTGGTGCCTTTCCATTTATGCTGGGGCTCTGTTACTTGCCCCTGGAATGCACTTCAGGAATTGGGGTCTTCCTGCAGACGGATAGAGGGTGGCGCTACCCCAGAGCTCTGGTGGCTTTTGGCCTTTTTCTCAATGACCATCCCCTGTCTCCACAAAGTCTGTTTGAAGGAAGAGATGTTTCATTAGCAAGTTCCATTGGAAAGAGTATTGCTTATGCAAAGTCATGATTCCAAAATGTGAGTATTGCTTTGGGTGCAGTACCAGCCGCTTTGCTGTTTTTCACATTTTTGAAATGCTGATAGCAGTATTTCAGACTCTGGTGACTGCCTTAATGCTCACTTTGCATTGATGAAAAAGTTGCTGATTTTGTGGTCATCTAGAAAAGAGTCCAATAGATGGTCATACGAATGGCGCTGATCTGATCGAAGACCGGGTCAATGTCATTGCCTGGGTGGAATGGTGAACGTCTTTTCTGTTTCTGTAAGTAACAACTGCAATGAAGTTACCTGCATGGCACATGACCTATGTGCGAGAGAAGAGTGTGTACTCTTGCTCATTGTGCTGTATGAGCTCTGTGTGAGAGGAAGTTGTATCTGCTAATTATAATGCTGCCCCTTTTTGTCTGTTTATTTTCTGTGTATATGATTGTTGCTGGTACTGATACTGACTTACTGGTCATATTCTATTTTTTTTTAGCTGATCGTGCAGTTGTTAGTTCTCTTGTACCTGTTTTGTGTGAAGTTGACATTGCAGCTCAGCTGACGGTGATGTGCTGTTCTCTTTGTGAAATAAGTTGTCAGTGCTGTAAGCTACACTCTACCTCTTCGTCATGGGCGAGGGTGGCTTGCACTACTGCTGCTTGTCTTGTATGTGTACTGTCTTCAAGCAGAGTTTGTCCTCCTGCAGTTTATGATATTATGGGTTTGTGTGTGAGAAGGAAGCTGGCCTTCTGCTGTGCATACTGCAGCTTCTGTGTGCGCAAGTGTATCTGTGTATTTATGTGAACGTCAGAGAGAGGATTCCACTTCCAATGCTTGTGATGGACCGATTTGGTGTGTGTGAATCCTACCGAACTGGTGTGTGTGTGTGGCCTTCCATGTGTGTTGCTGTGGGTGTTCCCACGCAACACTCATGGAACTCATGGACTCATGGAACCTGAAACATTTCCAGATTTACAAGAAATCGAAAACCTCTTAACCCCTTTGATGCTGGTGACAAAGCCAGCTCGTCATGGGCGTTACCTGCGCTGCGCGCATGACGAGTTGGCTTTGTCACGTAACGCGGGTTTTTTGAATTTTCAGCGCGCAGCGGGAAAACCCGCTAGCGCGCATGCGCTTAATGCTTTAGATTCTAACGCCATCCCAGGGGTGGCATTAGGGAGGTGCAACAAGGAGCTATATCCTTATTTCCCCTTGTTTTTTCCTCTTTCTATGTGTCCTGCATACGCACATAGAAAAAAGGAAAACACCACTTATGTTTTATTTTGCAGGAAGGTGTCCCTTCCTGCACAAAAACAATCACCCCACAACGCAGCCACCCTTGCGCCATGGGAGCCCATTGTGTGCCAGCACAGAGGTAAAAGGTCAGGAATGCGCTGTATCTTAAAGAGACAACATATTCCTGCCTGTGTCGTTTGATGCAGGGCAGGGCTGCAAGATTCCTTGCAACTCTGCTCTGCGCCAAAACTTTGTAAATGAGGCCCCTAAAGCATCTACCGGTGCTGCCTGTGCTGTGCGTGCACTGTGTCTAGAAGACGCCACCACTATGTATGCATAGGCAAGCCACCAATAAGATCTGGCTTTGTTCCCGCAGACCTTGTGAGACTACCCACATGTTCTCACGACAATGTCAGCTGCCCGACGGAGAAGAACCGCAGGTTTCACCTACTTCCCATCAATGTACATTACCACTACTCACATTGGTAATAGGAGATTCGAGGTCTCATTGGCCAATTGCTATTGTTTCTCAGGCTCCCAACAAAGTGCAAAATCTTTCCCCTCGCGCACAATATTACACATCTACACCATTTATCACCCAGATATGTTTCACTGTAAAACAGACAGTCCCATTATCTTGGTCTCTGTTCAATGGTTTCTTTGGTGGGAGCGAGCAAAGGGGACCTCAGAGTCATTAACGTGGCGTAATCTATAAATCCCTCTATTATTCAGAGCCTTAAATCAAGTTTAGAGGCACAAGCCACTGATCTTTTGTATACTTTTTCTCTCGCCTTAGTATTTGATATTTTATTTCGCTTCTTTATGAGAGATTGTATAATATGAAACAATCAGAACATGTATCTGAGACTCTTGAGGCTAAATATTGGTATAAATCTATGAAATGTACATAACCACACTTTTTAACTTGTTCCTCAATGTTGGGGTAGAATGCCTCAATAAAAATACTGTGCATGTGCGTATGATCGCAGATGTTCATGGCGCGTTTAGTTTCTATATAGACTTTCCAGATGACTTCATATCATCAGAACTACTTGGTTTCCTCTAAACACATCAATGTATTTTGGAACTTGACCACAGAGAATATTTGTGGTAACCGACTCATTCCAATGTTAACTAAATAACTAGGTGACTGTTACTCTAAGATAAGAAAAGCTGTAGCTCCACCTAAGGCAGAGGAGCCTCGCCCCACAGGAAAAATAAAATGATAATAACATGTTGTTATCATTTTATTTTTCTGTCCTTGCTTTAGGTGCGCATGGGACTGGGTTGCCCACACAGCAAGGGGAGGAGTGGCGGGCATTTTCTAAGTGTGCATGACTGTTTGGCCGGCCGTCTTCGAATGGCCAAACAGTAATGCACACTTAGCATGTTCTTCACTGGCTGTATTGCACGGCCTGGGTAGAGAACATGCACAGGCTCCCAGTCCCTGTCTGAGCACCAAATCACGGTGCTCAGACCAATCACAAAGCTGCTGACATGTTGGTGACAGCAGTGTTGTGATTGGCTAGGGGAGTCTAAAAGACTCGGGCTTCCGTTTTTTTTGCGTCAGACGGAGAAGAGGAGGTGTCTCACAGGGAAATGGATTTTACCTTTTTTTTACCCCCCACTCCCACTCCCCATCCCCTTCCCGCACCACCACTACTACCCTGTAGCAGCCTCTACTGGATAAGACACACACAAAATTAATGGCCATGTCACTTAGACTACCTTTCCATTTGCAGAATTTACCAACGTTTTAGCTTCAGAAAGCTTACTGGTGTATGGTCCCCGAGCGAAACATTTGTCGGCTGAAACTCTTATGAATAAAAAATGTTCTGATCAGAATACAATTTAGAAGATTCATTTGAAGAGTCATCATATACATGGAAAGTGGATGCATAGGAGAGTGTTTGGTTTCAATCTTATTGTTATAATTCCACTCTGAAACTTGCATAATTGATTTAGTTAAGTTGAACCACTTAATCAAACACACCCGAAAAAATGCAAAAAATGTGTCCCAGTGGCATGGAGATATCTGATAACCCAATTGTTACTGCACTTTACAGTAGAAGTTTTCACATTACCTCTGCTCCCCATATCACTGACATTGTGTCATACATACATATCACACGATCTAAGAAATACACACCCTGAGACGAAGAAACGCCTCTCCTCTAAGAATTTTAAATATCTGCCCTTTCAACAATCCTTTCGTCATGCTCTCTTACCCAGATTGGGAAATACCTGTTCGAACTTGGTATTTAAAATACCACCTCCTGACAGATACCTGCTCTTTCACCTAGACTGAGAAATACTCACTGCTCAGCCACATGAAAAAATATTGCCCTTTCACCAAACTAATACTCTCTCTCTCAATCAGACTGGCTGTATTTTAGGCTATATAAATACAAAACAAAGTAACTGTGGGTCAAAAACGGTGTCAAGTGAGATGGACAGGACCTCCCCAGAGAGCCCAGTCAGCTGCAGAGTGTACCGACGGGCAGAGCGGTGTACTATCTTCCTGAGCTGTGGCCAGGCGAGGAGTGGCACGTTCCTCTTACCCTATAGGAGGACTACCAGGTTTGAACAGATGGTATCTGTATCAGAAATCCTTTTTATATCGCACCTTTGAGCAGTAGCAAATGTTATAGGTCCTGAAGAAGCAGGAGATACCTAGTGATCTTTAAATTACCGCAGAAACATGTCGACCACCACATTGGGCCAGTGACTATTAGAGTTAATCACTAGCAACTTTGCACTGAATTGTTTTTAGTTTTGGAAATGAACGGCACCAGAATAAAGTCTCTTTGCGTTCATTATTCAATTTTATTATAGAGCACATTCTTTCCTTTTTGGTTTTCACAACTCATTTCTGCACTGCTCCTCAGTTACTATCCAGCACTTCTCCTAGCGCCCAACTGCATAACATCAGCCTTTCCCTGATAAGGTGGCAACAACTAAGACTCTCCACTTTGGGAAGTGGTTCAAATGATGAAAGGGCGGCAAAGGACGAGTAACTGATGGATATCTTCACATACAGTGCGATATCTTGTTGTGTGCTTTTCCAACAATCTTCAAGGACACACTCAGTCATCTAGACACATCTCACTTGACACAGTTTTTGACCCACAGTTACTTTGTTTTGTATTTATATATTTGGATAGGGGGCTGTAACTGTGTGGTCGTTAAATATTCCCTGGGACCCTCTATTTTTTCATAGTTACTGTATTTTAGGCTGCCATTACCATTACCATATTAGTCTAATTTGCTTTTGATAACAGGTGTTTGCTGAGTTATTGTTTGCAGGCTGCCCGGAAAGCCTAAGAAAGTGACCAATGCATAGTGTGGACCAGATTCACAAAGACATTGCCAACTTCATGACTATCACAAATATGTTGGGCCTATGCTCTGAAATTCACTGTACACTAAAGAGGTGCAAAAAATAGCATGGGTTTGCAGTACACTGCCAGCATTGCACAGTGGACCCAGAAGCAAAAATGTACCTCTTTTTCACTAGGTAAAAAGTAAAGTCACAAGGCAAAAGAACATGAGGCCAATTCACAAACTGCAGGTTGTAGTATGCGTTGTAGTACCACAATAGTACTGCAAACATGCTACAAAGTGCTATTCACAAATCTAAGTTTATGCCTCCTCTTTCTTTTTTTCTGTGCGTTGATCCTTATCGAACCAGATGACGACATGGAGACGGGTGTTACATTCGCCGAATTACTTTATCAAATCATGACCTTCTGAGAACGGACATAACCTATATACTTGAACTGACATAGTATTCAAATTTACTGGGTTTTACATACTTGCAACAACTATATGAATGAGAATCTTTTACATTTCAAGCCCTGAAGAAGTCTGCTTGAGGACGAAACGCGTTGGTGGTTTCGAATTTTAAATAATACGAATAAAGAGTGACTTTTAACAACGCAAGATCTTACCGGCTTTTTTCTCTTGGGAAAACAACTGTTTATTATAAATCAATTTTATGGTCTGATAATGACATGCACATGTATTCAACACATGGAAGTGTGCTGGGCTGGTTTGTTTATATTCTGGTATAGCAGAAGTAAATATGGTAGGGGCAGAGGGGAGCAACTGGAAAATGGGGAATAATTACTATTAAAGGGGACGGGAGTAAAGCGGGGTGGAGATCTCCATATAGTCAGGTATAAGGAAAAGCTACAGGGAGCACCAAGGAGGGGCAAAGATCGCCATATGGTAAAGTACAGGAAACATTTAAAAAATGTATTCAACTTGGAAAAAGTTTGTAGAAATATTGTAATATGATTGTACATTATTTTTATATATATTTTAAAGGTAGAACATAAGAAGAAAATGCTACAACATGAATAATTTTGAATTAAATCTCTAATTAATGTAAATGTATTAAATTAAAATTATTTTGCAGAAGTTTAAATTCAAAACTAAATTCTAGCTTAAGGAAAAAAAAGTTTTTTATAATACTTCAAAAATTTGTAAATTAATATTTAAGTATAATTTTGGGGAGAGGTTGTAGCCTTGCGGCTAGAGCGGTCGACCTCGAAGCTGGGGAACCGGGTTCAAGGTTCGGCAACAATGCTTAACATCCTGTTACTCTGGGCAAATCACTTAATCTCCCTGTGCAAAACAAAAATGAATGTATGCTCATGTAACAAAACTGGTGTTCATGTAAAACGCTCTGATACCCAATGTCTCGGGTCTAGTTCGCGCTATATAAAACTCTAAAAAAAATAATGCAATGTTACATTCATTTTTTGAAATAAAAAAGGTTGTTAATATATTTTAAAATTAAATAATATATAGTTCATTTCTTTAACATTAAATAATAATAATTTATATTTAGCTACATTAAATAATTAAAAAATAATTTAATATGTTTCCCTATGGGCTGTTATTTTGAGACTCTCCTGCCATTATTTTCAATGGAAGGGTGTGCAGTACCAGTGTATGTACATGTGTGGTGCTGAATTTACTACGTTTTTATTTTTTTACAACATACAAAAGTAAGTTTGGCTCCTCCCTCCTACCATTGTGAATAACCCTGTTGTATTTTGCCATTCAAATGTATGAAATATGTAAGCTTTGCAAGGTTTTTTCAAAATCATGCAAAAATGGCACCATCGTTGCATGAACTCAACCCAGGTGCCATGGAGGAATGCAGCATATCCAATCACTTTAACCGGATTGTATGGACTCCGTTTGGGCCATCATTACAAGTTGCCTGTTAATGAGGTCCAGTAGTTCTGGCCACTGTGGATACAGTTACTTATTGGAATGATATTCTGGAATATATTCTCAGAAGAACGAGAAATCGTAATTCTGAGACAGCACCAAAAGCTTACGCCTCCCCAAGGGAGACGTAAGGGAGGCACAACGAGAAGAAATATCATAATTTCTCCTCGTTTTTCCTTTTTCTATGTGTGCTGCATTCTGCAGCACACATAGAAAGAGGAAAAAGCCTCTAGTGATTATTTTTGTACAGAAAGGTTTCCCTTCCTGTACAAAAATAATCATCCCCGCAACACAGGCACCCTTGCACCATGGTGCAAAGGTGCCTGCGCTGGTGCATGGCAGTCCATTGTGCACTGGCACAGGTAAAAGCACAGGAATGTGCACTATCTTATAGATACGGTGCATTCCTACCCTTTTCTTTTGCTGTAGGGATGTGCAGCAGGAAGGCCTGCTGCGCTTCCCTACGGCAAAACCTTAAATGAGGCACTAGGATTTTACCAGTTTGGGCCTCTTACAGCCATTAAGCCTGATCCTCTATTCCACTGAATCCTACAAGGTAAGATATAGTCATGTGCCTCATCCGCACCCCTTACTGAAAATTGCCCTAATGACACCCTAACCTAACTATATAAATACTTATATAGCATTCCCACAACCTGCAGACCTTACTTTGTAAGTAGCTCACTACCTCACATCCTCAAAATACAGAAAACACATTTCTCATGCTCATTAAAACCCACTCTGCAGTACTCCAACCACCGGACATCACAGACCTCATTGCTTATCAGAAGCTTGATGTCTTTTTCAATATTTCAACAATACACAAACTCATCTAAAAAGTACCTCAAGACTTTTTACTTAGCTCTATCCCCTTCAACGCTTATAAGACTCCATTGGCTCATGTCATCTGCGCCCATGACTTTGACTTCAACATCCACTCCTACGCTGATGGCGTGCAACTTACTCTGTCACTGTTGGTCAAATCCCCCAACACAAGGAACAAATTCCCTGCCTGCATTTCTGGAGTGGCCACCTGGATAACGTCAAACTGTCTTAAATTGAACACCAGCAAGAAAGAAGTGTTGATTTACAGTCAGGATGAGTCACTGTGGGACTCCACCTGGCGGTCATCAAACCTGGGACCCACTCCACCCCTCAGCCCACATGCCAGAAACCTCTGGAACATCATTTACAACAATGTCCACGCAGATCAATGCTGTCACCAAATTTTGCTTCCTCACCCTTAGGATGCTGAGAATGATCTGCAAGTGGATGCCGAACAGCACTAGAAGGACCACTTTCAAAGCCCTCATCACAAGAAGGCCGTACTATGGGATCTCTCTTTACCCAGGAATCACCAAACAACTCACAAAAAGACTGCAAACATCCAGAACAGAGCAGTCAGACTCATGCTCAACCGCCCACGCAGTACACACATCACACCACACCTGAGGGAGCTACATTGGTTCCTGATACACAAGTGCGCAGAGTTTAAGCTTATTACCTACAAATACAAAGCACTATACAACTAGACCACAGCCTACCTGAATAGCTGCATACACTTCCACCAACCATCCAGGCACTTCTGCTTTGCTGGACTTCTACAAGCACACATCCCATGCATTTACAGAAGCAGAGCCAGAGGTTGAGCCTTCTCCCACATCAATCAGTGGAACAACCTCCCGCCACACATCAGAGCCTGGGCCTCATCTCACCAGCAACCCAATGCAAATCATCCGTACCCGGGACAATAATATCACTATCCATATCTTCCTGCTCACCATCCTGCCAACACACCCAGGTCAACCCAAAAGAGAAGACTAAATCCTTTTACCTCTGAAAGATTTCTCCATCACGAGCCTAATGCTTGAACTCTTCTCTCACCCTACCAATTCTGTTTCCAACGACTTCTTTCGAAACCTATGTGACCACTCCAAGCTCTAACAAAAACACATAAGTGCAAACCAAACGTTCCAGCACCCTGCTACTCTAAAGATTTCACTGCCAATAAATGCTCCAACTGCCAACAGAAAGAGAAATGTAAGAAAAACAGAACTCCTGATGACCTCATAATGTCCCTTGTGCAGCATGCATACAGCTCATCATATCATCCAGTGCCATGTACGATACCAACACCATCTGTGAAGGCAACAAGAGAAGCAGAATACTTTTCAGGACAATCAGACACTGTATCAACCCCCTGGCTTGCCCACATATCACACACTCTGCAGACAAGTGCAATGCCATCAACTTCTTCATCTTCAGTGAAAAAAATACAGAAGATCCGACAACACAGCAACAACACCAGCCAGCCTCCTCTTTCTGCCCATCCCTTGATGAAGAAATCCAAAATGGACATCTTATGAAGCCCTACTTCTTGCAGATCACGCCAAAAACTCAACTCCCTCAAACCTACTTCATGTGAAGAAAATGTATAACCCTGGTGCTTCTTAGATACTTCTACGATGAGGTTCTCTCACCCCAACTCACCATTTCTAATGCCTTCCCTAACTCAATACAGTTTTCCAGAAGGTCTCAAGTCAGGCTAGATCCTTTCACTCCTAGAGATGCCTACCCTTACTCCTGATGACCTCGCCAACCCTCAGTCATTATTCAAATATCCTTTATCAGAAAGATCATTAAAAAATACAATCTACTCTCAACTTGACCATCATGTCAATGCTATCTCCTGCTCAACTCTAATTCTGGCTTTAGACCACACTGCAGCATGGATACCGCTATCTCATACATCATAGACAATGCCCTCCTGGCCACCAATAAAGATAAACTTTGCCACCTGATATTGCTTGACCCCGAAATTACCTCTGACACAGTCAACCATTCAACCCTCTCCCATACCCGTGAGTCTTGAATGAAATTCACTGGCAACATTCTCCTACAGCCTTTCCAACCAAAAACAAGTTGTTTACATAGGCAACTCTAGGTCCCAAAATGATCACCATCACCTGCAGAGTCCCCCAGAATTCCACAATGTTCCCGGTCATCTACAATCTCTACATGGAGCTCCTTGGTGCTTTACTGATAAATAACAACATCACGATTCGCCAATATGCCAACGATACACAATTATTCTTAAAAGTCTACTCCAACAATCAAACATTGCTTGAAAATTGATACTGACTCTGTAGGTGGGCATCAGGAAAGCATTGGTCGATTGTAATAGTCTGCTGGGGAATTCCAATTTTCTTGCTTTTGTTCTTGGCAAATAACAGGAATTTTGCTTTAGTTGGGTTGAGTTTCAGAAAGGCATGGACATCTAAGTCTGGATGTGATTCTCTTTACAAATTAAGTTCATTAAAAAATTTACAAAAAAACCTGAATGTGAATCCTGCCTAAATCTAGACATATATTGTGCAAAACATGCGTAATAATAATCCTTCAAATTGGGAAGAGCTAACCCACCAATTGTCCGCTCCTAATATAAAGTGCTAAGTGCAATACGGGCAACCTTTTCGCCACATAGAAATGATGTAAACATTGACTCTAGTTTCTTAACCCCTTGCATGCTGATGACGAACCCCAGCCGTCATGCACTACGGTGCTCGTGTGCTGATGACGGCTGGGGTTCGTCATGGCCCGCCCCTGTTCATTTGTTTACAGCACAGGGGCGGAAACGGGCCAGCAGTGAAGGGGTTAAAAAAGTAATTAACTAAAACACAGGGAATAGCTGAAAAGAGAAAGTTAAAATGTGGCTATCAATCAATTTTCAGATCTCCTAAGTTAGTACAATCAATTTTCAGATCTCCTAAGTTAGTACGGTATAAGTCTCTACATTGGTTTTACTTTAAACGGCAGGCTTTTTATAAAAGATATTCTATCCCAGTAATTAATAGTTCCACTCCCATAGCAGGTCTTTTTTCCTCTGCAGGTATTAAAGATTCATCCACCATCATTCAAATTTGGATTAAGGCATGGTTTTCAAAACTCTCGGATTTCCTGCGGAATGACAGGTGGTTGAATATTGAGGAAATATCTTGCAAAACCCATAGCAATTTTCTCCTCCTAGAGTCATATAATACCTATAGGTGTCAATGTGATAAAATCTATTGTTGGTTGGAAAGGTAGGAGGAGATGAAGAAGAAGAATGCTGTTTAATCCCATTTGAGTCTCCAGGGTGTATATTTGGGTGGGATGGTCAACTGTGTTGAAGGCCGCTGAGAGGTCCAACAATATCAGGAAGGAGGGGTCCTATTCATTTCTGGTCAAGAGGGCATCATCTACAATGTGAAAGTAAATGGTCTCCATGCTGCAGTGGGATCTGAAGCCACATGGTGATTGTGCAGGAGATAGTAATTATTGGTGTGATCTTGAAGTAGAACATAGGCTGATTTTTCAACAATATTGGTGATGAAAGGTATATACGTGATATGCTTATAGTTGGCGGGCAATTATAGTCTGTGGAGGCTTCTTCAGGGGTGGTAGGATCTGACCTGTCCTGAGCTTCTGCTAAGGTGCTTTGAGAGAGAGCGAGAGGCATGGACAATTGAAAGCAGGGGTAAGAGCGCGTCCGCAGAGAGAGCTTTGATGAAGAACAATAGTAGAACAGCTTCTGCATGTGTAAATTTGTAGTTAATTATTTCAGCAAGATCTGGGGAATATAGGGCTTGCAAAACTGAACATTGCAGGATTCTATGGGAACGGGTGGGGGTAAGAGATGAAATAGGCTTGACGTCGTTGGTGTGCTGTTGGATCTTCTGTATTTTTTCATTGAAGAAGAGGCTGATGGCATTGCACGTTACTGCGCAGTAAAGAATAGGTGGGTTCACAGGGGGCTGATGTAGTGCTTGATTGTCTTGAATGGGGTTCTGCTTCTGTTGGTGGCTTCACTGATGGTCTTCCTATTGTACTTTGCTTTGGCTGCTGTGATTAGCTGCCTGTGTGTTGTGCTGAGGGACTTCAGTTTCAAGAGGTCCTCTGGAGTTCTGTTTTAGTTCCATTTTCTTTCTTGTCTGCGGGTGGACCGTCTATTGTGAGTAAGATCTTTAAAGTATGGTATTGAGGGGCATGTTAGCAAGCAACCTCGCTAAAATTATCGCAGTTTTATCGGCAGGAAACTGCTGATAAAACGGCGATAATGGGCTTGCTAATATGCATTATAGATTTTCTATAGAATCAGTTTTATAGAATCCGTTTTATAGAAGCCTATAGAAGCCGTTTTATCGGCAGTTTCCTGCCGATTAAACGGCGATAATTTTAACGAGGTTCCTTGGTAATATGCCCCTGAATTCTTAAACTCTGCAATGCCTTCAGGTCCAGTATTTTGCAAAAGGGAAGGTTTGCAGATTAGAATCCTGGGGCCTTATTTATGAAAATTGATGCATCGCTGCGTGAAAACAGCGATGCGTCACTTTTCACTGCACACTCCTTGTGACACCAATGATGCGTCATATTTAATGTATGACGCATCATGTCGCAAGGAGTTATAGATATGTCAGTATTTCTGACGTATCTGTAAGCGCAAAAGTGACGCATTGCTGGAGTTTGTCACAAAAGTGACACAACTCCAGCAATGCGTCCTTTCACATGGGGAAAGCCCCATGTGAAAGGGCTTGCGTCAGTCTTACGCCTGCTGTGAGGCAGGCGCAAGATTTTGACAACAGCGTCATAAAAGTGACGCAGTGAAATCTCATAGATTTCACTGCGTCACTATTACGAGGCTTTTTGCGGGGGAACGCTCCCTCTGCATACATTATACCTGACGCAGGTATAATGTGGTGCAGGGGTTTAAAAAGTGACGCATCTACCTTTTTAAATATGGCGCAACAAGGCGCATGTTTTACGCCACTGATGCGCCACAAAAAGTGACGCATCAGCAGCGCAAAACTGACGCAAGGCCTCATAAATGAGGCCCCTGGTGTGTTTGACCCCTGATGTTGCAGCATTATGATATTTGTTGTGGCTAAAATTCACGCAGGATGTGTTTACTTTCCAGACCATCCAAACACCTGAGTTAAGAGAGATACTCAAACACAGAGTTGTCCAAGATCAAACACTGCCAGGGCCTGCAATCCACAATTCCTAACCCCAAGGCCTCGTTAATTTGACTTGTGCCCATTTATAAAAGCCATACGCGTCCGCCCGTGTGCCTGCGAAGATTTCGTAATTGGAAGCGCGCCTCGCATCTCACCAGCAATGCTGACGAGAGCAAAGCAGCCCTTGCGCGGTAAATGCAGACAGATACAAGCTGTTATGGGACCAGCTTTCAAATAGCACAATAAAACAAGCCGCGTGAAGCTTTAAAAGCCCTTTGTTCTTCACAAAATCGGCCCATAAATTGTTTATTCTGAGAAAAAAGTGCACCCCGAGGGCTAGTAAAAGGCTCTAATTCAGTCAAGGGATTGCCGGTGACTGCATAGACCGAAAAAAAGGATGCTGAGCGCCATCCAGCCATGAAACCCCAGGGCGAAATGCGAGGCGCGGAAATGCCAACGGGATACCCTGTGTTATTTACTTTTTCTGGGGCTGTGTGTTCTTTCAAACAATGAAAGGAACACAAAGGTACTCGCTCGACTGCGAAGCAGGATTATTTTAAGGCCAGTGGGTTCAATAACAGGTACAGCACTTTCGAATCTTCTAGAAACATCCAAAATCATGTTTAAAGTGGCACGGCCTCTAAAATCCGACGTTACACTGAGCGCTTGTAGTCATTAAAAATAAACAGCCTGTGAGAAACTGCGTACACAGCATCTGTGAGCGCCATTATTCTGGGATCAAATCCCTCCAGAAAGAGCCACAAGGGGACTGCGCGAAACATAGCGTTAGCCGCGCAGAACAGCTTTCCTCTTCTACACAACGCAGTACATTGTCCTCATTTTGTTTAATCAATGATGCCATTGAGGTTGTTTTCAGATTTGACCTTTAATGGCGCTTAAGCCATTTGATGTGATCTTATTGTATTCTGTACATACCCTATTGGGCTTTGGTTCCTCTCCTTTAGGTATTGGCCTGCAATATTGTCAATCAAAGCTTGGATCAGCCCACAGGAGTATTTTAGTCTCACCTTCTTTATTTATTTATTTATAAAGTTTTATATCGCGCAAACTTGACCCAAGAGGGTGTCAGAACGCTTTACATTTAGGAGCTTTTAAGGAGATGTTATGTTTTTAGTATAAATGTTTTTGTTTTAATCTCCTTAGTCCTGTTAAATACATACTACATGGACAGAAAGGGGGTTGGGAGCACACTGCCTCACATCCCAGCACAGTTCGCCCCTTTGCATCCTGGTAAATGAGTGCCTGCTTGGGTATATCATTCCACCTTCATTGAAATGCATAGGGACTGTTCATAAATCTATATTTATGTATGTGGTATTCGTGTATGTGGTATTTCTATACCGCAATCTAGACAAAAGGCAGAAAAGAGCTGTGCAGGCACGAAGGAAATCATACAGTTAATGAGTGATAGGAAAAGTAGCTGGTTTGTGGATTGTTACTGCATTGTGATTTATTGTTCTTTAAAGAGATTTGTCTTGAATTTGTTCATAAATCAAAGCAGCATCGGGGCAGTTTCCATGGATATGAAGAAGCTGTTCCAGATGTGACATGCTACAAGGTGTAGGACTTCCTTAAGAGGTGCACTGCGAAGCCTAGGAGGTGATGGAGGTGTGTTACCACAGTCCAGATGCAACAGTATAAGGGCTTAAAGAGCAGGTCAGAAGTCACTTTCTGGAAGAAATTGTTCAAATTTCTTTAGAATAGAGAGCTGGCACCAAGCCGTTTTTGTGGGACTTTTTGGAAATGTGTTCCTTGAAGTTGGTGCTGGTGTCAAGATGAAGCCAAGTGACTTGGCATTAGCAATAGTTTGGATACAGAGCCATCAAGGTCCATGTCACATAGCAAAGTTTATACTATTTCTTATGTTATAACAATTTTTATAGCACAGTAATACCCTTAGGTGTCTAGGCACTATGGACCGCATACTGTAAAAGGAAACTAGTTTTGGAAAAGCCATGTTTTGAGGTTTTTTTCTAAATTCAAGCAGAGATTATATCTTCCTAAGAGCAGGCGGAATAGAGTTCCAAAGCCTAATGGTGCTATGTCTGAAACTCCTGCTCCCTCCCCCCTCTTGTGCATTGTCCTGACTCTGTAGGTGGGCATCAGGAAAGCATTGGTCGATCGTAATAGTCTGCTGGGGAATACCAATTTTCTTGCTATTGTTCTTGGCAAATAACAGGAATTTTGCTTTAGTTGGGTTGAGTTTCAGAAAGGCATGGACATCTAAGTCTGGATGTGATTCTCTTGACAAATTAAGTTCATTAAAAAATTTACAAAAAAACCTGAATGTGAATCCTGCCTAAATCTAGACATATATTGTGAAAAACATGCGTGATAATAATCCTTCAAATTGGGAAGAGCTAACCCACCAATTGTCCGCTCCTAATATAAAGTGCTAAGTGCAATACGGGCAACCTTTTCGCCCCATAGAAATGATGTAAACATTGACTCTAGTTTCTTAAAAAAGGAATTAACTAAAACACAGGGAATAGCTGAAAAGTTAAAAAGTGGCAGCACTGACATTTTGATCAGTGCCACCCTGCCTAAATTGGATAATGGAAGAGGATGCCAACAGGTAAGCAAATCTTGAACTTTTCGAAGTAGTGGAACATAATTTAACTCGTATAATTCCGAGACTAAGGGTGAGAAATACACCCTAAATACCTCTTTGGATTTGTGTTTAAACATGAGATAATATCGGGGTGTAAATCCCTAGATGTCCTACCACCGCAAAGTAAGACTTCAGTTTTTTTGTTGTTAATTTTATACCCTCCGAAAGCCTCATACCGTGCAAACATCTGGAAGGCCGTTGCCTGCACATCCTTCTCTGGTTTTATGATCAGCATAATGTCGTCCGCGTATAATTTAATTTTATCCAAATTTGGAAGTGGGGGGCAAATATCCCTGTTGTTCCTAATGGCTATCGCAAGCGGTTCAATAAAAAGGCAAATAAAACTGGGGAAAGCCGACATCCCTGTCTAGTTCCTCTTTTAACTTTTATTTGTCCGGCACTGGCTGCATTAATAATAATATTAGCCTCAGCATTCAAATATAGCTTTTCGACCAACCCCTTAATTTTGGAAGGGATGCAACATGTACCCAGGATACAAAATAAAGATTCCCAAATCACCAAACCAAAAGCCTTTTCAGTGTCTAAAAACAGCACCAAGGCTGGTATCTTCTGGGTATCGAAATAGTCAAGTGGCTCCACCAAAAAGTGCTTGTTCGTGCCAAGCTGCATTCCAGCAATAAAACCATTCTGATGGATTAAATAAGAGGCAATACCATTAAAATGATTTGCTAAAAGTTTAGTAAGTATTTTGTAATCAGAGATTAAGAGCGTGATGGAACGATATGAATTGGGGTCTTTGCTGTTTTTACCTTTTTTT
The DNA here is from genome assembly GCF_964263255.1 of Lissotriton vulgaris. Taxonomy (NCBI): domain Eukaryota; kingdom Metazoa; phylum Chordata; class Amphibia; order Caudata; family Salamandridae; genus Lissotriton; species Lissotriton vulgaris. Next base: position 369,605,824 of record NC_141696.1, on the reverse strand, counting down.
TAAAAAACTGACTACACTTCCTTCTCGAAATGACGAAGGGATGGGCCCACCCTCAAAGATTGAGTTTATAACTAATAGTAAAGAATCCCAAATTACCCCAACGAATGTTTTAAAAAATTCCCCTGGTAAACCACCTGAGCCACAGGCTTTGCCATTGGAAGATTTTTGATGACCTCCCCTAACTCATCTTTTGTAAAAGGCTTCATCATATGCCCTTTATCTTCTTCAGATAGCCCCGGTACTTCGTGTTCCCGCAAGAAATCTTCCAATGCTGAGATGTCAATTGATGATTGCTGGCCATAGATCTTCCTATAATGCTGGCCAATTTTCTCTCCTATTTCTTCTGAATCCTCCGTACGAACGCCGGAGGTAGGGCATCTCAGAGCCAATATTTGATTGCTTACGGCCCGTTCCCTCGCCTGCCAAGCTAAAAATCCCCCGGTATAATTGCTTTATTCGTAGGTCTTTTGCCTAACCTGCTGGAAAAGGGTGTCGCTTTTGGCATTATATGCTTCAGTCAGGTCACGCTTAGCCTGAACCCACTGGCGTTTATTCAGGGCTGAGGGATTAGAGAGAACCTATCGAAAGATTCTTCCACTTTTTGCTCTACAAACTGTTTTTCACCCTTCCTTTTTCTTGAATTTGCTGCATCTTTGCCTATAGCTAGACCTCGAAAAAAGGCTTTGAATGAATTCCATACCACATGGAATGGGGCGGAGCCAAGATTAGGCTAGAAAAAGTCAAAAATGTGTGATTTACTGGAAAATACCCAGTCTTCTTCCAGCAAAAATGTACGATTTAACGTCCACCTTTTATTGACTACCCTACCTTTACCTAATGCTAATTCCAAAACCACCAATGCATGGTCAGAGAATCCGTTTTGAAAAAAATTCTGCTTCAAAAAACACAAATTCCTGGAAATAAGAAACAAATCAATGCATGAAAAAGTATGAAATCTCCCTGAAAAACAGGTGTAGGCAGTTTCATTAGGAAATGCAGATCGCCAGGGGTCGATAATATCCAGCATTGAGCTATAACTGTGTATAGTTTTAAGAGTTTTTCGTTTTAACAGACTTTTTAATTTAGCTGAGGAATCGATCCTGGGATTCATAAAGAAAATCGCCACCCACAATCAATTCTCCCGAGACTTGGATTAAAGATTGGAAAAGTTCCTCATATGGGAGGGGATTATCCTCAACTGGGGCGTATATACTGGCAAACGTCAGAGGTCGAGGGTCTACATTAAAAGTGACCCAGCACCATCTACCACTTTGATCATTTGCCGAATTATCCCCCTCAGCTTGAAATTGTTTTTACACTGCACCTTTGATCACCTCGCATTCAGAAAATTACCCTTGCAATAGAGTGGTCAGACCATACTTGTCTCCCATCTCAGTAGGAGGGACCTTCCTCCATCTTGGTCCTCTCTCTGGGAATAGGGATTCAGTGTGTATGGGTCTGTAAGGAATCCCAAATGATGAAGGGCGGTTCCGGGACTGATGGGTATCCTTGACCATCTACTAAGGTTTTTAGGATAACTATTACTTTGTAGACATTTTGGAGCGATGTGTCTAGTGTCAGTTCGCACCGCGAGTGTACGTCGTTATATAGATTTTCATGTAATACTCATTTCAAGAATAAACAGTTCCAATCAAATGGAAAAGTAAAACACAACACTACAAAATAATACATTACTGAATATGCAGTCATGGTACAGTGAGTCCATTCTTGTTCGATGAGATTGGCGTTCTCAAGAGGAACACTGAACACAAACAGAGTGAATGCAAACACAATACTGTGTAAAGTGGTAAAAACAATGCACCAGGATAAACATGCTATGCTCGGAACACAACGTTTTCACTTTCCTGCAGCTCTATTGTTAAAACTGCTAAGCTTGTGTAAACAGCTTGCAAGCTGAAAAGTGACAAGAAAATAGGATAAGTACACAGTATCCAGACTTTGCAAATAGTGATGATTCACAGAGTTCATATTATTATTCACAAACCTTTATAGCTAAAAACACTGTGAACCAAACTGGAGGGACTGAAACACACCCCGGCCAAACCATATTCAAACGATTTACCAATGTTTTCAATCTTAGATGCGATCAAACACAGGTTAATGCAACAACTAGCAAACACAATAGCTACAGCACTTTCAAAGGTACTTTCAAGTCAAGGATGATAGTGTCTCAGAGTTCATAGACGTACCTGGGGATTCAATGGAGGAACAGGGGGGCTGATTTACGACTTCTGGCGCATCTCTGCTAATCAGCAGAGATGTGCAAGAAGAGTTGCGACGCATCTGCCCACCCGTGCGCCACCACTGATACGCCACATTTACTATGCGGCATACCGCGGCGCTCGGATGGGCAGATGCGTGACGCATACCGGCGGAAATGCGGCCCATTGCTGGAGTTGCGTCGCAAGCGCGACGCAGCTCTATCAAGGCTCGGGGGTGCCCTATCTCTAACATGCTGTGTCAATCCTTACGCCTGCTTCAAGCAGTCACAGAGTTTTGACGCAGCATGGCCCTAAAAGTGGCTGAGTGAAATCTTGAGACAAAAGCATCAGTGGAAGGAAAAATCAGGGTGAAAGAAGAGAAAAAAGCCACAGTGAAGGTAAGAATTTGGCTGAAAGGTGCACCAGAGCTTCAGTGGAGGAAAGAGAGAGCTGGCTCACGCAAGAGCAAAACCACGTAAGCTGAGCCCAGAAAGTATGACGAGTGCAAAGGAACCAGGTATGAGAGAGAAAACGGGTGACCAGAAGGAAAGCGAAAAACAGAGAGAGAGAGAGAGAGATAGATGAGAGGTGGGAGCCTCAAGGTGAGAGAGAGACAGGTCTGGAAGGACCTTAACTGGTCGAAAGTTCAGTCACAAGTAAGTGGGGGGTGGGCCTAGACACCTGCTCTTCCTCATTTTCTCCCTCATTCTGGGTATTCTGAAGCCATCGTTCTGATGGCACATCTGGCCACTTAGAAAGACCACAGGGCAGGATCACTATTGTAAAATTTCCTCTTGCTGAACCTTATTTCCAAGTATCCCTTCCAAACCTAACTAATGGACACTATAGTAGTCTGTTCAAGCTTTGGGGAACTGGGGTTCCACCAAAACATGAGGCGCCGCCACCCCATTTAGAGATAGGGTTTCTGAAAGTGAAGTCTAAGCCAACTGTAACATCAGAAATCCCTAATCAGATGGCCACCAAACCATTATGATACTTGCCCACCTTACATAAGGTGGACAACAGTAATTGGATTTTCCTGCCCTCAACTGCTGTGCAAGGCATCAGCGATCCTGAAGCATAGAGAGAAAACTCCTCTCATGTCAGGGTCTTTGATTTTTAGGGAGTTTGCTTTACAAAAAACAAAAAAGCTTTATGAGTTGTGCCAAAAGAAGACATCACCTTTCAGAAAATTGCCCTGCCTACAGTGTATTGTAGGCGGTAAGATTCCCACTAGGCAGGGAAGGATCTAAATTAATACCAGGTAGAGTGGAGATCAGGTAATATCAATAAAGTATGCAGTCCCTTTAAGATAAAGAGACAGAATTTACAGATAGGTCGGATAGAACAGGAGTCTGTTCCTTTTGGAACCAGGGCCCTCACACACCCCAATGAGTGTCATGCTTCATTATGGGGTTTGCTCCTTGCCGGGCAGGTGCAGCAATGCCCGAAGGGCATCCTTCAAGGGGATCTTTTGTGGAGATCTTTTGTTCCCAAGCTGTAATGTGAAGTGAAGGTGTAGAACCGTGAGATGTAGATGGGAGTGTTTGGTTTGTAAAGTGAGTAAATTAATTTAAATAGACTAGGTAGTACTCAGGCAATTTTAATAGGTGAGTCTACTTGTTTGATTAAAAACAGAAATAGTGAACCACCAACATAATTTTCTGTTGTTTCTACAAAGAAGTGAACATGCTTAATGCCTGGTCTTTCACAACAGTGATCAATTAGCAATTCATCAGGACCATAAATCAAGCTTTCATCTACACATTGGTCGGAATCCCAGTTAGTGTAGGGGGTAGACCAAGCACTGGAAAACCCTAAATGTGGGGTACCTTTTAAAAATCCCGACCCATATGGGGTGGGTTACAAACTTCATCAAGGTATGGCAAAGGGAATGCTAACTTTTAGCGTCGGTGTGGCTGCGACTGAGGAGCCAGGCAACCTACCCTTACTCTACCAGTTTGGAAGTGAGTGTAGATCAGGTGTCGTGATTACCCGGAGGTCAAAATTATCTTGTGTTTTCCCCCTGTGCTTGTTACACTGAGCATACAGCAACTGGGGAAGCTAGTGTCTCTCAGAAGATCACATAGGAACGCCAGCAACTGGTTCCAAAAAAGTTTTAAATATTTTAAAAGTTGTTATGAAGTTTCATGTCCTTGTAAAGGGTCTTCACTTTAAGTATCATAAGACTCCTTAGTGACGCTTTTGGGTCTGAGGTAATATCTAGGTGCATGAGGTAATATCTACGTGTCTGTCCTTTTGAGAAACCAGGAAATTTGCAGAGGCGTTTTGCAGGAAGGAGGGCAATGGCTAATTAAGATTGACCCCACCCTCACAAATACCAACTTTCCACGGTACATTTGTGGTGTACTCCTCCAGTCTAGGAGTTTGCCTATGAAATCTGTGACATTTTTCTCATGTTTTAGAATGGAATTGACACAACTACAAGTCCCAGAATTCAAAGGGAAAACCTGGACTGGAGTAGCACACCGCGCACCAACCTGGGAAACATAACAAGGTTGTCACCTAAATGAAACACTGTACCAAGCGGAGAAGCAAGCAACACGTTACGAAATGTAACATTTGGAAATAGCAATGCCCGGTTACTCACCAGTAATATTCATTACTCCGAGTTCTGGTCTTCCCGTCCCATTCCTTAACAGTGAGCAGCTAGTCTGCACTACAGAAACCTACTACCTAGCAGAGCTTTTCGCACTCCCCCAACATGGTGCCTCCTCCAGGTGACGATAAAGGGGGAAGTGCATCACAGAACATCCTGAGAATTCAAAGAAACCCAGAAAGGAAAACAATCACTAAAGACAAAAACCAGGGAGGAAAGGAAGGGCTCAGGAATGGGACGGGAAGACCAGGACTCAGATTAATGAATAGGGCTGGGCGTAGTTTGCGAAGTAACGCTTCGCGAAGCTACGCAAAGTGCACTTCGCACTACGCGAGCTACGCTAACTGCATAGTAGCAAGTTCGCACTGTGTAAGATGCCATTTTCAATGATTGCACAGTGCGGACAAGCATCCGGCACTGTGCAATCATTGAAAATGTCATCTTGCACAGTGCAAGCTGTAGTTTACTGCCGCTCGAGTAGATTTTTAATCGAGCGGCAGCTTTCTGAACACGGACTGGTAGTTTCTCATCGCGAGCGGTCACAAGCATACGCGACCACTCGCAATGAGAAACCTGACCTCCCCGCATTGATAAACTCGCCAGGAGGTTTATTTTCCACGCTTGCGATCAGCAACTTGATGTTGCTGGTCGCGAACGAGGAAAAAATCTCGCAGGAATGTAATTGTTTCTGCTTGATCAGGGTCGCCAACTTGATGTTTAGGACCCTGAGCAAGCAAAAAATCACCGCTGCACTACGCTACGCTATGCTACGCGTGTTTGCACCTTCCTACGTGTAGTTCACGTAGTGTGAAGTAGCAAAAACTTTGCAAATTACGCGAGCATAGCGTAGTGCTTTGCCCAGGCCTAGTAATGAATATTACCGGTGAGTAACCGGCCATTACCTCCTCGTCCTGTCTTCCCATCCCATTCCTTAACAGTGAGCCCATCCCCAAGCACACCGTGATTGTAAGAAAAGAGACCAGAAATTGCGGTAAACAGGTCCATTTAGTCAACACAAAGCAGTACAAATCATAAACCATGTACAGCAGGCAAAACATGAGCGCCAAAGGTAGTCGAGGTCGCCATCCCTAACTGGAGGCGATAATGGAAACAAATGTATGGGGAGAAGCCCATGTGGCAGCACTACAAATGTCACTCAAGGCGGCCCTCTTGAACATGGCCCAGGATGAGGAGGCACCCCTGGTCGACTGACCCTGAGCCGAAGAAGGGAGAGGACAGTGGGCGGACTCGTAGGCTGAAACAACAGCACCCTTGACCCAGAGAGTCAAGGTGGACAAGGAAGGATGAAGACCTCTCCCAGAGAGGTCGTAGGTGACAAATAAGGAGGGAACCTGCCGGAAACCACAGGTCCGCTCCAAATAGATGAGGAGAGCCCTCAGCATATCCAAAGAATGGAGGACCAACTCCTCCGGGGAGGCAGGGTCCGGAAAAAAAACAGGGAGAACATTTTCCTCCTGACAGAGGAAAGAGGACAAAACATTGGGCAGAAAAAATTGCCTTGGATGGAGAATGACCTTGTCAGTACAGAAACGCAAAAAAGGGGGCGAAGCGATCAAAGCACCAAGCTCACCAACCCTCCACCCAGAAGTAATGGCCACCAGGAAAATAACCTTAGCAGAAAGGAACTTAAGGTCCACCCAGACCAAAGGTTCGAAAGGGGACCCGTCAAGGCCTCGAGAACCAGAGGAAGACCCCAGGCCGGCACAGGAGAGTGAGAGACAGGCTTCTGAATCAAAAAACTCTGCAAAAGGTGAGCCACCAAAGGGGAGACAGAAGACACAGAGAAACACCAAAATACACAAATGGCAGCCCACTGCACCCGGAGTGAAGAGACAGCGAGCCCCAGGACAAACCCATCCCGCAAGAAGTCAAGTACCCTCACAGCCTCACAGGAGGAAGAAGAGAGACCCTTCCCAAGACACCAGGATGAGAAGTTCTTCCAATGGCGGTCATAGGACTTCAAGGTGGAAGGGCGCCGAAACAACTGGATGCACTGGGCAACGTCAACGAGCAACCCTGACCCAACAAACTCAACCTCTCAAGTGCCAAATCCCAGTTGAAGGTGGCACAGGGAGGCCACCCTGAGAAGACTAGCCCGCAGAGGGGAGGGACACCGGGGAAACCGCCAATGGGGGCACACAAACAAGGTCAGAAGCAGTGGAAACCAGGGCTGACGGGACCACTCCAGTACAACCAGAAGAACTTCCGCCCGGTCCAACCAAATCTTCCGGAGGACCCGGGGAATCACAGCAAATGGATGGAAGGCAGACAGTAGCCCCAGCGGCAACACGGAATGGAGAAAGCGTTGATCGCCCAGGTCAACCGGGAGGGAACGAGGCTGTAAAACCGAGGAAGAAGGGCAGAGTCCTCCAAGGCAAAAAGACCCAGCCAAGGAAGGCGGAACCGGTTGACAATCAGATCGAACAGAGCCAGGGACAAACGCATAGTCACAGAGGAAGGGAACACTCTGCTCAAAGAGTCTGGGGGCCCATTCTCCTTCCCCGGAATATAGACAGCCGTCAGAGACAAGAGATTCCGCTCGGCCCAAAGACCATTTACCCTGGAATGGAGAAACAGAGAACGGCATGTGCCTCCCTGACGATTGAGATAAGTCCGAACAACCTGGTTGTTGTTCTTAACTGAAACAGCACAGCCCAGAAGGAGAAAAGCAAACCACCGAAGAGCCAACCAAACTGCCCGCAACTCCTTCCAGTTCGAGGACTGGAGAGACTCAAAACGGGATCACCGACCCTGAGCCATGGAAGCACCCAGGACAGCACCCCAGCCCATGGCACTGGCATCCGTGGACAACACAACCACATTCTGAGGAGGAAGAAGGTCAACCCGCACGGAAAGAGACTGAGGGGACAACCACCACTGGAGAGCATCCCGAATCCCCGGAGTGACAGGAATCAGGGCATAGTAGTCTAGAGAGGCAGGATCCCAGTGGGACATGACATGATGTAAAAATTGATACTTGTATAGAGCACTACTCACCCGCAAGGGTCTCAAGGCGCTTGTACGAATACCGCTGTGGAACCCATCCTGGCTTTCCCTGTAAGGCGTCCACTCCTGGGCACCCCAAGGTGGAGGCCAGGCATCCTTAGCGTTGTGGGGGCCGTTGTGGAGATTAAGCAAGCTATTGCCCAGAGTTGCAGAGTGGGACTCCATGATTGGAATAGGCGCCGAGGCGAGAATTATCAGGTCCGTGGAATTTTGAGCCCCACCCCCTGGTCCCGGGCAAGACCTCTGCATCAGGGTCTGCCGCTCTAACCATTGAGCCACACTTCTCCACCTGCAGGAGGGGATACAAATGCAGCCAGGCCCAAGGGAGGAGATGCAGAGTGGAAGCCATCTCCCCCTGACTCTGCAACCAGAGACGGGCAGGAACCTGGGACTGGGACAGAACCCAAGAAAGGTGACGGAACAAAGTCAACTGGCACTCCTGGGAGAGCAACACCATCCCCAGATCCATGCGGAGCAGAGCCCCCTAGGAACATCTGAGTCCAGGAGGGCAGCAGGGAGGACTTCCGGTGACTGATGAGGAACCCATAGGATCCCAGAAGATGACACACTTGGTCCACATCCGACAGAGCCTGAGTAAAAGAAGGAGAAGCAATCAACCAATCATCGAGATAGGAAAAAACCTGCAGACCACTGGAATGGAGAATACCCACCGGAGGGGCCAAGAGCTTCGTTAAAACCCTTGGTGCCAATGAAAGGCCGAAAGGGAGTACCCGGAACTGGAAGTGCCGGGAACCAACAGCAAACCGGAGATACTGCTCATCCACAGGATGAATTGGGACGTGCAGATAAGCATCCATCAGGTCCAGGGACACAAGGAAGCTCCCAGGAATCACCAGATGCAGGATGGACAACAAAGTCACCATCTTGAACGTACACCTGGGGATAAAGAGATTGACCCTCTTGGGATCCAAGACAGGCCACAGATCCGATGTATCCTTCTTGGAGACCAGGAAGAGGATCAAATAACAACCCTTGACCCTTTCCAGAGACAGAACATCCACAATAGCCGCCTTCTCCAACAGAAGGCGCACACCCTCCAGCAAAGCCTCCCGTCACAGAGGCTAACAGGCCGGGGGGTCACCCGGAAGACCGGGGGGAGGAGAGGAGAACTCGATAAGATAACCCTCGGACAGTCTGCACTGCCCAGGCATCCGGAACTGTCAACCATTGGTGCAGAAAAAAATGAAGGCGTCCCCCAACCGGAAAAGGTAACCATCATTGTGCAGAGGAAGGAGCGGGGGCAGCACCACCGGCAGGGGACTTGGCACCTCCTGGGGCCCCCTCGGACATGACCCCTGCCACGAAAGGGCTGCAAAGCTTGCAGTTATCTGCCGACTGTTTGATCATGTCCTCCAGCTGAGGCCCGAACACCTTGGACCCCACAAATGGCAATCTAAGCAGGACCGCCTTCTGAGAAGACTCAGCTGTCCAGGAGCGCATCCAGCAATCAAAGCACCAGAAGCAGCTGCAGCGGCACTCAAATTGTCAAAAGAAATGTCCGACAAATAGCGCACCTGCAATTTCATGAGGGCAAAGAGAGAGGAGGCATCCTCCTCATCCTGCAAAAGAAGATCCAGGGCCTGGAAATCCTTCAGTAGGGACTGGACCATGTAATTGGAATAGGCTGTCACTATGACAGAAAAATTGGAAGCAGCGTAGGAACGCTTTACTGCCCCTTCAACACGTTTATCCCCAGCATCAGAAGGAAGGGCGTCATCAGACAGAACCAAACTCTGCGAGGAAAGACCAGCCATCAAATTGTCAACTTTGACGGACTGGGGAAATTCAGCAGCAAACCCCTCCAAAGGATAACGCTTAGACAAAAAGTGAGGGAAGGCAGACTTATCCACCTCCTTCTACTCATGATCCAGCACCTTGCGCACAGCACCATGCAATGGGAAGGACTCAGGAGTCGGCTGGTGAAACTGCGTACAAATGTCATCCTCCAGGACATCAGACATAGGAGGAGCAAACCTCAAATTATCCCGCACACGATTGAACAAGTCAGAGAGCTCCACACCCTGAACAAAGAGCCCACGCACACATTCCTCCTCTTCAGGGCCCAAACCGTCAGCAGGAGCGTCAGGTGAAGCGACAGACCCATGAGCCACCTTGGCAGGTGGTCCAGCAGCCTCCAGAGCCCGGAAGGCAGCAGCAACCGCCTCATTAATAAGGAGGTGCAGGGCATCCATAGGAGGAGCGGAATAGAGGTACCCTGGTTCATGGCAGCAATGCAATACACACAACGCAAAACCCAGGGGACCAAAATAGACACCCACAGAGGATGGGAACCCAGACAAAATTACCCGCTTTTAAAAGCACGAAGTCCCGAGATCCCGACCTCATGCGACACCAGGAAAAGGGGCGGACGCTGAAATAGTAGCCGGCTGCCCCCAAAAAATCCCCAGGGAAGCCATGAGCACGCTGCAGAAAACAACGACAAAGAATCCCCGCCCGCTAAAGCAGGGCGTATCGGGACAAGCACAGAGGGAAACGGCCGCTAAAGCAGGCCGAGCAAACACAGGTGAGAGCGGCTGAAAATAGGCACAAGCGGCCACTAGAGCAGAAACAGTATGTAAAGCATATCCAAGCATGCGAAGTTGTAGCCACAAAGTGCAGGGATCGAACCTCAGGCAACAGCAATCCCGTCACTTAACACTATGAACATAGCGTTACTAAACATGCACGGAAAGAAAAAGGTGCTGTTAAAGCAGGGCGCCTCAACAACAAAAAAAAGAGAAAAAAACGTACCCCAACAGCTCCTGCTAGGAAACAAGTAGACTGCGAAGGCAGAAAAAAAAGAACATGATGTTCTGTGATGCACTACCCCCTTTATCGTCACCTGATGGTGGCGCCATGTTGAGGGAAGTGCGAAAAGCTCTGCTAGAAAGTAGGTTTCTGTGGAGCAGACTAGCTGCTCACTGTTAAGGAATGGGACGGGAACACAGGACAAGGAGGTAATAAAACATTCTCCAACAATCAGCAGTTATCAGAAATGCCCTGTCTTGTTTTACCTGCTGTTGCAAATATCTTCTTCATCTGTCTTCCTCTTCCTTACATCCTTTAACATTTTGTAGTTCCTAATGGCACTTTCAGTAGTTCGCACTGGAAAAATTATCCAGCGAAAGAAACTTAATTGTTGGTATGTACACTGGCGTCTCTCAGAATAACTCGCCGTAAAACGACTTGCTTCCCTGCTTTAGAAACACACAGAGAGTTGACTAAGTTCTCAACAACAACAAAATAATCAAGGAAACCATTCCCGAAGTAGACCCCGGAAGTACAAGTATTAACATCCGGACTTAAACTGTCCTTGAAGAAATTTCGCACAGCATTCCAAATTTGCCTGTGTCTTTGAGATCATCCATAAACCTCCCAAACAAGTGGCACTGTCCTCATATTTGTCCAGTCACTCCAGCAGAGTGAAATGTTGAATTTCCGTGTTTAACCAAATCAGATACGTTGACCTACACAGCATCATCACTCAGAACAAGTAGACACTACTTCAATCCTCTTCTGAGGCATATCACTACTTGGTCCAAGTTTGACTCACAGCCGCACTGTTTCATGCAGTACCTGTAAGCAGACACATTGAGTAACAAACACACCTTCTTCTAAGTGGGGCATTCACAACACAACCCACTGCGCACACCATGAATCCAAATAACATCCTCTCTGACAGAAAAAGCAAAGAATGTTGTCTCATCACCCACAAACACAAAATTGGTTTAGAAATCATCATAGTCACATGTGGCCACTCAGTGTTATTCACCAACTCAATGTCAGACCCAAAGAGACAGGAGCAAATACCTTTAACCCCTTCACTGCGGGCCAATTCCCCCGCTGTGCTGGGGGGGCGCACAGCGCACCCATGCTTAGGACGAGCTGAGCTCGTCATGAGTGCTCATGACGAGCTGAGCTCTTCATGACCACACCCGTTCCTTAGAACGCCCAGCACAGCAGGGGAATTAGCCCCGCGTGTGAGCATTCTAACGGTAATGACGAGCTCAGCTCATCATGAGCACATGAGAACCGTGGCTCATGATGAACTGAGCTCGTCATGAGCGTGGGAGGGGTTAACACCATAATAACACTGGTTCATGTCCAGTGGAGTAGCAAACGATAAAACGATAGATTTAGGCCCAGATCTCTGTACTGGCGTGAATGTATAACATTGTTCTGCATTCTGTCCATCAATTGTTCTTTTTAGGTTTCGCTGGGGGGCGGAGCCGTCAGGCTCCTCCTCCAGCGAAATCTGTAGTTTCTAGTATGGGTGACTTGAAGACGCCTCTCTGCTTCATTGGCTAGCTCCATAAATGGAGGCTAGCCATTGGAACAGAGAGGCGTCCGTCAATGCTGGACCAGACACGGGGGCGTTCCCGAGATTCTTTGGCTTTTGCCGACGTCACGCGACGCCGGGAACGCCCCCGTGTCTGGTCCGGCCGGGCCGTGTTTGCTGCTGTCCTGCCTTGTGTCCCTCCTCCCGCCGTCCCCACGTTTCCCTCCTCCCTCCCGACGTCCGTGTCCTTTCCCGCCCCCCTCGTCCTCTCCCGCCCGCCCCCCTCGTCCTCTCCCGCCCCCCCCTGTCCTCACAAACAAATATTGGTATCCCGTCCCGCCTGGGGGTTTCTTCAGCCGGCCGGCCAATCCCAGCGCGGCCGGCCGGAAGTGCCCGCCCAGCGCGAGAAGAGGAGCCACGGCGAGCGCTGGAAGTCTGCGCTGCGCATGGAAAACAAGCTTCCCCACTCGGGTAACTGCTGGAAGTGAAGGTAGGCACATCGGGCATGAGTGTGTGTGGGGCTTCAGAATTGGCACTTTCCCCTGTATGACGAGCACTGCTAAAAACACCAGCATACGGACCTGGAACCCTTGGAAAGCTGCAGTTTCTAATAGAAAGCACAAGCCCGAGTCTAGGAACTCCCGCCCGCCCCCCCCTGTCCTCACAAACAAATATTGGTATCCCGTCCCGCCCGGGGGTTTCTTCAGCCGGCCGGCCAATCCCAGCGCGGCCGGCCGGAAGTGCCCGCCCCCCCCCTCCCCCCGCCGCCCAGCGCGAGAAGAGGAGCCACGGCGAGCGCTGGAAGTCTGCGCTGCGCATGGAAAACAAGCTTCCCCACTCGGGTAACTGCTGGAAGTGAAGGTAGGCACATCGGGCATGAGTGTGTGTGGGGCTTCAGAATTGGCACTTTCCCCTGTATGACGAGCACTGCTAAAAACACCAGCATACGGACCTGGAACCCTTGGAAAGCTGCAGTTTCTAATAGAAAGCACAAGCCCGAGTCTAGGAACTCGGCAGCACCCTCCCCCGAACCACAATCCGCCCCCCTCCACAACTATGTAACACCCGAGATGTCACAAGACAGCTGAGTGTGTGTGGGGCTTCAGAATTGGCACTTTCCCCTGTATGACGAGCACTGCTAAAAACACCAGCATACGGACCTGGAACCCTTGGAAAGCTGCAGTTTCTAATAGAAAGCACAAGCCCGAGTCTAGGAACTCGGCAGCACCCTCCCCCGAACCACAATCCGCCCCCCTCCACAACTATGTAACACCCGAGATGTCACAAGACAGCTCAATAAATCCCACTGCACGTATATTCCGTGGCCGCGTGGACAATGCCACCTTTTCATACCCACATCTGCACATATCCCATTCCCCCAGCAGAGCCAGCGAGGGAACCAAGCCACCAGGGGCTGCGTCCGTGCACTCCCTGCTCTTCCCAGAGCACCTTTCCCTCTAGAACTATGAAACATCAGAAAGGGTTTCTGGCCACCCCAGGCCTGGCGTGTCTTACCCTTTCTGCCGAAAGCAAAAATCTCTACGGTGAACCCCGATTTTCTGGAACCATATACCACGGCCTCAAGTGACAAGCTCTGCCATGCGCCCTTTCCTCTACCCTCCCAACTCTTACAGTTTTTCTCCTCCACAGGCTGAGATTTCTTTTAAGTATTATTCCCCTCACCCATGGCCCAGGTCTTACCCCCCAGTCATGTCGCATCTCGATTCGAGGCTCTATCTCACGCCCCTTCCCGGTGCTAGAAACCCTTCTAAAGGATGCCCCCATCCGAAGCTCTATTTATCCACTGCCCCCAGAGAGATCCCAACTTTGTAACATAGCGCTTTGTTTCTTATTTGGCTAGACTGTGTAACATAGCGCTTTGTTTTCTATTTAATTAGATTGTGTAACATAGCGCTTACTTTTGTATTTAGTTAGACCATGTAACATAGCGCTTTGTTTTGTATTTAGTTGGACTTTGTAACATAGCGCTTTGTTTTGTAGTTAGTTAGACTGTATAACATAGCGCTTGCAAGGCTGTGCCTCTCACGCTGACCCGTGTGAGTACCTACCGACCCAGGGGGGAGCGTCAGCTCTGCTGTTGGTGACGTCTACTTGTTCATGTTTGTTTCACGTATTTCTGTGTCTTGTTGCTGTTGTCTGTTTTCGCCACGCCCACATCAGGCAGTCTGTGGCGCTAATTGTTGATGTCCCAGTGTGAGTGGGTCCCTGCCAGTGGGGTGCTCCCTGTAACCAGAACTAAGGAGGTGGTAAAAGGATATGTGCTGGTGCATGACGGCATAACGTGCGGTTTATGAAGGAAGTGGCCGCCCCAATAAATGGGCTAAAACATGGAGCCCTGGCTGCCTACAGAGGGCTGTGAGGAACTCGGAAGCTGCAATTTGACCCTGTGTGGGAGAGAAGTGCGCGCTGAACGCCCGGAGACAGGGACTTTATAAGTGATTCTCATGTTAATAAAGCGAATACAATGTTAAGTGTGAGTGGCTTTTATGTTGCCCCTACCCTCGAGGCGAATGTAATTACCATTTAGGAACACTACATTTAATTTGTTGTTTTTTTCTGCGAGAAATGCTCTTAAGTACGGGTACGCTTTTAAATGGCATTGGTCAACCAGACCGTCTTTCAGCTGAGCTGCCTGTGAGCATGAGAAGCAGAGGTCATTCATTTGAACCGTGGTGTACTACATGCAGTGAGAATGCTGCAACTCTCTCCCTAATTGGTCTTCAAATGAAACTAAAGTGCCCGCGGTAGCTCGGATCTCAACGTGCAGGGTCTCGTTAAAAAATGCAGCACTGAGCTCCCAGTGACGCTTGTCCACGCAACCATTTGTAATTTAGCATTTACACATTCCACATATACCCCACGCCCAAAGACGAATGCACCGATGCATTTATTTCAAAGAGTCTCAAAAGCGTTTATTCTAATTGACCAATTAAAATCATAGACAGGTATTAAATTTGTTCCGTTTTAAAAATCGCTCAAAGAACACTAAGCAAGTATTTGGCTGTGCACTTTGCACCAGTGTTCACAGATAAAAAATATGTACAGAATAAAATTTACGGTATATCAACATAGAAAAGAAACACGTTTTTTACAAGACTGTTAAAGATGTTTAAATACACAGCTCTGTTTTTATAATTACAGTATTTACATCGAGCACCCTGCGCATAGCACACGGTACTGTGTAGTAAATACACAGTTGCTAGTAAACCACAGTATACTTCCCCAGTGAAGAAGTATAGCTGTTACATCGCCCTATAGCACACGTGGCATCGTATGTCTGCCCTGATTTTAAGTCTACATTATTTGCTCGCTGGATATTTTGAGTCTATAAATGCGATATTAAAAGTGAAATTACAAGTCCCAGAATGCATCATTCAGTTGTCTAAAAAAAACGAGACCCAAGCAGCAGAAAGTATCACAAACGTCACACAGGGGCCAACAGGCGCCTATGGAAAAGTTAGTACTTCTTCAGCACTTTTTATCCTGCACCATGGAGAAGAAGAATGCGCAGAGCGAGCCCCACGACTCCCCGCAGTACTCCTCCGCGACCTTTTTCTGGTCGACGCTCTCGTCTTCCACGCATTCTTTGCTGCTCGTCTCAGCGTCCTGCTTCACCTCAGCAGTCGCGTTAGAAGGGCTTTTTACCGGGGTGAATTACTTTCTCCTTCCCAGAGGCAGCTACTATAAGGCTGGAGCTGGAGAAGCTGAGGAGCGCCTCCTTGGGCCCCTTTTTGCACTCCTTTGACTTTAAGACCGCCTTGGGGTCTTGACACAGGTTCTTCTGTTTCTTCAAAGCGCACGCGATCTGCTTCCAGTAGTTCTTCTGGTTGGCTGCATACTGAGGGCACGAGGAAGGGCTCCCGGCGAACACATACCAGAAGCTCTCCCCTCGCTTGAGTCTCATGTGTGTGTGTGTGTGGCTATGGGTGTGTGTGGCTCTGGTGTGTGTGGCTATGGGTGTGTGTGTGTGTGTGTGTGTGTAGCTCTGGGTGTGTGTGTGGCTCTGAGTGTGTGTGTGGCTCTGGGTATGTGTGTTTGCGTTGCTCTAGGTGTAAGTGTGGCTCTGGGTGTGTATGTGTGTGAAGCAGTGGGTGTGTGTATGTGTGTGGCTCTGGGTGTGTATGTGTGTGTGTGGCTCTGGTGTGTGTGTGGCTCTGGTGTGTGTGTGGCTCTGAGTGTGTGTGTGGCTCTGAGTGTGTGTGTGGCTCTGAGTGTATGTGTAGCTCTGGGTGTGTATGGCTCTAGGTGTGTGTTTGTGGCTGGCTCGGGGTATGTGTATGAGTGGCTCTGGGTATGTGTGTGTGACTCAGGTTGTATGTGTGGCTCTAGGTATGTGTGTGTGTGTGTTTTTGTGGCTCTAGATGTGTGTGTCTGTGTGGCTCTGAGTGAGTGTGTGTGTGTGTGGCTCTAGTGTGTGTCTGTGGCTATGGGTGTGTGTGGCTCTGGTGTGTGTGTGTGTGGCTATGGGTGTGTGTGTGTATAGCTCTGGGGGTATGTGTGGGTCTTAGTATGTGTGTGGCTGTCTCTGGGTGTGTGTGTGTGTGTCTCTAGGTGTGTGTGTGTGTGGCTCTTAGTGTGTGTGTGTGTAGCTAGCTCTGGGTGTGTGTGTGTGGCTGGCTCTGAGTGTGTGTGTGTGGCTCTGAGTGTGTGTGCGGCTCTAGGTGTAAGTGTGTAGCTCTGAGTATGTGTGTTTGTATGGCTCTGGGTGTGTGTGTGTGTGGCTCTGGGTGTGTGTGTGTGTGTGGCTCTCGGTGTGTATATGTGTGTGGCTCTGGGTGTGTGTGTGTGGCTCTGAGTGTATGTGTGTGTGGCTCTGGGTGAGTGTGTGAGTCTTAGTGTGTGTGTGTGTGGCTGGCTATGGGTGTGTATGTGTGGCTAGCTCTGAGTGTGTGTATGTGGCTCTAAGTGTATGTGTGGCTCTAGATGTCTGTGTGGCTCTGGGTGTGTGTGTTTGTGTATCTCTAGGTGTGTGTAGCTCTGGGTCTATGTGTGACTTTGAGTGTGTGTATGGCTCTCGGGGTGTGTGTTTGTGTGGCTCTGGATGTGTGTCTGTATGTGTGTGGCTCTGGGTGTGTGTATGTGGCTCTAGGTGTGTGTGTGTGGGGGGGACTCTGGGTGTGTATGTGTGTGTGTGTTTCTCTGGGTGTCTGTGTATGTGTGGCCGCATTGTGTGTGTGTGTGGCTCTAGGTGTGTGTGTGGTAGTAATTGCTGTCTGCTAAACTCGTCCGTAGGATACAATAAGTCTCACATTTGAGAGAAATTAAGCAAATGGCAATGTAAATAACAATGCCATTTACTTCTCTATTTCTTAAACCAACACATAAATACAAACTTTGTCATTTACAATGCCAATAGCTCAAACTTTTCCAAAGGCGAAACCATTGCATTGTAAATGCTTGTTGCATTTGTCACCCCGAGTGGGATGGGTATGCTCAGACACGAGTCCCGTGCTCTCCATGCCACTGGGGTCAAGCTATCCTGGCTGATGATGGCTGAAAACCCGAAACCAGTCCTAGGATGCTTGTTTCCAGTCCAGGGAAGACCTGGCCTGGCAGTTTGGACTGGAATGTTCCCATTGGGCGCAAGATCAAGACTGATTTGCATATGGATGTGACCAAACTCGAATGGCATGGTGAGCAAAAAAACAATGTATTTAGGTCCAGATCTATGTACTGGGGTGAATGTATGACATTGTTCTGCACTCTGTCCATCAGTTGTTCTTTTTGCAGTGGAGTTGCAAGGCCTCCGTGAGCTCTGATACAGGCAAAAAAATGGGGCCCCAATTCCCTGGTGCTCGATGTGAAATACCTAAGTGGGGGGAAATCAACCCTCATGTCCCTAGGCCCCGGTGCCACTGCACACTCTTCTCTACTGATAGCGAGGCCGTTTCTCATGGCTCCTTCCAAGCACCTCAGACAAGGAGGAGTTTGCTTGAAAAGCAGAAAAATTCTCATTTATCAATGGGAATCCTTACTTTTATGTTGATGGGGACCTCTTTGAAACGTTTAAAGCCAGTTTCGGAGGTGCCCTTGTAAGCAGTGGCGTAGCATGGGCTGGCAGTGCCCGGGCGGACCAATAGCACTTCCTGAGTCCCTTCCACCAGTCCAGTATTGAGACCCTTACCCCCCAAGCACATCTATGAGATATTCTTTTGTGCTATAATTCTTTATTGACATTTTACAAAAGATTAAAACTTGTGGGCATAAGCATCAACCACACAATTAAAATATCCAAATCATATTTTAGACAGAAAATGTATGTGAAATATACCTTTTAGAAGCTGAGAGAAGCATATCTTGGTATGGATCAGAGCGAGAGAGGAAAAAATGAGAAGTGAATGATGAATGAGAGATCCCGCGATCTGATTAATGACACAATAATAAAGGGTCTAGTGTTAATCAAGTGTAATCGCATGTCTTTATGGATGATGGTTTTGTTCAATGAGTTGTGTTCAGTGTACGTATCTGGTGATGCATAGGGTGTGATGACTTGTAACACTGGTTAAGTGTTGGTTAGTGTCCTGCTATTAACTACCTATTGCGGAAATTCTTCTGAACTGTTGCTTTGTAGTGTTGCGGTACCAGGGGGGAAAGGAATAAAAAAAATAAAGGGGGAGGGGTTAAGGTGAGTGTAGGAAATCGAGAAAGATTATCATGGTGCATATCATATGAGAGATAAAGAGGAATTGGGTGTTTAAAATATGTGTAAGACTATATGAGTGTTAGGGTTGGTGAGGGGAATGTATTCTAAAGCAAGGAACCACTGTTCTTGTTTTAATTTAAGGAGCACCAACTAACGCCGCTGTTGTCACTGAATGAGTAGGGCTAACTGCTAAGGAGTTTTTGTCATTATCGCTGTCCACACATATGAAGGGTGGCCATACCTGAAGGAACAGATCTACTTGGTCCTGGAGATTGTAAATGACTTGCTCATGGGTGGACGTGTGTATCATGGCTACCAGCCATGACTCCTGCGATGGCGGGGACGGAGATCTCCACTGTCGCAGTATGCATATCTTAGCTGTAGTTAATGCTATGTGCAGGAGATGGTGTTGTGGCCTTGAAAGTTCATGGGATTGCCACAAATCATGCAGGAGGATAGTAGCGAGTGTAAGGTGTAAAGGCATTGTAGTGCATAAGGTCTGACCCACGTAAACCCAGAAGGACTGAATTGATGGACATTCGCATATAATGTGAGTTATATCAGAACTAGTGTTCGTGCATCTCCAACAGTTAGCATGTGTAAGGAGTCCTGCTCTATGTAGTTTGGTTGGCGACCAATGCCAATTGAGGAAGATTTGAATAGACAAAATTTTAGTCTTGCCTCTCAGGTATTTCTGCTCAAATGATCTAAGATCTCCGTCCATTCTTCATCCTTATAAGAGATTGATAACCAGGTTTGCCACCTGGTTTGGAGATCTCGTAATAGGAGCTGTGAAAATAAATGAGAAAATGAGGTGTGAATATACCTTATAGACCGGACATAACCCCTTTATGTTTTACCCATGTGTATAAGTAAGCTACCACTGGTGAGGCCAGTAGAGACCAAGGATGCGGTCCTTAACCTCTTCTCAGGCATTGCTGAAGTTGCAAGTATTTACAGGATTGATGCGTCAAGAGCAGTGCTTTAAATGGGCCGGTACTCACAGGTACTGAGTACTGGCACTTCTTTGATTTATCACTCTGAGTACTGGCACTTCTCTACTGCCCTGGAGAGTACCGGTACTCAGGAAAAGGTAGGCTCATTTGGTGAGCAAGAGTGGAACGTGTCTCTGGCAGCCAAGGAGCCGCTTCTGTAGCTCCGATCTGAGCCCCAGCTGAGCTATTCAGCAGGGCTCATTTGAAAAATGTCCGGGTGCTCACCATCACGCTGTGTTTGACAGAGCAGGGTCCATTCAGGCCCTGTGCTGTCAATCACATTCACACTATCTTGTGCGTTCGTGCAAGCACAGGAATCATGTCCCATGGCAGTGGCAATCAGGCTACGACCAGTCCAGCCCCGATGGCAATTAAAAAAGCCATGGTAGGTGAAAAGAAAAGATGGCTTTTATCATACCTGAGTCTTTTGTTTGTCTGCTATGTTGGTGTGTATGCCTGTTTTTGTAAGAAAAAAGTGAAAGAAAGACAGAGAGAATCAAGACACTCAGGAGGTATTTAAAAAAAAATGTGTGGCACTTTGTACATGTCTGCTCGGCGACAAAGACTCATAAATAACGTAACAGGGAGGGTGGGCGGGTGAGTGGATGAGTGAGGGGATGGAGGAGTGAGCAACGGTGGACGTATAGATGGATGGATGAGTGAAAGCATGCATGGGTGAAAGAGGGTGGATGATTGGATAAAAGGGTGGATGATGGGTGTATAAGTGAAAGGTTGGATTGATGAATAAAAGGTAGGTAGGATGGATGAATGGGTGGATGATGGATGAGTGAAAGGAGGGATTGAGTGAAAGGGTGGATGGAATAAAGGAGTGAGAGGGTTGATGAATGGATGAGCGAAAGGATTGACGGTTGAGGTAAAGGGTGGATAAAGAGATGGATGAGTGAAAGGATGAATGGATAGGTTTGGAGATGGATTGATGGATGGATGGGTTTAGATATGAAGGGTGGATAGACGGAATGGTGAAAAACTGAATGATTGATGAAAGACTGAATAGACAATAGAATGTAAAGGTTAAATGGTGGACATCAGTAGGTAAATGGTAGGATGAAAGCATGAATGGATAGATTGATGGAAGAGACAAGCGATATCTTCTGGGGAGGGTCATGATGAGTTGCTTCATTTGCTTGGTGCCATAAGAGCTTTGGGGCGTCATTGGGGCATTTTCAGTTTCTTCCTACTCGCGTGCTCAAACATACATAGTATTGTGCCAAACAGCAATTAACAGTATGACATTAAGAAGGTGCAACTATTGCAAAGAAAGGAAATGTTAACATATTATCGCATTTCTCTTTCATTTTGTGTAATGAGTTAACCTGCTTTGTTTATATAAACACATTTCTCATGTGTTTTGGTGTGTGCTGCAACTAATATAGAAGTTGACTATCATCATGTCTTGCCTTTAACCCCACTCCTAGCCCCAGCCCCTCACTACACCTCTAGCTCATTTTAATGAGTACCTGCACTTATTTTTTACCATTTAAAGCACTGGCTGAGAGGTCAAACTCTTCTTGTAAATGCGCAAAAGTATTGAGTTCACCATTATGAAGAAGCTGATCCCCACATGTATTACCCCACAGGGGGGGCTTTCTCGTGATTTCTAGGATTCAGGCCCAATAAATGTGCTCACTGCCATGACCTACGCATGGCTAATAGAACCAGATTGGTGGGATCTTGACTGCTTGTCCCTGTCCTATATAGAGCTGAAATGGCTGTCTCTGTAAATAGTGGATGTTTTTCTATATGTACCCGTTGTGGCACGTCAGGGGCTTCCGGTAGCATATATGCCAATTGAGATAATTGCAATGTGAGGGCGAAGTGTACAATTGAAGGAAGGCTCATTCCACCACAGGAACGGTGAGCTTTCAGTTTTGGCACTGCCAGGCGGGGCCTCGCTGAGTTCCAAACAAAAGATTTTATCTTAGAATCTATTGAATATAGCGTGGTCAGGGGGATCTAGAAAGGGAGCATACCAGGAGTATATATGAAGCATGGGAGGGTGACCGTTTTTACGACTTGTACTCTACCCCACATCGAGAGACCCAACGCCTTTCGTTTTTCAAAGTCGTGTTGCATCTGAGTGAGTGAGGGATTTGAGTTATCTGCAACCATCCCTTCCATCCCCTTGTTTACTAGTATGCCCAGGTATTTGAGATGCGAAGGTTGCCAATGGAAGGAGAAAACATGTATGGCCGCTTTTGTAGTACCATCTGAAATTGGTAGTGCTTCATTTTTGTCCCAGTTTATTTTGTAGCCAGAAAAGAAGGAGAAATCATCCATAATTTGAAGCAGCGATGGCAGGGAGTGG
Organism: Lissotriton vulgaris; assembly: GCF_964263255.1. NCBI lineage: Eukaryota > Metazoa > Chordata > Amphibia > Caudata > Salamandridae > Lissotriton > Lissotriton vulgaris. The sequence continues at coordinate 369,583,670 of NC_141696.1, read as the reverse complement.
GGCAGGTCTGTAAGGCTAAGCAAAATATTATGCGGATATAAGTAGAGTCTAGATTGTACCGACAGGAGGCTTGTCTCCGCAACATTGGTATTTTGACGTATTGTGGCTCATAGGGGCTCCATAGCTAGAAGAAAGAGAAGAGTGGCTAGGGGACATCCCTGACGCGTTCCTCTGTGGATAAGGAATGGGTCTGATACAAAGCCCCCACAATTTACTTGTGAAGTGGGGTTATTGTATACCATTCGTACTTTGACAATGAACTGATTCCCCAGACCAAACCGTTCCAGAAATTTAAAAAGGTATTCCAACTCTATGAGATCAAACGCCTTCTCCGCATCGAGTGACAATGCCAGTGCATCTTCTTGAAGGTGTTTGGCAGACCACAATGTGCGAGCTAAATTGCACAGGTGGTTCCTAGGGAGACAATCCCACTCCCACAATCCCAATCCCGGGTACAAATCCCACTTGTGTATGATGAACCAAGGAGGGTAGGACTTTGTGTAAACGGGAGGCTAGGATACTTGCCAGAATTTTGATATCACAGTTTAATAGCAACATGGGGCGATAGCTGCCTCAAAGTAAGGGGTCTTTTCCAAGTTTAGGTAGGACAACAAGAACTGCTTTATTGGATAGGGGACCCAAAGAGGCCCTTGAAAAGCAGTTAGAGTGTGTCAATTATTTCCTCACCAGCCCATTGGTAAAATTTGGCTGGGAAACCATCTTCACCCCGGGCCTTTTGATAGGGTAGAGTCGCTATGGCACAAGAGAACTCCTCTTCGCTGATCTCCCCTTCCATAAGTTGCCTGCCCCCGTCCGAGAGGCAAGGGAGAGCCACATCTGCAAGGAAGGCAGATATTCTGTTCCCATCAGCCTGTGGCCCTGGGGTGTAGAGAGTTTTATAGAATAGGGCAAATTCATTTACAATATCCTGGGGGCTAGTGCGTGTGTCTCCTTTGGCTGATTGTATAGCCGGTATAGCCATGACCACCTCTCTTTGGAGTAGTTGTGCCGCCAGTAATCTCCCTACTTTTTCTCTCTGTTCATAGTGTCTCCCTTTTATTCTTTGTAGGGCGTATTCTGCCTTGGAAGTAAAAAGACCATTCACTGCCATACGCACCTGTTCCAATAATTTACGGTGCTGAAGGGTTGGTTTCGCTGTGTATAGGCGGGTATAAGACATGATGTCCTGTTCCAGCTGTTTTTGCCTAGCAGCAATTTGCCTATTGACTTGTGCTGTATCCTGCATAAGTTGGCCCCATATGGGAGCTTTTGCTGCGCACCAAAGTATCCTCCATGAGCCCACAGACCCTTGAATGGTGGAGAGATAGTCCTGAAGGTGTGTATGCCAATGGAATTTAACCTTAGGGGTCCTGTGTCGCTGAATATTCATGCACCAGGGTTTATGGCCTGGTCTAGCTAGTCCTATTTCCAATGACAGGATAACCAGAGAATGATCAGAGAGTGCTGCCTCTAGAATATGGGATTCTAGGAACATCTGTATCATTCTCTGGGAAACCAAGAAGAAATCTAGACGAGAAAGTGTGCCTTGAGTAGGGGAAGTAAAAGTATATTCCGCATCTGTTGGGTGACAAAGGCAACAGTGATCTACCAAACAATTATCTACCAGTATGTCGTCCTTCAGGGCTCTGTCCGCAGCATTTCCTCTATCTAGGGGACCTGTTCTGTCTAAGACTGTGCCTATTACCAGGTTCCAGTCCCACCAATAAAGTATTGCAAAGCATCTATCTCTACCAGAAGGCAATTCAGTTGAAGAAGGAATGGTTTTTCGCTCCAGTCGGGGCATAAACCATTCCAATACAGACATGAGGTTCACCAATTTTCAGCTTCGCAAAGACGTAACGTCCATTTGGGTCCATCCAAGTCTTTGACACCATAGCCGGTAAAGATTTACGGATAAGGATCGCTACCCCACATTTACGGGTGGATTTCGCGTAATGGGTGTCATCTACCTGTACACTGCGGTGAATCCCCTTTCCCACCCAGTCCCTATCCAGCTTATCAGATTCTAGGGTATCAAGATGAGTTTTCTGGAGTAGTGCTATGTCCACCCGCTTTGTTTGGAGATAAGAGAGCATTTTTTTCCTTTTGATACAGTGTGTTAATCCATGGACATTCCATGTTACTACACGAAGTGGGCAAGGAGGCAACCATGCTGAGGGGGTGAGGAGGAACAGGCAGTGACAAGTGGTCACTATAAATATGTCAAGAACGTTTAGCTGTGCAGAGAAAGTGTGGAGTCTTACTAGTTCTACGGGGGAAAAATGAAAGGAAAGAGAGAAAGATGAGGAAAGGAGTGTGGAAGTGAGGGGGATCCCTGGTCCACAACAGGAGCATTATAATCCGATGTGTTGACCAGGGTGAACAATGACAAATGCGTGAGCCTATGTGTGTCGCAGCAGGGATAATGCAATATAGTTTGTTGGTGGGGGTGAGAGGGAAGTGAGGCTGGCCGCAGCACAGTACTAGGGATTCTTAGCTTTCAACCGCAGGACCAAGCACGATGGAGCACCACTGCGAAGAGGGGGGCTCAATCGGGAGGCCGGGCAATGACTGAAATAAAATGAAAGGGTTCTTACACCATGCAGTTCGGGTGGGACTATTATTGGCAAGAAGAGGTAGCTTCCTGAGGCAGTGTGGTAGTGCATCTATCGTCCCCGGAATGCAAAGGATTAAATGCAAATAGTCTTAGTAGGTTAAGCCTACAATATTGATAACAATTACTTTTTAGAAATAGTGATTACAAGAATGTCTCATGCGTCATGACTACAGGTAACATCTATAGCATAAATCACTATTCGAATATATAATACAATTAACGCATTTACTGTAATTAACAGATTGGATTCCACTTGATTGATTCTCATTTGTGCGTCGTCTGGATATCTTCTTAGTACTCGGTAATCTAATCACATCCAGCTCTGATTCTGGAGCAAGAGGCTTTGAGTGAAATCATGACTATGACCACGACGAAGGCTACAATCAAGCCCACTTTAGCCTGATTCATCATCTGAAGCGGATTTTAGGGGAGAGCAAGATTTGTCTCTGTGTTGTTCTTGTGTAAATGCAGTCACAGTTAGAAAGTGCTGAAGCTTTGTCTTATTGGGTGTGGGTAGACCTCTCGAGATCTCTACCGCGGTGTCCTGAGCCACTGGTATTTTGTCATCTGCTGCTTGTTGCCTGCATGGAGGGACCAGGTTGTGCTTGCTCTGGGGCAGAGTGCTGCGTATCCATGTCTTGTGGTGTCATTTGGTCCAAGAAGAGACCTAGGTCTTCATGGTCGTAAAAATCTTTAACTCCTTGGGTGCTCATGGCGGCTCCACGCCGTCATGAGTCTTGGTAGGCCTGTGCTCATGACGGCGTGGAGCCATCATGCCACTGCGGCTCTGCCCACGCGGCACTAATTCCCGGCCTGTGCAGGCGAATTAATGAGCGCGCGGGTCCTGACGGCACCACGCCATCAGGGGGCACACGCCACCCGTGTCTCATGATGGCGTGGGGCTGTCATGACCACCGAAGCGCCACGCCCACCCCCTAGCCCTGCCTGTGCCGCAGCGGAATTCGCGGTGCAGGCAAGGGGTTAGAGTCCCAATCTTTGGCGATGTGGAAGCAAGCAGGCTCGAAGAGGCCGTATTTGATGCCCATTTGGCGCACTTGTAAGCTCATGGAGATCAATGCTTTCCGGCGGTCGTTAGTATCTCTAGAGAAGTCTGCTGGTACACAGATTTTGTGTCCATCAAATCTGAATGAGTCTTGAGTGTGCGCCGTTGTTAATAGTTGCCTCTTTTGCTGGTGTCTTAGGAAGCAAGCGATGAGGGGTCATGGACATATTGCAGAGTCTTTGTTTGGAGGGCCAATGCAGTGTGCACGCTGTATCTCCAGTGGTGGGTCAAAGATGATGTCAACCAGTTTCGGGAGGGTGTCTCGAAGGAATGTTCTGACATTCGGGCCTTCAATTTTCACCCGGAGCCTGAAAAAAACGAATATTATCCCTCCTGCTGTGATCTTTCAACTCAATCAGTTTGCTGTGAAGGAATAGGATCACTTGGTCCTTGCTTAGTACTACTTCCAGGCATTTCTCCACCAACGTTAATCTTTGGTCAAGCCCCTCTGCTCTTGTGTGGAATCCCGCAATGTCCTCTCTGATCGATTTTGCTTTTGACGCTAAAAAGGATATGTTCATGTCCATCCCTTCCAGCCACCGGCTAACGTCTGAAATTTCCTTTAGAAAATGGTCCATAGTTTCCTTTTGTGTAGAGGTTGGAGTAACCTGGGGGGAGCCATCTGGTGGGGGAGTTGATGCCTTTCGTAGGCATGTTACATGTCTGTTTGAGTACGTCGGTGAAGAGAAGATGTTTGGAGTATTTGCTCCTGTGCTTGGCAGCGGACATTCCCCACATTAGTTTCAGTGTGGTATGTTGAATTAGTGCAGAGTTAAAGAAATACAGAGGTGTAGCAAAATCTGCTAATCAAGGCTCTTGTGGTCCTATTACGAATCAGCGGTACTTGTTCTCTGTAGACTTTTCAGATGTGACTGACGTGTTTTTGTGGGGGCCTTGCCTCCATCAAGGTATCTGTAGGAGGTGCGGGATGCTGAAAGCTGGCTTATAGTCCATGCAAGTTGACTTTAATTAACCGTCCTCGCACCAGTGTGGTTTTGTTAAAGTCATCAGAAACTTTCTATTATTAGCGAGAAGGGGTTTGGTCTCCCTTTATCATGTATGATCTGTCACCTTAATGTTTCTTGCCACTCTTGTCACTTCATAAACTTGAAGATGCTCAAGGGTCTTATTTTGAATCTGTAGTAGTTGCTGTTGACCTCTTTTTAGACGTCCCCCTCCTTAAGTGTACACTCCAGTCGGTGTAATGTTTTATGTTTTTTTTTTTGTTCTTTGGAATTTTTTGAGAACCTGAGGTACTGGATGCAGTACAGTATTACCAGGAGGCAATGCATCAAGCGGTGTGGAAACCGGGACTGTGAGGGAGACATCAAGCAAGTGCAAGCTGCGTTTGCAACTCTGAAATAAAGTATAGATCCGTCATTCTCCTGAGCGCCTTAGTTAAGATAAGAAGACCGGGACGGTTGAGGTGCCAATTTACATATAGGCCATAGCTCTCACCTGTGTCTCCGCCCATTTAGTCTACTCAGGACTCATGACGCTGCCATTATCACCATTGGGTATAACGCTGTTGACTTACACAGTTTTCGTCAAGCTTTACGAACTCAGCGATTCAGCTGATATCACTGAGCCGGGGCAGTCACCTGTAGCTGATTGCCGTGAGAAGTGGAGGATTTTGGGTGAGTATGGGCCAGATCTACTATGTCTATGTGGAGACCCAGTGTTTTCATGAGCGCTTCCGCAGAAATAATGAGGCTGGGAAAATAAGTGTAGTGTAGTTCCTATATTCCCAATAGGCTCTGCTCATTGGAATAATATATACTGTAGTTTGGATACAGGACTGAGGTCTACTAGGTCTCTACTGAATATATTATACTTAATTATGAGTGCCAGCTAGCTCAGAGGTCACTAGTAACTTTCTCGAAAGTACAAGAAGGGATTAGTCTCTGACAACCATATAACATGACACCTTTGTTTCCCCAGAATGAAACGTATCTCTAGAGTTGCGGAAACAATTGACGTCTATTTCACTCAGTCATTCGTGCATGCTTCGTTTCACCAGAGTTGCTTTAGAAATAGAGAGACGGGCGTTTCCAATAAAAGTATTTATTGAACAGTCTTATTATCTTATGCTTATTTCTTAAGCATAAGAAATGCACTGCTACAATTGAACTGCTATTTAAGAAGTACAAGGCATATAATACAAATAGTATTATAAAATAGTACTGTAAAAGCATGATATGGTTTCTAAGCCATAAACATATAATACATAAAATGCATAAAATACATACAGTGATATATTAATGGCTAAAAGTACTTGACTGGTGCTTCTAAAATACGCCTACCCCGGTGTACCTAACCTGCGCAGAGGCCGTTCCACTCAGCTGAGCCTTAGCGCACTTCGCTTCCTCATGGCTCCCAATATTACTAGTGTTGCTATGAAGAGTATTATTGTTGTGTTGTATTTTTATATTAGGCTCAACAGAATCGTCAAAATGCTACTCATTCTCGTCAGAGCAGCAGGCCTGCCAATAACAGTGGAGCTAGGGCCTTGATTAGTGAGCAGATAGTGCAGGTGGCGGGCCATTCAGCTACGCTAGAGCAGAGGCTGTAAACATGTCTCCAGGCCCGACGTCCTCTCACATACCTCAGTCCGTGCACTTTACAAATAATGCATTGGTCGTGTGGGAGTTATTTACATTGGTCTGTAGTGTTCTTAGTACAGCGAAAGTCATCGACGGCATGCCCTCAGCCCTGCACGGGAAGCCGCCACCTCCGTCCGGAGCCCGCCCCACAGCGGAGCTCACAGTTCAGGCGGTCATCGCTGTCCGTGGCCAGACCATGCTCCCCATCTATAAGATTTGAAGAACATTTTAAAATTTTGCGCCCCTAAGAATTTGAGCCCATGGCAACAGCCCCTGTGACAACGCTCACGCTACGCCACTGCTTGTAAGGAGGGGATACAGACAAAAATATTACCACTAATTATCAGGTCTCAGAGACCAGACTGCCTCTAGATGACTCTTAGACTTAGGTGTTTAAAACTATTGATTTTAATATGAGTGGTGAGAAATGTGCCATTTTGTGATTCTAGATGTAGTTCGGCCTGATACCTTTCTACAGTGCCTGGTGCTGGCCTCTATTTCAGACGTCCACACTCAAAATTACAGTAATTGACAAAATCTACAGTGTGGTTGAGGTTGGAGAAAACATGGACCACATTGTGATGTAATCATTGATGAAGGTGGAGATCTAATATTCCCACTTAATATCTTTTATAAATTACCTCACATTGGCTCACTTTGTCATTTGGAGGTAGGTTTAGGTAGTGGTGCAAAAACACCAGTTGATGGACAGACTGCAGAACAATGTCATACATTCACCCTAGTACAGAGATCTGGGCCTAAATCCATAATTTTTTTGCTCGCCATTCCAGTTTGAACCTAGCCATATGCAAATCGGTCTTGACCCATGAACTTGGCAGTTCGGTCTGGACTGTTCCCATGAGGCACAAGGTCAAGACTGATTTGCATATGGCCATGTCTGATCTGGGGTTGCTTGGTAAGCAAAATAACGATGGATTAAACCGAGATCTGTGACTGGGGCTGAATGTTTGGCCATTGTGCAACATTCCGTCCATCATCTTGTGTGTTTTGGTGTAGGTAGTGGTAACATAGTGCGTATTTTTTTTTCACAGTTTCATTAATGTTCATGCTATCCTGTTTTGTGATTTATTTTTCTTCTAGGCACTTCCGGTGGGAGGTGGGTTATGTCACTGTAGAAGGGCCCTGTTGTGGCAGGGTCAAGGTTTTGTGAGCCAATTTATTTAGTCTAACATATGCTAATGCCTTGGTATATAGGTTGGTTTGTGCTTTCAGGTCCCCTTTGAAGAGGTGTACATCCGTGTACTGAGATTGCATAACCCAGTAAGACATTGATGCCGTGGTTGGTGATGTAGAATGTGAAGTGTGCTGTGAACCAGCGTGGCTGCTAATGTGCTGACGTGCCCTTTAGCAGGTTGGGATGTTTGCTTACATAGGGGTACCTCTTTGCTTGCTATTGAAGTGATAAACAATGCCTCCAGATTGAATACTATGTGCAGTGAACCATGAAGTTGATTGTAGCACTAGCATCAACACAGAGCCTGATGGGGGTGGGTATTTACATTGATGCAGCAGTTGAGCTCTGTCGAGGACAATGGGACATATTCCCAAGAACGTATTGCCGACTTTTCGGCACTTTAGCGCCGCAAAGGTGGCAATAGATTTATCGCCCTATTCTCAAGCTGGTGCAAACTGCCGATAACGCCAGTTTTCCAGCGATAGCTGGCGCAAAAAACATCGCCATGGAGGAGAGCGACAACTAACGCTAATGATATACAGAGTATGCGTTCCCGTGCTAAAACACACAAAAACACCACTTCGCAATATTCTCAATGACCAGCCAGATCTGTGATGCGATCCAAAAACAGGAGATAAGGCACGTTAGCAGCAGGGATTTAACGCCTGCCTTTTACTGATGTTAAGCAGGACGACAATCTGCAGTATTAAAGGGAGCCCAGCCAGAGCCACATCTGAAGACCAATACATGTCATGGAGCTACTGATCATGCAGCTCGGAGACCCAAGAGGGCACAACACCCACTGCCACCACCCCAAGGACCCCCCCCCCGACCACCCCACCCAGACTACCACCTGGGCAGTGCAGAACAAGACAGCGGATGTTCCTAAAACGCAATAGCTTTAGAGACTCAGCGCCAGAGTATATCATTGCCCACTACAGGCTCCAAAGGACAACCTTCCTCTGCATCCTTACCTACATTGCCCACAGGCTGACGGTACCAACACAGCGGAGAACTAACATCCCTCCACAGACAAAGCCGCTGGCTGTGATGCACCTGTTGGCCTCTGGTACCTTCCCACCAACAACTGTCAGATTCGGAGGAGTCTCACAGCCAGCCCTATCAAACTTCTTCACCCGTGTCTTGGATGCATGTCCACAAAAGACCCCTGTTTCCGCACCACACGCTAGTTCCAATTCATAGTGTTCCTGCGCAACCACCCCAACGCCAGCCGGTGCTTGACACCTCTATGCTCCAGATTCAAAATTGTAGTTACTGAAATGGGGGTGCGCCAGGCCATGAAGTCCAGTAGTCAACAGTAGTGTGAAAACAGTTTTTCATTACAAATACATATTATTATTATTATTATTATTATGTTTCTTATATAGCGCCTGAATCGACCCCCGAAGGGGTATCTCCGCGCTTGCCTTGGGAACCCGTCCTGGCTTTTCCCTGTGAGATAGCCCATACAGGGCATCCCCAAGGTGAAAGCCAGGCATCCCGCCGCGGGGGGGCCGTTGTGGAGATTAAGCAAGCTTATAAATCAACAATACAAAAAGGTCAGCCTACGCAACGCGTTCCATTCCCAACGGTGAATTTCATTAGGGCAACTTGTGGATTCAATTAACTCCATATGCTGTGGGAACTCCCCAGAACAATTCCATATTCCGAAAGTCAGTATTCAGAAACCTGTTGGATAAATGGTGACAATGGTGACAATGCTCAAACGTCCATACAAACCGGAATGCTTACAGGTATGTTGAATCCTGCATAAAAAGACCGTAACGCAAGTTTGTGTGGTCGTAACCTATGTAGGAAAGAAAAGGAACATTACGACCACCCAAACTTCTGTTAAGGTCTTTTTATGCAGGATTTATAATACCTGTAAGCATCATGGTTTGCATCAGCTTGATACTCCTGCACCTCCACTTCCCCCACACCATGCAGGAACAGCTGGAGGCCAAGCAAGGAACTACGCCATAGCTGGCTTTCCGGACGTGTTCGGGGCAATTGACTGCGCACATGTACTACTTGTGCCCCCTGCCGACAATGCGCACAGTCACCGCAACAGAAACTACAAACACGTTCCATCAATGTGCAGGCAAAACTGGACCACCGGGGCCTGTTCACCAATGTTGTTGCAAACTTTCCAGGCAGTGTGCATGATTCCTACATCTTCCGCAAGTCCATAACCAACCAGCGCCATGAGGATGGCACCTATGGAAATGCACTGCTTGTCGGTAGGTACCAACTGAACACACCACACACCTCAACTCCACAATCATACAACTCACAACTGTGGGAATGCACATGTTACAAAATCACATACAACATGCCAATCAACATGCCCAACTACCAGAAACGACAACACAAGTAACTGTGGTAACCGTGGCCAGCCATGTAGACAAAACATCCACGGCATGGCACCTCTGCCGCACAATTGCAGAATGTAGGGAGAGGTGGGAACCAAGTATGTGTGAAGGAGGTATGTGACCCATCAATGAGAATGTACACAATGCCAAGTGTGGCGGTGATGTGCTGGACAGACAGTATGCAGAGCACAGATATGTCCATGTGGACATATACTGCTGGTATTTGTAGTGTGGACAGTGGATGCACATAGGTCACCTCAGGCAGTGTAGAAGACCTTGGACATGTAGCTTTGTCATCCCCCTGTAAGCGTGAGCGGAGTGGCCTTGGCGGCGTATGTCGTGAATAAATAGCCCGGGGCACTGGGCGTGGTTCAGTTCCTGGATGGCCACCAAAGTAACTACTGTGTGTGTCTATGTGTCTGCCATATCCTGTCCATAGGCCTACACACACGTGGCCGACCACCTTCAACGGCCAGATTTACACTGGAGACGAGGTGGCTATGTCCCAAGCCAACCTGCACACATCTTGTCATCGCATGCAGGGTGCTGTATGCCAGGGCAGTGCCCCCCACCCAGCCACGTGGCCGCCGCCGTGACCGGTGGTGCCTGCGTGATCCTGTGTGCTTGCTGCACCCCAGCCCTGGACCCCGGACCCGTCGGCCACCCAGTGATGACTGGCTGCCCCTGGGCACCCAGGCCTCAATGCTCACCTGCCACCAACGACGTGCCGGTGCAACCTCATCAGCCGATCGCTAGATTCCGCACTACAGGCCACCTGCGGCACCGCACTGCGGAGTCATGTGTGTGCTGACTGCTGCCTTCGGCATACACTGCGGTCTAGCAGGGCTCTAGCTTGAAATCGAATCTTGATTGGCAGGACGGCGTATTGAGGCCTATCTCACTGCACCGCAAGCCACCGTCCTTTGGTGGTAGGCCCGTGCCGGCCACAGTGCATCTGGTGCCACCATCTCTGTGCACCGCAATTCATCGCCCCATGGCGGTAGGCAAGTGCCAGCCACAGTGCATTGGGTGCCAACAACTCTGTACACCGCAAGTCATCGTCCAGTGGCGGTAGGCCTGTGCCGGCCGCAGTGCATCGGTTGCCACCAACTCTGTGCACCGTATGTCATCGTCCAGTGGCAGTAGCCCTGTGCCGGCTGCAGTGCATCCTGTGCCACCAACACAGTGCGCCACAAGTCATGGACCCTTTATGATTGAGTTTGTATTGGTCTGTGAATGGGTATGTCAGTGGCTTAGTGAGCATGAGAGTGGGTGTATGAGATGTATAGAGGTGTGGTTATGTGGATGATGTCATAAGTGATGTTATTTAAGATGTCATCAGTGTTGTCATCCATGATGTCACTGACCATGTAATGAATGATGCAATATGAGAGGTCATAAGCAGTGCATTGTAAGGACATAATTTATAGTTAGCACAGGTGCCTGTAACTGCTGAATTTCACTGGTTTTGCACAAGTGAAACCTGCGTCTAACTTTAATGTCCCTGTAACCTTTGTGTTTCTTCTAATGAATTTTTAAGGTTTTTAAAATTCTATTTCCTAGCTTAAATGTCCCTGTAATGTTTGTTTTTTTCAGTGAATTTCTATGTTTAAAAAAAATGCTGTTTCCTAACCATAACATGCCTGTAACCTCTGGTGTTTTAATTGAATTTCTAAGGTTTTTAAATTGTATTTCCTAAGTGAAACCTCTGAATGCATGAGTGTCTCACTGGGTGTGTGAGTGAGTGTCTCAATGGGTGTGTGTGAGTGAGTATGTGAGTCTCTGAGTGGATCTGTGAGTGTGTGCATGATTTTGTGGGGGTCTGTGAGTGGGTGCATGAGTGGGCCTGTGAATGGGTCTGTGAGTGACCTGGCCACATTTGAATGGGGGAAGGGAGCTGCACAGTCCCCCTCCCGGGGCCAATTACAGGCCTGTAATGGCAGAGTTTTTGGCTTTATTTAGCAGTGATATAGATCATTAATCTTGCTCGCATCTAGTATAGGTATTCTTAGCCTGTGTTGGCCCTTTTAAGCCCTTTTTTCCAGATCTAGAAGAGGATAGCTGCTTAATATGCCTTTATTCTTGACTTTCACCTGTCTATTGCCTATTGGCTTTGACATATTAGACACTTTGGTATGGTTTATGTAGGTATTCTGACAGAGCTAAGGAGCATTTCACCCCTTTTCAGGCCTACAGGCCTAGAGCTAGAGGGACTCCATCTTGATGAAGCTGAGAGGCTTTTCAGGGCAAAGGCAATGTTTTTAGTTAAGGCTGTTGTGCTAGAGGGAAAATCCAGTTAGGACTGCTTCTTATCCGAGAAATGTGTTTTTCTCTTGGGCCCAGACGTAACAAGCAGATGGCCACTGCGGTTGCGTGGAAGCCTGGGAGCTGGCACAGGAATTCGGTAGGAGACAGCCCTCCGGTGGAAATTTCCATGAGGGGAGAGGAATCCATATTAGTGAGCTACAGGAGAGGAGGAGTGGTCAGTTCAGTTCAGCTCAGGTCAGTTCAGTTTTGGAGGTCAGTCCAGCGTGGTGTGCAGTTCAGCGTGGTGCTCAGAACAGCTTGGAGCACAGAACTGCTGGGAGCTCAGAACAGCTTGGAGCTCAGAACAGCTTGCAGAGAGAGAGAGGATGTCTGCTGAAGCTGCAGAATAGAGTGCAGTTCTTGAATGGAGAAAGAAGGCAGACGATTGCTGAAGATGAGGAGAGAGAAAGCAGTGCAGAGAGCATCAAAGAAGGCTGTCAGCTGGAGCAACTGAACCAGAGGTGTGGTGATGTGGTGAAGGAGGGAGAGACAGAGAGAGCAGAGCCCTAATCCCACCAGAGGCAGAGAGAGAGCCCTAATCCCACCAGAGGCAGAGAGAGAAATCTTCCTTCTAATAGGTGAGGTAGTCTGAATTAGTTACACTTACACTTTATGTCTAATCTTTTCCCTTTCAGCGGAGTGTTCCTGTTATGTTTAATCCTTCTCTTTCAAGCGGTGTGTTCTACCTATAGTCTTTGTCAGTTTGTAAAGGTTTATATTGTACTAATAATAAATGACCCCATTAATTAGTGAATTAGTGTGCATGAGTTCTTTTATGATAAAGTTATCCTGGCTTCAAGCCAGTTGCCGTTGAGCCACTGATGGATCAAAAGGGGGGTAGGAGCGCTTAAATCAAAAAACAACTCAATCACATAGTGTGTATATCTTTGTCCTCATACAGTAAGGATAATCTTTCCTGGTAAGTATTGCTGTTTGAACAGATGCTACCCCTGATCAGGTAAGTAATGGTGAGGGAGAGAGGAGACTTGCAACCAAGGGACTAAGTTAGTACACCATCCCATAATATTATTGTAGTAGCAGACCCTTAGTGAAGAGACTTCCCAATATATATATATATATGTATAGGTGTTCATAGGAATGTGGTCGTCGTTGATATGCGGCGTTAATGAGAGCACTGGGGGGTCGAACCAGTGTGTATACCCACTGGATTGTGGCTTGAATAAGTGAGAACACTAGGAGGTTGAACTAGTGTGTAGTTTCGCAGGATTGCGAACAGTTTGGAAAAGGGAGCATTGGGTTCTGCAGGCCCGTGTGTAGACGCACCGGATTGTGTGTCATATCTGCCCTAGGGTAGAACGGTCTGGGTCAGGGTGGCCGCGAGACCAACTGATGTAAATAAGTGTGGTGTAGGGTATGGATATCCCTAGTAATCAGTGAGTATTCTTAGTATCCCTATAGATTTAGTGGTGTTCTTAATAATATGAGCTTGTATATTGCGAGTTCCCCATCCTCAGGTAGGTACCAGGTGCCTGGATAGGTGATCCTGAGGAGGGAAGGTGAGTACGTTCTGGCTGGGTTGGAGGGGCCCCTGGGGGCTGATCCCACCTACTCAGAAAATCCAGCCATAACAAGGCCTGGGACTCTATCCTCCAGAGACTGACCAAAATTAAATGGGAGAGGGAAGGCCATGCGGCCCTGCTCCATGGGTCAGTTTCAGACCCGGAGACCTCATCCGCAAGGGCCCAGCCATTACACTATTTGGAGGGGGCACGCAGTCCCCCTCCCTGGCACTTCGTTGAATAGGAGAGGGGGTTGTGTGGCCCCTCTCCCCTCTCCAGGCTGCTTTCTGCCCAGGGACCCCACTCCCCATGGCACTGCCATTATACTATGGGAGGGGAGCCACACGGCCCCCCTCCCCAGGCCGATTTAGGCTCGGGGATCCCATCCCCTGGGGTCTGGCCTCTTTATTCTGCCCCCAGGCTCCAGGTCACCCACTGACCTGGGGCCCCAGGGTACCCACGGACCTCCACAGTCCTATCCAGCTCCCCACCTCTTGTGGGAGCTGGCATTGCTCTGATATATAGAGAGCTGCTGAAAGGCAGCATCTTGTCTGGTCAGCAAACTCAGCTTTCTGCAAGCTGGCGCTGTTTGACATCTTCAGCTTGCAGAAAGCGGTGTTATGTTTTGCTTTTGCTTGGTGGGAGCTGTCAGTTCCCACCAAGCAAAAGCAAACAGCTACCTCCCGAGGGTGGACACCTCTGGAAGTAGCAAGAGCCGGCCCTAGGGGATGGTGCTCCCCAGGGCCATACATGGTTCCAAGAGGGTGGCCGCATAGGCCCCTCCAATGTTTATTCAGCCCCAGGGAGGTGGAGGTCTCAGGGCTTTGGGTCCGCGATGGATCCCTTTCATTATTTTCTTTGAGCCCCGGGGAGGTGATGGTCCACAGGGTGTGGGGAGGCTGTGTGGTTCCCCGCATTTATTTTACATTGTTAGCCCGGGGAGGTGGTAGTCCATGGGGTGTGGGCAGGCCTGCTGGCCTGCCTGCAAACATATTATACAGTGTCCGGGGAAGGTGGTGGTCCCTGGAGTACAGGTAGGCTCAGAGGGCCCACCTGTATACATGTTATAGTATGCCCTGGGGAGGTGGCTGTCTACAGAGCTGCAGGGGGCATGCAGGCACCCACATTTATTTTACTTTGTTTGCCATGGGGAGGTGGTAGACCCCAGGCCCCAAGCAGGGCTGGTGGGTCGCGGGGTGGCCCACTGGCCTGCCCACATACATATTATACAGTGTCCCAGGGAGGTGGTGGTCCTTGGTTTGCGGGCAGGCCCGCTTGCACACATGCCCTGGAGAGGTGGCATGCCCCACGGTTGCAAGGGGCTTGCTGGCCCCCTCATATTTATTTTACATTGTTTGCTCCAGCGAGGTGACAGTCCCTGGGGCGCGGGCCGACTCAGCTGGTCCGCCCACATACATATTACACAGCGCGAACGGCACTGTGCGCAGTGCAAGAGGCTGCTGCTTCTTTCTGCAGCTCAAGTAGATTTTCAACTTGAGCGGCAGCTTCCTCAATGCGAACGGATGGTTTCTAAACACAAGCAGAATGGAAGGGATGGAAGATGGTGTCACCAAAGATACAGAGTCACCTGGTAGCTCTGGTGTTAAACTAGCTCTGATGTCTTCAGATCCTGGTATCAACTTCTGACCATTTCTCATAAAATCTTAAATCTCTTTTCATTTCTGTCCAAATCTGTATGCATGCCCATTTTCTGCTTTTTAGGCAGTCATACAAAATTGAGCCATTCTATCCACACCAAAATAATGAGAGGCTAACTTGGCTAGGATTTCTCATTTTTCTCTACTAAGAAGCTAGAAATTATAATCTATTAAAACATGAGTGGGCAAGTCCAGCAGCTATAAACCGTCACAGTGGACAATTTTTTGAGATAACTAACAACTTTCTTCAAGTTTGGATCAAGCATTCTCATATATGATGTAATATGTTCAATTAATCTCAGATGTGTATATTTAGTACTAATTGTGCATTAGTCTTGGTGATTTTTTTAATGATTCGAAGGTAATCACAGATTTCTTTCTTTTCCTTTTTATTTACAGGGCAAGATTCCCTGTACTTTCCTCCCTTCCCTGCTCCATGTTAGCATTAATATTTACTTGCTGGGGGCTGTTCACCCATGGGGAACATGGCAGACGTAAACTCAGGGAGCCGCCCGCACAACCAGCTTATCCAGCAGGATCCTCAAACCTGGCGACCTGTGGAGCTGGCTTGCTTAACTTGTCCTGACACATCCCTCTGGACTGAAGCTGGAGATTGTGGCTGCTTAGCTCTAGCCCTCCGTTCCTTGCCTGTGCTCCACAGCACGACTGGACTGTAATCGGGCCTCAGCTTGTTTGGGAGATTTCCATCAGCCCGTGGCTCCATTGTGTGGCCTGGGGTGGCAGCCCGCCATCATCTTCATCTCTCCTGGGCCCCCCCAATCGGACCACGGAGCTAAGAGGCAAGCACTCCTGTTGGGAGCGGGGCTCCAACGTGACTGGAGATCTGTTTGACACTTGTCGCTCAGAGGCCTACTGGCCTACTGGGCCTCAATCCTGCCGTCTAATGTTTTGTTTGCCCTGTGGTGCCGTGGTGCCAGCTTGAGATTGGACAGAGAGACCTGGGCCAGTGGATCTTGCTGTGGGCCCTCCCCTCTACCCGTGCATCACTGGGGCTGGGACCCCACCCCAGAGAGATCAGGGCCCCCTCTTCCTTTTATCCCCCCTCACGGTGGATTTCAGGGCCCATGTTCCACAGCCTACTCTACATAACCGCTTGCATCCTCTGCATCGCCAGATGAGCCTGAATTGGATCCTAAAACTGGACTATTGACCCACAGTGAAGAGTCATGAGCAGATCTGCCCCATATTCATGCTAGGCACTGACCAGGCTTGAAACCAGGCTTGTGGTAGTGGAGGTGGACAGTTTAGATACTTGTATGGCTTGCGAACCAGTCTTGTGTGCCCTCGTTGCCACCTCCCAGAGACTCTTCTTTTTCCATCTCAGCTCTGGCTGCACAGTCTCTTCATTTCACTGGGGCTCAACTCTTTCCACTTGCTTCTGCCAGACCCCTACATACATAGCTGAGCCAGGGTGAATGCGCCACTTACCTGCAAGTGCGGTCAGTGACCTGTTTTCACTCTGTAATGACTCATGGCCTCCACTACCCCTCTGTGAAACTCTTTCAGAAAGGGGTCTGTGGCCACTGTCTACTGAAGCTCCTCAGTCCTGCGACTGCGCACACACACATGCCAGGGCCTATAGCTACTCTTGCAGTCCCCCCTTCCATCTCTCGGGAAGAGTGCCTGGTGCGGGCAATGCACATGAGGTTCCAAGATCTACCCGTCCTCCAGGACTCTTCATACTTCACTCGCCACAGATTCTGCACTACACTGCACATTGACTGTTATTCCTCAGAAGTGTCATTGATGGGGCACCTCAGCTCGACCAAAGTCATAGTCACCACTACTTGCACCATCTTCAGTGACTCCCCTATGGCAAGCTCAACTTTGCATCTTGTAGCTCAGCAGGCTCAGCACCAACACTGCTCAACCAATTCCATGCCCGATAGGCCCAATCTTATCCTCGCTCCGGTTCATGACACTTGAACAGCAATGGAAGCCAAATCTGATGCACTATCTTTTGACATCAACCTGTTCCGGGAGGATCACAAGAAGGCCAAGGAACGTCTAGGGCCACTGAGCAAGCACTCCAAGACATATATCCACAACACACGGATAATACTGCCAATTTGTGGGAGCTCGCTGAATAAATTAGGAGACTGTCCGACTGAGGATGCAGAGGGCAGATTGCGCTGAAATAACTTCTGAATCATTGGTTTGAGTGAACGGATGAAAGGCGCCAATCCCACCCTTTACATTGAGCTCTGACTACAATCTGTGATTGGTCTGGAAGGAGTCCCCTCCACATATATGGTGGAAAATGCACAGAGAGTCCCAGCAAGAGCTCCTGCTCCTGGAGCCCATACTCTCCCCTTAGTGACAAAACTGTTGAACTATAGATTCCTCGACCATATCCTGCATGAAGCTTGACATCGTCACCCTATACTGGAGGGAGCGTCAAGAGCTTCCTTTTGTTCGGCTGCACCTCAGCGGTGCAGATTCACTGGGCCTCATTCATGGCCGTAAAAAAAAAGCCTTCACTGCTTATCACTTAATAAGCTTCTCGCACGAATAAACAGAGTCAACGCCAGCCATGCCGTAGGTCTAGACATCTGCTGTGGCGCTTCGCTGACGGTCTACCACACCAGGCCCAGATGCAGGCAGATTGCATATCAGCCAGTGTGACAGCACCTATACTACACAACACACAAAGGCGGGCATTGGACTTTTCCTTAAAAAAAGACTCTGGTGACACATTGCCCACCCGGGACTCCAGTGGGGCTCCCAGACTCAGTCAGTAGAAGACCTGATTTGATTGTGTCTCCTTACCCATTGTTTTCAATTATTCATCTTTCCCACTTTCCTTCCCCCTTCGCTTTCTTCCTATCCCTCCTTCCCCTTTCCCACCCTCCCATACCTTCTACAAACTCCTCTGAAATGGATTCCTCACAATGCTGCCCGATTGGGTTGACTTCCCTTCAGTACTGACTGGCTCCATCATTTTTGGCTTCTTTTACACCGGCATCCTGCTGCACTATTTTATCCTATTGTGTACTACCGTGATATAGCTGGCTTCCCATTGCTGGCCCCCACGTACTATATCACACTCGCTCCCGACAGCTGCGCTACATGGTCACTTGGATTAGCCTTCCTTTTCTCTTCCCTATCTCCTTTTACTTCCTGATCATTATGTGCAGCTCCCCTGTTGGGAACATATAGTTAGTTGGTTTCTTCTACTTTGTCAGGATGCCTGTTTTGCCACTTGCCCTACCATTTGTGCTCTGTGGGGGGACATTTGGTGCCTGTACAATGATGGCATGCTTGTGCCTACCCCTGCTTCCTTTCCCCTGCCCTCAGGATAGGGCTTTCACCTTCCTGATGACACTTTAATCCCTACAACCTCTCTATCCACCATGACAGCTCCTTAGGCACAGGGAAACTACAATATACACTCTTGGAATGGGAGGCGTGAAGAAGTGTTACAAAATCCGGTCAAAGTTAGCCGCTGTTCAACCTGTCCCTTTTTGCACGGTTATCCCAAACGTTTTGCCTTCTTCGTCCTATTTTTCTGGCCCTCTTTTTGTTGGCTTTAGGACAATTTACCACTGCTGACCAGTGCTTAAGTGCATAAGCTCTTGCCATAAAATGTAATGGTATTTGATTTCTCCATGATTGGCCTATTTGATTTACTAGTAAGTCCTTAGTACAGTGTGCCGAGGTGCCCAGGGCCTGTAAGTCAAATGCTCCTAGTGTGCATGTGGCACTGATTGTTCCACCCAAATGAGTAGCTCTGCAGACCTGTCTCAGACCTGCCACTTCAGTGTGTGCAGTTTAAACTTCCTAGGCGCAGTTCCCTGTGCACAAAATACTCCACAGCACTACGCAGAGCTCCGCAAGCATCAGAGTGCATTAGACAAAAGCTGTAAACTGTGATTTTTAGTGCTGGGTGTTTGTCCGCACTGTGCCATCATCGCAAATGGCACCATGCACAGCGCAAGCGGGCGCTGCTTCCTTTCTGCCGCTCAAGTAGATTTTTTACTCGAGCGGCAGCTTTCTCAATGCAAACGGACGGTTTCTCAACATGAGTGGTCGCAAGCAAACGTGACCACTCGCAATGAGAAATCTGACCACCCACGTTGAGAAATCTTGCCCAGGAGGTTGATTTTCCACGCTTGCGGTCACCAACTTTGCGTTGACGATCGCGAAGAAGGAAAAATCCGTCCGGTAGGTGGAATTTCTTCACTCGTGCTCGCCAACTTGACGTTGACAAGCACGATAGAGGAAAAAACTGCACTCTGCTATGCGAAGACACGTTTTTCAGAACTCCGCAAGCTCCGTGCAACGCGGAGTGTGGAAAACTCCGAAAACCCTGTGAGTGGAGCAGAGTTCAACTCTCAGACTTAATTTCAACCTAGCAAGTGCACTCACTTGCCAGACTTAAACATTCCCTTTTATTACATGTAAGACACCCTAAGTTAGGCTGAAGGCAGCCCCATAGGCAGGGTACAGTGTATTTAAAAGGTAGGACATGCACTGGTGTATTTCACATGTCCTGGTAACAAAATACTGCTAATTTGGTTTTTCACTACAGCAAGGCCTATCTCTCCCATAGGTTAGCATTGGAGCTGCCTTGTAACATCTTACAAGTGTATCTTTCAAATGGGAGCTGATAGAAAATTGGAATTTGGTGTCACTGGACTCACAATTTAAAAATACATATTTTGATGAAGTTACTTTTTAAATTACAGGTCTGAAAATTACACTTTTAGAAAGTTGGCATTTTCTTACTTTAACCATTCTGTGTCTCTGCCTGCCTCTGAATACACATCTGGCACAAGGTGACAGTTGGGTTCCTGTGCATTCACTCTAGACAGTCACACAAACGGAGCAGAGGTGTCCCCTGCATAGCCTGACTATGCTGATAGGTATTCCTGAGCTATAGCTGACACTTGCACCTGAATATTGCTGTGCTTGTCCTCACACAAAGAAGTCTCCACCCCTGTAATGTTTCTGGAGCCAGGGCCAGGAAGGGCAGGGTCTTTTTTACTACAAAGACTTTCCTTTGAAGTCTGTCTACTTTAAATGCTGAAATGGGTATAAGTACTGGACCTCTGACACCATATACTCAGAACACTTCTGGATTGAGGACATTCTGCCAGGAAGAAGAGTTGTGTTGCTTCAGGATACACTGCTACTTTGCTCTTTGCTTTGCTGCGTTGGCCTGCTGCTTCTGTCCTGGGAGTGAAAGGACTGGACTGTGCTTTCTTCTTCTTGCTTTATGAGGTTCTCCAAGGGCTTGAGCTAAGCTTGCCACCTGTTAAGATGTCTCAGGGCCATCAAAGATGTCACCTATAAGCCCATGGGCTCCTCTGCTGCGAGCCCTGTCTTGTCAAGTGGTGCCAAATCCAGTTCCTGGGCCCTTGGAAGTGAGTTTGGTGCAACCAGGCGAGAAAATCAATGCATCGACTCCCAATGTCATTTGAAATTGGCGGCTTTCATTACAGGCCCTGACTTTTCTTTGCAGCGCCTCTGAAGAACCAGCGCTGGTGAATCACCCCAGCACTGCATCACTGAAGTCTGTGATGCATTGCTCCCACTCTGATGCAGCGCCTGCTTCAACTCCTTGGAATCGACGAGCGTGACTTGACTTTTGACGCATCACTGCTGCATCACCTCTAGGTGCCAATTTCATCAACAACACAGCACTGCAGTAAGGGACTGAAGTACCGTGCCCGGAAACAATGCATCAAATCCTCTGCACAATGCACTGTCTCCAAGCACCAATGTGCCATCGCCCTGCATAGCTGTAAGGCACCAACGCATCACTTACCTTTTTGATGGATCACATCCCCTGCAGCATGCATTATCTTTGATTTTTAGAGCATCTAAAGTACTTTGTCCTGGTCAAGTGCAACCATTGATTTCTAAAGAACTATGGGCCAGATGTAGGAGCCGAAATACCGGTTGGTAACGGTCGAATTCGGCCATTACCGACCGGTATTTGGGTTTTCAGATGTAGGGGCATATATTTTACAGAATCGGTAAATTTACCGAATCGGTAAATTTACCGATTCTGTAAAATACAGAATCGGTATTTTTACCGATTCGGTATATCCAAATGTAGGTGGCACTCCTGAGAGTGCCACAGGCCTTACAGATTCGGTATTTTACCACCCAATCCAATTGGGTGGTAAAATACCGAATCCAGGTGTGCATGCACATGTGTGCATGCACACCTAGCCATGTGACAGCCATGCCCGTCTTTGGGGTGCTAAAGGGTGTCAAAGTGACACCCCCTGCACCCTTGCTGGAAGCGGTATTTACCGAATCGGTAAATACCGATTCGGTAATGCCCATTGATTCATATGGGCTTCAATGCCCATAGGTATCAATGGCATTACCGATTCGGTAAATACCGATTTTTACAGATTCGGTAATTCAATTACCAAATTTTCCTACATCTCACACCTTCATATTTACCGATTCATAAATACCGAATCGGTAAAATTCGGTATTTATGAATCGGTAAATACGATTTTCCTACATCTGGCCCTGAAACTTTATTTACCTTTGAAAATATATATCTTGAGTTTGTATGTTGGAATTTTGTCATTTTGGTCTTGTTTGACTCAGATGAATATTGGTTAGTTTTCCAAACTGTCGTGGAGTCCTTTTGTGGTGTATTCACTGTGTTACTGTGTGTGTGTGTGTACAAATTCTTTACACATTGCCTCTGAGATAAGCATGCCTGCTCTTGCCAAGCTGCTATGGGGGTGATCATGGGTTATTCTGACGGTGTAACTTACTTATCCTGACTAGAGTGCAAACCACTGCCAACTAGAGACCCCATGTCTTACAAGCGCTATGATGGTCATGTGACCTTCCTTCAAAAAAACCCATTTGCAGCCTTGCATCGCAGATGGAGGAGGAACATTATCAGCACATGTTACTCCTCTTATGCCTGGGTGGCCACGATTTGGACCGGCACTTATGTGTGGAGTAATCCTGTTTTGACCCAGACAGCAGGTATGACCTGACTAAGGGGTGCCTTGAGGGTCTACCTTTGGTTCTTGGCTCAATTTATTCCCTTAGTTTGGATCAGGCCGTTGTTGGGCTACGCTCCCTACAGCACTCATGTCTTGGTTGGAATTCTGCTGCCTACTGGGAGGTGATTTCAATGCTGGTTTAGATATATAGCTTGATCGCTCTTACCCCCCCCCCCCCCCACACAAAATACACAAGTTGCTTGCAGCATGGTGGCACTTGAAGGTTGGCTCCACCAGTGGTCACTCAGAAGTGCCTGGCATATAAAGGCACTCAAGGGCAAAGGAGTACTCCTTTTGTTCCCCTGCCCATGATGTCCATGCACGCCTAAACCACAGTTTGTCCTACTCCTCTTGAGAAACAATTTACTATAATTGACAACCTCAGTAAAGCCTTTTCTCATCACAACCCACTGAAAGCCTGCCTGACATGGTGGAGGATTCCCACTCCAGTACTCACCTGGCAGATGCAGCTGTTTGGTTGCAAGACCAACCATTTTGTGAAACTCTACAAGAGGCTATGGTGCAATACTTTGTTGAAAGCCCTGACACAACCTCCACCAAAACGATTGAATGGGAAGCATTTAAGGTGATAATAAGAGGCCTCATCCACATGCCACCATTGGTGCATGTGTGTCATTGAAGCCGGATTTATGGGAGACTGAAACTAAGTTGTGGGACTTGGAGGATCAACTTCCTGTGACCTCTCATTTCAGGTACCATCTTACAACCCTGAAAGGTGAACGCGCTGAACTCATTGAATGCCTGTGCTGTTTCCACGCATGGGCCTACGGGGCCCGCATTTAGAGGAGGGCATACTGGGCTGATGCTTAGCCTGCCTCATAAACCCCCAAATCTCTGTGCCCTTCATCTATGCTTTCATGATAATGCCAGTATTTATGCTGGTGTTTGTACAATGTGACATGAACAAGACATTTGTTTGTCATTATAAGGACCTTTACATAGATAGTCCTGCACTAGACACTCACACTCTCCACTATTTGCTTGATGACTTAGACATACAGCACATCACACCAGGTGAGGCACTGACGCTAGACTCTCTGATCAAGGTTCAGGAGATACGATTAGTGATTTGGGTGCCCTTGCCTGTGATAAAACCATTGGCCTAGATGGCTTCCACGTTGAGTTTTACACCACTTATGAATGCTTACAGGCACCTCTGCTTTGAAATTTTATATATGGAGGCCGCACAACTGGAATATCTCCTTCCGACTACGAGAGAAATGTTAGTTACCTCTATACTGAAAACCAAAGGAGATCCCACTTTTGTCACATCCTATCATCCTTCATCAAGCCTAAATACAGATTATAAGATCCTTAGCAAGAAACTTGCAGATCGGATACTCCCATAAATACAAAAATTTATCCAGCCAGAAAAAAATGGGTTTGTACCATGACACAGAAATTCGCTTAATATACAGTTGTTATTTCATGTGATGGACCAACCTGCACATACATGCCCAAATTCCACCTGTATTTCATTTGACCTCGATCAAGATATCGATACCCTAAATAGGGAATATATGATTGCTGTGTTGAAGCACTACGGTCTCCTAGATGATTGGGTGGGTACAATTATTATACTCGTATCCTCCCACCCGAGTTACGGCATATGATATTTCTCGTGGCAGGAGGGCCTGTTTTCTTCTCTTCAATTCGTGTTGGTGGGTGAAACCAAGGCTAATAAGTTCTTTATGCTTGGAAAAGATTGGGGACTACCATTAGGGGCTGATACGCATATCATATCACTCTATGCATATTATATGCTGTTGTTTTTGAGGGACTCACGCATGGAATTCACTCCCCTAATAACAGCACTGAATACCTTTCATACCCTCTCTGGCCTATGAGTTAACCTCACCAAAACATTTATATTCCTTTTAAGGTGGTACAGACCTTCTGTTTGGCACCGACGGTTTACACTCAACTCCACACTCCTTCAAATACCTTGGGATTAACATATTCCATTCCCCTGTAAACCTCCTTGAAGGCACCGTAGGAGTTGGGCTATGTACCAGTAGATCTCAGGTAACATTCTGGAACACCCTACCCCTAACAATAATGGAGCGTATAGCTCTTTCCAAAATGGTAGACCAACCACATTTATTATACTACTTTGCTAATGTACCTGTATTAATTCCCACAAAACAGTTTTGAGATTTAAACCCTATACATCTTGAACTGATTTGGAGCGTGGGCCAGCACCACTTAGCTTTACCAAACTTCTCTTTCCTCCTGAATCTGGAGGTCTCGGAGCACTAGATTTCCAGACCAATTATTATGCGGCCCAACTACAGTGGGCGTGTATTTGCTGGCTTAACCAAGACTGGATTTATTGAGGACCAGATCACTGCACACACTGTACACTTTGCTGGCCCTCCAGGGCACCTGTACAGAAGCTGTAGTGCCACTGTTGGAAATGGTGCAAACATACCACTGTAATGTGTTGCAAAACACTAAGGAAATGCTTACTTATGCCCCAGCAATACCCCTAATGGGATTCCCAATGCAACCACCTCCACTTTCCCTATGTTATCTTATTCACTGGGAGGAAGCTGGACTGACTACTGATGGAGACTTGTATGAGGATTGTCTCCTCTGTGACTTTCCAACTCTGAGCGATCGTAATGGGCTGCCCCTGGAGAGTTCTCTCTTATAGAAGGGGCTGCATGTCAATGGTCCTGTTGTGGAAAAACCCACAAAGGGAACCCCAATTCATACTGGGGTACAGCCTCTATATACTGTTGGCCACAGTAGACCTCTGGTGGCCTGGCTCTATAGAGGCTTCTGGGCCTATACTGGGGTGTCTTTCAGGCTTTACACTGGAACTGGGAGGATGAATTGCCCATAGCATTTAATGATAGGGAACGGCATGTGATCCTACAATACCCATCCCAAATCCTGCATAAGGTATGCTTTTCGATTTATTCAGACATGTATACTCCATAGAGCCTATCTCGCCCCCAAACAGATTACAGGCTATATTCCTCAATGCATCGATGAGCTGTCCTCGATGACAGTCGAGCCCAGTACACTTGATGCACATGAACTGTAGCTGTACACAACTAAATTCCTTCTGGTCAGCGGACGACTTGGTGCTTTCGTGGCTCTCATACAGACCGCTCCCTTCGGTTGGTGCTTCTTGGGAGATGCCCCGGCCTGAAACAGCCTAATTTACAAACCAATTTTAAGACCAGGCTCGACTGCTTGCAGGCCAAACTATTACTTGTCTTTGAAAATCCCAAACTGCCCCCTCGTTGGTGACATGGCACACTGATCTTCAACACTGGGCCTAGGTGGAAGGTACTGCCCTGAGGCGAAAGGAACAGCATGTATTAAGATGTGTCCTTATAGCCAACCTTTGGGACAACCTAGTCCAAGCCCACAAATTAATGATTAGCAATGATGACCTTCCACCATAAACACCAATAGTCCAGATTGCATACACTATTGATATTCTGGTGTCCTGAAACTCATATCTCTCCCATTCAGCCCCCCCCCCCGAAGTGCACTAGACAAAGTGGCCTGCTTATGACCTTTTCCCTGCATGAGGGACCCTTTATACTTCTCCCTCCTCCCCCTATACGGAGCAGTTTTTATGTTCTTTGTTTATTGTGGAAAGACTTATTTTCCATTAGTCAATAGTCAAATCAAATCAAGGATATGATAAAATACATATCTAACACTAGAGCCATATATAAATTATTCAGATAAAATATATCTTCCAATAAAATATTGCCAGTAATTTTGAAAAGCACCTCCACACTCCTACTGGTTATCAATGAACATTGCACTAACTGCCCTCATAAATCTTCCAATAACACATGCTATATCTAAAAAACACATCTCAGCAAAGCATTCTATGGCACGCCCTTGAGTTCTAATTTAATATTTCAGGAATATTGAACGTAACCATTGCCTACGCTGTTGTTTGAGTTTTAGGCAATCCAACAAAATATGCAGCATGTCACATTTAGTGTTCAACCCACAAACACAGTTCACTCCTGTTCTAATCAGTTTTGCTTTTGCATGAGCACTTATCTTACAATGGTTGAGTCTAATTCTTACTCTTAGTACTTCGTTTCTTATCATCCGGTTTGGTAGGGTATCCACATATGGGTAATTCACTTCATTACGCTATGCATTAAACATAAAATGTACAGATTCTTTCTCTTTTAAGCATTGATAGTCACTTTCGTTTGACAATTCTGTGTCTAGCACCTTTAGCTCACTCTGGAGATTTCTATTTGTAATGTCTGTTGGAGCTGCTTTACCTTCATAGCAGTGCAAACGGCAGCCAGGTTAGACCTAACCTTTTTTGCCCATTTTAATTCACTTTGCAGAATTTCATTCTTGCACCACTGAGAACATTTCTATCCATCCTCCCAGCTCAGTTTTACCCAGAATCTTATTAGGGCTTTTTCAGCCAGCATATTTCATTAAATCATGCCTGTCTCTAATCGTATTGCTTGTATCATGGCTGAGTTGGGAAGTGACAGTAAATACTTCAGGCATGTCCCCTCCTCTGCATCCCACCTGTTTTTACCGCTAATATATAACAATTCAGCTCCATATTGGAGTTGCAGAGGGATCATTGCTTCATAGGCTTTTACCACTGGTCTACATGACATTACTCCAAAGGCCTTATCACATTTTTTTGCTGCCCACTCACGAGGCAATAGCCCTTGCCTTTAAGGCCTCTAGGTGAAATTTCCATTTCAGAGACTGCTCAAACCAAACTTCAAGGTACTTATATTTGTTTACTACTTCAAGGCTCTCCGTGCTAGGTCACACTATTAAATTTGCTTTTAGTTTTCCCAACGCAGATCACTCGTCTCTTATCCATATTTACCAATAATTTTTTCCATCTACAATAGCTCTCAAATTTCTCAAATTTCCTTTGTAGGCCTATTTCAGTGTGGTCTAAGATCACAAGATCATCTGCATACAAAAGGCATGCCACGTGTTTACTGTTCATTTTGGGGCTAAAACCATTTGTGGCAGTTAGAGTCGCAGGCAGGTCGGCAACAAAGAAGGAGAAGAGTAGAGGGGCCAATGCGCAATTCTGTCTCAATCCATTATTCACTTGTACTTTTTGTGTTAGCGTTCCCATAGTGTCCGGGATAACCTGTGCCCAGTTCCTCCTGTGCAGCTCCTGAATTGGCCTTATTAGGTCTTTGGGGATATCTAATTTTCTCAGTGCCTCCCTTAGACAGTTTCTGTCAACAAGATCAAAAGCTGCTCGGAGGTCAACGAAGCAGCAGAAAAGATTAACCCTATGCTCCACAAACTTACATGCAATGGACCAGAGCGAGAAGCAGTTGTCAATTGTAGATAACCAAAATGTGATAGTCAGGTGTGATATATCCCATGTGCATTGTAGAATAATGTATCCTGATGATCCTATCTGCTGTACTTTACCCTTTGATTGTAATCGCATGCCATTTCTATGAAAATCAATAAGGTGGTTTTGAAAAAATAAAATTTACTCACTCTTCACCCATTTCTTAATTTGTATATTTTTTGTGGAGCAAACACCCATGAGCTCTCCTTTTTAGGACTCGCCTGAGGCATCACATGCACTGTGACTTGCAAGATATTTTTTTAGCTTAGAGTGGATTTAGAGCTCACCCTTTGCTTACCATTGGCTGGCTTCATTGTCATCTCTACCTAAAACTCATTTCCTTGCTTCTCTTTGGTCAGTGCATGCCGGTTTCACTTCCTTTTGGTGTGTTTTGCCCTGCCATGGAGCATGGGCCAAGTAGTTGTATCCTTCCACAGCTCAGGCTTTTGGTGCCATTTTTCCCTTTAGTTGAAATACTCCATAAAAGTGCATGTGATTGCAGGCCATCTCCCTGATGGGCTTATACCCCTGTCCTGCTCCATGTTGTTGCTTCCCCTCTCCATCTTGTTGTTTGTCTCCCCCCTCCCACCCCTCTCTGTGTTGTTGCTTACCATCTCCTGACATGCTCCCTGTTTTTGCCTGCCCCCTCTGGCTCTCCTGTCCTACTCAGTATTGTTACTTGCCTCCCCCCGCCACACTCTTGTTTTGTGGCTTAATGCGTGTCTCTGAATTGATTTTGCCAGTGTTTGCTGTATTGTAGCTCTTTAAGGGTCGAGCCTGCGAGAGCATGCACTAGGGCATGCTTCTTGCTTGCGAGACACTATTTTTTACAAAAAGAGCTTGGATTTCTCCCATTCCTTACCATTTGTGCGCTTCAGCGTGGCTCTTCTGTGCAGCAACCCTAATTCGTTAGATTAGCAGAAACGTCACTTCCTATGTTTGCTTCGAGCACAGCCCAAGACAGATTGATTTAACTTAATCAGTGCCCGTTGGCTGCTCCCGGTGTGGTTGAGGTGCTATTTCTTCCCCCTCTCACTCCTGCTGCTACATCTGTAGCACTTTTTTCTTGTTTACTTCTCCTTCCTCGTCATATTGATGCTTCCTCCTCATTGTTTCTTGGCTGCTGATTTCACTGATGAAATCTCTTAGCTTGCACAACCTCTGCTCTGTCGGTGGTCTCTCCGTCTTATTTATTTATTTATTTATTTATTTATTTATTTATTTATTTATTTATTTTATTGTTTTATAGAGCGCAAACTTGACCCGTTAGGGTATCAGAGCGCTTTACAGGGGATCACATTAGGCAAGGAATCACATTAAGGGTCTCATGACACAACCTCCTCACTTGCCACAATGTATCCACTTATTTAGTCTCTCTGTGGGTGCAGTCTCATCAAGTGGGCTTTCGCTCCATGTGAGCCTTCTCAAGGCGTGTTGTCCCCCGGTGCATGCTGTAGCTCTCTTAATGGAGTCTATACAGGTGCAGTTTTTTTTTTGACGTCACTCTTTCCATGGGAGTTTTCTGTGCGTGGTCTCCCAATCTCACACAGGAAGCCACATCAACAAACATCTGAGGACAAAGCAGAAATATTTCAGAGAACTTGGAGGGGGCAAAGGAGTTGGCACCAACTAAACACCGAAGCTAAGTGAGCTGATAAACACCCACAGATGCATGTTTCCTGACAGCTCTTTAGTCACAGACCCTGTATGGTCTTCACTTTTTCCCTCCTTCTCTTATTGCAACAGTTCCTTTGTATTTAGCATCAGCAGTGTCTCACTTCACTATTTTTGGCGCTTTCACTTCTGCTAGAAAATTGCTCACTGCATGCAATGCCCTTTCAGTTGGAAAAATATGTGCTAATGTGAGCGCTCGCATGGTCAGGTCTTAGAAGGACAGCAGTACTATCCTCACCAGTTACACATATATTTCATATGAGTAAGTCACAGGTAGTGGAGCTTTCTCTTATGCTACCCATATTACTGCCAGGCTAACACCACTTCACGTGCAAAATAACGCAGCTACCTCTTAGCACCTTTTTCCGCGTTTGCCACACATGATCAGCATCTTACGACATGAACAAATGGCAATGACACAGCCAATAGGGATTTAAAGGCGAGACCTGTTGACTTTGCTAACGTTTGTTTTAATTGCTGGTGTGATGGCCGGCAAGATGCATCTACACTCTTCGTGTTGCACGTCCTCCCGTTCTCTGAAAGGTTTCCTGCCCTCTCTTCCATCAGCAACTTAAAAACAGAAAGGGGAAGTGATGCAGCTGCGCTTCTGTGCAACATAAAAAACAATGATAAAGCCAAAAACTCACATACTGGCTTTGCCAAAGCTTGTTTCCTTCTATCAATGTTCCATGTTTTATGTTATACCATTCAATTCGTGATATCCTTAAACGCAGATGCATTCCACTGCTGGTTCCTCCATCGTTGCTCCTCAACATTCCCCTAAACCAAGGGAAGCTGGAAATAATGACTCAGCACGTACTATCCCCTAAACCAAGGGAAGCCGGAAACAATGACTCATCACGCACTACCAGGCGTAGGTAGAATGCTCGGCTTAGTGGAGCAGCTCACACACTCAGCAAGATGCTGGGGGCGGGGCAGAGCTGTGTGGCATGGAGGTTATTTAGGGGGGTGGCAGAGGTTGCTACTGCGACCCCTGCATGCCTGGCCCTAAATTGCGTCCCCTAGCGTCAGCAGTGGAATCAGTGGCAGGAACAGAAGCTGTTTGTCTTTTTAGAAGTCGGTGGGAGCTTCACTTACCTCGTGTTTTGTCAATTTTGTATTATACTAATAGTGAATAATATCACAATTATTCGCTATTGGTCTAATGAAAAATGGAGTACTAATAGCTGAAATAAGACTTTCCCTGGCAGCTGAGGTAAGTAATAAAAAATGATTTTGAATGTAAGTATGTTGTATGCTTGCTTGCAGTTTTGAGTGTGTTTATGTAAGAGAAAGTGTGTGTATGTGTGTGCATGTGTAGGCAGAGTGTGTGTGTGTGACTGTGTGTGAACGCATGTGTATGTGTAAGTGAATGTGAAGGTCAAGGGGCATGTGAAGTCACTTCTACTGTGTTACGTGAATCTTCTCTTACAAGACACCACTGTTGTAAGGTAATCACTAACTCCCCGTAATGTGAAACGGTAAGAAGCTTTATTCAGGCACGACTGCCAAGACATGGATAAAGGAGCCCCCACTGACCACAGACCACACACCAGCATTTAACAACCAACGATGATACACAGTCTAACACCCACACGCATTTCACCATTCTCTCTCATGTGACGTAGTCCACAAGCTGGCCACACAACAATAACTCTTAATTGTTTTCTTACCTGCACTACTCTAGATTTTCCCCACCATTATTTTTAGTTTAATGACTTAATTACCCAGGATTTTTATATCCTGAATTCATGAAACTGACAGCATGAAATGCAACTAAGAATTGTGACAGACGCCCATACAGACAAAAACTCTGTAGCAGTGCCACTGGAATTATACGATTCTGCGGCTTGAGGGTTTTCCGTATAATTATGGATTTTCCACTTTTGCCACATAATCCACCATCTGCTGCATAATCTGCAGATTTTAACAAAAAGAATGTTTCTATCTCAAACGGAGCAAACGTTACTAAAGCTGCGGTAGCACGTGTTGCCTCATAGTGGAAGGCCCTATGCAAAGGTTGACTGGTCACTTTTCAGTTGCTTATTGTTGTATTTGGGATTAAACTAGTACTAGAACAGTGGAACCTCTGCCCAGACAGTGTTACCATGTGTAAAAGATGGAAAAGTTATGAAGTGATACTATCACAAAATATGCTGCTTTACATGGCAGTATTGGCCTTTTCTTGCTGCATAATTTAGTCAACCCTGTCACGTAATTTGGTCCTCCCCTGCTGCATATTTCCAGTGTCTCGGGTTATAGCTAGCCACCATCCTGATTTTTTGGGAATGGCTTTCAGCCACTACTGGCTTTTGAGAAAATTGCACTAAGCATTCTGGGACTTGTAGGTCAATGCCTATAGTTAAACTATAAGTCCCTGCACCCTTAATGTTGTTGGCTGACAAAGAAGGATTCTAAACTAATAGGAGCCACAGGAGGAGGAAGGGGTTTAAACAGGTCTCCCCCCACTCAATACACTTTCATCAATACTAGACCTGCCCCTATTCTTTGTGAAGACACATGTCTTCCAGGAAATTTTACCAGATACCTGTTTTAGGATATCCGCCACGGTGGACAACTTTGTACAGCCGCTTATATATACTGCCAAGTCATGATTTACAATGTGTAAAAAATATATATATGTGTTGAACTGCGGTAACCTGTGTACCCTCAGTACACGTGAAAACAACCCACCAAAACAGGAAAAAAAGTGAGGGAAAGTTGGCAGTGCCTCACAGGAGCAACACCCGGGGAGGAACAAACAGACTGGTACTCGCCTGTGTCCTCA
Organism: Lissotriton vulgaris; assembly: GCF_964263255.1. Lineage (NCBI taxonomy): Eukaryota > Metazoa > Chordata > Amphibia > Caudata > Salamandridae > Lissotriton > Lissotriton vulgaris. The sequence goes on along the minus strand of NC_141696.1, from coordinate 369,551,504 downwards.
CGTTCTCATCATCAGCTACTGCCAACTGAAAACCAAATGAGGGATGGGCAGAAAACAGTGCAAATAAAGTAAAAATTACATACGTGCTTATTTGCTAGTGACCCAAAGGTGTGCCAAACTCTGTACATGGGATTTGGAGCACCTATCAATTAAAAAGAGCTAGGCTGCACTGGCTGTGCTACTTTTATTCCTTGCTGTGAGCCCGCTTTGTTAAAACCAACATGTTTCATTGCCTGTTTAAATTTACCGGCAACTTCATCAGGGTTTGGGTCTGCGTCTTGTCTGCACCTTATTTCTCCATTTATTGTACCTGTGGTTACACACAAACAACACACATATCACATGATTACATTGCACATCTTGAATGACTCGACTAAAACACATTCACTGGGCAAATATACAGGGAGTAGACATCAACAAAATTGGTGTTACTACGACAAGTATCTGCCATGTATAACATCTTCATTATTTACCAGGTAGCTGCTGTTCGTGTGTATACCAGCGCCCCCGTAGAAGAAATTGAAAACTCCGGTGTTTGTAGCTATCTTTGTTGCTACCGTAAACTGCCTTAGGTCAGTCTACAACATAAAACAACATACATGAGGTGATTATTAAAAGGTTACACCAATATATTGAGTCGCAAGAGATCCTGCACAATCCATATCCGTTTTCTGAAAAGGAACCAGCTTTTTATGCCATTTATACAGCATGTCTCTCTTTAACTGATGTACATGCTTAAATCATCCCCTGATCGTATGGGAGTTATTGTGGACCCGCTGTAATGTCTTACCCCGATCAGGTTATCATTTCTTAACTCTGCTGCCTCACGAGGCTACCCTCGTAGTTCTAAATAGTGTTTCAAGAAATACAGGCTAGTAAGCCTGTCATCCGATATTCGTATCTCTCATATGCCGCGGCACATCACTTGTAAATCCAAATTGAAATCATCTGCCCCCTCAGACTCAGATGCAGTCCTACGCTAAGAAAAAGTACTCCACTCTTACCGCTATGTGCAGGTATATGGCCTCCGCTCATCCCCCTGTGTTCTTTGTGAGTGCCGGTAACACTATTAAAGTTGTACGGCACTCTCGCTGCAATCGGCGTTCATTGCGCCGCCCACTTCTGGCGTGCGTGATGTTTTTGGGGGGCGTGGCTTCACATAAAGTAGGGGCCATCTTAGAAGGGAGCTGTGTAGCTGTATATCTAATGGTCAATGCTACCTATAGTAGTGTGTTTTAATAGTAAACACAAATACTCATATACAAAAGACAGTGAGGGTTAACTATATCAGCACAGAAAATAACCAAATTCATGCAAAATTCTGTAGTTCAATTGAATTCCATTCCACTCTACGCTCAAAACCTCATTTGGTACCACCGTACAAATCCAATAATGTCCAAAATCAAGTTCCAATGAGTTGAGGGAGCGACTTGATTTATACAAAAATATCACTGGTTCACTGATGTTGATTCCCCAAAATGTTCTTTATTCAAATTATTTCAACAGAGAAAATGGCGACCAGTAGTACATCTTCACTGTTCATTAATCAGTACACATGTCAAACAGCCGACGCGTTTCGTCCAGATATGGACATCATCAGGGCTCTTATTATGACCACTTTGAATAAACGAGATTCTGATTCAACACTTGTACAGCCATATAATTCGGCAGCAATATACACATATAGGAATAGCCTGTGATTTATACTCTATTCGTTTTCATGCCTCAACTTCCCCTCTTATGACTTATTTCTTCTATTTAAGTCCACATTATAGAGTTGTATTCTTTTCAATAGGTCCTCTATTAGTCAATATGCAATTTTGTTCAAAAGAACACTCTGATCTCAACAATTCTAATGCACCATTCCTTATTGTTGTGTTTACAGGGATTATTGATGGGGAGTCTCGGCAGGCGACATCTGGTGTCCTTCCGAACAAGTGTGGCACACTGGTTCGGAAGGATGCCAGATGTCGCCTTCCGAGACTCCCCCTCAATAATCCCTGTAAACACGACAATAAGGAATGGTGCATTAGAATTGTTGAGATCAGAGTGTTCTTTTGAACAAAATTGCATATTGACTAATAGAGGACCTATTGAAAAGAATACAACTCTATAATGTGGACTTAAATAGAAGAAATAAGTCATAAGAGGGGAAGTTGAGGCATTAAAATTAATAGAGTATGAATCACAGGTTATTCCTATATGTGTATATTGCTGCCGAATTATATGGCTGTACAAGTGTTGAATCAGAATCTCGTTTATTCAAAGTGGTCATAATAAGAACCCTGATGATGTCCATATCTGGACAAAATGCGTCGGCTGTTTGACATGTGTACTGATTAATGAACAGTGAAGATGTACTACTGGTCGCCATTTTCTCTGTTGAAATAATTTGAATAAAGAACATTTTGGGGAATCCACATCAGTGAACCAGTGATATTTTTGTATAAATCAAGTCGCTCCCTCAACTCATTGGAACTTAATAGTAAACACACTTGAAACCCACCACTTAAATGCCAAATCTTTCAATGTACTAAGGTAGTTAATGATATAAAAGCATTTAGATGTTTTATTTTTTATTTAATTTTTCTTTTTATCTTTTCATCTAATTTTATGATTATAAGGACGGTAGTAGAGCGCGGCGCCCCTCGCTACAACCATGATGCAGGGAAGTGTCCGTAGGGCAGAGTTCTTCAATCTGTGGGGCGCGCCCCCCTGGGGGGTCGCGACACCGTCTCAGGGGGGGGCACGCACTCCACACTAAAATCTCACCTTTGTCCTCTAACAAACGTCAGAGTGGAGCTGCAGGGGCCCTAAGAAGGGGTGAAAGCCATCAAATCCTCATTAACAAGAAAAAGGTCTTTTAAAGACCTGTGAAATACTCGGGCTGTGTGCGCGCTGGGAAGCTGTCTTATCAGGCTGCCACACACTGGGTTTGGGGGGGGGGGGCTATCCTGGTTAATTCTTACAGCTGAAATGCTTTAGCTGCAATGGGAGGCAAGGAGCCCCCTTTGCTAAAACTGAAAGCGACGATTTCATAGCAGAGGAGACTCCTTGCCTCACACTGCAGATGAAATAAATGTCTGTTACTTGCTTTCAGTTTTAGCAGGGAAGGCTTCCTGCCTCCCACTGCAGCTGAAGTATTTCGGCTCTCGGAATTTAACCCCTTCCAGGGAGGGACTGCTCTTCCCAGAAAGGCGACAATGTTGCTTTTTAAATTACACCAGTAGGAGCAATGATCACAGGGCTAAAAGGGTTTTAAGTTGTCAAAAGACAAATCCCAGTCAGGTGTTTAAACAGCCTGCACATTGCTTCTCTTGACACTAAATATGAGTTATAAAGAAGTATGTATTCATTAATTATTCCCTTTTATTATCAGGCATATCATTCAAGCAGCCCTAAAACACATTTTAAAGTTCTTTCTATTTATATTTGCTGTTCAGGGTATGCACAGATAAGTGCTGAAAATAGAGCTTTAGGTGACTGGTTTTTTTGTACCACGTGGGACATCAAATTAATTAGCTGGCAACCCTAATCATAAAACTGGAATTTTGTTGCAAGATCAGCCCAGTATTTATTTTCTCCACCCTTGATCCCTGGTTAATGCCATAATTGCAATAGCAATAGTTTAACATATCTAAAACCCTGCGCTACCGTCAATAGCATGCTGAGTTACTGCAAGTGTCTGGAAATGCACCCTGCATTCAGACAGCTTGCTCCTCATTCTCGCCCTTCACTTTCATGCTCACCCTGCACTCACAGCGATCACAATTCCCTCACACTAACCCCCATGCACTCACACCATTCACCCTGCACTCAGTGATCACTCTGCTCTCACAATGCACTTGCGCGGTTTTCCCTGAACCTCAACCTGCAGCCACACACACACAGTACCAACCCTGAACTCATGTCACACTTCACTCACCTGTCCCCCTCACTGCTCAATCTGCAATCTCGCTTAAACAAGCCCATCGCTAACCATGCATTCATTAGTCCCACTCTGCACTAACATGCACACCCAAATTCATATGGTCACCTCACCCTGCAGTCACTCCACTTACCCTACTCTCACACTGTCACATACCTCACTGTGCACTCACATGAGCACTCCTGCCACCCTCACAGCACAGAGGTTTAATGGGCCTGCTACAAAGAAGGTGTACCATGCAGATCAAAGAACTGAGGGGCATATGTTCAAGGAAGTTGCGGAGTGAGGCGTTAGCAGTCATGGGTTAATGCCTCTCTCCGCCACTTCAGAAAAAGAAGGCTGCACCATATTTACAACAATATGGTGCAGCCTTGCGTTTCCCCTGCGCTGGCGCTACACTTAGCAGTGTAGTGCCAACGTAGACACCATTGCACCATAGTGCAAGGGTGTCTGGGTGAAGGGAAAAGATTGTTTATGTACAGGAGGGGGACCTTCCTGTACATAAACAATGTTTAAATGCCATTTGCCCCACTTACATGTGGGCTGCTTAATGCAGCACACACAGAAATCACAAAATAGATTTTTTTTTTTAAACATTACAAATACAAGGCATTTTGCTTTTTCCATGTGTGCTGCACAAGGCAGCACACATGGATGAAGCAAAAATGAGGAGAAATAACGCATTTCTCCTAGTTTCGCCAGCTTAAGACCAGGTTTTCCCTGTTTTAATTTTAATGCTGCCTCACTTTTACGCTGCCCTTGTAAATAAGGCACAACATCAAAATCAGTGACTGTTGCAGTGGAACGCCCACCGCAACAACCACTGCCCACCCTTTCATGCTAAGCATAGCATGAAAGGGGGCCTTATTTACAAGGCAGCATTAAAGTTAAGTGGCTTAACTCTGCCGTGTAAATACGACAATGCCCCTATCGCCACCACAAAGTCGTAAAAAGTGACGGTGTGGTGTCTATAGGGGCTTGTACATATGCCCCTGAGTATGATGAAACTATGAGTAGCACTATAAAAAATTATATGTTTGCCAGAGAGGTGCTATAGAGAGATGAGGGGCATTGTTGGTGAGTGGTAGTGAGGGAATTCATGGAGGAGGAAACACTCATTGTTTTGAACATTATTTGCCTGATATGGCCCGGGATATGTGGGTTGCGGTCGATTATGTAGTGTACCAGATTCCAGAAATTTCTGTCAGGTGGTGGGGGGGCCCGACATTTAAAAAAATTCAGCTGGGTGGACTCAACCTTCAAAAGTTTGAAGACCTCTGCCGTAGGGGTACCTGCGTCCAACAATAAAGCCCTACAACCCTCTGATTGCCTACTACTACAACCCTACTCCTGCAATTATATGTCTATGGATTTTATACAGTATTTAGACATATTCATTTGTGGCCCATCCTGTGGTATGGGACCACAGGGGCAGGTCTCCCTTGTATCATCCAATGGTAACTCTATCTTTGTGGCCTAATAGTAAATTGGCATGACCTCCTATCAGACCATTATTTTGATAGATACATATATTTCTTTTATTTTACAGTGTCTTTGGCTTTATTGGAGTTGTCCCTAATGAGCCCATTTTATATGGAGGATATCCTGTTCCACTCTATAACGTCGTTAAGTCCCGTCTGGTCAGTGCCCTCCTGAAATATCCAACGGGCCTCTTTTTTTGAGCAGTCTGTTTTCCATATTGAATTGGTCCCCAACCACCCTTTCCACGACTACCCACCGCAGATCCCTGGGCTGGTGTTTGAGGGTAGAGAAGTGCTGAACTCGTTTTGTGGTGAGTTTACCTAGCTTCAAAGTACTCAGATGTTCCTGAATTCTGATTTTTATCTTTCTGGTGGTGAGGCCTATGTAATGCATACCACATTATATTATATTATTATTATATTATAGAGGCTTTTGTAGCGCGCTCTGTTACTAAGAAAATAGTATCCTGGCGCGAATCCTTACCACATGGGCAAGTGATCCTATATATGACATTAGTTGTATTACAATTACTAAATTTGTTGAGATGCCATATTATGCCACTTGAAAGGGTCACTGTTCTTGTCTTGGTGGTTAGTGTACAGACTGTGCACCCACCACATGTGTAGTGTCCTGGGAGAATGGCTTGATCCTACCTGTCCTGTGGTGGTCCAGTGTGGACCAGATGGTCCCTCAAATTTGTAGAGCGATTAAAAGCACATCTAGGCTGTGGCATTTGCATAGATGTTGTACTTAGCAGGTGCCAATGCTTCCTAATTATCTTTCTGATCCTGGTAGAACATGGACCGAATGTGATGACCACAGGTATACAGTCCTCCGGGTCTTTCTTGCTTCTTTCTAGAAGGGCCTCTCTAGGAGTGTTGAGGGCCTGCTTGCGGGCTTGTTTGATGGCTTTCTGGGGGTAGGCCCTGGTGAGCAGTTTGTTCGACAAGTCCTCAGTCTGTTCCAAGAAACTTGCAGTAGATGTACAGTTTCGTCGATAGCGAAAAAACTGCCCTACCGGGAGATTGTCCCGGAGGGCCCTCGGGTGGTAAGATCTATAACGCAGCAGGGAGTTTTTGTCCGTCGGTTTCTGATGGACGGTGGTTATAAGTTTATTCTCCTCTGCTTTAATATCTAGATCCAAGAATGTGGCCTCGTGACGGTTCATGCTCCATGTGAATTTTAAGCATCCGTCCAGATTGTTAAGCCACAGTAGGAACTCCATGAGTGCTTCCTTTGAGCCCCTCCAAATGCACAGAATGTCTTCGATATATCTCTTCCAGAGGACAATGTTCCCCTGGAAGAGATTCGATGGATGGTAAATTAAGTTGGTCTCGAACTGGCCCACATATATGCAGGCCAGACTGGGGGCAAAAGTAGCCCCCATTGAAGTTCCAGATGTTTGAAGGTATAGCTGATCTTTGTACGCAAAAAAAATTCTCGTGAGCGCAATTTCAATGCATTGAAGCACAAAGGTGTGCGAGGTGTCGTAGAACCATTCACATTCCCCCAGGGAGCGAGCTGCTGCCACCAGTGTTGCCTCCTGGGGGATGTTGACCAAAAAGGATTGCCTGAAAGACACCACAATGAACATGAAAATAAACTGCCAACATGCGAGGTTGTGAATAAATCATTACAAACACTGGATTGTCTAAAGAAATGGAGTTGCAACATTTGACTGAATATGGGTAAAAGCTTTTGCTGCAAAGAAGTGACTCAACAAAACTTAATTAGAAACAAATATCATCCAAGCATGAGTGTTCTCGCCGAGCAACCGAACTGTAAAATACAATCTGGGTTTCAATATATCCACAGTGAAGTTGTGGAAGGCTAGTTTGCAGATATTGAAAGTATCAAAAGTTATTTGCATCTTGGTTGGTCATTTAGAAATACTGATTCGTTTTTGCAATATGGTATTTTGACACTTCCGATCCTACTTCATAGTGCCTGTTGAGATTTGAATGAATAAAATTGTGCATTTAAAAATATGTGTAACGGATTTAAAATACAATTATAGTATGCTTTTTGCCTTGGGGCCTCTCAATGTTCCTTGATAATTCCGTGGTTACTCCCTTGTTCTTTGATTCCTTTCATTTGGTTAAGTCTCATAGGTGCCCTGTAGTGATGCATTGTGGTGAAGCCTTATGAGAATGATCATGGAAGGGGCCTTATGAATGGTACTTTTCTTGACACATCAAACAACCCATTGCCATTGCAGAGGGAAATAGTATCTGTCTGCGTGCATTGCAAGAAGTCCTGTTTGCAGTCACTGCCACCCTAGGCCCTGTGCACATTCCCGGTTACTCACCGGTAATCTTCATTACTATGAGTCCTGATCTTCCTGTTGCATTCCTGGCCCTGTCCATCTCTCCCTGGTTTCTGGCGATTGTTTTGGGGTTTTATTGTCTTTTGAGTTTCTCTGGTATTCTCAGGATTTCAGGGTGAGGTACTTTCCCCTTTATGCCTGCTGGCTAGGCAGCGCCATATTGGGGGATGCATTATGACCGTAGCAGGGTAAAAGACATTCTGTGGGCAGACAAACTGCTCATGGGAAAGGAATGGAACAGGAAGACGGGCCAGGAGGTAATGCACTGGATGCATGGCATAGGGAAGAGAATCCTTCCACCAGTAGCATACTGACCTTGTCGAAGATCTACCCTGCCCATCACCTCTCTGCCCATCAGCCTATGGCAGTCCTGTCTGTCCTCTCCCTTCTCCATTGGCAACTTAGCGATGCTTGCACCTTTTCCTGCCTCCTTTCACCATCGTTCGCACGCCCCCTCACCAGGATGCCCAAGGTGCTTCTGGCCACCCCCTTCTGGGAGCACTCATGAAGTCCTCCCCTGCAACACCGGAGCATTCTTGCTTACCCCCTGCAACTCCCCCAGTGCTTACATTTGTCCCGGGCACTGATGCTTGCCCACTATTTCCAGCACTGCTGTCCTCCCTCCCTCAGGATGCCCAAGGTGTGCCCTTCTGCTTCTCACTCTTCCTAGGAGGGGTGTGTGAAGAAGAGCAGAGGTTGCACAGAGCACCAGCTTCGGATATTGAAAAACAATAGTTTCCCTGATTTATGTGTGTGTCTATGCTCATACACAGGTATGTCTGTGTGTGGCTGAATATATGTGTATATGTGTGTGCATATGCTTGAATATACATGAGTTTATGCTATTATGTGTGCATGCCTGCGGAGTGCGTATGAGTAGTAAAAAGCTATCACTCACTTAATTGTGGTCATTCTAGTGGGCTTCCATAGAACAATGCCAGTCGCTCTCCTGTGCTGGCCCGTAATGTCCCTCGGATAATGGTGGTAATTCTTGTCCAGTTGTGGGCATCCATTTGGATAATACCATTCATTCTCCCATGCTGACCAGCAGGACCGGCTTTGGTGCAGGTGGAGCCCAGAGAGGAAATGTTTGTTGGCACCCCAATGACTACCAACACCATGGATTCCCTCACTACCACCCTTTAAAGAGCCCCTGAAGTCTCCATTACCACTCTCTCTCAGAGTTAATTAATTTGTTTTATAGCACCACTCATATCAGTGTAGGGTTTCAGAGCACTTTACATCACACACAGACAATCAATCATAGGTGTGTAAATCAGTGAATCGGAAAGGTTTCATAAGACAGGGAACTGCAAGGTGTAGGAGTCACATGTCATCCATACTGGTAGGCAGTAGAGTTTAATAGTGCTTGATCTGGAGAACCCCAAACTCAGACTCTAAAATGTAATGCCATGGTTGGGGGTTCTCTATAATGATCAGAATGGATTTTTATCCAAATGAACCCTTTTTCCAACATTATGATAATGAAAGACGGGGGCAAAAATCATAAAGCTCTAATCTATACCTTGCAGTTTGCATGCAGCTCTTTGATGACAGTTAATGGTTCACTGTTCTATGTTAGGTTTATAATAACTGACCTATTTAGATGGAATGCACTTTGGGATCTGCATTGTGCATGTTCTTTGCAGCAGGCACATTAACCCTCTGCGCTACCTTACCATGAGTCAAAACTGCCACTAGAAAAACCTCCGATCTCTTTCTAGGAAGAACATTAATCACAGACTTATCTTTACATTTGTATTGTTGCCTGAAAATTGCTGGAGGCAAGGAACGTGGCAGCAGGTGCTTTTTAAACCATAATATACTTGCAAACAGGACACTCCCACCGGAAGTCATCGCCGGATGTGGTCGCATGGGTCGCACCGCCCTAGAGCCAGCCCTGCTGACCAGTGATGGACCTCGGGAAATAGTGGTAATTCTTGGCAACTTGTGGGCATCCATGGAATGGCACCTGTTCTTCAGCCATGGCAACATTCTGGGTCTTGCCTAGTGGTGGTAATTCTTGGCAATCTGTAGCCAGCCATAGTGAGATCCTGCAAAGAAAGAGATGTAAATACCTATGAAAACATTAAAGCTGAAGTAGGCTGAGAAGAGATTAACCGGAAGTGAACAGATTTAACTTGCTAACCAGTGTACATACTGAGCCACCCCTCCCTCCACAACCTGGGACACGTATGCTCTTGCCAACGCCCATATTTTAAGAGAGGGTTGGGCAATGTGAAACCTGCTACTTTTGGAAATGCTTTCTTCTTTTAATCTCAGCTCCAGGACACATTTTTTCGGAGATTAGTAAACCCAAAAGTGTAAAAACAAAATTACCCCTGGACTGTGTGGCACATTGTGTAAGCAGCAACTCGTTCCGCACCGGTCATCCCGTCCTGAGCCACAGAAACTCTCCACATTCTCGGGCGGCTGTCAGACTCGAACAACCACTTCAGCGACACCAGCTCGACTCAAAAGCTGCCTTTCTGGGCCGAAGCCAGGTGGTGAAACTGCTTACGAAGTGAAAGTCTGCGGGCGGCGCTTCAGACAAATTGGAAACGATAAGTTTTGTTAGCGCATGAATGGCTTCAAATTAAAAACCTCTTAAAAGTGGCTGTCCGTCAACCTGTGCAGTTCCGACGTCACAGTCTGGCGTTTGGTTTTCTTTACGATATATCAATTCCCTGGAAGTGACTGGAGCAGAACAGGCAATCTGCTTGCACTGTAGTCAACTGTGGATGTGTTTAAAAAAAAAAAAAAAGGTCTCATGCTATTTTTAAGTGAACCCTAAGCACGACTTTAAACGCAAGTGCGCAGGCACACAAAGTAACAACTTTGGGTTTGAAGTACAATTGCATTTAAATATGAGGCCGCGCACACACCCAGCCTGCCCCTCCCTAGCATCCCAACAGAGGCTAAAAAAACACAGATGCAGACATAACCCTTGTTACGAACGGGGCAGTGTTATCCCACCCCTGCGTAATTTGGGCTAGGTTAACACATCACCTCGCAGCGTCTGCATTTACCAGGTCTGGGAAATACCAGGGGTGCAGATTTTCAAAATTATCACCCAACACAGTGCAGCATCCAAAAATTCTGCTGAGTTGCGTGACAGGGAGGAAAAAGGTGAGCGTCATATGTACAGAAATATGGCTCTCTCCTCTTTCCCGAATGCGGACGCTGATTTCAGCTGCCCTGCGTCAGGCACACACCTTAGCCCCATACATCTACGGTGCGTGCCTAAGTCTAGCATAGTTTTTGTACAGGAAGGGTTCTCTTCCTGCACAAATACCATGCCTAGACAAGTTCAAACACTTTACAAAGTACTAAAGTGTCCCCAGCATTGGCCACCACAGATGTAAATGTAAATTGATACTTGTATAGCGCACTACTCATCCGCAAGGGTCTCAAGGCGCTTGTACGAATACCGCTGTGGAACCCATCCTGGCTTTCCTTGTGAGGCGTCCTCTCTTGGGCACCCCCATGGGTGATCTCCCCAACCCTCACAATCGGTCCGCAACCTTGGTGTAATCCTTGATGACCAACTTTCTATGAAACAGCAAGTGGTTAAGGGTGCCTCAACCTTTTTTACAATTTTAAACAAGCATTGGAAATGCAATAGGTCTCGCATTAGAAAAGTTGGAGCTATTGGTCTTGTAAATGACAAATATTTTATGTATTTGTTAGTTTTTAAAATAGCTAAATTGATATCTTTGTCATTTACAATGCCAATAGTTATAACTTTCGCGAATGTGACACCTATAGCATTTGGAATGCAACATGTTTTGTATTTACGTGACTTAGATGGCAGCTCTGGTCGTTAGGCCACATCTCTAGAGAGCAGGAGAGTGCAGCAGGGGAGAGAAGCACAGCAAGGGGTGTCGGAGGATAGGGGGGGCAGCTGGGGTTCTTGGTGCTGGCTTCACTGGCCCGGGACCGTGGGGGTCGGTCCTAGGCTAGCTTGTGGGTTGGTGATGGGCGGAGTAGGGGCAAGGGGTCTTGTGCTGCACGCAGGCAAGGACATTGCGGGGTGGCAAGTAATTGTGAAAGTTACCGTTTAAAGGGAAGGACGAGGCGGATATTACATGTGTAGCAACCTCATATTGTTGGAGGTCACTGGTTGGTGAAGAGGCACGCAAGGTATACTGGAGGGATTAGGCATATATTTGTGAGTACGGAGCTGGTGGGGGCTCCCAGCAGAGGCGACCAGTAAATGGAGCGATTAAGGCATAGAATGTCATTAAGAGCGGTCCCAGTGAAATGTACGGGTGGTTGGGCTCGGGGTGATAGCAGGGTGCAAAAGAGAAACTGTGGTAGAAGGAAAGGGCGCCAAAGGGATTGGGGGGATGGGGCACCAACGCAGGCAGCCACAGAAGACCCGGCGTAAGGGGTAAGTGGTAGGAAAAAGGGGTCGGCAGAGTAAAGGAATTGGTAAGACAAGGAGAATAGGGAGGGCGCATCAGCTGCGGGGTGCGAAGGTTAGGGGCTCTGCTGGGAGGGAGGGGGGGCTCAGGGAGGGACGAAGGGGTGGGGGGGCAGGACAGGCAGCGATACGGAAGGAATGGAGGAAGCTCGGGCATAGAGGGGTCCAGCGGGCATAGAGGGGCCCAGCGAGGCTACCAAAGAGCAGAGGCATGCCGACAAGAATGACATACACAGGCCGGCAGAGAGTGACTGACGAGAGCACAAGCAGTGGCCCGGAAAGTGAAGGGTGCGGGGCGTCGGAGAACCTCGAGGAGGGAAGGCAGATAAGGGGAGGAGAAATGCGACACGGCGGGCAGGGGAGGGGGCGAGGGTGGAGGAGAAATGCGACGTGCGTGTGAGGGAAATGGCTGACACATGGGTGCGCCATGGGGGGGGTACTGGCACTAGTCCGGGAATCACATGGGCACAGACAGACAACCTCCCGTTGGTACCCGGATATAGACTTCACCATCCTGGGGAGTACTATTAAAGGAGACTGGCAGTTAGAGGAGGTTTCACAATACCATTGAGGTGCCTCATGGGGGTCACAGTTAAATCATGGGGGCGGAGAGGTTGTTCAGGAGAATTAATATTTCAGAAAAGGAAAACAGGGTGGGGGCTGGCTATAAGCGATTGGGCGTTCTATCAAATCTAGTCTGTGGGGGCGGAGGGGGGTTGCTCCATCTGCACATTGGTGAGAGGCGCCCAGAGGCAAGGAGTTGGCGCAATTCCATAGTGGCTGGAGTCATTTAGAGTTGCCACAAGACACCCCAAAAAATAACGTTTTGGGATATCAACTCGACCACAGCATTGACTGTGCGTCTTGGACACAGTGTTGGTGACCTCAGATACGTCCAGAGGAATTGCCGTTGGATCGTTTTCCTTTTTTGCAGTGCAGCACGTTCTTGATAAGGCCGCGACATGGAGGCAATGTGTGCTGGGTTGAGGGGATGTTTTTGAGGGTCGTAGTCTTTGTTTTAGTCTTGTGCGAGAAGCGTGTCCCTCCCTGCTTAGTCACGATGGAGGATCGAGTGCTCAGGCAGTTGTGAGCAAGAAGTACGGGAAGACGGAGGGCATTTCTGTGGGGAGGGGGAGGAGAAATGCGACACGGCGGGCAGGGGAGGGGGCAGAGCGGGGAGAGGGAACAGATGGAGGCAAGGCAGAAAAGGGGAGGGGGGAGGAGAAATGCGACACGGCGGGCAGGGGAGGGGGCGGAGCGGGGCCCTGGAGTGCGAGGGGTTTTAACATATGGCTGGGGAGTTGCAAAGACCGTAACACGGCGGGCAGGGGAGGGGGCGGAGCGGGGAGAGGGGAGAGGTGCGACACGGCAGGCAGGGGAGGAGAGTAGGAGGAGGAAGGGGGAGGAGAGTAGGGTAGGCACGGCCTAGCGGCCTTGCAATCAAGAAGTGAGGGGGCGGAGCTGGGGGAGGCAGTGAGAGAGAGAGTAGGCAAGGCAGGCGGCTGGGGGCATGTGCACGCGCTTTTTTAAGCTCAATGCGCATGCGCATTGAGCTTAAATTTCTCGTGCACTGCAAGGAATCGCCACGATTCCTTGCAAGTTGGTTAAAGAGTGGATAAGCCCCCATAGTCTCGCAAGCTCGATGCGCATGCGCATCGACAGGCGAGACCTAAAAAGGGCTCCAAAAAACCCTATGGATGCTTCCACCTTCCACGCAAAAAACTGTCATCCAAGCTTTGATCGTGTCCAGACTGGACTACGGCAATGTCTTGTACCTGGGCGCAAGTAAGGAGGCGATTCGGAAGCTGCAATGGTCCAGAATTCTGCGGCCAGACTTCTATGTCAGCTACCTAGAATGGCCTCTATTACAGGGCCAATCCGTGACCTTCACTGGCTTAGAATGGAAAATTGTTCCAAATTCAAAGCCATCTGCTACTTGCATAGGATCAAAATGGGTTCAGCACCTCATTATCTTAGTGACTTAGTACATCCTTACCTCCCCCCACGTCTCCTGCGATCCTCTAATCAGTCAAAATTTAAAGTCCCCAGGATCAAATGAGCACGCATGGGCGGACGGTCCTTTGCCTACTTGGCTCCATCTCTATGGAACTCACTCCCGTTTCAACTATGTCACGAAACGATCTTCCACAAATTCCTCAAAGAATTAACAACGTGGCTATTTAACCACTAGAGTCCTGCCCTCTTCCTTCTAGTGTGAGTCCACAGGCGCCGGGAAACCTCCGGGTAGCTGTGCGACATATAAACCTAAAAATAATAATAATAACTATGCCTAGACAAGTTCAAACACTTTACCCACTTTGTATATGTGTGCTGCCCAGTGCAGCACACATGCAAAGTAGGAAAAGAAAGTAGAAATGAAATAATTTCTCCTCTTAACGCCTGCTTTTCAGATGGTGTTAACTTGTAGCGCTAAACCCTGTCTATATTTGTTTGTAGATATGGTTTTAAATCAAAAGGGATGGGTGGTTGCATGTGAACGCCCAGGTACCACCCATGTAACGTCCTCTTGACGCTAAGTAACACAAAGCAATGTGTCGCACTGCTTTGTGTTACCTATACGGTACTATTCAATGCAAAACAAGTTTTGCGCTGGAAAGTAAATTGATAAAATACCATTTTGTACTGGTTAGCATCATTTTTGTGACGCCAACCCAGCACAAAATGTTTGAAAATCTACCTCCAGGTGTGGTAAATTCTTCCTTACCCCTATCACACTTGTGATGGGGGCTATAGAGAGGCTAATTAATGACCCTAGACAAATATCCTCAACTGAGCAGTCAAATTACTCCTAAACCTACCCACAAGTCCTGAGCTCCAAATAGACCAGTGATAGAGAGCAAATCAAACCACGTTTAGAATATGTAGAAAATGAGTTTGTTTGGATTCAGAGTATCAAAGCAGGTCGAATGTTTTGTATGGCTAAGGTGGAAGTGTAAGCAATATATATCTATGGCCCTCATTATGAATCACCCCTTCTTTTCCGATCTCTGTGAAAACTATTGTTTGCACAGGAATAGGTGATAATTAGTGCACCTTTTAAATTCTGATCTCCCTGGTATTGGAATTTAAAAGGCGCATCCATAATCGCCTTCCAGTTGGGCCATTCTAATGAGGGCCGTTGAGTCTATGGCTCTGATTAAGACTTTGCCAGAATCTGGGTGCTTTTTATCACTCTAGACAAATAAGGACATCCTAGGGTATGTTATTTATCGGGTGTCATAAACAACACCTACCATGACCTTTATGGGGAATAAGTTGCATATTTTATATGGTATAATAAATACAATACACTTTTCCCCTGCTAAATTCTAGCAGGATTAACCTGCAGTAAATTAACAAATGGTGAGATATTTAACGTACCCGGTATTTTTTCCGGATGCAGTAAATACCACTCAAGTCGTAATTCAGGCACAGTTACGTTCTATTCCAAGTTCACACTCCAAAATGGGATATAACATGGAAATCAGTACCTACCACACCGATATCCTCAAATTCTGTTAATTACTGGGCATTTTCCCGATTTGATCTGCCGAATTGACCTGGGGAAAATTGCGGGTGCGTGGAGCTCAATGCACCCAGTTCTTGGAATTTCAAGCAGGTGCTTGCATAGGGAGCGGTGATCGGGCTTATAGGTTGGAATGTTTCTTTTTCCTGTGTTTTCATTGGCTGCCTTGAATCAGAGCACTACTTCACACTTTACTGTTCACTTTCGATGTAGGGGCTGCCAGCATGCTTTTTAGTTTAATCCCTGGATTAGCTCCCAAAGCCTAGTTCCACAGCAGTCAGTAACACACTCTAATTCTGTTTCAGCACACTCTAATTATGGGATGCCTTTAATGTGAGCTTGGTAGGTCTAACAGAATCAGACTATGAAAGGTGCCATGGGCAAGGGAAATTGGCATGACAAGCTCTAGGATGAAGCCTTTGGACGGTTGTGGATCTTACACTGGTTTCTTGCAATATCAGTGTGGGCGGGCACTACACTGAGCTGTAGTTATTGAGTGTAGAGTACCACAAAGCAAGAAAAAAGACAGATGAAAGACCCTTAGTAAGGCGCTGACAAAATGACCAAATTTCTCAGTAAGATAGCGTATGATAGTTTGCAACAGAATGTAGGGTAATTGCGGCTTAACATGTTTTATTTGTTAGGTGAATTTTACAAAGCATATATAAGCTTTAAGAGGCAAATATTCACATTAAATGCATGAGGTTATAGCCCACATAACATAACTAGATTACAACTGAAGTACATTGTTGGGTTGCATATGTATATTTATTAAGGAATTACCCGCGTTTCTTCGTCTGGAGTTTCAAGAGTACCTAAATAGTTTCATGATTATGTTATGCATTATTATGTTTTACTCTTTGTTTGTTTTTCCATTTTTTCAATTGTTTTCTTTTGCAGAGGAGGAAGATGTGTTGGGTTGCATATGTGTATTTATTATGTGCCATGCCTTTCGTGACTGTAAGGAATATCCATCACTGCGGAATTCCAGAACGGAAGGTACGGTAGAGTTTTATTGCCACCCTCTGACTAAATATAAATATTTACTGTTTTACCTTGAATTTTTTAATGAATATGTAGTTTTTATTATTTGTTGAATTATGTATTGACAATTATGTTTTTCCAATAATGATCAATATGTTTTCGAATATGACTATTAAAATGAACATTCTTTTTTAATTAGTTGCCTTCGGTTGTTTCCCCTTTCTTCACTTGTTTCCATTATCAATTGCCTAGGAATTTGTGCACATATACGGTGGGGAACAGTGACAGTTGAGCTGATGAGCTGATGCCGGAGGACTGCGGTCGTTGCTCCTGTCTTGTTGGAGATTTATGAATAACGAATTGAAGTACTTACGTTTACGCTTCTTTACATACATATTAAAATACGATAAGTCAAACAAGAGAATTGAGAGTCATGGAGTCAAGAGCTCTGGGACCTTTATACAGCAGGGGAAATGGAGGGCTTGCCGGTGGTAGTAGGCATGGAAGCTGTCAGTCTTAGTTGTGAGAGGTCAGGGGGCGGATCGAAGGAAATTGGACATCAGTTATTTTGAAGAAAGAATTAGTTGAAAAGGTGAGTTTTCATCCCTTTCCTGAACTGGAAGAGGGTGTTGGGCCAGTTTGATGTGCGTGGGAATGTTATCCCACATATTGGACCAAAGGAGGGGAATGTTTGTTTCCTAGTTTTTTCAATTCTCTGTGTCTAGAATGACAATGCTTGACTTGGTGTCAGATCTTTCGAAGACCCCATGTTCCTCAGCGAGTTATGATTGGTCAACAGCACCTTGCAAATGACAGAGCAGGATGTGAATAGAATATGGGTATTTGGCGGTACTCAATCAAGCATCATTATGGCAGCTGTTAGGGTCGTAGGCACTCATGCAGCTGGAATCATGACACAGACACAACTGGCCAGGGGCACGTGCGCCCGGCCCCTTTTATTAGCAGAGTCACCTGACCAGTGACACCTGTGATGGATGAGTGTGGGATGAGTCTGGAAGCCAGCCCTCAAGGAATGGTTAGAGGAGAACACATTATTGTGGAAACACTAGACCGTGACCAGCCGGTCACTACAGCTGTGATCTCGCTGAATGTTCAAAGTCTCTTCATAAGCTGAGTTGCAGTACTTAGCACTGCTTTCAAGGGGGTGGTGACAGAGGGCGGCTCCTCAGTGGTAGCGTAGGAGCTTCGCCCAACTTAAAATCGCCCCTCAAGCCCCAGATATGAAAAATAAAATAGTAATTTATTACCAATTTATTTTTCATCCCCTCGTCCAGAGCCTAGCGTCAGGACGGGGCCGCTGCTGAATGATAGCAGCAGTGAGAAGGGCGGGTTGGCTAATGCACTGTTTAAAGTGTGCATGTCTTTTTGGCCGGCCGTCTTGCGACAGCCAGCCACACGTGCACTTTAAACCTTTAAACCCAGCTGTCTTGAGACAGCTGGGTTGAGAGTAAGTGCAGGCCCCCCAGAGTGCTGTGGAGCGCCAAGTGAGTTCGCTCCCACCAATCCTGATGCTGCTCACTTGCTGCATGTGAGCAGCGCCAGGATTGGGCAAGTGAGTACCATCATCTGGTTCCAGTAAAGAAGAGGTCCGGATCGAGGACGTTGCGCCAGGTAAGTTTTATTTTTTAAATAATATTCTTTGTGCACGTGACCCCACCCCTCCTCCTCATAGAGGGCAGTGCGATTGGTGCAGCCGCACTGGGCGCTGGACATGCCCACCAAGACATGGTAGAACCCTTGTTGGCAAACCTTTTGTGGCACCTCAGCAGGTGACATACTAAGAGCAGTCCCAGGAATTCAATCTGGCACGTTTTAGAACTCTTGGTGAACATGTGGGTAACAAAATCATCCCTGCGTATCTATGGGGTTGCTGTTTTCATTCAGTTTAGTAAAAAAAGAATTTCTGGAAAATAAATGCCCATGGTTGGATTGATTTAGACACCTTATGAACATAACTGAATAAAGTACTATATACTAAGCATTCATTCCTGCTAACTCTGAGACCTGCAGGTCAAAAGTTCGCGATTCTGGAATGGTCTACTCTGCCTTTTATACTTCCATGGTCAGCAAACAAAGTACCAGACTATACTGAGGAACAATAGATGCACATACAATAGACTTTTCAAAGCACCTTAGGTCAAAACATTATAAAAAGATACATTTAATAAACCTATACAACCCCAGGTCATTCTCTCGGTGCAGATAGGAGTTGTGTGCTGTCCTTTCCTATTTTTCGTGACAGGCTTTTTGTTTTCTTATCTGTATTCTTGATCCTCAGAGAGTGCACAGGCGGTGCTCTATGCTTCTCAACCTTTCTGCACATTGGCTGCATATACACCAAAAGTGCACACCATGCATAAAAATTGGCGGCTACTATTCATGTCAAGAATAATGAGACATCTGAAGATGAGGAGTGGGCAGTGCCATTTAAACCAACCCTGCTGTCTCCGTCTAAAACTCTTTCGCACCCATACATCAGAATGTGGGCACTTCTCCGCCTTATGAGTGTGTGTTGTGTGTTTGGGTCAGTGTGACGTGTGCATTTAAACTGTGTATGATATGAGTGACATCCCCATCAATGCCATATTGTATGAGGTACAAAATGGCGGTGCAGTGCAAAAGATAAGATTTCAGCTTACCTGTTATATCAGTTTCACCATTGTTTGTTGTCTGGATGCTATATATATTTAGACCAGAGCTGTGCCTGATCTCAAAAGAATGGCCATCAGTGGTTAAACTGTGCTGGTTGATTGGATTCTAGATCTGCTTAGCCAAACTGCTCCAAGTTTGGGGCATGTGATCTGTTTGATTTCAATACAAAACATGTGGCCACCTGTGGACGCCCTCTTTTTGCTTTGATTGGAACTACTTGGACAGAGCAAAGGTCATACTCAGGAAGGGTGAATTTGTCTCATTGTGAATCCAGAATTTGTTGACAAACTAGTTTTTGCCATTCCTCTCCATTGTCAAGACTTTGGAAGAAAGCCATAGAACATACCCTTCATATTGATTTGGTGGGAATGATACTTTTTTAACCTATAATCTCATCTGTAGCAGCACATTCGTCCCAGCCATGCCCACAGCTCAAGGTTCATACTTTCCCCAGGAGTTAGTAGGTCGTTCATCTGCATATGCAGAGAATCTCTTGAGCCTTGAGCCAAGGGCCATCTGACCAGGAAAATGACAGGGAACAAGCCTTCAATGTTTGAAAAGGCCGTGCTGCTCTGACCTTCTTTAGAAGAAGAGAAAGCTCTACAGTTCAGTGTGATGGGTGGAGCTCACCTGACTTGGTCGGAAAGGAGATTGCCTTGAAAAGTGTCTAGCCAATGAGCAAGGGGGACCTTGGAGGGCACCTGGACAGGGCCAAACTGTAGACATCTGCTTTGTCGGAGGGTATGGACAGTAACTCACCACATCCATCTTTGCTGGCGCTTGACATTCACCTCCCTGGAGTGCTAATTTCCATCAAAAAAAGATTTCTGGCAGATTAAAAAAAGATAAAGCAATCAATCCATATTCGGTTCTAAAGCAAGAGAAACATTGAGAGTGTGGAACAAAGCCTTTGCCACGAGTGTTCACCTGGGGCTTTTGAGCTGCTGAGCTACTTGTCAGCATTTTCACTCAGGATAAAGGTTGTCATGGCTGCAACTTTCCTGTCATTACCCTTTAAAATGACATTGTTGTTATGTTATTGTTAATTTTACTGTTAATTGCTTCTTTAATTATATCATTGACTTTAAAAGTGGGTTTGTTGCTATTTCTGAAAAAGCCACAACATGCTTACACAATTTCTCTTCAACCTCCCTCTCCGAGACGCAATAGCACCGACCAATTGACGCTATACTCTCCTATAGAAACGCTGACCTCTGCCTGGCAGTCCTCTCTCTCTCTTGTGTGCCCTACCATGCCCCACTGACCTTCAGGTTACCAGTCCCACTGTGCTACCATCCACAATTCTGGAAAACCTGCCTGCAGAAGCACGTGCAAGAGACCTTCATCAGGTCAAAGGGATGCTTTCCTTTGCACAGTTCTCTGAAAAAAGGCATGGTGCAAAATCCCAAAGCATGCCTGAGGCTCACCTCCAGAGGCCTATAGGGAGGATGATGACAATGATACTGTTGAGGATTACCCTTCCAGTGTGACTCTTCCTATGGGCTCTGCTGCGGTGGCCTACTCTTGAAGAACTCTATCCAGTAGACAAACTATCTTCATGGTGCCCCCCCCCCCCCCATCTTAATCAATGCTTGAACCATGTACATGTCTTGTCTAACGGCTGTATGTATCGTGGTCGCAGCTACTGATGCAATATGTCTGAACGTAACTATTGTAACTGTAACTTGCTGTACTCTTGTATCATGCCACTGCTGTAAAGCTCACTGATGCGTTCGCGTCATAACCACGCTGTATACAATTGCAAAAATAAAAATAAGTAAAACACAAAATATGGCGGGAGCACAGGACCTGACCCCAGACCAGGAGGACCAGGAGCAAGAAAAAACAAAAGTCTGTGTTCAGGATGTCCTGAAGAAGGGCAAGGGGACATAATAGTGCACCTGGACAGGGCAAAATCACCTTCAGGATCTTGCTGAGGTACATGCCTCCAGGTAGTGAGGCTATTCAGCGGTTCTTGCCCGCAAAACAAAGGGTGGAGGGGCATCCGTAACCTAGTGACGTTGGTATGTTATGTTAAAACAATTTCTAAAGTGCATGTTCACCAAGTGGTTTCATGGTGCTGAGGTTGCTTGTGAAGAGTGAACCAAGTAACCAGTGACAGGAGCATGAACCTACTAACCAAGACCTTCGGATCTGTGAGGATCCCGGGCAGCAAGACCCCAGTCTGCTGAGGGAACCAGTGCGGTTTTCTTTTTTAATTACACTTTCAAGAGTTCCATCTTTCAACTCTACTTGTCATTTTTTTCTGCCATGGCTGATTAACTCTAATTAAAAATGTATTTGAATTGTTTCGCTTCCACCCTGAAGGGCAGAGCTGAGCTTGGTGCCTCGAGCTAACACTTGTTTCATTTCTCCTCATCAGGTTTCTCCTCATCGGGCTGTGGCTTTGAGATGAGAACTAATTAGCGTGGAGTCCCCGCTCCATCTGCCTCAGCGCCGAGCGCTTCTTTGTAGAAAGGGGAGATCTTTCATCGTTTACGTCCCGACAGCCTGACACTTTACATCGCCTGCTTCGTTACACCTCCTGGGCGTCGAATGCTCTAAAACAAGAATGGGGCTGCGTGGGACCCTCCCTTCACAATGCATTTTTCATGAGGGGGCAGCTGGGTGGTGCACGTGACACCACCCTGTGAGCTGCATACAGGCATGGGTGTAGTTTAGTCAGTGAGATTCGGAGGGTGTGAATCACGCATTTCATCACTGAAAAGCAGTGGACTGCAGGGTATTGGGTGAGATGACTAAGGTTTGGGATGGACTGTTTCCATGAGGAACAGGGTTAGTACTGATATGCATTAGGTGGGCTTTGTCCGGAGTGGCACAGTGGGTGAAAAGCAATGGGTTGGGATGCCACCCTGAGTGATTGCCACTGGTTAGACTGTTTGCAATATGTTTTTTATATGGTATGTGGCGCAGAAGGCTTACTCTAATGAATTGCGACAAACTGTGATCAATTGCGATGTTTGATACCATTATTTT
Source organism: Lissotriton vulgaris (assembly GCF_964263255.1). Taxonomy (NCBI): domain Eukaryota; kingdom Metazoa; phylum Chordata; class Amphibia; order Caudata; family Salamandridae; genus Lissotriton; species Lissotriton vulgaris. Next base: position 369,529,162 of record NC_141696.1, on the reverse strand, counting down.
GATAACTTACTGTTTAATAACTTTTTAACCATGCGTTTTTTAAATTATTTATGTATTCTATTCCGTGTATGTACATATTTTATCTGTGCTTTTATGGTCTATGACCACAATAAAGTTATCAAAGCAATATTCAGTCCTTTCACGTTTTGAGTGTTTAAATGCCAGTGGTATGCCTGGAATCCAGAGACTGGTGCAGCTTTCTAAGCCTCCTACTGCCTTTCTTTGTGAATTCCAAAAGTAGTAAATTTGCACCCATTCAAGGAGTACTTCTGTGGGTCCTGATTTATAATTTTTGGGTGAATCATCAACCATATACATTTACGTTTTTGATCCAAAAAAGAAACAAGTTAAAAGCTCTTAGATCAATGAAAAAACAGGCACAGAGGTAGCAAACCAGACTCAGGACCCCCAGATCTATCTACCAAACCAATAATGCATTTGGGGGTGTCACACCCAAACCCCTTTCCTAAAGCTACTCTCCTGCCCATCCCACCTGGACTACAGTCAAATATAACACAACAGCCTTGACTCCTTGCCCTGACATCCCTTACTTTAAATGTATTTTCTCTGCACACACTCTTCTTCATCTCTGCTAAAAGAAGCCTTGATGCAAGACTTGTGAAATCGGTGCATGTAGACAGCTCTCCATATTTCCATCCAGTCCTCACCTTTTACAAATCATTTTATCAAGTGACTGATGGCCCCAAGTACTAAGCGCAAGTTGAAAATTGAGGTGGACGTTCTGCAAATTAAGAGGGAGAGCCAAGCAAAGGAACTGGCTTGGCTATAAGTTTCCATGCACAAGCCAAGCCAAGTGTTGTGTTCTATTGTTTTACGTAGGTCACAAGAATAGAATGTTGTACTGTGATTTCATCACTGTCCCTTTAAGAGGGAAGGTTTGACGGACGTCCGTTGGGGCAATCCTCGAGAACTGTGACAGTGGTAGCTTGTACAGATTTTCCAGAAATAAACGGAAGATTTCCAACTAATGCCGGCAAGTGAAGTCTTCTAACCAAGTCAACAAAATGGTTGGAATTTACATTCTGTAACAACCATAATGTAGAAATGTCATACAGTCTCTTCAACATTCCAAAAACTGTATTTCTTTAACCGCATGCGCGCTAGCGGGTTTTCCCGCTGCGCGCTGAAGATTCGAAATTCGCGGGCTACGTGACAAAACCAGCTCGTCATGCACGCAGCGCAGGTAACGCCCATGACGAGCTGGCTTTGTCACCAGCATCGAAGGGGTTAAAATGCGTTAGCATTTCACCCTAGTAGAATAGGTCATCTCACTGCATGGACAGACATTTATTAAAAGTCATACTTTTTAAACATGATATTAGAAACTTTAATGGCTCACCCCCCAATGACAATGCCATCAGTGAACTAAGAGGGAAGTCAGTAGTCCTATAAACACTGAATGTGAACTAGTTTTTTTTTTTACTACAGATGGGTCATCATAATACTTTATTAAATCAAACATAAGAGGTACACTTACAGTGTTCTCATATGTGATAATACAGAAAAAGGAGATTTTGTGAAATAAAGTATTGCCAAGAATCACACAGTTTGGACAAGCAGGGAAATCAGTATTGATTCCAGGTTATCTGTTTTTTTATATATGTGTATATATATATATATATATATATATATATATATATATATATATATATATATCTCCTCAGTAAAACGAAGTTCCTCTCGCACACTCTGAATCGTTCTGACGAAAAAAAACACAAGCTGGTTGCAATCGGTATGGGGGTTTATTGTAAGTCATAAACCCGCCGTGACGCGTTTCGCCACCGTAGTGGCTTGTTGAACAAGCCACTACGGTGGCGAAATGCGAGCTCTTCTTCTAGTATAGAAGATGAGATCACTTGTTGTAATTGCTTTTCTAGAGCAGAAATATGGATCAGAGATTAGGGTTTCTGGATATGCTCTAACCCCTTCGACGCTCATGACGAGCTCAGCTCGTCAGGAGGTACACCTCTCGTATGCTCATGACGAGCTGAGCTCGTCATGAACGCATAGGTTTCCGTTTAGCGTTAGCGCACAGCGGAAATATGCGCCACATCGATGCGGTTAAGAAATCTGTGTTTGAGGCCCATGAGGCGGGTATTTAATTACAAAAGCATTGTGGACCACCGGCTCGAGGTTTTTGTCAAGTACTCACTGTAGGGTATGATCCATGTCTTTGGGTACGATAGAGCCATGGAAGACATAATGGAGGGGAGGAGAGTGGGGAGGATCGTGTGGGAGGCGGGGGAGGATAGGAGAGAGAGTGTGGTGTGCAAGCCCAGATCAAGGGTAACGTAGGATCTTCTCTGATTTTGCATAGGAAGTCTCTAGAGACCAACGTTTTTGCTACTAATAGACTCAATTTAAGTAAAAGGGTATTGGCTAATGCAGATAAAAGGAGAGAAGTAATGACATCAATGATTTTAAGCGGTAGAGGACAATAATTTTTGGAATATTAATCCAGAGGTGCTCAGAAAGCTAGTGTGTCTCAAGTGCATTAGTTGATAAAATAGCAAAACAGTTCACATCACCTCAGAATCTGTGCAATGGTAGAGAAAGCACAATGTAGATAGGACTTACGTAGGCTAAATAGCTGTTACAAAAGGACCTTCTGAAATGCAAGGATCAGGTGTCGGGATTCAATCTCTAATTTAGAAGAAACCCTTACAACTTAATGTTACATATGAATCCTGGCTCAATTATTTGAATGCTTGTATGGGAGACATACGGTATGAGTAATAGCGCCAGGAAACCGCTTGGTGACAGTGCGCTCTACAAATACCTTGACATTTACATTTACATTTGACATCAGGGTAAATTGTCTATGAGGATATACAGACTTTGTGCCGCATTCATTTTGCCAACTGACATTTTGGCACATGCACTGCAACATTTGATTAAACAGCGTTGTAGGTGGATATGGGTAGGGTGGGGGGGAGGGCAGTGGGTGTGTGGGTGGGCGTTCCACCTGTAAAAAAACAAATACAAAAACGGCAATCACTTCGGGGTAAACACAGGTGTGCAGTGTGCAGAATGTGTCGGTGTTTGTCCCTCGGTGAAATGTCCACAAGTCTTCTATGGGGAACTAGTGTGAATCTGCAATGTGAACTGGTATTTTGAAAAAAGAAAAGGAAACTGCAAAGCTTACTCGAGTTGTTGAACCAGATGTGTATTAGAAAGAGGAAGATATAAAGAAAGAAATGAGAATGAGCTCTACCGGTAATTATTTTTAATTCGAAGTGGACATGACAAAGAAACTTGAAAGATTTCAGTATTCATAAAATACAGTGGTTTTGGAGACAGATTTTAAATAGTAGTCAAACAGGAAATTTTTGAATGTTCATATACTGAAGAATCCAGCAAAAAAAATTTGAAATCAAGATTACCAAAGTGGGCTCAATACTCATAGCCAGCTCTGATACGGTATATGGGGAAACAGCCTTTACAACAGGGGAGCTCATTTATGAGGCTGTGCGTCACTTTTACGCCGCCGGCGAGTCACTTTTTATGACGCAGCAGTGGCGTAAAAAATGCACCTTGTTGCGCCATATTTACAAAGTGACGCATCTAGGTAGATGCGTCACTTTGTAAACCCCTGCGCCGCATTATACCTGCGCCAGGTATAATGTATGCAAGGGGGGCGTATTGACGCAAGGAAGGGTCGTAGAAGTGACGCAGTGAAATCTATGAGATTTCACTGCGTCACTTTTAGGACGCTGTTGCGTCAAAATCTTGTGCCTGCCACACAGCAGGTGTAAGACTGATGCAGGCCCTTTCACATGGGGCTTGCCCCATGTGAAAGGACGCATTGCTGGAGTTGCGTCACTTTTGTGACACACTCCAGCAATGCGTCACTTTTGCGCTTACAGATACGTCAGAAATACTGACGTATCCTTAACTCCTTGCGACATGATGCGTCATACATTAAATATGACGCATCAGGAATGTCGCAAGGAGTGCGCACTGAGAAGTGACACATCGCTGCTTTCACGCAGCGATGCGTCAATTCTCATAAATGAGGCCCAATGTATGCAGGGGGGGCGTTCTGACGCAAGACAGGGTCATGGAAGTGACGATTTCACTGCACCACTTCTAGGATACAAATGCGTCAATTTCTTACGGCTGCCTCACAGCAGGCGTAAGACTGACGATGGCCCTTTCACATGGGGCGTGCCCCATGTGAAAGGACACATTGCTGGAGTTGCGTCACTTTTGTGACACACTCCAGCAATGCGTCACTTTTGCGCCATACAGATACGTCAGAAATACAGACGTATCTGTAACTCCTTCCGCCATGATGCCTCATACTGTAAATTTGACGCATCATTGGTCACGCAAGGAGGGCACAGTGAAAAGTGACGCATCACTGTTTTCACGCAGCGATGCGCCACTTTTCATAAATGAGGCCCAAGGTGTTTACCATGTTGTACCTTTATCACGCATTTTTTAACTCGCATGTTTTCAGACCACATATACTTTTACAACCTATGCCAAAAAATGCATGAGAAAGGTATTCTGAGTATTTCCCTGCGTTGTTCTGTCATACAACTAGTATATTGTTTTTGATGATGTAAGAGTTTCAGAAGGTAGAGGTAAGAAGGACAGCAAGATGTGTCCAGTTGGAATATTTTAGGAATGGTATCACATTTTTAATTATTATATTGTATATATTAATTTATTTGTCCCATCTTCCAAATGTAACCACATTTTTACATCATATTTTTATTATGTTTCCCTCTCTGATTTCTTGTGGTCATTGTCCTCAATTAGCTGATGGAGGCTCTGATGGGTAGCATCTTCCTCTGCCTTTGCCGCACAAAGATCTTGAGATCTTATTCACCAAGACAAGAAAACATTCTCGAGTGTATGAACATCTGAGTTTTACCCTTTTATGCTAACGGATTCAGTGCATTCACAGAAGGGTACTTGTAACAAAGCAAATTACTTTTCAAACCAATGGCACAGAGTGGAGCAAGGACCATTTATGCTTGAAATACAGAGAAGCTTATTAGCCTTGATGTAGACCCATTGGGATAGGGAGGGCTGTGATCAGGAAGGCCAGGACTTGGATTAATGACGATTACTGGTAGGTGAGAAGAGCATGATGAAAAAGAGTTTATCACATAATAAATGTGTTTACAGCTTAGTACTTGTAGCTCATTGAGTGATCATGTGATATAAACTCTCAGGCGCCCCTCATTTTGTCATTCCTACCTAGCATCCCGACTCCAGTGGTTGTGTCGTTGGTTAGCGGGTGCTCTCCTTTGCAGACGCCACTAGTCAGGCCTCCATATAGGGCTTGTATATGAGCTTCTCACTTCTCTCGCCACCTCCATACTCGCCCCATCTCCTTTAATTGGCATTACGCACATCTTCCCACTTGCTTTCCTCTCTCCACAGGGGTAGTAACATATACTCTGGCAATTCCCCTGTTTGGTCTCCCTTGCCCAAGAGGTGGAGTTTGCCAAGACTCATACTCTGAGGCCCACATCCGTATCCAGCCGCTCTGTACGTTGGGTCAAGGACTTCACCAACTCTCCTGGTTTTATAATTCACTAGTGGTATTGGCCTCGTCCAGGCTGACCCTGTTGAGGGACAAGCGGGAAACAGATGCCAATAGAGCTTTCCATGATAAGGAGTGGGCCTTAGCCTTTGAAATCCCTTGCTTAAGATCCTTCAGTGTGAAATTCCAATTGATTCAATAATTTGTGTTCCACAAGGCTACCTTTCCCCTGTGACACTTAATAGATGCTTCCATCACATTGCAGCAACCTGTCCCCATTGCCAGCACCCAGATGCTGGTTTTATCCACATGCTGTGCGCCTGTCCACGTCTCTTCCCATTCTAGTCATATATCATGAATCTCCTGTCCTCCATGATAGCCAGTCCGGTCCCCTTAGATTGGGACTTCGATTGCACTGAGGATATACAAGTGCTCCAAGAGGGAGTGTGCTGCCTCGGGGCTGGCAAACATGGCCTGCTTAAACGTGAGATCACTTTGGACTGGAAGTCCAAATATCCATCATCGATCACAGCCTTGGTGTTCGCCCTCTCGAAACGGGCTGAAGGTGTTACCGTGTGCAGAGGGGAGGCCAGGAGCCTTTGATAGCTGCCTTGGCTACTCAAGGGGATGCTCTCTTGCACCAACAGCAGTCCCCAATGGACGAACTCTCCCCCTCCCCTCTTAGCCGCAATGGGCCATAGTGGGCATGGGCCACCTACTGCCGTCACAACTGGATAGCAGCTTATCTCTTCACCTATCACTTTGCTCTTATTTATCCAAAGTGTTTTGCTGTCCCACAACTGCTGGCCATGCACTTCGTAATAACCACCAACTTTCACCTTCGCACTGGTCATATTGGTCTCCCCCCGCCCCACACCTTTGTCTTCCCACATTTTCGTTACTTTCCCATGGTTCTCACCCTTGTTATGAGAAAATGTTTGGTTCAGCTAGCACCATCTCATCCTTTAATCTTATCATATTTCATGCCAACTCATAGTAATGTAAAAATATTTCTTCTTTGAATCTCTCCAGCCTTTAAACCAATGTCAATTCCACTAGTAACCCTCTAAAAGTTATTATCTGGTTTATGCACACTTTTGCTACAGGTCTATCCATTGTCTTTGTCATACTAAAAAGAAAAAAATGCAAATAAAGATATTTTTTATAAAAAAGGTCTGATAGGCATTTGATAACTGATCGTTTTCTGTCGCTGCTTGTATGTGTATTCTAAACGTTGGCAATAATTATTTATTTCAGGAAAAATATGAAGATGAAACCATTTATAATCTAAGTAAAAATTGAGATAAGCCTAAAAGCTCAAAACATTTATTTTTTCTAATACAGGAAATGAATTGTTCTGTTGTTGTTCTTCCATGCAGATTTACATGTATCAAGTGATCACAGTGTTGTGAAAGGCTCATTTAGGGATATGCAGGGTTTTAATTAGCATCTGTGGAGGAGCCTCATTACAGAAGAGATACAAATTTCCTGTTTATTTTTTCCTGTGGACAGCAGATTGAAAACAAATTGTAATGGAGTAGGAGTGACGGCTGAGGTAGCACCTGAATGGGTATGCAGATTATTCATGGTCGACATCATGCAGGCAGTGAAATCTCCAGCGGCGGCTCCAGCGTAATGGCAGAGGAGCGTCTCCCCACTACAAAATGAAAAATAAAACGATAACAAAACAATTTTACAATCCTTTTGTTTTTCAATGCTTCTGAGTCTAGGGCAGGCCAGGCAATTCTCTCTTGACAGTGCAGGGACTGGGAGGAGGAGGAGAGGGCACTAGTAAGTGGCCGGCCAAACTGACATGCGCACTTGGGAATTTCCCCAACCCTGCTGTATAGTACAGTTGGGTGGAGAAATGGCACAGGCTCCCGGTCCCTTAAAGGGCACCTAACCAGGCTGCTCAGATCAATCCAGGTGCTACTCTCACAGCATGAGAACAGCATCTGGATTGGGTGGGAGTCTGGTAGCCTGTGCTGGCCCAGGGACTTCCTGAAAAGAGGAGCACTTAGACCGGGCATCTTTTGGCGTGTTTTCTCTGTCGTTTTGCTTTTTGGCCTATTTTTTTCATGGTATGTTGGACTTCGTTTTGCTGGTTTAGTGCCTCTGTGCACTTTTTCACTGCTGTTCAGTGTTAAAGTGCAAGTGCTCCTACTGTAAACTGTCTTTATGGACTGGTGTTTCCATGTTTGGCCTATTTGATTTAATACTAAGTCCCTAGTACAGTACACTGTGTGTGCCCAGGCCCTGTAAATCAAATGCTGCTAGTGGGCCTGCAGTAATTGCGCCACCCACATAAGCAGCCTTACAAAGGTGTCTCAGCCTGCCACTGCAGTGTCTGCACGCAGTGTTTAGTGTCATATCGACCTGGCAAGTGCCCCCACTTGCCAGTCCCTAACCTTCCCATATCTTACATGTAAGGTAACCCTCAGGTAGGCCCAAGGACCTCCCTGGGCAATGTGCACTGTATGTGAAAGGCATGACATGTCCTGTTGTGTGTGATCATGGCCTGATAGTGAAATACTGCCAATTAAATTTTTCAGTATTGAAAGGCTATCTGCCCCATAAGCTAACATGAGAGTTGCTTTGTAACATCTTACAAGTATATCTTTTCATTGGGGCAACATAGATAAAGGGAATTTAGGCTCTCTGAACTCAGAATAATAAACCATCTTTTTAGGGATATGGTTTTTAAATTGTGTGTTTGAAAATGTGGAGAAGTGTGGCTCAATGGTTAGAGCGGCATACCCTGATGCAGAGGTCTGGCCTGGGACCAGGGTTCAATTCCGGCCTCGGCAGGTCTTGGGCTCAATTTCTCGGACTTGATAATTCTCGCCTTGGTGCCTATTCTAATCATGGGTCCCACTCTGCAACTCTGGGCAATAGCTTGCTTAATCTCCACAACGGCCCCAACAGCGATGGGATACCTGGCTTCACCTTGGGGGTGCCCAGGAGTGGACATTTCACAAGGAAAAGCCAGGAAGGGTTCCACAGCTGTATGCGTTACAGCGCAAGGACACCCCAGTTGGGGTATTAGTGTGCTTTACAAGTACAAATTACAAAATGGCACTTTTCGAAAGTAGGCATTTTCTTGTTTAACCATTCTGTGTGCCTCTGCTGGTTTGTGTATTGACTATCTGGTTTTGGAGTGACAGGCGCTGGGGATGTACATTCACTGTAGACATCCACTAGTGGGGTTGAGGTGTGTCCTGCCTTTCCTGGGTAACTCATAGTTGGGCTGAATAGGAATGTTCTGCATTTAGAGTGATGGGAGGAGTTTTTACTAGCACCTGAATAGGCAGTATCTCCTCTGCACAATGCCATCCCCTCCTCCTGTAGTGAAGCTGGGGCAAGCGGGCAGAATTGGTTTAGACTGGGCTCAGAGACCCTTGCCACAAACAGAACAAAGAAAGAATTTGATATAAATATTGGGGCCCTGACCCTAGGATTTAGAACTCTTTTGGATCAAGGAACCTGCCAAGAAGAAGAGCTGGAGAAGCTGTGAGGAGGAACTACCACTTTGCTGTGTGTTTGCGTGTTGCCCTATGGTAGCTGCTTCTGTCTTGGGCGGAGAAGGGACTGGACTGAACTTTCTGCAACTTCTTTGTTTGAATTTCTCCAAGGTCTTGAGGTAGACCATGCCCCCTGTTCAAGAAGTCTCGGGAACAGCAAAGACTTCAAGTTCACCTGTTACCAGCACTGGGAACTGCATGTTTTGTGCTGCAACAGATGCAGAATGATGCTGCTGTCTGCTCCATGTCCTGAAGGCACCACAGAGGGCACTGCCATGCTTAGCACCACAACCCTGGTCTCAACGACAACAAGGTCCGACCCTGTCACCAAGCACTGCTTGCCCCTTGGGAACCACGCTTAGCACCTCAATAAGCCCGCTCCCTTCACACTGCAGCCCTGGTCTCACCAACACCCCTGGATGGTGTCACCGAACCTGTGCCTGCACCGTGACCTAAGGGCATCACAAGCCGCTGCACTTCACACCACAGCCCCGATGCCCACCGACGCCAGTGCTTCTGACTTCAACCGCATAGAGTTTGATCTGCAAAGCGTGTGACTTCAAGGGCCCGACGACTCCTGCACTAACCTCTGGAACTGGCGCCTGCTGACACCAGCTCTTCGGAGCTTACCGCAAGGTCCCCAATGTCCTACATTTCTAAAGGTACGGTTTTGGGGTCTTTCCGACATCGTAGCTGGCCTGCGATGCCGTAATCAGCCAGAGCTGTTTGGCTTTGTTGTTTATGACACCGTGATAGCCCCGGACAGAGCTATTGACTTCAAGAACTGTATTTTAAGTCTATTTGTGCTTATTGGTATGTCTAAGAACTGTATGCTGGATTTTTACTGTTTTTGGACTTGTGTTGCACAGATAAAATATTGGATTTTTTCTAAAACGGTTGTGGTGTCCTTTTGTAGTGTTTTCACTGTATTACTATATGTAATGTGCTAATGCTTTACACGCTGCCTCTGAGATACGTCTGACTGCTCGTGCCAAGCTACCAAAGGTGTGAGCAGGGGTTATTTTAGAAGTGCAGTGCCCTTATCCTGACTAGGAAGAAGGGTCCCCACTTGAACAGGGAAACAATCTCCCAACTAGAGACCCCTACTTCTAACAGGCGGCCAGCAGCGGGAGCGGCAGCAGGATTGGCAGGTACGTGCTTTTTAAAAAATATTCACCCCGTGCTGCCCTACCACTTTATTTAACTAAGTACACAGATTGCCAGCCACACACTTACTTAAATCCTCTATTTTTGAGGGAACAAACCCCATTTGGTGGATACGTAGGATCACGAGCATGATCCAGTAAGATCCCGAAAAGAAAAGAAACTCAGTCAGAACTAATACCCTACCCTTGACCGGCGGCTGCTGGTTCAACAGATATCCTGTATTAAGACAGAGCCCAGATGAGAATCTGTAGAGTTGACATACCGGATTCGAAACGCGTTGGCGTAAAAAGATTAGCCATTTATTGGTTGAATGGACTGAATGAATTAATTTGAAGTCTATTTTTCCTTTTTTGAACTGCCTACATTCAACTGTAGTTCATTGATTTATGATTGTCACCAAGTTTATACTTTTGACTCTGGTCTTTATGGAATTACAGATGATTTTTTCTTCGTAGTATGAATATTTGAGTGTATATATATCAGAGCAATTCACTTTGTATAATACAACTAGTTATGTGTATGTGTATGTGTTTGTGTTGTAAATAATCGCGAATTGTAAATAAATGTATATAAGGTGTACAAAACGATAAGGTGTCCCTTTCATACATCAATACTTAAAAAAAGACAAAAAACAAATACATAATAAAAGGGTTTGAGTGATATACCCGAACGAACCAGGAAGTCTCTTATGGTTTGTTCTCTCAAAAATAGAGGATTTAAGTAAGTGTGTGGCTGGCAATCTGTGTACTTAGTTATATTTATGGTCCAGCTAGCCCCACGTCCCAGGACCTGACTCCCCCATTCTTTAAACTACCACTTTATTTAGGCAGCAGCCGCTGCTGGAAATCTACCATGAACAATCCATTGCAATAGTCCAGCATCCTGATGACGAGGGCATTAATGATAAGTGTGAGGTTGAGAACTCGAGGTGACAGCAGTTTGTTCTCATGTAAAGGAGCTGGTACTTTGCAGCTGTGACTCTCGAAGGTTTAAAGAGTTCAGCTGCAAAATCGAAAAGCACACCTTGGTTTCCGGTGATGGTGGAAGAAATTAAAGGTTTGGGGGTAAAGGAAATAGAATTAATTGAGAGAGGATGGTTGCAGGAATCAGAAAACATAATATTTCCTTTATAGATAGTTTTATTTATTTATTTTATTTGTTTATTTGAAATGTTTTATGTAGCGCTAGCTAGACCCAGAAGTATCAAAGAGCTTTACATGAGATAGGACATTGTTTCAGAACATTGTTACATAGTTACATAAGTGACATTTCCAGTTACCAGTACATGCTTCTGAGAAAAAGGTGAACTTACACAGTAATATAAGATATTAGCGCATAGCATATCCAAGACACATGTCTTATGGAGAATGGAAGGTAGAGGGAAAGGTAAACAGGAGAGGGGAGAGCAGACAGAGTCAGGTAGACTGAAGTGGAAAATTACTCCAGGGGAACAAAGTAGTCAAAGCAGTCAATTAGAGAGACAGATAAAACCGTGAAGAACTGTTAAAAACAATGTCCGATATCCGGGTGGGTAGGTGACGGCCGAGGGGTTGTCCCAGAGCTAGACTCCTCAACAGCTGCATAAGACAGCTCCACCGAGCATCGGTTTAGCATTAAAAGTGCATATCTACATCAAAGTGCATTGTTTTGCAAAAAAACTGTGAAATGTCATGGGGGGCTCCAAACTCGTCATTCATCAATTTAATGACCTAAGCCTTAATCTGAGCTGCAGGCCGAATGTAGTTTAAAATGAACAGTTTGCCACTATTTCTCCCAAAATGCTTTCAAACAGCTCAACTTGTTGCCGACTGAGACAAGAATCAAGTTCAAATCCCTTTGTATTGCACACAGGGCCATAAAGAACAAAGGGCCAGTGAAGCTCAGAAATCAGGGGCCTCATTTATGAGGCTGTGCGTCACTTTTACGCCGCCGGTGCGTCACTTTTTGTGACACACCAGTGGCGTAAAAAATGCGCCTTGTTGCGCCATATTTACAAAGTGACGCATCAAGGTAGATGTAATTCCTTGTGACATGATGCGTCATACATTAAATATGACGCATCAGGAATGTCGCAAGGAGTGAGCACTGAGAAGTGACGCATCGCTGCTTTCACGCAGCGATGCGTCATTTCTCATAAGTGAGGCCCCTGGTATCTTCGTATGTTCCAGACAGACTCCTAAGATCCTTTCAACATCTATTCAGCACAACCAGAGTCAAAAGGACAAGAGGGGGAGGAAGATCATTCGCTCAATTGGTACCTAAGTTGTGGAACAATCTCCCCCTCAGCCATAGATCACTGCAAGATAAACCCACCTTTAGAAAAAAACTCAAGACCTGGTTGTTCCCTTATTTAATGCGTTAATAGATACAGTTACCCAGTTCAGCACTTACCAGTGCGGGGAAGCCCTCGGCAGCCATGCACTTTACAAATCCCAAACATAAACATAAACTGTTCTTCTTTAAAATGAACCTCCATAAATCCCTCCCTCACACAAACAACTTACTGTTTTTTTTGTTTATACTCTTTATACTGTTAGGGCTATTGGAGGTTGCAGTGGCATTTCCTTTAAACACATGTGTATGCCTATTCAGGTACGCATTCATTTTTTCAAAACTGTTCATCTTCCTGTGCTGGGGCCCTGATGTATGGATTAGTTGTTCATCACAGCCGGCTCAGCCCTACCAGCATTTCATTTCTTTTGAAACACCACCTGCTCTAGCATCGCTTTTCCTTTTACATTAAAGCTAGGGGCTGCAGCGCTGCACCACTTATTTTAGTTTTTTGAGGGTTGATGCTTCCGTCCTTACTGGGGTTTGTAATGTCGCCACTCAATAAATGAGGGGGAGATGGTTTTCTCCATGTGCCGCGTATGGGAGCTAATAGAAAGTGCTGGGTATGGCTGCCTAGGCAATCCACTTGCTGGAGACCAATAAGGAAACACCCAGCTCCATGTTAATTATTTATGCTGCGCGTGCTGCGCGTGCCGCGCGGCTGTAGGCCACACTGTGTGCAGCGGTGGTTGTTGGCTAATCAGTCCGACACAACACTGGTGACGAGGGCAGTACCCTCGAGTTTGACCTGCACTATTCAGAGGTGGGGTCGCCGGTGAGGTCCAGATAGTGGAAGGGGAAGTGCTGGGCCCGGTCTCACAAATGAAAGCCTGTACACATCCTGCATTCTTCTAGGAGACAGGTTTCTCAACCAGTGCAAGCCTCTACATGAATCCCAGCACATTGGCCCTGGCCCAGCACGGAGTGGCCTGATCAAAAAGCTTAGTCAGTGGCCCTTCACCAGTGACACTTCCATCAGGTTAGTGGCATGTACCTATCCAAGAAGTATCAGTCTCTCAGGATACATACCTTGACACACTAGAAGAGAACAGAGGGCCTCGTGGACTTCCTGTTGACATCTATACTCGTGCCCAGGCAGCTGCCTTGCTCCCCCTGCACAGACAGTGCTCATGCTGGGAGGGACATTCTTTTAACAAAAGTTCTCCTCAACTAAAGAAACACAGAGTTGTGGCAGTAAGCCACGTAGACCACACCAGAATGTCCACTGTACCAGCAATCGAACCCTTTCTCATCCAACACGCACCGTCCTCCCAATTACCCAAGTGGAGAGACTAGTTGGAGCACCTTGAGCTCTACATTGAGGCCAGTGACGTCATGGTGGAATGCTGCCGCGCCCTTCTAATGCAACTCAGAGGCAGGGACATCCATAAACTATACAATACACTCACAGAGGCAGGGACACAGTCTTCACAGCCCTGAATGCTCAATTTGAGCCAATGACCAACAGGGACTATGAGCATTTAGGGCCAGATGTACCACCCATTTTTGCATGTGCATGCAAAAACCCTACAGCCCATGTACAAACTTTATTTAGCGTGTTGCAATTTATTTGTGACTCGCTAAATTGCGTTTGCGACTCGCAATTAGGAAGGGGCATTTCTAGGGCGTCCCTCCCTAATTGTGACTCTGAGCTCTATGTATGACTGTTTTGCGACTGCAATTGTGGTCGCAAAACAGTCGCAATTTGCCACCTACTTCAAGTAGGTCATAATTCAGTTGCAAATGGAAAGGGGTCCCTAGGGGACCCCATCCCCTTTGCAAAATGCATGCGAAAATATTTTTTAATGGCAGACAGTGGTCCCAGGGTCCACTGCCAGCCCTTAAAAAATGAAAGGAAATGTTTTTTTTTTTCCAAATGCATCCAGTTTTACTTTAAAAGGAATCCCAGACATGGTGGTCTGGTGAGCCCAGCAGGTCACCATCCCTGGGAAGGCCAGACATTCTCAATGCAAGTGCCTCATGAATATTGATGAGCCTCACAATTTGCGACCACATTTGGAATTGCGACTCGCTATTTTTTGCAATTTGCGAGTCACAATTCCAAACGGTTGTTCATCAGGCCCTTTATCTTCAGGCAAGCCCGTCAGGAACTGGAAAAATCATTTGATGGTTTCTATGGCAGACTCAAAGAGATTGCCAGTACCTGTGGGTTCAATGATGAACAAGAGGAGATCAGTAGCCAAATCATTCATGCTGTGACTCATCCAAGCCGCGGGAAGCCATACTACAGGAGTCTGGCAAGTCCCTAAGAGACAAACTCACACTTGGCAGGTCCAAAGAACTATCCAAAGCTCGGGTTTTGCATAAGAAGGGCATATTCCACAGAACAATCAAAGCAGAACTGGTCAATGCAGTTCAAACGCAACGCAGCACCGAGCCCTCAAAAAGACCACCTAATGCCAAAAGGCCTTGTAGGTATTGTGGAGGGCAGGCCCACAGGCCGACAGACTGCCCTCTCAAAGAAAGGAAACGCAGCATGCAGCAAGTAAAATCATTTTGCTAAAGTATGCAGGGAGCTAGAATATACACGTACAAAAGAGACTATCCACGCTCTTTCAGCAGCCATGAGTGGGACCAGAGAGTTGGATGACAATGATGTCACAGACAGCATAGTAAACACCGTCATACCGATCAGCCACAGCAACACCACCCGGAGACCCCGTCCTAATGTCAAATACACATTGGGCAACACCAGGTCACCGCAACCATTGATACAGGAGCATCCATTGACCCCATGTCAGCAGGTAAGTATCAGTCCATGCCACAACCACCTACACTAGCCAAAGTCCGACTCTTTGCTTATGGATAAACTCAACCACAGTCACCAGTCTCCCATGGAGACTTAAATGTGGAGACCACCATATGCGTAGCGGAAGGAGGTCAAGGCATGCCCGTCACCTGCAGCATAGCCAAAACCTTTGGCCTATTCACATTCGCTTTTGGAGTGCAAGTTGAGGAACTGTCACACATCATAGCCATGTTCGAAGCAATTTTCAAAGGAATCAACTGTCTGAAGTACAAAGTGCTGAAATTGCACATTGAGAAACCAATCCAGCCAGTAGCCCTTCAGCATCATCACACTGCGTTTCACCTCAGACCCAAGGTGGAACAGGGAGTTAACAGATTGGAACGGGAAAGAAACATTGAGAATGTCACAGGCTCCACACCATGTGTATCGCCCATAGTAGTGGTGAAAAAACAACCCAGAGAAGGCCATATCTGTGTGAACATGTGACTCCCAAACATAGCAGTTAAATGGGAAAGCCATCTGAACCCCACCATTGATGACCTCATAGGGAAACTCAATGGAGTCCAGTGGTTCTCCAAGGTATACCCGCAATCGGGGTACCACCAACTGCCCTTACACTCAGACTTGAGCTATATCACTACATTTTCCACGCATGTGGAGCTCGGCACTAATGTGTTATCAACTTCGGAATATCAAGCACTGCAGAGGTATTCCAAACTATCATTCATGAACTCCTCAAAGGGCTATCCGGCGTTATGTTTGGAAGTGATGAGATTCTTATATTTGCCAAATCAGAGATAGAACATAACATAACGTGTATTTGTAAAGCGTACGTTAATCTAAAGGTAACTTGGCGCAAAATAACAATTTTTACTGTTACCCAACTCAATGGTACTCATTTTATCTCACTCAGATGGGTGAAAGGCTAAGTGGACCTGCTGAGATTTGAAACTGTCACCATGAGGTCGAACACTTGAGGAAATATAAATTTTTGGTCATGTTATGTTCCCTAGCGCGTACCCCACCGACTCCATGTACCAGCTTAAAGTGCATGTAACTTCCCTCCTGTGTACTTCTATGAAGACGCAAATACATTTGCGTCCACCGTTAACATGTCCTCTTTCAGATCCACCATGAATGGATTATATAGTCCGTTCCTAAGTATGCTATGCCACCGTCTTTTTGTAGTACACTTTACGTGTTTTCCTGCTCCAGCAGAGTAGGCCCTGAATTTCTGCCATCGAACCTCTTTTGTGGCTCCTGACTCTGGCAGCGTCTGCCCAGGCTACCTCTGTACCCGTGAACTCTGACTTACTTTCAGCGCGGCCCCTCGCGCTCAGCTCAAGCCTGCTTTCTGCCAAGACTGACTATAACCTTCGAGTTATCTATTCCGCTCCCCGAGAATACATTCCTGCCTACTAGATCCTGTAAACATCCTCTCCAGCTGCAGAGCCAAAGGGCCGTCCTGTCTCAATGCAAATAATTCATAGCCTCTGTTGCCATGCTTCCATGGAAGGCCCCGTGCCCCCACGCTTCACATGTAGACACTTAGGCGCTTATACACGCATCCACAGTTAGCATAGAATAGTTTCTGCCCTAGAGACCTTTCCGTCCAGATAGTATAGTTCCTAAACATCAGATATCAGATATGATAGAAGTACAAGTTGATCTGACATGCCAGACTTCTGTCTCTTTCCGTCAGTGTAAATGTCAAATCCCCTGCACCCCGTCAATCACACGTCATGCAGCTGCGCGCGCATCCAAGCTTCCGATTTCTGCTGACACTGCAACAATTCTGTTAGCACCACCTCTTGGTGCCACCCACTTGCGTCACCTATCAGTGACGTTTCTAGCACACACCTCTGGTTCACGCCTAGTTCACGCCTCTTGATTACGTATTAGTACCACGTGTATACTGTTATCTTGTCTTCTCTCAGCTGTTACGCCTCTTACATTACTTCTTATGGTATAAATCAAGTATATAAGCTATGTATTGTTAATAAACGAGAGCGCTCTATCCCTTCTGACACCCCTGTGGTGGTCAGAACATGATATCCTGATCAAGACCATTCCTTTTTGAGGAATAAAACCCTTAGAAACTCTAACACCACGGACTCTGTCTTTTTTCATCCGATCTGAGTTATTATTGATTAAGTACTTACCTGCATAGAAATTAAGAGAGTAAATTAATTATTTACGTCATTTTGGCGCCCGAACAGGGACCCCTCCCCCACCTCACGCGCCGGTTGGTGCGTTGCAAGCTATGTCCCCTGCCATCAGTTAGAAGGAACCTACGCGTACTGGCAGGATTTCCTGCATCTCCCTCTGACTCAAGGAGGTGACGAAGACTGCGATCAGTGCCCAGACGAGGCGGTGAGGAGTGCGGAGGATCCCGACCAGAGCCTAGCCGAAAGAAGCAAGGTCCGAGGTGTCAAGAGGCCCACCAGGTTTCCGAAGTTTTCCGAAGTTTTCCGAAGTTTCCCGAAGTTTTCCGAAGTTTTCCGAAGTACCGAGTCGAGTCCAGTCGAGTTTTCCGAGGCCTTCTGTTTCCGTGCTTCCCGGTGAGTACCATTGCTGGGTCGTATCTAGACGGGTTTGGGTACGCAAGTCCGGTCTGCACTGTTTTTAGGCAGTGTATCTGTACTGTTTAGCAGTATATCTAGTATTCTGAATTTCTGCACTGTTACACCAGTGTATCTGTACTGTTTAGCAGTACATCCAGTATAGGGGGGTAGTCATCTATGTCTTCAATGTCCTTATGTGATTAATGTCGTGGTATGAATGTGACTGTTTAATGTGCATTATTGTGTTTCTTGAATCAACTAGCTGTAACTCGTATTAAATAGTAAAGATCAAACATTCAGTAATAAGTAAGCAAAATGCCGTTTTTCAACAAGTTAAAGCAGATAGGAACTAGGAAAGGGATACTGGAGGAAGAAATTCCTATTCCCCCTAGGGACACTCCCGGCAATTTTATGTACCAGAAGCATGGCATAGATGCCATATTATATCTAGATTTATGGGCCGATTACACCAAACACCTAGACGAAAGACACAGATGGCCGGTCTCCGGAACATGGGATGCCGAGTGCATCATGAGGGTAGAAGAAGCATTATGGAAAAAGAAAGCTAGACAATCTCAGAAGGACGCCATAGAATTTTGGCGTAAGGAATCACGTAAGCGTGCTGACAAAGCACTCCGTAGAGAAGACAGACTTAAAGAATCAGAGAAAGACCAAGAAAACGAATTAGTTACTGAAGGGATTCGAGTAAAAACAGAACAAATAGACCGTGCCCGAAATAATCTTGTAAACGGTATGTATCTTGCAGCAGATGGCACATCTGAAGCCCTATCAGAAATACCGAAAAACTTACCGACACCATTGGTTCCGACTAAAGTAATGCATAAAACTACTAAAGACATATTCCTAAATTCATATTTAGAGGATGTAGTACCAGCTTACACCAATCTGCCTGTCCGTGCCCTGCCTACTGACAGGGATGGGGGTGGCACTACGCCCCCGGATCATGTCCCGCCGGTATCGCGACAGACCTCCCCTGTTCCGCCAGCTCCGCCACTTCCCGCACTCAAGATTGACTTACCAAAACAGGTCCTACCTGATCCTACTAAGCGACAAATTCAAGTTCAGATACAGACTCCGCGGAGAGATAATGCCCAAGCATCCGCCGCAGGAGGTGCGACTGCGGGTCCGCAGACCCCGCCACCGACACACAGATTCAATTTAAGGGACACGCAGAATCCTTTCCAGTCTCCCCACTTGTCGCGTCTTGACGCATTAAAAGAAAACATGTCAGTTTGCAGATATGATCCAGTACCCGGAAAGAACGATCTAATGATATTGGCATCACTACGATTAAGATCTGCCACTGATAGCTTGCTATGCTATGTAGGAATGAAGGAGCGTCTCGATAGAATATACGAGTTTGTTCAGACAGGGAAAGACCCTGACAGTGTCAAAGATGCCATGCATAAACAGAAAGTTGACATTCAAGCCCAGATATTACGATTTTTCATAAATTGTCTAATAAGAGAACGAGACAGGCCCGAGACAGATCAAAGTGAGTTAGACGCATTAAACAAGTGGGGTCAAAATATAGCCGAAGGAAAACATGATAGGGGGGCTTGCATAGCCAGTATGTCCCAGAAAATTAGAAAGGCAGTATTAACTGCACACCGGGAAGAGAATGATAAAGCTTCCTCCGAGGAGGAAGAAGAACTTACAGAACAAGGAAGGACTACAGATACTATAGCGTATGTAGGTAAGGGAAATTACCTTAGGAAAGGCGTCCGTCCGGAAAACAAGAGAGTTTTTCTCTCTGCTTTAACAAATCCGAATTCTTCTGAGCATCAGTTCCAGGAAACTGATAAAAGGCTTCGAGACCGAATGGGGTACCATGTACTCAATTCTATGGATGAACAGGAACTAGCACGGTCAGCCGTGTTATGGGCCGAAAACCCAGACATATATAATGACGATACGTTAGTGCAGACATTCTTGAACCTTTCCCCAGACGAGCAGAAAATAGCAGGTGTATACATGATTCAGCACCTCCTCATCAAGTTCAGAAACCATCATTCTGATCCAGGTCCCTTACACGAAACATTAGAAGCACTACTCATGGATAGATGGAGAGGTTTCAGTACCAAATTAATACAAATAATTCTAGAACAACGACGTAAGTATAACACCTTCATAAGCTCTGAATATGTTCCCCCGCCGCCTCCAGAAAGGAAAACGTATCACATGCAATGCGGTAGTGGCATTGAAAGTCAGAACCCCTTACGAGAAGTACACCCAGTTATGGGTGCGGATCAAGTTTTAAGGCGTGTGTATGTCCACACTCCACTGACTAAGTTAGAACTGTTAGAAATGAAGAAATTAGTCCCGTGTCACGATAAAGACCCTGCAGGTTTTCACAGAGAGCTCAAAGACATGTTACTGATGGGGGATTACACGTATGATGATATTATGAAAATGTTAAAGGTACTGTTGCCCACGGGCATTTACGAGAAATTAAAGGAAAAGGATTGGGAGGTGGGAGAGTCAAAGATAGCATGGGCAGAAATAGAAGACGAAGAAAGCAAACGAATCCCAGGGGTAGGCCTTGGGGATAGGACTAAAGCATTGCCCGGATTAATAGTACAGGTTTTGCCAAGATTATTGACAACTAGAAAGGAAGATTGGGACGCAATCTCGTCCTGTAAACAGAAACAAGATGAAGATACTAGTGACTTCTATTCCAGATTCGAGAAATGTTTCATTATAAATAGTGGCCTACAACCTAGTAGCGAGTCATATCCACATCTTTTTGTATCAAAATTAGTAGAGAATTCCCTACCATTAGTCAAAAATAGAGTGTACAAAGTTGAAAGTACTTGGCAGGCAAATACGCCGTCCCAGATGTTACAAATGTTACAATATCACCAGAACAGAATTAGAGAAGAACAAGATCAGGAACAGAAACGTATGAAAGACACGAAAATGAAAATGTTGGTAGCTCAGACGGTCCCAGCCGACGGTCAAAGAAAAGGTGGGGCCCAGACTAATCATTCTGCAGCTCCCGTTAAAGGGACATGTAATTACTGCAAGCAGCAAGGTCATTATGTACATGAATGCCCAGTCCTGAAACACAACATCGCGACAGGTAAAACTAAAGAAAGACCGCATCCGCCTAGACATGAACATGGTCATCAACAGACCTCGCAGAACGAACAACCAATCCAGAATATGCAGCCTGCGCATGCTCAGTCTCACACAGCACAGACAGTAGCAGTACCACAGCCACAGCCCATTGCCGCGACTCAGCAAGTCTCACAACAGATGTACCAGTATGCCCAATCTGCATATCCAGATTACCCCCGATACACATGAAACAGCCTAGAGAGGGAAGGTGGTTTGCCTCTTATTGAAATTCCTGTAGATCAAGAAGGTCCTTATGTACACAGTCACGTATTAGGAAAAGACAGAAAGTTTTTAATTGACACAGGGGCAAGTCGCACTACAATCAGTCACAATGAAGTCCCAGGGGCACCCCTCTCAGGCTCACAGAATGTTTCCCTTGGTTTTTCAGGACAGCCTATTGTAAATGAAGTATCAGAACCAGTACCATTAGCTGTGGGTCCATTATCCCGAGTTACAGATTTGTTACTTACGAAATCATGTCCAGAAAATCTGTTAGGAATTAAAACACTGAAGGCTCTAGGAGCCATAATATGCTGTTCCCCGGAGGGAGTCAGACTCTTTCTACGGGATTTCAAGGGTCATTATGTTTTAAGAGATTTTGATGTCAGATTGAAAAATGTACCAGATCACTTATGGGCAAAAGGCCCAGCTGATGTAGGTTGTATGCATATCACTCCATACCGTGTTACACTCAAGACAGGAGTTGTTCTACCCAGAATCAGACAATACAAGTTACCACCCGATGCTGTAGTGGCTTTACTGAAAATCATTGAAGAGCTTATTGCCCAGGGGGTGGTCGTAGAGACCGACTCCAATATCTGTAATTCACCCATCATTCCAATTCTTAAACGTACAGACCGCAATGCACCGCCAGTATATCGGCTGGTGATTGATCTTCGAGAGCTGAACAAATGCATTGTACCACAGTATCCTGTGGTCCCCGATATCTCCTCCCTATTGACTGCTATTGATTCAGAAGCGACGTTCTTTACTGTAATAGATCTCAAGAACGCTTTCTTCAGTGTACCTATTGACCCGGAGAGCCAATATCTCTTCGGATTCAGTTTAAATGGACGAAGTTTCAAATTTTCCCGCGCACCTCAAGGATTCACAGAAAGCCCCAGCATCTATAGTCAAGCACTGAAAAGACAACTAGATTGTATTCAAATGCCAGTTAATACCGCTTTACTGCAATACGTCGATGATCTGCTGATCACCGCACGAAGTGAGCCCGAATGTGAACAAGCATCGTTAACAGTTTTGCATTTCCTGGCCGACAAGGGACACAAGGTGTCTCCTTCGAAGCTACAATTCTGTGTTCAGCAAGTTGTGTACTTGGGTCACTTGCTGTCCAAAGTGGGGAGACAGCTCACTCCCGATCGCATTCAGTTAATTGTAAATATGCCACGACCCCAGACACAAAAGGAAGTGCGGGCCTTCATAGGCCTCACCTCGTACTGCAGACAATGGATTCCTCAATATGCATTTCTAGCTAAACCACTCATCCAGTTAACGACGCAGGAGGCAGCAACTTCGCCTGCCCTCCCTTGGACTCAGGAACACACACAAGCCTTTGAGGAATTAAAGAAAGCATTATGCCAAGCACCAGTTTTAGCGACACCATGTTACAGCAAACCGTTTACACTTTTTGTTACAGAACGTGATGGTACAGCGTTGTCTGTCCTCACTCAAGACCAAGCAGGTTCACATAAGCCTTGCGCTTATTTTTCAAGTACATTGGATTCAGTAGCCCAGGCACTCCCTGCGTGCTTAAAGTCAGTAGCAGCAACAGCGTTAGCAATCAGACAAAGCGATTCAATTGTTCTAGGTCATCAGTTAACAGTACAAGTCCCACATTCTGTAGAGGTTCTGTTAAACAGAACCCAGACTCAACACTTGACTATAGCACGACTGACAGGTTACGAATTGACACTATTCCAGCCACACATAGAAATCAGACGCTGCAGTATCCTGAACCCAGCAACACTGTTACCTACAGTTATGACAGATCCAGTTCCGCATGATTGCATAGAGATCATTAATGCAGTAACAAAGCCCCGACGAGATTTAACAGATGTTCCATTGACAAATCCAGACCTGACACTTTATGTAGATGGTTCATGCATGAGAACAAGTACAGGAGAGTTAGTGGCCGCGTATGCAGTGACCACTGAAACTGAAGTTAAAGAAACACATCGTATTGATACACTATCTGCCCAAGCAGCAGAGCTCATTGCTCTGACCCGAGCCTGTATCCTAGCGAAGAACAGAAATGTCAACATATACACAGATTCCCGTTATGCGTTCGGAGTCGTACACGACTTCGGCATGCTGTGGCAAGAACGAGGTTTTTTGACCTCTCATGGTGCCAAGATACAACACGGTCCTCTCATTCAAGCACTGTTAGAAGCAATACATCTGCCTTCAGCCATATCCGTCATGAAGTGTAAAGCACATACTAAAGTCACAGATTCTGTTTCCCAGGGTAACGACCTGGCAGATCAGACAGCAAAACATACAGCACTGACCGACACTCAGATAACTGATACGACAAAGACAACAGATCCGACAAACTGTATGACAGTCAGGGATCCCACACTAGATGTTATCGACATTCAGACACATGCTACTCCAGAAGAAATAAAGAAATGGATCGAACTAGGAGGGATCCAGACAGATCAAGGTTGGATGACGAAGGGAAAATCTACATGGTTTCTCCCTGACTCTATGGTTCAAGTTATGATAAATACAGCACATAGTCCTGCACATCTAGGAGAGAAAGCAATGTTAGACAGTTTGCAAAATCTCTGGAACAATAAACACTTACGAGCAGCCGCAAAACAGAAAGTGCGTACTTGCATGATCTGTTGTCAGTTCAATCCAGGTAAAAGCGTCCCTGTAGAGCAAGGTGGATTTCATCCTCCCGATCACCCTTTTGAAGTCCTCCAGATGGATTATATCCAGATGGACCGTTGTCGAGGATTTAAATATGTTCTCGTAGTTGTCTGTGCTCTGTCCCGCTGGACCGAAGCATACCCAGTCCCAGATTACACTGCTCCGACCACTGCCAAGCAGCTGGTTCGTGAATTTTTCCCACGATACGGCCTGCCTCGTGTCGTGTACTCAGATAACGGTCAGCCATTCTCATCTGCCTTAATGAAAGAAGTTTCTTTATTACTGGGATACCAGTGGAAGTTCCATTGTGTCCGACATCCAGAAGCCGCAGGCCTTGTTGAAAGGCATAACCAGACACTAAAGATCCGCCTTGCCAAAATATGTCAGGAGAAAGGGGTCGACTGGATAGTCGCCCTGCCAGTGGCACTATTCTACATGAGAATGGTCGCCCATTCGAGATCAGGGCTATCCCCGTACGAGGTGGTCTTTGGAAGACCACCGAATATGTGGGGGACGCCCATTCCAAAAAAGATTACTGATGTTGATTCTAACATGTTGACAGATTACCTTGCCTCCTTGATGTCTGCACTCCAATCATGTCGTTCACAGGTTGCCGCAGCCTTCCCTGACAACACTGATGTAAAGCCACACGACGTCCGTCCTGGTGATACGGTACTCGTCCGAAACTTCGACAGAAAAAGTCCGCTGGAGCCCCGCTGGAAGTCTCCGAAGACCGTACTGCTTACAACAAGGACGGCCGTGAAAATAGAAGGAAGAAAGGGGTGGGTCCACACGAGTCATATAAAAAAATTTTCTGGACTGAAATCTGACCGAGACTCGTCCACCCCCACCAAAGACTGTGTCGAACAAAAAGACTTTACAGAATCTAAACGAGAAAAGACTCCTCAAGAAAATTATCGCATGAAATTACGATCTAGCAAGTCAGACAGTTTAATTGTTTAAGTCCTCCCCTAGGTGAATCGGTTAAATAGTTTCTGACATGTATCCCCTAGATCGAGATAGAGAGAGAGAGAGAGAGGCCAAGAAACGTACATACTGCAAATCACTTCGTAGTCACTGCATAGTGACACTAATAATAATGTTTATTCTCAGTGTTTTAATTATCATTACTAGCATCCTATTGCCTATCTATTACCCTATTTTCAAGCATGAACATTCTGCCTATAATGTATCTGCTGAACACACTTTTAGTGAGTTACCTCCTCACGAGCTTTCCTACAGACTTGCGCTGCGCAACAACACATTCATTAGTATGTTACATCATTCTCATCAAACTAACAATGCTACCAATTGCTGGATATGTGGCCGACTCCCTCCCTATCAGAATTACAAGGGAGCTCTGCCTCTCTTTCCGTATCCGTTCACTCACAATGGCTCCTGCGGAGCATGGTTTAAAATAATTAATTCCTTAGATCCTGATATTGCTGTTTTCGATGGGGGTTGGGTTTGGGGAAATTTGAACTTGGTCCTGCTAGACGTCTGTTACCCAGATAAGGAGGGACTCCCCACTAGAATAGGAACTGATCTAGAAAATGAAGTATATGGATTAGGTAATTATACAATTAGCCTTATGATTCTCACTGTCGAATCCGAAGCTGCACCAGTTCTACCCATTATGTCAGTATTGCCAGTCACTGGTGAATTATGTATCAAGAAGAAAGGTTCTGTACACTTAGGTCATAGTAAATGCACTACTGTGGTCGAATTCAGTGATCATGGAAAATCGTCCTTTAAAGCTATCAGTCACTCTTACTTTGTTTGTGGTCATACCGCATACACACGTCTACCTCCAGATTGGGATGGTACCTGTTACATTGCATTCCTTCTGCCACCAGTTTTTCTAGCTCCCCCTGATTACCATAGAAATACCAATCTAGTAAAGAATAGACCCAGAAGAGACATCCCACTTGTCGACTACACAGAAACGGCATGGGAACAGTACACCGATTTTAATAAAGGATTCTTTTTCTTTTTAGGCCCTGTTCAGAATAGTAAATTAATACGCAGATTAACTAGAACACTTGAAGCAGTAGTGAATGAAACTGCCTCCGCCTTAGGTAACTTAACAGAAGAGCAGTCCGCCATGCGGGTTGTTGTCCTTCAGAATCGTCTTGTAATTGACGTCATCTTGGCAGATAGAGGTGGAGCCTGTAAGGTCATCGGGTCAAGTTGCTGTGTTTTCATACCACAAAACGCACCATCTGTATATCAAGCTATCACCCGTCTTCATAAAATTGCAAATCAGATACATCAGAATCCAGGCACCTGGACTTGGTCCGGTTGGTTCTGGACCACGTTAACAGCTTGGGGATGGAAGATCCTATCCTTCCTAGGCATTGGCCTAGTCCTAGTATTCAGTTGCTGCCTGTGCCTGCAGTGTGGGCCAGCGATTTGTGGACTGTGTGCCACCTCTTGTATTGAACACTCCAGTTTTCTCTCAAAACGTAATCGAAAGAAAGAAGAACAAATGATGTTACAAGAACAAACTGATAGATTCATGAGGATCGATATATCATGAAGGGTCCGTAGGGAACAAGGAGGGAATGAGGAAATATACATTTTTGGTCATGTTATGTTCCCTAGCGCGTACCCCACCGACTCCATGTACCAGCTTAAAGTGCATGTAACTTCCCTCCTGTGTACTTCTATGAAGACGCAAATACATTTGCGTCCACCGTTAACATGTCCTCTTTCAGATCCACCATGAATGGATTATATAGTCCGTTCGTAAGTATGCTATGCCACCGTCTTTTTGTAGTACACTTTACGTGTTTTCCTGCTCCAGCAGAGTAGGCCCTGAATTTCTGCCATCGAACCTCTTTTGTGGCTCCTGACTCTGGCAGCGTCTGCCCAGGCTACCTCTGTACCCGTGAACTCTGACTTACTTTCAGCGCGGCCCCTCGCGCTCAGCTCAAGCCTGCTTTCTGCCAAGACTGACTATAACCTTCGAGTTATCTATTCCGCTTTTGCTGCCGTAGCGCTGTTGTTGGCGCTACAGTTGGAACTCTTGTTGCCTGATCCCGTGGCTGCTACTCGCCGCACCCGCTCCGCGGGTGCCGCTTCGCCCTGTTGGCTGGGGGCTGCTCTGAGGAGAAAACTAAGACCTTGAGGCTGCTTGTGGGAGCGAGGCGCTGCGGGGCTGCGAGCGTGTGCAGGGACTCCATTGCCCAGGAGTCCCTGCGTGACCAGCAAGACCTTCCGGTCCGCTCTCCCCGTGGCCCGCCCACCGCCCACAGGAGGGTACTTTACCTCCTCTTCCTCCACTGTTCCTTGGGACGCTTTTGCTGCCGTAGCGCTGTTGTTGGCGCTACAGTTGGAACTCTTGTTGCCTGATCCCGTGGCTGCTACTCGCCGCACCCGCTCCGCGGGTGCCGCTTCGCCCTGTTGGCTGGGGGCTGCTCTGAGGAGAAAACTAAGACCTTGAGGCTGCTTGTGGGAGCGAGGCGCTGCGGGGCTGCGAGCGTGTGCAGGGACTCCATTGCCCAGGAGTCCCTGCGTGACCAGCAAGACCTTCCGGTCCGCTCTCCCCGTGGCCCGCCCACCGCCCACAGGAGGGTACTTTACCTCCTCTTCCTCCACTGTTCCTTGGGACGCTTTTGCTGCCGTAGCGCTGTTGTTGGCGCTACAGTTGGAACTCTTGTTGCCTGATCCCGTGGCTGCTACTCGCCGCACCCGCTCCGCGGGTGCCGCTTCGCCCTGTTGGCTGGGGGCTGCTCTGAGGAGAAAACTAAGACCTTGAGGCTGCTTGTGGGAGCGAGGCGCTGCGGGGCTGCGAGCGTGTGCAGGGACTCCATTGCCCAGGAGTCCCTGCGTGACCAGCAAGACCTTCCGGTCCGCTCTCCCCGTGGCCCGCCCACCTCCTACAAACGGCCCATATATTCTACCCTGAGGCTTCCGCGACGCGGGACGCGTGCGGGTCCAAGCGCGGGGCGAAGACCGGGCAAAGAGCGGGCCGTTTGAGGCCGTTCGAGGTCTGAGCGGTCTGGTCTGGGCCCCCTCTCTTGCACTTTCGCCTCGCACTTGTTGTTTGCTCATTTTTGCTGCCCAGCCTGTTAGACTCAGTTAGTCCATGTGTACTCGCGTCACACGCAATAGGGCGGCCAAGGGGGGGCCGGCATCAAATGGGCCCATGGACGATTTCATTACGCGGACAACCAAGGCTATAGACCTTGAAATTGACAAACTGCAAACCAGAGTGTCCCTTGACCTGGAAGCGGCCAGGAAGTTGTCACTCGATTTTGCCTCACGCAAGAAATCTTCTCTTGGCCATATAGCTACAGCTATCTCCCCTAAACACACCGGCAAGCGGGAGGGTGTTATAGTAGAGGTTGATGTCCACGATACGCATATCCCGCCCACTCCCTCCCTCCCACTCCCATTATTAGGTCTACCTGCTTTGCCCGACGCCCCCCCTACTGTTGAGGACAGTCCTCTTGCTTCCCCTACTTCTTCATCTGATATATCCCTGGCCTCTACTACATATGGCGGTTTTGATAATATCCCGGGGAATCCCAACAAGAGGAAACGTTCACCCAGCCCAACTTCCCCTCGGAAGAAACTGCCAATGCAGGGTGCTAATTTGATCACTAGTGATAATATATTAGTGGCCATCAGTCCGGCCATTCCTCTCCCTTTCCCATTGGTCCCGGGTGGTGAAAATATTGTGGGGCAAGGCCCTCCAGACTCTGGAAGTACCTCACAACCTGTAAGACCAGATGCGGGCTGGACAAACCAGGATGGGAGGGAGCGGGAATTCATAGGAGTGGTTTGGGAGTCTCTAAAAAACCTTTTATCTCCCCTGGATCTAAGGCTTTCCCGCATAGAGAATAATCTCCTTGAAATGGAGAAAAGTATCATCGCCTTGGCCACTCTTGGCCTAAGAAGCCTTGAATGCCAGGGGGTGATCGATAGTAACCCGCTTACAGAGGTTCCTACCCCATCCCCTACAGCTATCCCTGGTTTGCCCCCCAACCCTACTTTGCCCGGTTCTACCCACCCTATTCCCAAACCCCGCACCAGGAATCTCATTACTGCAAACCCGCCCCCTCAGGCCAGGGCTACTATCCCAAATGCTCCAGTGACACATACTAACACTGGCTCTACATCAACTATATTGAGAGCCCGGAACCCAATTAGCTCCAACACCGGCCCTGCCCAGGCATCTCGCACCAATACCACAACAGCCACACCGAGAGCCCAGAACTCAGCTATTAATAGCTCACGTCCCGCAAAGGCCCCTCGGAATAAACCCCCAACCCATTCTGTTAGGGGTCCCCACACCAGGAGCAACTTTCGAGGAGGTTATATTGACCTTCCTCCAGAAGCAAATGATTATATGGTGGTCTTGACGGGTGTCCCGGAACTGGAGAATGGCCAATATGAAGACCAGCACTCGCTACGTAACAAAGTGATGTACTGGCTTAACACTTATAGGCCTATTCCTAATGGAAGAAAGAGTAGAGTCTTAACGACTCGTAGAGTCCCCTGGGTGGGCACCACGAGGAAATCAACCCCCGGTGACTGTATAGTCGTAACTTTTGACGACGTGTATACAGCCAGGCACATCTGGTCTCCTGGGAACCAAGACTGGGGCTCCTCTATTACCCCGAGGCCCTTATCATTCTTCTACCCTCCCCGTGCTGTATGTCCGCAGGGGGGACTTTGGCCCCCAGCGCATCAACAGCCTAGCTGGGGATTCCTTCCTACTGTGTTCAATCCAAACAGTTGTTGGCCTGGAAACGTAACTGCTGATGGGTTTGGCAGCCTGGAGGATGTCGATTGACTCCCATCGCCCCCAACTACAGCGATACCAAGTAATCGTAATGGTTCCACATTGGGGAAGGGGAGACCAGCCTTGACGGTTAGTGTAGGTGAGACTGGTACTCTCTCTCCCACCCAGCCTCCAACACAGGCCCCCCTCTCAATGGATCAGGTGCACTCTCCCCCTGTTGTTTGTCCTCCCATTACCCACTTAGCAACAAATTTGATTGTCTCGGAAATCCCGCCATCTGCAACTTCTTTCCATTCTGCCAGGGTCACTGATACTCATGCCATTTCCCCAGTTCTTGAGACACAGTCTGCCAAGACCCTGACATGTGCTCCCCAGCTTAAAATATTAAGCTGGAATGTGGCAGGGCTTGCCCGGAATTTCAATAAACCTGATTGGATCTCCTTTATGGAGCCCTTCGGGATCTGTCTTTTACAAGAAACTTGGTGCCTGGAGCCCGTGCACAGGGTCGGCTTCACCACCTACTCTGTGCCGGCCTCCAGGGCAAAAGGCAGTAAAGGCCGCCCTTCTGGTGGCCTTCTCATCTGGGTAAGTGTTGCTTTGGGTCTAGTAGTAAAGCATACAAACTCACCATCCCCAGACCTTTTGAGGCTTACTATGCAGTGCCCGGGGGGTAATACCCTAGAGCTCTTCAATATGTACCTAAGGGGGACCAGGGCAGGGAATTCGAGCCCTCTGTCCCTAACTGGAGTTGAAGAGGAGCTAACTGGCTGCAACATTGACTCCCTTACCATTCTGGGCGGGGACTTCAATTGTTGCTTTGAGCCTCTGGCATGTGACGACATCTTGGATACATGGGAGGATGATGCAAAGAGAGGCATTCCCTTGCTAGCTGTCAACCCCATCAGGAAATGGACTCAGAATGCCATTGATATCAACGCACTTTGCCTGGAACACTCCCTCAGAGCCACTAACGGTCGTTGTAAGTCAGACGCTGGAGGTGCACACACATACAACAGGATTGGGCACACCTCCAGAATCGACTACGTACTGTTAAACTTTAACTTGTGGGAATACGCCCTTGATATGGTTGTTCAAGAATCCACGGATAGTGATCACAACCCGTTGATCCTCACGCTTGCTCTCCCGTGGGACCAAGGGGCCACAGTAGTATCACCTCGGCCAACTTGGAAAACATCCCACGAAGTTGTTCCATCAAACTGCGGGAGGCGACTAAAGTGGGCTAAGGTCGCTTCGGATGCAAAAAGAATGGCCCAAGTTCAATCCATAATGATGGAAGCCAAATGTATTGCAAGCACGTTGGACTGTGACTCTCCTATACTTGTGCCATTTGTGGAGACAATTGTATCACTTAGCAATCTCTTCTTGGTTCCTGAGGGGAGGGGGGGGCCCAAGCGGAGAAAAGAGACTAAGGGTAGAGACCAATGGTATTCTCATGCCTGCCGCCAAGCTAAAAGTGAACTAATTATGGCGGTCAGCGCTAAAGACCAGGCTCTGATTTCCCAAGCTAGGAAAAACTACAAGAAAACCCAGGTCGCGGCAAAGATCACTCATGAAACCAACTTTTGGAGTGACCTAATGGAGGCTGGTTCTAGAAAGGACTCAAGGGCTTTTTGGGCTCTGATTAGAGGTAGGGACAGGCCTGTTGACTCACTGATTACATGTAACATTTCAGGGAAGGTTTGGTGGGACCACTTTGCCAAATTATACTCCAACCCCCCGGGGGTACTGGGTCCTATTTGGAGTCCTAGTGACATAGTACCGGCAAACAGCTCTCATCTTGGCCCCACTTTTACATCCAGGGAGGTGGAGATAGCAATCAGGTGCATTGTGCCCAACAAGGCGGCAGGCCCAGATGGAGTCCCCGGAGACCTGCTTCGTAGCAATGTCGAGGTTTGGAGCCTATACATTGCTAAACTCCTGAATGAGGCAATGGTGGGTGGCGGTTTCCCGGATTCGTGGAGGGGTGCGGAAGTGGTCCCCATCTTTAAAAAGGGCTGCAGGGACGACCCGGCCAACTACCGACCCATAAGTCTGCTCGATTCCACCCAGAAGGCAGCAGGGAAGGTAGTTTTGGGCAGGATCCTGCAGTGGGCCGAGGAAATGAAGGTCTTGTCTGACTTTCAGGCCGGCTTCAGATCTGGGACCGGCACGATTGAGCAGACATTCCGATTCCTAATGCTTTTTTGGAAAGTGGTCAAACTGGGCAAGGGCAGTCTGTATCTCGCTTTCATTGACTTACGGACTGCCTTTGACCTCGTTCCACGTAACCAACTATGGGCTACACTTGAGGGCATGGGCATGCCCTCGTACTTGTTAGCCTTAACCATCAAATTCCATGAAAGCAACTTTGCCAGAATCAGATGGGGTCAGCAGGGCCAAAAAACATCTCGGATTCCTGTTGACAGGGGCGTCCGCCAGGGGTGTGTGCTAGCTCCCACTCTGTTTTCCCTATATCTAAACGGAGTGGTAGAGCACCTTCTCCAACTACCAGCAGATGCTCCTTCCCTGGCGGGCAGAAAGATACCAACGCTCCTGTTCGCAGACGATACCCTGCTGATCTCGAAATCCCCGAAGGGCCTTCAAACCCTGCTTACGAGGTTTCAAGGTTTTTGCGACACAAGGGGCTTGGTTATTAACATCAACAAAACCAAGTTCCTTGTGCTGAACCCCCCCAGGAAGACAGTTCACCCGCCATTAATTGATGCAGTTCCCTTAGAAAGGGTCAGGGAATTTGATTACCTGGGAATCAGACTTTGTGACACCATGTCTTGGAAGGCGCATCACCAAAAATCCACCTTGACATACAGGAGAGTCACGGGCGCCCTCTTAAAAGAGCATCGCGCCTCACCCCTTAAACCCATCGGGGTGATACTCGACATTTACAAGGCAAAGGCTGTGAGTGCGGCTCTTTACGGGGCCGAATTGTGGGGTACCCAGAAACCTGACACTCTATTCCATCTGGAGAATAAGTTTCACAAAGACTTAATGCGGCTCCCTTACAGCTCGCCCACCTTACCCCTGCTACTCGACACAGGTACACGGTCCATAGCTGACCAGGCCAAGCTACGCCCCCTCCTTCTGTGGGCCCGTATATGGAATGTCCCTGAGCTCTCGAGCTATGCTGATGCACTAAATGAGCTTCTTTCAACCCCGGGCTGGCACAAGATCGGTTGGCTCCTTAGTGTAAAGCGCCTTCTTTGCGACCTAGGCCTCGGCGATGCATGGGCTAGTAGATCCTCGCCACCCAAACAGCTGCTCAAGAAAACATTCTGGCTGTGGGTGGATAATGAGAGAGTCTCCCAAACGAATATGTGCAGAACAGCTAAAGAGTTCTTGGGTATCAAATCCCGTCCCTTTAGAGAACCCTACCTCGATGTAATCTTGAATCCAACAGATAGGGCGTTGTATTTCAAATTCAGGGCCGGGGTTCTGCCCTTAGGGCTATGGACATCTAAATGGAAACCACCATGGCAAACTGTGGAAACTTGCCCCTTCTGTACAACCAGGGTGGAATCCATTCCCCATTTGTTATTTGAATGCCCAGCCTACGCTGCTCCCCGTCGCAGATGGCTGAAACCGCTCTGCACAAGGCTGGGCACTCGGTCACATTTGGAGGCCCTACAGCTGTTAAAATCCGACCCTCACCCACTGTTCGCTTGTGGTCTGGCAAAATTTCTGGGGTGTGCTTGGAGGATAAGAACCACGAGGAGGAAGCTCCTCCAGTAAGGATGTCAAATTATATTATAGCGCCTCGGTTACTTCCTGTAAGCGCCCTTGTCCATTCAGAAATGATTAATTGTATATTTGTACAAACATCCACAGAAATGATGCCTCTTACCAGATTCCATACTTTTTAGATTTTCTGATGAAATGTTTTTTTTATCTCGATGTATAACTGTGCTTTTACCTTTATAATGATTTTACTGTAATGCTTTTATGAAATGAAATATTTCGAAATAAAGCTATACAACAACTATTCCGCTCCCCGAGAATACATTCCTGCCTACTAGATCCTGTAAACATCCTCTCCAGCTGCAGAGCCAAAGGGCCGACCTGTCTCAATGCAAATAATTCATAGCCTCTGTTGCCATGCTTCCATGGAAGGCCCCGTGCCCCCACGCTTCACATGTAGACACTTAGGCGCTTATACACGCATCCACAGTTAGCATAGAATAGTTTCTGCCCTAGAGACCTTTCCGTCCAGATAGTATAGTTCCTAAACATCAGATATCAGATATGATAGAAGTACAAGTTGATCTGACATGCCAGACTTCTGTCTCTTTCCGTCAGTGTAAATGTCAAATCCCCTGCACCCCGTCAATCACACGTCATGCAGCTGCGCGCGCATCCAAGCTTCCGATTTCTGCTGACACTGCAACAATTCTGTTAGCACCACCTCTTGGTGCCACCCACTTGCGTCACCTATCAGTGACGTTTCTAGCACACACCTCTGGTTCACGCCTAGTTCACGCCTCTTGATTACGTATTAGTACCACGTGTATACTGTTATCTTGTCTTCTCTCAGCTGTTACGCCTCTTACATTACTTCTTATGGTATAAATCAAGTATATAAGCTATGTATTGTTAATAAACGAGAGCGCTCTATCCCTTCTGACACCCCTGTGGTGGTCAGAACATGATATCCTGATCAAGACCATTCCTTTTTGAGGAATAAAACCCTTAGAAACTCTAACACCACGGACTCTGTCTTTTTTCATCCGATCTGAGTTATTATTGATTAAGTACTTACCTGCATAGAAATTAAGAGAGTAAATTAATTATTTACGTCACACTGACCCCTACAGTGGACTTATTAGTCCACTAAGCCCCCAGACATCATCAATGTCTTTGTGTTGTGCTTAGAAGGATCCAAGGTTCCAGACTCATGCTTCACTGGAAAAGGTGTTAATTCATTAAACAACAAATCAGCTTCTTTGGATACGCATTCTCGGCAAATGACGTAGTCCCTGACCTGGAAAAGGTGCGAAATATCCTGGAGGCGCCTGCACTGACCAACATATCAGAAGTGAGGAGCTTTTTGGGCATGGTGAATTTCTGCAGACGATTCATATCCTACCTGACAAGCCTCAGTCAGTCCCTCAGACACCCCATCCATGTACATTGTCCTATGTATATGGAAGGGAGAGCGGGAGCAGGTGTTCAAAGTGACCAAAGAAACACTCCCCGCTGACACTACATTAGCCTATTTCGACCCTTCCAAATGGACAGCCATTGCCATCGACACCAGCCTGAAAGTTCTAGGGGATGTCCTATTGCAACAACAGGATCATGGGCACTGGGCTCTAGTGCAAATGCCAATCAGTTACTCACTGCCACCAAGTAGAGGCACTTTCAGATAGAGAAGGAGGCCATTACTATATGCTGGGCATGTCAACACTTCCATCCGTACGTCTACTTACATTTGTTTGTAGTGACGACAGACCATAAGCCACTAATACCTCGATTTCAAGGGTCTGTGTCAGAACCGCCATCTTGCATCAAAAATTGGATGCTTGAGCTGCAAGAATATGACTGCTTTGTAAAATACTGGCCTGGCACCGACAATCCAGAAGACTACCTGTCCCACCATCCAAAAACAGACTGAAGACGCGGAGGAGAGGGAGGAATATGTGAAGTATGTTGTCAAGAGAACCAGACCACTACCTATGTCTCTTGACTCCATCAGCAATGGGACTGAGCAATATGAATTCTAACAACTAGCTAAATCTGCATTCTGGTCAGGAAGGGGCAAATCACTTAAGGAATACCGATTTTACCGCAAACCAGAGGCAAAGAGAACTCTAGGGCCTCTGTACAATGTGTGCCATGAGCTTGTAACTGATGTGATTGGATGTGTACTTCCAAGCCCCCGTTTGGTGATTTCAACCTGTCTAACTGCTCAAGCAATAGAATTTGCCCACAACGGTCACCAAGGCATGGTGAAAACCAAAAACCACCGCCGGACGACAGTTTGTCACTGATGGACGAAATGGTTGAGACAACTGTACGATCCTGCTGATGGTGACAAGTCACCGGCCCACCAGATGCTCTTCCACCATTAATCATGGAGCGACGCCGAGAGCAGACATGGGTATGCACCACAGTAGACTTTTGGTGTCTTCCCGACAGACGATCCACCCTGTTCTTAGTTGATGACTTCACCAAGTACCCTGAAGTAAAACTAGCACAATCTCATGCAGCAACGGAGATTATCCCCAAGCTTGAAAAAAATTATAGTTACTCAGGAGCTCATACGAGAGCTCCACACTTACAATGGCCTGCCCTTCCAAAGCCAAGAATTTAGGGTATACTACATAGAAAAGTGACTCTCCAGTGGTCTCAAGCCAATGGAGAGGTTGAACGCTTCATGCATATAAGTGATACACATCGCACATGCAAACCACCAACCATTGAAATCTATGCATTCTTGCAGGAATATCGTCAAACCCCATATTCAACCACGAGACAGGCCTGGGAGCATACGAGCATTTGGTGTTGGGTAAAGGACACCATTCCACACCACCCGAAGTGTGTACCTATCCCTATTGACAATGCCCAAACGTTGCAGAGAAGAACACCAACTACAAGGCAAGTATCCGTCAGGAGGCCCGACTGTCAAACGATCCCCCTGGTGACAAAATGTTTGTAAGGAACAGACACCCAAAGAGAAAGTTAATGCTCCCTTTTAAGCATCACCGGAGGCTCATGACACGATGGTCACTACACGGCAAAATGATGAAGAAATCACCACAACATCTCATTCTTCAAACCTGTAGGAGGGGACTATGAATGGAGCCGTGAATAACCTGACACAGTTCGGACATCACTTTGCGGTGCCACAGAAGCAATATCAGAATCAGCTGCAACGTCACTAGACGAACACCTTGATCTAAGCCAGACTAGCCTTAATGATGATTCACCACATGAACCTAGCACAAGGCCATCGGTCACCCCTGCAATTGCTCACAAGCTAAGCACCAGCCAGAAAGACTGGAAAGACCGAAGTATCTGCAGCATAATCCAGTGCCATCCGTTCGACTCAAAGACTACCTGGTCTGAATGAAATCTGTGCATGCTGACGGTTTCAATTTACATATCCATGTCCTGGAGTTGATCAGTTGATAAGTTTGTGTTTTTATATGCTTGTGTTTTTTTTTAGTTAAAGGTATGGGGGGATGTGGTGACGACCACTCAATAAACGAGGGGGAGATTAAGAGAATCCCCTGCAAGTGTATGTTTAATGTTTTTCTCTATATGCTGTGTACATCCCCCACAAGTGTATGTTTAATGTTTTTCTCTATATGCTGTGTACAGCAGCTAATAAAAGGTGCTAGGCGTGGCTGCCCGGAATGTCTACACGCTGGGGACCAGTTACAAAACACCTGGCTCCGTGTTCATTAATTATGCTGCTTGTTGGAGCCTGCTCTGTAACATTACTTTCTTTGTGGCTTGCAAGAATGCAGCAGACTGTGGTTGTCTAGCGGCTGCAAGGTGCCATGCAGCTACTTTAATGTAATGGTGTTGGGAGGGACCTTCTTTAACGCAATGCACCTTAAGAAAGAAAGAAAGTGTGGCTGTATTTGGCTCCACAACAGCTCATAATATTCTCAAAGAAGGTTTCAGAGGTACTGATTAAGGCATTGGAGGCCTGATTCTCAAAGGTAAACTTAGTAAGTTTCCCAGTGGCAGCTGCCCTGCTGGTCACGGAGCAGCATATTTTTATTATCGTCAAGATAGGGCGGGTGGAACTTGCCTCCCCTAACATCGGAGAGGTGAAGTGGTTGCTGCACTCTAAAATGTGCATGACACTTTGGACAGCCGTCTTTGCCTGACCTAACCGTCATGCGCACTTTGCATGTTCTCCACCCAAGCTGCATTACAGCCTGGGTGGAGAACATGCCCAGGCTTCTTGGCCCCCTCTGAGCTCCGAACCACAGCGCTCAGACCAATCACAACGCTGCATTGCAGCATTGTGAGTGGCTCAGGGGAGCATGGGTGCTTCCTAGAAGACAGGCGGAGGAAACACAATGCTAGAGAGAAAAAAGAGAGACGCGGCGATCAGGTAAGTGACATTTTTTTATGATTTCCCCCCCACCACACCACCCCCGTACCGTGCTGGCCGCCACTGAAGTTTACGTTTGTTTTGGAATTTACAAAACTGCATTTTATTGGCAGGTTTACGAGTATGGAGACTCCACATTTACGGCAGAGACCTCCGTACATAAAAAGATACACATGTTTTATCTTTTAATGAGCGAAGTTCTACTCCCCAACTGCCGAGTCTCTGCACTCATAAACATACGATTAAAATACATTTTCATTAATTCCAAAATAAACTAAACTTACATAAAAGTGTAAGTTTAGCTTTGTAAGTCAGGCCCACATTGTTGGCCTTTCTTATCAGCTTGGTCCCTGCATGCCTCTTCAGCCTGTCATGGTGGTGCTCTTCCTGTGGGGATGGGCACCTTCCCTCCTATGGTAAGAATGGGACAAGAAAGGTAGAAGAGGAAATGATGATCTATTATTACACTCATATCACAACAAGTCACTGAATTATTCTTTTGCTCGACTGAGATAATTCAGGCGCCATATTAGCATCTCTCCATGTGAGCAGATATTTGGCTCAATGTGCTCTGTTTTTTCCCCTAATTAGGCCACCACTTGCAGAGGACCTACAGCAGAAAATAATTATTCTGTGTTAGGCACCTCACAAACCCCTATTCCTAGATTTTTCATTTTAGAATCACAGTGCAGGGCCCCAGGGGAAGTGAAGACGCAGTCTAGTCTTCCCCTGGGGTTGTTCGCACGGGGAGGGCCAGGATATTGGTAGGGGTCTGGTTTGGGGGTGGGTATAACAATGCAGGAGAGGAAGGCGACTTCCTCTTCCTGCATTCTGGCATTGTCGAGTGGGGTAGTTTTGTTAAGGTGTTAGGAAGGTAGTGTAGGCGTCGACGTGGCCCACTGGTCGGTGGAGCGTGTCTGTGCCGTCCGGTGTTGCGGTGTTGCGGTGTTGCGGCGGCGGTTTGCAGGGATTATGGCCAATGTTTCGGCTGCAGAGGTAAGGGAGTTCTTGAGGGTTCTGGGGCGGGCCTGGCGGGAGGACTTGTTGAGGCCCGGGGTTCTCAGTGAGGTGTGGGTGGGGCTAGAGCGGGTCCCGGGGGCGGCCTCCACTGGAGTATCTGCGGCGGTGGTGGCATGTATGGAGGAGCCACCACCGGCTGGCCGCGGTACGTCTGGGAGGGGGCGGACGCAGGGGGAACAGGAGCGCAGGCAGAGGTCGGCGTAAGAGCCTACCTCCGCGCCTGGATGGGGCCGAGCAAGCGCCTGTTGGGAATCTTGGGCAAGGGGGGTTGAGGAAGCCCCCCACTGTGGCGGATACAAGCAGTCCCGGCAGTGGAGGATGGGGGTGCAGGGGCAGGCCTGCATACTCTAGAGGACACGCTTTCCAGGGTGCCTGTCCGGGAGGAGGAGCTGGGGCAGTGGGGGCAGCTTCTGTTTGTCACAAAGAGGCAGAGGAGGGGGTGGACAGTGAGGGGGAGGAGGCGGCATGTGATGAGGCTGGGTTCCTTGGAAGGGGACATGCCCATGGATCTTTCGGGGGCTGGCGATCTCGCCCCCTGGACCTAAAGGGGATTGAAGGGAGGGGCAGCAGGGTGTGCCTGGAGGCTGGGAGGTCTGGGGGAAGGGGGTTCTCCATTGCAACTACCCCTTGGGGGCACATGCAGGGCGTGGAGCCTGGCTGGCATTGCCCATCCTTGTTACCCAGGTAGGAGGCCATGGATCTTGAAGCCAAGATCAAGGAACAGTGTCAGCTGGTACAGAAGTCTGAGGCTCGCTGGGCTGAACTGGAAGCGCTCAGGGCAGGGGCAGCCTGGGACGAAGAGATAGAGGTGCTCCCCTCGCCCACTTCGGAAGAGGAGCAATGGGTGGAGCAGGAGGATAGGAAGAAAGCTGAGAGGGCCCGGCGGGAGCCAGTGACGGCAAAGGGGTACATCCAGGGCAGTCAGGGACTGCCAGGACGGCGGCGAGACCCGACAATGCCAGAGCCCGCCTAGGTTAGAGCGACCTGGGGGTAAGGGGGGATCCCAGCTGGCGGAGGTCAGCAAAGGGGTGGCAGTTTCAGCGGGGTGCAAGACGGTCTCTGGACGCCACCTTGAAGAAGCAGGGAGGTCTGCGGTGGCCTTCCCTCCAGCGCAGGAGGGGGCAACGGCGTTGTGTGTGGAGCAGGAGAGAGGTGGTGGTGTGAAGGTGCAGAAAGGAGTGAAGAGAGAGGTACATGAGGTTATGTGGAAGCCTGTGGAAGACAAGCCTGTTTTGGAGTTGGACTATGGTTCTGAAAGTGATGAGTTGGAAGACGGGGAGGTGAAGGATGACTTGGGCAGGACGGGGGTGCAGAGCAACAGTGGTCTTGGTGTTTTGCAGGCCTCACGGAAGAAGACGGGCAAGGCGAAAGCGTCCACCACTAAGGCCAGCAGCTCGGAAGGATGGTCAGGAGTGACGCAGACATCTTTGTCAGGTGAGGGGTCTTGGTGGTCAGCTTGGGAGGAGGGCCCGAAGGGGGGCCGGAAGAAGGCCTGCAGGTCTGTGGGTGTGGGGGATGGGTCTTTGCAGGACACAGGGCAGTAGCCGGTGTGTCTGGGGTGGGGGCGCCCACAGTGGAGACAGGTAAGGCAGTGGTGACGGCGGGGGTCCAGACTGACAAACACGTAGGGAAGGAGGACAAAACTGATGGGAAGGAGGACAAGGATGGGAAGGGGGAGGACAAGCATCAGAGGAAACTGCCATATATGGGTTTAGCCATGCCCCTGGGGTCCCACTTATCGGATAAGATTAAGAGTAGGATTTGGAAACATGAATACGTAGACGTGTTCAAGCTCTTGCACAGGGAGGTGCAGGCGAAGGAAGGGGTCTAAGGAGGAGGAATGGGAGCTAACTAGGCGACCCAGGGTGCCAGTGAACATGGAGAATTGGACGTCTTCCTTTCTCATTTATGCAAGCATATATTGCGAGAAACACTTAGATAGGGTGTTTGCCTGGCTGAGTTATGATGAGGAGTTCCGGGCTTGGGTTAGTGTGAACCCCGACAAGACTTGGGGAGAGATTGATATG
Organism: Lissotriton vulgaris; assembly: GCF_964263255.1. Lineage (NCBI taxonomy): Eukaryota > Metazoa > Chordata > Amphibia > Caudata > Salamandridae > Lissotriton > Lissotriton vulgaris. The sequence goes on along the minus strand of NC_141696.1, from coordinate 369,488,370 downwards.
GAACTGTGGAAGCAGTGGATGGCATTGACGCACTTGTCGGCGTCCACGCACACGGCCAGGGGTTTGCCGGTCCCTTATCAGTCCTTTCCGCCACGGCCCGCCCAGTCTGGGGCGGGAGGGGCTGCTACACCTGCAGGACACAACAGTCAGTCAGCTAAGCCAGGCACCAGCACTACCGGTGTTTACTGGAGCTACAACAAGGGATTTTGCTCGTGGTATACCCTTGTAAGTTCAAACACAAGTGCTCCAAATTTGGAGGTCGGCATGCTGTCACTCAATGTTTCACCTTGGTCACGCCTTCAAAGCAGTGGCGAAACACAAATGCAAAGGGTAGGGGGCAGCCTGGACAGAAGGGCGCCTATTCCAGTTAAGGTGGAGGTGATGGCCCCGTAGCTCTCGTGTTACCCGGACAGGAAGGCGGCTTTGAAGCTGCAATGGGGTTTTACGGAGGGTTTTTGAGTGAGCTACCAGGGACCGAGGGTGCGGAGATGGGCAGACAATCTTAAATCGGCTAAAGAATTGCCCGGGGTGGTGGCGGACAAATTGCAGAAGGAGGTGCTGGAAGGCAGGGTGGCGGGCCGTTTGCGGATTGGCCCCTTGAACATTTGATCATTTCCCCATTGGGAGTCGTGCAAAAGAAGGAGGAGGGTGGGTTTCATATGATACATCTCCTCTCGTGGCCGGAGGGACAGTCTGTGAATGATTTCATCGCAGAGGTGGACTCACGGGTGCTCTTTGTGTCAGTGCATGATGCAATTCGCCTTGTGCGGGTGTGTGGGCAAAGGGCGGAGCGAGCGAAGTGCGATATCAAATCTGCTTCCCGCCTCTTGCCAATACACCCGGGGGATTTCTCTCTGTTGGGGATGCAGTTTGCAGGGGCCATCTACGTGGACAAGGTCTTGCCATTTCCTGCGCGCTTTTCAAGATGTTTAGCACATTTTTGCAATGGGCTTTTACACAGATTAGCAGGCATCGGGCCGTGACTCACTATCTGGACGATTTCCTTTTCATTGGAAAGGAACATTCGGGGGACTGTGGCAGGGCCCTGTCACAGTTTCAGGAGATGGCGCAGCAGTTTGGAATCCCTTTGGCGCCTGAAAAAACAGCTGGGCCCAGCTGCTGTTTGATTTTCTTGGGGATTGAGCTGGATTCCAATCACTGGATGGCTTTTCTCCCACAGACAAAGGTGGAGGAGATTCAGGCATGTCTGTTGTGGGTGATTGGAGAAAAGAGGATTGCGCTACGGGCAGTGCAACAACTGTTGGGCTTCTTGAACTTTGCATGTTGGGAAGTGAGGGCTGGACGGACATTCTGCAGGCGGCTCGGCATGATCATGTCGGGGATAATTTTACCACATTGATTTCAACGGGGTGTCTCTGGACTTTGTGGAGGAAAGGATGGTCTGGCAAATCCAAATTTACTCTGATGCAGCCGGAGCAGCGGGTTTTGGCATCTTTTGGGATGGCAGAAGGTGCGCTGAGTATTGGCCGGCCCATTGGGTGAAGCAGGGGAGAAGCATTGCGTTTCTGGAGTTCTTTCCCTGTTGGTGGCATTGGAGGTGTGGGGGTCGGAGTTTCAGAACAGGTCGGTGTTGTTCCATGTGGACAATATGACTGTGGACAAGTTGGTCAAACGACAGAGGGCAAGAGATCTGAGAGTGCTGCGCTTGTTGAGGAGTTTCATGCTGAAATGTTTGAGGTTGAATATGGTTTTTTGAGCCAAGCATGTCCCTGGGGCGAATAATGACATTGCGGATGCTTTGTCTCGTTCGCAGTGGCAGCAGTTCCGAAGACTGGCACCTGGAGCAGATCAGTGCAAGACCAGACTGCCGGCCGGCATCTGGGCCTTGGGGGAGTGAGGGTGTTAGGCTTGGTGGAGAACTCTGTGGCGGAATCAACGAGGCGGACCTACAGGGTGGAGTGGGAGAATTTGGCTCATTTATGGGATGGCGGCAGGATGCGGCATGTGGAGATCGTTCAGTGATGGAGCAATTGGTGATGCAGTTTGTATTACATTGCATTGCCAGGGGGTTACTGTCTGCAACCATTGCTGGGAAATTGGCATGGTTGTCCTTTTATGGTAGTTTGTTTTTCGGTTTTGACCCTACGAAGGATGTGGTCATTGGTAGGATGCTATGGGGTTGGGGTAGGGAACAGAGAGGGGGAGGGGTTTTGAGGGAAGCAGTTACGTTTGAATTGTTGGTCAGGTTGGTTGAGGTGCTACCATTGTGTTATTATGATAGTTTTGAGGTTCGTATTTTTCGTTTGTGCATGGTGTGTCTGTTTTTTAGTGCGTTCAGGGTCTTGGAGTTGTTGGGGACGAGGGCCAGAAGCGGCAGGAGGTATAAGGAGATCAGGTTGGATGATGGACGTCTGGGGATTTGGTTGGGACAGTCTAAAACGGATCAGTTGGGGAGGGGTAAGTGGGTTTGGCTGTGTGAAGCTGGTTGGGAGGGAGTGTGCCCGGTGGCTGAGTGGAGAGCATCTGTGAGTTCCTCTGCGGCGACAGGGGGTTAGATCTTTTGTCATGCGCCTGGGGCTAGGGTCACAGCTGCACAGTTGTTGGCAGTTTTGCTTATGGCATTGGGCAGGTTGGGTCTGAACCCGGCGGGATTTGGGACACATTCTTTTCGCATTGGGGCAGCGACGGCAGCGGCATGGCTGGGTTGGTCATGGGACAGGATCCGGCAGATTGGTAGGTGGAAGTCCCAGTGTTGTGAGCGCTATGTCAGGAAGTAGGGTCCTGGGGCTGGGGCTTTGGGTTGCATGGGGTTGGTAGTAGCTGCATTTTAGGATGTATACTAATTCCTTTTTCTTTTCGGAGGTTGCGTGGGTGGACTGGGGGCCAAGACATTCACATGGATTGTGGGGCATTCGTTTGTGGACTGGGCCTCCAAATATGCAGAGCAACATGTGTACGGCTGTAACCTGGGACTCAGAGGACAACAACATGAGGTGCATTGGTGGGAGCAAGGGGGGATGCGATGGGGGGCACTATTGCCCTGGCTCGCGAAAATGGTCCCTCAGAAAGATGCCCGGATCTGTTGATTATCCATTTGGGGGAGAATGACTTGATTCAGCTGTTGGGTTTGGCGCTCTTACAGTTGATGCAAAGGGACTTGGAAGTGATGAAACAGAAATTATCTGGGACTTGTATTGCATGGACTGAATTTGTTCCCAGAAGGATTTGGAAGGGGCGATCAAACATGGGGCAGTTGAGAAAGCTCGAAGGAAGTTGAACAGAGCTATAAGGGCTTTTTGCGAGGACAGAGACGTTAAGGTGATAGCGCACACTGGAATACGACTGGAAAAAAGACTGTTTTTTAGGGATGACGGTGTGCATCTTTCGACACTGGGGAATGCTTATTATATGATGGAAGTGAGAGATGTGGTGAGCAAGCTGTGGAATAAGCTGATATGGTGTCACAGGAATACTTGAAGGAATGGGGCGAAAGATGCACAGTAGGTTGAAGTACCGAAAATTTATTACAACCCTATCTATAGAGCTATACTTACAAATAGCCCTAATACCAATTACCAATAATCAGTCAGTTGGCAGTGTAGAAGGTCCAATCGTTTATTATACAAACAACTCTGCCAGAGGAGCCTCTCGCGACCTAACCCCTCGAGGTCAACCGAGAAGACTGCTGGCACATTATACACAGATCACATATATACTGTTACATTTCGAAACCGTTACCTAAGAAGGAAAAATACTCCCTTCTGCCAGCTCTAGGAGAGTCCGCACAGCGCCTCCTGGAATGTGCTTATCGCTTATCCAGCCTACCCCCACCTACAACCTTGACAACGTGCAGAAGCAGCAGCTTGTTACATTTGTCAGAGTATTTCACAGGAGAACGGCTCTTACTAAGTTTAATGGTAGGTTTCCACTAAGGCTGCGAGCAGACTAGGCCCCAAGACGGCGTTCGTCGGATCAAACTATATTGCTTGTGATAAGACGAAAAACGAAATAAGGCGTACATTAATCCCTAAAATATTACATATGTGAGTTTATTATTACTCGAACACCTACCCTAATGTAATAGGTACATCACGCTAATTTCTAACTGCATTTATGTGTTTTACTAGGCCTAATTCAGATTTTGGTTCCTCAAACCCTCCTTTTAGCGTAATGTAGCTAACTAAAAGAAGTACTAATCCCGGAAAACTTCCTCATCAATGGCCATTAAATCACAAATCTCCTGTTGGAGCATCTGAGGCTTGGAAAGGGTAGGAGAAGGGACGATTATGGCTGTCAATTTGGTGGCACAATAGGAGCAACAGGCTGGACCACATTACATACAAAGGCAGCAAGATAAGAGGATACCTGCGGCTTCAGCAACTATCATCAATAATTTCCAACCCCAAGTAGATAGAAGCCCCCAAAACCAGCTGGAGAGTGACCAGGATCCATTCTCAGTATGCATTTCTGCCGCAATGCGATGCAATTTTTGAATAGCTAAGTGAACCGTGGGGGCAGAGTCTGGAAGTAAACACAGCAGGAGCTGCCGATCACCCGACATGCTCCTCCCCGATCAGCCAAGATAACGTCAAGAACCATCCGGTTCTGAAGAGAAACGAGCCTCGTAGCCTGAAGCTCTACTGTAATATTTGTCATAATCTCAGTAGTGATATTTATGACATTCTCCACTATCCTAGACAATCATCTTATTTTTCTACTATTGAATATTGGTCGCCAGAAAGGGACCAATCCCTTTGTAAAATCCGTAAACTGTTGCAAGGAAGTATCAGTTTGATCAACCTCAGTCATTCCGAGCTGTCTTCGCTGTCTGTTGGAAACCATTTTTGTGTTATGAAGTTGATGAGTTTTGTGATAATCTGATGGCGCTATGTATACGGGAGGGTACAGGAAAGATAGGTAGCATTGCCCTGCCCATCCCCGTGGTAACCAGGTGTAAGCATTTTGCCCGCATACAAAATACACATTCGGTGGTGTCAACAGTGGAGGACTGCTAAAAATGTTCATTCTATATGTATAATTACAAATACTATTCCCAACTTGCACATGCCCAATTCCCTGCACACAGAAAGCAGAGGAGGTATTCAAGATAGGGACGGGCATAATGCGTTCACTCGTGATATTCCTGGTAACAAACTGCTGGAAACACTGAGAATTATTAAAATTAGCAAAATCATAAAGTTCATCTTTCAACCAAGTACTGTTTTCATTAGTAGTATGCAAATTCATACAAGCATCTGGGTCCAGTGATCCCTCTCCCCCATTTCCCACTGGATCGAATCCCTGGTGTGTTTCAATGTAAGCTAGAATCATATTATAATCTTTTTCTGCATATTGTTTGAGGTTTTCCATATAAAGGTTGTACATGGTGGAGAACAATTGGAACCATGCTTCACAGCTACCTAAGTATGATAAGGGCAGAGAAAGAAATAAGTCGTGTTTATACATAACTGATGGTAAAAGTCCACAAACCCAACAATCGGTCATATTAGTAGTACTATGGGTTTGGTGGAGCTTTTCTACGAACACATTCTTAGCATAAGTCTGGCGATGTATTTCCTTATGCGGTGCTAAGGTGAACAGCAAGTGCTCAGGTGGGGCAATGGTAGAGGGCATCATCGCTTGCATTGGGTATCTATACTCCAAATATATGAATATACTCATAAAAATGGCTAATATAACTGTTATTACTAACACAAAGGCTAATTTTACACGCATGGTCCAGGCAGAAAACATCGGCTCATAAAATGGCAAATATCGTGGTGCAAAAGGACGTTCTTCTTCAGGTACAATGTGACCAAAAGGGTACATTCCTAACTAAAAGTCCACAGCTAAACTCGGGCACAGCATTCCGTCCTGCCAGAGGGGTTCTTCTCCCTGTGTCCGTCTAGAGTCTCACAGGCAGACTCCCATCGTTCATCTCAAGAAAGCAAAACTTTGTCGTCAAGGAAATCCAATGTACAACCAGGCCGTTTACACGTGACAGTCTTTCTTTCTGAACAGAGCACAAGACCAAAGTTCCAGCTCTCAACTAGTTCAGTCCAGTGTCTCGCTCAGTACCTCAGACTTGAAATCTAGCAAACCCTTCTCATTCAAGTCCTTCCTTATCTCCTGGCCGTGGCGTCTGAGGTACCGTGTTGTTTTCTCGGCCGTAGGTTGTAACGTACATGACCCGGAACCTCCTGATCAGAGAACAGCACTGAAGGTACGTTTCCTTCATCAGAGGCCCTGCTTACTGGAATATCGGTGACGGGATGAAGGGCAATTGCGGATTCACCTGGGGCCGTTTCGCCCGATCCCATCACTCCTTCTTCTTGCCTTTGCTCTATTTCAAAGGTGTTGGAAAAAGGAACGAATGCAGTGGCTCTCTCACTTTCCTGGGTCAAAATTCCTTTCGGATTCTGCTGATCATGAGGGAGCGGGAGTGGTATCCGTTTGAGGTGAGAAACGTGTATCCAATGTTTCTTTCCCTCCACCTTTACAGCCGTCCGCGTGGCAAGAAGGATTTGATATGGCTTGGACCACCTCGGAGCCAGGCTAGTGTCTCGTTCGTACTTCTTGACCAGCACCCACTGGCCAGGTTCCAATCGATGTCCAGGACCCTCTGGCAGGGGCTGCAGTACAGATGCTACCTGCTGATGAATAGAACGGAGATCTTTAGTCAAAGTATACAGGTAATCAATTAACATAGGATATTCAACATCGGTAAAGGACCGTGGTCTGGGCACTCCCCATACATTAGCAGGTCGCCCAAAATTACTTCATAAGGAGAGAGACCAGAGCGTGAATGAGGGGTAACTCGTAATGACATGAGGGCCAGGGGCAAGGTATCGGGCCACTTCAAACCAGTGCTTTCCTGAATCTTAGCCATTTTTAGTTTCAGAATCCCATTATACTTTTCCACTAACCCTGCCGACTGAGGGTGTCGAGCTGCGTGAAATTTCTGTCGTATCTGCAGTCTGTCACATATATGTCTAACAAGAGCCCCATTATCTGACCAAATCAAACTGGCAGCCCGTATCTAGGGATAAACTCCTTGATGAGAGCTTTTGCTGTAGCCAAAGCAGTGTTCTCCTTAGTTGGGTAAGCCTCAACCCATTTACTAAAGGCACACACCACTACCAGAACATATTTTAAGTTGTTGAAGCTCTCCATGTGAATGTAATCCATCTGGAGTACTTCAAACGGTAAAACAGGAGGTGCAAAATTCCCACTCAAAACACTTTCTCCCTTTCCCGGATTATGTTGTAAACAGACCATACAATATTGGACCAAATGGAAAGCCGTCCTTTGAATGTTGGGGTTATTCCATACTGGGTCCAACAAAGCACAAATACCTTTAGCTGCAATACGAGCTGGACCGTGGGCCATAGTTACGACGGCCTGTACCAAAGCATTGGGTAACAGCCATCTTTGTCTTTCCGTCAAATCAACCCAACAGTTGTTTTCATCCAACCTTCCCACTTCCTGCTCCCATCGCACCAATTCAACTGGAGTGGCTTCCTTCTGTATTTCTTTCACACTCTCTATGGTATTATTGAACAGATCAGATTCTTCCACCCATCTTGCAGAAGAGGTTACAAACATAGTCGATAGTGTGGACTGAGCCGTCTGCTTAGCAAACTGATCGGCAAAGGCATTCCCCACCCCCACTTCATTTACCACTGCCTTATGGGCACTGCATTTTATGATGGCTAGTTTCTTGGGTAAGGTTAGGGCAGCAAGTAATCGTAACACCAAGGGGCCATTCTGTATTGTCTGACCATGAGAGGTGATGAAACCCCTCTCCCTCCACAGCCGCCCAAAGCTATGGGCCACGCCGAAGGCGTATTGGCTGTCTGTATAGATGCTAACCTCGAGTCCCTCACTTAATTCACAGGCTCGTAATAATGCCACCAGTTCGGCAGCCTGGGCTGATCGATAGGGAACTCAAGAAGTCTTGACTACCGTTTTCAGCATGGTAATTGCATATGCAGCTGTTGTTGTGCCATCTGCTAACTTGAAACAAGACCCGTCCACATATAATTCCCCTTGGGGGTCAGATAGAGGAATGTCAGTGAGGTCAATCCTCCCCTTCGTTTCTTCCTCAGTTCGAAATATGCAATCATGTACATCATTTGAAGGGAAAGGTCGTAATGTGGAAGGGTTTAACGTGGCACATCACATAATCGTAATATGTGGAGCAAATAGTGTCAATTCATAACCAGTGAGGTGGCGCTTGTAAGATGCTGTGTTTTGGTTTTATTTAGCAATGCATCCACAGCATGTGGCACCATCACTGTTAGACTAGAATTTAGAACGAGCCCTTCCGACTGCCGGATGGCCACCGCAACAGCTGCAGTGGCCCTCAGACAGCTAGGAAGCGCTCTGGCAACATTATCCAATGTGGCCGAGAAGTAAGCGCACGGTCTTTGCTTACCACCAAATCCTTGCGTTAACACTGAAAGCGAGCAACCGTCTACCTCATGCACGTACAGTACAAAGGGTTTACGGTAATCAGGAGTACCCAAGACGGGTGCAGAACAAAGAGCAGATTTCAAAGAATCAGAAGAATGCTGACATTCGTCAGTCCAAGGAAGAGGTTCATGCACATCTTTAGTGGTTAAATGTAACAAAGGTTTAGCAAGGAGAGAAAAATTAGGTATCCATTGGCGACAGTAGGAAGTGATGCCAAGAAAAGCACAAACTTCATGTTGGGTGCAAGGGACAGACATGTTAGAAATAGTAGTAATTCGTTCAGGAGTTAAACGCCTACTCTCCTTCGACAGTAGATGACCTAAGTAGGTCACCTCCTGTCAACAGTATTGAAACTTAGACAGGGACACCTTATTGCCTCTCTCTGCCAGATGGTGCAATAATTTAACAGTGGCATCTTTACAACCCTCCTCAGTGTCGGACGCTATCAACAGGTCATCCACATGTTGCAAGAGCACATTACCTGTAGGTAAAACTAAATCGTCCAACAGGGCCTTAACCTCATGCGCGCTAGCGGTTTTCCCGATGTGCGCTGATTTTTTGAAAAATCAGCGTTACATGACGAGCTCAGCTCGTCATGAGCGTACGACAGGCGTAACTCTTGACGAGCTGACCTTGTTATGAGCGTTGAAGGGGTTAAGGGCCTGACAATAGATGCTCAGACTTTCAGTATAGCGTTGAGGTGCACGACAGAATCTAAAGCTTCAGCCAGATAACGAGAAGCCGAAGATCTGCCGGCTATCTGTATGAATCGGGATGCTGAAGAAGGCATTCTTCAGGTCAATGACCGAAAAATATTGGGCAGTTGGTGGGATCATCGTGAGTATAGTGGTGATATCAATCACTACAGGGTACTGTGGCACTACAATCTTATTAATCTCCCGCAGGTCTATCACAAAACCATATGCATCAATGTTCCCAGGAGATCCAGAATCAGAGCATTTCTACAAAATCGGGAGAATAGGACTGTTACAAATATTGGCAGTTGTTTCCTCAACCACCCCTTTATCAATTAAGTCCTGAATAATTGAGAGCAAGACTCGTTCACCAGCTGGCGAAATTTTGTACTGAGGTATACGTGGCAATTTCACATCAGCTTTCAGTGTAATATGGACGGGAGGGATGTCTAATTTTCCGACATCCGCATCCCCGGTTGCCCATAATGTAGTAGGGATGGCATAAAACTCAGGGGGAAGAGGTTCATTTTTGCCAAAGCACTGTTTCATATTATCAGTGTGGGGTTGTATCGTTAAGTAAACACCATCGGGGGAACAATAGATTTTCACATTCAACTTCTTCAACATATCCAAACCTAATAGGTTCTCACCACAATGTGAGGTCAGCAGAAAGGGGGAATCAATAGTAACAGGACCAATAGTGAATGGGAGGGGTTTAGAGATGGGGCTTACCACCGGAACTCCTGAAAATCCATTATTTTGCCCGGACAGTGCCGCCCCTGGGACCAATGATCGAGCAACAGAACTATTCATTGCTCCTGTGTCAATTAGAAAATTCTCAGAAGTCCCCATCAATTCCCCTTTCACATAGGGTCCTTGTTGATTGACTGGGATCGACACTTGGCCCCTACTCTGTCCCTGGCTTTCCTATGGATGAACATATCCATCCTGTTCTCCAAATGCGTAATCCTCATTAAAGTATTGCCTACCTTGAGGGTTATCAAAGTGGTTCCGTTCAGGCTTGCCTTGAGCAACTTCTTCCCTACGTATATCGCTCTGGTCTGGCCCGCCTCGCTCACGTCCCCGTCCCCGAACCCCGTTCTGGGCAAGCAGTAATGGACACTGAGCTCTCCAATGTCCTTCCTGTTTACAATAAGCACACTGATTTATCCCCAACGGCGGGGCCGCACCTGCACTCCGTCCTGTCCCCACCCCTCGAGATACTGGCCTTCGGACTCCTCTACCTCCTCCTTGTCCTCGAATGACTTCCTGTAGCAATACTCGGGTCTTAAGATCCTTGGCCTTTTTCTCCACTTTATCCTTGCTCTCATTTTCCCTATGCTCATAGTATTGGGCCAAACTTAATATCACGGAGGGAGTAGAGGTAGTCCAGGTACTCTCGGCGGCTTGCAGGCGAGCAGAAATTTCAGGTATCAAGTTGGTCACAAAACGGTTTACAAGCAACCGGACCCCGCCTTCCGTGGCTAGGTCCTGCCCGCTACAATCGATGAAAGTACCCTCAAACAGAGTGAAGAAATCGGAAACACTTTCGTCTTTCTTCTGTTTACAACCGGTCAATTTATCCCAATCAACCTTACGTGGGGGAATCAGTGTGTGCATGTAGGCAAATATTTTTGCGGGAAGGGTTGTAATTTCATCTCTGGGCTTGTCCCCAGGTTTGCGGTCTCGGTCGCAGTCTTTCAACTGATTCCAAGTTCCCACTAGTTCCGCTGCGTGATCAGTGTCATGAACCTGTCGCCATGTATCTACAGGAACCAGTAATCCGAAAAACAGTTTGACATTTGCTTAGGTCATTACAGCTGATGCTGCAGCTTCAGTTAGTTCTTTATAGTAAGCGGTGGGGTTTTTACGAGGGTCAGGCAGTTGTGATTTTAAAGCGAGGACCTTGCTTCGTTTCCATGGTGTATATACCCATTGTTCCTGAAAACGTGCATCTACTCAAGCTCTTGTAACTTGATTGTTATCATCACGTGCTTCAGGCACTTCAGGATGAAAAATAGGATACACTTCCCTCATGGGATGTTGAAAATCCCAGTTGGGACATTTCATGAACATTCTGCCCCGGAATTTCACCAAGATTTATACGTTTTTGTACACTTCCACGGGACTTAGATCAAACTTATGAGCTCGGTCCAAGATGTCATACAATATTTGAGGGGCTAATCCGTCCTGAAAGCATTGTTCCCATACGTCAATAAGGTAACGGGACATTTGATGCAGAGCATGTTGCTGCATAACCGGTTTGAGGTCCCTTATAGTACTCCACAAATCAGCCACTGTATATACATCCTTCCGCATCCATTTAACTGCCTGTTCTGCGATAGCCTCCTTCTCACTATAGCCCAAAGAGGCTCTCGTAAACAGTCGCCTAGCGTTCATTCCACCTGGATCCCCCATTGGAGTACGCTCACTCTCTTCAGGGGTTGCACCAGCTGATTGAGATGTCCATATGGGACTCGGGGTGCCAAAACTATACGGAAAGTTCCCGGGGGTTGCCGTGTGTCAGGGATAAGGGTAGCCATGTCTCTCAATGAGGTAGGGATGGTACAAGTAGTTTTTCTTCATTAACAAAAGAGAGAGTGAGGGAAGTTTTACAATAATTTAATGAAGATTTAGGCAGCGTACAGCTGCGAGAGTATAAACACAATAGACACCACACCACACCGGCAATATCCATTGTAAATATGGCCGAAAAACCAGGGCCTCTCCTATAGCTCGGCTGAGATAGAGGAGATAATGAGTGATCTATCGGTGTTTGCGGATGTTAACATAGCACAGAGCATCTCCACAACAAAAGATTGGGAAAACCTAACAGAACTTAAGAGGAACAGAATCAGGACCAATCTACACGGGACAATACTTAAGCAATATTTGAACAACAACATGGCACCCAAGGGGCTACTAGTTTCCAATGCACCTCGTATCTTCCTTGAGGATGAAGCATTCCGAAAAGACTGGGCAGCCATAGCGTGGCACTGCACGCAGACTGGATAGTCTTAATCCTGAAAACAGCCCTAAGACTTTCCGAAAAAATCCAGGTAGAAATCCAGGTGGCGGAAGGGAATATGAAAACTACCATCACAGGCTTCAAGAAGAAGCTTGATGAACTAAATAAGGAGATGACGGATTACAAAGACAATCTGTCACAACAAAAAGTGCAGAAGTTTCAAAAAGACCTGAAAAGATTCTCAATGACCAAAGCATATCCGTACTCCGATCCAGAGTATGTACCACCTTCTAAAGGAGAAGACAACTCAGATGTCGCCAGCAATGCATCAAGCAACACATCCAACCTCAGTGGAAACTCAGGTGGAGGGAGCACAAAACAAAGGGGGAGAGGGCGTGGTAGAGGGCATGGAAATTGGCCATCCTTCAATCCAATGCCAATGCAAGGACCTGTTGATCCTTACTACCAGCCACAAAACATGTGGATGTACGGTTGGCAACCTCCCTTCCAACAACCTTTCTTTCAACCCAATCCCTACAGACCGCCTTTTTTGTACCGAGGTGGAAGGGGACGGGGAAAAAGAACAAAACAGTATCAGGGGGGTCAAGTGCACTGGGCACCGGAGGATCCGAGTGTGAACCAGAACCAGAACAGGCACAACCCTCAACAAGCTGGACCGAGCAATCGGAGAACTTAGTAACAAACCTCTCAAACAGACCCTTGAGCATAGCCGATAGCTCAGTCCTGAACAAAGGCTTAGGCTTTGTACCCACAGCAAATCTGGATAAGTTTAGACTTCATTGCGAACTTTCATCTTTTTTTCGTAAATTGCGATTGAAAGCTTTCTTTGAAAAAAGAACTCATACAGAAGAAAACCTGGATACTAATGAAACAGGACTAAGGACAAAATCCACCTTTACTCCTCCACCACACCTGATTCCTGTCGAGATTTCCACTTTTGAGCAAGCGGTCTTCAACGACATTGAAAATACGAATCCCAAAACACCATTCATGAATCTGACTAAGCAAGAGCGAATTGCCCTTGAAAATCTGTGAAATTGTGATACCATTGTCATTAAGCCTGCAGATAAAGGCGGAGGCATTGTTGTGCAAGATCGCACAGCTTACCAAACTGAATGTCTCCGACTTCTAGCAGACCAAAACAGCCACCGCAGATTACCCACGGATCCAACAGAAGACCTGAAAAGCGAAATAAAGTCACTAGTGGAACATGGTGAAACTGAGGGATTCATATCAAAACAAGAGGCTGATTTCCTTTGTAGAAGTGAAGGGAAAATCCCCTACTTCTACACCCTCCCCAAAATACATAAAAACAAGACACCACCCGCAGGCAGACCGATTGTCTCGGGAATAGGGTCAGTTCTGGAACCACTGTCGCAATTTTGCGACGTATTTTTCAAGACAATGGTGCAGAAGACAAGCACGTATCTCCAAGACACCAAAAGTCTACTACAAATCCTAGATCAACTCACCGCGGAGAATGACACGATACTGGTGAGTTTTGACATTGAGAGCCTGTACACCAGTATCCCCCAGGATGCTACACTGGATGTACTAGGACGAGCGTTAGAAAAGGAAGAGTGGACTTCCAGGACCCCCAGACAATTCATTTTGGAATGTGCCAGATTGGCACTCAAAAGAAATTATTTTGAGTTTGAAGATCAGATATTTCTACAGACAGAGGGAACATCCATGGGCAGCTCTTTTGGGCCGAGCATAGCGGGATTATACGTATATGACTTTGAAGAAAAATACATCCTAAGTGAAACAAACCACTACAGCTCCAACATCCTAATATGGCGTAGGTACATTGACGATGTGCTGACCATATGGAAAGGCACTGAGGATTCCCTAACCTCCTTTTTTAACTGGATTAATACCTGTGATGAGCACCTACGGTTCACCTACGAAAAAAACCCAGACACACTGGTTTTCCTGGATGTAACGATCACTAAAAAAGAAGGAAGACTGACAACTGTCACCCACTACAAACCAACCTCCAAAAATAACCTACTGCGATTTGAAAGTTTCCACCCGAGACCCTTACGTGAGAACTTACCCTATGGGCAATACCTTAGGATCCGCAGAAATTACAGTGAACTGGGAGATTATAAGAACCAAGCCCAGGATCTCACCCAAAAACTGCGAAACCGGGGATATCCAAACAAAATTCTTCAAAAAAGTCAAAAGCGTGCGCTGCATCAACCGCGCGCAGCTCTGTTGGAACATACAAATAAAACGGTTGAAGAAATCCCCTTGACATGTGTCACTACTTACAACACCATCTCCAATGATGTCTCCAGGATAATAAAGAAACACTGGAGTATCTTGAACACAGGCAACCTGAGGTGGGAGAAACCCCTTTTCTCTTTTAAAAAAGCACGGAGCATAAAAGACAGAATAGTCAACACAAGACCAATAAAGGTGGCCCCAGAAAAAGAAACACAAACCAAATTATGGGGTTTACCAAAAGTGACAGGCCACTATAAATGTGGTAGTTGTAGTGTCTGCCCATACACCAAGAATACCAGAACCTTGCAGTTGGAACCTAACAAAATTTGGACAATCAGAGGACAGACAAATTGCAACAGTGAAAATGTCATTTACAGACTTACATGCCCGTGTGACCTACATTATGTAGGAATGACGAGTAGGAAGATTAAATTACGAATTGGTGAGCACAGAAGCACCATCAGGTGCAAAAAGACAAATACCAGACTCACAGAGCATTTTCTGTCCGCAGGTCACACACCCGATGACCTTCAATGGACAATTATTGAACAGGTGAAGCCAGGAGCTAACCTGACCCAACGACTATTCGAAAAAGAACAGAGGTGGGTTTATAGACTCTCCACCCATAAGTCAGGCCTGAATGACAATATCCCGTGGAACAGTGTAATGACTTAAAGACCTGTCCTCTTTTATCACTTGTATAGTAGTACCAAACGTCCATCTTGAAACTCTGATTTATCAACAGATAATTGCGCAAAAAATCCCTGTGGGTGTTAACCCTGGTTTTGTCCTCTGTTCTAAAGAATTCCCAATGCTTTAATATCCCGCATGAAAACTTCCATGCTGCTGCAAGGCGAAGGGTCATTGCAATCTCCATGGTAACGTAAACAGCTCTTGAATTGGGCTTCGTGGAATAATGATACCACCTTTTGTTCCCACCTCCCAATAACCCGATTGGCCTATCGCGAACCATGTGATTAGACCACGTGACGAGGCCACGCCCAACCAGGAAATGCATCGGGTTTACTTTACCGGCATCTACGAACAACCCGGTCATTCCTCGGGGCATCTCCAGCCGGAACCAAGTAGGTTTTTCCGCCTGACGAACAGAAGCAGCAAGTAAGTAACGCTGTGCGGAACTGAATGTGGAAATAACTTTGCCACATGATCCTGTTGGCTATACTTATCCTAGCAATCAAGCCAGCAAATCCAAACTGGGCATCTGTTCTTTTTAGACTTTCAGGAGACGTACTCTTGCCGTCTTGGAAGCGCTGATGCCCATGAAGCGGTAGTGCCGCAACGAAGCGTAAGCTAATAGTCATATATCAGTCGCGACTCATGACAGCGACGCCACGACTGCTCACAGTTTTTTGCAGCCGTCCACATCGCAACACCACCAAGATCACTCTCCCATAGTACGCCGCCCTTATTTCACTAAATATACCCAGACGCCAATATCAGTTCGACACCTCCCTTTTGGCGCTGGTCCATCAACTGATAGGCACAGTCCGGTAAAACACTGAAGCACTGTGGCGCAATAGATGGTTCCCACTGTCTGAATCTAAACGCTGGTATAACCCCATCTATTGAGCTGAATGGGGAAAAGAGCAGCAATATATGTGTTAAATGTAGTACATGTGTATTGTCAACCCCGGTATGTGACCCCTTCCTGTCTTTTGTTTTCCTGTTTCCTTACAGGTTTTTAAATAATAAAAAACGCACTATTTTTACACGAGTTCACAATTTGTGCACTCCAATTTGGACTAGGGCAGGACGCACCTTAGCGTGTGTGGACCACCCAGTTCAATAACACGGTCCTGACGAAAACCAATGAATACATACAATGGTTGAAACATGTAGACCTTTTTAATCAATAGCATTGTAAATACCACACCTCACATAGCACACTTGGCTATTTTTAAGAAACACTTCTTTTGACACCAAAGTCTACCTAACTAGGCATAGGTGCCACACATTTTTAACAAGGGTCCAAGCACTCAAGAATAAAACACTTGCAGTGAGTAGTTTTGGCCCTTTTTAACTCACTTTTGTTGATCGTTATGCACATATAAAAGAAAATACTAACCAGCTCCACTGTAGTCAGATGTCGTAGCACACCCTATAGGCATTCGGCCTATGGGGTGGGACCCCGATGATGAAGCATGTCACCAACCAGGTTGGTGAGTGAGGGGTCTTCTAAAAGGATATGCATTATCCGTTAAAAGGTTGGGGCACACTGTGCTGAATTGAGCACCGAAGCCTACGCCCAGAGAATTTTTCTCTCTGCTACCGAGGGGTTACTCCTCCATTGTTTTTTGTAATGGTACAAGTAGTACCTAGGGGGGTGAGAGACACGTCTGCCTCCGGGGCGGAGGCTAAAGAGGCAGTAGCCGGATGAAGAGGCACAGTGGGATATATGCGCTGAGGCGCATACGGTGGGAAAGGCCGAACATTCAATAGATCCTCTATCTCATCTTCCGCTTCGTTTCGAGTCACATAACTCTTGTCTACCTGTAACCTGAACTGCTTATCTAAACACTCAATATTTTGCTCGGTCTGATTTTTATCATGAGCAATGGTTTACTGAGTTACAGTCTGTCCTTGCTTTATCTTTATTAATTTCTCTGCCCTGATACGTCTCCGCTTTGCTTCCTTCTGGAATGTGTTAAGAGTATCAAACATGGCTTGTCTACTGCGTTTAGCAAACAGACGGTCTTGAAAATACTGGAACTTTTTCTCATCAAAAGATACTGTCAGTGGCCACTGTAGTTCTACATTATCCTTGGTGTACTTATTCCATAAGGTATTAAATAGGAGTGGGCCAATCCCATACTTACATGCTGGTTGGCTTTCGTGCAGTCTCGTACCTCTCCGGCAGATACAGCCGAAGCATAACTTACTAAAACACGGCATCGCCCAACCTCTAGAATCTAACTACTTCTAGCTGGAAAGGAAAAGGTTATTTACAACACTCTCATACACATGGCCATGTTTACAATCAAATTCAATTACACACAGATAGATCGACCACAACCTTTACATCGACATAAAAACACAAACAAACTTATGTCAGACAGAAGGTGGAGCCCGTCGACTCCCACCAATGGAGAACTCTTTCCAATATTTCCAAAACAAAAAGACCCAAAATTAAGCATCAGAATCGAACAGTCTTGTCCTTACACTGTCTAGAGATAGCCACACAGGTTTCTTCAAATCACAGACCGACCTACGGACCATCCGGAAACCTTCATGGTTTACCTCCCGGACTATTCTGGCTGAGCCCGCTTTTTCAAGCGCTGCTCCAGATCTGTCCGAGGGCTACCCAATCTCAGCTGTCAGCCTTTCCGAGAGCAGTCCGGCCGGGTGTGAACTTCCTTCACAAGTTACACCAAGGCGTCTGGTTCCAATCTCTATCACTCTCCAAAATATTTCAAGACAGGAGCGTGTGCCCGAGCAGTCTCGATACTGCCCTGTCAGACCCCCTTCTGAGTTCTCAGTGGCCTGAAACCACCAAATTCCAAATTCAAATCCAAATGATATCCAACACGAGACGAAACAAATCACTCACCTGACGCACTCAGGTTTGATTGCAAGCTTCTCCACTGCCAACTCCTGTAGACCAACGTGGTCTGTTCCCGGGTTACACCCGTAGGACTCCGGCGTAAGGTCACTAGCAGCTGGGGCTCTCTCGATTGGGAGAGCGGAGCAACCCCCAAAGTTTCCGGTCGATCCTCCCCCCGATCAAGATCACCCTTCCCAATGTCCCATTCCTTTCTGATACAGAGGGACAACCCCAATGCGGAGTCCCGGCGTCGCCAACTGAAGTACCGAAAATGTATTACAACCCTGTAGAGCTATACTTACAAATAGCCCTAATACCAATTACCAATAATCAGTCAGTTGGCAGTGTAGAAGATCCAATTGTTTATTATACAAACAACTCTGTCAGAGAAGCCTCTCGCGACCTAACCCCTCGAGGTCCGCCAAGAAGACTGCTGGCACATTATCAACAGATCACATATATACTGTTACATTTCGAAACCGTTACCTAAGAAGGAAAAATACAAGTTGGTACAGGTTGGTGCAAAGGAAAGACCATATATGGCACCCAAAGCATCCTTAGTTTAGCTCAGCTCGTTATAGCAAGGTCGAGGAGGGTGACTCCCTTCTGCCAGCTCTAGGAGAGTCTGCACAGCACCTCCTGGAATGTGCTTATCCAGCCTACCCCCACCTACAACCTTGACAGGCCTAACGTGCAGAAGCAGCAGCTTGTTACATTTGTCAGAGTATTTCACAGGAGAACGGCTCTTACTAAGTGTAATGATAGGTTTCCACTATGGCTACGAGCAGACTAGGCCCCAAGATGGCGTTCGTCGGATCAAACTATATTGCTTGTGATAAGACGATAAATGAAATAAGGCGTACATTAATCCCTAAAATATTACATATGTGAGTTTATTATTACTCGAACACCTACCCTAGTGTAATAGGTACATCATGCTAATTTCTAACTGCAATTATGTGTTTTACTAGGCCTAATTCAGATTTTGGTTCCTCAAGGTCCCCGGTGGGGGGGGGGGGGAGGTAACTGCCCTAAAGGGGGTTCCCTGGTTGGCGGTATTTGGGAGGGGTGGGGGAGTCACTAGCGGGCGCACCCACCTCTCATAGGGAGGAGGAGTGAATGATGGGGGGGACTGGTGGCATGAGAGGAATGCTAGGATGCTAAGAGAGATCGGAAGAAAGGAATGAAGAACGAAATGGGTCATGGAGTGGAATGGAAGGTGAGTCCGGAGTGTATGAAGTTTGAGTTGATGTTGGGGGGAGTTGTTGTTGATTATTGTATTTTAGTTGTTTATGTTTGTGCAGCCTGGTCCTAATAAATGGCCTTTTACGCTTTAAACATCAGTGTGGCCTGATTATTGCACGATAGGCAGTGGTCGAAGTGGAGGGAAAAAAGTAGGGGAACTGTGGACGGAGAATCAGAGGGCGGAAATAACCAGTGGATTGGGTCAGTGGGCGGAGTCAGAGGTGTGGCAGAAAGAGCAAAATATCCCACTTAATAGTATTTTTTTCCCATTTCAGTAACCGATTACAGCTTATTACGTTATTTAATTTTACCGATAGATACACATGTTTATTTAAGGTTTAATATGAGTTATTGACATTAAAATACATTAACAAAGTGGGATACGTTTTCAATCACAGAATGTCCCAAATATCCTCAAAAGTGGAATCACAAGCCATTTGTCTCCCATCCATGGAGTTTCTGTCATCAGCACTTCTCCTCCCTTTTTCCACAAGATCACTTCAAACATGAATGGAAAAATAGCCTAGTTTTCAAAATATTTTTCACATAACTATGGCTTTGCTATATTTGCCACATTGTACATCATCTGCTGCATAATCTGATGATTTTAACTAATAAATTGTTTATAGCTCAAAAGTTACTAAAAAATGTGACTTGTGCTGCTGTGCAGTGGAGGGCCCTTTGAAAAGGTTGACTGGTCACCTTTCTCTACTGCAGTTGTATGTTCCACTAGTACTAATAGGGAAAAATCTTTGCAGAGACTATTAGCATGTGTAAACATGTTAAATAATAGATATTACACAGAGACAATCATTCATAAGTGTGTAAATCACTGTATAGGAAATGTAAGATAAGACAAAGGACTACAAGGTGTAGGAGTCACATGACAGCCATACTAGTAGGCAGCATAGTTTAATAGTGATTGGTTTGGAGAAACACAAACTCAGAATTTAAAACGTAATATCATGGTTGGGGGTTCTCTTTAATAATCAGAATTGATTTCTTCCCATATTAACCCTTTTTTGCAACATTAGGATAATTGAAGACTGGGGAAAAAACCATAACACTCTAATTTATACCTTGGAGTTTGCATGCAGCTCTTACATGACAGTTAATAGCTCACTGTTCTATGTTAGGATTTTAACTTATTACCTGCAAGTAACAATAGGGTCTCTCTGACAAAAGCAGTAACCCACTGACCTATTCACATTATGTGCACTTTGTGATCTGCATGGCACATGTTCTTAGCAGCATGCACATTACACATCTGCATTCCTTTTCATGAGTCAAACCTTCCACTAGACAAAACACCATCTCTCTCTACTAAGTACTAAGAATATTAATCAGTGGAGTTATCATGACATTTTTATTTTTGCCGAAAATTGTTGGAGGCCAGGAAGGAGGCAGCAAGTGCTTTTGAAACCATATTATATTTACAAATACGACACCCCTACCCGAAGTTAGCCCCCGGTGCGGTTGCACTACCCTAGATCCACTGCTCAAGGGTCCTGTGACCTCAGTGACAGAGTCACAGTCACTCAATGGGGTGCTGCTTCATAGGTCTGTCCCAAAGACTGGAGATGAACTTCAGTATGGATAGTGGTGGACAGGCATTCGAGGTTATTCCACACTTGCCACTGCTAGCGCCCCCTGCTGGTGCTAAGACACCAGGGCTTTTAGGATCTCGGGGCCTTCTAAGGTCTAGCATGGGAAGGTGCTCCCTGAGGGGGAGTGGTCTTGTGGACTGGTTTAAAGGCTGAACGTGGTTCCCCAGTACCAAATTCAGCAGCTCTGACCATAGTGACACATCCTCTCCCCCACTGAGCACCATACTGCCTCACTGAGAGAAACTTGTACTACACAGACCCGCTATAAGCACCTGGATGTGAATCAATTCAAATTATTCACTAGACAAAAGCAATATGCTGCCTAAAAAAGAAAAAAAGAAAATCCTAGAAAAAGCAAACACTCATAGGGAATGCAAGATTAAGTAGAGCATGTGAAATGTAAGCAGGAACAACATGGTTACCTTTCTCCTTTTACACTCATTATTCAGAAATTAGTGAGTGCTTTTACAAGAAAATTTAAGGCCATGACTACAGGGCCCCAAAGGGACCCGGTTCAGTGCCCATTGTGTATATCTTTTCAAAACATAAGCAGTATGGTTTAACCCCACCCATGCTGGTGACGAACCCCAGCCGTCACGCCCCGTGGTGGGCGTGTGCTGATGACGGCTGGGGTTCGTCACGGCCCGCCCTGTTCTTTTGTTTACCGCACAGCGGTAAAATCGCTGCCGCAGCGAAGGGGTTAAAGAAACCACATTCGTGAACACACAGCCGCTGTACACATTTTATTTTCAAATTCACCCATCAAGCAGGTATTTCAGTACCTCCAGGAAAGGTGCACTTTCCCACCAAGGGAAAAAAAATGTGTTGAAAGAGAGAGGAGAAAACAAAAGTAGCGCTTCACTGGCAAACACTGTAAAGTGGCGCTAATGTGTTTAGGTGGGAATACATCAATCTGGCCACCTTGCAACCACTCTGTCCTGCTTTAGTTAGTTATTTACTTTTCATATTTGGAATGTTTTATTTCTCTCCACCCCGAGACTGCACTTAGATTTTGAAATATGTGAGTAAAAGACAATGTTTCTAGCAAAAAATGTTTTTCTTTTTTGGATCCATTTAAAAGGGGAGCAAATAAACAAAAGGAGGAAAGAGAGGGTAATATCCGTTTCTTGAAGTCTAGGGTATTAACTAATTGAGGAGAAGCGAGACAGAAAGAGAGGGAAGAGGGGGAACAAAGAGGGAGTGGGGAACTACTGCCAGTGGCAGGAGAACTGGACACTGTCCTTGTCTTATATAGGCACGAAGGATAAGACAGGGGAGGCTTTACAAGGCTCTTGCACCACTTTTGCATAATTTTTAACATGTGAAAAGTGACGCAAAAGTGGTGCAAGGGCCTTGTAAATCTGCCCCAGAGTCCTTTTCCTTCTCTGCCTGTTCGGCCGGCCCACAAAAGCCGAGGCTTGACTATCGGCCTTTGCAATTTCTGCCATCCGGGAGGTAGGGTCGGATTGGGATGAAAAATTGACCCGGGCACCCCCAAAAAAAGTGGCCCACAATTGCAGTTCGCAAACCTTCATGCCAAAAAAGGCATCCGTTTCGAGTCAGATTTGTTTTTAAATTGCAAAGTTAATTAAAACTTTTGTGTTTCTTGTTCTCAGTGGTGTGGCTCACTGGTTAGAGGCAGCAGACCCGTAAGCAGAGAACGGCCCGGGACCAGGGTTCAATTCCCGACGCGGCAGGGTCGTGGACCAGGGTCAAAACGGACTTGATAATTCTTGCCTCGGTGCCTACCTAACCAGAGAACACACTCAGCAACTCTGGGAATTAAGCTTGCCTCATCTCTACAACGGCCCCCCACAGACGCTGGGGATGCCTGGTTTCACCTTGGAGATACCCAGAAAGGGACCATCTCACAGGGAAAACCAGGACGGGTTCCCCAGTGGTCTTCAGTGCCAGGATACTCCATGGAGTCGCAGTGCGCTTTACAAGTACACCCACAAGTACACCCACATTCCATTGCACAGTATTTGAATGAAACTCCTAACCTCAAGCGGAGAAAACTGGCAGCAGGCATCCGGGGCTTGTCGTCTGATCCTTGTGACCTGCTGTGGGGACAAAATCTTCCTCCTCACACCAGCGACTTGTTAATTGCACTGCTCAAAAGACACAAACACCTCTCTCAAAGGCTCACTGACACCTTCTGCAGCCTGGGATGGAAAGAGGTGCATCACATAATGCACATCCTCCTGATGCCCTAATGCAATTCCACAAGTAACAATGAATGCCTGCTCAAATTACCCTGAAGCTGGAAAAAGGTTTGGAAGTTGAACCCAGTTATACAGAGTTGCTTGAGCCACAGACTAAGAAAATTGGCCACACGCTTGCCTCTGCCACAGGCCCCTCGTGTACCATTGCCCGCCCTGTCAATCCGACCCTGCTGGGAGGCATGTTTAAAATGAGAAAGTAGGGGAACGGAATCTGTGAAAATAGAGAAGTAGGGGCAAGCTGTGCCCTGCCAATCCCGCCCACTTCGACCACTGGCGATAGGCCATAGTGTGAAGTAGGCAAATGTATATTAAGAAATGCATACGTTCTTTCAGCAATACGTAAGTAAAATCCCACAGTAAGATCATGCTACCCTATTTCACTATCCAATGGACTTATACTTCTATTGCTCAAAAATCTAATAATCAAAAACATAATTATATGCTGTCGTTTAGATGGTGGGAAAGTTATGAAGCCAAACCTGTCTCCTGGCCACACGAAGAAAATATAGCAGTAAAACATCAACTGCCTTCCTTTACGATCACTCACAGATGCATAGACAGCCTTGGGCTACAGCAGGCAGGATTGGGCCAGCAGTGTGGCCACAGAAGCGTCTGCAAGCAGTAGGATGTGCACCTTACCAACCAAGGAGGGGTGGAAGGAACAAACCAGAGCAGTTTGCACACCACGCAGGTCCTATCCTGCAGGGCCCAACAAGCTAGTGCAAGCAGGCGCATTCGGATTCCTTGAAAGTAAACAAATTACGTAACCCAGTGCATGTCTGTAAATCACCTGCTTCCTTGGAAATCACCCGAGACGGTGTTTCCCGCCTCCTGACGGGAACGACCCATGCAAAGCAACACTGGTGAAATTAAAAGCGCGGGTGAGGCTTCACCGCTGGATTCCATTCTGGAACTGGCATTCGGCCCAGGCGGGGGCTCGTGCCAGGAACAGGGCGAGGCATTCTCACTGTTGCTAAAGGAAGATGAGAGAGTGCTGCAGGAGGAGGGAGGAGGGAGGGGGGGGGGGGAGATGAGGGTGGGGCTCAGGTTGGTGACGGCTGTGTCAGAATATCAGCAGCCCCGTTGGCCCGGCACGCACAGCTTCTCCCGTACATAACTACAAATCTAAAAAGTCTCTTAACCCTGCACTTTCACAAGGGCAGGGGCAGCATACTTTCATGTACAGGGATGTCACTTCACATGATACTGACATAGACTTCCCCCATTCCAGTCCTTACTCAGTGGGGGGGCGTGCCTCCTCCAACACGTAGGGTAGCAAGTGTTTTTACAATGACTAATGTGAAAACACCCTCACCTTGCCACCCATATTACGCCCCTCCCGCCCTCCTTAAAATGCTTCATAGCAAGTCGCATTGAGGAAAGAGAGGTCCAATCTCTGTACTGGGACGGGGAGGGCTATGGTTTTGGATAATGAAGGTCACATGTAAGTAATACATGTAATTGTCTCTAAACCACGCCCTCCCATTTCTTACTCAATGAAGAAATACATAAGCATACCGCCTTACATCCATACGCACAAAACATTAAAACTTAATGTACAAGTGAAAACGTATTGATTTAATGTCACCAGTCACCCAGAAGAATGCTACAGCATCACAGCAGACTTCAAGACTCCCAAACCAAAACGGATGAGCTCATGAACCCTAATTTGTTATGTTTTACAAAGGAACATTGCAACAACAAGGTCGCCACTCTGCAGATTTCCCTTAAGGGACCCCATGCATCTCTGTCCATGAGGCGGCAGCCCCCCTGGCAGACTATCCCTTAATTGGAGGATGGGAGTTTTAAGTACAGGTTATTATGTAGTCGTAAACAATCACTTGTCTAACTCAGCTACTAATAGTAGCAGTAGATGGCTTTTTTCTTCTGATAACCAGACCAAAGGCTATCAAAAGAGACACAGACATTCTTATGTCTTTTGTTCTTGCAGAGGCGGGCCCCGTAGGGGCTCAGGAGCCGGCGCCATAACCGGCAGCGAGCCCCCACCAAAGTAAACAAAATGGGGGCCGGAAGCGGCGAGCCAAGCCAAGGAGAAGACGGCGGGAATACGGGGTCTCCCCAGAGACGCAAGGGAGCCCCCATTTGGCGCGCAGCCCGCCCCCCACCTCCCCCCCCCTCACCTGGTTTACGGCCGCACCGTGCGGCCAATGGGGGGGGCAGGCGTTGTTTGAAACCCCCAATGAGGGGGTGCCTTAGGAGCAAGATAGGCCGTGGGGGGGCATATAAGCGCTGCTCCCCCAGGGATACTCCTATGTCCAGGAGCGGGGGAGCAGCACGGCGAAAACAATCTTGAACCCGGAAGTAGCGAAGAGGACACCTCCGTGCGGAAGCAGGGGATCGACCCGGGACGAGCGGACGCAAGGACACACGAGGCGGCCCCGGACGAGAGGAACCATCACCAGAGCCTGCACGGCGCGGTGAACACGGAGGGCGTTTGCCTCGCAGGGCCCGGCGAGCGGAGGGAAGACACTGCACGACCGGAGCCTGCCCGGTGGGCCGACCTCCCCAACGGCTAGAGCGCCACAACCGGAGCCCACCCGGTGTGCCGACCTCCAACGGCTAGAGCGAACGGCTAGAGCGCCACAACCGGAGCCCACCCGGTGTGCCGACCTTCAACGGCTAGAGCGCTACAACCGGAGCCCACCCGGTGTGCCGCCCGGCGCGTACACTGAGCCGAAGTGACCAGGAAGCAGAGGGAGAACCGGAGCCCACCCGGCAGCCACAGGACAGGCGCTTACCCCGGGGGACCTCGGCGGCGACGGCACGGCAGCGGAGGTCAGTCCTGTCGTGTGGTCCTGAAGCGGGCTAGAGTCCGCCCGACACCGAAGGAACACACGCGTGCATCAGGGGGCCTCGGCGGCAGCTGCACGGCATCAGAGCGGTGGACTGCCGGTCCGCCCCCAAGCCTCCCCAGACAAAGTCCAGGAAGTCAGGCAGCAGCGTCCACACGGGCGCAGAGGAAAGCGGCAGGCGCCCCCTGGTGGCGCAAGGCAACACTGCATTGACAAAACGGGGCCTAGGAAATAAGCCTCGGACTGCTGAAAAGGGACAACTTTTTGGTGCATACACCAACGGCGGCTGCACCCCGCTACCACTTATCGGCCAGCACGTGGGCTCGGCGCGCAACGACTGGGATCAGCAACCCCCCGCCCAACACATAAGGGGCACGAAATTGGGGCAGAAGGCGACCCGACCAAGAAAATGCCACGGAAAGGCGGCGCACGCAAAAGCCAAGAGGACCTGAGTGACCTGCTCAGGAGGGTGCGCGCGGCATTGGAGAAGCACGGCGAGGGGTGGTTGCAGGAGCAGCTGGGCCGTGAGACGGGCGAAGGCTCAAGCCAAGACAGAGCGACCAAGCCACCCGCAGCCAAAAGGAGCAGGAGGGCGCCGGCAAAGTTGGCAGACGCAGCGCCCTCATCGAAGACACCAAAGCGGACCCGACCAACTGCAGCCAGCACGGCGATGGCGGGAACGGACAAGGACATCAGCGACACGCCGACCAATGGTGAGCATATTAGCGCAATCATTCAGGAATGCTGCAAAGCAATGGCGCCGCTGTTATTACAAGGGTTAAGCGGGCAGACTGCCAGGGCGCAGGCCGGCGGGGTGGAAGGGCTGGGGCAGCCCGAGGGAGCGCCAATAGAGCAGTGCAGGGAGGCCGTGGGGGCCCCATGGTTCCTACTCCCCCCGGGGGCAGAGCGCCAACAACAGATAGGGGAACAATCCGCAGCCACCCCGGGGAGGGAGGGGGGGTCACCCACAGTAGCATGGGGTAGCCCCCCACCCCCGACCAGGCCCCCCCTGACAACTGACACGACAGGTACCTACGCAAGGCCATCGCCAGGCCCCGCAGCGCTGACCACCAGGGCAACAGGATTGGCCAGCCTCATTCCCCTAGCAGTAAAAGAGCGAATATGGCGCAAAGAGTTCATTGATATATTCTCACTCCTGGAGATACAGCTAGAAGGGCTAGATCTTACCACATGCGACAAAAAGGAGGAAGACAGAAGGGAGAGGAGAAGGGAGCGGAAGGAGCGCACATTTGACAATTGGCTAGACGCCTTCCGCATCATGGCATGCATAATAGTCGAGAAGTTCCCTCACTGCGCGGCTGACTTATGGCTGTACGAAGCAAACATTCACAATGCGCAGCGGCAGTTCCAGGGGGACTCTTGGTTGGAATACGACAAGGGATTCAGACTGAAAATGCAAACACACCCCGAAATGGAGTGGAACGAAGAGGACGTCTCAGGATACATACACAAGATGATGGTTGCCAAGGACGCTAGGTCCTGGGGAGGGAGGGCCGAGCACCCCTATAGAGGGTCCTTTCAAAGAGGGAAAGGGAGGCCGTTTCAAAAACACAAGCACTTTAACTCAGGGAAAGGAGCGCAGGGACACGACCCTTCGGCCATATGCTGGAAATTCGAGACCAACGAGTGCACATTCGGGGCAGCGTGTAGATTCTCACACACGTGTTCAGCATGCGGGGGAGGACACTCGGCAGCAAGCTGCAGGCGCAGAGAGACCACCAAAAGGGACAGAAAAGATAGTAAAAAGCAGTGAGGTGCCCGGGGGTGACCACGAGGACAGAGCGCGTCAGGGTACCCCCCTCCTCGCCTGGTCCCCCGTCAACACACAACGATTGCGCGTGCTAGCTAACAGATATCACAACAAGACCGACGCGGACACACTAGTACAAGGTTTTGAGACAGGTTTCATCATACCTTTCGAAGGCCCACCCCCCCCCAGCTGTGACAAGAATCTAAAGTCAGCAATGCAGCACCCTGAAGTGGTGACAAGAAAGATAGAAAAGGAGAGGCAGCTAGGCAGAATCAAAGGCCCTCTCTCAGCTTCGGCTAGGGTAGGTCTAGTTACGTCACCATTAGGGGTGGTGCCCAAAAAAGAGAAAGGGCAGTTTAGGCTGATCCACCACCTGTCATTTCCGGAGGGACAGTCGGTAAACGACGGAATTAAGGCGGAGGTGTGCTCAGTGACGTACTCCACAATAGATGACGCGATAGATCTAATAAGGGCCACAGGTAGGGGCACACTTATGGCAAAGGCGGACATTGAGTCAGCGTTCCGCCTCCTCCCGGTACATCCTGATAGCTTTCACCTGTTAGGCTTCCAGTGGGAGGGACAGTACTATCGTGACAAAGCGATGCCAATGGGCTGTTCAGTGTCCTGTGCCTACTTCGAGCTATTTAGCACATTTGTGGAGTGGGCGTTGCACGACCGCCACCCAGAGGGCGGCAAGCTGCATTACTTAGACGACTTCCTGTTCACTGGGCCAGCAGATTCCCACGTGT
The DNA here is from genome assembly GCF_964263255.1 of Lissotriton vulgaris. NCBI lineage: Eukaryota > Metazoa > Chordata > Amphibia > Caudata > Salamandridae > Lissotriton > Lissotriton vulgaris. Next base: position 369,460,046 of record NC_141696.1, on the reverse strand, counting down.
GCAGGGACACCCTAGGGGCATTCACCGAGCTAGCAGCGGAATTAGGGATCCCCCTGTCCAAAGAGAAAACCGAGGGGCCCACAACGAAGATTACGTTCCTGGGGATAGAATTAGACTCCGTCTCAGGCACGTCCAGGCTCCCCCCAGACAAGATAGAGGACTTCAGGAGAGATATACAGGGACTGCTAGGGCGGAACAAAGCCACACTGAGGGAGTTGCAGCAACTGATCGGGAAACTGAATTTCGCCACCAGGGTGATCCCGGCGGGCAAAGTGTTCGCGAGAAGATTGACAAAACTCACAGGCGGGCTCACACACAAGCACCACCGGGTGCGCCTGGGGGCCGAGGTGAAGAGGGACCTGGTAGTGTGGGACACCTTCCTAGCTAATTTTAACGGGGTCCTCATCTGGAGGGAGGGCTGGCTGACAAGCAGACAGATCGAATTGTACACAGATGCGTCAGGGAGCAGAGGTTTTGGCGCGCTCTTGAGGGACAAGTGGTGCGCGGGTCAGTGGCCCGACAGCTGGCGCCGACAGGGCGTGACAGGCAACATAACATTCCTGGAACTGTTCCCAATTGTAGTGGCCCTAGTGATTTGGAGGGAAGACCTAAAGAACATGAAACTAACCCTATGGTCAGACAACAAGGGAGTAGTGCAGGCGATCAACAGGGGGTCGGCCAGGTGCCCAGACACACTGAGACTAATGCGCCGTCTGGTTACATTACAGTTGGAAGGCAACATAGACCTGCGAGCAAGGCACGTGCCAGGGGTGGAGAACGAGATAGCGGACGCACTATCCCGCGGCAAGATGAGCAGATTCAGGGAACTGGCTCCCAGGGCAGACACAAACATGACCCCCTTCCCACACCAGCTATGGAATCTGGCAGGGCGGACCTCTCAGAGCTGATCACCCAGGCTCTGGCTCCCGGCGCAGCAAGGCGATACACGAAATACTTAGCAACGGTGTTGAGAATTGGAGGCATTCAATCAGTGGCCTGCCCGACCGAGACACACAGGGCAGCCGAGCTCTTTATAAGCTGGGCATACAAAAACGGCAGGTCAAGGTCATGGACACAAGCCCACTTGGCGGCGGTGATACACTATGCAAAGTTAGAGACGGGTCACAACCCATTGGCATCACACTACATCAAGACCGCCATGAAGGGCTGGAGGAGGAAGGAGGGGAAGAAGGCAGACACAAGGCCACCAATAGACTTCAACAGACTAGGGGCGCTGCTAGGGGCAGTAGTTCACGTGGCGGCAGGCGAATACGAACAGGTGCTCTTCAAGGCGGCATTCACCACAGCCTTCTTCGGGGCATTCCGCATCAGCGAACTCGTAGCCCCAGCAAGAGGGGGCCTAGCCGAGCGATGCCTGCAGGCCAGCGACATATCCCCAGGAGCAGGCAGGGTAGAGCTGGTGCTGCGCAAATCCAAGACGGACCAGGCAGGCAGAGGGACCACAGTCACTCTACACTGCATCCAGAACCATGACCTCTGCGCAGTCTGCCGCCTCCTAGCCTTCATGGCAATTCGCCCAGCAGGCGATGGCCCCCTGTTCATACATGGGGACGGGGCACACTTGAGTAAATTTCAATTTGTAGCGGTCATGCGGATGGCCCTCAGCAAAGCGGGCTTGCCCCCAGGGGCCTTTGGGTCACACTCATTCCGGATAGGGGCGGCCACAACCGCTGCCCAACACGGGATGCCGGCGGCAGGCATACAAGCACTAGGGAGGTGGCGCTCGCGCGCATACAAGACTTATGTGAGGCCACAGCTATTGTGACGTGAAGTAAGACAGCGCAGGATTTACTTGAAGGTGACCGCCCCCCCCCCCTTTCTGATTCCACCAACAGGGAACAGACCCCACCTGGTATGGGTAGTGGGCCACTCCTTCGTCAAGCGGATGGGGACATGGTGGAAGAACAGGGGACGCGGACTCAAGGCCAGGCCGAAACACACGTGCATCCGCTGGTTTGGCCAGTCGGGCATGCGCTGGGGGCAGCTGACAGCGGCCCTCAAGGAACTGAGGGAGGAGGCGGGGCGCCTCCCGGACGTTCTGATCATCCATCTCGGGGGGAACGACCTGGCCAGCTTGGGGCGGAGGGCCCTACTAATCGGAATACAAAATGATCTGGTGGAGACAGCCAGGACATGCGGGCAGGCGACGATAATTTGGTCCGAAGTCGTTAGCAGACAAGAATGGAGAGGCGCGAAGTCTTACAAGGGGGTAGAGAACTCAAGGAAGAAGCTGAACCTCACAGTGAGCAAGTTCTGCAGGGCGAACGGCCTGGGCTCAATTAGACATGGGCTAATACACACAGGGCGGCCGGAATATTACGCGGCCGATGGGGTGCACCTATCCGATGAGGGGATGGAGATCTTTTGGAACAACCTGTGGGGCGCCATGGTGCTAGCTGGTTGCCAATGACAGAAGGGGCGTTGGGGGGAGCCGCAGGAAGACGGCAGCCTCCCTGTCGGCGTGGCGAAGGGCTACGCTGAGAACGGTTGGTACAGAGGCACACCGGAGGGCGGTGCGCCAGAATAGGTCCACTCACCTTCTGATGCCGCACGGCTGGGTGAGATGGCCTAAGGACAACGGCTCTGGGATGCCTCACGGCTGGGCAACATGGCGACGAAGGGAAGGGGGAATATGCAGAGACGGCGCTCGCAGCCCAGCCCCCGCCGGATGGCAGGGCACAACAGGTCGGAAAGGTAGCGAGGCAGCCTAACTCTGGGACAATGAGTATCCCCTTCCCGCGCAGAGGAAGCGCAAAGAAATCCAACCAACAGAAAAACCGCCCCAGAAGGGGCAAGAGACAATGGCAAGGAATGTATAATGACATAAGATGCAAATGCAAGTGATACCTGATGCAAGTGATAAGATAACTGTTTTTCCTTGTAAACCCTAATAAACTGCGGCCAATAAATGACCACCACAGTGAGAAGTTGTATTGGCATTATTGGAGGGACGGGGAGATAAGGAAAGTTACTTAGGATCACTGCGGGAGTGGGGCAGAGTGGGCAGGTTATTGCAGAGGCGGGCCCCGTAGGGGCTCAGGAGCCGGCGCCATAACCGGCAGCGAGCCCCCACCAAAGTAAACAAAATGGGGGCCGGAAGCGGCGAGCCAAGCCAAGGAGAAGACGGCGGGAATACGGGGTCTCCCCAGAGACGCAAGGGAGCCCCCATTTGGCGCGCAGCCCGCCCCCCCACCTTCCCCCCCCCTCACCTGGTTTCCGGCCGCACCGTGCGGCCAATGGGGGGGGCAGGCGTTGTTTGAAACCCCCAATGAGGGGGTGCCTTAGGAGCAAGATAGGCCGTGGGGGGGCATATAAGCGCTGCTCCCCCAGGGATACTCCTATGTCCAGGAGCGGGGGAGCAGCACGGCGAAAACAATCTTGACCCACCCACCCACACCTTAGGAACAGCATTGTCGCAGGGCTGTGATAGGGAAGGGGCGTGGCAAAGGGCTACGCTGAGAACGGTTGGTACAGAGGCACACCGGAGGGCGGTGCGCCAGAATAGGTCCACTCACCTTCTGATGCCGCACGGCTGGGTGAGATGGCCTAAGGACAACGGCTCTGGGATGCCTCACGGCTGGGCAACATGGCGACGAAGGAAAGGGGGAATATGCAGAGACGGCGCTCGCAGCCCAGCCCCCGCCGGATGGCAGGGCACAACAGGTCGGAAAGGTAGCGAGGCAGCCTAACTCTGGGACAATGAGTATCCCCTTCCCGCGCAGAGGAAGCGCAAAGAAATCCAACCAACAGAAAAACCGCCCCAGAAGGGGCAAGAGACAATGGCAAGGAATGTATAATGACATAAGATGCAAATGCAAGTGATACCTGATGCAAGTGATAAGATAACTGTTTTTCCTTGTAAACCCTAATAAACTGCGGCCAATAAATGACCACCACAGTGAGAAGGTGTATTGGCATTATTGGAGGGACGGGGAGATAAGGAAAGTTACTTAGGATCACTGCGGGAGTGGGGCAGAGTGGGCAGGTTATTTCTAGGTACACTAGTAAACCATTCTAATGTCAACCCAATGGCATTCGGTCCTCAAAGGAAGATACTCAGAGGAAATTGCCTATTGCTGTCTGTGAAATTGGGACTGAATTTTAGGAGAAGACTTTTAATCCACTCTCAAACCTACCCTACCTGGAAATACCTGATCTAGAGCTATGAGGCTAAAAGGGCCCCATAAGTGTCCTTATTGCCTTGCCGCAGGTTGAGTGCGTTACGGGGTATGTAAACACATCCTTGTGTTTGGGCACACCGTTAGGTTCGTCATAAATACGACAGACTCCTTGAATTTCAGAAATGAGTTGCTTTTTAATTTGTATTCAAGTTTTTCAAAGTTCATTTAGTTGCATTTTATAACTTCATCTTATCCATATTGATGCATATGGTGAAATAATTCAACACTGTTAAGCTTCACATAAAGCAAATGCTCCAATGCATTTCGGGCAGGAAAAGCCCTTTTTCAAGGAGCGCTGAAAACGTAAACATAAACACTTATTTAGAATTGCCTACATTATTGCCAGCAAGAAGACATACTTAATTGCCATCCACAGAATAGTAGCTCTCTCCAAGGGTTCAAAAGGAGGTTTCTGAAGACCTTTTAACATATCCCGCAGAGAAACATTTAGGATCACAAAAGGTCTGTTAATTCTGAACCCACTAATGAATCTCTTAACCAAAGGTAACATCGTAGATAAATCTATGAAAGTTCCCGTTACCACTTTATTCACTGCCCACTGCGAGGGAAATGTCGATGGCGATGAGCTTTTATCAAACCCTTCTTGAGGGAACTGTAATATCCTAGAAGGATCAACAGATGCTGCACTATACTTATTAAGGGAACACCACTTTTCAAAATTACCCCAGTGCTTTGAATAGGCTACTAGAGTGGATGGTTTCCGTGGCTGCTGAATTGCAACAACTACTTCCCTGGGCAATATAAGGCCTGCAGAGCCCTGCTGTCATTTTCCAAGCTGAAAGTTTTAGGACATGAAGAGAGTCAGCTGAAAGAAGAGGGTGTATTGGGAAGACCAGCCACTCCTATACTGCTAGTTGGGAACTAAGTGGAAACCATGTCCTTCTTTGCCAAAAGAGGCCATTAAGATGACTAATACTCTGCACTGCACTCAGATCTTTCTCAGCACTGTGTGGAAGATGGAAATTCGAGGAAAAGCATACAGTAGCCCCTCTGGCCACCTGAAGGACAGGGCATCAATTGCCCAACCTCAAGGATCTGTAGTGTCTGAGAAGACATTCTGTGGCAGCACATTGTTCAGGAAAACTAAGAGTTCTAACAAAGGGAGTCCAAACCTCTCCATCACTAATTTGAATGCTTCCAAACTAAATCTTAAGTTTATAGATGAGCTCATGTTCCTGCTCAGTAATCTGCTTGGAAGTTGTCCTTGCTCTGAATGTACATCGCTGATAAAGCAGTCAGACGAGTCACTGCCCACTGACATACTCTCTGGCAAGAACCTTCTGAGAAAGTTCATTGGTACCCCCTGGTAGTTAATGTAGCTCTTGGCCATCTCGTTTTCTGACTTGACCACTACTACCATCTGAAGAATCTGAGGGACAAAGTATATGAGAGCTTTCTCTATAGCTGCTAACTACCTGATGGTTGAGGATTTTCCTTTTCCCACAGTCGACCATTATCCTTTCACTTCCTCCTCTACCAAGGTCGCCCCTTACCTCAATGACTGGCATTGGTTGTAATCCCCACCGGGACCAGCGGAAGGAGTGACACCCTTTTCTGCAAATTCTCTATCTGCGACCACCATACTAGATCCCGAGCTAGATAATGAGAAATGGGAACTAAAGTCTTGTACATCTGAGACTCTGGATCCCAAAGAGATACAAGGGTATTGAGAAGCAGCTTCAGTTAAAGGCAAGCCCCAGAAACAACTGGTGTTGTGGCTGCCATAAGCCCTTTTCAACTGAACTTCTTCGCTGATACCTCTAGCAAGCTATCAGCTTGAACAAGCCCTGCTGTAATGTTCAGATCCTTGCCTCTTGAAATAAAACCTTTACTTCCACAGTTTACATTAGAGCTCTGATAAACTTTGTTGTGATGGAATAAGTTGGAACTTTTTCAGGTTGAGACGCGTACGGGCAAGGCAGTTGACCACTCTCTCACATCGGACACTGTCTTAGTAAGAGAAGAGGAAACAATTAGCTAATCACCCGGTATGGCAAAATCTGGATATCTTCCAAATGCAATAAGAGTAATACCGGAACAAATATCTTTTTGAACAGACAAGGAGATAGTCAGGTCGAACAGCAACACTCTGACTGCCAGTGCTTTCTGGATAAAGCAAAGAGATGAGGCTGACTTGCAGGAGGTATCGATACGTGAAAATATTCATCTTGAAGATCCAATGTCACACTAAGTTCTCCGGTCATTACTGATGTAATAACTTTTTGTAGGCATAACATCTTGAAGGGATTTTTTTCTGAACATGGCGGTTTAACCCTTTTAAATCAATTAGCGGGTAATAGGAGCCATCTGCCTTTGGGATCAGAAACAAGATTGAATAGAAACCTTGATTTCCCCGGCATTAGGACATCCAAAACTGCCCTTTTCGACAGCCTTTTTGTCACATTCCTTTATAATGGGGGCCTGGTGAAAATATGACTGGGGATGATCTCGTCGTTATATAGAATAACTGTTGTTTACGACCTACAGGACCCACTTGTTGATTTGGCCTTTCCACTTGTGGTAAAAGTTTGGGAGTCTTATTCCAACCTTTTCTCCCTGATCGATAGGAATTGTGACACTCATTTTGAGTTGCTTGTGGTCGGGTTTTACCCCGTCGTGCAGTCCCTAGGCTCTGTAGCTTGGCCACCAAAGTAACAAAAGTTTAGTAAACAATATTTTTTCACAGCAAGAGGTTTGGATGTCTGCAGCATCTTTTTTTTCTTCTTTAGTCTGCTTCAATAAGTATTTAGGTTCCTCCCCAAACAGTTTCTGCCCCAAAAAGGGGAGCTTTTGAATCGGAGCCCTCTATGAAGGGTTCAGTTTCCACAGTTTTAACCAGAGTGACCTCCTCACAATTACCAATGCCACGGCTGCAGTTGATGCCGATAAAAACTTCGCAAATTGTTCCGAATTGCACAGTATCAGAGTAGGATCTACCACCCAATCCATGTAATGAAAAAGAGTTGGAATTCCTTCAACATTGTCTGAGCTACGTAAGCAGCATAAGAAATACTTTTGATTCCAAAATATGCAAATGCGTTTTAAAGCACCTCCACCTTTTTGTCCCCTGGATCTGGCAGCAGTGCTTCTACGGCAGCTAGAGATGTCAATGAAACCATGGTGTGGAGGATGGAATTTACTCTGGAAAATCTGTCTCAAATCTTTCCTGTGAATATCTTTTATTCAAGAAAGAGGAGAGCTGCTGAATTGTCAATATCCTTCCATTCCTTAGGAGTCATGTTTTTAAGAATCTCATGAAAAAGCAGCTGTTCTACAGAATGCTCCTTACATGTGCAAGCAAACCTTCTAATTGAACCAAAGGATTAAAGGCCAATACCTTCCTATTGTGCACCAGCATCTGCTGAAAATGAACTCCTTGCACATATTGTCCTTTTGGGCCAGTTTCATTATAATCTGCATTAGAATTCTTGCAATAAACACACCGCATAGAGGAGCACCTTCAAAGTATAAAGTTAATGTGTATGATTAAAATGAAAAAAGACAATGATGGAGGTCTGTCATGTATTCCTGATCCAATTCAATTCCTCATTCAGTAAATTCAAAATGTTGAGCCAATGTTAATTTTTCAAAACAATTTTATACCTCATATAGAAAATTGTCAACCCAGGCCAAAGAGAACCATCCAAAAATGGACTTCATTAGCGCTGCAAAAACCATGCAAACAACAACCAATAACTAAAAACATACAAAAAGCTTAAAGATCTCTTTAAAAATGACAAACCCACCCAAAGGACATTTTAACAGGATTTTCAGCACCAGCTATTTCCCTAAAGAGTGGAAAAAAGCCTCAATTCTTCCCCTTCCAAAGAAGCCTAAACTAGATGACTCAGACCCTAAAAACTATCGCCCAATCTCGCACCTTCTGTTTCCAGCAAAAATTGTTGAGAAAACCATCAACTCAGAACTGACCTCATTCATCAATGACAGTTGTCTACTAGATCCAACTCAGTTCCACTACAGAAGCCAGCACAGCACAGAATTTTATTTGATCATGGTTTCAGTGGAAATCAGACAGATTCTTGATGCAGGAGGTTATGCTTCTTTAATTTTCTTAGACCTCTCAGAGGCATTTGACATGGCCAATCATGACCTGCTTATTGGCCATCTTTTTCCATTGGAATTAGGGGCAGGGCTCTCACACCTTTGAAATCCTTTCTTATAGAACAAGTGCAAATTGTCTCTGTGGTGGCTTTTACAACACCCTCCTTTTCACTGCCATGTGGGGTACCACAGGGCTCATCATTAAGTCCTACTCTTTTTAACCTTTATTTAACCCCTTTGGCCAGTCTGATTAAATAATTCAGCTTATCATTCCTTTCCTATGCCAATGACCCCCAGATTGTGGTGTCAGTGGCTAGTAACCCAGAGGTCAATGCTACTAGATTTCACAGCTGCATGCCTCAGTTTGGGAGATTAATGAACAACAACTGTCTGAAGTCAAGCTCGGCTAAAACCGAGGTTCTCTTGTTTGGCAGGAACACGTCCTTCTGGTCCCCCAGTTGGTGCCCACAGGAACTTGGCACTTTTCCCATCCCGGTAACAAAAGTGAAACATCTTGGGGTTCTTTTTGACAGTAAACTGTCTCTTTTTTTAAATAACAGATTTTATTGAATTTTCAGTGTACCAGATGGGCAGAACCCAACAAGAGAAATATACGAAGGAAGAGCGTCAAATGATATCTCTGGATACATTATACAAAACTCCAATAGCCTGCCGAACATCAGACCAAGGAAACATGAAACCCCCTCACCCCCCGAAGCGCACCATACATTCTCAAGAAACATTACAAGTAGATGCCAAGAATTTCCCCACCACTTTTCATTAACACTATGCACTAAAATGGTAGGTTGTTTACCACTAATTGTTCAATGGGGTCACGAGCCCTTCATCAGGGAATGACACTTGATTCACTTGAACGCGACAGGAATGTTCAGCTGAATGGTATTCAGGTTGTACAGGACGGAGTCAATTTTGGTCCCAGTGTCCAGGCCGAAAATCTCCGCGCTTCACGTTAGTACCTCCCGCCAGACTTAAAACCAGAGTTCTTCTGCTTTTACCCGCGACTTAACCGGCTTTAATAAGTAAGTGAATCAAGTGTCATTCCCTGATGAAGGGCTCAAAGTCAGCCCGAAATGCATTGGATTCAATTTATAATGATGATGCCTTATTGATGAATAATGAAACCATGTAAATGAACTTTAAACCTTCAAATGAATCTTCTTTTTTGAAAAATTCATAAATAAATCAATTTAAACCATGGACAAAATTGTGTGGAATCCTCTGATGTCATAAGAGAAGAAAGAGTGTTCCCAAAGGGATGGTCCCAGTGACCCACTGGAATCACGTCCATGTTAGTTAGTAAGAGGCGTTTCTAGGGGTAATAACGCCACCTGCGGTGAACCTAAGAAAAGACAAACCTGTACAATTCAAACAGCTGTGCATCCACCCAAAGTATTTTGCTCACAATTCTCATTCTTTAGCATAATTATATCGCAGATGAAATATACGAGAAGCATTTGGTGATCTGTTAGTTTTTTAATTTTGATAATATTCTACTTCTAGGGATTAGGGATTTTCCTGAGAGCAGGCACCCAAACAGGGCTCAGCCTCCAACACCAGATTCTTTCGTAATTCACAAACTTGAGTGCCGGTTTTCGGCGACCTGTGGCACGATTTGGCAGGTGAGTTTCATGCCTGTGTGTGGAGCCCCAACAGTACGACGTTTGGCGGAAGATCCTCTTTTGTGCTAGTCCAAACACTCTGAATTTCCATCCCTTGCCACATCTCCGTGATATCATATTAGGCCTAGATTACTTGTGCTGTTATTTTTGCACCACGGCATTACTGCTCCCTTAGGCCTAGTAGTTTTAGGTGGGGCAAAATAATGGTAATTACAAGTTTTTGGGTAATAACATGTGAATCAGTATTTACATGCCTATCCCAATGTGCTATCTCCCAGTGTTTTTTACACTGCCATCTCAGCAGTTTTCAGCAGCAGAAATATCCATGTGTAACACCACCACTCATAACTCCTATAGCCGCATAAAATCCTGTAAGGTGGCCAATCAGAAAAAAAACAGACCTCCCTTAATCGAGGCCTTGGTGTTCAAAAAATCTCCCAAAACTAGTTTATTCGCTAACAACTTCCAATGAAAGTTTAAATCCAGCTCTTTCTATCCCAACCCATCTTCTTAGCACTTGAAACATACTTGATTGGGTGTGCGCATTTCAAAATATAATAAAAAAACGTCCTAAAATATACAAAGTTAAGAAGATGTGTAAAATCATATTTTTAACAGATGAAAACAGATAGGCGACATCCCACGGCAAAATAGCAAATTGCCCTACAGTGTAACTTCAAGTGACATCCAGGAGGTCAGCCTCAAAATTACCACTCTCTTCTTTGGCTTTCATTTTAAAGCTAATATAACACGTTCTAATTGATATCTTTTTAATTATTTAATATTCAACCTGATTTTTACAAATGTTTCACAGTACCAGTAATTTTCAGTTTGCAATATAACATGCGGCTTCTTTTGTATAATTGTACTAAGTATTTAAATTTTTCTTTGCAGCTATTTGCTTCACTCAGGCCACTAAAAGTTCTATAAAAGCTTGTGTAGGGCCAGATTCCTACAGCCTGATTCATCAAAGACCCGTTTTGCGAGTCTATAATAGCGATTTATAAGGAATCGCTATTACAGACTCGCAAAACAGGATTCATGTAGGAATCGCAAAAAGAATTGTGATTCCTACACATTCCTTATTTGCGATTAGCAAATTGCTAATCGCAAATAAGGAATAACTCCCCATTCATTCCTATGGGCCAAAAGGCCCATAGGAATGAATAGGGAGTATTCCTTATTTGCGATTAGCAATTAGCTAATCGCAAATAAGATAGCGATTTAAAGGATGCCAGGGGTGTCCAGAGGACACCCTGTAGCACCCCTTAAATGCAAATTGAAACAGGTGTTGCGCACACACATGTCCAAAGGACATGTGTGTGTGCAACATGCAATTTAGAAAAATGCTTTTAAAAGCATTTTTCTAAGTTTTCGCTATTTACCACGAGGTTTGACCTCGCGGTAAATAGCGGGCCGAAATTGCGAATTTGCTATTTTTAAATGGATGATGAATTGCATTTAAGGAATCTCAAATAGAGATTCCTTAAATGTAATTCCTCGCAAAATAGCGAAATCGCTATTACCGATTTTTGCATTTGGGATGATGAATTCCAAATGCAAAAATAGTGCTCGCAAAGGGCCAGATTCTCAGAATCTGGCCCTTTGCGAACCGATTTCGGCTTGATGAATCAGGCTGCTAGTCCTTTGGGGGTAGAAAATGGTTGCTAGCGAAGGACTGTCCTGCTTGATTTGATTTATTATTTTAGAGTGCATTTTTCTCCCTAGGGTGTGCTGGTGCTTAGAACAAACCAACAGTTTAAACCAGCACAACCAGATTTAAGAAAAATATTGATGGAAACATCCATCAGAAAATCTAATTTTTTTGGAACCTTCCTGAAAAGCCATTGAGCAGAAATAACAAGCAAATGACAAAGGAGATGATTCCACAGTTTGAGCCCAAGGAAGTCAACAAGCAAACTCCAAACTGAGATAGCCGAGTTTGTGGTATCGGGAGCAGAAGGATTGCTCTTGAGGGTAAGGAGAGTGGAGGAGACTAGAGAGTAAAGTGATCTTTCAAGCAGAAGCGATCCATCCCGTAGAAGCCTCTGTGCATCCTACGGAGAACCTCGGCACATGGTCATAGCTCCTAAGATGTGCTGCTCTTCAAACAGGACAATTCTATATCCTATATAGGTGGCAAGAGAGTGTTCAGACTGGGCCAAATCCAAAGAATTACAGTAATCAAAATGTGAAAAGACTCAAGTCACCACCACCCTAATGAGATGTGCAGATGGAAGGAATGGCAAAACCTTGCCAAGGCGATGTATTGTGGACAGCTGAGCTGAAGTAACTGAATATATACGAGCAGTAAAAGAGAGTTCTTCATTTAGTTAAAAGCCTACTGATTTAGCCTTAGAAACACAGATAGAGATGATGGCTTGAAAGAGTATTGCCAATGGATCTTCAAGTAGCCATTCATAAGAAGCTCCATCTTGTTGGCTTTCAGTCCCAGTATTGGATGACAACAAGGTATTTTGACAGATCCCCAAGCAGATAATTGCAACTGCAGCAAGAACAGAGGGGCATATTACCAAGGCGGGCGATATGTTATTATCGCCGCTTTAGCGGCCGTTTTCGCCCGCTAAGCGGCGATAATTCTATCGCCCTATTAGCAAGCTGTCGCTAACAGCAGTTAGCGACCGCTTGTAGGCGATAGCGAGCAGTTTGGGGCCCGCTTTGCATGTCAGCGATATTTATCGCTAATGACATGCAAAGTGGGCGTACCCAACCTGTTAGCAACGTCGCTATCGCCTATTAGCAAGGCAGGCGCAGCGATGGAAATATTCACGCTAAGCGCGAATATCATCAAAAACTAACGCCTGCTCAGACCAGTTCTTAGTCATTATATCCAATGGGAGGTGGATATAATGGCTAAGACCCTGTTAGCGATAATGCGTGAATATCGCTGTATTCTCAGCGATATTCACGGATTTCGCTGCTATCGCCGGAAATATTATCGCTTTTGAGATAAACTTTGCTAATAGCACGTTATCTCAGCGATAATATCCGGCGAAGCGCGGCGATAAAAAAATTGCAGCTGAGCCTACTTAGCGAAAAAATATCGCTAGTTGTTGGTAATATGCCCCAGAGTGTCATCTGCAAACCACAATGTGGAACAGCCAAAAATACTTAAAATGTTAGTAGTTTCACATACATATTAAAAATCACTAGAGACCAGTATACCCCAGTGAAACTGCACAGCAGCTGAGGCGGCCTGTTGGACAAAAGAGGAGATAAGGAGGGTGTTTAAGAATGATCCTTCCAGAAGTATGAGAACTAGTCTACCATTAAACCTGAAGTTACCTCTTTGGCCCTAATTGCAAGTGGTACGGCAAATTATGTGCTATTTAACGCACTTAATAAAATATGACTGCTGATGGAATTTGCTAGGGGTGAAAAATACCACCCATTTACAAGTTTTTGGAGTATAACATGAGGACTTTGGTGCTTACTAAATCAAAATCTGCATATTCCGGTAAATACTGGGCGTTTTCTTTGAATAAATATCGCCAGGTTTGACGTGCCAATATTATCACAAAACTCAAAAGTGTATCATGTGCACAGGAGACAACACACACATCGCAATGAACTGAGCTCCTCGTAATGAGGGCCTTTAAGTCTCTTGGCAACATGGTGGTATGATCAACAGTATCAAATTCGGCAGATGTTTTTTACAGACACACGTGGTAGACAGTTCACATTTTAGATGTGTTATTCATTTGAACAAATTTACGGGCATATTATCAAGAACAGGAGATTAAATTATTGCTGCTTTATCGGCAGGAAACTGCCGCTAAAGCGGCTATAATGGGCTTGATAATATGTCCTTGTGAATTACCATAGCAGCCCAGGTTCTGGTGTTAACCTGGGCTGCTATGGGAATTCACAAGGGCATATTATCAAGCCCATTATCGCGGCTTTAGCGGCATTTTCCTGCCGATAAAGCGGCGATAATTTTATCGCCTGTTCTTGATAATATGGCCCAAAGTGTATTTTAAGATCATTAGAAAATAAGGTTTGGGGACAAAATAATTTTATTTACTTAAATTGTTAGCTGCTAATTGGGTCTATTTTCAGAATGCTAAGATGTTCACTAGGCAAGGGATGAAATGTATTTATGTGTTAAATATGGAAGAAGCTGTTATTTTGGGACAAACTGACACATCAATTTCAAGTGATGGTGAGTGATGACTCATTTTAATTTGAGGATTTTGCTGTTAATATGTCATCCTTTTCTCCATTGCACAGGTCACATTGTTGCGTCTGCTGTTTAATGACTCATGTGAAGGCATTGCATCACTGATGCTGACAGCTTTCTATAACGTCCCAAAATGTAACTGCTGCCGAAAGCATCAACTTTTAGGGGTGCAGTATGGATTGAACATGGTATGCTTACCTATAAAGTTATGTGTTTACCCCCATGTGATTAAGAAGGCTAGACGGAACCGTTTGTCAAGCAGGTGTGTGGACCCGGCAATAACAGACTTTTAGATAATGGGAATGGAGTCTGTTGGTTTTTTATATACACTTGTGTCATCTGTATATTGAGATCATACATTATATTTGCAAATGGTTATTGAAATGCGGGAGGGCGTTCCATTAATGGAAATAAGTATAACCAATGTCTATGTAAAATAATTTTTAGGATTATGTATATTACAGGACTGTATTCATTATATGCTTTTGTTTTAATTAGGTGTTTAAATTTTAAATCTGTTGAAAGAGAGACAAGTATCATACATGTCCTGATGAAGGTGGTATCCTTATAAATTTCTACCACCGAAACGCGTCGACGCCTGAATTTTTGTATTGGGTTATACCTGTAGTGTCCGGAGACACGGGGGCAAGGGATGCCTAGGCCGCGAAGTGGGGCCTAACTATGACTAAAAAAATGACGCAACGCTGATTGACAGTTAGGGCCAAAGAACCACGAGCGGTCTTCCGGCCGTTTATTTATACTCAGGGGCTACCCCGCCCCCGAGGCGTATGCGTGCGTGTGTGCGTACGTGTGCGGGCCGGGTGGCTCCATTACTACATCCCTCCAAACTCACAGATCAATAGTCCCGGCCATGAGATGTTTTCGATCAGTTCATATTCCATGCATAGTCCTTCAATCGTTGGTTGGGGGTCGGATTGGGTCGCAGGTGATATCTTTGGCTTTGACGACTTTCCAGACCCCCCGTCTCCGCTGGTTGTTCAGGGCGATGTTGATCATTGCTCGAGGAGTTTTCGGGGCTGATGTTGTCGGCCGGCTCGAGTCTCGGTGAAGTCGGTCTTTCTTCTTCTCGTGGGGACGTGGGTGACTCCATGCGTGCTGGCTCCTGGTCTCCGTCTTCCGTCTCCTCAGATGCAGAGCCGGCGTGTCCACCTTCGCGAGAGACACGCTTAAACAACGACACGTTGCGAGTCACAGCTCGTGTACCTCTGGATGCGGACACCATGGTGCCGTGCACATTCACGATCTCCCACACTTCCGGTTCAAAGGCTGGGTCGTATTTTGAATTTCGGTGCCTGTTCTTGAGGACCACTTTGTCACCAACTACTAATGACCTGGCTTGGGCTTTCCTGGCCTGACTAGCTTTGTCGTTTGTGTGCCTCCGTCGTTCTTGGGTGGCTTCGTGGTTTATTTCTGGGGGGCACCAGGCAGGTGTAGCTGGCACGCAGTCTCTGGGTACCTTCTTGAAGACTAGGTGCGCCGGAGCGCAGCGGGTGGTCGAGTGGGGTGTCTGTCGATATGCGCTGAGGAACTGTGACAGGCACTCTTCGGCGTCCTCCCTTCTTTCCACGACGATTTGTAGCGCGCGGTTCAAGGTCCGCATAAATCTCTCGACTTCCCCGTTTGCTTGGGGCCATTGTGGAGTGATTTTTCTGTGGTGGATGCCCCGGGCGGCGAGGTATGCTTGGAAGTCTTTCCCCTGAAAAGGAGGGCCGTTGTCCGACCTCACTTCTTCTGGCAGGCCTACCATGGCGAACACTCTCTCCAGGGCCTTCTTGACATGGTGGAACGCTGTGGAGGGTACAATTTCCACTATAGGAAAACGGGAGTAGGAGTCAATCAAGACAAGGGTGTGCCGTCCATCCGGGAATGATCCAAAGTCCACACTTATTTTTGACCATGGCTCTTTACAGGGATCTTCGGTGACCACAGGGTGGGGAGCAGGTTCCCGGCCTGTGATGGTGCACGAATGGCAGTTGCCAACCTCTTTCTCTACCGCTGCGTCCATGCCGGCGAACCACACCTTGTTGCGCAGGCGTCCTTTGGTCTTTGACACCCCCTGGTGGCCTTGGTGCGCGAGGCGCACGACTTCCCCCTGGTGCCTTGCAGGTACCACGATCACCGTCCCTCGGAGGATCACACCATGGGGTCCGATGCTCAGCTCGCTCTGAGCCCTCCACAGTTGTTGTCTTGCCAGCTGTTCCTGGGGCGTGAGGGCGCTGACTCCATCCAGAAAAGTTTTCCAGTTTCTATTTGCCAGCGTTGCTTTTACTTTGATGAGGCACTCGTCTTCATTCGTGGCCTTCCCGATGTCTTCCAGCGTCAGGGCCACTGGGCAAGCGTCTTGAGAGATCATTCGGACGTATTCCTCGACGTCGTCTTCATCGCTTGTAGTTTGGACTGCATCTGAGGATCCGGGGTGTCTTGATAGGAAGTCCGCAGGATTGTCGGCTCCAGGCCGATAGATGACCTCGAAACGGTATGTTTGGAGTTGCACAGCCCATCTCTCAATCCTGGGTGGGGCGAGCCTAGCGGTTCCTGCAAACAGAGGCACAAGGGGCTTGTGGTCAGTCACTACTTTGAACTCATGTCCAAACAGGTAGAGGTGAAAATGCTGGCACGCCCATTTTATGGCCAGTGCTTCACGTTCAATTTGGGCGTACCGCATCTCCGTCGCGGTCAGTGCACTGCTAGCGTAGGCTGTCGGCACCCATTCATGGGCTTCTGTCTCCTGCATGAGGACGGCCCCCAACCCAACGGGACTCGCGTCCACAACGACTTCCGTGCGCCGGTGTGGCCTGAAGTATGCCATGACTTTGTCGTCGATTAGTGCAGCTTTGATTGCCGCGAAGGCTTCGTCTTCCTTGGCAGTCCACGCCCATGTTTGGCTCGATTTGGTGAGGGTGCGTAATGGCTCGGAGAGGGATGCCAATCCAGGGATGAAACGGCCACAGTACGTGGCCATCCCCAGGAAGCTTCTGACCTCAGTGGCTGACGTCGGTTTCGGAGCTGCCCGGATAGCGTCCGCTTTCTTCGGATCGACCTGAAGTCCCTCCCTGGAGAAGATATACCCGAAGAAGTCCACTGATTCCTTGTAGAAGGAACACTTTTCTCTATGGAGAGTGAGGCCGTGATCGGCAAGGCGTTGCAACGTGGCTCGGAGGTGGACGTGGTGCTCTTCCAAGGTTTTGGAGAAGACAAGGATGTCATCGCTTAGGTTTATGACTCCTGTCAAGCCTGAGAGAGTCTCCCTGATGGCGTTTTGGAAAACTTCAGCCGCCGATGACACCCCAAAGCTCAGCCGCTTGTACCTCCGGAGTCCGACATGGGTGGAGAATGTCGTGATGTTGCGACTGTCCGGGTGAAGCTCAAGCTGGTGATATCCGGCGTTGAGGTCCAGTTTGGAGAACCAGCGAGCGCCGTTGAGGTCTGCCACGATGTCGTCCATAGTTGGTGTTAGATGCCTCTCCCTTTTTACTGCTCTGTTCGGAAGACGCATGTCCACACACAGGCGTATAGCGCCTGGCTGCTTCGGCTTAGGAGCAATCACGAGCGGCGATACCCAGGACGTCGGGCCCGACACCTTTTCGATTACCCCCAACTCTTCAAGTTTGCGCAATTCTTCCTCCACTTGCTTCCGCAGGTGAAACGGCACTCGTCTGTGTCTGAGAGCAGTGGGTCGGACCGTTGGGTCAACGTGTAGTTTGAACTTTTTCCCCTTTAAGCAGCCAAGTCCTTTGAATAGGGTCGGGAAATCTCGCAAGATTGCTTCTGCGTGTAGTTCATGCACTTGTCGCGCAAAGAATACTAGTTGCAAATCTTCCGCCGTGTGGCAGCTCAGGAGCGTGCCGCGCCTGCCTCCGGTAACATGGAACTTGGTCTTGACTTGTTGATCATTGCAAGCAGCTGTCACTTCGATTACTCCCCTCAGGGGAAGCGGGTCGTCGCTGTCATAAGTGTATATCTTGGCGTTTGAAGGAGACAGCGGTGGGCGCGGAGACAGTAGCTCATATTGCGTGCTGTCCATCACATTTACTGATGCCCCAGTATCAATGAGTGCTTGCACGGGAGAGCCAGCAATGGAGATCTCACACATCGGGGGTGGGCGTCTTCTAGAGCCTTCTCTTCCCACGAAGGAGATGAAGAAAACGTTGTCATCATCGTCATCGACACGGAATGCTGATCTGGAGGCGTCGCTGCACGGGCCTGGATCTTCTAAGGAGAGTTGTCGCACTGCCTGGGTAGGGCCTCTTCCACTCGAGCTAAAACGGCGGTTCCCGCTGCTGCGACACACCTTCGCAAAATGATTCACTTTTCCGCAGTTGGAGCATACTTTTCCTCTCGCGAAACACCTTCCGCTTGCAGGGTGTTCCATGCCGCAGTTCCCACAGGGGTTCCGGGAACTGGCTTGTGAGGCTCCCCTCTGTGTTTGTGGCCGGCGCCTAATGGTGTCTACTTGTTCCTCCTTGATATGAGGGGTCTTTGCGGGTGCACCGGGTCTGTCAAGAGCAGCTTGCATTTCGTCAGCTCTGGCGTTGGATAGCTCATGCGAGCGCGCAAGGACGAGGATCTCGTCGAGGGAGATACGTGGTTGCCTAAGAATGAGGCGTCTGAGTTGTACCGACCGGCACCCCTGGATTAGTTGTGCGCGAATCTCTAGGCGCTGGTCCGGAAGTTCGCAGGCAATAGCTAGTTTCCTTAACCGGGCATCGAAAGAGTCAATGGGTTCCGTCTCTCCCTGCCTAGCTTGGCGCAGCTTAAACCACTCGTAGTCAGGGTTCACTCTGGGATCGAAGTAGAGGTTTAACGCCCGTACTGCGGCGTCATAGTCTTGTTCTCCACCCCAATCTGGCAATGTCTCAAAAAGTTCATATAGCTCATCACCGCCATAACACATGAGCAAAGAGCGCTTAACTTTGCCATCGGTCTCACGGACACCGATAAAATAGTGCTCCAACCTTCCAATCCACAGACGCCATCTTGCCGCAGCCGTGGGTGGATCCACCAGTTCGCTGAACGGAGGGAGCGGTGCTGCGAGGCCATGCCCGGGGGGGGCTGCAGCAGCGGCTGCGGCGGCACCAGGAGCCGGACCCAGAACAACAAGAGCCGGCACCGTGGCCGGGGGACCAGTAGGAGCAGGTGGTTGGTTCTGTGCAGGGGTCGCGGCAGTGGCACCACCATCGGCTTGTTGTTGGTTCATGGTTTTTACAGTATGAACACGTGAGAAAACACGATGTGAGAGGCTAAGGCAGGGCAGGCACAGTGAGGCGCAGGTCCCACGTGGCAGAAACGGCAGCGCCGGGTAACTAGGCTTTCAGTCCAGGTGAGGCGTGCACAATTATGCTCGAATAGACTTGGAGAGCCATGGGTGCAGTGTTGGTGGATGAGGCAGCCGACGTGACCTGAAGTGAGCCGACTTGCCGTCTGGTCGATGGCTGAAAAATTCCTTCCAAATGAATTACAGCGTCCGCCCAATGCGTGAGGATACGCAGGTTATTTTCGCCCCGGTCGGCAGCCTGAAACACGAGTTGACAGGGCTTACGCGACCTGATGTAGTGTGCGCATGCGCGAGCCCACGGCTCCAAGCGCGGCCGCTGAGGTACGGGCGCGAGGGCCGAGGATTTCCCCCCGATGCGCCGGCGGCAGGCGAAGGAGCGCACACGAAGGAAGGCGGACGTTGGCGTGAGCGCCGGTAAGCCGCTTAAGAGCGGGCAGGGTGGCGGGCGTCGGTTGAGGCCTCAAAGAGGCGCGAGCTCACCTGACGCACCACGGCCTGGTGCGTACTTCACACTCGGCAGCACCACCGCGGAGCTCAGCCAAGCAGGGATGGCCGGCGCAGCTGCGTGGCGAGGCGTGGGTAACTGTGACCGCCTCGTCGCCAGTGTAGTGTCCGGAGACACGGGGGCAAGGGATGCCTAGGCCGCGAAGTGGGGCCTAACTATGACTAAACAAATGACGCAACGCTGATTGACAGTTAGGGCCAAAGAACCACGAGCGGTCTTCCGGCCGTTTATTTATACTCAGGGGCTACCCCGCCCCCGAGGCGTATGCGTGCGTGTGTGCGTACGTGTGCGGGCCGGGTGGCTCCATTACTACAATACCCAGGAAGAGCCTCATGTCTAATGCAACTACAAATGAGTAGTCTGATGGTGTTTATGATTTTGATTCCTGGTGGGAATAACCTTTTTCTGATGAATTTAAGTGTTTCAAAAAAATCTCTCTGTCTCTCATGTTGTTTTTAAATGTTTCTTAATTTTGAATGTATGTACTTTATTGGTGTCATCAAATTCTTTTTTTATTGTGTTTTTTGATACATTTTTAATAAACCCTGATTGTGATATATTGGATTTTTTTATCTTTGTGTGACATATAGTTGCTTTTTGCATTCAACGTATGTGAATGCATCCATATGTGTGATTAAATAGCGTACATTGGGTTGTGTACTTGCCTGATTGCATATTGGTAGACTTCTATCATTGTCCAAATCGAACTTTCTCTTAATATTTAGCATTAACTTTAAGACAGGCGTAACCTAGGTTTGCTGTCTGAAGGCCACATTTACAAGACCATTGCGCCGCTGGTGCATCCCTTTTTTGACGCACCAGCGGCGCAATGTGCATGCCCATATCTACAAGGCCACGTAAAGTCACCCTGTGTGACTGTTCAAGGCCTTGTAAATATGGCCCCCTTTCATGCATTACTCTGCATGAAGGGGCCGTTCCATGGGTGTTGCTGTGGGTGTTCCCAAGCAACATCCATGGAACCTGAAACGTTCCCAGATTTACAATGTTTTGTAAAGCTGGGAATGTGTCAGAGTCCTATGCCACCCCAGGGGAGGCGTAGGGGTGGCGCAACGTGGAGAAATACTTTTATTTCTCCTAATTTTGCCTCTTTCTATGCATGCTGCATGCATAGAAAGAGGAAAATGCCATCAATGATTGTTTTTGTGCAGGAAGGTCTTCCAGTAGCGCAGGCACCCTTGCAACATGACGCAAAGGTGCCTGCTCTGGCGCATGGCAGCCAATTGTGCGCCAGCACAGGGGAAAGCACACGGATGGGTTGTGTTGTTGTTAATACGATGTATCCCTGTGCTTTTAAAATGACACAGCTCAGCGAGACATAATGGCTTGCGGCGCCACACTGTCATTTTGTAGTAAATGAGGCCCTGCGTCTCTATGGTCTATTTTACCTCACGGATAATTCTACTTCTTTTTTCAGTTCTTTAAAAAAAAGTATACTTTTAAGCTGACAAAAACATCAACTTTAAGCATAAGTCAGAATATTAAGAACACAATATATTTAACATCTGGTGTAGCGATCTGAACAGGGTGTTGATAGGCTCTCACAACAGTTTTCAAGGTTGTGTTATATGAAATAGAATCTTCTTGAAAAAAAGTATAGGAAGAAAAAGATGAAAGTGATGGGAGATGCTTTATATATTTTGAAAAGTGATAGGATGTCAAATTACTGTGTATCAAGATTATATGGACTGCTTGTAAAACATTCTTTTAGCTGATGTCTTTGCAACATTTTATGCAATATGCACTTTTGGTCCTATTTTACAAACGTTTCTTAAGGGGAAAGCTTTACTCCCATGGTACGAAGTGAGTGTCATACCCACTTGCCAAATTATGCACAAAGTAACCACATTTTTCTTGAGTGTTCTTTGAAGAATACCTGAGAAGTCTATGGTCTATGCCATTTTTTATTGTACGTTTGTGACCGAAAATGGCTCAATCAATGCCAGCAGGGAGTAAAAGGCATGCAAAATGTGCTGAGTGGGTGAATCTAGGTCAGGTTTGCCATGTACATTTGTGAACGCCCAAAGACACACCTGTTACCAATCATTCACCAACTTTCCTTTGAACTTTTCCTTCATTTGCACTGGACATTGACATAGAGCTGTAAATCCATTTCCATGGTGGGAATTGGAGTGGAATACCCCAAATTGTCTTGTGTGTTCAGGTTAAGAAGGATCTTCATAGCAAAAATAAAAACACATATAAATGCACAATTGCACAGCAGGTCCACTGCTCCACAATACTTAATTGTATGCATCCAACAATTCTGCGTTATGACAATGCTAAAGGATTAAAAAGTCACCTGACGTTTCCATGAACAGCAGCGGCAGGTGTCAGGGGAGAGTGGCGGGTGGGAGGAGGGATGACAATGAAAATACAAACAAAAAACAAACAAAAAAAGAACTTACCTGCCTCCCACCGCACTGCTGTTCTGCTCCTCTCTGGCTCCAAACCACTGCAGCATAGGCTCTCAGTTTCCCCTGCAGCCAACCAGATGCTGCTCTCATGCTGCTGGCAGCATGAGAGCAGCGTCAGGAGATTGGCCTGAGTGCCCTAGATTTTTGCTCCCAGAGAGACTGTGAGCTTGTACCTGATGTCTTCAACCCGGCAACGCTGCCCAGGTTGTAGACACCTCTGTGCGCATGTCGGTCTGGCCGTTCTAAGATGTCCTGCCAAACCGACATGCGCACTGGCAACAATGCACAACACTCCTGCAGCCTGTCACTGATTAGACCTTGCCCCCAAAACTCAGCCCAGAAAATAAAAATAAAACGATAACAAACACGTTTTATTAGTGTTTGTTTCCCCCTAAGTTTTGAGGCTGCGGGCAGGGGCGACGTTCCTCCGCTATTGCTCGAATATCAGCCACTGGTAATTACTCTAGGCTGCACTGCAGTCTAGTCATTTTAGCTCAGCATGTCGCCTCAGACTGTAACCAACCCAGCCGCGGCCCGTGTAGGGAGTTACGGTGGGGCAGACAGGCGGGCGGGGGAGGGGCTGGGTGGGTGGTGATAAACACCGGAATATGGATGATTGCAGGTAGGTAAACAATTAAATTAATAAAAACGAATTTCGCAGAGCGCCCTGCATCGCATTTTGTTTACTTACCTGCAATCATCGCACCTCCCTCCACGGGTCGCGGCTGAACCAACCACATGTCAATCAGAGGAACAGTCCGCTCTGAACTGCCTGGATCTCTCTAAGCGCAAACACAAGTAACCCTAGAGTGTTTTCCCCTATTTAGTGAGCATGAGATCCACATCTGGGCATGCCCCTCATACTCAGGGCACTGCACTGGTATAAACAAAAAAGTGACAGGTGGATTACTTGAATTAATCTCAGCTACTGGTAATTACTCTGGGCCTCAATCCGGACTGCTTGTTCCACTCTGCACTGGTTGGACAGGGCATTTACACCCAGCCTGTTGGAACGAATGTTCACCAATAGTAACGGGTAATCTCTAGTCCAGCACACCGGGGCATTTGTGGTTTAAACAGTTGACATTTGAGAAATGTGTGAACTTTTAAATGATGTTGAGCTTCTTCCTGCAAGTCTGATTGTGGCATTCTGCTCAGGGCCACCTGAGTTCAAATGGGAATCACTTCACTGTACCGGATGGATTTAGGCCCAGATCTCTGTACTGGGGTGAATGTATGACATTGTTCTGCAATCTGTCCATCAACTGTGGTTTTTGCATTTGTCGCCCCAAGTGGGATGGGTATGCTCAGACGTGAGTCCCATGCTCTCCACACCACTGGATTCAAGCAAGCCGGTCTGAAGACGGCTGGAATGCCAGAAACCGGTCCTCGGAAGCTTGTTTCCGGTCCAGGGAAGGCATGGCTTGGCAGTTCGGGCTGGACTGTTCCCATTAAGCACAGGGACAGACTGATTTGCATATGGCCATGTCTGAACTGGGGTGGTGTGGAGTGCAAAAAAACGATGGATATAGGTACAGATGTCTGTACTGGGGTGAATGTATGACATTGTTCTGCATTCTGTCCATCAACTGTGGTTTTTGCATTTGTCACCCCAAGTGGGATGGGTATGCTCAGACGTGAGTCCCACGCTCTCCACACCACTGGAGTCAAGCAAGCCGGGCTGAAGACGGCTGGAATGCCAGAAACCGGTCCTCGGAAGCTTGTTTCCGGTCCAGGGCAGGCATGGCTTGGCAGTTCGGGCTGGACTGTTCCCATGAGGCACATGCATATGGCCATGTCTGAACTGGGGTGGTGTGGAGTGCAAAAAAACGATGGATTTAGGCCCAGATCTCTGTACTGGGGTGAATGTATGACATTGTTCTGCATTCTGTCCATCAACTGTGGTTTTTGCCTTGTGAATATGGCATAGCCCCTATCGTCATCATAACGTCAGAAAAAGAGACGTGTGGTGGCGAAAGGGGCTTGTAAATATGCATCTGTGTTTGAATACGGGCATAATTAATTAGAGGTCCAAAGATTACAGAAGAGGACAATTGGATATTTGAAAAACATCTACAAAATAAAAAAATAATACATACATACATTTCATAAATAAATAATAAATACATACATATGATGAAGGACTAACCTTGGGTTCCAGAGAGATATAAAGCGCTTTAACGACTCACTAGAAGTTATACGTGCTATACAAATGCAATTACAAAACAATACGGTGCAAAATTCTTATCTCTGGTGAATGAAATCCTCTGTCTGTGCGCACCTAAAGGGAACAACCGCTAATAAAAGTATTATTGACTGATTTGTTACGCGACAGCAGAGCATAGTTTCAAGAAAATCAGGCCAGTAGATTTTTTTTCTCTCCAGTTATTTTATTGGATTAATAATCTATTTGAATGTTTAACGATGGGCGCGACTTGTTTTCCTTCTGACTGAGGTTACTTTAGGTGACTTAAACATGTTGTTGATTTAAGATATTGTTGGAAAACAGGTGAGAGGCTGATTAGCTCGCAAACAGTCCTCCAGATAGCTCACGGTGCAAGTGTTTACGTCTCAAAACATTATAATAAGATCGACTATGTGACTGAATTACAAGGAGCACTGCTTTAAACATATATGCATTTATTTATTAATTAGCGTTGCATATTTATATCTTGAGAACATGGCCCAAGGGTGTTAGTACACTTTACAGTAACAAAACCAAATACCAGAGTAGAGATATGTTAAATATTTATAATATAATAAGCAAAAGGTATCACATATACTGAACTAACTAATATAAAATACACCTGAGTAAGGGGACGAGAATTAAACACGGGGTATATGCAGTTGGCAGGAGAATGAACCTGGCTGGTTTAAATACAAAAAGCAACCACCAAAGTGAATATTAATGTCTGAGAGTACAGCGATGATAAATAATCATTCAGTAATTAAATTGAGGAGAATGTGTGTTTGAGAGCGAAGGCTTAGGAGAGAAGGGTTGGGAGTTTATTATTTATTAGAGGTGGACCATCTAGCTCCGCTGGAAGGCACCCCTAATAAAGACATGTTCACAAAATATGGATTAGTTACCATAGCTTATAGTAAGCTATGGCACAAGTATACCAATGTAAATCAAGAGAAACAGTGGCCACTGATAGGATCCTTCGACCTTGATAAAATAGAAACGTTAGAAATAGCCCTTTGTAGTAGTAAGACAACGCCTATTATGCTCGACAGTCTCGGTATGTGGCGCAAAGAAGCAATGCTACGAAAAGAAAGAGACAAGGTCAGAGTAGGTAAAGAAACGCAACAGACAACCTTCCAAGCATCTGAAAGGCCAAAGGAAGGGATAGCGGCGACACGGTTCCAAGGAGTAAACACAGGAAGGGAACGGTGTAAAGGGATGTACCGACAGGACAACCCCAAGACACAACGACCTGAACGTAATCCTCCAACATTACACGCAGGGCGAACAGACTTAGGACAAAATCAATGTGCTTTTTGTAAATATTCCGGGCACTGGAAAGCCCAATGCCCGACTCTACTGAACACAGGTAAGAGCAGAGAGCCGACAGAGATAACAGGCCGGCAGAAAGGGAAAAAGCGTGAGACAAAGATGAATCAGACTGATACAGACAGGCCGGATAGAACCACCACGTTTGATTACGCCCGATGGCACAGATTTCGCCAGACCGATTTCAACGACATGTTTGAGTTCTCATAGGTCGAACAGCGCTAAGACGGGAAACCCAGTCAAGCTCTAGGTTACCCGGTGACGAACCCCGTACTACCGCTACTATTCTCGAACACAAAAGCCACCCTTTCGGATAACACACAGAAACAACACACAGAGTAGTTTCGGACAGATTAGTACACATTCCATTAATGAACTCAAACTTTGAGCGCAATGGGACTGATTACTCTCTGCTGCCCCCACTCTGTGGACAAAAGCAATTACAGGCCTGCATAGACAACCCCCCGTTCAGGAAAACTGTTCTTCTGGACACCCCACCCCCCCATTACCCAGGCATAAATACCTACCCCCACTGCAGTGAGGTTCTCGTAGTAAAAAGATTCAAGGAAGCCAAGTCTCTGTCAATATAAATTAAGATTTAATTCCAGTAAAATAAAACCATACTAATAGGAGCAATACAATACATATTACGCCCACTCAGGAAGTTCCCAAAATGCAACAGGTCACCGGTCACGCCCTTCCGGAAGGTGAAACACTCAGCACGTGTGGGGCGGGGTCCTGCCGACAGCCAGCAATCACAGAGGTCGCCGGTGGGATGCCCAGAAGGCACCATGGGCCCGGCATGTCCCATCCTCTTCTCCCATATGGTCTAGCGGTTAGGATTCCTGGTTTTCACCGCCGCGGTCTGGGCCACGAGTAGGGAGGGGGCGGATGCAGATGACCCCCTCCCTCGTATCTTCTGGTCCGGCCATCACGAATACCTCCGCTGAAAATTGGTGCAGGGTGGGCTGGGAGAGGGAGGCGACGCGAACGAGCCTCCCTCGCCTCCCCAGGTGGAGGTTTCCCAGCCCCGGACCGGTGCAGAAATCCTCCAGCCGGGCGGCCACCCTACTTGCGCAGCACAGAACATGGAATGGCTGGCCACCCTACTTGCGCAGCACCAGACACAGAATGGCCCGCAGCCATACTTGCGCAGCACAAGACATATGATGGCTCTCAAGTGTACTGGTGGAGGCGCCACAGCTGCACCCTGGCGCCCCAAGCCGAATGTCCTGCTCCAACAGCACAGTTCCATTTTTTTCGCCCTAAAAAGTCTATGTAACTAGGACGCTTGCCCCCCTGGGCACGAGTCCCCACCTCCGACAGCATCTCCACGACCTTGAAGATTCTACAAGAGTCCCAGGAGCCCTCGGCCCCTACAGGCTTCCGGTGGGGAACAACTGCTTTGATCACTAACGACGTAGCCACAAGATGGTGGTGCTCTCGTGTCAGCGCCAGCTCCAGTCTGAACCATCCAGAAAGATTGTGGGCTAACAAATTCGAGCAAGTTCTGGCTGAACCTCAAACGTGACCCGGTAGGGAAAATTTTGCTTCCCTCCCCACCCCCCTTTTTTTTGATTGATGGTCCACATTGCCTGCCACTTCGGTTAGCACAAGTCTTTTTGAACTACCAAAAGGAACTCTGGTCCAACCGCCGGTTGTTGGAGACATTTTGTCCCTGATGCTGCTTCCGGACTAAACCCGGCCTCGCCCAAAATGGCGCCGGTGTCAACAGGAACTCACGAACACCTCGTGGTGTTTTTAGCTAATAAGACTTGATGTTCTGAAATATGTATATGATCCTTTGTACACTTGACGAAAAGGAGGGAGGGTTCACTTGGCGAACATGTAAAAATATCCCGTTAAAATATTGGTTTCAATGTACGATTCATTATGATATTATTGTAACTGATACATAACGTCGCTTATGACACACGCCCACGGTATGCATCTAGGAAATTTGATTGCAACTAGTCTAACTATGCTTCCAATTACGAAACGAATGCCCCCTGATCCCTCAACTATTGATAGACGTGTTTATTCTCCTGCAAAATGACAAAACAAACCCTTTTTACACGTTTTATTAATGCTGCAAAATAACCCCCTACTGTACGTGCTTCAACTAACACCGTGTCCGGCCAAATACGATTGCACTCTCATATTTTACATGCTGATCAAATCATGTTAATAAAGGTTTTTCAAACTATGAACAGGTATCGCATACTTTTGTAAATATGGGATCAGCGGGAAGGTTTTTCTGTGCAATCTGTTTTGTTCTCTTTTTAAGGTTATTAGAAAATGGTTACCCAGCCCTGGATTAACGATCGAATCTAAGGCACGTTACGTTGCCTCCAAATGTGCGACTGACCCAGGAACAAACGCATGAAGAAGGACCTCGACTTCTGAGAACGGGTAAAGTGACACGGTGTAAATGATAAAATGGTATAAAGGCATGGTACTCACAAGTACTAAGGAACAGGGTTGGCCGAAGAGCCGATGTGCCTTAGGACATCACCGCATGGGGAATGATTTAAGGATCCCGATAGCTGGATACATCTACAAACTAGATACCTCGCACTAAGCGCCTCTGATTTTTAACGTTTCCCTACACATGACCTATAAATGCCACACTCGGACCGTCTCCCTCATGAACAACCTATCGCTTGCCACCCTTACCATACTGCCCGCGTCCCTGGCTTCAGAAAGCAAGACCCCAGGGATTGTATCCTGGGGGGGGATAAGACGAGTATGTGGTAAGTAAGGAATTTTCGTGCCCGTACATTTGATCTGCTCGAATGTTGTTCCCCCTCCCTTCCCCTCTTTTCCTCCCACTACAGGTTACATTGGAATCACGACTGGGGTATAGTGAAGATCCGAAGCCATGCCATGTCTGATGCATGAAGCAGACGAACACAGCAAGGTGGCACCTAAAGACACCCACACACTGCTCTTGTAACGAAAGAGCCAATCATTGTATGATATGATGAGACGCGATCACCCCTAACCTGTGTTGAGTGAATGAGTCCATGTCACGTATGTCTGAAGCTATGAGAAAAGGTTTTCTGTGCGACTGAAGCATTGACTTAACTAGGCAAAGGACCGAGAGTGCAAGAAGCGCAACACTATGGTGCTTTTTACTCAATGCATGTCCCTCTGTACCAGACCTAATGCTCGTCCGTCCCAAACTACATGCTTTCTATATTCTAACACAGATCTGTAATGTCTCATGTTGTGTAACGCGCTGAATGGCCTATCTTAGTACACGGTCACTCTCCATGTTGCACGTGTACTATTTAGCCTATTGTCGCATATCTCTCTCTCTCTCTCTCTCTCACTTATTCTCTCTCTCTCTCTCTCTCCCTCTCTTTTTCTCTCTCTCTCTCTTCCACACTCCCACTCTTCCTAACGACTGGCACCTAATTGGCGAACCACCATCCCTGGTGCACCACCCAATTGGCTCCAAATACCGCAAGTATTTGCACAAATTTGCCTTAACTAAAATTACATTGATACCATGTTACTACCTCTCCTTTCTGCTAAATATTGATGTGATTTAGATTGGCCAAGAAGGAAAGGACAGGTAAGACGACTGAGGTTCCCTAATCTGACCCGCAATAAGGGAACTACATGTCAGTGGCTTCTATGATAAAAATGCCTCAGGTAACGCGACCTTCCCCGTCCCGAATTGTCTCAATGTCCAGACAGTAAAAATGATCAAAGCATCCCTGTCTTCCCAGAACGCCCCCAGTCTTGTATCAGCTGCCCCGGACGAGAGTTTGAAAAATGTGGCTCACCCCTGGTCGTAAGAGATGGGTCGACTTACGGCTGACCCAGGCCAACCGTTGTTCCTAGAAATGATTTTTTTTGATGAACAAGCTACAAAATTTAGAATTTAAGAAATGTCCCTGAACGCTTACCAACTGAACTGTAGCCTTCTGCTAGATAACGCCCTTGCGACTCAAAGCAAGACGATAGTCCCTCACCCCAGTCTGCTATGTCCCTAGTTGTTTTTCATAAAACCCCGGTCACCCCAAAGATGAGTCGAATAGTTATCGCAAGCCCCCCGTTTTTATGAAGTAGCCAGGTTGTAAGAGACTATGTAGAAATTAGAATGATGTTTGCAAAGTGAAGATTAGATTGAAATGAAGAAATTGTTGCAGTAAACCCTGTTGAGAGTAAAATGTTTAGCTGAAAGATAGGATGCATCGATATAATGGAAAATTGTTTAGCCCATGTTCCTTTCTCAGAAAGATATCCATCAGGCCATGGTGATAGCACGTTGCACTTTTTCGTAAAATACACAGCCCTGAAGAACGGTATAGCTTTGTAAGACTCGTACTAGAAAAGTGGGTCTCTGCCAGTAGAGCTGACGTGACTGTAATAAACGAATGCAATGAATAGGTATCAGACCTCGTACTACGACGATGAATGTAATACTGACAAATGTCAAAGAAATAGTTACGATGGAAAGTTGTAGAGAAACCAGCAAACCTATCATCAATTATTTATACGTTGGTCGTAAACCCCAATGTAACGGATGTTTCCCCAGTTGCTTGGAGTTGGGAGAGAAATAGACTTATGTGATTACCTTCCTCTGCCAATTCTCTAAAGACTGTCTTTTCAAAACTCATTTAAGGGTACCCCTGTCGGAGGAGAGAGAGACCGGATGTGGGAGCACGCGGCCTGACTACAGATCGCGGGACACCTGCGACATCGACCAAGGCTGGACTGCAACAGTAAGGAGTCGCAGGACAAGGCACTGTTTCCGACAAAATGAAAGGAAAGGGCTGACCTGATGCCCCTGCTCGATGATCAACATGTGCCGAAAAGTCCCCGCCCTCTGAGCCCGGTCATGGGCCCACCTACCTGAAATTTTCCGTCCCCTTGGTCTGTTCCCGATCTGGCCCTGCTCCATCCCCTCTTCCCCCGACCTACCACAAGGACTACCCACACACACCTTCTTCCACCTGAACTCTTTGACAATCGACTCGAAAAAGAGCAAAACTGCAGTCCGATTGACTAGGGTTTTGTTGCAAACTAAAATGAAACTTGGGTGCCCTGTCTAAGGTACCCATGAAAGAACAGTGAGGACTCAGGGCGAAAAAGGACCTTTTTGACCAGAAAAACGAGGAAAAGGTCATGCCTTGCAATGCAGGACCCGGAATAGAGCTGAACGCATAGCTCCACCGCCGGTGCTCAACAGTGCCAACAGAAGACGACAAAGAATGCTGAGGACTCACTGATAATGGTCCACGACAATAAAACACTGGAAAAAGCAACACCCCTCCTCTTCGAACGGTGACACCCCTGATTATCGTTTTTACTACGTCTCATTTCTCTCCCAGCCACCATTGTATTGATTATGCTCCAACCAAGTATGAAATGAACTTATATATGTAATAACCTATCAGTTCATATTCCGAATGACTATAAGCATCTATGAAATGTACCCAACGCTATCACTACAAGATCATTTTTTGTTCGACATTTCATTACTATGACTTTCCTGCAACAAGCTCAACGATGGGCCCGTCTCCTAAGATGAAAGATTTTAATGTAATGTTTATGCTCAGCTTCTTTGCCTGAATTTCTACTCCTTCACTTATGACTGCCACAGTAGATATGGATGGGAAATAGGCCAGCAAGATGTCTTGTGAATGTTAAAGGGAGGACTGTGGAAAATTAATACGGTTTGGTAAACATCATCTGCGTCATATTACCCTTTTCCCCCGAATGCCACACTTTTGTCGTGCACACCCGCCATTTTAGGTGCCCTGGTCAGAACCACACTCTGCACGCCGCTGACCCCTAGCACGGCTCTTCACCCTTACAAGCACACCCCCCCCCCGCATGCTGCCTACCCCCGCTCTCACATGCCTTGGGTCATAAACCCCTCTTCCACGCAGCTCTGCCTCGGAACCCCATCCTGTTCCCAGCGCGACACTTCCCTCCATCCCTTTCATGGTCCCGGATCCCTCGATAACACCCCTCTTTCCTTTGTGCCCGTTTGTCTCACTCGTTCCCAAGCCGCCACCTGGCCCTGCGGGTACTGTCATTGCCCCCTTCCTCCTGTACAGTAGGAAACACCCCCCCCCCCCCATCAAAGGATCCTTGAGCTAATCAAAGCCCCCACTCCATGAGATCCGATCAACCTCACACATTCCGTGAATCGGCGGAATGTCCAGCTGCGCGATAATCATCATCCGTTGTGACCGGGGTGGGGACTTCAACTGTAAATGTGTGTGGGAACGGGCCTGAAGCGGGGATTCTGAGGATGTCTTTCCGTACATCAAAGGGGTTGACAGAGATGTGTTTTATGCAATAAAGTAATAAACTTGTGTATAAGAGGCCAGGCCTCGGAGATGCAGTTAGAGCACCTCGTGACGATACTTGCTGTCCGAACTGATGTGTTTCTCCTCCGGAGAGAATAAAACTTCTGTTTCCTGCCTTCCAAGTCTCCAGCACCTGCCTCTTTGTTTGGTAAACTTAAGTGGGTATAGAGGCGGCTAACGCCGGGCAACTTCGGAAAAGGTCTTCTGCCTGTACCTTTTTCAACAGCTTATTTGTCAGGTTAAGAGGAAAGGCTGAGTGTGTAACCTTCTGGTTGATACAACCTGTCTTGTAAAATGATTCCTCTTTTATGGGAAGCCACAAAAAATCCTAGCAACATAGGTGAAATGTGATCACATGTTTTACAATCAGAGACAAATCAAGCTGCTGCATGTAGACCTCTCTTTGGAAGGCCGACGTATACTCAGAGTAGAATGTTCAGAAGTGATGGTGCGATGGCACGCGGTTACAAATCTCATCTGATAGACTGTTATGGTTAACTAAGGAAAAAGGAGTTAGCCTTCAATATATCAATTCAAATTGGTGTAACCCATTTGACCACACAACGAGGACTAGGTATCGGTAACTAAGGTTGTGTAGATTTATCACGTAAGTAATTAATAAAAATCAATGCAAATTGAGCATTGTTCTGATACAGAATTAAAAAAGGAAGCATTAGTCAACAAAGTAATCAAGTTGATAGCATTAGCTTGCAACAAGCGCAGCCACATAAGTACAATTTACAAAAGTCTTAAAGACATCTAACTGTGGCAGGAAATTGGGATTGGTTCTATTTTCTCCAAGGACTCTAAGGAATAGGAAAGTTAAGCCAGAGAGTGTCAGCATTGTCAGGATTTCAGTAGAAAACCTATAAAAAGGAACAAGTGTTAAGCATCTAGTTTTACGCTCTCAAGTTAGGGCAAGCAGCGAGGTCTGTACCTCTCAAAGTCCAAAGTGATCTGCTCTACGTTCTAACAGTGTATACGTTAATGAAAACACACAGATACATTCCCATGGCTCGATCCTCACACCGCCCTTCCAAGAACCAATAGAATTACACTTCACATGCACAATAGCAACACTTCAACCATTTCTCATCCCAGGAAACCTAGACATTCACACGACCTTGAATGCAGGGATCGATGAATGGGCATCTTTCCTTCAACTTATTGGCTCTTCATGGCTCTGCCAAGATTCTCTTCTCAGGCCTCACCATCTCTAAGACACAACACTCCTTTCTCTAGCTAATGAGGCCTTCAAAAGCAGTCCGCAGAGGAGAGAAAATGCAAGCAAACAAAAGCATTTCAAATTCAGGCCTATTTGAAGTTTGCATAGGTGAAGACTAAAATGTGCACTTGAATTTACGATTATAGACACACATATAACTTCAAACTAAATGCAGTAATATAAATGTAACTTAGGCAACATACCTTGAGACACAAGTGTAAATATGCATGAGAAGTACATTTCGTCATGGTTAAGCTAAACATTAATGTGCACATGTTTAGGAATCTCTAATTTCTATAGTGAATGCATTTAAGAAATACATTTGAATACTGCACTTCTTATTAATAGCATTAGGCAAACAGAGTATTTGGTGCTAAGTACACGCATGTCATCCTTTTCTGTGACGTGTTAGGGTGGACCTAAAACGACGATGCTCATGAAGCAAATTTCCAAAATGAATTCTAAATAACACCAGACAATGTCTTGAGATAACCATCAAGGATGAACGGATGTATTCTCCACAGCAGTCACACTTTTGCCCTCTCGGCCATGGAATTGATTTGAGATTGAAGGCATATCTTTTTATCCAAAATTAACCACAGAGTTTTTGCACCATCAAGGACAAGGGGTTTGTATACAAGAATGTTGCAGGGGTCAAATTAGGACAGATACTACAAATTAAAGAGTGCAGAAAAATGAGGAGAAGTTCAGTTGTTATTGATTCAGTTTCTTGTGTTAGAAAGTCAGTATAGAATATTTTGTAGAGTTTAGACCAGGTACTATATGGCCGGGATGCCTGTCACCCCCTCCAAACACAATCCCCAAGGATGTGAAGACGGACGCAGTTCTGAACTTTTGGAAGGCGGGAGGGAGGTACCCTCCCGGCCGTATTTATTAAAATATGAAACAAAATTAAAACATTAAAATAACAGTTTCATATCATGTACAATTTTCATTTATTACATTATGATGAAGACATGCTGATTGGCTAACCTTAATAAATCTCTAGTACAAAGGTTTTCCTAGCCGAGTCTAACATCCTGCAAATGCATACTTGCTAAATTAAAATTGTACATCCTAGCATTACGGGCCAACGGCAAGGTCGCAACCGGTGTCAGATCCCTACTACCAGAACTCCCCCTCACGGTGTGAGGGCGGACGCGCAGAGGACTGTACCTCTGTGCCAACACCAATTTCCCTTGTCTTTGCGGGGGCCCCCTATTTAACTCGACGCCATCTTAATGGTCGTCCGAGGACTCGTGTGAGGTGTCTAGAAGGTAGCGTGGACCCCCCTCCAACCCCACACTGTTTATCACATCCGCCGTCGCGGATATCCTGGCCCCGGGAAATTCGTAGGAGGGGCATCCAGCCGCCTCCTCCCCTGGAAGGGGCCTATGACCGCCTTCCCTTAGGCGACCCCATACTTAGTGGGTGCCGCCTCCCCGTGCGAGGGGCCAATGGCCGCCTCCCCCCGGGCGCTCCCATCCATAATGGGTGGCGCCCCCCCTCTAGGGACCTTGAAATTACTGCTCACCGATCATGACCTTACCGCCACAGGCCGGATAGTTGACCGGCTATCCGGCCCCCCCACAAACTCCTACTAAAGGTCATGCTTTTACAAACCCCTTAACCACGCTATGAAGTCTCCTATGAGTAAGACATTCCCCTCCCGGGATAAATGGACCCCATCCTCGAGATACATGTGATCCCCCCGAATACATCCATGCGAAATACAGTGCAACTGCGCCGAGCGAAACAACCTACTAAGTTTGTTATTGACCTTCTTTACTGAATTGTTCAGTGCTGACACAGAGAGGCCCCCCCGCCACACCTTCCTGGGAATCATGTGTGACCATGCTATCGTGCACCCCGGGATCCTTTTCGCCAGCCAGCTAACAGTAGATAGAACCCCCTCGAGTAGTACTCGCCGACCGAGTGTCACTAAGTCATTACCTCCCAGGTGTACTATGATTACAGATGGCGGTGACCTTGTCCGCCCTAACAGTTCCTCGACAAAACATTGAAACTGGTCAATACAGAGCCCGCCCCTTCCGTGGAAGGTCACCCTGTACCCGTATTCCCCAGCCGCGTGAATCACGTCACCTGCTTTGAATATGTCCCCGGCCCGTCTCACGTATGAGTGGCCCACGACCCACACCACTTTTTCCTCAGCCGGTGATCTCTGACCGCTGGTCCCCAGGTGCCGGGTCGACTGCACAGTCCGCCCCGCATAGCATGCTCGCGAAACTGTAAACCAAACAGAAGACAAGAAGCGTGAGTGCATGACATTGGCTTCATAACATGTGCAACCGCACATACCTTTTATAACAGTTCGAGGACCATCGTCCCAGTTGTTTCACTTTCTCAACACTCTGACCCCTGGCTGTAGCCTCTGTAGCAGCCCCTATTCTAAAGGAATGGGTCCCGAAATCGCCCGGGTCCAAGCCCTCCGCTGCGATTGCCATCGTTAGCACCCGCTGAAACTGAAACCTTGTCAGTGGGGTGGCGTCGATGTGTCTCAGCAAGCTTCCCCCCCATGCATCCGCCCTTAGCGCTAAATATTCCTCAACGCACTTAACCGGGCACATGGGGGACCCTCGCATGCGCTGGACCACAATACTGTCTCCCATAGCCCCCTGGTCGGTCTTGGACCTGGCTATTGTGATCACCATTGAATCACCCTTGATCAGAATGTGATCCCGACACAGCCCTCCCTCCACATCCTTCTTATTTCTTGCTACCAGCTCGCTCACCCGCATAGCCCCATGGAACGCTAATGCGAAAGCGGCCCGGAACAGCACTGCCTCGAACTGGGAGGAACATGTCGTGGGGAGTATCGACATCAGCAGGGACAACCTTTCTAACCCAATCGGGCGCCTTTCGTCTACTCTATGACCCTCAAGGCGTTGCCATCCACGAAGGGCCTTCTTTACCAAAAAGGACGATGTGGGGTCCTTGATGCCATGCGCCTGCGCCATGAATGAAATGGCGGCCCGGTGCCTATTGGCCGTTGCCGCTGATCGGCCTGCCCTGTGTAGTGCTACAAGGAACTTCAGGACATACTCCTCCTGACCCCAATTGACCCCCCCTGCCGGACCCAAAAATGCACAATGGGAACGAAACGCTCCTTCGTATGCCTTCCTTGTCCTGGGGGCTAGGCTTGCTGCCACGGGGTCTTGTAATCCGGGGCACCGAGTAGCCAGAGTGCTTCGGGAAATGGTGCCGCCGCTAGGTCCGCGGAAGGTAGATAACCCCTGAAAGCCTGCATGTGTGAAC
Organism: Lissotriton vulgaris; assembly: GCF_964263255.1. Classification (NCBI taxonomy): domain Eukaryota; kingdom Metazoa; phylum Chordata; class Amphibia; order Caudata; family Salamandridae; genus Lissotriton; species Lissotriton vulgaris. Next base: position 369,423,337 of record NC_141696.1, on the reverse strand, counting down.
GAGAGAGTGCATCAGCCGCCTGGTTCAGTACACCTGGCACATGCTTCGCCCTGAATTGTACGTTCAGTCTCATGCAAAGTAGTACAATTTCCTTCAGTAGTCTCAATATCCACTTGCAGCATGCTGCCTGATTATTTATACATTCAACAACAGTCATATTGTCGGACCAAAACACCACAGAGCGATCTCTGAACTCATCCGGCCATGCCATCAGAGCCACAAAAATGGGGAACAACTCGAGAAACCCAATGTTACCTGTGAGACCGCTGGTGTGCCACCACGTCGGCCATGTTTGTGCCGACCATCGATTACCAAAGATGGCGCCAAATCCCACGCTCCCCGCCGAGTCGCTCCACAAACCCAGCTCGTCCGAGGACGCTGGCGGTTTGTTCCACACCACTCGACCGTTGAAATCCGCCCGAAATGCCAACCATATGCGCATGTCCTGGCGAACCTCTGAAGACAGTCTCGTGCGATGGTGTCCTTCCTTGAGACCAACCATGGCTTTTGCAATAGAGCGGGAAAAGGGGCGGGCCATTGGTATCACTCTGAGGGCAAAGTTAAGCTGACCCACTGCTTGTTGTAGCTGATGGAGTGTGACTTTCTCTTTGCTAATGCACAATTCCAGGGAAGCCCTGAACTTCGCTACTTTCCCCACTGGCAAACGGAAACATCCCTCCACAGAATCGAGCTCAATGCCCAGAAATTCGAGTGAAGTCGATGGTCCAACCGTCTTACCTGGTGCCAATGGCACCCCGAACCGCTCCATGAGAGTGCAAAAGTCTTGTAACGCCTGCGCACATTGTGTGTCGCTGGCTGCCCCCAAGAACAAAAAATCATCTAGGTAATGCATAACCTGGGTATGGCCAGTGGCTTTGGTGAACACCCATTGCAGAAAACAACTGAATTTCTCAAAATAAGCACAAGAGATGGAGCAACCCATTGGCATACATCTATCCATGTAGTAACGTCCTTGGAACACAAAGCCTAACAGACGCTGATCCCGTGGGTGTACCGGGAGCAACCAGAACGCTGACTCGATATCTGACTTCGCCATCAGCGCTCCGGGCCCCAGGCGATTCAACATGGCGACGGCATCATCGAAGGATGCGTACCGCACCGAACAAACTCCTGGGTCAATCGCATCGTTCACCGAAAGACCCCTCGGAGCTGACAAGTTATGGATCAGCCTAAACTCCCCCGGGTCCTTCTTGGGGACTACTCCCAATGGGGAACAGATGAAATTAGTTACTGGCGGGTGCCTATATGGGCCAGCAACCCGGCCAAGGGCAACCTCCTTTGCAATCTTCCTTTCTACCACCGCTGGATTATGCTGAGCCGACAGTTGATTTCTACAAAGTGATTCCCCACGAAAATCCCCCGCCGGGATGTGGAAACCATACAAGAAGCCGTTCCTTAACACCCCAGCGGAGACATGATCAGGGTATTCGTTTAGCCAGGGGATCATTGCCATGATATCTACGGGGGTAGCTAGCGGTACACCATGGTCCCCCTCAGACCTGTTTGGCCCCTCCTCTACCCCCTGTATCACCATTCTTGGCTCTGCACGAACTCTCGGGGTGTGAAGAATTTCCGCAACCTGCACAGTCATGCCTGAACTTACATGTCCCTTGAGGCCTCGTGCACTTGCCCCTGTTAAAATTCCAACAGACCCCTTTCTTACCACCATTCCCTCCATTCCTTGGTTGGTGGTCACCAGCGGGGCCCGCTCGAAAGGGTGCCGCAGGCTGACGGCGGGAAGGCCCGGACCCATTCCCGCCAAGCGACGACGACTTCGTTGCGTCCGGCAGGAGCTGTTTCTGCCAAGAGATCGAGTCGAGACAATCCCACGTCAGAGATGAATCGAACTCCTTGGCCTTACGAAACTTCATATCATAACCTATCCATTCATCACCTTCGTATGTCATAAAAATCCATTATTCGTGCCTGATAGCAGGACAATTCAGTCAAAACCTCGGGCTTACGTTCCCCAAAAATTGCAGTAAACATCGCAAAGGCCCTGGCCCAATTAGAGATTGTCTCATCAACCCTGAATCCCGCCATCTTTGCTCGCCATACACTCGGGTGCCACAAATCTTTTTGTGTCTTAACATACTCCATCTCGCTATGGTCGGTTAACAGGGAAAACATATTAACGTACTTATCAGCCCATATCAATTCTATCGTGGCCAACGGTATATGTTGGACCACCTTCTCCCGTCTTGAGGGCAAAGACCCCTCCCTTGCCATCAGCAATGCTTGCTTACCCGGCTCCATTGCTGTTCCCGCCGTTTTTTCGACACCAGCTGCCGGTCCTCCTGGGGTCACCTGTGGGGGAACAAAAGGGAGATTCGCCTTCGCGGCATCTCGCGACTGCCGCAACTGCTGTATTAGTAACTTGGCCTCTTCGGCCGTGTCTGCCGGTGCCGTAGCGCCCCCCGTCTTTTTGCCAAGCCATGCGGCCATCTGGGCGGCCAATTCGGGAGGCATGTCCTCCTCGCTGGCGGGCGTAACAACAACCGGAATCGGTTGACCCGCGTCTGGGACCGGTACCGGGGCCTCGACTGGAATGACCGGGCTTGCCGGAGGTACCTCGGGAACCGGGACCTCCTCCCCTGCCGCCCTATTCCTGACCCTTTTACCTCGCCCCGCAGGGACAACGCCCGGCAATGCAGGGCCTATAACTTTCTTCGGTCTACCCGTATTATTCATCGCCGCCATCTGCTTCTTCATACTTGCCATATCTTTTATCAGCATTCGAAGCATCTGGTCAGTCCCAGACTTCTTTCCCGCCTTCCTGCCAGGCATTGTTCAACGGATATCCGGTCCCTGTTGCTCAACACTGTCCTGGACCCTTAGGCTCGAAGTCCTGAAAGAGAAACGCAAAAGATTACAAGTTCTCAAAATTGCTCCTTGTTCCGTCGAGGGCTCACGTGCAACGAGAGGGTGCAGCTTCCTAGCACAGGAACAAGAGGATGCTTCTTCGGATTGCTGCTCCTTTTATTCCTCTCCGGGAGGGCGTGTACCCTCCTCCGGTACGCCTACGGGGCGTAGCCAACGGTGTAGGTGTCTAGGACAACCCTTCTTGGGCGGGAAAAGGCGCGCCCCGGCTACGCCGCTTCGGGCATACCAGCTGTGACACGCCCCCCGCCCAAAATGGTTTACCGGGGGGATCCGGGCCCCCTACCATACGTTTGGGGGGACCGAGTGGTCGCCCCTTTCCAAACATCACTGTGTTAGGCAATCTTGAAAATAGGGGTGGGCGAAAAATTCTGCTCCACCGGCAGAGTTTGAGGAGTTTTGCCCACTCTGTGCTCTGCTTGGAATGTGGAGTTCTGTCAAAACTCTGTCAACCTCTGCTTGGCAGAGGTTTTCCTCGCTCGTGTCTCACCATCTTTAAGTTGGTGAGCAGAGGTCACAATTTGAGTGATTTTCAAGTGCTAGAATGCCTCCTAGCGAGATTTCTCAACATGAAGGCCACAGTAGTTCGCTACAGTTTGCATTGAGAAAGCAACCGCTTGAGTAGAAAATGTACTTGAGTGGCAGCAAAGAAGAACCACCCTTTAGAGTGGCAGATCCTGATGCAGTAGTCTGGCTGGGACCAGGGTTCAATTCCCGCCTCGGCGGGTCTCGGGCTCAATTTCCTCGGACCTGATAATTTTCGCCTCGGTGCCTATTCTGATCATGAGCTCCACTCTGCACCTCTGGGCAATAGCTTGCTTAATCTCTACAACGGCCCCAACAACGCTGAGGATGCCTGACTTCACCTTGGGGGTGCCCAGGAGTGGGCTCCTCACAGGGAAAGGCCAGGAAGGGTTCCTCGGCGGTATTCGTACAAGTGCCGGGATGCCTCCGGGTAGTCGTGCGCTATATAATTATATATATATTTTTATTTTTACATGCTGCATGGTTCCCTTCAAGCTGATTTTACAATGCAAACAAGTTACTGGCATTAAAAATCAGGTAGAGCAGCATGATACGCCAACATTTCACCACTCACGAAACTGCATAATCTCACAAAGTTTTTAGGTAAGTCTGTGGAATTCTGCTGCATGAAACTCAACGAGATCTGCCCATACCTACTAGTCACATTTGAGTCATTGAAATAATTAGAGCGTTTCACATTAACATTAGCTTTCAGAAGGACGTCCTCTGAAATCTCATCAAATTGGTGCCAAAGGGATATATGACGCTACTTAGCATGCCATTACTACGCATGCTTTTAGTGCAAAGTTTTTACATTGCAACTTCCGTTACTCCGCATATTTTTAATGCGCAAACCATTACTACGCAAAAGCATTTATAATATAAGAATCTTCTTTGACTTCGCTGTTAATTTCTTTGCATACCACTCCTACGCAAAGAAGGACCATTTTCTTTAAGGTTACCTAAACCCTGGGACGGAATTGCAGGGAAATAGGGTTTTGGGTGGGGGACTAATTTAAAATATATTTTAGAAATTAATTCTCGGGTATGTAATTTAATACACCGCATAGTTTAACTTCGCTTTTTTTCTATTAATATACACCCAATCACTTAGAAAGGTATTATATTTTAAATACATTTAAAAAATAAATAAACACCCCAACACTACACAAAATACTCAACACTACTCTAACCCCTCATCACTACCTTTAGCACAACACTACCCTGTTCCACAGTCCCGCCCCTACACACAAACACTTCTCTACACGTTCCCCTCAAACTGCCCTAAACCCTAAAACACTAACCCCAGCACAACCCTGCCACTACTCCCAGTCCATCACCTTCACTTAAACACTACCCTACACAGCCCCCTGACACTACCCTAAAAGACTTCCCTACACTACACAAACACTGCAACACTACCCTAAACCCTAAAACACTACCCCCTTATGACCCTACCCCTACCCCCAGTCCGTCCTCTACACTGAAACACTACCCTGTACAACCCTCCGACACTACCCTAAACACTACCCTACACTACATAAACACAACACCTCTACCCTAAACCCTAACTCACTACCCCCAGCACGTCCCTACCACTACTACGACTACGTCCCCTACACTGACACACCACCCTGCACAAACCACTGACACTACCCTAGACCCTAAACCACTACCCTACACTACACAAAAACGACAACACTACCCTAAACCCCAAAACACTATCCCCAGCACTTCCCTACCCCTACTCCCATTCCATCCCCTATACTTTAACACTACCCTACACAAGCCCCTGTCACTTCCCTAAACCCTAAAACACTACCCTACACTACACTACAACACTACTCTAAACTCTAAAACACTACCCTCAGCACTTCCCTACCCCTACTCCCACTCCGCCCCCTATACTTTAACACTACCTTACACGACCCCCTGTCACTTCCCTAAACCCTAAAACAGTACACTACACTACACTACAACCCTACCCTAAACACTACAACACTACCCCCTGCACTACCCTACAACTAAACAAGCATTTGCAATGCAATAGGTCTCGCATTAGCGAGAGTTTAACTTATTGGCATTGTAAATGACAATGCCTTTATTTATGTTTTAAAAACCAACACATAAATAAAAGGCATTGCCACTTACAATCCCAATAGCTCAAACTCTAACAACTTCGAGACCTATTGTATTGCAAATGTTTGTTTATTTTATGCTATGGTAACAAATATAACTTTGTGCAACTTGTTCTTATGTAAAGCGCTCTGATACCTCTGGGTCTAGCCAGCGCTATATAAAACTTGTCAAATAAATAAAATAAAGGCGCTGCCCAAGGCAGCCCCCTCCTGCCTGCACCTTGCATCAGGGGCGACCCTACAGGGGTCATGAGGCTTGACGAGGCCCCAATAACCCTTTGCATTCACCAGCTCTCAGTCCTGGGCAGACAGACATTCATTCCAGGGCCGGAGTGAATCTAGTTCACTGCCTCTCAGCAGCTCCTGGGCGAAGGGAGCCTCGAAGGTACCAGTGCTTGGAGCATCCCTGGGACCGGTTCATGTCTCCTGCCCACAGCTCGCCCCCTCAATCTTGCCTGACGTGGTCCTGTTATGGACTGCTCCAGGACAGGCCGGAGCAACTTGGAGGACTCGGCTCCAAACACTTTGAATCTTAATTGATTCAAGGTTGTTCTCTCGTTGGCTGGCGATGGAGGTAGAGGAAGGGGGAGAGGGGTTCTGGTCTGGTGGCGCAGGTGGTCCCCCTCACTAGGCATAGAAAAACACTCCCAACTCGAAGTTCAATGCTGCTGGGAAGACAAAGGGCCTGTAGAGTTTGGGGTGGGGGGGGGGCGGGATGTGTTCCCTGCCTCACGCCCTCCTCCCCAGCATGGGAGAAAGTTTGTGCTTTGTCTCGCTTCAGCCTGCACCTCCACTTCTCCGTACTGGGCACCCCGCGCCCCCATACAGCAGACCCCCGCACACAACAAGACAGATCCCTGTGTGCACCAGGCGACCATGCACCGAGTACGCCAACACCCCCAAAAGAAGGGGGTGGAGAGGCCGTCACCAGAGCCACACCCAGGGACACCCCCCGAATATCCTGTCCGAAGGCTGCGCCCCCGTACACTAACCAAGGCAACCCCTGCCCATCCCTCCTACACCCAGAAAGGATGAACCCCCCTCCACTCAATGCACCCCTGGACAGAGACTTCCCAACTAAGACAGGAGGGCTGACAACCTTCTGACGCCCCCATCGCAACTCCTGCACCATGTAACGCACACAACCCGGCATTCACCCAACTCATCCAGGGAAAGTGGGCGCCCCCACCCGCACATGTGCCCGACATGCAAAGCAAAGGCAACGAGTGCTGCCCGCCCCGCCCCCTCCAGTGCAGCACCCCCTCGCCAGGACAACGGCTGCCCCCACCCGAAGGCAGGAAGAGACCACCTTCCCAGCAATTACAGCTGCCAACGGGAAGCGATGGTAGGCAACACCCTCCTCCTGGAGAAGTGTGGCTCAGGGGTTAGAGGCGGCAGACCTGGAGCTTGAGTTCGGCCCGGGACCAGGGTTCAATTCCCCGCCTCGGCGGGTCTTGGGCTCAAAATTCCACGGACTCGTTAATTCTCGCTCCGGTGCCTTCTTGACTCACGGGTTCACACTCTGCGACTCTGGGCAATAGCTTGCTTAATCTCCACAACGGCCCCTCGCGGTGGGATGCCTGGCTTTCACCTTGTGGATACCCTGCCAGGGCTATCTCACAGGGGAATACCAGGACGGGTTCCCTAAGCAAGCGCTGAGATGCCCCAGGGTAAGTCGTGCGCTATATAAGTTTCATTCATTTCATTTCATTTCCTCCTGCCCTGGCAACTACCCCCCCCTTCCTTTAGAACCTGTGACCGGTAACAACCCGCCCATTCCAGAAAACTCACGGGGACCACCCAGAAGCACCGACAGGAACAAGCCGTCCGCATTCCCACACACAGGACTACTCCCCCCCCCCACAAGCGAGTACTGCTAATAGTGCCACTGAAAAGTAGCACCCCCCTTCTCCCCCCGGTAACTACTACGCCCACACGATGCCAGGTAAGGAGACCCCCCTACACACACACCCACACGCCCCAGCAAGTACCTCTGCCAACAGCACCACTGAAAGATAACATCCCACAGCCTGGCAACTACTGCCCCCACCCAAAGACAGTGAACGGTCCCCCCACATCTCCCAGACAACTACTGCCCCTTCCCGACCCAGTGAATGGTGATACACCCCCCCAGACAACCGCGTCCCCAGCCAGAACCAGTCAACGGTAACACCCCCACCCAGAGCCAGTGAACGGTCCCCCACCCCTCCCAGACAACTGCGCCCCCACCCAGAACCAGTGAACGGTGACACCCCCCTTCCTCCCAGACAGCCAAGCCACCACTCCTAGGCAGTTCCAATACACCTTGACACCCCCCCCGAAACTACTGCCCCCACCTCGAACCAGAGAACTGTGGCAACCTCCCCAACCAAGATCCGGTGAAGTGTGACACCCCCACTCCCCAACCGCCCCGAGAATGATCGAACTGTAACAGTGTTGTACAGTGCTTGGCTTCTTTCCCTGGCCAGCACTCTAGATCCCTTCCTAAGTTCTGTGTTCTGGAGCGCTCCTTCGCCCTGTTGGCAGTTGGAGCTTGGGTTGGACTGGGGACTGACCTACCTACATCTGTGCTGCAATAAAGCTCATGCTTTACTTACCTCTTTGTGGAGCCTTCTTCATTTACAACACTTGGCGACTTGGACTTGTGGAGTGTCCAACCTCATCTTCTCCACGTATTGCTGCAGCTGCAAGAAACTTCTACAGTGCGGTAGACTCAGAATCCCCTCAAGAACCCCGTGTGCATAGCGAGGAACGAGGACGCAGAGGAACGAAGACGCAGACGACTTCTTGCCAAAAAATCATTTTATCCGAGAATCTTGCCTCCGGAGGACTTCTGGTTCACTAAGTGACGTCACCGCAACTGACTACCACGGTGAGTCGCTTAGCAACGCACGTCAGCAACGCTACACCAAGCACAACAAGCACGCGTCACCAGAAGGCTAACGCTTAGCAACGAGCGTTAGCAACGCAACACGCGCCAGCAGCGACAGCGTCATTGAAGCGCAAGTTCTGAGAGTGTCTGGGCAGGCTCCTACAGCGTAACGCTGATAACGGAAGTTACTGATCGACAACCGGAAGCTGCGTCATTGAAACGCAAGCTAAAGCATCACTGAAACGCATCGCTACAGCGAACCTGCGTCTTTGAAGATTTATCTCGTTCAGAAGCGCATTTCTTTAGCGCATATACCCTCGCTATAGTAAACATTGCAAACGTCTTATACACGACGTTTTCGGCCATTTTACCTTTATTTAGATATTTTGGATCCCCACAGAAACGCTCCTGTCTGAGCGCTAAGCATCTTCTTATTGCTGGTATTGGCTCTTCACCTCAGTTCTCCTTCATTATAAACGTAAGCCTTTATTTTTTTTTTTTTTTTCTTCTCTTCTCCTGGTTAAATTTGGAGTGTTTACTTGTTTACTCTTTTGTGGTCTGTGAACATGGCCCAAGCCATCAATGTCGCTCTTCCTCCTCAATTCCTATCAGAGCCTGGCATGCCTCAGATAGCTTGGGAAGACTGGATAGTAATGTTTTATAATTACATTGAGGCTCTGGACGGCGAGGAATATTCACCCAAACGGAAAAAAGCTTTACTTATGACCACATTGGGTAAAGAAGGGCAACGTTTATTTAGGTATTTGCCTCAAGTACTACCTGTAGGGTCACAAGCTGACTTTGATGAATTTAAGGAAGCGATAACAAGATTGGAGACCCGTTTTGGAAAGGAGGAAAACCTTATTCTCCAAAGATATAAGTTTTATAAAAATAAACAATTGCCTGAGGAGAGCATTGATGAATTCGTAGCGAGATTGCGAGAATTATCTATCAAATGTAACTTTGGCCAGATGGCTGACGAGCTAATCAGAGACCAGCTAGTCGTTCAAGCCAATAATAGAAAAGTACAGGAACGTCTATGGGCGGCAAAGAATCCAAGTTTAAAAGATGCCATAGAACTTGCTAAGATTGTGGAAGAAAGCGAAAAGTGTATGAAGGAACTGCAGAAAGGTGGTTTGGAGACCAAAGTAGCAGAAATCTCTCATAAGAGTATTCATAGCGAAAATAGTGACGATGAAGCTGCTGCCATAGCAATTGTCAGGAAGAAGGGTTATGTTCTTCAGAAAAATAACACACAACAATCTTCCTTTACCAAGAATAATCAAAAGATTTGTTCTAGGTGTGGTAGCTTTTCCCATCCTTCTGATGGTAAATTTTGCTTTGCAAACAACAAGGAATGTCTAAAGTGTGGTAAGACTGGACATTTCGCTAAAATGTGTAGGAACAAGAACAATTCAAGAGTTACAGTTGTGAACGAAAGTGATGAATTGAGACGTGATGTCAACAAAATCCTAGTCCTGACTGACACAGTGTGTGCGTGTGATAACCAGAGAGGTAATCCATTTAAGGATGATTTTGTTATTGATGGAAAAGTGATAACACTCATGGTAGATACAGGGTCAAAATGGACGATAATTCCCAATTCCCTGATGAAAAGTGTGTGGGGCGAAAGAGTGTTGAAAATGTGTGACATTTTCCCATCTGGATACCAGGGGGAGAAAATTGATATACTGGGTTTTTTCGAAGCTGAAATTAGTTTCAAAGGAAGATTGGCATGTGGTAAGATTTACATATCTGCTGATGGTCCGGCAATCTTAGGTCGTCACCACCAATATGATCTGCACATAGTGGTTGATCCTAGATCCGACAATCCCATCTCTATTGTTGAAACCCCATCCGTAGAAGTCATTTTAACTAAATATAAAAATGTTTTTAGAGATGAGTTGGGTGAACTCATTGGGTATTCGCATCGTATAGTCCTCAAGGACGGCAGTTCACCCGTACAGCACAAAGTAAGGAGAGTGCCCTTTGCCCTACGAGATGAGGTCAAAGCTACTATTGAAGAGATGCTTCAAGGGGGAATCATTGAACCCGTCGAGGCGTCCCCTTGGGTTTCGCCCGTCGTGATCTCGCAGAAACCGGACAACAAGATCAGGTTCTGTGTGGATCTTCGTTCCCTTAACAAGTGTGTTGTTGCAGATGTGTTTCCCCTACCCAACATAGGGGAATTGGTATCAACTCTCAAGGGGGCAAAGTTCTTCAGTAAATTAGACCTCAAACATGCCTATCATCAAATTTGTTTGGACGAGAGCTCCAAACATTTAACTGCGTTTATCACCAGTGAGGGTACATTTCAATTCACCAGGCTACCCTTTGGGCTAGTTTCAGCTGCTAGCGTATTCCAAAGACTCGTTTCCGAAGTTTTCAAAGGCCTTGATAAGGTACTGTATTTTCAAGATGATATCTTGATTTATGGTAATTCCCTACAAGAGCACAACAATATTTTACAGGATGTGTTAACCAGAGTGGATGAGGCTGGTTTGACTCTAAGAAAAGAAAAGTGTGCTTTTCTTTTAAGAGAAATTGAGTACCTAGGATTTTGCTTATCCGAAGAAGGTATTAAACCTAAGAAAAATTTACTGGAAGCCATTGAGTTGGCACCCTCCCCGGTTGACAAGGATCAGCTTCGCTCTTTTATGGGTTTGATCGAGTTCTACTCGAAATTCGTAAGAGACTTTTCATCCAAGACTGCTTCCTTGAGATCCTTACTAAAAAAAGGTGTAAAATTTAATTGGTCCTCTGAACATGAGTCCTGTTTTAGACTCATCAAAGGAGAACTCAAATCGGCCAATGTGCTCACCCCTTTTGACACTGCTCGGCCCTCCATTCTCATGGTTGATGCTAGTGCCATTGGTCTTGGTGCAGTTCTCTTACAAAGGCATGGTAGTGCTGAAAAAACCATTGCTTTCGCGTCGAGACCTCTGTCCTCCTCTGAGTCTAACTACGCAGTAATTGAGCGTGAGGCTCTTGCCGCGGTCTGGGGAACAGGCTACTTTCGAACGTATCTATGGGGTTACAAGTTTGTCTTACGTACAGACCATAAGCCCTTGCTAAATGTGTTAGCTCCTGGTGGGGCTGGTAAGGGTTCCCCGAGATTAGCGAGACTGGCTTCCCGTTTGCAAGATTATCAGTGTGAGATCGAGTTTGTTCATGGGTGGAGGAATGTCCAAGCGGATTGCCTGTCCAGACTTCCCATTCCTTCCACTGATTCTGACTCGGTGTTCCCGTCTGATGATCTTGCAGTTGCAGTGATGGAGGATGTTTTGTTAGTGGGCGGTGGTTCATTTTCTCGTGATGAATGGTCCAAAGGCATGGCTGAGGATTTAACTTTGAAGGCTGTCATCGGGCTTATGTCCAATGGTACTAGGAGGGAAAGTACTGTTAGTCCTTCAGTTAGACCCTTCCTAAAAATCTTGGATGAATTTTCTTTGGAGGGTAAAGATGTGTTGATGCGAGGTGACCGTTTTGTCCCTCCCTTTTCACTAAGGAAAAGGATCTTAGACTTGGCTCATGAAGGGCACTTGGGTCAAAGTCTGACCCAACGCCGCGTCAAACTGAACTTTTGGTGGCCCTCTATCGACAATGATGCAGTGGATTGTGTTACAAAGTGTAGTTTGTGCAAGGAGGGGGAGAAACGTCTCAAGGTATTGGGCTCTCAGTCCTCGCAAAATATTGCTTTTGAAAATACTCCCTGGCATAGTGTTTGCATTGATTTCATAGGACCTATGAATGAACTGCCTATTGATCATCGTTTTGCAATTGTTTTAGTTGACTGTTTCTCCAAGTGGCTGTGTGTTCAGTTTGTAAAGGAAATCACCACTGATGCCACCATTAAGTTTTTGAAAAGCACTTTTATCAATGAGGGGTACCCTTCCGTTCTCATTTCAGATAATGGGACTCAACTCACATCTTTGAAGATGACTGTTTTTGTGAATGAGTGTGGTATCAGACATCAGAAGACCAGTCTTTACAATCCACAGGGAAATGGCATTTGAGAAAGGGTGAATCGCCTTGTCAAGGGTGTAATTCAGATGTTTGTTGAATCTGGCTGTTTCTCTACAGAGCGTGTCCAGGAATTGGTCTGGGCTTACCGCTCCACACCCCATAAGAGTGGTGAAAAGTCTCCCTTTGAACTTATGCGTGGTCGCGCGCCTGTAGGTAAATTGACCCCTGCATGGCTAAAATGTTCTAATAGCAATGTCCCTTTAATTCATGACAACATTTCCTTGCCCATTTCCGTTGGTGACCTGGTCAAGGTTAAGCCAGGAAGATTTGCCAAAGGTCTCAGCAAATTTAGGGGTCCCTACAAAGTCAAGAGGGTTTTCCCTCACTTTATTGTTCTGACTAATGGTGAAAGTTGGAATTACCGGAGGGTGGCCCTCTACCAGAAACGCAAAGACTGTTCTTCTGATGGTCTGGTAACTCTACCCTGCCCTTGCCGTTGCCAACTGAACGGGGGGAGGTGGGTGGTGGTGATGCTTCTACCTCTTTGTGTACTCCTGCTTCGCTCCCTTCTGCTTCTGTTCCTGCTCCTTTCTCCTCTCCCTTGGCTGACGTTAGTTTAAGGAGCTCCCGCTCTCGTCGCCCTCCCACTTACTTGAATGACTATGTACACAAGGATGTTTTCCTTTTATGTGTTTTCTTTCCTTGCAACGAGGGGAGATATGTTGTACAGTGCTTGGCTTCTTTCCCTGGCCAGCACTCTAGATCCCTTCCTAAGTTCTGTGTTCTGGAGCGCTCCTTCGCCCTGTTGGCAGTTGGAGCTTGGGTTGGACTGGGGACTGACCTACCTACATCTGTGCTGCAATAAAGCTCATGCTTTACTTACCTCTTTGTGGAGCCTTCTTCATTTACAACAAACAGCCAGCAGCCGCCAGCGCACAGAAGCAGCGCAAGGAGACCCCCGCCTGCACCCCGCTCAGAAATTGGTACTACAGGCAACTGGTGCCCACAACCAGGCACCGAATGTGACAACACTGCCACCGCCCCCTGCGCAATGTTCAGCTTAGAAATGTGTTGCTCTACTCCCCCAGCAGTGCGCTCCGTTAGCAATGACCCATTCCAAATAAGTTTACAGCAGAGGCTGGAAGGAATGCGCCGCAGCCTCTGGCTGACAGCACTCAGACAGTCCCAGCTTCCTCAGGGGGAGGGAGGGGGTGCATGGAACAGCATGCAAAGGGCAGAGTGTTCAACACTGAAGGAATGAAGAAGAAGCAGTGTACCAAGCCCGGGAGGCGCCAGAGCTCGGTGGGCGGGGGAGGAGGAGGGGCAGGCGGTGATCTCACCTCAGCGGCTCTCTCCCATAAACAGAGGCGCGTGATCTGTCCACACAGGTTTTACGACAAAAGGAAAGCAGGCCATCGTGTCCGAAGGGACGGTCTAAAAAGCAGACAGGGCGGCAACGAAAAACCCTCCTTTTCAATGGGAAGCCAGCATTTACCATAAACGCTGACGCTACCCAATGAAAAGGAGGGGGGGGCTTACAGTACCCTTTTTATTACAATATTTCTCGCAGGGCATGGCAGCTTCGCTGCTCCGCCCACGCGAGACCTATAAAGCTACTCCTCAAACTCCAACCCTTAAAAAAGATACTCAGTCCCTCCTACCTCTCTCTCCTCTTGGCACGTCACGTCTCCTCATAACTCACACAGCTCGTAGTAAATAAATGCGTACTAAATGCATTTGCGAAGCAAAAGCATGGTATGTAGCAGCATGCGTAGTAATGGTAAACGCGCACTAAAAAATGCGGAAAAAAGCACATCTTAGTAACGACCGCATAGTAACGGTGCATTACCGAGCCGAATACCTTAGTTTTATAAGTTAGGTTCATACATTCCTTTGAATGAGGGGTATAGGGCACAGAGAGTTCAGAGATTTTTACTTTCTTTTCAAAGAAATTCACAAATTCTTGAGATTTAGGGGATAGGTCTTTGAAAGTGAATGAGCCCGAAGAATTATTAAGTAGTCTGACTTCTAAAAAAAAAAATTCTGGTTATTTTTTTTAGTGTAATAATAAGAAATGGAATGAGACTGACCTGTGCATTCAGTATGTGTCTCTTGTATGGTCTTTAGCTTGTTCGAAGATTGTTGAGGTGGCAGAGGAGGAAATGTATTTCAAATTTTTAATCAAAAAGATCTCAGGAATACCAAGCGAAAGTGGAGGATTGAGTCTTTTTCTTTTAGATTTTAAATCTAATTTGTCAGAGTCCAGTAAAATATCTAGGTATTTACCAAGTCATTCACTCAACTAATAGCATTCTTATGTTTACAGGGAAATCCGATCTTCCCTTATCGTGATAATGGACCATCAATGATTGTTCTTTTATTTAGGCACAAATGAGTATCAGAACAGTCTGTGGATGCCTACATTCAGTGGGGTTCATCATCAACTTGAAGAAATCCAGCATTTTACTGTAATACCTAAAGACTTTTATTGTAGCCCTATTTGATGTTGCCGGAGGGCAGGTTCTGACATCTAAGGCTATTAGATTGTGCACTAGCCTCTCATCCACCAGAATTAACTCTATTGAATCTGTTGGGCCATTAGATAAAACTCATCTCCTAGCTCTTAAAATGTCGTCACCAATCACAGATCTACACCCTCTATGTGCCTGATTCAATAGATTGATTTGATTTTAAGTGATTCCTCATCATCGCTGATTTGCTACATTTGGGCACATTAATCATGTATATCTGATGTTGTAGTTTAATGGCTGGTTTTGGCCGCTCTGTTCGACCCTCATTTCTAAGTTGTCTTACTATTGGCTCCCTGCCCAGTGTTTCTCTAAAGATGGGAGGGCAGGTTGGGGAAATCCTTGCATATGTTGATGGAGCTATTGGCCGGCGTAGCACAATGTGACCTGGTTACCATCATACTATAAGCGTCCATTCCGCTAGCCCCAGTAGGGTGGATGCCACATGGTGCTTCGTGCAGGGGTTGCTTCAGATGACCTGATGTTGTCGTGAGCTCAGTAGCGAATAGTGAGTCTCGATCGCTCGCCTCATGCTTGGCAGATCTCAAGAAATATAGAGGATAGGGGAGAAAGGACACACAACCATCTTCTGGTTCCATTTGGCATTTTTTCAGTTCGATAGCTAACCCTTAGCACCTCCTTGCACACAGTACCTTAGTCAGACACTCCAGGATTTAGCAATGCGCAAATTACTTGAGAAATCAGCTGACTAGTGCAATGGCCGCACAATTTTCCCTTTTGGCTGCTAAAAAAAGCCTCCAGCAGACAGCCAAAAAATTGTGACATTTTATTGGCTGTACACGTACACGTCACTAAGTGGTGCTGTACAGCCTTAATAGCTGTCGGCTTTGTGTGCCACATAATAGTAAGACTATGAAACACAACAAGGGCACCCAATCGAGTCAGCACAGGACCTCGGGGAACATATGAGTGGAAGCAACATTGGACCTATACAAGGAAGGAATGTACTCAAGGGATAAATATAGACACAATGGAAACTATAGGTCTATTATTTAATTTATAACACAGCGATCCATTATCGCCGCTTTTATCGGCAGGAAACTGCCGATAAAGTGGCGATAATGGGCTTGATAATATGCTCTATGGAATTCCAATCGAAGCGCATGTTAGATGTGAAGACATCTAACATGGGCTTCGATTGGAATTCTTTAGAGCATATTATCAAGCTCATTATCGCCACTTTATCGGCAGTTTCCTGCCGATAAAAGTGGCGATAATGGATCGCCCTTTCTTGATAATATGCCCCACAATTTATAGAAAAATACCTTCAACAATTTCTTGGAGATGGGCACAAGCCTGTGCCCAAACGTTTACAAATTGTCAAGGTTAGCAAAGTGGATAGAGAATAGAAAAAGGTTTTTAGGCAAAAGCTATTATATTCTGTGCATATAGCAATAACAGAATTCACATTCACACCATTACTTGAGTTATAGTGATTGATACACAACACAGTATATGGTGTAGTAATTGTCGACGGCGTTTCGATCCCATTAGAGGGTTACAGGGATCATCATCAGGACGGAATAAAGCCTAATTATCCCTAGCCATGGTAGCCTAAGGGAAAAGGGAGAAAAATAAAGAGGTTTGTCCAAGGGAGGATGCATATTAGAGATCGCTACAATCTTACATTTGTCCATGATCTTAATATAAGACATAAGTGACATTCAGTGTCGCCTTAAGGGCCTATGTCAAGGAATTGTGCACAAGGAGTGAAGTGAAGTTTAAAAATTAAGAGATTTAAGAGTTTAAATACTACCGTGGTGACAAAAGCATTTGTTTATGGCAGCAGCATTCATGCAGTACCCACGTTTTCCATACGGATGTTAATGTACCAGGTATAGTCAATGATGAACTTCATAATGTCCTGTGCCCTGTGGGCATGCAAACTTACGATAGTTACAAGATATTACGGAGATTGTGAATGGCCCCGTTAGCAATACTATATTGGTGGTAAAAAGGTTTGTGATGAAACGTGGGTGATTGGCGGTGGTAAAAAGGGTCGTGATGCGACGTGTGCGGCTGGCGGTGATAAGTGAGGGGTGATCGAAACGGCGCTTCAAGGGATTTGAGAGTGCCTAGAGGGCCCGTGAAAACATGCCGCGCAAACTTCAGCCTTACCGCGATGGGTTGGTAGCACGCTGTTGGTGCCGGCCGGTACAGGGTAAGGAATGCAGTCGTGACCTACAAGAGACCGGGAGGTCTGTGAGCAGTCAAGTACACAGGGAAGGAAAAGGCTGAAACACTTGGTAAAGCGGGTACCTACCCGTGATGGAGCAGAGTGTTCTATCTCAATCGGGCAATTTACAATGGGAAATAATGTTCGGGCAAAATTCCAGCGGTAGGCCGGGGAACAATCTCCAAATTGTGTTATAAATTAAATAATAGACCTCTGCCCGGCTGGGCAAGTCAATATTCAATATAGTTTCCATTGTGTCTATATTTATCCCTTGAGTACATTCCTTCCTTGCATAGGACCACTGTTTCTTCCACCCACATAATAGTAAGACAAACAAGCATTTGCAATGCAATGGGTCTCGCATTTACGAGAGTTTGAGCTATTTGCATTGTAAATGACAATGCCTTTATTTTATGTTTTGGTTTTTAAAACATAAATAAAAGGCATTGTCATTTACAATGCCAATAGTTCAAACTCGCATAAATGTGAGACCTGTAGCTTTGCAAATGCTTGTTTTAACTATCTGGTTTGCTAATTGGGGCCACTTTATGTTTGGTGTCTGTATGCTGCACTGATCAGAGCAATGCCTACCTTTGTTGACCCCCGGGACCTTCGCCGGCACGACGAAACCACTTTGTATTGTACTGAAAACCGTAGTACGGAAATCAAACAATTCTACACAAGCCATGGTGAGTGAGCGAGTCCCACTTCCAGCATCGGCTCGGCTGTCACCAGACTCCCAGCCCAGGATTCTTATTTAGCGAAGTCGCCCTGCGGCCAGGACTTAAATCATAGTTGAAAAGATAATTTTATGGCAAAGGTTGCAAAGGGCAGGCCGAGACGCTTGTGACACAGTACTGAGGGCTGCCACTCACCTGTTGACACCAGTCTGCAGTCTCAGAGAATAAAGTTAAAAGGCAACATGGTCAGGGCAGATGCAGAACAAATGACTCCAATAAACCCTGAGCGCGGAAAACATACCGCACACTAGTGAAGGTAGCGACCAGGCAGCCTGGGCGCAAGCAGAACGTTTGCTCTACGTAGAACTTCTTTCCCTCATCCCTGTATGTATTTTTTATAAATGTTAAACAACTTAGGTAGACGTTTTAGCATCCTTTCCTTTGTGATGCCTCACCCTTTGGTCCATCACCTGCAGGCCACAGATACCGCCCTTAGTAGGGCTGCTGGAAGGATGCAGTGTGCTCATGTTTCTAATCCCTTCCACAGCCCTGCTGTACGCCTTCATCCCTTGCACCGGTGTCATTCTCATGTTCTATAAGCTGCAGCCACCGGTGACCCTCTAAACAAGACTTACCAAATAAAAAAGAAATGGCGGTCCACTCCTTTTTTTCTATTTATTTACTTTTGCTACAATTGTGGCACCCGCGCTTAACTTTAACATGGTTAAAGGTAAAGCGCGGGTGCCGCGATTGCTGCAAAAGTAAAGAAATAGAAAAAAATATCTATTTCTTAACTTTTTCAACA
The DNA here is from genome assembly GCF_964263255.1 of Lissotriton vulgaris. Lineage (NCBI taxonomy): Eukaryota > Metazoa > Chordata > Amphibia > Caudata > Salamandridae > Lissotriton > Lissotriton vulgaris. The sequence goes on along the minus strand of NC_141696.1, from coordinate 369,404,725 downwards.
ATCGCGGCACCCACGCTTTACTTTAGTTGAGTGCGGGTGCCGCAATTGTTGAAAAAGTAAAGAAATAGATTTTGTTCTATTTGTTTCATTTTACAACAATCTTGGCACCCGCAGGAGGCCTGCTGTAGGGATGCAGGCTGCTCGTTTTTCCAATCCCTTCCACAGTGCTGCAATACGCCTTCATCCCTTGCCCCGGTGTCATTCTTGTGTTCAATAACCTGCAGCCACCGGTGACCCTCCAAACAAGAGTAACCAAATAGAAAAACAAGCCTGTCGGGCGAGTGGTGTGAGGAGGGGGGAGGGGCCATCGTTCGCTGTGCGAGTAGCTCCTACCACATGAGGCAAGTAACATCTCGAGGCAAGTAACTTGCAGTCTCACGAGCTCCCAGCACAAGCCGACATCGGAGCTTGCACTCACCAGCGTATACACTCTGCACACTCTGCATGCTCATGCAGCCACCATGCAATCTTGCAGCTTAAGACGTTGAAGCATGCCGCCATGCGGGCTGTCCACTGGTGTGTGCATTTTTTTGTCCCTCCACACTTGCACATCCTGATGGAGACAGAGAAGGAGCGAGCAAGAGGGTAACGCTGAAAGCCAAATGCGTGCAAGCCGTACGCGTGCACATCTGCTGTCGTCCACGCATGCAGATCTCCTGTCCCCCTTCCGCTGCCAAATCAACAACAATAGCCCTCGCCAAGGTGACAGCGCATGAGCTGCGTCGCTAGGCGAGACCTAAAAACGAAAGTAGCTCTTCATTGGCAAACTTTTAAAGGTTATGCACTGGGCGCACATCATTTCGGTCTGATAGTAGGATCTTTAAAAACAATACTTCAAGACATGCTGAATAAGTAATGGAGGCGAGTTGCCGGAATTCCCTCCACACTCGCCATATTGCTACTGTAGGGCTGGGGCGCACAACACGGCTGAGTTTCCTTCCTGTCCTTCTGCTTAAATAATGATGGCGGCAGTCAATGACAGGCTCATTCTGACCTGAAGTTTGCAGATGATATGAGGCGGGAGGTGTGAGGATGGCTTTCACTGAAACTGAGATGTCTGCAATCAGTAAGTGTCTGTCAAGGCAGAGGTATTTTGTAATCCACTGGGAGTATCCACAAAGCTTTTGCCATTTTATTGCTCATTGTAATCTAGACTGTGGTATTTACATTTTGGAGAATTTGAGTCCTTGGTTAACATGCATCTCAAATTCAACTCCCCGGGTGATGAAGGAAGAGACTTCTGTTACAATAATTCCAATACCAGAAGATGCTTTTCTATTGCACCTGGTTTCCATTTATGACCTTTTTTTACACCTAAGAGAATAATGGATTTTTTGTGTAAAGGGCTTCAAAAACTCACCAAGGTCTATTGATCTTAAATCTGCCAAATGTTATGTGAGTGATTTTTTTTCCATCAAAGAGTATTGTATCACAAATTATGGGTTACAGACTGGGTTTTCAAGAGTACTTACACAAACTAGATCAGATTCTTTTTGTGGTAAGTGGCAGCCTTGAGATTTCACATTGCTCAGTTCCCAGATGTTCACAACAGAACTACTCAATTGCGAATGTTGTTTACCTTTTTCAAGAGACAAGGGGTGCCTGGCAATGACACTAAACAATGAAATCAGGTAAGCATCAGTAACGAGTAGTCAAAGGGGGTGCCAGGAGCATGTGGCGTCATGTGGTGGGGGGTCTCACTTTCCATCTGTGATGCAGAGGGCGAAAGTTGCAAACTTCTGAATCTGCCTGCTTGATCTCCCTCACAGTCTCTCAGCATCAGGAGGGGGTCTGAGAGACATCCTAAAGCTTTCAGGGCCATGGAAGACAGCCCAGACCAGGCGTGGGAGGAGACAGTGAGTCAGTGCACGGTACATCAGAGGGGACTGCGTGACTGCATCCAGGGAGCGAAGGGGGCTGTGTGACTGAAACCAGAGAATGACTGAGTGCAGAGAGCAAAGGGGTCTGTGTGATTAAAACCAGGGATCAAACGGGGTCTGTGTGACTGAAGCCAGAGAGCGGAGGGGGCTGTGTGATTGAAACCAGAGACTGACTGAAACCAGAGAGCGAAGGGGGCTGTGTGATTAAAACCAGGGAGCAAAGGGGTCGGTGTGACTGAAACCAGAGACCGAAGGGGTCTATTTGACTGAAACCAAGGAGCGAAGGGGTCTGTGTGACTGAAACCAGGGAGCTAAGGGGTCTATGTGACTGAAACAAGGGAGCAAAGGGGTCTGTGTGACTGAAACCTCAGAGCGAGGGGTCTGTTTGACTGAAACCAGGGAGCAAAGGGGTCTGTTTGACTGAAACCAAGGAGCGGTTGTGGGACTTAAGCCAGAAAGGGAGTGGTGAAAGTGGTGCCCTCACAGGGCACTAGAATATCCCAGGGAGAAATACAGCCCCCTCCCATGAGGTAAGGATTGGAGCTGTGGTTCCGTTGAGTTGCAGAAACTTTAAACATGCCTATTTCAAAGTGGAATTCTCAGCTAAAACAGACTCCATTGATTTAAGGCTAAAAAGGAATGATTATAAGTTAAAAAAATGTGATGCAATAATGCCGCAAAATAGTCATTTTCGTGCCGCTAAATTTCAATTTTTGTGCTTCTATATTTGCAAATCTATGCTGCGATATCCTGGGGGGTCTGCTTAGTCAGCAGAAGCAAACCTTAAGGGGTGGCTTTGCCCCGGGCGCATCCCCCCGCTGTGGGGTTAGAGGCTGTGCTTTAAGCGTGTTGGCCACTCCTCCCCCATGACGGCAACAACAGCGATGGCAGGCAGGTGCACCCTGGGACTGAGAGTCCAACCAGGGTGAAGAAAGGCAGGAGAGGCAAACAGTTAGCCCCCAAACACTGTGGTGTCCCACAGAGCAATATAACAACAAATGTGTAACAATGGGTCAACAGAGAAATGCAGCTAACTATGTGACTGTGTGTAAGAAAAGGGACACAATCCCTGAATCCCAAGTATTCTTGGTGAAAAATATGTTCCCATCAGATACCCGTCCTGTACCGCCCTACATCACTTGGGATCCTTCACCCGAAGGAAGTGGAAAAAACCAATTAGGATTAGGTAGAGTGTGGCCTAATCAGAGTGTGAAGGAATGTGGAGTGTGTGGGTTTAGACTTTATGCAGGTATCAGGGGGCACAGAGAATTAACAAAAAGCAGTGCATGAGGTGCTCAATGTGGCAAGTGAAAGTGAAGGAATTAATATTGGGTTGTGGGAGTGGAAATAGAATTTAATGAGGTCCTACCCACACCCAAGGCTAAAAAACAGTGCAAGTAGTGGTAACAAATAACTACTCAGATTTTAACTAGGTCGACATGTTTCTGCAGTATGAGTTGGTTCAAAAGATACCAGTCTGCTTCATCAGGACCTTCTTATTAATTAAGTGCAACTGCTGTTATCAAATGTGAAATGTGTAAGAAAGAATCATATCACCCAAGTTCTGGGGAATGCACTCTCCACCTCACCCGGCAACAGCTCAGGTACAAATGGAGCACCGCTCTGTCCGTCGGTACTCCTCGCCTTCCTCTAGGCTGACTAGTGGGAGGTGCCACTAGTCAGCCTAGAGGAAGGCGAGGAGTACCGACCCAGAACTTGGGTGATATGATTCTTTCTTACACATTTCACATTTGATAACAGCAGTTGCACTTTCTGGCCACATTCTGATCTTGGTTGAGCTCACAGGGATTGATGGCATCAACAATATTAATGGCTCCATGGTCTCACCATCATTTGAAACCTCTGGTCACATATCTCATGAATTTTGGTTCCCCGGAATTGGAGAACTATGAATAAGTGATTCTAGTGGAAGAGAAGACAAAGCAAGATCTACAGTCATGGTTGATGCCTCCGAACCTGCAAAAGGGAATTCAATTCAGTTATCGAACCCCAGCAATTTTGACCACAGATGCAAGTGCAAGAGTTATATCAAAAGACATGGAAGTACAAAAGTAAAGTCCCTAGCACAGATTACAAATCAGATTTGTTCCAGTGCAGAACACATTGCTCCAATACTGAAAGCCCTTTATTATCCGGGAACTCAGAATGATCTGGCGGGCAAGCTGAGTTGCAACCTCCATCATCGCTAGCATATCACCTAAGGGAGGAAGTGTTTTTAGAAATGGTAGCGCGGTTCGGGAGTCCCTGGTTGGACCTTTTTGACTCCCCCCACCAGTACTCTCCTCACACAGTTTTGTTCTCAGATATACTCACCCAGGCATTGCCTATCGCTGCCATGTCAATTCATTGACCAAAAGATATTCTGTACGTTTTTCCATGTCCTCTTAAAGGTACTAAAAAACACATTTGAGAGCATGAGCTGGGGATCCTTTCCCGAATCTGGAGTTTATGAGAAACAGATTTTTAAAAGGTCTAGCTTGGGCCACCATTTCAGCTCAACCGGTTGTCATGGTCATGGTTCTATTGGATATATAGCCCATATTATTCCTTTTGTTTCTAGCACCCCAAGAAGCTTCGAGTCTAGAAACGCAGTTGTGCATTCCTCTTCTGTATCTTGAGACTTATTGGTAGTTTTAGAAGGTATGCAAAATGAACCTATACAATAAGAGTTGTATGGACAATACTGGGACTGTAAAACCCTGTATTGAGGTTATAGTTGCTTGCTTTTTATGATACCCTATATCTTGGTTCTAGTAGTCTTTCAAAAAAACGGGCACTGCGCCTCTTTTTGAAATGTTAGTTACTATGTGTCATATGTCTTCTTTTTTAACTCAGATGAAATGTGAAAAAGGTATGAAAAAATGTATTTAGAGATAGGAACTATGACATATGAAACTCATGGTAGCTTTCTTTTATTTATTCTGCTTTCAGCCCTGAAGAAACTCCCTGGAAGGGAGTGAAACGCGTTGGCTGATCTTTTTTGTAAAGTGCCTGGTGATTTGTTTATTAAAGAATGGATAAAAACAAATAAAGAAATTTTCTACATACATAAGAAACAATCTTTTTGGACTTCTTTTTTGGTGCGCCCCGCAAAAAATCGAACAAAATATCCTTTTGATCTGGAAAGCACAGCAACGTCAAACAGCAGCTGACGTTAGGGTTGGCAGCACATAGCTCTAAAGACTAATTCTGGAACTGGATTTTAGGTGCGGAACTGTAGGGTCCGCTGCTACATTCTTTGTGATCATGCAAAATGAACCTTTTCAACTCCTAGAGAGAGCAGAATTATACTAGTTGTCAGCCAAAAGGACTTTCCTATTGGCAATAACATTATCTAAAAGGTTGGGGAAATTAGGTGTGCTGGAGGTCATTTATCGTTATCTCAGATTTTATTTTACAGACAGGGTGGTCCTTAATCCAGGTCCTAAATTTAGACAGAAGGTTCAGTCCAATCTTTATTTGTGATAAGAAATTGTCATTCCAATTGTTTCATAAACAGGCAAAAGTGACGTTCCTGCCCCCTTGGCTATAAAGAGACCATTAACAATATATTCAGATAGCGCGAGAGTTCCTGGATTCCACTGCTCTTTTTGTATCTTATGGTTTAGCCAATAAGGGTAATGAAGTATCAACTCCCAATCTAAGTCATTGGGTTCGGCCAGCTGGCTACCCAGTTCCAGGAAATGTTGAAGGCCATTTCACTACCTAATTTTCCACCTCCTGTGCAGAGGCTTTCTCTGCAGGAAATCAGTAGGGCAGCAACCTGGTCCATACCAAATCAAAGGAGGGAATGAGAAGTTATGTTTACGGGTTTGATCCATTTCCCATAACTTTTAATAATCAGATCAAAAGAGAGAGACCTGGTAATTTCACTAATCTAGCCTCCCTATCAATCACATGTTCTAGATGCAGGGATTAGAGGACACAGCTATGCCCTCTGAGTGTGCATACTCTTAAAAAAATCCTTGACTGTAGGGTCAGCCTGCCTTTAAAACCCTATGAGGCATTAGAATGTGTCTGAAAAATTTCAAATGAGGCAATGTCCAATTAATGGTTTGTAAGGCATGCAATAAGATTTTAGCATGAGCCGTTTTCACTAACAAAGATAATCACTGCACAAAGAGTGTTCTATTTGTAAAACACAGCTAGCAGGTATCTATAATTGTGGTTCTGAAGAATGACAATCAATCCCTTTTTCTGGGCAATTTACATTGGCTGAAACAATGTAGACCTCTTGATATGTGTAGTGTTGACTCCAAGAACATCACCTTGTGTTTTTTCTCTTGTCAAGGGTTCCCATAAAAAGTTAATTTTAAGAGAACTTGGGACACCTACAGGGAATTTGAATACAGATCTCTCAGAAAAGCACTACAAAGAGCTCCAGCTCATAAAAAGCGTAGAGCCCATCCTTATTCATGAGATATCATGGATGAGGACCTGAAGATGATGCATGCACCCGTGTAACTGGTGGGCGAAAGTTCTTTTTAAAAAAAGACTTCTAAACCCACACCATCAACATGTGATTGATAGGGAGCTAGATTAGTGAAGTTATGAGTTTTTGTTCTTTTGATTTCATCATTATCAATTAAGACTTCTTCAAAAATACCATGATAATTGAACATGAGGAATTTAAAAAACTGTATGGAAGAAATGGTATAGGTTTTAATATCCTGCTAACTTGAATAAAAGAATGAGAAGCATAAATATTTTGCATTGTAGGTGCTCATTTTGGAGCTTTAGCATACCCTCAGTCTTAACAACTGGGCCGAGAAGCCCGAACAATGGTTAATGATTCCATTACTTACTGATAATCTTCATTATCCTGAGTCCCAGTGTTCTTCATTCAAGTCCTACATCTTGCCATTTCCCTCCTACATTCTAAAGCGTAACATCAACACAAATTAGCTTTGTATGGGCAGGACGCTGGTAATGGAAGGGGAGGATTTTTACTATTTGCAGTATGTATATTAAAAGACTGATGAATGTATTTTTTGTTTAGTAAATGCTTAAAGGGAGTGGCTGCCATGGGCGGGGCACCTCAATCTTAAAGTCTGGGATGTGGAACGTAAGATTCAGGGAAATGGTTTATTTCAAATCGCTGTTTGGCCACATGAAGCAGGCTGAGTGGAGAACTAGATGGGTGAGTAGGCAGTCCTAGTTTTTTGCCCTGAGCTGCGCCCTCAGAGTACCATTTTCTGATTGATTGATTGAAAGGCGACTTGTGCAAGCGCTACTTTGCCCAAAGGCGTCAAGGCGCAAAAGATGGAATAAAAAAGCCAGGTACTGAAATGAAATGGAGGGAAGAGAAAACCTAAGAGTAGGCTTCAGTAAAGAGCAGGGTTTTGAGGCCCTTTCTGAAGAGCAGCAGGGAACCCTGGCCCCTGAGTTCCAGAGGGAGCTCGTTCCAAAGTCTGGGGGCTAGTGAGGAGAATGCCTTACCACCCCATCTCGCCTTGGCAACTCGGGGAATAGACAACAGATACTGACCGGAGGAGCGTAGTGCCCTGCCTGGGATATAGGTCAACACTAAGGTCCTGATGCCCTCAGCGCCAGCACCGTGAAGAGCCTTGTGGGTGATGGTCAGAATTTCAAATTTTATTCTGGCATACACCGGGAGCCAGTGAAGGTTTCTCCTGATCCTGGTCTTGGAGGAGCGTCTGGGGGCATTGACAACGAATCTTGCTATCGCGTTCTGGATGACCTGCAGGCGATGGAGTAGTTTAGTGCTCATGCCAAGGTAAAGAGCATTGCAGTAGTCCAGTCGCGAGGATAGAAGGGCAACTGCCACCTGTTTCCGGGCATCAGGGGAAAGGTAAAGAGTACGTTTTCTTAGGATCCTTAAGACCCCACAGCAAGTTGAGACAGTTCTACTTACTTGCTTATCAAAAGCAAGTGAGGTGTCAAAAATGACTCCCAGGTTACGGGCAGATAAGGAAGGCTGGGGACAAGATCCAAGTGTCTGGGGCCACCAAACATCTGACCAGATCTCCTTATTTCCCCCGAAGATCAAGATCTCCGTTTTCTCCCCATTCAATTTAAGAAAATTCGAGGCCATCCAGCCTGCCACAGCTTCCATACAGTTTCGGAAATTTAGGGCCGTGGTCTCGACAGAGTGGGACAGGGAGACCATAATCTGGGTGTCGTCGGCGTACGAGAGCACTTCCAGTCCAAAAGTTCTTACAAGTCTAGCAAGTGGGGCCACGTAGATGTTGAACAATGTGGGGCTCAAAGTGGAGCCCTGTGGTACCCCACATTGCAAAGGCATGGCATTGGAAAGGAAGTCACCCAGTTTGACCCTTTGCTCCCGATGGCTGAGAAAAGAAGTGAGGAGGCTGAGAGCCAGCCCCTTCACCCCCGTCTCACTGAGGCTGCAGTTCCAAATTGCTGCATTTTAACCCTTCCTAAAACTATTTGGGGAATTTATAATTTTTCTCAAAATATTCCAGGACTGGTATTAGAATATTTAAGTAAGCCTCCAAGAATATTTCAGAGGAAGTTGCTCTTTTCCCAAATATTCGAGGACTGGAGTTAGAATAGTAAATTTTACCTTTCTGTGTCTGCCACACCCACTGCTGCCCCAGGGGCGTAGTTCAAGGCAAGAAACATGGGGAGGGTGGCTGCAGACAGTGAAAACTGTTGGTGTTGGGGAAAGGGTCAAAGGCGCTTGACCCCAATCATGCTAGATGTGATTTTAGGGTGACTTCCTATCTTTAAGTTACACAAATTGTTCATAAATTAGCCTTAATGCACTTTGTCTATGACTGATGTTTTAAAAGACAGTATTTGTCTGCAATTTTAGCCTTTCACCTAATAGACAAAGGTCAATGCCAAGATGGCTCAGCCAAAGAGGAAGGGAGAGTTCCTCCTATGCTGTAATCCTGAGGGAGTGGTAGAGAGCTAAACTAGATGATGGCGTTTTCATTCTTGGATAATTGCGGAGCCTGCTAACTTTTAACGATACTACAGCTGCCCGCAGAAAAAGTAGATACCATCGGAAAAAGGGAAAAAAACAATATATCTCATTAATCGATGCTTTCTTTGCACTATAAAATAGTGAAAACCATCAGGTGGATTCTATAAACAACAGAATATGTAAAGTGCCTTTTAAAATAATTTGAAAGAGGACTGAACTTACCGAAATTAATGATTAAGATACAGCGGTCGCGTCTCACAATAACAGATGCAGCGCACTTATTCATCCAACAATTTCAAAAACTAATGACCAAATACTATCAAGCTTGACCAAAGAAGCCTTTTAAAATCTGGGTCGATGGAAATATATTAACAAATCTAATGATTCAGGTGACACATCTTTTTAGTTATTGCAGAAAATAGAATCGATTCACGTACCAACATATGTGCCGTAGAACTCTATATATACAGATAGTCAAAACGCTTGATCTAATCGAGAGAAATTATGCTAGAAGACGGTTTCCTGATGAAGGCAGCAGTGCCGAAACGCACGTAGTCTCTATTCTGCCGCTAGCCATCATCATATGCATCCGTTTTTGTATTGATTGTTTTTAGAATGATGAATGTAAATAGTGAAATGTAGATAATAATAAGAAAATGCATTTTATGAGTTGAAATATTGCAACCATAATAGAAAAGAAACAAAAAATACTGAAAAGAGAATGAAATAGAATAAAATTAAAAATAAAAATATATATTTCCATATATCAATTTGTGGGCTATCTATCACTGCACCTTAAAAGTTTAATGTGTTAAATATATGTTTGCTATTGTTTTTTCCCCAAAGAGAGCTAAACTAGAAACAGCCTTATTGCCGGGGTGCCTGATGTCTGAAAGAATTATAAAAGTGTGTGCAATTGGTTAATCTGCAAATGTAAAGGCTTTTTGGATACAATATAGGCTTAACTGATGGAGTCACTTGAAAATTCCTGATGACAAATATTTTTTCTTTTTGAGAGATATTGTAAGGGTGTTCCAAGATGAGATGTGGAGTATTGGAGTATTGAGGACCCCCCAGCACTAAAAATACATGTGACATCACTGCTGCACCAAATAGGATTCAATTCTATGGGCCTATGGTTGCACACACACACAGATTTGCAATGATCGCATTAATAAATACAGGTTTCACAACATTAAGTACTGTAGTTTCCACTAATTAATTAAGCTTTCATTTATTTTTCATTCATGGTGTGCTTTAATGTTTTTATAGATACCAGGTAGTGAAAGATCACCAAAATAAAATAGTTACAGATTATTTTGATCTTTTTGGCCATGCCTTTGATTCCGCCTCCACTCTCTATGACCCCGTAACCATTGCACTAGGATCACAGGATCCGTGCTTTTTAGTGCACTTCGACTGCTGGCTGTATTGAATAGCTCTGAAGTCTGAAAAATCCAGTGATATTATCAAATTGTGACCTGCCTTCCCATATCTTCACAATGTACCTTTTTATTATATTGTGTCACATTGATCTGTGATCCAGGTTTATTAAACACAGTATACTATTCATCTCACAGACTGGTACAAAAGCACTGTCTTTTGGTGTTAAAGGAAAGGGGATCGATGAGTTAATCCAGGAAGTGGTTTAATTGCACTACGTATGACCGGGAAACCTGGGCTCAAATTCTGGTTTCCCTGCATGACTAAAATGTGTGATCCAAGTCAAATCAATTTACTTCATGTGTCTAATTTACTTGGCATTTGTTAGCGCTTTCAAGTAATTCAAGAAGGATCCTGTACAGAAACATCACATGCATATGCTTTAATAGCCTGTAATGTTCCACCATCCATAACAATAATGATGGTCATGAAGTAAAGGACAATAGGCCATTGGCTCACTTTGTTCACTCATAGTCTTGTCAGGAGGGAGGGTCAAAAAGTTTTAATCTTCATGTTTGTAAACTTCCACTTCAAATAAATGTCAATGCAATGTTGTGATCTAAAGTGCTAAATTGTACTAATTTGAAACATTTCAATATGTTAATTAAACACTCACCAGATTTTAAATTCTTCATCATGTTTTGACATTTTATTTGTTGTGTAATGTGCATCCCAAATATTTTAAAGTTTCTGTATGTTCTTTTGCACTAAGGGAGGGGCCAGATCAATGGTTCGACTTTGGCTCGACAGCAGGGCCATTTTAAGATAAGGGCAGATTGAGCAATTGCCTGGGGCAAAAACTTCCAAGGGGTCTCCCCCTGCTCGCCCTCTTCAAGCACAACGAACAGGCCATAGCACCAGCAGAGTTTGCCATGGTGGGTGGGTGATGCTTTAAAATGCCTCCTGTTTCTGACCTCTCTGCTGAGACTACTTTCCAGGAACGCAATACTTTCTGATACTCATGGCATGTCCATCTTGTCTCATTTTAGGAATTGTCCCAGCTTGTTCTTCTCTTCCTTATTTGTTTGGTTTTTAGCAGCACCCCTTTGTATCAGTTTGATGGGGTGGTCTCTTATCTGATCTTAATTTCACCCTGCTCTTTAATTTGCAGTGTCTGGTAGTCCGGGCTCCCAGTTCTAAGATGAATGTTGAATCCTGGCTACACACACTAATGCAGCAGACAGGCCTTCTTGGTACTTTGAGACAACAGACAAGTTATAGGTACCGCACATTCTGACATTAACTGTGGGACTGTCACCCACACAACCTGCTCTGCCTCATTAATTTTTTACATCGAGGAACGTCGTACTGCATAGCAGTGGGCGGAGCCCGAGATTTAATGTTTCTTAGAGGGGGCTTGGAACCCGCCCTTCTTCTCCAGTGGCTGGCCTAGTAAATGCTGGCCAGCCATTGGAGGAGAGGGGCGTGACTTCCTTTAAGCCCCATCTTTTTCGGATTCGGGGGGTGTTTTTTAGGTTCTTTCTATGTGTGACGTCATCCGTCACTCAAACCTAAAAACAAGCCCCCGATTCCGAAAATGTCGGAGCTTTGCGGCAGCCATTTCTGCCCAACCGCATCCAGCCTTGCCAGGGGCGTAACACAGGCCCCCGCAGCCCACGCGGTGCGGGGGGCCCTAGCTCCAAGAGGACCCCTCAGCACTGAACTCTGGTCGGGAGAGCTCCTAATTGAGCCCGGAGGGGGCCCCCCTAAGTACTGTGCAGGTAGGCCCCCTCACTTTTCGTTATGCCAGTGGGCCTTGCACCACGGGATGACAAAGCCAGCTGGAAACTGGTCAGCCTCGCGAACGGATCCTCCCCCCCCTTGACCCTGAGGAACCGTGCTGCCCAGACGCTATTTTCCTGTGTTGTGAGTGATTCCCTCGGTCCCCCCCTCCTTCTCCTTTCTCCTGGGTCCTTCCATGTTTTCTCGTTGTCGGGCTGCTTTTCTGTGCGGGCGATGGGTTGCGGGCATGGGGAGGAGAGACCGGGACCTATGGGGGCACTTACACGGTGCCGGGATGTGGGGGGTGGGCCTGGATGTGCGGGCGTTGTGGGGAGCGGGGGGTCCGTCCGTTATGCGCTGGTCTGTCTTTTGCAGCGCAGTCTTAGGAGAGGAGCTGGTTGTTCCTTCGAGGGTGTGGAACAGGGGGTCCGGTCGGACCCTTGCACGATTAGTGCTAGAGCTCCGGGGGGAGGGTTTGGGCCCCGCGGGTGGGTGTCGTGCTGGCTCGGGGGGCCTTGGTTACGCTCTCTGGCCGCAAAGCTCGGCCAGATAGAGGAAGAATAGAGGAAGAAATGCAGTGAAAAAGTGGGGGATTGCTTTTGAAGTGCCCCCTCTGTGCTTGGAGACCTGCTTGCCTGCTGATTTCGTACAGGGGCCGTCGGCTTCAGGTACCGCCCTGTGGGGTGCCCTGTCTCACCCACGCTGCACCTGGATTGGACTACAATACTCCCCTGGTTCGCTCTCTGGGAACTTCAAGTGATTGGACTGTGGCTCTCCCGCTGGCTCCTCGCTGCGGCAGGCCTGCATGCTTATGGTATGTGTGTATGTAGAAACGGATGAATGTGTGTGTGTAAGTGCGTGCGTGCCGCTGTATGTGTGTGTGCATGGGTGCATGTGTGAATGCATGCTCTCTTACCATGGTGTGTGTGTATGCAGAAACAGGTGGATGTGTGTGTGTGTGCGTGTGTGTGTGTGTGTGTGTAAGTGCGTGCGTGCCGCTGTATGTGTGTGCACTTGGGTGCCTGTGTGAATGCATGCTTTCTTACCATGACGTGAGTATGCATAAATGTATGGACAGCTGTGTGTGTGCATGAGTGTATGTGTGAATGCATGCTTTCTTACCATGGTGTGAAGTAAGCATAAATGCTTGTTTACTGTCACGCTATGTTTTTCTGTGGTTTTGCAGTACAAGGTACTGGTAGATGCCGTGACTGCCCTTACTGATACATTGATTTTCAATACTGTAAACCAGTGGCTTGCAGGACTCCGTTTTATGTATTACAGCATACTCTGCTTCCTGTCTCTTTGAAGAATCTCGATACATTAATAAACGTGATTGAGGGTTTGCAGGACTGATGATTTTGGGTGGATGTGGTGTGGGTCAGCAACCTTTACCGGGCCTGAAGAAGTAAAGAATGTGGTAGTCATGTTCTGTTGTGCTGCTAGGAGTGGTGCAGTGTGGATTGAGTGGGATAAATGGTCAGATGTTGCAAACTTACTGGTCATCTCAACTGAGTGTGAGCTGCATTATCTGTTACCAATTCTGGTTGCTACACTGGGGTAGATATAGGGCCTTTTTGTTTTCATCCAAAACGTTTGAGTTGTACCTGCTTTTCTGTCATTTTGGAATTCTGATGGATCGCTTAGTAGGTGACTGGTCTTGAGTTTTTGCGCATGGCATATGTCAAATTCAATCTAATCTGTGTTAGAGACTTGTCTGTTTTTTATTTTGAGTTTTTTGGTTCCTGAGCCAAATTGTGATCCAGTGATTGTGCCCACCGTTTTCATGCCTCTGTTTCCCTGCTTGTGATCGGGTGATTGTGCCCGCCATTTTCGTGCCTCTGTTTCCCTGCTTGTGATCCGGTGATTGTGCCCGCCGTTTTCGTGTCTCTGTTTCCCTGCTCATGATCCGTTGATTGTGCCTGCCGTTTTCGTGCCTCTGTTTCCCTACTTGTTGTATGTTGAGCTCTTCCACTGAATAGCTGCGGATTCAGCATCTGTTATGTGCTTGCTCCTCTGGCTGTGCTTGCTCCCCTGTCCCCTGGCTGTGCTTGCTTCCCTGCCCCCTCGCTGTGCTTGCTCCTCTGCCCCCTGGCTGTGCTTGCTCTCCTGTGTGTGTGTGTGTGTGTGTGTGGCTCTATGTGTATGTGGCTCTGGATGTGTGTGTGGCTCTGGGTGTGTGTGTGGCTCTGTGTGTGTGGCTCTGTGTGTGTGTGGCTCTGTGTGTGGGGGGCTGTGTGTGTGGGGGTGCTCTGTGTGTGTGTGGAGGCTCTGTGTATGTGGGGGGCCCTGTGTGCGTGTGTGGGGGGGCTCTGTGTGTGTGTGCGGGGGCTCTGTGTATGGGGGCTCTGTGTGTGGGGGCTCTGTGTGTGTGTGTGGGGGGCTCTGTGTGTGGGGGGCACTGTGTGTGTGGGGTGCTCTGTGTGTGAGCGGCTCTGTGTGTGGGGGGCTCTGTGTGGTGTGTGTGGGGCTCAGTGTGTGTGTGGGGGGGGCCTCTGTGTGGTGTGTGTGGGGCTCTATGTATGTGTGGGGCACTGTGTGGTATGTGTGGGGCTCTGTGTGTGTGTGGGGCTCTGTGGCTCTGTGTGTGTGTGGCTCTGTGTGTGTGTGGCCCTGTGTGTGTGTGTGTGTGTGTGTGTGTGTGTGTGTCTGTGTGTGTGTGTGTGTGTGTGGCTCTGTGTGGATAGCTTTTTTTGTAGGTGGCTCTATGTGTGGGTGGCTCTGTCTGTGTGAGGGTGGCTCTGTGTAGGGGGCTCTACGTGAATGACTCTGTGGGTGGCTCTGTATGTGTGTGTGGGTGGCTTTGTGTGTGTGGCTCTGTGTGGGTGTAAATGCAATAGGTCATGCATTTGCGAGCGGTTAAGCTATTGGCATTGTAAATGACAATGCCATTTATGTATGATTAAAAAAAAAAAATGTTATGAGCAATGCCAATAGCTCTACCTTTAATAATGCTGAGACCATTGCATTGTAAATGCTTGTTTAGGTTTAACGTCCAGTGAAGGGTGAGGTGAGCCAGATGTTTTGTTCAACTTGTCTAAACTAGCAGAAGGTCACTCACCTAAATGATTCCCAAACTGTTTGTCGTGCTTGAAATTGACCTTTTGACCTGAATTTTGAACCTTTGTCCAGAATGTTTACAGTTCTCTCCAGAACTTGCTTTCAAGCCATGTGGTTAATCTATGTAATCAGCGATTTTGTTTCCAAACAAACTGGTGGGTGTCTTTGCACTGTAGTTAGGAAGTCTTGACACTACACGTCCATCAAAAGGGTGCTTCGGGCTGAGTTCACATGTATGGTGTTTTTTTGTCAAGGTTATGGGTATCAATGGCATAGTAGTTAAGACGTAGGTTCGTTTATCAGCACACAAAGAGAACTCAAGATTTCTTCTGTTTCAAAAATATTGTTTAATGCATGAACAGATGCGAGATTAATTGAGCCACATCTGTTACTGGAATGCTTTAAAAACAATCTTTTGTGTCCATTAAGTTTCACTCTCGTGGTTCGTTTCCATTAATCAAAATCATTACAAAACACACTTTGATTTTCATAGTACTGTAATATAGGGTTCTTAGGATAAATGTGTTGATTGCCACTGGAATGGATTCAAGCTCCTTCCGGTCCGGACAATCTATGTACGTGTCATGTCATGTGTCACGTCTATGCTCATACGTCATGCGTCAGTTGCGGCTAAGGGCACGTATACAGATGGCACACCAGTTAGCTGGCTTCGGATCAAACGCGAAAAAGGGCAGTAAAAAATCGAGTAAATTGGCACATTTATAGCTCTGAGTCATAACCGTTTCGCTGTTCTTCGCAGTAAAAATGAAAACAGTTCACTAGGGTGTGATATACAAGGTTACGAGGTGGCTCAATTTCGTAGATGACGCGCTGCTCAGACCCTTGGGATTCGCTTAACAATAGGATGCATTCTGGGACTTGTAGTCCTAGTTCGCTTCTCCTGAGTCTGAGCCAATGAACGTACACTCATGAACCCAGTGATTTGTACAACAAAAACCCCATGGTTGTAATAGTGTTACCCCTTTAGCCATATTTTTACTCCACAGATCACATTCGGATTGTGTATTGGCGCTTTGAGTAATACGTGTGCCTAGCAACTTGATTGGCATTTATGGCATTTATTTTCCCAATCTGAAAAGGAGAAGGTATGTCGGCACTTCAGAATTCATACCACCGCGGGAGCCACTCCTCCTTGACACTGCTTCTGATGCTGCAGAAGGCAGCCAACCAGTAGCGTAGGCAGTGTGCCTTGGGCCCTAGCTAAGGAAGGAAATGGCTACCCTTGCTGCTGTGTGAATGATAGAATACAGCAATAATTGGGGCTCAGTGGGCCCCCGGTGCACTGCACCTGCTGCACAAATGAAAGCTGTATCTAACACCCATCCAAGTTTAAGCCTATCTGTGCTCCTCAAACAGCTGCCATCTGTGACTTGCCCAAACGCAGTACCTTGTTTGACCAGAGAGCTCATTGGGTTCCTGTCAGTTTCTGATGCAATAAATATGGATGGTCTAAGAAAGTGTGCCCTCTGCCTTCCCTGGCACACAGGGAAACCCCTGAGACAGCCGCAGCCCATTCAGGTAACAACGGTGGGGGGATTTCGACAGTTGACGACAAAGGAAACTTTTTTATTCATTTTTTTCATTTTCATTTGCCCACGTGGTTGTCTGTCAAGTCCCCCACCCACCCAACCTGACCCCACCGCCTCACCGCTCTTACGTGCACGGGCCGCGGCTGCCCTGAAACACAATAGGGAGCCCTAGACAGACTGCCACTTCCCCATAACTGCAGAGTATTCTGGGTCTAACTGCCTGGCTCCACTAACTGTCACTGCCAGTGGTTTAACCAATACCCAGCAGCCCCCGCGGGTTGGGGGGGAGGGGGCCCGAGCTCCGGGTCCTCCCTTCAGCACTGGCAGGTACCTGGTCTGAGAACTCTGGACTGGGTCCGGAACGTGAGGGCCCCCGTTTGTACTTTACAGGGGGGTTCCCTCAAGTTTCTTTACGCCACTGTTCATGGCCATGTATAATGTAACTGGGGCTCATGTAAAGCGCTCCAGCACCCTCGACTTCGAGCTATTCAAAACAGCAAAAATAAAAAATGCGCTGACAACTGAGTATACCTTCCCTGCAAGAATCTGAGCTGGGGTCGCTCCTTTGTGCCTCACCCAACACAAGCATCACTATTGTGGGGATGGGTGAGGAGATTTTCTCTGCCCCAGCTCTACTGTTCTAGCTTGTGGTATACAACTACAAACGGATCCACACCACTCAACAGATCCACACCACTCACCGGATCCACACCACTCAACGGATCCACAACACTCAACGGATCCACACCACTCAAGCCCTTTAGGAGAGTTTAAAACCTCTTGACTTGGTGGTCAACAAACCACGAGCCCTCCTCCCCCTAAGTGGGCAGACCCAGAACTTACCAGAAGCAATAAAATCAACCAAACACATACCTTACGGCACATATGGCAACTCGTAATGGGGTGTATGGGGTGCCTGTTGTGCATACCTGCTTTAGGAGAGCCAGTGGCAAGTTGGGCAACACCAGGCTTCAACCGTGGGGGTTTCAGTCATTTGCCTCTGATGCCCAGTGTTGTGTTCCCGAGGGTCCGCCCCCGAGGTCCGGAGGGACGGACAAGTTGGTCATGTGACCGCCCTATAATAAAAAGAGGTCGAGCACGTGAGAGGGTGTTCAGAGACACGCGCCGACCGACCAAGCAACTTTATTTCCAGTGTCTGGCTGAGTTTATTCTAGGGCCACGTGCTAGGCCTAGTCAGGGTTAGATGCCCCTTGAGCGTAGATCACCCGACACAACAATTGGCGACGAGGGTGGTGATCGATTCCCCGCTCGGGGTGCGTGTGTGTGTCCCTTTCGGGGTGAGGCGGCTGCGGGCACTACCACGTGTCCGCGGTGCTCGTGCCTTGCCACCACACACCCCCGCTCTGCCTGCCTGGAGGAAATACTCTGATCCCTGGCTCTCTTCAGGTGAGCAGCGCTGGCCTGCATCTCTCTGCGGCGCACAAGAGCCTGATTGGTCGCGCGAGGTGCGTCCCGCGCTCAGGCTGCCGCTGGATCATATCCCGGCTGCCCACGGACATCCTCCCGGGTGTCCAAAGCGATGGCTAACATTCCGCCCATTGAGCCGTTTGTGGTGGAAGGTGCGCCGTCCACTCTCGCACCGAAGTGGAAAGAATGGGTGGACAGGCTCTTCATATTCTTTGAGGCCACCAAGGTCCATAAGGAGCAGAAGCGTGCCATGATCCTCCATCTTGGTGGCAAGGACATTCATTCCATCGCCCGCACCCTTACGGAAGCAACTCCCAAAACCCACCGCACGCTCATAAACGCACTCAATGCGCACTTTGAACCCATGGCCAACCAAGACTATGAACGGTTTATTTTCAGACAAGCGCGGCAACTGCCAGAGGAATCGCTGGACGCCTATCACTCTCGGTTGAAGAAACTGGCACTAACGTGTGGATTTCAGGATGTCACGGAGGAAATCAGAGGCCAGATCATTCAGGGTTGCGCTTCTGCTAAACTGCGCGAGAGAATTCTGGAGGAGTCGGGGAAACCCCTCCCAGACATTCTCACGCTGGGCCGCACGAAGGAGCTGTCCAAGGCCAGGGCAGCCCACATGGAAGCAGCTCTGCAGGCCAACATGAAAGTGGAACCGGTGAACAAACTGCAGGTCCGCCCACAACCCAAATGGGTGAAGCGAACAACAACTCCGCAGGGCGGAGCTTCGGCGCAATCATGTGGTTACTGTGGAGGCCCGAGACACCCGGCGCCAGAATGTCCAGCACGGGGCAAGATATGCTCCGGGTGCGGAAAAATGAACCATTTTGAAAAGGTGTGTCGGTCCAAAAAGTTCAGCAAGCCCCGCCAGACAGTACACGCGGTGGCGGAGCCTGAAGGCGCGGAAGGAGGACCCAGCAACAGTGATATGGACGACGACGAGGAGGAGCGGTCTGTACACAAGGTGCACATGATCGGCACGGCCACCCGACGCACAAAGACACTACCACAGTGTGCAATACAAGTCGCTGATCAGGACATCATGGCAACGGTGGACACGGGCGCCTCAATAAATCTGATGAGTGCGTCCCTCTACGGAGGCATGGCTACTCCACCCAGCCTCCGCTCCACTCCGATCACCGTTTTTGCCTATGGCCAGGACGTGCCCCTCCGCATTCGAGGAAAGTTTAAAGCAGCAGTCCGACACGGAGACAATATCACGCGTGCCAACATCTTCGTGTCGGAGGAAGGCCAAGGCATGCTCCTGAGTTGCCGGACGGCAGAAGACCTGGGAGTGGTCTCTTTTGCGTTTGGGGTGCACGAGGAATCAGTGCAGCAACTGATTGCAGACTTTTCGGACCTGTTCGAAGGGATCGGCCGCTTCAAGGGTCGGGAAATACACCTGCATGTAGACCCCACTGTCCAACCGGTGGCCCTGCGACACCGGCGGGTCGCGTTTCATTTGAGGCCACTGGTTGAGGAAGAACTACAGAAGCTGGAAGCTGCGGGCATCATTGAAAAGGTGTCCGGACCCACCCCCTGGGTATCGCCCATCGTGGTCACCCGGAAACCCAAGCAGCCGGGAGCGGTCCGGATATGTGTGGACATGCGCCTCCCCAATGCGGCCATCAAAAGGGAACGACATATCACCCCCACGATCGATGACCTGATCGGAGAGATGGCCGGGGCCCGGTGGTTTTCCAAGTTGGACCTCAGGGCGGGGTACCATCAGCTCGTGCTGGATAAAGAGTCCCGGAACATTACGACGTTCTCCACTCACATCGGACTGCGCAGGTACACCAGGCTGAGCTTCGGGATATCCAGTGCTGCCGAGGTGTTCCAGAATGTCATCCAAGAGCTCATTACTGGCATACCGGGGGTGATCAATGTCAGTGACGATATCATGGTGCACGCAAGGACAATTCCCGAGCACAACCAACGCTTGGCACAGGTGTTCCGCAGGCTCCGCAGCGCTGGACTCACTCTGCACCGAGACAAATGCGAGTTTCTTCAGACCAAGCTGGGGTTCTTCGGCTACGTGTTCTCGGCCGATGGCGTCAATCCTGATCCGGACAAGGTCAAGGACATCAAAGATGCACCTCCGCCCACAACTGTCACGGAAGTCCGAAGCTTCCTCGGGATGGTGAATTACTGTGGTCGCTTCATAAGAGACCTAGCCAACCTGACCCTTCCTCTACGTGATCTAACCAAAGACTCCACGCCATGGAACTGGGGACCGGAGCAGGAAAAGGCATTCCAAAATATCAAGAGTGCGCTGTCCAGCAACACCACGCTGGCGTTTTTTGACCCAAGACATTCCACTCTCATTGCAGTAGATGCCGGACCGGCGGGATTGGGGGCTGTCCTGATGCAGAGAGCCCGAGACGAGATAGACTGGGCCCCTGTCGCTTTTGCCAGCCGGTCCCTCACGGACACAGAACAGAGGTACTCCCAAATTGAAAAAGAAGCCATCGCGATTCATTGGGGATGCCGGCACTTCCACTTATATGTATATGGCAAGCCTTTCACAGTAGTAACGGACCACAAGCCGCTGCTGTCGCTGTTCTCAGGTACCTCATCCAAACCACCCCCCAGAATTGAAAAGTGGATTTTGCAACTACAGGAGTACAACTGTGCCATTGAGTACCAGCCAGGGGCAAAGAATCCGGCGGATTATCTGTCACGACACCCCCGGGCGGCCACCCCAGAGGAGATGGAGGAAGCTGAAGAGACGGAGGCCTATGTGCGATGGGTCGTGGCCAGATCATGCCCGCGCCCCATATCCCTGGAAGAGGTGGTGAGCGCCACGGCTCAGGACGCCTGCATACAGCGGGCCAAAGGTCTGCTCCGGACGGCCAACTGGCAGAAAGCCAAGGAGAGCTGGAAGGTACTCACACCCGAGGCCCAGAAAATCATGGACGGTCTATACCACGTGAGGGCTGAACTGAACGAGGACGCGGCGGGGTGTCTCCTGCGAGGGCATCGTCTGGTGATCCCGACGGCTTTGACAAGCCGAGTAGTTCAGCTGGCGCATGTAGGGCACCAGGGAATGGTTAAGACAAAGGCCCGGCTGCGGACAAAGGTGTGGTTCCCGCTCATGGACGATATGGTGGAAACTGTTGTGCGCACATGCACGGCCTGCCAAACTACAGGCGACAGCCCCCGCGAAGCCCCCATCATTGTGGAACCCAGGCCCGAGGCCCCTGGGAAAGGGTCAGCATGGATTTTGGCAGCCTTCCGGATGGACGGCACACGCTAGTGATGATCGACGATCACTCCAAGTACCCGGAAGTCGAAATCATCACCGGTACCAGTGCCGACTGTGTAATTCCCAAGATAGAGAAAATCATTGCCACCCATGGAGCCATGAGAGAACTCAGAACGGACAATGGACCGCCCTTCCAGGGTCAAGACTTTGCGGACTATCTCTCGTCCCTAGGAACCCGTCACAGGCGCATCACCCCAAGGTGGCCTCAGGCCAATGGGGAGGCCGAGCGGTTCATGAGAACTTTAAACAAGGTAATCCGCATTGCGCATGATAAAGGACAGTCCGTAGAAATGGCCATTTTCACTTTCCTCCGTAGCTACCGCCAGACCCCTCACTCCACAACGGGGATAGCTCCTGCACACCTTCTCCTAGGGCGGGTAATAACGGACTCCATTCCCCATCACCCCCAGTGGGCACCTGAACTGATAAATGAACAGACAGTAGAAATGAGGAGACGTTCTGCCTATGCCCAGATCAGCAAGAAACGTAGGGCTGTGGCCCCCCACTTCAAAAGAGGTGACCTAGTGCTCATCAAGAATCGGGCCACTGGTGGCAAATTCAAACTCAGTTATGAAAGGCGACCATGGCGAGTCAGTGGTGTGAAGGGCACCCGCATCACAGCCACTCGAGGACGAGACAAGGTGACTCGCAACGTGTCTCACTTCAAGCTCTATCACCCGTCGAGCAGCGAGCCAAGGCGCCAGCAAGGCGACAGAGAAACCGAAACTGCAACTACGTTGCCGCCTGGTGAATCAACATCTCAGCCCGAGGTCAGGCCACGTGACGAGCAGCAGGTTTCTAGTGAGGATGTGGGCGGAGACACGGAGGCCCTGGATGAGGCCCCAGATCCGGAGGGGGCCGACAACGAGGCGCCAAGCCACGAGGTGGAGGCTGGAACAGAGCCGATGACTCAGCGGGGGTCCCAACGCCAGCTACGTGCCAACCCCACCCCCTCCAGCTGGCTGAGAGACTACTTTACGTAAGACTGTTCTCATTTACATATGTGCACGTAATGTTCGAACTGAATGCGCTAGCATTTTGAAAGACGCTGAAGGTATCGGTCCTGATGCTAGTGAGCCAATGGGTTTGATCAGACCATGTTTGCGATTTTGCAGTATGTTTTTGTTTTGTTGTTTTTCTTGTTTTAGGAGGAATGTTGTGTTCCCGAGGGTCCGCCCCCGAGGTCCGGAGGGACGGACAAGTTGGTCATGTGACCGCCCTATAATAAAAAGAGGTCGAGCACGTGAGAGGGCGTTCAGAGACACGCGCCGACCGACCAAGCAACTTTATTTCCAGTGTCTGGCTGAGTTTATTCTAGGGCCAGGTGCTAGGCCTAGTCAGGGTTAGATGCCCCTTGAGCGTAGATCACCCGACACAACACCCAGGAGTCTATAGCCTGGATGTATGCCCATGTGATTCGCAAACAAGGCAGAGCACGTTGCACTTTATGTTCTTCTGCAAACTTTACATTAGCCCTAGGCGTGCCTTTTTAATCCCACTTTAAAAAAATGCAAATATAAGGAAATGTCAGGCTGCATTGTTTCACCTTCAGCTTTTACAGGACGAATGCACTAGTTCAGTGGTCTACAAATATATCTCCTCTGCAGTTCGACTCCGGAACATTGTTGGAAAATGAGGTTATGTTTCTGGTGACAATGCCATTTAAATTGCCATTTTTTTAAAGCCTAGTGTACAAAGATTGTCTTTTGACTCCATTATTATCATTATCTCAAATATTGTTTCATGTAGGTTAGCGATGAATATTTTCAGAGTTTTATATCTGTATTAACTTTATGATGGCTTCTTTCAGAAATTTTTGAATCCTTGTATGTTGCATTCTTTTATAGCTTGGAATATAGCCGAATAAAGATTTCTGATGATGGTGATGGCCAAGGGGTCTATTCTACTACGGCCCTGCACACTGTGTCAAGTACAAACCTTTCAGTATTTGGCTCTCAGTGGTAGCGATGGCGAGCAGTCAGTGACCTCTCAGGGAAGTAGCATTGCAGTGGTCAAGTTCCATACGCAAAAAGCACACATCAGGATAGAAAAAAAAGATTGTCTAACCCAGTGCTTCACTTTCAAGAATAAAAGTACTTTAATGCACATTAGCACTAAACACTACACACAGGTATGCACAGTGCAATTTTAGTGTCCTGGAATGAGAGTACATTGGTCCCACTCCCTGCCATTGCCTTCTCTCACAATCTTTAGTCAAGGTGGATCCCTTCCTTGGGCAGTAGGTAGCAAGATTAGGCTGAAGTGCAGATTACCCCCACCACTCTTAGTAGCCTTCAGTCTTTGGCTTTAGTCACTGTTTCTCACCCAAAAGACTTTGATATGTGGATCACACCGGCATCTCAGCGGCCAGCCTGCTATTGCCAGAAGTGACCTCCTCTGGGGCTGAACATGAGCATGAGCAAGCGGTTCCTCTAGGCCTTCTTCACGGTCATGTCTATGGCTGCTCCAGGTTATCGAAGGCTGCTTGGAGGAGTTCTTATTCACAGGTGGTGAGCGGTCCAGTCCCTCCTGGGATGTTAAGGTCCAGATTGGTGGAGGCATGCATAGGCTGGCCTCTTGGTAAGGCCTCACTAGTAAGGTATAGTGACTCAGGTCATGCTGCCTCTTCCCAATTTGGGTACAGTGGCTCAGATCACACTGCAGTGGAACATTTTGGGTGCAGCAGCTCAGGCTTATCTGCATGTTCACAACTCATGTCTAGCGACTCAGGTCCTGCCACAACTTTATGCATTGGTTTCAACAGTTCAGAAAAGGCTGGGGCCTCATGGCAGCTCAGGACGTACTGCACTTCACAATTCGTGACTGCACTCACCAGAAAGAACGTGGAGTCGACCAACACTTCGCCACACAGATCTCTCTCCATAGTACTCTGCTCCTGCACACCCTCCACACCGGGGTAATGTTGCATGCCCCTCCGCCTTGAAAGTCCATACTACTGCAGAGCTGAAATGCTCCTTCCCTCTTTCAGCAGACAGGCTTGCTTCTAGGTGCTTCAGGACAGCTGATGAACTTTTGCAGCTAGACATAGTTGAGTGGGAAGCAGCTTTCAGGCACCAGCTGTAGTTACACAGCAATGCTCTGAGAACTCTATCTACGGAGTACTCCCTTCCTTGGCCAGTGAGAACCTGCAACTGGGGCAAGTGGATCAGTGGGTCCCACTTTTATCCATTCAAATCTGGAATGAAATGTGGATCCGCTGTCTGCACTTTCAGAACCATTTTGGGGCGGTTCTCCTTTTGAGTGACTGTTCCAAACAGGCTGCTCTCCTATGCATACTTTTTGTAGAGGGATGCTCCTCACAGCCGAGTACTCTCAATCCTTGAGCACCCACAACAGAGGCACAAAGAGATGTGAGGTTTCTGCACCTGGCTTTCATCAGATGTGTTATTGAGGAAGACAACAATCTGGGCTTCACCAAAAGAGTCGCTTTTATCTTGTACAAGAGTCTGCAGTCTCCATCTTCACCACTACAGTCCACCAAACAGCAGTGCTTCAGGAAGACTAACCAGCAGCTCCGTGCTCCTCAAAAGGCTACTTGAATTTAAAAAGTAGCCCTGCCTCCAGAAACAGCAATACGCTTCCACTGTCTGGAAAACAACCTCACCTTTATCTTGTGCAGCAAGTCAGGCTTTGGGCATCTAAAATACTCTGGCTCACACATGCACACCATGCAAGTAGCAAGCAGGTCACGTGCACATATAAGTACCACATGCACTTGGAATGTTAGTGTTAGGATCTGGATTAGCACACAGATGCCATACTGGGGTAACGAAAATTGAGGGGGCCTCCCTGCAAGGTATGTAGAGGGACCCCCTCCGGGCTCAGTTAGCAGCTCTCTGGACAGAGTGCAGTGCCGAGGGGGCCCCCTGGAGCTTCGGCCCCCCCCCGCACCGCGTGGGCTGCGGGGGCCTGTGTTACGCCCCTGAGATGCCAGTAGGCTTCCACTCCAGTGACACAAATAACAAACATTTACAATGCAATAGGTCTCACAGTGACATGTTTAAAGCTATTAGCATTGTAAATTACATTGTTTTTTATATTGTTTTCTTTTCTAAAATGTATACAGTATATATTATTGATTATGCACCATTAGACTGGAGATGAATTAGTGAGCAAAAAAAAGTTTAAGCAACAGGAAATCTCATCTATATCACAGTGATAAAACAAACTGGATTACATGCACTTGTGATTGTTTCACTTATTTAAGAGGGGTCTGTGTTTTATTGCCAAATTACGTTAAAGTGACACTGCGTATAAATTGCTAAATTATTAGGTGTGTTTGCTTAGAATCTTTTAATTAAAACAGCTGGTGTTTCCTCTGCTTAAATTAGTATAGTCGCAGATTGTGAGAAGAAATACCTGGAAAACAGATATTAGCTTTTGTGACTTATGTGGTAATTTATGTGAATTTTATTTTTCCTGCAACGCAAAGAAAGCTTAGTCAAAACTTAACATGTCCCTTTAAAGGCAATGGACAGCTTACACATTTGACAGGTACATAGTAGGACACCGGTTATTAATTGTCTATGCATGCGATGCCACATGTACAGAGGGAATTTGCACATTCAGGAAATGTTTGACTATCAACAATGGTAATGCAAGGGCAAAATGAATACCTGACAGATGATAGTAGTGTCTTTAAATAACCATGTCCAGCCCCCAGCTCGACCCCCTTGCCCCGCCCTCTAAGTTAATTTGAGTGGTACCTGCACTTATTTTTCTCATTTAAACGCTGCACGCAGGGCTTTCAGTGGGACGAGTCTTACGGTGCTGACTAAAAAGTAGCCGTGGGCGGCCAGCTACGCTCCGTCTGCGGAGTGTGCGTAGTTCCGCCTACTCCGCATTTTGCGGAGCTGGCGGAGCCAGGCGGCACTACGCACGCTCCGCAGACGGAGCGTAGCTGGCCGCCACCCGCCTCCCTCCCGCCCTCCCTAAATACTTTACAATAAAAGAACGCAATAATTTTAAAAGCACTTACCTTGCCGCCGCTGGCCGCCGCGTTCCCCGGGGCTCGTTCTCTTCCGTCTTCCGTATTTTGCAGTAATGCGCATGCGCGGACGGCCGCGCATGCGCATTTTCACGAGAAAATGCGCATGCGCGGCCGCCCGCGCATGCGCATTACTGCAAAATACGGAAGACGGAAGAGAACGAGCCCCGGGGAACGCGGCGGCCAGCGGCGGCAAGGTAAGTGCTTTTAAAATTATTGCGTTCTTTTATTGTAAAGTATTTAGGGAGGGCGGGAGGGAGGCGGGTTGCGGGGCTGCCGGCCAGTGGTTTTGCGGAGTGGGGCTACGCGGAGTGCGGAGGTGGGCGTAGTTTCTCGCCCACTTCGCGTAGCTCCGCGAAGCCCCACTCCGCGAACTCCGCCCAGGCCTACTAAAAAGCAGGCGCTGAGACAGGTCGCTATAGGGCTCTCCATTTTTGCCCTCACCGTCAGCACACAAAAAAATTAATGTTAACCCTGCAGCACTGCCACCCTTCATTGCCTGTGGTGCAACTTCAAAGAGACTCGTTGTAGTTCTGTCACTGTCTCACCATTTCAGAACTGAAGCATTTTCAATGCGCTATGCTACGAAGTCATGGCTGTTGCTTATTTATGTTATGCAACTAACAACCATTGACATTACCAATAGTACCTGAGTGTTGTAAGTGTAATGTTACTTGCTGTATTATATATCTAGATGTAATGACAGAAGTAGCAAAATACCAGTCGGGCGGCACACTATGCTAAGTATAGATTTTCATTGCTTTTAGGCCACGCCCTTAATTACATATCTCATGTCCCTATGAGAGGTCCTACAGTTTTTTCATCCCACTTAAAGCCCTGACTGCATGTAACCTCTAATTGCATCTACATTATTAAAGCACGACTAATGCTTATTTTTCCAGACGTATTCTGTAGCGTTGTAACGAAAAATACAGTCAGTTTACAAAAGACATTGCCATTGAAGATGTTATTTTACAAGTAAGGATAATATGTTAGAGCTATCAAAGATGTCACGTGACCTTGTGCTATTCAATAGAAGAATACAGAATCCTTTTTGCATTCTGGTATTGGTAGTTTTACTTTTCAGGCTTTATAAAACCATTCCCTACTACTGTTATTTGCACTTCTGTATGTTTACAGCCTTTCAACGCGCTTGGCTGGCCACAAAAAAAAGAATTACACAGATTTCAAATAATAACGTGACGCACTATAAATTGACATAGCGCTATAAAGTTGCCCCCGGGCTGAACATATGCGCTACGGAAAACTATGCTACGATGTTGCAGAGTCTGGCCTGTCTCATGTCCGAAACGTCTCCAATAACTTAAAACAGAAAAAGTGTCCTGGTGGGGTGCGTGTGGCGTGAGGAATAGTGGGACAGTTACCATATGGGCACTTTGAACATCGCCTGCACAGTCCGGAGGGAGCCCCAGTCTATGGTACCGGAGTCCTGGGACACCCTCACGTTGCTGGCGCTGGTCCAGACAACGTGCACACTCATGGCTGGTCCTGGGGTGTCTGACGCAGCAGCAGCCTACCCAGTCACTACAGCTACCTTCTCTCTCACTACAACTACTGCCGGCACCTTCTCCCACACCCTCACTTGAGCATTCACTCAAGCCCTGTGCACCCTCTCTCGACACATAGGCGAGCCCCTTGTGTTCCCGACCCTCTCAACTGGTCCTCTCTTCCTCTGCCACTCTGCTGGTACCCCACAGCCCACGTCTGCTTTTATTGCTCTCCGTCTCGGCCCTCCACTTCCTTAGCACTCGGCTGGTAGCATCACTCCACCCATTTGCATAAGCCATGTATCCCGCTTTTCCCAGTGCCATGCAGCACCCGTACTCTTTGACGTGCCTCCGGGCGGAATGCACGCTTCGGGGTACCTGGGACTTAGAGTTCTGCTCATTGGCCGTTCCTCACGGCGGAAGAATTACGGGATACACACTTGTTTACCCCCCACTGAGCAGTTGCTCATCAGGCAGTACAACAACCTACCCTGGAGACAAGCCTCAATCAGTGCTTATATGATGCAGTTCTTGTGCACTTAGTCAGTCTGGACTCCAGGCCTCAGACCCACGTTACTCTGTTTCCCATAGCACAGATGTTCATTAGGCCGTGCACGGCTGCAGTTGCCCGCGTCTCCCTCTACTTATTTACTGTATCTGCACCAGTTCAATGGTACTCAACAGGCTGGATCACCGCAGCCCCACGGTGCACAGGACACAGATCAGGACACAGTTCAGTGCATCTATGCAGGAGCACGACAAATGGTGACCCGGTAACCGGGCACAGCTGCTCTTACATCGTGGGAATTCTCAGGCAGCCACACATTACTGCGAATGGATTAAGATCCCCCTGGCGATCAGTAGTATGGCGGCATCACTCACCATGCATGCGCCGATGCCTCAGCAATGCCGTGGCTCAGGCTCCCCCCCCCCCGAGGCGCCTTCACCTTTGCTCCGCTTTCCCATTCACTGCGGGGGCACGCTGGTTGTGTGCGCGGCTAGAGGGCTCCACACTCCTTAGTACGTCACGGCAGATTGCTGGAGTTAAGCGGCACTGTGGCGAGTCGTGAGCAGCGCATTAAGTAGACCTTAGCTCCAGCAATATGGGCAAAGTTGGTAGCAGACTTAAAAGGCTGACGCAGGCAAGAAGTAGAAGTGCGCAAACAGAAACTGCAGCCGAAGGAGTATTTGCTGCATTAGCACTGGACGGAAAACGAAGACACCGTGGAGCACAGTGGCACCGCGTACAACTTGGTAAAGCAGGCGCAGGCGCTACTGCAGTTCAGTAGGGGAGAGCGGTTGTCGCAGTCCAAGATGACCAGCGGGCCTTTTCAGGAGTACATGGCAGCCCAGCCGAGGGCCCAGAGGAGCCACATTACACGCACCTTGGCCATTATTCTACCGGTAACAGTGCTGCAGGGTCGGTAGGAGATAAGCCATAGAGAAGGCGGAGGGAGGGAAAGCACACTATGCTTCTTGTTGAGGGAGATGAGTACGGGTGTAGGGGCGGGGGTGTGTGTGTGTTTTTTTTGGGGGGCGCGTGTGCGGTTTGCGCAGTTACTGCATGCAGCTGGCTTGGTGGACTGAAGGGGGACACGAGATGTGCACACCGGGTGGCTGAAAGTGCGAGCTCACACGCACGTTCACATTTCCAGTCCGGCCTGCAGCCTGCACGTGCCCATCTCCTGTCTCCCTTGAGAGCCAAGTCAGCGACAATAGGTCTCACTGGCGACAGCGCTTCACGCTGCGTCGCCAGGTGCAAGACCTAAAAAGGTCTGATTACAACTATAGATTAAGAAAATACAGTACACTGCCTCCACCGCTTCTTGTCCTAACCCCTGACGGATACAATAGTCCACTGTCACGTCAATTAAGGCACTCTTGGTGCCCCCCTTGCCTCAGGTCAAGGGTGAGCTCTAGACCTCTATTCATGCACTAGATTAGTGTGGGGCGAGAGTCAAAATAAAAAACTACAACACCAGATACATGCAGTTGGCCGCTTGTGTCAGAGTAACAACATTGAACATGATGCAGGGGACATTCCTGCCCCACTATTATCACTAATTGCGTCCATTTGAAAGACATGTTTGCTAAACAATCTTGGCCATTTATGTGCAGGCTTTTCCATCATGACTAGTGTTTTCATCAATCTCATATCTCAAAATCGCAAGAATTACAGTTCAGTTCAAGGCCAACCTAACCGAATTTGCTCACTTTCCTTCATTGACACATAATGATATAAAAATGTATTCCCCCTTTTCATGGTCACAGCAAAAATAAAAGTGACTTTATGTTAATTCTAGAGGCTTTGGGGTATTTTTACTTATAAATCATGCAATGCATCAAGGCAAGTTGTTGCTCTTGGTTGCGTGAATGAGAGAGAGCTGAAAAGTGCCATATCTACTACAATACGATGCTCTTCAGAGCTCTCCTGTCACTTGCGACTCTGTGGCTGCCTAGCTCCAATGCAGGCCCCCTTGCAATATGATGCATTATTATTTTTACTCTGGAAGGGACACTTTCCTGCACAAACACAATCCTTAAAGTTGTTTTCCTCTTTCAGTGTGTGCTGCAGAATGACTTATGTAGTGTCCCAAAATGTATCTGGTCTGGTGTGAGGTCTGTTATGGTGAGCTGATGACCTGCTAGCCAGATTTCAGGTCATTGAAGCCGTGCCACGTAGTAATATGCTCGGAAGTCTGGCGCACTGAGTTTGCCTTCATCAGTGTGGTGGGAGAGCTTGTTCGAAGTAATCTGCCATCGCCCAGTGCCCTAAGTTGTGCAGTATAACGTTGAGGTCCCCGAACATTTTCCATGGAATGATCACTGGGAGATTCACAAAATAGCAGAGAAAATAATAGAGAAATGATAGAGAAAACATAGTAGACCACCATTTTACAAAGGGCAATCTTCCCCATAAATGTTAGTGGGAGAGAGTTCCAGAAGATGACCTGAGTCCAGGTAGCCTTTACTGTCGCACTCAGGTTGCTCTCCAATAAATCTTTCGGGTTGTGGAAAATTCCAATGCTGAGGTATTTAAATGAGTATGCTGCCCACTGAATTGGATCCAATTCAAATGCAAGGAGTCATGGGGGATCAAGTGGCTAGAGTCCTTTTTGGAAGACAGATCATTTCTGGTATTTGAGGATAACTCCATCTCTAAAAGTATGCCTCTGAGATGCGGGGTCCCTCAGGGTTCTTCCCTGAGCCCCACACTCTTTAATATTTATATGAGCCCCCTAGCCGAGGTTGTCAAGCTCTTCACATACAGATTGTTACCTAAACGGATGACACTCAATTGATTGTCTCCCTAAACCAATCTGAGAATGCGGAAACCAATCTGGCCGGCTGTCTGGAAAAGGTGTCCGCATGATTGGAAGGCTCATATTTAAAACTTAATGGGGCTAAAATTGAGCTGATGTTCTTGGGTAAACCCTCCCCCCTGAACTCTAGCTGTCTCCGGCCTTGGTGCTTGGGCATCATGCCTCCTCCCAAAGATCAAATCAAAAGCCTTGGTGTTTGGCTGGAACATAATTTAAATCTGAAAGAGCAAGCATGGAAGGTAGCAGGGACCTGTTATGGAATACTGAAGATGATAAGGAAAATCCTCCCTGTGCTGCCTTTCAATGCTAGGAGACTGCTGGTTCAAGCTCTGATTCTTTCACGACTAGACTATGCTAACACTCTCTATTTAGGCTCCCAGTGCTCTAACGATTAAAAAATTATAGACTGTGCAAAATTGTACAGCATGCCTGCTCATGCAGATCTCTAATAGGGAATCTGCAAGATCATTAATCGCCTCTCTCCATTGGCTTCCAGTTGCAGAAAGAGTTAAGTTTAAAGCTCTATGTATCGTCGGTAAGACTTTATCTTTCAAGGGTCCTCCGATTCTCCGGTCTATCATTTCTCCCTACTGTCCTAATAGGTCCTTGCTTTCTGGCAATAAACACCTGGCAGCAGTTCCCAGGATAAACAGGTCTCAGAGCGGGGGACAATTGTTTTTATACAATGCGTTGAAACGTTGGAGCGAGCTACCTAATCATATCCACCTTGAGGATGATTACTTGCCCTTTCGAAGACTGCTTAAAACCTTTTTGTTTCCTTGATGTTTAGTGGTAGTTCTGTGATGGCTCTGTTCCTAGCGCTGGGAGGCCTTCTGGTAGCCATGCACTTTATAAATGAAAATTCATTCTTTCATTCATCACCTGACACTTTAGTGGAAAAAGGAAGTTTTTTCGTGGGGTTAACCCAAAGGTCAGAGAAGGCATAAAACTTGGTCATTAGGTGCACAAGAGGTCAAGGCCCACTTGAGCAGAACAGAGAAATAGTAATATCTCATCTGCATATAGGAACAAGATGTGTGTTGTGTCTCCAAGGGTCTCCCCAGAGTCTTCCTATTGCACACAGTTTGATCGCCAAGGGTTCGACCACTAGGACAAACTGAAGAAGAGATAGAGGTCATCTGCGACTGTTCCCACAGCAATTGGATATGCCTCACAGATATGAGGTCTGCCTTGAACCTGGACATGGGAGCCGAGTTTAGCAGTTGGGTCCATTTTAGAATATGGGTAAAGACACCAAAAAGCTTCAGCACCTCCAGTATATATTTTCAGCCCTGGGTATCAGGGTATCAAAGGTATGCTCTAAGTCAGTGAAGGTGCATGCTGCCTAAGGCCACGTCTGTATCGCTCCCTCTATGACCTGATATAGGTGACGTATATTTAGGGAGGTGTTTCTTGGAGGCACAAAGCCTTTTTAAGCGGCGTGAATGAGGGTTGAGAGATGAAGGAGGTGGTCAGCCAAAGTTTTACTCAGGACATTGTAATCTGTATTAAGAATGGATAATAGATGATTTGAGGCAGCAGTGGACTCCCTGTTGGGCTTGGGTATCAAGGTGACAATAGCCTCACTGGTAGTGGGAAGGAGGGCACCAAATCGGAGGGCTTCATCAAACAGGGTATCAAATTGCAGAGCGAGAAAGGCCTCGTAAGTGGCATCATTCTCCATGGACAGGTCATCCTAGCGAGGTGTTTCTCCTTATGACAGGGTTCACATCACCTGATGGATCTCCTCCTGTAAGATGGGTGAGTCAAGATCCCGAAAGCCTCCTGGTGGACATAGAGAAGGGTTAGCCCTTCCAAGAATTGTTGTAGAGCCGGCACACTCAGCAGATGGCCCGTCACATTTAGGTGTAGTTGTGAGCAAACGTTGCATTGATTGTGTTTTTTTGTGTATACTAGTGCTCCTGACCCCCCCCATGATTGAGTGTGTAGGTGAGTATATGTTAGGGAGTTTAATTAAGAGCACCAATAACCTGTCAGGTTTGTCACCACGAAATGAGTTGTGGTCTCGTAAGCTGCCACATCTAGGCATCGCAGCCTCTCTATAAGGGCAGTTTGTTCATCTCTCGCCTTTTCTAAGTTCTTCAGAGCGCTCAGATGCCGCACCGAGAGTTGCCTCAAAATTGTGCAGTGTCGCCTCCGGCTGTCCGGCTGTCATGATTTGGGATTTGTGTGTGCCTTGGTGGGTAGTGATGTCCTGATAACTACATTGTATGCCTCCCATTTAAACACCCTGGTCTTGGCCTTGTCTGTAAAATCTTTCAAATATTGTATGTTGGCTTTGCGTAAGGTTTGGTAGAACGCTTTATCCTCAAGCCACCAGGTCATCTTTGCATCCACCAGGTGGGTACTGGGGTAGGAACTCTACTCTAGTCTATGTACATGTGCAGAGAGTTGCAGTCAGAAAAGGTCTTTCCTATGTAGTCAATGTCAAGGATTTGTGTTTGTAAGGCTGTGCAGTCCAGGCAATAAAACGTGCATGTGCAGGGTATAGGTGGGTATTAGATCTATCATCCTTAGGGTGGTCTTCCCGCAACTTTTTACCTTTTGCCTCCCACGTTCTGCTGTATCCTTTTTTGCCTTAGCACTCTGAGCCCTTTATCGCTGCTAACCAGTGCTATTGTGCATTTGCTTCTACCCTAAAACAAAGTGACATTGGATATACCTGATTGGCATATTTAGGTTACTTATAAGTCCCTTGTAGAGTGGTATGCCATATACCCAGCACCTGTAATTTAAATGCTACAAGTAGGCCTGCAGCACTGTCTGTGCCACCCACACAAGTAGCCTTTCAAACCTATCTCAGGCTTCTGTCATGGCAGGTCCTGTGTGCACAGTTTAGTGCCACTTAGCCTTGGCATTGAAAACAACTTGGCAAGCCTTAAACTCCCTTTTTTACTACACATAAGTCACCCCTAAGGCATGCACTGAGTCATCCTACGGACAAGGTGCGGTGTAATTAAAAGGCATGACATGTACTCTAACGTTTTTTATGTCTTGGCAGTGACAAATAACTAAATTCGCTTTCCACTGCTGTAAGACCTGCTCCTTCCATAGGCCAGCAGTGGGAATTCACTTATATACTTTTAAGAGATAATGCCTGATCAGAAAGGAGTAGCTTTCTAATGTTTGGTGTGCTTGGTAATAATAATGATAAATCCTCTTTAATGGTAAAGTTGGATTTAACACTGCTATTTTAGAAATGTCACTTTCAGAAAGTGGACATTTCACTACTCATTACTTTGCTCTATGTGTCTGCTGCCTGCCTACAATCCATGTCTGGCCTGGGTGACAGATACACTTTGTGCATACTCTCTAGACAGCAACAACACAGGGAGGGATGTGTGTAATAGGGAATACATCTGCATTCATCTACATACTGATATCCTACCTGAGCAGAGAGTGGGAGTGATAGAGCACACCGACATCTAAATAGGCTGTGTCCTTCTCCCATGCGAAAGGCTGGTTTACCCCCTACTGGAAGTCTGGAGTCAGTGCTGGGCAGAAAGGGATCCCGTGCACTTCAGAAGATCTTTGAAGGCCAGTCTAGTCCAGGGCCAGATGGCTGTAGCGGGCACCAGGCATTTCCCCCGTGGCTCGGAAGGGTGGGGCCGGTTTTTTACTGGTGGGGGGCATTTTTGTTACTGGGGGCCAGTTTTGCAGTGCTGCAAAATCGACCCTTGTAACAAAAGCACAGCAACTGTGTTTCTGCCAGTACCATACAGGGGTCGTTCAGACATAACTGCCAGGGCTGGTTTGCGATCCCAGTCCGGCCTGCTTAGGTCTCAGGGATATCAAAGACATTGCCGAAACAAGATTTATTTATGCATTTTTTATTTATTTATGCATTTTTATATAGCGCGGACTTTACCCGAGGGCGTCAGAGCGCTTCACATTAGGAACAGAAATGAAACATAATGAGAAACATTATAAAAGAGCAGATTACAAAAGCATACGTTACGTTACATAAGGTAATAGTGACAATTGTGAGCAAACAAAAACATGAGGTAGTAAAAATTGTGAGCAACCAAAAATACATGAGGTAGTAAAGGTAATAATGACAATCGTGAGCAAACAAAATACTTGAGGTAGTAAAAATTGTGAGCAACCAAAAATACATGAGGTAGTAAAGGTAATAGTGACAATTGTGAGCAAACAAAATACTTGAGGTAGTAAAAATTGTGAACAACAAAAAAATACATGAGGTAGTCAAAAGTGCATAAGAGGAAAAGTGACAAGTGTGCAGTTAAAAGAGAAAACAGAGTATAATTTGAGGTATAATACTGCAATAAGTGCTAGGCACAAGAACAGGCGTTACGTAGGCAAGGTGGCACTTGTGCAAGTATCAAAGGTAAAAACATGTGAGAGGTAGCAACCGTGTGTTATAAGGGCAAAGTGTTGTGTGCACGTTACAAAAGGGCACCGAACACAAGTACATGGAGAATACTGCAAAAAGGCAGACGCTCCCACCACAGGAAAACACTGGGAGGGCACTCCCATGGTCATGGAAAGTAGAAAATATCAGTAGTGGGAAGTCTTCCTCCGAATAGCAAGAGGACGTGAATTACTTTTGGAGGCGTCTCTGGAGGAGGAGAACTTTGAGGTCCCTTTTGAAGGCCTGGGAGGAGGCGGTGGTCCGGAACTCAGGCGGAAACGAGTTCCAGATTCTCACTGCGTTGCCTGAAAAGGATTGGGCCATTGTTCTTTCCTTCTTGAAAGTGGGAGGTTCAAGCAGTAGATTCTCGGCATTGCGTGAAGGTCTAGAGCCTCCAGAGAGTTTCAGTTTATTCACCAGGTAGCGAGGAGAGGAGGAGTGCAGGGCTTTGTGGGTGATACAAGATATACATATTTGCCTGAAACTGCTGCGCTGCCCGAGTGCCGTGGGCTCAGAGCACTGTGGTGGTTTCAGCAAGCCCACGCTATTTGTCCTCCATCTAACTCTGCAGAGGCATTCCGGGTGAGGAGCAGCACTCTGTTATGGGAGAAGCCAAGAGCCTCATGTGGGAAATGGTTGCTTCCCTACATCCAGTGCGTGTGGAGCGATTCCTAGCTTTGCTGACCTAGCCTGGGCAGAGCGCCCCTTCGTCTCTGCAAAACGAGCATACCCCTCTGTGAGGGAACTGCGGGACCTCCTCACTGCTGCACCACAGAAACCTCCCTCAGTGTGCCCCCCTTCTGCGAGAGAACAGCTGGACAGCCCCCATCGTGAAAACCTCCCTCAGTGTGGCTGTCCACTGCAAGCATGCTGGTCGAGTGACAGAGGTCCCTGACTCCCAGCCCTTGAGGCCTGATCAAGGCATTGGGCCTGAACGCCGTGAACGACCCCAGAAGCAGCAATCTTCAAGGTACCTGAGTCTGGCGGTGGCTCAGGAGGGAATGGCGCTGTACTCCTCGCAACTACTTCGGTTTGCCAACAATCAGACCAGGGCCGGACTGGGAAAAGGAACCAGCCCTGGCAAACTGCTCAGCTGCCCCCCCTGGGGTGAGGGGGAGTGCAGCCGAGCAGTTTGCGATGGCCGTTTTCGGCCGATATTGTTACAGGGGGCATATATTGCCAGACCCCGGTAACAAAAACGGCCCCCCAGGGGCCTAAAACCGGCCCCCACCCTAGCGGCCTACTGGGGAAATGCCCGGTGTCCGCTATGGCCAGTCCGGCCCTGATTCAGACCAGAGCGGTGTTATGGTTCTGCTATCTCCGCAGCCAATTACAAACAATTTATTTTTGCTTACTTGTACTGGACCCAAGTGGCCCCAATACT
This sequence comes from Lissotriton vulgaris, assembly GCF_964263255.1. Taxonomy (NCBI): domain Eukaryota; kingdom Metazoa; phylum Chordata; class Amphibia; order Caudata; family Salamandridae; genus Lissotriton; species Lissotriton vulgaris. The sequence continues at coordinate 369,367,812 of NC_141696.1, read as the reverse complement.
GCTTTACTGTGCCCTTCTCAGTTAAATGACCTGTACTTTCCGATACTGACAACTAAGCCTACAATCATATCAATGACTCACAAGAAATTACCGTAAAGGCGTTAATAGAAGCCCAGATGATTTAATTCATACAAAATGCTTCTAATTTTCTAAGCCTGTGTAGAGTCTTTTTGTGGTGTACTCATTTATGTTACTTTTTGTGTGTGATGCACAAATGCTTTACACATTGTCTCTGATGAAAAGCCCGCCTGCTCTGTGCCAAGTTACCAGAGGGTGAGCACAGGTTTTCCTTAGTGTACATCATACTTCCCTGACTAAATTGGGCGTTTTGCCTGGCTTAGGTGCATACCCTAGTCAACCAGAAACCCCATTTCTAACAGCAGGGGAATAAAAGCCATGTGTTTGCAAGTACCCAGTGTTGTAGCCAGTCCAACAGTGCTGATGAGTTACGTATGGCGGGTATACATCTAAAGGGAGGGCGCGACCTGTCGAGTGTAGTCTCTAGGCCTGTGTTAAAATTCCCTACAAACTCCAGTCAAGATCAGGCCAAGGGGCCAAGTGAGTGGAAAGGCAGACCCAAAATCGAAGTTGGTCAGTGTTAGAGGTGTAAACCAAGTCCAAAACTACAGGCGCCTACAGACCAGTGTGAAGTGACAGTCTGGGTTGTTCTTTTTCTCTTCCAATTTGAAAGGAGTCCCAGCCCAAATCCAGATAGTGGTATCTCAAGCAAAAGAAGAGTAAGTTGTGCTAATGGCCTATCCGCGCCATATGCACCTAAGGGCCATGACCGCCACAGCATTTTGGTCCATTTCCTGAAAGAAGGTCAGGTTCGCCCCCTGTCGGACCAGGTGTGCTCAAATGTAATCATGTTTATTAGCTGTGCCCATACCACACACATTCCAGGTGAAGAGCGTGTATGTATCCTGTGTCCCTGTGGTGGCCACAAGCATTTGGGTAATAGGAGGAGCTATAGGGCAGGCCTTATACGGTCGGCCAAAGGAGAGTACAAATGTTCCAGCAAAGGGACCCTGGGAATAAAAATGTGGGGTTTCTCTCATGAAGACCCACCCCTTGGGGAGGCAACATTACAGTAAGTAACAAAACAGTTAACTAGCCAAAATCCGAACAGCTCTCAACTGGGAAGAACACAGCCATGAGGCAGCCGAGCAATACGCAGTTAAGAAAGAGAGGGTCATATTTACAATGAAGTAGCGGAGCACTGCATTAGACTCCTCCACCACTTCAGAAACTCAGGGCTGTACCATATTTACAAAAATATGGTGCAGCCCTGCATTTCCCCCTGCACTGGTGCTAAATTTACCAGCCTAGCACCAACGCAGGCTCCCTTGCACCATAGTTGAGGGTGAGATTTTTTATGTGCAGGAAGGTTAATGCAGCACACATAGATGTTGCAAGACGTCATTTTTTTATGTGATTGTTTATGTGCAGGATGGAGCATTTTCCCGCACATAAACAAGCAATGGCGTTTTGCTGTTTCTATGTGTGCTGCACAACGCAGCAAGCATAGAAACAGCAAAAACGAGGAGAAATGAAGCATTTCTCCTCGTTTTGCCTGTTTAAGATCAGGTTTTTCCTGATCTTAATTTTTGGGGCTGCTTCCTATTTGCGCAACCCTTGTAAATAGAGGGTAGCGTCAAAATCAATGGATGTTGCGGTGGAACACCCATCGCAACACCCATTGCCCTCTTCTGTCACACTAAGTACAGTGTGAAAGGGGGCCTTATTTGCAACGCAGCGTTAAGCCACATTAAGTGACTTAACGTGGCCTTGTAAAGGCGAAGCCCCTATCGCCATCACGTCACTAAAAGTGACGTTGAGCCCCTATTGCCACCACAACGTCTCTAAAAGGGACGTTGTGGTGGCAATAGGGGATTGTAAATATACCCCAGAGTTCTTTGAGGTGTTGGGAGGCAAGCATTAAAAAGGGGAGGAGCTAGTCATCGGCCTGTCCACAATTACCAGTGGATCCCTGACTACCTCAAGGAAAGCCGCCAACCTCCATATAGGCAGGCCTGCTCCTTGTGGCAGCCCCAACACCAGGTCAGCAGGGGCCGATGTCCAGCCTCAGACAACCCACCCATGCGGGGATCACGTGGGGGCTGACTGGGGTCCCAAACAGCCATAGTCTGTAGGCTCCGTTCCTAGCCTGCTGATTCAGATGCTTTCGGATATATTGGTGATTCAGGGATCAGTATCAAAAAGCATCCTACATCTTTACTGGCTGGCCAGTTATGTATTCATTTGTTACGTTCAGAGTGTTGGCATATCCTGAGAGCAAAATGAGTCCCATTACTTTTCTTTCAATAAATACTAGTGAGGGATGCTTTAGGGTGGTATCAGTTTTGGGAAACATCCTTTACGACGCAACTTTTACAACGCAGTGCCTTTACGGCGCAACTTTTACAACGCAAACCATTACAACGCATTGCGCTGGGGAGCGCTCTAGGATAGGGAATACATTTAATTTACTATCCAACACCTTCCCTAGTGTCCACGGGGCCGGAGTTGGAATAGTAAATTAAACTATTCACTATCCAGCACCCCAAAGCACTATGCGTTGTAAAGGTTTTCGTTGTAAATACAGCGTTGTAAAGGCATGCGTGGTAAAAGTATGCGTTGTAACGTCATACATCCATCAGTTTTATACTGTGCCAGGCAATACATTAGGTGTAATTCCAAAGAGAGGGTGACATATGCCCCATCACACAAGGGGAGTTCTTAACATCAATAAAAAAGACACAGAATTTAACTATTGCGACATTCAGTACTGTCTTAGTAGCTTTTCTCAATCTTGATGTTGACAACGCTTGCTCGGCAAGATCTTGGCTGCATTTCTCGTTGCAATTTAGCAGAGTTGTTTTTGGCAACATACTCTGTATTTAGAAAACAAAAGCTGGCAATGGTCTTTCTCACGTTTGCCTCTTTTAATTTGGAATGCTCAGGGACAACCTCTATAAAATTAACAGAGTTGAGTAAAGTCATTTTAAGCAGAGTGTCATGGAGTTCTGCAGGAAGGGTGCGGTGAAAGAAGGTAAAATTGACCCCTGATCAAGATGGCGGCATTGGCGACCTCAAATCAGAGATCTGCTTTAGCACTTCAACTTTTCATGTCTACAGAGCGAGCCTCTGTCTGCTGAATTTGCAGAACAAGCTTCGAAAACAGATTTTTGGCAAGCTCCAGCATAATACATTATGTCTGTCAGCTGCACAGTACATATGGAAAGAATTTCTTTTTGAAAACAGGACATGCTTGTGTCATCTTTATTGGATAGAAGAAGTCACATGCTGTCTCCTCGCATGCCCTGGAGCATACGGGAAACTGGTTTAACCCAGATATCACTGAAATAGTGGTTGTGCTCAAGCGTTGCAACTAAGAGCTCATTGTATTCCGTGGCGGCTGCTACAGAATGGGGGTGGTGGGGTGGAGAAGGGTAAAAAAAAAGTACAAAGATCACTTACCTTACTACGGCCACAGCTTCTTCGTCCTCTTCTCTTCCTAGCTCCTGACAGCACACAAGCTCCCCTAAGACAATCACAATGCTGCTGACACCAGCATGTCAGCAGCGTCGTGATTGGTCTGACCAGTCTGTTTAGCCGCTCAGACAGTGATTGGGAGTCTTGGGACTGTTCTCCACCAGGCTGAGCAACACAGCCAGGTGAAGAAATGCTAAGTGTGCATGACTGTATAGCCAGCCCAAGACGGCCGGCCAAACTGTCAGGGCACTTATTGTGCATGCATATTTCCTCCTCCCTGTGACCCCAGCCCCGCCCTTATCTGCCCACAGCCTGCACTAAAAATAAAATGACAATAACGTGTTATTCTCATTTAATTTTTCTTTTTCCACTGCTGTGAGAGCAGTGGGCGATGCTCCTCCACCGGAGGAGCTGCTGCTGATTGTATTCTTAGGAATACACACACACATTGAGTCTGCCATAAAAAAGCTAGAAATACTACTTAAAAATGATACATTGAATCATTTTTTAGCCTCTACCTTTCTCACCTATGTTCACAACATCCATTGTTCCTTTACTCTCATACTGCCAAACCTCTCTTTTGTGTTTGCTCCTGCTGACCACTCACCCACGCTCATCAACCTTTTTCCCTTATAAAAACTAAAAAAGTGAATGCAAAGAATGTGCACCTACTGTAACTCCAGGTCACCCACAATCAAATTAAAAAATGTAATACAAAATGTAAAAGGTACAAATATATACTGGTGTATGCCATCAATTAAACTCCCGTATCCAAGCGTTTTTTTAACTTACTTGATTGATATTTCACAAAAACAAAGTCCTTAAAATCCAATGGTATATGCAGCAGGAATTTCAGACAAAGAGAGTGAGCATTTCACCTCGAAATCCAAATGAAAAATGGCCAGGCGATGGACAAAACTCTGGGAGGAGCCTTCTGGACAGGAAGGTCAAGTTAGAGTCTGTGGCACATCGTTTCAGTAAAAAAAATAAGTAAAACAAAAGACACAAAAAAAACAACCCGAAATGTCTATTTGGGTAAAATATTCACTCGAAAAGGTATTTTTGCATTAATTTAGCTGCTTCTCGAGTAGAAAATCTACTAGAGAAACAGTCCAGACAGCTCACAATGGCGCACGTGAAACTAATGGTGCCAGGAGTGAAGGACTGGGTTATTTAAGACCCAGCGGTGCCAGGGAACAACACCTGAAACCTTCGTGAGTAACCTGTTCCGGCATACAAATGACAGAGACACGGGACACTTCCTTCGGCGTCAAAGATTCGAGGTTTATTTACTGCAGGGAACACAGAAGTCACGTGAAGTACATAGCATGTAAGTTCGAGGAGTCTGATTCGAATTGCTACTGTGGGTCGCTCCTTTTATACACAATTTGCTCATAGGTTAACATGGTACACAAAGGTTTACAACTTGGTTCCCATCATTATCTCCAAGAGGGGTTACTTTGATGCATTCTAGGCCCGGAACATAAGTACGGAAACATTCGGTGATTCCCAACTGTAAAAACCCATCTTCCCACCATTCGTACATTCCAATCAGCAGTAAACAGATCGAAGAAGGAACAAGGACAGGTGCAGAGGAAAGCAGAACAGTGGGGAAATCGGAAAGGGTGTAAAAGGGGTGGTATCGGGAAACACGAGCTGCAGGCATCAAAGGGACGTGCCTAATCAGATGCACGGCTAAGACAATAGACCGGCATGGCAAGATGTGCCTCGATCGGGGCCATCTCCCTTACAGTATCATCCCCCTCATCATAAAGACACTTTCAAAGGAAACGTGTCTTCCGCAGGAGTCTTGGGAATCCCAGGGTCGCGAAGCGGACAGCGTCCGTTCGCTGGCTACTTGAGGGCAAGAGACAAAATGGATGCCGCATCTAAGATGGAACCCGTGGGTACAGATGGATAAACCCACGAAACAGACGAACGGTTTAGGTTAGCACAGCGAAACTGCGTACACCTACTAAACTCGTCATTTGCGGTTCATAGATACCAGACTCGACCATATTCGTACGAGTCAAAAACACCACTTACGATCGTCACGGAACCTCAGACGCTCCTTTTTCCCTCATGTAGGCAAGCACTAGTCAGAATCATATTCGATATTCATCAGACCATCTAGATGTTGCTGCAACATGGCTCTGTCCATCCGAGCTCCTCTGGTAACAGGTGACTGTCTCATACACGTTGTAGCACAGAGGCCACATAAGGCAGGACCACACTGCACACAAAGGCAACACGTGAACAGAAATGCTACAACGACTCCGATGATCATCAGAATTTTCCAACCCCAAGTCGACATTAGGCCCCAAAACCACCCAAGTAGCGTCCAATCCCCTACGTCCACATGTATGGACTCAGAGATTTTATGCAACTTCGAGATGGCTTGATAGACAGTCGGAGCGTTATCTGGAATGAAAATACAGCAGCTCGAATGGATCACCTTACATACTCCACCTCGATCTGCTAAAACAACATCTAAAACCATACGGTTTTGTAACGTCATAAGCCTATCCGCCTGAAGTTCTGCGGTGATATTACCAAGGGCACTGGCAGTGATATTAGCTGTCGATTCCACCACTCGAGTCAACTGTCTCAGGTTCCTACTATTGACCATAGGTCCCCAAAACGGAAAGAAACCCTTGAAAAAGTCTCCTGCCTCTTGACCGGCAGTGTCCTCTTCGCTAATCACGCCTCTCACAACTCTAGTCTTGTGATAGTCTGCATCAACAGTGAACGTCGGAGGCAACAAATTTGCAATATAACATGAGCCCACAAAGTCAGAGGGCAACCACGTATACGCACGATCATGACAGACAAAGTATGTACCCTCGGCAGCCAGAAACACAGGGGAAGAGAGCATCGGTAGGATATAAGTCTCGGAGCAAGCAGTCTCTCCAAGACGAGCTCTCGATCGTCGGCCACGACCTAGCAGACAGAAATTACCAAGGTGGGGTACGATCCATATTGGAGACGAGCTCCTAAGCTGTCTTTCACCCACGAGCGCACTGTACTCAACCTTACTCAGGACCCTATAGGCTCGCACCTCTTCCTCTGGGATGAGCGACGGCTCATAGATATCCCTATCCAAATCAGCGATCGCTATAGCCAAAGGCTTGTGGTACGAACCAGGACCAAAGTGGGAAGGATGTGGCTCTCGATTGGGGTAGGAATCTAGTGCACTTCGAAACATTGTTTGAAATGCTCGAGCTGAACCCTGGGAACTATAAGGAAGGACCAGGTAGGGAATTCCCTTATCCGTGGTATGTGGCATTAACCCACACACCCAACAATTAGTAGTGTTAACCACTAACTGGTGCTGATGAAGGAGCTGAATAAAGGAATTATTTCTAAATTCCGCACGTCTAGCCTGTTCATGTTCGGGTAAGATATGGAAGGAATGAGGGGACACAGTGGAGGTAGTTTTAGGTTCAGAAGTAGGAGTAGGTATGGCAGAAGGTAGGAAGTACTGTATCATATAATACACCCCACCCGTCAATAACGAAGAAACAATCAGAAACAGAAGGAACACTTGAATCATAAAGCATTTTGTACGAGTAATCTGTTGCAGTTTGAATCTTTGCGCCTGAGCTTTTTCCAAGTCCATCAGCTTTGAGAACGCCATCCCCTAAGACCGTCCGCAACGTCTCTTGACGCACTTCGTTCTGTGTAGCAGTAGTCAATCCCTAGGAGTTCCCAGGAACCGACGGCCTTAGACCTAGTGTCTAGACCTACTAACCAGAAGGAAGTACACGCGCGGCCCTACGGTTCACCTGGATGCAAGGTATCTTAATTTACAAATATTGTACAAAGTCTGTCAGCTGAGGAAGTAAAAACACATATATGGAAAAACTCAATATTTACAAAAATCACAGTTATACGTGTGTTCAGACTGATCGTGGCAAAAGGGATAATGTAGATGTCGAGGGACAGAAACAAATATTTATTTGTCCTTGGTATTAGATCGCAAAAAGTATCGGCTCTTTCCAGGACGTGTCTGTTCGTCAAACAAGGGATTCGATGAAAGGACAGAGTTCTGTTGATCAGTCGATTGTTCAGATCTTGAGTTTTGTGGCAACAAATGTTCAACAATGTCTTTCTGCTGCACTGAGGACTCTCCGACAGGCTGAGCGTCGCTAAAGGGTACAAAGGTCTGCAATCCCTCGGTTTCAAATGAAGCAATGCCCCTCCTCACCCACGAGTCTGCTGGTAAAGGTATAGGTACCTTTTTAGTATGGGTGGCATGCACCCAATTCTTACGGCCTTCCAAACGGACAGCAGTTCTCGTGGCAAGGAGGACTTGGTAGGGTCCGGTGAAGCGGGGCTCAAGGTTCTTTTTGCGTGCGAAGTTCTGCGTTACCACCCAGTCTCCGGGCTGGAGCTGGTGGCCTGGACCCTCCGTCTGCGTCAGCAGTGCTTCAAAGACCTGTTGGTGAATTAACCTCAGTTTAGCAGTCAGATCATGAAGATAATCAATCAACATTGGGTACTCAAGATCAGAAAACACACTCGGTCTAGGGACCCCCCAAACATTTGCAGGACGGCCGAACACAATCTCATAGGGACTGAGCCCTACACGGGAGTGTACAGTCGCCCTTGTTGACAACAGAGCTAGAGGCAAAGCATCAGGCCACGAGAGACCAGTTGTAGCCTGAATCTTCGCTAGTTTTAGTTTAAGGGTGCCATTATACCCTTCGACTAAACCTGCTGACTGGGGATGATTGGCGCTATGGAATTTCTGATTAATTCCAAGGCCCTTACACACACTCTTCATCACACTCCCCACAAACTCACTTCCGTTATCAGACCATACGATTCGTGGCATTCCATACCGAGGAAAGTATTCCTTCAGTAGGATTTTCGCAGTGGACAGGGCAGTATTGTCTTTGAGAGGGTAGGCTTCAATCCATCGGGAGAATGCGCAAACCACAACTAAAACGTATTTCAGGTTATTGCATCGCTCCATATGGATGAAGTCTAGCTGAATCACCTCAAAGGGACATGAAGGGGGAGCGAAATGGCCAGGAGGTGTAGGGGTTCCCTTACCAGGATTGTACAACATACAGACCATGCAATTCTTGACCAATCTTTCAGCACATTTAGTAATACCATCATTCTTCCACACAGGGGACAACAACTTACAGATACCTTTCACACTAATATGCGCTAACCCGTGTGCCATTGTCACAACAGCTAGCACATACGCATCTGGCAACATCCATCTCTTCTGTTCCGACAAATCAATCCAACAACCATTCGCATCCAACTTTCCCGTACTCTCTTTCCACTTCGTCTTTTTAGTCTCGGTGGCCTCATTCTGTATCGCTTTCACACTCTGGATAGTATCCTCACACATACCAGTCTCTGTAGGCCACCTAACCGAACTCGTCACATACATTCTAGTGCTAAGGTTCCGGGCAGTCTCCTTAGCAGTCTCATCCGCAAACGCATTCCCACGACCAACATCATCCGTCACCTTACGATGCGCACTACATTGAACAATCGCTACCTGCTTAGGCAACGTAAGTGCATCCAAAAGATCATTCACAAGTTGTCCATGCTGTATCTTAGTGCCGTGCGATGTCATAAAACCTCTCTCTCTCCACAATCGTCCAAAGCTATGAGCGACGCCAAAAGCATATTGGCTGTCGCTAAACACATTCACGCGTTTTCCTTTCGACAACACACACGCTCTAGTTAAAGCGATCAGTTCTGCAGCTTGGGCAGAATTCTGTTTCAATCTCACGGTTTCCACAACAGTATTCAGAGTTACCACAGCATACGCAGTCGTCACATCGCCATTCGGCAATTTAAAACATGAACCATCCACATACAAAGTCCCATCGGGATCTTCCAAAGGAGTGTTTTTAAGGTCCACACGACCTTTCGTTTCCTCCTCAGTCCGCAAATAGCAGTCATGAGGTGCTATTTCATCTGATTCCATGTTAATTGGCAATAAAGTCGCCGGGTTCAGGACATTACAACGTTTTATCTGAATATGACTTGCCAAAAGCGTCAACTCGTACCCAGACAACCTTGCACTCGTCAGATGTTGAGTTTTCGTACGATTCAAAAGAGTGTCAACTGCATGCGGAACCATCACCGTAAGCATATTATCCATGACCAATCCTGCAGATTGTCGGATGGACACCGCAGCTGCCGCTGTTGCTCTCAGACAACTCGGCAATGCTCTAGCTACCGGGTCCAAGGTCTAGGAAAAATATGCACATGGACGTTGCTTACCACCAAAAGGTTGCGTCAAAACACTCAACGCACAACCTTCCCTCTCGTGAACGTATAATGTAAACGGCTTGCTGTAGTCAGGGGTACCTAACACAGGAGCCGAACACAATGCGTCACGCAATTCAGAAAAACTTTTCTGACATTCTTCCGTCCATGGTAAAGGAGTTGGAACATCCTTGCACGTAAGAGCTACCATTGGTTTCGCTAGCAATGAAAAATTTGGAATCCACTGCCTGCAGTATGACGTGATACCTAAGAAGGCACGCACATCTCTCTGAGTTGTTGGCACAGTCATCCGTGCAATCGCTGCAATTCTCTCTGGGGTCAACCGTCTTCCCTCCTTTGACAATAAGTGACCTAAATAGGTTACTTCTTGACAACAATATTGAAGTTTAGAAGGAGACACCTTGATGCAAGTCACAGAGATGTTGCAACAACGACACCGTAGCAATTTTACAAATGTCCTGAGTATCTGCGGCCACCAATAGGTCGTCGACGTATTGGATCAGGGCTGCACCAGCCGGCAACACAAATGCATCAAGTTGGCCCTTCAAGGCTTGACTGTATATCGATGGACTCTCACAGTAGCCCTGAGGAGCACGTTTAAACCGGAAACTGCGGCCTCCAAGAGAGAAACCGAAAAGGTCTCTACTCTCTTCAGCAATCGGAATGCTGAAGAACGCATTCTTGAGATCGATCACCGAAAACCAAGATGCCGAGGCTGGAATCAGAGTCAGTAGCGCTGTGATGTCAGGCACAACAGGGAACTGAGGAATCACAATTTTATTTACCTCCCGTAAATTGATAACAAAACGATAAACAGGCGGTTTTGAAGGATCAGTACGTTTTAAGATGGGCAGTACAGGGCTATTGCACACGTTTCCCCGGGTCTCCTCGATGACATCCTTCTCGATCAAATCATAGATGATCGCTAACAGTGCTCGCTCACCATCAAGGGAGATTCGATACTGGGGAATACGTGGCAGTCGCACATTAGATTTCAAGTGAACAACATAAGGGGAGATGTCAAGCAGGCCCACGTCATTGGGACCTGTTGCCCACAAAGATGCAGGAAGCGAACTCAATTCCGGTGGAAGCTTATCGAGAGACAAGTACATTGGAGAGATCACTCTCTCACCCAAAGTAAGCTTAACTCCCGCTGGAGAACAGTACAAAGTCGCATACAACCGTTTTAGCAAATCCAGGCACAAGAGATTTTCACCACAACCAGTGGTCAAAATCAACGGAGCTTTCAGCTCACGTGGCCCAATGGTAAGAGGCAAAGGGCGCGAAACCGGATTGCTAACGGGGGCGCCAGAGAATCCAACGGAAACATTTGTTAAGCCAGACAAAGGTGCGCCAGGGAGTTTCGAATGCATGATAGAACTTTTCGCTGCACCAGTGTCCAACAGAAAAGGCTCAACGACGCCCGAAGTGGCAACTGCGACGTAAGGCCCTCTCTGATCAACCGGAACTGATACTACTCCCTCTCCTTGTCTATGGCTGTCCTAGTAATTACCGTCGTCAGTTCCCTGATCGACGTAATAATCATCTACATTGTATTGAGCAGATCTTCCTTGCGATGATCCACGTTGGTCAAAACAATTATTAGAGTCAGAAGTATTAGTGGAACGATCGTTTTGAGCACCGCGACCTCTTCCACGTGATGTCTGTTGAGAACCACCACGACTTCCTCTAGATGAATTACCTCCATTACGCTCGTTGAGAACTGGACTATCGAATTTTAAATGACCCTCATTCCTACAATAGGCACACTGATTGTACCCTAACGAATATCCCTGCGAAGAGGAGTCATTTTGCGATTGCGACCTATTAAATTGCGGCTGCGATCGGTTACGTTGTTGTGAATCATTCTGATTCGAACGCGGTGGATATGCCTGTTGCAACAACACTTTAGTTTTAAGTTCTTTCGTCTTCTTATCGGCACAATCAGTTTCTTCCTTCTCCCTATTCTCATAATATTGCGCCGTAGCCAATATTTGAGCAGAAGTAGAGACAGCCCATGCACTCTCAGAATTTTTCAATTTGTTGCTCAAGTCAGGCAACAAATTAGAGACGAATTTGTCCACAAATAGCCTCTGACCACCCTCGGTACCCATATCCTGACCACTATGATCAATGAATGCCTCCTCAAATCTCGTAAAGAAATCAGAGACACTCTCGTCCTTCTTCTGTTTGCAAGCGGACAATTTATCCCAATTTACCCTCATAGCAGGCATGAGCGTTTTCATTAGGGTAATAATTCTCTGAGGGAGATCAGTAATAAGCTGTTCAGGTTTAGCCCCACCGATTTGTCGTGTATCTGCCGCAATAAGAGCAGCCCAATCACCACCCAATTCGTTTGCATGATTCTCCTGACGAATCTTTGCCCATACCGGTTGCGGTACGACATTACCAAACAGCATATCGATATCAGCAAGATTCATTATCGTAGCGTCCACGAGCTGCGATAATTCTTTATAATACCCTGCAGGATTTTTGCGAGGGTCAGGCAAAGATTGCTTCACCTGCAAAACTTCCGATCGTTTCCATGGGAGGTGTATCCACACTCTCTGGAAATGTGGCAAGATCGGAGGTTGAGCTGCAGCATTACCTGGCATCCACACTGGTGGAACTTCGCGCATGGGATACTGACCAGGCGCGTCTAGTGGTCCCTCAATGTCTTCCACAAACAATGCTCGAGGCATTATAGAGGGACGAAAAGATAACAACTGTTCAACAGCGCGTCAAACATTAGAATCTACTATCATTCCGCTCGAAAACTGAAGCTGTAGATTAGTCAAAGCAGTCAATACATCATCAGATGCATCGGCCGATATTTGATCACGTAAAACCTTACACATTTCCTCCAAAACATATCTTTGCGTCAGTATATTGAATTGACAGAACGTATCAAACACCGCACGTGGAGGATTTCTAAGGGGGTGTCTCATCCAACCCATTGCCATATTACACAATGCAGCACGTTCCCGGTTACCGGGAAGCTGGCTACATCTTTGGGGACCGTCCGAACCAGCGGACTCAAGAATAGGTCCAAGAGAATTAAAGAAATTAGCAGCAACAGAGGGGGTACGACGTCGGGTAGATGGAGAAGAATAATATAAAGGATTAATAAGAGAAGAGTCGGAACCAGACAGAACAGCAGGAGTGAGTAGAACAGGAGCAGCAGCGGGAGCAGGAGTATGGGGAAGTACAAGCGGAGGAGCAGTAGGAACAGAAGTAGGCAAGGGAGCAGGAACAGTCAGAGGAACAAGTACAGGTTGAGGAACAGGTACAGGAGCAGGTACAGGAGGAACCACAGGAGCTGCGGTACCCTGTTCGTACGGAGGTGGTGATTTCAAAAGATAAGACAGTAAAGGATCCTCAACTGATTCCTGTTTCTTATCCGACTCCGTTGGCAAAACGGGATAACATTTATCTATAGACATGCGCTGAAGCCTGTCAAAAACTTCCTTTTCCTTTTCCTCCTTATCTCGCTGAAATTGTTCTGCTTTCTTTACTATGGTAGCGACTCCATCTCTCTGATTACGTTTTGTCTGTCTAATTTCTTTCTGTTTGGCTTCTTTACGCCATAACCGAAAGGCATCAAACATGGCCGGCCTCTATTTCTTCTTAAACAATTTAGCCTCAAGATTATCTAGAATCGGAGTCTCGAAACTACCATGAGGTGGCCAACTAAGGACACCATCCTTTTTGGTATAACAAATCCAATATTCATTAAAGGTAATCGGACCTAACCCATGCTTGCTATATAATTCATAAGTTGGAGTTCCAACCGGAGGTATCGGACACGAGTCCTCCAGTCGGGAATCCGTACCAGAACGTTTGAAACAACTGAACAAAGTACTGCGACCAGGCATCTTGCACACTAGCCGAGTTTCACAAACTTCAAGGGTTACGGGATTTACCAAGTCCCTGCAAAGAGCAAAAACCCTCGGTTTTTGGCGACTGCAGACGTCAAATATCACAACAAAGAACCAAGTACTAAGAACCACAAATGCAATGGAACCATGCAACAACTAAGCAACCACAACTAAGGACTCTGGGAGCGACCCACAAATACTTAACTCAAAGATCGATGGCGTCACCAGGAAGGCCCGTCAATCGTCTCGCTGTACCAAGGTCTACGCCAGGCGCCAAAACAGGTCTACAGTCAGGGCAGCAGTCCGTCGCAGCCGTCAGGAGGCGGGAATCTTCTCGGGAAAAGTCGTCGGGCCACTTATTTCGACAACAGGATCGATGAAGCGGGGTGCACCTTCCCTCGGAGATTTCACACGAAGTTCCTCACGATCGTTGGGCTTGGACCGGTACCACTGATGCAGCCCCACGTTGGGCGCCAACTGAAGGACTGGGTTATTTAAGACCCAGCGGTGCCAGGGAACAACACCTGAAACCTTCGTGGGTAACCTGTTCCGGCATACAAATGACAGAGACACGGGACACTTCCTTCGGTGTCAAAGATTCGAGGTTTATTTACTGCAGGGAACACAGAAGTCACGTGAAGTACATAGCATGTAAGTTCGCGGAGTCTGATTCGAATTGCTACTGTGGGTCGCTCCTTTTATACACAATTTGCTCATAGGTTAACATGGTACACAAAGGTTTACAACTTGGTTCCCATCATTATCTCCAAGAGGGGTTACTTTGATGCATTCAAGGCCCGGAACATAAGTACGGAAACATTCGGTGATTCCCAACTGTAAAAACCCATCTTCCCACCATTCGTACATTCCAATCAGCAGTAAACAGATCGAAGAAGGAACAAGGACAGGTGCAGAGGAAGGCAGAAACAGTGGGGAAATCGGAAAGGGTGTAAAAGGGGTGGTATCGGGAAACACGAGCTGCAGGCATCAAAGGGACGTGCCTAATCAGATGCACGGCTAAGACAATAGACCGGCATGGCAAGAAGTGCCTCGATCGGGGCCATCTGCCTTACAGTATCATCCCCCTCATCATAAAGACACTTTCAAAGGAAACGTGTCTTCCGCAGGAGTCTTGGGAATCCCAGGGTCGCGAAGCGGACAGCGTCCGTTCGCTGGCTACTTGAGGGCAAGAGACAAAATGGATGCCGCATCTAAGATGGAACCCGTGGGTACAGATGGATAAACCCACGAAACAGACGAACGGTTTAGGTTAGCACAGCGAAACTGCGTACACCTACTAAACTCTTCATTTGCGGTTCATAGATACCAGACTCGACCATATTCGTATGAGTCAAAAACACCACTTACGATCGTCACGGAACCTCAGAAGGCTCCCTAGCGACATGGTGCCTCACGTTGTTCCTGTTGTCACCACGTTGCATGGATGGAAGCAAAATTCTGCCATGCAATGTTTGGCGAATTTTGGATGGAATTCCGCATTAAGGAGTTGCACCTCTAGATTATTGCTGGATTTTATCATTCTAACCGCAGTCACAGGGCCCATTTCCTTCCTTGCACTAGAGCCCATGAAATCAAAACATAGGCTAGGCTGCTGATCTTAGTCAAAAGTTCCATAGCAATAGATGCACAATGTGAACAATGAACTGAAGCTGCTCCTTTATTATTTATTCACTTTTCTAAGAGTAAATGGTGGGTAAGAGCAAACAATAACTATATATTCATCCACACTGGGACTCCTATATCTCAGTCTTAGATAACAATGAATGTCAGCTCAGATATAGAGGCTGGTTAAGGTGAGGCCATTAGAAAAGGTGATAGTGTCCTGAGAGGCTTGACCAGTTGGTAGCACAGCTATAGGACTTGCAGCCACCTGCATTAGTGGATGAATTGAATGTAGGACTGCACAGTAGTTGCTGGTGTTGATACAGCAGCCTTGGCTCCAGCCCAATGTAAGATGGCAACCTAAAAGGCCAAGGTGTTAGATACACAAGATGGACATGTTCACAAGCAAAGATTGGGTGCATGGGACGGCTGGAGGGCTCACTAAGGGAGAGAGAACCTGAGAAGTAAATGTGAAAGGAGGCAGTATGCAATGTACCATAAGTGTTGGGATCGGCTTGGAATGTGTGGGTGGGAGTTTGTGTGGGCTTGTGGGGGTTCTGCCCTGGAATGTAGTGTGCCGTGGTAGTGTCAGTTGCTGCCGGGAACTGGAGGACGTCAGACGGAATAAAGTTGATTCCTACCTTCTTGGTGGTGTCTTCCTTTCAGTGGCGACGAGTTGGTCTGGCGCCCTTAGTTTCCTCTCCTGTGGTATGCCTGGATGCTGTGCCATGTTGTTTCCTGTTTGTTTGGATTTCTCCAGCTGTGCTGCCTGGACATTTCCAGCTTGCTTCTTGCTACCTGGAATTTCTCTTCTCCGTGCCTTGCTGTGTGTTCCTGTTGGTGCAGTACGTGAGCGTCGTGTCCTGTGAACCCCACGTGTAGTTTTGGGGTGTGAAGCTATCCGGTGGATAGTCAACTGCGCGTCAGCGTTTGCTCTACAGTTGGTTGTCCTTGCGGAGCTGTGGAGTCTGTTGCCTGGACACGGATCTTCATCACTAACCTTGTTATGTAGTCCTGCACTTGCGCAGCTGAGTACCTGAACGTCTCCAACGTCAGAGGTTTGCAAATACGTCTTATGCATCGTCGGCCATTTTGGATTGGGCCACGTTGTAGTTTCAACGCTGCGCACCCAGTGGTGCGCACACCGTTTTCTTTTAATTGGGCTACGTCTATCTTTCAACTCTGCGCATCCTGTGATGCGCACACCATTTTCTTCTTTCCCAGTGCAATCTTTGTTTTCAGTGATGCGCACACTCTCTGTACTCTTCTTACCTTCCGCATTCGTGCTCACCCTTTGACTACATTCTTCAACAATACTTTGTTTGCACACCTGATGATGCACACATGATTTGGTAATATAATTAGTTTCAACAATTTAGCCATAATTAACATTTTATGATTGTCACTGGTTTAAGTTGTTTTAACCATAATTGTACTTTAAGGACTCATTAGATGTGGTAGATGTTGGGCAACAACTCACTGACGTTTGGCCATGGATTGTGTTTCAGCACCTGCACCCTTCTTACAGTCTGCCGGCACTCCACCTCTTCTATGGGAGCAGTGGAAAGACACGTTTGATGCATATTTGGAGGCTATTGATGCAGATACTGTCACTTCTAAGAAGAAGAAAGCTTAATTAATTTACAATTAAGGTTCTGATATTTAAAAACTTTACCTTTGGAGTTAGTGAGCACTCATGCAAGTTGTGGTGATAATGGCGATTCACTCATTGATGATGACTATGCGCCTAGTGTCAAAACATTAGACAAAAGATTTAATCCCAAAAGAAATGTTGTTCTTGAGCGTCACAAGTTTCTACAACGCACTCAAATTCATGGTGAGTCCATTGATGACTTTGTTGCTGCTCTTAGAACTCTAGCGGTTACCTGCAACTACATGGAGTTTAGAGATTGCATCATTTGTGATCAATTCATTGAAAGGACATTTAATAAAAAGATTCAAGAGAAGTTATTGTCCTCTGATGATCCTGATTTAGAGACTGCACTTTCTTTGGCTATAAGTATTGAACACTCACAATTTTGTGTAAAAGAAATGAGTAGTACTGTGTCATCTAGTGAAGTCAAATTGTTGAATGCTAATTCCAACTCCAAACCGTTGAAGAGGTCCAACACCAGTGCTGTGCGTCCTACTACAGATTACTCTAAACCCAAAATTGAGCGTGGGGAAGCCAAATTCTTCCGTTGTGGGAGCAAATCACATTTAGGGAATGTCAAGTTTTGTTTTGCTTTGAACCAAACTTATTACAAATGTGGAAAAAAAGTTAATGGTTCTCGAATGTGTGAGACTGTTATGATTAAGAAAAATCCTACACAAATGGTGAAGACTATTGCAGAAGACTTGGGAGGGTCTCACAAAAGGAATTCTCCTTCATGCAAGATTAACATTAATGGGAGGTGCATTGGTGTTCTTGCTGATTCTGGTTCTCCTTTTACTCTCATCAATATGAAGGATTTTGAAATGTTGGATAGTGTTCAATTGCAACAATCCAATATTAAGATTTTCGCTTATGGGGGTAAAAGGGTTGAAGTTCTATGAAAGTTTTTTGTGAATCTTGTCTTTGGTGCAGATCTGGCTACGGGGACTGTGTACGTTTTAAAGGATGGAGCAAATTTGTTGGCATGGGATGAGCAGGCGCCCTTAACATTATACTAGATCCTAATCATCTTGATATGGTGGTGTCCCACAGTACAGTGAATCAATTGTACAATGTGCTTTCACCAGATTCAACCAGTGTGCGCTCGGTTGCTAATGTATCGAGTGATAAGTGGGTACATAATTATTCTGAAGTGTTTAATGGTAACCTTGCAAAACTTAAGGGATTTCAGCATTGCGTTGTGCTCAAGGCTGTAGTACCTTTGAGTCTCCACAAGGAGCTTAAGTGTGATTGGAAAGACTGTGTACAACAGGGGTAATTGAACCTATTAAAGTTTCTGAATGGTTGGCCCCCATTGTTTTAGCGAGCAAATCCGATAAATCCCTGAGGATGTGTGTTGACTTGAGAGACCTTAAAGCTATCATCTGGGTTGATCGCCAACCTCTACCAAACATCAATGAGATGTTGGCTACCTTGGAAGGTGCCAAGTTTTTTACAACCCTGGATATTCCCTCAGCTTACCACCAAATCAAGGCACCTTACGTCTTTTGTTACACCTGAGGGGGCTTATCATTATATATATATATATATATATATATATATATATATATATATATATATATATATATATATATATATATATATATATATATATATATATATATATATATATATATATACACATGCCTTTTGGCCTTGCTTCAGCTTCTGCAGTGTTCCAGCATGCATCCTAGACACACAATCTCGGGAATCCCCTATGGGGAAATCCTTAGATTAAAGAGAATTTGCAGCTCTCCTTTGGATTTTGATGCCTGCTTGGAAGAACTCTTGGCCAGATTGAGGGCTAGAGGTTACTCCGAGCGGATATTAAATACAGCAGTAAACAAATCCTTGTCTAGATCTAGGGAGAGTCTCTTCCCTGACTCCCTTTTGGAAACCGAACCTCCTCCCATTACTACACCCCAACTGGAGTGCCCACGTCTGATCACCACTTTTAGTAGAGAAGACAGAAAAATTAGGTCAATTCTGAACAAACACTGGCCGATTATCATGAGCGACCACATTCTTAACACTAGGTTGCCCTCTTCTCCTACAGTGACGTTCAGAAGAGCCAGAACCATGGGCAACCATCTGGACAAAGCAGCACCTGAATTAAAATCCAAAGTTCCATGGCTTCGCCCGTCCAGAGGTTTCTTTAAATGCTCCAGTTGTAGGGCTTGTAAGTTTGGAGTCACTACCACCCAGTATAACACCCCGTTCAGTAAAGTTGCCAAAACCATCAATGGCAACTACAACTGCAAGACCGATCACGCTGTATACGTTCTGACGTGCACCTGTGGGCTTAGATATGTTGGAAGCACTAAACTCCAGGTGCACGCCCGAATTTTGCAGCACCTCAGGGCTATTTTGCATAGTGACCCCGCTTACCCTGTCGCCCGTCACTTTAAACGAGTGCACAACAAAGATCTAAGTTGTCTAAGTTATTTTGTGATAGGGGCAGTCCCATTATCTAGACGAGGAGGTGATCGTGAGTCTCAACTCAGAAAAATGGAGTCTAAATATATATTGGAGCTCGATAGCCGTTGGCCTAACGGGCTCAATAATATTGAGGAGATGCATCACTTTTTGTAGATTTATTTGGCCTTGCCAGCTTCTGATTCTATCTGTATCTGTGTTCTGATTTTGGGTTCTTCTAGTTAGGTTCCCTATTAGAAGTCCCTTATATCCGTCCCATATTCTGTAATTACAACTGGTGAAATTTACATCGATTCTCACCTATAGGGACATCATTTATGCACTTTACTTGGCAATTATTAGGCACTAGGCATCATTATACATACACATTTTTCATACAGTCCTATTCACATATCACGTACAACATTTTAATGATAGTCAATATGTATTATCTTTTAATTGTACAGTGATTTTACTAGTATGTGGATATCATGTATAGAATTTTGATATTGATATTGTTTTGACCTTGGGCTTAGTGTTGCACATGGACGTGTATATATGGAATCGCACAGGTATGCACACATGTAAATATTTATGTGAGGGTTTTTAAGTTGGGTGTGTATATAGTCAGTGCCATTTGTGTTGTTTTGTATTGTTCTTTACTAGCACATGGGGATTTGCAATCCATTGTAATATTCACTTCGATATAATAGGCTAGGTATCTGGGGTGGTGGGTAAGAGAGTGGGGGTGTGTGTAGGTATGTATATATATGAATTATGAATCTTTTTATACATACTGTTATTTTTAGCTTCTTGAAAAAATGGTTCTTCCTTTTCTATTTGACCTTTCAAATAGAAATAATTATGGATTAGGATGGTTTAGATGAATTTTTGTATATAAACATTGAGAGATGATGCCTAACTGTTGATTACTGTTTCAGTGGTAGTTCCATATGTTTCCGCTAATTCTTGCACTTTATCACAATTTTTTATCACTTATGCACTTTTATGTACACGCACTTTATAGTCTTGCTGCTAAATGTATTAGATTGCTTATTTGCACATAACAGATATATATCTTTTTATCTGTAATTCAACATTGAAGGATTGTACTAAAATATTATAGTAATTGAATATATGTTGATGGTTTCCTGGATTTAACCAGTTATGAATTCTTGCATTTTCATTCAGCAATGGCAACTATGTATCAGCGGTAGTGCGTTGTTACTGTTTATTATTAATCACATGATCATGGTGGGCGTCACCAGGGGGTGGCGTCTATTTCACTGCATACACGTATAAAAAAGCATAATTGATTACAAACATGTTGCAGCGTGATCAAGGGCTTCCCGCCCGAAACGCGTCGCTGGTCCTGTTTTAATCTGTAAATAAAATACCATCTTTGCTGAATTTGCTGGTCCGGTCCTCTTCCTTGTTGGCGTGGAGGCGGTGTCTGCGAGCGCAGAGCAGGCTGGGGAGGAACCTTTCTTATATATATATATATATATATATATATATATATATATATATATATATATATATATATATATATATATATATATATATATATATATATATATATATATATATATATATATATATATATATATATATATATATACACATGCCTTTTGGCCTTGCTTCAGCTTCTGCAGTGTTCCAGCGATTGATGGACAATTTGTTCAAGGGCATTAGAGGAGTCGTATTTTTTCAAGATAATACTAATTTATGGTAAGACTGAGTCGGAACATGATGAGAGAGTTAAGCATGTCTTAAGCATAATTAGATCAAGTGGTTTGAAGTTAAGATTTGATCAATGTAAATTTCTTCAAGAGGGAGTTGACTACCTTGGTCATCACATTTCCCACAGGGGAGTAGAACCTAAACTAAAAGTTATTGAAGCTATCCAGAATGCACCCACACTTATGAACAAGGTTCAGCTCCGTTCTTATTTTGGCGTTGCTGGAATACTACGCCAAATCTGTTAGCAACCTTTCCAGCAAAAAAGCATCCATGCGGAATTTCTAGAAGAAAATGTTAAATATGTGTGGGATGACAATTGCAATAACAATTTTGAGTCGATTAAGCCAGAAATTTTACATGCTCGCCCTCTTAAACTATTCAATATTAATAATCTGTGCATTATATCCACTGAGTCAAACAATGTTGGCTTAGGGGCGGTCCTCATGCACAATTGATGGGATGGTTGTGAAGAAACTATATCTTTTGCTTCAAGGACTCTAAGGGGCGCTGAATGTGTGGGTGGGAGCCCATGTGGGCTCATGGGGTTTCTGCCTTGGAATGTAGTGTGCAGTGGTAGCATCAGTTGCTGATGTGAGCTGGAGGACGTCAGACGGAATAAAGTTGATTCTTACTTTCCTGGTGGTGTCTTCCTTCCAGTAAGCCATCTAAATAATTCTCAAAATAAACATAGTGGTTCTGCAGTCTCTAGGGTTGTGGTGGATAGTCTTTTGTAAAGGGCAAGGATGAAAAGATTTCTCTTTTTGTCTCTTCCAGGTACTGAACAGGATGCCTGAAAAGTAATGAATTCCTTGGATCTGCAACAGGTTTCAGCAAGTTGCAGCCAGTGTTTGGAAGGCAGTGTGTGCCTCTTCTAAGGCAGACTCGCAAACCACAACACATGCTGGAATAAAATGTCATACCAGTGCCACATTGCACTAGATAAGTGACTGTGACATGCAATCCTCATTATGTCAAGAGTGATTTGTGGAGTCTCTCCCACAAGTGAATCCTGGTGGATCAACTCAGCCGTTCATCCTTCCTAGTTCAATAAAATGAGTACAGGTGAGTTGTGTAATAATAAACACCTGTTATTCAGAGCCAAGATGCCTCAAGGGGTGAGTATGGCCTTTACAAATAACTGTGTTGTGATATGTTATTCATGGGCATAGCTTGGTCAGTAAAATTGGGGGAGGAGGCGGTGAGTGTCAGAATTCCCAACAATCACACTGGGATACCGTATTAAAAAAATACTTAAATGAAATACAAGACATGAGGGGGGCTTAAAAGGCAGTGGAAAGAGAGAAGAGTGGATTGTTAGGGGTACTTAAAACACAATGGGGCATATTATCAAGGGGGATTATCTCAGCTTTTTTGGCTTTCAAAGCCAAGAAAGCGGAGATAAAATTATCTCCCTATTACCTAGCTGTCGCTAACACCAGTTAGCGACAGCTAGTAGGAGATAGCGACCATCTTGGGCCCCGCTTTGCATGTCAGTGATATTTATCACTAATGACATGCAAAGTGGGCATGCCAAGATGTTAGCGACTCGAAACAGTTGCTAACATCGCTATCTCCTATTGCCAACTTTTGGAGATATTCGCGCTAAGCGCGAATATCTCCAACAGCTAACACCTGCCCCAGAGCAGTTCTTAGCCATGTTATCCAATGGTAGGTGAATAACATGGCTAAGAGCATTAGCTCAGTAATGCATGAATATCGCTGTCTTTTCAGCGATATTCATGCATTTCGGCCGATTTTTATCGCTTAGGAGATATACCTTGATAATAGCAAGGTTCCTAAGCAATAAAAATCGCCGCAGCTCGGCGATAAAAATATCGCCGCTAAACCAACATAGCGATAATTATCTCTAGTTGTTGGTAATATGCCCCAATATTTTTAAAACTAATCAACATTATTAAGCCTTTAAAACAGGAACAAGAAAGGAGAGGGAGAGAGAGAGAGAGAGTGTGTGTGTGTTTGTTTTTCTGTCAGTGCGGGCATGTAAAAAGTCCAGGTGAATTCAGACAGACACTTCACCACAGCTGTCTGAAAGCCCTTGTCCCCAACTATTTACAACAGTATCCATTTCTAAGGGGGTGTAGCATCCAAAATACCGCCCTAAATCTACGCCCCTGATGCTATATGTCAGTACTTCACTGGCTGCTACAGAACCCTAAAGCAATATTTCACTGTTGCTGTGTAATTGTTTCTGACTCTCTCTCCTACTCTTTTCTTTATCTCTAATTCCTCCCTCAGTCATAAGCCTTATACTACACTCTCTGCTCCTTGTCTCTGATTGTTCTTACTTCACCCCCCCCACTTCTTATTCGTCCTCCTTCCCACCCCGGCTCTCTCACCCATTTCTCTGCTTATCTTTTGTTGTGTGTGGAATACAACCATGAGACTCAGACCGTGTGAAATGACTTTACACGAAGTCGCATCACAGCAAATAGCTGTTCATTTCCATCATACCCCCTAATTTGATCAGAATCGGTTTATTTTCCAGTGGAATCCGAGGTTCCGACGTTGCTATCTATGTACGCTGCACATGTATGTAAATATATGCAATGTTTGTATTCACTGCACATTTGTCTGCCCACTTATTTATACCAGAGTTCTTTATGGATGTAATACAAAAAAAACTAAGCCCCATGTGTTAATATACATATAGTTGCTGAGGGCTGTGTTTACTTGCAAATCTCTTCTCAGAAACCCGCAGCCGGTGCTATTTAAGGTCACCTGGCCGAAGTCCAAGGCCACATACCCTTCAATCTATTGTAGGCCTCTTTCATCTACTACCAGACACTCCCTGCCCCTTTATCTCACTCTTGTAGGTTACTGCTTTCTAACTTTGTGACTGGTTTTACATCTTTCTCTTTTCCGTTTGTGCATTTTTACCTTTCTTTTTTTCTGGAAATTTTCAATGAGGAAAAATAAGTGCCTGTCCCCAGAAATGAGTGCAAGTGGGCCTCAAAAGCAAAAAAATATAAGAAATGCCCAAATAGAATGTGCTGTGACCCTGTCCCCTTCTTTATAAATCCTCATTAATGTATCTGCTTCGGCCGAGCTCCACCTCTTAATACCCTTAAACAAAGTGGTATATTAGGAGCCATTCTCATGTTCCTAGCCAAAGCTATTCATCTTTTTGCAACGTTTAGGGCAATATCTACAAATATATAAACATATTTAGCTTGTTTCAATATTGGGAGCTGTGCCAAAACGAATAATATGGCGTTCTTTTTATCATTGCATTCTAATACTATTTTTAGTATGTTCTCCCAGTGCTTAATTTTAGCCGGTGGTTTTCAGTGCTCAGTACTGGCACTTAATTGTCAACACTGGCTCTTGTGACATCCTGCCACTAGGTGGCTCTGATTGACTAATTTAGAGATGACTACAACAACAGTTAAGTGTAATTCAATATATACATTAATAATTACTATTTCCTGCTGCCAAGGCCATTCTGATAGCTTTGGGGGCTTCAAATAGTCCGAAATGCCATACTTGTAGGCGATGGTTAGTTGTTGTGTTGTTACTTTCTTTGGCAGCATGGTCGGGGCAATGTGAGGTGCACCTGCAGTGGCCTCCTGGCGAGATCCCTGGCACTTATGTGTTTTTTTTTTTTTTACAAACTAAGCACTGTGGCTACCACATTGTCCGAGCGACAACACAGGTTTGAAACTAAAGTGGCAAGCCCAGATAGGTCATGAGATTTCAGACAATCAGTGGGTGAACATTTTGAATACACTAAACTTATCTATAGAAACTAGAGGCTAAAATGTACCCAGTATAATTACATTCAGCAAGCATAACTTTCCACCAAAAGCATTGGCAAAATGTTTGTGGGAGCTAATATCATTTTCCCTAAAGGTCGAACATCTGGTGCTGGCCTCTGCCACATGATTTAGTCCAGCCTACTTATATCTTTGTCACTGCAGCCGTGAGGATGTTTAAGGCAATATTTGAGCCTACATGAAAAAAATAGTGCATGCATTATTTGTGACGCAAAAAAAAAGTGTGATATGGGGGGCGATCAGTGGCGGCTCCTTCACTGAGGCGTAGGAGGTTGCCCCACTGCTTCATCTGCAAGCTGAATACATTAGTTATTATCATTTTGTCTTTTGTATTCCGCTTGCAGCTGAAGCTAGGTAGGCAGAGTTGGGCTCCCGGCGTCAAGGGGGAGGAGTGGTAGCAGCACCTAAAGTGCACATGACGCTTTTGCCGACTTTCTCGGGTCGGTCAAAGCGTCATGTGGACTCTGCATGTTCTCCATACAGGCTGTTCAACCTGGGTGGAGAACAAGCAGAACCTGCCAGCCCACTCCCTGAGCGCCAAACTACGGCGCTCAGACCAATCACTACCCTGCTAAGGCAAGTTGTGGTTGGTCAGGGGATTCTGGGAAGCTGTGTGCTTCCTGCCGAGAGGAGTACAGAGAAAGAAGAGGAAGCGGCCGGTGGTAATGAGGTAAGTGATTTTTATTATTTTTTTTTCTTCTCCCTCGTTCCCCCTCCTCCCACCCCACCACCCCTGTTGGCAGCCGCTACTGGAGCAATTACAGTGTCCCATTAACATTTCTTACTGTTATGTTTTTATTAAGTGTCTGAAGTGGCCCTCTGACTACTTGAGTGTTAAAAACAGTAGATACAATAAATATTATCAAACTATAAAAGCAAGAGGAACCTGTACATGTCGTGTTTATTACCTACAGTAAAGCACATGTGTCTTTTGCACAGATAAAGGGGCAATTTAGATGAGAAACGATACAAAGTTGCAACATTTTCAAACAAACAGGATGTAAGTTTGGTCTGGTTGATTGGTACATTTATAAAGTCCTTTTTTTGCTCAGAGTAAACAAACTGGTTTGACCATTTTTCAAGAGATAATGCGTTGGTGCTAATGTTCAGATAAAAGTGAGCGGTGGCTTTCAATTACAGCTATAAATGTTTATCACCAGCCCTTTAGCCCTGCTAATCACCCCATTTAACTTCACTTTATGGGCCACCTTCTCAAAAGTTCCAACGTTCACCCTGCCAGCAGCTAGAGATGAAAAGGTTGCAGTATAGGGAAGAAGTCCAATGGCATCCAGTCTCTCTGCAAATTAGAAAACAATCATAAGGGTAGAACACTCTGATTGGGGGAGCAGCTGAGTTGCCTTGTCAACACACAGATGTGGACACAGAAAAGGGGGAAGTGATGTATGATGACGAGTTTGATCCAGGGCTACTCTCAAACAACCCTCCAAACCCTCACTGTA
This sequence comes from Lissotriton vulgaris, assembly GCF_964263255.1. Classification (NCBI taxonomy): domain Eukaryota; kingdom Metazoa; phylum Chordata; class Amphibia; order Caudata; family Salamandridae; genus Lissotriton; species Lissotriton vulgaris. Next base: position 369,341,489 of record NC_141696.1, on the reverse strand, counting down.
AATCTCAGGAGCTACCACACTTCCCTCGTAGGTGGGGCCCATAGCACCGCTAGTCACTCATTCACACTGCTCCCAAGATCAACAAAAACTAGAGGACAAGCTGCTGGATAGCGGAGTACCCTAATTCATCTACCAGTTTCAATTCTCTACATTATATACATATGCATTTCATTGGTTTCACCATGGTATTTAAATGTTATAAAAACATGTAGGCACCCCACTGTTTTGGTCAATGGATCAACTAGTAAAAATTAGCTATGGACAACAAGACCAGCTTAATTCTCCATTTATTAATTTTTTATTTCTCTTCAAGTCTCCTAGCAAGACCTTACGCTTAAGATTTATTCTTTATTCAGAAATTTAGTGCAGCATTTCTTTAATCACTTCAAGTAAAGGATAAAATGAGTTCAATTAGTTTACATTTATTAGCAGAATAATTCAGAAATGAGAAATTTCAAAGACATATTACCCATCTTCTTGATCAAAAAGGAAATCAGGATTAAACGACAAAGTTCCCAAAGCAGTCTCTCTATCTTCCTCGATGTTCACCTCCCATCAGGACTCTGTCCCCATCAAAAGTTAAAGTCAAGAAAAATTTGAAAGTCTTTGCACCTAGAAAACCGATCAGTCCGACAGTGTTGTGGTGCGAAAATAATTCGAAAGCAAGGGTTCCTTCTCTCTTCCAAACAGCTCTTTTATACCCTTTTTCTCTAACTATTTAACTAAAATTTGAAACTTTAGGGTCCACACTCATTTCTCATTGGTCCATTCGAGGGGTGGATAAAGATCACCTCATCTCCACATTGTCCGAATTTTGCAAAGTCACTTCCATAATTCTCATACGGTCATGTTTGTAACATTTCATTTCTGTCCTTATATCGACACTTCGGTCAACTTTCCCAGGCTCACAACTCAAGCATTCCATTTGGCACCATTTTACTTTTCAGGCCATGCTGACCTTGACATCAGTAGCCCAGGCACAGGCTGCTCGTACATCTCTCGAGTGCAGTCGCGCATGCGTAGAATTACACTTTCTCGGAGTACCGCAAACCCTCCATTTTTTATTAGGCCGCATGGGCCATAACGGGAACTATTATAGAAACAAACACAATTAAACGTTAGTTTTCGAAGTAAAGCCCTTCAGTTTACCTCCCCCCATTCTAAGTTCACCCTGTTAGTGGTTACTTAGCCTATAAGGTACAAATAGGCGTTGTTTCTTACCATTTCTCCTTAGTTTTTGCCATAGTGAATACTTATGATAAGCACACATGCATAGCTTTGTAAAATTAGAGCGTTATTGTACTACATTAGTATGCCGAATTCACATGAATAATGTATTACGATTTGCAACACAAGCAAATTAGTATCCCACGTGTACTTTTCTGTGTGTGTTTTCTTCTTTGTTGATTAGTTCAAAAGTCCACTCGAATAATACATATTATAGTTATGAGAAATTAACTTCACGAGGGGTATACAACATTTTTTGTTACAGCCTTGCTCCATCAATTTCAAGAAGCATTGGGCACCAGAATAGGTATTCATGATAGCAGTGCCATCCTAACGCACAGGCAAGCTGAGCAGTTGCCTGGGGGCCCCACGACCATAGGATGTCAGGACCTACTGTCAGGATTGTGCCGGGGCAATGACGTTGGATGCGCCTGCCGAGTTGTATGAAACCGGGTGAAGAACGGACTTCATGTCCCAGAAAGCTCATGGGAGGAGGAGCCATTAAAACATGGAATTGCGCACTTCCGAGTGTGCGTAATTTTGACATTGGATTAGCTCCGGAGATTGTTTTGCACGGTGGAATTAACGTGGAACGCGGAGGGTAGAGGATTCACCCGCCGAGTTGCCTTGTGACCCGTGGTTCGTGTGGACTGTACGTTGGGAGAGGATTCCCCAACGATGTTCCGTAACCAGCCGGAGGTGAAGAAGACAGGTAGGGAGAGAGGAGTTGAGGTCAGCAGTCTGTGTTGCCATATACTTTGTACAGCAGACAGCGTGTTGATACCTGGGGAGGAGGAGCGCTGCAACGAGTGAAATAAGGGCGACGGTTGTTACACCGTGGAAGCCTGACTTGGGGACTTACCTCAAATATACTGTTATTCTGTGGAATTTTTATACGTATTCTTTTGGGATTACAAAGGGGCAGTCCTTTATCCTTGGGTTTTCTGCAGAACCTGAGTGAAAGGTTTCAGTTTAAAGGAGGCTGGATAGTCTTCATGTTTGTTTATGGTTGCCTGGTCTGATTGTACAAGGTAATAGGCATATTAGTGAGACCTACTGAGAGTAGACCAGGAAATGTCGTGTTTACTAATGTGTCTGATTATGTATTCCAGATCATTTGTCCCTGCTGTCCCTTCCCGTCCTTTGTCCCCTGCCTGATCTGACCAGAACTCAGTGTTATACGAATTGAGTTCGGGACGATCTGGAAGTGGAATCATTATAACATCATACCGACCCTGAGGAGCTGGATCATAACAGAATTATGCACCCAAGAATAGGTGCTCCTCCCAGTCGGGCGTGAGATTATAATGACGAGGCTAGACGAGGTTATGCTGGTCCTAGAAGCCTTGCAACAGGAGCTTGCATCCTCTAGATTAGAAACCGCAGCCCTCAGAGAAAGAGTAGACAGACCAACACGTAACCCTTTTGACGTCAATGCTGCAGCAGTACCCCCGATTCAGGTCACGGTAGCCCCTCCTATACCCTTTGCTACCCCAGAGAGATATGCCGGGGATCCGCACAAAGTACAAGTGTTCCTTACGCAGGTGTTACTTCATTTTTCCTGCCGCCCTTCTTCTTTCCCCACCAATCACTCCAGGGTGGCTTTTGCCATCTCCTACCTTAGTGGAGATGCGGCTAATTGGGCAGTGCCATTGGTGCGCAATAACGATGCTATCCTGTCTGACTGGGACGCGTTTAGGAGTGCGTTCGAAAGAGTCTTCGACAGAAGAACTACTTCCTTCAGTGCAGACAAAGAACTGTTGTCGTTAAAGCAGGGACGGGGAGATTTGGTTACATACCTCACCAGCTTCAACAGGTTGGTAGCGGAAGCGGCTTGGCCCGAAGAAAAGCGCATGTCCTTGTTTTATCAAGGATTGTGCGGGGAGCTCAAAGACGTAATCGCCAGGATTGACCCCCAACCACGTACATGTGCAGACTTGGTTAGTCTGTCTTTACGTCTGGACGGACGCAGACACGACAGGGGAACGGACAGGGGCTCAAAAAAGGAAACGACTCCCGGTGAAGCGGGAAGCGAACCTATGGAGCTCGGAGTGGTGAGAGCTCCTTTGTCCCGGACTGAAAGAGAGAATCGACGCACTCAGGGCCTGTGCTGTACTGCGGAAAAAGGGGTCACTATGTGAGAGAATGCCCTTCCAAACCCAAAACACAGATGCAGCCTTTTTGGCCGAAAAGAGCAGCAGTCTCTTCCGTAGGGGTGGATGCGGGGGCTCCGGAGATCTCCCGACTGCCCGAAAGACCGGGCATGAAGATACCCTCTCTCGCTTCTGTTCTCACGCCTGACACAGAAGCACATACTGTTCTACAGGGCAACTTGGCTGTGGGAACCAAGGTCCATGAAGGGTTGACTATGCTGGATTCCGGGGCCACCGGAAATTTCATAGACAGCGGGTTGGTGGGTCTGTTGTCTCTGGAGAAAGTGGGCAGGGACATACCCGAAGAGGTAGTGGCGGTGGACGGAAAACCCCTGAAGCCAGGTCTATTCACTTCACAAACGGAGACGTTAAGATTGACACGGTTATGGGAAGGGAAACAACACAACGAAGACATAGTCCTAAACATCATAGATGCCCCACAATACGAATTGATCCTGGGAATGCCGTGGTTCTGTAAGCATAACCCAGAGATCAACTGGACAGATAGGGTGGTGAGATTTTCCTCCGAGCAATGTAGAGGGCAGTGTCTTAAAGAAAAAAGCTCGATAGCTGCAGCATTGATGTCAGCATGGTGTGTTGCTACGGTGGTGGAAAAAGAGGTTGTATTGCCCACCGAATACCATAGATATGCAGAGGTGTTCAACAAAACCAAGGCAGAGGTCCTTCCCCCACATAGAAGGTATGCCTGTCGTTTAGATCTGATAGACGATAGAGTCCTCCCTTCATGTAGGGTATATGCGTTGTCCGAACCCGAAACGAGACACCTTAGAGCATACCTGGACGAGTATACCAAGTTGGGGTTCATACATCCTTCTAGATCTCCTGCGGCCTCTCCACTGTTCTTTATCTCGAAGGCCAATGGTGACCTAAGAGCATGCTGCGATTATAGAATGCTTAATAAAAATACCATCCGAAATAGGTACCCGCTTCCCCATATTAATGTGTTATTGGACCAGGTACGTGAGGCTGCAATTTATACCAGATTAGACTTACGGGGTGCATATCATTTGGTGAGGGTGAAGCGGGGAGACTAGTGGAAGACGGCCTTCAAGACAAGATATGGGCTGTAGGAGTACCTGGTAATGCCGTTCGGGCTGTGTAACGCCCCTGCGGCATTCCAGTACTTTTTGAATGAGGTATTGGCTGAACTGTTGGATGTTTGAGTTATACTGTATTTGGATGACATCCTCATTTACTCCGGTCAGACACAGGACCATTACAGGCATGTATGTGATGTGCTAGAGAGATTACACAAACATGACCTTTACTGCAAATTGATTAAATGTGAGTTCAGTGTTACAGAGGTGGAGTTCCTGGGGTTGAATCTGAGCCCCGCAGGGCTGTGTATGTCCGAGCGCAAGGTCAAGCCAGTGCTGGAATGGCCATCGCAAAAGGACGTCAGGGAAGTGCAAAGCTTCCTGGGGTTCGCAAATTTTTACAGACGGTTTATCTGGTAATTCTCCTTGAAGGCTGTGCCCATCACAAGACTGCTGAAAAAAGGATCTTCATTTGTCTGGGATGCCGAGGCAGAGAGACCTTCCAGTGTGCTAAAAACAGCGCTTACTACAGCTCCTATACTTAGGCATCCACACTTAGACTCTCCTTTCATAGTGGAGGCGGATGCATCTGACGTGGCCATAGGAGCTGTTCTTTCACAGAGGGATAAGGAAACGGAAAGACTGCGCCCAGTGGCGTACCTGTCCAAAAAACTGGATTCTGCCGAATTCAATTACACAATAGCAGAGAAGGAGCTCCTGTCCATAAAAAGGGCCTTCCAAGAATGGAGACCATATCTGTTAGGAGCTCGTCATCAGGTGACAGTGTATTCGGATTACCGAAACCTGCAGTACATCATGCAATCAGCTAGGCATCTCACCCAGAGACAAATGAGGTGTACTCTCTTTTTTGCAGAATACGACTTCCATATCACTTACCGACCAGGGTTAGACAATCGTAAGGCTGATGCGTTGTCAAGGCAGGACAGTACGGAAGACCAGGAAAGACACGCGCCTATGGCTATCATCCCCAAAGAAAAAGTGATCTGCACAGTAACTGCAGATGAGTTCCTTAAAGAGGTGCGCAGAAACCGATCACAGGAACAGTGGGAGAGCTGGGCAAGAAGTTCTGAAGGGAGAGCAGTTAAAGACGGCCGACCCTTCGTCAGGGACAAGCTGTTTTTGCCTACGCATGTGTTACAAAGGAAAGCGTTTGGTTGGTGTCATAGGTCTCCTTTAGCAGGACATCCAGGGACGAGGAAGACCTCGGAACTCGTACAGCGGAACTTCTGGTGGGAGTCCATGACAGCACAGATCAAGAAGTGGGTGTCTGAGTGCGAAGTATGTGCCAGAAGCAAGTCGGATCACACCAAAGCGAGAGTGAAGCTTATGCCTATGCCCACACCACCCTATCCATGGCATCCATCAGCGTTTACTTTATCACAGGATTGCCAAAAGAGTCAGGTAACTTGGCGGTGTTGGTGGTGGTCGACAGCCTGACAAAAATGGGACACTTCTTGCCATGTAGGAATCTGCCCACAGCGGGACAGACAGCTCAGCTGCTGTTAAGAGAAGTAGTTCGACTCCATGGTCTACCAGCAGTGATAGTATCCGACAGAGGCCCTCAGTTTGTGGCTAGCTTTTGGAAAACTTGGTGCAAGGCACTAAAGATCGATGCAGCGGTCCCCACTTCATTCCACCCGCAAACAGACGGACAAACAGAGAGGCTGAATCAGTCATTAAAGAAATACCTGCGGTGCTACGCCAACGAATCTCATGAGTCCTTGGTCTCTATGATATGGTTGGCAGAACTCTCGTACAACAACGCGGAACACAGCTCCATGGGGGTTTCACCATTCATGGCCAATTTCGGATACGCTGCCAAGATTCTTCCGGTGGCCGTTCCTGAGGAGATGAAGGCACAACCTACGGTCCACACACGCATAAAGGCGTTGCTGAGGGGGCATCGACAGCTGTCGGGACATCTAGGCAAGGCCAAGATGGTCCATAAGAAGTGGGCGGATAGAAGCAGAGTGGAAGGACCTAACTATAAGGTGGGAGAGCGAGTGTGGCTGTCCACAAGAAACATCAGGTTCAAGCTTGGGAGTGTTTTTCATCCTAGATTTATAGGTCCTTATGAGGTGGTAAAAAAGATCAACCCTGTGGCATACAAGCTCCATCTTCCAGGTAACCTGAGGATACACCCGGTGTTTCACTGCAGTCTGTTATAACCAGCGGGGCCAGCGAGGCGTAAGGCTCTTCCTCCGATTGAAACGGATACATAGGTTGAGTATGAGGTGCGGAGAATCCTGGATTCACAAATACGCAGGGGACGTTTGTGGTTCCTGGTGTCTTGGAAAGGATATTCGGAGGAGGAGGATTCATGGGAGCCGAGCAGCGCAGTGCATGCGCCGGTGGCGATTCCTTCCTCTACAAGAGGTTCCCTGGAAAGCCGGGCTATAAGAGTCGCTGGGGAGGGGGACCTACTGTCAGGATCGCTCCGGGGCAATGACGTTGGATGCGCCTGCCGAGTTGTATGAAACCGGCTGAAGAACGGACTTCATGTCCCAGAAAGCTCATGGGAGGAGGAGCCGTTAAAACAGGAAAGTGCGCACTTCAGAGTGTGCGTAATTTTGACATTTGATTAGCTCCGCGTTGGTAACGCCTACGGAGATTGTTGTGCGCGGTGGAATTAACGTGGAACGCGGAGGGGAGAGGATTCACCCGCCGAGTTGCCGCTTTGTTGAACATCGAGTGCAGGACCCTTGTGACCCGTGGTTCATGTGGACTGTACGTTGGGAGAGGATTCACCAACGACGTTCCATAACAAGCCGGAGGTGAAGAAGACAGGTAGGGAGAGAGGAGTTGAGGTCAGCTCTTTCTCTCTGAACAATCTCTTACTGTTTCTGAACCTTGTATTCTGGAGCAGAGTAGGGACACAGTGAAGTAACGGTGCAAGCCTGCCGCTCGGTGATTTGTATTCGAAGGTCCTACACGCTTGGAAATCCTCCCCTTTTCCTTTTAGTTACTCAGCGTGTTGTTTCCCCGGTGTTGAGGAGCGCTGAGGGAGCAGTCTGTGTTGCCATATACTTTGTACAGCAGACAGCGTGTTGAAGCCTGGGGATGAGGAGCGCTGCAACGAGTGAAATAAGGGAGACGGTTGTTACACCGTGGAAGCCTGACTTGGGGACTTACCTCAAATATACTGTTATTCTGTGGAATTCTTATCCGTATTCTTTTGGGATTACAAAGGGGCAGTACTTGGTTTTGCTGCAGAACCTTAGTGAAAGGTTCCAGTTTAAAGGAGGCTGGATAGTCTTCATGTTTGTTATGGTTGCATGGTCTGATTGTACAAGGTAATAGGCATATTAGTGAGACCTATTGAGAGTAGACCAGGAAATGTCGTGTTTACTAATGTGTCTGATTATGTATTCCAGATCCTTTGTCCCTGTTGTCCCTTCCCGTCCTTTGTCCCCTGCCTGATCTGACCAGAACTCTGTGTTATACGAATTGAGTTTGGTACTATCTGGAAGTGGAATCATTATAACATCATACTGGATAATAACATAGGAGCCCTGTGCAGACCAGAATTTAACACTAATTTTCCGTTAAACATTTTTATTCCTGTGAGTGGTTGTGTAGGCTGGGCCCAGTGCACTGCTTTGCCAGGGGGGCTGTAATATTGTTATGATGGCCCTGGCAGACAGAAATCACGAATTATGGATACAGGTGCTTATTCTGCAATGCTTTGCCTGAAAGAACCTGAGAGTAATTCCTCCACAGAAATGGGGCCAAAGCAATGGTGATGAACGAACCTTCCAGCAATGGTCTGAATGGCGGTCGTCACCCCATAGCCTGCCTGAAATCATGACGTAATGCAATGGTAACTTCTCAGCTGTGACTGATGGACAACAGTGGATTCCCAGTGGGTGGAGGCCCCCTGTGGTAGCAGGAGCGCAATGTCCAACGAGCGCCAGCTAGGCCATCCTATATTGCATAGCTCTGTTTTCCCTGGGCTAGAAACCTGCCTGTGATCTTCTTTGCAAGGAGTGCGCTGGCAGTAAAGTCCTTCCTGCATGGTAAGACCAACCTCAGGCAAACTCAAGATGCTTCTGCCCCTCTAAACTCTCTAGGGCCTTCCTCTGCCATTGATAAGATCTGCATGGAGGCAAAAGAACAAGAAGACCTAATGCGGCTAGAGCGGCAACCCGATAGAAGATAAACATTGATGCAGTAGGAGAAGGAGTATGAATGGTGGATCCAGCAAGTATACTTGGCATGCTCAAGTATGTGGCCTCTGAGGAACCTATAGGGTTTCACATACAGGGCACCATCAGAGTGAATGAAATATTACTATCACATCAATATGTTGAGTTAATCTCAAGTGAAGTCAAGGGGGAAACAAGACTAAAGAAATATCTTTGACCAAGACTCTTTTTTAGAACCTCCCACTTATTTTTCATTCCACTGTGCAAAGCACATAAAAAGCATAACTTTGAACGGTAGTTAGCAATTAATGGAGCTCACAGCCTCGTTTCCTGTAAAGTTATGTAAATCAGGAGCTGAAGATACAAATCAAACTAGAATATCACAGTAGGAGTTTTATAGATGAAGCAGAGAAAGAAATTAATTTAATTGGAGATAATAACTCGCTGACAACACAAATCTGATCAATAAAAATCATGTTTTTTTTCATTTTGAACTGTGTTCTTATGATGCAGCTCCCATTCCACAACAAGCATTGGCATAGCCAATAGGTCTCATCTTAACTAAATGCTGCATAACTGAATACTTTATAAGGTCCCAAAGGCGAGAACTAATGGCTATGCCAATTCTTGTTTTGCTTGGCAGGTACCCTTGGCATGCCATGCAAGTAAGGAAAATATAATGATGTGCCAATGACTGGCACGGATCCAGGCAATTGTTGAGAAGGAAAAGTGAAAGAAATATAAACATGTATCTAAACAAGAAATAATGCTTTCGAAAAGAAACTCCTTCTCTGACAAGACTACATTTTTGCGCATTGTATTTAGCACAAGCCTTTTCGCGCGCGCCTTCACGCGCACAGGCAGGCAGGGGTTGCACGTGTCATACACGTTAAGGAGCCAGAGTCCGAGTTTGAATGAATGCCGCTGCTGGGCTGCCGGGGCTGCGGTCACGCGGAGGATGCTGAGCTAACATGTGGCGGCCAAGCTAAATCAAAACAGATCTTTGGGACATAATGGAATATAAGTGTTGACTGACGCCTAAACAAACTTTGTCAGATCCGTTTTTAGAGAACGGTTTGCCAGCTTTTGGCATATGCAAAATGCACTAACCCATAAGTAAATAGAAATAGAAAATACTAATGGGTTAAACAGCATTCATTTCACAATGAAAGCGGTATTCCAAAACGGATAGCATTCCATGTTATATGCATATAATAAATGCTTTTCTCCAATGCAGCTGCAAACGCACAAATGGCTTCTACTTGTAAAAAGGCTGCATGTTGTTGTTTCCCATAAAGTTTTTTTTCCGGTTAAGTACTTGTTCTAATACCTCAATGAAAGCTCCCTTCCCGTAAAAGAAGACAAGCATTGGCCACGCGGCTGTGAAAGTAACGGGCCGCGAAAATGGAAGTGATCGCGATGCACTTAATGACCTGTGACGGAGGAAAGACAGATGGCGGCTGTGCGCGTGCACGCGTGTGTAACCGCAAGCTTGAGGCCAGCAAAAGCCTGTGGTAGCACTTTCAAAATCCATTAACTATATGTTTCGCAGAGCAACACATGCGCTGGCTCAGGCGAGACCTCAAAATGTAGGTATATCTACAATTTCTCACTGATAAACATATACGATGGGATCTACCAGCATTACAAGGGGTTGATAGGGCCTCTGCTGCACCACTGGTTCTCATGATTAATCCTTTCCATGCGGCCGCGATTCCCCTGGTGTGCTGTAAACAGCACGAACAGGGGCGGGCCGTAACGGACCCCAGCCGTCATCAGCACACGAGCACCGTAGTGCATGACGGCTGGGGTTCGTCATCAGCATGAAAGGGGTTAACCTTCCATCTTCTTTGCTACTTGAGTGTCACCTTCAGAGGTCTTGACACAAATGCTACCATCCCACCTGTGAGGGTGGTAGAATCTGATGAAGGCAAGCAAGAATTATTGAGCACAACGCTTTCACACGAAAATTTGCTGTAAGCATCTGATTGAATCCTTCTGTGAAAAATATTTCCTTTATGAAGTTGACACGTAGATAATCACTAGCTTCAAAGCAGGCAATACCAAGGGCTCTTTAAATGAATATATGACCTATAGTTGGTGTACCGCATTGAATGAATTAAAACCATCTCAAGTTAAATGGTTCTAAAACTAAGGGGCACATGCATCAAGGGTTTTTGCATTTGCAAACGGTGCGAATCGCAAAATTCGGCCGTTTGCGAATGCAAATCCCTTTTTTGGGATGCATTAAGGTTTTTGCTTTTTTCGCAATTTAAGAAATCGCAATTTATTTGCGATTTCTTAAATTGCGATTGCATTTAAGAAATCGCAATTTTGCAATTTCTCAAATGCAATGCATGACTTTTTTTAAATTGCGAAATCGCAAATAGCAAGTGGTAAATTACCATGAAGTTAACCTTCATGGTAATTAGCAAAAACTTTCAAAAATGCACAAAAGTGCATTTTTGAATGTTTCATTTGACACACACACATGCCCTTGGGGAATGTGTGTGTGAAAAAAGTACTTAAAGGTACATTTCAGGGGTGCAGGGGGGGTCCTTTGGACCCCCCACTGCACCCTTGAAATTGCATTCTCATTTTGCGATTTCTTAATTGCGAATCGCAAAATGAGAATGCCTTCACATCCATTCCTATGGGCCTCTAGGCCCATAGGAATCAATGGAAAGGATTCCTTAATTGCGATTCGCAAATTGTGAATCGCAATTAAGGAATATTAAGAAATCGCAAAAAAGATTGCGATTTCATAATGTATAGCCGTTTGCGAATTCTTAATTGCGATTCCTTAATTTTCGCAAATAAGAATTCGCAAACGGGAACATTGATGCATGTGGCCGTAAGAGGTCTTTCAAAACCTGTAACACCAATACTGTCCAGCTTTTGGCCTTCTAGCCTGGGTCCGCGCCCCCTCGGTCATTCTGGTTGGCAAGAATCTGGGTATAAAAATTGACACCTCATGAATCTTAACCGAACGAGAAACAGCAATAGTTAAATCTAGCCTATTTCAATTGCACTGCCTCAACACGTTCTCTATCCTTTCACTCACAATTCTGAACCTTTTTACTTCACCACATTCAGATGATTGCAACCCCCTGCCTCCGGGATTACTAGCATCACTTCTCAAGAAATTACAATGGATTAAAAAAATTGCAGCCAGGATAGCTGATAGTGCCTGGCTTAATTTCCATATGTATCCAGTTTGAGCTTGACCGAATTGTCTGCATGTGAAAGTGAGAAGGATGCTTAAAGCTCTCTGCTTAGTCCGTAGTGTGATCTACTTTCCTACTAGCTCTTCCCATAAGGCCCCTTTCAAACAGTAGGTCAGCATTTCACCACACTTTAAATGATCCTTAAGTTTCTGCTGAAGATAATCAGCAGGTGCACCTTTTCTGTCACAGCTGCCCAAAATTGTAATTGACTTTCTCAAGGATGTATCAGATATTTAAGAGGAGACTTAACACCTGGCCTTTTTCCTGCGTTCAATGGAGGTTATTAGTTAATGGAGACTGACCCTGTACACAACCTGTTTTAAGGTTAAGATACCCCATTGGGGTGAATTTTGGGCTCTATAAAATAAAAACATACCATAAACATAAATAGAACAACTATGAACCAAGTTACACGGCTCTTAAAGGCGTGGGCATCAGAAAGTAGCAAACTCTTAGGTCACAATGGGGCATATTATCAAGAAAGGTCGTTACATTATCGCCGCTTTTATCGTCAGGAAACTGCCGATAAAGCGGCGATAATGAGTTTGATAATATGCTCTATGCAATTCCAATCGAAACCCATGTTAGATGTGTAGACATCTAACATTGGCATCGATTGGAATTGCATAGAGCATATTATCAAGCCCATTATCGCTGCTTTATCGGCAGTTTCCTGCCGATAAAAGCGGCGATAATGTAACAACCTGTCTTGATAATATGCCCCAATATCTTTTAGGTTCATTTTGCAGCCTTTCCTGTTAAAGGGTTCCTATTTGCTCAGGCCTCAGCGTTGAATCTTAGGTTGCAGAAATTGAACTTACTTCAGACATTAGCACTATCCCATATGCTACATATTTTTTTCAAGTTTCCTATAGAAATTATTTCTTTTAGGTTACAAATATCTTACAGGCTAAAGTCTCATACTACAGAACTATGTGTGCAGGGATGCTGATCTTACAGATTCAGACTTTGGGTAGCACTGACATTACTTAGGTTACACAATTTACAGACTTAGGGAGCAGCCGGTCAGGTTATAGAGATATTAGCAAAGCCTTCGGGGCTATCCATTTGGGGACAGAGACTGGGCAGGATCTGAATTCGGACATTAGAGCTACCCCCAAGTTACACAGATGAGTATGTTTCAGACAGCAAGCTTATCCCTCAGGTAACAGAGATCTTAAAGGCTAAGGACTCATACAGAACACCTGTCTATCAGATTACACAGATCGCAATGACTCAGACTCAGGCTTTGGTCAGCTAAGCTTTCCCTTATGTTACATACATTTGCGATGCTCAGGCCTATGACAACCTTTGACAATTGAGCAGTCACCCAGGTTACAGAGACACTAAAATATCCCAAAGCAAACCTGTGCTTTAGGTTTCTCAGAGCATTCAAATTCAGGAATTTGACACTGCGCAGTCCCAGGTCTAGGACCACAGGGGTTTGATATGTCCTGCAGGATCAAGTGTATGGGAGCAAGGTGGCCCCTGTGTCTCAAATGGCCAGTCCAGTCGTGTGTCCTGACACCAAGGATGTCTGAGTTCAACATGACCACCAAACCACTTGAGCCCGCATTATAGACAGTTTATGACTGGATGCTAACAAAGTTGGTTACTGAGAGGTGGCAACTGAGCTTTTCTCTCTGTAGCACAGAACTCTTCAAGGCCACTGTTTTAATCTGTGAGTCATTCTGTGACAACCCGTTTGCAGGAATACATTAGTCCTATGCAGAAAATCTGCTATGAATTTGCTGATTTCTTTGCACCTAAAATTGAAAAAGTCTGTTAATCTATTAAGGCCTCTTGGGATATTCGAGCAGTAACTTCTCCTCATGGTACACTGATTTCGACTGGTCCTCTTTTTCCATCATTACTGCTCAAGAGATATAAAAAAAGTGTTTAAAAAGTTAATCTGTGGCCTCGCAATGATATCTGACCAATATCAATTTTCCATGCTTTGGCCCTTATCCTGCTACCTCATCTTAATGAGGTGTCAACTACTGGAGCAGTTCTCACCCAATGGAAAAAGGGCTTGCTGAAAAAGGAAACAGAGGTCAACTTTGTGGTCAATAACAGCTGGGCCAACACCCATCTTTCATGGGTAAAGTTCTTGAAAATATTAATGCCAAGCTACTCTTAGCCTTAATGGAAGAGCCTAACCTGCTTGATCTTTGGCAGCTTAGCTTCGAGCCTGGCTAAGGTACTGAGAAAGCACTGGCTATAGAGAAGAAGTGCGAAGCATCTTAGACAAAGTGTGACAGAGTGGCTTTGATGCTTTTGTATCTTGACGCTGTAGATCAGGGGTCTCCAAACCAGTCCAGGAGGGCCGGATCCATGCCAGATTTTTAAAATAACTACATGTATCTCAATGGGGATATCCCAAAAATCTGGCATGGATCCGGCCTTCCAGGACCGGTTTGGAGACCCCTGCTGTAGATCAAGGCACAATCTAAACCAAGCTTAGAGAAGAGGGAATCTCGGGCTCTGTAGCAGACAGGTTTGATTCATTAATGGACAGTCGCCATTAATGTCGGTCTTTGACACTCTTCAGCTGCAGCAGGGCTACTGTTTGCTAGAGGGTCCCTCAAGGTTCCTGCCACGCATAATATTTCATGTTTATGTAATGCAGCTGGCAGTGCTCAGTATATCCTGTGGCCTCTCTGCCAGGTTTGACGCAGATGACACTCAGCTGATTGTGAAGCTGGACCAGGAATACCCCTCAATCAGTTTTCTAAGCTTCACGACTGCCTCAGTGCCAAGAAGGGGCGGTAACAAGGTTGAGTTCAAACTCATTGGGAGAAATAAGTATAATTGGCAAAATATTTTCTGGCCTCTCTTCTTAGGACCTCCATCGGCTCTATCTACAAAGATCTAACCTCTTGTATGCGGATAGACGAGGATCCAAATGTATGGCGCAATTTAATGCAATTTCTTTCTCCTGTTTCCAGATGTTCTAACTCATAAGGAAAGTTCTTCCTTATGTTGCTCAGCCTCTCCATATCAAGGTCATTTCAGCCTGTGTGTTTTCAGGACCTGTCTATTGCAAAAGAATATGCCTGTGTGCCCCTGAAACCCCACTAAAACATTACTGCACCTCAAAACTTTGCTGTCCATTACATTTGTAAAAAGTTTAAAACATTTGACCACGTGATGAAGGATAGGCAAGAGACAAGTCTTGTTCAAGACAGCAAGATTTATGCATAGAATCTATTGCAGTTCAGAAAACCTGTGTTTCAATGAGATATTCTCGAAACTGTCTTCTTGGGGAACCCTATGCTTTGACTCCAATCTTCTGCTTCATCTCCCCCACTGCCGATATCATTACTGTTGAGTACTGAATTTATTGAAGGAAAAAGCATGCACATTTGAGCTTGCACATGCAAAGAAAAAGTTATTCAGGCATATAAGCCCCGAAATGTGAAACATCTTGCCCATTCAACTCCTTTACTTCAAGAGACCAGGGCTAAACAAGGTTCCATCAGATATTTATACATATCCACTTGATTTGTGGGTTCCACATCTGACTTCTGTCATAAACATTGGCACACACCTATCACAGTAGCTGTGCAACAACATGAATAAATTGACAGTAAAGTGTGAGGCTTGAGGAGAAGCCTTGAAGAAAACCATTTGTGCAGTCCCGCATATTGTGGATTGGGTAAAACTATTCCAACTCTTTGACATTTCATTGGATAGCCACTTAAGTTAATGTGCCACACAAACTTAAACAAATAGAGCAAACAAAAAGTGTTTCCATTCGTATGGGGCAACACTAGAGGCTTACATGATCAATGTATACAAAGTAAGTCAATGGCTATTGCACTTTATGTGGCTAGCATCTGGTGCCTAAAACTTTATCAATTTTCATACTACATCAAAGACAAGGATTATATTTTAAAATTACTTAATTGAGCCCTAGTGTCACAATTGGTAAGCACTGTAGTAAATGATAAGACAAACTGAATATGGTATATAATAAAATATATATCTAAATTGGGTGCTGCATTGAGGATTCTCAACTTTAATATATGAGGAAAACCCTTGAAGATATAGGTTGTGGGACCTTGTGATGGATTTAAACTCATTTTTTTCAGAATGATATGACAACTTTAAAATATATGTTTCTGGAACATAGTGGAATTTTTAGAACGCAAGCAGAGTTAATGAAGCAATTAGCTAAAGGTTTGCTCCCTTTAAAATTGAATGTGGCACCAGAGTTGAAACTTTTGTACCTCAGGAATGATTACACTACATATCTGTTAACCAGCCTTAGATTGGGTCAGTTATCACAATTTTTAGGGCAAGAAACAAGCCAAATAATGGAGGCTGTAAAGTTCACCTTTTTTTTTTACAACAATAATCTTTATTTAGATATAACACAGATATCTTTAAAAGAAAGTTACAAAGTTCACATTATATAAAAGCTATTAAAATTTGGGAGAAAGCAAGCGAACGCTTTGGTGGCTGTTATAAAAATGGGAATCTTCCTCATCCTGAACCTCCTAATTCTGTAACATTTTAAAAAAGAACAAGCAAGAATTTAAAAAGTTATCAAAAGCTGTTCACCCCTTTTTAGTTACACTGACTGTCAAAATACAGCATGTATATCAAAGACAACTGGGATTCCTAGAGAAACACTCGATGTATTAGACTGTCAGGTTGCAAAACATAATATAATTTCGTGTCTCTTCCCTTAAGTTTTATTAGCGGGCCTCTTTTGAGTAAGGGAACGGTATGCTTGTAGTATAAAAGTTGTTAATCCTAAATTTAAAACTGTGTTTTCAGGGTTCAGAGCCATGATAATGGCTTGCCTACATGTCCGCACACCCAACCTATTCCATTCTGCTTTGAGTTTAAGCTTACGCTGGGAATTAAAGGCTGGGCAGAGGCAAACCACATGTAACAAAGTTTCAGCTACCTTACTACACCCTCTACAGGTTAAGTCATCCGCCGATCGTCGCCAAGAAGGCAGATCTTGCAGGAAGCGCCAGTCACCCAATCTAATTGCCATTAGACTTCGTTTTATGTACAATGAATATGTGCAAGGCAGATAGGTGGCCAGTGCTACCCGCTCGTAAGAATTTACAAGGGCCCAAGCATGCCTACGTTTGGAAAAAAAGTGCTTTGTCTGTTACGAGGGAACTAATTCTCACACATTTTTTAATAACGGTTTTAAATGCAGTCCGACTTGGGTTGAGAGCCCAAAGGTCGCTCGCCGACAATTGATTAATATAATCCTTGAAATGTCGACCAAACGTACCTCCTGGATTTTTCTGGGTGATTTCTAGCCAGACTAAGGATTCTAGTGTGCCAATGTCCGCTTGTCTCAGTTTATGACAGAGGTTTAGGTATGAGCCGATGTTAGAGGCCTCATAATTTAATAACCCTAGCTCTAGTCTTACCTGTGCTGCAGATGCGGAGTTTGGGAGATGGAGTACCTTTTTATAGATTTTTGTTGTGTGTCGATTTAAAGCAGTGTTTAATTTGCCCCTAAATATCTCAATCCCATATGATAAAGTAGGCCAATTATTGCTCTCAGGACTTCTAAGAGTGGCAGGAGAGTTGAGCCAGAAAGATTTTTTGAGATCTTGGCTAATGAGACCGCAAGGGTCGTAGCTTTGACTGCTATCTCATTCCGATGTTTGATGAGGTTACCCCTAGAGTCCAGATGGACACCTAGGTACTTATATGATTGACCTATGGCAAGGCGTATGTTGTTATATGACCATCCTCCGCCCGCATGATGTTTCCTACCAAAGGGGAAAACTTGGGTTTTCTTTAAATTAACCTCTAGTTGATTTATGATCGTATAAATGAGCAATTTATCGAGGAGCCTTTACAGCCCAACTCTCGTAAGACTGAAAAGTGCCAGGTCATCGGCATATAAAAGATTGCTTAATGCTGTGCCTCCTATTTTTGGGGAATGACTGTTGGTTTCGTCCGATGTAGTTGACAGATCTGCTATAAACAGATTAAAAAGCATTGGGGCCAGCACGCATCCCTGCTTCACACCTCTAGTTGTCAAGATTTTCCGCGAGAGATGCGTACCGGACCCCAACTTCACCCTAACCCAAGTATTCGAATGGAGTTGAATAATTGCGTCCAGTAGTCTATCAGGAATCCCCCATTTCCTCAACTTTTCCCACAAAGCCGCCCTTGGGACCCTGTCAAACGCGGCTTTAAAGTCGACAAAGCAGCAAAGCACTGGCCTAGATGTTGAGAGTGCTTTGTCGACAATAGTTGACAGTGCTAATAGATTGGTCATTGTCCCAGAGTTGGCAATAAAACCTGTTTGGTTCATTGGTATCAGTTTTTGGTCTTTTGCCCATGTCCTCAGCTCCTCCAAAAGGAGGCCAGCATAATGCTTCGCCTCTATATCCAAAAGTGCTATAAGTCTATAATTGTTGGGAGAGGCGCGGGATCCTGATTTATAAATAGGTTGGATGATTGCACCCCGCCATGAGTCTGGAATTATTGCAGTTCTTAGAGCATAATTGAAGAGGTTTGTCAGCATGCCTGACCAGAAAGCTATATCAGATTTAAACAGTTGCTGTGGCAGGCCATTTGGGCCCGGCGCTCCATCTGATCTGGCTCTTGACACAGCTGTAGTAACCCTTTCTTGCGACATCTGGAGGTCCTCGTCGACAACGTGAAAGCACTCAGGGGCTGTGCTCTGCACATTACTAGTTTCTGTGTCATTCTCTCTTAGAGGGGTGCTCCCTGTTGTTCCTGAGCGTTCTAGTGTCCTAAAGTGCTCTGTAAGGAAAGTTACCCAGTCCGATTCCTGGATGTTTGCCGATCCAAAACTTGGTGTACTCTGATATGAATGGTTAATTAGGGCCCAGAATTTTCGTGAATTGCGGCTCTTACTCTCCCAAACTAACTTGCACCAGAATTGGTTTTCATGTGTCCTTTTGTCATTGGTGATTGCCAGCCTAAATGACTTTTGAGCTGCTTGATATAAGTTTAAACATTCGCTATTCCCCGGTGCCTTTCCAATTAGACGTAGAGCTTTATTTCTCTCTTTCTTAAGTAGCTTTGACTGTTGTGAGAGTATGAACTGGCATGAGGAGGTACTCCTTGGGGGACGCGGATTTGCTGGAAATAGGTTGATAAGGTGCTTGCATAGCGTCGTCCATGTCGCAATTGGGGAGACATTCTGATCACTTCCATCACTAATCAGATCCATGCTTGCTTGTAAAATATTTGGACTAATATCCTCACTCCATCTGAGGCGCTTTAAGTTTTCAGAATATATTCCCCTAAAGGTTGGAGGTGCAGGTTTATGCTTCTCTGGGTTTATGTTGAAGGATATAACCTGAGGCCGGTGGTCGCTTTCAGTTCGTGGATGAATACAGAAACTGACTAAGCAATGGAGCAGAGCTGAATTACAGATGGTGTAATCCAGGTAGGATCATTTGTTTCCATTTGTCCAAGACCAGTTGGGGGGGGGTATCACCCTCCGATCTACCATTCATTACCAGGTAGCCTGCACTATAGAATCGCATCACACAAAATTCTCCTAGACCGCTGTAAGCTTAATTAGGCGGATTTGTTTGGATTACTGCCTCAGTCAAGGAAAATAAGAAAGGCCCCTCAGTTTCTGCTGTTTTTCCTTGAAATAGATTGATTTTGAAGTCCCCCGTGGCAATGCAGTCTGAGTTGGGATGTTCTGCGGCTAAGTCACTCATAATTTCCGTTAGACGTGTGAGATGTTCCCTTTTAGTGCGTGTACTTGGGTTAATGTACACGTTTAAAAGGAAGAGTGAACGTTGTTCCCGCCATGCGTTGATTTTGACCCCAAGTAGCCAATCTTCATCCAATTTTAGTTGTAGAATTGGGCCTTTTAAGTTGTTTGATATATATGTTGACAGGCCGCCTTTTGGGTGACCATAGCAGCTAACCCTGAGTGCTGGTTTCCATAGTTCGGTGAAGCCAATAACCGGGCATCCTTGTGAGGCCCAGGTTTCCTGCAGTGCTATTACTGCATGCTTGCAAATGAAGGAATGGACTTCTGAGTCCCTTAATTTCTGCTGAAGACCGCTGATGTTCCACGAACACATTAAAAAGTTGGGATCTGCTGCTAGATTGTACGCTGTAGCGGATGAGGCAGCTTGAAGGCTTATATTTTCCTTGAATTTGCGGGTTTGATCCGGGGGGACTCCGCCTTGTGGTCAGTCTGAGCTTTTTGTTGACAGGATGGCTGGAAGCCAACTCCAGCATTGACTTGAGTCGTCATTAAAGGCTGCTGAAGTTCACCTGTTGTGACAATTGTTGGCTCTTTACTACAATAACTGTTGCATTATTTTGCATGTATTAATAAAAAACTGTGACCAGAACATGTCACACCTATATTATGATTTATTGGTTGTCAATTGTGTTGACTAGTACTTTTTTCTACTTAAGGAACATTTGTGATGGAGATCCCCATAATGAATTTGTTTTTATTTATAATAATGAAATGCAGGGCTACTCTGCCTGGAGGTGATTAAGAGCCCTTAAACTGTCAATTGTAATTAGATTTTTGTGTGTTTTTCTTTTCTTTTTATTGTAAGGACGTAGCATGCTTTTCTTCAAATAAATCTAGTGAACCCCGAAACACTAATATTAGGTTGATTTTAATTTGGGGTCTCTTTTCAATGTTTACATTATCCTTCCTTTGCATATGAGGCTTTTAGATTAGTCTAGTTATTGAGCCCCTTTGTACATTACTACAGTTGCTTACACATCAAAGTAGCATACACATCAAATTACATCACTTAAAGCAAATTCTCAAACAGAGATAGATATTACTGCTTTCTTGGCCAGTATAATCAGATGCCTTTGGCCCTATATACAAACTAACATTACTCCTTTACTCTAAGATAGTACATGCAGCAAATTACTATATGAAATTTAACAATGGACAAGTGGAGTACCTACCCTAAATTATGTTTTTAAATGTGCTATCCTGGATTCATGTTCAAAAGAAGTGAGGAAAGAATAAAATCTTGGGGAACACGGCCTGGGAGAGAATTCAAATGAGGCTAATCTAACTCTGAAAGATCAATTTGTCAGGAAATCTTTGTCAGCCGAGGTTCCAGCCCTCAATACCAAATTTGGCAAGTCTGGTTAGAAGGATCGAATGATGGACAGTGTTGAAGGCTGTGATTAGGTCTAGCAGAATAATGCAATAGGAGAATCAGAATTGTCTGCTAATCTCTATTCATCCAAAACTGAGACTATAGTAAGCTGAGAGCTGTGACCTGATTGGAAGCCCATGTGCGGCGTATGGTAAGGTTATAGCTGAAAACAAAGCAGGAAAGCTTTTGAAACACCCCTTCTCCCACTACTTTGCTGAGAAAAAGTAGTTGAGTGACTGGTCTATAATTGAACAGTACTTCAGGATCCAAGCCTGATTTTTTTTAATAGTGGGGATATACCAATGGTCTTTTAAAAATAAATTGGAACCTGACCTCCTGTCAACTAATATTTTGTGATGGCTTTAGGCCATCTAGTAAGTATTATTTATACAGACTTGCAGACCAAGAGTTTGTTGGCGAGCCAGAAGCTCTGCTTTGTAATAGCTAAGACAAAATCTTTTTGCTGCCAAGACGAGATCATTTGAAGAGTGAATGGAGCCTTGGTGCCCTCTCAATGCAAGAGGCCATGGTTGGAGTTATCGCGGGTTGTCAGGGAGGATTGAATGTTTTAAAATTTTGGGATAAAAAAAACCTTCAATCTTATTAATCACATTTCTCCTTGGATCTGGTAGTTTCCTCTAGACAGGAAATATTTAGAAAACTCCTAATCACAGAAAAAGAGCTTTGGCAAGATTAAGAGCCAACATTTTATCTGAATCAAAATTAGATTTAGCTGCTCTGCTGGACACTTATAGACTGAATCTAGCTTAAGTCACTTTCGTTAACGTCTGGTGCTTAGAGCACCAATGGCACTCTAAGGGGTCCATTAGGATGGCGGGCGGAAACAGTCCGCCCGCCACCCTAACGGAGATCGGGACCGCCCGCCTAAAGGGCGGGGGTCCCGACATTGGCATTAGGATGCGCCCGCCACTGTGGCGGGGGCATTCCTCAAAGTAACATTGTGGCGGGCGGTGCTCACTGCACCGCCCGCCACAATGTTAAAAACAAATGCAAGCATTTGCATACTCGAAGCGGCAGGCACCGCGCGGTGCCTGCTGCTGCGATTATGCAAATGCAGGGGGGTACCACAGGTACCCCCCCGTGTGCCATCCCCCTTTGCCCGTCACTCTGGGGGCCCACAGGGGCCCCCC
This sequence comes from Lissotriton vulgaris, assembly GCF_964263255.1. Taxonomy (NCBI): domain Eukaryota; kingdom Metazoa; phylum Chordata; class Amphibia; order Caudata; family Salamandridae; genus Lissotriton; species Lissotriton vulgaris. The sequence goes on along the minus strand of NC_141696.1, from coordinate 369,319,385 downwards.
AGAGTGAACACCGCATGCCTTTCCGTGGCGGCATTGCCGCCACGGCAAGGCATTGAGAAATGCCTATTCTAATATGGCTGGCGGTGTCTGATAGACACCGCCACCATGTTATCCCTTTTCGGCCCCGGCCGCTATGCGACCGGGGCGGAAAACAGGCGGGCGGTCTTTCCGACCGCTGCGGTCCCCTCCGCCATCGTAATATGGCGGGGGGGAATGCAGGGAAGGATGGCGGGCGGATTGCCTCCGCCAGGGTGGCGGTGGCCACCGCTACCCTGGCGGAGGCAATCCGCCCGCCATCCTAATGGGCCCCTAAGCCTTTTGGTGCCAGTTTCATTTCTTTTAGTTCTGGAGAGTGTTATTTGCTAATAGGGTATTTTTCCTCTTTATTGATTTGATTAAGGCAAGCTTGTCTAACTCTCTAGGAACAAAAGTATAGTGCTGGCTGAGCAGATTAGTGAAGTACGCATTGTCTAAAGAGCCTAAGGTTGGAATGAGAGCACATAGTTTCCTAAAGGTACATTTTCTCCAGTTCTCACTAGAAATATTTTTAAAGAAGGCAAAACATAGGGTTGACAATGTTTGATACGATAGCGGTTAACATCGTCATCTTTAATCGAAGGCATATATATGCTCTCTGCAGCCTGAGAGACCTTTAAAATTGGATAGCACTTCTGTCATAAGTCTAGGTTTTTAATATCTCTCTAACCCACAGACAGGGCAGCTCTCCCGTCTGAACCTTTAGATCTCTTCTGAAATTGCTGCCTGAGCCTATGACATTTTTTTAACTTGAGGGGTAGCTTAATCACAAGAAGACAGAGCATGTGTTAAGATCTGTATAACCTATAGAGTATTCCTCAGTCTTACAGTCAAATTCTGTTTCATTAAATTCAGCAATTGATATGTTCTGGGAAATCTGAATCTTTGATCTCTGCATTTTGATAAAACCTTTTGCAGACGTGGGAACTGGAGACTGGCTCAATGCAGGTCACTGCTGCAATTTATTGTTAAGGTATGTCATATATATGTCTGTATGCCAGCTCTACTATCAATGTATACATTGAAATGAAAAGTTTGTATGTTTGCATGCACTGTAGGTGTTAAATATCTTAATTAACTGCCAAAAAAGCTCAACTGCTGTAACTCCAAGGTCTGTGGTACTCATTTCACATCTGTGGTGTAGGCCGTGCGATTAAATAAAGATAAGTTACACTAATTGAGAAATGTTTTGAGCAATTGGCTTATAATATGTACATAAACAGCTCCTGAAAGAGCTGCTGCATGCCCCGCGTATTTTCTAAAATGAATCAAACAAAACAAAAGTACTACATACAGGGCACAAGTTCTAAAAAAGAAGTGGGGGGACTAACCTAGTTAGACAGTATGCAAGTGACGTCATGGCGCATGACATCAAGTCGCATAACATCACATGTGGCATCACAGGAATGGACATCACAGGAAGTCGCATCACCAGAAGTGACATCATATCTTAAGCCTCACATATATGTTTAAGAGATGTTTCATGAGTACATCTTAACCCATTTTGAGTATATGTGCAAACCCTCCTGATTTAGGCAGAAGATTCACCCTTTTGTAAGCTACATATAAAACAATGATGCCTTTTGTCAGTGTAAAGCTTCCTCAACCCAAATATTGAACAAACTAACTCTACTGCCAGCTTAGTCAACCAGGCATAATATTCCATATGCAGCACATTTCTATGTAGATGTGAGTGCATTAACTGCCTGCGCTCTCCGGAGGTGAGACCACTCTCCTATGTGATGTATTCTTACTCAGCCTTACTCGCCTGCTCTCATTTTTGGAGATTGGAGCTCATTTATTTCCAACAGGCCATGACTCAAGACAATAGAGAAAGACAGAAAGGGAAGAAAGGAGAGAGATAAGAAAACAATGATGAAGGCAGAAAAGGGGACAAAAAACAATCAGCAAGAAAAAGCAATTGTATGGGAGTGAAAGAAAAAGATTACAGCAACCTTGGCATTCAAAACTAGGACCCTAAGAAAATGTTTAGGACTCTGCATTTATGTTTTTAGGAATTATACACTGCCCCCCTAAAATTTCACCTTCATATTTTAGCAGCAGACATCTCTCATGCTTTTATTGCTGGCATAACTATATCTAAACAACCCTCACATTTACCAGCACAACCTGACAGCTCACTGTGGAATCAGTACCACCAGAATGCCCACACAAAGAATGGACCTTAAAATTCAAAGAAAGCGGTATCAGCTCCACATCAAAATAAGTGTAAGCTGCACAGCATGCACGGATGATATAAAAATGGTGACAACAGTAACTCAAAAGAAAAAGGCACATGCAATTCCAGTCCAAACTAGCACTTTAACCCCTTGCGTGCTGATGACAGAACGGTTCCGTCATCAGCATCGGTTGAGCTGTGCTGATGACGGAACCATTCCGTCATGACTCCGCCCGTGCAAGGCGGAGTCAGCACAGGCGGAAAATACGCCCCGCACGCAAGGGGTTAAAGAAAATATTGGCTTTCCAGAGTAAATATTAGTAGTTTGCATAGAAAAACTATCAAGTGGGGAGATTTAGGAACAGCGAGAAACACCACAAACTTTGGCCAGTAATCAGAATCTACACTAGACTTCAATCGCTAATAAGACCTCTGCATATTCTAGACATGTTACAGTGCTAAGATGGTGCACCAGAGGTGGCCTCCTTGACCTACTTGTTTTCAGTAACACTGACCTGTGGACTCACCTATTCACTGTAACTTATCCTGAAGGAGCCAGCCCTAGGTAAGCACACATGATCTTTCATTTCATAGATAGAATAACTCTGAATGACATCAGTCTCCCAAACCTAACAGAATCATAATAACAACGCTAACCTATGTCATTGTGTTTTAATACAGTACATTGCAAGCTTTGCAACACCGCTGCAGTAGGTAGGTGTGAGAAGGGTAAAAAACGAAATACCCATACCTCGGAAACTGTAACAACTTTGCAAACTTTTACATAGCCATATCCAGTGCTCTTGAATTTCCAAAGTTACAAAAATGCAACTTGTCTTCTTTTCAAGGAAAACAGTTCTTCAACATTAAGTGATTGGAAATGGTAAATAACGCAGACAATTTCAAATATTTGGAAATAATTTTTTGTTGTGGCTTGACAGATTTAGATACTTCTGCACAAAACTGAAATATTTGGGTCATGGAGGAGCAAGCAGAATCATGCAAGTCAGTCCTTATTTCAATTTATTTCAATTGAAATGTGCACAGTTGGGGCATCTGCCCGCCAACCACACTTCAACCTAATTTGCCAAGGATTAAAGACCAAGTGTAGGAAAGTAGGATCCACTTGTTGCCTGGTGCTAAGCTCTTATTGACTAGTCTGACTGGGATCCTGCTAATCACTATCCCAGTCTATCTGCTTTTTCCATGGCAAGTACTTAGGTACATGCCAGATTGGACACTGAGGTACCTTTATAAGTCCCTTGTATATGGTACTAAGGTACCAAGGGCATGGGTACCCCGGAGGTCCCTCCTGGCCTGAAGCATGCATTATGCCACCATGGGAGACCATTCAAAATGGAATTACGGACCTGCCATTGCAGGCTGTGTAAGCTGGTGCTAGCACCACTTACTAAAGTTCCTATATCCAGGGTCACTGCACTTAAAACCTATAAGTCACCCCTACAGCAGGCCTCTGCAATCCTGAAGGCAGGGTGCTTGGTTCTAAGTGTGAGGGTGACCCTTCATGAGCGGGACACCCCTACAGCCTACGGAGTCCATTCTTCTGGGTTATAAGTGAAGCAGTCATATACCATATAGAGGGGAACAGTGTAATTACACAATGACCATCTCGAAATTAGCTGCAACAAATCCTATCATGTTTAGTATCAAACATGTTGGTATCATACCCCTACACCATAAACGGTGTGGGGGATATGATTCCAAGCACTGGAAGAGCCCTCCGTAGGCCCTCAGTGTTCCTGGTGTGAGAAGTTGACCTGGTATATGATGTCCACTTTTCTAGTGGGCACCTTGCACCAGTCCAACCGACCCATATAGATGGTAGGTTATAAAGTCAACCTTACAGAAAGGTATCCTAGTGGTAGCTGTGGAGAGTAGCCTTCAGGCTAAGACTTGGAGACGAGTTAAGCAAGTTGGTTTGCCAATTATAATCTCTTAAATGATCAAATGAAAGCACACCACACAAGGTATATATCAAATATATATGTATTTGTTCTAAACACAACCCCTCTGCACTCTTTATGAGGTCAGAGATAAAATTACAATACAAGGAACTTAATTAGCATACTATAAGCTGCACAGTATTCGTTATGCCCTAGGGGCCTCACAAACCATATACTAAAATAGTGGTAAAAGAACCACGTGAGAGTTAGAAAGCAGGCCTAGGGCCTGTGGAATCGCTGGGGCTGCCTAGAACCACCAACGGTTAGGATGTAGGAGGCCCATGGGAGAATCGTGCAGTGTCTAAACACAGTTGCGGGTTACCATTGACTTTCTATAGAGAACGAACAAGTTACAAAGTTACAGTTTAAGGGTACTTCTAGGTGAACTACGATGGAACCCTTTTAGACTAGGACACTTTGAGAGTCATGACCCATGGGAGCACCGGAGTTCTCGTGTTACCTCACCCAGGGAAGCCGGGTGCATAGGTGCCATTTGGTGTCGGGTTTCGTCGTCGATTCCAATGGAGAGCTGCGAAGAAGTGCTGCAGGCGACCAGAGGAAAAGTGTCCAGGTGGATCCAAGGTGGATCGGAGATGTGAAGAACCTGAAAGCAGAGGAGACAGAGTCTGGGCCACTAGCCAGTGACCAGGATGGCGACAGGAAGATGCCAGCCAATGTCTGTGATTTCAGGTGAGAAGGTGAAGCTTGTCTCTTCAGCCACGAGAACCAGGAGGCGTCGACCATGACTAGGAGCTGGATTCGAGCTGTCCCACAAAGGATCTAGTTGACTGTGGTGTCGGTATCCACATTGGACCCAACAAGCCTTGACAAGCGCAATCCACGCAGGATGTCGAGATGGGCTTCGGTGCAGACCAGCAAGGTCTGAGGAACTCCTCCTTTGCGGAGGAGTGGGAGCAATCCTGGATCAACCAGGAAAGCAAAGTAAATCAAGGATTGGTCTTCTTGGGGGCTCACTAGCCAACGGACTAGGAACCACAAAGACGCGTCATGCGGAAATGCACAAAGCGGGCCCAAGGGACACTCATGAAGTGTGGGCCTCTGAGCTTCGGTGCAAAAGATGCTCGGGGTAGGGGCTTCAAGCACCCCAATGCACAACTTCGGGAAGTAGGTGCAGGTTGCAAAATGCAGGATGTCCAGAAGTTCCAGTCCCACGTCTCTCGTGTCTGCTACAGGTCTGAGCTATGCTGGGTGCGCAGGTCAGCCTCAGAGATGTCTGGAAGTCCATGTCCTGTGTCACAGATTCTTCGGGATCTGGCGGGAGCCTCGAAAATGCAGACCGTCAAAGATGCAGTTGGTGCCTGTTTGAACAGGGTGGTCACTTCTTGACCACAAGGGAGATTTCTTCTGTCTTCCTGTCGATATGGAATGTCGAAGGTCTAAGATATATGTTGCAGAGTTTCGTCCAGGGTAATCTAAAGTCCTAGGGACTGGGGTTCTATACTTATAGTAAGTTTATGGGTTGGACTAACTCTAAGGTCACTCCTATGGGTGGACCTGGGGAGGCGGTGGTTACATCCCTTTCCCTTTGTCTAGTTTCGCACCAGAGCTGGGGATGAGTGCCCCAGCAACCCATTTGAACTGGGAAATGCATGGAGCACCGTGTGTGCCCCAGGCAGTGTCTGAAAAGCATTCACTGAATGCGACCCTCCCTGCCCAAATACACTGAAGCCTGTCTGGAGAGGTGGACAGGAAACCTATTGTCCAGGCCTCCCCTGCCGGAGTTTCATCCGGCAGCAGCAGGAGGGCAGACTCGTGTCTGTGGCAGCAGCATGCATTTTGTGATGCTGGGGCTCTGTTTAACTTTAACCGGGTTTAACAGTAACTACATGTCTTCTCCCTCTAGAACGGTGGAATGCTTCCCGGGTAGTATTCCAAAGTGTTTGACACCTTACACAGCATGTTTTGATAAAGCAAAACCAAGGTTAGCATTAACCGAGAGGATTATAATGCACTTAAGAGTATATGGTATGGCTATATCATAGAACAGCTATAAGGAGATGGTTCTGAAAGCTTCAGAGGGGCTCAGCTCATGCTAGGGCACCCTCTCAAACAAACCCAAGCACTCTGCCTCCAGGATTGTCAAGGCCTGTCGTAGGAGTGACTTATAGGTTACTATGTGTCTATATATAAGGTAGATATAGATATACTATAGCTCAGTAAGGGGTGATTACATCACCTTACCCAGGCTGTAAGTACAGACCTGTGGTGTCAGTTTGGAAGGCTAACCAGGGGTGGCACAATACACTTTCCAGCCCCTGGTAGGCCTAGGGTGCACCCATGCCCTGGGTACCTAAGGTACCATATACAGGGGCTCACATGGGTGACCCAGTAACCAATCTGGTATGTACCTAAAGTACATGGAATCTATTTAATAGAAAAAGCAGATAGACTGGGGCCCTGAATAGCAGGGTCCCAGTCCAACTAAGTCGAAAACCAGCACAACACCGGGCAAAAAGTGAGGGCAACAATATAGTCAGATTTCCACCTTCCTACACAACCCCCCCAAATGAAAGGAGATAAGGCTATCCTGGTCCAGGTGAGCCTATATAGACTAAGTGGTCATATAAGGAAGTACCTGCACTAGCATGGTTACACCCTGCCTTATGGTCCCCTGGGCAATCCCTCACCCTAAGGTTATCAGAGGGTCTCCACCATAGGGATTCACTACCTGTGGGGTGGTTTGGCAAAATAAAAGGCTGGTGCTGGGATGGAGTATTGAAGTGAGGTCCCACTAAGGTTGGGCTCAGCTTCCTCCAATCACTATCCACCATAAATGCCTTTCTTTCCATGACTGAGTTGTACTGTGCTCTCGGGGTCAACCTCTGGCTGCCTACAGCTGGGGGTTGGATCCCTTGGGTTGGAACACTGGAGGGACAGGGCAGGTTTGGAACCATTGGGTCCCAGGTTTACCTTGGTCCAACAGAGTCCATCTGGGGGAGGTCCCTACACAAGGGTAAGGGGGATCCCTCCGAGTGTTGAATAATTTGCACCTGGCTAGGGCTACTAGACTGGGTGCCCCATATCTGCTGATGGGGGGTTCCTCTGGACAGGGGGGCCTTTGGGGTCCACTGACCTCCCTGACCTCTGCAGACCTGGGCTGGTTGAGGCAGGGTAGAGAGGGGCAGGTTACCTGCTCCAGACTGGGTACCACATTGGAAGGGTCCACTGACATCAGGGGTTCTGCCAGGCCAGGCCTGACTACCTCTGGGGCAGCTCCTTCACAAGGGGTATGGGCAGGTCCCTGAGGAGGCTGACCCTCACCTAAAGTCTGGTGGGAGGGAGACTTTTGTTCCTCCCCAATGCTCTCTGTCTGAGTGAAGTGATCCATGGTTTCAGGCTTCACAGCACTGAAATCTGTCTGGGTTTGGGCTGTGACCATCACAGCCCTACCAACCTTTTCAGGAAGGTCTACCATTCTGGAATGGGCTTCTTTTTCTACCTCAGCCCAGGCTAAGATCTCTAGATCATTGCCTAGTAAACAATCTACAGGCAAGTTTGTAGATACAGCCACTCTCTTTGGGCCAGTGACTCCTCCCTGACTCCGTCAATATTGTTCACCTGGTATGTAAACCCAGGAAAGAGCTGTTCTGAGGGGACTAATCTCTGTGTCTCCATGGTGATACTAGCACCTGTGCCCCTATAGGCCACAGCTGTCTGACCATTGATGTGGGGCTCCTGTCTGTACTTGCCCAAGGTATTGGGACAAGTAGTGAAATTGGAAAACCCCATGCCACCATCACAGACTAGAGTTGCTGTTGTAGGGGACCTGGTTAGGCCAGAGTCCACCTAAGTTCCCCAAGAAAACCCAACCAAATTTTTGGGGGCACTCCCACCACCTGGGGGATTACTAATGGTAGTACCAGGAGGTGTTAGAGTAGTACTTGAAGGAATATTTTCCTTATTGCTGGCTTTTGGGCAACTGCTGTCAGTTTTCCAGTGGCCAGGTGTCTTACAAACATGGCAATAAGGTTTCTTGACAGTAGAGGAAGGAGTTTGGGGTCCACCCCCCTCAGAGGATTTTTGGGGTCTTGTGGATTTATCTTTAGATTTATCCCCCCTTTCTCTTGTGGTTTGGTAGAATCTTTCTTCTGGTCACCACCCTGATTTTTAGGCCTAACCCTGGTACTGACCCATTTGTCTGCCTTCTTTCCCAATTCTTAGAGAGAAGTCAGATCAGAGTCCGCAAGGAGCTGTTTTTGACAATTATTAAGGATCTGCTCCCTCACAATCAAATTATACAATCCTGTAAAGTCTTGTACTTTGCGGCCCAGTAACCATCCTTCCAGAGCCTTAGTACCACAATCTACAAAATCAGTCCAGCCCTGAGTCTGTGTCTTCTTGGTGTCTCTGAACTGCAACCTATACTGTTCAGTGGTTAGGCCAAACCCATCTATTTGAGCACTTTTCATGACTTTGTAATTGTCAGCATCCTCTTCTCTGACAGTGAGGAGCTTATCTCTACCTTTGTCTGCAAAGAAGAGCCACAAGATTGCTGCCCACTGCTCCTGTGGTCCCTTCTGTACTTTGCAGGCCCTCTCCAGTGCAGTAATCCACTTGTCGATGTCATTCCCAAACTGATAGGGAGGGACAATCTTGCTTAGGTTTCTATGGTCATAAGACCTATCCCTACCACTAGGGATATTGCTGCCACCATGGGATTCTAATCCTAACGTTTTTCTCTCTCTCTCAAGAGCTAGGTTCTCTTTCTCAAGGGCAACTTCTTGCCTATTGATCCTAAGCTGGACTTCCTTCATCCTAGCTTCATATTCCCTCCTCTCAGGTGAACTTCTTCTCCTGTGAGATGAGACAGAGGACCCTATTGATGAACCAGAATGGTGAGATTCCACTGAAGGTGATCTTTCCCTTCTAGGTCCACCAGTAGGCCTACGTGGGGGGATAGAGGGAGGCCTTTGAAGGCCATCTCCATCTCCAGGTAGCCCTGTGTCTGCCAGGTTGGGTTCATTAACCACTTCCTGGTCTGCATTCTCATCATTTTCAGAATCCTAGTGCGGAGCCCCACTAAGATCTCCCGGTAAACGGGCCCTCTGCGCATGTGCACTCACACTTGAGGGCGTAGCTGGTTAATAGGGATCTGACACCGGTTAAGACCTTGCCGTAGGCCCAAAATGTTAGGATATGCAAAATTCATACGTACGATGTTAGATTCGGTTAGGAAACTCTTGTATTAGAGATTTGTTAAGGATAGCCCTTGGATTCCTGTCTACATCATGTGTAATCTAATGTCTGAATTTTGTATATTTTATGTCAGTGAAAATTTTTAGTTTGCAACAATTTTTAATTTGTTTTCATGTTTTTAATAAATACGGTCGGGTGGCAAGGCACCCTGCCTTCCAAAGAACCCAGTGTAAGTCCATTGGCCTTGGGGGTATGGTGGTGGCCGTGCGCTGGGGGAGGGGGTGGTCGGCGTCCCTGACCATACGATTTTGTACTGAAAGGATTCTCCCGAACTGGCTTTTATGAACATTTTCCGCCTCTTTAGTACCCAGGCAGCAGGTGTCAATGAAGCAGGGGTGGTGGCCTTTCGCCCCTTCATAGGTAGTGGGGACTCGGTGAAGCCGAAATCACTTAGCTGTCCTTCAGAAAACCAGCTACGCAGGGCATAGCAGTGGCCGCACAGTGCTTAATTTGAGCCGGGGGTTGCTGTTCAGGCCCACTAATGCTCCGATTTGGGAGCCGACACTTACTGTTCCTCATCAGACCTTCACCGAGAGCAAGAAAGAAAGAACACAAAAGGAGGAAAGAAATTAAAAGAAAAAAGCAGAACAGTGAAGTATAAACAGAGAATAAGTATGAAAAAGTACAAGAAAGAGTGAGATAAAGGAGCAGGAAGTGGTAGATAAAAGAGGCATGAGCTGGAATCAAAAATATATCTGCCAAAAACAGAGCATTCTACAAATAAGCAACCTTACTCTACGAGATCATACACAGAAAGCCTCTGATGCACATTAATTCATCCGCTTCCTGCTTCACTCGAACAAGAACCATTTTCAGACATCCACAACGTTCTGCTGCAAACCCCCACAAGCACTGTGAGAGACTGAGGTTCATCAATAGGATTTTTTGAGTGAAACTTCATACTGACCTGTAAGGTTTCGCTGCCTATCCCTCTGTACAAGGACAGCCCGCAGTTCAACCTACCCATTTCAGAGCCCATCAGTGGCAACAGTTTAGAATTCCATCATTCCCAAATTGCCTTATGACTTAAATGCCAAATCTTGTTTTCCAGGTCCTGCAACCAACACAAAAAGCAGCCCAACATTAACAAGCATTTGCAATGCAATAGGTCTCACATTTACGCGAGTTTCAGCTATTGACATTGCAAACGACAATGCCTTTTATTTATTGTTTCGTTTTTAAAACATAAATAAAAGGGCATGGCTTACAAGAATTAAAGCTAAAAATCTGTGCTATGTCAATGTTTTTTAGATTAAAGCTCAAAATCTGTGCTATGCCAATGGTTGTTAGCTGCATAAAATAAATAAGCAACTACTATGGCTTTGTTGAATATAATTAAAATGCGTCAGTTCTGAAATGGTGAGACTGTGATAGAACTATAACGAATCTATTTGAAATTACATCAAAGGCAGGGACGGGTGGTACTGCTGCTGAGTTAAGATCTGTCGACAAAAATGGAGATTCCTATAGGGACCCATCTCAGTAGCTGGGTTTTAGAACTACCGGTGCTGAGCAGCGCCAGGACCCAACCCACTTAAAGCTCTGCATCTAATAATAATTAGATCTACCAGATTTCGGCCCAGTGGCGCAAGTGTAAAATAAACAGGTACAACTGTTGTTTGATGATGTGCTTTTGCAGCTGTCATGAATGGGGGGCCCCAAAATATGGATTTTCACAGGGTCTCAAAATCTTACGGTGGCTCTGTTTAGAGGTATATTTGTAGGGATAGACTATAGCCAGGGCCATTGGAATTTGCGCCAGGAGCGGACCAAATTATGCAGCAGGGATAAGCAAGTTATGCAGCATGGAAAGGCAAATCATGCGGCATATTGCACCACATTTTCTGATAGTATTTTTTCATTATTTCATCAATTTTAAACTTGGTAATTTTCGGGGCATTGGTTGCACCCCATTAGTACAAGTTTAACACTCAAATATAGCAATTAGTAACAGAAAGCTGACCAGTCAAGTTTTGAAAAGGGGTCCTCCACAGCGCGGGAACATGTGTCACAGCATGTTTTGTAACTTTTGAACCGTTTGGGCCAGAAACAATTTTTTGGGGGTTGAAACCTGCAAATTATTGGGCAGGTGGTGGATTATGTGGCAAATGGGGCAAATTGACATATAATCGAAATCGCAGCGGCCGCACAATTCCAGTGGACCTCACTATAACCTTAAATGTATTCTTTGCCCCCACATCCAAATATGGTCCTTTGCCTGCATTTAGCTACATTTGTGCTTACTTTATAATAAAACGGGCGGCAGTGGATTGACCTCACCACATACATGCATGAGTGGCATCTGTTTACAAACAGCAGGTCAGACTCACGTGTCGTGTCCTCACTCTGCAGCGTTGCCGGTCACGAGATGCCCCCGAACCGTGTATCTAGCCAGCCAGGGCGCGCCAGGCGCCGTAAGATTGAGGAAGGGAAGCCTTCGGCGACTGGTTTCAGCCTTTATCTTGTTTTTCACAAACATCATATGTTCCTCAACGGCAGTAGATAACCAGCAGCAGACGAAACTTGGGTCTTGCCAACTTTACATAACATTTCAAAAGGAAACATTTTGTTTGGCTTCGGCTCTAGTCACGTAGCCAGAGTTTCCATCGCCAGACAAACTGGGACGCCATACCTGACGTCACGAACCCTCGTCAAGAAAACTACCGTGGCCGTGGGTGCTTTCACTGCTGAGGTATGAGCTGGAAGTTCTGTCACCCCAAAATGGTGTCCGATGGGCCTCTTCTGTCGGCACAAATAAAACAAGCATTTGCAATGCAATAGGTCTTGCATTAGGAAATATTGAGCTATTGGTATTGTGAATGACACATTTTTTATGTATGTGTCGGTTTTGAGAATTGCGAAATTAATAGCTTTGTCATTTACAATGCCAATAGTTATAACTTTCACAAATGTGACACCTATAGCATTTGTAATGCAATATGTGTTTTATTTACGTGACTTATATGTATTTATATTACATACAAATAACAATGGCTTTTATTTTTTTTAATAATTAATACTTAAATAAAAGTTATTGTAATTCATAATGGCAATAGCTTAAACTTTTGTAAATAACTTTTGTGAAGATTATGTTCAGTGTATTTTATTGTTACGAAAATCCAAGAACAGAAGTGAAATATTAACATCTTTTTGTGAAATTTGTAATAAAGCTTGAAACATTGAGAGAACATATTCGAACCAGTTGTTGTTGAATGGTTGGGCAGATTGATGCTGAGGTGGAGCTGAGTGATGTGGTGGCGACGTGTGATGCTGTGGTGTTCAGTGATGTTGTGGTAGCGCATAGTGATGTTGTTTGTAGCGCATAGTGATGCTGTGGTGCTGCTGAGTGATGCTGTGGTGATGCGATAGATAGAGTGAGTGCGATAGATAGAGGGAGGGCAATAGATAGAAGAGTGAGGGCGATAGATAGAGTGGGGGCGATAGATATATAGACAGATAGATTGATGGCGATTGATAGAGTGAGGGAGATAGATAGATAGATAGATAGATAGATAGATAGATAGATAGATAGATAGATAAATAGATAGATAAATAGATAGATAGATAGAATGAGGGCGATAGATAGAGTGAGGACGATAGATAGAGTGAGGGCGATAGATAAAGTGAGGGCGATATATAGATACATAGAGTGAGGGCGATAGATAGATACAGAGAGTGAGGGCGATAGATAGATAGATAGATAGATAGATAGATAGATAGATAGATAGATAGATAGATAGATAGATAGAGGGCGATAGATAGATAGATAGAGTGAGGGCAATAGATAGATAGATAGATAGATAGATAGATAGATAGATAGATAGATAGATAGATAGATAGATAAATAGATAGATAAATAGATAGATAGATAGATAGATAGAATGAGGGCGATAGATAGAGTGAGGACGATAGATAGAGTGAGGGCGATAGATAAAGTGAGGGCGATATATATAGATACATAGAGTGAGGGCGATAGATAGATACAGAGAGTGAGGGCGATAGATAGATAGATAGATAGATAGATAGATAGATAGATAGATAGATAGATAGATAGATAGATAGAGGGCGATAGATAGATAGATAGAGTGAGGGCAATAGATAGATAGATAGATAGATAGATAGATAGATAGATAGATAGATAGATAGATAGATAGATAGATAGATAGATAGATAGATAGATAGATAGATAGATAGATAGATAGATAGATAGATAGATAGATAGATAGATAGATTGATAGATAGAGGGCGATAGATAGAGTGAGGGCAGTTCCCTTGGGAAAATGTAGATGCTTTTAAGCGATAATGCACATTTGAGTAAAACAAACGTTCTGTCGAGTGATAAATAATCTTAAGAAATACTGTTTCACAAGAGCATGAAATGAAGCACAAGTAATGCTGTAAAAGCGCCAATGTGAAAGATGAAAACATCCGCTCAAACTGATTTTATCACTACTTTCTCCCTTCAGCTTTTCTTTGAAATCTCAATTTAATATAAATACCCTAAATGGAAGTCTTTAGCATAATCTGCGGTCATCCTGGAATGTGGTGTGGAATCAGTCCTCACATACCACCACATTGAACACCCCTGGTCAAAATAGTTTGACAGGAGAGGATGTGGCTTAACGGCAAGAGCAGACTCTGAAGCAGCGGAAGCAGGTTCGAGTCTCAGCAGAGACGCTCAAACATACTGTGATTCTGGGCAAATCACTTAATTTCCCTTGCCCTGAATGTATCAGGCTACAATGCAACTGGTACTCATGTAAAGCGCTCTGATAACTTCGGCTCGAGTTCGCGCTATATAAAACTGCAAAATATAAAAAGAGAAGCAAGGCCAGGACTTGAAATGCTCTGTCTATGATGACATACAGTGAGGTGACCATTCTACCAAAAAAAGAGGAGCATTATTGTATTTTGAAAGCACACGGTTCCCTTGGGAAAATGTAGATGCGTTTAAGCGATAATGCACATTTGAGTAAAACCAACGTTCTGTCGAGTGATAAATAATCGTAAGAAATACTGTTTCACAAGAGCATGAAGCACAAGTTTAAAGATATCTGCATAAGATACATTTACCTACATTTACATGAAAATCATTTACATATCCTGCTGTCATTTAGAAACCCTGACTTGACCCATCCAATGCTGGACACCTCTGTTTTAGGCTATGAAGTAAGGTGACCAGATTACTCCACGTAGTGACTACACAGTACTTCTGTTCTTTTTAACAATCCAGTGTATTTGAGGAATTTCAGCCCTCACTCACTTCAGTTGATTCAACTGATAGAATGTGTGAGTTTTAGGCAAAGGAGAAGCTGAAGAGCCCCCGCTGCCTTGGTTTAAAACAAGCATTGAGAGCCTGGTGGGGGGGCGGGGGCGCCAGCGAGTGGGAGGGAGGGAAGGAGCATATGGGGATGGAGTGTGAGATGGTGGTCGTCCCTGGAAGGAGGGGGGAGAAGGGGAGGAAGGGCTGATGGCGCCAAGCAGAAAGCGGGAGTGTGTCAGTGTCTCAGCAGCAGCTGCCTACAGAAGTGACAGGGACTGCTCACGCAGAACACGGAAGTGGCCCACAGGCTGTCCGACAGGCACCAGACCTGTGTGATCATGAAGCCACTGAACCGCATCAAGACGGGCGGGCAGCCCTGGGGCAGCGGCGACTGCAGGCGCAGGCGGAAAGTACCAGTGATACACTTAATATAGATTAATGCTATAAAAGCGCATATGTGAAAGATGAAAACATCCGCTCGAACTGATTTTATCACTACTTTCTCTCTTCAGCTTTTCTTTGAAGTCTTAATTTAATATAAATACCCTAAAAGGAAGCCTTTAGCATAATCTGCGGTCATCCTGGAATGTGATGTGGAATCAGTCCTCACATACCACATTGAACACCCCATGTCAAAATAGTTTGTCAGGAGAGGATGTGGCTTAACGGCAAGAGCAAGACTCTGAAGCAGGGGAAGCAGGTTTGAGTCTCAGCAGAGACGCTCAAACATACTGTGATTCTGGGCAAATCACTTAATTTCCCCTTGCCTTGAATGTATCAGGCTATAATGCAACTGGGACTCATGTAAAGCGCTCTGATAACTTCGGCTCGAGTTCGCGCTATATAAAACTGCAAAATATAACCAGAAAAAACCAAGCATTGCCCGTGGATAATACTTGTTCTGTGCCGGAGAGTGCGGGGGGGGGGTCTGTTGTCGGAAAAAGTGCACAGATCTTCAGACGAGTAGAGGGCGAGTGCCAGAAACGAGACAAGAGTCACACCCCGGACAGCAGTGGAATCCTTAGGCTCGAAGCACACATTATACAAGCTCAAAAAGGTGCACAGAGCTTCAGACGAGTAGAGGACGAGTGCCAGAAAAAAAACAAGCATTGCCCGTGGATGTTACTGGTTCTGTGCCAGAGAGCTGGCAGTGCGGGGGGGGGGGGGGGTATCTGTTGTCGGAAAAAGTACACAGATCTTCAGACTAGTAAAGGGCGAGTGCCAGAAACGAGACGAGAGTCACACCCCGGACAGCAGTGGAATCCTTAGGCTCGAAGCACACATTATACAAGCTCGAAAAGGTGCACAGAGCTTCAGACGAGTAGAGGTTGAGTGCCAGAAAAAAAAAAACAAGCATTGCCCGTGGATGTTACTGGTTCTGTGCCGGAGAGCTGGCAGTACGGGGGGGGGGTCTGTTATCGAAAAAGTGCACAGATCTTCAGACGAGTAGAGGGCGAGTGTCAGAAACGAGACGAGAGTCACAACCCGGACAGCAGTGGAATCCTTAGGCTCGAAGCACAAATTCTACAAGCTCTTGGGATTGCTGTGGGGAGAGGGGGGAGGAGAAATGTGAAGTGTGAAGCAGTGGGCGGGAAGCGCGTCCCTTTGAAGTGGGAGGCAGGCGGCTCGTGTGGGGGGAAAGCGCGTGCTTGTGTTCACGTGAACTGTTTGAAATCCGCCCGATGGTTTGAGGACTTATTTTGCCCACTATAATTCTCCCCTATCCATTCCTTGCGAATGGGATAGGCGAGACCTAAAAACACTGCAAGATGGGGGTTCAGGACTGCTAGCAGAGTGACAGGCTCAGACACAGCAACACCGGGAGAAGGGAGGGGAAAGAATAGAGGGACAGAGGGTGTGGACAAGAGAAAGATAAGGGGGGAAAAGGAAGGGGGAAAAAGACGGATATAGAGAGATAGACAGGTGGAAGAGGGAACAAATGAAGTTTGAGAGGAAGAGAGGCTGAAAGAAAGAAAGCATAGAATGAAGAAAGAACTAAATGAAGACAGTATAGAAGGCAGGATTTTTTGTTTTGTTGCAGATTTATATAGCGGGAACTCGACCCAAAGGCATTGGAGTGCTTTACACGAGCACCAGTTACCTTACACAAGGAAACATTAATTTTTGGTAGGCACGGGAGATACCGTGATTTGCCCAGAATCACAGGATGTTGAGCTCACGCCGAGACTCGAACCCGGTTCCCAAGCTCCAAAGTCTGCAGCGCTAGCCGTGAGGAAGGGATGGATGGCGGGGATTATAAATAGATGGAATATGAAAGATGGCTGGATGAAAAGATGGGCAGGGAATGGATTGATGGGCGGATGGAGGTCTGGTTGATGGAACTGCCCAAGGAGAGTCGAATTGCAATAGAGGCCTGGTTAATAAACGGGGAGTGGGTGGCATTTTTATCTATCTACACAATTGCCAGCAGAACTGCACGTAATTGCACTTCTTGATGCACATCCAAACTGAAGATGCTCATGTGAAAGGTAAGTATTTTGGCCAAGTTCTGGATCATTGCAGCATGTTAACTTAGCCACCAGCGAAGGTTCCAGCAGGAAGAATGCAGAACATGTTTCCTAGTGCTTCTGTCTCAAAACAAGACAAGTATTCATTATATCTGATACAATAATACAGAAAAAGAAAATGATATTGTTTCATTATCATTTTATTTTTCTGTGAATTACTCTGACGAGTGCGGCGGTGCTCCTCTGCCATTACGGTTTGTTTGCACAAAACAATCCTGCCTACAACGAAAGCACCCTTGCACAATGGTGCATGGGTGCCTGCGTTGGCGCTAGGGAGTAGTTCCAGCGCCAGTGCAGGGAGAGAGCAGGAGTGTGCAGTATAATGTTATATACGGCGCATTTCTGCTCTTTCCCTGATCTCAGTGCAGCGGTGGCTTGCTGAGCTGTGTTGCGTGAATATTTGATAAATTTGCCGTCCCGTATCTTGACACTCAACCCGACTGCACTTACTAATACCCACCACTACCCGAACCAAGTATTATAAAACTCAGATACCTGAGCAATATTTCTACCTACAGAGCTTAATTTGTAAAAGAATAAGAGCTCGAACCCAAAGTTTAGCTCAAATGCATGAGCCCAGTGCTATCAAATTTCGTGGGTGCCAAATACAAAGTTAGTGTAGTCTACACTCCACCTCATGTCTCTGTCATCTTCCAGTAGACAGTCCCTGCCCCTTTATCTCAAAGGTTCTTATTCATCCCTCCTTTCTCCCTTTGTCATGGTTTGTCTTTCTCTTTCTCATGCTTTCCCCCTTGAGTTGTTTGTTCTTTCTAGCTCTGGGTCAAAGTCAAATAAGTAACAAAAAGTTCTGGTCACCAGAAATGTAAACCAGTGGGCCCCAACATCAACCACCTGCACAAATTAAGCACTGCCTACCTGGCCTCCAGTGCCCTTGGGAGCACCAAGAGAGGCAGCTCCCTCCAAAACTGGCTCTTCTCTCATGCTGGTTAAAAGCATGATAGCAGGACTAGGATTGGTTAAGGCAGTTGGCTGGGGCCCGCTCTGAACATTGGACTGCAGCAACAAGAGGAAGCCATGTTGAGGATGTTTATTTTTTATTTTTACCCACTATCCATTTTCCCGTATCACCACTTCCCATACGTACCAGCCACGACTGCTTCCACCCCTCCAGACCAGACACTGCTAATTCCCTCTCCTTCCCAAACCTAAAACTCACTTCATGCTCTCACATCGAAAGTCGGTGCCAGGCTGACAGCTGTTCCATATGAGCCATTTGGCAGCATAGGTTGTGTTTCCCTGTCGGCCTAGATCTGCAGAAACTCTCACGAACAGGCAGAGCACTCATTGGCACAGGAACTCCATCGTACAATACTGGCCATAAGACCTTAAGGGTGGAGAGGTACTTCCACAACAGGGAAGTGGGAACAGATACGTCCTCCCAAACAGTAACCACAAACAAAACAGTATCCAACCCAATCTGAAAACAGGAAAAATAATACTGAAATGGACTAGTTCTCAATATAAGGTGTAATGGTTTGCTACTACCACTATTGGGACCAAAACCTCTTTGTTAAATTCCTCTCACACACTCTACTAGTCAGACCCCCCAGGATATAGCGACATGGATTAGCAAATTTAGCGGCACAAATATGGAAATTTAGCGGCACAAATATGGAAATTTAGCGGCATTTTTGCGGCTCTTTATTTTACTCCTAATCATTAATTTTCAGCATTAAAACAATGAAAATTGTTTTAGCATAGTATTCCACGTTGAAATAGGCCCTGATTAGTATTTACATTTAAGTAACATTGCTTGCAGGCATAAGTTTCTCTATGTATCTTGAATAGTGAATACATAAAAGTATACACCTGGATTATAACACGCCCATTAAATTGCGATCCCCCTTCAAACACCTGTTTGCCCAGAGACTGAGATTGTAAGTGTTGTGATGCCTATCACACTAAATATTACCATTTCTTCGATTTCAGCAAAGCAACCATGCGGGAATTTAGCCAGAGGAAAAGGCATGGTATGTACAGGACTGGTACATTTGTGTGCATTAAGGAATACTTCTATGAGCTCACCAACCGTCCAAATTTTGCGGGCAGTTTTGTAAAAATCGTGGCATTTTTACAAAACTGCCGATTTCGCGATTTTTTTGCAAATCGCGAAATCGCGAAATCCTGGAGGGTCTGATTATACCTCGCGCAGGTATATTGTGGCGCAGGGGTTTACAACGTGAGTCATCTACCTAGATGCATCACTTTGTAAATATGGTGC
Source organism: Lissotriton vulgaris (assembly GCF_964263255.1). Lineage (NCBI taxonomy): Eukaryota > Metazoa > Chordata > Amphibia > Caudata > Salamandridae > Lissotriton > Lissotriton vulgaris. The sequence continues at coordinate 369,299,956 of NC_141696.1, read as the reverse complement.
AACAAGGCACATTTTTTACGCTGCTGGTGCGTCACAAAAAGTGACGCACCAGCGGCGTAAAAGTGACGCACAGCCTCATAAACGAGGCCCTTAATGTTTACACAGAGAGAATACTCAACTAAACATTACATTACAAAATGTATGGTAGAAGCAGAAAAGAAGTTTGAAAAAATGACTTACTGACTGTACTTTATAAATGAAATTGTTACTGGCATAAGCATTGTGTCAGTAAACCCCCCAGGTTCTTAAACGCATCAGCTGACATTGATAGCTTTTTCATAGTTACAAAAATGTATGTGTCAAGTCTTCTGTCCAACCACATACATCCACTCCACTACAAACCAAAACACACTGGTAAAATACATTACCATTTACAAAGCCAATAGCTCTAACTCTCACCAATGCAATACTGATTGCATTGCAAATGCTTGTTAAAAATGAGGCGCCCAGAATTGAAAGGAAAAACTGTGACTGAAGCAGCTAGTCATGCATAGTCCTCAAAACTTGGCAGGACTGACCCTCATAAACATCTGACCTCACCCTCATTTGAAAGCCAGCTGGTTGACCGCTTTGCTATCTGCTGTTGCTGCTGGTCACTCAGACAGTCTCAGTTACACCGTGCTTCCCTTGGGCACCATTTTGTTTCCATTCGGTCACCATCAATGCTCCACCAAATTGTAACACTTCACCCCTTCCTTCAATATCAGCGCTTCATATTCACTTCCTTTCTCTTACTTTCCTCCTGCCATTGGAGTCGCTTTTTTATCTTTTCATCGTGTGGTTGGTTGATCTTGATGTGTTTGTTACATTGCACAGTGCTTTAATGAAAAGGCGCCATAAATAACTTTAGCACCTCCCACGGAATGCCGACATTGACTCTGCCAATCCGAATGCCTAGTGTGCTGGCAGAAACTACTGTGTTTGCCTGACTTCTAAGCTCGGGTCGAGCGTAAGACGGGGAAAGCGATTATACAGGAACATTTGACCTGTTGTCCTCCATTGATGACCGCGCTTCATAACGAGACAGATTTGCTCCCTCCTTTCCGGATGTTATACCCACTAACGACGTCCCACGTAGCAGCGGGTTCACCGCGTTGTGTCTGACCTGCGAGCGGCTTTGGAACGCAATCACCTACACAATCTGATGGTCGATTCACTGCTATCAACTTCTGAATTGAAGTCCTATCCAGAACGAGTGGTCCTCCCTTCCATCTCAACCTGTGACAAGCAACCGCTTGGTCTTCTGCCCCGTCCTTGTCCTGATGAAGACCCCACTGCAAGGAACTAACTAACGCCTGCCACTCCAAGGGGGTCGAACCGTCGACAGCTTTCTGTGTTTCTTCAGCTCCACCCCATAAATATGACATTAAATGTATTATGTGGAGCATGTTTTTCTACGTAGTGAATTTCTACATTAATGGTTGTTATGTCTATGTTTGACTGAAAATACATAGTACAGTGAGGCCGTTTGGCTGTTTTTTATGTCACTATCTTATTTGCACTACCCTTCACTACTTCACTCCCTTCCCCCCAAGGGGCACTTTTTGAATATCTTTGGAATGCATTATTATGCTTCTTTTGTGATATACAATACAGAGCTACATTGTGAATAAATAACAATGTATGTCAATTGATTGCTCTCTTACTTTGCTCTATACTATCACTATTTATTTTGATTATTTTTTCGTTTTCGAATTGCTGGGACCCCTCTTCTCAGTATTTGTTGGGTGTGAGCAGATTTTTTCAAAAGTGCCGATTTCGCAGGCACTTTTGTAAAAATGCCGCAATTTTTACAAAAGTGCCGATTTTCGCGTGCTCTTTTGTAAAAATCATGGCATTTTTTTCAAAAGTGCCGATTTTGCAGCAAACCACGAAATCGCGAAATTCTGTCTTAAACACCGGGTCATTTAGAAAAATCTGAGGTTCATTACTGACTAGTAATCCTGTGGGGGCAGCATTATCCCACAGGTATTCTGTCATAATCGCCCCCTGCAGTAAAGTCTTTATTTGTGTTCTTTTTTTTTTTTTTTTTAGCTCATCCCAATTTTGGGATTGATTCAAGCATTAGGTAATGTTAGTATCAGGTAAAAGAGATGGAGCAGCAAGACCATCCCTCTTCTCTGTCCTCTTGAGAGGGTGCAGTCCTCCATATTTTGGTAAGATCAAGCACCCTGGTAGTGACGTGCTTAATCACGGGGGTTGCACCTAAAGTATTCTCAACCGCACTTTTTGGCACCATTAACGTGTTTATATGGACAAATGAGGTCCTTTTGATTCCAGTTTTGTGTTTTTAATGTATATGCACACACAGTGGTGCGTTTACACACACTCCTGGATGGAGACGCCAGTATATATAAATATATATATATATTTCCCCACTTGTGACCTACCAATGGGGGTCAGACTTACACGGGAGGTTGAGATAAGCATGAGTTATGCCTACCAAGTTCATGGTGGTTTCAGATTATATGATGCACTACAACAATATAGCATATTTACAGGCAGGTATGTATTCCTGTATTTCTAACAAACACTGCACACTCAGACTATAAAATGTTGTGCTACTTTTAAAATACAAATGTAGTGGCACTATTTTGACCATTTGAACAATATAATTAGTAAGACACATTGTATTTTGTCTCCTTTTTCTAGGTTGGACACTCCTATATTGAGAACACCTCACTTAGGATAAGTATATCCATACTGCGTCTGCATGATATTTTGAATATTGTTCACATTATCTTTTTGGTTTTAATACTGCAGGGAGAGATACCACCTTCTTTTTGTGCCCTGATGAAAGCTATGGGCCTCTAGGGCCTCATAATGGCTGAAACATGTTGGCATGCATAGGGTCATAGGACCATTGATTCCTGGGGATGCCCTACAGACCCGTTTTAATAAGCACTTTCTCTCCACATTAAACGGATACCTGGAGTTGATGGTGGTTTCTTAATGTTTAAAACCCCCCTGCCTTTTTCTCACAAGAGCTCCCTGGAAAACGGTTGAGCCCACCCTGGCCTTTAGGAGCCAGGTTACCCCTGTTTTAAGCATGACACTAGAGTGTGTGAGCGGTATTTAACAAATAGGTTTTGCTCCCAATAGTGGTAGTAGCAAACCATTACACCTTATATTGAGAACTAGTTCACTTCAGTATTATTTTTCCTGTTTTCAGATTGGGTTGGATACTGTTTTGTTTGTGGTTACAGGAACTCTCTCCTCATTCTCCACCTCTCTTGGGTTTTTAGATACTCTGGAGAGGCAGTGGCTCATTTCCGAGCAAGGGTTTTAGGAGCAGCTTTTCTCTGCTTTGATGCTAGTGCAGTGAAAAATAAAACATCTTTTTCACTCATCTGACACAAGAGCAAGACATTACCGAGTTTCAAAACTGGAGTTCGCAGTAAAGGCTTCCTGTGCAAAAAACACTTTTTGGTACAAGGGTTGCAAGCTTCCATGTATTACAAAAAGAGGTACACCAGTATCAAAGATGAAATCTTCCTGGATTACTCCTACTTGTTACATTGACTGTGAGAATGTGATTTTTTTTATAACTGAGTTAGACACTGCTTGTAGGCAGAGCACCCACAGTGCTCCTCCTTACATCCATTGGAAGCTGTCTTCTTATTGGTTTGTGGGTAACTGCCTCATTGGTGATGGTGTGAATCAAGAGAAGGTGAGGTCCACAACCCATACCCCAGCATAAAATCCACTTCCGCCATTCTTAGAAAACATTTTCACTGTCATGAGATTGCTGCAGGTACATGGATGCATGTGACCACCCCTTCCCTGCACTGACAATGAATGTCACTGCTGACATGCAAGCATATGTCCCTAGACTGGGTTGTCATGGTTCCCTTTTGCAGGGTACCTGGTCTAACCAAGCCATGTCACATCCCCTGGAAAGCTCCTTTGTCCTTGTGCTCTGATGATCTCACCCTACTTCCACACTTCCATCCATCCAATATTTGTGGCTCTCAATAGAAATGAGGTTGCTGATGCATTGAAGAATGTCCCTTTCGAAATGTATATAGTTTCCCCCTTCTGCCTGTGATTTATGTTAATTAAGGTCCCCGTAACCGTGGAAAATAAACAGAAATGTATGCTTAATATTTATCAAATGTGATGCTTATTGGATTTGCTGCAATATGCCTCCACTGATGGAAGGAAGAGGTTCAAGGTCAAATGTGTTTATCTACATTCTGTACTGAGGAGGAAGGTTAGGTTTGCAGGAATTCCCATACATTGTTCCAAGAAAGATTGGACATAATGTGAATTATGGAAGCCTTTCAAAATTGTGAAGTGATAAAGCTTGTGATGTTGTAGATTCTTATGAACTAACTGTACCCAAAACATTCCAGCATCTTTAGAGCATGAAGAAACACGTATATCATGAGTTACAACCATGCATCTGCTGCAAGATAAGTCCCACCGCATTTGTATTATGTTCTATTGTTGTATTTGTGTTCACTACATATTTTGAATTTAGCTTCTGTTGCTTTCACACTCATTTAGATGTAAATGTCAAAAAAACATACTTTTTGCTACTTAGGTTAAATATGTATATGTGCATAGAAGAAAGTAAATCTACTGTCAGGAGTAATCCCGGGAGAAGGAGAGTGGATGAGCAAATCCATCCTACTCGCCTCAACTAAAAGCATTTCTTTCATGGAAAGATAGCATATTCAGCAGTAGAATAATTCACCCCATTATAAAAGCCAAGAGAACATTTAAGGAAAGTAATGAAATGGATGATAAGGTGGTGTAAATGTGGAAATGTCCTTCCAGTAAACAAATGGTAAGGGTGGAGTCAAACATAAATAACATTTGCAAATAATTAGAAAACATTTATGTTAAGAGACAAATATGGTTTAGAAGAGTCATGTATTTGGTGTGTGTTAGGCTGGAGGTGGTGTTAGTAACCATAACTGATCAATTCCAGTGTTTTTTACTTTGTAGTTGAGCTATATCTGAGATCCTCCAGATATGACTACTCTTCAGATACACAGATCCCCAAATATATTTTTAAAACCAGGCTATATGTTACTGTGAGGGCATCAGAAGACACAGCAAGAAGTAGCATCTCTGTTTTACACGGATTAACTTTACACCAAACAACTTACTGTGTTTCAAAATAACATCAAGCACCCTCTGCACATTGGTCTTCTAATCTTTTGCACAAGTTAATGGTTGAAACTGCAGGGTGTGCTTGGAGAAGGTCAGATAAGGCGTGACCGTGAACAGCTAAGTGTTCAATAAACAGCACTCACACAATGCAGGGCATCCGGTATTCTTGACTAATGTCCTGTGAGATATTTCCAGGTTATTTGTCCTTATCTGAACTCTTGCACTTCTATACAGAGATCCTTCAAACAATGCTGCGCTCAGCAGAAGACCCATCTGAACGATCACTTTTCTTAAAATAAGGTACACTTCTTTTATTCTGTGTATTAAAGCCAGGATTTCCAATCTGTCTCCTGAAAATTCACTGTCTGGTTCATTTTGTGTTCATACTGTTTTTTTCCACACTGGTTGAATACTCAATTTAAAATGTGAAATGCTTATTTCCAGTACTCAGTGAGAGACAAAAGCAGATCCAGAAACCCTTCTGGGGTTACAGAATTTTAACGATATACACATCACCTCTGCAAATAAATCCACCTTTGTAGAAGGTAAATACAGCAATGAAACAGATAAAAGGTGGCCTGCATATGTCTGCAAAGGGCGAGGAGAGTCAATGTATTTAACATGCAGCATTATTTTGTAACTTTAGATACACCCTTTTTATAATCTGCAGAATATGCTTCAGATTGTGAATTATGCGGCAATTGTACAAAATCTATGAATACCTCAGAAAAAAAGTAGGTACAGATTGGAGACACTGTTGGGTCAGCTAATAATTTTTACAGTAGTCGGACAGTCTGCGACGGGAAATGTTGGCGGAGTCAAAGAAAATTCATGTGTTTGCTGTTCGAGTTGGTAAGTGAGATATCGAAGTTGGGTGAGACAATGTGGATGAATTGTCTACACTGTTGTGCCTTTACATGTGCATGAGACGTCTGAGTTGGTGCCTGGAGACATCAAGAGGACGCACATGCTGTTGTGGATGAGAAAAGCTATGGTGTGATATGAGGTTTGAGATGGAAGGTCCCCCCATTCCTTTTTACTTTTACCAGATCTGTAGCAATTAGAAACAGGCAACACAAGTCTCCATCCATCCTTTGCTTCACACACCCTGGCGAGGATGCCTGGGGGACTTCAGTTTTACATTCAATTATATGTGTGAAAATGTTCCTTATTGTATGTGGTTTCAGGGAGAGTGTAGGGGAGGTGATCTGTCTCATCCTGAGCTACCCTCTGATTTGTCAAAAAATTGACTTTTGCAATGATTTACTTTAAAACTGTATTAGGGAAAATAGTCCTGGCTTTCGAAAGACTTCTGGCTAAAGAGGACAAATGTTTCTTGCTTTTGATTGGATTGAGTTTGGCAACATTCCCTTGCTTGTGATTGGCCTCTAGTTTTGGTGAGAGAATATTTGATGCATGTGATGACTTAATGACAAGTTCCAGAGCATGTGACTGTCTCATACTCAGGTGCGGGCGGGTGAGATGAGCAACCGCTTTCCAGATGTGATGTTAAGTTTTCTATTTAGGTGACAAGAAGTTCCTTTTGAGTGATCAGCTCCCAGTTAAGGTAGGGAAATGTTCCTTGCTTGTCATCACTTTGAGAGCGGACAAATGTCCTTGCTTATAATTGGCTTCCAGTTTAGCTAAGTAATCATTCCTTGCTGTGATTACCTTAAGGCAAGAACCAGGTTGCATGACCTGACTTTCACTCAGCTGAAGACTGATTAATTTACCAAGTGGAAAAAGGAGTATTTGTTAGGAATCATATAGGCTTGTAAACATGTTTATTCACTACGATATATGGTGTATCCCATGCTGACCCACAGTGGCGGCTGGTGACATTTGAAAGTGGCGGGTGGATCGAGCGAGCCTGAACCACCTACTGGGGTTCCAGGGGTTTACCCCCGGGGATGGATCCAAAAAACACACAGATCATAGACCGATAAAAACTGCAATTGCTTTCTAGTGAACAGCACAAACACCCCCAGGAACACTAAAAACACCCCTAGGACTAGGAACAGCAAAACCACACCCACAAACAGCACAAACATTCCTAGGAACAGCACAAACACCCCCTGGAACAGCACAAACAATCCCCTAGGACTTGAAGCAGCACAAACACAGCCGTGCAGTGACACATCAGCTAGTCATGCAATGTGGCGTGACCCGGCTGTGCGTGGAATCCTAGCGCCAAAAGATAACAGGTCCAAACAATGACCATGATTTGGGATGCGTAATATGTGTAGCCTTTGTGGAAGTTGCAGATAGCACCCACATCCCTCTCTGGGGGTCACATAAGTGACGATAGCCCTCAACTGCAAAATAGCACTTTATCAGGACCTGTGCTCATCGGCACAACACTAAATCAGGCGGACCATTACATTAGTGCAGCACTGCATCGCAGACAACATCATGGGTACACACATTTTGTAGATACAACACTACACTTTCACTAAAATATTGCTGTGTATCCCAACTGTGTGCGTAACTCTCAAAAGGTTACAATTTGTAGCACCAACTGGCAATATTCTCGTAGCATTTCCTGTAAGGAGGTGGTGGGCTGGTATAAGATCACAATAACGGGGTCACTCTGGAAGGGTAGAACACCTATAAACGTAGGAAAACACCACTTGTTTCATGGGCATGGTGATTGCACATTAGTTAGGGTGTAAGAAAAGGCCATAGGCTTTGTTATTGATTTTGTTGGCCGATAATTGTTCTTAACTCCCCGACTAACTCCTCATTTGCACAATCAGCGCCAGCCGTGTGTGCACCTGAACATGCTCTGCTCTCCTCCTGTGCGGATGTGTCTTGCTCAGTCACGCGTTAAAGGCATTTCAGAGTTTTATTCTTAATCCTGATTAAACATTTCAGCCGGCAGAGGAGCGTGATGTCTTGGATTTTGGTAGCTTTGACCTACGCTGAGCATTGTATCCATGACATCTATGCAGCTAATGAATCTGAATCTATGTAACGCTACACCCTACCCTGGCCTTTGCGTGAATGGATTTTTCACTTAACCTTGGCTATGCTGGTGTGTTAGGAATTTACAGGGGAAAGATAATGCTGTGACCGTGGAGGGCCTGTGGGGGCGTCGTGGTTAATCGTAGCCGGCCGGCAGGCGGGTGGGGGGTGAGGGGGTGAAAATGTGGTCATCCCGGGGGAGTATGGGGGGAGGCAGGAGGGGGTTGTTTAATTAAAAAACAAAATCATATATATATAAAATAATGTAAAACTTAACTTACCGTCCTGCGCCTCAGCTTCTGGATGGGTCCACCGTCCGACTCCCGCCGTTCTGCATCACCATCAGCCAGGAAAGGCAGGTTTCCTCTCTACCCGTCTGCCAATCACAGTACTGCAATGGTAGTATTGTGATTGGTTAGGCGCAGTAGAGCGCGCCCTACCCGGGTAATTTTCTCTATGTATGCTGCTGCATGCAGCAGCATACATAGAGAAAAAGGGAGAGTGGGCGCCCACCCCCAACCAGGCACTTCTGCTTTCTCGCGGCGTGATAAGGCAGAAACATAAAATGGTAGTTATTACCATTTATGTGCCTGCCTTCTCGCACTGTGAGAAAGCAGTTGGGCAAAGCCCCCACACCCCTATGGGGGAGCCGCCACTGCTGACCAATGGAATTTTGTGGTCTATAATTCTGATTGTAATGCATTGCTTGATTTTAATATGGGTGGCACCCAGTCTCTTACAGAGGCAACTACTGTTCTCATTTTAAAGAACCCTCCTGAGCCCACTATGATCTATAGACACTAAGAAGCTTATTTACAAACCCCTTGCGGCGCTGGTGCATCACATTTTGTGACACATCAGCTGCGCAACCTGCTGCCTCATATTTACAAGGACTCGTAGAGCCACCCCGTGTGGCTTTTCATGTCCTTGTAAATATGGCCCCTTTTAAACGCACCTCTTTGCGTGAAAGGGGTGTGCCATGGGTGTTGCTGTGGGTGTTCCATGTAACACCCATAGCGTCTGCCGCATTTCCATATTTACGACAAAACATAAATCTGGAAATGCTCATTATGCTACGTCTTCCCAGGGGAGGCGTAGGGAGGCGCAACAATGAGAAATGTTTTAATTTTCCTTGTTTTTTCCTCTTTCTATGCTTGCTCATTCTGAATCTCACATAGGAAGCGGAAATCACCTATTGTGATTTATTTTGTGCAGGAGGATGTCCCTTACTGCACAAAAACAATCATCCCCATAACGCAGGCACCCTTGCACCACGCTGCAAGGGTGCCCGCGTCCACCCATGGCAGTTAATTGTGCGCCAGCACATGGGAGAGCAAAGAGATCTGTCATATTGTTGTAGATATGATGCACCCCTTTGCTTCAGAATTAATGCAGCGCGGTGAAGCCAAATAGCTTGCGGCACTGTGCTGCATTAATTCCTTGTAAGTAAGGCCGTTAGGGTCTTATTTACAAGCCCCTTTCGCTGCCAGTGCATCACTTTTTGTGACACACTGGCGGCGCATCATGTTAAACCTTATTTTAAAACGACATAAAAGTCACCCTGCGTGGCTTTTCATGTTCTTGTAATTACAGCCCCTTTACACATAGCCCTTTGTGTAGAAGAGGCGTTCCATGGGTGTTGCTGTGGGCAGTCCTGTGGCTTTTGCCACATTTTCAGATTTATGAGAAATTGTAAGCCTGGAAATGCGCCAGAATGCTTCACCGCCCCAGGAGAGGCTTAGGAAGGCGCAACGAGGAGAAATGTTTTGATTTCTCCGCATTTTTTCCTCTTTCTATGCATGCTGAATTCTGCAGCATGCATAGAAATAGAAAATCACCTCTTCTGATAGCTTATGCGGAGGAAGGTGTCCTTTTCTGCACAAAAACAATCATCCCCGCAACGCAGGCACGCTTGCACTATGGTGCAAGGGTGACTGCATTGGTGCATGGCAGCCCATTGTTCGCCAGCGCAGGGGAGAGCAAAGGCATCCATCATATTGTTGCAGATATGACACATCCCTTTGCTACCAAAGTAACGCAAATAAGTTGTAAATAAGGCCTTAGAATATATAAACTTATAATTGAAAATGTCCCAATAAATAATACACTGCGCTACAGGCACGTATGAGCTAAATGCCAACTGCCTTGCCTTGATAGTAGATACATATTTAATGTAGGATTCATTAAACGTATTACAATTTTTGCATAAGAACAATTATTTACAGTACAACTAGTACAGAGATTAAATTATAGCATTGTCTCTTCACTATGAAATATATATACTCAAAACCAAGCACTATGTTACACAGTCTCTTAGTTTGCTGACCAGGAACTCTTATAGATCCTGATTTCTCCAGTAAGAGTTCATAGCATGTCTCCTCACGCATGTCAGCAGATAGGACATTTCTCTTCGTAGAAGTAGAAACCAGGGACCCCATGAAAGGTACACCTCAGCATTTCATTAAGGCCTTTGACAGGCATTATGTCTGTGTCCCTTATGCACATTTGATGTTGTACGCTGGATCTCCATGCCAGTCACCTGGAACTGCTCTGGTCAGCTCTTTGATTGTCAGCTTTGTGTATTTTGCAAATCGTGCAGGCAATTGGCGGTCAATTAGTTGCACTCTCCCTTCAAGCAAGACTCCACTGATTCTGAAGAGCAGCCAGAGCAAAATATTTTGCAGCATGAGAATGCCACATACGCATAAAATCTGTGTTAGGGATTCTGGTGCTGTTCTGCAAAGCCTACAAACAGGCCCAGCGTAATGCTTTTTCTCCCATATCAATATTCATTTAATTAAAGTATACCAAATCTAAGTTGCATTTGCAGTCTTTTTAGCCATAGTGCCATAGGTAGCTTACTGTATGCCAGCATGGTAAGAGGGTTGTTAAGCCTTAATGCTAATTTGGCATTGACCTTTATGCTGGGCTACTCCATATCAAGATCTGACAACAAGAGTTTTGCTTGCTTGTTTAGAAGCTTAGCTGTATGCTCACTGGAAGCACCTTCTCCCATATCTATTTTGCATCCAGATCAAGCAAGGACCATTCAAAGTAAGCTTTCCATGGGAAAGTTCCCTTGGTTGTAGATGTCCATGGGTTGTTTTTTCGGGTATTTGGAGCAGCTTCCCTAAGTTTAGCACAGCAAGCAAAATATACATATTTTTTGTTGTTTGCAGTGTTACGTAGCACAAATATAACTTGAAGGTATTTGAATTTGTTTACATGTACATGACGAGTTTCTTTAGACAACAATGCATTGATTTTTTTGCAGGCACAGGAAGATCAAGAGATTTGCCCAGAATCACAGGATGTTGAGCCAAAGCCAAGACTCGATCCTGATTTCCCGGCTTCAAGGCCGTCAGCTCTGCCCATTACAACACATTCTCCCCCAGCGTTCAGTGTTAAGGATAAGCGGACAGATTTAGCACACTTTCGCACAAGGCCACGCAGTAAGACGCCATACTTCGCTGAGCTGTGTTTTACCCCTCCCATGCTCATGACGAGCTGAGCTCGTCATGAGCAACGGCGATCCGGTGCTCATGACGAGCTCAGCTCGTCATGGCCCGTGGAACACTCAGGTGCGGGGAGAATTCCCCCGCTGTGCTGAACGTTCCACGGAGCCAATGCACCTGTGACGAGAGCACAGGAGCACTGTAGCTCATGACGAGCTCAGCTCGTCATGATCAAGCATGATCAAGCGGGCGCTGTGTGCGCCCCCCTCCCCCCCAGCACAGCGGGGGAATAACCCCCGCAGCGAAGGGGTTAAGGGAGAGAACAGGAATGCAGCATATTTAACATTATATGTTACATTCCTGTCCTTTCCTTGCACTGGCGCACAATGTACTGCCTTGCTCCAATGCAGGTACTCTTGCACCATGGTGCAAGAGTGCCTGCGTTGTAAGCAGGATTGTTTTTGTGCAGGAAGTGGCAGAATGTAGCAAACTTAGAAAGAGGAAACAACAAAAAGAAATACCTACCTTACCCAACAACTTCAATTTATAGAATCTATAAAATGCTCTAAGTGAAGCCATCATACTGTTTGATTGTGTTTCATGAAACAGACGACAGAGGACGAGTTTGATTGTGTAAGGGGTTTCATGTTGGAGCATTTATTTATTCTCACTGCTAACACTATACTTAGTAAAGCAGAAAAACCATATCACTTGTACATTTTTTAGAGTAGTACATGGGTTTGAGGATTCTGTCAGACATCACCATTTTGTGGTCGCGAGTGAAATCCACTATGGCAGAAAGTTTTGTGAATCACACGCCGTGGTGGTGGATCGGTTGAGTAGACAGGAACTCGGCCAGTCTCTCACGGTTTACTGCTCCACTCCTAGCTTCTTGTTTTCTTTTGAAATAACAGTCCCTTTCCAAAAAACTGCTGTTAAAGGTACAGTTGAGGACAAATAGTTGCTTTTGAATGTGTCCAGGCTGATAAACATGCACTGTTTGCTCTCGTTGGCATACACACAGATAAGAATATGCACAAGGTGCCTCCTGATTACGAATTTTCTCATGAACAGAATGTTTATGCTCTTGCCCTACTCTTTCGAAAGTGTCCATTATGTCACAAACTTTGCGTTGCTATCTGTAACACTACAAAACGTACGTGGCTTGTTTAGTGTTGAGCTCTGGAATACAGATTACACATGCTGAGCTGATTTGCACGTTACTAGGCAGCCAATGTTTCAAATTGGGTTACTGGTTGAGGGGGGTGAATCCCTACTTAAGCAGCAACCACAATTTCTGTCAGGGTGCAACACAAGCAAACCCGAAATTAACTTTTGCTTAACCCTCTGGTAGCTTAGCACAAAAGAAGTCAAGCTTAACTTAGAGGAGGAACATGGCGGCCGCCAGCTAAACAGCCGCGATAGTGCTCACCTCAACGCGTGGAGATTTAGATGACGATCTAATATCGATAGCAGATTATACCTGGAGTGTTTTCCTGGCGTTTTTGTGATCAGTACCGGGGGGTTTCTTTTGATGCTGTTCGGCTCTCTAAGTGCGGCAGACACAGCGGGCTCAGCGGGCTCAGCAGACGTGGCAGACGCAGTGAGTGATTGGAGGTGGGAGGAGGCAGCACAGCTGCTGAAACGCCGGGACGCTGCCTGCCTCTGCCTTCGGCTTCGAACAGGGAATATCGAAGCGGGGAGCGCTGTGTCAGCCCTCGTAAGGTTGCCATTGTCGTTGCTGCTGAAATTGAAGGTAGGAGTCGTTTCTCTGAGCCTAAAAACGAGCAGGGTACCGAATGCGGAGTGGGTGAGCCGGTCAGTAGAGACTCTCGGTTTTCTCTGTAGGGGAAAGTTTGGTGAAACAATTGTCCCGTTGCATGGGCACTATGAGGCCGGTCTCTTATTTGGTAGCTCCTTGCAGTATTTGGAGGAAAAAAGGGGGAGCCACAAGGAACTAGCGTCGGCTGAGGAGGGTAAAGGGGGTACATTCCCTTTAAAACCAGGGCGGTATGCACTTAGAACATGAGCAGCGCTTCTAGCCCCAAATTTAGATATAACTCTACCCATAGTGACTCCAAGGAGATTTCCCTCTATTGTTGAGACCAGCATAAACGGACAGCGGAAGAGACAGAACGCCACAAAAGAAGGGGAAGTAAGGTCAAGGGAGGTCCGAAAAATAGAGGGACGAGCAGGGGAAAGAAGGTGGTCGTCCTAAAAACTAGAATAACACCCTCGCTGAAAACCTACCAAAAAATAATGTCCTCCACAACAAGTCCAAGTAAGGTGGCTGAAACAAACAGTCAAGGAGAGTAGGAAAGTGGGACTGTTAAAACCAAAACCAAGGTCAAAACCAAAATAACAGATGCTGATAAAGATTCGACACCCCTGCTGGCTCCGTTTCAGAAGTGTAAACAGAGGGGAATTAAGCAACCTAATGTTATGAGCCATACAGATTCTTCGCTAGCTCTGTCTAAATCACAGCCTCATTCAGAAGTGCTGTTGTCCAATAGATTTAAGGCTCTGGAAGTTCAAGATCAGTGCATTCCCTCCTCGGGTCTTCAGGATATACAAGGACAAATGTGTACGGCATTAAATCAGGGAAGGGTTTCCTCCCAGGGTATGACGGATATGAATGGCATTATTGATCCTGATCCTGTGCCTGAACCGGACTTTGATCTTGGGGAAGTAGAATTGGAGAATTCCGGAGCCTCTGGGGATAATACATTGGCGACGCATTCTTTATCAGATATCTTAATGGCAATGAAGGGGGAAATGGTAACGGGCTTCAAGATTTCAGAGAAGAATCAAGCCGAACTTTGCAAGTAGATTTTCTATCTCTGAAGCTAACCAATCGGCGATTAAAACCTTCTATGAGGTGTTGGCCTAGAAATTGGAGGAGGTTGTAGTAAGAACAGATAAAATTGAGGCAGAGATCCCAGTCATTAAGAAGGCAATAAGTTCTGCCACATCTGGAATTGCAAAACTGGCAGCCCAGAATAAGATGCTGAGGGAGGATCTGGAAAGACTGGAGAACCACTCCCGGAAGAACAATTTGAGACTTCTGAATGTCCCTGAGACCATTGAAGGGACTGGTTTGAAAGGATTCATCATCTCATTGTTACAGGGGACAGTATTAAAAAGCTCTCCAGATATAAACGCATCCCAAGAGATTCAAAGGGTCCATCTGGACCCATTTAGGAGGAAGCAAGGCCAACTCAAGCCCCGGAAGATTCTTTCTTTCTTATGCTGTTAAAGAGCAAATACAAATTAAAGAGCAGGTCTTAAGGCAGGCTCTGTCTCCTTCTCCCTTACTGGGCAATAACCAATTACTTTTCATATAAGATCAGATATATCCCATACCAGTTGCAGGAACAGAGGCTTTTTCTTAGCTGTGATTCACAACAGAGACGGTTGTGCTAGTTGATGCAGATACCCGATGCGAGATGTGGGAATACATTGCCCCTACTCCGGTTTGGTGATTAATACACCTTGAGGAGGAGCACCTGATCGTACCTCGAATACAGGATTCTAGAGCGCAGATTGAGGCCAGAACCTTTAAAATTTTTCAAGCGAGCTTGATACACCGTGGGATTAAGTAATTACAGATACCCGGATTATTATGTGCTTTTTTCGCTACTGAGACCGCGTCTATTTGACTACACACCTGAGAACATTAATTCATGGAGTAAGCCATCTCCTCTGACGCACTTTCGGATTGAAAATCCGTGGGAACGTGGGACTAAGCGCCACCCCATCCTCTGAAAGGGGTCATCTATCACCCATGGTTGCCCCGTCAGTTTTCAATTTTTTGTCCTGATGAAGACTCGCATGGCCAAGGCTCAACTGACCGATAGGCCATAAAGACGAGTCGAAACGTCGACGCCCCTAGTAAAAAACTTGGACCAATTTGTCTCTGTATATTGATGTGCAGACCTTATTGTTGACACTGATGAGTCATGAACATTGAAAAAAAGCTTGAGTAAATTTGTTTTGCTTTGGCCAGGTTGAACAATACGATCAATTATTTTTTCGTCTGTTGTATAATAAATTGTTATGAATATTTTATGTCACAAATATTCTCTGTGAATTCCTTTCCGTCTTAACTTCTCACACACCTTTTCACCTATATCTTTTCTATTTGCACGCTTTAATTGGGGCAGCCATTGTTATTAACCAAAATAATGTTCAAAAGAATTTACTTGCTGACCTTGAAATATTAAATATTATTCTGGGTTGGATAGTGTGTTTTTCTGCTGCTATTTTTCGAACTTCTTGTGTTTTGTAGCATGAGATACATTTATTGATTAGAGCTGATCCGTAGTGACAAGCTTCTAAGTCTGTTTAACTAAAAAGTTATTGATTAATTCAGGCTTTGCAAAATATAGAGGTCTTGGACCATTTTTTCTGTATCGTAATAAAACCCAGGTCCAGCACCTTTTTGGGTCACCCCATTACTTTAATGATATCCCATACCACAGCAACTAGGCAATGGGAGCTTGGGAGCAGACTAGAAGAGTTAAAGGGATTATGGGTTAAGGCCCAACTGAAGTTCCCAGCACAAATACGAGCTATGTTCAATAATAAATTGCATCAGTTCCGTACCACAGAAGAGGTCGATGACTTCATAGTCATAGTAGAAATTAGAGGTGGGAAGCCTGATAAGAAGATAAAAGGATAACAGGAATTGCTCTATATAGCGGCAGTTAAGATCGTCTATTCATCTTTTTTTTTGTTCTAGTAAGTTGTTTTTTTTAGGTTGAGGTGTGCGGGACTAAATAGGCTCAGACTATTTGGAAGGGAGGGTTCCTCAAGAGAGTGAAGAAGCACAGGTGGAATGGGGGGTGGGGTGTGGGGGAAAAATGGAAAAATACTTATCTCACTTTAGGATTTTGGTTTATGGACCGTTGGTTCTAGGTCAAAGAATTCAGAAGATATGGCGGGACTAGCGACTCAGGGTAGGAAGAAAAGCTTCCTCTCTTGGAATGTTAATGGAATGAGGTGCCCTAGGAGACAGAGATTGGTAATGAAGTACTTATAACTCTATTCTGCAAGAGACACATTTGACTGCTGAGGAAGCTAGAAATCTGTTTATAAACACTTTTTGGGTTGAGAGCTTTTGCCTCTCTGGTCAAATTACAAACACTCGTGGAGTTGCAATTCTAATAAAACGGGGGTCAGTGTGTCCCATAAAATCTTTTCAGACAGACCAAACTGGGAGGTGGGCCATCGCACATCTGGATCTGAAGGATATGGATTTGGTCTGTGCATCTTTTTATGGCCCTAATGTGGATGGTCCAACATATATTTCCAAACTTTATTCAAAGTTAATTTTGGAAAATCTCCCCATAATTATAGGGGGTACTTTAAGTCCTCCTTGACACTATTAAAGATAGGTCAAATCAGTGCCACTATATTGGGGCAGCCCATATTCGGCGTGCAATGAAAAATCTGATGCATGATATAGGGTTGGGAGATGTCTGGAGAGAGGTGATGGGTGAGGCTGCTGGATTTACGTTTTACAGTAAAAAACATCATCACTTCTCAAGATTGATTATATACTCATGAGTAGAGATTTTTTGTTTAAAACCACTGCTATTTCTATCCTCCCCAGTCACCTCTCAGATCACGCCCCTGTTTTATTTTCATTCAAAAGAACAATGAAGGTAGCTGAGTCGAGATGGACTCTTAACAGAAGAATGCTAATTGACCCTAAATTATCTTGGCCATCAAAGCTTCCGCTTTGGAGTTCTTTGAGATTAACATCGGCTCCACATCTATAGGAGTTGTAGGGGATGCCTTTAAGGCCAATTTTAGAGGTAGGCTACACGGTCTTATATCCTCTAAAAACAAAATTGCAGCCCGTGAGTTAAAACTGGGAGAAGACAAAATTAAGAAGTTAGAAGCTAATCTTCTCTTGTTAGGGATCGGTCCACCCGAAAGGGTTGGCAAAATACAGGAGGATTTAGGTTGGACTATAGAGGTAAGTTAGACGAGAAATGTAGGGCCCAATGGTTACATTAAAATATGGAGAGCTTTGAATACGGCGAGAAGGCTGGTGCCTTGTTGGCATGGAAGGCCAGAACGGACTGCACTAAAAACGATATAAGTGAGCTAGTCATTAATGACAGTGGAGATAAATCCACAGATATAGAGGACATAAAGAACTGCCTTCTCTCTCTCTTCACAGATCTCTGTAAAGAGGATTTGAAACCCTCAAAAAGTCAAATCCAGAGCTGGCTGAGCACTAAATCATTATCGTCCCTAACACAGGAGGGTAGAGACCTTTTGGACTCCCCCGATCTCGTTGGTGATAATTTAAATGCAAATAAAGTTATCAAAAAATAGGAAAGCAGCAGGTCTGGATGCCTCCCGAACGAAATATACAAACTTCTCAATGAGGAGATAGTACCAACATTGGGTTCTCTATTTCAATCAATCTATAGTCCATCGGGGGAAATACCAAGTTCATGGCGAGAGGCGACCATTGTATTAATACCTAAGCCTGGGAAGGATCCGTTGAGGGCTGACTCCTATTGGGCAATCTCCCTGCTAAACTACGACTATAAAATCTTTTTGGGTATTTTGGCAGGGAGATTGGTAAAACTGGCCTCTGGGTTGGTAAGTTGCGCTCAAAAGGGGTTTATCAGTGGGCGTTTTATTGAGGAACAGACTCAGCTCCTCATTGGTAATATCGATCTGGCCATCGTAAGATCTGAACCCTTGGCAGTAATCGCTTTAGATGACGCCAAGGCGTTCGATAGGGTTTGTTGGTCCTATCTATGGGAGGTTCTGGAGGCTATGGGCAGAGGCCCTGAGTTTATCCATACGCTCAGACAATGCTATCAGGGAGCCTCTGCAAAAATCTTGGTAAATGGGACGCTTACTTCTAGCTTTGAGATTCAGAGGGGAACCAGGCAGGGTTGTCCCATCTCTCCCCTCCTGTTCGACATATATATAGAGCCGTTGGCTCAGGCAATAAAGCTTGACGACCGGATTCAGCCCTTTAAATCTCAGCAGTATACATCAAAAATAGCATTATATGCGGCAGCCTTTATTCTTTATACTAGCGATCCAGAAGCAACAATGCCAAGGGTGGAGGCCCTCTTGGGGGAGTTTGGCTTAATTTCTGGATATCTAGCCAACTCCTCCAAGACGGAGGTAATGTGCTGGAATATAACACAATGGACGGGGCAGACCAGCAAAGAGTTCAAATACCTTACCATTACTATAGTTAGTGATTGGGATAGAATTGCCCCCTTGAATTTGAAAAGAGTAAATAATTAATTGGATTGTCTGTTTGTAAGGTGGAAAAATCTACCTTTGACTATTTTTGGCAAGGTGAATTTTGTTAAAATGACTGTCCTCCCCAAGTTAACATACATCTTTAATGCTGTTCCTCTGAGGTTTCCTCAACATGACATCTCTAAAATACAGGGCAAGATCTGGAATTTTATTTGGGGAGACAAGGGAGTGAGATTGTCTTGGAAGAAATTGAGGCGGAGGTTGCTTAAAGGTGGGTTAGCCCTTCCGGATATCAGTTGGTAACTGGTGGCATTTCAATTTAGAGCCATCAGGATGCTTCTAACGAAACCTATAATTTCATCTTGGGGGTTTCTTCTCAGTGAACTGACAAGCAATGTTGAAGGGGGCAGCTCAGAAGGGTTTCTTTATAAATTTGGAGCACAACATTTTTTTAAGAAGGTGCGCCTGAAGGTCCTGAAGAATGCACTAGAAATCTGGTGCAAAGTAAGGACTAGGTATAAGATAGGGTACTATTCTGACCAAGCCCCCATTTGGGATTCCCCGGGGACTCCTCTTTGCCTTAAAGATGGTTTGGCTGCCCCTATTAGGGAAGCAGGAGTTTCCATTTGGTCAGATCTGGGGGACATCAATGGGGTGTATCCGTGGGAAGTACTGGAAGCTAAGTTAGGTCCTGGGTTCCCAAATTCATGTTTCTACAACTGAAATCCTGGTTCGAGACATAGAGCAGGGGTATAATGGGAATTTGGGAAACTGGGCACCTCCTTATGTCAGATCACCGGATTAAGAGAGAGGTATCAATTTGGTACACGATATTGGTTGAAGCAGATGACAAAGATATTCCATCTCAGGCTTTGGTGTGGAGACATCTCCCTTTGAATCTATAATAGAGGAGTTATTAGAGTCTTCCTTAAATCTTCTATATAAATATACCAAATCTGCCAGCCTAAAGAAAAAAAAATTCTTTGTAACTAACCGTATCTATTACACTTCAGCTAAAATAGCAACATTTGCCCCAACCCCTGAGCCGAAATGTTACAGATGCTTGGCCCCCAAAGCAAATGACAATCACGTTTTTTTTTAATGTGCAAAGCTGGTAGCATTCTGGGAAGGTGTTGGAGGCTACCTGCGTAGGATCTTTGGTATAAACATCACGGTTAATGAGACTCTAGTCTTCTTTGCTGATGACCACTTATCAACAAAAGATCTAGCAGCAAGGGATAGAGGACTTAACTGTGTTTAATCCTTTCAGCGCACATGGAAATCTGTCTGAAATGGAAAGGCCCCAACACCCCAAGAACAGAGGAATGGCTGAACTCTGCATTTGCGATGGCTCGCCTTGATATGGTCAGTGCTGGTAACACCTTAAATAGCTTTTGGCAACCTCTTATCACCATGGGTGGAGATCTGAGACTGTGTAGATACTGGAACGTGAAGGCCCTCAGTCCTATGATTACACCTTAAAACCCCAATACAAGGAGTCGGTCTGGGGACCTAAGCCTCCGAAGTGGGCCGGAGGGAGCCCAGGTCCATAACAACAGCTGTAAGACTCTGCATAGTGCTTAAAGGTGAGATGAGGACAAAAAAAAAGCTTAACTTAGAGGCAAGGTGTGAAGTATTTATGCAGCACACAAACAGTAATAAAGTGAAACCAGGACACAATAAACATCCCACAACAATTAGAAGAATAGAGTAAAATGTAGTTAAGTATTTGAAACATAAATTACAAACTTCCAATCAGTAGAGCCGGAGATATGCAATTTTAAAGATTTAAATAAAAATAGTGCCTAGGAGTACAAAGCCCCAATTGTGGTTATCTGGTTGTTAAGGACCGGGACAAAGTCACAAATTTCACCCTACCATGATGGAGTATGCGCCGGACACAGGGACCCAGTTAGGCCTGTTGAACAAGAGTCACATAAGAAACGGGTTGCACACCGTTTTTTAAAAACCATGTTTGTTTTGTCCTTTTAAACCATTATTTTTACGAGTAGCGTGCTCACTGATTCGTGCAAAGCCCACACTGCACGTGTAAAACATAAACACCAAAATCGTGGGGTATTTCTTTGACCCCACTGCAGCGGCGACAGCCTCATTTTCAAGAATGCAAATGCTTCCATTATTTCATGTTAAACTTTTTCTCTTTGTATCTTAGTCCTTATGTTATGCGCTGCGCGATCACTTTGCTTTTAGTCATCTTTCTTAAACTCCTCCTCATGCAAGGCAAATGCAGTACCTTAAATCCTGGTTGTGGTGTGTTGCGTGATCCCGCCTCAAAGGTGATTTGTCCAGCGGAGGTTCTGAGGATCTGCGAGGCTGCGATGCGAGGTCCTGCATTGTTGTTAAGGATTCTATTGCTGAGGGGCTTGAGTGCAAAGTCCTGCATCGAAGAAGCGTCATGCACTGGCTGGTTCTAAAGAAGTTGCAGGACTTGCGATGCGGAGTCTGATATTGTTGCCAAAGATTCTGTCAAAGAGAGGCTTCCAATGCAAAGGCCTGCATCAGGGATGCATTGTGCAGTGGCGGTTCTAAAGTGGAGTTGTGAGGAGATGCATCGCTCTGCGTCAATTCTGCCTATAGGACCACTGCTGTGCTGGCAAAGCACTTTCAGGACCACTTCCAAGGGTCCAGGATTGGGGCGGCACCACTAGTAGGTCAACACTCACAGCACACTAGGTCCAGGTGCTATGTTCAAAATGGTTGAAGCCTGTTCTGTTCCTGAGGCTTCTGATGAGGAGGTTAGTCAGCTGGTCCTTGGAGTCACTCTGGTGGTCCTGGATTCAAGATGCAGGTCCAGTACTTCACTCAGACAGCAGGGCAGCAAGGCAGCAGTCAGTAGAACAGCAGGGTAGCAGAGTGGCAGTCTTTCTTGCGGGGCAGCACAGCAGTTCTGAGTCTTCCACATATCCAGAGGTGGGCTAAAGAGTTGGGTCTGAAGGCCCATTATTTATAACTTGTGCCAGCTTTGAAATAGGAGAAGGTTCTGTATGTCTCCACCCCTAGAGATATCTGGAAATCCCTTCCTATGTGCCCTGGTCCCAGATTCCCAGGGGTCACAAAATACCTTTGTGAAAATACGCATGCAGGGCCTGTGTGATGAGCAAGTATGGTAGGTGACAGCTTCTCCACCTCATCAAGTCAAAGATGGTCTATCCTGCCAAAACCTATGGACCTTTCTTTCTCTGTCTGGGAGCATTACAGAAAGCACAACTGCCAGCTACAGCTACATCTGGTCATGTTAGCCAGGAAACAGTATGCAGGCTGCAGGCACCAAATGGTTGGGACAAGAAAGTGGAAACTTTCTAAAAGTGGCATTTTCACGGTAGTGACTTAAAACTTGACTTTACCTTTAAAGAGGTCTTCAAAGTACAATTCCTTACACACCAAACTCAACATCCCTGCCTGCTTTCAAATGGAACTTACCATTTATTAAATGTAATAAGGGAACCCAAGGTAATGCTTTGGAGAGGTTGGTCTCACAGTAGTGAAAAACAAATGTAGGAGATTTTCACTACCAAGACATATTAAACTTAAAAACACATCTCTAACTTTCAAATACACTGCAACCTGCCCTCTAATCCATGTAGGGTCTAGCCTGTAGTTGACTTACATGTATAAAAAAGTGAGGTTTGGGACGGGCAAGAGGTTTATCTTGTCAGGTCGAATTGGCAGTTTAAAACTGCACACACAGGCTGCACTGGAAGGCTTGGGACATATTTAAAGGGCGACTGAAGTGGGTGGCACAATAAGCGCTGCAGGCCCACTGTTAGCATTTAATTTATAGGCCCTGCGTACGTGTAGTACCACTTTACAAGGGACTTACAGGTAGATTTAATATGCCAATTGAGGTGAGCCAATGTTACCATGTTTAAAGGAGAGAGTAGATGCATGTTAGCACTGGTGAGTAGTGGTAAAGAGTGCAGCATTCTAAAGACATCAACAACAAAGTCAACAAAAACAGGAGGCTGGAAGGCAAAACATTGGGGTAAAACTACGCCAAGGATGTCAGGTCCAACAACCGAGTTTGAAAGTTTCAGGGTTTAGAGATTGTCTGCATGTTATGACAATAGGAATAGAAGTCTCTGAAGTAAAAATGTTTTAGAACTTGTGAAGTCTTTGTTTATAAAGGTAGTGCTTTTCAAGAATTTCTTTAAATTTACAAAGCCATGAAAAACCTAACTGGAGAGAACATGTTAGCAGGGATGCATAAAAAGAAATGCCACAAGAAACAATGTTTTTAGCCAGATAGTTCACTGACAAAGGTGTTTTTATTTAATCATTTGCTTGCAAACGTTTATATTTCCCGCAAGTGTAGTTGAATACAGTTGGATAATCCCCAAACTCCGTAAACTGCAAAGTGCAAAGTTGTGTAATTACTCCCATCTTCGACATCAAGGTTTAAATCTTTGCCCATCAGCAGACAGAAAACTGTAGTCACAATTAATACAGTGAAAAACATGTAACTAAATGGTGAAATAGAACAGCTATCAGTACTCACCTCTATTGTTTCTTGCAAACTATATGCACCTGTGAAGGAAATCTAGACTTGAGCTAGCTTTAATAAGAAGGTGGCATTTAATGTTCCTCAAGTAACATGACACAAAGAATATGATCTAATGGTTAACTATAACATGATAGAATGAATAAATTGCGGATTCATTGAAAAGTGTATAATTGTTCACAATAACGCTTAATGCATTTCAGAATTCATGGGTGTTAGAAATGGGATTTCTGGTTGGCTAAGGCTTGCGCCAAAGACAGGCAGAAACCACCACTCTAGTCAGGGCAAGGGAGTTACATGCCAAGATAACCCCTGCTCACCCCCTTGGTAGCTTGGCACGAGCAGTCAGGCTTATCCCGGAGGCAATGAGTGTAGCGTTTGCGCAACACACACACAGCAGCAACACACTAGACACACCACAAAAAGGAACTCCACAGAAGGTTATATATAAAAATAGCCTTTGTATTACCATAAACACATTAGATCATAATCACACAGATACACTGTGCCAACTGGCACTGAGCAGTATTTACAGGGGATTATATACACATGACAGGGCCACGTGGGCCACTGTCAGAATCAGCACTTAGTAGAAATAGCACTTCTAGAACATAGAATAATTGTAGCACAAAATAACACTTGTAGAACATAGCCAGTAACCACTGGTAAAAGGTAGGTACACACTACGCAATACTAATCACCATAGGCATAGATCACGCAGGGACACATAAACTCACTAGTATAACCTATACTAGGCAAAACAACCTCCTAAGCATGAAACACATTTAGAGGTATAAACATCATCCACTATTGTCTTGTGCGCGCTGCACTTTATCACAGCCAGTCGCTAGGGTAACGTCAATGGTGTTAACAATCGTAATATCAGCGGACCATGCTGTATGCGTTGTCCATGTGAAGTAAAAAATCCCCGTTCTGCCCACAGTCGCCCATAATTATGAGCCACGCCGAAGGCGTATTGGCTGTCAGTATAAATGTTCACGTCCAGTCCCTCACTCAGTTCACATGCTCTCAGTAAAGCTATAATTTCTGCAGCCTGGGCCGAATTGTAAGGTATTCTAGAGGTCTCCACTACCGTCTGTAATGTCGTTATTGCATATGCTGCTGTCGATGTACCATCTGCAAGTTTGAAACAAGACCCGTCTACATACAGTTCCCCATCCGGATCATCTAAGGGCTTGTCCGTCAGATCCACCCTCCCTTTTGTCTCTTCCTCTGTCCGAAACAAACAGTCATGCATGTCATCGTCCTTTGCATCTGTTGGGATAGGTAGCAACGTGGCAGGGTTCAGGGTAGCACACCTTTTTATCGTCACATGGGGTGCAAAGAGGGTCATCTCATAGCCGGTAAGACGAGCACTAGTTAAATGCTGCGTCTGTGTTCTGTTTAGCAAAATGTCCACAGCATGTGGTACCATTACTGTGAGGTCTGAACCCAATACGAGTCCTGCCGATTGTCTTATAGAGACCGCAGCAGCCGCCGTGGCCCTCAGACAACTCGGCAGCGCTCTTGCCACATTGTCGAGCATCGCAGAGAAATAAGCACAGGGTCTCTGCTTCCCTCCGAAACATTGTGTTAGGACAGACAACGCGCAACCTTCCGCCTCGTGTACATAAAGCACAAAAGGCTTCTGGTAATCAGGTGTTCCCAGAACGGGTGCAGAACATAAAGCAGTTTTTAGTGACTCGAACGCTTCCTGGCATGCAGGGGTCCAGGGTAGGGGTTCGCGCACTTCTTTGGTAGTCAGATACAATAGGGGTTTTGTTAGTAATGCATAGTTAGGTATCCACTGGCGACAATACGATGTTATGCCCAAGAATGCGCGCACCTCTCGCTGCGTGTTTGGTACCTTCATGTTAGTTATCGCTTTTATGCGCTCTGGCGTCAATCTCCTCCCCACTTTCGAAAGGAGGTGACCTAGGTAGGTAACCTCCGTTCGACAATATTGGAATTTTGGAAGGGACACCTTATGCCCCCTTTTGGCCAAATGATGCAGTAATTTTATCGTAGCATCCCGACAACCTTCCTCTTCATCCGATGCTATCAGGATATCATCCACGTACTGCAACATAACGTTGCTAGGTGGAAGTTCCAATTTGTCCAATTGTGGCTTCAGTGCTTGACTATATATGCTCGGGCTTTCTGTGTAACCTTGGGGAATTCTCTTAAACCTAAAGCTTCGGCCAGCCAATGAGAATCCGAAGAGATAACGGCTGTCTTCATGTACTGGGATACTGAAGAAAGCATTCTTCAAATCCAAAACAGAAAAATACTTAGCAGATGGGGGAATCATTGTCAATATCGTAGTGATGTCCGACACCACTGGATATTGTGGCTCCACTACTTTATTCACATGGCGCAAATCAATCACAAACCTATAGACATCAGGAGTATTATCTGCAGCATCAGGCGACCGTCTTTTAAGGATCGGCAGTATGGGGCTGTTACATATGTTCGAGTCTGTCTCCTCCACTACTCCTGACTTAATCAAATCTTGTATTATTTGTAACAGGGCTTTCTCTCCCTCCCTAGGTATTCTATACTGTGGTACCCTGGGTAATTTCGCTCCCACCTTAACCTTTATTGTTACTGGGGCAATATCCATCTTACCCACATCTGTATCATTGGTAGCCCACAAACTGTCGGGTATTCCTTTGAATTCGGGTGGTAGCGGATCATCTTTGGAGAAACATTGCAGTGGGCGAGCAACAGTCGGGCCTAGCGTGAGGTACACGCCGTCCGGAGAACAATAAATGGTGGCGTGCAACCTCTTCAATAAGTCTAAACCCAGTAAATTTTCTCCACAATTTGATGTCAATAAAAATGGTGAATCAACAGTGAAAGGGCCAATCGTAAGTGTAAGGGGTTTGGAAATGGGGCTAATCACCGGGGTACCTGAAAAACCCACAGAGATATTGTTCTTGCCAGACAGAGCCGCCCCGGGGACCCGAGAATGAGCCACTGAACTTTTCATTGCACCCGTATCCACTAGAAATTTCTGCTGAGACCCCAATAAGTCCACCTCGACATAGGGTCCCCTCTGATCAACTTCCACAGGCACTGGTCCCTCGCTCTGTCCTATGCTGTCCTAGTTATGGGAGAATCCTGTCAAATCGTCCATAGAGTAGTCATCATTGTAATACTGACCACCACCCCTTTGTAGTTGTTGCCTGTCTGCACCATTGTCAAAGTAATTTCCTCCTGGCCTCCCGCCCCCATCTGACCGTACATTCTGTCTCCCAGAGTCACCACTACCTCTTCCTCATCCTCGCCCTGAACCAGCATTCGACTGAAACAGAGGGCAATCCCTCCACCAATGCCCCTTTTGCTTACATTTTGCGCACTGATTCGGTCCCAGTCTTTCTCTACTATCGCCTCTGCCATAGCCGCCACCTCCTCGTCCCGGAGCAGCACCTCTCCCTCGACCCCTAGACACTTGCTGTTACAAAACCCTCGTCTTCAGATCCTTAGCCTTCTTTTCCTGCTTGTCCTTACTTTCATTTTCTCTGTGTTCATAATACTGAGCCATACTGAGAATACCGGAGGGAGAGGACGTCGTCCACGTACTCTCCGACGCTTGCAACCTTAATGAGATCTCAGGCAATAAGTTCATGACGAACCTATTAACAAAGAGTCGCAACCCTCCATCCTGTGACACATCCTGCCCACTAAAGTCCATAAACGTCTCTTCAAACCTCGTAAAGAAATCCGAGACTGCCTCATCCTTTTTCTGCTTGCAAGCGGTCAACTTGTCCCAGTCTACTTTCTTCGGGGGAATGAGAGTGTGCATGTACTTTATTATTCGCCCCGGTAACGCCAGAATCTCAGCTTTTGGCTTTTCCCCTGGCTTACGTTCCTTGTCCCAATCCTGCAACTCCTGCCACGTACCACCCAATTCTTCCGAATGATCTGTACCCTTCACCTGCCGCCATACATCGACTGGGACCAGAAGCCCAAAAAACAGTTCAACATCAGCTAAAGTCATTACGGTGGAAGACGCGGCTTCCGTCAGCTCTTTATAATATGCAGTCGAGTTCTTTCTAGAATCTGGCAACTGGGCCTTTAAGGCCAGTACCTCACTTCTCTTCCATGGTGTATACACCCATTGCTCCTGGAAATGTGCATCTACCCTATTCCTGGTGACAGCCTTCGTGACCGGATCTACTATCTCGGGTATCTCGGGATGAAAGATAGGGTGCACTTCACGCATTGGATGTATACCTGGAAAATGGGGCACACCTGCAGAGGGCAATTCATTTCTATACTGTAATAAAGCGCGTAGACTGCGCATCACCTCCTTCACCCCAGTATTCGTTCTGTAGGCTTCACTCTGTATATCTCGTAAAGTTGCCGGAGCCACACCTCCATACCCCTGCTCCCATAGCGATATTAGTACATTTGACATGTGCCACAAAGCGTGCTGTTGCATCAAAGGCTCAAAATCTTTCATTGTGGACCAAATGTCTTCAAACAAATAAATGTTATTCCTAGCCCACTGACATGCCTGGTTGGCCACTATACTCTTCTCATCCAAACCAATCGTAGAACGCGTAAGCAACTTCCGTACCTGTGAGAGCAGTCCGCTACCTGCGCCTCGACTCGGCGTTGACATCTCCTGACTAGGGGTAGTGCTAGCTGAAACAGTAGGGAGTACCAGAGAAAATTGGGAGGGGGCAGGTGAACTGGCCGGGAGTAAAGAAACGAGGGGCGTCGAGGAGGAGGGTGGGGAGGCAGAAATCGCTGCGCCAGGTTGGTGCGGGGCACTTGCCAGTGGACCCGGAACCCCACTAGTAGAGGCGGGAGCTGGTAGAGTGGGATACAATGACTGCGGGGCATAAGAAGGAGGGGGTCGAGTACTCAAAATGTCTTCCATCTCATCCTGTTCATCCTCTCGTACTACGTAACTTTTATTTTCTTTCAACCTGCAAAGCCTATCTGTGCGCTCCAAACGTTGCTCATTCTCATTCTTCGTGTGTTCTCTTGCTTTCTGTGCCATTGTCTGTGCTGACTTTTTAAGAGCCGCCTTCTCTTCTCTCAACTTACGTTCCCTGACTTCCTTCTGCCATACTCTTAAAGAATCGAACATGCTTTGACGGCTACGCTTAGCAAACAATTTATCTTGCAAATAATCCAATTTAGCTGCCTCGAATGAACCTGTCAAGGGCCATTGTAAATCCACATTGTCAGCGGTATATCGGTGCCATAAAGTGCCAAACAAGATCGGGGGCAATCCATGCTTGATATACATATCAAAGTTTGGAGTGCCCTCAAGGGGTGCAGGTTGGCTCTCAGCCAGCCTGGAGTCTGATACACGACAACAACACCCAAAACATCGTAACTTACTGAAACACGGCATCTCTACTTTGGTGTAAAATAAAACACTTCTCCACAAAATTCGTTACCTTGAATCGCTAGCTCGAGCTCGTTCACACACATACACATATAAATTCTTCCAAACACGTGTTACCAAATGGGACAAGGCCCGTCGACCAAGTCCTGGGGAACCTGGACCCTACCGCAGACCGAACAGTACGCTAACTGTTCTGAGGATGGAGAACACATCCGCTCCCCGTGCGGCACTACGGATCGCTGCGCACTTTACCACAGGAGACCCAGGACTCACCTCCACTGAACCACCACTCTAAGAGTTCAGGGTAAGTTCCGGGGTCCATCCGTAATGAGCCACGCCTTCACCACAGTACCACCCGGTCGGATTACTACAAATAATATATCCAAATATTCTCCCAACCTCGTCAAGTCTGTCAGAGCGCCTGCTCGCACTCTGAGTTCC
Source organism: Lissotriton vulgaris (assembly GCF_964263255.1). Lineage (NCBI taxonomy): Eukaryota > Metazoa > Chordata > Amphibia > Caudata > Salamandridae > Lissotriton > Lissotriton vulgaris. The sequence goes on along the minus strand of NC_141696.1, from coordinate 369,270,843 downwards.
CCGGAGCACACTAGCCCCAGGAGCACACCGGCTCCTCAAACCACTGGAGACACCCTAGTCTCCCGGAACACTCCAGCTCCTTAAACAATCACAGGTGGACCACTCACCTTCCGTAGGCGGTACCGACCTCTACCGTTCTCCACCTCCAGCTGCCAGGACCAACACGGTCAGCTCCGAGTTCCGCCTTCTGGACCCCGGCGTAAGATCCGAACCGGGACCTCTCCCGATCAGCAGGGTGGGGCAGCGCTGCGAGAACCAAGCTCGGCATCAGATGGGTACCCGGGCCCACCGTGCCGACCAGCGGGTCCCCGGTCTTCTGCTACCCACCTACGGGTGAGAAAGATCTTTATCGCGGGGTTCCTGTTCGGGCGCCATCTGATAAGCATGGCTCAAATCCACCCGAGTGGCTTACCGCACTCACCTATAGTAACTCTGTAAGAAGTCAGCCGGACAGTGGAGAAGAATAAACAGAATATTTTATTAGGCCACAAACTCCCATATGAGAGGGCCCTGTACGACCTCACCCCTAAGAGTGCGTCGAGAGGACTGACTCTCTTCATCATAGCAGTACATTATAATGCAACACAGTACATTAGGGTACGCCCCTTCTGGAAAATTACTGAAACCCAGACAGAGGAACAATGTTCTCATACAGTAGGCATCTGCACCTGCAAGGGATACATCGCTATCTTTGCTCAAGGCCGCGGAGCTAAGCCTCAGCGTCTCTGGTGCATGAGAACATTACTGATAAAGAGACTTGTTAGTTTCGGCCACAGTTAGCTGAGAAACGAAAACCTCTGTCTTAGTGAAATTCTCTATTCCTACGGGAGGGGCAGATGAGCGAGTGCGACCCGCAGACTCAGGGAGATATACAAAATGGAGGCACACGGGCTAAGCTAAGAAACTAATATCATCACACATATAATTGAATAATCATGTAACAAGCAAGAGTAATGCAAACACGTGAATATATACGCACTTCATCAGTTAGTCACATGATGCTAACTCACATATGAAAATAGAGATGGGTGAGGCATCGAAAAGTGAATTCTATCAACAGGCATAACGGCATTGCACATTACGCATAAACACACATTAGGAAGAACCATGTACCCTAAGCGAGGGCACAACACATAAAAACTGTCTCCAGGCCCACTTGGTCTCTGAGGGGCTCAAACGCCCTTTGTCCAGCAGAGTCAGGGCTACAAGCTGCAAATGCAGCAATTCACAGGGCACAGGGCACCACCTAAACGTTGCAGCTGCCCACTAAGTGCTGGGCAGCTGGGGAAACTGAGCCTTGCACACAGCGTGCCTCCTGGCTCTCCTCTGAGACTCCTAAAGAAACAACAGTGCCCCCAAAACAGCGTGGGAGCTTCGCAGGCTCAAATTCACAAGATGCGCCATACGTTGGAGTCACGAAAGCCCTGGGGGCAAGGGTGCAACAAATGCAGGCAAGGACCTGGGCCCCTCGGGACCTGTTAAGCCAGGATGTGCCCCCTCGGTGGAGCCATGAAGGCTGACAACAATTGCCCAATGTTGGAGGGGCCCGCTGCCAGGTGGGGCTACTCAGAACTTAAACACCGGTAGGGGGCTTCTTATGCGGCCCCTCTCGGGGTCGCAGCACTCTCTAGTCTCCCCACGTGGGAGCGGTCAAGGAAATGGCCTCCAAACAAAGTCAGCACCGGCAGGAGGGGAGGTGCCGGCACCTGCAATGTGCCCCGACGTCTACTCCACAACACTGAACACAGGGGCGCTACTCACCGGCTTTGCAGGACTCCTCCAGACTCTGTCTCCTGCTCACCCGGTCACCTTAGGCAGTGCGGTGGCTCCTTCTCCGGCTGCAGGCTCTTTCTTTCCACTCCCCGGCCTCCGGTTGTAGTTCTCAGATCTTGGAGGAAGCCCTCGCGGCCGGACCAATGGCAGCGAGGCTTCGTGATGACACTACGGGGCTAGAACCAATCCCAGCGTGGCTCTGTGCTGAGGAGAGGGAGTCCCAGACAGCGGGGGCCAATCACAGCGTGGCAGAGCGCTGCAGCTTCACGGCGGCTCTCCTCGGGACACAACACGGGGTAGGCACCTGTTTAAATCAAAATATACAGCGGGTGGGCACCCGCAATAGGACACACACTCGGCAGAAACGTGGGGTGGGCACCCGTGCAAGTTGAAAATAGCACACCAAGACGAACGGTGGGCACCTGCGCACCACAATTACATAAATAAGCGGGGTGGGCACCCGTGAGGCGTAAGAGGAGGGGGGAAATCCCTACGCCCGGCATTCCCTCTTGAGGAAATGCAGCTCAGCGCTGTGAAGCCCCCACACGCTCCACTTCTTCTGGGGGCCAGAAATACAGGTCTCCTGGAAAAGGGGAAAATAAAGCGCTCCCAGGAAAGTAGAAATAAAGTGCTGCCCAGGCGCTTTAGCACCAAGTCCCAAAGTCCAGGGGAAAGTCTCTTTCAGAGCGCAGGGGGGGCAAAGGCTGGGCCCAGGGGCCACCTCACAGCGCCCTCCAGCAGGGAGGCAGTCCCCAGTGGTGGTCCTCCTGGCGCCCAGCAGCAGCAGCAGGCCCCCCCTCAAGTTAGGAACAGAGTGAACAATGTGCATGGGGTCACAGCCCCTTTTTATACACATATTTCCTTTGTCTGGAGGGTGCAGGGTAGGGGGAAAACCAGACACAGCTGGTTCTGGAGCACTTTGTTGTGCTCAGCCACCTCCCCATTCACAGGGCAGGCTGGGGACATCAGTCGCACCACAGGGGGCGGAGCCAGCATTGTGTAGGGAAGGCCCAGCCCTATTCAGGTCCCAGGTGCATTCCTCCCTCCCATCAACATGCAGATCTCTACATTCACCACCGGGGCAGACCCATCCTGAATTCTGGAGCCAGGCACACCAGCCAGCTCCAGCCACTCACAAGCCAGATAGTCAATTCACTTTTACTACACAGACATGCCAACTTCTAGAAGTGGCACTTCTACACTAGACACATTAAATCTGCGCACATCATAGCACAGCATTTATTCTCACGAGTTCGCACATACCAAACTCGCCCCTGCACGCCCCAAACATCAGGAACTACCATGGACACACACATTCCTCATGTATTCATATGGGAGGGCAGGCCAATCTCACCACAGGCACTCAGACTGCACACACACCTTACACTGGGACACAGGGTTAAAGTGTGCAGAAGCCCAAACAAACTAACACCAAGTCACCTTAAAGAGCTAAAAGTTTTGGGGTGAACCTGCCAAAAGGGCCAAGTCCAACAATGGGGAATCATTTTTTCCATTTTATAATCGTCTGGCATTAAATCTGAGATGAAATCAACATAATTCAGGAAGTTCAAGCATTTATTCTACTGTGAGAGATTGTATTCATTGTATTTTACTTTGGTGGCTTTTCTCTACAGAGCTTGTCCTCATCTTGAAGCATGGGCCCTTTATGGTGCCTGATGATATTTGCATAGTACTCTCTGATTATGTTTTGAAGGAAAACCCCATGATTGTTAGATTTGAAAAAAGTGAAGGTAAAAGATAGCCATGCGTAGAAAGGAGAGAGGCAGGGCCAGAGTTTCGCAGTTTGGAAGTTGTGAATCTAAATAGGAATATATTTCTGCATGACTTACACAGAACCAATAACAGTTCTGTGCAAAGTAAGCATTCATCCACAGGTTATCATAATACAAAGAACAATTCTGCTCCTGGTAAACATCATCAAACTCAGAAAGTACAGATCTGAGACTAGTCATAATTGTCTTAAGTACACATTTTTGCAGTCACCTTAACTCCTTGGCCGCGGGGGTAATTCCGCGGCTGTGCTGGGGGGCGGAGGGGCGCGCACAGCGCCCCTGTGTTCGTGATGAGCTCAGCTCGTCTTGAGCCATGGTCGCCGTGTTATCCCCGCGTGCGAGCATTGGAGGTGTTATGACGAGCTCAGCTCGTCATGAGCACATGGCAACCGTGGCTCGTGACGAGCTCAGCTCGTCATGAGCATGGGAGGGGTTAAACCAAGGCAGATCAAGTACAGGTCTGATGTTAATCATCATAAAGCCACACTGACCACATACAGCTGTCAGTCCAGTTAACGTAAGCATGCAGTGAATAAAATATAGATCTGAGCCTAGTGATCAGAAATGCACACAGAACCGCATACAGATGTGAGCCTAGTCATCATAAACATACACAGAACCCCATAAAGATATGAGCCTAGTCACCATAGAGTCACGGAGACCAATGGCCTAATTTCTGAGGTTTTGCCCTAAGGCAGCACCGCAGGCCTTTCTGCTGCGCTGCCCTATGGCAAAAGAAAAGGGCAGCAATGCACTGTATCTATTAGATATGGCATATTCCTGTCCTTTTCCCATACGCTGCTGCACAATGGACTGCCCTGCGCCAATGCAGGCACCTTTGCACCATGGTGCAAGGGTGCCTGCTTTGTGGGGATGATTATTTTTGTGCAGGAAGGCAACCTTCATGCACATAAACAATCACAAGAGGCTTTTTCATCTTTCTATGTGTGGTGCAGAATGCAGCACACATAGAAAAAGGAAAAATGAGGTGATATAAAGATATTTCCCTTGTTGTGCCTTCCTTATGCCTCCCCTTGGAAGACGTATGTTTTTGACACTGCCTCAGATTTGCGATTTCTCGTAAATCTGTGGCAGTGTAAAAAATCCGTAGATGTTGCTAGGAATGCCCACAGCAACACCCATTGTAGGGTCCACAAGATACAATAAAGGGCCCTTCACAGATGTGGCGATCAAGACATTTGTGCTCTGACCCCTCCATGAGGGGACTGATGAAGGCGGAGCTAACTATATAGGTTATAATTGTATCTTGTGTACCCTACTAGATGTTTGTACCACAAGACTGTTCCATACCAGTGAAAGTATGGATTTCACTTTTAAAGTTTTTGACTCTTAGTTTTGTTCCTGAAGAATGCCATGAAGCTGTTGGTCAGTGTTGGCAGAAACATGTTGACCAGGATAGAATAGGGAAATATCCATATCCTTAGTTCACTGAGCTTTTTTTAATCCTATCCATTGGGTTTACCAGATTAAAATTGTCCTCACCCTCCAAGAGACACAATTGTTTGTTTGCACTTTGCCCCTCCCTCTCCTACAAAAAAGGTAGAATTTGTAGGTTGGTTGACATTAAAAAAAACCTGCTCCTCTCCTACGGGAGACTACTAGCCCACACTGGGTACCTTGAGATCCCAGTGTGAAGAAGGAAGCATGTCACCCTAGGTTGAGTGAGGGCTCTAGTTTTAAACACACCGGTGCTTCCTAGTCTCTTTATTTTTGTGTTCCCTTGTTATCTGTTCTCTTCTACTTTGTACTATCCTCGTACACTATGTGAGATATACTTTTATCTCAAGGGCTCGCCTATGGGTGTGGGATAACCCCTTTGTCTACCTTTCCCCCTTTTCTGGGTTTGGCTGCAAAGTGTCTAGGGTATCAAAGGGCAGGCAGGCCTAAGTGTAAGCTGCATTTGTCAGTGAAGAGGAGGCAGCCCTTAGAAGTCAGGAAGGAAGTAGGCAAGCCCTGATGCTACCCTTTGAAGCTTGGGAAGGGCTGAGTACAACTACCCAGGAGATCCTGCTCAGGAGAGCAACATCCTGCCACACACTGAGGGCCCTTTTTGTTGCCTCACACTGAGGGCCCTTTTGTTACCATGTCTGGAAGGAATACACAAAACACTACTTCCATTCTCGGTCATATGACCCTGGATATTCGAAGAAAGGTACATTTGTTTGTGTCAGAAAAATGCCCACTTTCTAAAAATTGTGCACAAAAAGGTGTTGGCCGAATACCTACACCCAAACTAGGCCTCAACAACAATATTAGACAAAAAGAATGTTTGGGTGTGCCATTCAAATCAACAACAGATGAATAAAACCCCCTTTGTCAACTAAGGTTGTTTTGGTCTTTTATTACACCTTCATTATTCAGTTATTTTTCAAAAGGAAACTGTACTCATTTATTACATGTCTCACAAAGAACAACCAATTTGATTATTATACAAGATGTCAAAAAAACTGTGAGACATTTGACAGTTACAAAACCGACAACATTAAATAAGAACACATGACAATACAAAAATGGCCAGTCCTTGTTTTGTGATTGAAATCTTCCGCATTTTTTGAATGCTGAGGCAGTGAAGTACGCTGCTCCAGAAGTCTAAACTTTCTAAAAGTGGCATTTTCCGAATAGTAACTAAAACCCCGACTTAACCATTAAAGAGGATTTAAAATTACAATTCAATTGAGTGAAAGAAGCATTCATCTATGTGTTCCCAAACGGAAGTTTTCACTTATTAAGTAATCCCAGTGTTAGTCTATGAGAAAGAGCCTTACAACAGCAAACAAGCATTTGCAATGCAATAGGTCTCGCATTAGGAACGTTTGAGCTATTGGTCTTGTAAATGACAATTATGTTATTTATGTGTTGGTTTTGAAAATAGCTAAATTAATAGCTTTGTCATTTACAATGCCAATAGTTATAACTTTCGCAAATGTGACACCTATAGCATTTGTAATGCAACATGTTTTGTATTTATGTGACTTAGATGTATTGATATTAAAAATAACAATGGCTATTTTTAATTTAATTAATACTTAAATAAAAGTTATTGTAATTTATAATGGCAATAGCTTAAACTTTTATAAATAACTTTTGTGAAGATTATGTTTAGTGTATTTTATTGTGACGAAAATCTAAGAACAGAAGTGAAATATTAACATTTTTTTGTGACATTTGTAATAAATCTTGAAACATTGAGAGAACATATTTGAACCAGTTGTTGAATGGTTGCACAGAATAATGCTGCAATGGCGCTGAGTGATGCTGTGGTGTAGCTGAGTGATGCTGGGGTGGCGCTGAGTGATGCTGTGGTGGTGCTGAGTGGTGCTGTGGTAGTGCTGAGTGGTGCTGTCGTGGTGCTGTGGTAGTGCTGAGTGGTGCTGTGGTGGTGCTGATTGATAATGTGGTGGTGCTGAGTGGTGCTGTGGTTGGTGGTGCTGAGTGGTGCTGTGGTTTCACTGAGTGATGCTGTGGTTGCGCGGAGTGGTGCTGTGGTGGTGCTGAGTGGTGCTGTGGTGGTGCTGAGTGTTGCTGTGGTGGTGCTGAGTAATGCTGTGGTTGCGCTGAATGATGCTGTGGTTGCGCTGAGTGATGCTGTGGTTGTGCTGAGTGATGCTGTGGTTGCGCTGAGTGATGCTGTGGTTGGGCTGAGTGATGCTGTGGTTGCGCTGAGTGGTGCTGTGGTTACGCTGAGTGGTACAGTGGTGGTGCTGTGGTGTTGCTGAGTGATGCTGTGGTGGTGCTGAGTGGTGCTGTGGTGGTGCTGAGAGATGCCGTGGTGGTGCTGAGTGGTGCTGTGGTGGTGCAGTGGTGGTGCTGAGTGATGCTGTGGTGGTGCTGAGTGATGCTGTTGTCGTGCTGAGTGATAACGCGGTAGTGCTGAGTGGTGCTGAGTGGTGCTGAGTGGTGCTGTGGTGCTGCTGAGTGGTGCTGTGGTGGGGCAGTGGTGGTGCTGAGTGGTGCAGTGGTGGTGCTGAGTGGTGCTGTGGTGTTGCTGAGTGATGCTGTGGTGGTGCTGATTGGTGCTGTGGTGGTGCTGAGAGATGCTGTGGTGGTGCTGAGTGGTGCTGTGGTGGTGCAGTGGTGGTGCTGAGTGATGCTGTGGTGGTGCTGAGTGATGCTGTTGTGGTGCTGAGTGATAATGTGGTAGTGCTGAGTGGTGCTGTGGTGGTGCTGAGTGGTGCTGTGGTGCTGCTGAGTGGTGCTGTGGTGGTGCTGAGTGGTGCTGTTGTGGTGCTGAGTGATGCTGTGGTTGTGCTGAGTGATGCTGTGTTTGTGGTGAGTGGTGCTGTGGTGGTGGTGAGTGGTGCTGTGGCAGTGCTGAGTGGTGCTGAGTGATGCTGTGGTGGTGCTGAGTGGTGCTGTGGTGGTTCTGAGTGGTGCTGAGTGGTGCTGTGGTGGTGCTGAGTGGTACTGTGGTGGTGCTGCTGAGTGGTGCTGTGGTGGCCCTGCTGAGTGATGTTGTGGTGGCGCTGAGTGGTGCTGTGGCTGCTGAGTGATAATGTGGTGGTGCTGAGTGATAATGTGGTGGTGCTGACTGGTGCTGTGGTGGTGCTGCGTGGTGCAGTGGTGGTGCTGGGTGGGGCTGTGGTGGTGCTGAGTGATGGTGTGGTGCTGCTGAGTGGTGCTGCTGAGTGATGTTGTGGTGGTGCTGAGTGGTGCTGTGGTGGGGGTGCTGAGTGATAATGTGGTGATGCTGAGTGATAATGTGGTGGTTCTGAGTGGTGCTGTGGTGGTGCTAAGTGGTGCTGTTTTGGTGCTGAGTGATGCTGTGGTTGTGCTGAGTGGTGCTGTGGTGGTGCTGAGTGGTGCTGTGGTGGTGCTGAGTGGTGCTGAGTGATGCTGTGGTGGTGCTGAGTGGGGCTGTGGTGGTGCTTGAGTGGTGCTGAGTGATGCTGTGGTGGTGCTGAGTGGTGCTGTGGTGGTGCTGCTGAGTGGTGCTGTGGTGGTCCTGCTGAGTGATGTTATGGTTGCGCTGAGGGGTGCTGTGGCTGCTGAGTGATAATGTGGTGGTGCTGAGAGATAATGTGGTGGTGCTGAGTGGTGCTGTGGTGGTGCTGTGTGGTGCAGTGGTGATGCTGGGTGGTGCTGTGGTGGTGCTGAGTGATGCTGTGGTGCTGCTGAGTGGTGCTGCTGAGTGATGTTGTGGTGGTGCTGAGTGGTGCTGTGGTGGTGGTGCTGAGTGATAATGTGGTGGTGCTGAGGGATAATGTGGTTGTGCTGAGTGGTGCTGTAGTGGTGCTGAGTGATAATGTGGTGGTGCTGAGTGATGCTGGGGTAGCACTGAGTGATGATGTGGTGATGCAGAGGGCAGAAAGGCACAAAAAACGAGTCTAACAGAGGGCAGAAAAACAAGGGAAAAACGAGTCTCACAGAGGGCATAAAGGCAGAAAAAAAGGGAAACATACATGAATAGGAGACGAAGCTCAGCTTTGTAGAGTGAATCGGAATCCGATTTTTCTATTATCTGGTGTTGCAGCTGACACATCATAGATTGAAATATTTTTGTAATGTTATCTATTGGTAATTGTCGCCTTTTAGCAGATAGCTGCCAGGGACTTCACAAAACCGAATCTGACTTTAGTCTGTAAAAAAAACGTTTGGTAGGGGACTGGCGAATGGCGGTGCGATGCCCTGCCAATGGCAGACTACGCGCTATAGGAATTTAGTAAAACAAAATACAAAAATCCAACATAAAAACACGACTTTTAAATGAATAGCACATTGGATGAAATTAGTGATGGTCATTCTAGAGGCACATTTGTGCCAAGGTACCTGTGCCTTAGGCAGTGTATGAAGTATTGTAAACGTGTCTAAACAGACCTGTGCGGTTTTTGGGTTCTCGCTCGGGCACTTACGTTTAGTATTGGTATTATCCGGCTTTGTTCCAGTACTACACACAGCAGCCGTGCAGGGTCATGTTTAATATGCTTTAAGTGTGGGGCTGGAAGTCTGCAAAGGCTGCTGTGCAGCTTAATAGATTGGACCAATGCCTTAGACCCTACGCAGAATGGCTTTCGTGCTGGGCACAGCACGGAAACGGCCCTTCTTGCCATGGTAGAGCACCTACGTGCGGTGCTGGATGCTGGTCAGACGGCGGCACTGGTATTATTAGACCTCAGCGCCGCCTTTGACACTGTTTCCCACAGCATTCTGTTGTACCGGCTAGAGGAGATTGGTGTTGGGGGACAGGCTTTACAGTGGTTCCGCTCCTTCCTCGACAATCGTTATTTCTGTGTGGCTATCCCACCCTTTCAGTGCAAATTCCAGCTCTGGCCATGGGGGTTCCGCTGGGATCCTCGCTGAGCCCCACGTTATTCAATCTGTACGTGAGACCGCTGGCTGAGGTCGCTAGGCAGTGGGGCCTGACTTTGGTCTCGTATGCCGATGACACTCAGCTGGCGGTTACTCTCAGCTGGGATGCGGAACAAGACGCCCCCAGGTTTCAGAATGGACTGAAGGCGGTGGCCAACTGGCTGACGGCGAACTGTCTCCAGCTTAATGCCACCAAGACAGAGATTATGATTGTCGGTAAGAGAGTGGAGCTCTGGGTTGACAGGGGGTGGCCTTCAGAACTGGGACCAGCTCCGACTCCGGTCTCGGAACTAAGAAACCTGGGAGTCTGGCTGGACGCTGGCCTCACCTTCGTTGGCCATACCAAGAAAACTGCAGCCTGCTGTTTTAGCGTTCTTCGGGGTTTAAGACCTGTTCTTAAATTTTTTGATGCCTCAACTAGGCAGCTGGTGATTCAGGCTACAGTTATTTCTCGCCTGGATTACGCCAGCTCCCTCCTGGTGGGGGCCAATCAGGCAGAAATTACCTGCCTACAGCGGGTACAAAATGCCGCAGCCAGAGCGATAGTCGGTCTGCCTAGATTCTGTCCTGTTTCCAATGTCCTTCGCTCCTTGCATTGGCTACCAGTGAGGAAGAGAATTCATTTTAAGGTCCTTTGCTTTACTTTTAAAATTTTGAAGGGCATAGGTCCTCAGATTTTGTCCAATTTTCCGTCCTTTTATGTTTCGACACGCGCTCTGCGTTCCTTGGGCCAGGCTCTTGCCGTGGTCCCTCGGTTCAGACTTTGCCGTGCCGGTGGACGTTCCTTTTGTGTCAAAGCTGCAACTATCTGGACTCCCTCCCGGTGGAAATTTGTCTGCTGGAGGATCTTATTCTTTTTCGGAAAGCCATTAAAAGCTTTCTGTTTTAGTTTCTCCTTTTAGTTGTCCCTATCTGTTTTGGTTCCGAGTTGTGCTATGTGTTACCTTGTTAGGGCGCCAGGACGCTCCTTTGCTAGAGCAGATGTGCGCACAATAAATACCTATAACATAACATAACATAACATTTCAACAAACCTGAACTTTTTCAACGTGAGTGTCTGTGGGAAGGGGGCGGGAGCCGGATTAAATTCGGATTTAAACCGCACATTGTAAACTAGCAACCATAGACCTCTAGCGCTGCGAGGCCAATGAGCATCAGGATTTAAACCTGCGCAATGTAAACGAACAACCACAGACCTCTAGTGCCGCGAAGCCACTGAGCTCCAGGATTTAAAACTGAGCAATGTAAACCGGAAGCCACTGACATCTAGCGCTGCCAGGCATTTGAGTCCTATGATATAAAATAGTGCAATCTAAATAATCAACCACAGCCTCTAGTGCTGCGAGGCCGCTGAGCCCCCAACAGCCTCTAGTGCTGCGAGGGCGCTGAGCCCCCAACAGCCTCTAGTGCTGCGAGGCCGCTGATCCCTGGATTTAAACCTGGGCAATGTAAACCAGCAACCACAGAACCTTTAGCGCTGCGAGGCCGTTGAGCTCCAAGATGTAAAACAGCACAATGTAAACCGGCAACCTCAGACCTCTAGCGCTGCGGGTCAATTGGCCTCTTGAAACGTCTAGGTCCTCTTTCTATGCAGACCACAGGGACCAGAGGAGTAAGAGTGGGAGAACGGCAAATCAGGAGGGAGGGAAGCCTGAATAGGTATAAGTCAGAGTGGGAGGGGGAGAGGAGGCGGGGGAGAGCTCTTTGAAACGTGAATCTCTCGGCGAGGGGGGAAGAGAAGTGAGCGGATCCCTTTGAAAGCACGCACCGCCTCGCGGCCGTGAAAGAAGTGTGAACAAGCAACAAATGGCTTTCATGTGGTGATGCGAGGCAGGCGGCTCACCTCCCTTCCATGACCTTTGACCATATGTAATTACACTGTGCCCATAAAATGGGTTCTGTGCATTAACATTGCCCTAAAACAAGCATTGGCACAGCTAACACGTTTGACGTTGATTTGCTAATGTGTTCAGCATTTCTGTAAGCCTGTGTTTATTTACGAAGTAATTTTATTTAATAAATAGCGAGACCCATTGGCCATCATGGAACTCCTTTATAAAAACTTTGTTAGCCATTGGAAGCCTTGTTAACATGAACATTGGCAAAGACCTGTTGGATTGCCAATGCTTGATATATAGTGCTCCTGGGAGTGTAGGCGAAGGTGACTTGCATGTCGGAGACAGTCACTCCACCTCAGTGATGGGGCTGGTCCGTTTACTACAATTGAGCTACGTATAGTGCTGCATCACAGACTCACAGACCTTCAAAGCACTTCGTCACCAAGGAGCACATTCCGGTGTGTGCGCGTGTGTGCACGACACAAATGGTCCGTGATAAAGCAGAGTGCCTCATTCGGTGAAGGATAAATGTGCCGATTATGTTAAATGATCGGACGTCTGTCGGGACGTCAACAGGATGCATTTAGAAAGAAATGTATCCTGCAAGCGAGTGACTGGATGAGCCGTGAGTGACTGTGTGTGTGTGCGCTCGACTGATGGAGTGTCCCAAAGCACGTGCCTTTGGGCATGTCGCTGGAAATGTGAGTGAGTGTCCGATTGTGAGTGAGTGAGCACATGAATGTGATGCATCTGGGTAGGTGAGTGCCACTGCGAATGAGTGTATGAATGAGTGAGTGTGAAAGGTGCCACGTGATGGAGAGGGAAAAGTTAATTCGGATAATGACTCCTCCTTTTACCCTTCTGAGGCTAACACAATGAATAGCATTCAAGAGGTCCGTAGTAACACCTGTGATATGCAGCGCTCTAAAATCTGCGGCAAGAGGCGCTATATGAAAACCGAGGATTTCTTATTGAAATTAAAAGGATACATACCCTCCAAGATACTAGTGCAGACCGGCCAACATCTGGGAACGCCTAAGAGGGATATATGTAGAAAATGAGCATTGGCAAAGCCAGCAGGTCTGGAGTGCTGCTAACGCATGTAGCATAAGCGTATGAAAGCCAGACAAATGTAAGAAATGAAAGGTTGTCTCTGTTGAAGGCTCCCTCACCTCAGTACAGTCCTGTCCTCAGTGCTATGCTGAATTATGGTTGGATGGGAGGGGAGACTTTGTGATACCCGAGTGTCCCAAAGCACGTGCCTTTGGGCATGTAGCTGGAAATGTGAGTGAGTGTCCGATTGTGAGTGAGTGAGCAAATTAATGTGATGCGTCTGGGTCGGTGAGTGCCACTGCGAATGAGTGCATGAATGAGTGAGTGTGAAAGGTGCCACGTGATGGAGAGGGAAAAGTTAATTTGCATAATGACTCCTCCTTTTACCCTTCTGAGGCTAACACAATGAATAGCATTCAAGAGGTCTGTTCTTTAGTTTCCATGCCGTGGAAAGCGACAAGGGCTGCAATGAAGGCTCCCCTGTCGCAACAAGGCCTTCATTTGACATAGTATCTGAAAGAGGGGGGTTTGGAAGGCAAGGCAGCCCTCGATACAAACACCCTTTCATTTCTTGGCCAGTCGCAGCGGATCGAATGAGAAGCCGCGGGCAGGGACGGGCAGGCTGAGGCGGGGAGAACTAGCAGGACATGCAGCATCTGATGGGGAGCGACAAGGGCTGCAATGAAGGCTCCCCTGTCGCAACAAGGCCTTCATTTAACATAGAATCTGAAAGAGGGGGGTTTGGAAGACAAGGCAGCTCTCGATGCAGACACCCTTTCATTTCTTAGCCAGTCGCAGCGGATCGAATGAGAAGCCGCGGGCAGGGACGGGCAGGCTGAGGCGGGGAGAACTAGCAGGACATGCAGCATCTGATGGGGAGGGGGGAGTGTGAGAGGACCTAGAGCTGATGGAGGGGGTCAACTTCACGAGCAGACAAGGCAAAGGAAGAGGAGCGGAAGGGAGGAACAGATGGGGTGGTTGAGAGGGCATGGGAAAGAGGTACGGTGAGGAGAAGCCAGGAGGGCCAGACACAAAGGGTTACACTGCATGAGAAGCGGCCGTGAATCAGGGGGCGGGGCAGCGAAACCCTTTGATGTAGCTCAAGGCCTGGCGTCCGTGAAAGGGCAAGCAATTAGGGGGGAGGAGAAGTGAGACCAGCGCACACTGCGCTCGCTGGGGAAGCCTGTCGGAGGGAGGCTGATGTCTTTGATGTGGGGAAATGCGCGTGCTTGTGGTCACTTGATTTCACGTGAACTGTTGGAAATCCGCACTCGCAATCCGCCTGGTTTAACTTTCTGGTTTCACCGCAATAGGTCTCTCTGCGAGACCTAAAAAACACTGTAGGAGTTTTTCACTGCCAGCCCATATAAAACTTAAATGCACCTGTCCTACTTTTGAAATGCCATGCACCCTGCCCTAGGAGTGGTTAGGGCCTATCTTAGGTGTGACTTATAAGAATAAAAAAGGAAGGTTTAGGTCTGGGAAAAAGTTTAGTTTGCCAGGTCGAAATGGCAATTTAAAACTGCACTTCAGGTTGCAGTGGCAGGCCTGGATATATTTGCAGTGCTACTTTAGTGAGTAACACAATACATGCTGCAGCCCATTAGTAGAATTTAATTTACAGGCCCTGGGTACATGTAGTACCATTTACTAGGGACTTGCAAGCAAATTAAATGTACCAATAGGATCAAACTGTGTTGAGGAAAAATAAGTGTTGGTCCCAAAAAAGAGAGCAGGTGGGCCCCACCTTTAACCAATGAATCAATTTATCACTGGTGACCAGTCAGCAAAGGTGTAATGAAGTGTGTGTTCCTGCAGACAGTCATCCTCAACCAGGTTTAAGAGACCCGTGATGTAATACAGTTTAATTTCTTTATTCAAGCCTCCAGTCAGTGAGGGCATTCATTGCTTTTGTCACCTGAATACAGATGAGTCACACTGTGTTCACTCTTCAGAAATAGAAAGATGACAGACTGTTTTAGAAGCTGTTAATGCATAAAATGGCCATTGTTTTGTGTTTCCACTGGTATTTACTTTGATTTTTTAGTGCTGATAGGTTTCCCAGACATGGATAGACGACCTTAATCAAGTTTCATCCATGCTGTAATAATCATCTTACTTATACCACTCACTTGAGAAAGAAATGTGCAAGTTGATATAGTGTTTTTTTACCCTTAGCACAGATATAGTTTTGCATTATTTTTCTAGTGGACGTTTGCCAAGTACAATGCATTTCCGAGCAAGCAAAACAGGATTTGGGGCCGCCCATTTCTTTTTTTAGCACGGCCACGCCTGATTAATGAGTGTAGGCTAATTTTACTATGTTTCCAGGGAGGGGCAAAGGCACTCTGTTACTGGGTAGCAGGAGTAAAGTACACAGAATAAAAAAAGCCAAACAAAATGGATTCAGCAAGAGACACAAAAATCTGAGATAGCCCTGAGGAGAGGGCTCAGTCCAACACATATTCAGAAAACAAATGCAACACCAATCAGTGCCACCACAACCACATGCAGAACCACAATACACAGCTGTGCATGGTGTCCATAAATACACACAAAACCACATAAAGATCTGAGCTTTGTCATCATAAACATACAGAACCACTTACAAATATCAACCTAGTCAACATGCACACGCAAATAAACACACAGCAATCATGTCCATGTCTGAGCCTAGTCACCATAGACTAACAAAGACCAAGGACATGCCTGAAATTAGGCATGCAACCAACACAGGACCATATCCGGTAATCTGAGTGAGGTCAACGTAAACACATAAAGCCCTTGTACAGATCTCAGCCCAGCACATAAACCCATACAGAACCCCATACAGATCTAAGCCTAGAGACACATAGGACCACAAACATATGTGAATGAGGTCACCATTAATGAATACATACCAAGTACAGATCACTGTTTCATCACCACAGTCCCACAAAAAACGTGTGTATTTGAATCTAGTGATGGTAAACCCACATTTACACATCTGAATGAGGTCACCATAAACCCATGCAGGCACTTGGACAGAGATGAGACTTGGCAACATATGTTAGGATGCGAGCAAATTTACCCTAAATCCAGACAGATCAAAGAATGGATGGAAGTCAGCTTACCTAGAAGCATGTGTAGATTCAAGGCTATTCAGAGTGGACCCAACCAGAAATACATATGGATCTGAGGCAGGTTACCGTGAACTAATCTGAACCACTGATCTTATCCTTGGCCTCCTAATCACTGACAGACCAAATCAAGATCTGACCCAGATGTCCCTAATAGGCGCAATAAAAGCCATGGAAAGGTATGATTTTGGTCTCCATAATCACACACAGAACCTCATACAGATCCAGGTTATGTCACCATAAACCCACAAAATGTACAAATCTGAGACAAGTCATCTTCGATCCACATGCAACAACAGCCAAGCAGCAGTATGAAGTAGTTTACGATAAACCCACACAGAACCCAAAACAGGTGTAAACCATGCCACCATAATCCAAAAAACAGCAAGCACAGATCAGCGACTAGTAAACATACAGAATTACAGAGACCACATATACATTTGAATCGTGGCAGCAACCAGCCATGACAGAGCAAGTGAAGACCAGAACCGGGCGGTCACAAACCTTCCACAGAGCCAAGTGCAGATCTGGGAGAGATTTTTACAGATCCCCACATACCCATGTGCATAACCTAGACAGGCTGCCATATACCCACCTTGAGATTTGAGTCAGGCAGTGATCCACATACAAATCAGACCCAAGCCACCATAAACCCTGAAAGAACAAAGTACATGCCTATGTTAGTTCACCATAAACCCACACTGAAAGAAGGTAAGTTTTAATATGACTGGTTTGCCTGGACCACAATATTCTGGAAACACTTTCTTTGGAGACAGTGTGAACCTATGCACACCAATGTCTCCCGTCAACGTTTGTTTTGGACACTTGAAGAAATATTGCACTTTCATAATAGATGACATTTTAAAGTTACAAATGATACATATTGCATTGCTTTCTATCATATTTTTAAAAACATTTCCTGGAAAGGGCACCCCACCCCTCCTGAATATTGAACGCAGTTCTGCTGGGACAAAATAGACCCTTCTTTAGTCTAAACTGTCCATAGTGCCCAGAAGTGAATAACATGTAAAAAAAAATGCTGGAGCCCAAGGTTTTGCTCAGAAGCCTGCAGCCAGTGTTAGCGATGGTATGGGTGCCATGTACCAAGGTTGCAGAGTGTGGCGCCAACCTGCTGCCTCTTTAACCCTCCACACATACCTCCTTGCCTCTTTATCTCACACTTTTTTCACAACTCCATTCCACCTTTGTCCCAACATTTCTGTCGTTCTCTTCCTCCTTGTGTTCTGTTTTCTCTCTCTTACTCTAGATCAAAGTGTGTAGAGGAAAAATAAGTACTGGTCCCCAAAAATGAGCGCTAGTGGGCTTCACCTATAACCAATAAATCAAATTAAGCACTGGACCAGTCAGCAAAGGTGTAATCAAGTGTGTGTTCCTGCAGGCAGCCATCCTCAACCAGGTTTACTGTATAATCCTGTTTAATTGCTATATTAAAGCCTCCTGTCAGTGAGGGCATTCATTGCTTTTGTCACCTGAATACAGATGAGTCACACTGTGTCCACTCTCCAGAAATAGAAAGATGACAGACTATTTCTAGAAGTTGTTAATGCACAAAATGACCATTGTTTTTTGTTTCCAGTGGTACTCTACTTTTTAGTGCTGATAGGTTTCCCAGACATGGACAGACGATCTTAAATTAAATGTCATTCATTACGGAATAAGCATCTTACCTATACCACTTACAGTTAATAAAGTATTTGTTTGTTTACCCTTGGCACTGATATAGTTTTGCATTATTTTTCTAGTGGACTTTTGGCAGTATACTGCATTTCCTATCAAGCAAAACAGGATTTGGGCCCTCCCCGTCTCTGTTTTTCAGCAAGGCCACTCCTGCTTTAGCAGCAATGGCATTTACAGTTCATGAGAAAAGGCAGTACGTGACTAACTTTGCAAGACGCAGGCAAGTGTTGTGCCCTTGCCAGCATCAGATAACTAGTACTTGTGTTGAATTCCATGACAACTATCAGACACTGAGCGGCAAGCAAACTTAGGGGCATATTTACCAGAAACTGGCGGAGCAGGGTGTTCCATCAAAATTGGTAACACCGTGCTCCGTCAGTTTCAAAACGTAGGAATGAGGGGCCTCATTTATGAGGCTGTGCGTCACTTTTACGCCGCCGGTGCGTCACTTTTTGTGACGCACCAGTGGCGTGAAAAATGCGCCTTGTTGCGCCATATTTACAAAGTGACGCATCTACGTAGATGCGTCACTTTGAAAAACCCCTGCGCCACATTATACCTGCGCCAGGTATAATGTATGCAAGGGGGGCGTTTTGACGCAAGAAAGGGTCATGGAAGTGACGCAGTGAAATCTAGAGGATTTCACTGCGCCATTTCTTGGCCGCTAATGCGTCAAAATCTTATGCCTGCTTCATGGCAGGCGTAAGACTGATACAGGCACTAACAACATGGGACTTGCCCATGTGAAAGTACACATTGCTGGAGTTGTGTCACTTTTGTGACACACTCCAGAAATGTGTCACTTATGCGCCTACAGATACGTCAGAAATACTGACGTATCTGTAACTCCTTGCACCATGATGCATCATATTATAAATATGATGCATTAATCATGACGCAAGGAGTGCGCACTGAGAAGTGACACATTGCTGCTTTCACGCAGCGATGCGTCATTTCTCATAAATGAGGCCCGTGGTGTTTTTACAAGAATGCGGCGCACACCTGTGTTTCCTCTAGCGCTGGTGCTAAAGAAGCAGCAAAGCTCCAGTGTAGACACCCTTGTGCCGTGTTGCAAGGGTGTCTGCTCTGCAGGGGTGATTGTTTATGTGCAGAAGGAACACCTTCCTGTACATAACCAATCTTTGCAGGCAATTTGCAGTTTCTACTGGGCTGCAGAATGCAGCGCACATGGAAAGAGCAAAATACGAGGACAAATGAAACATTTGCCTGCTTAAGACCAGGTATTCCCTAGCAATATTTTTTGGGCTTGGAACGCCCTCTGCAACACCCATTGCATGCCCCTTTCACATTAAGAGCTGCGTGACTTGGGGCATTATTTACAAGGGGACTTTAACCAGCAGTAAGTGGCTTAATGCAGCCTTGTAAATGAGGCGAAGGTATTAACACCATTAAACGTCAGAAAAATTGACGTTCTGGTGGCATTCACTCCTTGTAAATATGGCCCTTAGTCTGAACTGAGCCTTCATCTGCAAAAACAAACAGCAACAGAAAATGCCAGTTTGTTGTCAAATAGGCCCATGCAGTTCAGTACTTAGTAATAGTCTCTGTCATGACCTTGAACATAGTGCCCCAGGGTGACAGTGATGGCACTGATGCAAGTGTTCACTTATCCCTTTACCCTTCTGTACACACGGTGATGCTACTCGCGGGGGAGTTAATCTTCACCTATGTATTGCACTATCCAGTGCAGTTCCGGTGTCCCCCCCACCTCCAATCACCTTCCTTCCAGAAGTGGCCCCCAGTACCCAGGGGAGCGGTTAGAGCGACATATGACTGCAGGGTCCTACTGACCTGTCCACTTCGTGACAGTCTGATTACCTAATTCCTATCCTTTAAACAAACATTGGCATAGCCAAATGGTACATGTTTCATGTTTCAGCATTAGCACATTAGAGTGAGACACTGGAGAGGCAGCCAGCAGGAGCAGACAGAGAAGGTTCAGTCGCTGACAAAACCCCCCACGTTCCGGACGGACCCAGTCAGGAGCTCCCAGTCCAGGGATCCGCTGCCCATGCACAATGCTGGAAGGCGCCCCATGGAGAACCACAGGGACTGCGTACCATTGTTGCACACTGAGAAGGTTGTACTTGTAAAGTAGTACCTCATGCAGCTCACTGCAAGCCCAGTAGTTGGGGGGAATAATACTCCCTTTGTAGGGAGAGAGATCACGCAGTGGCGGCTGGTGGCATTTCAAAGTGGTGAGAGCTTATACAAATTTGCGTGTTGCCAGGATTCTGGACGCATTGAGCACCTGTGGGTGCCTTTATTATTCCGAAATGGATAAGTGTTGCTGATTTGTATGCCTGTGGCCCCTACAGAAAAGAATGAAGTACCTCTGGTAAACACTCATGTTTCATGTCCAGGAGGGTGGGGAGGCATGGGGGGGAGGAGTGAGATTTACTCGAGGCACTGCTGGAATTTGAGAAGCAGTGGGATGCCAGAAAGTTAGCCCCGCTCCGTGATCAATCACCTGAAGACTGCATCTTAATCAGTGCTTGAAATGGAAAAATAGAAGTGCAGGTACTCTGCACTAGAGTACCTGCTTGTTTCTGAGAAGTGCTGGTACTCTCCAATTAAAAGTATTGAAATTCTCTTCAGAAGTGGCGGTACTCTCACTCCCAAAATAAAAAATTGCTAGTACTACGTACCGGACAGTACCGGCCCATTTAAAGCACTGAAATTACAGGAGCTGCTACAGATATCGGCTCGTGCTGCCGGAACATGGGGCTGAGTGGCTCTTGTGTGTTGGTCCGGGCATAAAGAGTACATACAGTCATTCTCATAAGATTGAATCCGCCTCCGTGAAGGCCTTCACCCGATTCTGTCCAGTCAGCCTGGCCAATTGACCTACAGTGATGTTGAAAGATTTGATTTCATGATGGAGTGCGGGTACCACTTGGGAGGCTTGAAAGCATGAGGCTGAGCTAATCAAAGAGGCCAGGCCAGGCTAGTCCTATCCCACTGTCAAAGGGAGGGTGCCTCAGCTGTGCAAATCCACTCCATCGATCTGTGCTGAGCAGACCGCTAGAAGGGAGATAAACTAAGCTGAGCATCTAGCCGCTTGCGAGTGTGAAATGATTTTTTTTTTTTTGTATAAATTTGAAATGAATTTTTTTTACTGCGCCATCAAGATTCACAACATGCAGCCAGAAACTTTGTGGACATGAAGGAATCTTAAAACACACACTTTACTTATAAAATCTGATCTCCCCCTGATCAGGAAGTCATTTTCTACCTCTTATTTTAATTCAGAGTGCTTCTTTGAGAACATTATGGCCAGGCATCCATCAACTGCTGGACTGTGTATGCATGTAGGTGTGAGTCTACTCACTTTGCCACTCCATCATGTGCAGTGCCGTTACAGGTGCTGAGCACTAAGAGGGAAGAGCACAGGGGACAGAAAAGAGGCCAATCCCTGCATGACATCATAATAAAGCCATATAGTGATTCGCCATGCCTCGAAGCTGAGCCAGCTCCCACCCCTGCTCTATCTCGTGCAGAACTAGAGTCCTGTCTGCATCTGTTGAGCAAATCCAGACACTGCTCCATTTCTGTTTATGTTAGCAAACAGCATGAAAGCAGCTCCAGGATTAGTTGGTGGGCAGGCAAACACAGTGCCCGTTATGAGACCGGGGGTGGCGGTTGTAACCCGACTGTGGCGGAGCTTTGAAAATATGCACCGATTTGGGTGGGCTGCTCGGTTTTCATAACAGATAGTCCTTTTCAAGAAAACACACATTTTGCGAGGCAAATGTAGTGTGCATCCTAATTATTGACCCCAGAATATTAATGGCACACAATATCTTCAACAAAATATCGAAAACAAAATATTGACAGGTAAGTCTAGATTTCCTATACCTAAATTCACATATATATATATACCTACACTGTATATATATCATCTAGATATATAAATGTGAAACCATAAATAGTAAATCTATACTTCCCTATATTCACTTACCTTTTGCCATTTTGTCCCTCCATATTTCATCCTCAATATTCTTGTATCATGATATTCTGGGGTTTTTAACCAAGTGTGACCACTTGTGCTCTCTAGCAATGTTTATAAATGCTTTGATAAGGAGTGCTTTCTCGTTCTACTTGTAACCATTGCAGTCAGCACTGAGTGGGTGAAGTTGTGTGAAGTAATTCTTTGATGTTGCTAGGTAGACTACTTTGGTGTGGAAGGATCTTTCTGTGCATGTGAGAAATAGAAAGATTATTTTCTGGGACGAGACCAGCATTCTTCTTCTGTCCACGAAGGAACCTGAACCTACATACAAACGGGTTAGCCAGTTGCTGATGAAAATCCCTGCAGATAAAAAAAGAGCAAGATTCTTATGAGATTTGTACCAACACTTTCATTGCATTCACACAAAGCTACCTTCCAAAGAACAAAATAAAAAATATAACAAAACCACACGCTTACTCCCCAGAACATACCAAATGCTACACCGCACTATCAAATTCACCATTCCAGCTGCTTTACAGCAGAGAGTCAGAATATCCAAGATGGTCACCTCAGAACAACCACCTCAGCTTCTCTGAGACAAACTCCATCAGCAACACATCTACACATGCATACGTGACAACAAGCTACAACCATACATTACACCTCTCCCTATGTATGTTGTCTCGCAACACTGCTTGCACGTAGCTGATGCTAACGAATGCTCAACATGCTGTTTGACACTTGTTCAATATTTAATAAATGCAGAAGAATCTTTGATCTTCTCATTCTAGGAATACATAATCTTCAACACTCTATACATGACGATTCTAGAGCATTTTGCCATATGGTCAACCCACACGTGAAGAGTACAGGCCAAACAGGCTCAAATAAATATCAGGGTCAATGAGAGTTGTTCTGTGAGACTCCCATTGACCTTGGTTCGATATGTGCCTGTCACGAGCACTATGCCCAATTACACATGTAGGGCTGCACTTTTATCGGGACTAGTGAAGGAACGCTGGGTGGTAGGAATATTGTGGTTTCCGGATGATTCTTGAAGTTTACATCACAGAAATGCAAGGAAAATGTGCCCTTTAGGTAAAAGTTGAGGTTTGCATGGCATTGTGGGTAGAAAACATTGGGGGCTCTGCGTGAGACACACCATCCTTGACTCCCCCTGGTGTTTAGTTTTTAGAAATGTCTGGGCTTGGTAGGTTTACTTGGTGGCCATCGATCCAAAGCCAAAAAGCAACTGCTACTCCCATTGCCAAATCAAATTGATTTTGTTACAGGAAATGTGGATGTCTCAATATTGAATTTTGAGACCTTTCCTGTCACGGGCACGAGGCCTACCCACACAAGTGAGGTACCATTTTTATTGGGAGACTTGAGGAAATGGTAGGTGGTAGGAAATTTGTTGATCCCTACAGATTCCAGAACTTTCCATCAAAGAAATGTGGTGAACATGTGATTTCTTGTCAAAGTTTGAGGTTTGCAATGGCTTTTATTTTCTAGAACCAAGCAAGCCTGGCACAGGTAAGCAATAAATACTTTACAGTAGTAATGCAATTGAAATGCAGTTTGAATGATAATTGTAGATGCACTTTGGTTTCATTTACAGTATGGATGCAGAGAAATGCAATACTTAGTAAATGCAGTACATAGACTTGAATGGGTTTTTTAGTGAAATAGCAGGTAATTAACTTTTGAGATTACTAGGCTTACACAGAGTAGTATACCTAGATACTACTCTGGGACATTTCCTGAAAACAGGTAAGTAAAATGGTTTTTGTTAGATTATGCAATTTTAAAGAATTTCTTTAGTTTCTCAAACTCCACACTTAGAAACTTTTCACAGAAAAACAGTCAATGTTATCCTATGGTGGAAAATAATGTTATCAGTTTTGAGGTAAGTATTTGGTAGTGGGTGTTGATGTTCTGAGGTTAGGCTCAGGGGTCCCCCAGTGTCAAGGATGCACTCTAGTCACAAGCCCTAGTGTCACTAGGGCGGCCGGGTGCCGAGTGCTGTTTCAACATTGGACATCCTGTTGTTTTCAATGGAGAACCTCCGGTTTGGAACAACACTGCAGGCTTGGGGACGAAGGTCTTCTGAGTGCGACCACCAATTCAAGAGGTAAGTTGGTATTGGGCACACAAGGCAATGGGGGCGTCAGCTGCAGGGGTGCCTTTTGGGGTCGGATCTTCTTACCAGCTCCTGGTCGGGGTTAGGGGGGACTTCTGGACTTAGGCTACAGGCGTCGGCTGGAGGCTTGAGGCAGGTCAGGGGTCGCCGGATTTTGGATCAGGAACGCCGGGGTGACCTCCTCGTGGTGTTTGCCCACTCTAGCTCGGGCAATGGACGGCAGGTGCAGAGTGGGACAGATTGCAGTGTCCAGCCAGAGCTAGAGGTTGCAGGTGAACAAATCTGGTGTTCATGGGAGACAAAGTCTTTGTAGTTGAAGGCAGGCAGGTCCTCTGGGGTTTTTGAGGTTGCTGGCTGCAGGACACACTGGGATTTCGCAGGAGCAGGTTCGAGGGGGAGACAGGCCAGTAGGGCTGGGGCCAAGTCAGTCGGCGTCTTCCTCTTGTTAGCTGCTGCCCCGCTATTCGGGCCTTCTTCTTTTTCTTGTTCCAGGCTCTTGTCTGAGGAAGCAAGGTTCAGGGGTGCCCCTAAATACTAGATTAGGGGCATTACAAGTAGGTAAAAAGCAGGGAACAATGGGTCCCTCCATTGCGGTGGGTACACCCCCTATTATGCCACTCTCTGGTTGGAGGGGGCATGTGCCTGTTGTGGTGTGGCAGTCCTGAGGCTGCAACTTGTTTGGTGAGATGCCATGGTCTTGCCAAGCATATGAAGAGTTTCCTCTCCACCATGGTTTTCATGTCGGTTTTCATGGCGGGGAGGAAACAAAGGGGGTCCTACAGGAACCGCTGTTCCTCCTCCGCATGTGGATGCACACAGGGGTGGTATAACATTTGTCCCCCGTGTGCATGCACATCAGTTCCTGCACGACATGGACTTTCGAGCCCAAGCGGTGCAAAAGACTATGCCGTGCAGGAACCTTGAATGGCGTTCCCATTGTGGCACCTTTTTTAAAGGCACCACCACCTTTGAAAGAAGCACCGCAGTGGGAACCGCCTCACTGCCATCTCACCAGACTGATTTATTTAAAAAAAAAAAGTAAACTTCAAATACCCATAGAACGCGCCTGTAGGCAAAAACCTGTAAAGTAAATATATATATATTTTTTGAACGCAAAACAGATTACATTTAAAAAAATACATCTACATTACAGTTAATCATCAAAATATAAGTAACATCATCCAATTTAACATACCATAGAAACATTACTAAAACTGTACAAGAACGCAAACCAATAAAGTGGTATAAAACCCTAACAGCAATAAATCTAAATATACCACAAACACTATAACACATTTTTTAGCCTCCCTCCCAAATCCCTCTACCCTCAAAACCCTTCAAAACAATCCTCAAAAAAGGGCTTACTTTTTCTGATGAACAGCAGCATCATACTGCGATCTGGGCTCGGGAAAATAGACTAAAAATAACACAGATCGATTACAAAAAAGAAGTTAGTGGTAAAAACAAGAATGGCTGCTAAATGAAACCAAAAAAAGACTATCTCCCCATATAATGAATTGGAAATATTGTGAAAGTGCTGAGTACATCTTTTTTTCCAAACTGTAAAAAAACTATTAAACATGTAAAGCATATCAAACAATGTGATAATGAATTAAAATGATAAAATAATTGTATCATTTTATTATTTTAATATATTTAAATGTGATGGTAATTAAGATATACTTTAATAATATTAAATATATTGTATATATTTTATTTAAATATTCAACATTTTAACATGTCTTATTAGTATATACTAATTAATTGTATATATTTATGCTAATATTTACAAATTATTTTTTTGCAGTGTGATATTGCGTTTTTAGGGGATGAGGGTGGAGAGATTTAAATTAAAATTGCAAGGTAATAATTTTAAAGACATGCAGATTAATATTAATGTTGAATATATATATATATATATCGGCGATTGTATGCACAAAGATGGAGCATGGACCACAAAATTTGTGCTGGTAAGTTCTTTTATTCGATTTCACATATCAGCTGTGACGCGTTTCAGTCGCGGAGGGCCTTGATCATATGATGCGCTTGTAGTCAGTGGTTGGTTTTTATACCATTTTTTTACCCTCTCGCTTTTTTAAAGTGACCTGTGCAGATTGGATTTGTAATCATAGACATAGAAGAAATACTGCATGGATATACAAGAACTTTTGTTTGTGTGCAATACACTGTGCAAATCTATGCAACATATGTAAATAAATAAACAAATTGATAAAGACAGTGCTGTTAATACTTTGTCATTATCTGCTCTTCATGACTACGCAAAAAATATATATTAAAATGCATATATATAAATACCTGTTTGAATACCTGGCTGTTTAAAACATATCTGGCCCCTCAGTATTTTAGGTTTACTTATGATAAAAAATAAATATATCATAAACAATCCTTCTAAAAACTGTTATAGGAAACATTAATATGTGCTATATCTTGTGCAAAACACGCCATATACAGTACTGGATAATTATTAATGATCTGGACGGTCCCGTCTTGATCCTCTAAAGTGTTTGTACATGCAACTCTAAATGCATTACATAATGTAAACTTTGACTACAATTAGTGCTAAAGTGCTATAATTTTTTCTAAAAAGTGTTAGTGCAATAAAACTCCTCAATGGGAAAGTGCTAAAAAAAAGGACTAAGAATGTGTGTTTGTATATTTAAAATTTAAGTGACTGTGTTATCGATTGGCCGGGCAGCTGTGTCCACATTCTTGTGCTAGGCTGGAGGAAATTCATTGTAAAAAGACCTATAAATGTTGTCCCCTATAGTTTCATTAGCCTATTCGCCTTATAAACCTCTATTTCTGACTATAGGCATCTGTACAAATCTTCTGCGGTGTTTAACCCCCCCAGGATGTTTGGAGTCAACTCCAGGATGTATCTTGTCTCCAATCTACGCGGGCCTTTTCTCTATTGCCACCTCTTTTATTTACTGATACGGTTCCGATCAAATAATATTTGAGTTCTTTGGGGTCAGATTTGTGTTTTTCCCCAAAATGTCATGCCACCGGATATGTCTGATCTTGGTATTTCATAGCCCTTATATGGTGCAATATTCTTTTATGCCCCTGTAGCTTGGTACTTCCCACATACCTCAATCCACAGGGGCACTCGAGAACATAAACAACATAATCAGTATTGCAGGTGAGAGCCTTGTTAATAGTGTGCTCCTGGTTACCAAACGGTGTTACGTAGGTTCTCCTGATGGTAGCATGTTGACAGCCTTTGCAAGATTTGCATTTAAAGAAGCCCTTCCTTTGTGCCAGCCATGTAGTGGCTGGCATGTGCCAGGATTGTTTTGCACAAAGACATGCTTCATGCATGGAGATCTACTGTGTGTGATAGCTAGTGTGATGTGGGTGATAACAAATGGCCAATTATCGGGTTACTTAAAACTATTGGCCAATTTCTACTGATTTTTTTTATTAATTGCCTTGTTTGCTATACCCAATTATTATTATGAAAGTTTCTTCTTTTGGTTCTTGCCTACCACTAGCTGTCGTAGATAGCTGAGGGTATTCCTGGTGTATTGTTCCTCTTATTAGGTCCTCCCTGTTCAATGCCTGGCTCTTGGAAATGGATTTGTTATTATAGCCTCTCTTCAAAAACCTTGTTTTACTTGCTTGTTGTGCTATTGTTAAATCTTGTTAGTTGCTGCATATTCTTTTCTGCCTGATCATTTCACCATACGGGATACTTTGAATAAGATGTCGGGGTGGGCACCGGCTGCATGCAACACAGAATTGCCTGCAGTATGTTTTCTGTGTACCCTTGCTTCCATTCTGCCCTCATTAATATATACCTCAGAATCACGAAAGGTCACTCTCTCTTGCACAGATGTTTGCTATAAATTGTAGATTTATTGTTCATACTCTCTATAATTCTTTGTGCCTCTGACAATGTCCCTTGCCAGATTAAAAACAGCTTGTCAATAAACATTGACCATAATTTCACATTGTTGCCCAGTATCCCTTCAAAATACTTATTAAGGACCAGCTCCTCCCACCAGCCCATATGTAGACATGCGTAGCTGGGGGAGAAGCTGGCCCCGATTGCTATGCCTCACAACTGTTGGTATAAAGCAGTTTGAAACATAAAAATGTTATTATTCAAACAAAAGTCAATCATATTGATTAACATTTTGCGGTGCTGTTCAAATTGGGCTGGTCTTTTTCTATGGTAGTGCTGTACTGCTCTTATTCCATCTTTGTGGTTGTTGCTTGTGCATAGTGCTGTTATGTCCATCGTTATTAGTAGATAATCATCATTCCACTTGAAATCATGGAATTTGGCTAAAAAGTCACCTGTACCTTGTATATGAGAGGGAAGTTGTTGAACGTGCTCCTGTAAAAAAATAGTCCACATATTGTGATGTTTTTTCTTTTAGGCTATTTTTTGCAGATATTAGAGGCCGTCCAGGGGGTTTGAGAGGGTTCTTGTGTAACTTGGGGATGAAGTAGATGGCAGGTGTAGTTGGTGTGTCATTTTTTAGAAATTTATTTTCATCCACGGTTAGCATTCCTGTACTTCTACATGCTAGCAATTTATTGTAATATGCATTGTATGTAGTTTTTATAGAGAGCATATCACTCTTCCGGTAGCATTTGCGATCAGAAAGTTGACCCATAGCTTCCGCTACATATTCTTTTTCCCCAGATTACCAGATTTCCTCCTTTCTCAGCATTTCTTAAGACAATCTGACTGTTCTTTTTCAATATTGCCATGAATTAGTGGTATTGAATTTCCTGTTTGTTAGTTTTTTTCTCTTTTATTTGATCTTATCTTATAATGCAGTCTTTTGATTCCTGCAAAGATCTGTTCGTGAAAAATGTCAAATAAGTCTCTAGGTGTTACTGGGGTGAACGTTGCGCCTCTCCCGGCGTTTAGGTGTTCTGTTTTGCCACTCTGTTTTGTTGTGCTCATGTCCATAATGTTTGTCTTCTTTCCCAGCATACAAAAATCTATTTCTTCCTCTAATGATAGTTTTTAAGGGACTTGTGCGCCTCTTGCATTTCTGGATTCCAGCTCCGTTTCACTCTCCAAGGCAGAGCTCAGGTCTGAAGTGGATGAATCTACAGGTTTTCCCCTGTTGCTTGCAGGACATGTTTTGGCTGCACTCGCTCCGCTGTATTTTGAGATCTTTAGAGAGTCATATTTTTTAGCAAACGTAAAGATGCGGCCACACTCGTAGTCTGCCTTATCTCTGTGAAATTTAAATGTTTTGTGTTCACAAATTTTCTCTTCCTCTTTACGAAGGTAAGAGGGAAAGCTGTGAAACTTATGAGCTGGAACATTGCTGGTCTTCGTTCAAAAAGGGAAGATAGAATATGGCTCGAGAAGATCAAGGGCTGTGATGTTGTAGCTTTACAGGAGACTTGGGACACTGAATTTAATTTCTGGATAGATGGCTATGTATCATACTTCCTAGCAGCCCAAGCTTCAACTGCAGGGAGAGATAGAGTAGGGCTCATGTTTCTAATTTCTGTTGGACATATGGGGGTCATTAAGGTATTAAACACCACCTCCCCTAACTATATGGCTTTGGAAGTAACTATGCCTAACAAGCATAAAATTGTGTATGTCAACTTCTATAATGCCCCACACGGCACTTATGGTAATGAGAATATCGACTTACTTGCTAAATTTTTAACTGATTATAAAGAGGGTCAAACCACTTTTGTTCATCTCATCCTTCTTGGTGATTTTAATACACATCTATGTAATTTGCACTGTCAATATGGAGCCTATGTAGATGCGGATTATCTGCCCCACTCTCATTTTGAACACTCGGCAAAGGGGGTTGCCCTGGAAGAATTATTGACAGACATAGATTTGTCCGAGCCAGAGTTTATTGACATTAATGATAGAGTGGCAACATATAGTGCTAGGGGCAGCAATACTATAGTAGACTGCATTTTTGTGTCTCCAGGCTTGTTACGTAATGTTATTTTTTATAATGCTATACATGCAACATTCAGCGACCACAACCCGATGATCATGGAAGTGATCAACAATAACCCAATCCTATTAAATGAAGAAGTTAATAGAGATTACCCCTTAAAGGTAGGGATACATGACCAGGGAAGACGGGTAAAGTGGAGCAAAATCATCCCAGATTACTTTTTTAATGAACTTTCTGAAAAAGTGGGTAAAGAATTAAATACCTGTCGAGACCCGTTAAAGTATGGAGGGAATGTCACTATTGCCTTTGAAATAATTTGCCAACAAGTGGCTCTAGATCTATTGTGTAAGCCGAACCATAAGGCACAAAAAGCGTATGGGTGGTTTAACACGGAGTGTTCCAAAGCTCATAAAGACTTAATGGAGGCACTAAAAAGGGTACCTCGAGATACTCAGGCAGTGGCTAGGTTAAGGAAAAAATATAAAACTACAGTGGAGACCCGTAAGAATGAAATAAAGACTAATGCATGGGAGTCCCTTTTTGAAAGATCAACCTTGAGGGATAGTGCTAAATTTTGGTCGATTGTTAATACGCCTCTTTTTAATGGTAAAGAAAATGACATTTTAGAGCTTAATATCACAGAACGGCAATGGTTGGACCACTTCGAGAAAATCTATGGTAGTAATATCACTGTAGAGCCTTATACACCCAAAATACCTGAGCGCTCAGAGCCCCCTCTGAGTTTTTCAGTTAAGGAAGTGCCGAAGGCTATAGATGACACGGTGGGACATAAGGCGCTGGGCCCAGATGGGGTGCCGACAGATATGTATAAAGCCAATCCCTATATTTGGTCCCTCGTCCTTACAAATGTCTTTAATATAGCCTGCACAGATAACACTAGATTGCCTACATCTTGGTCCCGGTCCATTATAATCCCTGTCTTTAAGAATGGCCAAAGGGGGGATCCAAGGTGTTATAGGCCGATATCCTTAATTGATTCATCCTTTAAAATATTAGGGAAAGTTATTCTGGCAAAAATTTCCTCATGGGCTAATAACAACGATATCTTGTGTAATGCGCAGTATGGGTTCAGAACTGGGAGAGGCACAGAAGATCAGTGTCTAAACTTGCATCTTATAATCAATAAATATACTGTTGCGTCCAAGGGGTCAGTTCACCTAGCCTTCATGGACTTGTCCACAGCTTTTGACCTAGTTAATAGGTCAAAGCTGTGGACAATGCTCTTGGATCTGGGTTTGGATCGGGCCCTTGTGAACTTCCTGGCAGAACTCCATAGAGACCTGAAAGCGTCAATACTCATGACACAAGAGGGGAAGTGCACTGCTGGCTTTAAGTCGGGTAGAGGTGTGCGCCAGGGGTGCATTTGGCCCCAATGCTATTTTCTATTTATATCAACTCACTAGGAAATACCTTGACTACAGCTACCGTTGATGTCCCACACATGGGGGGGGGGGGGGCATTGCCTGTTTTATTGTATGCTGATGATACGGTCCTGATATCAAGGACCTCCATCGGCTTACAACATCTTCTTAACTCCTTTGGGGCTTTTATGCACAATATAGACCTCGTGGTAAATATGGAGAAATCCCATGTTTTGTCCCTGGGGAAAGGGAAGAATAATACTAAAACACTCTCCTGTAATGGCGAAGTAATATCAAGAGTTAAAGTCTTCACCTACCTTGGAGTGGTGTTTGATGACATGGGCTCCCGGGCACCCCAAGTCTCTAATAAAGTAGCTGCCATGAGAAGATCGTCGGCTGCTATATTAGGCTTCGCAAAAAGACTGGGTGGGAAACCAGCAGAGGCCATACTGGCTATATATAGAGCTAAAACTATAGCCATAGCAAGGTATGGAGCAGCGATATGGGGCTATAAAGACTCTGCCCAAATACAGAGAGAGGAAAATAAATTCCTGCGTTCACTCTTAGGGCTGCCCCACTCCACATCATCTTTTGCAGCACATATGGAACTGGGCTGGGTTACATTGAGGATACCCTTAACATGGCACCACTCTTGTTTTGGATCAAAACATGGTTGAACCCAAACCTTACACTAAACCACAAGGTCATTAAGGTCTGTATGGGACGGGATAGAGCAAAGGATATCCAGTGGCTGTCATTTATCAAAGCCACAGCAATGCAACTGGGTCGGCCTGAATTATACCTTAACCCTGAAAACCTAAGCAAGGATGATATTCCTTGGGTAAAGAAACATTTTGTTGGTAATAGAGAATCAGAACGTGAAGCCCGAGAAACTGTTAAGCCAACAGTAAGGGTACATTATTCACTGATTACGACAATGTCCATACAACCTTACTTGACCATTGTCACTAGACCCTACCATTGGTGGCTTTTAACAAAATGTCGTTTTAATCAGGCACATTTTTTGCTGGGCTATTACATGAAGTGGTGTAGACCAATGGAGAATGAACCATGTAAATGCGATAGTTTCTCTGACCAAGATCTAATACATTTTATGTTTTTTTGCCCTTTTTTTGTGGAAGGACGGAAAAAGTATATTGTACCATTGCTAAGGGATAAGGGGTTTATACAGTTAAAACCTGCACTGCTATATTTACAACTTATGGAGTCCCCAGTAGTGATGTTTGGGGTTGCGCACTTTTTGATAGCATCTATCCGTGCTAGACGGAACAGACTAAGGGATATTACATCATTGGAACCGAAAAATGTTTAACTGCCACAGCTATGATAAATGAACTCCCATGTATATAATGAATTAATAACGCTACAAATTCAGAAAATATTTGTTAGATAATGAATACTTTTGTAAAAAAAAAATTCCTAGAACCATGTATATGGGCTGCTGATTTTATATCCATGTACTGTATTGTTTTTATCAAAATGTTTTTATATATTATATAATTCTGAAAGTCATCATGTATAGGTATAGCATACTTTTATGATTTTAAAATAATCGAATAAAGTGATTTTGACTCTGACTCTGACTCTTTACGAAGCCTTTTTGTCATTTCTTCCCGTGATTTAATTGCCTCTTCTTTCCACCCCATTTGACTGAGTTCGTCATTTAAGGTATCGATCTGTTCCTGTAGTTTTATTTGGTCTGTTTCTGCATATTTTACAAGAATGGTGACCAGCTTTCTGGACGACTCCAAGTTGGTTTCGGCCTATTCTCATCATCGTGGGGTCTGGGGTTTCATAGCTGGGATCTTTACATAACTATATATAAATGTTTAGACATTTAAAAAAATGTAAAAGATTATTAAACATATTAAACAATTTTATAAAAACTTATGAAGAAAAAAATCAATTATAATGATATACTATACTAATTATATACTATTATATACACTATATACTATTATATACTAATAATTAATAGTATATGATATACAATAGTATAAAATACATGCAGGTATTTTAAATGTGCTAATAAAACACATGTTCCAATAATGTTGAAAATATATTTACGAAAAAGCTAGGAAATGTTAAAAAACTGTAACAAATAATTAAACAAATAAAACACCTCAAAGAATGTTACAAAACAATTGGGGAAAATTGTAACATATAAAATAAAGAATAGTGTAAAATATACCCAAATATTTAAGATATACTAATAAAGTATAAGGGTTAATAATGTTGAAAATATATATACATATAAAAGAGTTAGGAAATGTTAAAAAATAGTTAATAATGAAAAATAAGAGTTGGAAATGTACACCATACAAATGTACATAAATATGATTTATCAGATTTTTTATTATTACAAAATATTGAAAATGTGTTTTATTTATTACATTTATATTTTTTTTACTTGACGTTTATATGATTGAAAATGAAAAACTATAGAATAATAAAAAAATGGGAACGAATAAAAATAGACAAAAGCGTGATATGTCCTTGTTATACAAAACTTGGGGAAGGTGTTGGACACTAAAGGGGCGACATTTACTATTCCCACTCCAATCTAAACCAATTTGGTGAAGGTGGTGAACACTAAAAGGGTGTCATTTACTATTCTCACTCCAATCTAACCCAATTCAGGGAAGGTGTTGGACACTAAAGGGGTGACATTTACTATTCTCACTCTAAATTAAACCACTTTGGAGAAGGTGCTGGACACTAAAGGGATGACATTTATATTCCCACTCCAACCTAAATACATTTGGGAATAGTTTTGGACACTAAAGGGATGACATTTACTATTCCTACTCCAATCTAACCATATTGGGATAGCTGTTGGACATTAAAGTGGGGACATTTACTATTCCCACTCCAATCTAAACCAATTTGAGGAAGATTTTGGATACTAAAGGGATGACGTTTACTATTCGCACTCCCATCTTAACCAATTCAGGGATAGGTGTTGAATGCTGCTACGCCCATGTGATTTAGTAACTGCTTTCCTGTCTGTAAAGTGATACATTTGGCAGCCTCTGTCATTGTATCTGTAAGTAGTGTAATAGTACAAATATATGTTTTTATTTTTACACATGTGTTATTTATATATTGAAAATGCAACTACTTATGCACAGTTTTGCAGCTTTTCCTATGGGGGTGTTATAATGTGGAGCAGGTGCTTTCATTTCTGTTGAATGGAACAAAAATATAAGTTACATTATAAATGGTACTATGTTGATAGTTTGTAGAACTTGAGCTCTAGGTTTATTTTTGCTCATTATTTGGGTGAATTTATAGTACGTTTTTTAAATTTATGTATACTTACTTTCTTATATCTTTTTGCTGATTTGTGATAGTATTTTCTGGCAGTTTATCCATTTTCAAGTTGTAGATTTTTTTCTTTTAGGAAGTCTATGTAAAAATAAAAGTCGGTGTGTTAATATTTATTTGCTATTTTAAATTTTTAAGTTTTACAAAAGTTACATTTAACTTATGTGTAGTTTAAATACAACTATGACTTGATTTTGCAGTTGTTCAAATATATTTTTCTTCTTTAATGAATCAGTCAGTTTCCTCGTCTTGCAGCGCTGGTGATTTTTGAAGTATTTAGTTGTTAAATGATTGTACCTTTTAAATTATTGAATTAATTGTTTGTTTGAAATGATTGGTTAAAGTGTTTCACAGTTTTATTTTATTGGTTGGTCAAGTATTTATTTTAAAATATTTATATAGCTCAAACATGACCCATGCAGGTATCGGAACGCTTTACACATGTAAGGAGAGTAGAGGCATAAGGAAGCAAATATGTCTTCCAAGATATGAGAGAGATATGGGAAAGAGTATAGATACAAATGGATTCAGTAGGACAAACACAATAACCATAATAGAAACAACCATCCAAACTATGACATCAAGCAGTAGTCATGGGAATAAATGACGAGTCAGGAGAGTTACGGGGAGAGGAGATCCGAGGATCTAGGGGATACATATGTTCATAAGTAATGTTTCAACTTATTTCTTGAAGGAAACAGTTGAGGGATTCAGTCTGGTTTCAGGGGGCAGTGTGTTCCAGATTCTCGGGATGATCCCAGAAAAAGCTTGGTTGTAGGTTTTCTTTTTGGAGAATCTCTGTGGTTTCAACAATAAAGGGCTGGAGCTTCTGGAATACCTGTCGCCACCAGAGAATTCCAACTTCTGAGCATGGTATCTCAGTGTATTGAAGGATAGAGCTTTATGGGTCATGTAGGTGATTTTTCTATTGAATTCGAGCTTCATAAGGGAGCGAGTTGAGAACTATAAGTTTTGGGGAGATGAGGCTATTTCTTTTGATCCAGTGATGAGTCTAGCAGCAGAATTAAGGGAGGCCCTTAGAGGAACCGTTGTCGACCTGGGCAGGCTGCAAAGGGTTGCACTCCCTAATCTAACCTAGGGATTACTAAGGCTTGTACAGCAGAGTTGGAGTCATTGGAGGGAAGGAGGAAGGGTTTTATTTACTCAAGATGTTCATTTGGAGGTTCGCTCCTTTGATGGCAGCGCTGATGTGCTTCTGCATGTTAAGGTTCTTGTCAAGAGTTATTCCCAATGATCTTGCTCAATCGATAACTTGGGGCAAGCAGCTGAAGACTGTTAGTTGTTTCAGCTATTCCTGAATAATGGGTGACTGGATGGGTGGAGGAATTAGTAGGAATTCAGTTTTGAGGGTGTTTAGTTTGAGGTTGTTGTGTTCCAGCCAGAATTGGCCTTTCTGTAAAGTTAGATTAAAAGATCTGATGTCTTCAGGGGAGGAGACTTTCAGGTAAAGTTGGGTGTCGTCAGAGTACATATGATAGTGGATTTTGGATGAACTCAGAATTTTGGTTAGAGGCTCTATGAACAAGTTAGAGATGGGTGAGAGGAAGGAACCCCCCCCCCCTAGTGTGACAGGAGTGGTCTTAGATAGTGACTGATTAACCTTGGATCATTGAGATCTGTTTTGGAGAAACAAGGTGAACCAGTTTAGGACAGACCCTGATAAGCCCATTCTATGTTTCAAAAGTTTTAATAAGTTTTGGTGTTTAATGACAATAATAATAATAATAATAATAATAATAATAATAATAATAATAATAATAATAATAATAATAATAATAATATTAATACTAATAATATTAATAATAATAATAGTTCATTTCTAGATCACCTGGCTACCCCAAAAGGTGATATATATATATATATATATATATATATATATATATATATATATATATATATATATATATATATATATATATATATATATATATATATATATATATATATATATATATATATATATATATATATATATATATATATATATATATATATATATATGGGCGCCCAGTCTCACATTTGACTGCCCCCACTCCCTGCCTTCATCATGGTGAAAGGTAGCTGCAGCATACACGGGGACCAAGATGGACGCTGTTATTTTAGAGGATCCTTGGGCTTCCAAACTTACCTGGAGTCTGCACCGATCCGACAATCTTTCTCACTCCCTCATGTGAACCGATCCCAGCAAACGCCGATACAGTGCCTGCTGGGAATTGAAGTCCGACTTACCTGGCACAAACTTCTATTGGTCAGTCGACAGCTGCAGAGGGAGGAGACTGTGGTGCGGGCGGGTATTTTACACAGGCTAAGTGCAACAGGGAGGTACTCTTTACAGCGTTGGGTGCTGAGGAAGGCAATCTACGCCGAAATGCATCCGCCGCCGCTGGGACTTCTGCAATAAACCTGTGTCCTGTTCTGAACCCCCCGTGTGGCCTCTGTTCTTTTCCCTGAAGAGATTTCCCGTCATATATATATATACATATATATATATATATATATAATTTTTTTTTTTTCGGCACGCAGGTTCCACCAACCGCCGCTCCACTACGTCCACGGGTGCCTCTTATCGCACGCTGGCGTGCGTGATATATTTCCAATGCCAAATCCCACGGTCCTCGGGACTCGATTTTCAAAAAGAGCACTCAAAGCCGCTCCAGCGTTGTTTCGCCAAGTAGTTTTATTGCAGAAACTTCTTGCAGTTTTTTGGCAAGGTTACAAACGCGTTTCGGCGTTGCCGCCTTCGTCAGTGTAAACCAGCATTTTTTTTGTTAAGTGATTTAAATAAAATTCATAGTGACAACCTGTCACGTGTTCTAAAAGGGTAGACATAAAAAACGGCACAGAGCTTGTAATTACAGCATTACTTGTGGCGGCCATCTTATAGTGGTTCAGTACCATATACAGTCAATCACATCAATATCACTTGGTACTATGGCATTATACATTCGACACATTTATATGCACAGTTTATATAATTATGACAATCAATTGATTTGTTTGGTCTATCATGTGTATTGTAGGTGGTGGGTAATATTATCAGACATATTACTGGTCGCCTGTCTTTTTGGTGCCGTTCATTCGCAAAACCCATAACGATCCCGTTTAGAGCTTTGTCGAATGATTCACGGATTGAGGATCAATGGAACAGTTACCTGTCTTAGGTTTTGTACAGTCAGGCCCTGAATGGGCTTGTTTCATATCATTCATATTGTGTACTTACACAAATCGATTTTAATTGTTCCAAAGTTTTATTGTTTTCAGGGATTGGGCAGATAGCATTTTTTTCTTTCCTCCTCTTCTCTTTTCTATTTCCTCAGAATTCACATACTTATGTGGCAGAGGGTCAAGGATGACAACGTTTTAGATATGTGTCAACATTTCTTCTTCGTTGTTCATCCCTCCAGGGGTCTTGGTCTGGAGCTGGATAATGAACCTGGATTCTAAGGTTCGTAATTGTTTTACCCAGTTCCCCTCTCTCTCAGTTCTGACTAGTTGATCCAGTATATAGTAGGTGAGTAAGTTGCTGTTACTGTTATGCATCAACTCGAAATGCCGTGCTACAGGGTAGCTTTGGTCCTTCGAGGCTATGGCCCTCATGTGTTCAAGGACCCTAAGTTAAGTTTGCTTTACTGTACTCCCTATATACTTTTTCCCGCACGGGCATATCAAGCAGTATACAGTGTAATCTGAATTACAGTTGAGCAGTTTCGATATCTTGGTTTTGGTTTTCCTCCCTGGTACTTGATAATCTTTGCCCTTCTGCGAGTTTTTACAGGCCTTGCACTTCATACAGGGAAAAAAGAAAAAAAACTGTCGATTTTTTCTTTTTTCTGCTCTCATAATGGCTGTCAACTAGATGGTCCTTGAATGAGTTTCCCTTTCTGTAGGAAATGAGGGGATAGTTGGATAAGGATTTCCCTATTACAGAGTCTGTCTTTAAAATTTTCCAGTTCTTTCTCTTA
The DNA here is from genome assembly GCF_964263255.1 of Lissotriton vulgaris. Lineage (NCBI taxonomy): Eukaryota > Metazoa > Chordata > Amphibia > Caudata > Salamandridae > Lissotriton > Lissotriton vulgaris. The sequence goes on along the minus strand of NC_141696.1, from coordinate 369,232,492 downwards.
ATGTTAAAGACTTCTGGTGACTTTTCTGAATAGTCTGTAATCATTCTGATTTCAGATTCGCCAGATTTTGGTTTGTCTATTAGTAGGTCATTTCTCCCCACTAAATTGCTCTTTATCTCGGCTTGGTCCAGAATTCCTTTACAGTATCCTCTCTGTAGAAATCTTTTCCTCGACTGATCTTTCGCCTTCTCAAACTCCTGTTTGGTCGAGCAATTACGTTTCATCCGTAAAAACTCTCCCAGGGGAATGTTGTTGATTACGCTACGGGGATGATAACTTTCTGAGTGCAGGATTGTGTTTCCCGCGGTGGGTTTCCGATAAACTGCAGTTTGGATTGTGCCATCTTCAACATTGACCCGAAGGTCCAAGTAGAAGACCTCACTCTTGCTGATATTGCTGGTGAAGCTGAGATTTAAATTATTGTTATTGAGTTTAGTGATGTATTCTTCAGCCTCACTCTGTGAACCCCGCCACACCAAGAACAAGTCATCGATGTAGCGGGTCCACAAAATGATGTTGTTCATCCACCGGTCGTTGTCCCCCGCCCAGGCCACGTGCTTCTCCCACCAGCCCACGAATAAATTTGCGTAGCTGGGGGCGAAGCACGTGCCCATCGCGGTCCCCTGGAGTTGTAGGTATAGTTTTCCTGAAAATAAAAAGATATTATTTCTTAAGCAGAAATTTGTCAATTCCAACAACATTCTATTGTGGCTTCGATATTTGAGAGATCTATTGTCCAGGAAACTCTTCATTGCCACTAGGCCATCTTCATGCCTAATTGAAGTATATAGACTGGCGATGTCTAGTGTGATTAGGATCATGTCCTCCTCTCACTTAACATCCTGTATGATTCTCAAAAAGTCTTTTGTGTCCTTTAAGTATGAGCTGAGATCTTTGACAAACGGAGAGATAAAACTGTCAATGTAAATTGAGGTCTTCTCTAGCAGACTGTCTTTTCCAGACACAATTGGTCTTCCTGGAGGCCATACTTTACTCTTATGCACCTTAGGTAGGTGATAAAACGTGGCTATTTGTGGAAATTCACATTTCAGATTCTTCCAATCTTTGAAATCCAAGATTCCATCACCCTTCCATTTTGTGATCAGGTTGTTGAAGGCTATGGTACTTTCTACATGTTTCTCTCTTTTTATTTCGATGTAGTGTTTCTTGTTTTTCAATTGGGAAAGTGCCTCATCCTCATATTGGCTGTGTTTTAGGATGACGATGTTTCCACCTTTATCACTAGGTTTAATTATGATATTCTCATCCTCTTTTAAACTTTTGATTATTGCCCATTCCTCCTTTTTCAAATTTCTTCTTTTCCAATTGAATTTCCCTTCTTGTAGTCTTTTTAACTCTTCAATAACAACCTCCTGAAAGGTGTCAATCCCATCATGTAGGGTTCTTGGATTCGTTTTGGATTTTATTGTCATTGTGCTCTTGCAGCCCTGTTGGGTGATCCCACTCTCTTCCAACATCTGCATGGGTTGTGTCTCCCAATCCTGGGAGTTGCTTGTTCCGATCATGGTTTGTGCCATCACGATGGCATCGAGGTCCTTTCCAGTTATTGCTTCCAATGGATCAATTTCTTCCATTTCTATCTTCTCATCATTTTTTGGATGCATTGTATGTATCTTTTGTAATCTGACTTTTCTAATGAATCTGAACAAATCTATTCGTGTCTGCGAGTAGTCGAATGCTGGAGTTGGACAGAAAGTTAGCCCGAGTTGTAGAACTTTTTCTTCATTTTTTGTCAGTTCTCTGTCCGATAAATTGACTATGGTGTTCTGTGTCGACATCGTCGTATTTATTTCCAATTCTTCCCTCGGGTGCTCCTCGTCACCACCGGGGTAGATCTTCCTTGCGCGGTTCCTCCTGCCCCTCCTCGTTTTCCTCTTGATGCTTTTGGAGGATGTGTTGTTGGTGCTGGTCGTTGTCTGAGTCCTCTTATGACCTCGTACTCCTCGAAAAAAGAATCTGATTCCAAAGCAAGTGTGGATGGCCCTGCTTCTGTATGGCGTCCGCCACCTTCAGCACCTCTTTCTTCCCCTGTATTTTTCGCCCTGACTGATTTGTCTTCAGAAACTTCTGACTCTTTAGTACTCGCCGGGGTTCTGCTCCTTAGTTTGTCTTGCTGTAGGGTTTTTCTTGGAGCATCGTATTTCCTTGCAAATGTTAGAATCCTTCCATTTGCATAATCTTTTTCATCCCAGATGAACTTGGATTGCTTTCTCAATTTAATTGTATTTTCGTAATCGATTAGTCTTTTTTTCATCTGTTCACGCAACTCCTCGCATTTCTTCGTGTCTTTGTCGCTACTGATTTTCTCCTCAATGTCCTTAATCTACTCTTGTAGTTTAATTCTATCATTCCATGCGTGTTTCACTAGCAGTTTCAGCATTCCCTGCATCACATTAGTCATATACTCAGACCATTCCTGCAGTAACTCATGATTTGGGTTTTCATACGAAGGGACCAGAAGAATTCTCAGTCCTCTAGGGACTCGCCCTACTTCCAAATATTTCTGCAGGCTAGTGGCCTCCCACCACTTGCGAATTTCTCGCTCGTAAGTCTTTTCAAGTGTGGAGAAAAGCTTAGTAAGTGAGTCAGGTGCTTCTGCTTTTTGTGATAGGGTATCTTTCTTTTTAGCCCCCGTTTTCGGTATAAACAGCGTGTCTGCCGCTTTCTCCCTTTCGCTGTCCGTGAACATTTCTTGCTGCAACAGTCTATTTTTCTGTACTTGGCTTTACACCCTCGCTTTAGGCTTTACGTGGTCTGAGAAAATAGAAAAGAGAAGAGGAGGAAAGAAAAAAATGCTATCTGCCCAATCCCTGAAAACAATAAAACTTTGGAACAATTAAAATCGATTTGTGTAAGTACACAATATGAATGATATGAAACAAGCCCATTCAGGGCCTGACTGTACAAAACCTAAGACAGGTAACTGTTCCCTTGATCCTCAATCCGCGAATCATTCGACAAAGCTCTAAACGGGATCGTTATGGGTTTTGCGAATGAACGGCACCAAAAAGACAGGCGACCAGTAATATGTCTGATAATATTACCCACCACCTACAATACACATGATAGACCAAAGAAATCAATTGATTGTCATAATTATATAAACTGTGCATATAAATGTGTTGAATGTATAATGCCATAGTACCAAGTGATATTGATGTGATTGACTGTATATGGTACTGAACCACTATAAGATGGCCGCCACAAGTAATGCTGTAATTACAAGCTCTGTGCCGTTTTTTATGTCTATCCTTTTAGAACACGTGACAGGTTGTCACTATGAATTTTATTTAAATCACTTAACAAAAAAATGCTGGTTTACACTGACGAAGGCGGCAACGCCGAAACGCGTTTGTAACCTTGCCAAAAAACTGCAAGAAGTTTCTGCAATAAAACTACTTGGCGAAACCACGCTGGAGCGGCTTTGAGTGCTCTTTTTGAAAATCGAGTCCCGAGGACCGTGGGACTTGGCCTTGGAAATATATATATATATATATATATATATATATATATATATATATATATATATATATATATATATATATATATATATATATATATATATATATATATATATATATATATCATATCATCTGATCAAGGCTTGTAAAAGCCAAAACGAGTCATGTCAGACTGGTGTTGGGTCGCACATTAAACTGAAAACCTGCACTATCTATGGGTCCTGCCTCGTCATTCAAGATACTAACTTGTTTCTGACGTCTGTGCTTACCGAATATATATATATATATACACACACACATTTAGTAATATTTAGGGTACTGTTTTAATATTTGTATTTAATGCTAATTATTTGGGGAATTTATTGTATATATTTTAGATTTTAGATTTTAGACCATCCGCCGCTTTTCCCCCCAGCGACAAATCGACCGGGTGGAAAAGGGGCATAATATGGTGGCAGTGTATGCAAGACAGCGCTGTCCATATTAACATGCAGGCGGTGCCTGTCACCTTGTGCATGCCAACATGCAACCACAGCCTTGTGGCGGGCGGTGCTGTGAGCACCACCCGCCACAATGTTGTGGATGAGGGATGCCACCGCCATTGAGGCGGTGGCATCCCAATGGCCACAGTGGGACCACCGCACCTCTGGCGGATGGTCCCGTTCACCATTACAGTGGCGGGCGGACTTTGTCCACCCGCTATCATAATAGGCCCCATCATTTTTGGATGGTGAATGGTAAGTATTTTGCTGACGTAATATATGTTAATTTAATTTAAGTGTGTGTTGAATACGTTTTGGGTTTATTTAAAGTAAGTGTTCTATGTGTAAAGCATTTTTAAAATCTTTCTATTAATGATCATTGAATTAGTTTGGTAATAATAATGAGTGAATCGATATTTTTACATATATGTTTATTTAAAGTTGACAATATTTTTGTTTCTGATATTTTAGTTTTTGATATATGAAAACATCAATAGTTCTAACAACAATATTAGTTTTCTTGATATTTGTAGGATTCCTCCCAGTGATTTCTATTTTTTTTGCATCAAAGTTTACAGCCAAGACGGAGAGCTAATGTTAGCGCTGACCAAGGAAGTGGTGCAAGTGTATTGTCTCACAATGGCATGAACTACAGGGAGTTCACAAGTGCTAGGCATCAGCCTAGTAACTATGGATTGACATCTCAATCCATGATAACTCCATGGGGATATTCTCAAGAACGTGTGATAACCATAGCAAAATTAACGTAACGCAACTTTCTACATCGCATTCTATCGCAGGAAAATTACGCGGTGTTAACTAAGTATTCACAACACGGCGGTACCATGTGATAGTCTCCAGATAAAGCGTGAAATAACCGGGTTAAAATCAACACTATGCCGCAAAAATGCAAAACACTAATGTAAAAAAAGTTGCAACGAGGCCAATCGCAATACAAAAATCAGCGAAAACCAGCAACAGGCCTGCATATCGCGCACGTCAGGTGGGAAAAATCGCCATAAAAGTTTTAAAAAAAAATGCCAAACAACAGCGAAGCACAATGGATGTTGCTGGAGTATGTACGGAGGACAACCAGAACCCCACAAGCCGGACCAGCCTCGGACCTCGGGGTCATAGAAGGCTAAGGAGAAGAAGAGTAGGAAGAAGCGGTTCAGTCCGCAGGAAAACAGGATCCTGATAACGAAGGTGGTAGAGCACCATCAACAACTGTTTGTCACCTCCACTGTGTCATTGGCAACCAAAAATGGACTATGGCAGTCCATCGTGGACAAGGTGAATGCAGTGCGAGTGCTGAACCAGGCAATGGAAGAGGTCAAGAGGTGCTGGAATGATGTCAAGTGCAAAACCAAGCTACGAGGAGACCCCACCCCCTGTACAGACCACACAGCAGGCAGCACCCACCACCACGGCTGCCTCACAGGACCCCCATGAAGAACACGTGGCCTTCCAAACACTGTGTGTTCGGGTGCCAGGAGAATCTGTCTGAACAGGTGTGGGTGGGCTTTGACCGCATGACATCCCAACTAGATGCCATACGTGGGTGTCTAAGTCCCATTAGGGACCACTCACGGTCCCTAACGGACACCCACAGTCCGCTCCATGCTCACCAACGGACCATGGCTGACATCTCTGGAGCCCTAATTCAGAGAATAGAACAACTGTCCAGTTGCAGTGGCTCTAGCAATGTCACATGGTAGTTGGGAAACATGCGGAGGGTAATGGAGACCATGGAGCAGGTGCAGGCAGAAAGAGCGGCTGCCATGGCTGCACACCAGCGAGTGGTAGCTGGGGTCCTCAATGACCTCAAGACCATCTTCATGGCATTGCTGCCACAAGTCCTGACACTGATGCATGCTGCTGCTACCACTACATCCACATCTCAGCCCCCTGTAGTGTCAGTGCCACACAGTGCAGGAGAAAGGCCAGCATCACCTACATGTGAGGCCCATGAAACAGCAGTGGACGAAGATGCGGATGAACCTGCCTTTGTGGTAAGAAGGACGCAGTAGTAGTCATCTCCTCCATATGGCCTGTTTCTGCTTGGTTCTGCCCTCTGCATCATCACCTTGCACTGTCCCCAATGCACTCTGCGACACTCACCTTGGACCTCGACATGGACTGCCATATTGTGTTAGATCGCCAATGACACAGCAATCAGACTGCTGACTGGACACTTCCTCTTCCATTGGACTTGTCATTCCCTGAAGGACTCTGGCTGGCCCTCCATGGGCCAACATTGTAATGTGGGGTTTGCATGGCCCTGTACTGCTCCAGATGCAACACTCCACTGTGCATTCAACATTCTTAATCACACAGATGTGTCATGTCAATGGCCTTTCAAGTGTGGAAGTATGGATGAATGTAGGGTCAGTGATTCCCCCTTAAGTCCATGTTATTCATGTTGTGGGACTTGGGTCACAGAGTGACACATTGTCGATTGCGGTCCAGGTGGCGCCGACACCACAACAGAGACACACGCATTGGGTATTTCCATGTCCGGTCCAGGATGCAACCACACACAGAGCCCGGGGTCATTGTTCAGACCCTTACGCTGGACTGGCATACGCCAGGCCAGCCCACTCTGCTTACGCTCACAGGGGGGACAACAACGCTACATGTCCCAGGTCTTCCCTGTAGTGATCTGCAGGTCACATGTCTAGTTGTCAGCATGCCAGAGCCACTCCCTCACAGTTGGTGTACACCGACACCACACCCATCCATCACACGCGTCACAGGACATGTGACCCTGCCAATAAAAAGGGTTGGGCGCACGTGCTCGATGCCATTGCCACTCTCTATCGGGGTGTATCCGTGTGGTGTTCATGTAGGCATGAGGGTCTAGGGCCCTGCTACATCACATTCCCCCGGCCCAGAGGTGACATGCTGTCATCCACACCACAATACTCAATCATACAGGGTCCATGACTTGTGGGACACAGACTTGGTGGCGTCGGATACACTGCGGCCGGCAGAAGTACACTGCCACGGGACTGTGACTTTCTGTGCACTGAGTAGGTGTGCATGCCCCATCCTGGTGGTCCGGACTGCTCAGGATTTGAGTGCCTTGCTGGACCGCAGTGTAGGGCAGAGCCATTGGGCAGCGCAGGCCTACCGCCACGTGGCGTCGCCTCCCGGATCACAGAGTTGGTGGCACCTCAAGGACTGAGCGGGTGTGTAGCCTGCGATGATGCCGGGTGCACTCGTATGTCCTCCTCCATGGCGAAATCAAGACGCAGAATCAAATGTGAGACTTGATGGCCCGCGAAGCGGTGCTGCATGTTGTGGAGCTTGCCATGTCCGCAGGCCTCGGGCTTGGAGCTTGCACCAGCACGTGGTGGGCCCTCATTGCGAGAAGCCGGTGGCGGAAGGTGAGCAGTGAGGCCTGGGTGCGCAGGGGCGGACCTGCACTGTTGGGCGTGGGAGGGGCTGGGGTGCAGATGTCTGGGTGTACAAGGGCCGGCATGCACCACTGGGCGGCGGGAGGGGCTGGGGTGCAACTGCCTGGGTGCACAGGGGCGGGCATGCACCGCTGATTGGCAGGAGGGGCTGGGGGGCAGCTGCCTGGGTGTGCAGGGGCAGACAGGTGAAGATATTGTGTGCAATTGTATGTACTTTGCCATTCTTCTATCTTGACTCTGTTTCAGATGAGGGATCTATTTCACATGAGGGACCTGGCGAACTGCACTACATACCGGCACATGGTTGGAGATACACCGGTGGCAGCAGGTGAGCAATGAGGCCTGGGTGCGCAGGGGCGGCACTCTCTCTCCCTCTCCTTCTCTTTCTGTCTCCCTCTCCCTCGCTCTCTCTTTTCATCTTCCTCTCTCTCTCCCTCTCTTTCCGTCTTCCTCTCCCTGTACCTCTCTTTCCGTCTTCCTCTCTCCCTCACTCTCTTTCCGCATTCCTCTCCCTTTCCCTCTCTTTCCGTCTTCCACTCTCTCACCCTCTCTTTCCGTCTTCCTTTCTCTCTCCTTCTCTTTCTCTCTCCCTGTATCTCTCTCTACTTCACTCTCTCTCCTCTCTGTCCTTTGATGGCCGCATGACACACCTTCTCATCTAGATTTTTGTCTTGCAGGCTGTGACCTACAGATTGTCCAGAGGAGAGCCGGCATGAGTTTTCATTGATGTTCTTTTGTGTTATTTCGAATAAATATTTTCTGGTACTTCGAAGGTGAATGTGTGATGCTCCTTTTTGTGACGACACATGCATGTTACATGTGAATGTGCGACATCAATCGCATTTTTGTACATGATTTATGACGTGTCTTTGCCGGGAGGGGGGTGGTGCCCGGGGAAGGGGTCCTGGGTGTGGTGGCGGTGGGTGTTGTGGCCCTGTTGGGGCTCCCAGCTGCATGATTAGTGGCTCTATGGCATCTGTTGCCCTTCAGGCGTGGCTCTGGGCTGGACTCCCTTTTGTGTCACAGGCTGTCGTTCGACTTTAAACCAGGTCAGAGCAGGTGTTAATTTCCTGCTGCTAACGTGCCTTATCGCCTGTTTTGTGATCTTATTGCCTATCTGGCTGGTCGTTGAGAATGTTGCAGAGTGGTGTTGTTGCTGCTTTTGGCATGGGAATGCCTACTCTGCATCTCATTAACGATAGTTGCAGGGGTCATCTGTGGCAATGTTTTTGCGGCTGTTATCCCAGGTAAGCTGGTTATATGGGCTGTTAGCACCAGATTGTGAATGCGGCGATAAATTTATCGCCACTTTGGCTGCGATAAAGTGCTGTTAACTGGGCGATAATTCCTTGAGAATATGCACACAAGTGCATAAGAGCATTAAAACCCATTCTAAGATAGCCACAAATATGCTGCTTAGACACTGTCCATCAGATATATCAGTTACCAAAGGTGTACGCCAGTAGCAATAGGGGTTCAGAAAAGGCGTGATCAGAAAGCTTAAAACTTCATTAGAGTGCAGCAGTCATCGGAGAGCTTCTCTACATGGAATAAAGTTGGGGATGCTATGAGAAAAGGTAGCAATAGGGGTACAGAAAAGGCATGAACAGAAAGGGCACCCTTCATTAGAGTGCAGCAGTCATCGGAGAGCTTCTTTACATGGAATAAGTATGGTATGAGAAAAAGTATGGGTGAGTATCAGCAGGGGTGATCTGTACATTGAGATTTGTGCATGAAAAGTGCTCCTCAGTAGTGCAACCAGTGAAGAGTCCTAGGTAGGCTGGCAATGCCCATCTAGGCTGGAGTAGGCAGATAGGGAGGAAGATATGGGAATGTGGTAGTCTTTTAAGGATATAAGGCCACAATGATGATCAAGTGCTGTGGCGTAGAGCATCTCTTGGTACAGTGGGGTGTGAGTAGGAGCAGTTGGGATGGAATATCTCACTCTGACAGAACAGAGGATGGCTCGATAGTGCCAGGAATAATACCTTGTTTAAGCCTATGTCTTGTTTACAAGGTTAGAGATGGTGCTTGTGGAGCTGAAGCACCATCAACTGAGGCAAAAAAATGGAATAACCTGTTCTTTTAAGTAGCGCTTCATGACACTTTTTTTTACATTTGAGTTCTATAAATAACCTGTGATGTATTACCCTGTTTGATTACATTTACTTAATGGACCTTTCAAATCATGGGAGACTGAGTAGGCCGTAGGGATTCGATCTAACACCTTGCTGTCGCATCTACAGAAAGTACAGGACATGAAAACTGGAGTGCCAGGCCACCACCTTAATTTCCTGCCTGTGAATTGGGGGGCAACACAGAAGTCCATCAAACAAATTTATGCATGCCCCGTTTGAATCAAATTTCCGTTGAAAACTTAGAAATCAAAATGATTGGTTTCACACTCTCTCTGGACATGCAGTGACATAATGCAGGTTTGTACCAAAATTACACATACACACAGTTTTCACTGTGTCCTTTAATGTTTGTTCTGTGTGGTTTAAGAGGACTGAGGTCCATTTGTTGCAGGATTAAAATGTGGTGGTATGATGCCACTTTGAATAGGTTTCATGCTTCAGCATGACTCACCAGCAAATCTTACCACTACTTAGGCCAACTCGTTCTTTAAAATAATGAACACAGAAGCATGCAATCACTATTTCTAATTATGTGTACATGCTGGCAGAATGACCCAATGAGTTGTACGTATGGTCGCTGCAGATAACCACCGGTACTCCACGGATCAAGGAGTGGTATCATATTCCTGGCAAGTCAAACTCAGCCTTTTGAGGTTGGCAAATGTAGTACCATTACATTTTGATGAGGTGTTGTGTGAGAAAGTGCCAAAAGTGGGAGCTGGAAGGTTTTGAGAAAGTATCAGTTTATTTTGTCTGAAATCTGCTTCGGACCATTGAATGGCTAATCAATACTCAATTTCAAGCCTCTTTTTTAGTTTAGTGAGTTGAAGAGGAGAGCTGGTTTTGGTTATTTATTTGCTATGTCTAATCACTCAGTCAGTCAAAATAACTTTATTTCGGTTCAAAAGAACCATAAAAGTTTTATAGTTTAAAAGAAATTTACAATTCATATCATGGAGAAAATTAAAAAAAGCAATACATAAACCTTCAATAAGATTGATTTGAAACACATCATATTACTTCCATAAAAAGACAGATTAGACAGCAAAATAATCTTATACAGATTTACTCATAGCGTTTTCTAATCGCGATAGAGCCCCTTATAAAGTTGGCTATCGTGATGCAAAAGTCAGAGGAAGCCAATGTGTGAAGATAATTAAAACCATCAATATTTGAACAGGGGCGAATATTCTTTAATAATGAAAGTAGAAATATAGTTCTCACTGATTTGTATAATGTGCATAATAATAATAAAAAAGTACATTGTGCTTTGCCTGGAAGAATTATCATACAGACCCGTCCACTCTACTTGGCGGGGAAACACCAA